>NC_051309.1:179488367-182132513 GCF_015220235.1 Choloepus didactylus | reverse complement strand
ATGGCAGCATTAGCAAACCTGAAAAATGAACAACTATTTTTTAGTGATGTAGAAATTGTTGGCAGTTTATTGGCTAATACTCCTGGTATTACTCCTTACTTGGTGACCTGAAACAACTATCATTTTAATATGGTCAAAGATTTTGGGGGTAATGAATACAGAGAAGGCTCATATAATTCATTCTTGCTGGGTGTCTCTGATGTGTTTTCAGCCAGTTGTTGACTGGAGCTTCAGTCATTTAAAGGCTTTACTGGGCTAATATCCATGATAGCTCACTCAAGTGAGCTGGGAGCTCATCTGTGGTGGTTGATCAGATAGCCAACTTGTGGATTCTTCATGTGGCATCTTCGTCAGAGCATTATGGCCTCAGGGTAGTTGAAATTCTTCCATGGTATCCAAAGGCTCAAAGTATGTGTGATCCAGCACAAAGTAATATTCAGCTACATTGCCATCTCTGACCTAGCCTCAAACTTCATGCAATGTCACTTCCATTGCATTTTATTGGTATAAGTAAGTCACAAACTCCAGCACAGATGTAAGAGAAGGTGACATAGACTCCCTATCTCAGCGGGAGGAATGCCAAACACTTTGTATATGTGTTTTAAAACTACCAAGCTTCCTTACAAATGGGACCTCCTCATAGCTCTCTTTTATCAGTTTCCTATTGCTGATGTAAAAAATTAACAAAAACTTAGTGGCTTAAAATAACACATTTATCATCTTACAGTGCTGGAGTTTGATATCTGAAATGGCTCTTTTGAGATTAAAATGAAAGCTGTGTTCCTTCTGGAGGATCTAGAGGAGAATCTTCTTCCCCTTTCTAGCTTTTACAGGCTGCTGCTTTCTTTGGTTCTTGGCTGCATCACTTTTACTTCTGCTTTTGTTGTCACACATACTGCTCTGTAAAGACCCCTGAGGCTACACTGGCCTCACCAAGATAATCCAGGATAATAGCCTTATCTCAAAATCCTTACATATTCACAGATAATCAGAAATTGAGAGCGCTCATAAACAAAAGATCCAGCCCTACAAGAATTAATGAAGGGATTTCTACATGTTAAATAGAAAAGAAAGGAAACAGTGGCTCCGAGTTGTGTGAAAAAAATGAAGATCTTCAGTAAAGGTAGGTAAAGGGGTAAATGCAAAACCCAGTAGTACTGTATCTTAAAAAACAACTCTACTGCAATTCTTAATTGTGAGTCAGAATACATGAACAAGAAAAAGGCATATTTCCTGATAATAGACATGCAATAAAAAGATGCAATGTGGAATAAAAACAATATAAAGAGGGGAAACAGACAGTTATAGAAGAAGAGAATGTGCATGCTATTGAAGCTAAGTTGGTAGTTTTTCAAATTAGTAGGCTATAGATATAGGTTGTGTATTACAAATCCCAGGGTAACCACAAAGGAAATATTTTTAAATATTTTAAAAATATACAGAAACAGAAATAAGAAAGGAATCAGTAGGATAACTCAAAAAGGATCAACTATACAGAAGAGGAAGTTGCAAAAGAGGAAAAGAGATTTTAAAAAATATATGACATATGAAAACCAAAGGAAAAAAAAATGGCTGAAGTAGGTACTGCCTTTACATTAACAACACTAAATGACAATGGATTAATTTCAACAATCAAAAGACACAGATTGGCAGAATGGATTAAAAAAAGCATGATTCAACTGTGTGTTGAACCCAAAGACACAAATAGGTTGAATGTGAAGAATTGGTTAAAAAATATCCCATTCAAATGGTAATCAAAAAGAGCTGGGGTAGCTAAACTAATTTATGAGACACAAAGAAGGACACTATATATTAATAAAGGGGTCAATTCACCAAGAAGAAATAACAATTATAATTGTTTATGCACCTAAGTATGGTGCTTCAAAGTACACAAAGCAAACACTGGCAAACTGAAGGGAGAAATAGACACCTGTACACTAATATTTGAGACTTCAATATACCACTCTCATCAAGAGATAGAATATCTAGACTGGAGATCAATAATGAAAGAGAGAACTTGAAAAATATAATAAATGATTTAGACCTAACAGACATTGCATCCCCAAACAGAAAGATATACATTCTTCTCAAGTGCACATGAATCGTTTCATGGGTAGACCACAAAACAAAGGTCACAAAACAAAGACTCAATAAATTAAAAAAAGATTGAAATTATACAAAGCATATTCTATGAGAATGAACCTGGAAATCAATTAGAGGCAGAAAGCTGGAGAATTTACAAATATAAGAGATTTAAATAGCACACTCTTAAACAATCAGTGGGACAAAGAAGAAATTGCAAGGGAAATCAGTAAATATCTTGAGACAAATGAAAATGAGAACACAACATGTCACAACTTATGTAATGTAGCAAAGGCAGTGCTGTGAGGGAAATTTTTAATGCTAAATGATTATATAAAAAAAGGAGAAATAGCTCAAATCAAAGCTGTAACTGCATACCTGGGAGAACTAGATAAAGGATAGCAAACTGTACTCAAGCAAGCAGAAGGAAAGAAATAAAAAACGATTAAGAAGAAATAAATGATATTGATTATTAAAAACAATAGAGATCAATAACAAAACCAAAAATTAGTTCTTTGAAAAGGTCAATAAAATTGGCACACCAATTTTACACTGCAAAGGAAAAGAGAGAAGATGCAAATAAATACATTCAAATATGTTAGTGGGGACATTACTACTGACCACACAGAAATAAAAAGGATCATAGGAGAACACTATGAATAATTATATGCCAACAAATTAGACTACTTAGATGTCCCTGATATCTTTGGCCAATTGATTTTTGACAAGATTGCCAAGTCCACTCAATTGAGAAGGAATCATCTCTTCAACAAATGGTGCTGGTAAAACTGGATATCCATATGCAAAACAATGAAGGTGGACACCTACCTCACAGCATATACAAAAACTGACTCAAATGAATCAAGGACCTAAAACTTAAAACCAGGACTATAAAACTCCTAGAAGAAAATATAGGGTAGAACCTTCAGGATCTTGTGTTAGGCAATGGTTTCTTAGATTTTACACCCAAAGCACAAGCACCAAAAGAGAAAGAAATAGATTAATGGGACCACATCAAAATTAAAAACTTTTGGGCATCAAAGGACTTTGTCATGAAAGTGAAAAGACAACCTAGTCAGTGGGAGAAAGTATTTGGAAACCATATGTTCTAGTTTGCTAATGCTGCAGAATGCAAAACACCAGAGATGGATAGGCTTTTATAAAAAGGGGGTTTATTTGGCTACACAGTTACAGTCTTAAGGCCATAAAGTGTCCGAGGTAACACATCAGTAATCGGGTACCTTCACTGGAGGATGGCCGATGGCGTCCGGAAAGCCTCTGTTAGCTGGGAAGGCATGTGGCTGGTGTCTGCTCCTAAGTTCTGGTTTCAAAATGGCTTTCTCCCAGGACGTTCCTCTCTAGCAAGCTTGCTTCTCTTCAAAACGTCACTCGCAGCTGCACTCCGTTCCCTCTCTTTGAGTCAGCATGTTTTATATGGCTCCACTGATCAAGGCCCACCCTGAATGGGTGGGGTCACACCTCCATGGGAGTGTCCCACCAAAGTCACCACCCACAGCTGGGTGGGGCACATTCCAAGCAAATCTAACAAGCACCAAAACATCTGTCCCACAAGACCACAAAGATAATGGCATTTAGGGGACACAATACATTCAAACCGGCACACCATATATCCAATAAGGGTTTAATATACAGAATATGTAAAGAAATCCTAGAACTCAGCAATAAAAAGATAAATAACCCATTTAAAAAACGGACAAAAGACCTAAACTGACATTTTTCCAAAGAGGATATACAAATGGCTAAAAGCACATGAAAAGATGCTCAACATCATTAGCTATTAGAGAAATGCAAATCAAAACCATGAGATGCTATTTCACACCCACTAGAATGGCTACTCTTGAAAAAAGCACAGAAAATTACACGTGTAGGAGAGGATGTGGAGAAATAAGAACACTCATTCATTGCTGGTGGCAATGTAAAATGGAGCAGTCACTGTGGAAGACAGTTTGGCATTTCCTCAGAAAGCTAAGTATAGAATTGCCATATGATACGGCAATCCCTGTACTGGGTATATATCCAGAAGAATTGAAAGCAGGGATTCGAATACATATTTGCACACTGATGTTCATAGTGGCATTATTCACAATTGCCAAAAGATGGAAACAACTCAAGTGTCCATTAAATGGTGAATGGATGAACAAACTGTGGCATATACATATAATGGAATATTACTCAGCATTAAAAAGGAATGAAGTTTTGGTTGATGGGACAACATGGATGAACCTTACGTTATTTAAAGATATTATATTGAACAAAATAAACTGGACACAAAAGAACAAATATGTATGATCTCTCTGATATTAAACAATTATAGTAAGAAAACTCATAGAATTAGAATGTAGACTCTAGATTACTGGGGGCTGGTTTGGAGGTAGGGAATTGGGAATTAATATTTGGTTTGTACAGTCTCTCTATTTAGGTTGATTGTAAATTTTGGAAATGGTGGTGATGGTAGGACAACACTGTGAATATAATTAACAGCACTGATTTATATTTGTCAATGTGGTTTAAAATGAGACATTTTAGGTTGTATATATGTTACTAGAATAAATATTAAAAAGTTAAACATAGGACTGTACAAGATAGTGAGTCCTATTATAAACAATGGACTAAAGTTAATAGTACATTATAAAAATATTTTTTTCATGAATTATAACAAATGCACCACACTAATGAAAGGTGTTAATAATAGGGAGGTATATGGGGAAAAAATACACCCTAATGTGAACAATGGACTACAGTTAACAGTAAAATTTTAATATCCTTTCATTGATTGTAACAAAGATGCCACACTAATACAAAGTGTTAATAATAGGGGGTTATATGGAAACACTGTATTTTTTTTACATTATTTTTCTGTAAACCTACAAATTCTCTAATTTTTTTTTTAATAAAGGCAGTTGGAGTGGAAGAAACAAATTAGCTGCAGGTGACATATGGAAGGATCTATTTTTAAAAAAATGTGTGGCAACAGCACTTAAAGCTAAGTAAATAAAGCTGCAACCCCTTAAAAAAAATCCTTTACTTAACCACATCTACACAACTGCTTTTGCTCTGTAAGGTAATATATTCTCAGTTTCTGGATATTGTTGGAAAACAACATAGGGTGCTCATTATTCGGCCTATCCCACCTTTTGATGAGAGGTGGCATGCTCAACCTATTATTGCCCAACAGTTTTATATTTGGTACGTAATTATACCCATAAGTTCCCAGGTATTTATCAGCTATGTACCTCAATCTACTTGGACCTATAAATTCAAACACATGCTACTATTTTTAAGAGTATTTATAGAAAATTTTGTAAGAGTATTTATAGATAATTTTGCTCAAGCTCACCAGTTTAAAAATTATGCTGCTAAACTCCCATAAGATTACAGAATGTGCTCCAACCAGTCAGTGGCATGAGTTTGACTAGGTCTGGAGCTGCCTGACTCCGGGCCTGGTGTTCTTTCCATTGCACCACTTGACCTGCAAGTTAGGCAGATGTTGTCACACTCCAGACAATGTTAAGTTCCAAGAAAAGTAGTGGAAAAAAGCCTTCAGATTCCAGACTGTCTTAAGCTAATTGCTTCAGGATGAGAAATTATTGTGAAGAGGATATTCATGCTTAAGTACCAAAATGGAATTCAATCACCTATACCCACTCTCCAACTTTAAATCAAGTTAAACTCTACCTTTTTTTCTTTTTCTTTGTTTTTCTGGTGGACATTTCTTTGCAGTCTTTAACAACATATATACATACATTCTTTTCCATCTGAGCACTTCAGTTCTCAGAATGACTGGATATATCCTTTCTCTAATATATTTGCCAACGCTGTGGTGTACAGTAACACTACTTTTTAAAATTATTTTCATGGGTAAAGATATGGTTAAATATTTTTTCTTTTTTTTTTCAAGATTTTCTTTCATTAATTTGAGTTTTTTTTATTTATTCAAATTAATTTCTATATTTATGACAGATGGTTTAAGTATGCCAATATTTCTGCAATAGAAAGTCAGAGAAATTGAGTCAGTTCAGCAACGCTCAGAGTGAATTAAGGGTAATTCTTTAAACTCATAAGGGTTGTTAGCATCTGTTCATATTATTTTTGAAAAACTGGTTTGTAGATGAAAAGAAAAATAGCTCCACAAGTACTAGATATTATTCCTATTCCCACATTACTGCATTTCAGGTTGCTACTTTTCCTGCTAATCAGTAAAGCTTCACATTTATTTCTCCACATAAGTAGTGTCTTCAGAATTCCTGTTAGTGTATATTTTTAAAGCACTAAAAAAGGACTGATTCAAACAGAAGAAAGAGTTAGTTCAAGAAACGGATTAATCCATCTTGATAAAATGTTTTGAAGGTTATCATGGAGAGGGTAGATATATCAGGGATGCGCTCAGCCTACCTTTATTCACACTATCTCTTTGGCCCTATTTTACTTCCTCTCAGAATGACCTTTAGCTGTTTTTACCCCGAGGAAACTGCTCAGCTTGTTAAAAACAGATTTCTGCCTCTCGCTCCTAGAGATTTGGATGGAGTAGGTTCTGGGTAGGACCAGGAATCTATATTGTCTAACTGTACCCAGATGATTCTGATGCAGGAGGCAGAATCCTGCTAGAGTCATCCCAGATCTAGGTTTAATTGAGCCATAAAAATAGAGTTAAAATTTATTTACTAACTCAATTTATGGATCTTGGTCACTTACAAGACCCTATACCACTTTGTGAAATTTGCCTATATATTTTGTCTACTTAAGCTTCCTGGTTCACATAGCATCATATTGCAATTGTCTTTCCTCCAATTTCATTTCTTCAAAACCCTTTTTATCTGACTTAGACCTACAAAATGCAAAGCTCTCATCTACTAAATGTTTCCTTATTGTTATGTTAAATGGGAGGTGAATTTTAAGAAAGCATTATCTTCTCAAGAGACAGGATATTTTTTCTGCATATAGTATATATTTTGCTAGCACATCCTCTGCTATGATATGTATTATGGAATTAGTGTTTACCATAATTCTGCTATTCAATTTTAGGATACATATCTATATATTTATGCCTATATATCTATATAACTATAGATATGTAAGCTGAATGACTACTTTAATGATTTTTGGAAAAAGGTCAAGGAATGTCTCTTTTACTTAATCATTTAGTTTCTTGTACAGAATTCATATATTTTTCATAATGCTATCTTAATCAGGTATAAAGCAATTGTAATTATGAAATGTCCCAGGCAAACATCTCTTATTCCTTCTCTTCCTTTTCTTTTCTTCCTTTCCTCTCAGACCAGGAAATTATATGCAAATGAATATGAAGGTACTCACTTTCTTCCTCTTAGACAGGGAAATAATCATATACATGGAATAGGCTGTGCCGAATTAGGGTAGGTTAAAGTCTTCAGTCACCTAACTTCTCGTAAGTATCCCTCCTGGGATACATATACAACATCTACATCTTTTCCTCAGCTTTACTCCTCAGTGGTGTCAGAAAAACAACTACCAATGTATTGACTTTGCGGTTTTCAAGGATACAAAACTATAAAAGAAGGGAATTTCCTGTATTTAGAAAGTTGCTGCCTTGTTTACTCAATAATATTCTAGGTCCATAAGAATCAAGTAAAGGATACCATCGGTAAGAATGTTAGTTTAAGAAATAGTCAAGGCCATAATCTCTAAAAGGATGAAAGAGAAATATATAATTTGAAATAGATAGGTTGAGACACAGTTTGAAATCAATCAAGAATAGTTAAGTAATCTGTAGATTACACCTATTCTCTGGGTCCTCAAAAGACTAAAGTTCACATTTTCTTGTATGAGAATTAAACAGTTTTAACACTCAAGTGATACCTCTACTTAAATCACTACAAAGAAAAAGCAGTATTCACTATTACTAAATCTCAAATATTTAATAATGTAGAGAATAAAGCTCCTCATCTGCACTAAATTAGTATTGGTGTATATTGTGACCTTTTTATCATATTTTGTGATGGTCCTTAGTGAAATTTCTCTGATGTCTATACATTGCAAACCACAGAGGGAAGGGGAAAAAAAATAAAATAAAAAAACTATAGGAAAAGGTCACACCGCTGCATGTTATGCAGCTTCAATTTCAAGGAAATATGAAATTCAGACACTGAGTAGCTCTGGATTACTTCCATGAAACTGTCAGGAGAAAGCAGCGGCCTTTAATGATCACAGGCTGCCGTGTTCGATTGAGTGTGACTAGATGAAGCAAGAATTCAAACTGAGTCCCCTCGGTGAATTGTCTGCTGATTGAGATGTAGCTCAGTGAGAGGAAAATGGTCCCAAGAGAAGGTGATTCTATTGAGAAAGCAGAAGCAAAACTGATTTCAGGCTTGGGAGTGTGCTTAGGTTTAGGTGTAAAGTAGAATTCTAAAGCAGGAAATAAGTAAAAATGGATTGAAGTTTTTAAGGTGTTTTTCAGATGTCCCAAAAACTGTATAGGAAATACTTCATTTCCCAAAAGTTCAACAAAAGATAATTTTTATTTCAGTAATCATAGCATCTTTAGAAATGTATTCCCTCAAATTTTACCTAGATTTTCAGGTAGTACAGTTTACTTAAATCAAAACAGATCAATTTGCATTGAGATAGAAATAGAGCAAGAAGTACAATAGAATCCAACTCATTTTTTGTGGTTGTTATCATTTTTACATAATAAAACTGCATTTCCTAGTAATCTAAGGTTTGGATTATAAAATGGTATGAAGAATGTTTGAGCAGAAAGTTATAGAGATCATCTATCCAATCCATTCATTTCACAGATGAACAAACTGGGAGCCTACATACAGCACACTTTAAGTAACTGGCACATTAACCACCAGAATCCATGGATATTTCTGGCCATTTTGACCTTCTAATCATTATACTACTGAAAAGAATTAGAAGCTCTAAAAATATACACAAAGGCAGTAAAATGCACATATGGGTTGTTAAAAAAGTGCTGCCTCCTGACCAGCAGCACCAGCTTAACTTGTTAGAAATGCATATGTTGAGGCACCGTTCCAGATTTACTGAACAGAAATTCTGGGGATCCCAGCCATTTTTATTTGAAAAAGTCCCGAGATGATTCTGGTGAAAGCTAAAGTTCCAGAACCACTGATGCATGTAAGAAAGCTTGGCCAGATTTAGACCTTTGCTCTGTCCCAGAGATTTTTAGAATCATTGTGTCAAATTTTGTTAAAGGAAAGAATCTCTTTGAGAGATTTTAAATGGGTATTACATTGAATCTACTGATCATTTAGAGAATTGACAACTTTTTGATAGTCTCCCTAACCAAGGACATAGATGTCTTCCCACTGATTTATATATTCTTAATGTCTTTTAATAAAGTTTTATAATTTTCTCCATAATATGTTTGCTCATATTTTGTCAGATTTGACCTTAGTTACGTGGTATCTTTGTGTCTATTTAGATTATGTTTTCTATCAGTTTGTGCTGGCTTATTGAATACAATGCTTTTTATATGCTGATAATAAAAATAACTCTCTGAAATTTGTGATTATATAATTTTCTAGTATAGTGGCTAAGAACTCCAGTGTTACAGTGAATAGAAATAATGATTTCTTGTTCCTGATTTCAAAATAGTATTCTTCTAAAATTGAGCCACTGTAATTGCTGTTGGCTATAAATTTGGGGGGCAGGGAATGCCTTTTATCAGGTGAAGTAAGTTTCTATTCCTAATTTACTAAGAGTTATATCACAAATTATATCATGTACTTTTTATGGATCTATTCTGATATTTATATAGTATTCTTTTATATGCTATTGTAATGAATTATATTGATAAATTATCTTTACATTGCAGAAATAAATTCAAATTGGAAATACTGTGCTAACATTTTGTGCATTACTAGATTCATTTTTGTGCTTAGGTAATGCATAACTTGGTGTATGTTTCTCTTTTCTTCTCCTTCTTCTACTTCTTCCTCTTCCTCTTCCTCTCTTTCTAAAGAATTTTAATATTATTGGAATATTATTGGAATTGTCTTATAGTTATTGAAATTTTATACCATTGGAATTATAATTGTTGGAATTATATTATTGGAATCCCAATAATTATTGGAATTACTGGGATTACCTGGAACATTTTTTTTTTATTCTTTGCATGAAAAAATCTAGTACATTTGTTTTATATGCAGAGATATTTTAAACTACAGATTCAATTTATTTAATTACTTCTGGAGTATCCAGTTTCCTGTTTCTCTTTGAGTCAATTTGGTATATTGTATTTTCTCTAAAATTGTCCAATTTCTCTAAGTTTTCAAATTTACTGCCAAATAGTTCTTTATTATAGTCTCTTCTCTTAGCTTCTTAATCTCTACTGAGTCTAGTTAAGTCCTCAATTTTTACTCCTAACGTTGCTTAATTGTGTCTTCTCTCCCTTTTCCTTTGATAAAACTTGCCAATTTTTTGTCAATTGTGTTTTCAACTTTTAGCTTTGTTGATTCTTTCTATTAAATCCTTGTTTTAAAACTCATTTGCTTCTGATCTTTTCTGCCATTTTCGATTACTTGCTTTTGGTTTTAATACATTTTCTCACTTCTTAGGATTAGAGATTTAGCCTAATTATTTTTAGCATTTTTTCCTAGAATAGGTGTTAAAGATTATGAATTTCTCAATTTTTCTCCAATTATCCTTTTCATATTCCAAACATTTTATGTAATATTTAGAATAGCCTGCACTAATTCATTCTTTTACTAGTTTTATACTTGGTTAATATGTATTTTCATGGTTAACATGAGAGTAGTTCTTTTAATCTTGTTTGCCTCTCACAAGCCCTCCTCCTATTTTAGTACTAATACTTCATCTGTATATATGGTCAAGGGTGATGGTTCATGTTTTGCTAGTGATTTGTGGTGGGTATTGGACACTTAAATATCTACTAATGAACTGGTGCTTAGATTTTTATTCTGCTGCTTTGATTCAGCTGTCCTGAGAATCTTGGGATTCTTGAAAGAAAGAAGGATGATTGACATGACAGGATTCACAGCTTTACTAGATCCTTGACCATCATAAAAGTAAAGCAGAAGTAAAATGCATTCTGAATGTTAATGATTTGCAGGTGAGGAAGAGTAAATCAACTTGCCAGTTCCAAAATCTGGAAATTAAGAAACAGCATGCCTACATGTCTTTTCAATGTCATTATTTAACCAGCGTAACAAGAATTACATAATTATCCAGGAAAACACACTTGTGTTTGACTTTGATATTTACTATTTTATTGGAGCAGGCACTATGAAGTAATTTGGTAACTTTTAAATTTATATTCATTAGAAAAGAATCACATAGCTTATAGCATTTTTTTAACATAGCAAATTTTTTTTATTATCCCTTTATTAAATTGACTAACCTCTTCAAAAATTATTGAAACTAACCTTGCCAGCATATAGGTTCCCTCATTATTAAAGGAACTGAATAACATTTTGAAGCACATACATTATATAATTGTATGAGGGGCATACTTTAACATTTTTTAAAAAAATACAGTCTTTGGCAGAGGTCTCCCAATATTCCCCTTAGAGCTCTTGACAAGTTTATGATTTTCAGAATTATTGCATAAACATTTAAAAAATGTGTGCTTTGCTAGGCTGCTTGGAAGACATCCTTCAAGCAAATAGTATCAAATATAAATATTCAGAATTACAAAGTTGTACATATTAAGTATTCCTTCTGTTCTCATTGAGCCTTCTCATTTTCAGGCATGCTGTTCTCTGTCTAGGTGCTATTCTCTTCTCAATTTATTACTTCTCCCTAAACCATCTTGTCTATTCCCATGGCCTTAATTACTACCTTATGATTATGATGTCTTAACTTAGAGTTCTAATAGTCAGTTGTTTAAATGACATTTAAAGTAGTTTGTTTCAAAGACTCTCAAATTCAACCTGGATAAGTAAAATACTATGACCAGTTTCTACTAATTCCTATCCATGTAAATGGTACCAACTTCCAACCACTTATGTAATACAGAAACCTAGGAATAATAATTGATGCTTCTATGTTCATACCTCCCTGTCAAATCAGTTACTGATTCTTATTTATTTTACCTACTAAATGCCTATCAAATCAGTCTATGCCTCACTTATCACCACAGAATACACTTAGCAAAATTTATCACCTCTTATCTAATCTAATGCTTTGCCAACTGTTCTTCCCACATTCAATGTGTCCCTCTATTTTTTATTCTGCATATTGAAGTGATCATTTAAAAATGCAAATTTATCATCTTAGTGCCTCCTCTCTTATTTCTCACTGCTCACTTAAAATACTTCAACAGCTTTCCTTTCTGCATACCAAATTTATTGAGATATAATTCACATACCATACAACTCACCAATTTAATGTATACAACTTAACAGTTTTTAGGATATTCACAGTGTTGTGCAACCAAAGATACAATCAATTATAGAACATTTTCATCACCCCAAAAATAAACCCCATACCAAAGCGGGCACTTCTCATTTCCACCCAAACTATTTCTAGCTCTAGGCAACCACCAATATATTTTCCTTCTCATGGATTTGCCTATCATAGACATTTCATATAAATGAAATAATACAATATGTGGTCTTTTGTGAATACTTCTTTGACTTAGTATAACATTTTCAAGACTCATCCATGTAGAAGCATGTATCAGCACCTCATTTGTTTTTATTGCCAAATAATATTCCATTGTACGGATATACTGCATTGTGCTTATCCTTTCATCAGTTGATGGACATTTGGGATTTTCTACTTTTGGAATGCCAAGAATAAAGCTGTTAAGAACATTCCTGTACATGTTTTGGTGTGGATGTATGTTTTAATGTCTATGTTTGAACTTTTGAGGAGCTACTAAACTGTTTTCCAAAGTGGATTCTAAATGGGAACCCTGTACATTTTAAGCCTTAATTATCCATTCCCTATACCCCTCCCTCATTCCCTGGTAATCTATATTCTAGATTCTAACTCTATCAATTTGCTTATTCTAATTATTTAATATCAGTGAGGTGATACAATATTTGTCCTTTTGTGTCTGGTTTATTTAACTCAACATAATGTCCTCAAGGTTCATCCATGTTGTCTCAGGTACCAGAACGTCATTCCTTTTTTACAACTGAATAATATTCCATTGCATATATATACCACATTTTATCTATACATTCATCAGTTGATGGATACTTGGGTTGCTTCATCTTTTGGCAATTGTGAATAGTGCTGCTATGAAAATTGGTGTACAAACATCTCTTCAAAACTGCTTTCAATTTTTTCAGGTATATACCTAGTAGTGGGATTGCCAGGTATAACGATAGTTCTATTTTTGTAGTTGTTGTCATAGTTGTTTTAAAAAATTCAAAATTTATTTGTTATGTTTGAGCCATTTTAATCCACAAGCTATATATATGCATATTTATTTACACAACAAATTTCCATTGTTCCCCAAATTATTTGCAATTAGAAAAAAACCTTACATCTAATTCAGCATCAGGTTTGGCAGTAGGTGGGGAAATGGAAAAGCTCTGTCCCACATTAATTTCATTTTCAAGTTAGCACCCATGATAGCAAGTCAGTACCCACAGTTTTTAGTGACCGTGTTTTTTTTTTTTTGTGACTTTAAACTATCATTTGCTATTAAAAATAACTTGCACCATGTTTGCAGCTAAATAACATAGTACTTGATGAAAAACAGTATCACTTAAATTCATTCAGACTCACTTTCTATTTACCTTGCACTAACATAAATGGCTTATTTCCTACTCTAATAACTTGCTCTAGGGATGCATATAGAGTAGCATATTGAAAATCCTTGCTATTTTGCTATGCTACATGCAATATTTTTCCAGAAAATATTGTGTGTACTTATCCTATAATGTACTACATAACTGAAATATTTTTCATTTCACCCACTGGTTTGTCAATTGGAATTTTCCAATTGTAGTCCTTAGCTTTCTGAAGAACCACCAAACTATGTTCCACAGGGGCTGCACCATTTTACATTTTCACTAGCAATGAATGAGTGTTCCTACTTTTCTACATCCTCTCCAACACTTGCTATTTTCCATTTTTTTATAGCAGCTATTCTAATGAATGTGAAATAGTATTTCATTGTGGTTTTGATTTGCATTTCCTTGATGAACATCTTTTCGTGTTTTCTGGCCTTTGGTATGTCTTCTTTGGAGAGATTACTGTTCAAGTCTATCTTTTTTTTCTTTTTTTAGTTTCAAAATAGGCAGCTCTTTATGGGCTTTTTAAAGAAACAGTCTTTTTTATGCAACTATATTAAGATATATTCACATACCATACAATCATCAAAAGTGTACAGTTCACTGTATCATCATATAATTGTGCATTCATCACCACAATCAATTTTTGAATATTTTCATTATTTCAAAAAAAGAATAAAAATAAAAGTAAAAAACAAAACACCCAAAGCATCCCAATACCCTCATGCCCTCTTATTATTCATTTACTTTTTGTCCCCACTTTTCTACTCATCTGTCCATACCCTGGATAAAGGGAATGTGAGCCACAAGACTTTCACTATCACATGGTAACACCATAGAAGCCATATAGTTAGAAAATTGTCTTCAAGAATCAAGGCTACTGGATTGTAGTTCAACAATTTCAGGTATTTCCTTCTACATATTCTAATACATTAAAAATTAAGAAAGAATATCTATATGATGCATAAGAATAGCCTCTAGAAGGAACTCTAGACTCCACTGGAAATTTCTCAGTCATGGAAACTTTATTTTGTTTCATTTCTCTTCCCCCTTTTGGTCAAGAAGGTTTTCTCAATCCCATGAGGCTGGGTCCAGGTTCATCCCCAGGAGTCATGTCCCGTGTCGCCAGGAAGATTTATGCCTCTGGGTGTCACGTCCCATGTAAGGGGGGGAGTAGCAAGTCCACCTGCCGAGTTGGCTTGGAGAGGTCACATCTGAGTAACAAAAGAGGTTTCTCTGGGGGTGACTCTTCAGCACAATTAGAAGTAGGCTTAGCCTCTCCTTTGCAGTAACAAGCTTCATATGGGCAAGCCCCAAGATCAAAGTCTCAGCTTCTAAATTGATAATCCCAAATACTTGCAAGAATTTCAGGAGTTCCCCAGGTGGGGAAGTTTAATATTTCCATATTTTTCCCCAGTCCCTGAAGGGGGCTTTGCAAATACTATTTTTTATTCTCTGCCCAAATTGTTCTGGGATGTATTGTGGTTTCACACTAACCTGTACAAATGAACCAGATCTCACTTCCTATTCAAAGTTATGGCATTCTAATAAACTGACCACATGAGTTAAATTATATAGTGTGCTACAGAAAATATATATTTTTCCACCAAAAAAAAAATCTCTTCCTTTGGTCTCACACAGAAGTTGAAATTTTAAAACATAGTCGATATCATCCTTTACCCCTTAGTCTGAATTACCTTAGTCCTAGCCAAGTCCATTTCATTCATATCTCTAATTGAAGTCTGATCTCTTTTTCAGCTTTTTAAACAGTTGCTTTATCTGGGAATGCTGACATTCATAGCTGCCAAACTCTAGCTCTGAGTCTTAGGTGTCACACAAATACCCAAGGTTCCAGGGACTGAGCAGGTTATACACAAAGAGCTCAACATCTCAGAATTTAGAAATTGCTATTACAATTCAGGAATAGATGTGACTGCTGTTAGAGCTTACAATCTAGGAAACTTTACAGTAAGGTATGATAACCTATGTTCTCAGATTCAATTCTCAGAGTTTGCATATTATAGTTAGTTTATATTAGTGAGGAGTTACAATGTTCATCTTTTCATTTCTGGCTTATTTCACTCAACATACTGTCCTAAAGGTCCATTCACCTATGCACCCAATCTCATGTGTTCAATTCTTTTGCCCATTTTTTAATAGGGTTGTTTATCTTTTGTTGTTAAGTTAGAGGATTTCCTTATAACACTGGATAGTAATCCTTTATCAGATATGTGGTTTTCAAATGTCTTCTCCCTTTGTATAGATTGTCATTTTACTTTCATGATAAAAGTCCTTTGAGGATGAAAATTTCTTGATTTTTATTATATTCTATTTGTCTGTTTGTTCTTTCTTTGCCTGTACTCTGGGTGTAAAGTCTAAGAAAACTTTGTCTAACATAATGCCCTGAAGATGCTTCCCTATGTAGTCTTCTAGGAGTTTAATAGTTCTAGCTCTTATATTAAGATCTTTGGCCCATTTTGAGTTGATTTTTCTATATGACATGAAGCAGGGTCCACCATTGTTGAAGAGACTATTGTTTCCCAAATGAGTAGTCTTTGCCATTTTGTCAGAAATCAGTTGGCCATTAATTTTATTCCATTGGTCTATATACATTTGTACTTGTTCCAGTACCATACTGTTTTGATTACTGTGGCTTTTTAAACATCATTTTTCTTTTACAAGATGGTTTTAGCTTTTGGGGATACCTTGAAGATTGGCCTTTCCATTTCTGCAAAGATGGTTGTTGGAATTTTGATTGGAATTGCACTGAATCTATACATTGTTTCAAAGAGTATTGAAATCTTAATGATATTTAGTCTTCCAATCCATGAACATGGAATATCCTTCCATTTATTTAGGTTTTCTTTTAATTCTTTTAGCATTATTATTATTATTTTATTATTATTATTATTTTTAGTTTTCAGTGTACAAGTACTTTACATCCTTGGTTAGATTTATTTCTAGATAAAATTTAATTATTTAGTTGCTTTTGTAAATGGATTTTTTTCTTGATTTCTTCCTCCAATTGTATATTACTTGTGTATATAAACATTTCTAAATTTTGAGTGTTGATCTTGTACCCTGCCACTTTGCTGAATTCATATATTAGCCCTAGGAGCTTTGTTGTGAATTTTTTGGGATGTCCTGTATATAGGATCATGTCATCTGCAAATAGGGAAAGTTTTACTTCTTCCTTTCTAATTTGGATGCTTTTTATTCATTTTACTTGAATTGCTCTTACAAGAACTTCCAGTAAAATACTGAATAAGAGTGGTGACAGTGGACATCCTTGTTTTGTTCATAACCATAGAGGGAAAGATTTCAGTCTTTCATGATTAAGTAGGATGTTAATTGTGTGCTTTTTATATATGCCCTTTATAATGTTGAGGAAGTTTCCTTCTATTCCTAGTATTCTGAGTGTTCTATCAAGAAGGTGTGCTGGATTTTGTCAAGTGCCTTTTCTGCATGATTGAGATTATCATGTGCTTTTTTTCCCTTCATCCTATTGATGTGTTGAATTACATTAATTGATTTTTTTTATGTAGAATTAACCTTGCATACCAGGGATAAATAACTTTTATCAAGGTGTATAATTCTTTTAATGTGCTGTTGGATTTGGTTTGCGAATATTTTGTTGAGGGTTATTGCATCTATATTCATAAGAGATATTGGTCTGTAGCTTTCCTTTCTTCCGTCTTCATCTGATTTTGGCATTAGGGTGATTTTGACCTTGTAGAATGAGTTAGAGAGTGTGCCTTCCTCTTCAATTTTTGGAAGAGTTTTAGCAGAATTGGAATTAAATCTTCTTGGAATGTTTGATAGAATTCCCATGTGAAATCTGGTCCTAGGCTTTCTTTGTTGGGAGGTTTTTGATTACTCATTCCATCTCTTTAACAGTAATTGGTCTGTTGAGATCTTCTATTTTTTCTTGAGTCAATGTAGATAGTTTGTGTGTTACTAAGAATTTGTCCATTTCATCTAAGTTAATAATTTATTGGCATATATTTCTGTGTATTACTCACTTACAGTCCTTTTTATTTTAGTGGGATTGTTAGTAATGTCCCCTTTTTCATTTCTGATTTTTGTTATTTGCATCCTCTCTTTTTTTTTCCTTGTCAGTCTAGCGAAATGTTTGTTAATTTTATTGACCTTTTTAAGGAACCAACTGTTTTAAGAATAAAGTTAAACTTGAGTACTTTTTCTATATACGAAGAATTGCAGTACATGTTTATCGGAACTCTAGTACAGGGCTTCCCTCTTTTTTCAACTAGGAGATTCACTTAGAGTTGACAGTCTATTGGGGGACCTGTGTATTTCTTTGTCAATTGTTGTTTGATTACTAATACAATATTTTAACTTGTCATAAGTTTGTACATATATTCTACTTCTTCTTGAGTCAGTTTCATAAGCTTGTTTCTTTTTGGAAATTTGTTCATTTCATCTAAGATATGTAAACAGTTGGCATGTAGTAATTCATTGTATTCCATTATAATGTTTTTGTTTGTTTCTGTAAGGTTGGTGGTAATGGTCCCTCTTTCTTGATTTTAGTAACTATTAGGGTCTTCTCTCATTTATTTTCATCAGTTTATCAAAATTTATTCCATTTTCTAACTACTTACTGCTGCAGTCTTCTGCCATTTTCATCTGCTTGATAAATTTACTCAAACCCTTCCTATTTCATGTATTTGAAAGTGCCATGCTTGCTCCTGTTATGAGGCTTTTCATATATTTCCCAGTCCTAAAAGTTCTAATTTCCCCTTTTCTTCCTTTCTTCATTTAGTTCATACTGATCCTTCATACCTCCCATTATGTGTCATTTAATTCTAGTATATCCATCTCCAACATGTTTCTTTCTCTCTCTTTTATAAGAACCCTCATATCCATCTGTATAAATGAATAAATTTTGTGATTGTATAGTAACTGTTTTCCTCCTTTAGGAGTGTGAAAGCTTAATGAAAATTAGCAGATCATATACCTCTGCTTCTTAATACTCATTATGTGGAGAGCTTAATGACATCATATGCTTGAACTATTTTGTCTTTATAAGACTATGCAGATATAAAGACTGGACTATGCAGGTATAAAGCATCATGGTTTCAATTACAAAATGTCAGTAAAGAAACTTAATGGACCATTTAGATTCAGTAGCCTGTTTTTATATAATGCTGCTTTGGAGCTAGACCATATACCACAAAATTACTACCAGGGTAGTTTTGTACCTGAGGCTACAAAAGCAATACATGAGTTACAGTAAGTTCAAAATATGCATGAAAAGCTGACTATAATATTTATTCTACTACAGTTTATGTCCCTTATGACTAGACTTCATTTTTATAATGTTTCATTTATACCCAAGCCTCAATACAACAATTTTCACTTAGGAGATACTTGATCAGTATCATAAGTATACTTTAAAAATAAATATTAGAGCTTTTCAATTGCATTTTAACCCTTATTATCTCTGTGTCAAGAAGGACAGTGCCATGATCTTTACTAGCATATAAATGAAAAACAATGAACTTTTGCATATCTGTAAAAATCTATGGATGTTAGTGGATAACTGTAAAAAATAAGCAGATAGGATTTTCTATATAGATATATACACACACATATATATATACATATGGTATGCCATAGGTACCATTTATATAAAGATGTGGATAAAAACTCCATAGACGTAGTATATGTATCAAAAAATGTCTTTAATTCTGCAATCAGTCCCTCTTCATATTATTTAAATGTTTTCTAGTTTTTGCACTATATTCTAAGAGTAATCACACACTAATTTATAAGAGAAATTGATTTTACTCTATTTGACATTCTTTTTTTTACATGGAATTTTCTCTCCACTGCAAAAAATTTATTGCCTAAAATAAACTTCTACCTAAGATTTAGTAAGGGATGTAATTTGTAAATGAACAAAAATAGGGGAAAAATTCCCCAAGAGTATCTTTCCTGCATCATCACTTAAGCCTTTTTTAATGAAAAACTATGAATTTAAATTAGACAGTTTAATAGATGCAAATTAAGAAAGTGGAAATTAAAAGTGCAGGTTTGAAGAACATTGTTTGCATAGGTGCTAAAATAGGAAAGTGATTAAAGAGGTTCCTTGAGATTACACTATGGATGAAGTGTTGCTCAATTATTCATATAGACATCTATATAGCAATGTACATTTTCATAAAATTTAAATACTTAAAGTCTGTCTGTTTTGGATATAGAATACCACAGTCTCTAGTTAAGTTCCTTTTAAGCCTGAAAAAGCACATCATCTTACAAATTTTCTGTAATAGTCAATGTATTTTAAATAAGGAATAACTATATCAGATTTTTCTCAAATTCTGAAAAGTAAAATTGTGCAATTTACATCTCCTATTATTTACAATCACTCCATTTTCCATTCCTCACCACAAATTTAAATGATGAAATTTAACTCAAGAAATGAGTTCCAAAATTCATTTCTCCATTAGTTTAAAAGCCAGTTTTGAGATTTGAGAGTTATACAGTTATAAAACATCATATAGCTGAAAAATGAATAGATAACAACAATGCCATATTATTACTTATGTTCTTAATGATGTAAACCAGAAACTTCATTAGTTACTTCTTTCCAAGTTTCCTTCATCCACGTGCCTGAACATTCAAGGCCAATCTCAATGTGATAAAAGTCACTATATGGAAAAGATCCTTGCTTTTAGTGTATAAACCACATTAATATTTTTTGTATTTGGCAATCTAATATTTTCAATTAGTAGTCTAAGAGCAAATAAATTTGGTAAGCTGCAGAATCCTTACTGGGATCTTGTTGATATCAGACTGAAAAATAATTGCTGTAATTAACATCTGGCTTTACCATTTACTACTAAGTCCTGGCTTTGAATTGGCTTTTCCTTAAGGAATTCACCATTTCACCATTTGGCTAGTATTAGCTCATCTTCAGCAAACTTAAAACATTCTGAATATTTTAAAATTGGATGAAAATGAAAAGATTGATATTCTCCCAAAGAAGTAAGAATAATAAGCAACCTGATAATTTCAGTGCACAGGCAGTCAAATAAAGAATCAATGCTACTTGTACAGCATAGACCAAGTTTAAAAGGTACTCATAGGTCTTCAGAGATAGAATTTACTGAATTATTTCCTTCTCAATGCCAGTGTCTGTACATAAACGTGTTTTGGAACATAGCCAAGTCCATTAGTTTATGTATTATCTATGAATACATTCATGCTACATTGACAGAGTTCAGTAGTAGCAACAGAGACTGGAAGACAGAGATTGTCTGAACTACTATCTGGCTCCTCACAGAAAAAGTTTGCTGAGTCTCCTGTATGAACTGTCCACAACAAGGAATATTATTTGACATCATCTCCCCCTTGTGTTTTAATGTAACAATTTGACAAGCATATAAATCTTAAAAATTAATTTTAAGGACCAAGGCTAGTTTATTTCAACACAATAATTTTGAGGAAGATCAAAAGTATCTGGAGAATTGTTAGCCCAAATATCTATCCAATTATTGTGAAAGGCTTCCATTGGCTGCCTGTCAGGTATACAATGAAAAAGTAATCTGATAACTTTGATAACTTATTATGACTGATTCCTAAGAAAATTAGTGGACATTTCTAAAAGTGGGACAATCACTGAGCAAATAAATAACTATATTTCATAAGGGAAAATATGGAATTTCCAATTAGGGAAAATTATAACTAATTATTTTAACTTATACCTAGGTGTTATCATTAGGAGGAATATTTTATTACTTAAAATATTTATGCTGAAGGGAAATGTTTATGTAAGAAGAACTTCATATAAGCCTAAAATGAAGGTTTTACCAGGAGTTTAGCACTAGCTTAAAGAAAAGAACCCAAAAGATGAAAGTTTGCCTGGAAATGGAAGACCTAGGACTAGGCTGGGACTGGTATGCAAAATTGATCATAAACGTTACATAGTAAAGTCACAAATTGCAAGTATCTCAGTGTCTCTTTGTGGTTTACACCCACTGGTTTCCTTTTAAAGATGTTCTTTTAATATTTTTTTGTCTTTTTATTTAATTCACTTTTATTGAGATACACATAACATGTGCAAATCTTTAGCCTACATCTTTATGCATTTTTACATGTGTGTACATCCATATATTGATCACCTAGATCAAGAGGTTGACTATTTCCTGACCCCTAGGTGGGCTCCCTCATTCCCCATCACGTTAAACCACACACACACTTTCTCCAAACTTGAGGTAACTACAATCTTGATTTCTATCACTCATTGATTTGTTTGCCTGTTCTTTAACTTTGTATAAATGCAAATGTAGAATGCTTAGTCTTCTGTGTCTGACTTTATTCGTTCAACATTAAGCCTGTGAGATTTAGACATGTTATCAAGTGCATTATTAGTTTTGCATTTAAAAAATTGCTTTGCGGTATTCTGTTGCTTGACTATATTATATCAGTATATCCCTACTAATCTTTTTTGACTTAAGCTTGCTTCCAATTCTTTGTTATTATTAAACAAAGCTAGTGTGAACTTTCTTGTAAATACTTTTGGATATACAAATGCACCCAGTTCTTCTGATTGTATACTTAGGAATGGAATTGTCGTATCAATGGATTGTCGTATCAATGGATTGGCATCTGTTTAGCAATCATAGGTAATGCAAAGCAATTTACCACAGTGGTTGTATAAAGAGAGTTCATTGATTTTAACATTAGTTATTTGTAACAAACTATCCCAGAAAAACAGTAATTGTTGAAATAGCAATTTGTCAGGGAAACTATTGACCTGATTTTGCTTACACTGGACAGCAAAATCAAGATCATAACAGGCAGAGTTCACCCAGTCTATCCTGAATTTTGTCTAATACTACATTTACTTAGGAATTTTATGAAAATAGAAATAATAATAATTTACTTAAAATTACTCAACTATAGTATACTAGGAAACTACATACATTTGACTAAATGGCAACTAATAGAGTGAGGCAAGGGTATAAATTTCATGAATCTGTAACCTATGTCAGTAAGACAGTATTATTCTAGTCGGAATAGCTTTCTAGAGGTTCTGCCAATTTGCTTCTGAGTTACATACAATTTTTATGCTGTTTGCAAGGAAATTAAGCATAATTGCAACAGAGTTGCCTTTAATATGATTGACAATTATATTAATTCTCAATTATAGCAATTGTACAAAATTTGCTTGAAGTAGAGATCTTCATTATTATTATTTTAAAATGCAGGTTCTGTTTCCTTCCCATATGCTATTGACTCTAGAAAATATTTTCTCATATTCCAATTAATTAAATCTAAGTGGGCCCACTATGGGAAGTAAATTTCTGGATCTCAACTATGCTACAGTGTTCTTTCCTTTTATACTCAATGACACATTCCTTGCTCTATTCCATGCACCACAGCCTACTAGGACATTCTGAGATAGTGCGCTCGCAATCACAAGTGTTTTGTGGTAAACAGCTAGTGACCTGGATAGTAGAAGTTTTCAATGTTTTACTAACCTCTTGCAGAAAGTGGCTATTAGTCATGTTTATGTTTATGCTTGCTTAAAGAAACATAAATTATATTTTTCATTTGTTAATTAAAAGTCTTCCCAGGAAAAGCAAATGAACAATATTCTCTGTTTAAAACTCTTGGGTAAAAATAAATATAGAGAGCAAATCACTCTTCAATAGATATAATTGTGCCTAAGTGTCTCCTCCCAAATGCCTCTTTGTTGCTCAGATGTGGCCCTCTCTCTCTAGCTAAGCCAACTTGGCAGATGAAATCACTGCCCTCCCCCCTGCATGGGATCAGACACCCAGGGGTGTAAATACCCTTGGCAATGTGGAATATGACTTCTGGGGAGGAATCTGGACCCAGCATCACGGAATGGAGAACATCTTCTTGACCAAAAGGGTATGTGAAAGGAAATGAAATAAGTTTCAGTGGCTGAGAGATTCCAAAAGGAGCTGAGAGGTCACTCTGGTGGGCACTCTTATGCATAATATATATAACCCTTTTTACATTCTAATGAATTGGAATAGCTAGCAGTAAATACCTGAAGCTATCAAACTACAATCCAGAACCCTTGAATCTTGAAGACAATTGTATATAAATGTAGTTTATGAGGGGTGACAATGTGATTGGGAAAGCCATGTGGATCACACTCCCCTTTGTCCAGTGTATGGATGGATGAGTAAAAAAAATGGGGGCAAAAAAAAAAAAAAAAAAAGCACCCAGTGATCTTTTTACTTTAATTGTTCTTTTTCACTTTAATTTTTATTCTTATTACTTTGTGTGTGTGGTAATGAAAATGTTCAAAAAATTAATTTTGGTGATGGACACACAATTATATGATGGTACTGTGAACAGTTGAATGTATGCTTTGTATGACTGTATGGTATGTGAATATATCTCAATAAAATTGAATTATTAAAAAAAAACTCTTGGGTAAAAATAAATATAGAGAGCAAATCACTCTTCACTGGATATTTCAAAGGCTACAATGTATATAAATTCAACTTTCACTTTGGTCTTTTCAAATTATTATCCAAATTATCAATATAAAGGAAAGGTTCTGAAAGAATCTTATGAAATTAAATGTCAGAAAATATTTAGTCACAGGATTTGGAGCAATGACTTTAATTTTTCCTTCTGATTTATATATAACTGCAGCTTCTCCATCAGAGCTGTTGAATAATGTCAAGCAAGTAGTTTGTAAAAGGAAAATAATAGTCCGGTAACACAAAATTTTCAGAAGTAATACAGCTCTTTTTCTTCTCTTCTCTTCTCTCTCTTCCCCTCTCCTCCCTTCCCCTCCACTCTCCCTCTCCTTATCCCTCATCTTTCTCTTTTTTCCTCTCTTTCTGTCCTCCTTCTCTCCTCCTCCTTTTCCTAAATCTTCTCCTCTTTCTAAGCCTTCTCCTCTTTCTTTTCTTATTCTATTGCTTACTTTCCAAGTTTTTAATCTCTGTTTTTAACTTCCAGGACTTTTTGGGGGGAGAAGGGGGCACACAGGGTGGTAAAAAATATACCAACATAAAATTAAGCTTTTTTATCTTTTGATATTCAAAGAACAAGATAGGGAAGAAAAGGAAGAACATGAATATGAAAATAGAAAAATGCTGTCTTTGATTAGATGACAGTATCTTTGTTCATCATAAAACTTGATACCTTTCCATTGTTTATGTATTAGATTATTAAAATATATTCCTTTACTCATTGCTGGCCTCCATTTCATACCAATTACTTCCACATTTACTTATTTTGCATATTGTGCTTACCTGGTAAAACATGGCTACTAGCTAACAGATCTTTATTTTATATTTTATTTGCTCAAGGGCACAGGCAGTATAAAACTTGAAGTTTTTAATCTTCTCAGTAAATCCTTCAGAAAATACTCTGATTGTCATTGATTGTATCAGATGTTAACTCCTAATCAATTGTTGATATTGATTATATCCGAAATCATAATCATAAAGTAAAGCAATGGTTATTTTACTTTACTACAGTAAAGGAGAACACTACCTTGACAGACTAAGCAGTGATTCAGAAGGGGGAAGAAGATTTAGGATATTTGGGATTTGGGCTTTGGTGTTTGGCAAAGCAAAGAGCTGAACTATAATGGGCCTTGTTTGCGATACAATAGTTTAGGGTTGACAAGCACAGAAAATAAAGGGTCCTGAATTGAGACTGTTGCTTAATACATAAGCATTTTGTCCAGTGAGCCCACTATAGTCTTTGATAAATTGATCTATAAAGATTTCTCTAAGAGAATATTAAAGTAATTTACTGAATTACAGTCTTATGTTTTCCTTGAAAAGCTTTCTGGAAGAAGCACCTAAATAAAGTTGACATAAACGGTCTACATTACTATCTTAACTGTGTTGACAGAGATATTCTCTTATCAGTATGCCCATTTTGTTCATTCTTCAGCCTGTGCTGGAAGATAGACCATTATAATTTGAGGATATGATCAATACTGATATATACCACTATGTGAATAGTCATGCTTGAATATCAGGATTCTAGTGGAAATTGTTTCAAACACCATTACATCATGTTTTCTTACTTTTTGGGGGGTGATAATTTGTTGCATCATCTGATTGATTTAAGATTCTGGAGATGACACATTTGAAAATTGCAGTAGAGAAAAATATTAATGAAAGGGTTATGATAACATTTTGTGGTCCATTTCTAAGTCAATTTCCAAGAGTAACAAGATTAAACTTAGAAAATAGATTCCATCCTCAATATGAAGAATTCCTAGAACTAAATATGTGAATGTACATTAGCCACATTACATAATTTCAGGACTTTTTCATTTTATCCCCAGATCTTCTTGGAAATATTAGAAATTAGGAAAGTCTATAGGGATATAATAGTCCTCTAAAATGGCACATGTACAATTTCAAGAGGCCAATGTCACTTCTAAGGCTGCTCTGAACCACATCTGCCCAATCTCATGAACTTTTCAGTGAGGTCTATGGTTTTACTGATATCATGTATACCCTGTGTCAATCTCTGACCTATAGGATTCCCCTCACTTTCCATGCCTCTAGAAAAGCATGATATGAAGAGGCTTGAAATCAAAATAAAGCTATTCAGTATTTCCTTTACATGGTTATGGATTTAGATTTTAAATACAGACTCAGTTTTTGCCTTCTAGAATAAAACTTATTTGTCACTTTCAACATATAAGGTTCTGCTGAATCATATGACCCAATTGGGAAAGCCGTATCCTGAGCTGGTTCATAGTTCTTTCCTGCTCTGTGCTCCGTTCAAAGCTGGCAGCCTTTCATGACACTCATTAGTAGGGCAGAAAAAGTATTGCTAAGTGTGGAATATGCTGATTTTAGGATTCAAAGAGGTACATTAGTCAATGTGCTTCCTTTTCATGATTTGAGGTGCAAAATGTAATAAATAACTTTCATTTTGGAGGACATGCCCGGGTATGTTATCTGACCACTACACTCCTGTTTAATTTTCCTTGGCTGCTCAAGCAAACACCATGCAATAGGTTGGTTAAAGAAATAGGAATTTAATGGCTCATGGTTTTAAGGTTAGGAGATGTCCAAATCAAGACTAAATCATGGCCTTATCTAGGTGAGGCTTTCTTCCCAAAAACTGGTATTCTTGGGCTGGCTGCCAGCAATCCTGGGTCCTTAGCTTTTCTGTCATGTGGCAATGCATAAGGCAGCCTCTCCTTGCCTCTCCCTTCTCTTCTGGGTTTGGTTGATTTCAGCTTCTGGCTGCTGCCTCTGTGGCTTTCGCTCTACATATCTTAATTTTTTCTACTCATAACAGGACTCCAGTAATAAGATTAAGACCCATCCTGACTGATGGTTAACTGAAGTAACCTCATCAAAAGGTCCTACTTAAAATGGGTTTATATCTACAGGATTGGATTAAGTTTAAGAACATATTTTTTCCTAGGGAGCATAGTTCCAAACCACCATCACTCTCAAAACTGTATGGTTGTGTCCAGGCCATGAATCTGTAGAATCACACTCTGTGGAGCCCATGTCTTACTGATGATTTCAGGATACTAGTTAGCTACCTCCTGCTCATCTGGCTCAATTAATATAATGTCATCAATGTAATGTCCTAGTATGATACTCTGCAGTATGTCCTGACGTTCCATATCTCTTTGGTCTTTATTATGTTCAAGGACAGGGGAATTTAACATAGTCCCAGAGTATAACTGTAAATGTGTGTGTAATATGTATAATATGTGTGTATTTATGTATATAAATACATACATGTATACATATTTTATATATATATATAATTCTTTTGGGAATCTTTTCTTATCAGTATAAGAAAGAATTCATTCACCAATTCAGTGGCTGCATAGCACATTCCTAAGGCCATATAAAACTGCTGTAGCAAAAATTCTACAACTGGCTTGGCAACTGCATTTGGAATTACTATATGTTTGAACTTACAGTCTTCTGTAGTCCCACTGGTGAATGTTTTCACAACTGAACTGTCACCTAAAACCAGGGATCATCTTTTCTTCATTTGCCACCATTGATAGGACCCTCGTTGCCAGCCAGTCAATGAATAACCCAGTTCTAAAACCCTGTTTTGTGCCATTTGTTGCAGTTGAGCTCTTGATAAGCAGGCACTGAGAGATTTGGGTGTATGGTGTTTAATACCTGTGAAAAGAAGGGTAAGGAAGCAGGGTTCAGCAGAGGAAGAAGCTGAAATGTGATGTAGGCTTGGACAAGCTTTGGAGAACCTGGTGGGGAGCTCTAAAATATGTGTTGTCTAACTGAGTGAGCCACATCAGGCTGAAATAGCTGGGCCTTTTTACCTTTACCACACTCAGACACAGGTGCAGGTTTCCTGGGAAGGGTGTCACATTGAGCAAAGTGGTTCTCTTTAATTGAGGCAAACTCCAAATTTTGCTGATAGTGGGAAGCTGTCCACTGACTTCAGTTTTCAGTTAGGAAGCCAGTTTTTCCTTGAAGTGGGATCTGGGTGATGTATCTCTGTATCTACCTCAGATGATAGTTTCTATTTCATGGTACCTTCACAATATCATGTCCATGGATTCCTAGTTCATCTGAAAATGGTTTGATCAATTTCCAATTGGGAGAGAGAACAACTGTATCCATCCTTTCAACTTAAATGTTACCTAGGTTTATGGAAATTAACTAGTTTATTAAACATATTGTATTTATTAGGGTTCAGAAAGAGAAATAACTTTTACCTCGCTGTCATACTCTACTTCCTCTCTACTTTTCACGTTTTCTTTCAATCTTGGAAAATAAATAAATGCCTTTTTTTCATGAATTAGAACATTCAGTCATGTGAAAAATAAAAACCCTACACTATCAGTTTAATACAGACTCCTCCCTTTAGCTTGGTTCTGTTTCATCCTGGGAAGATTGTAGGTAGAAAAGGACATGATATGCTTCTTCTCTGTATCTTATGTAGTACCCTGGGATCATCCAACTTATGTTTGCTGCAGGAAAGTTCTCTTCTAGCTGATGTTAACAACTCCTACATTAATCTCTACATCTGAATATATACACCAACATTTTTCATATAAAAGAACTGCTTCTGGGAATACGACCATCTTATCTGGGGTCCTTTGTAAAACGGTTCACAGTTGATTACATTTTTGTAGGGTCTATGTTTAGCCCACTGAATCCTGAAGCTTCCCTCCCTGTTTCTGTCACAAAGCAGATTCAAAGTGAGACATTTCAAGGGTGACTCAGATTACATTTTCTGAGATCTTCTATCTCCAGAGTATACATGAGTCAAAAATAAATATGGACTTGGGTAAGAAAAGACTTTATTTGAAAAAACAACTGTGATAGCGAGAATGTTCTGACCACAAGATTTACAGGCATCTCAAGGATCAGGCAGAAAAAGGCTCTTCCTTTATAGGGAGTACTAAACAAGGCTAGAAGGAGCTAGGGTCTTGGAGATGTACAGGGAATATTTTAGTATTTGTGCTAAGGAGGAGCTGTTAAGGAAGAACAATTTTGCATTTTGATGTTAGTGCAGCCTGAAATTGTGTCATATTTTTTTCTCTCTGAATGAATTTCATTCTGCTTGTAGAAGACTCCAGTAATAGGACTAAGACCCATCCTGATTCAGTTGGGACACACCATAACCGAAGTAACCTCACCAAAAGGTCCTACTTAAAGAGGGTTTACACCCACAGGAAAGGATTCAGTTTAAGAATGTGTTTTTCTGGGGCACACAACTCCAAACCACTACATACTAACAAGCAAAGGAATTTGGACACACACAAAAAAGGAAGCCATAGGAAGCAGCCAGAAGCTGGAAGTCAATGGAACTCAGAAGAAAAAGAAGACACCACCATGTGCACTGACAGAAAACCCAAGGAACTCTAAAGAGTGTTGGCCAACCTGAAGATACCAGTCCTGGGAGGAAGCAAGCCTTCTAACCTCTGAAACCATGAGTTGAAAAATTCCTATTGTTAAGTTAACCCATTGGATGGTATTTTGTTTTAGCAGCTAGGAAACTAAAATAAGGATGAAGGGTACGAAATTGATCAATTTGTAAAGTAAACACCTATCTGATCCAAATTATTCTAGAGATTCAGACATGCAAATATGTTTTACCTATGAAGAATTATTTGTAAACCTTGGTTTTGGTAATTAAAATACAAATTTGTTTGTCCTTTAAATAAAGTATGATCAATAAGTCACATTTTCAGAATATCTTATTCAGTGGTCACTTTGGTTTGTAAATGAGGAAAAGATGTATGAGAAAATGTTATATTACTTTAACCTACTAAGAACCTATACATTTTGTGTTTATGAGACCTGAGCAAGCGTAAAATGGACAAATAGCCAGGTCACTGCTATCACTACCATTATCACTACAGATTGTAAAACCCTGATTTGTAATATTAATTGATAATGTGAGACTGTTGTAACTGGTTATTGGCCAGAGCGGACCCACAAAGGAACTGGCTCCCCCAGGAATAGGTTTTGATAAACAACACAAAACTGTAGCTGTGTGGTGCCCAATAAGGACTTTGACCAATGGAAGACAGGTTTGGTAGGGAGCTTTAGAATAAATTATTTTCCCTTCTGCGATGGCTAAGTTCACATGTCAACCTGTCCAGGTTACTGTTCCCAGTTGTTTGGTCAAACAAGCATTGGTCTGCTTGTTACTGTGAGGACATTTCATGGACTTAAGTAAGTTGATTTCATCTATGACTGATTAACATCTACAATCAACTGAGGAGACCTCCTTCAACAGTGAGAGACATCTCATCTAATCAGTTGAAGGCTTTAAAAGGATAAGTGATTATTTCAGTAGTCAGAAGAGAGTATTTCCATCTCTACTTCATCTAGCCAGCTTCTCCTAGGGAATTTATCGAGGATCTTCATTAGAGTTCCCAGCTTGCAGTCTGCCCTACAGCTGTGCATCCCCACAGTTGTGTGAGTCAATTCTTTAAAAAATCCATAATATTTACAGATATCTCCTATTGGTGTGTTTTCCTAGAGAATCCTGACTAATACACCTTCCTTACCATGAAATGACTATTAAAGTCCTGGTACTTGAAATGATCTCCCTAGGATATGACTATACTTTGTTAGAAACTGTGGCCTTGTTGGCACATACATGCCACTGTATTTGGTCTACTTCCTTCTCTCTCTCACTTCTCTCTTTCTTCACTCCTTTGTTCCTGGAAATTTTCTGTCTAATAAAGGATTAGCATATAAACATTTATCTCAAGTTTGCTTTCTGGGGATCCCAGGCTAAGGGACAGGAGGTAACTTCAAAATATAGCATAGGAAGGAGCCTATACAGAAATTAATTTTACCTATTCCAAAATATTAAAGAAAAATTAAAATCTCATTAAAAGTAAAGAAGAATCCACCCTATATTGGGCATCATTAAGCTCCAAGCATCCCTACCCAGGGTGCATTATAGAGAAATTGGACCAGTATAGTAACCCACATATTGTTAAACATTTAGTATAATTAATGCAACTTCTTGCTGGGATAAGGTTTTATAAGATGCTGTTTCTAAAAAATTGCTCCTAATTTGATGAGAACTTACCCAATTTGCTTTATTATCAAAAGATATTCAACCTATTTCCCCACAACCAAATCTTTCTCTCATGTATTATTTTATTTAAAAATATTTATTGAGCACCTACTATGTGTCAGTAACTATTAAGGACACAGCAACAAAAATAACAGGAAAACATCTGTTCTTGGAGTTTATATTCTATTTAGGGCAGCAAAATAAACAGTTGAATATATAATATATGCATATATAATATATAACCTATAGGTATATATGAGTATATACACACACATATATATTTATGAAGTGATATCAGTTAGCGATAAATGCTGGGAAGAAAAATAAAGCAAGAGATGGGACAGAAGGATACATTGCTTAGATCTACAAGGATGTAACCAAATGCAGGGAGTTAGCTGAATGACTATCAGAAGAAAAAAACATGGTAGTGGGAAGAGCTAAAGCAAAGAGCCTGTGATAGATACATGTCTGACATTTTCACAGAACAGAAAGGTTAGCATAGCTAGGACAGTAGCTACTCCTGATATTCATGTCTTAGGAATGTATATTAACCTCTAAGGACAAAAAAGGGGAAACGCAGGTGCAATACCATGTTTTGTACACAGTAAATGGTTATTCACAAAGTCCATCAATCTTTGCAAGAATGAGCTTTACACATCTCTGATAGAACCAGGGCATCACCAAAGTGACATGAGTGTATTTATTTGTAGCTAACTCATTAACTTAGCCTCATTCCTCCAAATTATTCATTTCTATCATATCTTTTTGTGATTGAGAAAAAGCTATGATGTCCTGAAAAAATTGTGTGTGGCTATTAAAAATTACATGCAATAATTTTCTATAAAGTTTAGTTATTTTTGTGACAGACTGAAAATCCTTATGAGAGAATGCAAATATGGTATCATGAGATATATGAGTGATTTACAGGAAATAGGAAGGAAACTATATAATCCAAATATATAATTATATTTTCTCCTGGACAATGGTAACAGTTTAGATGGTCCTCAGTTTTGATGTTCTTCTCTATTCACACTAGATTTTATGATTCAACATATATGTATGTGTTTCAATTGTGTGCCATGCACTGTTCCAGCCTTTCAGGATATGTCAGAACCAAAACACATGAAAAGCTCTTCCCTCTTGGAGTGAATGATGTGTTTTCTTTTTGTTTTTAGGTCTACACAAGATTTTAGGTATGGTGGGAATTTTTTTAAACTGAAAAATTTTTGAAAATTTATTGAATATCAATTTTGGACATAGGTATAGTGAATCAAGAGAGCTACCAGGGACCCAAGAGTTCCATTTAAAAGGTTTATGCTTGCTCCTTTTCTATATGGGTTGCAACAATACATTTAAAAAAAAAAGAAAATATTTTGGGGGATAGACCCATGCAAAGTTGTAAAAATTGCTTTCATTATGGTACCTAAAGCCAAGTTGATTTATATTGTCAGTAGTATGCTTACCCACAATATTTTTCAGAAAGAAATAGTTCTGATTGGTAATGCAGGTACTCTGCATTATTTCTCTAGAGGTTGACTCAAATTTACTTTGATTTGTTCATTCATTTTGAGGCAGCACAGCAAAGCTTTTTAGCAAGTAAGCTAAAGCCAGATCATAGATTCCCTGTGTTTTCTCAGGTAAATCCACTGTGGAATTGTGTAAGTAATGTAGATAAAGTGAATCAAATGAAACAAGGTGTGCCTAAGAGTGAAATTAATAGATCTTTTCTCGCAGAGTTTAAAGAACATGATTTACATGTTTGGAGAGTTAATTCTATGCTAGCTTCCCCTTGACTTTATCAAATTTTGAATACTACAAAAATGTTTTTAATGGTATTTTTTTAAAGTTGGCTTTTCTCCAATATTTTTCTTCTCTGCATGTTACTTATACAACATATTTAAAAAGTGCATGCTATGTTGTGGGTACTAGGATTATAAATAAAGAAATGAATAAAATATGGTTCTTGTCCATGAATTTTGTTAATTGAGTCAGATTCATAAACAAACAATCACACTGAAATATGGTAGCTACTATTGTGGCTATATTCTTTCATTAAGTAAATAAATTTTTATTGGCTGTGGATATGATCAAACCTCTACAGTCACAAAAATAAGAAATATTATTCTGTTTGCAAGGAACCCATGAAATAAACATTTGCAAAATCTCATGATGACAATATGGAAACATATTATCAGTGCATCCTAACAAGATAAAAGGCAGTGGATTAAAGAAGAATTCACAGGGACTGACATTTTTAAGCCAACTCATCAAGGACAGGGAGTTTACAGCTGAAGATGAGAAAGAGTAATCAGAGTAGATGTAGAAGCATAAAAAGCAACATGGGGGGCAGAATAAAAAGTATTGTGGAGTTCTAGAAATAGTAGAGCTTCAGTATGGCTGCAGAAAATGAGTAATTTTAAGCAGGTAAATATGCAATCACTTTACACTTAAAGATTGTCATGTTTGTCATGTTATTCCATACTATTGAATAGTAATGAATTTGACCTCAAAAGAGAGGTCTGATCTTTGTCCTGCCTCCTGAGAATAATCTGTTGGATTTCCCATGTGATACGAGTGTCTGTTAGTCATGGCGGGTCTCCAAGACAACACCTGAGAGTTTATGCTAACAAGGTGACTCTGGGTGGGGGCAGTCACATCAGTAGTCTTAGGATGGGAGCCGGCCATGCCAGATAAACCAACCATGTGATTTGAGGATTGGGATTTTGAGTTGCATCATGTCATGACCTCTGGGCAGGGGAGGGGGCATTGGAGATTGAGTTTAACTCTATTAGCATTGATTCAATCATTCCTGCCTATGTAATGGAACCCAATTAGAAACTCTGAACACCAAAGCTTTGGGGAGCTTCCTTGGTTGATAATATACACGGACATACCAGGAGAGTGACATATTCTAACTCCACAGAGAGAGGACCCCAGAAGCTGGCATTTGGGAGTTCTCAGACCTTGCCCTATGTATCTCTTCATTTGGTGCATCCTTTTCTTCTGTAATAAGACTGTAAGGGTAGCACTTTCTTGAGTTCTAGGACTCATTCTACTGAATTATCAAACTTGAGTGGGTCGTGGGACACCCCAAATTTGTAGCCAGTTGGTCAGAAGTGTGGATGGCCTTGGAAGTCCTGATATGTCTGAAGTGAGGCAGTTTTTTTGAGGACTGGACCCTTAGCTTATTACGTCTGACCCCTAACTCTGGGTAGCTAATGTCAGAATTGCACTGCCAGGGTGAGTGGTGTAGAGGTAGCTGACTGAAGAAAATGAGATATTGGAAGCAGTTGGAATAATCTGGGCAATAAATAGTGATTCCCTTACTTATATAAGAAGGAGTGATGAGAAAAACAATTTAAGAGAGAGTATAGAGGGAGAATTGGTCATCCTTGATGGCAGGTAGGAAGTGGTAGGCAAGAGAAAAGAAGTATCAAGGATGACTCCTGGATTTTAGGACACATTCTTGTAAAGACTGGAAGCATGAAAGTATAATTTCCTGAGTTAAATTAAATTCAAATAAATATCACACATTTGGAATCAACTATATATTCAGGTTGGGAGATTGGAGTTTACTAAAAATTAAGAGAAGGCAGAGACAAAAAGTAAGCGGAAGTCAACTCTATCAGATGAAATGAAAAAGTCAGGTGATAAATCATTTGAATGTGGCTGCTGCATTTCCCAATTAGGCCATTCCTTGCTGACTTTGAGGAGGAATTTTAATGGAGTGGTGAGGGAAATTTAAGATGGTAGTGAATTTAACATAAGGATATAGAACTTCAAAATACATATTGCTCTTTAAGCAAAATGGGTTTAATGGAAGAAGGAACTGTATAATCTAGAGATTTCATTTACTTTCAATATTATAGTCTTGAATTTTCTGTTGAATAAAAAGAGAAACTATAGAATTTGAAGATTAAGATAAGAATAAGAATAGATAAAGAAAAATGCTCTGATGATATCAGAAATTGTTCAAAATACTCTGGGGGCTTAAAGGAGGGAGCAACTTTTTCTGCCTGAGAGAGTTAATGAATGCTTCATAAGTAAATACCCTATGCTGTGTATTACATTTAAAAATACTTAATAACTCATGACATAGCCAACTAAACGTTCCCTGTCTTCCTTTCCCTAAAAATACATAGAATGTTACTGAGGCAGGGTCTCTCTTCTATAGTTCTTTCCACAGTGTGTTCAATTCTACTACATCTTGCCTAAGCATATCTATTAATGGATTAACTAGGGTATGGAAGACCCAGGAATGAGTTAGAGCTTCTTTGTTTTACCCATTAACCTTATTTTTCTTTACAGACCACTGTGCTAGTGGTATGTGTGTTTGTGTCCACTTTCTGCAACCATATTAGTTTGCTAGTGGTAGAAAGGTGAGTGTACACTAACTTGAAGAAGAAAGATAAAAGGAAGGGGGCCTCTACCATAAGTTTTACCCTTTGGAAGACGGTTGCTGCAAAGGAGAGGCTAGGCCTCCCTGTATTTGTGCCTAAGAGTCTCCTCCTGAATGCCTCTTTGTTGCTCAGATGTGGCCCTCTCTCTCTGGCTAAGCCAACTTGAAAGGTGAAATCACTGCCCTCCCCCCTACGTGGGATCAGACACCCAGGGGAGTGAATCTCCCTGGCAATGTGGAATATGACTCCCGGGGAGGGATGTAGACCCAGCATCGTGGGATGGAGAACATCTTCTTGACCAAAAGGGGGATGTGAAAGGAAATGAAATAAGCTTCAGTGGCAGAGAGATTCCAAAACAAGCCGAGAGATCACTCTGGTGGGCACTCTTACGCACACTTTAGACAACCTTTTTTAGGTTCTAAAGAATTGGGGTAGCTGGTGGTGGATACCTGAAACTATTAAACTACAACCCAGAACCCATGAATCTCGAAGACAGTTGTATAAAAAGGTAGCTTATGAGGGGTGACAGTGGGATTGGGAATGCCATAAGGACCAAACTCCACTTTGTCTAGTTTATGGATGGATGTGTAGAAAAGTAGGGGAAGCAAACAAACAGACAAAGGTACCTAGTGTTCTTTTTTACTTCAATTGCTCTTTTTCACTCTAATTATTATTCTTGTTATTTTTGTGTGTGTGCTAATGAAGGTGTCAGGGATTGATTTAGGTGATGAATGTACAACTATGTAATGGTACTGTAAACAATCGAAAGTACAATTTGTTTTGTATGACTGCGTGGTATGTGAATATATCTCAATAAAATGATGATAAAAAAAAAAAAAGTTAAAAAAAAAAAAAAAAAAGGAAGGGGGAAAGAATGTATGTATGCATGTGTGTATATATATACATATGTGTATATTTTTAAAATGGACAAAATATGAGCATAGCCTTTGACTTCGGTGTGCCTAAGCTTTCCTTTGAAATAGAATGCAAGTCACTCCAATCCCATTCATTAAGCTGCTACTCAAGTAAACTCAGAGTAATACAACATACTTGCAAGAATTTCTTCTTCCCAAGCAACTTTTCTCTAGTTTTTCTAAGAATGATATCTTCACAAGATGGTAATTAGTGCTATCTGAGAAGTACAAAGAGCAAGAAAATCAGGCAATATTATGTTAAACAGATTTAATTTTCTCAAAGATTTTCAAAATGTTTTGGAATTAGTTAGAGGTAAGAGTTGTGCAACATTGCAAATGTACCAAATGCCACTGAATTATTCATTTTAAAATGGTTCATTTTATGTTAAGTGAAGTTCACCTCAATAAATTTTTAAAAATGTTTTTAGAGCATTTGTGGTAGTTTTAAAACATGTCTGCAAATTCTTTAATAGTCTTCTCATCAAAAAAAGGAGTCTAACTCTCCTCCCATTGAATACATTAACTGGTCTTAGCAACTCACTCTAACCAATAGTATGCAGTGGAAGTGAGGCTGCTAGATTACTGTGGGTAGGTCATGCAAGGCCATGCAACATGCACAGACTATTTTTCTACTCTTGGGATGCTGATGCTTGAAACCCAGACACTTAGTTGTGTGGAAGCCAAACAGGCACATGGGAAGTCCATGTGTGGGTGTTCCAGGAACAGTTCCAGCTGATGTTCCATCTCACAGCCAAATGAACAACCAATCATGGTGCTGAGTGAAGGTTCAGCTGATTTCAGCCTCCTGTCTTTGAGCAGCCCCAGCTGATGCCGAGTGAGCTGCCCCTATTAAGACTTTCTTACACTGCAAATTCACAAGCAAAATTAATATTGTTTTTCTAGGCATTGAATTTTGGAGTAGTTTGTTTTTACCCAATAGACACCAGAATGACCTTCCACTTGCTGAACTTCATAAGATGAGTAAACTATACATTGTTTTCTGAAATTATTTTATTATAGATCCTTTTTCTATAAGCATCACACAGGATTAGTATACTGTAGGTAATGCTGGGAACATCAGTCTTTAGTTTCACTCTGAAATTTTTGAAATCATCCTTTTTAAAAAATCTTTTGAGTGTTATCCGGGTACATATCTGAATATGCCCATACTTTTACTCTGTGGCTATTTGCCAAGGATTATAAGATGAAAAACCTGTATTCTTTCAAGGAACCTGTGATAGATTAAATCATTTCCCCCACAAAGACACATTCAAATCCTAACTCCCAGTCCTGGAGTTGAAACAGGGTGAGTTTTATTCCCATATAAATTTTGTCCTTGTAAGTGAAGGAAATTTAGACACAGAAGGAGAAGCCACAGGAGGAGCTGGAAGACAGCCATGTGACAGAGGCAAAGACTGACAGCAAGCTACCATCAGAATATTTCAGACATTGGAGAGGGTATGATAACTTGATTTGGAGCTTCTATCCTCCAAACTGAGCCCATAAATTCCTGTTTAAGCCAACAGTCTGTGGTCTAGTAGTGTCATTATATTATTTTAACAGATTTTATATCTACTCAAATTCTTCAATGCCTGCATATGCAATCACCCTTAAAAGGAAATCATATTTAGGACAGCCTTGTATTAATAACAGAGGTACCCATTTTTTCTACACGTTGTTTCTTCTCCACAGACTGGGTGGCTTAAACAACAGGGCCCATCACCTCCATTGCAATGATTAGATTTTTTTAATCAAAATAAATTGTGGAGTAGAAGTTGTACTAACTTGTAATTTTGATCTCTCAGAGAAGAAATTAGGAACAAAATAATTCAAGAATTTCTCAGAAAACATATACCAGGAAAATGAGTACTCAGTAGAGATGGCTATTGAAGTATCTCCATGATAATTTTGCCTGCTACCAAAAATCACCTATTTCCATTTGTGTAAAAGCATATAGTACATTCCCTCATTGATATCACTTCAATCTTATTCTCTTTTTGTTATAAGCAAATTTCTACCTTCACATTTATGTATTTCCATGAAGGAATATGCTTTCAGGAACTAAAATTTTTATTCTGCCTTCCTTCTTAGAAGGATATGTCTTTTGAATATGGAATACACACTATGTGTTGCCATTTTCCAATCTTGATTTCCATTTCATAGAGTCATAGTGAAAGCAATAAGATTATATTTACTGCCTTGTTTGAGAATTTCAATTTAAGTTTACTTATTATCCATTCTACATGTGTTGGTCTATAGATACTGAATCCGTAAATATCCTGCAATGATAGGATCTTAAGCCATGGTGCTGAAATCCAATTTCAACTCATGGGTGACATTTTCAAGCACAGATACTTCCTAATAGATTTTATTCTCTCTTCTACAGCCTCAAGGCTCCAGGATAATCTTTTATGAAGTTTGTATAATACAAAGTTTTATTAGACCTGTTGGCTTAGTGGATTGCAGACACAGAATATTAAAAAAAGCACACTATTATTTTTATTCTCTCCTTTCTTTACATGTTCACCTCACTGTGAAATCAAACATTGTAGTGTCATTATATTATTTTGACAGATGTTACATCTACTCAAATTCTTCAATGCCTGCATATGCAATCACCCTTAAAAGGATATCATATTTAGGACAATTTTTATTAGTAACAGATACCTTCTTTTTTCTACACGTTGTTTCTTCATTTGTTTGTTTTGTTTTGTTTATAGGACATCCATGACTAAAACAAGAAAACAACACAGAATACAGCCAGAGAGCACACAAACTAGTTCTGTTAAAAATCTAGATAACAAATTAAAGTTTTTGATTAGCCAGTAGATAATTAACTGAACAAACAGGTGAAGAGACAAATATAATTACAATTAAAATGTTTAAAATTTAAAAAATAACAATCTTACATTAATCCCAAATCAGTTCCTAAATCACCTAAAGTATTTTTCCAGAAGATATTATAAATATAAAAATATTTAATTCAAGAAATATGTATTGGGTACCTATTATAATGGTTTTAGGCATAGGCAATCTAAAATTAATAAGGAAAAGCCTGGTTGTCCTTAAATACATTCTAGTAAGGGATATAGAAAAAGGCAAGTGTGTAAGGGAGGAAACAAATAATGTAATTTCAAGAAGTATTAAGTTTCAAGAGGTTAAAAAAAGAAAGGTAAAGGATTGGTGAATAATTGGGACCTAGATTGGGAGTTGTGAGTAGGAGAAAGACACAGACTATTTTAGTTGAGAACTAAGGCCTATCTTAGGAAATGACATTTGAACAGACATTTGAAAAATGTGAGAAACCAAGCCATGAAAAGCTATGAGAGAATAGATTCCCAAAGAAAGGGGTAAAACTACTAGAAAGACCCTAAGGTAGGCACAATCAGGAAGGCTGAAGAAACCAAAGAAAGGCTAGTCTGACTGAAGGAATGGAAGCTGGGAGCACAGCTAGAGCACGGCCTGGCATTAAGCACAGGGCCTGGAGACAGGTGGCCTCAGTTAAATCCTGGCTTCACTAGGAAATCATGTTAGACAATTTACTCAGTTTCTCCAAGCTCAGTTGCTTTATCTGTCAATTGGGACTAAAAGCACACTTGCCTCATAGAATTGTGAATATTGATTGACTTCTATATCCAAAGGCCTCAGAACACTGTCTGGCACAGAGTAGGAGCTGTGTAAGTGTCCAGTGCTACATTGATGGTAGATGTGTCATACAGTAAGGGAAAGGCTGGATTATGTAACGTCCTTTAAGTCATTATAAGGAGTTTGGATTTTATTCCAAATAGGATGGGAGCATTAGAGAATTCAAATGAGGTAAAAATATGATCTGGTTTATATAGTAGGAATATCACTTACATGCTGAACAGTGAACAGAATGTGAAGTGTGGGGCTGGAGCAAGAGTGGAGACAAGGAGACAAGTTAGGAGATTATTTTAGTCATCTTAACTAGAGGTGAGGATCGTATATGCTATAGCGAAATTAAAATATCTACTTTAAGAGCAGGATGGTGGGAAGGTGGTGGAGTAAGAAGCTCCAGTAATCAATACCTCCACAGAACAGCTATTAAACAGGCAGAAATTGTGTAAATCAGCTATTTTGAAACCCTGGAGTCCAGCAGAACAATATAGAGCACCCAGTGAAAAGCAGGAGGATGAAGCTGGTAAATTATGGTAAAAACTTGTAAATTGCTCTCTCCACATAGCAGTTGCTGGCACCTGACCCCATTCTTGTGGCAGGCCACAGTGGGGTCTAGCTCCTTGCATGGCTTGCTGGTATAAGAAAGGGACATAAAAGTCTACTTCTCCAAGATCCAGGGTAGACACAGGCAGATCACTGCTCATGGACTTTGATTAGGGACTTTGTATCACTGAGGCCTGGCTCTGACAAGGCCATAGTTTCAACCTGCCTCAGACAAAGGCAGTGGGGGAGGAGAATTAAAGATGGTATGCTTTCTCAGAGCTGTGGGGGACAATTGAAGGGCTGCATCTGCTGGGCAGGTCAAGAAAGTGCAGCTTTGGGCATCCATGGAAGAAGCTCCTCACACCCTTCCTGGCCCCTTCCTCATCCCATCTCCAGGTTAGTTTGGAGCTGGCCAGTACTCCCTTTGTGCATCCCTGGTCTTGTTCTGGATGGGAAAGATGAACTGGGGAAACTCATGCAAAAACAGCAAGAGAAGGTGAGAGCAGTGTAAGACACAATTGAGGCAGACAGCCTGGGACAAAGCTCATAGGCTTTAAATATGACAGTGGAACATCCAGGAGATGAACAAAGACTGTGTCCTGGGAAGTAGAAGGGGCATCCAAACTCATGTAAACAGGGGATTCCTAAGACAACAGCAAGCACAAGCCCAGAACAAGACACAAGCCCAGAAAAAATGGAGGATCCTGCACTTTGGGTTTGTCTTGCATGGACCTTCTTGATAAGAGAGCTGATATTCAAGAAAATGTCTGTGATATCATTAGCCAGTTTCAAGCTCAAGAAACAGACATCTCATGGAATAAATTATGGAGTTAACATTTTAAAATATTACAATGTACAGTGTGCAAAAAGAGATTACAAGACAAAGAAGTAGAAAATGGTGGCCCATCCAAAGGCAGGGGATAAAAATCCAGAGAATACAAATGAGAAATACCAGACTGTGGACATAATGGACAGACTTTTTAAAATATGATCTTCAATATGCTCAAGGAGATGAAGGAAAATACAGAGAAAGAGCTAAATGTTATCAGAAAAACAAAGAATAAACAATATGATAATCTCAATAAAGAGAAATTTTTAAAAAGACACAAAGAGAACTATAGGAGTTATAGTTCTGAAAGGAACAATTCTCAGTAGGCTTCCAACAGCATATTGGAGTTAGAAGAATAAAGAATTTGTGAACTGGAAGGAAAGAATTGAAATAAGTGAGGCTGAGGAACAAAAAGAAAAAAAGAATTATAAAAAGTGAAAATAGCCTAGTAGATCTCTGGGACACCGTAAAGCATACCAATATATGCATTATGGGGTCCCAGAAAGAGAAGAAAGAGAGAAATAGGAATAGTCAAAGAAATAATGAAAGAAAACTTCCCAATCTTAGTGAAAGATATGACTATGCACATTCCAAAAACCCAGAGAACAAGAATCAAGATAACCTTGAAGAAAAATATGCCCCAATTCATATTGATAAAAGTTTTGAATAATACAAAGTACAAGGAGAGAGTTCTGAAAGCTACAAGAGAAAACAATATTGTAAGAATTAGGGAGACCCAATTAGATTGTGTCAATTTATCATCAGAAACCATGGAGGCAAGAAGGCAGTGGTTGATACCATCAAAGTACTGAAAGAAAACAATTGTCAACCAAGTATTTTACGTCTAGCAAGACTTTCTTTCAAAGCTGATATTCCCAGATAAAGAAAAGCTGAGAGAATTCATCACCACTAGACCTGCCCTGAGCTCAGTGCTAAGGGAAGTTCTTTAGACTGAAAGGAAAGAACACTAGACTGTGGTTCAAAGTGTAGCATAAAGAAATAGAGACTTCCATTAAGGTAACAATTTGGGTAATTATAAATGCCAGTACTATTACACTGTATTTTTTGATATGCAACCACTTCTTCCTACAGGTGATAAAATGCAAATGCACAAAGGTAATGATAAATCTAAGGTTTGAGAAATACAATGTATGAAGAAATCATTTGTAACAAGGTCAAAAGAAAGTGAGGGGTGGAGGGATATAGGAAGAGTGTATGTGTATGCTACTGAAGTCAATTTGTAGGAAATCACATATAATTTTTATAGATTTAGGGTGTTAAGTTTTAAGCCCATGGTAACCACAAGGAAAACATGAAAAATATATCCAGATAGAAATGAGAAGGGATTCAATATGGTACATTAAAAATAAATAAATAAATAAAATAAATAAATATGAAAGTAGACATTAACAGAGAATTCAGGGCCAAAAATGGTATAGACTTACAAAGACTAAATAGCAAAGTGGGAGAAGAAATTCCTGCATTATCAGTAGTGACTTCAAATATAATCAATTAAATTCCCCAGTCAAAAGGCAGAGAATGACAGAATGCATTTTTAAAAAAAAGCATAATCCAACTGTATGCTGCTTACAAAAGACTCACTTTAAATTCAAAGACACAAATAGGCTGAAAGTGAAAGGATAGAGAAAAAAATACCATGCAAGTAGTAAACAAAGAGAGCTACTCTAATTTCAAATAGAATAGACTTCAATTAAAAAAAAAAAAATTTATGTGGGACAAAGAAGGTCATTATAAACTGATAAAGTGGTTAATTCAACTAGAAGACATAAAAATTATGAATATATATGCACCTAACAGCAGAACCCCTACATATAGGAAGCAAATATTTGCAGATTTGAAGTGAGAAGTTGACAGTTTTACATTAATTGTAGGAGGCCAATACATCACTTTCAATAATGTATAAAATAAGATCAATAAGGAACACAAGACTAGAATATACTCTAGATCAACTACACCTAACAAACATAAATAGAAAATTTTACCCACCAAGAACTGAATAAATATTTTTCTCAAGGGTGCATGGGTCATTCTCCAGGATAGACCCATATCTTTGGTCTCAAACCAAGTCTTGATAGATTCATAAATATTGAAATCATACAACTAACCTCTCCAACCAAAGTGGAAGGAAGCTAGTGTTCAATAATGGGGGGGGGGCAGAATTCACAAGCACATGGAAATTGAACTACATACTCTTAAACAACCAAATAATTAAAAAGAAAATCACGAGGGAATTTAGGAAATATCTTGAGATGAATGAAAATGAAAATACAACCTACCAAAACTAATGGGATGCAGCAAAGGCAGTGCTAGGAGGGATACTATAGATCTGCTTACATTAAAAAAGAAGAAATCTTTCAAGTCAGAGACCTAATTTCAGACTTGGAAGAACTAGAAAAAGAAGTGAAAACTAAATTTAAAGTAAGCAGAAAGAGGAACAAAACAAAAATTTGAGCAGAGATAAGTGACATAGATAATTAAAAGAAAACAATAGAGGTAATCAATGAAACCAAAAGTTTGCTGTTTAAAAGATCAATAAAATTGACAAACTTTTAACTAGACTGCCAAAGAAAAAAGAGAGAGGACACAAGTTACTAAAATCAGAAATGAAAAGGGGGACATTACAATCAACCCCACTGAAATAAAAAGGACTATAAGAGGAAACTATGAATAACTGTACACTAACAAATAATATAGGTGAAAAGAACAAACTTATAAAAAAAATTCAAAAATTACATTCTCTGATTCAAAAAGAAAAAGATCTAAAAAAAAAAACAAAAAAAAAAAAAACCAATAACCAAAATGATTGAATCCATAATCAAAAACCTCCGAACAGAGGAAAGCCCACGACCAGGGGAATTCACAGGGAAATTTTACCAAATATTCCAAGATGAATTAATATCAATCCAGATCAAACCCTTTCAAAAAATTGAAGAGGAGGGAACACTTGCTAATTCATTTTATGAAGCCAACATCACCCTCATAACAAAGACAGATAAATATACCACAGGAAGAGAAAATTGCCAACCAATATCCCTTACGAACATAGATGCAAATATCCTCAACAAAATACTAGGAAACCAAATCCAATGGCACATTGAAAGAATTATATACCATGAACAAGTGGGATTTATCACAGGTATGCAAGTGTAGCTCAACATAAAAAATCAATTAATGCAATACATCACATTAACAGATGGAGGAAAAAACACTTGCAGAAAATTCATTTGACAAACTCCAGCACCTACCACTTCTTGATAAAAACACTTAGAAAATTCAGAATATAAGGAAACTTCATCTACATGATACAGGGCACAGATGAAAAACCCAAAGCTAACAATGTACTTAATGCTGAAAGACTGAAAGCTTTCCCTCTAAGATCTTGAACAAGACAAGTTTGCTCACTGAAACCATAGTTATTCAGCATTTTACTGTAAGTTCTAGCCAGTGCAATTAGGCAAGTAAACAAGCAAAACAAATCCGAATTGTGAAGTAAAACTTTCCCTATTTGCAGATGAGATGATTGTATATGCAGAAAATCCTGAAAAATCTGCAACAAAGCTCCTACAGCTAATCAATGAGTGCAGCAAAATGGTGGGGTATAAGTTCAAAATGCAAAACACAGTTGTGTTTCTAGACACTAGGAATGAACAATTGGAAGAAGAATTTAAAAAAAAATCCATTTACAATAGCAACTAAAAGAATCAAATATCTAGGAATAAATCTAAGAATTGAAAGGACCTATACACAGAAAATGACAAAATATTGCTAAAAGGAATCAAAGAAGGCCTAAATAAATGGAAGGATATTCCATGTTCATGTATTAGAAGACTAAATAATGTTAACACATCAATTCTACTCAAAGTGACATACAGATTCAACACAATCCCAATCAAAATTCCAAAAACTTTCCTTGCAGAAATGAAAAATCTAATCATCAAATTTACAGGAAGGGTAAGAGACCCCAAAGAGCTAAAGCCACCTTGAAGAGGAAGAATGATGTTGGAGGACTCACACACCCTGTCTTAAACATAATTACAAATCCACCATCATACAGGCAAAAGGACAGACATATAGACCAATGGAATCTACTTGAGAGATCAGAAATCAACACTCACACTTATGGCTATCTGATTTCTGATAAGAGGGCAAAGACCACTCAAACGGGAAAGAATCATTTGTTCCACAAATGGTGATGGAAAACTGGATCTCCATTTGCAAAAGAATGAAAATGGACCCCTACATCACTCCACATAAAAAACCAACTCAAAATGCATCAAAGACCTAAATGTAGGAGCCAGAACTATAAAACTCCTAAAAGGAAGCCTAGGGACGCATCCTTAGGAATTTGTGTTAGGCAATGATGTCTTAGATTTTACACCTAAAGCACAAGCAACAAAAGAAAATATAGATAAATGGGATATCATAAAAATTGAAAATTTCTGATCCTCAAAGTACTTTATCATGAAAGTAAAATTATCACCTACACAATGGAGAAAATACTTGGAAACCATATATCTGATAAGGGTTTAATATCCAGGGTATTTAAAGAAAATATACAACTCAATAGCAAAAAGACTAAAAACCCAGTTTAAAAATGGGTGAAAGACTTGAATAGACATCTCTCCAAAGAAAATATACAAAGGTTGAAAAAGCACTGAAATGGTGCTTAACATTATTAGCACTAGAAAAATGCAAATCAAAACTACAATGAGATACCATTTCAAACCCACTAGAATAGCTAATATTTTTAAAAACATGGAAAACTGCAAGTATTGGAGAGGATGTGGAGACATGGGAGCATTAATTCATTGCTGATGAGAGTGTGAAATGGGTACTTTCTGTGGAAGACAGTTTGGCAGTTACTCAGAAGTTAACTATAGTATTACCATATAATATAGAAACCCTACATCTTAATATATACTGAATAGAATTGAAAGCAGGGACTCAAACAGATATTTGCACATTGATACAGTAGCATTATTCACAAATTCTCAAAGATGGATGCAGCCCAAGTGTTCATTAACTGGTAAATGGATAAATAAAATGTGGTATATATATATATACATATGGAATATTACTCAGCTGTTAAAAAAGCATTAAAGATCTGATGCACATGATAACATGAATGAACCTTGAGGACATCAAATTGAGTGAAATAAGACAGACAAAAAAGTTCAGATACTGTATGATATCACTTACATGCAATAGAGTAAGCAAACTCTTGTGTCAGAATCTAGAATATAGGTTACCAGGGGATAGGGAAAAGGTAGTTAAGGCTTAAAATGTACAGAATTTATTTTGGGGATGATTGACAAGTTTTGGTAATGCATGGTGGTGATAATAGCACAACACTGTGAACATAATTAACAGCACTGTATTAAATATTTGAATGTGGTTAAAAGGGGAAATTTTAGGTTGTATACATAGTACTAGAATAAATTTTTAAAAAATCCATGAAACTGCATAATACAGTGAAACCTAAGTTAAACCATGACTATAGTTTATAGTACAATTATATTTTTAAAATGTGCTTTCTGCAATTGTAACAAGTGTACCAAACCAATGGAAGGTATTAATAATAGGGTTTTATATGGGAACCCTGCAATTTATACATGATTGTTCTGTAAACCCACAACTTCACTATTTAAAATAAGAGCACCAGATTTAGTTTTTATTTTCTTGGCCATAAGTTGTCTCTAACCTATCTATTGACACTGAAATCAAAAGTTTTAGAATATTAATAAAACACTTATCTTTAAAGAATAAGAAAGATATGATTTTAGTGCAACAGTGGCTAACACAATGTTTTGACTTGGGTCAATCACTTGATATTTCTAGTATCATATTTATACAAAATTGGTCACTGAACTAGCTGACAATAGAAATTACCTCTTGTTCTAAAATTTTAGTTTACTTCTGATTCCAAAATTCCATGCTAAATTTTATTTGGAGATTTGAAAATATATTTTAATATGAAAAGAGAAATGAAATGCTGTGTGTCATTATGTCAAAAATAACCTTACAAATTATTGGTTCACTTGACTTTCACTTTTATTTCAAATAAAATATTGTTATTTTGAAATTTAAACTTATTTATGTCATAATCTTTTTACTAAGCAAACAAATTTATCATATTTAATAGTCCATGATAATTCCTTAATTTTAGGGTCATGGATCAGGGTAAGATATTACAAATATCCAAAATTTGCAAATAACAGATCAAATTGCTCCATTATTTCCAGAGCACCTCATGATTTTGTCTAAAAATATTTTCAGGATATAAGCATGTCAAGATTTTAAAATGCCCTATGATTTATTAAAGTTATTCCTATGGACCACAATCCCTCAATGTAATTTTTAGTCCTTTGCTGCTTCTGTGTCAGCTTTTATACTGCTTTCTCCTTGCCCATGCGTCCTCATACCTCACATTTTTTTGTTCACAGTCAACAACCCACCCTTCCATATCCATTCTCTCATGCTTTTTCTTAAGGCTGTCATGCTGTATGTTTAGTATTAGGACATTTTCTGGAAATAAATGAGCACTGCAACCTTAGTAATAAAATTAATTTAAGAACTTCTGTTCTTAGAGTTGCATTTTCTTCTGAGGCTTTAAATTTCCTATTTGTTTTCTGATTAAACCTCAATATCAAAGATATTTTTCACAAATATACAGCAATCTTTCATCTTGCATGTTCAATACTTTATTTTTTGCCAAATGATGATATTAGAAATTGCAGATGTAAACCTTACAGAATTAGACACTAGTTACTTGAAATGTTTTATTTTCTTGTTACATTTAAGTCATTAAATATAGTGAATATAGGCTAAATTAATCAACACAGAGATACTTAATAGTAATTTGCCCTTAGTTCTAGATAAAATATAGACTCCATTTTCTTTCAATATTTTCATAATGTTGAGGGGTGGTAGGAAGTATAAAATGGTTAGATTTATCTAGATCTGATGTATATTTTACTTCATTCTTCTATCATTTTTGCTACTTTTATAAATGATAATGTTGATTTTACAGGCCATTTCTGTTTTCAGGATATTACTGAGTAATTTTTTAGTAAGCATCCATGAACTTTTGATGTTTTTATCCAAAAATGCTCTTGGACAAAAATAATAGACATTATTGATATTTAACAATAACTGTGAAACAAATTTTAGGAGAAAGATAAGGGAGAAGGGTGTTTTCAAAAGCATATTGTATATTCCAAAAATTCCCTGAATGTCATTAGAATAAATGCTTTTGATAATAATGAAAGGACAGAAAAGAAACAATAATCCATTTTTGAAATGCTACTGAACTAGAATGATACCATTACTACAATACTCCTTAGAAGATTTGAGTTTATATTCTCTGAAATTTCAATATATTCAAGAAAAAATTGCTTAAATTATGTCTATCATCATGTTGTTTTGAATATGATGAGGCAATTTTGGTCCCTACAATGAAGCTAAAATTCCTGTATATAGAACAAATACCATATTATAAAGGGATATGATGACCCTTCCACTTTTATATATTTTCTCTTTCTTTGTTAAAATAGACTATAAAATAATTAGGCTAGACAAGAGGAGCTCAGAGGCAATTTTGTTGCATGCTGAAACACTGGCATTGAGTTCTTCCTCATTTCAGTTATGTGAGGATGTGGGAAATAGCTAAACTAGCAGATGGATGTAGACTGAACTTCAGAAAGACTCTTGAGAGTGTTTTTAAAAGTGGATACAGGCTTTATATAGAAAGGTTGTGAAATGGTCTCCTCTCAATGTTTTGGAAAATTGACTCTAAAGATCCATCTAGTTATAGAAGTATGGGAAAAAATAATCACAATAACATTTTAGAGTCCCCTTTTACCAAATGTCTCTATAATATTTTTAAAATGTTTACTTCCATAATGTAGTCATCAATTTAATTTGTAACTCTACCTAAGAGGGTAGAAATCTATAAGGTAGTTACTTACAATTGATGATTTATGAGGAAAGTTGTGCTTTTAAGTTTGATAACACTTAAATTGATTAAAGAATATAGATGAATCTATTGGATAGAATTAACTCTTATTTGTGCTTACTCCCCATAGATGTCAAATTATAGGTATCTGGCTATTTGGTAAATAGTATTTTAAATCAACACAATTACCTGCCCAAATACAGAAATCATATGAAAACTAAATATACAAAATCAGTGCACTTCCTTAAGCTGGTACTTACTTTTACCTTCATACTGAAATCTCCTGAAGAGAGTATAAAAGAGGAAAAAGAAATGAACATATGTTGATGGGAGTATAAATTGCTATGGATTCATTTAGGAAAAGTAACTTGGAAAAATTTTAAGTCAACATTTTATAGGCTTGTTCCTTTGCATGGGTGAACATTACTGAAATGATTAAAACATCAAATTATACTAATGTGTACATCTAATACTATATTCTTAAGTGAAATTTTTAAAAACTGGGTTATTCTTCAATTTCTCTGGTTCTGCATAAGTGCCAACTTGTCTATATACAAATAGAGTTGCACAGGAATGCTTCATTTTATTGCACTTTGCTTTATTGTGCTTTGCAGATATTGTGTTTTTTACAAATAGAAGTTTGCTGAAACCCTTTGATAGCAAGACTATCAAAGTTATTTTTCCAACAGCATGTGCTCCCTTTCGTCTCTGTGTCACTTATTGGTAATTCTTGTAATATTCCAACCTTTATCATTATTATTATAGCTGTTATAGTGATCTGTGACCACTCATCTTTGATGTTAATGTTGTAATTGTTTTGGGGTGCCACAAACTGTGCCCATATAGGATGGCAAACTTAACTGATAAATACTGCCTGTGTTCTGACTGCTCCACTGACCAGCCATTCCTCCATCTCTCTCCATCTCCCCAGGCCTCCCTATTCCTTGAGGCACAATATTGAAATTATATCAAGTAATAACTTTCCAAAGGCCTCTAAGTAGTCAAGTGACAGAAGAGCCACATGTCTCTCAATTTAAATCAAAAACTAAAAATGATTAAGTTTAGTGAGTAAGGCATCTAGAAAGCTGAGACATGCTGAAAGCTAAGACTCTTGCCCCAAAGATTTAGCCAAATTGTGAATGCAAAGGAAAAGTTGAAGGAAATTAAAAGTGCTACTACTCCAATGAACACATGAATGACAAGAAAGTAAAACAGGCTTATTGCTGGTATGGAGAAAGTTTTAGTGGTCTGGATAGAAGATCAAACCAGCCGTAGCATTCCCTTAAGCCAAAGCCTAATCCAGAGCAAGATCCTAACTTTCTTCAATTCTATAAAAGCTGAAAAGTGTAGTAAGACTGCAGAAGAAAAGTTTGAAGCCAGCAGAGGTTGATTCATGGGGTTTAAAGGAAAGAAGCCATCTTCATAGCATCAAAGTGCAAGGTGAAGCAGCAAGGGATGATGTAAAAGCTGCAACAAGTTTTCCAGAATATCTAGCTAAGATCATTGATGAAGGTGGCTACACTAAACAACAGATTTTCAATGTAGGCAAACCTGTCTTTCATTGGAAGTACTATCGCCTCTAGACTTTCATAGCTAGAGAGAAATCAATGCCTGGCTTCAAAGCCTCAAAGGACAGTCTGACTCTCTTGTTAGGGGCTAATGCAGCTTGTGGCTTTCAGTTGAAGCCAATGCTCATGTACCATTTTGAAAATCCTAGGGGCCTTAAGAATTTTGCTAAATATACTCTGTCCATGCTGTATAAATGGAACAGAGACTGGAGGACAGCACGTCTGTTTACAACATGGTTGGCTTTATATTTTAAACCCAAGATTGAGATTCACTGCTCAGAAAACAGAACAACTTTCAAGATATTACTGTTCATTGACAATGCACCTGGGCACCCAAGAGCTCTGATGGAGAGGTACAACAAGCTTAATGCTGTTTCCATGCCCGCCAATGCAACAACCACTTTGTAGCCCATGGATCAGAGAGTAATTTCAAGTTTCAAGTCTTAGTATTTAAGAAATACATTTCATATGGCTATAGCTGCCATAAATAGTGATTCCTCTGATGGATCTCAGCAAAATCACCTGAAAACCTTCTGGAAAGTATGCACCATTCTAGATGACATTAAGAACATTCATGATTCGTGGAAAGAGGTCAAAATACCAACATTAACAGAAGTTTGGAAGAAGTCAGTTTCAACTCTCGTTCATTCCTATTAGGGGTTCAAGATTTCAGAGAAGCAAGTAACTGCAGATGTGGTAGAAATAGCAAGAGAACTAGAATTACAAGTGGAACCTGCAGATGTGATTGAATTTGTGCAATTCAATAAAACTTTAAAAGATGAGGAGTTGCTTCTTATGGATGGCCAAAGAAAGTGGTTTCTTGAGATGGACTCTACTAGTGAAGATGCTGTGAACATTGTTGAAATGCCAACAACAGATTTAGAATATTACACAAACTTAGTTGATAAAGAAGTGGCAGGGTTTGAGGGGACTGACTCTAATTGCAAAAGAAGTTCTGCTGTGGGTAAAATGCTATCAGATAGCATTGCATGCTACAGAGAAGTCTTTCATTAAAGGAAGAGTCAATTGGTGTAGCAAATCTCATTGTTGTCTTATTTTAAGAAACTGCCACTACCACCCCAACTTTCTGCAGCTGCCACACTGATTCATCAGCAGCCATCCACATCGAGGGTAGACCCTCCACTAGCTAAAAGAGTATGATTCACTGAAGGCTAGGATGATGGCTAGCATTTTTTTAGCAATAAAATATTTTTAATTAAGGTATGTACATAGTTATTTTAGAAATAATACTGTTGCACACCTAACAGACTATAGTGTAGTATGAACATAACCTTTATAAGCACTGGAAAACCAAAAAATTTGTGTGACTTGCTTTATTGCAATATTTGCTTTATTGCAGTTGTCCAGAACTGAATGTGCAATATCTCCAAAGTATGCCTGTATCGAATTATCTAAGGTGCTGAGCCTTCTCATAAACTATACAATTTAGAAGCATATATGTATAAAAATTCTTGTTCAACTCATAGCATGCACACACACACAAACATACATGCCATGTATAAAGACAAAGAAAACAGCTTCTGACATTCAGCTCCAATGAACTCTTCCTAAAGTCATTAGAAAATGAAATTTGGCCTATCAAGAAATGTAGGAAGGAAATATTGTAAAAAGACTGATTCTGAGCTTTATATCTATTATCATTAAAGATTAGAATGTAAATGTGAATTCTAATGGTATTTTAACGATATGCATTTTAATAGACCTAGGGGGGATAGAAGTTAAGAAGTAGCATGTGTACACTAATTTTCTCATCCTCAACATGAGGAAGAAAAAAAATCATCAAATAACAGCATGTAAGTGCATTAGTCAGGGTTCTCTAGGGAAACAGAACCATCAGGAGAGATATTTAAATACTATGAGATTTTTATGAGAATTATCCGAGGTTAGTGTGGGGACAGGCAAGTCCAAATTCTCTTGGACATGCTGCAAGCTGGGAACTCCAAGGAAGGTTTTCAATGAACTGAAGTAGAGATGGAAATTCTCTGTTCGACTGATGAAATCATCACTTCTCTTTTTAGACCCTTCAACTTATTAGAGGAGACTTATCTCATTGTTGCAGGCAATCTCCTCAGTTGATTGTAGATGTAATCAGCCACAGACGCAATCAATCTACTGATGATTTAAGTCAATGAAATGTCTTCATGGTAACAAACAGTCCAGTGCTTGCGGACCAAACAACTGAACACCACAACCTGACCGTGTTGATACATGAACTTAACCATCACAGTCAGTATATTTAAAACATGAAAGTATAATCAGCAAATTCTTTGTGATGTTTCCTCATATGGATAGGAGATCTCAAATATGTAAAGCTGCTAATTCTCCCTACACTCTTTATAAACTTAGTAGAATCTCAATAATGGAACAGGGATATTCTAGGTTTTTAAGGAAAATGAACAAGAAAATAAAGAAGAATCTATTAAAAAGATTAGAAATTCTAGCAATGGACCTTAATACAATGAGAATTTGTATATGATAAAACTTGCATTTTCAATTAGAGAATAAATTATATTTTATTCAATAAATGGTGCCAGGGTGTTGGAGTCATCAAAATAAATTCAGATGGATTAAAATTTTAAATATGAAAAAAGATACAATAAAAGTACTAGAAGAAGCAAGAGAAAAGTTTTCTTTTGTTTAAAAATTATTTTAATTCTCATAGCAGGAAAATTTTTCCCAGATATACTACAAAGCTTAGAAGACATTAAAAAGATATAAGAAATTTTTACAGCATAAACATTCAAAATATATGCACAGAAGACAATTATTGCAAGCACATTAACAGATAATGAACAAGAGGGAAATATTTTCAGTGTGTATGATAGAATAAGGATTTATTTTAGGTAAACAGCCCTACATATGAAAAAAGAAAATAGACAACAAGCAAAAATGGACAAAAGATATAAATAGACATTTAACAGAATAGTAAATTAATAGGTCTTAAATAACTGAAAAGTTGTTCTACTTTGCTTTTCATAATAAAAGAAAGGCAAATTAGAGCTAAAATTAGTTACCATTTTTGACTTTTTAGATTGGCAAAGATTAAAGTATTTGAAAACATATGAAGGCATGAAAAGTGTGAGGAAACAGGCACTCTCAATAAAGACTGGTGGGAATGTAAATTGGTAAAACCTTATGGAGAACAACTTGGCAATTTATCTCCATACTTATTAAAAAGAAAATACAGGTGAAAATACAGTATGATAAAAAGAAAATACAGTATGACAAACCAGTTATAATTCTTCTAAGAATTTTCCCTACAAATAGGCACACTTATCAGAAATGGAATCTGCACAAATTTATTTCATTATTCTTTGTAATAGCAAATAAATTGGAAAAAACCTAAATTTTCATTGATAAGAAAGATTAAAATAATTCATGGTATTGAATGCTGACTCCCATTATGAAATATTACCAAAATAATCTGTTTTAGTTTCCTAGCTGCTCAAACAAATGCAGTGGGGCTGACTTAACAACAGGAATTCATTGGCTAACAGTTTTGAGGCTAGGAGAAGTCCAAAATCAAGGTGCCAGCAAGGTGATGCTTTCTTCCCAAAGACTGTGGTGTTCCATGTATGGCTGCCAGTGATCTTTGGTCCTTGGCTTTTCTGTCAAATCACAATGCATATGGCAGCATTGTCTCTTTTCTCTTCTGTTGACTTTTGGCTTCTGGCTGCCCCCTATGGCTTCCCTCTCTTTGGTTTTCTCTATAAGGCTTCCAATAATAGGATTAAGCCATGCTAATTCAGTTGGGTCACTCCTTAACTGAAGCAACCTAAGCAAAATATCCAATTTATAATGGGTTCACACCCACAGGAATGGATTAAGGGTAAGAACATGTTTTTCTGGGCTACGTACCTCCATGCCACAATATTACCTATTGATCAATTAAAACCAAGTTTATTAAATCTAGGAAGAGAATGTTATCTTGAGAGAATTTCAGTAGTGTGTTAGAAGGGGACATTGAGTAGTGTGTTAGAAGAGGGAAGATATATATTTGCCTTATGTAGGGTAGAGTTAAGATTTATATAGGATAGAAATAACATGTTTTAGGGCATAAATAGAATTTGGGGGTTTTGGCTCCAGTAATTAAGGCAGGTGTCTCAATGCAGGGTTGTGATTGGGATTGGGCAAATCTAAGATTGAGCTAAGGTCTCAAAATAAATTCCAATGAACAAACAATTGCTTATCCTGACAAAGTGATGTTTGCCCAGATAAGCAACATATTATTTCAGATAAATTGATCTTGAGGAAATTTGTGGAGCAATTAAGCTATTGTTTTATATGCTCTTTTTTTCCTAAGTAAGAATAATCTAGACAAAGTAACAATTCCTATTGACAGAGGTGGCTTCAGTTTACAGTCTTGATAGTTAAGGTATGCGGATACAGGTGGTCTCCATTTTCAGTCCTCCCCTTGGGGTCATTTTTCAGCCTGATTTGGGGAATGAATGCATCCATATCTACACTATTGTTTGAGGTGTAACTGTCACATATCAAGATGCTGATGACAGTGGTCTTAAGAATCCTACTTTCATCCCCTTACTCAGATGACTTTTTACTCAGATGGGAATTTAAGCACCACAACACAGACAAATGAAATATAAAGATTATGACAAAGTTTATAGTCAATGAACAGTTTTATTGAGGTTGTGGCAGACAGACTCTAGGGTGACCCTCAATGATTGCCACCTCCTGGTGCATGTACCTTTGTGTGCTCCTCTCCCCTTGAGTGTGGGTAAGACCTACCAACTGCTTCTAACCAATAGACTAAGAAAAAAGTTAGAGTATGTCACTCTGTCAATTCCATTATATTATATAAAACTCCATCTTATTAGCAGACTGGAGCAATAAACTCTATTTGCAGGCTTGATGTAGTCAAATGCCATGCTGAAGTTGATGTGGTAAGGAAATGCAGGCAGGCTCCAAGAGCCTCAGGAAGTCTCTAGGGCCTGTGCGTGGCCTCCAACCAACAACCAGTAAAAAGCCGGGGCACTCAGTCATATAATGGCAAGGAAATGAATTATTCCAGCAACCTTAATGAGCTTGGAAGTAGATTCCTACCTAGTTAAGCCTCCCTTTGTGAAATGCAGGCCAGCCAACACCTTCACCTTCATCTTTTATGATTCTTGACCCACGAAATCTGTGATTTCATAAATGTGTACTATTTCAAGCTGCTCAGGTATGTGGTTATTTGATATGCAATGATAGGCATTATTTAATTACAATAAACTGAATGAATTTAAATGTACAATTTCATGTTTTGATATGTGTATATGCCCATGAAACTATCACCATAATCTATCACCACAATGGTTTCCTTGTGCTCTTTGTAATTCCTCCCTGCCACCCCTGCCTGTGTCACCACCCACCCCTAGTCCATTCTCAGGCAACTCTTGATATACATACTGTAAATTTGCATTTTCTAAGACATTATATGAATGGGATCATATAGCATGTACTTTTTTGGTCTTGTTTCTTTTGTTCAGCATAATTATTTTGAGAGTCATCCATTCATTACATATATCAATAATTCATTCTATTTTACTGTAGAACAGTATTCCATTGTATGACTATAGCAAAATTTATTTAGTTATTCATCTGTTGATGGACATGTGTCGATGCACTAAGTTTTTGTCAGTTTTTGGCTATTAAAAAGTCACTATGAATATGTATTTTTTTAAATATACTTTCATTTCTTTTGGGTATACCTAGAATGGCTGGATCATATGGTAAATGGAATGTTTAATTTTTAAAGAAACTCTCAAACTATTTTTCAACCTGGCTACACCATTTTGTATTCCAAAAACTAGTGTTTAAAAGGTACAGTTCCTCCACTTCCTTGTGAGCACATAGTATGGTCAGATTTTTAATTTTAACTTCTCTATTAGTGATATAGTGGCATTTCATTGTGGTTTTAATTTGCATTTCTCTAATGCTTAATGATACTGAGCAACTTTTGTGTGATTATTTGTTGTCTTTATTTTTTTGTGTGAAGTATCTGTTCAGATTGTTGTTATTTCTTAATGGATAGTTTGTTTTCTTATTATCAATTTTTGAGAGTTCTTTATGTATATTGGATATGAGTCCTTTATCAGATACATGATTTGCACATTTTTTTCTAGTCTGTGTCTTGCCTTTTTGTTCTGTTTCTAAGACAATTTCAATGTGGTCCAATTTATCAACTTTCTTTTATCGATTGTATTTTTGTTACTGTATCTAAGAATTATTTGTCTAACCCAAGGTCACAAAGACAACACTGAGTCTAGCAATCCATGAACATGAAATGATAGTTGTCCATTTATTTATATATTATTTAATTTCTCTCAAAAATATTTTGTTGTATTCCATGTATCTGTCATGCACATCTGTTGCTTTATTTATTTGTAAGTATTTGCTATTGGAAATGGTATTGCTTTTTTTACATCCAGTATCAGTTACTCAGGGCCACCCAATGATTTACTTTTGCCCAAGATATCTCTGTTGACTTGCTAATTGTGTAAGATCTAATCACCATTCAAAAGAGTGGTCATAACCAGTTAGTAAGATTACTTTTATCAAAACAATCATGTAGATGTAGCAATGCCTAAATGTTAACCCTTATAGGAAGTATCTTCATGACTTTTTTATGTGCAGTTGTAAAGAATGTGTATTATGATGTGATTAAGTGGCATGGTCTTTATAATTAATTGTATCAAGTAGCTTGACAGCTATATTAAAGACTTTAGTCCTTTATTAGTTTTCTATTTACTGGTCAAGTCAACAAATAAGAGATGATTGAAGTCTCCAAATATAATTGAGGATTCAGAAATTTCTTCTTTGAGTTCTGTCAGTTTTTATTTCTTTTATTTTAAGCTCTTTTATAAGGTACTTATACATTTATCATCATTAAACTTTTCTGCAGATTTGACCCCTTTATCATTAAAAAATGCCCCAGTTTGTCCTTGTTAATATATGATGATCTGGAGGCTATTTTGCCTGATATTAATATAATCCTCCCACCTTCCTATGTTTAGTGTATGCATGGTTTAACTTGGAAACTACTAAGTTTCTTCACATTTAAAATGGGTTTCTTCTACGCAGTATACAGTTGGGTCTTGCTTTGAGAACTGAAGTGAGGTCCCTTTCCCTTAATCCGAAAACATCTGCAAAGCAACAGTGTTGTGTAAACAGCATTAGGCCATGAGGAGGGGGGAGTGAGACTGGGCCTGTAACAGGTAAAGAAATCAAAACTTTGCCGTTTAGGGGAGGCAAAGCTGCGGTTGCACGCATCAGCCAAGCGTAACCCTTTTAACAATAACTGCTCCAGGTCCAAGTGAAACTTTTTGTAACCCTTTAATAATCAATAGCTGTTCCAGTCCCAAGTGAAACTCTTTGTGAAATTGTTTTTGTGAAGTTGTTTTGTATGATCAATAACTGCTCCAGTTCCAAGTGAAACTCTTTGTGTAATTGTTTTCTGTGATCAAGAGCTAAACTGCCAACTCTGCTTCTGTTAGAATAGCTTGTTTGCTTGCGTTTCTAGGATACAGTTTCTGTCTATATAAGGCACCAGTGCACACAGGTGGGGGCTGCTTGCTGAACTCCCTGTGTGGAGTGAGAGACAGCAGCCGCCTGCTAGCTGGCTAATAAAAGGCTCTTTAAATTCTGTTTGGCTGTCTCGTACTTTAACTCGCGGGCACCGAAACAAGAACCTGTTTGATAATCTTTTTTTTTTTAATTGGAGTGCTCAGACAATATACATTTGAATATAATTATAGATATGGTTGGATTTAAATCTACCATCTTGCCACAATAGTTTTGAATTTCTGCTTCACCTAGCAAAAATATTCACTTTCTAAAAACCTTCAGTAGCCAACCTAGAATTATATTATTTTCACTCAGCATCTCTGCCATGGCAATAAATCTTTTGTCACAGAAAAATTCCTCTATCAGTAAAGATTTCTTTAGCTTTATCCAACTTTGTATTTTACCCCCTTGATCCAGCATATTGTTGATCCAGTACTGTGTAGTTTTAAAAATCAATCTTCTCTGAAGCTCTGCTACCCTTATAACTAAGTCCTGTGCTGATTTTCAGTTTTATATTGTCTTCAGTTGCAGGAGTGCTTGTAAGTGCTGATAAAGTGGCTTCTTTTTCATACTTTGCCTTAAATTAGAGATTAATCATCCCCAGCCATTCATCATGTGATTACGTTTCTCCATTGCATCTAGTGGTTCTCAGCAAAAGTCATCCAATCAGTTTACATAACTCCTAGCTCTCAATACCCTCCTAATGCATGGAATATTTCCTTTCACATGTATTCCATCCTAGCTCACCAAGAGTGAAAATTTTAATAGTTGCAGGAACTATCCATATTCCACATACCACCAATGATGACGTCCTCATTGACAGATACCCTAGGGTTGATCTAATTCCAAAATCCAACAGGATTAGCATCTGCTTCTACAGAACACTCTTAGTTATGCCAACTATGCTAGGTTGGGTTCCTTGGGAAACAAACTCTGAGACAGACATTTGTTGCAAGTAATTTGTTGGGGAATGCTCATGGGAGCAGCATGTGTGAGGGAGTGAAAGATGACGGATTGAGCAGAGAATTGAAACAATTGAGATACAGTTGCAACAGAGGTTTCTTCTGGTTCTTTGGGGAGCCCTGAAGCCAGGAGGATGCTTCAGAGTTTTCCTACATTGAAGTTAAATTCCTAAACTGCATCTCCATGTTAACAGTCATTGGAAGTGGCAGAGGAGGTGGCATATTCTTTGGTAAGTCAAATTCCTTCTACTGAGGGCAATTCCTGGGAATGACTCAATTGTAAATTTCCAGCAGGCAACAGTCCTGGAAGCTGAGAGAATGACTGACGCAGTCCTAAATGTGGAGTTCTAGGGGCTGCGTCACAGCCTCCTTCCCACTCCTATAGTGAACTGAAGGATAAAGAAGAGAAGAAAAGCTGTACTACCATCACCTAAGAAAGCAGGCTCACTCAGAATGGTAATAGGATTAAAAGGCAGTATCTGGTGACCATTTGAGATTGAGAATCAGTTTTTTAAAGCGAGAACAATGACTTGCTTGTGGGTTCAAGAAAGGCAGTAGAATTTTAACCAGGTTTAGGATTTTGCCAGGATAGAATGAATGACGGAGAGAGGGACAAGGGAATTAAGGGTAATTGCAAGAGAATGATAGTGATCAGCCAAGGGATCTCATAGGATGAGGAGGGCAGTAGGGAAATAAGAGAGGTCATATTGTGAGAAAAGGGTAGAATAAGCAAATGTTTGCTGGAGTGTAACTATGATGAGCATTACCTACCTTTTAATTCTGAAATCACCGTTTCTCTAAATTCCCCATGTGCTTTATTTTCTCTGTTCATTCCAATTTGGTGCCACCCATAAACCAAAACTGAGTGAGGTCATGACTTCATTTTCCAGTTTGCACCAACTTCTTTAGACAAACATTAGCATAATGAAACAAAATTACATCTTAATTTTCCTTACTCCAAGTTCAGTGGGAGGTTTCCAATCCACAAATGGACTTTGCAGGAAGAGTTCATTATTGGTATGTTCAAGCTTTAATTAGAGAAAATAAATGAAGGCTGAAGTTTTCATTGTTATGGTTCACAGTAAGAATATTGATAAAATATTTTCTCATCTAAAAATATATACCTTTTCCTATAAATAATAACTATTTTTAATGGGATAATTTTATTTTAGGGATGTTCAGTGTACTTCCTGCATTTAAATTGTATGGCACAGTAGTTGTATAGTTTTTACTGTGTTCCACAGTATTTGAAGACATTTGTACAGGCTAATTTCTATATTACCAAGTAAAGAATAGCTTATCCAGCATTTTAAATGGAATTGTTATGGAATGCTATGAATTATTGCTTGATATGCAGAACCAATTATCTCAGGTTTATAATAATCTATGTCATAGGTCACCTACATAGTTTGAACAGTTAAGAATTAATTATGACTTTCTAAACTGGGTTTCTTTTTGCTTTCCAGATAAATACTGTTATTGCCGACCTTTTTATGTGGTTGTATAGGAATTTTTTTTTTTTTTAATATGGGACTTGTAATTTCAACTCTAAGCAGGATAAAGTTTGTTTTTATGAAATCCTTATCCTTTCTTGCCTTCAGAAATTTCTAATAAGAATAGCATTCATTTTGTCATGAAAATATACAGCAACTCTGTTCATTCAAAATTTGGGGCTCTCAGGAAATGGTGATCCATGGCATTTTTTTCTAAATCTGGAGGCAATGGAATGAATAGATGAATATGAATATATTTATTGATTTTTTTTTAATTTACTATTTCTATGTAGGTTCTGACTCTTACTAGTTAAGGCGGAGATCTAGAAACAAACAGCTGTGAAAGTTTAGCATCTGATCTCTGTTCTGTCCCTATTCTTTCATAAATTTGTGGCCCTGAACTGACATGAGGCATGAATCCACAGATCAGTAATTTGTGCATAAGCCTTAAGAGCAGTTTTGGTCTCTCATAGCATATCCAATCATATTTATAAGATTTCTATAATGAAATAATACTTTATTTCTCACCACATTTAGGCAATTTTTGATATATCAGACCCTCCCAAAATGCATACATACAGTCATACATACATATACGTACATATATACATACATACAAAGTTGGCAAACAAGGTCAATGACTTTGCTTTAGGTTTAGCTTAAGATATTAATCAAGGTTTAAAGTTCATCATTAGTCACTATTTATCTTTGCATCTCCACATGTCTGTAAAATTGCTTCGTTTTAGCTACTTCCCTTATAACCCTCATTTCCTGGAATAAAAGCTATAGAAAGAAACACCGAATATAAGTCTTTTATCAAAATGTGTGGCTGTTAAAGAACTGAAGTTTATTACTCTTAAGGGCAAATATTCCCATTTCTCCACAACTGTGTATAACCATAAATGGGAAAAAACCATCCACACCTGCTTCCCTGATCCACTACTTTGAATTTTTAATGATGACAGCTAAATAATAAAAGTTCCCAAAGGTAGCAAATGTACAGTAACAGCCTGGGGGGGTCTCTGTAGTCATCTGTGGAGATGAAACATCTGTGAAAGATGCTTTTCTTCAATACTGTGAAAGATATGACCTTTAAAATGTCTACAAAAGCAAATCTTTAATGACATGCTAAGAAATAGGGGATAGTGTTTACATTGAAAGTTCTATCCAAATAAGTGTGAAACAACGGGCAAATCTGGAGTTACTTTTGCTGATTACACAAAGTTAAGAACTGTGATCACTTGTAGCCAACTCAAAATTTTCTTCTTAATTCTATTTATTGCATAATTCTGTCCTGGACAATGAACACCTTATAGGAGAAGGTAGAACAAAGGAATAATTAGGAGACAGAGAGTAATGGAAATGTCTTAAAATGAAAAATCTAAGGAAATTGGATAATTGCAAGATAAAATGTTGAGTGACAACACTTAGGAATAAATATGACGAAAGGTTACTTTAAGATATTGAAGCCTATATGTGTATATACAAATATGTATGCATATACGTATGTATGTATATATAAAATCTTGAAAGCAAAACCTCTTGATGTACTTAAAATTACAATGGACATCTTAGGAGAAGTGTCCCTGACTTTCAACCATTTGACTTTCATATAACCCATACTTTCATTCATTAAACTTTTGATGTCTCTAATTTGCATATTTATGCAAAATTTTGTTTTTCAAACTTCTTTTGGCAAATAATAATTCCAACCTTGCCTATCAGCCTCTGTTGCTGGAGAAAAGGTCCACGTCTTATCCAAATCAAAGTCTTTGCCAGCTTCCAAACTTCCTAAGAGGCTTATGCCTAGTGTAACCTCTTATGCGCTTACTACTGGCTGTGTGAAACATAATGTTATATCACAGTTTTAATATGATTCAGACTCTTCCAAATATAATGCCTCTCATAATATGACTAAGTAGGTTCTTCGGAGAGTCATCTTTTTGTTTTCATAAATGCATTGGTTAGAGGATAGAGACCACCTCCACATGCGCAAATAAATCTAGGCTAATTTGCTTCATCATATTATTAATCCTAAAAAAGGTATTTCAGGAAATTTCCTTCTTTATAAATTCCATTCAAAAGTCTTTTATATAACTAATCATCCCCAAATATTCCTTATAATAGTAGCTGTTTTTTTGACTCCATCACCCTGCCATAATCTGAGCAGCTATGTAATAAGATCCAGAGAAGTTGCACTGATACTAATAAATGACATATATTTTCACAAGTCACACACATCTTCATTGTTTGAAACCCTAATAAAAACAGAGTTTCACATTTGTTTTGAAATTGCAATGTCCTTTAGAATGGATTTCTTTAAAGGATTCTAAATGTCTATCCCACCCCAGTGTTTCAGAAAGGCAAGGGATTTGTAGAAAATATCTTCCTTGCTGTTGTTACATTGAGTAGATGGACTAGCTCTGATCCTAAGAACTTTCCTTCACTTCCTCCAGTGCTTAATTCACTTTTCCCCTCTGTCTCTTCTACCCATAGTTTTACCTCATTTCCATAATTGATATTTCTTCTTCAATTCCTTAATAAAATATTCATACACATCACTGCAGAGTGTCTGGAAAGCAAAAGTTTCCAGTTACTAGAGAAATGTAATTGACCATGCTTGATGCCAGATGTGCTAACAATGGAAACACAAGAGTCAGCCAGTGAGATGGGGCCTGTGCGTCTTAGGAGAAGTGCTATAGGCTACTTTTATTGGTGCTGGAGCTGAGGAAAGGCCCGACCACTGTGTGCGCATGTGTGCGTGTGTGTGTGTGTGTGTGTGTGTGTGTCTGAGAGAGAGAGAGAGAGAGAAGATGGAATGAAGCACGGAAGGAAGGGAGGGAGTGAATGAGAGGGAGATTTCTACATTCTACACAAGAGTGTAGTGGTTATGAGTGGAGTTGGACCTGGTTTTGAATCCTGACTTTGCCACTTTCTAGCTGTGTGATCTTGAGCAAATTACCTAAATAGTCTGTGTCTCAGTTACCTCATCTATGAAATGGGGATGGAATAAGTAACACTGGTCTTGTGGGGTTGTCCTAAGGATCAAATGAGTTAATACTATAACCATGCAGAGGAGTGCCCGAAACAGGGTGAGTACTCAATAAATGCTAGGAACAGTTGTTATTTTTGTGTGTGTGAAACACTGCTGAATTACTGTCTAAAGAATGTTGAAATCAGAAGGGTCCAGAAAGTTGTCTATCACAACTACTCAACCATGTTTGAAACTTCTTCACAACATTCCTGCCAAGCAGTTGAAAAACCTCTGTCTACACCAGTTGTTTTAACCATTTCCCATATATTTTTGAGCACCATCATCATTCCAGTCATTCTTCTATGACCTCATTCTACTACATATTCTACAAATACTCCATTAGGATGTGTGCCTAGAGTGAAATGAAATGATTCACTACAAGATAAAAAGGAACTAACTGTTCAGTTCAGCATTATGTATACTTCTTTCTTGTTTTCTTTCTCTTTCTTTCTTTCTTTCTTCCTTCCTTCCTTCCTTTCTTAGCAGCTAAAGATAGATTATACTCTTGAGAACCATACCACACTGTTAATTCCATTCTACATTCAATAAACTTTTGTCACTTTAACAACTTTCCAACAGTGAATATTGTAACAAACAGTGGGGATTCAAGTCAGAGTTTCCCTCAAGAAACTCAGTCTGGTAAACAAACCACTTAGAAACACAATGGTATGAACTGCAGCAGAGCTGCTGAGATAACCACTAGTGGACTAAAAGCCCAATCTTCTTCATAAATGCTATTAAGCCACAATCCTCCCATATAGTCTATGGATTGAACTGAACTTTAATCCAAGGAATTCAAGCATACCAGCTCACAGAGACTACAGCAAAGCAGAACCACCAGCATTACACAGAAGCTGACTGAACCAGGGGATTTTCAACTTGTCATATAAGGAGATAAGGAAACATTACCCCATTGCTCACCCCTACCCTCAGTTTCAAAGGCACATACACCTAGAAAATAGAGGCAGAGTGAAGATCTCAGAGTGTCTGACTTCGTCCACTGTCCTCTATCCTCAAGAAGTTGTAGACACATTAGGAACCTGCCCTGGCAAAAGGAATAGGGATTAATTTTGAATCAAATATGAGACCAAAGTTTGAAATGAATGAGTCTGAGAATTAAATACTGAAATTAGACCATTCTGATAAATCAGAATGACAAGCTGATAGTTACAGAAACAGGAAAAAAAAAAGTTGTTGTTAAGGACCTATGGTGACAACCCAACCAGTGGGTCCTTAGCAGTTGGAAAGAGAGAGGGGCAGTTACTGAAGAAAGTAAAAAGACAAAGGAGCCAAGACTGCTTACATATATAATGGTCATTTAACAAATAGGTTTTATACAAACTTCTCTGAAATTCTGATCCCTGCACAGGGATTACGGTTACACACATCTAGCTCCAGGGTGAATGTATATCACGATTTGTGGGAGAAAACTAATACGTAGTAGAGTCATAGTGTCTACACAATTTCTTCCCTTCTGAACACCTGTTATCCTACAGACTAGACTTGGCAGCCTTGGCAGAGTTGGTGGGCTTGCACCATAATGAACCTTCCAGTGATAAGGGATGCTCTCTTCCCAGTGTTCTACATATTAATAGGGAAGAAAGTTTTCACTGACAATCTGTGTCCCTGCATAATAATAGAAGCCCTCCCCTACTCCTCCAGTTCAGGGAGGTGGCTTTACTGCAGAGGAGAACCTCTGGAGTTCACAGGCTGTCATCAGCCTATTCTACCTCTGATCCAACTTAGAGTCAACTCCCAGCTAACATCCCCAGAGGGCAGAGGAACTGAGCCTCCAGGGCCATCAGATATGTCATGATCCTTGCCCTCAGGTATTTGCATTCTATTGATATGCTGTATCTGTTTTCCCTGATCTGCTATTCCAGTAACCCTGTCAGAAAAAGAAATGAGGTTACTGTGACATGGATTGCACTCTGTGTGCCCAGGGAAGGCCTTAATGATTATACCTGCCTCTCGTAGGAGCTCACAAATAGTCCATTTAATAATTGGATTCAGAATCATTTCCGGAATTGTTGTCAAGGTCATAGCCATGTAATGTACCCGCTTTCCCTTTCTGAGGATCAGAGCGGCAGTCTTCCAGCACCTCTCCCATTTGCCCTGGCTCCCACAGTCTCTGACAAAGATCTCCTTTGTGAAATGTCTCAGTGACATGACAAGTCTTTGTCTAGACCTGGAAAAGTGAACTCATTTAGAGCTGCTAGGTGTCTGATACACTCTTCACCCATCTCAAGTTTAAATTTGTTTTTCTAAAGGTTCACTCAAGCTTTTTTTCACCAGAAGTTCATTTTTTTCAGAGAAGATGGAAGTAAAATCAATGTATTGATATTCATTTTGCTGAATGAGTCTATGTGCAACCTACCAAAGAGGCCTTTTGTCTCTTACACTTGACCTTGAATTGCTTGTCAGTGACCTTTAGTTTCCTATTGTCCCTATGACGGACTTCAATACAATTAAGCAGTAACCAGCACTCTCTGCTGTCTTTGTTGGCAACCCCCTCCCTATATCTGTCAAATGTCTGAATCATCACAAATAAAAAGTTTTTCCCTCTATATGGCTTTTTCCCATATCAACAAAGGTGAAATTTTTAGCAATTGGGCTGCCACCTTGTTCTAGTGACTATCTGCGCTCCACTAATTAGAATGGTGTCCTCTTTACCTTCCTGCAATGAGTTATCCAGTCAAAAATCCCCAGTATATTAGTATACTGCTAATCTATATTAAATTTCATGAAAAAACTTACAGGACATGAGTCTGTGATCATCATTCGGGTCAATACACAATGCAATAAACAGCATAAAAAAACATAAAAGTTTAGATTACTCCACCAAATTCACACTAATATAGTATAAATCCCCATAGAATGCAAAAACCATATTATCTCAGACAGGTGCAAGTTCTTATATACGGCAAGGATTATTTCTTGAGGGCAATGGTAACCAAAATGATCAATTATTACTATCATACTCTTTAACATCTTTGGCATGTTTGGGTTTGTTAATGATTGCCACAAACTAGTGCAATACCATAGAAATTTGTAGTAATACTTCTATTTGTATATAAATGGAGATTTCTCCATTTGCCCACATGGCATTTCTTCAGGTTTAGATGAAATCTGAATGTAGATTATTTCACAATACCTGCATGAAATCCTTGATACAAAGCTTAACACTCTGAAAGCTTTTCAGGTCACCTAACATGGCAAAGGGATTCTACTGATTTTCTGACATTTTATCCTGCATGCATTGATACATTAGTGTTAGAATATTAATTTGCACAACTCCGTACTAAATGATTATACCATTTGGGAAGTGGTGAAACTAGTTACCCTACGTGGAAACTAATAAGTTAGCCTGTTTTATGGCAGATGTTTACATGGATAATGGTAGATGACATGGATGCTACAGTGGGTTTGCATGGTAGCTGAGGAACCCAGGACCAAAGACTCAGAACTTTTTCAGAGAATAGCAAACTTTGCAGCAAACTACAAACAAGCTAGCTTCCTCTATAACACAAATAAGCAGTTGGGCAAGGCAAATTTATTTTATTTTTAAGTTAGATACTTAAATTAACATGTTTAAAATGTCATTGATTCCACATGAATTGAAGGAATTTAATTTTTTCTAAAATTTTACAAAAGTTAAGGAATCCATTGTTTTGTTTGTTTTGTTGGTAAAGAAAAGAAATGTCTGGTTTTTCATAAGCTTTTTCATGGTTTGGAAGATTTAACCTAAATTTAACAACTGAACAAAAATAGGTATTAGTGCAAACTACAAATATTTTTTTTTTCAAATAGTCTGTTGCCCTTAATAATTTTTTTCAAAGTTAGACAAACAAGACAGATATTGAACTCATAAACTAATGATAACATACATTTGATAACAGAATTAAAATCATCTACAAAGCTGAACATTTTCACACAAAAATACATATGGAGATATTAAAAATAGGCATAAATATAGCATATGGCATCTGAAAAATTGTGCAAGACAATGGAACTGAAAGACTTTTTCCTAATTGATAATTAGCAATAACAAAGGTCTATCTGTCTTTTCTACATCTTTGAACTAGGAAAGCAAAATTCTGTTCATGATTTCTTATCTAATATAATTTCAGATGACAGTTCTAAAACACCAACAAATTGAAAGATGGTTTATTATTGAACTATAAAGCTAGATATTTACAATATTCACAGAGTGGGAATGTTGTAAAATATTGATGAGGGCAATACACTACATCATTTGAAATTTGCCAGGTAAAAGTTTGTCCAGGCCAAAGCAGAAAAAATGGAAACTTTAAAAATTTACTGGTTGAAGAAACTCTGCTATTAAATTGATTATGTCATGCATTATTCTCAAGCACTTTGAGGAAGAACTTGGCACAATAAAGCATAGATAATGGGATATTGTTCATGGCTTAGTTTGTTCCATTTGAAAAAGAAGTGGTTCCCAAAGATATGAAATTGTATAATCAAAAATAAATATCATAACAGTTCATTTGGAAGTGCCTGAGCTTCATAAAATATGAAGGGTTCAGAAATATTTACTGAATGAAGAGTATCAAACTTCTGGTAACTGCAATTTTACATAAATTTTACAGATTTAATGTAAAAGCTTGTGAGCATTCAGTATTAACCGACATGATATAACATAACACAAGCAGCCCATTGTCCCCATGCAGAGCCAGTTTGCTCTATTTTAACATGCATTTTTATCCACCAGCTATGTTTTCCCAGATAATAAACATGCCAGAATTTAGGAAGGTGGTTAGAAGCAGGAATAATGATTAGTTTTAGAAGTGACTGCTGCAAGCCTATGAACAGACAGAAACAAAACAGTTAAAACACATATGAATTGTTTTGCTACAATTTATAATGAAATAAAATAATTGTTATTCATCAGTATAACTGCAAGTTGAAAAAGACTCATGAAAAACAGTTTATGTTCATTATCAATGTAAAGAAAGGTAGAGGGATATAAAATAGATTTTAGAAGCGAGATTTCCGTCCATTTTCTGCTGTTATCACTACACTTTCTCCCCACAACAAGCTGCCCTCAAAAACATTTCTCTGGGCATGCAGAGCATAACAGAATCTCTAGAAATAAGTAAGGAATGTGTATAATTTTTAAAAAGCCCTCTTGGAAATGTAACAAGCTTCCAAATTGAGAAGCATGGCTTTAAGAAGAGATCCATAAAAATAAGGTCAAAATAAATTTGTTTGTTAGTAGAAAGGGGAATTTCTATAAAGTGGCGAGTTAATTTAACACAATTTTTTTTCACAAAATACAGGTTTTAATAAGACAACAGTAATCACAACTGTGTATTAACTTAAAGAGAGCATTAAAACTCTAGTAAACGTGGTAAAAGTATTTAAAGCTTCAATTTGATATTACCTTTTCAACCAGTTTACGCTTCCCAAAAGAAAAGTCATATAATTAGTTATGAATTTCCATGGCTTACTTAAGAATTAACACAATAATTCCTTACATTGATTGCCTGATCCATTTTGATTGCCCAAACGTCTTCTATCTAATAAGAGTTGTCTATTACTCTTAAATGAAAGAATTAATAGAGAATATCTAAAAGTATAATTTGGAATTTACAGGGAGGCAAGCAAACAAAAAATGTCCTGAATCACTGGTAAACAAAGGTATCATGGAAAAGGAGTCAAATGCTTCATTTCAGTAAACTTAGACTAGCAAGCTTTCCTAGCTCACGATTTTAAAGGTTGTAGCTTTTGTTATTTCACTTCAACACTATGAAATATGAAAGCACTTTTGACTCCTAAACTGTTTTTTCCTCTTATTATATGTGATCTTAAATAGAGTCAGTATGTTCAAAATTAATAAAATAATAATTTATATTATTGCAATAAGTAATGATGACAATTACATGAAAATAATTTAATGAAATATTATGTCAATAAAATTCAATTTAAGTGTTCTGCTAATATAAATGATGTACTCAAATGTTCTGCTCCATTAATAGAACAATCAAAATTGACTCACTCTGATACATCAGTAAAACACACAGTGTCCTACACTCTTCATGGAAGGTCTCTACTACAGGAAAATATATTAGAATAGCCTTTAGTTTTGGATTGCATATTGCCCAGAATTACTATGATGTTTAAGGCATTTAATAAATAGATACATAGATACATGATAGATAGATAGATTAGATAGATAGATAGATAAATAGATAGATGGATAGATAGATAGATAAACAGACAAATAGATAATACAGATCACATGCACCCAAACATTTGAATTCACAAACTAATAGGAATTATTTGAGAATAAGCAAAATCATACATGAAGCTGGTTGAATTCAAATTCAAGATTTACTTTTAACTATTACTTAATCTTTCTTGCCGCTGTTCCATCTTCTGCGTGACAGGAATAATTATAAAAGCTCCCTTGTGTGGTTGTGCTAAGGCTCAGATGTGATAATGCATGAAAAGTCACTTAATACTGGAAAGTAGAGACTGATTGAAAGCATATACCTGATTTTTACCCATAGATCGAAGGAGCTTTGCCCCACATGCAAGTGGATAAAAAGTGGACCAAGAATAATATTTCAGGCTTATGCCTGCATCTCTGTGGATAAACAGCAAATATCTACATAGGGCTCTGTCTCTTTGGTGGGATAATGCTGATAAGTAAACAAAACAATGTATTTGGAAATTACTGAAGCCTCAGGGAAAGAGTACTTTTGTACTTGCTGTTTGATCTGCCTTGGATGTTTTTCACACACGTGTGGTTTTCTCCCTTGTTTCATTAAGATCTCTGCTCAACTATCTCCTCCTTGGAAATGCCCGCACTGCCCACCCACCTAAAATAATCTCTATCCCCATATCATTGCTAATCTCTATCCCCTTATCTTGCTTCATTTCTCTTTCCATTAGTTATGACCATTTGGAAATATTTTAATTTGTTTTCATGTCCTCCCACTAGTATATTAGTCCTGAGAGCAGTGAATGTTTTTCTTCCTCAATGTCATAACTCCAATCAATAGAAAATTATCTTACAAAATACCACATAAGTATTTGTTGAATGAATGGATGAATGTATATTATTTGAAAGAATTATATTATAGCTTTTGTTCTATGTTTTATTCAGGCAATAGCTCCAGCTAAGGCAAGGCTTTTGGACAATGTGTATTATTATAATATGGAAGTGTTGCAAGTGATGATGACTAACATTTATTTATCATTAAATATAGGACAAGGATTGTGCTACAAACCATACATGATCTTATTTAATCTTTACAATGCCCCAATGAAGTATCTAAGGTTTAGATTTCCATTTTGCACAAGAGAAAGTGAGACTTAAAGAGGATATGACTTGCCCAGATTGTCAGATTTCATTTCTGATAAAAAGATACAGGGGCAAACTATGCAACAAATCTACCTCTTCAATTTATAAAGCAATTCAAAGCTCAGATCCTTAAATGATGACTCAATAACACCATTTGCAGGTACAAAACAAGAGCATTACATAGAACACTTAAAATTCTGATTCACTTAATACCAGATCAAAGAGTTAAATTGTGTATTAGCTAATTAGTAACTCAATAAAAATCTTTGAATCCCTCTAGGTAATGTGTTTTGGATAAAATTTAGCAAAACCATTACCAAATTGCTGTTTCATTTGCTTGAGCAGTCAATTTCTGTTAGTAATAACCTGTGATCCAGGTATCAAAAGCCTTTACAAAATCAAGAATATTGCTCCAGTTTAAGTGCTGGGCTTCAGACCGCAAAGTGCTATATCATAGATTTTCTTTAAGGTGGTAACTGTGGACAAAAATTACAATGGAAATTTACTCAGTAATGATGTATTTTCATAATTCTTGTGCTGAGGAGGGAGAATTGTTACAACCTCCTTTTTGTATGATATGGTTGTACAAGTACAAGATTATGGGCTAGAGCTAGTGGACTGCCAAAGTAATCATGGTATTCAGGCTTGTTCTTATCTAGGAGACAGGGATTTCCAATATTCAAATTATCATTGGCCAGGAGAACCTGATTATCTTTTTGGTTGTACTTTCTATGATTTGAGTTAGGAATTGTTTATTTCTGATTCTCTTTATCTGTGAAATGTAATTATCAATATCGTCACCAGAATTTATACAATGTATATGTGTTTTCAGACACTGGGAACCATGTATAATTTGTCTATTCAAATTCTCACAAGGAGAAAGACATAGGAAATACAAAGACTGAAAGAATAGCATCTTATTTAGAAAGATACCACAAGTAATTATATTTTCCTTGCTTGAATATATTTAATGTGCATTGTTAAGTAAATTAAAATGACTACCTACATTGGACATTGCCAGGAGGAACCCTTTCTGAGAAATGATTTTCCAGAAGACAAAAGCAATTGACCTGTTGGGGCTTTCCTAGAAAATGGAACAAAGGAATACCCCTCAGATAAAAGCAACACTTGGTTTTGGTCCAGCAGAGAGGCTTATCAGAATGGACAAGTCTGCCATACCAATCGATGTATATCTGCTCTCCATTTTGTAAATTCCCTTATATAAAATGGAAATTTAATATCAGCCAATCAAAATAATTCCTCTCTTGCTTCCATGTTTGCTCTATTTAAGCTTCCCCTTTTCACTCCCTCAATGGAGCTCCTTTCCAAGTGCTGCCTGATTCGTGTTTGCCTGATTCGTGAATTATAAACTTGCTCAAATAAACTCCCATAAATGATATCTGTATAATATTTTTTTGGCTTATACAAGAGGAATTTATGGGTTCACAGTTTTCTGTTTTTGTTTTTGTTTTGTTTTGTTTTGTTTTTTAGCTTTTTAGTTTGAAATATTTTCGAACTTACAGGACAATTACAAAAATAATATAAACCCCATACAGAGAACTCCAACATGCCCTAACCCCTGCCCCAGATACCCAGATCTACCAATTTTAACATTTTGCCACATTTGCCATATCTATAGCTATATCTATCCATCTATCTATCTATCAACTATCTAGTTAATCTATCTACCTATCACTCTGTCTTTCTATTTGTCAGTCCATTTTCTGAACATTTGAGTGTAGGTTGTATACATAATGCTCCTTGAACACTTAATGTTTCAATGTACATTTCCTAAGAACAAGGATATTCACTTATGTAACCACTTTAAGTGCAGTTATCAAGTCCAAGAAATTTAACATTGATATAAAGCTTACGAACTATATTCCAATTTTTTCATATGCTCCAATAATGTCCTTTTGAGCCTTTTCTCTTCCCTCACTAAGGATCATGTATTGCATTTAATTGTCATTGTCTCCTTTGTTGCTATTTCTTTTCATTTTTAAATTATGGGAACATATATATATACAATACAAATTTCCCATCTCAACAAATCCCAAACATACCATTCAGTATTGCAGCATACTAGCCACTTTCCAATACTAAGACTTTCCCATCTTCCCAAATAGAAACCCTACAACCATTATGCGTTAATTCCCCTTTCCCCATGCCCCACATTCCTGGTAACCTGCACTCTAAATTCTGTCTTTATGAGCTTGCATGTTTTCTGATATCTTCTTTGTAGTTGCCATGGGTCTTAAATGAAACATCCTAAATCTATTAAAATATCATTTGCTTTAATTCCAACTTATGTTATGATACCCCTTTGTTCCTCTACCTTTACATAGTTCTTGTCACAAATTAAATGTTTATACATTATGATTCTAAACCAACAGATTTATCATTATATTTTATGTATTTTCCTTTTAGATTCTGTAGGAAGTAAAAAGTGGAGTTACAAACCAAAAATAATATAGCACTGGCATTTTTTTTACCTATTCCTTTACTCTCACCAGAGATTTATTCATTTAGCTTCAAACTATTGTCTATTGTCCTTTGGTTTCAACCCACAGAATCTCTTTAGCATCTCTTTTTCTTCTTTCTGCTTCTTAGACTGGATGATTTTAATTGTCTTATCTTCAAGTTCTCTGATTCTTTCTTCTTTCAGCTCCAATCTGCTTTTGAACCCTCTTTGGGAATTTTTTATTTCTGTTATGGTGGTCTTAACTCTCTTTGTTTCCTTTTCATAATTTCCATCCCTCTATTGATATTCTCTTTGGGTTCCTCTATCATTTTTCTGATTTCCTTTAGTGCTTTCTACATGTGTTCCTTTAGCTCTTTGCACAAATTTAGCACCCTTTTTTAAAAGTCTTTGTCTGGTATGTCCTTGGCCTGGTCCTCCTCACTGTTGGTTTCTAATGTGTTAATCTTCTCCTTTGCCTGGACCATTGCTTTCTGTTTTGTTGTATGTTGTATAACCTTTTATGGAAACCTGAACAATTTGAAATTTTAATGTGTTATCACTGGAATATCTACCTAGAATTATTCTAGAGCTTTTCTTGAATTCCTGGAGCTAACTAAAAACAAAGAGAAGAGGAAAAATGATATCATTTTACCCAGTCTTTCACACTGACAGGTACAGGTGCTCTCCTTCAGGGCTTATCCACAGCATGAATTTAGAAAACAGCTCCAGGCCAAAGAATAGAGACTTCCCTGAATCTTTCAGTGCATGCTTCTTGTCTTTGGCATGAATATGTGGCCCTAGCAATAACCCCCACCCCATTTATGGTTCCAAATGTCCTTTCTTCCCTAGAAAACCATTTCATCGCTGTCCCAGGCACTTCACTGTATGTCCTACATCCAGCAATCCCTTGGCCCAGCCAGCACATCATTCTATAGGAAAATCTGTGAGCTGCCTTCTATATTCAGGAAAAGGACTGGGACAGCAAGTCCTTCAGGCCACCACCAGAAAGACTGACCAGACATACATGCTCCTTGTATATGCATGAGAGTTATTCTGTTCCCTCCAGAACCAGGTCCAGGGATTGGATTTGCACTGGGAGCTTAGGATGACTCCATGCCAAGCTGTGAGAAGTAGAGGAGCCAACTAGGGCATCATGGGACCTACCATTTTTAAGTAGCCTTTTCTTTAATTCAGCATTCACTCTGTTACTGCAGTCCTTTAACTATTTCCTGGAGCTTTGAGAAAAATATTTTTGCCAGTTCTTGCTGGTCATTTAAAGCTTCTATGGGTGGACAGTGCCCTGAAGCATCTCACTCTGCCATCTTGATCAGGGTGTGTGGCTCAAGGTTTTGAGGCTAATAGAAAATTGATGCATCAGCAGAGTTGTTTTCTCCCCAAGGTCTGTAATATTCTGGTGCTAGCTGCTGGCAATCCTTGGGATCCCTGGGCTTGAGTTTCTGCCTCATGTCACATGGAATGCTAAGATTTTATTTTAGCAACAGAAATAATGATGAGATCCAAGAGGTAAGATTAATACTTATGACCTCTTCAGAAACAGGATGGGGAATTTGTTACCAGTTAGTAATTCTTCCCTGCCTTGCTTTACCACTGTGCCCTAACTCAAACTGATTAAATTTCTTGTTTTAAGGTCTCATTTTATCAGCCATTGTCGATGTTGATTACTTACTACTTCTCCAAAATTCCCTTTCCTTAACTTTTCTGACACAACATACTGGTTTTCCTCAACACTCTGTATACTTCTTCTCATTCTCTTTTGAAGTCCTGTCCTTTTTGACCAGGTCATTATGTGAAGGTCCTCAGTCTTGGTTCTGAAACCCTTTCCTTTTCATTCTATATGCTTTTGTCCAGACCCATGTCATCAATATCCACCTGTAAAAGCACTGCACCTAAATGTATATCCCTAGCCATAGACTCATGTTTACAATTATAAATTTACATATTTACAATTTCTTACCAGATATCTCCTCTTGGTCGACTCACAGACAACCCAAATTCTATTTCAAAGTTAACTTGTGATCTTTCTAACCTCATACATTTCCAGTGATATTCATCCCATTAAATAGCATCACTCTCAAACCTGTCACTTGCCATTCCTTCATTCCTCTCTAATTTCCCATATTTGATTCATCACCAAATATTGCCAATATTACATCTATTCCATGACTGGAATCTATCTAGTTGGTTCCTTTTCTATCACAGCAATCCTAGCCATGCTAACAGTGCTGGTTTGGATGTATTATGTCCCCCAAAATGCCATTATCTTTGATGCAGTCTTGTGGGGGCAGGAAACATATTGGTGTTGATTGGGTTGGAGACTTTTTATTGGGTGTTTCTGTGGAGATGTGATCACTCAGCTGTGGGTGAGGTCTTTCGTTGGATGATTTCCATGGAGATGTGGTCCTGCCCATTCAGCGTGGGCCTTGATTAGTTCACTGGAGCCCTAACTAAGCTTAGACAGAAGGAATAAGCTTGCTACAGCCAAGAAGGACACTATGAAGAATGCACAGGAGCTGAAGGAGGAACTGCAGTTTACAGAGACATTTTGGAGATGGTCTTTCAAAGCAGATTTTTGCGCCGGAGAAGCTAAGAGAGGACAAACACTCCACGAGCAACTGAGAGTGACATTTTTGAGGAGCTGAAGCCTAGAGAGGAACATCCTGGGAGAAAGCCATTTTGAAACCAGAACTTGGAGCCAGCCATGTGCCTTCCAGCTAACAGAGGTTTTTCAGATGACATTGGCCATCCTCCAGTGAAGGTACCCGATTGTTCATGCCTTACCTTGGGCACTTTATGACCTTAAGACTGTAACTGTATAACCAAATAAACCCCCTTTATAAAAGCCCATCCATTTCTGGTGTTCTGCGAAAGGGCAGCATTAGCAAACCGGAACACTAACATAGTCTCTCTTCTGATCTATTAAAGTAGCTGTGCCCTCTACTCTTCCACACTGTTTCTACTTATTGCACTCTTCCTCCCTCTGATCTCCTCTCCACAAGGCAAACATAGTGAGTATTCCAGAACACATCCCTAATAATGTCAGCTCCTACATGATATCCTTCAATGGCTCCTCAGTAGGAGAAAGAAAACATCGAAGAAAACAGAAAATGTAATGGGTATTTCAAACATGGAAGATCTGATACGTAGAATTGGTTACTTGTGTGCTGAAAAGCTAAAAGAGAAAAAAAAATTGAGGAAATCCAGAGTTTAATTACTACAGAAAACATCTACAACCTCCAGACTTGGGGAAACAAAAGACAAGTGTTAGCATTACGAGAGCTCAGAAGAGAGGCCCTGCCAGATATTTGATCAGGCCTCTGAGAAGGAGCTTTACCTGATGCAAAGAGTAGCAGTAGGACACAGTGGCTGGAATCCACAATTGCTCTGCAGTGCCTCCCACTAGAAAACAAGAAGAAAGTTACGTCTCCCCTCTTTCTATCTTCCTACTTCCCTCTAGCCTGTTTCCTTAATGGAAGAGTCTGGCAGAAAGGCCTTGGAGGATACAGAAGGTAGGCAGAAGGGGGATGGTCCTTTTCTCACAAGAGTTAAGACTGAAAAACTGCCTATTTGAAAAGTTGAAACAGAATTTCAATTATCTTTATTACAAGCTGATTGTTTATAGAAAGAAAAAAAAGAGAGTGATCTTTTAACCAGAATATAAAATCTGTGGTCATCAGAAGCATTGACAACTGTTTACATTCTTTGATTTAAGCCATTCCTTCCCCATGTTAAGTAAAGATCAGGAGGTGAACAGAAATATTGCATGTTACTAGTTTTGATACCATTTTGAATTTGACTAAATAATCATCTAGTATCTTCCAACACAAGAAAATTGAATCCAATGCTATACCTTTGTCTAACTTTACGTGTTCTTGGAACTCCAATTTCTTTGGCCTAGTTCCCATAGGGCAAAGGTAAAATTTCTTCATTAGGGAATGATGCAATCACTATAAGTTTCTTAGTGCTGTACTTTTTATGATATATGACAGTTTTTAGTATTGGGAGCTATGCTTAATAGATATAAAAAATTAAATTGTTTCTGTCTAGTTTCCTTGATATTATGAAAATTTAATTAGAGAAAATTTTAAGTGGAATAAAAGGCAAAATTATGCTTGAAGGTGATGTTATTAATAACATTTCCTTCATTAGAAAGCCAGAAAAATGTCATAATTGCATAATGTTAAAGCCAATTTAAAGATGTTCTCTTTAGTTATACTGTCAAGGTACAAAATGAAATTGAAATGAATTGTACTCAAGGCAAAAATGTTACTGAAAAGGTTTGTCAGAAGAAGTTCTATATCTTTGGGATGCAATCAAAATTTTAACCAAGAACTGCAACTGGGACTTATAAAAAATAAGAACTATATGTGAATTTAGGCTGAGAAAAAATATTTAGAATGAAACATGGAAAATTCAAGGATTTTAGGAGTTAAGCTATTTACCTTCTTGCATGCATTAAGATTAGTTTATAAGACCTTCATTAAATTTTGTTGAAGCCATTAAGCAATTATTTGCCAAAACAAATTTCAGTATTGTGCAGCTCTGTAGGGATTTCATCTTGATTTTGCAGACTAGAATGTTTTTTCCTTGTATTGTGTAAAAATAAAATTAAATAAATAAAATAAAATAAAATAAAGTTGCTATGGCTAAGAGATTTAAAATGGAATAGGGAGGTCATTCTGGATGTTACTCTTACACAAATCTCAGCCAGGTATCACAAGCTGCCAAAGTATGCAAAGCCTCAAGCAACAATATTCCTTAAAACCCTAATGACAGCTAGATACCAGAAACAAACCACAAGATAAACTTAATAAATTTAATAAACTATCTGACCTGAAGGACATTTGGAGCACCCCAAATATCCACCAACCATAAAAAAGTTATATAATTTTCTTCTTTTTTCCTTAAAAACCCTTGCCTGGAAGTGCCAAAATAGAGCATGATTTGGGTTGCTATCTGAATCTGTGCTTCCCAAATTGCAATTCCAAGACCCCAAATAAATGCCCTTCTTGCTTTGCAGCTTAGTGTATTTCTGCATTGACAATTATAACTGAAAATATATTCATCTGTTAACACCATTTTTTTTGGTGTGTTGAAGGTACTGAAAAAATGACTATCTTAATAGTTAGAATGTAATTTTATCTTTTACTACTCTGTCAATCAGATTGCCTGTCAGATTTACTAATATTGATTACATTACGGACATGTACTACTGCCGTAATGAATATAAATTTCTTTAAAAATTTATGCTTTTATGAATATGTAAACATACATTGGATATTAAGTGAAACAAGATAACTTTAATGCTTTGGTGACACAATTACTGGATTGGAATACCAATCATCTAAGAACTGGACTTAGTCTGATAACATGATTTAACATGAGGAGACAATTGTCCTCTATTCCAATGTGAAAAACTATTCCATATTTTGCTAATTATGCCATTGTAATTTATTTCATATAATCGGTTCTCATTAGCAGATGACATTCTGTTTGCATTTAAAATTTTGTAAAACTGATTTTCACTAAGTACAAGACATCTGCAGACTTTCTGCTGGGCCTGCCTAGTACTTCAAACAATCAAACTAGAAATATTATACATCTGCCATTTTTTATAACATAAACTGCTGCAAGATGGAAAATGCATTTATATTTCATAATGAAAAGGAAGTGACTGACTGCCAACTAGTAGACACAAAAGATTACCATCTGGGTTGCCAGGCTTGTATCATCTGACATTAAATGTCTGAGCAGCTAATTCTTATGTATTATTGATGCTCTCACCATTTAGCAAATGGATCACATCACTATAATAATTAGCACCCTGCCTCTTCTGCTTATCACAGTTAATGTGTCATGATAGAGCTTAGTGTGGTTCTTTAAAAAATAAATGATAAGATTTGTGTATATTCAGTTGCTACACAGAAGATAGCAATCTAGGATTTAGGGATAATGTTCAATGGGATTAAGATTTCAAAAGGGTATGAAGCTATTGTTTCTCTTTTAGTTACTCTTTGGAGTAGTAATAATGATCTGTTCATTGGGGGAAGATTAGAATTTAACATGCTCCCAAATTACCAAAAATCATATCACCTATAAGAGCACAATTAATTTTCGTAAGACAGAGGAAAGTAATTTTCAAAACAATTATCACTTTATAACTTCAGCTTTGTGTCTATTACTACTTTTTATTACTGTTCAGGAAATCACAAACACCTGTTAAGTGGTCATCACCCAGACCTCACCTTCCCTCACTTCCTTCTCTGGGGAAGTCACAAACATATGAAATGGCCATATTCTGGCTTTCCACCACCACCTCCTTTTCAATTATGTGCCATTCCACAACAAGGGGAAGATGTTACTGTGAATGAAAAGGCCTGGCCAGACCTTAAACCCAGAAATTGGAACAAGCAGCCTCAGATGCTCAAAGAAACAGGAATTTTCAGTGGCAGGGCCTGCTCTCCCCCAAGGTGGATAAAAACCACACTCAAACAGTACAGCATTGTCTCTCTGCTCCAGTGTGAAGTGGGGTGTGCAAAGCTGCCATCTATTGACCCTGAGCTAGAGCAGCTTTTGTCCACCCCATGACACCAACCATGATGGGACATCTTCCTCTGCTCTTTTGGACTCTTTGTGCTATGTAAGTGACAGAGAGATTTTATTTGTCATTTGTGGACTCTTTATACTGTGCAAGTAATAAAGGGATCATTTGCTGAAAGTTTCTATTGTGCCTTGAAACTGTGTTCCCACCACGCAACAACTCACTCCACAATTACTATTAGTTATAACTGAAACATTCTACCTAAAACCCAACCTGTCGTAATCCTCGCCAAAATAAATGCTGAATACTCAAAAGTAATAGTCCAAAGGTTAGTTATTATGCCTCTTCACTTGTTTTTATTTTTAACCCAATTTACAATGCAGTAATAATGTCAAGGCTTTGAGCATCATTGTCACCTGCCTTTGGAGGCTCTCAAGAAGAGAACAATATAGTAGATAGGGATTTAAGAATTTTTCAGCAATTTTTATGCTTTTTTGATAAGCAATGAAGGGTCATTCTGTTATAATCATAGAGTCTCTTATTGTACTTAACATTGGAAACAATTCAGCTTTTACAAAACTCTAGTATCTAAACTATTCAACTGATTTGTGCTTCAACATTCTCTATTAAGAAAGTCATTTAATCTGGGAATAAAAAGCATTTCAGCTGCTCTGGTACCTTGCATAATTGAACATCAGAGATGAAGAACCAGGATTTCTTACAAATAGTTCTTCAGCAGGTTGTTTATTTCTACCAGCAACAGATTTATTTCTGATTGTCAGCCAAGGAATTGCTGGAGTTTCTAGGTCCTGGAGTTCTAAGAATATGATGGATCAGAAGTCAAGCAGTGTGCCCAGAAAATGTCTCCTATAAGATTCCTTTTAACTATTTGTTTCTGACTGTCTATAAAATGAAGACAATTCATTTGCCTTCTGTATTAGCTTCCTGGCTGGCTGCTAAAATAAATATCAACAACAGGAATTTTCTGCCTCAAGTATTTGAGGCTAGGAGGAATACAGCACTGAGATGTCAGCAAGGCAATGCTTTCTCCCCAAATACTGTGGCACTGTGGGCTGGATGCCAGCAATCCTTGATCCTTGGCTTTTCTGTCACATGGCAATGCACAAGGCAGTGTCTTCTCCTTCCTCCTCCAGGTTGCAGTGACTTACAGTTTCTTGCTCTTCCTGTGGCTTCTCTTTCTCTGTCTAATTTCCAATTTCCTTTGCTTCTAATGACTTCAGCCATTATGAGTTAAGGCCCACCCTCATTCAGTTTGGGCACACCTTGGCTTTACTAACATCTTCAAAGGTCTTATTTACAAATTGGCTCACACCCACAGGACCAGGAGTTGGGACCTGAAAATGCCTTTTGTGGGGAACATGATTCAATCTCCAACACCTTTTATCTCAAGTAACCATGTAGTGGACTGCCAAAACAATAAGAGTTGCTGAAGCAGGAAGTTGCTTTATTGACTGATATAAAGTACATCCCAAATAGCTTGAGGGGGTGTGTTGTACCTGTGAGAAAGCATTAGGTGAAAATAGTCTTTGCCATATAAAGTTTGAAATTTAAGGCAACCAGAGCTGATACTGGCAATCGGAAAAGGAGTTTACAAATCAGGAATACAAAAAGTTGAGCAAAATTATATTAAGATAAAATAACCAAGTGCAAAAAATGTGCCTGTATTTTTTATGGGGTAGTGAGATGTGCTTCTCTATAAAATTGAAAGCATAAATATGACCTATATAACAATAGTTGAAGTTTTCTTTTTTTGAAAAGAGTATTTCACCATACTACTCAATGCTGATTTCCCTTGACACTTCTTTTGCATCAACCCAGAGCAACCCATGGACCTGGAATAACTAGGTCTCTAACTTTCTATGAAAAGAAAGCTTGTGATTGCACAAAAAACAATTCTTCATAAGAGTTTCTGGTGTGAATACTTTAGGTTAGTTATTCTCAACATACCAACCCTCAGGAATTTAAAACATGAGCAAATTCTCCTAAACTCTAAATTTACAGAGAATTCTCCCACTAATCCATATTAATTCAAACCATGATATCATGCTCACCATCAATCACCACCACACAGACACACACAACCAGGGAAACCACAGTTTTAAAAACCCTCTTTAGTAATGGATGCTTATTATCCTACATCCAATGTAAAAGCAGAGACATTTTATGGGTCTATTTTAAAACAGCTCTTCTATTTGATAAAGCCTTAGTCTATAAAATCCAGCACGAAAGATAGCATCAAAATCTCTTTGATGATCCAAGCTAGGTTTTCTAAACTTTTCCATAAGCCATTTTAAAAATTGTACTGTATGCCAAAGAATATGCAAAAACTATAAGAGCAAACAAAATTGACTGATTTTCTGCCCTCTAATGATTCTCTGCTTTCTATTCAGAGGAGTCAGACAATAAATGCAACAAAATATATGAATGAAACCATTTCAGGTACCAATAATAAGATAATATAAGATGTGTGTTAGAATTTTTGGGGGGTAAGGGGTGACTTCAGTCTGGGCAGTAGTAGAAGTCATTTTTGAGAAGATGACATCAGAATTGAGAAAGAGGCAGTCAAGCAAAGATTTGGAAAAAGAACATTTTAACAGAAAAGTGAATGTGGTTGATTTAATTATTTATTCCCTCAAAGGTTTTGCTCTTTTTCTTAACCCATGTATGTGAATGTATTTGTAAATAGGACCTTTAGAAAATGGTATTATTAGATAAAGTGTTGACAACTGAATCAGGTGCGTTTTAATCCTTATTACTGGAAGACTTCTAAAAAGAAGAAACCAGAATCCAGGAGTTAGAAAAAGGCACAGGGAGGAGACAGAGGACAGAAGTCAGAGGAAACTGGAAGAGCACACACAAGGAAAGACACTGCCTTGTGATGGGGAGCAGAGATACAAGCCAAAGAACCCCAAGGGTTGCAGCATGCCAATACCATAATGTCATGGATTTGGGGGTGAAAAGGTAGTCCTGCAGACATCTTGGTTTTGGACTTCTAGCCTTCCAACTCATGAATCAATAAATTCCTGTTATTCAGCCAAACTCATTGTGTTGTATTTGTCATAGCAGTCTGTCAAACTAAGACAGAGGGTGAGTCCAAAAACTTGTTATGAGGTTGAAGATAGTATGTTAAATGAACCAAAAGTAGGCAACTGTGACTGGAGTAGATGGAACCAAAAGTAAATTAGAAAAGAATAAATGGTGAAAGGTAGTCAGGGATCTGTATCTTGCAAGGCAACTGCAGAGCAGGGAGTTGATGAAAATGGGTCTGGATTGATCTTGATCTTTTGGCTTCAACCACCACTCCTTTGTCACCCTGCCCCCCTTAGATCATTTGCACTTGTGGGGTTTAGCTCTTCTAAATATTGCTTCTACTTAAGCATATAAAAGTGAAATTTACCAAAGGGTTTACCTGACATAGTAGCACATAGTAGCAGAAAATAAAGTGGCCATAGTAGCAATGCATGAATCAAGTCAAGCTTGTATTTATCCCTTACCTGTTCCTTAACTCCTAAGGATTGACCTTGAGGCTGATAACCTCAAGCAAATATTAACTCACAGGTTAAAATAACTAAACTTCTCAGAATAAAAACAACAAACTCAATAACATAAACCACCCAATGCAGAACTACTGAGAGAACAAAAATCATTTAAAAATAAACCAAATATACAAGGCATTAAGGAAAAATTTAGTAACATGAATTATAAAGCAATATGAATTTAAAAATCATGATAAAGTGCCAAGTGGAAATATTAGATATAAAAAATGAATAATAATTCAAGTAAGGAACCTCATGGATAATAGTAGGATTGAAATAGCTGAATAATAAGTTGGAGGGTAGAAGAACAGACTGAGGAACTCTCTCAAATAGCAGCCAATATAAAAATAGAGATTAAATAATATATAATAAAAGCTAACTAAGCAATATGGGGAATAAAAGCAGAATTTATAACATCATGGAAGTAGAAATTGCAGAAAAATAGAAGCTAAAAACAGAGAATAGTAAATATTTCAAGAAATAATTGAGATAAATATCCCAGAGCTAAAGAATTTTTCACACTCTCAGATCAAAATATGCCATATAGGAGTGATAAGGAAAATCCTACATCCAGACTTATATAAACTAAAGGTGGCTGCATGCAAAAAGAAAATGCTAGAAGCTTAAAAAGAAAATGAGATTATTCATGAAGGAACAAGAATTAGATTGGCACCAGAATTTCAATGGCAACTTTAGATGCAGAAGCTAGGAGAGTGATATTTTAAAATATGATGAGAAAATAAATTTGATACCAAAATTTTACATCCATATAAATTACCATACAAATGTGAGAGCACAATAAAAATATTTTCAGGCATACATGGTCTCAGAAAGTTTGCCACATCAAGACCCACATTAAAAACTATTTTGTAAGAAGTATGTAAATAAGAAACAAATCCAAAATGTGTTTGAAAAGATGTAGTAAATAAGTGTAATCAAATACACTGGTAATATTAATTTTGTCCCCAAAGCATTTGATCCATCAGAACATGTACATTCACTTTAAAACTTAAGATACTGAAATGGGGTAGTAACATCAATCAAGAAAAACAAATTTTAAGAAAAGAGGAGGAGGAGGAGGATGAAGATATGGAGGAGAAAGTGGAGAAGGAAAAGGGAGGAAGAAGAGAAGAAGGAGGAGGAGGAAGAAGGGAAAGAAAAAAGAGAAACCTATGTGACAAAGATGGAAGTCACATAGCAGGTACCGTTGAGATAAAATAAGAAGATATAGCCATGACAATTAAAAACCACCTAATAATAAAGTCTTAACAATATGTCAAGAAGCAACTGGTAGAACTGGAAAGGAAACAAAATAAATCAATTGAAGCTGGAAATTTTAGCACACCCCTCTCAGAATCTGATCAATCAAAGAGGTAAAAAATAGATATTCAAGATAATAAAACCTGAACAATATATATATATAATAGAGCTAATAGATGTTACTTTGAAGCATAAGGGTAATATTTATTAAAAAAAATCTATTAGACTATAAAAGAATCCTCAATAAATTGCAAAGGATTTATATCATGCAGGCCAAATTACCTGATCATAAGCCAATAAAATTAGAAATTGATAAATAAAATGGAAGACTAAGCTTTATATTGTAAAATATAACATTTTAAATACATTCCTCAAAAACAAAAGTAAGTTTAAAATAAATACTAATAGATTATAAGCAATTCTACTTAAGAGATGGGAAAAAGACCAACAGATAAATCCCACCACCACCACCACCATAAAAACAAAAAAAAAAACAAAAAAAAACTTTAAGGCAGATAGGTAAGGATTTAGTTGAAAAAAAAAATTCCCCCAGCTTTCAGAAATTGAGTGACATTCTTTGCATTCAGTTTGAAGAACTAATGAACTCAAAGAATGATCAGAAGGAAAGGAATATCCAGAGTGAATACCAGAAAGAAGAAAAAGATGTAATACTGAAAAGAGCATGAGATACCTAAAGGATATACTGAAATTATATACATTCAATTATAACTGCAGATGGAAAGGAGAGCAACATGGGAAGAATGGATACAGGAAAAGATAAAGAATGATAATTTTCTCACAAAGATGAAATACAATAAAGCACAGATTTAAGGAGCAGTACAAATATTAAACAGGATAAATGCAAAGAAATATAAAACATTCTGGCCAATCATAGAAACACTATTAAAAACAAAAAGATATTTTAAAAGTTGGAGAATAGAAAACAAGTTATCTTTTAAAAGGCAATAATAAACTCATGACTTCCCATCAGAAACAATGAAAGAGTAAGAAATGCAATATCTTCAAAGTGCTGAAAGGAAACAAAAAAATTATGAGGTGGGGGGTTGCTTTTAAAATGAAGATGAAATAAATACCTTCACAGACAATTAGCAACTAAGAGACATATCTCACCAGCAGGTCTGCACTAAGTACAATACTAAAATAGTGTCACAGTTCATTGTACTTTCGAAGGGTTTATCTCCCACACTTTGCTACTCCCTGCTCATCTGGAAAAATTAGGATAATCTTCGTAGTGTAATGTACCAGCAAATGATCTAACAGATGTCAAGATGATTGTGTCCCTCCAGATCTTATTAGAACAGTGAAAGCAGTGACAGCCTTGAACTAATGCAGTAAAGCTATAATGCCCTCCCCCGACACCTGATGGTGCTGTGCTACTTTTTGAATTTGATATGAAAGAAATCATTTGCTTTGCTTTTAGCCATATAACGTGTTTCAAAGGCTGTGTTGACTTGCTCCAATAAAGATATCACATCTAGAAGAGCAGCAGAGGTTCTCCAATTCAAAATGAGTTTATGATAATCCATAGTCATTGTAGAAGGCATTTTTGGCTTTCCCTCATTAAAAGCAGGCAAATAAAATGGGAATACAGTGGGGGTGGAAATCACCCCTGCATTACTTCAGCCTTTTATGATGGCACTTACAGAATAGTTTTGGTTTACTCTCTTAGCAAGGGCTAGAGAAAATTTTAGGAGAATCAACTTCATAGGTCATGATTAAGCCAGTTACTAAGTACTGTGGTACCTTGGTGCTCATCCATAATTGGTTCTGGGAGGCATGATGAGTACCAAAAATGACGAGTACCTATAAGGAGTAATGTATTATTATTAAATTATTAAATTAATGCATAAAGTTAATGCATTCCCAAACCAAAGAAATGCACATTTTTAAGCCAATATGTAAAAAGATGCAGCTGGATACCATTACTTTACATGAGAAATAAACCTAAAAATTAATAAATACTTAGATTAAGTAGAATAAAATCTTCACTTTACATGTCCTGAGAAGAGGCCATGTCTAAATGGGATGGTCGGAGGAGAGTGATGAGGTGGAAAGGTTACATGCAGTGATGCTTGGAAGGAGAGTCCCCCCTCTAATAGAACATTGGGCACTTGCATTTCAGGTGTTCTCTCTCTTTTCTGCCTTTTTCAACTTGCACCATAGACTCTGACACACAGTTTGTCATGTTCACTAAAAACTTATTCAATGAGGACTGCTTCTGTCTTCTTTTCAGAATTCCTCAAAAAAGCAAATTGTTTGGTCATTCAATGAATTCATGTTTCTGCATGTCAGAGCTTTGTCTGGATGGTACTTCTCCACCAAGTTTTGAGCTTATGCCTATTATGCACGCATTTCTTTTATTAAGGAACTGGGGACATCCTCCCTTATTTCCTCCTCACCTGAGGAAATCTCTTCAGCCACCTCTTGCTGCTCCTTCTGTGGTTCCTGCAGCTCCTCAGTGCTGAGCTCTTCACGATGTTCCTCCACTAACTCCTCATCAGCAGCAGCATCGACCTCCAGACCCATGGATTGGCCCAAGGGTACAATATCCTGCATCTGCAGCCTTTTTATTAGCACTCGCTGCCTCAACATGCCTCATGAAACTGTGGATGCTGATCCTCTTTTTAAAATTATCAAACCAGCAGGGACTGGCCTTAAAAGTTTCAACGCTCCCATCACTTGGTCCTGCTTTGGTTTTTCAAAAGATCGGCATGCAACACTTGTTTTTTCACATATCATGGCTTCAGATACACTGTCACCTGCCAAGGGCTTCTGGTTTACCAAAATTAATAACAGTTTTTTAACTTCCTCAATTGTTTGGGAGTGCTGTTTTGCTGCTGTTTTAACTCCTTTTGCAACATCAGCCTTTTTTTAATCACTTCTTTGTTCTTAATGATGGTGGAGACAATTGTTCTAAGCATACTGTATTCCCTAGCAAGATCATCAAAGCAAGACTGCTCTCATATTTGCCTGTTATTTCCTTTTATTGCTCAATGGTGGTGTGAAGTAATTTTCTTTTCTCCTCAATGCTATCACTGCTCATTTTCTTAGGACCACAGAAGCTAAGATAAGACCAAAAGGGGATGTACACAGGACAAGAGCTACCAAGCGACAAATGCATGACCCTTTGTTTCAGCTGGGCAGGGTAGAGAGTCATGAGGCAACTGACATTGACAAGTTCTAGCTTGCACATCAAGCCCCAAACAAACAATGAGTACTGGGACAAAATTTTCACATCAAAATACATCAAATACCAAATTCGACAAGTTTCAAAGCAGTCAAGTACCAAGGTATGCTTATACATCCTGGCACCAGTGGAATACCACAGGTCCATTAGATCTACTGTGAGATGAACTCAAGGCAAATTGCCATTCACCACTATACTCCCAAAAAGCCCTGCTCTAATCAGGAGTCCATGGTGTCATTCTGAATCTTACTTATTACTGTCAGTTCAGAGACACTTTCTAACATCTCCTAAGAGGTCTGAGTATTTCCATTTTCCCAGTCCATAGTCACATTATTCAATAACTACTGGTCTATCTAAGGAAGGCTTGGCTTACTAGGGTTATTGTACCCACTTTTTCTCTAATGTTTGAGAGTCATCTCAAATCTTTATCATTCCAGTTTTCCTTTATTCTCACTGAAAGTATGCAGTTTGATTCCCTGGTAGTATCTCCTACTGTGACCCACAAGATACAGCCCACAATGATTTCCAAGAATGCTGGAGCCCTTCTCACAATGCATTCCATAATGACTTAGTAGAAGGAATGTTCTTTGAGTTTTATCGGGGGATGGTTAGGATATGGCTAAGCTGATTGCACATAATGTAACCTATCTCCCTGGTTGTGACAGCCATGAAAATGCACTCATTAGATCTTCTGCTACAGAATGCATATTTGACTGATGGTCCCAGCTACCATCTTTCTGGATCCCACACTGCTTTCCCAAGAATCCAAAATTCCCATGGATTGTTTTGAGCTAATGATTAAGGTGTAAATATTAAGGCAGGCCCATTATGGGAACATGAGAACTCTTCCTAATGACAACTTTAGCTATGGATTCCCCATCAATTTTGTCAAACCTTTCTCGGAAATGTGCTGCTGTTCAAGACACTTCCTATCTACAGCATGGTATCCTCTGAATAGCCAACAAGTGCCTAATTAACATCTACAACCAAACAAAAAAAATATTAAGAATGGAAGAGCAGAAAGCCAAGAGATGTCACCCAAATAAAAAAGTCATGTTCTTTAGTTAAGTTTAGGATTTGAGACAATTTTCAGATCCAAAATCCATTGGACTGTAGAGGTGACTAGGTTCTGGTAGGGAAGCCCTGCAACCCCATGTCAAGTATATATTATAAATAATTCAGCAAGCCCTTCCTCAAAAAGAACTATGGCCATTTACTCAGGTAACTATACCCCAAAGAAAGGGAATATTCGGATATGTTGAGGATTAGTGGACATAGGATCTGAGTTGATGATACCTGGAAGCCCAAGATGTCATCATTGTATCTCTGTTAAAATGGGCATTGCAGAGGTAATAAGTGGAATCCTGGCTAAAATCCAGCTCACAGTAGGCTTGCTTGGTCTAAAGACCAACACAATGGCCACCCCCCAGTCCACAAATATTTAAATGGAATTAAAATACTTGTCAGTTGGATTAACCACTACATTGGATCCTTAGCTTGTGACATAAGGGCAATCCTAATGGGGAAGGCCAATTGGAAATCTCTAAAGCTGCAATGCCCACCCCCAACCAAGAGAAATAATAAATAATATTGCATTCAAAGGAAATGACAGAGATTTGGGATATTGTTAGAGACTTAAAGGATGCAGGGTGATATTCCCAGTCATTAATTTTCCAATCTGGCCTTTGAAAATACTAGATGGATCATGGACTGAAGACTGCATACATCCAATTGTGAACTACCACAACTACAATGCACTAAATGTGGCATTGTTGCCACAGGTGATTAATAAGGTCTCAAGTTCATGGTATGTGGCCATTTATTTGGCAAATGTATTCTTTTTATTCTGTTGGGAAAAGATGATCAGAAGCAACTTGCATTCACATGGGACAAACAAGAATATTTATTACATATTTTATTTCAGGCTATCTTAACTCTTCTGTTCTTTATCATATGATAGTCTATATGAAGTCAGTAAAGTACAGTCCATGACAGGCCAAATGCAAACTGATACCTGCTTTTATAAAGTTTTATTGAAACCTCAGACATATCCATACATTTACAGTTAGTCTACTGCTTCTTTCCTTCCACGTCAGCAGAGTTGAGTAGTTGCTGTGGTAAGCAGAATAATGGCCTCTCAAAGAGGTTCACGTACTAATCTCCAGAATCTGAGAACGTGTTAGGTTATATAGGAAAGGGGAATTAAGTTGCAGAGGGAATTAAGATTGCTAATTATCTGACCTTAAAAATAGGGAGATTATTTTGGGTTATCCAGGTAGGCCAATGTAATCACAATGGTCCCTAAATGGGAAAGAGGAAGGCAGAAGGGTTGGTGTCAAATTGAGGTGATGTGAGAAAGACTTGACCTGCCATTGCTGGCTTTGAAGATAAAAGCACACACCAAGGGATACAGACAACCTCTAGAAGGTGGAAAAGGCGAGGAAACAGATTCTCCCCTAGAGCATCTGATATCCTGAAAATACCTTGATTTTAGCCCCATTAGCCTATTTAAGATTTCTGAACTCCAAAGTTGTAAGATAATCAATTTGTGATGTTTTAAGCCACAAAGTTAGTGATAATTTGGTGCAGCAGCAATAGGAAACTAACAGTTCTGATAGAGACCATAGGGCCCCCAAAATCTAAAATATTTACTATCTCACTCTTTACAGAAAGTGTTTGCTGACCTCAGTTCTAAAGCAATCTGGGCATCTGGGCATCCTAGAACATCACACTGATTCATTACATTGATGAAAACATGCTGAGCAGACGGGATGAGCAGGTAACTTCAGTGCAAATACTGACTGCATTCATAAAATATCCAGAAAGCCAACAGGAATCTTTTGAGTTTTGAGACCAGTAAAAAACTGCAAATCATAATTTATGTTATTATTTACAAATGGTAACATATTTCAATAACATTTTGTAATAAAATCTATTTGCTTATTTAAAAAGGTGCATATTCAGGTATGTAGTCAGTAGAGAAAAATAGAATCAGACCACAAATAAATGTTTCTGCAAATTTTCTGTCAATAAAAATTGTTTTCCTTTTTCATATGTATTATATTTTAAACCATATTGTTACATGCTTTTTCAAATAATATTGTATTCCAAAAATTTTCATGTTATTATAGTCATATATTATTTACATGTTTTAGTAGTATGTGATGCCATTATTTTGCTTACTATTCCCAATATTATTGAATATTTGGTTGTTATAATTATTTTATAATAAGTATATATATGTATATATACATACACACATATACAAAACACTTATAATTTAAGCTAAAAATTAAAATGGTTACTTTAACAATGGCAAGTTGTGTATGTGTGTATAAATCTTGTATTTTCAAGTTGATAATTATATATAACTTTAATTTTTAGGTATATAATGTGATTTCATAAATTACAATATAATTCTTGATTTTAAATAACATAATAATTAGTTCTTCATAATCTTAGGGTAACTTTTTTCTCTTTGGGTAAAGATCAATTGAAAAGTTTCCCTCAAGGATTATACATTTGGAGAAATTAAAGTGAAATTATTAATAAAATACTATGTGATAATTAATTTCCATGGAACTTAATGCTGTCAGGAAGGGTGAGGAAAAACAGGATAGACCCAGGCTAAAGCTGTAATTGGTGAAGAAACAACAATCAGTCATTTTAGCCAGGAGAGGGGGATGTTTGTTCATTCTGATGGTTTGGGCAGTGCTTATGTTCTGTCTGTGTTCAGGTACGATTATGCAGTGGTCTTGTGTTTGTCCTGATCCATCATGGCCATAGAGCGCCCTTGTCTGATGTTGATGTTCTGTGAAATTGTTTATGATCAATAAGAGGGACCAACACTTAGCTAATAGTTATCAGTCTGCTGACTGGGACTGCTTTTCTCTTTCTCAATTTATTTATATTCGAAAACAAAACACTTAATATGCACACAGAAATATGTTCATGTGTTTAGTGACCAACTCAAACATTTTACTTTTAATTACAGTGGAAAATTTATATTGAATATTATAATTTATGTTTTCCTGATTCCATTAAACCTCTTCCCAAAGAATATTAATGATATCTTTGGAACTCTACTGCTTTTATTTATAAAATATATGAGATAAAACAAAATTATTACACATTTTACCACAGGAATATTTAATAAAGTAAACCAGTGTAATTTTTAAATTGGCACTTCTTACTCTAAAATTATACTGGAAACTTTTTAAATGATGTTTCCAAAATATGTCTCAATGTTTTCCACTTAATTTATAGATTTTGACCCCAAAAAAGGATAAAAATGCTATAAAACTTTAATCAGTTAAAAATTCTGTAATGATTATATAATTCAAGGTCTACTTCAAATGCCAAAAGGGTTAAGGATAGTCACGTAGCTTACAATCTAAGGGGAGGAATGGGATGGATATATGTGAAAAACCTCTCAGAGCCAAATCAAAAATGAACACCTATAAATGAGAAGTGTGAAATGAGTGCAAAAGAACACAAGTTTAAGCAAGAAAGAAAACCAGGGCCCATGATTCAGGGAAGTTTCTTTGACAAAGATAGAGTTTGAACTAGGACTTAAAGGACATATAGATTTGGATAGAGTAAAAAGCAAAAGAGCATCATTAATTGCCTGTGCCTGATGCCCTGCACACTTTATATAATTTAATCCCAACAAATGTCCATTAACTGTGACACAGAAAATTTAAGTAAATTTTGCAGTTCATACAGCTGCCAATTTGCAGGGCCCATATTTGGACCTAGGTATTGACCCCAAAGGCCGTATACTTCCTATTATGTAGTGGTGTAGAATGCAGTAATTCTGAAGACAGCCAAACAGGAGTAGTCAAAATGCAGAGAAGGAAAGAGGAAAACACTATTAAAGCATCCAGGGTTGGTCCAGAAAAATTTGACTGGAACATATAGTTGGTTTGTGAGGAAAAGGCCTAAAGATAAGTGGAAGATGGGGCTGAGAAGTATAAACTTGTCTTAGGCATTGAGAGCTACTGATGGCCAGAGGAATGAAATTATAAAAGCATCAGTTTAGGAAGATTAATATAATGTAAATGAGCAGAAGGTATTGAACAGAAAATAAATTAAAGGCAAGGAGACCTGTTAGTTTTGGCAACAATAGAGAAAAAAATAACAAGTTTGGAAACATTTCTGAGCATCTCAGGAATTGAAGTGTCATAAAAAGATAAAGAGAAAATATTAATGTTCCATTGACTGCAGTGCTGTCATTTCTAGGCTGGATAATTACCTTGGAAATATTTTTCAAAGAGCAATACAATTTTATTGCCTCACTTTGAGATAAAAGCATACTGTAAACAAAATGCCCTTTTTATTTGTGCAGTTTTTTGACAGACAAAATAAAGTTAATTAAGGATAAACATACAATATGGAAAGGAAAAAGCTGAACATTCTTATTTATTTCATTGAATATTTTCATTATTTATTTCATTGAATTTTTCATAGTACTTACCTATTTGCCAATCTTAAAAATGTCACCCGATTTAATTTCCATACAATGCCACAGTATATATACTGTTGTATCTTTATTTAGCAAAGAAGTAAACTTAGGCACAGAGAAGTTAAATAACTTACCCAAGGTAACACAGGTAGTGGATAGTAAACCTGGTGTTTGAACCCAGGTAATAAAACTCCAAGGACTATGCTTTTTACACCATTTTACTATGTTGACTGTTGCTCCTAATTTAAATGATGCATTCAATGATATGAAATTATACTAAGGAACATTTAATGATTTTGATTCCTTATAATTTGGAGGGGGAGGAACACAGATGGTCTAAAATTCAGCAGATGAAAAACATTGCTTATTAACTTTTCTCTAAATTCAATTCACAAAGCTTTTATTTTGTGGACATTGAGTATGATTTTCCCATACTGGCACAAGGTAATTCTCTATTTGAAAGATTGCATAAAGAGGCCATCAAATTAGAGACATTGCATACATCCCCTCAGACCTGTCTGAAAGGAAGAAATAGGCTAAAATGCAAAAAAAATTTAAATTAATGTACATTTTTAGTGTCTATTATGTGCAAAACATTGTTACAAAAATGAATAATATGCAACTTCTCTCTATTCAAGGAGATGACAATGTAGAAGTAGGTTAATAAAGAATACAAGAAGTGAGAATGATAATGTGATGAGTACTATTAAGGTGTACCAACACAGAATTCCAAAGAGGGAGAAATTAAGTTCAGGAGAAGGAATCAGAAAAACCCCTGAGGGGAAGGTAGTTTTTAATGACAACTTCAGGTAATGAGAATTTCAACAGGCAAAAAGTAATAAAAATGTTTATTTAGAGAGGAATAAGAGTATGAGTAGGGACAGGAAACTAAAATAGGAAGGGATAATTCAGAATGTCACACTGATTAGGAGGGTAGCGAAAGGTTTTATATAGGGAGACAGAAGAAGATGGTGGCATAGAGAGTAATGGAAGCTAATTGTCCCCCTGGAACAACTAATAAACAACCAGGAACAATGAGTAAATATCTGGAATAACTGCAGGGAGACAAACATGATGTCCACTCATCATACACCAGCCTGAATTGGGAGGAATGCCTGAGATAACAGCACAAAATCTGTTAAGTAAAAACTGCAGATCCAAGCCAGGAGCCTCATCCTCCATGGCCCAAACTGCAAAGCCTTATGGTGCTAGAGAGCAGCACTCTCCGAGCAAGTGAATATAGCTCAGCTGAGATCCAACTTGGGTTTTAATTAACAAATGTGGACTGCTCAATACAAGATATGAGTCCCCAACAAGCAGACAGAGACTTTTGGTGATGACTGACCTTGGAGAGTCAGAGGTTGCCATGGACTGGCCCTGAAGGAGGCTTTCTCTCCCTTTTTTCAGCTCAGTGGAGAAAGCCTCAGCCATTTTCAGTTCCCAGCACTCTAACCCAGACAAGGATGGAGATAGCACAGGCAGAGAGGCTATACAAATGTAAATGACCTCTCTCTAGGGGGTGTATTTTCCCTAAGAAGAAGAAGGTGGTACTAAGCTCTACTACCCACCTTCCATTCAGAACCAGACCCCAGAGTATGGGGGAAAACGACCATGGGCCATACCTCCTTACATCAGTCTGGAGCTACAGGATGACAGGTGCCACCTGCTGGGTGGAAAAGCACAGGGACTTGAGGCCTCACAGAGTGTACCAATCTTCTAAGACAATCTCAGGGAAATATGACACTAATGCCTCCATCTGAAACCTGAGCCCATTGTGGTCTGGGAAAACCTGATTGGGGTAACCAAGGAAATCAGATGCCTAGACAACAGAAAACTACAACCTAAACTAAGAAAAATGAAGTTATGGCCCAGTCAAAGAAACAAGCTTACAATTCAACTGAGATACAGGAATTGAAACAATTAATGCTAAATCTATTCAAAAAGCTTAGGGAAGATATGGCAAAAGAGATGAAGTGTATAATGACAACACTGGGCCTACGTAAGGTAGAAATTGAAAGTTCGAAAAACCAACTGGCAGAATCTATGGAAATGAAAGGCACAACACAAGAGATGAAAGACACAATGGAAACATACAACAGCAGATCTCAAGAGGCAGAAGAAAACACTCAGGAACTGGAGAACAAGGCACTTGAAAGCCCGCACACAAAAGAACAGATAGAGAAAAGAATGGAAAAATATGAGCAATGTCTCTGGGAACTTAAGGACAAAATGAAATGCAGGAATGTATGTGTCATTGTGTCCCAGAAGGAGAAGAGAAGGGAAAGGGGGCAGAAGCAATAGTAGAGGAAATAATTGATGAAAATATCTCATCTCTTATGAAAGACATAAAATTAGGATTCAAGAAGCACAGCATACCCCAAGCAGAATAGATCTGAATAGGCCTACACCAAGACACTTAATAATTATATTAACATCAAAAATAAAGAGAGAATCCTGAAAGCAGCAAGGGAAAAGTGATCTATCACATACAAAGGAAGCTTGGTAAGACTATGTGAGGATTTCTCAAAAGAAACCATGGAGGCAAGAAGGAAGTGGGCTGATACATTTAAGATGCTGAAAGAGAAACACCACCAAGCAAGAATCCTATCTCTGGCAAAACTGTTCTTCAAATATGAGGGAGAGCTTAAAATATTCTGTGACAAACAGTCAGTGACAGAGTTTGTGAACAAGGTGCCTGCTCTACAGGAAACACTAAAGGAAGCACTTCAGACAGAAAGCAAAAGATAGGAGTGAGAGGTTTGGAAAACAATTTGGGGAGATAGTAGTGCAGCAATATAAGTACACTAAACAAAGATGACTGTGAGCATGGTTGAAAGAGGAAGGTTAGGAGCATGTGGGACACCAGAACAAAAGACAAAAGATAAAGACTGGGACTGTATAACTCAGTAAAACCTAGGGTGCTCAATGATTGTAATAAAAGGTACAAATATGTTTTTACATGAGGTAGAACAAATGAATGTCAACATTGCAAGGTGTTAAAATTAGGGTGGGATTGGGGGGAAAATGCAATCAATGCAGACTAGAGACTATAATTAAGAGAAACATTGTATTATGCTTCCTTTAATATAATAATGGCAATATACCAAAGCCAAATGCATTGTGGGGGGGTGGTTATAGGGGAAGGGTATGGGACTCCTGGCATTGGTGATGTTGTCTGACTCTTTATTCTACTTTAGTTTAATGCTATCTTTACTTTTGTTGCTTTCTAGCTGTTATGTTTTTTTCTCTCTCTTTTTTCTTTTTCTTTTGATTCTCTACCTTCTTTGACTCTTCCTCTTTTTTTGTGGAAAAAAATGGAGATCTCCTTATATAGATTGTGGTGATGGTACTGAATACATAAACACGTGACTATACAGGGAACCGACAATTATTTACTTAGGACGGAATGTACGGTCTGTGAAAAAAAACATCTTCACAAAAATGGGTTGATGAAGAAAACTTGAGGGCATTATAGTGAGTGAAATAAGACAGACACATAAGGACAAATATTGCAGGGTCTCATGGATATGAACTAATTATAGTATGCAAACTCATAGACATGAAATATAAGTTACCAGGATATAGAATGAGGCTAAAGAATGGGGAGTGATTGCTTATTATGAGAAGAATGTTCAACTAGGGTGAACGTAAATGTTTGGAAATGGACAGAGGTGATGGTAGCATGTTGTAAGAATAACTAACAGTTCTGAAAGATGTGTGAAGGCAGTGTAAAGGGTAAGCTTAGAGTCACATATGTCACCAGAAGGAAAGTTGGAGGTTAAAAGATGGGAATGTATAAAATAGTGAATCTTGTGGTGGACAATGTCCATGATTAATGGTACAAAATTAGAAATCCCTCTCTTGAACTAGAACAAATGTGTGACACTGTAACTGGAAGATAATAATAGAAGGGCATATAGGAAAAACAATACACCTATTTCAAGCTATATACTAGGGTTAATAGTATTTTAACATTCTTTCATCAACAGTAACAAATGTACTATACCAAAACTATGAATCCATAATGGAGGCAAGGTGGTTATGGGTATGGGAAGATAGGAGTTTCCTTTTTTTGTCTTTATTTCTTGTCTAGAGTAATGAAAATGTTCTAAAAATTGAAAAAAAAATAACTGTGGTGATGGATGCACAGCTGTATGATGGTACCATGGGCAATTGATGTTACACTTTGGATCTTTGGATAGTTGTGTGGTATGTAAACAATCTCAATAATAAATATAAAAAAAAAGCTTTTATATAAGGTCTGAGGCATTTATACCTTGAAAAGAAATAGTCAAACCACTGCAAGTCTTTGTTTTGTGTAATACAGAGATGTGGAAAGAGAGAGAGTAGGAGAGAGATGTCTGAATTAAAATAATTTTGATTTAGAGATGAGACTCAAGGAATAGAAAAATATAAGAACTGCTTTCAGACTTTAAGCCATGAGAACTCAACAAAGATGTTCTAATTAAGAAGAACAGAGAAGTCAAGAACCATATGGAGGAAAAGATAGTTTGCCTGTGAGCATAGTGTATTTGAAACTCTGATAAAATATCCATGCATTTGAATATATGAGCCTAGTGATCAGTGATACTAACTGGGAATTGGTCCATGATAGTTGAAAACATGGCAGTAACTCTACAAGGGAGAGAGAAATGAGAATAAACCAAAAAATGTAATTGTATTAGTCAGGGATCTCCAGGGAAGCAGAACCAGCAGAATATATACATATGATGATATATAAAGAGATTTATTATAGTAATTTGCTCATGTGACTGAGGGGATGGGAAAATCCAAATCCCATAGGGCAGGCTGTAAGCTGGAAACATCAATGAAACTTTTTGATGAATACCCAGGAAACGCTGGCTGGCTGAAGTAGAGATGGAAATTTTTCCTTCTGCCTACTGAAATCAGGTCTCCTTTTAAGGCTTTTGACTGATTGGATGAGATTTCTCTCATTGTTGAAGGCAATCATTTTAGATGATTGTTGAAGGCCATATGCTTAGATGATTGTAGGTGTAATGAGCCATAGATGAAATCAACTTACTGTTGATTTAAATCTACAAAATATCTTCATATTAACAAATCAGGCCAGTGCTTGTTTGACTAAACAACTGAACACCATAACCTAGCCAAGTTGACACATGAACTTAACCATCACAGTAATCTTGGTGGATGACCTAACTTAAGAAAGTAGAAGGGAAATTAATAACTTGAAAAGAAAAAGAAATGTATGATCAAAAACTTGCAGAAGAGAAAGTGCCATAACTGTAATGAAAACTGAGTTTCCTGATTAACATGGACCAGATTAAGGTCAGCAGGATAAAGACTGAGAAAAAACCTTACAGCTAGGGACTATGAAGGAATCATTGAACTTACAGGAAGGCATGGATAAAAGCTGTAATCAGTGGAACAAAGGAGGAATTGATAATTAAGAAATAGGAGCAATTTGGACAAGTTAGTGGTTTAACTAAAGGAATGTAAAAAATAAAATAGTCATTTTCAGAAACTGATTTTACTAGACAAGGGGATTTTGTTCTCAGAAATGAATCAAAATTTAAGGAATAGAATATGTGAAACAATAATTGATAATTGAAGATGTGAAAGTCCAGAATGGGAATGGCTGCAAAAAAAAAAAAAAAAAAAAAAAAAGGTTCGTCCTCTGATACAAATAGGAAGTGAAGGAAGGTAAGTTTTCAGAGAATTTGGGGAAATACAGAGTGGGTTAACTCAGTATATTTAGTTTTTGAGAAGAGAAAAGGCTACAATCCAGGCTCAAGTTGGGCAAAAATTTGAGGACTGCTGCTCTAAATAATGAAATGTAGAATAGAGAGAAGTTGAAGTATCAGCTGAAATTAGATGACATGAATTTCACATGTGCATGATAAATATGATTTCAGTAATTCCCAGGAAACTTCAGGGTCATGGAACAGAAGTAGAGAAATTGGCAATGCACTGCTACATGCCACTAATAATTACAAAGTTGTTGATATATTATAAATATAAATAATATAAAAATAGTATGTTTAAGTGGTTTTCACTCTTACTAATTTTCCATCTCCATGTTATTTATATTAAATACAGAAAGAGAAGTATAGAAACCACCAATTCTGTGTTTTCTGTTTATTTCTTCTTTCAGTTCTGCCAGATCATGATTCATATATTTGGAACCATTTTTAGATAAATATGTTAGGATTTCTGCATTCTTATCAATTAAGCTCTTCACCATTATGGAATGTCCTTCTTTGTGCATGGTGATATTCCCTGTCCTAAATTTTTCTTTGTCCGATACTACAAAATATAGTCATTTTTTTTTAATTTTAACTTATCAGTGTTTTTATATTAAAAAATGTAATTTTATAGATATCACATAATTGGGATGCCTTATAGTTGCCAATTGTCTGACAATATCTCCCTTTTCACTGGAGGATTTAGACAATTTGTTGAATGTAATTTTTGATCCTGCTAGGTTTAATTCACTCACCTTGCTAATTGTTTTCTATTTCTCCCATCTGTTCTTTGTTTCACTTTCTCTCTTTTTCTGACTTTTCTTTTTTTATGGAGTGATTTTTTTTTTTAGTATTCCATATCATCTTCATTATTGGCTTGTTACGTATGCCTCTTTATTTTACATGTGTGATTTCTCTACAGTTTAAAATTTATACTTTTAACTTATCTCATTCTTTCTTTAAATCATGTTATACCTTGTTTTGGTTTGGTAAAGCTGCTAGAATGCAATATACCAGATATGGACTGGCTTTTAACAATGGGGACTTATTAACTTACAATTTACAGTTCTTAGGCCATGAAAATGTCCAACTCAGGGCATCTGCAGGATATCTGGACTCCAAAGACAGGCTGCGGGCATCCAGGAGGCACCCCTCTCACATGGGAAGGCACATTGCCAGTGTCTGCTGGACCTTCTCTCTGGGGTTTAATTGCTTTCAGCTTCTGGCTTCAGTGGCTTCTTCTCTGTTTTCTGTGGGTTCTCTCTTAACTTCTCTGGGACTTTTCTCTAAACTTTTCTGGGCTTTTTCTGCCTTTTATCCTCTTAAAAAAGGACTCCAATAACAGGATTTAGGCTCTCCCTGGAGCAGATCTCAACTGAAATAACCTAATCAAAAGATCCCACCTATTGTTTGTCTGCACCCACAGGAATGGAATAAAAGAACATGATCCTTTCAAGGGTATGATACAGCCTCCAAACTACCACATACCACTTCACATATATTGTAAAAACCCAACAGAAGTACACCTACATTTCCTTCCTCATCCTATTGTGCTATTGTTCTATATAGCTGTATATTTTATTTTTATTTATCCTTTCTCAATTCTCTTGCCATTTCATTTTAACTTATTTTAAGATTATATACCCTCTTTTTCTTCAATAGTTGTAATAGTGGCTGATGACAACACTGAAGTAAATATGCAACTCACATAATTAAATGGTCACTAACTCAATTTTCCTTTGAAGACACTTGGGGATTTGGGAATTTCAAATTATTTTTATAGCATTGTAGAATAAGTGGGAGAGAAATAAAAGCCCTTGAAAGTGGGGACTCTAACAAGAGTATATCCCTATAATAAGCTGAATCCCTGTAGGTCAGTACTGTAGCATGTGGGTATTATAGAAATATATCTCTTCTAATGCAGAAATAAAACCTGGATTTTTATATCCTGGGTTATCCAGGGAAACCCAAGCTTTAAACTTGATTAAAGATTGTCAGATACCTGGGAGAATTAAATGGAAATCCTCTCAGGGGTAAAGATGCCTTTTCTTTTACCTTTAGAGTTACAAATATAGATAGTAATTCACATCCAAAGAAAAATAGGCACTTAACAAACCTAGACTTCATGCATTTAGAATAATACCCCCTCCAGAAAAGAAAACCAAAACAGATCTTCAAAATATTAAAATAATAAAACTATAATATAAAGGACATAAACAAAAATATGAATATTCTGCTTAAAGAAATAAAAGGCAAGCTTGAAGATAATTGTGAGAAACAAGAAAACATTAAAATAATATAAAATTTTGAAAGATAAACAAATCTTCTAGGATTGAAAAAACAAGAACAACCTGAAATTGACAGCTTAATGGATAGGTTTAGCTGAATTAGTGAATTAGAAGCTAAGTTAAAAGGAATGTTCCAGAAAATAAAATGAACAAACAAAACTATTAATACAAAAGAGACATGGGATAGAGAGTGTGAATGTCCAGTATGTACTTAATATGTTGGTGACAAACATATTTTAGCCATTAAAGATGTTATAGTTGTGATCTCATGCATATCCTTTCAATCTACAGAAAATTTTAAAAATTGATAAAATATTAAATATAGTTTTATTGAATTTTGTAAAGTAAGCCCATGAATTAAACAACTACAATGTATTTTAATCATTACAAAGATGAGATCATCTGATAAATGAGAACAAAATTAAAATAGTTTGGCTTTAAGTAGTCAATTCTTTCATTTGTCCTTGTATTAGCATCAAAAGGAACAAAAAAAGAAGAAATTGGTCTCCATATACCTTACATAATGTATTGTTTATAGTCTGCATATTTAAAATCCAGCTATTTCAATTTTGTCTTTTGTGAAATAATTATCCAAAATACTGTGAAATTGTTTTATGATTATGGAAACCATTCTGATGTTACCAATTCTCCTCTTTTCTTGGACTAACATGATTATATATGGTGAAGTATTCCATGTGCCTTGTAATCAAAGCCATCCAAAGGCAAAGTGGCTTGTTAAGGATAAATAAGAAGAAAACATACAAAAATAATAAAAACAAAATTAAAACACAAGAATAGCAAAGAGTAGTAGGAAGATAAACATCATGCTGAAGATGTGTTCATATAACTCTGACATGCAATATCTTTACCTTGGGGAGCACTTTTTTTCAAATCCATTTTAATAATAAGCTTAAAATATTTCTAATATGAAAATAGCCTGTATTTCTATGTCAAAGATCATGGTTGGTCCCTAGGAGGTATACACTGTTATTAGAAATATTAAAAGATAAACATAGAGAGCCGGGGGAGTGACATCATCAACATAGCAACATAAGATAAATCTTAAAAAGCTTCCCCAAGATTTAGCAAATAAAAGTACAAATCCCTACTTTCTTAGAACTCTGGAGGGCAGAAGAGACTGGAGAAGGACTCCACAAATGCTGAATCAAAGAAACAGAAAAATATCAGTTAGAAAAATTCCATCCCCAACCTACCAGTTTGTTCCAGTTGCCTTCCCCCTCCCTTGGTCCCATGAAGGTTTGGGGTCACACAGAGGCAGCAAGGCCTGGCTTCATCCCACCATTGACAGAGACTACAGAGTGACTCACACAGAGCAGTGAATTTGAGCTGCAAGTATATCCAGGCACAAGGACCTAAGTCCACTGTGATCCAGAGTGGAACACAAGTCTGGGGAGTGTTGCATACAAAAAGGCCCCTAGGAGGAAAAAATAAAAAAGAAAGAGACTACAATACAAATGCTGGCGAGAACTATCATGACCTCACTGAACCTAATTTCAGTCAGCTGGGCCAAATAAATACAAAATAGACTTTTTTTTGAAGTGACTCACCTCTGGATTGACACCAACTGGCTCCCCAGAGTGGGATACTGTAATGGGGAAAAAACTGGAGGCAGAAAAGCCACACCAAAAAAAAAAAAAAAAAAAAAAAAAGAATGGTGTTAAATTAAACTGCTATATGATAGGATGGATCCCAGAACCAAAAAGTATACTGTGGCGCTGAAGGAGGGAGAGAACTTAAATAAATCATATGAACTAGGGAGAAAAGTCTGCACAAAAATGAACAGAACAGATCAAGTTTCCTAGAGAATAAACCAAGGAAAGGAAATTCTCTCCTGGAGGTGAAACAATTGCACAAAAAGTGCAATATTAAATTTTGCACCAAATAATCAGAGCAAGAATCAGATGAAGAGCTGAGAAAATCTGAACAGTTAAACAGAGGCTCTTCTAAAGGTGTTGAATAAGTTAGACCAAGCATCTAAGAAGAACATTAGCACAAGGCCAATCAACAATAGCACTCTAGAGAAAAAGGAGAAATGGACCCTCAGAGTCATCTCATTAAGGTAATCAGAAGCCTAGATAGCAGCAAAAATTACAAGCCAAACTAAGAAACAGTAAGATATTGCTCAGTCAAGGGAAAAAATTAAAATTTCACAGGAGACTCATAAGTTGGAACAACTGTTCAAAGCTCTTCAAACAAATCTCCTAAATCAGTTCAAGGAGATGAAGGAAAATACACATAAAGAGGTAAAAGATATTAAGAAGACAATTTGTGAGCCCAAAGAAAAATTTGAAATATAAAAAAAATACAAAAATTATGGGATGAAAGGCACAATAGTAGAGATTAAAAATACCCTAGAGGCATACAACAGCAAATTTGAACAGGCCAAAGAAAGAATCTGTGAACTAGAAGACAGAACAATCAAAATCATATAGTCAGAAGAACAGATAGAGAAAAGAATAGAAAAAAATGATTGGTGTCTCAGGTATTTGAGCAACAGCACAAAGCACACAAACGTACATACCATGTGCATCCTAGAAGGAGAAGAGAAGAGAAAGGGGGCAGAAGGAATACTTTGAGGAAATAATAGCCAAAAATTTCCCAACTCTTATGAAAGACAAAAATATACAAGTCCAAAAAGTGCAACATACTCCAAACAGTATAAATCCCAATTATAGGATTTTATGAACTAATTATAATAAGCAAAATCATAGAGTTAAAATCTAGAATATAGGTTGTCAGGGACTAGATTGGGGGTAGAGAATGGGGAGCTGATTCTTAATTTGCACTCAAAGGTGTGATGGTAGCACATTGTTGTGAATGTAATTAATGGTGCTGAAATATGTATTTTTATGCGGTTGAAAGGGGGATTTGGATTTTTGTATGCTATGTGAAAGTTAGAATGTTCTTTCATGAATTACAACAAATGTACAACACTAATACAAGTTGTTAATAATAGAATGGTATATGGGAAAAAGACACCTAAAGTAAACTATGGACTATAGTTTACAATATCATCTTAATATTCTTTCATCCATCATAACAAGGGTACCACACCAATGCAGAGTGTCAACAATATGGAGGGTATATGGAAACACTGTATTTTTACTTGATTTTTCTGCTAAACCTACAACCTCTCTAACTAAAAATAATAATGGTTATAAAAAACATGCGACATGAAAGGAACAGATGCAAAGTACTACATATTGTATGATTCCATTTATTTAAAAGGTAAATATAAATAAATCTGTAGAGACAGAAATAGATTAGTGGTTATGTAGGGCTGGGGAAAGGTAGAGGGATTGAGAGGTGACTGCTAAGGGGTATGGGGTTTTTGCTTACAGAGTAATGAAAATGTTCTAAAATTGATTGTGGTGATAAATGCACAACTGTGAATATATTAAAAGGCACTGATTGTATGCTATGTGAATGTATCTTAATAAAACTATAAAACTGCAAAAAAAAAAGATAAACAGAAACAAATAAAAGATTATGAAACCGTTTGTAGAAACAAAACTTTAATAAATAACTCTTGAATGTTCCCTAGATACTTGGAATTTAATTTTAAGCAAAAGCTATTGATATCACAAGTCTTATTACACTGCTTATTTCTTATTAATCAATAAACAAATGAACCAGAAACCTTTGAAAGGTAATACAGAACTAAAAGAAACCCATAATTTTCGTTCAATCTTATAATATATCTGAGTTAGAAATCAACTTAAAAACAAAAACAATAGGGTGGGGGGGATGATTCGGGCACTCTTTTTTTACTTTTAATTTTTACTCTTATTTTCACCTTTTCTGGTACAAGGAAATGTTCAAAAAATAGATTGGGGTGATGAACGCACAACTAAATGATGGTACTGTGAACAATTGATAGTACACTTTGGATGATTATATGGTATATGAATATATCTCAATATAACTGAATGTAAAAAAAATAAAAACAAAAGATTCCATAATAACTCCTTTATAGCCTCCCCATATATGAAATGCAATGCAATCATTAAATGAAAAGAAACAAATAAACAATAATGATCCTAAACTATAAATGATAAAGATTATCTGACAAAATGTGAAATTTATGCCAAGATAAGGGATGAAGCTGAAAGTTAAATATTCTCAAATCCTTGAATGATAGAGATTCTCCTAAAGGCAAATGCCAGTGTCTGGAAGATCCTTTCAATGATCCTTTGATTAGAATGAAGAGAAAACAGCAAGGAGAGAAGTGGGAAGTACATGTCTAGAGACCAAACTTAATATAACAAAGTAGGAGCAGAACTATATCTGAAGTAGAAATAATGCTGGAACCCATTATTTTTATCTTTTGACCTAATATCCAAAAAAGACAGTTATTGTTGCAAAAGAAATTTTTCTTGCTAATTTAATTTTCATGGCTGGCATACAAAAAGAGTATTTTTGACTACCTTGCATTGTGGGTTGAATAGAGTCCCTCCAAAATTCATGTCCACCTGGAACCACAGAATGTTATCTTATTTGGAAATAGGGTCTTTGCAGATGTAATTATTTAAGGATCTTGAGATGAGTTCATCCTGGATTTAGCATAGGCCCTTAATCTAATGACTGCTGTCCTTATAAGAGGAGAGGACATAGGAAGACACCGAAGAAGTTCATGTGAGGACAGAGACAGTGATTCAAATGATGCAGCTACAAGCCAAGGAATGCCAAGCATTGCAGAAGCTAGAAGAAGCAAGGAAAGATTTTTCCTGGAGCCTTCAGAGGGAACATGTTACTGCAAACATCTTGATTTCTAACTTCAGACTTCTTTCCAGAATTGCAAGAGACTAAATAGTCACCAGTTACACATTAATTTGTCACAGCAGCCCTAAGAAACAATTAGGGTAATTCTGTTGTCCAACCATTTCCCTATATTACTTTATAATTTATTGCAGTTTTATTTAAATAGATCACCTTTATTCTAGATATGTGATCATATCTGTAAAGATATATTTTTATCTTCTTTTCAATTTGTATAAATATTCATGCCCTTCTATTTCATTAACTAGAACCTCAAAATAATGTTGACAGTGGTGATTTTGACTCCCTTTTTACTATTCCCCCTGCTTCCAACCTCAACACATTTCTGCACATGCCTCCAAAGGGTAGCCAAGCAGCAAAAGCCTACATTGCTCTGAGCCCCTACCCAGGGCATGAGGCAGGGCTCACTACTTTTCCTGAATTTACTGAATTTAATGCTTTCTCTAATATAGATGTCATCTTCATCTCCCACAAATAGATTCCTTCCTTTGAGCAATACTTTCCATTTATTAGTGTTAGTAACTATTTAGTATAAATGATTTTAATATTTCACTGTTGGTTTGGAGGACCCTTAATTCTATTAGTTTTGTTCGATTACATTTTAGATAATTTATTATAAATGGATGTTAAATATAACTAAATGGTTTTTGGCATTTTTTGATATTATATATAATTTGTTTCACTTTACATGTTGATACTAAATCCAACCTTGGTAGGTAATGCATGACCTGTGCTTTCTTACTGGAAACCTGTAATTTTTTTCCCACATTATTCTTGCCAATCAGTAATTTCATTAGGAAAAGTCTAGGGTAGCACATGTTTTCAGTAAACATCCTAGGGCTCATTGACATCTCTTAATCTGTAGAGTGAATACTAATCTAAGATAAATTTTCTTTATTGTGTTCAATAATTACTTCTACATTTAATAGTTACATTTCCTGGAAACCTTATTGGCCCTTGTTTAGTCTCCTTACATTGTATTTCTAATCTCTGATCTTTTATCTTATGCTTTCCTCTTCTTTTCGTTTTTGCTCTGAGTTGTCAGAGATTTTCCTGATTAAAAATCTAGAGATAAGCAATGACCAGACTCAGAGTCCATTTGTCTATTAATTTTAAAAGTTATCTTCTTTTTAACAGTAGAAGTAATTGTGTGTATGTGTTTTATAAGCAAATCTTAACAATTTTTATTAATTTTTTGATAAAGATCCATCCCTTAGGCCCATATTGGGAAATCGCTGGGTCTAGGTATGCGTTCCTATCTCTTTCCCTCAAGTCACTCTTTAAGTGAGTTGTGATTTTTCTTTGTCCAATTATAATATTGTGTTCCCCCAATAACAACATTTTGGATTTGCTAATAACCACAGGTCATGTCTTTGAGACCTCTAGAACAACAGAAAACCAATTTTTGTTCTTAAAGAACAGAGGCAAATAAACCCAGAAACCACCACTCAATGCCTGATGCAGGAGGAGAAAGCTCCTCTCTGGTTATCTCCTGTAGCCGCACCAGCATTCTCACAGCCTAAGCCCAGGAGCTTCCCACTCAGCTTTCCCTTGTGTCCCCTGAGGTCAATAGAATTGGGAAGTCACAAGAGGGCAATCCATAGGCTCTCTTGGAGAGCATCCCCAGGCTTTGGAAGGGTGGACACTCTCAAGGACTTAACAGCCCTCAACTTTGCCACAGGCCTGGAGAAGAGCCAACTCACTGTCTTCTGCTTCAGTCTTGCAGGTCTGCTCTAGAGAAGGGGTGGAGAGGGAGAAGGAGTACAGAATATGCCTGCCATCTGCCATTGTCTGTCCTCATTCCTGTTCTTTATCTACCTCCCAGTGTTAATGTGGCCACATATTTTCAATCTCTCTCCTTTCTCTTACTTTTTAGAGTAAATGCCTTAAAGGATATACTTCTAAGTACCAATTTGCCCATATAGCAACAGTTGTTTTAATGCAAGAATTATCTAAAATAGTGACTTTCAAATTTCCAAAGGAAAAAAGATATCAACTATTTTTTGGTGACTTTGATTATATATACATATGTGTTTAATTATTTGAGCTATCCTTTGTGACCTAATACATGGCAATGCTTTCTCTTTTTTTTTTTTTTTTAGCTTAAGGCAATGTTTTATTCCTATAATGAATTTAATCTACATAAAAGACATTTTCCACAAGAGTAAATACACTTTAAATGTCTCAAAACTTAATAACTTACAGAGGTACTCTGAGCAATTGTTGACAACATTTAAAAAAAAAATAGGTAGGCACCTAAATTCCAAGCTAATTTCATAGCTTGAGGGTCACTCAACAAGTACAATTATAGGTACAATGTGAAGTTCCAGTGGGGTCTGTGGAATTCATCCCAGAACAGGAAAAAAAAAAAAAAAAAGACATCTTCCAGGGACAAACTAAACAACTACCACAGTTCATTATGTCTAGATTGAGCCTAAGAATCTGACCAAGCCTAGATCCTAGTGGTTTAGGCTTGATGGGTTGAGCCTCAAAGGATAAGAATGTCTGGAATCCTTTTGCTGTCCATCAGACCCCTATAATAACAAAGGGGCCTCTCCATGAAACTGGTCAATGTAGTCAGCACATCGTGCTATGCAATAAATACCCAAAGGGAATGAAAATGGGGATTCTGACTTCTCGACTGCCAAAGTTGTATTTCATACAATGGTAGTGAGGAATATAGTAAGCTTTTTTACCTCATTATTTTCAAATTAATAAGAAAAATAATACACCAATATAATATTTTACTGTACCAGATGACAGTCGTAGGTCAAGAAATTTGTACAGGTTATCATGTGGAATGTTTTTATTCCTAATTTATATTTAGCAAGATATTTGACAGTGTACAAAAATATCCAGTTTTAGGTAGTGATTGTTTGCATTATAATTTATTTACACAATTTCACCACTTAATAGTAAACACCTTTAAAAAAATAAGCATTGTTCATATATAAAGGCCATTAGGATAAATTCTTAAACCTATAAAAGTCACCTTAGTACATACCACTATTCCTAGGCATGTCACTGATAACTATAATCTGACTCCAAAGCCCACATTTAGTTTCTAGTTTTAATTATACACCGTAACTTTGAAGTACAACAATCTATTTAGATTGGCAAGGGACAGTGGAAGACTCAAGCAGTCCTATCAACCCATATAAGAAGTGTACGTTAGCCTAGCGGTTATATCCTTCAGGCTGTACTACCGTTTATTTATAATGGGACCACCAGTTCATCTCATTACTACCAAAACATGGTTCCTCTGGAAAAAAAAAATAGTAATAAGGCTCTCTCTAGACCAGCTGTAATGGTCAGCAGGGTGTATAAAAAGTGGCTGTCAGTAAAATGGTTTCATTTCTTCGAGATTTTTCCTTTTCCTTTTTTGGATTTCCTATGTTTTTCTGGTTTTGAAGGCTTTGAAGATTTTGTCCTTTTCTTGATCATAAGCATTGGTTTTCACAAAGTCTTGGTCTTTCTCATCAGATTGAGATTCATCTTCCTTTAGCTCTTCATTATATCTGGAATCCAGTGCTGGGCCTGTACTGCATCTAAATATCTTTACTGCCTGAAGTTAATATGCAGTAAGGTGGGCTTCCCTATTCTGAGCTCTTGTGAAGCCTGCTTTCACCTTGGGATCCAGCTTGGCAAAAGGACTGGGTTTCCCTCCCCAATTGCTAATTTCCATGATATTCTCAAAGTCTTCTTTCATCAGATAATATGTGTCCATGAGTGCAACAACATCCTTTACTCCTTTGACCCCTTGTGAGGTCAAAGGTTGTACAAGTGCATCTCTTATGTGTGACAGATTACCGATGTTTATGTTCCTTTTGCTGGACTAAGTTCTGAGACTTACATTCAGTGCTAGGTCCTGAACAGCATGATAGTGTTTGCCTGTAGATGAATGCTTCTCCAACCAGCTTTGGAAGGTGGGAAACTGGGTCATGTACCCTCATTAACTCTCCAGGAAGAACACTGGCATAAATGGTCTGTGTGGGGAGAAGACTCCAGTTTTGCTTACTCCGGATCTGACTGTCCACTAGGTTATCATCACATATGCTATCTGCTGCTCTGCTTAAAACCATCAAGTGCTTCTTCACGTCCCCCCTTGTGGCTACAGGCTTCACATGTATGTAGTTTTCCTGGACAAAGAGAGATGCTATTGAGTAATCATGAAAAAAGAGATCTGATTTTCCCACAAGGGACACATGAGCAGTCTGTTACCCCACTACAGATTCTTTCTGAGCAATATCAAATAGGCCCACTTTGATATCCTTTTTGGTACTACTGGAGTCAGTCTTGGCCTGGTCATAGGTTAATACCCTACTTTGTGCATACCACATACTCAGATTATGAAAAACCTGTCTGATATCTTGTTTTGCTCCTAAAATTATTTCATTCATAACCAGAGGGGAAATCTTTAAAGCCTTCTTAAATGCAATAGACATCATAGAACCCTGAATCTGTTCAACTTGAGGTCTTTGAAAATGAAGAGCAAAACAATAATGAACTAAAGAGCAAATCTTGGGATGATTTCTGTCATTGCACATACAAATAATGGGAAATTTTGAATGTTTTATCAGGTAATTAACTCCTGAATTCCTCCCCTGTCCTCACTACTTGCCGTGCCATCCACTTCATCCATGATGAGAGCATGTTTCCTGCTCCACTTGAACAAAACCTTTAATGCTGGTATTATTCAGTTGATTCAGCAACAATCTCCTTCAAACTGTTCTTACTTTGAGTGTCACTTACATTCAGTTCCACATAGCTGTAATCCCACTTCCTGAAAAACCAGAGAGTCTGTGGTTGCTTTGCCAACACCTGGTGGGCCTGAGAGCAATGCTGCTTTAAAACTAGAGCTGTCATCCTTGCCAGCAAATTTACCAAACTTTGCGTGTTTTTTATCTTCAGATGGACTCGTGTGCCAGTTTTAGAGCCAGCAGAGGAGTTTGTCAGCACAGCTCTGTTCACCTTGCTTTACTCTTATGGTCCTGAGTGAGGTTGGCTTTTATTTATCTATCCAGAGCAAACTTTCTACATGGTTTTCATTGCTGTCATCAGCTTAATTCTTCACCCTGCTATCACCATTTGTCTCCTTGGCCACTTGGTTCTCAAAGTCCAGGCCTTTCTGAAACACACTCTGTTCCATTTTTATTGCCTTTGTAGAGCTGCCCTTTTGGGAGTCAGCTTGCTCTTTTTAGATTCTGATTCCTTCTTATTTGGACTAGGTTCTCTTTTTTTTTTTTTTTTTTTTTTTTTTTGACCAATTTGTTCTTTCCAATTGTATTTTTCTTTCATCTCAGCTTCCACTGCCATTTCATACTTGGATTTTTTGCCTGGCATAGTTCAAATCACATTTAATAGGCCATCTTCATCAATAATTTTTGTTCCCAAGGCTGCTGCCTTCTCGCTCTCAGACTGTCCATTATCATGACCCATGATAAGATAGTTTGTTCTCTTGCTCACATTTCTGGTTACTTTTCTTCCATAACACTCAATTAGAGAGCTGGCCTCTTCTAGTTCAATAGACTCAAGCACTCTTGTGATAACAAATATAAGGACTTCCAAGCAATTTTCAGTTAACTTTGGTATATCTTTAGAATCCAGAGCTTTGGGACCTCTCAATTTAGGTAGTTTCGATAAGCTTAATTGCTAGTATGTTTATTTTCAGAATCTTCAGGACTTACAGACTCTTTTTTTAACAGGCACACAGCAGTGAATAAAACAGCTAAAAATACCTGCTCTCAAAGAGCTTACATTCTGGTTCAGGAGATAGACAATGAGCAAGATAAAAACGGTTGTGTGTGTGTATATGTGTGTGCACCTATATGGTAATATGTCTAAGGAGAATAAATAAAGGAGGGATGGAGAAAAGGGGATAAAATTTGTTGGTAAAAGAGGGTGGATTGTGTTGATATGTCATAACATCCTGAATAAAGAGCACCAAAGTAGAGCAACAAAGAGAAAACCTTTATTTCCTGATTGTGTGAGTATTTGTCTGAAAATGAGATTGCCCCTTTCTTTTGGTAGTTAGTAGAGGTTTTATATTTTGCAAGCACTTATGTTGCTAAGAGAAAAAGGGAATAACTGAGGTGGGGAGCAACACAGAGATTCCTTTATAATTCTGAGAGGTAGATGGTTGAAGCAACTCCAGGGATTTACATTCTGCAGTTAGAGGGTTTCTGTTTAGAAAGAACATGAATAATTAAGGCAAGTCTGAGAAGGCATATGCTTCAGTTGTGCTCAGATTTAGCAAGAAAAAAAAATGTGCTTTAGTATAGGGGCTTGCTGTTCTTAGTGTGGAAGTTGTGAAAGAGTTCAACCCGTTACAGACAGGGTAGCCATGGAAAGACTCACTGAGAATGTGACTATGGGGTAAAGTATTGATAGAAGCAAAGGAGTGATCTATATGGTTATTTTGCTGCAGTGGTAACTTAAATGGTGAAGGAAAAAGGAGCATGTCTGTCTTAGTTTAGAAATAGCAAGGAGGGCAGTATAGCTGGTGAAGAATGAGGACCAGGGTAGATAAGAGAGGAGGTCAAAACTAAAGGCCAGAGTCAGAACATACAGGACCTGGTAAGTTATAATTATGAGTTTTAGCTTTTACTTTGGGATGATTTTAGAGGGTTTTCAATGGAGCAATGATCAGATTTATATCTTTAACAGGATCACTTTGGCTGCTAGGTTGAAATTAGATTACTGGGGACAAGGGTAGTAACTGGAAAACCAGTTTAGGAGGATAATACAATAATCCAGTCTTGAACCGAGGTACAGCAGCAGTGATGAAAGTGGTCAAATACTTATATATTTTAAAATCCAATCCAACAGACCTCAGAGACCTGATGTGGTATGTGTGAGAGCAATAGGAAATTAAGATGATGTAGAACATATAAACTGTTATTCAATTTCTTTATATCCTTAACTGTTTCATCTTGAAATTGCTTGAAGCATTATGTTGAACTCCCCAAATAAATTAGGTTTGTCCATTTTCCCTTTCATATTTAATACTTTGGGTATTACATGTTGTACATTTGTGTTAGATATATGAAGCTTCTTGATATTTTATCTTCCCAGAAGATTATATATCCACTTATCCATATAAATATTTCTTTGTGGCCAGTTTAATAATTTTGCTTTAAATTTTATTTTTTTGATATTAACAGTACCATGCATACTTTCTCTTTGTTTACATTTACCTGGTATGTTTTCTCCTATACCTATAACCCACATTGGTATTTATTTTTAAAGTTTTAGGGAAGGCATGTTTTTAAGTACAGCTGTTATAATATAAAGAGTTAATTCTGTCTCTTAATAAGAAAATTGAGTAATTTAATACTTACTGAAATTACTGATATGTTCAGATTTTATCCAGGAATTATACTTTATGTTTCTTCCTTACTACGATGCTTTTTTAATAGTTTTGATTTTCACTGTGTACATGTGTGCATGTGTGCTTTTGAATTGTTTATATCTTTGCTGCTGTTGTTTCGTTACCATCTTCTTGCTTTATTATGCCTATATTTATTCAACATGCACACACAAGTACAAATCTGGGTAAACAATCTAAGTATAGCAAGATGTGCAATCACAAAATAAATATATCCATACAATTTCTACCCTGGTCAATAAATAACATATTTTAAGAAGTCATGTTCAGCCCACTTCCACCTCTCAGAGAAACCACTGTTCTAGCTTCTGGATTAATTTTGTCTTTCTTTTTTTAACTTTATATGTATTCAGTTTTTGCTGGCTCATTCCCTTTAACATTATGTTTGTAAAAATCTCTATGTAGTTACATGAATATTTCAGTACTTTAGCCTCATATGAATGTCATTTTGTTTAGAATTCTGACTCAAAATAGTTTTCTTCAGAGCATTGATCCATTGCTTACTATCTTCCAGTTATGGAGCTAAGAAATCTAAGGCAACCTGATCTTCTTTCCTTTGAATACATTCTGTAATTTTTTCCTCTGTAAATATGAAAGATTTTCTTTCCTTTTTCAATATTCTGAATTTCTCCAGGAGCTTCTGGTTTAAGTTATCTGGTGTTAGACCCTGGTAGGGGAATCTAGTGTCTTTCTGAGACAAAGGCATATTTTTATAATCTTTTCTTTCTATTTTTATTTTTAAAATTTTCAAACTTACAGAAAAATGGGGAAAAATATGAATTTTTTTTTTCCTAAATCCATCAGAAAATTCATTAATTGTACATTTCTTCACAAAATTCACTGATCGTTAAACTTCACAATTGTTTTCTTTCTTGCTCTCTTTCATACACACACATGCACTGCACACAAACTTGCCCACATATTATATACATTTTTTTGTCAAAACATTTAGAAGTTACATCATGAAGTGTTTCCCATGAACATTTTAGCATGTCACTCCCAAAAATAAAGACAGCCTCTTCATACCACACCTTAAAAAAACATTATCAGACCTAGGTATACTGATGCTATTTCAATAGCACCCGCCATGCAGTCATTGAAATTTCCCCAATTGTCCTGAAAACATATTTTAGTTTTTCTTTTTAAACAGTATTCAAAATTCACACAAATTGCATTTACTTTTGTTTTTAAGTTTAAAAAAAAATCTATTGTACTAGCACCTATACAACTCAAAATTCCCCTTTAACCACTTTCATGTGTATAATTCAGTGGTGTTAATTACATTTACAATATTGTGCTACCATCACCAACATCCATTACCCCAATTTTTTATCACCTCAAACAGAAACCGTACACTCTTTGCATTTAATTTTAATGAATTTCTTGTCTTGTTTAAATTTTAAAGCTTCATCTAATTTTTCTTTTTCCATTAAAAGTCTAGACCAGTTACCTTACAAAATATTCTACATTCTGGATTTGATTGTTTTTTCCTCATGAGAAACAAAATAAACAGTCACAGTTATTATATAGGCAGTATTTTGTGCTTCTTTTAAAATCATATCCGATGGTACATAATAGCAGATTTCCCTAACACTGGTGGTGAAATTTTTGATCACTTATTCAAAGTGGTAATAATCCTTTCTTGCCATTGTCATGGGATATATTTCCCATTGTAATTAATAGGTGATGTGTGGGGGTAATTCTTTGAAAATAGGTAAACATCTGAAGAGTTTGATCCTCATAAATGACTTCCTCATCAACTGATAAGCCTTAAATGAATCAATTAACACATTAAGAGTTTTAAAATGATAATTTTAAATTCAATGTTCCTGCATTTATTACCTGACATTCTTCTTCAAGTAGCATATTTCCTTTTTCCCTTTTCACTCCATGTCTGGTTTTTCTCTATCCCATCTTTTCCTCCTCTTTATTTGATTATCAACATGGTGTCAGAGACAATTTTTTTACTTGTTATGCTTTCATTCATCACTGTCATTATGAATTTGATACTCAAAATTTCCATTACTTTATGAGAATTTCCTAGTTTTGCCCAAGATGTTCCATGTTCACCTTGAATTTTGCTTATCCTAGGTCTTGAAATGACTAATTCTAGGATCTTTAAAGCATTCAGCCATGTAAACAAGGTCTGAGCATTAGCTGTGTTCATTGCTCCTGGGAGCCATTGCTTCTGGGCCTTTTAGAAAGAAGAGTGTCACAAAAGAAGGACTCATGGAAATCTACTGCAAATCTTGATAAAATTTGGTTGAATCATATATTGCACAGAAGACCCACAGACAACTAACATTTTGAAAATAAAAAAAATTAACCCATAGTTATGTAAAAGATTTATACAAAAAGCCAGCACAAAAAAGTGAACAGGTGACTAATATTAGCAGGGAAATACAAACTTAAAAAAAATAAACAAACCGAAATTCTGGAACTGAAGTATACAATATGTAGAACTAAAATAAATAGGGCAGGAAGGATAACATACAGTTTATTATGTGTATAATTATATTTCCAGAAGGAAAGGAAAAACTGGGAAAAATAAATGTTTTCCCTATAATATTTATTTGGACATAAAAGTAGGATGACAAAAATGCAATACACATCAAAAATCATTGAATTTGACCTGTAAGATATTATTCTTATTGTATTTTAAGGCTCTCAGATATAATGAAATTAATAATTTTTGAAATGGTACAGAAGAAAAAGAAACAAATTCTATTTTGGCTTAATTTATTAAAGGATCCTGCTTTCATTAAGTTCAAGTTCATCAGAAAGGTGTATAGTAAGGCATCACATGCAGATTTTTAAGAGAAAATAATGGCATGATAGCGAGCATTTGCAGAGGATGTAAATCCTGTTTTTCAACCATAGTTAAAACAAAGAGAAGATCACTAATGTTATTTGCTAATAATTGTTTCTCTATAAAGAATTAGCTACTATTTTGCAAAATTGTTGTATGAATTAGAGAAACATAAATTTGCAAATTAGAATATGTGCTATTTCAGGAAATAGAAACAAATAAGAGGCTAATGATGTAATTTTGAAAATGCCTGTAAAATAATCCCAAGGCTCGTTCTCATCCTCTATTCACAAGGAGCGTATACAATGAGTTAATATTGACAACAGTAGCAAGTAATATTGGTGAAATGAATTACAGTGTCTCAGAGATTGGGGTTCTTTCCATGTGTTTTGGTCTGAAAAGCTTCAAAATGAAAAAAACGAGTTACAACTTGAAAAATATGTTAGATTTACAAAATCCAAAATGATAAATGGAACCAGTGAGGACATAGAAAATACAAGTCGTATTCAGGAAGCCACTAGCGTACTATTCAGGCAGAAATGAGAGGATTCTTGCCAGCATCATTCAACACTAAGTGCTCATTTGGTTTTTCATATGCCACTTCTCTCCCTCTTTTGGTTATCCCATGGCTATTCCTGCACCCCTTTTTTTCTGCAGTGTTTTGAAGGTTGGTCCCATACATTTGGCCAATTTTTGTTTTTGTATTTGTTTTTAATTTTACTGCCTTGTATTCAAGACAAACAAGTAGTTGCCTATGTATTTTGGCAATTGGGACAATGGTTTAGTGAGTATATGTGTCATCTATACACAAGATTGTCCATTTCTTTTAATCAATGCTGAGATTTACTTAAACAAAAAGAGCATTCTGCTGTTGTAGTATGTAGTGTTCTATAAATATCAATTAGGTCAAATGTGCTGTTTTTCCGGTCTTGAAATCCTTAATAATTTTCTGTCTACTTCTTCTATTGACTGGAGACAGAATTATATCTGGCCATAAACATGAATGGTCTATTTGTCCTTTGTATGTTAAAGTTCTCACAATATGTGCACACACATTTAAATTACATGTTTTTAATTTATTGACGCTTTATCATTACATTTTGTCCTTTTTGTGCTTTGTAGTTTTCCTTTATTTGAGATCTGCTGTTTTCCTTGTTCTGACAATAGTGTAATGTCTCCAGCATTCCTTTGATTAGTTTGCATGGTAAATCCTTTTCCATAATTTTAACGTTAACCTATCTGTGTTGTTATAATTAATTTTTGAGTGTCTTGTAGAAAACACATACTCGGACTTACATTTTTATCAAATCTGACAATTTAAAAAGTTATGAGGCAAAAGGTTGATGACTGGAGTAGTAAGCTATATTTTTTGTAACATTTTATTGTTCAATCAAAATATATTATCTCCTTAATTGTTTTTTATTTTCATTTTCTACTTGTATTTTTTGTATTTTTCTATTTGCCTTTTTCCTCTTTTCCTGCCTACATTTGGAATGAGTCTTGTGCATGATTCTATCTCCACTACTGGCTTAATTGTTACAAATCTTTTCATGTTTGTGTGTGTGTGTGTGTGTGTGTGTGTGTGTGTGTGTGTGTGTGTGATTGAACTTGAGTTTAAAATGTACATCCTTAACTTATCACATGCTGCCTTCGGATAATATTATACAACTTCCTATATATTTTATGCCTTCATGACCTCCCTCCCTTCCTTTGTGCTATTATTGACATACACTTTCCTTCCTCATTTGTTATAAGCCATAAAGTACATTTACTATTACCTTACTTTTAAGGGAAATGGTTATCTTTTAAGGTGATTAAAAATAAGAACACAGGGTCTTCCATATTTACTTTCATCTTGACTATTTCTAGTGCATTTTAATTCTTTGTGAAGCTCAAAATTTCCCTTAGGTATTATATTCCTTCTGCCTGATGAACTTCCTTAAAAATTTCTTAGTGTGTAGAATGTCTGATAATGACCCCTCTCCACTTTTGCATCCCTAAATCTTTATTTCATTTCACATTTGGAAGTATTTTGTTTTGTTTTGTTTTTTTTGCTGACTCTGAAATTTTGGGTTGATAATATGTTTTCCCTCAGTATTTAATATGTCACTCTTTAATCTTCAGGATTGCATAGTTTCTTGAGAATTCTTGTGTAATTCTTACCTTTATTTATATGTGTGTGATGTTCCTTTTTCAGTGCCTCTCGACCATAATTTCTCTTTTTTTTTTTTTTCTTTAGCAGTTCAGGATGGTATGTATAGATAGGCATTTTGTGTGTGAGTGTGTGTGTGTTCCTTGCTTAGGGTCTCTGTATTTTTGTATATTTGACTTGCAGTCTTTCAAAACTAATTGGCAAATTCTAGGCCATTAACTCTGTCAATATTTCTTTCCCATTTTCTGTTTTCTTCTGGAAAACCTATTACTTACATATAGGAATGGTTTATATTCTTCCTCAGTTACTGGTGCTCTGTTGTGTTTCTTGATTGTTTTTTCTTTGAGTTTTAGATTGTATAATCTTTATTGTCATATGCTCATGCTTACTGATTCTTTCTTCAGCTTTCTCCAGTCTGCTGGTGGTAAGGCTGTCAAAGGAATTTTTCACATTTAATATTGTGTTTTTGTACTCTAGTGATTTCCATTTGAATATATTTATTATTTCAATCTTATTGTTGAAATAACCCTAACTGTTCATTTATGTTGTCCACCTTTTCCACTAAATTCTTTAATATATTAGTCATATTTATCGAAAAACCTCTTCCTGATATTTCCAATCTCTGAATAATCTCTGGCAGATTTTGTTGGTTGCTTTATCTCTCATAAAAGAATCCTTATTTCTTTCTTTTTTAGCCTGTGTGGATTTCAATTTATGGTTTTATCCTGAATATTGTGTGTAGAAAAACAGTAGAGACTGATGTAAATGATATTTATGCCTGGGAATAGGCATGCCCTTAATTCTGGTAGGCATTGGCATTGTGTGTTGCAGGAGGGTGTTGAGTAAATCTATTCAGGAATTGAATTGTTATTATCATTATATTCAGTGCATCACACAGATTCTTCCAGCAGTTTCCTGCTGCTACATTGCTATTAGGATGCTTCAGGGTTTTTCTCAGCGTTCCTTCTCCACCTTCAACTTTCGGATGTCCTCGCATTCTGGTGTCACAGAAGGGGTCACTGTTAACATTCTTGCCTCATCATTGAGATGTACACAGATGTCATGGTGCTAGGGGTATTTTCTGTTATTCTGTTCCATCCTCAGTCTTAGGCAGTCCTTTTTCTCACCCTTGGAGGGAAGATTTCTCAAAAGTCCTACTTCTTTTCTCCATGGCATCCAAACTCTGCATCTTTCCCATAGAAATGAAGACTTACGTTTACACAAAAATCTGTACACAAATATTTGTTGCAGTTTTGTTCATAATAACTGAAAATTGGCAACAACCCAGATGTCCTTAAGTGAGTAAATGATTAAAGAAACTGGGGCTTCCATACAATGGAATACTTCTCAGCAATAAAAAGGAACAAACAATCAATACAAACAACAACCTGAAAAAAAAATCAGAAAATTATGCTGAGTGGAAAGAAAACAATCAAAAATGTTACATACCATGATTCCATTTATATAACATTCTTGAAATGATAAACTTTTAGAAATTAAGAATAGATTAATGGATGACAAGGCTTAACAGGGAGCTGGGACAAGAAGTAGTAGGTACAGTTATAAAAGGAAAACATGAGGGATCTTTGTGGTGATGGAAAGGTTCCAAATCTTCACTGCATTGATATCAAAATCCTGACTGTAATATTTTACAAAGTTTTGCAAGTAGTTACCATTGGAGGAAACTGGGTAAAGCATACAAGAGTTCTATCTGCCTTAGTTCATCACAACTTCATGTGAATCTGCAATTATCTCAAAATAAAAAGTTTAATTAAAAATTGAGTTTCATTGATTTCAGCTTTTTGCTTCCAGGTTGTTCTAGTTTGCTAATGCTGCAGAATGCAAAACACCAGAGATGGATTGGCTTTTATAAAACGGGGATTTATTTCGCTACACAGTTACAGTCTTAAGGCCACAAAGCATCCAAGGTAACACCTCAGCAATCGGGTACCTTCACCGGAGGACGGCCAGTGGTCGTCTGCTCCAAAGCTCCGGCCTCAAAACGGCTTTCTCCCAGGACGTTCCTTTCTAGCAAGCTTGCTTCTCTTCAAAACATCACTCCCAGCTGCACTCAGTTTTCCCTCTTTGAGTCAGCTCATTTATATAGCTCCACCGATCAAGGCCCACCCCGAATGGGTGGGGCCAGGCCTCCATGGGAACATCTCATCAAAATTATCTCCCACAGCTGGGTGGGGCACACTCCAAGCAAATCTAACCAACACCAAAACTTCTGCCCCACACAAGACCACAAAGATAATGGCATTTGGGGGACACAATACATTCAAACTGGCACACAGGTCTTTCTTTCTTTGTATTTAGCCCTTTTTATAAAGGACCAGTAAGAGGATTAAGACCCACCCTGGGGCACACCGTAACTGAAGTAAACTACTTCATCTAAAGGTCCTACTTACATTAGGTCTACACCCACAGGAATGGATTAGCTTTAAGAACATGATTTTCTGGGTACATACAGTTCCAAACCACCACATCATCTTTAAAATAATCAATTTCATTCCTACTCCAAAAGAATAGTTTCTTTTCAAAGGCAACACATTTGGTAATTAACTCCTAATCCATTGTTTGATAAATTCAGTTTTTAGTTTTCAAATTACCTTGTATGATAGATATTGTCTCACGTTTCTTAAAATTAGGAAAAGGAAATGAAACTTGGTAAAATTATGAAATAAATATTTCAGATGTGCATGTACTTACCAGGAGCTTTATTACTTTGATAACAAAGCTACTTTTCTCCATTTGGAATTATGATCATTTCAAAAATTCATTTAATCCAAATGGCACTTAATAACTTTTAGCATATCTACCCACAAATGTTGTATAACATTGTAATTTAAATGCTATAAATCTTAGAAAGTACAAAAGAACATTTAAAACCCGGAAAAAAAAGATATATATTAGTAAAACAGGTGTCATAATTAAGACAACAGAAGAATCAGTAGACTTTGAATTCTAGTTCTTACAAGGCACAACAATAAGAAGCTGTATAAATGGATACTTATAAAATCTATTATGTATAAAAGCCATAGATTAGGGAGTTTTTAAGACAGAGAATTCAGGTGTTGAATAGCTGCAATTTATAATATAATTCCAGAAATTGAAACCATTAATTCATTTATTCTATAAATATTTTAGATGTGGTCCTTTTGCTAAGAAATGGAGGAAAATGTTGAGTGAAACAAGATGTGTTCTCAGCCATCATCAAGTTTATAATCTTGTAAGTAGAGAGATATTGATCAACTGTTCAGCAGCTCCACATGAAATTCCAAAGAGGTTAAGTGATTTGAAGGAAAGATTTCCAATGCAATGAATGCTTATGACAGGGTAACTTGTACAAACTCCACAATTGTTCCTTTTTATATGATTTTAGATTTTAAAAGCTCTGACTTCTTAATAGGCAAAATCTCTCACTCTCCCTCTCTCTCTCTCCCTGTCTCTCATCTGAATCTTAAAAGGCAACATGCTTATTATGCAAACTTCTCCATTCTAAAGAGATTCTTAAACTTTTATAATAATAGTTTATAGCTTTGCTTCATTTTTTATGAACCACAATTCAACATTAATTTACTTAAAGTTTTCTTCATCTTTCTTCTACCCTGTCCATTCTGTCGCAGATATTCCTCCATTCTAGTTTGAGTTGCTTTCTCAGAAACGTAAAATAAGTGTGCTTCACCAAACCTAAATATACTTGTCAGAAGAAAACTGTATTGCTATTACAAAATTTGTCAGGACAAATTAAGCCAGAGAGAATGTGACAATTCATTTGGGAAATCATGTTTTACAATTTGTTTCATTTGTTGTGACTTAGCATAGTTCTACAAAAAAGAAATTTAAAAATTTACTCTCTTTAGAAAAGTATGAATACATAAGAATGACAGTTTTGTGAAGAGTTGTCGCTGGAAAAATGATATTTACTTCTAGACTTGAAAACAAATGAAAAATATATTAAAGATTGATATAAAATTTATTATCTTTGACTGTTATATAAACACATTAGTAATGTGATTTCTTTAGAAGGTATGCTTAATCTCTCTGCCAAGAAAGTTTATGAGAAAATATGGTTAAATATCTGACACCACCTTTCAGTCACACATTCTACATTCACATTTATCATTAAACAGAGAATCAAGATAGTGAAAAATGAAAAAGGGACTACCCAGTTTTAATGATTAAATCAGTTTTCAATTTCAGTGTTCTAAATTATGCATTAACAACTGACAGTAACAGCACATATATGTGACTTAAAAAATAAAGGTAAGCTTTTAAAGGATGTAATAAATTACATATTCATAAAAATTCTATATAAACAGCACGGAAAGCTTTCTTTCATATTCTACTTTTTTCACTGTCCCCATCTGGTAAATGGGAAAAGGAGAATTCAGGAGGCATTAAAGGAGAATGGGGAGAACATGGATTTGGGGACCAGAAAAGCTAGAGTCAAATTCTGCCTCTACTACTTACTAACAATACTAACTACACCAAAACAAGAAAGAACACTTTCTGAGACTCAGGGGAAAATAATGAGTATATTAATGTTTACTTTTCAGAGTTATGGTAAGGAGCTAATAAGATTTTGCATGTCAATTACCTACAACAGGGTCTGGTACATAAGAGAAGATGATAAAGATGGGTATTTTATTAACCAACAATATCATTATCTAAAGGAATCTTGATCAAATTTGAAGAAAATAGTTAAATCATCTCAGAAACCAACATCTGAAATTTATGCTGGCAATCTCCTTAAATGTCAATCATGATCAAAGTAGCAATTCTTTTCAAAATATTATGCTTTCACCAACAATTTATTACAAAAAATTTTAAGCACACATTGAAATTGAAAGAGTTTTACAGTAAACATACTGTATTAGGTAGGGTTCTCTAGGGAAATAGAATCAACAAAAGATGTATGTAAATATAAGATTTTATAAAAGTGTCTCATGCAAGTATGGCAATGCATGAGTCCAAATTCTGTAGGGCACATAGCAAACCGGCAACTTTGATGAAGGTGTTGGATGAATTCCTCAGGCAGTGAACTGGCAACTCCAATGAAGGTATTCAATGAACTCCTCATGAAACGCTTTGCTGGCTAGTAGAAGAAGAAGTGAAGCTTCTCTCTCTTCCAAGTCTTCAACTGATTGAATCAAATCCAGCTGATTGAATTCTCTCATTGTGGAATTCAAGCCCTTTGTTGATGTAATTAGTCACAGGTGTAATCAATTGACTGATGATTTAATAAACCAGCCTTTTGGTTTATTAATCAGCCACAAATGCCCTTGCAGTAAGGGTTAGGCCAGTGCTTGCTTGACCAGACACCTGGACACCATCACCTGGCCAAGTTGACACATGAACCTAACCATCACATGTACATATAATCACCTAGATTCTACCTTTAATGTTTTATTATATTTGCTTTATCATATGTCCATCCATTTCTCTACCCATCTATTAATGCAAATTATTTTTAATGCATTTCAGAGTAAGTTTCAGATTTCATTATGTTTCCCTCTACATACCTTAGCATTGAAGTTATTAATAAGCCATCAATGTTTATTTACTCTTTTCTTCTTTGATTGTAAAGTTTACAGGCGATGAAATGCACACACCTCTAGCCTACATTCCCTGAGTTTTTGACAAATGTATACCCCCATGTATCCCAAACTCTACACAGTATAGACTGATACATTTTTCCAGAGAGTACTTTTTTTTTAATAAGTGACATTTCAACTATCTTAAGAATCCAAGTCAAAGAAGTATGTGGAAAATAAATGTGCAAGATGGCTTTACCATTTCCACTATGACAATTGATGACAGGAAATCAGGATTTTATTCCAGAGACAAAACCACATCTGAAGATGAGACTAGATAAACAAATCAATTGCTCAAGACCCAGAAGGGTAGTTACCAAATATCATGATAAGGGGCAGTCTTAAGCCCAGGAATCAGAACATCAAAAACAAGGAATCATTTTATGTGTTTGTTAGCAACTGACAAAACACATTCATGTTCATGTGTATAACACAATATCCATATATTTCATTTTTTTAAAAAATGTACATTTGATTTCATTGTTAAAGAAAATATTTAAGTTAAAAAATTTCAAGCAAAAGTAATACTGAGCTGAGAGATAAATCATAGAATTTCTGTGGTAAAATGATATCACTTTATTTAAAAGGGAAAAGTAGGTAAGTGGACATTTGCTGATGTGTAGTTAAGAAAGCAAGAGATTTGAGAAACATGTTTTGTTCTTCTCCCCATTCTGTCTTCTCTAGTTCTAACTAATCTTCAGCCATTTGACTATACCCAGACAGCTTTCTAAAAACTGCTCTTTTACCAAATTATTGTGTTGGCTTCCTTCTTCCACCTCTTCTTTGTCTATGACTGCATCATCCTGAAATAACTTCAATGTTTAATGTTAGTGAGTTGAAGGGGACTTGAGAGTTTGAGGTTAATAGGCTAAAAATTTGTGGAAACATTGATATAAAGGTTAAGCAGAATGTTACCAAGGATTCACAAACAAAATTACATTTAGAGTAGTTCTCCTCATGCAGCTGCAAATAGCAGTAAGAATCCCTACCAGAGGAAACTGGCTATAAGTAAGCCAAGTGGAATTAAAATGTTTCTAGTTTCAAGGTAATTTAAGATAAATTAATTAGGTCACAATTTGCATGGGTTAGCATATCAAAAGAGTGCCTTTCTGCATTCACCATTCATATTGCTATCCATAAACATAGCAAGACCAACAGTAATTTGAATTAGTGGTAAAAAGCAACCATTACAATAAATAAAATAAGATGTCAGCCATTGTTTGAGTGATGTACTAAAGTTTTACCATGATTAATAAGCTTCTGTATACATAACCTCATGGGTAAAACACCCGGAAGAATTTTCCTCCTTCAGTCATTGAACATACCCTGTGAAAACATACTTAAACACATTTATACAAAATTTTTAATTCTGTTGCTTTAAATTATCTATTTCCAATTCATTCCCCAATGCTGAGAAATCTTCTCCTTAACTTACTTAAAATTTAACTTACTTTGATAAAATTTCCAAGTTGACTTAGGAAATCATTCTCTTTTGCTGACCTACCATATCCTGAAAGGCTAGCATTTCTCCGCTCATTCCTGAAACTTCTTCCAATTGTCTGCAAGAAGGCTCCCATTTTCCTGCATTCAGAATATATTGACTTTACTTACATCATAATTGTATTCATCTTTTCCTCAAGATCCTCCAAACTAAGTACAGCAAAATTAGTTTCACTTATCCAGAACTGAAAAAAAAATATGTGTACCTTCCCTGAACCCCACACATAAAGACTCCGTTTTCCCAGACAATTAGTGAGTCATTCTGGAGGCCTCAACAAGAGAGCATGTGGTCCTGCTGCATGTAAAGCCAGATGTTGAGTCCCTTCTCCTGCTCTTATTGTATTTCCATTGAGTCATATGAACTTGTTACTATAAAATTTGGGCTGAATATCCTGAAGGACTGTTTCCAAAAATTTACAGGCCTTCGGCACCATAGCTTTTGAAACCGCTTTTTACGTCATGTCAAATACATTAAACGTTACAAATATCCCACTTTAAACACAGTTTTGCTTTGAAAAAATAGAATATAATTCTAATTAATTCTAATTACATTTAATTAAAATTTAGAAAAAATGATTGTTTTAATAATAAATTACTTTGTTTTTTGCCATTAATTTTATCAACATATCACTGAGTTGAGATACCGATCATTCGTTCTTATATGTAACCACAATTTTATTAATTTAAATTTTCTTTTAACTTTAACAATTGAAAACAGTATGCTGTGTATTTTTGGTGTGTATGTATATGTATGTATGTGTGCATATGTTTAATTCACAGAGAGTTTTGTACATTTTTGCAAAGCTTATGGGACTTGGCTGCTAGGTTAATAATGTCCAGGGTTCAAAATGACCTCCTACCCCCCAACATCAGCATAATACTATCCTAGGTTTATCTGTGATAACTATATACAAGAGAAGAATACAAAGAATGACCCAACTGAATAAGTGTATTTACTCACATCTAATCTATATTTTTCAACGTAGATATAAGAACAAGATTCTGAGTGCATTTTCTTGGCTACTTTCTGCTTTCTCAGGAATACTATGCAAGGCCATCCATCCCTGCTCTTCCCTTATCATTCCTTCCTTATTTCTTACAACTTTATATAAAAATCATATGTATTTTTAAATTGTTATTTTTGTATTATAAAATTAATATCCTTCTTAATAGAAACTGCAGAATATTAGAATCAAAATTATCTGTAGTTCTTCAATTCATATTTAAAATTGCTGCACTTCCTCATATTGTATAAAATGTATGTCATTATTTTTAAAAAATAATTTTTCTGATTATAAAGATAACATGTCAGTATAAACATTTTGAAAAGTTATATGAATTTTTACTAAGAACATCCAGAATCCCCTTATACACAAGTACTATTAACTTGTTCTGAATGTCCTTATGGCTTTTCTGTACCTATAGCATACTCTATATGTGGCATCTTAAGCTCATTTTATCAAAGGATCATGCATAGGTGCAAGATAAAGCATGGTTAAAAGAAAGAGACTTATTAAAAACAGCTCCAGGTGAGTGTTTTATTAGCAGTTCATATTTTACAAGGGTAGCATGGATCATTAAATTTGAATTTTAATAATGGACAAAATGATTTCCTGGATTTAAAATATATATATAATAAAAAGCTTTATTAACAGCAGCTAATATTTTAATGACACACTGTAATCTGAACATTGCTAGCATATATATTCAATATGTCTCCCAGCAATGTTCAGATTACAGTGTGTAATCTGTATACACACACACACACACACACACACACACACACACACACACACACACATTGTTCCGGTTTGCTAATGCTGCCATTATGCAAAATACCAGAAATGGATTGACTTTTATAAAGGGGGTTTATTTGGTTACACAGTTAAGTCTTAAGGCCATAAAGTGTCCAAGGTAAGGCATCAATAATAGGGTACCTTCACTGGAGAAAGGACATTGGCATCAGGAAAACCTCTGTTAGCTGGGAAGGCACAGGGCTGGCATCTGCTTGCTCCAAGGTTGTGTTTCAAAATGGCATTCCCCAAAATGTCAGTGCAAGCTTTCAATGGACATCTTCAATATGTCTGGCTCAGCTGCAGCTAGCATCTGGGTCTGCATGGCTCTTTTTAAAGTACTCCAGTGATTTAATTAAGACCCACCCTGAATGGGCAGGGCCACACCTCCATGGAAATAATCCCATCAACAGATCATACCTTAATCAAAGGTGTTACTAGTCACATCTCCATGGAAACAATCAAAATGTTCCAACACAATCAACACTAATACATCTGTCCCTATAAGATTGTATCAAAGAACATGGCATTTTGGGGGACATAATATATCAAAACCAACACACATATATAAAATCTTTCTCCCTTCTTTACAGATTAAATGAGTTAGACATAAGTGGTTAAGTAATACCCATTTCTTCATTTATTATTTTTGAGTGCTTACTATATGCTAACCTCTGCATTAATTTCTAAGGATAGAGCAGTGAGAAATACAGCACAATCCCTTGTCACTTGCCAATAAGTGGCAAAGCCACAATTTAAAGCCATTTGCTCTGATTCTGGAGAATAGTTACTTATAACTGTGCCAGGCAACTATTCCACTGGTTTCTGCTGATCTGATTCTGTAATTGTGTAAAATGATAATTTATTTGTTATTCACCCAACAGAGTTTCCTAAATGTATAAATATTTTAGAAAATTTTGCAAATGATAGTAGAACAGGACATGTAGCAATTTTGCAACCATTAAGCCTGGTAAAAGATTCTCATGAAATGTGGAATGAAGTATGTTCAAAAGAAAAAATATGATACAAAGCAATGAAGAAGAGGATTTTAGAGTAGCTTAGTGCTAGACATCTAACAAGTGATCATATAGTCAGGTTTCTGAGTTTAAGGCTCAACTTGAGTAAGGAAAGGCCCATGAGACTTTCCATTCTATGATTTTCCCATTTTAAATTTCTTATTTTTATTCAATTTTAAGTTGACTAGATATTACATTCAATATTTTTTTAGTAAATTATTATATGGGAGGTATACCTTCTGAACTATTGTATATTAATGTTTTAGTTGCCATCATATATGAACAGTAACTTAATGCTAAGATGATATGAGATTTATTTATTTTTGAATACTCTGAGAATATTGCCTTCTTGAATTGAATGTTACATAGGGACATGTTATTGTCAATCTGATTTTTAGACCTGAGTAGATCATAATCTCTTTTATTTAATGATTTCACTACCTGTATACATTTAGAGTTTTTCTTTATCTGTATCATTCCCAGATTTTGCTAGTGTTCTGGTTTGCTAGAGCTGCCATTATGCAAAATATCAGAAATGGGTTGGTTTTATAAAGGGTATTTATTAGACTACAATTTTACAGTTCTAAGACCATAAAAGTGTCCCAACTAAGGCATCAACAAGAGGATACCTTCAATGAAGGAAGGCCAGTGGTGTCTGGAACACCTCTGTAAGCTTGGAAGGCAGGTGGCTGGTATCTGCTGGTGCTTTGCTCCCCAATTCTGGTTTCAAAATAGCTTTCTCCAGAATGTCTCTGGGCTTCTGTCTTTGGTCCTCTCTCTCAGCTCCTGTGTGTCCTTGTTTCTTTCTCCCAGGATTTTTCTCTCTAAGCATCTGGGGTTCCTCTTTTAGAATCTCTGGTGCAAACTCTGGGCTTCATCTCTTAGCTTAGCATCTCCAATCATCCTTCTGTCTGCATCTCCAAGCATCTCTAAGCATCAGCTTCTGTGTCAGCTCTTAGCTCTCTTAAATAGTCCAGTGAACTCATCAAGCCCTACCCTGAATGGGTGGGGTCCACACCACCACGGAAAAAATTCAATCAGTGTTCTCACCCACAATTGAGTGGGTCACATTTCCTTGGAAACAACCTAATCCAAATATCCCAAAAGATTGGATTAAAAGAACATGTCTTTTGTGGGGGGACATAATATAACCAAACTGGCACAGCTAGTTTTTCTTTTTGTGACTGTAGACTGGAAGGCATGGGTTACACTGGAGAGAAGGAATACCAAAATGAAAACATGAGGAAAAGTTTAATATTGTATACTAGATGCTGAATTATCAAAATTATCTTCTCCCATTTTATACTCCAGGCAAGAATTTGGTGTGCCTTCTTGAAGAATCTGACCAGTACAAGAAGAAAAACCTAATAATAATGAAAAGACAGTTTCCCAATTCAATGCACAGCTAGACTGTCCCAAAGTGAAGTTAACAGTTCACCATTTCTATCCTCATATTCAGAGTTTCCAATCATATATTGTTCACGAAAACAGATAAGTAGGTGGTAATTTCTGGCTATAGCAGCAAAAGTAGGATGATGTGAAGATTTGGGGTCCTCTCTTCAAAGGTAAAGTATGGAATGATCAAAATTGTCCAAAACAACCAATTCAAGGCTCTGGAAAATGTATCAAAGACAAACAAAAAACTTGAGATGAATTTATTCATGAAGAATATCTAGAATTTTGGGTAAGAAGACTTTCTTGCCTGAGGCTGCTAACATCCTTCAAGCTCAATCAGAATGAAAGTTTACCAGAGTAGGTTTGGCCATGAAAACCAGCAGCTTCCATGCCATAGAGTGTGGACCAGATTTGGGACAGACTGCAAAAATTCAGGCCTGGTAGCAGCCTCAAATAGTTAGCAAACACAGTAGGAAATGAATGTGGAAAACACACAGCTCTGCTATTCTGAAGTGGTTCTCTTTGGTTGGACATGCAGTGGGCCAGCCAAAAATTTAACAAAGGTCCTGGAGACAGAGCCACAGAAAGGCAAGATAAGCTCTCTAAATATTTCTACCTAACTGGGAAACCATGTGCATTTACAGGAAAGATCTGCAAGAGCCTAGAGGAAAGTAAAAGCTAGAGGAAAGAACTTGCTGGACTTTGAATGCACTCCCTGTACCTCACACAAATCCATCAGCAAAGAATGTAAAGTTTGCAAAATTTATGTATCTGAACAAAACCCCTGCTCAAATTAATCATTGACCACTATGCTATCCAGACCTACAGGAGACTCCTAAAAAAACAAGGCTAGAAAATAAAAATAAGACTTAACAAAACCAAGCAGAGTCATCAGTGGCTACCTACATTAAAGAAAATATATTCAGCTGCTAAGTCTCAGGGGAAAATGTCAGCATCAGTTATTGCTAAAATATAGACTATATACCTAAATGTCCAGTTTACAACCAAAAAATGAGACATATGAAGAAACATGAAAGTATGACTCATAATCAGCATAAAATGAAATCAGTAGAAACTGACATGAAATTTCTAACATGAGCTAACTGGAAAATATTTGACTCAACTAGTATAAATATGTTCAAGTAATTGAATAAGGTATGCCTAGGACTTTAAAAATAAAGATGGCAATGACTTAACAAGCAAGGAACCTCAGTACATTAACAGAGAATGAAATGGGTTATTGAAAATTACAATAGCCAAAATGAAAAATTCAAATGATGAGCACAACCATAGATTTGAGATCTCAAATAATAAGGAAGTGATCAATAAAGAAGACAGAACTTCTGGTTTTAGTTTTGGCATGAAAAGGGCTTGGCAATCATCACTCCAATCTTACAAGAAGAAAAAGCTGAACAACAAACATATTAATGACTTTTCTTGGACTCCTCACAGAGCTGATGTTGCAGGGCAAGTAGTCACTCCAAAAAGCTGGAGGGACAGGCAAATCCACAGAATGGTGAGCTAATATCTACTTGTCTGGAACAGGAACCACTGCAGTGGTAAACTGGTAGAAACAATATATTAGATAAATTTCTGAAAGCTGAGCATGGGCTAGCATGAGAGTGAGAAACTCCTGGGGCTTTGAAGTATTGGGGAACTTGCAATTTCATAGGTTTTACCTCTAGGAAACACAGAGGTATTAACAATAAACAGCATGTAAAGATCTCCTTGTGGCTCTGGCAATGGAAGAGAAGAATAAAGTTTGTGAAATACTCCAAAGCATTCCCCATAACAAGGGTCTATTCTTCCAGGGAAAATATTTAAACAGAGACTTATCCCAACTTGTGGGAGAGGATTAATCTGATTCCAGTCCTCTGTAGCCTTTGAGTTTCACCAGTTGGGAGGGGGATACTATACTGTGGCAGAAACACTTGAAAAGTTCACAGGCCAGGGACATAGGCCCACTAAACAGCTGAGATTTAATCAAGGATTATACAACACCCAAGCACCCCACATACCTTACCACCAAACCAACAGGACTGTAGTATAGTAACAGTGGATTACAGCAAAAAGAGCTCCAAAACATCTACCCTCTCTGAGGAGGAGTATTTGGGAGCTTAATGTCAAGAGGAGAGACACAAAGATCCTAAAAGAATTGGAATTCTCTGGAACATACACTTACAGCACAATTAAACAAGGCCTAGCTCCTAGCCAAAACAGCATAAATCCTCATTCTCTTACCATAACCAATATATCTGGTTCTCAACAAGAATTATAAGATATGCCAAAAGGCAAAAAAGTACAGTCTGAAAAGACAAAGCAAACATTAGAACGTGATTCATTTGTCACAGTTGTTGGAACTATGAGAGCAGGAATTTAAAAAGTCTATGGTAAATATGCTAAATAGTTCTAATAGAGAAAAGTAGACAGTGTGCAAGAACAGAGGTGTAATGTAAATGTAAGCAGAGCTGTAATGTAATGTAAATTTCCAGAGATGGAAATTTTAGGAAAGAATTAAAAGGAAATGTTAGAAATCAAAAACACCAACATATTGCTTTTGATTTGTTCATCAGGAGCCTGGACACAGCTGAAGATAGAGTCTGTGAGCTTGAAGATAGGTCAACAGAAACTTCTCCAATGGAAATACCAAAGTGGGAGAAAAAGAGTGAGAAAGAATAGAAGGGGGGAATAAAAAAGAAAAGAAAATCCAAAACCGTGGAATTCTTTTAAAAGTATTAACATACATGTACTGGAAATACAGAAAAGAATATAGAGAATAGAGAAATAAAAATATTTGAGGTAACAATGACCAAGAACTTTACAATTAATGACACATACGAAACCACAGGTCAAGGAATCTCAGAAAACACCAAGCAGGAAAAACACCAAGGTCTATACATCAAGGCATATCATATTCAAACTAGAAAATAAAAGACAAAGAAAAAAACCTTGAAAGAAAACAGAGGGGAAAAAATACTTCTTATGGAGGGCAAATGATAAGAATTATAGCATATTTCCCATCACAAACTATGCTAACAAGAAGAGGGTTAAGTATCTAGTGAAATTACCCTGCAAAAGGACAAATAAAGACTTTCTCAAACAAACAAAAATGGAGGGAATTTATTTTCAGTAGACCTGTTCTGTAAGAAATGTTGAAACAAGTTATTTGATTGAGAAGAAAAATGATACAGGACAGAAACCCAGATCTACCCAAAGAAAGAAAGATTGTCAAAAAAGAAAAAAAAAACTGAAAGTAAAGTGAAATTTTTAATTTCTTCTTAAAAAATCTATACAATAACTTTTTTCTATTACACACAATTATTAATTTATTATAAAAACCTGTATACACAATTAAATACTTGATCAAAGTTTTAAAAAATATATTCAGAATGAAATGTGTAGAAAGAGACATTTCAAAGTCATAGAAGTTACTACTGTTACAATATTTAATCATTTTTACAATAGGTTTGCTGGTATATTTCAATGAATTTCTTTCTTAGAATCATCACAATTCTTGCTGAATTTCACTTAGAGCAAAAGAGAGTTGTTTAATTTTTTCCTCCATTGACTTTTTGTTCTTGCATGTTTCCTCCAGAAGCTCACGCATTTCTTCTTCGACTTGATAAACCTTTTCATTTGCAGAATCAATATACTTCTGCTTTTCATTTGCCAGTTGTACTATTTCAGCTTGACGAGCTTCAACAATTGCATCAACTTGTTTTTTAAAGGCATCATCCATACTATGAAGTTTTTCTAGTGCATCCTTTTGTAGTACAATACTTTTGTCTCTTTTCTCTTTAAGTTTCCTTTCCTTGTTTTCAAATTTTTCTTTCACTTCTTTTACTTGTATTTCTGGATGACGCAGAAGTTCTCCTTTATCATGCCACTTCTGGTTAAGTATACTATAAGCTTTTCTAATTTCCTCAAGTTTTATTTCCTTTTCTTTCAACTGTTGTTTTAGTTGTTCTTTTCTTTCATTGTGTTTTTCCAATTTCTCCATTATAACATCCAGTTGTGACGATTTTTCCTCAAGTTGTTCTTGAGTACATTTTTGTATCTCAGTGATCTGCTCTTGTAATGTTTTAATGTGTTCATCTCTTTCCTGTACACAAATTTTTAATTTTCTAATGGTTTCAGTTTGGTCTTCTATGATTTTGTTCTTAATTCTTAATGCATCATTATCACGTTCATTTGCCTTTTGCAGAGATTCATTCTCTCTACATAAATTTTCAGTTTTTGCTTCTAATTTTCCACGATTTTGGGATAGAGATTCTCCCTGCTGTGCCAGCTCTTCTCCCCATACTTTTCTTTCTGTCCTTAAACCATGAATTAGCGATTCCTTGGCTGCTAGCTCAGAAATAAGCTGGACTTTTTCATGCTTGAGAAGTTCTATTTGAATACTCTTCTCCTTGTCATCTTCAATCAAAACTTCAAGGGTGGTGATTTGATTCTGTAAATTTGCTGCTGTTTCATGTTTCAGTTTGGAAACTTCTGCAAGTTTTATTTTTTGTTCCTTCACCATACATGTCAGATCTCTAATTAAAGAGGAAGACTCATTTTCTTTTCGTTGAGCCCAAACAAGAGCATGTTTGCTCTTTGCTAACTCTGCTGCAACATTTTCAAAACCATCTTTAACATCTTTAAATCTTCTGGCTTCAACTGTTAAAACAACCCGGAATTCATCTTCTAAATTCATATACTGCTGGTTTAATATGTCAATTTTTTCCTGGTATTCTTTTATATCTTGCTCATGTTTTCTCTTTTCTTTGGCTATTCCTTTAGCTAAGGCATTCTGGAACTCAGCATCATTAAAAAGTTCCCTTGTTTCAAGTTCTTTCCTGTGTCCTTCTTCTTTCAGTGCAAAAAGTTCATGAAGTTGTTTTACTTTTTCCTTTTCTTGATGAAGAGATGTTCTAAGTAAATTTATTTCTTTATCAGCAGCTGAAGCTTTGAGCCCCACCTCTTGAATAAGTCTCATCTGTGCTGCCTGTTGCTTTGCTTTTTGCCTTTCCATTTTTTCTAATGCTTTTTCCATGGTTCTTAGGGCTTTAAGATGATCCTCTTGTTGATCTCTTGCTTTAATTAATTCAACAGTTAGTTTTTTAATTTCATTTTGAAGTTTGTGAACCATAAATTCGAGTTGCATTTTGGAATTTCTTTCTTTAAAAATAATTTCCTTTAGCCTATCTGTGGTAAGTAGAGCCAGGCTATGAATATCTTTTTTCTCTTTTGCATGGTTATGCAGTTCATCAATATAATCAATAAGTTTCTTTTCAGCTTGTTCAGCTTTCCATCTCTTCTCTCTTTCTTGATCTAGCTGTTCAACAAGGGACCGGTAAGTGGTGTCTTCTGAGCTACATGGGTCTACTTTCATTACTTCAGTCTTCTGTTCATCTGATTCTTCTAATGTATTAGAGTTAGCAAAACACGATCTTACATATAAATCTCTAAGGTAAGGCTGTTTCATTTTACGATTACAACTTATGAAAGAGCTGTTTTTACTGCAGTGCTTAGAAGTCTGAGTAGTTCTGGAGTAATACGGGATTTTTGATCTTTGAGGAATTTTTCTATTGCTTCCTCTTCTGTTTCCAAAGTCACTTTCAGAAGTCACTTTGGTGTCTCCTTTTGGTCTGATGTCTCTTTCAGGAACATTATCTAATAAACAATTAGAGGTTTCACTGAGAAGCTGTAAAATTTGATAATCTGATTTCTGAAGTTGCATATCATCCTGAAAATCACTGTTATGATTAATTTTCTCTGGCTCAGAAGATGGACACACAGATACAAAGGATGTCAAAGCAGCTGGTGTGCTTTCAAATTGATCCAAGGGTGTTAACTGATCAATGTTCGGTGTTACTGCTGGTGTACTACCAATGATCTCATCTTCACTTATGTTTTGGGGAGAATCAGAAGAGACTAAATTATCCAAAAGACCTTCTAAGCACTGTAGGTGTGATGAATTTATTTCGGACAAATTTACTGTTTCACCAAATATGTTCTTACAATCCAGAATTCTAAGCTGTGGCAAAGTCTGGAGAATAATCACTCTGTACCCTGGGAAATGACAAACAGGATTATTCTCTCCGTTTTTATCCAAAATAAGATTAGTCAAGAAGTGCAATCCTACCATACACTGAAGTAAGTGATGGATACTATCTATACAATTACTATGTAGGTCAATATATCTTAATTTATGCTTCAGCCCATGAAGGAGCATAAAACCACTAAGATCATTTATGTGGTTGTAAGATAAATTCAGTCTAGTCGGATTAGTTAGTGCTTCAAGTCCTTCTACTCTTGTGATCAAATTGCAGGACAAATTTAAAGTGCATAGTTTTGTTAGTGTAGTTAGCCCTTCAATTTTAATTATTTGATTAGATGACAGATCTAAATGTTGTAAATTCCAAACATGATCAATGGCTTTAATCTCGGTGATATTATTGCAGTGAAGATTGATGGTATGAATGGCTGAATCTAAAGATAACTCTGAGATGCTTCGCAAGCCTTTGTCCATGAAGCACAGGTCCCCGCAATTGCTGTCGCCGTCGCCGTCCTCATTTTCAACTTCTGCCGCCACTGCGGCCTCCATGGCACCAGCGACGGGGAGGGGGGTTTCAACCGGCGACCACCTCTGGGTCCGACAGCCGGGAACACGCCTTCCGGGTGCACGGAACCCCGGCCCAAGGGGGCGGGGCGAGGGCCCTGTCTCCAGCCGACCGCCAGTCACTTTCCCGCCCTTATGCAATAACTTTTAAAGTAGTAATAGTAACACAATATTGAGTAAACAAATGGATAAGGAAAATGAATGCCAAAAAAGTCATTATAGATGGGAAGAGTTGGGAATAAGCTCTTATAAGAACTTGAACTACACATGAATCAGGTTGGTCTTATTTTAAGGTGGACTAATTAGTTAAAGATGCGTATTGGGAAATTGAGGGGAACTAATTAAAATTTTTTAAATAAATATAATTGATACGTGAAATGAAATCACATAAAATGATCAATTAAAACCAGAAAATATATAGAGTGGAAAAAAGAAAAAATGAAATAAGTAGAAAAGTTATGAAAATGGTAGGCATTAACCCACCTATATCAATAATCACTTTAAATGAAAGTGTGAACATAAAAGGCAGACTTGCAACTTTAAATATACTCAGCCCCATGACCCATTTTCCTTCCAATTTCTCTCCTACTAGAATGGGAATATCTATTCTATGCCTGCTCTACCATTGTATTTTGGAAGCAGATAACTTATTTTCTAGCTTTCACAGGTCCACAGATGGAGAGGAATTTAGCCTCAGGATGAACCACACCCAAAACTGATTTTGATGATGTTTGGACTTAGATCTGTCACCAACATGGTTTAAAGTTTTGGGATGTTGAGACAAAGTGAATGTATTTTGCCTGTGGGAAGAACATGTCTTTTTGGGGTCCAAAGGGCAGATTGTGGTAGATTGAATACTGTCTCTCACAGTGACATGTTCAAATCCTAATTCCTGTCATATGTGTTTAAACCTATTCGTAAATAGGCCTTTACAGATCCTATTAAATGAGGCCAAAGTAAATGAGGGTATGCTTTAATATGGTAGACTTGAGTCCTTAAAATCAAAGGAAATTTGGACATGGAAGTACAAGTCATGGTAGCAGACAAAAAGAGACAGATATGATGGAGGCAGAGATTGATTGCAAGCAAGCTGCCCCACCACCATTATGCTACCAACTTCAGAGAAGGCTGGCCTACTGATACTTAAAGTTCAGACATTTTAACTATGAATCAGTAAATTCTTGTTGTTTAAGCCACAAAACCATAAAATTGTATTATAAATATATACGAAAGAAACTCACTAAAGGGCTTGGAGTAAAACGTTGCTAGAATAACTTTGGAAACATGCAGAGTCATAAAACTAAAGGCAAAAGAAATTCTACATAAGCACATACTCTAGTTGATAAAGTAGTTTCCCGTGAGTGTGTGGATTAGCAATTGCAATATCACTGTATGTGTATACTAGAAATGAGCAATCAAGTAAGTGGATGGCAATTGATAGGAGCCATGTTTCTCACTGTTGGCTTGGGCAGTTACAAATAAGTAGTAGGAGGAGGCTAGAAGGATCCCTGTGGTAATGTATTAAGCAGGAGTCATCTTTGTGAACTCCTGGTTATCTTACTATAGATATAGATGGTATGCCATAGAAATATTTATAGATTTACCTATGTGCATGGGTTACTATATACACATATATTTCCTTGATCTGTCAGCTGAAAGGGGCTAGAAACAATGATACTCCAGTAGCAACGAGTACACCCAGTTCTTAAATGTTGTTTTCTAATACTATTATCTAATAAAAGAATTCAAGGATTGTTAGAAAAAGTATTGATTACTGGCCTGGGCCAGGAATTTTAGAAGATGAGCCTGAAGCACCTTGTAGTCTCCAAAAGTAAGAACGTGCTAAAAAAATGCTAATTTCATTTAAAAAGAGATGATGACCAGCTCATCAAGAGTGTGTGTCAAGAAGACACAGGAGCCAACTGAAAGTTTTCACCAGCCAAACCAGAAAAAGTTTAGCAACACAATAAAGCAGTACTGGATCATAATCTAAAGTATAAAATAAATAACCATTACTCCATAGTAATATAAATAAATAATTGAATAAATAAATGAGGGGGAGAAGAGACATATCTGTGCAGGAGAATTCTGAATAACTTGTGTAGATACACCTACTTCAAGGAGATGAAGAATAACCCCTGACTCATTAAAAGTTGTCTTCACATGCTGGCTTCCTTCCAAGAAGTGCAATATGGAATGAGGACAAAAAGAGTAACGAACAGTGGAGAAAGCTGAAAATTCTTCCTCAGTCAGGTGATCAAGGATAACATCAACAGTGATGTCCTGTTGATAGTGTGCACCTTAATATAATGTGATAGGAATGACAATTTTACCTCTGATCTTCCTCCTCAAAACACATAACCCCAGTCAAGCCATGAGAAAAATATCAGTCAAATCCCAATAGCAGGACATTTTTAAAAATACCTGTACAGTACTCCTCAAAACTGTCACCAAAAACAAGGGTAGTCTAAGAAACTATCAGAAACAAGAGGAGCTTAAGGGACATAACAATTAAATGTAATATGGTAGCCTAGATGGTGTCTTGGGACAGAAAGAGGACATTAGGAAGAGACTAAGGAATTCTGAATAAAATATGGACTTTGGATAATCAATATTTGCTCATTAATTATAAAATGTACCACATTAATATAACATGTTAGTAATAGGGGAAATTGCACTATCTTCACAATTTTTCTCTAAATCTAAAACTGTTCTAAAATAAAATGTTTGTTAAAAAAACAAAGGATGAGTCATGTTGATAAGGTACATGAAAAAAATATTAAAAATGTTCCAATGGCCAAAACTGGAATGATGTAAACAAAAGATAAATAAAATTGTAAACAGTTAACAAAAATCCATGTGCGTACCAATATAAATGAGTAACAGAAAAATAGTTAAATATGAGAGAAGAGACTTCTATTCTTTATAGATAATTCATATGAATAAATTTTGAAGGAATGCAGGAAATAGAAAATTACTCAGCACAGTAATAATTGTTGCATTGTCTGGCTCTAATAATGGATACTAAAATTAGTGAGCAAATATTTGAGAGGAACCAAGATATTTGCATAATCTAATAGTATCTTCCTAAAGATATTTATTAATAACTGAGGGGAAAGTAGTAGCATTAGCTTGAGAAATCCTATCAGATGCTAATTTAAGCAAGTGATTAAAATTAACATCTATAATAAGATATATCAAAATTATATAACCCCTGATATAATGAACTTTAGGAATACTCACTTCTGTTGTATTCTTTTTTTATTAGGGAAGTTGTGCGTTTACAAAACAATCATGCATAAAATACAGGATTCCTATATAGCACCCCACTACCAACATCTTGCTTTAGTGTGGAACATTTGTTACTATTGATGCTAGCACTTTTTTAAAATTGTATTTTTTAACTGTAGTTAACTTTGCTACAATTGAAGAAAGATTATTAAAATAGTTCTATGTATTGTCGATTATTTACATTAGGTCTACTTTTTCCCATATATAACTCTATCATTACCACTTTATCAAACATGTGTTTTAACTCATGAAAGAACATTCTTATGCTTGTATTACTAACTATAGTCCATTGTCTAAAATAGGATTTACTGTGCTGTACATTCCTATATTTTAACTTTTATATTTATTCTAGTAGTATATATATTATATATATATATATTATATATATTATATATATTATATATATATATTATATATATATACATATACACACAGTTTTTAATTTATATTATATATATATATATATATATATACAGTTTTTAATTTTGAGGAGGTCCCATTCATCTCTTTCTTTCTTTTGTTGCTTGTGCTTTGTCTGTAAAGTTTAAGAAACCATCACCTACCAAAAGACCCTGAAGATGCTCCACTACATTTTCTTATAAGAGTTTTATAATCCTGACTCTTGCATTTAGGTCTTTGATCCATTTTTTAATAAACATTATTAAAAAAAGAATAATAGGGGTCCTCTTTCATTCTTTTCCATAGGGATATCCAGTTCTCCCAGCACCATTTTTTGAGGACACTATTCTTTCCCAGTTGACTTTTGCCACATCTTCCCTAAACTTTTTTGAATTGATTTAGTATTAGTTGTTTAAATTCCATTATCTCAGTTGAAGTGTTAAGTTTTTTCCTTTGCCTAGGCCATAATTTCATTTTTCTTAGTGTAGGTTGTAGTTTTCTGTTGTCTAGTCATCTGGTTTCCTTGGTTACCCCAATCAGGCTTTCCCAGACCAAAACAGGGTCAGGTCTTGGAAAGAGGCAATAGTATCCAGTTTCCTGAGGGTGTCTTAGAAGATTGATACACACTTGAGGCCTCAAGTCACTGTGCTTTTCTGCCCAGCACATGGTGTCTGTCAGTCTAGCTCCTGACTGGTATAAGGAGATGTGGCTCTTGGCTGTCTTCCCCCAGGCTCTGGGGTCTGGTTCTGAATGGAAGATGGGTAGTAGAGCTTGGCACCACCTTCTTCCTCTTAGGGAAAATACACTCTCTAGGGAGAGGTCATTTACATTTGAATAGTCTCTCTGCCTGTGCTATCTCCACCCTTGTTTGGGTCAGAGCACTGCAAACTGAGAATTGCTGAGGCTGTCTCCACTGAGCCAAAAAAGGGACAGAAAGCCCCCTTCAGGGCCAGTCCATGGCCACCCTCTGGCCCTTCAAGGTCAGCCATCACCAAATCCTCTGTCTGCTTGTTGGGATTCATAGCTTGTATGGAGCAGTCCACATCTGTTAATTAAAACCCCGGACAGAGCTCAGCTGAACTATATTTGCTTGCTTGGGAGAATACTGCTCTCTTGCCCTATGAAGCTTTGCAGTTTGGGCCATGGGTGTAGGGGAGTCTTGGCTTGGATCTGCAGTTTTTACTTGCAGATTTTATGCTGTGATCTTGGGTATTCTTCCCAATTTAAGTTGGTGTATGATGAGCATCCCCTGCAGTTATTCCAGATTATTTACTAGTTGTTCCTGGTTGTTTATTAGTTGTTCCAGGGAGACAAACTTGCTTCCACTCCTCTCTATGCTGCCATCTTTTTTCATCTCCTTCTAGTGTATTTTTAATCTCGTCTGTTCTACCTTTTAGTCCCATAAATTATTTTTCTTTGAATGCTTTCAAATTCATCTTTATGCTCACCCAGTGTCTTTTTACTGTCCTTATTTCTTTAGCCATATTTTATTACATCTCCTTGAATTGATTTAGGAGATTTTTTTGAACATCTTTGATTATTTGTTCCAAATTCTGTTGTCTTCTAAAGTTTTAATTTGTTCCTTCGAGAGGGCCATATCTTCCTGTTTCTTAATATGGCTTGCAAATTTTGCTGACATCTAGGCAACTGATTATAAGTTTACTCTGTGTGTCAGTTTCTCTCTCTTGCCTAGGGTTTTATTGTTGATTGGCTTTATGTTAAGGCTCTTCTTTGACACTTGGTTCAACTTATTCTAGACCTTTAGAATTGCCCATGTTTAACTGATCAGATTTTTTCAGCTTCTCTTTATCTGATTCTTTCCCTGCATATGTGGAACAATTTTTAAGATTACAATTGTTTCTCACACACAAACACACACACACACACACACACACACACACACACACACCCACACACACCACAGGAGAAAGCCTTTCCTCTGTTCCTTCTCCAGGATTCTTGATCTGTATTGTTAGCTTTTGTTTTGTCTCTTGTTTTTTTGTGCTTTTTTTTTTTTTTTCTGGGAGAGAGTCACCCTGGAGAAGACTTCTGGTATTTCCAAGCCAAACCAGGGCCATGGTCCCATGAAGAAGGCATGGGCCAGTTCTGAAGAGCCCTGGGGAGAAAGTTAGGATGGATGCCAAAAATCCTTTTTGATGTCTTCCCAAAATTGTGCTTTCCTGACCTTCCAAGTGGATCACACTCTTCAGCAAACTGTTCCTTTCAGCCTTAAGAAGTCATTGTGTCTTTAAACCTCCATTGCCTCTGCTCCTATTGGGGATGGGGTTGGGACAATGGCTGATACTGATTTTTTCTGGTGTAGGTTGACACAGTAGCTCAGAAGCGGGACCAGCAATCCAAATTTGCTAATCAGAAGCCACGGTCAGTGCTTGGCCATGCTCCCCCACCCTACCCCCATTCTTGGCATAGAGGATTTTTATGTTTCTTTCTGACTGTGGCAGCTGTGGATCCTGGGGCAGCCTGCTGAGAGAGTGAGGAATAGGCACTGGCAGCCACTGCACAGAACGAGCTACCCATAATCCTGTAACACAGTGTCTCAGACTCTTTCTCCCACTCTCTGGATGCTGTACAGTATTCCCCTTGCTTCTGGAGCCCTAGAACAGTTGTTTGAGAGGGTTTGTGCCTGTTTACTGGAGTGAGTCCTGGAGCTCCCTACTCTGCCATCTTCCCCAGAAATCCATCTGTGTTTCTGCAGTATTCTTACTCAAAATGATCTCAATCTAATCCCGAGAAAACATCATACAAATGCAAATTGAAAGTTTTCTGTCAAAATTACTGACCAGTACTTTTCATAATTGTCAATACTACAATTATAATTATATTATTATACTCTTTTATCAGCTGTAACAAGGTACCACATTAATGTAGGGTGTTAGTAATGGCATGGGGAAGTTAATATACAAACTCTGCATTTTCTGCATGATTTTTCTGTAAATCTACAACTTCTCTAATAAAAAAAAAGAATATCTGTCATTGGCTAAATGCAAATACTTTATCAATAGAGTGCTGCACCCAAAAGAATGTTGTTAACTAGGAAGCTAAGCTATCTCCTTAGCTGACTCTTTAATAATCTATTCCAGGGTCCTGTTTGACAGTGTCATGGTGATACATTAAATAAAAAGATCAGTGGATTCCATAAAATCACCATGAACTAATCTCTTGAGAAATCTATTGCAATAAATTGGTTATTCTGTAATATCACTTGATTGGTCAATAAAGCAAGTAAGGTAAATTCACATACAGTATGGTATCAATTCCAGTAAAGATTTTATAGATACCTCCAGAGTAGAAAAATCTGATGTAATCTCACCACCAAGTGGATATTTCATCTTCTGAAGTGGTAACGTCATATCAATAGCTCATTTTCATTCTCTATTCCTGATAGGTTAGACCTGAGGGGCCAGGTCAGCCTTGGTGAGAAAGACCCCATGATTTCAGCCCATTAATAGCTTCCATCCCTAACTCTATTCATGGACCTATTGTGAAAGCCCTAGGATGTTCATAGGCCAAAAAATCAGACTTGTGGTATACTTTTATACATTTCTTATAGAATTGCTGTGAAAATATTAATATTATTTAGCAATCATTTTATTATAAAATATTTCCAAACGAAAATTTATTGTTTAGTATCAGAAATTGATTAATATCAGATACATCTCCCAATATTCAGAAGTTTTCCTTTATTAGATAACAGAAGAGGTATAATCCATTATTTTGCACTGATTTATTCCAGAAGGCTTAGAGCTGAATTTAGTAACTGTACGGTAACTAAGTTTCATTTAGGGTTTCTACACCCTTTCCTTATTTATTGAATGATCAATGGTCATTCACCAGTGTTTTAAACAAATTTAAAAATAAAAATAATTGCATGTATAGAGGGACAATGTGGCATATAATAAGCAGTACTGGAGTGAGTGGAAATATTGGAACATGAGAAAAGCTTTGCTATGTAATAACTAGTCCTAATTGTCTCTTATCTTGTGAAACCTAGAATAAGAAAATACACATGGGGCTCTTTGGAGATGAAATAAAATAATCTGTGCAAAACATTTTGTCAACTAAGGGTAATTGTATAAAAATTAAGAGAAATTAGTCCTAAATGCAGTAGAAATTCAAGGAATTATGTGCAATTGGGGTTACATATTTGGAAATTACATAAATTTATGAAAAAACATTATATAATTTTTCAAGCCTGAAAGCAACCTATACTATAAATTGCCAACAAAATATTTATATGTAAAGTATACACTTCACAATGTAAACTGTTAATAAACATAATTGTAATTTCAAATTTAGACATACAAGTAAGGACAAAAAGCATAATTACCATCCTCACTTTCTAATACTAAGTAAAATTTTGTAAACAATAAGGCAATTATGTTCTTACTAACTGGCTCTTTATTTAAACATTTAAAATTTATACATTATTCCAATTACACCAAAATAATAGTGTCTGAGAGGCAGTTGGAAATTACTAAATTAGTAAATGAATCAGTAAGAAAAACAAAGCAAAACTTGAATATAATAAATGTGATTCATATATTGTTTAATATCTAAGATATATGAAACCATACTATTTAATTTCAGTGAAAACCATCTAGCTAAGAATTGCAAAAGGTAATGCATATCAGTTTTTTTATTTAGCCAACAGATTAAAATAAAAATATTAGTTCAATCTTTATACTTGAAAATGATAGTAACCACATTTCTTAACTATTTCCAGACTTTGAAACTTTCAGCTTCCTCAGAATATTTAAGAAATAGTGCAAATAATTTTCCTGCTCTTTAAAATGTAATGCCCACATTTTAGCATCTGCATGATTTGGATTTGAATAGATATTAACTTAACACTATAAGTTAAAAACTTGATTACTTGTGACCACATTTATTTCTTCAGCATGGATGTGGAAGATTATGAAACTGTTCTAAAGGTCATGAAATGTATGTGAATTAAAATAGACATTATGGAATGTGCTTGAAGTATTTTATAATGACCTAACAAATACAAATAACAAAAATAAAATAAATATTCAATGTAGGGTCAATATAAAGTACAGAAATTAATAAAGAAATATTGGATTTTAATATTTTGAATATAAATGTGGCAATAAATAAGTCCAGAAACTATGATAGGAACTATTGTCCACAAGGTATTCAGTCTTAGCTTCTGAAAGTATCACATCAGCATGTTTACAAAAGAACTTCAGTTTTGAAGATACAATAATTAATGAACTGAACTATCATGTTGAAAATTAAATTACTTCCTCAGAAGGCGTGTAGTTTTGCAAATAAGATCTTGGAACTACCAGAGCAATAAATTGCCTTAGATAATTCTAATCAAATTTTAATGACATTTAAATAAAAATCAAATCATTTTGATTACACTTATGTTGAAGGATGCATGACATATCTATGCTTGCATAATTTTTGATTTGGAAAGCATTGTGTGTTGCAAAGTGCCTGGAAAATTATACCTATACTCAACCACTTGAGATTATTTTATTCAGCCTGTTCATTCTTAATTTCCATATCTCACTTTCCAGGATTTCCAATTTCCCAAGAAGAATTAAAAACTATTTATGACTAACATGTCAATATCTATTCAATTATGTCAAATAAATCAATAAGGATAATAAATGATTTAATGCTTAAATGAATACAATTATGAAAATATTTATCATGTTCTGTCATAAATACTTTTCCCACAGTTGATCAAAAACTCTCCAGAGAAAATTTTCTCTCTTAATTACAGGTTTATGTCATTGCTATCCTTTGGAATTCATGTATAATTTTAAATTACCTTTTGGTGCAGCCCAGAGAACTGTCTTGCTAGGAATATATATATATTCAATTTTTTTCCTGATGTGTTATTTAATTGGTAGATATTGATTTTATTCATCAGACCCAAAAGTGAGCTAATGTTTCTAAAAATTCACTTCATTTGGCTTGTAATATAGATGATCTGTGGGGTACTTAGCAAAGCATGACTAGATTTTAAATATTATACATTAAGATTACTATGATAATTTTTTTCCTTTTCCATGGGGTTTTTTGATGAAAACATTTGAGAAATTATATAAACTTTACTATATTAAATATCCTGGCTATTTCTCACATTTATAAATTGCTATTTTGTTGTTGAAATATTTTATATTTAATTATAGATGTATTCCAAGAACATTGCCTACTGACAATGAATCAAATTAGACAGAAGTCAAGCGCTCTGTCTTTGGCCCTGTCCTATTTCTATAGTTTAATTAGTTATTTAGAGATATAAATTACAAGTTTATCACAAAATTAATTGTGGACTATTAGCTTATTTGATGAATGATGAAATCAAGATAGAAAATAATTGCCAGACTAGACTTTGGCTCAAGGCACCAAGGCATATTTGTTTCTGTAATCTCTTTTTTTCAGGGTGTTAAATAAAATCAGTTGAAAAAAGAAAGGGATAATATAGACTTCTATGGATAACTCTTCACATGGTGACATGGAGACAGAAAAAATACTTGAGAATTTTACTTTCTAAGCAAAAGAGACTACTAACAAAATGATAAACGTTTTCAAGCTCTATTAACAGTAAGTTTCACATGACAGAGGTATAGTTCCATTACACTTTGAAATTCAAAACAGGGTCATGGTATGAAAGCATTTATTCTGAGGGAGACTAGCAAACTGGAGAAGATCCAAAGACTCCTGACAGAGAAGATGGAAAGAGACAACAAGTGCATACATTGACCAGAAAAAAGAAAGAGCTCAGAATATCTACCCCAGAAAGGAAGAAATGGAGTCCAGAGAAGAAGCTATTCATCAGATTTTCTGGTGTAGTTTGGGGTCAAGACAGGTGGAATCTGTACTAATATTTTGCAAATCAAGTGTCTTTCTTTTACTCTTAATACATTCCAGTCTAGAACAGGAGTACAGATATATACATAAGTAACTGAAAAAAGGTAAAATAAGTTATAGGTCAAAAGGAAGAAAATTGGTGCAAATTAGTGTAAAAAACATGGATCTGTGAAAGTGATATTGGATGATAAATATAAGTTATGAAATAATGGAAGTTCAGTAAATGCATGGGCATTGGGCAGAATAATATCCCAGATGGAAGAACAGGCAAGCACAGAGACAATAGAAAAGTAAGAAATTTGTTTAGAGATTAGCAAATGGATGTCATTTGGCAGTGGTGCTTGAAGCAAAATAGAAGAGACTATTGCAATGAGAGTTTGAAGCAGACAGTAGTGGTAGGAATGGAAAAGAGGAGTGAAAGACAGTGTAAGGTGGGTTTGACATAACTTGGCAACTAACTGACTGTAATGAGAAGAGAACCCAATAATGTACAATCTTTATTTAAAAGGGGGGAGAGAGAATCATTCAGAAAAAGAGCATAATCAAGTGCATATACAACTTGATTTTTTGTTAAAAAATGAGCTCATCTGTAACCAGCACCTAGATCAAGAATTAAAACATGGTCTTTACTTATTGCACTCCCTATAAGTCATGGCAGTTCTCAAATGTAACCACAGTCCTTATTTCCAACAGCTTGTTTTATATTTTATGTAAATACAGTCTTTTTGTCTTTTTTTTTTGTAAGATTCATTCATAGTACTGTATATAGTTGAAGTATTTTCACTCTTCAAATATTGCTGTATAATATTTCATTGTGTAAATATACCACAATTTCATTATTCAATTTCCTCTCCTGAGACATTTGATGGGTGTTTGACGTTTCTAGATTTTATACATTACCAATTATGCTGTCGTAAGCCATCTTATTAGATAGCTTTTGCTGAGCATATTATATGTTTCTGTTGTGTGTATCCTGGGTCAAAATTATGATTAAGTTCAGTTTTAGTAGATAGTGCAAATTTTCTAAGGTTATACTTCCACTAGCACTGTTAGAGAGTTCTGGATACTCTAATCCTCACCAACCCGTGGAATTGTCAGGCTTTCTTACTTCACCTATTATGGTTAGTATGTGGTGGTTTAAATTTGTGTATCCCTGATGACAAATGAATCTAAGCATTTTTCATATCTTGATTAGTCAGTTAGGTATTCCATTTTATAAAGTTCCTGTGGATGGATTTTTTTTGTCTATTTTTCTGCAGATTTTCTATTTTTTAAGATTTGTATTTTTTTACATATTCTGGGTATGTGTCCTTTATAAGTATACACATTGCAAATTTCTTCTCCACTTCTCCCACTCTTTTCATTTTACTCTTTTGAAGAGAAATTCTTAATAAGGTAAATAATTTTTAATATTTTTCTTCCTTAATGGATTTGCACTTTTTGTGTTCTGTTTAAAAAATCTTCACATATTTCTGGTCATCAAAATACTATCTGACATTTTCTTTTAGAAATTTTATTGTTTGTATTTTATGTGGAAAGCTAGAATCCACCTGCAACTTATTTTCCATATGATTTGACGGAGCAATCAATACATTCATTTAAATATGAATATCAAAAACATCCAGCCATTTATAGAAAGATGATCTTTTCTTCTTTGTACTGCAGTGCCACCTTTATCAACTTTCTGGTGTCTGTAAACACGAAGGCCTTTTTCTTAAATCCATTCTGTTGTTTCCTATCTTTGTACCAAGACTGTACCATTTTAAGAACTATTGCTTTATATAAGTTTTGACAGCTACCAAAATAAGTCTTCCAGTTTTGATCTTCAAGATTGTCCCAGAGGTTTTTTGGACATTTGAATTTTAATACAAATGTTATAATCACCTTGTCAGTTTATACAACCCACCCCCCCACACGCACACACACAAACACATGCCCTTACACAAACTTGCTAGAATTTTTATTGAAATTACACTTAATTCTAGATAAATAGGCAAAATTGATATGTTGACAATATTGAGTCTATCCATAAACATGATATATTACCCCATTTATTAAGATTTACTTCAATTTCTCTTAATAAAATGTAGTTTTTATTATCTGTGTGGCTGTCTTATATATCTTTTGTTAGCTTTAATCCTAGATACTTCCATAATCATCTTTTTCAACAAAACTTTTGATAACTTAAGGAAATATATTGTATTTCAATTATTTTATAATTTCTGATTTTTTGTATATCGTGTTCATTTAAATCAGTGCTCCGTGAATTGTTACTGTAGCTTTTTCTTCATTTCCTACTTAATTTTATAAACTCTTCTCCCTTTGTGGATGTCTTTGGTTACTTGCTATACTTTTTTCAGATGAAAAGGCATTAGGAACGCTAATATTCTCATTATACAGTCAGGTTGCAGAATTCTCTAAACCCTAAGCTCTTTTGAAATTCCTTAGACGAGCAGTTTCTGTCACACTGATCACCTGCAAGAATGACAATAATGAAGTAAATTAGCTGTATGCATTGTGGTAAGGTCATGATAGATAATCCTTGTATTTTCTTTTCTCATCAGGCTCTAGCAGTCGTTTACTTAGGTAGCAGTGAACAGTAGTAAGATATATACTAGAAAATTTATTTTTAAATATTGATAACAGGAAGTAGACCACTTAGCAATAATATAAATAAATAATATGATGAATACTGTGAGAAGTGCAAAGAGCTCCACAGTTAGAAATATTATGTTTGTTTCCTATCTCTCTATGAATCATTCACCACGATTTCAAGGAATATGAATCATTGTAAGACAATAGAAGAAAGTAGAGGAGAAAATATGATGTGAATCAAAGGGAAAATCAATGAAAGTATCTCAAATATAGTCATCCTCTCCCCATCCATTTAGGATATAACTGCTTGTTTATTTTCAGGCAGTCAGACAAGCAAAGTTTTGTTTGTTTGTTTGTTTGTTTGTTTGTTTTTGCTGTATTGGTTATTTGGGGGTGAGGGGAGTCCACTATTTAAAAATTTTTGTTTAAGGGATAATATGTTCATAATAATCTCTCAGAATTCTCATGAAGAATATACAGTAATAAAGTATGTCTGGAAAGTCATGAATCTCTCACCTCTATAATAAGGACTGATTTAAACTGGAAATAAATACAAGCTGTTTGGGTTTGGGTAAGATCAAATGCTAGGGAACTGAATTTATTATTATTTACTGATTTTATTTTTATTGGTCTCAAATATTTGTCTAGCACATACTCAATTTGAAAAGGAAAAGGAAAAGAAAGGGAAAGGAAGGGAAGGGAAAGGAAATGAAAGAAAAGAAAGGAAGGGAATGAAAGGAAAGGAAAGGAAGAAAAAATATGTTTCTTATCTTCAAGGAGTTTTCATGTAGTGAATACTAAACATTGTAATTTATAAACAGTGAGTTGATATTGAATAAAGACATTATCCTAAAACAAGTTATTGCTTAATAACAGCAAATATATAATACGGGTCATATATGCACATTCCAGTGGGTAAGAAGGAAAGGATACACTTGTCATAAGAAAAATCTGGGACCTTTTCAATATTTTTGAGGATACATTGTAAGAATTCATTTCTGATATTATGGAGCCAGTAGCACTGAACATTTGCTTTGCAAAATTTTGAGTGGCAAATGGAACTTCAGAAAACACACAAAAAGTGACTGCCTAAGTGAGGAATGCGCTTCTTTTGTGCAACTGTTCAGTTGGAGATGATTCAGAAGCAGGGTAAAGTAGATTATTTTCCTAAATCCATGAGGGTTTCCTGGACATTCAGAGGTCCTCAGAGACAACAATCTACAAAAACATGTATTTGCCATATTTCTTGTTAAGTATGATTGTGAAGCTATGTTCTGGAAGAAAAGATAAGCTTTGTTTGTTTTTTTTAAAAAAATGGCAATATTGGAATACTAGTTCAATGCAAAACATTCAAAATTGTCAATGTTTAGGATTTTTCTAAGTCCTTGAATTTCTGTTTTGAAATGGAGCAATAAAGGACAGATAAGGGCCAATTTTATTCCCTCTTGCCCTTCTTTACATATTGCTTACCTGTAGCATTATTTCATAAATTGGTTTATGAAATTATTGTTCTCTAACACTTTATTGAGCTCTCTACTTTATTTGGGTAACTTCATTATCTAAGTATTATAGCATAAAGCTGTTGTTTAATACATCTAAATGATTTTCACATTTTAATTGAAAACCTAAGTTAACAAATACAATACTTCAATCTCAGTTTAAGAAAGCAAATCCAAGACTTGAGAAGTTATCATTCTGAAATTCCTTTCTCTTGATTAATTCATTACGATCATATAGAAGATTTTAATTTTTTTCTTTTATTTTTAAGAAGATTGCCTACATTAAAAAAAAAAAAAGTTTGTCAAAAGAGAACAGAATCTCAAAGAGGAGAAAATTTGAACCGGCAGGAAGCTGTCAATAGTGTATTTTTCACTAAACACAACAGGTTACTTCTGAAGAAAAAAAAAAGAATAAGTCAAGTATTTACTCTCAAACATGTGCCATTATTCTGTCTAGTGAATGTTTGTTTTCTACAGCAAGAACACCAAACAATTAACAATGAAGGCTAAAATATAATGATTTTAATTTTAGCACCAGCTTCAGTATACTTGCATTTTTAAGTTTTAATTTTATGACCTAGCAAGCAATTATGGGTGCTAATTCTGAGGTACATAATAAAAAGTGCCATGTTAACTGCTTTTTCTTAAATTAATATATAAAGTACTTTGTTATGCTATTGTTCTAAGTGTTGAAATAAATAAGGTTTGTTTGTTTTTTTTTAATTCTCAACTTAGTTATACCAGTCAATCAGGAAATTCTGATAAAACATTTAAAACTTTCTTCAATTTTTTCTTTCTTTTTTTAAAAAAAAATATTTTGTAAACAAGAAGTACCTAATCCACATTGAAAAGGAAGAAGTAAAATTGTCCCTATTTGCAGATGACATGATCCTATATATAGAAAATTCTGAAAAATTTCACAACAAAACTCCTGGAGATAAATGAATTTAGCAAAGTGGTGAGTTACAAGACCAGCACCCCAAAATCAGTAGTGTTTACATACACAAACAGTGAACATTTGGAAGAGGAAATCAAGAAAAAAAAATCCATTCACAATAGCAACTAAAAGAACCAAATATATAAGAATGAATCTAACAAAAGGTGGAAAAGACTTGCACACTGAAAACTATAAAACATTGCTAAAAGAAATCAAAGAAGACCTAAATAAATGAAAGGAGATTCCTTGTTCATGGATTGGAAGACTCAGAATCATTAAGATGTTGATCCTACCCAAAGTAATATATAGATTCAATTCAATCCCAATCAAAATTCCAACAACCTTCTTTGCAGAGATGTAAAAGACATCATCAAATTTGTATGGAAGTGTAAGGGGCCCTGAATAGCTAAAGCTATCTTGAAAAAGAAGAATGAAATTGGAGAACTTGCACTTCTTGATCTTAAAACTTATTACAAAGCACAATAATCAAAGCAGCATGTGCTGGCACAAAGACATGCATAAAGAGCAGTAGAATAGAATTAAGAGCTTAGAAATCAACCTTCACATTTATGGCCAACTGAGTATTTGACAAGGTGGCAAAAACCATTCAATTCAGAAAGAACAGCCTCTTCAACAAATGGTGCTTGGATAACTGGATCACCATTTCCAAAAAAAAAAAAAAAAAAGGAGAGTAAAGAAGGAGGATCCTTACCTCACACCATATACAAAAGTCAACTCAAAACGGATCAAAGACCTTAAAAGAAATATCAAACTCCTAGAAAAAAATGTAGGGAAGCATCATCAGGACCTTGTGTTAAGCAATGATTTCTTAGACTTTACACCCAAAGTACAAGCAACAAAAGAAAAAAAGAATAGATAAATGGCACCTTATCGTAGTTAAAAACTTTCGCTACTCAAAGAACTTTACCACATAAGTAAAATAACAACCTGCACAATGGGAAAACATATATGGAAACCACATACTCAATAAAGGCTTAACATACAGAACATATAAAGAAATCCTTTAACTTAACAGCAAAAAACAAACAACCCAATTTAAAAAATGGGCAAGAGGCTTGAATACACATCTCTCCAAAGAAGATATACAAACGGCCAGAAAGCACATGAAAAGATGTGCAGTATCATTAGCCATCAGGGAAATACAAATCAAAACCACAATGAGATACTAGGTCACACCCACTAGAATGGCTACTCTTTTTAAAAAAAAATGAAAAAATCACAAGTTTTGGAGAAGATGTGGAGAAATAGAAGCATTCGTTCCTTGCTGGTGAGAAAGTAAAGTGGTGCAGATGCTGTGGAAGACAGTTTCGCAGTTCCTCAAGAAGTCAACTATGGAATTAGCATATGACCCAGCATTCCCACTCCTAGGTATATTCCCCAAAGAATTAGAAGCAGACTCAAACAGATATTTGCACACCAATGTTTACAGTGCCATTATTCACAATTGCCAAAAGATGGAGGCAACCCAAGTGTCCATCAACTGATGAATGGATAAATAAAATGTGGTATATACATATGATGGAATATCATTCCCCTGTGAAAAGGAATGGAATCCTGATGCATGAAACAACATGGATGAAATGTGAAGATATCTTGTTGAGTGAAATAAGCCAGATACAAAAAGACAGATATTGTATGACCTGATTGATTTGAAATAGTTAGAATAAGCAAACTCATAGAGTCAGACTCTAGAATATAGGTTACCAAGGGTTGGGGTGAGTATAGAGTATGGGAAGTTAAAGTTTAAATGTACAGGGTTCCTGTTTGGAATAGTAGAAATGTTTTGATCATGGATGGTGATGACAGTAGCATAACATTGTGAAGGTAATTAACAGTGCTGAAATATATATCGAACTGGGATTAAAAGAGGGAAATGTTAGATTGTCTATATGGTAATAGAATAAAAATTTTTGTCTATATGGTAATAGAATAAGAATTTTTAAAAACTCCATGGAACTACACTATACAAACAAAAGACCCTAAGTTAAATCATGAACTATGGTTACTAGAACAATTATAAAAGTGTACTATATCATCAGTTGTTAACAAATGTTCCACACCAATGCAAGGTATTAATAATAAGGTGGTATATGGGAATCCAGTATTTTATGCATGATTGTTCTGTAAACCCACATCTCTAATATAGAAAAAAAGTAAATAAAAAAAGAAAGAAAAAAGAAAAGAAATGCCTAGATGGAGAAATGCCTAGATGGAAATATTTTATTTTATATAGCCTAAAACTATGCAGAGTTTCTGAGTGTCTGTCTCATTTTAACTTTTATGAGAACATAAGGGAAAATGTGAAAGAAAACCAAAGTTTCATTGTATAAGATGAGTATGATATAAAGTTGACTTAAACATATATGTTTCAAGCCTCTTTGTGGCATTAATCTCTGAGCCAGTGGCACTCTAAATAAATCATCCTCAATATTCAAATATATATGAGTAAGGGAATATAATATATATTTTCATGTCAAAATTGCTCTCCCCGTCCTTTGATTACTTTTTAATTTTTTCCTTTGCATATTTCTACATGTGAATGATTTCCATATAAAAAAATCAACAAATATTGTTAACTTGACGTTACTAAATAATGTCATCTTCTTCTTCTCCCTTTGTGCTTAATATCTTCATCATCTCCCAAACTTGTTCTTTTACCTGCTAAGTTCATACTTCATTATGGATAGTGAATCATTTAAAAGTAAATTACACAAGGAAATTAGACAAAATTTCCATTTTAAATACAATATTTCTGTCACATAAAAAAGCTGGGTAGATTATGTACATGACATAGTGAGACAGCAAAATTCAGTTGTCTGTAATGAGATGAATGAGATGAATGACAATATTACCAATGAGCATTCACTAGGGTGACAGTGACATGTACCAGTCCTCCCCCTTCTTCCATTCAATAAAAATGTGTTTGACTGAAGGATTTTTCTCCTGTAGGCCCTAACAGTTACTTCCCTAATGATCCCAATTTCAACCATTGACCCAGAAATGAAAAACTACATTGCACAAAACTACCAGAGTGTACTATAAATAAGATTTACAGAATGTCATGTCCTTGAAAACATGAAATTCAACATGTTAGCAGGTCTTTCATTCAAAATTGAGTTCAAAAATAACATATTTAATGGGCCACAGAAAGAGACCAAGGCTAAATTTATAAGAAAAAATATTTTCTCCTCTATAATCTCTGATAATCTCTGAGATGCGAAGTTACTTCAGAACAAGGTTAACTGCCCAATTCCTTTCAAACACTTGGGGTGCCATTTCAATATTATTTAAAACACTGAGGAGGCTATGCAAGATATTTAATGATTTTTGGAAGTTGTTGATAGGTGAAACCTAGAGAATCCAGGTTTATACATGAAACAAAGTAATAAATTAATTTTAGCACTAACTGATCATCAGATTGATTAAATATTTTAACCAAATGTTAATTGTGATCACTTAAGAAAAAAACTTTGCTTAACAATTTCTAATTTTAAGCCCTTTTTGAGACTCAAGGCTAAAGAAAAGCATAGATTTAAATCTAGCAGTTATTCAGTTTAAGCACACTATTAAAATACATCAAGAATGAATTGGTTATTAAACTGCATAGAAATTTCCTTGACTGTTTCTACCTTTATTTTGACCATTTAGTTGACTCTTTATGCTTTTAGGAGCAGAATGCTGCACTTATCTACACACACATCGTGATGGATGTGTATGCAATAGTGATATATCATATCTGAATCAAATCACTCATATTTTTCCTATGCTGTTTTTAAGCATTGTGTTTTTATTTGAATAGTTTTTTTGAATAGTTTTAAGATAGCTTATATGCAAAGTGCTCTTGCTTGCTTACTTGACATGAATTTAAAATTATTTCTGAAATATGTGCTTTTAGTTTCACATTTTGCAATCAAATATCATTCTTTTTTATCCCATGAGCATGGAAAACAACTTTTCAAGAACTACTGTATGAAATATAGATGGATTTTTGTGTGTTTTTTATGTGCAATGTATGCTAGTGGTAATTGAATACTTCAGATAGTCTGAAGCAAATTAAGCATCCTTTACCCAAATTGACTTTTGCTAGTCAGTTTTATTTTTACTTGATATTCAAGAGGAGTTATTTTACACTTTCAGGTGAAAATGAAATTATAGCATGAGATTTAATGGCAATTTGGAAAGGTGACTCAAAAATTTTGGAAAAATATGTCATGATTTTTCCCCACTGGAAATAAAACTCACACTACCAAGTAACTTAGCAAATCACAGCTGTACATAATGAATGATGTCTATTATGGCAATGGAGCGCATTTGTGTTTTTAACATCAAGATACTGTGAAACAAGCTTATTTTAAAATACTATTACTGCATAACATAGATAGGTAGACTGAAAATGGCTCTATACATGCCTCTCATTATTTCATTAATTAATAATATTATAGGCCTGAGATTGCAACATTTCAATTTACACAGATTAAAAGCTATTACATGTGTTCCACCCACCCTTTTCAGAGAAGTAAAGATGTTCTTGACTTATAGGAAAATAAATAATGAGAGTGAAATTAGTAAGCCAATGTTGGATTAATAAAACCAATTAATGAGAAAGAAAAAGCAGAATAATGCCACTTTTTAATGGACCACACAAGACTTGAAACAGAAATTATACATACATATTAATCTTGAAAAATTATAAATTACTTTTACTTAGCTGTGGTACTTCTGGAAAGAGTTATAAGAACTAAAAACTTTTTATCAGTGTAATATCAATGATTGTAAATAGAAATGCTATAATGTTTTCATACACTTTTGGTGTATAAATGGTACACTTTATATTTCTTAAGGCATTTTCTGTTAACTAATGGAAAATTTATCCATGAATTCATAATCAAAGATGTTTTTAAAAATTGTAACTTTACACTAAGCTTATAATTATACCTGCTGAATAATATATAGCTACATGAAAAAATCACCATTTCCACCAATTGAGCATGAAATAAGTAAGGATACCGATTTATTAAACTGGAATATTATCCCATGAAGAAACACTGGGATAAACATCTAGATGTCAGAGAACAAAAATAAAGTTTATTTTACTGGAAATAAAGAATTAATTCTGTGAAAGTCAGCCACAAATTTTTCCATTACAATAAGTAGATTTTGGCCAGTGCTAAATATGAATCAAAAAGAACTTATCAATTGATACCAGAAAACTTTCCCAGTTTTTATTTTCTATATAAAGATATTAAGATTTTCCATTAGAGCAAACTTCTGCAAGGAAGCTGTGCTATTTAATGCTTTGTTGGAGCTCATCAATTCAAAAGGAATTTAATAATCTATAAATCTTCTTAGCTTTAACTTTTTTCGCATTTTCTCATACGACTTTTATTACAAACTTAAAAGAAATTTTGGAGTCTCCTCCAAATTTGGTAAGATATATCAATATGTATGTATATAATAATCCAGTACATTATTGTTGCCAAATGTATGCTCTACAAATGAAAAATTTAACAGACTAAGATGTCTTATTTATTTCCCTTTCCTTGGACAATAACATGATATAGAGTTACACAGATTCTCTGTGTATCTGACATGAGACCTCTTCTCAAAGTCTATCTTCCTAAATTCAATATATTATATGATAGATATAAGAAAGTTTTACCTAATGGCTATGAGAATTCAGAGTGGTGTCTTGAGGGCCTGAATATGGAGGAGAGCAAGTTAATCAAAGGAGAACTCCAATTAGCAGGTCTCAGTTATAGACTTTGAAGCTTTAAGGTGGTAGATCTTGAAAAGTAAAGAAATCACTTGGGACAAGGAGGGTTGTGAAAGAGTAGACAGTAACAGGATTACAAAGGCAAGTGTTGGGGATTGAATCATATTCCCCATAAAAGACTTGTTTAAGACCTAACCTCTGATCTTGTGAATGTGGAAACATTTAAGGATGTTATTATTAGTTAAGATGCAGCCAAATTGAATCAGGGTGGTCATTTATCCATACGACTAGAGGCCTTATAAAAATAGGTAATGTCATTCAGTAGAAGCCAGAAGCAGCAGGTAGAGGTTGGTAGAAACCAGACATAAGGAGAGGTAGATCACCATGTTATGGAGGCAGAAATGCTAAGTCAAGGTACCTCGAGGGTTGCAGCAAGCCAGCACCAGAATGCTATAGAGTCTGGAATTAAGCAAACCCTGCTGATACCTTGATATTGGATTTCTAGCCTCCCAAACTGTGAGACAATAAATTCCTATTGTCTGAGCCAACTGATGCATGATATTCATAGTAGACCTGGCAAACTAAGACAGCAAATTGGAGAAACATAGTTAGAAAGCTCCAAAATACATATATTTCATTGTGAATTGCACCTTTAACATTATAATGTGCACATATTTTACCCATTTTAATACTTTTAATTATTAATTTCACTGTGTTAGATACAAAGTTCATGATTTCTTTTTTATGTTTAATATTTGTCTAATATACCTTTCCCCCAATCTATCCATTAAATGCTATATATATATATATACACACACATATATATACGTCCAAACCTGCACATATACCCTATAATTTTTTTTTATATTTAGTGTTTTCATTATCATTACCTTGAAACTGCTTCCCATTTCCCTTTCATGCATGAATTCTTTAGAATTACTTTGCTTACTTTCAAAACATATTAAGATTTTCCAGTCATTTTTATTGACATTTAGTTTAATTGTGATAATGATCAGAGAATATACTCTGGAGATTTCAACCCTTTGAAATTTTGAGAATTGCATCATGAACCTGCATATGGAAAATTTTATTAAATATTCTACATGCATTTCAAAACAATGTCTATTCAGCTTTGTCAGTAGCAGTGTTTTATATATCAATAAAGTAAAAATGTAGTTGTATTTTCTTCAAATGTCAATATCTTTACTTTGATTTTTGACTGCTGCTTCTCTCTGGTACTGAGAGAAGATTATTAAAATCACCCACTACAATTTTTTATTATGGATATTTCATATGAATGGAATCATATAACATGACATTTTGTGTGTGGATTCTTTCATGTATTATAATTATTTCAAGGTTCACCCTTGTTGCAAAAATCAGTACTTCATTCCTTTTTATGGTTGGATAATATTGTTTATATGGATATGCACATTTCATATATCTATTCATGCATTGATAGACATGTGAGTTGTTTCCATCTCTTGCTATTGTGAATAGTGTGCTATGAACATTCATATACAACCATTTTTTCAACCGTATTCTAATTGTTTTAAGGCACGTAACTAGGAGTGGAATTGCAAGATCATATATGGTAAGTCTATGTTTACCTTGTTAAACAGATCCTGCCAACTGTTTTCAACAGCATATGCACCATTTTTCATTTCCAACAGCTATGTGTGAGTATTCCAGTATCTCCACTTCCTCATAACACCTGGTTGATAGTTCCCATCCTCTTGGGTGTAAATTTGCATCTCAGTTTGGTTTTGACTTGTATGCTCCTAATGACTAATGATGTTGAACATCTCTTGTGTTTATCATCCATTTGTAAATCCTCTTTTGAAAAATACCTACTAAATTCCTTTGCACACTTGAATTTATTTTTTTGGTCTTTTGTTGTAGAGTTGTAAGCATTCTTTATATATTCTTGCTACTAGCCTGTCATCAGATATTTGATTTTCAAATATTTTCTCCCATTCTGTGGGTTGTCTTTTCACTCCCTTGATAATGTTCTTTGAAGCACAAAAGTATCTGATTTCAATGATGTCCAATTTATCTACATTTTCCGTGTTGCTTTTTCCTTTTCTTCTTATTTAAGAAACCAAGGTGGAGAAGGTTTGCGCCTATGTTTCCTCCTAAGAGATTCATCATTTTAGCTCTTTCATTTAGATCCTTTATGTATTTCTCATTAATTTTTGTATATAGTGTTAGGTAGGAGTACAATTTATTTCTGTTGAATTGGATATCCTGTTGCCAAGAATAATTTTTTGAGAAGAATATTCTTTCACTCATTTTATGGACTTTTTATCCATGTCAAAAATCAATAATCTATAAATGTATGGCCTTTTTTTCCTGGTGTCTTGATTACAGTATATTGATTAAAATGACTATCCTTATATTAGTACCTAATTATTCTGAATACTGTAATTTTATAGTAAATTCTGAATCAGAAAATAGGAATCATCCACCTTGTTGATTTTTAAGATTCTCTAGCTATCTTGGGTCTTTTGCATTTCCATATGAATTATAGAATAAGCTTGCCTGTTTCACAAAAAAGTCATATATCTATATGTGTATTATTTATACCATGCTAAGTGTTAACAGAATAGATTTAATTCTACCATTCCAATCTGAATGTCCTTTATTTCTTTTCCATACTAAATTTCCTGGAAAAATGTTCAAGTGCAATGTTGAATGGAAGGAGGTAAAGTGAGCATCCTCTACTCCACCCTGATTGGGGGCGGGGGGTATTGCAACTTTTAGATTTCACAATATGGTAGGATGTCTTATTGGGTTTTAACTTCTATTTCTCTAATGACTAATATGTTTTGCCTCTTTACATATGCTTATTTTCATGTTGACATCCTCTTTGGTGAAATGTCTTTTCAAGTATTTTGTCCATTTATTTTTAGTTTTTAAAATGTATTACTTAGTTTTGGGCATAGTTTATGCATTAAGTTTATCAGATTTGCAATTTGCAAATATTTTCCTCAGTCTATGTTTTGTTTTCACATTATCTTAACAATATCTTTCAAAGTCCAATTTATCATTTTTTTCTTTTATGGATTCTGTTTTTGGTACTTTATATAAAAACCTTTGTTTAAATCAAGGCAAAAAAAATTTACTTCTAAACTTTCTTCTAGAAGTTTTATAATTTTAGGCTTTACATTTAGGTGCATGATATAGTTCTATTTAAATTTTGTATAAGGTGTGAAACATGGATTGAGATTAATATTTTTGCATATGTATATCTATTTGGTCCAGTACTGTTTACTGAAAACATTAGACTCTATGTACTGAATTTCATTTGCATCTTTTTGAAAATATATGTGTGGGTCAAACTCTGGATTCTTATACTATTGATCTACATATCTTTGTAGTCGCCTACACCAAGAGGGTGACAAACTTTTCTGTAAAGAACCGATAATATTTTTGGATTAAAGGCCACATATTTTTCTCCACCTTTCTTTCCCAAATATTTGAAAATGCAAAAATAAAAGTAAAAGCTTTTAGCTGATAAACCATACAAATAGAGGCCTGGGGCCAAATTTCACCCATGGACTGTATGTTGCAGACCTTTGTTCTATAACCTACCATCTTGATTATGATACCTTGACTGTACTATTGAGATTAGGTAATGTGAGTTTTCCAATTTTGCTTTTCAATTTCAATTTTTTTTTTACTATTGTATGTATTCTGCTTTTCCATACAAATTTTAGAATTAGCTTGGTAAATTCTAAAAAATTGCCTGCTGAGGTCTCTTAACATTTTTTATTTTAAAATAATTTCAAATTTACAGGACAGTTGCAAAAATAATACAAACCCTCTATGGAGAACCCCAACTTGCTCCTACCCCTTCAGATAACCCACATCCATTGATTTAAACATTTTGCCACATTTGCCATATCATTCTATGTATCTGTGTGTCTGTTTATCTATTTATCGATCTGTACATCTATCTATATCTATCTTTCTTTCCATCTATCTATCTACCTATCTATCTATTTTCTGAACATTTGAGAGCAGGTTGCATGCATCATATTAAATGAATACATAATACTTCCATGTACATTTCCTACAAGCAAAGGTATTCACTTATGTCATCAAGTATTTATCAAGTTCAAGAAATTTAATATTGATATAAAGCTTACATTCTATAATCTAATTTTCCTCATGTACCAATAACGTCTTTTTGAGCCTTTTTTCTCTATTCTTAGATCCCACCCAGTATGATATATTGCATTTAATTGCCATTACCTCTTTAGTTTACCTTTCTCTTTTTTTAAATTGTAGAAACATATACAACATAAATCTTCCCATCCTAACCCCTCCCAAGAATACCATTCAGTTGATTAATCACATTCGCAATGTTGCAGGACTCTTACCATCATCCATTATTAAAATGTTTCTTTTATTTTAAAGAGAAGACCTTCACTCATTTTTCATTAACCCTCCATGGCCCCTGCCCCCTACCCCTGGTAACCTGTAGTCAACTTTCTTTCTCTGTGAGCTTGTTTATTCTCTAATATTTTCTTTGTGGTTTCCACAAGGCTTATATTTAACATCCCAAATCTATAACAATTTTGTTTGCTTTGATACCACTTAACTTCAATAGCACACACAAACTGTGTTCCTCCAACCCTCTGTTCCCCCCCACCTTTATGTAGTTCTTGTAACAAATGACATGTTTATACATAATGAGACCAGAACCATTGATTTATCATTATATTTTGTGCATTTACTTTTATATCCTTTTAGGAAGTAAAAAGTAGATTTACAAATCAAAAAACATGATAGAACTGCAATTTATTGTTGCCCGCATAATTATTTTATCTTTACTGGAGAGCTTTATTTCTTCCTGTGGTATCACTCAATTGTTCAGTGTCCTTTCCTTTCAACTTGCAGCACTCCCTTTAGAATTTCATTTAGAGCTAAGCTACTGGTGGTAAAGCCCCTCAGCTTTTGTTTATCTGGAAATGTTGTAAACTGTCCCTAAGTTTTGAAAGACTGCTTGTCATATATAGAATTTTTGCTTGGAAACTTTTTGCTTTCAACACTTTAAATATGTCTTCTCACTGGCTACTTGCATTCATTGTTTCAGATGAGAAATTGGCTCTTACTCTTATAGAGTGCCCTGTGTACATGACATGCTTCTTCTCTCTTATGGCTTTCAGAATTCTCTCTATCGCTGTCATTTGACAATTTGATTATAACACGGCACACTCTGGATCTATTTGGGTTTATACAGTTTGGAGTTTGTTGATGTATGTATTCATTTTTGATGTGTATATTCATATCTTTCATTAAATTTGGGAAGTTTTCAGCCATTGTTTCTTTGAACATTTTCTCTGTCCCTTTTTCTCTTCCTTGTCTTTCTAGAACTCCCTGTGTGCCTATATTGGTACGCTTGATGGTGTCCCACAGGTTTCTCAGGCTCCATTTATTTTTCTTCATTCTTTCCTCTTTCTGCACCTGATTTCAATTTTCTTATCTTTGAATTCACTGGTTGTTCTGCCAGCTTCAAATTGCTGTTGAACCCCATTGGGGGATTTTTAATTTCTCTTGCTGTGGTCTTCAACTCTGTTAGGCTCTTTTTTCATAATTTCTATAACTCTATTGATAGTCTCTGTGTTCATCTATTGTTTTCCTTATTTCCTTTAGTTCTTTGTCCAGGTTTTCTTTTAGCTTTTTGAAAATATTTAGGACTATTTTGTAAAAAGTCTTTGTCTGGAATGTACCAGGTGTGATCCTCCTTATTAATATTTTCTAATACTTTAAACCTCTCCTTTGCCTGGGCCATCCCTTTCCCTGGTCTTTCTTTACCGATTGACTATGTGACTGCTCTCCTTCAGAACTTATCCATACAATGAGTTTACAGAATAACTCCAGAATAAAACATAGGGACATCCCTATTCCTTTCTGTGTATCCTTCTTGTCTTGGGCATGGGCATGGGCATTTGGCCCTAGGAATTTCCCCATTTATGCAGATATGAATGTCCCCTCTTCCCTGGGAAATCATTTTCTGATAGTCCTGGACACTGCACAGTATGTCCTATAGTAAGAAATCCCTTCCCCCAGGCAGCATAACTTGACTGTGCTCCCATGGCACTCTTTGGGAGAGCTCTGTGAGCCATCTTCTATATGCAGGACAAGTTCTAGGACAAGTCCTCAGGCCACCACCAGACAGATTGGAACAGACATACATGTTCCAAGTCTGTTCATGAAGGTTACCCTGCTCTGGAAATAGGACCATGGATCCACACTGTTCCCAGATCAGCTCCTTGCCCAGCCAGTGAAGGGTTGCAGGAGACACCAGCCAGGGTACCATGAGGCCCTACCCCTTTATCCTTTTTCTTGATTTGACACTTACCCTGTTATTACATACCTGTATTAGTCAGGGTTCTCTAGGGAAACAGAATCAACAAGAGATATCTAAATAAAAGATTTTATAAAAGTGTCTCATACAACTGTGGAGATGGACGAGTCCAAATTCCGTAGAGCAGGCAGCAAACTTGCAACTCCAATGAAGGTGCTCGATGAACTCCTGAAGTAGCCAACTGGCAACTTTGATGAACTCCTCAGTAAACACTTTGCTGGTGAGCTGAAGAAGTGAAGGTCCTCTGTCTGTCTTCCTTAACAGTCTTTAACAGTTTGGATTAAATCCAGCTGATTAAATTCTCTCATTGCAGAAGACGCCCTTCATTGATGCAATCAGTCATAGCTGCAGCCAATTGACTGATGGTTTAATAAACCAGCCTTCTGGTTTATTAACCAGCCACAAATGTCATTGCAGTAACAGTTAGGCCAGTGCTTGCTTGACCGGACACCTGGTCACCATCCCATGGCCAAACTGACACATGAACCTAACCATCACAATACCTTTAACCATTTCTGGAGCTTTCAGAAAGTTTCTGCCAATTTTTGCTGGTTATTCAAAGCTTCTGTGGGTGTTTGGAGCTCTGAAGCTTCTCACTCACCCATCTTGATCATGGTGGAGCCACGAACTCCTCTCTCCTGCTGAAATTTTGAGATTTTGATTGAATTGCATTGAATCCTTAGATCAGTTTAGAAGAAAAATATCATTTAAACAATACTGAGTCTTCTAATTCATTATCGTGGAGCATCTCTGCATTTATTTCACTCTTCTTGTTATCCTTCATCAGTAGATTGTCATTTTCAATGTATAAATATTGAATGTCATTATTAGTTTTATGCCTAAGTATTTTATGGTTTTGGTGCTATTATGTATTTTAATTTATTCAATTGCAGTTTCCAGTTGTTCATTGCTATTATATAAATAGACAACTGATTTTTTTTTTTACATTGACATTAGATAAGTTGTAGCAGCATTTTAGTACTTACTTTTGGATTTTCTATGTAGACAGTTTTGTTGTCTGCAAAAAGAACCAGTTTAATTTTTTCCTTTCTAATTTCTATGTTTTTATTCTTTTGTCTTTTATCTTTTAAACAAGAGTTGTGGGAGTGAGGATCATTCCCATGTTCCCAACCTTAGAGGGGAAATCATTCAGAATTTCATCATTAAGTGTCATGTTAACTACACTAGTACTAGTAGTGGTAGCCTTTCATGTCCTTTATTAAATTAAGGGCGTTTCCTTCAGTTCTACATGGCTGAGATTTTAGCATGAAGAAGTGCTGAAATTTGTTGAATAATTTTTTACTGTATTATTTTTTCTTCCTCACTCTAGCAAATTATATCAATGTATCTTCAAATGCTGACCTACCCTCGCAGACCTAGGATAAATTCATTTGATCATGTAGTATTATGCATTTTATATATTGCTGAATTCGATTTGCAAGTAATTTCTCAAGGATTTTTACATATATATTCATCAGGGATGTCATTGTAAGTTTCTTTTTGTATCTCTTTCTCTGATTTTTGATATCAGGGAAAGTGTAGTAAAATATGTTTCCAAGTATTCCCTCTTCTATATTTTAAAAGAAACTATGTAAAATTGGCATTGCTGCTGCCCTAGTAACAATTGACAAGAGTATACACCTTAGATTGGCAGTGTGTTTATGTGTTTGTGTGTGTTTGTGTATGCCTGTGTGTCCATATAATGGCTTTTAATTATGAATCCAATTAATGTAAAAAACAAACATTATACCACTTATCTATTTCTTCTATATTTGGCAAGTTGTATGTTTCAAGGAATGTGTCCATTTCATCTAATATCTCAAATTTATGGGCATATAATTGTTTATAATGTGTTCTTATTATCTTTTAGTTTCTGGAGAATATGTGGTGAGTTAATTTAATGTGAGCAGAAACTAATAAGGGTCTGGGATTACTTTAAGTATTAGCTAAGCTGTAGTTTTTTATACATATACTGACATGAAAGACACTGGTTCAGAGACACAGATCATTTATTACTCAAGACAAAAGCAAGAGTGACAGCAATATCTTAGCATTGGTCCCCCATGCCCCAATTTTCCTAAGACCAATGTTATAAGGGCCAGATGTTTGCCTGTGCGAGCAGTGAGTTTGAATCACAGAAAAGGAAGCCACAAATTAGGAAGCTCTAATACTTCATAGACTGTTGGCATATCTGCCCATCCTATTCTCCAGAGAGAAATAGAGCATTCATTAAGGAAACCTTTTCTGGAGGAAAGGGGAAATTTCTTGAAGTTTATTATCCCTGCAACGTAAGCAATGTCTCTGGAGAGGAAAGGGAGGCAGCTTTGGGTCTCCAAATCTCTTCAAAGGTCTCCGTCTTTAAGACACCATCTTTATCTTCCAAGGCTGTCGGCTATGCAAAGATCCTTGCAGTGACCTTTTCTCAGAAGGCCTGGACTTGCAAGAATGCAGAGAAACCCATGGCAAATTGTCTCTCAACTATTTTGCTATCACTCTACTCCAATCTCTCAAGATAGAAGACTAGATCATAAATCTGAGAACATTCTTGTTTTCTAATGTAAGTATTCTATACTAGACATTTCCCTCTAAGCCCTGTTTTATGTGTCTCCCTCAAGTATTGACTGTCTATTCAATTAAAAACATTTTCTATTTTCAAAATAATTTCCTCTTTGACCCATATGTGATTTAGAAGTCAATTGTTTTGTTTCCCAGTACTTAAAAATTTTCTAGATCTTCTTCTGGTATTGATTTTTAGTTTGATTTTCATATATCAAAGAATGTATTTGTAAAATTTCAAATATTTAAAATCCATAGACGTTTTCTAATTTCCCCGGATGTGATTATTCCATGTTCACTTGAAAAGAAGGCATATTTTTTTGTTGTTGGGCAGAGTGTTCCATAAATGTGAGGTAGGTCAAGTTACTGATTGTGTTGTTTAGGTCTTCTAATATTTATTAATTTTTTGTCTATTTGTTCTATCAATTACCTAGAGAGGATTGTTGAAATCTCTAACTATAATTGTGGATATAACTATTGGTTCTATCAACTCAATCACTTTTTCCTTCACATTACAAGGCTCTCTTCTTAGGACCCTACTTTATATATATATATATATATATATATATATATATATAGAGAGAGAGAGAGAGAGAGAGAGAGAGAGAGATTGTTCACATACCATACAACTATCCAAAGAGCCAAAGTGTACAAACAATTGCCCATGATACCATCATAAAGCTGTGCATCCATCACCATGATTACTTTTTTTTCAATTTTTAGAACATTTTCATTACTCCAGAAAAGAAATAAAGACAAAAAAAGGAGACTCAAATCCTCCCATACCCCTAACCAACACCCTCCTCCATTATTGATTCAGAGTTTTGGTATAGTACATTTGTTACTGTTGATGAAAGAATGTTAAAATAGTACTAACTGTAGTATACAACTTGCAATAAGTATATATTTTTTCCTATATGCCTCTCTATTATTAACTTCTAGTTATAATGTCATATAGTTCTTCCACTTTGTGAGAAAGATTTATAATATTTGTATAGTTAATCACAGATATTGTCCACAAGATTCACTGTTTTATACATTCCCATCTTTTAACCTCCAACTTTCCTTCTGGTGACATATGTGACTCTGAGCTTTCCCTTTCCATCACCTTCACACACCATTCAGCACTGTTAGTTATTCTCACAAAATGCTACCATCACCCCTGCCCATTTCCAAATGTTTAAGTTCACCTCCAAATGTTTAAGTTCACCCTGGTTGAACATTCTGCTCATAATAAGCAAACACTCCCCCTTCTTTAGCCTCATTCTATATCCTGGTAACTTATATTTCATGTCTATGAATTTACATATTATAATTACTCATATCAGTGAGACACTGCAATATTTGCCTTTGTGTGTCTTATTTCACTCAATATAATACCCTCAAGGTTTCTTCATCAACCTGTTTCTTTTAAGACAGTTTTGTTCACACACCATACATTCCATCCTAAGTAAACTATCATTGGTTCCCTGTATAAACACATATTTATGTATTCAGCACCATTACCACTATCAATGTAAGAACATCTCCATTTCTTTCCCAAAGAGGAGGAAGAGACAAAGAAGGCAGAGAGACAGAAGAAAAAGAAAAAAGAAGGAGAGAGAGAAATAAAGCAACAACAACAACAACAACAAAAACATGACAGCTAGAAAGCAACAAATGGAAAGGTAGCATTAACCTAAAGTAGAATAAAGAGTCAGACAGACAACATCACCAATGCCAGGAGTCCCATATTCTTCTCCTGCCCCCCCATCCCAATATGCATTTAGCTTTGGTATATTGCCTTTTTTATATTAAAGGGAGCATAATACAACGTTTCCATTAATTATAGTCTCTAGTTTGCATTGATTGCATTTTCCCCCAATCCAAACCTATTTTTAACACCTTGCAATGCTGATATTCATTTGTTCTACCTCATGTAAAAACATATTTGTACCTTTTATTACAATCATTGAGCACCCTAGGTTTTACTGAGTTGCACAGTCCCAGTCTTTATCCTTCGTCTTTTGTTCTGGTGTCCCACATGGTCCCAACCTTCCTCTTTCAACCATACTCAGAGTCATCTTTACCCAGTGTATTTACATTGCTCTGCTACTCACAAATTGTTTTCTAAACCTCTCACTCCTGTCTTTTCCTTTCTGTCTGCAGTGCTTCCTTTAGTGTTTCCTGTAGAGAAGTTATCTTGTTCACAAACTCTGTCATTGTCTGTTTCTCTGAGAATATGTTAAGATCCCCTTATATTTGAAGGACACTTTTGCCGCATATAGGATTCTTGCTTGGTGGTTTTTCTCTTTCAGTATCTTAAATATATCATCCCACTTCCTTCTTGCCTCCATGGTTTCTATTGAGAAATCTGCACATAGTCTTATCAATCTTCCTTTGTATGTGATGGATCGCTTTTCTCTTGCTGCTTTCAGGATTCTCTCTTTATCTTTGATGTTTGATAATCTGATTATTAAGTGTCTTGGCATAGGCCTATTCAGATTTATTCTGCTTGGGATATGCTGCACTTCTTGGATCCATAATTTTATGTCTTTCATAAGAGATGGGAAATTTTCATTATTTCCTCTATTATTGCTTCTGCCCCTTTTCACTTCTCTTCTCCTTCAGGGACACCAATGACATGTACATTCCTGATTTTCATTTTGCTCTTAAGTTCCCAGAGACATTGCTCATATTTTTTCCATTCTTTTCCCTATCTGTTCTTTTGTGTGTAGGCTTTCAGGTGCCTGTTCTCAGTTCCTGAGTGTTTTCTTCTGCCTCTTGAGATCTGCTGTTGTATTTTTCCATTGTGTCTTGCATCTCTTGTGTTGTGCCTTTCATTTCCATAGATTCTGCCAGTTGGTTTCTCAAACTTTCAGTTACTACCCTATGTACATCCAGTGTTTTCATTATACAGTCCATCTCTTTTGTCATATCCTCCCTAAACTTTTTGAATTGACTTAGTATTAGTAGTTTAAGTTCCTGTATCTCAGTTGAAGTGTAAGTTTGTTCCTTTGACTGGGCCATAACTTCATTTCTGTTAGTGTAGGTTGTGGTTTTCTGTTGTCTAGGCATCTGGTTTCCTTGGTTATCCCAATCAAGATTTCTCAGATCAGAAGGAAGAACTATTCAGTATCCGGTTTCCCTGAGTGTGTGTCTTCGAAAATTGGTACACCCTGTGAGGCCTCAGGTCACTGTGTTTTCTGCCCAGCAGGTGGTACCTGTCAGCCTGTAATTCCAGACTGGTGTAAGGAAGTGTGGCCTGTGGTTGTTTTCCCCCAGGCTCTGGGGTCTGGTCCTGAATGGAAGGTGAGTAGTAGAGTTGGGTCCCACCCCTTTCCTCTTAGGGAAGATAGACCCCCTAGGGAGAGGCCATTAGCATTTCAGTGGTCTCTCTCTGCCTGTGCTATCTCCACCCTTGTCTGGATCAGAGCACTGGAACTGAAAATAGCTGAGGCTTTCTCCACTGAGCCAAAACAGGGACAGAAGGCCTCTTTCAGAGCCAGTCTGTGGCCACTCTCTGGCTCTCCAAAGTCCATCTTCACCCAAAGCCTCTGTCTGCTTGTTGGGGATTTGTATCAAGCAGTCCACAGTTGTTAATTAAAATCCCAGTTGCAGCTCAGCTGTGCTATATTCACTCATTCAGAGAGAGCTGCTCTCTGACTCCATAAGGCTTTGCAGTTCAGACTGTGGGAGGAGAGGTCTCCCGGCTTGGATCCACAGTTTTTACTTACGTATTTATGCTGCAATCTTGGGCATTCCTCCCAATTGAGGTTGGTGTGTGATCAGGGGATGGTCACATTTGTCCCCCTGCAGTTATTCCAGATTATTTTCTAGCTGTTCCTGGTTCCTTATTAGTTTTTCTGGGGAGATTAACCAGCTTCCGCTCCTCTCTATGCCATCATGTTAGATCTCTCAAGAGCCTACATTTTTAATATCATTGGATTTGTATCTCCTCCCATAGCAAGTCTACTTTGTTTGATATTAATATTTGACTATGGCTCTATGTTATTTATGTATTGCTTGTTATATGTTTTCTTTTCTTTTACTTTTAATTTATACATGTCTTTATATTTTAGACAGATGTTTTGTAGACAGCTTACAGTTAGGTCTTGCAATTTTATCCAATCTGATAATTTCTGGATTTTAATGGGTGCATCTAGACAACTGCCATTTCATGTAATTATTGAAATTATTGAACTAAAATCTACCATCTTGTTAATTGTTTTCTCTTTTTCCATCTGTACTATGTTTAGCTTTTCCTCTTTTCTTGGATTATGTATTTTTAAGATTTCATTTTGTCCCCACTATTGGATTATTTGCACTTTTCTTATTTTTTAGCAGTTTCCCTGTATTTATATAATACATCTATAGTCGATCGCAGTTTACCTTCAGTAACATCATACAGGTACATGTGTAGAGTATGTACCTTAAAAAATATAGCTCCAGTACTTCCCTCTCATTTTCTGTGCTATTTTTATCACCAAATACATGGTTATATTTTTATCTTTACAGAGCCAATTTTCTTTCAGAGTATTTAAATTAAGCAAAAGCATTCATTTTTTGAATTCCAGTGCTCTTCATTTTATTGTTTAGATCTGTGTCTCTGTGTAGTATCACTTTTTTTTTTTTTTTGCCTGAATAACTCCCTGTGATATTTCCTTTGGTGCAGAGCTATTAGGAAAGAGTTCTCTAGTTTCTCTTTGTCTGAAATTGCCTTTATTTTCCTTTATTTTTAAAAGATATGTTCATTAAATATATGATTTGAGGTTGATGTCTTTTTTTTCTTTCATTAAATTCATGATGTAGCCATTTTCTTAATTGTATACTTCTGATAATTAATATTATGTAATTCTTTTCTTTCTTACTCTTTATGTAATGTATCCTTTTACCTTCTCTACCTGCCTTCAAAATTTGTTTCTTTATCTTTGTCATCAGCAATTTCAATGTGATGTGTGTAATTTTTGTGCTTTTCTTCTTCATCTAATCTATCCTGCTTGATATTCTCTGAGCTTCTTGAACCTTTGGTATAGTGCCTGATAATAATTTTTAAAAATTGTTACTGTTGTCTTCAAAACATTTCTTCTTTCTCTTAGACTCCAATTACACATATTTCATACCATTTAATATTTTCTCACAGCTCTTGGATGCTCTATTCTGTTTATTACTCTTTTTTTCCACTCACCTGTGTATATGTGTACATGTGCTTCAGTTTGAATAATTTGTATTGACCTATCTTCATGTTGTCTGATTCTTTCTTCAACTGTTTACTTATAAGTCTATTACAGACACTCCATCTCTGTTATTATTTTTCTTTTTTTTAGGATTTCTGTTTGATTATTTCTTAATGTTTTTATCTCTTTACCAAAATTTTCCATCTATTCATGAATGCTGTTCATCTTTTCATGAAAAACTTTAACAGATTAATTATAGATATTTTAAATTCCTTTGCTGATAGTTCCAATATTTGGGTAATAGTTAAGTCTGGTTCTGTTGATAGCTATGGCCTTTGGCAGTGTGTTTTGCTTTGTTTTCTATTTCCTTGCTTTTTGGGTGTCCTTTTAAAGCTGTAATTTTGTTTAGGACAATAGAGGTTCAAGTTGTTTTTTGTTTTTGTTTTTGTTTTTTTCCCTGGAATGAGCATGTTTCTTCTTTTGCTAGGCTTTCAGTGGATCTGGGGAATTAGGAGAACTTATTTCAGAATTGAGTTGAATATTCCTTATTGTTGTTCTTGCTATTTTTAGTCTCAGTATACTTCCTCCTTTAATTGTCATAATAATTACCCTGTGCTTAGGACAGGACTGGTCTGCAGGAGTATTTTTCTCCATGTCTTCTCTACATTCAAATTTTAGTCTTCTGTTTGTTGATATACCATAAGAACCTCTCTCTCTATCCAGACTCTGGCTCCTTTTCCAGTACTAGTTTACTGTTATTTGTCAGCCAGATGATAGAAAGTAGTTGGGAGGAAGGGTCTTCCCTATTGCCCTGGCTCATGCTCAGGTATGTGCTGCGTCCCTGGTTGCAGGAGATAAGTCTTATCGATGATCCTGATATTCCCAGGGCTCTAAGGGCTTTCTAGTTGTCTGGATCCATAATGTTTTCCTGCTCTTCCCACAGGTGATGAGGTTGCTTTTCTTTTTCTATTTTCTTCCCCCAAAAGCATTGGGTCTTCAATTGTGCCTTAATAGTGAGGGGGTTGTACAGGGGAGAAGAATCCAGATAGGGTTTCATGCCTTTTCTGGAAAATCTGTTGTTTCTGGTTTTAGTTTCCTTGGCTGCTCAAGCAAATACCTTGAATTGGGTTGGATTAAACAATAAGATTTTGTTGGCTCATGGTTTCAAGTTGGAGAATTCCAAAATTTAGGCATCAGTAAGGTGATTCTTTCTCCCCAAAACTGGTGTTCTGGGGCTGCCTGCTGACTATCCTTGGTCCGTAGCTTTCTTGTCATAGCAATGCACATAGCAGCTTTTCCTGGCCTCTCCCTTTTCATCCAGGTCCCACTGCTTTCAGCTTCTGTGGCTTTTGCTTTGTGTGTCTGAATTTTATTCCACTTATAAAAGACCCCAGTAATAGGATTAAGACCTATCCTCATTGAATTGGAACACACCTTTACTGAAGTAATCTCATTAAAAGTTCTACTTACAATGGGCTTATATTTAACAGAATTTATTAGTTTAAGACATGTTTTTCTGAGGTACGTAGCTCCAAACCACCACACTCTCATACTATAGGTCTGCACCATGAGGGAAGCATTTTGGGGTCTCTCTCCCTGCCTCTAAACTTTCTTTTCTGTTTTCTTTTTTTTTATTAAGATTTATTCACCCACCATACAATCATCCAAAGTATACAATCAGTTGATCATTTTACCATCATAGAGTTGTTCATTCATCACCCTGTTCTATTTTTTGAACATTTTCCTTGTACCAGAAAAAGTGAAAGTAAGAATAAAAAAATAAGAGTAAAAAAAGAATACCCAAATCCTTCCCCCACTCTTTTTCCTTTAGTTCTTTGCCCCCATTTTTCTACTCATCCATCCATACACTGGATAAAGGGAGTGTGATCCACAAGGCTTTCACAATCACATTGTCAACCCTTGTAAGCTACATTGTTATACAATCATCTTCAAGATTCAAGGCAACTGGGTTGTGGTTTGATAGTTTCAGGTATTTACTACTAGCTATTCCAATTCATTAAAGCATAAAAAGGGTTATCTATATAGTGTGTAAGAGTGCCCACCACCCGTTTGTCTAGTTTGTGGGTGGATGAGTGGAGAGGTGGGGGAAGGAAACAAACAAACAAACAGACAAGGGCGCCCAGTGTTCTTTTTAACTTTAGTTGCTCCTTTTCACTTTAATTATTATTCTGGTTATTTTTGTGTGTGTGGTAATGAGGGTGTCGGGGATTGATTTTGGTAATGAATGCACAACGATGTAATCGTACTGTGAACAATCAAATGTACAATTTGTTTTGCATGACTGCGTGGTGTGTGAATGTATCTCAATAAAATGAATAATAAAAAAAAAATTACAGGAAAGGACAAAAAAAAAAAAAAAGAGTGCCCACCAGAGTGACCTCTCGACTCCATTTGGAATCTCTCAGCAACTGAAATTTTATTTCATTTCACATCCCCCTTTTGGTCAAGAAGATGTTCTTCATCCCATGATACTAGGTCCAGATTCCTACCTGGGAGTCATATTCTGTGTTGCCAGGGAGATTTCTATCCCTGGGTGTCAGATCCCATATAGGGGGGAGGGAAGTGATTTCACCTGCCAAGTTGGCTTAGTAGAGAGAGAGGGCCACACCTGAGCAACAAAGACAGATTAACGGGGAGACTCTTAGGCACAATTATAAGCAGACCTAGCCTCTCTTTTGCAGTAACAGACTTCTTAAGGGCAAGTCCCATGATGGAGGGTTCAGCACATCAACCCACCAGTCCTCAGTGTTTGTGAGAACAATAGCAGCCATCCAGGTGAGGAAGCCCAACACCTCTGCATTCACCCCCAGCTCCTTAGAGGGGCCTATGCATATTTTTTTCATTTTTTTTAATTAACTTCATAAAAATTTTTTTTAAAAAGACAATAAAAAAACACTTCAAACTGAACCAGAACAAAGGACTAAGAAAAAACAAATAACCTAAAATAACTACAATACTTCCAACATGTTCCTACACTACTCCAAGAAAATATATAGACTATAACCCAGGAAAGGAATAAGAAAACAGATAACCTAAGATAATTACACTTCTGTGAACTTGTTCCTACCATACCCACCAAAAGTTAGCAAACCATAGTCATTCTTGAGCATTCCCAGAACATTAAATTTACCCACAATAACTTTTCTGTTCTTATTAGATTATCGTTCCATCTTCACTAATTGCTATCTATTGCTAGGTCCCCTAAATTCTACATTCAAAACCAGTTATTTTACATTTTTTGGTGTTCACATTAGTGGTAACATATTTCTCTTTTTGTAGCTGGCTTATTTTGCTCAGTATTATGTTTTCATAATAATCCATGTTGTCATATGTTTCATGACATCATTCCTTTTTGCTGCTGTGTAGTATTCCATCATGCATGTATACCACATTTTATTTATCCCCTCTTCTGTTGAAGGACATTTGTGTTGTTTCCATCTCTTGGCAATTGTGAATATTGTTTCTATGAACATTGGCATGCAGTTATCTGTTCATGTCACTGTTTTAAGATCTTCTGGGTATATACTGAGAATACAATTGCTGGATCGAAGGGTAACTCTATATCTAGTTTTCTAAGGAACTGACAGACTGTCTTCCAGAGTGGCTGAACCATTATACAGTCCCACCAACAATGAATGAGTTCCAATTTCTCCACATCCTCTCCAGCATTTGTAGTTACCTGTTTGTTTGATGGCAGCCATTCTATTTGGTGTGAGATGGTATCTAATTGTGGTCTTAATTTGCATCTCCCTAATAGCTAGTGAAGCTGAATATTTTTTCATGTGTTTTTTTTTTTTTTTTTTTTTGGCCATTTGTATTTCCTCTTCAGAGAACTGTCTTTTCATATCTTTGCCCCATTTTATAATTGGGCTATCTGTACTATTGTTGTTGAGTTGTAGGATTTCTTCATATATGCAAAATATCAGTCTTTTATCACATACATGGTTTCCAAATATTTTTTTCCCATTGAGTTGGCTGCCTCTTCACATTTTTGACAAATTCCTTTGAGGTACCGAAACTTCTAAGCTTGAGGAATTCCCATTTATCTATTTTTTTCTTTTGTTGCTTGTGCTTTGGGCATAAGGTCTAGGAACTGACTGCCTAATAAATGGTCTTGAAGATGTTTCCCTACATTATCTTCTAGGAATTTTATGGGACTGTCTCTTATGTTGAGGTCTTTAACCCATTTTGAGTTAATTTTTGTGTCGAGTGTGAGGTAGGGGTCCTCTTTCATTCTTTTGAATATGGATATCCAACTCTCCCAGCCCCATTTGTTGAAAAGACTGTTATGTTCCAGTTCAGTGTCTTTGGGGGCCTTATCAAAGATCAGTCAAGCATAGATCTATGGGTCTATCTCCAAATTTTGAATTTGATTCCATTGATCAATATGTCTATCTTTGTGCCAGTACTATGCTGTCTTGACTACTGTGGCTTTATAATAAGCTTCAAAGTCATGGAGAGTAAGTCCTCCCACTTTTTCTTTTTCAGAATATTTTTAGCAATTTTAATTAAACTTTTTAAATTAAATTATGTATGTACATATATACTTACAAATATTACAGTTTGTTATAGTTTTAGATAAAGTTCTAGGTACTAGATGTTAAAGCCCAATAGAAGGAAATTTGTAACAGCCTTGAATGCATTACATATATATATGAATAAAAACAGAAAATCAAATTTGAAACCAGTTTTTATGAAACAGTTTTTGGAAATGACAAATGAAAGCTAAAGAAACAAGGAAAAATGGAAATAATAAAAATGAAAGCAAAATTTCATGAATTGTGTGTGTTTATGTGTGATATAACAAAAATGATTTTTACTTCTTTGAAATGATTAATCAAATGAGACTGACAAAAGAGGGCAAAACAACAGAGTAAGCAGAAATAATAATAAGGCACTAACAAACAAAAATGGGGATATTATTATAATATATCTCTCAGTTTCATGCCATTAAATTTGAAGATATGAATGAAATAGTCAAAATTTAAGAAAAATAGAACTTGTTGGGGCAAGAGGAAGTAGAAACCTTGAATAGACCTTTACTTATCAAAGGGACTATAACTGTAATTTTAAAAAGAAACCAAATAATACATATTATATAATATGTAAAATATATATATATAATAACCAAAAAATAAAAATAAAAATAAAAACATAAAACACTAAAGTACCTTCCTACAAAGAAAAGTTCCATGACTTGATTGCCTCACTAATGAATTCATCCAAATAATTAAAGAAGAAATAATGCAAATCTTACACAAATTCCTCCGTGGACTAACAAAAAGTTCTCAGCTAAAAATCTTTTTAAAAATCATAAGCTTAATATCAAAACCTGAGAAGGAAATTAACAGAATAGAAAATTATAGATAGTCTTATGAACATAAAAGCAAACATCTGAAATAAAAATAGCAGAAAAAAATTCCAGTATACAAAAAAAAAAAAAAGGGTAATAGTTTATGACTAAATTGGATTTAATCCTGGAACCCAAGGTTGGTTCAACATCAAAAAATCAATTAATTTGCCATATCAACTGAATAAAAGTTAAAAATCTTATAACCATCTTCATAGATATATTAATACATTGATATCAGTTAATAATTAAAAACCCATGTAAAGTAGATAAAGGTGATGGGAACTCCTTTAATCTGTTATAGGATATCCACAAAATTTTTACAAATAATGCTAAATAGTAAAATTTTGCTATGGAAGTAAGGATAGTTAACACCCTTATTTTTAAAAATTTTGCTGGCCCTAACCAGTGTATTGGACAAGAGAATGAAATGAAAGTTATAGAAACTGGGAAAAATGTCTACCAAAAAAAAAAAAAAAAGCAGAAAATCAAATAGATAAAATTGAATAGATAGACAGACAAGAACTCATATGGGCATAACATAAAAGCAAATATGCAAATAGTTAATATACATGTGTAAAGGTGCTCAATTTTATTTGATGTCATTGAAATGTAGACTAAAATTACAGTAAGATCTAATGTAGATGTCTAACAGTGGCTGAAATTTAAAACAACAGTGACAAAACCAAGGATTGTGGAAGATATGAAAAAACAGATCTTATGTATAGCTGGCAAATGTTTAAATGGCAATACCTAATAGTGTTGAAACTGCAAACCTCTTGTGACCTAGAAATTCCACTTCTATTATGTATTCAACAGTAATGTGTGTATGCACACACACACATTTATTGCATATATAATTACATAACATCAACAGAAAAATGGGCAAATAAATTGTTATATTCATACAGTGAAATACTAGAGCAATAAAAATATGTAATCTTATCCTAAACCCACCAACAAGAAGGAACATCACAAGCAAATTGTTGGAATGAAAGAAGCCAGACATGCAAAGGTATATACTGTAATTTATATAAAATTTTTAAAGAGTCAAAATTACTATAGTATTAGAAATGTTTAAGGAAGAGAGGAGGGGTAATAAGGGTGAGAAGAGAGGGCATCTTATAAGTTATAAGTTTAAGCTCTTGACCTGGGTAGGTTATTCTCTTCAAGATTAATTCGTTGAACTCTATTTTTATGTTTGCCTGCTTGCCTTCATTGTGTGTTGCATTTCAATAGTTTAAAAAAGCCAAAAGAACAAAGCCAGTGTATTTCTTTGAGGCCTCTATGGTTTTTTTCAGATGATGTAATTTAAAAAAAATTAAATCTTCTCTGAGGCATATTCATGTAAAACTCTTCAAATATTAAACACAATAAAAATTCTTCAACATAAATATTCATGAAATGCAAACCCAAAAATGAATTAAAGAGGATTAAAAGCTATTGCTTTCATTCTTTAATTCTCAGTACTCTGTCACCCAATATTTTTCCTTGCAATGGATTTAGAGAGAACATGTGAAACTTCAGTATTTAGAGATGGCTAACAGAGAGCTGTTAAGCAAATGGAGCATAATTTTAGGATGCATGATTTAAAAGCCATAGTATTTAAGATTTTGTTACCAATTTTAATTTTGGATAAGGAAAATTTTCATTCAGAGCCAGAAAAACTTATATTTAGCCCAATGCTGCACAACTGTAAAAGGTTTGATGACTCCATTCCCTAGAATTCTGGAAATGTAACATTATTCAAATTCCTGCCAGAAAAGAGTTCAGTTTTTATTTAGTGGTAGTATTTACACATAGTATGCAAGGCTTTTTTGACAATTCTTTTTTAGCAAAATGGGTAGGCTTAATAGTAGTTTTCCTTCACTAATTAGAATTCTAGTGATTTGCCCTTTGCTTCAATTTAATACATCTGTCAGATCCAGTTGTAAAATTATATAGTAAGCTGTGAAGTCTAAGTTCCTTTGTAAAGACATTGTTTCAAGATTTATTATGCTGATTAATCCAAATCTCTGAATAGTTTTTCTTCTTTTTTTTTTACTTATCTGTAAAGTTTGATTCTATTGAGAGAACAATTCTGTTGAGAGAGGTAAATTGCTGTCATCACTTAGGTAATGACTTTTCTCCCAAAGATCTTGCATGTTTAAATGCTTAGAGTTTGAGTGAATGAACTTGATAAATCACAGGTAGGAGTGTGTTAATGACCATTGTGCAGCCTGTCTTGAGAGAGCAAAATACATGATTTATTCCTTAGAGACTTACAAGTGAATTCTATAATTTCATTTTTTATTAATTGTGTGGAGGGACTAAATGGAGTTTTTAAAATTTCATTTTACATTATAAAACTGGCAATTTTATGAATAATTAATGGCCAATTAAGAAGTATTTTAAAACTTCTCCCTATCTGTTAGGAAGTACTCACATTTATGCCTTTTTCTGTGAATTTCCAAGGTTTTTTTATATTCTTCCCCAAACCCACATTAACTTTGACCATTAAAAGTACACAGCAGGACAGCCAGGAGGCGGGGCAAGATGGCAGACTGGTGAGCTGTATGTTTTAGTTACTCCTCCAGGAAAGTAGGTAAAAAGCCAGGAACTGCGTGGACTGGACACCACAGAGCAATCTGTCTTTGGGCATACTTCATACAACACTCATGAAAACGTGGAACTGCTGAGATCAGCGAAATCTGTAAGTTTTTGCGGCCAGGGGACCCGCGCCCCTCCCTGCCAGGCTCAGTCCCGGGGGAGGAGGGGCTGTCAGCTCCAGGAAGGAGAAGGGAGAATTGCAGTGGCTGCTCTCATCGGAAACTCATTCTACTGATTCAAACTCCAACCATAGATAGACTGAGGCCAGACACCAGAGACTCTGAGAGCAGCCAGCCCAGCAGAGAGGAGACGGGCATAGAAGGAAAACAACACGAGAAGCTCCAAAGTAAAAGCAGAGGATTTTTGGAGTTCTGGTGAACACAGAAAGGGGAAGGGCGGAGATCAGGCCTTGAGGCGCATATGCAAATCCCGAAGCAAGGCTGATCTCTCTGCCCAGGGCACCTTTCCTTAATGGCCCTGGTTGCTTTGTCTATTAGCATTTCAATAACCCATTAGATCTCTGAGGAGGGCCGTTTTTTTTTTTTTTTTTTTTTTGTTTTTTTTTTTTTTTTTTTTTTTTTTTAAATCCTTTTTGCTTTTTCTAAAACAATTACTCTAAGAAGCTCAATACAGAAAGCTTCAAAGAATTGAAATTTGGGCACGTCAAGTCAAGAGCAGAACTAAGAGAGCTCTGAGACAAAAGGCAATAATCCAGTGGCTGAGAAAATTCACTAAACAACACAACTTCCCAAGAAAAGGGGGGTGTCCACTCACAGCCACCATCCTGGTGGACAGGAAACACTCCTGCCCATCGCCAGCCCCATAGCCCAGAGCTGCCCCAGACAACCCAGTGTGACGGAAGTGCTTCAAATAACAGGCACACACCACAAAACTGGGCGTGGACATTAGCCTTCCCTGCAACCTCAGCTGAATGTCCCAGAGCTGGGAAGGGGGAGCAGTGTGAATTAACAGAGCCCCATTCAGCCATCATTTGAGCAGACTGGGAGCCTCCCAACACAGCCCAGCAGCCCAGAACTGCCCTGGGGGGACGGCACTCACCTGTGACATAGCACAGTCATCCCTCAACAGAGGACCCGGGGTGCACAGCCTGGAAGAGGGGCCCACTTGCAAGTCTCAGGAGCCATACGCCAATACCAAAGACTTGTGGGTCAGTGGCAGAGACAAACTGTGGCAGGACTGAACTGAAGGATTAGACTATTGCAGTAGCTTTAAAACTCTAGGATCATCAGGGAGATTTGATTGTTAGGGCCACCCCCCCTCCCCGACTGCCCAGAAACACGCCCCACATACAGGGCAGGCAACACCAACTACACACGCAAGCTTGGTACACCAATTGGGCCCCACAAGACTCACTCCCCCACTCACCAAAAAGGCTAAGCAGGGGAGATCTGGCTTGTGGAGAACAGGTGGCTCGTGGACGCCACCTGCTGGTTAGTTAGAGAAAGTGTACTCCACGAAGCTGTAGATCTGATAAATTAGAGATAAGGACTTCAACTGGTCTACAAACCCTAAAAGACCCCTATCAAGGACAGCAAATGCCACGAGGCCAAAAACAACAGAAAATTATAAAGCATATGAAAAAACCAGACGATATGGATAACCCAAGCCCAAGCACCCAAATCAAAAGACCAGAAGAGACACACCTAGAGCAGCTACTCAAAGAACTAAAGATGAACAATGAGACCCTAGTACGGGATATGAAGGAAATCAAGAAGACCCTAGAAGAGCATAAAGAAGACATTGCAAGACTAAATAAAAAAATGGATGATCTTATGGAAATTAAAGAAACTGTTGACCAAATTAAAAAGATTCTGGACACTCATAGTACAAGACTAGAGGAAGTTGAACAACGAATCAGTGACCTGGAAGATGACAGAATGGAAAATGAAAGCATAAAAGAAAGAATGGGGAAAAAAATTGAAAAACTCGAAATGGACCTCAGGGATATGATAGATAATATGAAACGTCCGAATATAAGACTCATTGGTGTCCCAGAAGGGGAAGAAAAGGGTAAAGGTCTAGGAAGAGTATTCAAAGAAATTGTTGGGGAAAACTTCCCAAATCTTCTAAACAACATAAATACACAAATCATAAATGCTCAGCGAACTCCAAATAGAATAAATCCAAAAAAACCCACTCCGAGACATATACTGATCACACTGTCAAACATAGAAGAGAAGGAGCAAGTTCTGAAAGCAGCAAGAGAAAAGCAATTCACCACATACAAAGGAAACAGCATAAGACTAAGTAGTGACTACTCAGCAGCCACCATGGAGGCGAGAAGGCAATGGCACGATATATTTAAAATTCTGAGAGAGAGGAATTTCCAGCCAAGAATACTTTATCCAGCAAAGCTCTCCTTCAAATTTGAGGGAGAGCTTAAATTTTTCACAGACAAAGAAATGCTGAGAGAATTTGCTAATAAGAGACCTGCCCTACTGGAGATACTAAAGGGAGCCCTACAGACAGAGAAACAAAGACAGGACAGAGAGACTTGGAGAAAGGTTCAGTACTAAAGAGATTCGGTATGGGTACAATAAAGGATATTAATAGAGAGAGGGAAAAATATGGCAAACATAATCCAAAGGATAAGATGGCCGATTCAAGAAATGCCTTCACGGTTTTAACGTTGAATGTAAATGGATTAAACTCCCCAATTAAAAGATATAGATTCGCAGAATGGATCAAAAAAAATGAACCATCAATATGTTGCATACAAGAGACTCATCTTAGACACAGGGACACAAAGAAATTGAAAGTGAAAGGATGGAAAAAAATATTTCATGCAAGCTACAGCCAAAAGAAAGCAGGTGTAGCAATATTAATCTCAGATAAAATAGACTTCAAATGCAGGGATGTTTTGAGAGACAAAGAAGGCCACTACATACTAATAAAAGGGGCAATTCAGCAAGAAGAAATAACAATCGTAAATGTCTATGCACCCAATCAAGGTGCCACAAAATACATGAGAGAAACATTGGCAAAACTAAAGGAAGCAATTGATGTTTCCACAATAATTGTGGGAGACTTCAACACATCACTCTCTCCTATAGATAGATCAACCAGACAGAAGACCAATAAGGAAATTGAAAACCTAAACAATCTGATAAATGAATTAGATTTAACAGACATCTACAGGACATTACATCCCAAATCACCAGGATACACATACTTTTCTAGTGCTCACGGAACTTTCTCCAGAATAGATCATATGCTGGGACATAAAACAAGCCTCAATAAATTTAAAAAGATTGAAATTATTCAAAGCACATTCTCTGACCACAATGGAATACAATTAGAAGTCAATAACCATCAGAGACTTAGAAAATTCACAAATACCTGGAGGTTAAACAACACACTCCTAAACAATCAGTGGGTTAAAGAAGAAATAGCAAGAGAAATTGCTAAATATATAGAGACGAATGAAAATGAGAACACAACATACCAAAACCTATGGGATGCAGCAAAAGCAGTGCTAAGGGGGAAATTTATAGCACTAAACGCATATATTAAAAAGGAAGAAAGAGCCAAAATCAAAGAACTAATGGATCAACTGAACAAGCTAGAAAATGAACAGCAAACCAATCCTAAACCAAGTACAAGAAAAGAAATAACAAGGATTAAAGCAGAAATAAATGACATAGAGAACAAAAAAACAATAGAAAGGATAAATATCACCAAAAGTTGGTTCTTTGAGAAGATCAACAAGATTGACAAGCCCCTAGCTAGACTGACAAAATCAAAAAGAGAGAAGACCCATATAAACAAAATAATGAATGAAAAAGGTGACATAACTGCAGATCCTGAAGAAATTAAAAAAATTATAAGAGGATATTATGAACAACTGTATGGCAACAAACTGGATAATGTAGAAGAAATGGACAATTTCCTGGAAACATATGAACAACCTAGACTGACCAGAGAAGAAATAGAAGACCTCAACCAACCCATCACAAGCAAAGAGATCCAATCAGTCATCAAAAATCTTCCCACAAATAAATGCCCAGGGCCAGATGGCTTCACAGGGGAATTCTACCAAACTTTCCAGAAAGAACTGACACCAATCTTACTCAAACTCTCAAAACATTGAAAAAAATGGAACACTACCTAACTCATTTTATGAAGCTAACATCAATCTAATACCAAAACCAGGCAAAGATGCTACAAAAAAGGAAAACTACCGGCCAATCTCCCTAATGAATATAGATGCAAAAATCCTCAACAAAATACTTGCAAATCGAATCCAAAGACACATTAAAAAAATCATACACCATGACCAAGTGGGGTTCATTCCAGGCATGCAAGGATGGTTCAACATCAGAAAAACAATCAATGTATTACAACACATTAAAAACTCGAAAGGGAAAAATCAATTGATCATCTCAATAGATGCTGAAAAAGCATTTGACAAAATCCAACATCCCTTTTTGATAAAAACACTTCAAAAGGTAGGAATTGAAGGAAACTTCCTCAACATGATAAAGAGCATATATGAAAAACCCACAGCCAGCATAGTACTCAATGGTGAGAGACTGAAAGCCTTCCCTCTAAGATCAGGAACAAGACAAGGATGCCCGCTGTCACCACTGTTATTCAACATTGTGCTGGAAGTGCTAGCCAGGGCAATCCGGCAAGACAAAGAAATAAAAGGCATCCCAATTGGAAAAGAAGAAGTAAAACTGTCATTGTTTGCAGATGATATGATCTTATATCTAGAAAACCCTGAGAAATCAACGATACACCTACTAGAGCTAATAAACAAATTTAGCAAAGTAGCGGGATACAAGATTAATGCACATAAGTCAGTAATGTTTCTATATGCTAGAAATGAACAAACTGAAGAGACACTCAAGAAAAAGATACCATTTTCAATAGCAACTAAAAAAATCAAGTACCTAGGAATCAACTTAACCAAAGATGTAAAAGACCTATACAAAGAAAACTACATAACTCTACTAAAAGAAATAGAAGGGGACCTTAAAAGATGGAAAAATATTCCATGTTCATGGATAGGAAGGCTAAATGTCATTAAGATGTCAATTCTACCCAAACTCATCTACAGATTCAATGCAATCCCAATCAAAATTCCAACAACCTACTTTGCAGACTTGGAAAAGCTAGTTATCAAATTTATTTGGAAAGGGAAGATGCCTCGAATTGCTAAAGACACTCTAAAAAAGAAAAACGAAGTGGGAGGACTTACACTCCCTGACTTTGAAGCTTATTATAAAGCCACAGTTGCCAAAACAGCATGGTACTGGCACAAAGATAGACATATAGATCAATGGAATCGAATTGAGAATTCAGAGATAGACCCTCAGATCTATGGCCGACTGATCTTTGATAAGGCCCCCAAAGTCACCGAACTGAGCCATAATGGTCTTTTCAACAAATGGGGCTGGGAGAGTTGGATATCCATATCCAAAAGAATGAAAGAGGACCCCTACCTCACCCCCTACACAAAAATTAACTCAAAATGGACCAAAGATCTCAATATAAAAGAAAGTACCATAAAACTCCTAGAAGATAATGTAGGAAAACATCTTCAAGACCTTGTATTAGGCGGCCACTTCCTAGACTTTACACCCAAAGCACAAGCAACAAAAGAGAAAATAGATAAATGGGAACTCCTCAAGCTTAGAAGTTTCTGCACCTCAAAGGAATTTCTCAAAAAGGTAAAGAGGCAGCCAACTCAATGGGAAAAAATTTTTGGAAACCATGTATCTGACAAAAGACTGATATCTTGCATATACAAAGAAATCCTACAACTCAATGACAATAGTACAGACAGCCCAATTATAAAATGGGCAAAAGATATGAAAAGACAGTTCTCTGAAGAGGAAATACAAATGACCAAGAAACACATGAAAAAATGTTCAGCTTCACTAACTATTAGAGAGATGCAAATTAAGACCACAATGAGATACCATCTAACACCGGTTAGAATGGCTGCCATTAAACAAACAGGAAACTACAAATGCTGGAGGGGATGTGGAGAAATTGGAACTCTTATTCATTGTTGGTGGGACTGTATAATGGTTCAGCCACTCTGGAAGTCAGTCTGGCAGTTCCTTAGAAAACTAGATATAGAGCTACCATTCGATCCAGCGATTGCACTCCTCGGTATATACCCGGAAGATCGGAAAGCAGTGACACGAACAGATATCTGCACGCCAATGTTCATAGCAGCATTATTCACAATTGCCAAGAGATGGAAACAACCCAAATGTCCTTCAACAGATGAGTGGATAAATAAAATGTGGTATATACACACGATGGAATACTACGCGGCAGTAAGAAGGAACGATCTCGTGAAACATATGACAACATGGATGAACCTTGAAGACATAATGCTGAGCGAAATAAGCCAGGCACAAAAAGAGAAATATTATATGCTACCACTAATGTGAACTTTGAAAAATGTAAAACAAATGGTTTATAATGTAGAATGTAGGGGAACTAGCAGTAGAGAGCAATTAAGGAAGGGGGAACAATAATCCAGGAAGAACAGATAGGCTATTTAACGTTCTGGGGATGCCCAGAAATGACTATGGTCTGTTAATTTCTGATGGTTGTAGTAGGAACAAGTTCACTGAAATGTTGCTATATTATGTAACTTTCTTGGGGTAAAGTAGGAACATGTTGGAAGTTAAGCAGTTATCTTAGGTTAGTTGTCTTTTTCTTACTCCCTTGCTATGGTCTCTTTGAAAGGCTCTTTTATTGTATGTTTGTTTTCTTTTTAACTTTTTTTTTCATACAGGTGATTTGAAAAAAGAAGGGAAAGTTAAAAAAAAAAAAAAAAAAGATGTAGTGCCCCCTTGAGGAGCCTGTGGAGAATGCAGGGGTATTCGCCTACCCCACCTCCATGGTTGCTAACATGACCACAGACATAGGGGACTGGTGGTTTGATGGGTTGAGCCCTCTACCATAAGTTTTACCCTTGGGAAGACGGTTGCTGCAAAGGAGAGGCTAGGCCTCCCTATATTTGTGCCTAAGAGTCTCCTCCTGAATGCCTCTTTGTTGCTCAGATGTGGCCCTCTCTCTCTGGCTAAGCCAACTTGAAAGGTGAAATCACTGCCCTCCCCCCTACGTGGGATCAGACACCCAGGGAAGTGAATCTCCCTGGCAACGTGGAATATGACTCCCAGGGAGGAATGTAGACCTGGCACCGTGGGACGGAGAACATCTTCTTGACCAAAAGGGGGATGTGAAAGGAAATGAAATAAGCTTCAGTGGCAGAGAGATTCCAAAAGGAGCCGAGAGGTCACTCTGGTGGGCACTCTTGTGCACACTTTGGACAACCCTTTTTAGGTTCTAAAGAATTGGGGTAGCTGGTGGTGGATACCTGAAACTATCAAACTACAACCCAGAACCCATGAATCTCGAAGACAGTTGTATAAAAATGTAGCTTATGAGGGGTGACAATGGGATTGGGAAAGCCATAAGGACCAAACACCACTTTGTCTAGTTTATGGATGGATGTGTAGAAAAGTAGGGGAAGGAAACAAACAGACAAAGGTACCCAGTGTTCTTTTTTACTTCAATTGCTCTTTTTCACTCTAATTATTATTCTTGTTATTTTTGTGTGTGTGCTAATGAAGGTGTCAGGGATTGATTTAGGTGATGAATGTACAACTATGTAATGGTACTGTAAACAATCGAAAGTACAATTTGTTTTGTATGACTGCGTGGTATGTGAATATATCTCAATAAAATGATGATTAAAAAAAAAAAAAAAAAAAAAAAAAAAAACTAAAGGACAAATGGGGTGGGATGGGGGGATGATTTGGGTGGTTTTTTTCACTTTTATTTTTTATTCTTGTTCTGGTTCTTTCTGATGTAAGGAAAATGTTCAGAGATAGATTGTGGTGATGAACGGCATAACTATGTTATCATACTGTGGACAGTGGATTGTATATCATGGATGATTGTATGGTGTGTGAATGTATTTCAATAAAACTGAATTTAACAAAAAAAAAAAAAAAAAAAAAAAAAAAAAAAAAGTACACAGCAAAAGCAAATCCTTCTATTTCCTCACATGTAACGAAATGCACATATTTTTAAATATCTATTTTTAACTCCTTCCCCTCCACATACATGCATTTACTCATGATAAAGTTTGTTCATACACTCGGCTCTGCCAGAAAGACAAAGAATATAAGAGTAAGCAACCCCATGTTTAGCATCTGAATTTATAAAATAAAGTTGCATAAATACAGAGGGATATTTTCCTGAATAACAGACATTTTTAGAGAAATCTAGAGTAGTATTTTTCACAATGTAGTCTGTGACCTATGTAATAGACACCTAGGTATCTTATTTAAAATGTAATTTCTGGTTCCCACTGCAAATGTCTGAACCTGGGAGTGGGAGCCCGGGTGAAGTAGGAAGAGAGCAATAAAGCCTGGGTTTTCTACATTTTCATTAATATTTTTTCTTTGCACATAATTTAAAAAAATCACTGTTCTAAACAATTTCACAAAGGGGGAATTCTTTTAAGTAAAAGAGGAATGTTCATTTCTATAAAGCAAGTTTCTTCCTGTCATGGACATCCAACTTCAGTGTATTTTCCAATGAAGAGTTATGAGAGGTAGCATACAAAATCTAGCTAAGAAAGCCTTCAGGTCAGTCACTTTTAAAATTCTGGGTATAGAGTAGAATTTCTTAATCTCAGCTCTGTTGACTTTTTGGACCAGATAATTCTTTGTTACTGGGGGCTTTTCTGTGAATTCTAGAATGTTTAACAGCATCTCTGACCTCCACCCACTAGATGCCAGTTAGCCCTCCACAACCCTCTCATTTGTAACAACCAAAAATGTCTCTAGACTTTCCCAGATATTCCCTGAGGGTAAAATTGTACACTCTTCCCCAGGTGAAAAACACTGGTCTAGAGAAATGTTTATGAGAAACACGTCTTTCTTTACATTCACCTACAAGTGCTCTATACTTTGATGGCAACAGAAACTGGATTGCTGGAAAAATATGAACCATTTATATAGCAATTTATATTTTCATTTTTTATCACAGTTTACAAAAGTTGTCCTACTTCTGATAATTGGCTTTGGCTAGAATGGTTGATGCTTTTATCTACAACCCCTCCCCCTTTTATTCATCACCTTGTCCTTTTACCTCAGCCATATTCTTGTCTGTCAATAGTATTTTAGTTGAGGAAATTGAGGGTAATATTGTTTTCATGATTAGAAGTTGATGTCAGTGTGTAGAATGAAAAGTTATTTCAGAGCAAACTGTTTGCTGTATATAAGTGCACTTTGTCAGTCGTCCTTTAAAAGAAAGTATAATACTTGGTAACTTTAATTAGTTACATTGCACATACATTATTGACAGAGTATAAACGGTGACATGATTAGTCTAGTAATTTTGCATAAAATCCCCAGTCTTCCATTAATTTAATTTCATAATTTCTTATTGGTTATGCATTCAGTTTAATGCTATATCAGTTTGTTCTCTGATCTTTCAGATCTACATGAGCTAAAGTTCCCAAGGTCATGTCACTCTCAGTCCCAATGTGAGTTTTGCTGTTCTTTTTGATCTACACAAACAACTCCCTGTTGGTATGACTGAGAGTTCCACTAAGGACTCCCAGAAGACATACGGCCCTTCTTATTGTATCCTTGGGTTCATAATGAAGAAAACATCAAAATCATGCCACAAAGTCAGGAAAATTCTGTTTTGTGAGCTGAGCAGCTTTGTTCTCTAGAAACAATGTACTGTCTATAGAGAGCCTCCTACACGGGCATAAAAATGGACAACAATATAAGCATTGGATTAGATGGAGCCCTAGAACCGTGAGTGGTTTTCTTAAAACTACTTTCTAATCAATCCCCATGAAGCATTTTATTACACTTCTGGTAAAATAAATTTATGTTTAAAAGTATGGTAGTTTCATGTGCAACATTTAAGTGGTTGTTTCTTTAAAAGACAAGAGGAGTTTTGTTTTTTTTTTAATTTAAATAAGTTCCCTAAGATCAATGTTCTTGCTGATGTTTCAGATATCACAAGGGGGCACTCTTACTAAATACATCAGGAAAAAGGGCAATGAATTAAATCCTTTACTTGAAAAAATAAGGATTTTCAATGATAATAGTTACAGCCACACACATCTAATACTATTTTTCAATGTTAAATTTAGAGTATTCCAAAAATATGACCCTGCTTATTAAGAAAAAAAACCTTAATTCACTAACCTAATTGCAGCAAAAAAATTAGGGAATTAAATTTTCTTTAAGCTTGTACTTTGAAAAGGGCTTTTTCTTGAAAGTGAGTAAATATTTCTATTGATAATGTAAGTTTTAGAATGTTTCTTTTCATTTGTTATTTAATCATGGACTTTTTTTAAAATATAGCATTTTCTGCTTATACAAAGAAATATATTGTTGAGGCTGTCATTCACAAATTTTTCCTTTGTCAGCTAGTAAACATTTTACCTTTCCATGAATTTTACATGAGGTAGGGACTTGAATAGAAATCCATAAGTCCAGAATTAAATGAAATTTTATTACTCTCCCTATATGATGGTAATTCTGTTTTGAGTGTTTCAGGGATGATGATGACCTTTGAGGATGAACCCAGGTACATTATTTTAATATTATGATCAAAATTGGAGCTTAGAAATAGTAGGCATTTGGAAACAAGGTAACTGGTCCACATGAGTTTAAAACCATCATTATGTTAAGTAGGAATACAATCTATTACTCTGATTATGAGTTAGAAGTAAAAATAAAAAACAGAATTGCATCATAACTCTAACAATCGTAATTTTTAATATTTTCTGTGTTAAGGGGGAAAGATTATACCAAGATGGCAAATAAATGTCAAATTCATTAATGTGGTATTACTGTTGCAATTTAAGATGACTTATTTCAAATGTTTCAGATGAATGATTCTGTTAATGTTAAATCAATATATAAAATGTTTTTTATATATCATAAATAGAATATTTCTTGCAAGTAATCTTCTAATAATATTTAGAGATGAGCTTAGTATAGTTAAAAATTGCTAAGACTAGTGGGAAGAACCCTGACTTAGGAGTTAGAAAACCTAGATATATATTCTGGGTCTGCCATTTTATTTTTTTGTGTAATTGTGGATGAGTCAATTAACCCTTGAGGTTCTTAATTTTTTCACTGCAAAATGAGGGAGATGAACTAGATTAACTTTTAAAACACCTCGCTCTCTAATAGCTATGGTTAAAATAATCTTTAATTGATAAAGTTTTTACCTAATATAATAAAGTTCACTTGCAATTTCAAGTAATCAAGGATCCCAGCAGTCAGTAGAGGAAGACAAATAACTTATTCATAGGGTTCACAGTCAAATATCAAGTTACACGGGGACACTTGTTCTAGATTGCAATAGCTTTACGTTAAGATTTAAAACCAATATATAATAGTGGCTTCTATTAAAGTATTTAAGAAATATGGATGATCTAGACAAACTCATTGCAGCAAGTTTGAAAATAAATATGGTTGAGCCAACACTGAAGATATGATAGATCTTCATCGTGACAGTCTTTTATGTTTTCATCTCATTTTACTAAAATTTGACTTTTATAACCAGATATAATCATATCTTGGTTATAGTTCTGGGTATGAATTTGTATAACATAATGTGGAAGATTGAAACATGTGGTATATTTAGACATGTTCTTAATCTTAATCTGCATTCCTGTGTGTGTGAACCCATTGTAGATAGGACTTCTCAAATTTGTTATTTACAGTTAAAGTGTGGGCCAAGTGTATGAAGGTGGGTCTTAATCTAGATTACTGAATGTCTTATAAAAGGACAATCACAGAGCTGGAATCTGGAAGTCAATTGAACCTAGAAGAGAAAAAAGAGGACATCCCCTTGTGACCTGAGGCAGAGCTACAAGCTAAAGAATACCACTATTGCTTGGTCATATGGTAGTTCTATACTTAGCTATGTGAGGAACCACCGAACTGTCTTCCACAGTGGCTGCATCATTTTACATGACAACCAGCAATGAATAAGTATTCTTATTCTCCATATCCTCTGCAACATTTACTTCCTTTTTTTTAAATAGCAGCCTTTCTAATGGATGTGAAATGATATCTCACTGTGGTTTTTATTTGCATTTCCCTGATGGTTAATGATGTTGAGCATCTTTTCATGTGCTTTCTGACCATTTGCATATCTTATTTGGAGAGATGTCTATTCAAGTCTTTTGCCCATTTTTAACTTGGGTTGGTTGTCTTTTTGCTGTTAAGTTGAAAGATTCTTTATATATTCTAGATATTAAAACTTTTAGATATATGGTTTTCAAATATTTTTTCCCTTTGTGTATGTTGTCATTTTACTTTAATGATAGAGTCCTTTGAGAATCAAAAGTTTTTAATTTTGTTAAGTACCATTTATATATTTTTTCTTTTGTTGCTTGTGCTTTGGGTATAAAATCTAAGAAACCACTGCCTAACGCAAGATCCTAAAGATGCTTCCCTACATTTATTCTAGGAGTTTGATAGTTCTGGCTTTTAAATTTGGGTCTTTGATCAACTTTGAGTTGATTTTTCTATAAGGTATGAGGTATGGGTCGTACTTCTCGTTTTTGCAAATGGAGATGCAGTTTTCCAATCACCATTTGTTGAGGACACTATTCTTTCACAATTGAGTTTTCTTTGTCCCTTGTCGAAAACCAGTTGGCCATCAGAGATAGACTGTGGTGATGAACGCATAACTATGTTATTATACTGTGGACAGTGGATTGTATATCATGGATGATTGTATGGTGTGTGAATGTATTTCAATAAAACTGAATTTAATAAAAAAAAAAAAAAAAAAAACCAGTTGGCCATAAATGTGAGGAATGATTTCTGGGCTCCCAATTCTGTTCCATTGGTCTCTATGTCTGTGCTTGTGCCAGTACCATGCTCTTTTGATTACTGTGGCTTTTTAATAAGTTTTAAGGTCAGAAAGTGTGAGTCCTCCAACTTCATTGATCTATTTTTTTTTTATGGCTTTGTCTATTTGGAGCCCCTTACACTTCCATGTAAATTTGATGGTTGTCTTTTACACATCTGCAAAGAAGGTTGTTGAAGCTTTGTTTGGGATTAAGCTGAATTTATATGTTGCTTTGGGTAGGATTGACACTGTAATGGTATATTGTCTTCCAATCCATGAACATGGAATGTCCTTCTATTTATTTAGGTTTTCTTTAATTTCTTTTAGCAAAGCTTTGTAGTTTTCTGCATACAAGTCCTATACATCCTTGGTCAAATTTAGTCCTTAATATTTTCTTCTTTTAGTTATTGTGCGTAGAATTTTTTTCTTGATTTCTTCTTCTGACTATTCATTGCTTGTGTATAGGAATATTAGTGATTTGGGGATGTTTATCTTGTAACCTGCCACATTGCTGAATTCATTTCTTAGCACTAGGAGCTTTGTTGTGGATTTTTCTGGATTTTCTGTTTATAAGTTCATGTCATCTGCAAATAGAAAAAGTTTAATGCTTCCTTTCCAATTTGGATGCATTTAATTCTCTTTCTTGCCTAATTGCTTTGGCAAGAATTTCCAGTGCACTGTTTAATAACAGTGGTTAAAATGGGCATCCTTGTCTGGTTCCTATCATACATAGAAAGTTTTCAATCATTCACCATTGAGTATGATGTTAGCTGTGGGCTTTACATGTATGCCCTTTATTGTGTTTTAGAGTTTCCTCCTATTCCTACTATCCTACACATTTTTATTAAGAATGGGTGCTGAATATTTTCAAATGCCTTTTATGCATCAGTTGAGATGATCATGTGTTTTCTCCTTTCATTCTGTTAATGTGATGTATTACATTAATTGGTTTTCTTATGTTGAAACATTGATGCACGACAGAGATAAATCCCACTTAATCATAGTGTATAATTCTTTTAATAGGCTATTCCATTTGGTTTGTGAGATTTTTGTTGTTGCTGTTCATTTCTTTCTTTAGGATGTTTGCATTTTTTTTAATAAAATATATTGGTCTGGAGTTTACATTTCTTGTAGTATCTTTATCTGTCTTTGGTATGAGGACAATGTTGACCTCATAGAATGAATTAGAGAGTATAATATCCTCTTCAATTTTTTGGAAGAAAAATTTTTAGTTCAATTTGAGTTATGCCTTCTTAGAATGTTTGATTCAGTTTCCCTGTGAAGCTATCTGGTCCTCTTTGTTGGGAGGTTTTTAATAAATGATTCCATCTCTTCATGTGCAATTTGTTGAGATATTCTATTTCTTCTTGAGTCAATTTAGGTAGTTTGTGTGCATCTAAGAATTTGTACATTTCATCTAGGTTGCCTAATTTTTTGACATACAGTTGTTCATAGTATTGTTTTAAAATCCTTTTTATGTCAGCAAGGTCAGTAATAATGTCCCCCTTTTCATTTCTGATTTTCATTATTTGTATCTTCTCTCTTGGTTTATCAATTTTATCAATCTTTTCAAAGAACAAAATTTTGGTTTTGTTGGTTCATTCTATTGTTTTATTTCTTTTCTGTTTCATTTATCTCTGCTCTAATCTTTATTATTTCCTTCCTTCTTCTTTGGGTTTTATTTGCTCCTTTTCTAGTTTTTCCAGTTTTGAGGTTAGGTTTCTGATTTGAAACTTTTCTTCTTTTGTAATGTAAGCATTTAAAGCTAGAAATTTACCTTATAGAACTGCCTTTGGTGCATTTTATAAGTTTTTCTATTTTGTATTCTCATTTTCATTCACCATGAGATATTTCCTAATATCATTTTGTTTTCCACTTTAACCCCTTGAGTATTTAAGAGTATTTATTTAAGTAGTAATTAATACTACTTCTGTTATTAATTTCAAGCTTCATTCCACTGTGGTCAGAAAATATACATTGTATGATTTCAATGTTTTTCTAATTTATTGAGACATTTTATGACCTAACATATGGTAGGTCCTGGAGAGTGGTCCATGTGCACTCATGAAGAATACATATTCTGTTTTTGTTGGGTGAAGAGTTCTATATATGTCTGTCAGTTCTAGTTGGTTTAGAGTATTGTTCAAGTCTTGAATTTACATATTGATCTTCTGACTAGATGATCCATTCATTATTGAAAGTGTATATTACAGTCACATATTATTAATGTAGAAACATCATTTTCCCTTTCAAATCTTTCAGTATTTGCTTCATGTATTTTGGGGTTCTGTTGTTAGGTTCATATATATTTAAAATTGTTACATTTTCTTTTTGAACTGTCCTCTATATTAGTACATAATGACCATCTTTTTCTTTTGTAACTGTTTTTGATATCTGATATTCATATTGCTACCCCACCTCTGTTTCCGTTAGTACTTGCATGGTATATATTTTTCCATTCCTTCACTTTCAACCTACCTGTTTCTTTGAATTTAAGGTGAGTCTCTTGCATACAGTTGGGTCAGGCTTCTTTATCTATTCTATCAATCTCTGTCTTTTGACTGAAGAGTTTAATCCATGTACATTTAAAGTCACTACTGGTAAGGCAGGACTTTCTTCTGCCATTGTTTCTATTTAGACTTTGTATGCCTTCTACCCTTTTTTGTGCTTCAGTTCTTCTGTTAATGCCTATTTTTATGTTTGTTTGATATTTTGCATTGTATCATATTGAGTGCCTTCTCTTTTCTATCTGGATATATTTTTATCTATTTTCCTTGTGGGGTTAAAATTTAACATCCTAAATATATAACAATCATATTTGTCTTGATACCAACTTAACTTCAATGCACATTTACTTTTTCTTTACCCTTCTGTGCCACCACTTTTTGTGTGTGCTTTTTACCACTTGTGTCTTTGTATGTTGTATATACAAAACATAGATTTATCACTACTTTTAATGCATTTGCATTTTAGCATATGTAGGAAGTAAGAAGTGGAGCTACATGCCAAACAATACACTACCATAACATGGCATTTAAAATTACCCAAATGGCTACTTTTACTGCCAGTTTATTTCATTAGCTGCTTTGAACCACTGTCTAGTGTCCTCTCCTTTCAATCCGAAGAACTCCCTTTAGCATTGCTTGTAATACAGGTCTAGTGGTGATAAACTCCCTCAGCTTCTGTTTACCTGGGGATGTCTTAATTTCTCCCTTATTTTTGAAAGAACATCTCACCAAATATATAATTTCTGGTTGGCTTTGGTGTCTTTCAAAACTTTAAGTATTTAACCCACTGTTTTCTGGCATGCATGGTTTCTGTTGAGAAATCGGTACTAAATATAATTGGGACTCTGTTCAGGTTTGCTAATGCTGCCTTTTTGCAAAACACCAGAAATGGATTGGCTTTTACAAAGGGGGTTTATTTGTTTACATGGTTACAGTCTTAAGGCCATAAAATGTCCAAGGTAATGCATCAACAGTTGGGTACCTTCACTGGAGGATGGCCAATGGCACCTAGAAAATCTCTGTTAGCTAGGAAAACACATGGCTGGCATCTGCTCCAAGTTCTGGTTTCAAAATGGCTTTCTCCCAGGACGTTCCTCTCTAGGCTTCAGCTCCTCAAAAATGTCACTCTTAGTTGCTCTTGGGGCACTTCTCCTCTCCTAGCTTCTCTGGAGCAAGAGTCTGCTTTCAACAGCCATCTTCAAACTGTCTCTCATCTGCAGCTCCTCTCTCAGCTCCTGTGCATTCTTCGAAGTGTCCCTCTTCACTGTAGCAAGCTCATCCCTTCTGTCTGAGCTTATATGGTACTCTAGTAAACTACTCAAGGCCCATGCTGAATGGGCAGGGCCACGCCTCCATGGAAACTATCTAATCAGAGTTATCACCTACAGTTGGGTGGGATGCATCTCCATGGAAACACTCAAAGAATTACAGTCTAATCAACACTAATACATCTGCCCACACAAGATTGCATCAAAGAATATGGCTTTTCCTGGGGGGTATAATACAACAAACTAGCACAGACTCCATTGTACATAACATGCTTTTCTCTTGGAGCTTTCAGAACTCTCCCCTTTGCATTCAGTAATATGATCAGTATAGGACAGGATGTATTTTTCCTCATGTTTATCCTGTCTGCTGTTCTCTAAGCTTTTTGGATGTGACTATTCAAATCTTTTGCTAGGTTTGGGAAGATCTCTGTCATTATTTCTTTGAATAGTTCTCCTGTCCCTTTGTTTCTTCTCCATGGGGACTCCCATAGTCGGTATATTATATGCATGATGGTATCCCAAAACTGTCTTGGGTTATTTTCACTTTTTATAATTCTTTTTTTTAAAACTTTCTGTTACTCAGCCTGAAGATTAAAAATAAATGGAATTTCTATGACTTTTTATTAAGAAAACCTACTTGGTTAAAATTCCCAGGAAACATGAGAAAGTTCGTTATATAAATATTTTAAATGCCCTGAAACCAATACTTATTTAAACATATTTTTGAACATAAATAATCTATGAAAAAGCATAAGATACTAAAATCATAACTTATTAAATTATTATCAATTATTTTTCACAGGGTAGTCCAATGAAAATACCTCAAGTCTTATTTTTCAATTAATAAAGTCTGCTTTATATAAGACTACATCCATTTTGAACTAAATTTATTGTAAAAACATAGAATCTAATAAAAATTTTAAAGTTTTAGAAAACGATTTTTTTGCACCTTACAGAGAGCAAAAACCCCAAATTCATTCGACTTAGGAGAAATGTTTTGTTCTACATTATTTGTAAAACCCAGGGCCATGCTTCCTATAGTGAGGACTAAAGAACATGATAAGGATGTTACTCATTCTTTCATTTAATAGTTTTTGATTGGCAGTTATTATTCTGGAGCTTAAGGTACAATGTTACATTATTAATGTGCTCTCGTCTTAGAAAGATCATAGTCTTCTGGTAAAGAAAGTGACATGAAAATAACTAAATATGATAAAGTTTGAAATAGAAACATGGACGTAAGACAATATATTCTGAGAGCATGAAGGAGGAATATCTAGCATGCAAAGAGGAATGGGGGAAGGTTCTAGAGAAAGGGGACATTTGAGTTAGTCAAAAGAAAATTATTTTCCCAGATGATATAAAAGGAAAGGACTTCCATGTGGAGGAATAGCATAAAAATAAAGCATAGAGACATGAGAGGACACTAATATTCAGAAAATATAAACCTCTAATCTATGTACTGGGGATAGAACAAGAGTGGGGGTGAGGAAGCAGAGGAATTTGAAGCTAGAAGTATGAAAATGTGACAAAATATATTTTGGGAGAACTGTGAAAGACCCATTGTATGATATTGGAGTGAGGGACTTTATTTTGTGAGATAGCGTGGAGTCACTAGAGGTGTCGGCAGAGGGGTAGTTCAGTTTGCTAAAGCTGCTGAAATGCAAGGTACCAGAAATGGGTTGGCTTTTACAATGGGGATTTATTAGTTTACAATTTACAGTACTTAGGCCATGAAAATGTGCAACTCAAAGCATCAACAGGGTGGTATCAGGACTCTAAAGACAGGCCACTGGCATCCAGGACACCTCTGTCACCTGGGAAGGCACATGACTGGTGGCTGCTGGTCCTTCACTCCTGGGTTTCGTTGTCCTCAGCTTCTGGTTACAGTGGCCTGCATTCTGGCTTCTGTGGGTACTCTCTTAGCATCTCCAGGCTTTTCTTCTGTAAGCTCTCTTTGCTTTTTCTGCATTTTATCCTCTTCATAAAGGACTCCAGTAAAGGATTAAGACTGACCTTGAATTGGATGGGTCATGTCTCAATTGAAACAACCTAATCCAAAGATCTGTCTCACAACAGTTCTGCACCCACTAGAATGGATTAGAAGAACATGGTCTTTTCTGGGGTATGTAACAGCTTCAAATCACCACACCACAAGGGGCATGATTTAAACTTAGTTATTTTTTAAAAACATCATTCTGACAAACTACACGATACCATTAAATACCAATCAGCTGTTAAAATTAAAAAGATTAATGATATGAAAAATTGGTGAGGATATGGAACAACTGGTATGCTCAAGCTTTTCTAGTGGGAGTATAAAATAGACAATCATTTTGGAAAAACTGTTTTGAAGTTTTATAACATGTTAAACTCTAAACCCATTCTAGGCCTCAGGAATTCCACTTTTGGATGTTTACCCAAGAGAAATAAAAACATAGGTTCACAAAAAAGAATTGGATGAGAATATTCACAGCAACTTTATTTATAATAGCCAAAAATTGGATGGAATTCAAATGTCCATCAATAGGAAAAAAGATAAATTATGATATATTGATATAATGGAATACTGTGCAGCAATACAAATGGGTAAACTTAATATGCATGCAACAACATGAGTTAATCTCAAAATAGTATGCTGAGAAAAAAAGTCAGACACAAAACAGTGCCTATTGTATGAATCCATTTCTACAAAGTTTAAGAACAGCCAAACTAACCTGTTATGATGTAAATCATAATAGTGCATGGCTACAATGGATGGACATTGACTGGAAGTGGATTTGAAGAAGTTTTCTGGAGAGATTCCAATTTCCTAAATTTTGATTGGGTTCATGATTACAGCAGTACATATTTATTAAAACTCACTTCATATTTAAGATCTCTGCTTGTCATTAAATATAATTGTCACCTCAACTAAAAAATAATGACAACACTGATGAAAACATGAGATTAAAAAGGGAAGAGGCTGATAGCAAGAAAAGCACTGAGAAAAATGTTGCCCTATTACAGGTAAAAAATTTTAGTGTTTGAGTGACAACAGTTGCAATGATTCACCTTGGAGAGAATGAATCCTATAGAAGTTTCAGAGGAAAAGATGACTGTGTTCATAATGTGGTGATATGAGTGGGGAGGAGACCAAGAGAAGAAAGTTAAGAATGGGCTTTTTTTTTTTAATGTCACAGTAAAAAAAAGACACTGAAGGAGAAATATGAAGGGAAATATAATGATTTTAGTTTGATATGGGTTGTTTTGGTACATTTGTTATTCATTTGGCTAAATACAGTAGCAGTGAATATCTGGTTAAGATCCAGAGGAGATGGGTATATATTTATTTAGAGGTTAAAACAAAAAAACATAGGGCCTATGTCAGAGATCTGAGGAAAACCAGCATTTAAAGGGACAGATGGAGGAGTGAGCACACCAGAGGGAGAAGGGCTAGTTCGGTAAGAGTGGAACAGAAGCAAGAGGGGTTATTCACATGTATCACCCAGGAGTATGTTCATTTGTGCCCAAAGCTGCAGCAAGATAAAGTAGTTTATGGATATTGGAAACCTATATGAAATCTGCAGATCTATTTTTACTAAAGAGGTAAGAATTTAAGCCAATTTGTAACAAGTTCAATAATTAATTGGGTTGGGGAAAGTGTGATGAAGAGAAAGAGAAAAAGCCAACTGTCACTCTTTCATGAGTTATTCTGAAAATCTCAAGGCATCTTTACAGGACTTAATATGAGGGATTTAGGTTGTTGTGTTGTTGACATATCATAAAGCTAGTTAACAGTATTCCAATGAGTGTTGAAATCTACCATAAAATGTGATAAGCTTATCGTCACAGCCCAAGAGGGCCCTGCCAGTCCAAAAGCCAAAGAAGACAATGAGCATTTTCTGATACATTAACTTTTATTCAGGGCTTACTTACAGGGTGAGAAGTCGTGGAGAGATCATGATGGCTCTCAGGCCGGGCAGGCATCACGTTTGCAGGGAAGACTAGTGAGCGATGCAAAAAGGGCAGAAAGCCTTTTATAAGGGTTTAAGACAAAGGCCTTCCTAAGGGTGGGGGGAGCATAGATGCAGTAACAGGTCACTCTGACCTGAGGGGTGGTGCAGGAAGGACTAGAATAGCACTTGAACAATTACGTTTTGCTCTTTTTGTGAGACTAAGAGCCTCTCACTTCCTGCCTGTTTGCATAAAGTTACATTTTAAGGTCAATTTACCCTTTTTCTTTTTACTGGCTTAGAAAGACAATAGGTTAAACATTTAGCTGCCTGGGTCATGCAGACTGCTGTCCACCAAGGATCTGCAGGCCTGTTTTGCTCAGGCCATGGGTTGCCACACTTACGTAGTACTAAATGTATAAAGGAGACTCCTCCAGAATATATTTTGCACCAGGGATTGAGTCTTTTGAATGGTAAGACAAATTTTCAACTTGCGGTGTAACAACAGAATCCTCTGCAGTACTAATGATATTACGGAATTTCTCTTGACTTATAATCTGATCTCTTTTACTAAATTTAATATGAGATGTCATTATGAAAATTACGGTTTTATTTTTAAATGATGCCTTGGTTATGACAAAGGTATTTCTCCTATTAACAGTTGATTTCCATAGATAATCAAGTTGACCGTTAATGATATCAATCGACATTTAGATAATTTTAATAGTGAATCATAGTTGCTTTTGCCTAGTATATTTGTTTCTCTAAAAAAAAATCCTTATCAAAACATACAAAGATGTTGTTAATGAATGAGTGAGATGTTCTCTTAGAAAAGGTGAAATTTTTAATAATTTATTTTCTTATATACTTTTGGTTGTTAGACGCTATTTCTTAGGATTGGGACTATGTTCCAAAAGAATTCTTGTTTGGGTAAAAATATAAAAATTAGAAAAGAAAAGTGCCTTCTTTTAGTCTAAGTGGGATATTTTCTTCACATTTTTATTGTTAATTTTAAAAAGTTGAATTATATTATATGAGTAATTATCAAAATAAATGTAAGTTCATTTTTTAATTTTTTTAAAGAACTCATTTTATTTTAGTTATGAATTACACATGAATGCTGCAATATGTCCAATTATGTTCCTTTGAATTTGGTTCTTTCTATTTTGAATATAATCTTTTTCAAAGATTAAATTTCATCACATCCCCAGCAAATAAACACAAAAGCAGGACATGGCATTGCTTGAAATTTTTATTTAGAACAATTAAATCCGTCTCATAAGAGATCTTTAGGAATCACTCTACATATTCTATGATAATAAGATCTTTAACAATGAAGTGCTTATCAGTTTGCTCTGGTCAGTGCAATTTTCAAACTAAGTTGTTGTGATTGGCATAGAAATAGATTGCTACAGGTTAATTATTAATAATTGGCAGAAAATTCTGAATCTTTTCAATTTTACCTGGAACACATAAATATGAGGTATGAAAATTTAGTTACATTAATATAGCAGAGATTTACATGATGATGATTGTGTAACAACAGGTAATTATTTAATTGAATTGTACTACAATCATACAATGTAATTCCATACAGAAATTTGAAATTATATGTAGAAGACTATGTAATGTTATAAGAGATTAACAATATATTGTTAAATGGGAAAATCCATTTTCAGTGCCTTTTGAGGAAAGACTAATCCCTATTCTAATAAGTAAAGCCCCGGTGGAGCTTCCTGAGACTGGATTTCAGTCTCACAGAAAGAAGATACCAGCTCTACAGCTATTCGGTCTGTGCTTAGATTTAAGTGCAATTCAAGTTGGAAGGAGTTTTCCACCACTAAGACAATATTTGATTCTTATCTCTTTCATGTATTTCCCTTGATTTGTCTAGCAGTAGAGAAAGAGTGGATTGTGAATAATGGGTTCCCAAAGTTTCTTTAAAATAAAATCCCTTGCAAATGAAAGTCATAGACTATTAGATTTGGAAGAGGTCTTAGAAATTATCTACTTCCATCTGTTATTTGTATTGATAGGGATTTATTTTATTTTATAATTTGTAAGTATTTAATAATAGTATATTATTCTATTTCATTTTATTTTATTTATTGAAAGGAATTGAACTGCTGACTCACTCTGGGTTGCAAGATTGGTATAGCGCATTTGGGGCTAGAATTTAAGACCTAAAAGATTATGAAAAACTCATAGCTTTTAAATGCTGAAAAACAAAACAAAATTTAATGAGAAATTGACAATTTCACCAATTCTCAGTCATGGTAGGAGACTTGATCACAACTCTCAGGAAACAACAGATGGCTTAGAGAAAAAAGTAAGGATACAAAGGTTTGAATAATAAAAATTCAAACAGGACCATATAGACTATCTATCTGCATAGATATACACATGTATCATTTTATAATAAAGAGGAAATACATATTATTTTCAAACAGGCATCAAACATTAACAGTACTTGACCATGTGGAAAGTAGCAAAGAAAATTCCAAGGTACTAAAAATAAACAAAACAATCTCTGTGTACAAGGCTATACATCTTTTTTTTAATTTTTATTGGGATTGTTCAAATACCACACAATTATCCAAAGATCCAAAGTGTACAATCACTTGCCCCTGGTACCCTCATACAGCTGTGCATCCATCACCACACTTAATTTTTGTTCAATTTTTAGAGACTTTTTATTACTCCAGACAAGAAATAAAGTGAAAGATGTAAAAAGAAAAAAAAAGAAAAAAAAAAAAGAAAAGGAAACATGAATCCTCCCATATCCCTATCCAACCCCCCTCAATTGTTGACTTGTAGTGTTGGTATAGTCATTTGTTACTGTTTATAAAAGAATGTTGAAATACTAGTAACTGTATTATATAGTTTGCAATAGGTATATATTTCTTCCCTATATGCCCCTCTATTATTAACTTCTAGTTGTATTGTCATGCATTTGTTCTGGTTCATGGAAGAGTTTTCTAATATTTGTACAATTAATCATGGACATTGCCCATCATAGGATTCAGTTTTATACATTCCCATCTTTTGACCTCCTACTTCCTTTCTGGTGACATATATGACTCTGAGCTTCCCCTTTCCACCTCATTCACGCACCATTCGGCGCTGTTAGTTATTCTCACATCTTGCTACCGACACCTCTGTTCATTTCCACACACTTAAGTTCATCCTAGTTGAATATTCTGCTCATACTAAGCAACCACTTCCCATTCTTAAGCCTCGTCCTATATCTTGGTACCGTATATTTCATGTCTATGAGTTTACATATTATAATTAGTTCTTATCAGTGAGACCCTGCAATATTTGTCCTTATGTGTCTGGCTTATTTCACTCAGGATATTGCCCTTGAGGTTTTGTCATCAGCCCATTTTTTTTTTTTTTAAGATGGTTTTGTTCACACACCATACATTCCATCCTAAGTAAACAATCGATGGTTCTCTGTATGGTCACATATTTATGTGTTCACCGCCTTCACCACTATCTATATAAGGGCATCTACATTTCTTCCACAAGGCAGGAGGGAGAATCAAAGAAGGTAGAGAGGCAAAAGAAAGAGGGAAAAAATGACACCTAGGAAGTAGCAAAAGGAAAAGTAACCTTAAATCAAAGTAAAGAGTCAGACAATGCCACCAATGTCAAGTGTCTAACATGCCTCCCCTATCCCCCTCTCTTATCTGCATTCACCTTGGTATATCACCTTTGTTACATTAAAGGAAGCATAATACAATGATTCTGCTAGTTACAGTCTCTAGTTTACGTTGATTGCATCCCTCCCCCAATGCCTCCCCATTTTTAACACCTTGCAAGGTTGACATTTGCTTGTTCTCCCTTGTAAAAGACCATATTTGTACATTTTATCACAATTGTTGAACACTCTAGATTTCACCAAGTTACACAGTCCCATTCTTTATCTTTCCTCCTTTTTTGTGGTGTCTTACATGCTCCCAACCTTCCTCTCTCAACCGTATTCTCAGTTATCTTTGTTCAGTGTACTTACATTGCTGTGCTACCATCTCCCAAAATTGTGTTCCAAACCACGCACTCCTGTTTTCTCGTATCACTCTGTAGTGCTCCCTTTAGTATTTCCTGTAGGTGGGTGGCTTGTTCACAAAGTCTCTCATTGTCTGTTTGTCAAAAAATATTTTGAGCTCTCCCTCGTATTTGAAGGATGGCTTTGCTGGATATAGGATTCTTGGTTGGTGGTTTTCCTCTTTCAGTATCTTGAATATATCACACCACTTCCTTCTTGCCTCCATGGTTTCTGCTGAGAGATCTGCACATAGTCTTATGAAGCTTCCTTTGTATGTGATGGATTGCTTTTCTCTTGCTGACAAGGCAATACATTTTTAAAAAGAAAAATAAACCTCAAATAAATTATCAATTTGCATGCAAAGACATACATCCAAGGAATTCTTTGAGTGAATCGGTAAATGATACAAAATTAAAAATGATTGAGAACTAAATGAAAAAATATCATTACATTTAAAAACTGTTATGTAGCCAAAGAAATAATGAGATGGAAAATTTTAGCCTTAAAAACATTCACTAGAAAACAAAACAAAACTAAAATAAAGTAAAATAATTTTATTAGAAACAAAATAATAAAAATAACTTCAGAGAGAGACAAAATTCATCTCAAAATACTTGAATAAATAAATAAAAGACAAACAAATAGAAAAGAGAGAGCAGGATTGCTCAATAAATATCTGGCACATATGATCATGAAAGTGAAAGGACAAAAGAAGAAAATGAACAATACAAAAGAATAACGAACTATATATTCAGCATTTTAAACATTATAGAAGAATATTATGTACAACTTGAGTCTTGATAAATATGAAAACCTGGAAAACATTCAGACTTTCCTTGGAAAATATAATTAAATCAACTAGAAAACCCAAATTGATCATAAAAGGTAACCTGAATGCTACTACTCAAATAGAAAACATTATGAGTGACTTTTACCAAACCTGCAAAGAACAGACAATGCTTATTTTCTATCAGTTTATTCAAGGACATGGTAAAAGATAAAAATATATTCACATTATTCCACAAATGAAGGTGGATTTCAAAATAAACTCTAAACATGAAAAGCCTGGAAAGAAATCTCCCTTGCTAACAGAAAGCTTTTAAAATAAAATATTAGGCAATGATGTCCAGTGATATATTCATATACTATAGATAAACATGGTTTATTCCCATGGGATAGGGAATTTGTTAGGGTAATTTATCACATTAACACTTGGGGAAGAAGAGGGAAAATCACATGAGATTAAAAAGTTTTAATAAAATCCACCAAAATTTTTATAAATAAATGGAAACCTTCTCAACATAAAACATAATATCAGTTACTTAGGGCAACCATTATACTTATTGAAGAAAGTGGGTATTATCTCCTTAAAATTATAGATGAAAAAGCCAAGAGTGACTTCGCTTACCAGTATTATTTAATATTTTTCTAGAGGATCTAACCAGTTCAACAAGATAAAAAGCCATATATAAAATTCATTAAAGAAAGGTAAATAAACTCCTTATTTACAATGACCTTACTTTATTTCCTATAGTTATGAATAATTAATTAGAAAGAGTTATTAGAACAAGACTCAATAACAATAGCAACATACTGAACCAACCAGAACTATCATACATTTCCAAAGAATTAAAAATGTGAAAAGATGTATAAGAAACAATTCTAAAATAATACTGGCGTTTGGAAAAGCAGATTAGTTAATTGAGAGGCACATATCTTCGTACAGGTTTGTAGATAAACCCATTACCACCCTCTTTCTTGGGCAACAATTTTGTTTTATCTATTTTATGGTCATAAATAACCAAGAGACCCTTAAAATCACTCAGATCTTTTATTTCATAGTTTTGCTAATGTGCTTCGAAAGTTTAGGCATTATCATATTTTTGTCTTTTTGAGGTGTGAGGCACTAAGAATATTTCCTAAACTCACTTATTTAAATTAGCATGTTTTCCATTTTATGTGTCCCTTAATGAATTTGCTTGCTTTTCTATTGGAACGTGTAACATTTCTTATTGATTTGTAACTGTTCTTCACATAATAACGAATTAACTCTATGTTATATGTATCAAACATATTTCTCCCAGTTTGCTGTTATTCATTTGATTTTGTTTTGTTGTTTGTTTTTGGGATTTTAGGTTGTTTTTTATGTTTTTGCTTTCTAAGTTTTCTGTTATGCTTAATAATGTGTTCTCACTCTAAGATTATAAAATTAATACACATTTCTTAAAGATTCTGTTACTATGATTTAAATGTTTAATACCTCTAAAATGTATTTTGATTTGATGATAGTTAGATTTTGGACTTATAGCACTTTCTACAGGGTTCCTTTCTCTAACTCTCAGATAATTTAAATAACTTCAAAATTATCTGTTTCTGGAAGATTTGAGGAAAATCCATGACTGTAAGGATATGGGCCTGACAATTATTCTTCTTTCATTTATGATTGTTAGTATTTTTAGTTTAGCTTTTTTCCTTATCTTTTATTTAGCAAACAAAGATGATTTATAGTTTTAACGAAAATCATCAGTTTCTTTCAAATTTTTAAATTATTTGCCAGAGTTGGGCCAAATATGTTCTTATTAATGTGGATACGTGATTATTTCTCCAATCATAGACCAAATTTGGGGTATGTATACTTTTTGCTTTTCCTGATTAATTTACATACTAATATTTCATTTCCCCCAATGATTTCTTAAAGCTATTTATTAATTCCTTTTATTCAGTTATTAATTTTTGCATTTTCTGAATTTTTAAATTTTTTTGTTCTTTTTTGTTTGTTTTATATGTTTTATTGATATGAATGCTTACTTAATTTACTATAAACATTTGTATTTTTCAAAGACATACATTAAAGGTCAACAGATATCCATAAATGATAATGGATATTTACTTTTCTCTCAATGTTTTACAGTTGGTGGTTTCCCAGATATGCTGATTGTGGTCAGCAATCTAAATTGACTGAGATTCCAGTAATTTGGAATCTTGCAGATTTGAAAAGTTTCTTTGCTTATAGTCCGTAAACTGAAATAATTACAAATTGCACAATCCAGCAGCCATCTTAGCAGAAATTAAGACTGTAAATCCAAGTCTTTTTTAAAACTCTTTCATATGACAGTTTTCTGCCAAAAGTAGGGTGCATACTTCCTTGGAAGCTTTTGTGTTAGACGGCCTCAAGGATCAATACTTGAAAAAATAATATAAACACACAAAGAACAAGAATGACAAGAATACTTAGTTTAAAAATTCTTTGCTAGATAACACCTTAGGACTGTATTTACTTGTGCATTCAACTGAGAAGAAGCAATAGGTAAGAAACCTACTACATTTGGGGGAAGCTCCTTGTCTGGGCAGCAGCAAGCAGCCTGTGAATGGCATCCCCCAACTCAGTCCCCTGGACCCCAAACATTTTCTTGTAAGGAGTGAACTGTGACAGCTCTGTAGTGCCACAGAGGCAAACACCAACCGTGACTTTAGAGGTGGCCATGGAAGATGAGGATCAAGGAAAAACTGGCAGAGAGAAGAACTTTTGAGAATAATGAAAAAGGTATTTTCTTACACAGAGTAGTCAAGGATAGTCATTTTGGCTAATCAATTACTCCTTTAGGGCAGGGCGCTAGTGCTGGCAATTCCTGATGGACGAATGCTATGAACCAAAGACTGCTCTGTTTCCCTTTTATGAATGGAAGCTTGCATTTATTTTTCTGCTGCTCATCCACCTTTATACATTGCATGTATGGAGGGAAAATATCATATCTATTACTTGATAGGTTGCTAGGTTATGAGCAGCCATATTTGGACTTAGTGATGAAGATGGTGTATTGCCCAGAAATCCTGAAATTTAAGCTGGATGGAAAAAGTTTGTTCCTTTCAGAAGGGGTGAATATTTTCCAAGCATGGGAATAATACATGAGCATATTATCCCAAGGGGCAATGGATCATGGACAGCTAAATAAGTATCAATATCCATACTCTTCCTTAATAAGAAGGGTCTTGGTTTTTGCTAAGTATATTGCTAAACTAAAAGGTTGCATTCCTCAGTTTTCATTCCTTCCAGCTGAGCATGGGACCATGCCTCAGTTTGGGCCAGGTAAGCAGAAGTTAGGTGTGTGGCGTCAAAGAAATTTTCTTTGGAGGGAGAGAATATGTGCTTCTAGTCCTTTTCTCAGTTCTGTTGTTTAAATGTGATGTCTGGAACGCCAACAGTCATCTTGGACAGCATGGATAAGGGCCACTCCCATGGAATGGTTCAGAGAACTGGAAGAAGTTTGAGTCTCCAATTGATATAAAACTACCTTATGAGACTGGCCTACCTCTGGGCCTCTGTTGTACACTATTATACTTGTTAGGTAAAGACACTGTTAATTTGGTTTTCTATGGTATATTCAGTCAAACCTAATCATAATTGATTTATGTCTTTTCAACTGTCTTAAATTTTATTATTCACCTCTTTCATATCCTTATATTTTGCCTCCTTGATTCACTGTGTCTTAGAAATATGAATTAATATTTTACCAATTTAGATGACCTTAAGCCTTTTATCTAATTTTAGCATTTTATATTTGTATATTTTCAAACTTCATTGATTTTTCTTCTGGTTTCTCTTTTTAATTATGCTGTTTTTTCTTCCTTTCTTTCAGAAATTGAAAAGGGTGAAATTGTTTAGTTCCTTTACTGGCTACTATTTTAACATTGAATAATATATGTAAACCTTAATTTTTAATTTATAGCCTGCACATTCAGTTGCCATCCCAGTTCAGGCAGAGCAATATTCCAGTGTCTGGGCTCAGATATACCCTGCTCTGAATTTTACTGCTACTCAGGTTGGGAGATAGCCACACTGGCCCAGGTTACAGCATGACATTTTAGTTTTCAGGTCCTTGAGACAGTCTCCAGGGAGTAGGTTGTGGTAAGGGTTCTGGATAAGAATGTGGACTCTTATGGGTGTAACTTATTTATAACTTTAAAATATTTAGATATATGATCTATTAGTTTTCAAGGGCTGCTATAACAGAGTACCACAAACTTTGTGGCTTAAAATGATGGAAATTTATTCTCTCACAGTTCTGGAGGCTAGAAATCAGAAAATAAGGTTTTGGCAAAACCATGCATCCTCCAACACCTTTAGGGGAGGATCCTTCATTGCATCTTCCAGCTTCTGGTAGCTGCTGGCTTTTCACAGCATGTACTTAACTATCGTCTGTCTCAGTCTGTGTCACTACTTTTCTGATAAGGATGCTAGTGACATTGGATGAGGCCCACCCTAGTCCATTATGGACTTATCTTAACTTGATTACATTTTCAAAGATCCTATTTCTAAATAAAGTCACATTCTCAGGTACCAGAGTTTAGGACTTCATTATATCATTTTTGGGGAAACAATTCAACCCATATTATATGATAGGTGGACCTCCATTTGTAGTTTTGCCCTAGGCCTCACAAATATTAGGGGGACTAAATTTGAAAACCATCACACACAAATATAATTATTATTTAAATCTTAGGGCAACATTAGCTCTGGTTAAAAGCTTCTGCTGTCCACAAGTACTGAGACTGAATTACTATATTTACCATACATAATCAGTTATATTGTAGCTATAAAAGATCCATCCTTTCCCTTGCTTCAAAAACACAAAATTCCAAATCCCACCACACCATACATGTATACTCTGAATCTGCCAATTTAAGTAATACTCACCTTAAACTCTTGAGCGTATTAAGTATTCCACATTTGTATTCACTCATTGTTTTACTTTCCTGTATACATACCACCCAGTAGGTTGGCTTGACAACAGGAATTTATTGGCTCACAATTTTAGATATTAGAAGACTTGCTTCCTCCCTGGGTCAGTAGCATTCTGATTGACCAGCAATCCCTGGGTTCCTTTGTTTTCCTAACCCATGGTGATGTCTTCTCCTTTCTCTTTAGTTTCCACTGAATTCTACTCCTCCATGTGGCTTCCTTTTGATAAAGCCCCCAGTAAAAGCATTAAGACCCAACCTCATTCATTTGGGCTGCACTTTTAACTAAAAATAACATCTTCTAAAGGTCCTGTTTATAATAGATTCACACCTACAGGAATGGATTAATATTAAGAACACTGTTTTTCTGGGACACATAATTGGTAATAATCTATTGGTAAGGGAGGGATTCTCAGCCTAGGGTTCTAGGGATGGCTGAATACCCAGCACCCGACACTAGACAGAGAATACCAACAGCAGTTTGTTAGTCACGTACGCTCATAGCCCAGGACACAGCATGTCACTCAGGACCACACAGGAGTGCACTTGGGAACAGAGGGAACAAACAGAGGTTGTGGGAGCATGGTTTGTAGTAACAAGGGCTGGGTTTATCCCTGGTTCCCACAGGAGGATGTGATTGGCCTGTTTGAATAATTCCATGGTTGGGAGGGGAACTGAAGCCTGTCACTCAAGGATAAGCAGGAACTATGCCCAGTCTCCATGATGAGGAGGGCTGTTTGTCTAGGGGCCCTCATCCATGGGAGCAAAGTTAGGAGTGGTGCAAATGATTAGGCCATTCAATGCCCTCTAGCTTTTCCCCAGATGTCAAAGCATACATAATATTGGTCTTTAAATTTCATCCTTATACCACAGCTCTGTCTTTGGAAATAATTGTCTGCTTATATATGTCTTCTAAATTCACAGTCCATTGCTCTTCTATTCATTTTATTCTCTGAAGTAATACATTGTTCTTTTGCTTTGTTTTTACCTTAATGAGTTACTTTCTTGATAAAAATCTTTGTAGTAAGGACTGTTTTCAATTAATTGCAGTCTAAACTGAAAGTAAAAGAAGTCCGATGATGATAGTATGATAAAGAACAAGAGATTTATTTGTAATGCTAATAAAAATTTTACAGTGCTCACCAGGCAGTAATCACAGTGAATCAAATCTGTCCAAAGATCTCACGTAGCAGAACTTATCTATTTTTTTTTTACTGTATAGTTGTAATACTATGCAATTTTAACTGATTATTAATATTGGAATTCTCAATGCAGTTTCCTTTTGCCCCAGAGAGGCATATCAAAATTTATTTTAAGGGGGTTTCTCCCTCAGAGCAAAGGATTTTCCATTCAGTGTTTCAGGATGATTCATTTTGCTACTGAAATAGCTAACGGAAATATATTAACATGTTTTAAGTTGAGAGAGGTAGGCTTATTTAATGCAGGGCTCAAACTGCTCACTTTGGCTATGACAGGCATCACTGACCTTCTAAATTCTCACATTGTCATCTATGTGAGTTTGTCCTAATTTTAAAAGCTAAGCTGAGATCTCACTTTAAACATTGATGACTTGAAACACCAAATAATTTTATCATTGTTTCTGGAGAATTATAAATAATTTTCTCTTCACAAATTAATGAATAAGTTTGGAACTAATATAAAAGCAGGGACAAGGTTCAAACTCAAACTCTGTAAAATGTTTTATGCTATTAAAAATAATGTTGGAGTAAAGAAAGTCTGCCAGAAAGGTGGCAAATTGAATACACAATTAAAACCACAATAAATCAAAGATGAAGAGATCTTTAAAGATACATAATTTAATAAGTGAAGAGTGTGGGAGAAGACATCAGCTACAAAATGCGGATGATGGAAATCAGATGGACTAGGAAAGCAGTAAGGGATCCAGGAACACACAATCCTATGTAGGTAGACAGGAAAGTGAAACATAAACAATAATATCACTGCACAATCCCCAGAAGTCTCCAAATTGGAGACACTCAGTTGTCAGGTGGACCCATATATTCCTTGACCTACTCCATTTGCCCTTCACTCTCCCCAACAAGAGATTGGTGGTTTTATTGTTAAGAGAGGGTAAGACAATGGATCTCTGGATTTGAGACTATCAAGACTGGTGAGGAGTGGGTTGCACTCAATAACAGGGATTAAGCAAAAATATGCATACCAGATGCTAAGACCTGTCCCTACACCCCAATCAATTTGCCCTCAACTCACTTCCCTCAACTCTGCCAGCCAGACTTTCACTTCTCAGGCTTTCTAGGATAGACTTCCCTCAGAATCTGAGTAGCTCCATAGGGAATCCCAAAAGATAATAATACAGCATGTTCCCAAATGGCCTCCCAAAGGAGAACACACTGAATTGATGCTTAGTTTATATAAGCCTATTTACATGCCCAAAATATTCAGTCAACATATGAGTAAAAATGTATTACCTGACAGATGAACAAAGCATCTAATATAATTGATGGAGACTAAGATAAATAAAGAGTAGAAAGCAACATGGAAGGAACAAAATCTATGAAGATTTGAAAACTGAAAATCTTGAAAAACTTTAATTTGCATCCTTGGAAAGATAGGAGAACTATTGCAGCCATCAATCAGAAAAGGGTACTATAAAAACAGGAATTATCAGATGAAACAAAGAGCTCTTGGGAAAAAAAAAATATATGCAGCAAAAATGAATACCTCAGCATAGTGTTCTCTCAAAGAGAAAGGAAATTATCTGCTCTGAAGTAGAACAAAATGCAAAGAGATCAGTAAACATGGGCCAAGGACTTAAAGAAATATCAGGGCAAATACACACACACACACACACACACACACATACAATTAAAGAAGTTCTAGTAAAAAAGAACCAAGAAAATAGAGAGAAAAATCATTAATGAAACAAGGTAGATCATCTCAAAGATCTTCATCATGACATTTCAGACCAGTGGGATATATTACTGAAGTAAAATAAAATCACATAAAAAGTAATCAGAATCAGCCTGAATTTACTTTTTTGACAGTAACATCATAAAGGCAACCAAAAGGTAATAGTGTAATACCTTAAAAATTCTGAAAAAAAAATTTTTTTAACTACAATTCTTCCTCTAACAAAGGTATGGATCACAGTTAAGGGTAGAATCAGCATAAGAGGTCTCACATTTTTTACCTCCTTTGCACACTCACTCAGGAATCTACTAGAAGATGTACTTCAGCAAACAAACAAGGGAGAAAAGCAAGAAAGACTAAGACAGGATACAGGAATTAGGAGATCCATCACAGGAGAGAGAGACCAGGATTCCCCCTGGTGAGAGTGCAGGTAGATCCCAGATGTACTAGGCAGAGAGGACAAACAGTCCAGGGCAAGAGCAGTTAGAAGGCTCTGGGGTAGATTTCCTCAGAAAGATGAAACTAGTGAAACTATTTTCTCTGAAAATCTTGAGAAAAGACCTTGATAATTGGTGAAAAGTTTAAAAGTGTTAAATATCTAAAAAACTAAAAAAGATAATGATTAGCTCCAGGAAAACAAAAGATTTTTCAAGTAAGAGAAAGTAATTACAATTTATTGCATGGTTCAAATGTGAAAAGCACTTACATTGTCAGATTAAGACAAAAGGCTGTGTATTAGTATAATCAGAGTTACAATGCATCTCTATCGGGATGCTAGGGGTATATGGGAGGAAAGAAGAATCAATAAGAAATACCTAAACTTGGAAAAACAAAAATTAGCAACAAACACACATTGTAGACACAGGAGCAAAATATCAGCTTAAAGGGATAAAAATGAAAACTAGATGGGAGCGGGGGGGGAAAGGGACTGAATTTCATATAAAGCCATGTAGAATGGTTTGTCTTTTTAAAATAAAGCATGCATCACTTTAAGAACACAAAAAAAAGCCACCTTAGTGTTTTTAAAATCGTGTGTCAAGCCCATTAGAGAGTGGTGAAATTTATTTAGTTGGCTACTGTCTGCTTTAAAAGAATGAAATACAGTTGGAAAGAATAATAAAGAAAATATCAGGGTAATGAAAGTTCTGCTATCAATGCAGTAGGGGTGAGTTGTTGTTTGTCAACCTGGGTCTGGTGTGTGTGAGTCTGTGTGCTGTGTGTATACTGTATAATAATATGCAATGTATTTCTTACTTCTTATTTGAAAATACATTTGCTTAGTCTAACTTTCTAGTCATAGAGAGGGAAATAGGTCCAGGTAGGTGTTGACTTTCACATACAATATCAGACACAGCTGAGAACAGAACTCCTCCTGCACATTACAGTATAAATACTTTAAATACTTGCTTAATACAATGGCGTGTCTGTAGACTATGAAATGACAAGGCCTTGGGTTAATACTCCAGCCTTACTATTTGACTGATTTACAAATTTTGTTGGGCTTTATAGTTTTCTGCCATCTCTTACCTGTTCATTTAGTCTGTTTCACTTGTAACATTTTATTACCTTTAGTCATTTTGTGAGTCTTCATAAAGAGCCAGACATAAATGAATATTGTTGATCCACCATGTTTAATAAGAAATCACTATGATTGTTTGTTACTTTACCATGATAAGGAAGAACATAGCAGTTAAGGGATTATGTTGCTAACCATCTTTGTGACTTGGGATAACATCTATTCTCCTCTAATTTCAGCTTTCTCATTCACCATAGAGGATGGACTTATTTCCTTGCCTCTAGAATCTGTGCTTCAAAACTCTAAGAATTTCCTTGATGTTATGACAGATCCCACTCCTGCCATCATGACAATGTTAAAGTCAATATGCATCTTATAATTTGTACAATTAATTAGTAATTAATGTATTTTATGCTTTCACAAGGAATTCTTTCTAATTTTCTGAAAAGCCCCACTAAATCAAAGACATGCTTTTTTGACAACAACTAGGATCAAGAAATTATTGTAAAGAAAATTAAATGAACTGTCATTTTAGCACTTGAAAAGTTCTCTCTGGACCAGATGACAAAATGAACTTTGCTTGACTGTGAAAATTGTGGGAGTTAATTTGGATGTGTGTGTGTGAGTGTGTGTGCATGCAGACAGAAGTCTATATATGTGTCTGTCTTCAGGTTTTGCAAGATCACTAAAAAAAGAAGAGTAGAGTTGGTGCAAGAGTTGCTTCTTTGGCTTTGATATTCTAATTATATATCTAGACAGATTTAAAACTAGATAGAATCAGAAATTCTAAGTTAGAAAATACTTTACATTGCTTTAGTCATTTGTCAATTTTTCCCTACAAAAATTTCTTATACCAATTATTCCTCCAGCCATGTCCTGATACATACAATGACTGAAAATTTGCCAAATCATGACTGAATATAATCTCTAAGGCAATACCTTGTATCATTCACCTAATATGAAGTGTACATTTTCTATGCCTTCTGGTATCTTTGGAACAACTTTTTCTGTCTAAGGAACTTTCCTGTGAGTTCTGTCTTCCCAAGAGAGAAGCCAGAATTTGCTTCTCATTCTCCTTGAAGTTGAGGTTCCTTGATCAGACACAATGACATTTCAGAGTGTCAGACAGTGCAGAGTTGCAATGCATTTTTCTGGCAAAGTGAGAAAAGATGTTTTTACTCTCTGACCACAGCAGTTTGGGCTTCATGAGATCAGTCCTGCAGTGGTCAGTGTTTCTGGAAATTTCTCCAAGCCTGACTTTGTCTCTTCTGGAAATGTCGTGAGCTGTCTAATATATTTTTAATAAAATTATTTTATGCTTATATTTATTTGTATGTTTCACAGTTTGCTACTAAGAAACTGATGAAACACTGAGAGTTTTCATGTCTATTCCAATTAAGTAAAGAACAATGATAGAATAAAATTATTTTTAAAAGAGTATGATATATGGTTTAAACACTGAAGTAAACTTTTGAAATTTTAACTCTCTCCCTCTTCTCTAGTTACATATTTGCTCACTCATTTTATGAGCACCTGCTTGTTGCCTAGGTTATACAGAGATCATTAGAAAAGCTCTCTTCCTCCAGAAATTTAGAGCATGCTAAGAAGACAAAAAGGAAACAAATTTTAGGGTACTGTGTATTAAGTACTAAAACATAGATATGCAAAGAGAACTACAAGAAGCAAGAAGGGTCTTCAGTCAAGATCAAGGGACTCAGGGAAGGCTTCACATAGGATGTAGTACTTAAATTGAATAAATGCAACTCTTTGTCTTTGACTTAAAAATCCCTTAATTGTCCTGGAATTGTAGAAACACATGTTATCTTATTCAAGGAGGTAGTTCGTGAGCAGGAATGAGCAAATCTTGCCTTAAGAAATAGTAAAAGGGCTTGAAATGACATATTTGGGACCGAGTATCTGGCATTTCTCTATCCCCTTCTACTGGTAACTCATTCCCCATTCTTCCCCAGCCACCAGGAGAACTTCCATTTTCTTGCCTGACCAATTGGAGTCAGTAAGCTATTTTTTTAAACCCTCTTGCTGAGAGATGTCTGTGAAAGCAGAGAATTGAGCCTCCACCCCCACCAGGCATCAGTGTGACTGAAAAAGGCAATGTGAATCAGGGATAATCAGTACTCCACTTTCCTCCTATCCCTGTTGTTAGCTGAATCCAGTAGGGAGCAAAACCTCCATCTTCATGCAGTACATTAGTTTGCCAGGGCTGCTGTGACAAACACCACAAATCTATTTGTGTAATCAAAGAGGATTTATTAGGCAACAGCTTTTGAGGCTATAAGTCCAACATTGTGGTATTAGCGGGGCATGCTTTCTCCCAGAGTCTGAAGCATTCCGATGCTGGCTTGCTGCAGTTCTTGGGTTCCTTGACTTGCATCTCTGCCTTCATCCCATGGGGATCTGCCTCATTCTCTGTCTCCCTCTGATGTTTTGCTTTTACTCACTATGTCCAGATTTCCTCTGCTGACAAGGACACTTCAGTCATACTGGATTAAGGCTTCCTTGATTCAATTTAGGCTCATCTAAATAGGATCTTTGAAGATCCCATTCACAACACCACACCTAAACTAATAATAACATCTTCAAAGGTCCTACTTCAATTGGGCTCTTGAAATTAGCTAGAGAGAAGCTTCACTTTACACATAGAGAATATCAATTTGAAAGATAATGTATTTCTCATTTGAAACCATGGAAGACAGAAAGAAAGGCCAAAATATATTTTATCTGCTAAAAGTAAGGAACCAATAATCACAAATTCTATATCCAGTGAAACCGTCCTTCAGATTTGAAAAGGAATGATGATATTCTCAGATGAAAGACAACTAAAAGCAAATGACTTTTGTAAACCAATAATCTTAAAGTTTGGCTAAAGGAAGATTATGAGAAGGAAAATCATAACAAAAGAAGGCTTGGGACTTCAGAAAGGTCAAACAAACAAACAAGAAAAGAAAATTGGAATGGGAGAAAGGAGGGGTAAATAAAATAGATTATCCTTCTCATGAGTTTCTTAAATCATATTTGATGATTGAAGGAAAAAGTATAACATTACCTGGTATGTTGCTCCATGTGTACAAAAAGCACATATTCAAAGAGTGTTGTAGGTAAAGGGACTTAAATGGAAGTGAGGTTTCTACACATTGCTCAAAGAGTATAAATGTTGGTACCAGTAGACTGTGATACGTATGTATGCACATTGAAATACACACAGCAACAAAGATAGACCACATTTTGGGTCATAAAACAAACCTCAGCAAATTAAAAAGGATTGAAATTATACAGAGTGTGTTCTCTGACTGTAGTGGAATAAAACTTGAAATCAATATCGAAATGATAACAGGAAAATCTCAAAATACTTGGAAATTAAACAACCCACTGACATGCTAACAATCTATGGGTCAGAGAGGAAGTTTCAAAGGAAGTAGAAATATATAGAACTGAATGTAAATGAACAAACAACATATCAAAATATGTGGGATGCAGCTAAAACAGTGTCAAGAAGGAAATTTATAGTATATAAAAGCTTATATTATTAAAAAATAGAGATCTCAAATCAATAACCTAATTTCCTATCTTAAGAAATTAGAATAAGAGGAGCAAAGCAGACAAAAAGCAAGCAGAAGGAAGTCCTGTATCCATTCAAAGGATAATAAGAGAATATTACAAATAATTTTAGACATAAATTTGACAACTTAGAAAAAAAATAGATCAATTGTTTGGAAACTGCAAACCAACGAAATGCAACCATGATGAAATATGCAATCTAAATAGTTAAATAACAAGCAAATAGTTGAATTTTTAATTTAAATGTTCCCCAAAATTAAAAAAAAAGTCAATAAAAATGTTCAAAATAAAAGCTGAGCTGGACTGAACTGGACTGTTGTTGACTGCAATCCAGAGTCTTGGCTAGTACAGTTCTTTTGAATTAGTGTTGTTTGTTTAAAAATTCCTTGTAAAAAAGAGGAGAGTTACATTATTGATCTATATTACCCCTTGTTTCTTTATGTTCTCAAAACATAAGAAATGAGTTAGCTTGAGTCAGGGAAAATGCTGAGAAGCATTTTATGCAGTCAAGTGAGTCACATTAGATTGAAGTACTCTTCAAAAGTGTGTTTTAAGAAAGGAAAGTCTTTTGCTTTGACTTTTCTAGATATCATTGTTCACTCTATTTGTGTTTATACATTAGTGGTCATTTAGATATAAAACACATAAATTTTAAATGTCAACAGCATGTTATCACACTGCTGGCTGTTTTTGTACTTACTCCTTCCTCTACAAAACATGTTATTTCCACCACACCTTTCCTTGGGCTAATAACATTATTATTCTTCAAGGCTCAGAAGTCCTATTTCCTAAATGACCAGTTTCTTCACTTCCACAGTATCCCATGAAGATCTTTTTTAGAGATCTGTTACACTGGTAACTCTTGATCCTGCCTTTGGTAAAACATTGCTCTGATCTTGCATCCTTTGAGAAACTAGACCCTCCCCCGCTTAAAAAAAAAACAACAATTTGATAAGGACTGCTCCCTGTCACTGTTCCAGAATTGGGTTGGGATTGGCTTATGTCAGCCGTATCTTATCCTCCAGGATTCAGGGACTTGTTCAGGGTTGGGTGTATAACCAAATCAAAACCAATGTGATTCAAGGAAAGCATTGTCGGAGCAACTATGGGGGAAACTCCCTTTGTCTAGTGTAGGAGCTCACCCTTTTCTTCAACCACCCACTTCTATGGGGATTTGAGGTTTGTAAGTGCCTTGGCCGTTTTTTAACCACCAGAAAAGCCACTGAATTTTGCTGGAACAGAGTTGCATATTATAAATCCCATAGATGAAGCCGGCTAAAGATGGAGAAACCTAGGGTCTTCAACACCTTTGTCTGAGCTGTTTTCTAGGGTAATGCCTAACTTTAAATTTTTACTTATGTATTACGATTAATTCACAGTTGAGCTTCCTGTTATTAATTCTGCATGAGATCTGAGCTACATAATTCCTGTCTTAGTACTTACTCATTATGCTGTGTTTTCCTCTCTGGCAAGAGTGTGAGCTTTCTGCGGACTGGGCTCATGTAACAGCTTATTCACATTTTTATCCTCCATGTCAAGCTCATTGCATAGCACATAGAATGCAATCAATTAATATTTCTGAAAGTAAATAGGAGAATAGCTTTTTAACTTAAAAAGAGGCAAAACTTGTTAATTTTTAGTCAGACAATTTTACTGTCGGATATCTGGTAAAATACAGGATTCCTGATGTTGAATGCATGGACAATAATCATAACCCTCTCTTTTTTTTAGTACCATTGCCTTACAAAGAAAGAACTCTCCCTTTATTCAAGAGTAAAGAATTAGCTGGCAAGAATTTTCAATAGGACTTGGGAAAGCACTTACACTCTGAAAATAGATAACTAATAATAATTTAATAGAGAAGGATACGTGAAGCCTGCATTACACTAGTTAGGTAAAAACAAGCAAATCAAAATTTCACTCAGATTAACGTTTGTCTAGATCCTAATTTAGAAACTCTTACAGCCATTTTTTGAATATAATACCCTAATCTGCCAAATAGCATTCCAGGTTAAAGAATAAACTCAGTGCACATAGAGTATTATATTAAAGCTATTAAACTAATAAATCTGCAGGTCAAACAAATTTATTAAAAATCTCTATTTATATGAATCTTAAGGACCTAGGTATTTTCAAAATCTTATATTTGTTTTACCTGCATATTTAATTTAATAATTTTAAAATAAGAATCTACGTTCCTATATGTAGAATGAGTTTATTTTTTAGATGTTCTTAAACATTTTATTTTATCCATTTTTATATCAGTACCTTATACCCTTCAAGAAAATTCATGTATTTATAATTAACAGTCGTGGAAATAAAAATACCTTTTCTTAAAAAAATAAGAAATATACCCTAGTTTAAAGTACAACCCAATAGCACTTGCCCAATTGGCCACTTTCCAGTATCATCAGCTTTGTAATTAATTAATTTAATCAGATTCATCCAATGATTTAAATGCTGAAACAAATACCTTTTTAAGAATTACAGTGATTGAACTGATTGATATGCTTCTGGTATTTATTAGAGCTTTGAAAGATTGTTTGCCTACTGAATGTTTTAGATTAAGTTACATCACAAATTATTTATCTGTCAAATTATCTGTCAAATTATTTATCTAATATTTTCTGTTTGCTGAAGTGGGGTTGGTTCTAGAAATAAAAACTGAAAACAATATAAAACAAAAACTGTTTACAACCTATTCCAGCCATTCCATTCTGGCTTTTGTTTTGTTTTGCTTCATTTTTGATTCTCCTAATGCAATTTTAGTAATTACTGATACTTTCTGCTAAAATAAGAACAGATTATGCCTAAGATTTAAATTGTTTCAGTAAATAAAATTCTAAACAAGTACATAGACTATGCTTTCTTGGCATTTTTTTCATCATGGTGTCAGCACGACTTTAATTTATCACTGAATTTTTAATGTCCATGGCTTTGCTTTATTCTTTTTCACTTTCATATGCTGAATTCAAGCTCAAAGGTGAATGTGGCATAAGACACCACTCCAAATGTTCCATAAAAATCAGGTATTACTTATCTCATATTTTAATGAAATGTTCCTGAAATGGCCAAAGGGTGTCTTTTAACATAATTATTCTATCATTGACAGGTGAGGGAGGAAAGATATGGGAGCTGTGGAACTGAAGATCATAAACAGAAGATGATTCAAACCAAGAAGTTTCTATACAGAGAGGACGTTTCAGTGTAGCATGATCATTCTCAGTAACTTTACAGAACCTAGCTTAGTTTGCCAGAGTTGGTGTGACAAACACACAAACCAGTGGGCTAAAACAACAGGAAATTGTTGTCTCATGTGTTTGGAGGATAAAAGTTCACCCTCAGGTTATCGCTGCACCATGCTTTCTTCTGGAGACTGGAGAGAGCATTCTGGTGATGGCTTGTCAGCATCCTTGGCGTTCCTTGGCTTGTTTCTCTGCCTCAGTCACATGGCAATCTCTCTCTCTTCTCTGGCTGCATCAGAATTTCCTCTGTTTATAAGGAATTCAGTCAAATTGGGTTAAGGCCGACCCTGATTCAATTTGGTGTCATCCAAATAGGATCTTTGAAGGTCTTATTTATAAATGTGTTTATATTCACCTGACCAGGGGTTAGGATTTGAACATGCCTTTGTGGGGGACATGATTCAATCTAACATGAACCCTCAAAGTTCTATCTTTGTATTTACTGGCTATGGAATCTTTGTTAAGTTGTGAAGACTAAACAATATTATATATGTAAAGTGCTACTCTGTGCCTGGCTCACAGAAGATGCTCAATTAGTTATACCTTTCCTACATATTCTCATGATTGGTTAAGAATGACAGCAGAGTAGCGTGTCTTTATAGCAGCTGAGAAAGAAAGTGACATAGGAAAGACAACACGTGTGTTTATATATGTGTTATGAATTTAAAGAAATGGAGTTCTGTTAAGGTCCTTGTAGGTCTCAATCTCAAAAGTGGTTGGAAATGGACTCCCTGCCACTGCATGGTTATTATTTATATTTCTAGAAGAGTGGCAAATCTGAAAAAGAAGAAAGGAAACCTAGAGAAAATAATAGATGTAATAATGATAAATACCTAGGAAAAATATCTTGCCCATGTTTGATAACAGATATTTGTTTATTGACTAACTAAATGTTTAGGAGATGAAGAGTTAAAAGGACAAGGAAACACAAATGTAGAGTTAAGGTTCAAACGTGGAGTGGCCCTAATATTGGCTTTCCATAATACACATAAATTTTTATTTCGCATGAGGTAGCAAAAGTGACAGTAGAAGAACTGGGCATTTGAAGACCTGTGTCTTGCTGGGAGTTTTGATTTTGTACAGCATGATAAGAAAGCATGATTAGACTTATCACTTACTTTTTTAGCATCAGTGCCTTCTCTCTGCTCACCTCATACCCCATCCCACTTTTTGTTTTTTTTTGCTTATCCAGTTCCATAGACTGGCTGTTAATAAAAATGGGACACAGTCAGTGGATTATTCCCCTGTGTGCCCTCCCACCTTGACCTGCTATATTCATTACTCTCCTTTCCATATGTTCCCTTCCCCTTATACTTTTCTTGTATTCCTCCCTGCTGTATTGTGTTCCCAGCAAGCTTTCAATTAATCCCACTGAGGTGTTAACCAATAACCAAGGTGTTACCAGTAGTATGATCCCTGTCAGGACTATTCACATTTCATAAAGCAGAGTCTTTGAAGACCCCAAAATTCAGTTATATAGGAAAACTGAGAAAGGAGACTTTACTTGTGATTAATACCACAGTAGACTCAGTAGACTTTACCTTCACTAACAACATGATCAGAAGCTTAACCTTGTTACTGTCATGGCTTTGGAAGTAAAAGTTTAACGAGCTTTGGTAGTGGTGGGGGATGAGCTGCACCTATGATAGATCTGCACAAATGCACTGGAGATAGGCTCACTTTACCTTTCTTGATTTGCAGAACTCAAAGCTTTTAATTTGCTGGTAAATATTTCTCCTCTGTCAGATCTGGAGTTTGCTACCCTAGCAGAGGCTTTACTCCCAAGAGGCATATGACTTGTCATTGCTTGCTCTCCAACAAATTTTTGCAACTTGGAAATTTCACGTGGGAGCTGCATTTTGGGAAATGGCCAAAGAAAGCTAGTTGTGAAGGGATTCTAAGAACATGTCAGGGTCAGCAATGAAATGTATGCATTTTGAGGGGGAATGGGACTATACAAATTAATATACAAGCTTCTGTAAATTTAAAGGTGATCATATTAAACTTAGATGGTAATTACTATGATAAAATGTAAAACGAACATTGAAGGAGGGAGAATGTTAGGGCATCATTCCTCATCAAATATTTCGTAGCAAATAGCATACATCTTTTTAAACGGTAGGTTACAAGGATAGAAGGGATATTTTTAAATTAAAAATGACTGACTTCAGCTGTGTATCAGTTCTATCTAAGGCACAATTTCTGTGTTTTCCCCATTAGATTTAAATAAGGCAAAATGAGGCTTTTCTTAGCATGTTGAAATGTTGCCACTGAAGTGAGAGGAAAGTGCTCCCCCAATTTTGAGTAAGAGAGATGAGGATGAGGGATTAGGGATAGAAGGACCAGAGAGCCCAACATGATGGTGGAGAATGGACTACCTATTATCTTGATAATATCCTAAAGGAGGATGAGAATATGCTAAAACATATTTCATTGCCAGTTCTGATTAGGTCAAAATAAATATCTATGGAGAATAGTACACATCAGTATTTCAAAAGTTAGCTTTTATATGTTTACATCAATATGAGTTTTATGAATTGCATTTTTAAATACTTTTTTTCCCTTTCATCAGAGTAGAAATGGGGAAAATTGAAGAAAATATCTGTTTCTGAGTTAAAAATAACAGTTTCTTTCCTTTCGTTAATTTTACATATTCCTTTAAAATCCTATATTAGAAATTTAAAAATATTGCTTAGTTATTGTTGGATTCTTATTTTAATAGTTTATTAAAAAGTTACATGTGTTTCATATAAAATTGAAATGGAGACAGTACTGCTGTTGTTCGAGTGTCTCCTGGATTTTGGAAGCCAAAGAAATTTTCAGGGGTCATAGCTTTGAGAGATGTAGTGTTAGCTGAAATACTTAATAATTATTAAATTATTAAATATTAAATTATTAAATACTTAATAATTTACATAAAGATACACAATGATATCACAAGTTTTTTAAGGCTCCATAAATCTCTTGATTTACATTCACTGTAAATCCTTTATCTATATGGGAGAGATTTTCTTCATCAGATTCTGTTTACAGGAAGCTAATTCTTGCTTTCCTTCAGGTTTATTTAGGGTGAGTGGAAAAGGCAATGGAGAGTCAACTTTTTGTAATAAATGGAGATTTTGAGCCCAAAATTGACGTTTTGGCCTCAAAACTTTCTTCTGAAGCGTTTTGCAGTAGAGAGGCATAGATCGTGCTCTTTAAAGCTTTTAATTCAGGTCCTAGAACTTACAGTAGTGTTGCGAAGGGGCTTTTATAAAGAGAAAAAACATCTACAGTATGTGGGAGATTTAGGTGTCTTCACACATCCCAATGGTAGTGATTCTCTCTTTCAAAAAATGAAACTTCTACCCTTTAATAGGAAAGTGTGTTTTTTATAATCCAGAAGTACGTGAAAACCAACTTTAAATTTTCCGAGATTAAACAGCTCTCCCAAGGCCTTGCTTTAGGGTGGAGCTCAGTCCAGGTTCTCAGCACAGAAAGTCCAGGGGATTCTTGACTTGGTGATGCATGAAGTTCCTTACAGATCATTTCCAAAGTCTGTCTGATCACGCTCGATATTCCAGAGCACAGGCAACGCAGAGAGATATAACGCTTTGGTGTTAAATTAATGAAGGAGCTGAGAGAGACCAGGCTATCTTGAGAACATGAACCTGAGAAGCTCTTCTGGAGCGGAGCGGTTAGAAAGCGAGATAAGGCGTCCCAGGCGAGGAGCTACCGCATCCTCTGGCTCCAGCAGAGCGTCGTATCAGGAGCCAACTGCAGCTTAGATCCAGAGAGTAGGAGGTGGGTTAGAAGGAGGTGGAGGAGGAAAAAAAAGGAAGAGGGGGTGGGGGGTGAACCGAGGGGAGTAAGCGAGAGAGCGCGGGGAGGGTGGAGATGGGGAGAGCGCGCCGGGCGCAGGGAGCTGAGTGGACCACTCCAGACCGAGGCGCGTGCAGCAGCTCCTGAAAGCAGCCAGTTGGCAGCGCCAGGCTGCATTTCCAGCAGGAGCTGCGAACACAGAGCCGGCTCTTAACAAGGTGATATGTCAGGAAGCCTTTTTGCCGGTTTGGGCTTCTGCGGCTGGGGTTTTCTTCTATATTCCCACCTCCCCTCCCCTTTCCCGGGTTTGAGTGTGTGTTCGTGCACGGGTTGGGGCGTAAAGCCTGCGGGGAGGGGGCACCAGCGTCCCTGCATGTCTTCTCTCTCTGCCCCCGTCGTTGCTGATGATGCAGGTTTCCCAGGGTCGCCCCAGTCTTCGTTTCCCGTGTTTGACATCGTTCCCCCTTCCGGTTGTGTCTTCTTCCTCAGATGCTCAAGGTGTCAGCCGTATTGTGTGTGTGTGCAGCCGCTTGGTGCAGTCAGGCTCTCGTAGCTGCCGCGGTGGTGGCTGCGGCCGGGGGGCGGTCGGACGGCGGTAATTTTCTGGATGATAAACAATGGCTCACCACGATCTCTCAGTATGACAAGGAAGTCGGACAGTGGAACAAATTCCGAGACGTAAGTGCTGCGCTCCATACCCCGGCACACGCGCGCGCGCTGCTAAGTGGCTGGGGCCGGGGCAGTCGGGCTTTCAGGGGACACGGTGGCGCCCCCACGGTTGGGGAAGTTCGCAGGTCCGACGCCCCTTTTCCGGCTGGTGCCAGGGGAAGGGCTTGCTTGTTGTGAGGAGAGGAGTTTGGTTCTCATTAGGTTCCCACTCGTCTTTTCCCCATCCACTCTTCGCTGCAAGCCCCTGTCCCCCGCCCCCCACCCCCACCACCAAAGGCTTGCAAAGCGCTATCTTTTTAACTTTTTGAATGGTGTTTCTAGCACTAGTAAACACAGCAGATATGCCTATGCGATGTATTGCTACTAAAGTAACTAGGATCGATCCCGTTACTAATGGTCCATTAAGGAATTTGAGGGAGGAGGTTGGAACATGTAAGATTTATAAATGCCCGCTCTCCAAGGGTGGGAGGTTGTTTGGCGGCACCAGTCGGCAGAAGTTGAACTGCTCCTGATCTCATAAAATCGCTGATCAGGTTTGTGTTTCGGCATTAACTTTAATCTAGACATATTTGCAATGAGCTCGATTACGTTTTATTCCAAAATGAATCACTGCCGTAATATCTGCTAGAGGAAAGATGGGGTGGGGGTTGGGTGGGGGTGCGTCTGCAGGCGGCAGCGGTGAAAGGGTTAAACTGTAGGCTCGCCTGGGGAGTTTCCTGAAAGGTTATTAGGAATCAGGTTTGGAGTCCTGCGATGGTCGATTGCTTGCTTTGGAACCTGTGGAGGTGACTTGCTAGTCATTTTTTTTCCCCCACCTAATCTGAACCGAGCAGAGAAAGAACTGCCCGGGTCATGAGCGCAGTCAACTTGGATGTCCCAGTGAGGAGGTCGCCCTGACTGCAGATTACTGCCCCCAGTCCAAACTTTAAAAGCCGGAAGGCCTGAGAAATGAGAGGGCATGATTCTCAGACACATTGGTAGCCCTTACTGTGAAATTTCTAGTGGAATCCGTCCGTAATGCACTGCATGGAGAGGAGTTAACTTCTTTCATCAGCAAAACCTCTGTCATGATTTGGAAAAATGGAAGCTTAGGCTAGTTTCATCCTGGCTCCTCTACACCTATTCCCAACATTCCTTATATGAAGTTACCAAGCCAAATCTAACACGTTGCTGATTCTGGCAGAGATTCCTGCAGAAACGTTAATTTCTACTTTAGAATTAGGTGTAGCTAATTGATAACAAGGCAAGGTACCTAGGATGTAAAATGATGATAATACTTAACTGAAGGCTTTGTCTTACATGCTTTATGAACAAAGCTTAAACTCTATTTTGTTGCTAAATTAATGTTCTTGCAAAGTTATTTTATTTAAATTTATACTATATTAAACACAATAAAAACGCAGCCAAGCAAGCAAGTGCAGTATTTCTAAACCTGTGAAGATTTTCTGTTTATCATGCCCCTCATTTGGAAAAATATTGAATGTTTTGTCAGGATTTGAACAGCATTTGACATTATGACATTTCATTACTTCATAACTGCTTTAAAATCTTTTAGAAATGAATTTATGCATTATTCTCTAATTTATTTTAAATCTTGAATAGCTGAGTATTCTCTGATTTTATTCAAGTAACTTTATTAAATTTATATTATGAATTTTGATGTTTTATTATGCATGTAGTATACATTCAGGGTTTCTATGCCCTTTCCTTAATCTTCAACGTTACCTTCATCCATAATTGTTGATTGGTTTAGGGTCTTTCATAAGAACAACAAGGCTATACTTAGACAGTTTGTGAATATGTTTGATATAATATATTGAAGCAAACTGAGTTGCCCAATTTGAGAATTAAATATTATAGAATTCATGCAGCCAACTTCTATAGAGATATTGACATAGTATTTTCAGTTATTCTTATACAATCTCAGGAAAAACTCCATCAAAATTGTATGCTAAATTTGTAAAGTAAAAGATTTCTTGAGGTATTTTAATCAAATATTTCTTTTCAAGTACATGCAATACATATACTTACAGTACTTACAATACTGACATTTGGAAAACGTATCAACTTTTTAGCATTACCATTTTAGTGAGACAGTTACATTTTTCTTAAGATGACTTCCAAAAAGCATGGAGAAGATAAGTGCTATCTTTTTTTTTTTGCCTTTAGCCACTTGTTGCTTATTATTAACATAATAAAATGTATGCTGACAGCTTTCCACATAACAACTCAGAATGCATAATATGGAATCCTTATTTAGACCACTCACCTCACTGCAAATTTATATGTTTTCTTTCTCTTTGTAGGTAATCATTACTTAATAAACTATTTTCTCTATCTTTTAGGATTTTTTTTATCTCATTTGCAGCTGGAAGGACATTGTTATAAGGCATCACTTGATTACGAATGTGCTGCATGAATTAACCTTTGAATCTTCTGCATTAGTTTTTCTATCTTAAATAATGGATTTACTCAGTTTATATGGAAGCCGTGAAACAAGGAAATTTGAACTACTTTTAGAAACGATTTAACTGAAGAACTTTTGCTTAGTGCTTTCCTCCCATAAAAATAAAACTAATTTCATTTAGAGAAAAAGTTTATGAATTGAGAGTAATTAATTCTTACTGAAATTAAAACTTAAAGTTTTTCTTATGCTTGACTGTTTTACACAATCTACATTGTTTTAAAAGTTACTCTTTCATGACGTTTTGAACTGTACCTTCTTTTGAACTATATTTGAAAAACATTTAGGGTAATATTTGAAAATATAATTCATCATTATATTTTAATGGGATGATTTTAAAATAAATGTTACTGTTTATTTACAGGATATAAAATAAATATAGAAATATATTTTATAGATAATAAAGCTTTAGGAATACAGAGCATGACTAGGAAGTGTTATGTGAGAATAGATGAATTTATGAATAACTACCAATGATGGCTTATTTTCTTAACTTCCTCCAAAATAAAACATAGAGAAATAATAAAACCAAAGAAAGCCTCCAGTGACTAAGTATCAACATGGAAAAATCTCCAAATGATTTTGACTACTCGATACTATATCTGTTCACTGAATGAGGTTTCATGATGTTTTTGGCCATTAAAGTGTAGAAAATGTAACTATATAGACATGGAGAACCTATACCCTTTTAAAAATCATTAATATATTTGTTTATTAGTATAAGAATTCTAGTTGAGATTTTAATCCCTATGTTTTAGGAAAAATAGGAGTTAAACTTAATCTAAAGATGTAGTCAACAAATTTAAAAACAAATAGAGCAGACAGAAACAGTATGTTCTATTCAGGATATAATTATGTGATTTTGGAATAAAACAAAACAACCCTCAACACTAGCATGTTTAGTATATATTTGGTTGCATGCTGTTTCCTACTTTTTTTTTTAAGCTCTGTTCAGTGTTGATAAAATCAAGAACACAAGATCTCTCATTGGGGAAAGCATGGGAGCAATTATTAAAACAGACAAACCTACCACTTCCTTCATCAACAGCTGGGGCAGATGGTTCCCTCAAACCATTCTTACATGTGTAAGGGTGTATATGTGCCTATTAAGAGAATTGGAAATTAGGATTATTATGAGGAAACTGAATCCTTAGCACAAATGGCTCATACATGGCATATTTCAAACATTTGCGTTTTATAATTTAAATGAAATCATACTCTTTACCATATAATAAATGAGTATGGAATTTGGAAATCAGTGGTTTAATTGTTAATGCATGATATAATAATATAATCAACTTCATATATTATTGATTCCACTGAATTATGGGTAGTAATTAAGAATGATAGAAAACGTGAAATATGAGACACCCTCAAATACTATTTGTTGGAAGCAATTTAATAAAAGTTTAGCAAAAGTAGCAAGGCTGACCATAGTGATTTTACATAAATCATATAGTAATATCAGGATCATACCCGTAAATTGAAATTCAGGCAGTTCAGATTAGATTTGTTTTTCAATAAAAGTACCTGGAGCTCAATTTGAACTTTTCGTTAAGAAATGGTTACCATCCATGTAGCAAAAACCACAATGAACTTCAGTTTGAATTTATTCCCTAAGTGATTTTTATTACCGTTTAGATATACTGAAAGAATAGTAAAGCCCTATGATTTAGCTTTGAAAACTTAACTTTAACATAAGATAAAGGACATGTAAAAGGTTGTGAAAATGTAAAATATAAGTTGAAGTGTGTTAGTGGCATTCAAGTTATAAGTTGGCTTTTTAAAAATGCCTATTTCGGGGGGTATAAAATAGTAAGTAAACCTTTAACTTCTTTTTTCTTTCTATCTTCCCTTTTCATCTGAGTTGAGTTTCTTGAGTGTACAGATTATTTAAGAGATAATGATTGATGGTGAGGGATATTTCCTGGCATTTAGTGGACTACAGAGGAATAAAAGATCCCTGAGAATTCATCAGCCGTTACTGCTATTAGATAGTAAATAAAACAAATGGTTTCTAAGTCTATTTCAAGTAAAGTGCTCTATTGCTTTGAAAGACATTAAAATAAAAATTACAATAAGACTCTTAAAAGACCGCTCTCTTAGTACTTTGGCTGTGTTTATGATGCATCGTGATTATAGTTCTTGAATAGTAGGCATGACCTTAGCATTGAGAATCCCTCCTGTATGGTACCTTAATAGCAGCCAGCCACATTAGACTACTTTATTTTTCAAAAATATGTACCAGAAATAAAATTAAAGAATATTCATATTTTGAAGAAATTTAACAAAATATTTCACTATTCTCTCTGTTCAGTAATACTTTCTCAAAAATGAATATTCAAATCTCATATAAATGTACATTTTTAGTATTCCTTACTGTGAAACAATGCCTTTTTACACTGTGTAACCATTTCATATATTTCATCACAGTCGAGAACATAGGCTTGCCTTGGGAATTCTTCTCAGTTAATTCATTGCATTATCATGAGTGTTCTATCTTTCTTTTGCATTTTGAGATTGTAGAGATTGTATTTAAAAATCCTTAAAGGCCTTTGTATATAGTGTATGCGTTTACAGATCAGAGCTGGTGAAAACTACAGCATGCAGTATTATTTATATTGGCCTATTATTCATATTGTTTAAATGATGAATAGATTTAATCAAGAGAGAGGCAATAAGCAATCTTTTTGACAGTTCTGGGGTCCATGAATGGCTACAGAAATGCCCTGACCCCAGTTTCTGTACTCTTGGTTCTATTTAAGCTATGGTTGTGGTACAGCCTCTCCATTTCCATTTCTTAACCCCCCCACACCCCCACCCCCACCCCCACCACTACCACATTCAGCAGTCAGGAGTTAAGATTGATGCTGTCAAGTCAGCTGTCACATGAGAAAGGCAAGTCAGAGGAAGTCCACTGATCTGGTAGTTTCTGGAGAGGGAAGCTTATGGATAGTTGGTAACACAGAATCAGGCCCCATTAGGAAATCTGAGTTGATAATGAAATTCAGTCAATTCGCCATAGGTTCATTCAACAAATACTCATCATGGGGCAGTAGACAATACTTTTAACTTTCTAGACCTCATAACTTCTAGTGAGTTATTAGGAAGACTCAACTGAGAAAGAAATTTGTGCATGTGTGTGTGTATGTATGTATGTGTGTGTGTAGATATATGCATAAGTCGATATTTGTATTTCTATATAAGTGTATATATGTGTGTGTTTCCAAATATATAGATGAAATTATCTGAAAATCAAGACAATTATATATTGTATTGTAGATATTATTTTTACTGGCTAAGTAGAAACAGATACCCTGAAAATTTTGTTAAGATATCATGTATTTTTTTTCCTGGTCAGCTTTTCTGCATTTTGTAATCTTAGAACACAATCTTATTTACTTGCATGTATGCGGTCACAGAGTGGCTGCCTAGTTCTTATGGGAAACCATTCAGTTTGGGATTGTATGCTTAAACTTGTGAGCTAGATAAACAAAAGGAACATCTCATACTGCTATGAAGTACTTCTTTTCTTACTCTTACAATCAGACTACTAGGTCGTATGCTTTTAGATTTCATGATTCTGACTCAGAGTGGCATTGTATGTTCTTATATAACTTTAGTTTTAAAGATTTTATGATCTAGATCAGTATCTTATTATTTGTTTTTAAAGGCTATCTTTTGAATCTTCTACACAAACTGACTCCTACAAGCTTCTGGACTTTTTACATGTATTTTTCTGTTTATGGAAATCTTTACATCTTTTCTATCCTTTCCACTTCTACTAGTTTACAGACTACAAATTCTCTACAGCTAATGGTTGTAGTCCCTTCCCTTTGAACCCCACAATTCACCTACCATTAGCACAGTAGCTGGCTCAGAGTAAACACTGGAAAATATTAACCAAATAAAGGAACACAATGTGTGCGTTGTGAACAGAGCAGTTCTTTAATTAAAGGCTTTAAAACTGTGTTGTCTTTTATTGGCGTTTCCTATTTTTGACCCCCTAGAGCCCAGTTTAGAAATTGAATTGAAAATTTAATTTTTATAAAATACGAAATTTTAAGTACTACACTACTTTAGTCATATAAATTCTGAAATGCAATGGTCTGGTAACTGTGATGTCCAGTTTTAGAATGGTCAACAAATGGATGCCTGTATATGTCAGCATTCCTTGTGCCAATTCATCTGATTCTTTTCCTAAAGTTCCTCTTTGATCACATAATTTTATTGCTCTAAAATCTTTAAAGATGTCTTGATGCCTACTAAGTAATATCAAACATCAGTATCAGCCCTGTCTTTATTTAGTATTGCACTTTAGTTAATGGTTGGTGTGGCTGAATCCAGATATTTCACAGACAGCCCAGATTCATTTCTTCCATTTTTTCTTTATTTATAATTGCCGAAGTATTAGATATAGGCTAAGTTTCTGCAACAAAGAGACCCTCAACTAGAATGGCTTAATGAAGATATAATTTTATTTCTCAACCATGTAATCATCCAGAAGTGGACTGCCCAGGGCTTGGGCTTTCAGGGTGACTTCTCCAAAAGTTGCCATTTCCTATACAGAAGGAGCAGTTTAAAAGAAAGTCTGGGGCAAGCTGCTTGCCCTATAAGTGACCTGGTGTCACACATCACTTCTATTTGTATCCCACAAGCCTGAACTTAGTCATATTGTTACAACTAACTGCAAGGGGATCCAGGAAATGTAATTTCTAAAGGGAAAAGATTATTACCTAAAGAAAGAAGAGGCTACTGGGTAAAGGGAGACAAATATTGGTAACTGTACTATTATTGTGATGCTGTTTCAACTACCTGAATCTCTCTTGAATATATTCTCAGTTTCCACCCCTGTGTCAATGCATAGGAATTGTTATCTTTGCCTGCTGATTGTTTGCTGTTTCCAATCTCTTTTACTCCCTTATTTCAGATTATCTCTTCATTCTCTTTGTCCTGAGGTAGAAGATGAGTAGTGCTGGCCAGGATAGAAGTGGAGTACCTCATACCTATGATTTTGGGTATAGGAGCTTGAGGACAAATAGTAATATGATAATTTTTAAGAGGAAATGTAGAGAGTCAGCTCTAAAAAAGAATATTTGGATAGGTTATCAAATAAAGAACAACATGCCTCTGATGATGAATCCTATTTTTCTTTAGTGAAATCGATTAGTAAACCTATGAAGACTTTTCTAGCTATGGATCTTTGGTGTTTGCCTTACAGTGCTCTTAGGGGAGGTAGTTAACAGTCATTAGAAGGGAGGAAATTAGAATTTACTTCTCACTCTCCTTAGTCAAAGGACAGGATATTCTCTATAGCCAAAGTTTTATTCCTTCTGATTCAGGGAAATAAGTGAAGCTACCGTTAATGCAAAGTACCTTTCCCTGGAGTAATACTAGAGGCAAAGCCATTGCTGGATTCATGTAGCTCTGAGTTTTGGAAAAAATAAAAAAAATATTTTTGGTACTACTATCTTTGGGAGGGTTATGAAATAGAAACTGCAGCAAATCATCCCACCGGAACTTCTAGGGAGGCTTTATACTTTTGATTATCTGTTTCTTGATATCAGAGGTGTCTGACAGCCTTGATGGCTGAGCTACTTGCCTGGGTCATAAACAGACATGGAGAATTGAACTACTGGTTTTATATACTTTTAAAGTGATCCCTACTTTCTACATCTTTACCGAATGGAAACTTTAGTGTTTATTTGTACCTTTTTCATATATATTTCATGCCATGATTATTTTGAAAACTGAAATTATATAACTTTTGCTTATAATTTCACTCACTCATGTTTAGAATAATTTACAATTAATAATAATTATACAGTTGACAAATATATAAGATAGAAAGGTAGGTTAAATGGCCTTATAAAATCATTTTGCCATGAGAGTCATATAATTTGTTCAAAAGTATCAGTGCTTTCTCCAGTATCACTGTAACTCATCTGTCCTTCAGTGTCCTGCTCACAGGCTGCCTCCTTTTTGAAGGATAATAATGGCTCCAACCAGAAATGTCTCTTACTTGCAAACACATATAGAAGATTTTTCTATGCAGAATCTAGGGATAATGGCCTGATAAAAGGTTTATTCTCTCCTTAAAAAATAACACCATGCTATTTCAGTAGTTGATTTCATAGTTGCAGAAGTAATCACGTTTAATAAGAAAAAAATAAAAAAAAAAATCAGTCCTTAGAATTTGTGTGAGATAAACTCTTTCCTTTCTTATGTGTTGTTTATTTGCTTTGGATACTTTTAACTGATGTTAACACTCCTATTATAAAATGGTGATAAATTAAATTCAGCATTCTGTTTTCATATCCATTTGGTTATAAAATATTTATTGATTATTTTATCATACTATTTGTACATGGAAGGGCAAGTTTTAAGTACATTGTTCTTGCAACAATCTGGTTCTACTATTGTTAGGTTTTAAATATGCTGAGACATTTGATAGTTGGTTTACTATCATTAGAAAAGAATTTAAATTTATGATATATGTATATTTTCCATACACAATTACATATCAAGTGATATATGTGAATTGCTTCTTGTTTCTTAGCATTTTTACACTCTTTAAATGAGCTTAGAAATTAACTGTATTCCAATTTTCAGATTGTTGTTATGATCTTCGGTTGGTAAAATAATACCATACCTATATAAATAGTCTCTGAATACACAAGGTAAAATAAATTGTATTTTAAAATTTCCAGTTTATTTTTTATAATGGCTAGCCTTTATTTGTCTTATTTTATTATCTGAATACTTCAAACATCCATGGCAACCTTGTTAAAATAAAATATCTTTAAATATGTAATATATATGATATTTCCCAACCAGGAAGTCCAAAATAATAAAAATGGGAAAAAAAATATGGTAAGGGGTTTCTAGATTCATAATTTACAGAAATACAACTTAGATATTTTAATTGGAAAGGATTAGAATGATTTTATCTAATTTTATCTAATTCATACCTCTTACTCTTACCAAATGACCTTTAAATTAAGTTAAGGTTAAGTGCATAAATTGTCTGTATTTTTTATATGAACAGGCTGCTCTTAAAGCTTAATCATTCTGGCTGGTCTGGGTGGTGATGATTAAAATGCTCTCATTCAAAATATCAAATGAGGTGACTGATGAAAATAAAAAAACAAAATAATATAAAATAGTGGCAGGCTCCTCCTTGTCCAGATATTGGTAATAATTATGTAATAACTAGTACATTTATAGAGTTTGTTACATGCCAGCCATATTGAGTATTTTCTATATTAAGTAACAGCATCACTGTAAAAAAGACAGTGAAACTGAAGTACAAGGTCAGGTGGCTAGAACACATCAGTCAGAGCTCTCTCCCTCCCTAGCATTTTGCCTCAAGAGTCCAGTCTTCACTCAGCAGAGTATATTGCTTCTCAGTTTATAAATGTTATCTTTGGGTATCTATTATGTGCCAGACACTTTAAGTATATTATAACATTTAGTGTAACTATTTAGCAGCATGAAAAGTTGATATTATTTTACAAATGAAGAAACTGAGTTTCTGTAAGCTTAGGCAACTTGCTCCAGGTTAGTGAGATTCAAACCTGTCTCTCCCTAACTCTAAAGATCATATGTGTTTGCTATTTTCTCATTAGTTAACAGTTGACCACTTTCAATGAGTCATTGTGGTAACTCAAATTAGTTTTCTCTCTTCCAAAAAGTTTGTTTGGTGGTTTTTAAATGGTTACATTGACTAACTATATTTTCTTTTCTGCTAGAGCAAGATGTTGAAGACTTGGAATTCATGTTAAAATTTATTGAGGGAATGTCTTTTATACAGAATCACAATGATCCTACTATAATTTGATTGGTTTATCTTGTAGTTACAATAGAAAAGTTCTGATTGCTTGACCTTCATTGGTCTTACAGTAACTTTAATGAATAGAAAGCCAGTAAATATCACATTACTCTTCAAAGAATAATGTTTTTCTTTGCAACCATGCTACATTTGGCTTTAGCGTATTGGCATTTTTATTAATGAGATTTTTTTGATATCACAATGCAATTCTGAATATCTGAGGTGGGCGGAATGGCTATTCAAAGAGTGCTGGTACATTTTTACAATAAGCATTGTTCAGCTTATATGTACAGCATCTTTGGAAACTGTTAGTAGGCATAGCTGTGCCTAACTTCCACCTACTATGGTTGTAGATTTTTTTCTGTTTTGGAGACTCTGATTCCTTCCCCTCATTTTCAAAGAAGTAGATAAAAAAGGAAGAGGAAAAGGAATTATTTTCTTAAATTAAAGGCTAAGAATTCACAAAATATTATCATATTTAACCAATTGATACCCATGTAGTATAAATGTAATCAGTCCATAGTATTTGGCAATATCTGTCCATAATAGGTCACTTAGTTTTCTATATTTACCATGTTGAATATCTAAGACTGATGTGATGATTCTGACTTTTAAAAAAATGGAATCTCATCATTTATAAGATAGGTTGGAGTAGCTCTAGTTTTTTAAAACAATTTTGTCTACATACACTTGCAAGAACGATGCATCTAGAATTTCCTCAATGTCTTTAAGCATGAACTATTTAATCAAACATGAACCCTCTATTTTTAGCATTTTATAGCAAAAGATTAGCTTGTTAGATTAATTAGCTGCCAGACTAAAGAAAGCATAGAGTAAATTGAATGGCAATGATTTCTATATTTTGTTTTTATTGAAGTTAACCAATACTGAACTTATTTATTGCTAAATTATACACTTAGTATTTATATGAAATAAATGGCCATGTGAGATATTCTGATAAAAATTAAAATTAATTTACATGGTCAATTTTGAAATTTTGTGTTGGATTTTCCAGATAACACTGTTTTTCATTCTTATCATAAGGAAAAGCCCATTCATTAGTATGAATGAAAGAAAAAGGAGAGGGGCCAAAACTGTATAACTTAATCTAATTGTGTCTCCAAAGATATAAAACATTATAAGGCATTATCTTCCTAAATATGGTAAAGCACTTGCTAAGATATAGCTCCTAAAAATAGTAATTTGATAGTTCCTTAATCACAGCTCACAACCAGGCTCTTCTGTGACTTTCAAAATATTTACACAGGGTCCTCTAGGCAGGACAGTGAAATATGAGCTTGATAATTGCCTTGGCACATGGTATTAGCATCTGCTGAAGAATCAGTTACAGAATATCAGGAGAATATTTATAGGCCTTTCATGGCATACAGTATACTATGAAAATATAGGCAACCTCCTAGTCTTCCTGTAAGTCTGTCTAAGGTGCCCTTGACGACATCTGATATTCTCCCCAGATATCCCTGAGGCAGTCAGATTCTTCTACAATGGTCATTCCCTGAGGCAGAACTTTTCTAGAATATAGTATCAACAAGCATTAACCTAGTATTACCTGAGAAAGTTTTCTTGGACATAAAAACATAATATACTAGAGTTTAGATGTTATAAGCGTTATAGCTTTAAAGAAATATTGTTTTTACTGAAACTATGTGACTTAAAGGCATACTCTACCCTGATAACTAAGGAATTGCTAGTTTGAAAGCTGTGAAATCTGAAAGTAACCCTAAGCATCATATTTTTACATAGATCAACACATTTAGCACATTATCCTCAGAGTTTCTTTTTTTATCTTTATCAAAAAAGAAATAAAAAAATTAAGTTTCTTGAGTAAACAAGCTCATTTTCTTGCTAATTGCTATTTTGTCTTTTAAAATTCTTTGTTTCAGAATTCAAAGTGTTCTATGTATCTCTTTTTTTTATGTCAATGTACATGTTTTCCTAAGTGAAATTTTCAGAAAAGATGAGAAAATTGGCAATGGGGATTGACATGTCTAATTCAGATAGCAAATTAGTAAAAGCTTGGAGAAGACATTCCACATTATCTTTGCAGAAGAAGTATTTGAAAAGAAATTTCTTGAATGTATGCCATGTATCAAGTTTTGAATGTGATTGAGAACCACAAGCAATATGTAGATCAGTGAATGAGATCTGGAAATCTAATTCCTGAACTTCTTTGTTTGCTCTGTGCAGCTGAAAGCCACCTGGTCTTTTTTTTTGCCAAAAGTCTTTTGTTTGTTTTTGGAATGAGTGCCCCTTTATTTACATGTGCTTTGGGTCTGATGTGTGCATTCTGGGGGCTGCTCTAGGAAATGCCATCAGTTTCAAAGATGACAAAAACACTTTGCTACTAGCATCATCTTAGTTGCTACCTTGGTGCCATGAGCAAAAGTGGAGCAAAACATTATTGAAGGCTGAGTTAATGTCTGCCGGAGACCTAGGACAGTTATTTTGCTTTTCGCCTGCAATCATTTTTAAGCTAAAAGCTTAATTGGCCTCCCTGTGTGCTCTGAATGGCTTTTCAGGTTTCCTTATTTCATAGCCTGTCATCTTGGACACCAAAATAGGTCCTTGTGAACAGTGTTCCTTGTAAGCCCTGGGTAGTTTCATGATTTCTTATTAGTTGTAACTAAAACACATATGTGTTTTTAATTATTCTATTTTGGTAAGATAATTTTACTTTTCACTTTTTCACTGTTGTACCAGACTGTGATGTTTCCGATTTGTATTTGAAGTTGAATAGGAACCCTTCTATATTGTGGTATGTGGGTTTAAATTTTTCTATAGCTAAATGAAGTTATAAATTTAAATAACTTTCATGTAGATGACCTGGTCAAAATTCCACAGTTTAATTTTTATAAGGATATAGCAATTTGATAATCACATCTAAATAGTCAATATATGAAAATATCTGTTTGATTTAGAAAATGCATACAAACTGTTAACCAAGTTTCTTTCATAAATGAATATTAAATAAATCACATAGAAACATAAATAAGCTGTGTAAAGAACATGATAAAAACATGTTATGCGTATTAGAAGTAGTGCATTTTCCAAGTTTTTTAAGGTTGCAATATATTATAATTTTTAACCAAAACAACTATTTTTAAATGTAACTGACCTACTAGTTGAGATTCTAATTATTTTTATCTTGCATTTTTTGGAAATTCAAATCCACTAATAAAAGGCAAATAAAATAGCACCACAAATTGTATCTTACACTGTTTAAAGAGTAGATTTTTTAACATAATTATTGAAATAAGGCAATTTGTGCATGTGTAAGTATTTCAGGATAGAAGTTTGTTTCCATGCTCTGATCTTGTTTGTATTTATTTTAGGATTTTCCTGTAATACTGGTGTTTCAATTCTGAGTGTTTACTTACGCAGTATAATTAATAATGTGTTTCTGCATTTGTTAAATTGACTCTTTCCAAAGCTAATCCTCTGGACAAAAAATTCTTCCCATTTTGGAGTCAGAAACTCTTCCAGAATTTGAAGACAGTTACAGTTGCTTCTTCTAGAAATGTTCAGATACATTCAAATTTGCATATAATATTCAAAGAATTTGTAGTTCTTTACTGTGATTAATTATTAAAAACAGGTATATAGGTGAATTGTGCAATACGAGCATTTTACAGAAATTATGATTGAATTTTTACTTAAAGCTGTGTGAAAATATTTTTAATGTTCTTGCAATTACAAGAAATTTCTTATTGGAGGTTATCTTGGACTCTTGTGTTCCTCCTCATTGTACCCAGTCAGATCATTTAAAAGTCCTGTTGTAATCATCTTTGCAGCCATTTTAAAATCTATGTCTCCTCATTCTTCCTTGGATCAGATTCTTATTACCTCTCCCTTATGTTGGATGGCTTTCATATTTTTCAAGATTTTCCCCTGCCTTCAATCATCCAATGCTTCATAACTTTCACCAAATTATAGCTCTGACCTTGTTGTTCGTGTTCAAATACCTACATTCCTTCCTTTTTTATTACACAGTATGGACCACATACAGCTGCAACTGTAAATTGCCCTCTAAAACTCTGTGAATAGGATTGCCTTCCGTGGGTTAAACTACAGAATTTCTACATAATGGAGCCGTTCACAATTCTGTGTGGTCACCTTAAAGGGAGAGAGTACATGTTTCCTAGATCTTTTGGTTTATCTAAGAAGTCTGAATATCGTTATATATATGTTGAGGCAAACTGCTGTTCAGAAGGAATCTCAAATAAGACAGAGAAAAAAATTCACCTAGACAAGCTTTGCCAGTACTCAGGAGAGAGAATGGCCACTTTACAGGCTGCTAGAATGCCTTCCAATTATGAATGACAAAAAAAATATATATATAAAAATAAATTCTCTTTCTCTGATTCCATGCTCATCCAGAAAACTTCTGATTTTAAGCTAGCTCAGCCCCAGGGAGAGAGTGTACCAGTCATGCTGACACATGTTTTCTGCTCACAGAACCAGGTTCCTGAGGCTTTGGGGCTGAAGGCCAGAGCCCGGATGGTGGGAAATTCATCGCAGTAATGCCTCAGTGTGAGGTAGCCAGGATCTTCCTAGCAACACGCAAGTCTCATCAGGAGCTTTCTATTCAAACATCAGCACCAAATAAAATCCAAATATCCTATCTCCAACTCCAAAAGCCCTTTACGACTTGGCCCCCAAACATACTTGTTTTCTCATCCTGTTTTCTCTTTCATGTACTCCTCACACTAATCAAATTGAGTGTGAATCGTCTATCTTCGTGCTACATAATACTTCTCATCTTTTACGGCCTATTTTATATTATCCTTTGTCTATGCCCTCTTCCATGATTTCCACAGTCAGAGTCTATCGCTCCCCTCCTTGAACCCCTGCTGCACTTTTTGAGAGTCAATATTAGCAGTGGAAAGAGGCATGTCTCCTGAGAGGACGGTTCCTTGACCTCCAGGTGTGTAGAAGAAATGGGCACTTATAAAATGAATTAACATGTGGATGAATGAATGAGGAGGTAACCAGTTCTTTTCAGATCAGGTTTGGGAGTTAATAATTAATATAGGTATCAAATCCCAGATTAATACTATTAGTTGATAACAATGTTTTACCTTATTTTAGCCCTAGAGATTTTATTAAGCATGTTATTAAGGAATACACATTCATTCCCAATTCCTACAAAATCTTTCCTAAATATTTGATTTCTGATTTTAAGCTCTCATTTATTTTACAAGAACACTTATTTTTGCCAACAAGTCTGAACTATAGTAAAAAAAGAAAAATAATATTAGCAAGAGTTTTCCATGTCACATGTGACACAGTTTTGCTCTGCCAAGCAGCCAACTCCTGATCCATAATTACTAAGAGAATGTCAACAGTGTGCTGCTGGGTTTCTGCCATAAATCATCACATAGAAATTGGCTGCCCCAAGGCAAGCTTTCAAAGCTAGGGAAAGGATTTTCCCTGGACCTTTTCTTCAGAACTCAAACTTTCTAAAAATGAGAATCCTACTTAAAAAGAAACGTTGATAAACTGACATTAAGATTAAAATAATGATTCTTTATCTGCAGGCAGTATTATGGAAAAGTGGAATTTATGGAAGAAATTTTTTTCTAGCAGAAAATCTTTTGCAAGGTAACTGTTTTAACCTGATTTTATAATTAAAATAGAAAGTTAAGAACAATCATTTAAAAACCATTGTTCAAAAGACACAAATGCTCTCATATATTGCTTACGTAGTCTCAAGTTTTATCATGTACATGAAGAAAATTGCAAATTTTTATTGCTTACAAACAAAACTGAAATTATAATTTCTCAATGAACTTTTCTTTTTTCACTTTTAATCTCATTGTATTGTTTTCTCACATTTGGAGAATCTGAAATTAATAATAATGAATGCAATCAAATCATAATCTATAATATAGGTAAAGTTATTTAAGAAAAATAATGATGGCTTCTGTTTTTAGATATTCTTTTCTTTAAACTGTATAAAAACCATTATAGTAACAAGTACAATACAATATACAAAAATAATAACTTCTCCCAGTTGATTGGTTTCTAAGTACAATTAATATTGTAATCTGTTATTTAATATTCAGTACTCTTATGGAAAATTTCTTGGTATTCAGGAATTAAATGCATGCTTTCTTATGATTTCAGGATCTCAGATTAATAAAAATGGGGTAGTTGAATTTATGTATATCTGAACCATGATAACTTGATTTATAATTATTACTGAACTTGATCATAGAAAAATGGAGAAGATCTCTATTTTTCCTTAAAATGAATATCCTGGCAATAGAGTTTGTGTTTAAAACTAGAATTCCATTTTTTTTGTTTTACCTAAAATATCTGCTGATACTGGTAAGAAGACAATGAAAAACCAAGGCAATAAAATAAAAATTTTCTTACAAAATATTTAAGTTTTAAAAATAGGAGTTAGAATATTATGGCTTATTTTTCACTGTTACCGTTGATGTAGTTTGATGCCACGAAGAATATAGAAAAAAATAACCAAAGAATATATGCATATAAACAGCAGAAAGGTTTTAATAGTGATTAAAACTGTTGAAGATATCATGGTTTATCAATATGTTCATACATACTCATTTCAAACAATATTTAACAAAATTTTAATTACATAAAATTATATGATCAGAAAATTTGTGACAAGAAGTTCTGGAAGAAGGGATGCAGATAGATCTTTCTGAATGGGCAAAAAAGTGAATATATTTATGTTCCATGTGAATGCTCTCCAGATGTCACCTTGGTAGAGGAGGATTTTAATAATTAAGTGGATAGGATGACCCATTCTATGGATACTGTCAGCCTCTTTCCCCCCTTGGCCCAATGGACTCGAACAAAGTGGCCATGGTGGTAGGAATGGAGGTTATTCATGAGCACAGCAATATGGACTTCTGTTCACCAAGGCTGACCTGGCTATAGCCACTGTTGATTTTTCAGTTTGCCAGTGACAGAGACCAACACTGAATCCCTGACATGGCACCATTTACTGAGATGATCAGCAGGTTGAATACATTGGGCCCCTTCCATTATGGAAGGGACAACACTTTGTTCTTACTCTGGATACAGCTTTGGCTTCCCTACATGCAATGCTTCTGCCAAAACTACCATCTATAGACTTACAGAATGCCATACCTACCACCACGGTGTTCAATATATCAATGCTTCTGATCAAGGAACTCACTTAACAGGAAATGAAGTGTGGCAATGATCCCATGATCATGGAATTAATAAACTGGTCTCCATCATCCTGAAGCTGCTGGGTTGATAGAATGGTAGGATGGCTCAGTTATGGCTACAACTGGGTAGCAATACCTGGCAGGACTGGGGCTATGTTTTTCAGGAGGCTGTTTATTCATCACTCAGTGTCCAATATATGTTGCTGTTTCTCCCATGGCCTGAATTCTGGTGTTGAGTAATCAAGGGGTAGAAACAGGAGTGGTACCACTCACTATTAACTACTAGTGATCTGCCAGCAAAGTTTTTGCTTCCTGTCCCTGAGACCTTGTGCTCTGCTGGTCTATAGATTTTGGTTCTGAATGAAGGAATGATTTCACAAGAGCCAAAACATGGTTCCATTGAACCTGAAGTTAAGACTGCCACCTGGTCACTTTGGGGTCCTCATGACTCTGAATCAACAGGCAAAGAAAGGAATTCCTATACTAGATGGGGTGGTTGATCCTGATTACCCAGGGGGAATTCTCCTGCAACTATACAATCCTGTGAACCAATTTCTTAAAATAAATCTCTTAAGATACAGATATATCTCCTGTTGGGTCTGTGTATCTGGAGAACTCTGACTACTAAAATACTGTTCAGAAAAAGTTAGTCATGACAATAGATAGATTTCAGTGTCATTTTATAGGTGTCATTGATATAATGCCAAAATAGTCAGTAGAAAAGTGAAACTCTCAGTTATGTCCTATTTTTTTTTTCTATATGGAAATACTCTTATCACTATCCTTCCTCCTGCATTTAAACTGGACTAAATAAAATGACTATATGTAGGACTAAAATAAGTCTTTATTTTTACTATGACCACAGTTATTTTAATTTTTATTCATGTACTGTTAATTGATGTAACTACACAAATAACTAGTAAAAATAGCTAAAAATAGATTGGGTATTTACCTTTGAATTGAGCTGTTTTAGAATTCTTCAGGTGGCCCTGCTTTTCCTTTTATTCATCTCATCATTATGAATCACAATGACATCTGCCTTTGCACAAACACAGGAAGAAACTGGACAAGTAAACAGTTCATACATTTTCATGTATTGCTGGCCGAGTTTTTTTCAGGTGGCTACATGAGAAGGGTAGAGCTGCTTTCCCCATCAAGGAGCTAGGACCCACAGAAGCAACTGTGATATTTACATTGCCATCACTGAGCACAGAATGACACCATGCCATATAAGCAAAACTCAAATGATTCAAACACATTCTGCAGAGAAATTTTAAAATTATTCTAAATGAACATCTGATATATTCTTAGATGTACATTGTGCTCCAGCATCTCATTACAGGCAGAGGTGATAACTAAACCAAACATTCTTAAACTTCTCTAGACTAATTCTCTGTTACATTTCTTTGTCTCATGTCATGTATCTTGGAAAAAATGTGAAAATTATTGCAATTTTCTCAAATATCTTGACCTTGATACAAGATTTCTAGTAACTTAGTAGAAGATTTCTAGTGACATTATGTAAGTGATTTGCAAATTTTGAATTTTATCCATTTTGAAACAACTCTCAATGTATTTTGAATTGAATGAGATGTCTTGTTCTGTACTATGCTCTGGCGGGTGAAGAAATGTTATCCTTGCTTGTTGATTTTCTGATTTACATCAGGGGGTTATTGGTACTGATATGACTTTTGCTCTTGAAGCAATAAGAATATAAAAAATACAGTTTAAGTAAAATTTTCAAGTTTTTCTTGGCTCTAGCTCTTTGTCAATAGTTGCAAGTTAAACATTTTGCTTTTAAAACAAATTAGCAAAACCAGCTGCTTTAGTGAAGACTCAAAATGAGGATTACCCAGAACATAGAGCAGAAAGCCATTTACTGATGTGTGTTATCTATTTGTTTGTAACAACAATTCTGTAAAGAAAGTTATATTATTTTATGGAACTCTAAGTAATTAGTTTGATAGAAAATCATACTCAAGACTAAAAAAATGTGGCTATAAAGCCATGTCTTCTGAAACCTAGAGTCAGTGTGCTTAAAATGTCCAGGATGTGACAGCTGGAACAATTTGGTCAAGAGTAATGCTGCTAGATCTTGAAGACTGTTTTATACTATTACGTGCCATCCCTAGCATAGAGAAATTGCTTGATCAAGACCACTGATTGTTAGAATGCTGTTGTCTGTTTTTAAAATGAAAAGTACCATATTGTCTAGATGCTAATATGTGTAAATTTTATAATTTTTTTTAAAAAATTTATGAAAAGGAAATGCATTTTCAAATTGGTGTGAAGGTTTAATGTGGCAATTGTTTTTTGTTTGCTTTTGTTTCTAAAAAACCGTTAAACAAATAAGAAGATAAGAATAATCCTAATATAAGTTGAACAGAGACAAACTATTTCTCTTAACAGTATGCAAAGCTGATTTGATTAACTCTACTACATTGCCTGTCAACAAATAAACCTCCACTAACTGTGGAAATCTGTTGAAAGCAATAAAAAAACACAGTGTGTTTGGTCTATAATCTAAGGTAATGTTAGCAATTGGCTTACTAGATTATATGGATACCTATTTACATTTTACTTGAAGAAAGGTAATTTGGAATTAACTTTCCCATTTAGGAAATTCCGAGTTGTTATCAGATCCTACGATCATTATCTATTTCAGGTGAAAAGATGATCAACATCGGAAAGCGTATATTCTCCGTGAATGGGGGGATTACATATGGCTGATAGCATAATTCTTGGGCTCCTTGCACTACAAATAATAATTTTTTGTAAAGTTATAGAAATAAATATGAAATAATTTATAAGAAAAAGCAGAGTTTTGAATGTGCTTTCTGAGATACTGAGAAACATGAATGAGGCTATTAAGAGATTCATAGATTCTATTATTCAGAGATTCCTAGAGATATAGCACCTGTTTCTGTAAGTTCTTATTACATTTTGCACTATTAACAACTCAAGAAAATAAAAATTTGAAGTTACTGATGTGATTGACTGCTGAACTGAATTCCTTCAACCAAAGAAAAGCTAGAAAATGTTTTATTACACAGTAACAGCAAGGAACCTTATTACAGTCCATAAACATAGTGGAGATGTCATTTATTTAGTTCAGTACACCAGTTTCTTATTGTTATATATTATGAATTTAAGTCTAGCTGCTGTAATGAATGGGCATTATAGCATTACTGTAATCTTGCAGCCAGATTGTCTGAATTTGAACCCTGGCTTTGCCTATATGTCCCAATATAGACATAAACATACTTTTCTTTCCTCAGTTTCTAATAAATTGGAAGTATCTATTCAAATAATTAAGATACTTTATCAGATATTAAAAAGAAACATGTATATCTCCATTATCTATCAAATCACTCTATCATCTATCTATAGCTAAATAAATAGAGAGCATTCTGCACTTAAAACCTGTCTGCTCTAGGGCTAATGGCTTAACATTTTAAAAACTCAGTTGCCTATCCTGTAAAATGAGAACAATGTTTCAGAAAAACAGGATTACTCTTAATATCAAATGATAAATAACACATGGAAACAATGGAAAGTAATTAATTGCTAAATATGGTATTATTTCATAACCATTCTTCATCCACTTATAAATCTGAGTCCCTCTTTGCTAAATATACAAATTTATTGTTTTAATATTTATAAAACTTTTAATAATCATTGATATTAAAAATCATTAAAACCATGAGGGAAAGACTGCTTTATTTTAAATAATTACATGTGCCACTTTGGCTCTCTGTACAAGCCATGCCATCTTCTCCATGAAGAATCCTTGGAGTAGCTGAAGAGATTGGTATGCTGAAGAATGATTAGAATGTGTTTTGACATGAGAGGTAAGATAAAATGCAAATTATATCTCTAGGGAGAGAAGATTGAATGAAGGCCTCCTGGAGTCTATGACACATAATCTGGGTTTTGATGGGTGAGCTCAGTTGGCCATTGGACAAGTGGGAGAAAGCGTATCTGACAGAGGTCTGCATGAACCAGGGTAGAGAGGTGTAAAATGACAAGGCATATTCTATAACTACAATAAATTAATTTTGGCAGAAATAAAGAGTCATTAGAGATGAGAATCATTAGAGATGAGACAAAATTATTGGGAATAGAATTTAAAAGTTATTTCTAAAACCTGTGAAACAGGTTGTCCTTTATTGGCAATTGAGGCTTCTTACAATTACCACTAGCAGTGGCTGTTTAAGTGGTTTTGATGGATGTCCACAGGGTCAGAATAATAGTTTTTGAGGTCCTAATCCTTGAACTGCTTGTGATACCCCCTTCACAGTCCCACATGTAATGAAATATAAATGAATGCATAAAGTTAGCCTAAGGAATTTCAGTGAAGTTCTGCTTTTTCTCCTATGATGTCTACTTTGATACTTTTAGAAAAATTAAAAATATAAAATTCTTTTAAGTGTTTTTTTTTTCTTCACTGTTTAGATGCCTCTACTTTGCTAGTGTTCTAAGAACATGCTTTATCTCAGGAGATGCAGCACTAGTCTTTCATGTAATAGCTGATGAATGCATTCATCTTTGTAAGAATGACAACTGAGAAAATGTTGTATCCTAAATAAGACCTGAAGAATTCCTTAAAAAAAAGTTGGGATCTTTTTCAATTTAAGGATTTCCAGAGACTTGAAAGGATTACTTTCAGACTCCAAATACAGAAAACAAGATTAATTTCCATACTATATCAGATTGCAATACTTTTCAATGTTTGCATTATGAAATATCTTTGGAATATTTTTCTTTAAAATCCATATGCCTTTTACATTCCAGTTGATTCTAGCACAAATGGCAAATACTATTCATCCATTAAAACCTAGATTAAATATCATAATCCATGTTTGATTCAATTTAAAAATATTTTCAAATATATACTGCTTGAAAAATTTATGTATTAGCTGTTCAGAATCAAAGTAGTGCTTCTCCAGGGGCCTTGAATATCCCATGGCAGGTCATCCAAAAGATGGACCCCAGTGTGAAAAACACAATGTTAATGAAATTCTAGGTCACATTTTTTTTCACTTATTGAAACTAAACTGCTGATGACCTTCTGGTTTATGCTTCAGACTGTTGTGGATGTGGTTGATTTATAGCAACCAAGGAGAGTAATCTGAATATTACATTTTTGTTCACTCAGTGTTATTTGTATATTAAAATGTCAAAGAAGAAATACAATGCTAATAATGTATATGCAGAATACAAAACATAATTATTAACCAGCATACATAGACATTTTTAGAAGAGTGATTGCAAACCTATATATTACAGACTTTTGTTTTTAACCTTTGTAAGATTTTAGTATGTTTTCCTTGTTAGGTTACTTATTACTTAGGTTAGAGTCTTATTACTTAGAACCTCTATGAGAAAGGAAAATTTCTTAGAAAAATATCGGTAAGATAATCACTATTTATTTTAATAGATTAAATCATACTTAATTTACAGAAATATTTTTCGTATTTTTAGTAAGAGCTCCTTATGTAAACACAAATCAAAATTGAACATCTTTCCATTTACTGCCATCAAGTAATAAATCTGTTTCCACTACTATAAATGTGCTTAGTTCAAAAAGGTATATTAGAAGAAGATTTAAAAATATATTAGTGCCAGTTAAATTTGGAATACTAGGATTGAGAATCTAAAATATTTGCCCAAGGTAAATTAGCTAGTAATCTCAGAGGTGCCTGTTTGAATCTAAAGCCCATGATCTCTGAGATTATTCCCTACTCACTCCACAAATTTGAATAATTTTCCTAAAGGTAAATGACTTGAGTCCACAATCATTTGGAGAGAACCAATAGCTCTAAAATAAAATAAAATGCCTACATTGCCTGTTACACCTGCTTATAGAAGGGACCAACTAAAAATTTAAACTGCAAATCACTGAAAGATCAGTTACCTCTGTTGCTGAATGATTACATTTTTATTTCACTTATTCATTCAATAAATTTCTGGGAAATTGTCCCTCTCCAGTGTTCTCTCCACTGTGTTAGGCAGTGGTAATTCAAAGACAGATATTTCAAGGGCTCTGCCTTGATGTTTTTGCTTAGGTTATGTCTTACACAAGAGATTTCCTTGATGTGAATATTTAGAAATGAGGTGCTTGCTAAGTGCTTAGGGATTAAGTATGACTTTCAAGCCAGAAGGAGCAGTGAGTAAAAGTATGAAATTGCCAAGAAGGTTCAGGAGGCCATTTATAAATCATGCTTTGCTTCACTTCATTTTAAAATGTATTTGCGTTCCTCAAAAATAAACCAAATGAAAGCAGCCTGGTTCAAAAGTTTCTGGGATAGCAGAGGCAATCTGGAATTTAATTTTCTTTATATATTAAAAAATGAGTGATCCAACTTAAAATTGAATGCTAACTTATTGAAATAGATTTACATTTATATTAAGCATGGATCAAACAATCTCTAATTGCTTCACAACATGTAAAATGACATATTAAATAAATATTTTAAATAGGGCTGTAGTGAGTATGCAATAAATGAGTCAATGTGCTTTTACATTATATTCAACACTGATCAAAATATTTAAAGTTCATATTAATAAATATCTTTATGCATAGTTGTAGGGGTGTTACATCAATACATAATACATGTTAAAGTAATTTGAGGTTAATCTAATATTATTTTCCTATAATAATTTTAGAGTTTTATTTGAAAGCAAAGCAGACTAAAACACAGTATTTTAAACATATAAAGCTATGATTCTGACAGTGTTAAGCTTTGAATGTTCATTTACTTCTGTTAATCAGGTCTTAATTTCATTTGTCAAAGTAACAGTAACAATTTACTGTTAGAGATTGTAAGCAAATTACAGTATATGTCTAAATGATAAATCAACGAACTGTCAAGATTTATCACCTCTGCACCGCCATGTAATTTCATTTTAGATATATAAAAACAAGTTGAAAATTCCATTGGGTATTTTCAAATTGATAGCTGGCCTTTTGGTTATTTAATTTTGATAGTTTTCAGCCACACAACTTGGTCATTAGACTAAAAATGTGACAAGAAATCAAGCACAGGAATAGAATGAAAAATATTGTTACTAAAAAAAAGATATTGTTGTCTGTCAATGGAAATGTTTGAGTCTTAAATTCAGTTTTAATATGATCATAGATGCAGAATTCCATTTTGCATCAAATTATACATCACATTTCCCAGGAAATATTACTTTTTTAAAGGCACATCGGTTACCAAAGCAGACATCTACTACTTTTGAGAGACATGTTATGTCTCCCTCTTATTGGTGAACTATTTAATTAGCACAATTACTTTGTGTATGTGATGTTTCTATATTTTTAAATCAATTGCTCTTTTTTATTATTAGAGAAGTTGTGGGTTTCTAGAATAATTATGCATAAAATACTGATGCCCATACACCACCCGAACACCAACACACTGCAATTGGTGTGGAACTTTTGTTACAATTGATGAAGAAGAAAATAAATTATAATGTTGCGAGTTTATGATTGCAATATATGGAACTGAGAATCTGTAGACGTTATGCCTGTATCATATCATTAATCCAGATTATTCTGAGGATGTCTGCAGGATGTCCAACTCTGAACTTTAGTTTGGATCATTAGACTTGTCAGAAGAACTGTTACTACAAATAGAAAGAGGAGAGCTTCATTAACAGTGTAACTGTTAGCTATTTGGGCAACACCAAGTAAAAGCAGGGGCACTGGGAATTTATAGCAGATGAATGAATGAATGAATAAAAATGGTGGTTATCAGGTAAGTTCTGTTCTAGGGGCTTATCGAAGCATGGAGGCAGAAGGAAACTTACCTGAAACTGATTGGTCAGCACTTAGGCCTCTTTATCAAGTCCTATTTCCTGTAAGTCTTCTCGAAACTGCACATTCCTGAAGGTGATTGTGTCGCGTAGTGTCCACCGTGTGCGCCTCCTTTGCCAGGAGCCATTTTGTAACCCAGGGCCTGAAGGTCAATTTAGAGTTGCTTTCAAAGTATTTACACTTGTTTAAATCTAGTTCTCTTTGTAAACTATTGCTCTCTTTGGGTAAGTCAGGTAAGTACCAGGTGCGATGTTGGTTTTTAATTTCCAGTGTGGGAGCAGTACCCCCACAATGGTGGTCATTGGAGGAGGAAAAATAAATGTGAAAACTTCTTTTGTTATAATTCCAAAAATGTGTTTGTAATGCATATATTTATCTGAGAATACATTTTATACTATATTCATTACATATTCATATGCATATATGTCTACAAATTAGATAACATGACTTTTGCAAAAGCAGGCATGTATTCATTTTCATCTATTCCTTTCCAGTAATGGATTTGGATTTAATTAAGATGTACTTTGAATACATTATGGAAATATGAAAGGTTTTGTGGTCAGAATCTTCATATATCATTTCATCTCAACTCCTATGTATTTGGAAACTTTTGAATGCAAATTATTTACTGTATATTCTTCTTTTAAATGACCAATGAATTTATTATTATTTGAAATAAACTTTTAACCCATTAAAATGCTATGGCAATGTACAGTCACCATGTTTATTACTGTTAGAAGAGAGTGAATGAATGCATACAATATAGTTTTGATTTTCAAACCTTTTATGCTTTTATTTTCTTACTTAAATCATGAAGGGATGCATTATTTTCCCTTTCAACTTTTTTTTTTTTCAACCTTTCTTTTGTAACAGCTTTCATTCTGTCTCTCTTTTCTCCTCCCACTCTCTCCTCTGTCCATTGGACAGGAGGAGAAATTGCCAATATCCTAAGGAAGAGATTTTATTCAGTTCAATTGTCTCATAGGTAGATAAGAAGCTTTAATGAAGTATGCAGCAAGAGTTAAAATTAAGTTGTTTAATTATAGCTGAGGTGTCTGCAGACAGCCACTGTGGAGTGACTTCTCTGAAGGGCTGTGTCCCAATGAAGTTCTATACAGAAAGCTGTGCCAAAAGGATGGAATTTCCTTTTTTGTCAATTAGAAGTTTCAGGTACTTTGCTTTTAGTAAAACTAGTAGCTTTTATCTGTTATATTTAATATTAAGTGACTTGTTATAACTCAATAGAATCTCCAACTTGGTTTTTCAACTTCCAAGTAATTCAGAATTGCTACTGTGGGATCCCTGCTCATGGTGAAATCAGCATCTCCAGGGAGGTAGTTTGCATCATTCGACCTTCTCTTGCTCCCTAATACATGCTCATTATCTGATGACTTTGTTCTTCATAGCTGTTATCAGCTGTAATATTATATGTATGTTATCATGGTAAAAATGCTTAGTTATGAAATATATGAAAAAGATATTGTTGAGAATTTGTTGTATCTAGTGATTAATGGAGTCCGTTCCTTTTTCAATATAATATTTCCTGCTGCATTTTCTTGTTTGTAATTTCAATTGATTAGTGTTTAATGAAATATAAAATAGCATCCTTAAACAACCTGAAAAGTATATTTCATTGTTTAATTGTGAAATTCACTAGAGTTATTTTTTAAGCCATTACTACATGTTTAGGCAAGAGATAGGTAATACAGTATTTGTTTGAAAATATAGAAATCTGTAACCTGGTCATCCACTTTAAGCAGGATTGCATTCTATTAAATAGATCTATTTGCATTCTAAATTTTAGGACAGTTAGCAATTATTGGACTGTGTTTAGCTAATATTGACTGCACAAATTCCATGTATTGGTTCTGAGTCTGCCTTCCGGAGAATTACAGGAAATATCTACTTGTCCATGTGATACAAACATTTGAAGGCATCTATTATATATTCTGTTCTCCAAGCTGAACACTCACTGTTAAACATATATCTTTTACAGACTATACACATGTATTGAAAGTATGTTAAATGATGACTGTGGTCTACATACCCTTGGCATAATTGCTCTTTCTGAGATGAGCTGACATACCAGCTTCCCTTTTTAACTGTAGCATGTTGATCTGAACAGAATATTTACAATGTTTTGAACAACTGGAGTAGTGTAATAACTTATATTTCTCATTCTAGATACTCTACAGCAACATCTTATAAGGCAAATTCAGAAATAACCTAATTCAAAAGTAGCCTCTTTACCTACTTACTAACCTTAGCTCTCAAAGATTGAATTCTGATCTTTTTACAGAGGTGGTGATGGTAACGGGTATGGGAAAACATGGAGGGGTGGGAGAGGCCTGATGGAGAAACAACAGGTTCAGGACAGCGGACAAGAGAATGAATATCATTCATGAATACCTGGATGATACCCATGAACCCAAGACATGATGGTTAGTCTTATAGTACTTAATTTCTGACATTTAAGAAAACAGCAGACATTTACTTGTTAAAAATGGGCCCTAGTTTAATTAAAATTATTGAAATGACACAGTGGGAATTTGAGTAGCTATATTTTTATCCCAATATTCCCATTAGGTGCTCTTGTATATTGTATTATAATTATTGATAAAATGGATATTTTATTTGAAGCAGATAGTTGAAGAATTGAATGAACAACTTGATTTTCACATCTTAATTTGTAATAAGGTGGTGCATGACATGTATTTTTATCCTCAACTCATAAGGATTAATGTTTATCTCCATAGTTTCTGATTCAATTTATAAATCTAACAAAACAAGATTTCTTTTGCTTTGTTACTGAATACAAGTTGATATCACAACTCCCTTTGAACAGATTATCCCTCCTATGATTTAAGAATTATCCATTTAAAAGATACACGTTTTCACCTTGGCATTTTTCTCTTCTGTCCTACTTAAACATTCACGAGTATATTCCCATACTTTCCTTCTTTTAATTAGCTCCACCTTCCCCAAATCTTATCATTTTTCTTGTAATTGGCAAATTCTTTAGATAAACATATGATGAGCAACTTTTATGAGTATCATAATGTGATAAGTATTGGGTACAAAAACATGAATAAAGAATTTTTTAAATTAAGGAATTCTGTCTGTGAAAAAAAGAAAATACAGTAGTAATTTAAAATCAAAATGGAAAAACTTAAGGGTTGTAAGAGTAGAATAGGCATCATGTGTTGGAGATTCAGTTGAGGATTTGGTTATGTAATTATATTCATTCTTGATACATTAGGAAAGATTTTACAGAGGAATGACATTTGAGTTAGAATTTGAAACATTGTTCAGATTTCAACCCATGAATGATTAGTGCATATGGGTACAAAATTGAGATACATGCAGAGATCAGATGCACATAAACTGGAACAAAAATTGCAGCACAGCATCCACTACAGATGCATGCAAAAATAGTTATCATTTTGGGGATTATAATCATATACTTTTTTGAAAATTTTAACTTTTAACAAGAATTTATGAGGCTTTATTTATTAGTAATTTTAGGCAAGAATATGTCTCATGCAGCCCTCATGTAATTTAATGCTATTTTAACTTTTCTGATTGATTTTCCTGAGGACTCTATACAAATACTGGTTATTTCATTTACGCAGAGTCTATTGATAGGTCATATGAATTATAAGATCTTTTCTGTAAAATATGCAGACTTTTTAAGCTACTACCTAACATGACATGTGGGCCTTCTTAAATTGAGGGGCATGTATTAGGGCTATGTACTTTAGGCCTGGTTAAATAGAATTGAAATTATGACTTTGTTCCAAACTGTAACTTTAGAGTTACAAATTGATTGAGTTTAACTTTGTAAACTAAGAATGTTAATGTACAAAATCTGCACTTGAATGAGCTGCAGTCTTCCTTGTCTGACTTTCACTTTGGTTCTTGAAGACTGGGCTTGGCAAAGAGGTGCAGTGGGATTGATCTATGAAATTTAGGGATGGATGTCATAAGAAAAGTGAAGGATAGTTAAAAAAAAGTAAAAAAGGTAACCACACAAATAAAAATAAATGTTAACAACCTCATTTTTTCCTAGTTATTCAGTTTAACTGCTGTTTAAATATTATGTGTAATATACTATTAGTATAAAATATATTCTGTCATTTTTTTTTCAACTGAATGCAGATTTTGGTACTCCTGCATTTAATTAGAAATTTGGTCATTTTAAAGACGAGTATGGACTGATCTGCTTAGGGAAATACACGAATCTTCACTTTTTAAAGAAGGCTGTAGTTTCAATGATGTTTGAGTTCATTCTTTTCTCTAGAAACCTCTGAGACAGCATCTACAGCCAAATTGCAAGATGTGGTTGTCACTTAATAGGGTTTTATAAATGGGGCCAGGCACTAGGGCTTGCTGTAGGGATCTCCACAGAAATACTTTTTTTTGTTATTTTTTATGCTAAGTAACATGGAGGAGTTTATAGTGGTATTATTAGTACAAAATGGATCCCATCATAGCACCATTTTGATAGTGTTATTTTCAAGAGTAAAATACATTTTCTTAGACCCATGTTTTGTCGTTGGGTAAAACTATTATCCAATTCTAGGTGTGAAGTAAGGCACATAGATTTTTTAGAATGTATGATACAAGATGAAAATGAGCCAAACAAAAATGGATATGACATATTCTTTATTGAGAGGAACTGTATCTGAAACTTAGTAGAAGAGTGTCAAGGGTCTTGCAGAGCCCCTCACAGCTCTTTTCGCAGTTGTCAGCAATTGAGACAGGCTTGCAGTTTAGAGGAGTTCTTTGTGGATGGTAATAAGGAAGAGTAATGTATATTTTAGGGATCAGGAATTCTTCTTAGCAGAAGCCTTTTTGGGGTTCAGTTCATAAAAATGCTTCGTTTTTCAAGCATATACTTGAAACATAGCAATTATTAGGTAAGTTTGGGAATGGAAATAGCTAATTTTTGATAAAAACATTCCTTATTTGAACTTGATTTAAATTGCTTATAAAAAGTTATTGCCCCTCAGTTTGATGTTTCTTGTTCTCTGATTGAAAACAAGACGTTAGACTACAAACTTCAAATAATTTTAGGGAGACAATTTTTGAGTATTTAGACAAATCTAAAATTAATGAACTATGCATGTGTGCCAGTTTGGATATATTATGTCCCCCAAAAAGCCATGTTCCTTAATGCAGTCTTATAGGGGCAGATTTATTAGTCTTTTGATTAGAGTGGAAACTATTGATTGGGTATTTCTATGGAGATATGACTCACCCAATTGTGGGTGATACTTTTGATTAGATTATTTCCATGGAGGTGTGGCCCTGCCTATTCGGGGTGAGTCTTGATTAGTTCACTGGAGTATTTAAGAGAGAAGCTAAGAGCTGACACAGACCTAGATGTTTGCTGATGCTTGGAGATGCTTGGAGATGCAGACAGAAGGCCATTTGGAGATGGTACGCTAAGTGATGAAGCCCAGAGTTTGCCCTGGAGAAGCTAAGAGAAGACCCCCAGAGACTTGGAAATGTCCAGGAGAAAGAAGCAGGGAAACAGAGAAGCTGAGAGAGAGGACCTAAGACAGACACCCAGAGACATTTTGGAGAAAGTTATTTTGCTCTGTCATGCTTCCCAGCTGACAGAGGTGTTCGGATGCCATTGGCCATTCTTTGTTGAAGGTATTCTCTTGTTGATCCCTTAGTTTGGACACTTTTATGGCCTTAGAATTGTAAATTTGTAACCTAATAAATCTCCTTTATATTTGCATAATAGCAGCATTTGACAGTTGTAACAGATTTTGGTACCAGGAATGGGGTGTTACTGAATTGGCAAATACCAAATATGCTGGAACGGCTTTTTAAATGGTTAAGGGGAAGATTCTGGAAGAATTGGTGAGGCGCTTGATAGAAACAGCCTAGATTGCTTTGAAGAGATGGTTGGTAGAAATACGGACTCTGAAAATACTTATGAGGCTTTACATAGAAATGATGTGTCATTGCAAACTGGAAGAAAGGTGAACCTTGTTTTAAAGTGGCAGAGAATTTGGCAAAATTGAGTACTGGTGTTGGATGGAAGGCAGAATTTGAAAGTGATGAGCTGGGTACTTAGCTGAAGAGATCTCCAAATTAAATGTGGAAAATGGAACCTGGCTTTTCCTTGCAGATAATAGTATAATGTGAGAGGAAATATATAAGCTGAGAACTGAACTCTTGGGAGTTCAGAAATCAGAAATTGATGGCCTGGAAAACTCTGGGCTTCCAGAAAGTGAAACCCCAGAGATTACAGCCCCACATAAGGATTTAATGAAACCTAGCACCAGCCAACCATTTCAGTAAAAGCCAGGATTGGAGATGGAGTTATCCATAAAGGATGTGTGGAAAGTCCTATTGTCTGATGGTTTTGACCCCTGAAGCTACATGCCAAGCCAACAAATTTTTGCAAGATCTGTATAGATGGAATCACTGCCAGTCTGGACTGGAGGGGATGGAGAAGGAACAGATTGAAGGAAAAATTTTTTTCAAAGATAGAAACATGGGAATTGAGGCCTGGAGTCAAGAAATCTCAGACACAGAGAGCAGAGCAACCCATGCAATTTCCCAGAGAAGCTGAGAAATGCAACCCAGTTTCAAAGGAACAGCAGATGCCAGCCACATGCCTTCCCGGCTGACAGAGGTGTTCTGGATGCCATTGGTCGTTCTTCAGTGGAGGTATCCTTTTTTTGATGCCTTAGTTTGGACACCTTTGTGGCCTTAGAACTTTAAATTTGTAGCCAAAAAAATCCCCTTTATAAAAGCCAATCCATTTCTGGTATTTTGCCTAATGACATCATCAGCAAACTGGAAAAATATGCTTGAATTTCTCATAGTTTATTTTCACTTATGTTATAATTTTATTTACCTTATAATTAATAGCCTAAGCTTTCACACATCATAAATTTAAAATATCTAAATTTAAATTAAATTTTAAATTTTATGTGTTCATCATGTCTGTTTTGCCTTTTGAATCCCAGGTTTTGAGTTTTAAGAGTAGGTAAAATAGCATGATATACACAGATTTTACCCAAGTGGGGAAGAGCCCCCCTATGGGAGAGCCCCGTCAGTCACACCCTTGTCTCATACCCTACCATTGAATGCAGGGGGAAGCCATGATGTGCTTCTTGCCAACAGAATATGGAAAAGAGGATGGCAGTTCACTTCTGTGATTAGGTTTCATTAGATGGTGAAAGGGATGGGATAGTCCTCTTGTGATTGTATTATATGGGACTCCATTTTAGCAAACTATAGCAAAAGAGTCTCCTGATGGCCTTGAAGAAATAAGCCAGTTGTGAGAAGGCCTGTGAGAGGACCATCTGGCAAGAAACTGCAGTGGCTTCTTGTAGTCAAGGCAGGACCCTGCTGATAGCCAGTGAAAAAATGAGGACCACAGTCCTACAGTTGTAAGTCCCACAGTCCTAAGTTCAGCCAGTGAGCACTTCAGCTTGGAAGAGTACTGTGAGTTCCAGAAAGGAATGCAGCTAGCCAAATTATTGATGGCAACATTGACTAGAGAAGCTGACTAGAGGACCCAGGCAAGCTGTGGTCAGATAACTGACACATGGAAACTGACATAACAAAGTGTTGTTTTAAGCCACTAAGTTTGTGGTAGTGTGTTACACAGCAATAGATAAATAATAAACCAAGAATTTTAACCTTGTTTATGTAGTTTAGGAAGAAAAACAAAACAAAACAAAAGCAACTGAAAATTAAAATTGTAGAAATAGTTAAAATATATTTTGGTATAGTATATCCACATAAAAAGTGCTCCCTCATTACAAATTGTTTTGGCTATTCTAGTTCTTTTATATTTCTATGTAAGTTTTAGAATCAACTTACTAGTTTCTACAGAAAAGACTTCTGGGTACTGATTGTGTTTGTCTTAAATGTATTAATCAATTTGAGGAGAATAGGGAACCAAATAATAGTCTTGTAATTGATAAACATGGTTAGCTCTCCATTTACAAAGGTCTCCTTTGATTTCTCTCAGTGTTTTCTTTCAGTGTACAGACCATTCATTTATTTTGTTAAATTTATCATTAAGAAAATAACATTAAGAGAAGCTTACGTATGTTGCTAAGTGAATTTTAAAAAATTTAATTGTCAGCTGTCCATTGCTAAAATATAGAGATGCAGTTGAATTTGGTAAATTGACCCCATATCCTGAAACTTTATTAAAATTGCTTAGCTCCAGAAGTTTTTTATTTTTTTAAATTCTTTTTAGATTTTTCTAGGTGTATGGGCAATATCTGTGAATATAGACACTTTACTGTTTCCTTTCAAATCTGCAGATTTTCCTTTCTCTTCCTTGCCTTACTGAATTAGTAAAGACCTATAATACAATATGGCAAGAGCTGGCATTCTTTCCTTAGTCTCCAATCTTAGGAGGAAGTCACTCAGTTGTTCACTGTTGAATACAGTGTTAGTTGCAATTTGTTGAATCCTTCGTCAAATTGAATAAGTTCCCTTTTATTCCTAGTTTTTAATCATGAATGCAAGTTGAATTCTGTGCCTATGGTTATGTATTTAGTGTGTGTTCATAAGATGAATTATATTAATTAGTTTATGAATGATGAAGCAGTCTTACATATTTTGCATATTTGGGTGAACTTCACTTTGTCTTAATGTACTCTTTTATATGTGGCTTGATGTGATTCATCAATATTTTGTAAAGGATTTTTTTTGTTTGTTTATATTCTAGGTTCACGAGGATACTGCTCTGTAGCTTTCTTTTAATGTGTTTCTTTTTTTAATTGGGGTAAGGTTGGCCTCATAAAATAGTTTAGAAATATTTCCTTTGCTTTTATATTCTGGGAAAGTTTCCATAGAGTTGGTATTATTTCATCCTTAAATGTTTGGTGGACATCATCAGTGCAGACATTGGAGTTTTCTCTCTAGGAAGAATTTTAACTCCAAATTCAATTTCTTTAATAAATGTAGGCTATTAAACTGTCTGTTTCTTACTGATGAGTTTTGGTAGTTGGTGTCATTTAAATAATTAGTGTGTTTGATACAAGTTGTTGAATTCATTGGCAAACAGTTGTTCATAATATTCCCTTTTTATCAGTTTAATGGCTTTAAGACCTACAGTGATGTCCTCTTTATCATTCCTCATATTAGTAATGGCATTTCTTTTTTCTTTATAAGTCTGGTGAGAGGTTTGAGTGCACAGATTTTTTTCAAAGAACTCGGTTTGGTTTTATTGATTTAATTGTTTTCTCTCTTTTCTGTATTAATGATTTTCTGTTTAACTTTATTATTTCCTTCCATCTGTTTACTTTGGGCTTAAGGTGATCTTTTTCTACTATATTAATGTTGAAGCTTAGACCACTGATTTTTAGATCTTTATCCTTCTATGTTATAAGCATATAAAGCTATATTTTTTCTTCTAAACACTTCTTTAGCTGCATCTGAAATCTCACACCCTGAATATATTGTGTTTAATTTTCATTTAATTCAACATATGTTCTAATTTCTTTCGTGAGTTTCTCTTTGAAACAAGGATTAATTAGCATGCATTGTTTAATCTTCAAATTTTGAAGATGGTTTTAGATACTATTCTGTTGTTGAGTTCTAGGTTTAATCCCTTCATATTCAGAAAAAAGCACTTTGTATGATTTCACTTCTCTTAAATTATTTATTTTTCTTCTGAATACTGTTTATTATGTTCCAAGCAGCATTCTCAGAAGTGGGTATACAATGGTGAACAAAACAGACAAGGCTCTCATGGTGCCTAACATTCAGTGGTGGAAGAAAAGCAGAAAGCCAGCTAAATTAACAAGATAATTTTTGATTTAGATAACTGCCTGGGGGATACTATGAGCATAATGGAGATGAAAGCCATTTGTAATTAGTCACTATTTGTGGTTATTAGCTGCTTCCTTCTGATCACTGTCCTTGTTATCTGACTTTGGAAACATCTTTTTTCATCCTTGTACTGATTTGCCAGAGCAGCAGAGGGGATGCCACAAAGATGGCATTTCTTCATATCTGGAATAATTCACTTCTTTTCTTGTCTATCACTGAAATTCCCCTTCTGTATCTTGCTCTCCATCAGGTAGGTGTCTCTCCAGCATTCTGTGCTTGGGGATGTGAGATCTGTATTTTGAGTTCTTCTTAGTAGTAGAAGGCTGTTTCCATAGCAACTGTTTCCCAGACTTAATCATTCCCAGTGGAGGTGTCTCCTTGGATTTCTTCAGGCTGTATCCAGTTCTTTGTCTTCCTCAAATACCAGAGCTTGTCTAACTCTCCTCAAATACCAGAACTTATCTAACTCCTTTGCTTCTAATCTTCAAGCTGGAGAAACTTTTCAAAAAGTCTGTCCTAAACAGGTTCAGATATTTTTAAGAAAACCAAAAGTAAAAGCAAAAAATCAAAGGACCTCCCTGTTAGGATAACAAAAGGCACCTCACAGACTTTCTTTTGGCTATAGCCCCTCTGAATCTTTCCAGACCTCCTGCAGGATTGCACACAGTGGCTGGTGGTGAGTGCCTCATGCATTTTTTGAAGCATTCTTTTTCAAACTTCTCTGCTGATTGGATCCAATGTTAGATTCAAAGGCCAGATTTATAGGATCAGGAGAATCAAAAATGGCCAGTGACTCACATGCTTTCATGTTTCTCAGCCCTTGTCTGATGGCAGTTTCTGGACCAACTTGTATCCACTTTCTTGGAGTCAGTGCAGGTAAAGGAAAGGAGCTCAGCATACAGGGAAGGGATAGGCGGCCTGGAGTTTTTTCTAATAAAAGTTATGTTAAGCTGACTATGTGCCGTTTAAGCCTTACTGATTTTCTATTTGTTCTATCAATAAGTAAGTGGTGTTGAAATTTCCAACAATGACTGTGAATTTGTTCTTATTTCCTTTTGGTTCTAATTATTTTTGCTTCATATAAAACTTTGCTAAATTTAGGGTGCACATAAATTTTGATGAATATAGATTTAGGGTTGCTGTATCTTATTGGTGAATAGAACCCCTCATTATTCTGAAATGTTCCTCTTAATCTCTGAAATACATTGTGTATAATATAGCCACTTAGCTCTATTTCTAATAGCATTTGCATGGTGTATCTTTTTCCATCATTTTATTTTTAACCTGTGCCTTTTTATTGTAATGAATTTCTTGTATGTAACATAATTGGAAATAACCTTTTTATCCACTCTGACAATCTCTGCTTTTTAAAATGGGGTCTTTAGACCATTCACATTGAAGGTGGTTAATATATTTGGTTTTATAATTTTTACCTTATCTGCTTTTTAAAAAATGTTTTCTTTGTCCTTTCTTTTGGATTGTTTTTTTTTGTGATTCTGTTTTATTTCCAATATTGTTTTATAATCTATAGCTTTAATTTTATTGTGTGTGTGTGTGCTTCTGTGTGTGATTGCATAATAGTTTTCAATATAAATTATCACTGTCTAATTCCAAGAATTTTGTAACATTCCACTTAGAATGTAACTACATCACTGTAGCATAATTACATTTCACTTCTTAAATCATTTTCTGTTATTTTCATTCTTTTTACCTCTGCATATAAATACCCCACTAATTTGTTACTTTCTACTTTAAATAATGAACATTTTCAAAGAGTTAAAACATGAAAAATTTGTCTTTTTTTATTTGAAAAATCCTTATTTCATCTTTTTTTTACATTTTTTTTTACTGTGATATTTAACATATATACAGAACAGTGATAACTTTCAAAGTGCAATTTAACAAGTACTTACAGAACAAATTTCAAAGAATGTTATGGGTTACAGTTCCACAATTTCACCTATTTCCTTATTGTGATATATAACATATATACAGAAGGGTGATAACTTTCAAAGTACAATTTAACAAGTAGCTATAGAGCAGATTTCAATGAATGTTATGGGTTACAGATCCACCATTTCAGTTATTTCCTTCTAGCTATTTTAATACCCTAGCATCTAAAAATACATACATATATTTATATAAAGATTCAGTATTTGCAATCCTTTGTTAAATCCTACCTTGTCTGTTGCTGCCCCTTCCTCTAATTTAATCACTTTCTTGATCTTCAGGGGTGTCTAGGCAGTGACCACCCTTGTTCATATTAAAAAGGGGTTATTGACATTATGGGGAAGGGGGCTGCATCTGATTGATGTTCTTAAAGAGGCTGTTGCCTCTGGGTTTTGGGACTTATCTGGCATAGGAACACTCTGGTGGATTTATGTTTCTGAAAAATAAACTTAGTGAATGAAACTTTTATAGAGCCTTAGATAGGGACCTAGGCCATTTGGGATATCTAGCTGGAGCTTGCATAAGAGTAACCTCCAGGACAGTCTCTCAACTGTATTTGAAATCTCTTAGCCACTGTAGCCTTATTTTATTACCTTTCTTTTTCCCCTTTTGGTCAAAAAACCATTTTCGATCCCCCAATGCCAGGATCAGGATCATTCCTGGGAGTCACATCCCATGTCACCAGGGAGATTCACTCCCCTGGGAGTTGTGTCCCACATGTTCAGGGAGATTCACTCCCCTGGGAGTCATGGCCCATATGGAGGGGAGAGGGGGGTCAATGAATGTATTTGCTGAGTTGGGCTTAGAGAGAGAAAGATCACAGCTGATCAACAGAAGAGGTTGTCTAGAGTACATCTTAGGCATAATTATAGGAAGGCTTAGCCTCCCTTTTATAGCCACAAGTTTCACAAGAGCAAATCTCAAGATCGAGGGCTTGATTTATTAAGTAGGGGGTTACTAATTTCACATAGCATATAGTCTGTCCAAGGTAAATGATCAGTATCTCACATTATCTTCACTTATTTGTACAATCATCATCATTCTTAATTTTAAACAATTGTAACACAAAACATCCTGAAGCTCTTATCAGCCCCTAATTATTTATCCCGAGTATTATTGAAGTACTGGTAAGGTATTCCTGTTAAATATAGCCTATAATATGTAATGGATAGTTTTTCCATATACCACTTTGTTGTTAACTTTTTGTACTAGTGTCATATGTTAGACATATGTCATACAAACTATATTTGTAGTGCTAATCTGTGAGATACATGCCATTAGAAAACCACTTGAGATCATGTTTACCTTCAATGCAGCACTGATACTTTATAATCCCATTAATGAACAGTCATCACCCTTGTCCATTCCCATACCTTTAAGTTATCATGTCTTGTACATATTAGGCTATCATTCCTCCTTCACTAACTTCTGTCTATCTCTAGGTCCCCTATATTCTACATTATAAGACATTTATTTTATACTGTTCAGGGAGTTCACATTAGTGGTAACATACAATATCTCTAATTTTGTGTCTGATTTATTTCTCTCAGCACTATGTTTTCAAGGTTCATCCAAGTTGTCACACATTTGAGGACGTCTTTCCTTCTTACTGCTACATAGTATTCCATCTTATGTATGTACCATACTTTGTTTATCCACTCTTCTATTGAAGAGCACTTGGATTGTTTCCATCTCTTGGCAATTGTGAATAATGCTGCTAAGAATATTGGTTGCAAATGTTTGTTTGTGTCACTGTTTTCAGATCTTCTGGGTATATACTGAGACAGCAAGAAAAATTGGCAAATATCTAGAGACAAATGAAAGCGAGAACACAATATATCAAAATCTGTGGGACGCAGTGAAGGCGGGGCTGAAGCGGAAATTCACAATTCTAAATGCATACATTAAAAATGAAGAGCTGAAATCAAAGTCCTAACTGAACAACTGAAGAAGCTAGAGAATGAACAACAAACTAACCCTAAAGCAAGTAGAAGAAAAGAAATAACAAGGATTAAAGCAGAAATAAATGACATGGAGAACAACAATAACAACAAGAAAAAAAAACAATAGAATAAATAAAACTGAAAGGTGGTTCTTTGAGAAGATCAACAAGATTGACAAACCCTTAGCTAGACTGACAAAGTAAAAAAGAGAGAAGATCCAAAAAAAAAAAAAAAAAAAAAAAAACAGAAATGAGAGGGGAGACATTTTCTTAAAAAATTAAACAAATCATAAGAGGATACTATGGATACTATGAACAACTGTACACCAACAAACTAGATAATTTAGGGGAAATGGATAATTTTCTGGAAACACATGAACAGTCTAGACTGACCTGAGAAGAAATAGAAGACCTCAAAAAACCAATCACAAGTAAAGAGATCCAATCAGTCATCAAAAAGCGTCTCACAAATAAAAGTCCAGGGCCAGATGACTTTACAGAGAATTTTACCAAACTTTCCCAAAAGAACTGATACCATTCCTCCTCAAACTCCTTCACAAAATTGAAGAAAAAGGAGAATACCTAACTCATTTTATGAAGGTAACATCACTGTAATAACAAAACTAGGTAAAGATACTACAAGAAAGGAAAACTACAGGCCAATCTCCCTAATGAACATAGATGCAAAAATTCTCAGCAAAATACTTGAAAATTGATTCCAAAGACACATTAAAGGAATTGTACACTATGACCAAGTGGGGTTCATCCCAGGCATGCAAGGTGGTTCAATGTAAGAAAATCAGTCAAAGTAATACAACATATTAACAAATTGAATGGGAAAAATAAAATGATCATCTCAATAGATGTTGAAAAAGCATTGAATGAAATTCAGCATCCTTTTTTTAATAAAATCTCTTCAAAAGGTAGGAATTGAAGGAAACTTCCTCAATATCATAAAGGGCATATATGAAAAACCCACAACCAGCATAGTACTCAACAGTGAGGGACTGAAAGCCTTCTGCCTAAGATTTAAATGAGACAAGGATGCCTGCTGTCACCATTATTCAAAAATATGTGTTTTACATTTGCCTCCATATTTATAATTTTTAGTGCTCTTCATTGCCTTGTAAATCCAAATTTCCCAGTAGTATAATTTTCCTTCTCTCTGAAAACTTTCTTTAACATTTGTACTTCAGGTCTGATGGCTATGAAGTATATCACCTTTTTTTTTTTTTTTTTTTTTTTAAACAGGAAAAAAAGACTAATTTATCTTCATGTTTTGAAGGACTTTTTTTTGACTTGCATAGATTTTTAATTCAATTTTATTGAGATATATTCACATACCATACAATCGTCCAAAGCATACAGTCATTTGTTTTACAGTTGTGCGTTCATCATTTTTGAACACTTTCATTACTCCAAATTAAAAATAAGAATAAAAATAAAAGTTAAAAAGAACAATGAAATCATGCCCCCCAAATCACCCTTATTTTTCATTTCTCCTCATTTTTTTTACTTATCTGTCCATACACTAGATAAAGAGAGTGTGAGCCACAAGGTTTTCACAATCACACAGTTACACCATGTAAGCTATATCATTATAGAATCCTCTTCAAGAATCAAGGCTACTGGGTTGCAGTTCAACAGTTGCAGGTATTTCCTTCTAGCTATTCCAGTACATTAAACCTTGAAAGGGATGTCTATATAATGCTTCAGAATAACCTCAAAAATGACCTTTTGACTCCATTTGAAATCTCTCTGCCACTGAAACTTTATTTTGTTCCATTTCTTTTCTCCCTTCTGGTCAAGAAGTCTTTCTCAATCCCATGATGCTGGGTCCATCCCCAAGAGTCATGTCTCACAATGCCAGGGAGATTTACACTCCTGGGAGTCACGTCCCACACAGGGGAGAGGGCAGTGAGTGTACCTTCAGAGGTCACTTAGAGAGAAAGGCCACATCTGAGCAACAAAAGAGATTCTCTGGGGGTGATGCTTAGGCACAATTATAAGTAGGCTTAGCCTCTCCTTCAGCTTGCATAGTTTTGATGAGAGGTTTTTAGCCAGCATTATCTTTATTTCTTTGAATGCAATGCATCTTTTTTCTTCTGTTTGCTTTTAATATTTATCCTTATTGTTTTTCAACAATTTGACTATGACATGTTATGATGTGCTTTTATTTGTTAATTCAGCTTTGGTGTGTTGATTTTATTGAGTTTGTGATTTTCATTCATGTTGGAAATTTTTCTGCTATTACTTCTTCAAATCCTTCTGTCTACCTCCCACCTCTCATTCTGGGAAACCAATTTTACATCTGTTAGACTTTTTTATATTGGCCCACAAGTTTTGTTGCTTTGTTGTTTACTTTGTGTTTTAGTTTGGATGTTTTCTATTGGCTTTCCTTCATGTTTTCTGAATATTTCTTGTTCTATATTCTGTTTTCTGATAATCCCTTTGAATATATATTCATCAATAATATTGTTTTGCAAATTCTAGAATTTTCACTTGATTCTTCTTATTATTTTCATCTCTCTATTAGAGTTCCCCATCTTTTATTTATTGGTGTCCACTTTTCCATCAGAGTTTTTAACATGTTAATTATACATTTTTAAATTCCTTGTCAGGTATTTTTAATATATGTGCCATCTCTGGCATTCATTCCTGTTCTGTTCTGTTGACTGTTTCATGTTTTAACAGTGTTTTGTTGTTTCTGCTCTTAGTATATTTGGTAACTTTTTTCATTGAATGCCAGGCTATGTGTATAAATGTATGAATGAGCAGTAGAGAATTGGGTAAATAAAATTTACACCAAAAAATGAGCCTACCTCCTGATATCCTAAGTGTGTGAGTTTGACTCAATCCAGTGGGTAATTGAGCTAAGTTTGTGTTTTATTATTGCTATGTGTACCTCAGTGCATCAGAATCTTGTCATTCCTCTGGGGATTGACCTCCACCACGTTGTACTGCATGGGATACCTGGATTCATGGAAGGTTTCTTCAATAGTCCTTCTCCACCCTAAATTTTCATCTAGACCTCCTTTTGAACCCCAGCATTGTTCATTTCTCAGTGTTCCTGCCCCTTACCTAGTATTAAACAATCTTTCCCCTACTAAGTGCAAAGTTTAGAGTAGTCTTTTTTTTTTTTTTTTTTTGTACATCATCCTTGCATGGAAACCAAACTTTGTCTTATATTCATGCATTATCAAAGTTACAATACAGTGTACTCCTTGGCCTTGAGTGATAAGAGTGTTTTGAATTTTATCCACATAGGATCTAGGATGTAAGTTGATTTCTCGTTCCTTTCTCCATGGAAAATGGATCTTGCCTAGTTTAAAGTGGGTACCCTGATTTTTCTCCTTTCCCAGAGGCATCAGTCCTTAGGTGTTAGATCAGGCAAATGAGAAAGAAGGGTGGCTGAGCATGTCCATGACTTCCCCATCACATGGAGGTATTCCTTACCTCCTCTGCTAAGCAGTACAGAGATCTTTTGTTGTATGAGCACAAGATCTGAGTCTGGACAGGTTTCATAGCTGATCCCTAGTGGCAGCAAATCAACACCTTATATTCACATAAGACCTAAAGCTCTGGTAGACTTCTCTAGGTATTCATGCTTCACTGTAAACCTTGACAGGCCTTGCATGGGGCATTTTAGCAAGGGCTTTCTCAAGTTTCCCTCTTTGCTTTCAATCTTTTTTGTTTGTTGCTATTGGGAAACCAGGGAAAAGAGCTGGTGAGTACATGTGGAATCTCCTTGTTTATGAGGTGCTCAATTAATTGAAACTATCATGCTACAACACACTCAGCCTTAAAAGTTTGCTAAAATTTAAATTGTTTTACTTTTACCTACTTTTATGCCAGTTCCTCTTATTTCTATACTTTGTCAAAGGTAAATTGACAAGGCACCCATCTTTCCTTATAGAGGCGTGTTATTTTGGAGTGCAGTTCTTCTGGTTGTCTTGCACTCTCAGCTCTGATAGATTAAAAACTAGATCTTATAGAATATATGTTTCTTGTTATAGTGGAAGAAAAATTCTCTTGTGCATAAGCAAAGTGGGAATTTAGCTCATTTGTCAAAGATTGTTTCATATTAGGCGAAGTGGATTTTACCTCCTTTATTATGGCTACATAGTATACCACTGTATATACGTACCAGAAGTTTTTTTAATCAATGAACTATTGCTGGACATTAGTTTTTCCCCCCTCAAGTCTTCCTTTTTCTATTACAAACAATACTATGATTAAACTTTGTATGCATTCTTTAATATTATTTCTTGGACATTGACACTGTACATGGTATTATATTATTTTTAAGTTAAATTCTAATTGTGAACTTCCATTCCCATATATTGTCCTCTGATCAATAATTTCATAAAATATATCCCTTTATTATCAAATTTTCCATCAAACAAAATGACTATGAGTTATGTACAATTCTGATTTAGTGAACATTACATTGATAGTAATGATATTTTTATTGCAATGTTACATTTAATTCCACTATATATTTTGGAGTCTTTTTATATATGTTTCCTTGAGGAATCACAGACACATAAAAATCAGCATTTTATAAATCAGAGGCCACTTTTTACCTTTTGTGCAAATTCTAGATTTAGTTCCATGTCAGCTAAATCATCTACTCAGAATCACTAGGAAGTTACAGACGGCTTATATTAGAATTCAGGTGTTTTTGACTACCAGTCCAATACTGTTTCCTCACTTGCTCCTGTTAATGAAAAAAGCAAACAAACAAGCAAACATCCCCTAACACAATTCCTTTTGTAACAAGAATCTTGATTTTTCTCAAGCAAAAAAGAAACTTATTGATAGTCCTTTGGAAATTACTGAATATTCTGAAAACTCTACACTGTTAAACATTCTCATCCTTCTGCGAAAGTTGAAAAATATTTTTTTTTTCCTCTGCAACTTTTAAAAGCACCTTTGAAAAACAGTATCCTAGATAGCCAGGTACAGATACTTAAAATTTAGGGGACACTTGGCCAAACAGACCAGCCAAATCAAACCTTGTGAATAGTTGAGTAACAAATGAGTATACATAAACTTTTACTGAACTGTGTATTTCCACCAAGAAGTATTCATTTTTCTGGTCCTAAAATATAACTAAAGTTTGGAAATACTGGAAGACATTGAAACTATGAGTCATCTTATAAATTTACATGCTCTACCTGTGTGTATTTTGCTCAGTTCTGTGCAGGATTCCAGGAGAGCTTAATGCATTTAGGAAATAAGTTCTAATACACTTGGAACATTTAGTATGAAAAATAATTTCAAGAGATACATGAATTTAGAGATGGAGAGGTGTCTTTGAGTTATAGATGTAGATGTGGGCAGTAGGGTGGAGAGACTTCTGTTGACTCCAGAAATCAAGAAATAAATTATTACTCAACTCCATGGAAGGTATTGGATATAATGGGAAAACTTCAATAATAGCTAATTTTATTAATACATTATATCTAGGTATCAGGCACTGAAGTAAACACTTCATAAGTATTTGACAGCTTATTCTTTTAAACCTTGCTTTTTAAGCTCTATTAACAGACCTTGAAGCTCAGTAAAAAAATTAAATATATTTTATTTCCCACAGCTATCCAATGTGAGATCCTGGATTCAAGTCTAATTCAGTCTGATTCCAAAGAGTGCATTTACATTCTTTTATGACTTCTACTCCCCAGATGCTCACAGCATAGAAGAGGAGAGAAGCATCATAAAAATCATTTAATTAAAGGAGAATGTGATAGGTGACATTTCAAAGATTCACATGATTTAAAGGAAAATATATAATTAAATATTTGGGGGCACAAAGACTATATTGCTGTTACTGGAATGGAATAGACTATTTGTTGGAAATGAGTGAGAAAAAGTTGGAAATTTTAGGATGTTGTAAGATTATTGAAAAGGGAGACAAGCCAAAGTAGGTTTATGATTAGAGAAGTGATATGATGAGTGTGCTGGTTTGAAGCTGTATGTACCAAGAAAATGTCATTTTCTTTTAAACCATGCCTTTGGGGGTACACCTAGTCTGGGTGTCTGGGTGGGACCTTTTGATTAGGTTGATTCAAATGAGGTGCGACCCAGCCCATTTAAAGTGGGTTCTAATCTTTTACTGGAGTCCTTTATGAGAGGATACAAGGCAGAGACATTTGAGAGGGCTTAAAGAGAGAAATGCCCTGAAGATGCTAAGAGAGGACCCACAGATGCTCAGAGAGAAAGCCACTGGAACCAGAAGCTGAAGGCAACAAAACCCAGCAGATGCCAGCCATGGAGCTGCAGACCTAGATATAGTGAGGACCAGCAGACACTGGCCATGTGCCTTGCTATCTGACAGAGGAACCCCAGATGCCAGCGGGCTTTCTTCAGAGAAGGTACCTTCTTGTTGATGCCTTAATTTGGACATTTTCACAGCCTGAGGAATTGTAACTTCTAACTTAATAAATCACCATTGTTAAAAGCCAATCCATTTCTGGTATATTTCATTTCAGAAGCATTAACAAACTGAAACAATGTGAAAAGTGTTTAAGAAAGAACAATCGGAAAAATTAATATTTGCTGATAAGAAAGGAGTAGTAAAAAAACAAGACCATCTGGCCAAAGGAAGAAAAAACCTAGAACTCTAAAATTGTTTACTAGAGGGACATGGCAAGGCTTTGTGACCATGAGACATAGATAGTAAAGCAAAAGTTAGAGCTTGGCATACAGGAAGAATGGTAAGATCACCAACATGACTGAAATGGGCACATGGTAGATCCTTTTGGGGAATGTGACAATCTCTGCAAATCTATTAACTAAATTTTTAAAGAGATCAATTTAAGGTTATAATTTTTGGGCCTCTTTTATAAGTTACATAGTTTATATGAAAGTTATACAACTGCACTCCTGCCTTGGGTAGAGGATTATTTTTGACATATGAAAAACAATAATTGAAACATAATAAATTTAAGTTGGAATATGTATTTTTAAACCTAAAATGTAAGTTTTGGATTTTCTGATTTTATGTTTTGTTGTTTGGCATTTATGTTTCCAGTTTAGTCATAATACCCAAATCTAAAATTTTAAAACTAACTGTTTTTTTTTTTAATTTTAGTTTTCTGAAGATAAAGAATGTTTATCTTAAGAGAAGGTTATAAACTGTGAGAGTCTTCTAAATTATTGTTCCTTCTTTATTCTCTTACCAGTGTCATCTGTTTTTTGTATTTTTAGAACTCGATTGTAAAATCAGTCTCAGCAAATGGGAGGAGTATGGGGTGTTTATTATTTTTGAGGGTGTACATGTGTAGTTTTAAAACTTAGAAAGCATTTAGCTGTCCCCTGGTTCTGATTAACTTAGCAGTGCTTCTTAAAGTTTGTAGCCATCAGAATGTGGGTACAGGGTGAGGGAAAGTAATGATTTTTTTTTTCATTTTTATTTTAAAATGTCATTGGGCTATAAAAGGATATGAACACTGTTTTAATATAATTTTGATTGTCCCCTCTGCCGAACCCAGATATTTGTATTTAGATTTATATTCATTCAGCACTTAAAAATTCTTCTTATAATTGTGTTATCAGGATCTAAATACCAATTTCTGTGAAAGGGCAGCTCTTACTAGTGAGGACTGGCTCTTACACGATTTGGTTACACTGAAGTAGGTAGAGTTCCAATCTGTTCCAGTTTTTCAGGTCTCTTGCTATAGATATGACCCTAATGAATACTGTTTTTTTCCTAAAGAGCTCAATCATTTGTGGGAGCAGGATCCACACAGCAGATGGTCCTTACATAGGGAACACTGCCTGTGGCCATGGAAAAGCTCTGCATAATTTAGGATTGGGTTCTGTGGTTGATAAAGAGAAAGCAAAGAGAGGGGGAGCAGAGGAAGTGTTTTAGTTTGCTAAACCTGCTGGAATGCAATATACCAGAAATGGGTTGGCTTTTTCAATGGGGTTTTAGTCAATTATAAATTTAAAGTTCTAAGGCTATGTAAATGTCCAAATTAAGGCATCAAGAAGAAGATATCTTCTCTGAGGAAAAGCTGCTGACATCTGGAGTTCCTCCGTCACATGGGAAGGCACATGGGAAGGCATATGGGGACATATGCTGGCCCTTCTCTGCTGGCTCTGGTTTCAATGGCTCTCTTCAAATGTCTCTGGGCATTTCTCTCTATGCCCTCCTGCGTTACCCTCCTTTTACCCTCTCATAGAGGACTCCAGTGAAGGATTAGGACCAACCTTGAATGGGCTGGGTCACATCTCAAGTGAAATAGACTAACCCAAAGATCTCACCCACAATAGGTCTATACCCACAGGAATGGATTAAAAGCAAATGGCCTTTTCTGGGGTATATAACAGCTCCAAACCAGCACAGGAAGGGGAAATGGATGAAAGGTGAGGACTGGAAAGAAAAGAGCCATTGTCAAGTGTCTGAGTGATGAGTCGGCTTGGTGGGAGTGTGGGTGCTCTTGGAGGCAGGAATAAGATAGCTACTATGTTTATCAAGGGCAAAAATATTACAGTAAAAAGTTAATGTACGATTTGCTCATCAGCTGATTTTAGCCTGCTTGTAAGTATATAATTAAAGTGGTTCCAACCCTACCCCCTCCCACATTTTATGTCCTTGTAGCAAGTCCAATGCTGTTTTTAAGATTTCTGTGAATTTCCAAGAACCTAACATTGCAGTGGTCATTGCCACCTTTTAGTTTTTGCTTTCACTGAATTCATTCAATATATTGACCCTGAAGTTTCCACCCACTCACAACATATAAAGAGAACAAAATATCACCAATACAAAGCTGATGAATGTTGCAGATTTATTGGAAATATGGAGGGGTAGATGGTTTTATATTGCATAAACAACTTAAAGTTGAATATCAGGCACCTGTCTTTTTTAGAAAAAAATCTCCTTTTTTTTTTTTTACTTCTTTTTCTTCTAAATAAATGTCCAGAGTTACCTAGGCATGCACTTCCAACACCAAAATATCATGCATTTAATACTGAGATTCAGTTAACAATAGATTTTATTTTCTTTGCTGGAAAAACTAATGATGACTCATTTTCTCATGGTCTCAGCTTCCACATCAAGCAAATTTTCAAATCAGACCATTCTCTCTCCTAAGAGGAAATCTGATGTCAATTGTTTTATTTTCCGATGATTTAGAGAAATGATATAATGGCTAAGACAGTCAGATTGCTTGGTATATCTTCCTGGTTCCATCTTGTTTTAGCAAAGCTGATCCTCAAATCTCAAATCTGTGAAATGGAGATTACAATAGTATCCACAGGGTATATGAGGTTTAAGGATTCATTCTGGTAAAGTGGCTAGCATGGTGCCTGGCTCAGTGTGAATTCTCAGCAAAAATTACCTGTTACCAAGTATTGATGAGAGTAGTTTTTGCTGGGTATTAAGGAGTGCCAGTTGTTATAGGAGAGAGTGCACACAGCAAATCAGGAGTATCCAACACATAGTAACCAAATACACATATCATTGACCTTCTAAATCTCCATGAATTGAAATACACCACCTAAACATCAATTGTTTGTTTTGGAATGAAGCTTAGTGGTCTGCTTTTGTCAGACTAATGGAATAGCTGATGGCAGATATATACATGATGGTTCTTTGGGGAAAATAGGCATAAAAGTGGAAGGGGATTAATTCCAGTGTCCCTCCATATTGAAGCTGTTTGCTAAGAAATATGTTCAATGTGCTCAGAAAGAAGGATAATTTATTTGTGTAACTATTTCAACAAGAACAAATGGGAAGTTAAACAAATTACCTCTACAAACATTTTGATTTATTACCTCATTGGTGACTCATGAACCATTTGAATTTCAAATAAATATTCTTGGTATGATATTCAAAAAAGGATTTTTGATCAGTGTTTTAAGACATTGTCTAATAAAAATTTCTACATCTAATTATTTCTTCTGTATCTTCCTTTAATGAGTTCTGAGTGTAATGTTAGGTTAATTCTGGTAAGTTCTCATGTCTGAAGTCTTTGCTGGCATTGTTCTCAAAGGCTTTTAGACAATCTCTTATTTCGAGTCTGATAAATCGTATGCTTCCCTTCATTCCATTTTTCAAAGGACAACTTTCACTGTTCTGGGAGTTCATTTCTTTTAGGCAAACTGTAGTTTTACATGGCTATTGTACACTGAGATTCTTTGTGGAATAATCAAATGCTAACATCAATGAGTATTACAAGTCTTCTTTGCTCTTTATTCCTATTTTGTTTTGCTCAGACTTCTTTATCATGAAAGCACTTCACTATCACATTCTATTCATATTTTTATAAGCAGATACTTCATTTGAAATTCTTTCTATGCTTCTTATTTTTTAATAAAGTGTCATTTTTTTCATGCTGTTTTGACCTAAATATTTTTGGAAGACATTTCATACTTTTGTGCTTGGTTGAACTTTCTTTTTTTTATTTGTCATGAGGAAATATTTTTAAAGAAGCTGAAAGGAATATTTTGGTAAGAAGACCATTGATTTGCTATTGATGTATAACAAACTACCTCAAAACTCAGTGACTTTAAACAATGATCATTTATTATCTGTCACATGTCTGCTGCTCGGCTGGCTTGCCTAAGCTCTACTGAGTGCTTTCTTTCAGGGTGCTGTGACTGGAGTCTCTGCCTCTCACTGCAGTTTTGTGGGCTGGTAAGAATTGCTCTGGCCATGTGCCTTCATAGTTTTTGGAACAGCGTGATCACCAAGGCATGCTCTAGTCATGGCTATGTTCCAGGAACAAGAGGACAATCAGAACCCCACAGAGCCTATTTGACTATTTGACACTGTGCTCAGAACTGACACACTGTCACTTCTGCTTTCATGCTCTGGGCCAAAGCAAATTATATGGCAGAGCCCAAAGTTAAAGGATGGACACCTACTCTGTCAATGAGGAAGCCGAGGAAAGGAAGTGGATACGAGGCCAGTAAAGGATTAAGGTCAATGACACAATCTACCGAAGACTAACTAAAAAAGGAGATGTGAACTTTGTTTTGAGGGCTTTCTAAGTATGTTTTTATAATTGTAGATCTTTACCACTCACTTCTGACTTCTTCCAAATATCTTCAAGCATGAACATCAAGAGTACACTTTTTTTTTCCCTTTTCTCTTTCTTTTGGCTTTAGAGAACTCTTTGTAGAGTGTTTTACTCATATTTAAATGTGGTGTTGTTGGGTAGGTCAGGTGGGTGATTAGTGTTAGTTCTGGATTAATGATATTTAAGTATGCATAATCCTTATTTTGATGGATAAATATAAAGCCACTACCATCTGTGGTTGAGTTTTGAGGATGAAAAAACTAAGCATGGATTGAAAATTGATAATCAAGGGAAAGAGTTAAGGTTGGCAGACTAGTACAATGTGTTCTGTAGTAATTGGTTAAAAATAGGATACACATTGAATTATTTACATGTCATAAGTGCAAATAGAAAACAGGATAGATTAAACATTATGAAGTTCTAATTTTCTTGCTATTCTTTTATTTATCCCAAAGATCTTTATTGGATCTGATACGTATGTGGTGGACAGTATCATGACCTTATGATACTTACATTCTAGTGGGGAAAGACAAAAATAAGCAAAAATGTAGCAAGTTAATTATTGAAATGAAGAAAAATAAGGAAGATAAATTCAATAGAGAGTAAGAATTGTATAAGGTTCAAAGAATATTGTATAAGCACCAAAAAACACTTCTGAAAAATGTAACTTTTGCACATACTCTGGGAAAAAAAGGGAGGGAAGGAGCCATATATATAGCTAGTTGAGAGCTTGATAGTTAGAGGGCAAAGCAAATGAAAAAGCCTTGATTTTGGGGGTATAGGAGTATTTGAGCTACACCAAGGAGACCTTGATGTCTGGAAGCTTAGAGGAAATGGCAGGAGATAAAGTTAGAGAGGTAGGAAGGTGTCAGAGCATGTAAACCTTTTAGGCCAAGGTGAGCATTTTGGATCACACTGTCTTGGAGAGACGGAAGCCATTGGAATATTTTGAACAGAATGATTTGAACGAACTGGCTGGAGCATAGATTGAAGAGTGCAGACATGAAGTAAATTTAGGTAACTCTTGCAGTAGTCTTGCAGATGATGGCTTGGTGGCAATAGAGATAGTGAGATGGTTAGAGTCTGGAGGGGTGGTTCACAGGGATTGTTAATGGATTTGATATAAAGCTTGGAATAGAGAGGAGTCAGGGATAACCCAAGGCTTTTCCCCTATGCTGTGGAAGAATGAAGTCACCTTTTAACAAGATGGGGAAGATTCCTGTAGTAACATGTTTATAGGAAAAGTCAAGAGTTATTATGATGCATGTTAAGATTTTTCATTAACTGGATATAATAGTCTGGAGTATTGGGAAGTGATTGAGGAAACAGTTATAGATCTGGGAATGATTAACTTATGGAAGGTATTTAAAATAATGGAACTAGTTGTAGTCAGCTTTAGTTAATGAAAAATCATGAATCAGTGTATGATGGATTGGTCCTAGTCAATATGATCCATGTTGTTTTAAAAATATAAATGGCACCAAATAAATTGTGAATTTAAAGTTAGACAAATAAGCTGCACATTTATACATTTTGATGTTGTAATATCTATTTAATATCTCTTCAGCTGACTGGACATTTATATATAATGGGCTTTTAAAAACAACATTCAATGACTCATGTAAGTGCTCTTATTTACAAACTATTACATCATGTTTTCTCAATTTCAGTTTAGTCTTTGCTTAAATACCTTTATTGCTGTGTTCACAACCATAATCTTAGCTATTTTTCTGGTAGCTAGAAAATATAAAAATTCACTAACCAGGTCATTGATCTTTAAAATAGAAATGCTCAAATATCACCACACCTCATAATTTGGTGCATAAAAATGAGATCATCATAATATATAAGCCTAAATATTTCTTAATATTTCTTAAGAACCTTACATATTTTTAGGAACACAAACTCCTTTTATTTCAAGTTCCCTTTGTATTTTCTCTTCATGGATAATACAACTTGAGCTCCCAAGTGTGGCTTGATTCTTACTCTAGACTACTGCTCATATGGCCATCTTGCACTATCCAGGCCTGACCACAACATCCCCTGCTTTCTATGGACATTTCTTGATGTTCAGCTGCTTGTGGTGCCAAGTACTACTCTACCTGAAATGAAACATCCTCAGTTCTGTTCCTCAGTCTTGATTGTAGATGCTCCATTTATTTTTTGAAGTTGGTTGGAGAATGCTTCCTGTTCTCTGTAGTTTGTCCACTCAAGCGTTCCAGAACAGACTTATTTTAGACCCCAAGTGATTACGGTTTATCCAGCCTTCACTTGGCTCTTAATCTCCAAGAAGCCCCAGGATGACCCGTTGAGAAACACTACTCCAGGCTCTGTCATTGTGTCCAGATTGTGAACTAAATCTCTTTATTTGGGAAGGGGAGCCATATTCCCTTCTTGGAATATACATTCTATGGGACATTTATCCCTCTCCACAACTCCCTAACTCCCTATTCTAATCCTAGTTTATTAGACATTCTGTCAGTTATTTAATGCCCACCATCATATTTTGAGTTTCTTTCCAAGCAAACTCACCAACATACTTCAGTAAAAGCAAAAAGATTTTAAATGGATGGTGGGGAGGAACTATGTCTCTTAAGTCCTCCTCCCAGACATACCTACAATTCAGCTCTGGCATAGCTAGGCCCCCTGTCTCATATGTTATGAATAAGATCTCAGTGAATAAGATCTCAGTGAATGAACATTCTGGTCTGCACATAACAAAGTGTGCAATGTCCACTTTTTTGAAGGTTAAAAGTACATTTGGTGAAATCTATATAGATTGTCATAGCCATTAATTAAATTTTTGTAAGATTATCAGAAATATGTAATAAATTTGATAAATAAAATATGACTTCCATGAATGATTAATAGTTACTTGATTATAAAAACTATTTCTTAGAAATTACTTTAGCAATACAAAGAGGTTTTTAGGGCCTAAACTTCCCAGAGAGACAATGGAAAGTAAAGTTAAACTTATGTGCCTACCCTGATAAATTTTTAGAGGCTGCCTCTGGTGTTATTTTGAGGATTGTGAACTGGGTTCAGTCTCTGCAGAACTGGGTACAGTCCCTGCAGCAGAGAATTCTGCGTCATTAGCCACAGCTGTCATAGGCAGGGGGGAGTGGAGGCCTTATCTTGTGCATTTTCCATTTTGGCCTATGGGAAAACAAAAAAGGAAAAAAAAATGAAAATAGATCTCTGTAACAATGGATGCACACATATTAGCATCTAATCAAGACCTCTCATCAGTTTAAATGCTGGGACCTCGGTCTCTTTGGGTTCCTTTGTTCAAAGTCTCAGTGAGTCTGATAAACTGTCTTGTGCAAATAGCCTCAGTATAAGTCAGTCATCTTCAAACATTTTGCTCATGTAATCCCTATAATAATTCTTACAAGTAAATATTTACTTGAAAAATGTTTAAATTGACTTTGAAGTTTTTTCTTCAGGTTTAGACAGATGACATCATTTCAAACATATCATAAAGTATAAAAATTAAACTAATGAACACTTAGGTGACGATAACCCTGGTAGCCCTTTCTAACTGAAAACATTCAAGAAAAAAGGAATTCTGGGAAATGTAGCTTAGCTAAGCCAAGTTGACACATTAAAAGTCATCACAGGAAGATGGTAGAATAGGTGAGGCAGAATGGGCTTCTCTTCCATGAAAGAAACTAGAGAGGCACTGGAGGATGCCCAGGGCCACAATTTTGGGGTGTGACTGGCCACAGAGGGTCCCCCACAGTACGTGAAGGGGACTTGGACAAAAACATGAGAGATGGTGACTCCAGGGACAGGGTGAGTTTGTTCCAGCCAGGATAGCTGCCAGGCAGAGGTGTGAGCAATGGCTCTCCACTCCCATACCTACTTTGGCAGTTAGCTGGGGAGGTGATCCTCCACAGCCAGACAGCTGGGAATGCCCATGAGGAAACCTGGGAGGCAGCATTTGCTCTTCCCCCACCGAAGTCTGGGACAGTACAGTGGTGAGAAGCAGGGGAGAGGCACCATACCAGTGACCAGGAGCCCCTTCCACACTCTAGAGACTCAAAGGCTCAGGCATGCAGGGAGTGGAGCATGTTTGATCTTCAGGGTGCCCTTGAGTGAATTACCTGTGTAACTGCTCAGGGCTTACATCACAGCCCAGGACAGGGAGTCCCCAGTACACATGGAGAAACTGATTGTTTCCCTATGTGGTTTGGACTCTGCCCAGTGCACAGGAGAAGACAGAGGAAGACTGGATTGAGAATGCCACTTGCTGGTAAGATTGGGAGACTGCACTTCAGCAAGAAGTAGCTCTCCCAAATTATATACAAATGCTCAAAAAATCCTGCATTTCCCAAAATAACCTTTTCAAGACAAGCAAATGCCTTGAAGCCAACAGAAAAATCACAAAGCACTTGAAGAATCTAGAAGACATGGACGAGCCAAATGAACAAATTAAAAAGCTGAAAGAGACACAAAATTTGGAGCAATTAATTAAAGAATTACAAACAAATCTCCAAAACAACATTAACAAGATGACTAAAGATATACAGGAAATCAAGAAGACTCAAGAAGAACATAAAAAAGAATTGAAAGAGTAAATAAAAAAATAGCAGATCTATGGAAATAAAAGACACTGTGGATCAAATTAAAAATACACTAGGGACACAAAACAGCAGATTTAAAGAGGTAGAATAAAGAATAGACAGTCTAGAAGACAGAACAATTGAATGTGAATGCACAAAAGAACAAATGGTGAAAAAAAAAAAAATTGAAATGTATCTCAGGGAAATCATGTACAACATGAAGCAAACAAATACAAGGAGCATTGGTGTCCCAGAAGGAGAAGGGTAAAGGGTTAGGAAGAGTGTTTCAAGACATAGTTGGGGAAAACTTCCCAACTCTTCTAAACAACATAAATACACAAATCAAAGTTGTCCAATGTACTCTAAATAGAATAAATCCAAATAAACCTTCTCCAAGCCATATATTGATTAGATTTTCAAATGCTGAAGAGAAGGAGAAAGTTCTGAAAGCAGCAAGAGAGAAGCAGTTCACCACATACAAGGGAAACAGCATAAGACTAAGTACTGACTACTCAGCAGACACCATGGAGGCAAGAAGGCAGTGGTCTGACACATTTTACATTCTGAAAGAGATAAATTGCCGGCCAAGAATTCTTTATCCAGCAAAGCTCTCCTTTAAAATTGAAGGAGAGTTTAAAATTTTCACAGACAAATAAATGCTGAGAGAATTTATTAACAAGAGACCTGCCCTACAAGAAATACTAAAGGGAGCTCTACCAGCTGAGAAAAAAAAAAAAAAAGGAGATAGAGGTCTGGAGAAGGGCACAGAACTGAAGGGTATTAATAAGGGTAACTTAAAGGAAAAAAGTGAGAGAGAGAAAAAAAAATAGATCTAACAACTTAAAACCAAAGGATAAGACAGCTGGTTCAAGTACTCCTTTGCATGTAAATGGATTAAACTCCCTAGTGAAAAGATATAGACTGATAGAATGTATTAAAAAGTATGACCCATTGATACGCTGTTTACAAAAGACTCATCTTAGACCCTGCAACACAAAGAGACTGAAAGTGAAAGGATGGAAAAGAATATTCCATGCACACTGCAACCAAAAGAAAGTTGGGGTAGCTATATTAATATCAGACAAAATAGACTTTAAATGCAAATCTGTCATAAGAGACAAAGGACACTATATATTAATAAAAGGGACAATTCACTGAGAAGAAATAACAATTACAAATGTTTATGCACCCAATCAAGGAGCTTCAAAATACATGAGACAAACATTGGATAAACTGAAGGGAGCAATAGACACATCTACAATAATAGTGGGAGACTTCAATACATCACTCTCATCTATAGATAGAACAACTAGACAGAGGAAATAAGGAAATTGAGAACCTAAACAATGTGATACATGAATTAAACTTAAGAGACATATACAGATCATTACATCCCAGAGTACCAGGTTATACAGTCTTCTCTAGAGCCCGTGGAACATTCTCCAGGATAGATCATGTGCTGGGGCACAAAACAAGTCTTAATAAACTTAAAAAGATTGAAATTATTCAAAGCACATTCTCTGACCACAATGAAATACAGCCAGACGTCAATAACCACCAAAGAACCAGAACTTTCACAAATATATGGAGGTTAAACAACATACTCCTAAACAATCAGTGGATCAAAGAAGAAATTGTGAGAGAAATAGGTAAATACCTAGAGATGAATGAAAATGAAAACATAATATATCAAAACTTGTGGGATGCAGCAAGATGGTACTGAGAGGAAAATTTATAGCTCTAAATGCATGCATCAAAAAGCAAGAAAGAGCTAAAACCAAAGACCTAACTGAACAACTGAAGATGCTAGAGAATGATCAGCAAACTAACCCTAAAGCAAGTAGAAGAAAAGAAATAACAGAGATTAAAGTAGAAATAAATGAGCTGGAGAACAAAAAAAAATAGAATAAATAAAAACAAAAATTCGTTCTTTGAGATCAACAAGGTTGACAGACCCTTAGCTATACTAACAAAGTCAAAAAGAGAGAAGACCCAAATAAACAGAATCAGAAATGAGAAGGGGATAATTACTACAGATCCTGAAGAAATAAAAAAAAAATCAGAAAAAACTATTTAACTCTTTTGTAAATGTCTAATGGAATATAGACATTATAGCAACTTGAAATATACCATCATTTATTTTAAACATGTACATGCATAAAAATAAATACATACATATGTGTACTTCTCTTAAAAACCTGGATATTTTAAGTCATTTTTTTATGACACAAGAAACATATAATACAAACTTATTCCAATAGTTTTAAACATAAAAAGTAAGAAAATCATTGGAATTGGAACGTTCATTGAGATAGATAAGAGTGTTTTGTGACTTGATTAAAGCCAATTTCATTGGTAACTATTCTAATTTGCCTTTTTGTGTGATGCTGTGGTATTTTTCAACTTGGGGCACATGCTCATTCCATAGTAAAACTCTGGATAAGTGAAAATTATTATTGTTGTTGTTATTTAAATGATTGAATAATGAAGGTAAATGTTAAGGTGTGAAACCCTCACCACAGGCAGTATCTCAGGCAGTATACTTTTATGTACAGAAATTTAAAGACATGGAAATTGATTCTCTTTAAAATATCCATGGCTTTCATGCTGGTTGAAAAATCCATGTGAGAACCTTACCTGAGGAAGGTGTCCATAGCACTGTCACTACTGGTGTTACTGATTGCAGGTATGGCACAATGATTAAAGACTTAGAATTGAAATACACTTGCTTGGCTTTAAATTCCAGCTTTGCTACTGAACAGCTGTGTGACTTTCAGTGAGTTACTGAAACTTCTGTTATTCTGTTTCCTCATCTGTTATGCGTGCGTTGAGAAAGCAAAAAGCAACCCCTGATATCTTGGAACTGCCCTGCAACTGACCTGATGTTTCCCACTGTGTCCTTAGGTGCTTCACCTGAAGACTTTCCCCCTCTGCCATGCCCCTACCCCCAGGCTGCTCAGGCTACAGATCAGTCAGTCCCATGTCTCCTTGTACCAATAGCCCCTGTAAAATAGTACTCTGCTAAGATATTAGTTCCTTGAAAATAGAACACATTTTTACCTATTTAGTAGAGTTGAACATTACCTTGTTGATTCCAAAATTTGGGATATCTTGGAAAAGTGGTACTATGTCTCATCTTCATCAGTGACTCATTCAGCAAATCAGCAATGCTGGGACCTGGTGGTGAGTAGACTTTGCACGTTTGTGCAAAGTCATACTGTTTGCAGGACTTGACTGGATTTCTACCTGATGGTCATATGCAGCAGCACTGCAGAGGCTGAGGATATCCCACCTTCAGTCAAGCCTCCTAAAGACAGAGGAGCAGAACCTGGGTAATGAGTGTGATATACAGAACTATATATGGACTGTTTTATTTCTACCCCATCCAATTTCCATCCAGTTCTGTATATCACACCTGTTACCCAGGTTCTGCTCCTCCATCTTTAGGAGCCTAGACTGAAGGTGGAATAATAAATTGACATCCAAGAACTAAAAGAAATGGAGACATTATATGTTAAAAAATAAAGTTATATATGTGGACAATAGACACATGTTGACAACAAAAATGACATTTAAATACATATTTTAGGAAGATTTAGAGTAGAATAATTCATTGAATAAATATACAAAACTTTAAATTCTCAGATAAAAAGGGCATAATAATGGAATCCACCTCAGAAAACACTTTAGACAATTAAACGAGAAAATTAAGGTAAAATGCTTTCCTGGATGCTTCTGCATATTAATCATTCAATACATGCATTGCAGGCAGAATACTCCCTAATAAGAGATGACAACAGAGCGTGTTTTCCTACTGTCACATGAGAACATTAGGCCCCACCTACATGCTGTCATGTAAAGAAAAATGAAAGTGCTGCAGTAAGGAGGCAAAAAAAAAAGTTACATTACATGGCAAAAGGGACTTTGCAAATGTGTTTAAATTAAGGATTTTGCAAATGGGAGATTATCCTGGATTATCTGGTGGACCCAGTGTAATCACAGAGGTCTTTATAAAAGGATGGCAGGAGGGTCAGAGTCAGAGAAGGTGATGAGAAGATGGAAACAGAAGCCAGAATGATGTGATTTCTGGCTTTGAAGGTGGAAGAGGATCCCAAGAGACAAGAAATGCCAGCAGCCTGTAGAAGCTGGGAAAGGGAAGGAACAGAATCTCCTCTACATTTTATGGAAGACATGCAGCACTGCCATCATCTAGATTTTAGTTCAGTGAAATTTCTGACCCGTGGGACTTAAGACAACTAATTTACATTGTTTAAGCCTTTAATTTTGTGGTAATTTGTAATAGCAGCAGGAGGGAACTAATATAATATGATAACTTTATTATTATCATTTATATTTAAAATAAAATCCTTCCAAATATAAGACTCATTGGTGTTCCAGAAGGGGAAGAGAAGGGTAAAGATCTGGGAAGAGTATACAAAGAAATTGTTGGACTTCCCAAATCTTCTAAACACCATAAATACACAAATCATAAATGCCCAGCAATCTCCAAATAGAATAAATCCAAATAAACCCACTCTGAGACATATTCTGATCATACTGTCAAATATGGAAGAGAAGGAGCAAGTTCTGAAAGCAGCAAGAGAAAAGCAATTCACCACCTATAAAGGAAACAGCATAAGACTAAGTAGCGACTACTCAGCAGCCACCATGAAGGTGAGAAGGCATGACATATTTAAAATTCTGAGAGAGAAAAATTGCCAACCAAGAATTATTTACCCAGCAAAGCTCTCCTTCAAATTTGAGAGAGAGCTTAGATTTCTCACAGACAAACAAATGCTGAGAGAATTTGCTATAAGAGACCTACCCTACTTGAGATACTAAAGGGAACCCTACCGACAGAGAAACAAAGAAAGGATAGAGAGATATGGAGAAAGGTTCAGTACTAAAGAGATTCAGTGTGGGTATGTTAAAGGGCATTAAGAGAGAGAGGGAAAAATGTATCTGACAGTCAGAATCCAAAGGATAAGATGGCTGATTCAAGAAATGCCATCACAGTAATAACCTTGAATGTAAATGGATTAAACTCCCCAATCAAAAGATATAGATTGGCAGAATTCAAAAAAATGAACCATCAATATGTTGCGTACAAGAGACTCATCATAGACACAGGGACACAAAGAAATTGAAAGTGAAAGGATGGAAAAAAGTATTTCATGCAAGCTACAGCCAAAAGAAAGCAAGAGTAGCAATATTAATCTCAGATAAATAGACTTTAAATGCAAGAATGTTAGGAGAGACAAAGAAGGCCACTAGATACTAATAAAAGGGGCAATTCAACAAGAAGAAATAACAATCATAAATGTTTATACACCCAATCAGGGTGCCACAAAATACGTGAGACAAACACTGGCAAAACTAAAGGAAGCAATGGATGTTTCCACAATAATTATGGGAAACTTCAACACATCACTCTCTCCTATAGATAGATCAACCAGAAAGAAGACCAATAAGGAAATTGAAAACCTAAACAATCTGATAAATGGATTGGATTTAACAGACATATATAGAACATTACATCCCAAATCACCAGGATACACATTCTTCTCTAGTGCTCATGGAAGTTTCTCCAGAATAGATCATATGCTGGGACATAAAACAAGCCTCAATAAATTTGAAAAAATTGACGTTATTCAAAGCACATTCTCCGACCACAATGGAATACAGTTAGAAGTCAATAACCATCAGAGACTTAGAAAATTCACAAATACCTGGAGGTTAAACAACATGCTCCTAAACAATCAGTGGGTTAAAGAAGAAATAGCAAGAGAAATTGCTAAATATATAGAGATGAATGAAAATGAGAACACAACATACCAAAACCTAAGGGATGCAGCAAAAGCAGTACTGAGGGGGAAATTCATAGCACTAAATGCATACATTAAAAACGAAGAAAGAGCCAAAATCAAAGAACTAATGGATCAACTGAAGAAGCTGGAAAATGAACAGCAAACCAATCCTAAACCAAGTAGAAGAAAAGAAATAACAAGGATTAAAGCAGAAATAAATGACATAGAGAACAGAAAAAAAAAAAATAGAGAGGATAAATAACACCAAAAGTTGGTTCTTTGAGAAGAATCTTTGAGAGATGGAAATAACCCAAATGTCCTTCAACAGATGAGTGGATAAATAAAATGTGGTATATACACACGATGGAATACTACGCAGCTGTAAGAAAGAACGATGTTGTGAAGCATATGACCACATGGATGAACCTTGAAGACATAATGCTGAGCAAAATAAGCCAGGCACAAAAAGAGAAATATTACATGCTACCACTAATGTGAATGTTGAAAAATTTAGAACAAATGGTTTATAATGTAGAATGTAGGGAAACTAGTGATAGAGAGCAGTTAAGGAAGGTGGAATGGTAACCCAATAAGAACAGATAAGCTATCGTGGGTAAATTTAACGTTCTGGGAATGCCCAGAAATGACTATGGTCTGTTAATTTCTGATGGGTATGGTAGGAACAAGTTCACAGAAATGTTGCTATATTAGGTTATTTTCATGGGGTAGAGTAGGAACATGTTGGAAGTAAAGTGGTTATCTTAGGTTAGTTGTCTTTTTCTCACTCCCTTGTTATGGTTTGTTGGAAATGTTTTTTTTTTTTTATTGTATGTATTTTTCATTTTTTTTTTGACATAGTTGATTCAAAAAAAAAAAAGAGTTAATCAAAAAACAAAAACAATGAAAAAATATGCAGCGCCCACTTGAGGAGCTGGTGGAGAATGCAGGGGTATTGGGCTTCCCCACCTCAGTGGATGCTGATGTGCTCACAGACATAGGGGACTGGTGGTTTGATGGACTGAGCCCTCTACCACAGGAGTTGCCCTTGGCAAGACTGTGGCTGCAAAGAATAGACTAGGCTTCTATATAATTGTGCCTAAGAGCCTCCTCCTCTTTGTTGCTCAGATGTGGTCCTCTCTCTCTAGCTAAGCCAACTTGGCAGGTGAAATCACGGCCCTCCCCCTACATGGGATCTGAGACCCAGGGGAGTGAATCTTCCTGGCAATGTGGAATATGACTCCTGGGGAGGAATCTAGACCCGGCATCGTGGGATGGAGAACATCTTCTTGACCAAAAGGGGGATATGAAAGGAATGAAATAAGCTTCAGTGGCAGAGAGATGCCAAAAGGAGCTGAGAGGTCACTCTGGTGGGCACTGTTAAACACAATATAGACAACCCTTTTTACATTCTATTGAATTGTAATAGCTAGCAGTAAATACCTGAAACTATCAAACTCCAACCTAGAACCCATGAATCTTGAAGACGATTGTATAAAAACATAGCTTATGAGAGGTGACAATTGTGATTGGGAAAGCCATATGGACCACATTCCCCTTTGTCTAGTTTATGGATGCAAGAATAGAAAAATGGGGGAAGGAAAAACAAACAAACAAACAAACAAAAGGCACTCAGTGTTCTTTTTTACTTTAATTGCTCTTTTTCACTTTAATTTTTATTATTTTTGTGTGTGTGGTAATGAAAATGTCAAAAATTAATTTTGGTGATGAATGCACCATTATATAATGGTACTATAAACAATTGAATGTACGCTTTGTTTTGTATGACTGCATGGTATGTGAAAATATCTCAATAAAATGAATAAAAAAAATAAAATCTTAGCATTTGAAACAAATAGTATCCTCTCAGGAACAAAAAGTGCCTAGGAATTATTTTAACCATAACTTTCATTTTGACTGAGTGCTTCTTAAAAAGGAGGGCGTGATTGGGAACGTGCCATGTGTAGCAGTCCGTGAGTTATTGGTTTAATAAGAGGTAGTACCACTGATTCTACCACTGGGATACAACCTCAATTATGGAAGAAGATAAGTTAATAGTTCTAAACACAACTCCCTTTTATAATTATAGAGAATTTCCTTTAGGGGCCTCAGAAGTTCTTAAAGTTAATTCGTGTTTTCTCATGAGGTCTTCATGAGTATGTGGTTGCTTCCCCAGTAATTCTGCAGGTGGTAGGCAAAAAAGCATGTCTAATACAGCAAGTTGCTGCTGCATCCTACTACATTAGAAAGAGGACAAATCATATTTGCAGCTGAAATCTTACTTCCATACAATTTGTCCTGGATTAGTAGTGCTTAAAATTAAAGGACTCCTTTGAGAATAAATATTGAATATATATATATTGGTTTCTCACCAGAAAAGTGCCTTTATGTGTGTGCATGTGTAAACACAAAGTTTATATACATTACAAGGAATATGAAGAAACTTTAAAGCTTATTTATGAGCACCACCCCCCAGGTCCCTACTTTAAAACCTTATTTTCTGAGGCAGTTTTCCCTGAAAATTTGCTTTAGCCACATCTCCAGATTTGGCATCTTTCTCACCTTTTAGAGCCATGATTCCACCACTTAGGCTCTACTCCTTCCTTGCTTCAGTATCAGAACTCACTACCTGATCCTTGGAAACTTCTCTGAATTCTGTGCTTTATAGGATGGTCTCTTCATTGTTTCATCATGGAATGTGAACCATCTTTCAGTAAATGTAAATCCCACTATATTTTTGTTAGATATTGCCTAAATAAACTATTTGCTTTAGGGAGCTTATTTGATTATTTTTTTTGTAAATGTTAGAGTACCATTTGCAGTATTCATAACCAGTGGTTTTATGCATACCTTGGTCCCCTGAAACATAGAATGCATCTTTAAAATGGATATTTTTTCTCATATGTAGGATCTTGTGTATCACTATTTTTAGCCCTATGCTTTTTAGTAACCTTTAAAAAAAAACACTGTGATGTTTTTAAATTTGAATAAAATTGCTATTTACTGTATGAGTAAAACAGTTCTTGAGTGATAGGAATAGTATATTGGGCACAACATATATCAATGAAGCATCACATGAGTGTTTTTTAGATGCAATTTTATTGAGATATAGTCACACACCATGTAATTCATCAGGGTATACAATCAGTGGCTCACCGTTTCATCATATAATTGTGCATTCATTGCCACAATCAATTTTAGAACATTTCCATTATTCCAAAATAAAGAAAAAAATAAAAATTAAAATAAACAAGAACACTCAAAATATCCTATACCCCTTATCATCCATATTATATGGATAGATAGATAGATAGATAGATAGATAGATAGATAGAGTCTTTATTTTATTACTCATCTTTCCATACTTTGGATGATGGTAATGTCAGTCACAAGGTTTTCAAAATCACACAGTCACAATAAAAGCTATATAGCTATATAAACATCAACAAGCATCAAGTCGACTGGATCACAGTTCAACAGATTCAGGTATTTCCTTCTAGCTATTCAAATACACTAGAAATTAAAAAAGAATAGCTATATAATGCATAAGAATAATCTCCAGAGTGACCTCTTGACTCTATTTGAAATCTCTTAGCCACTGAAACTTTATTTTATTTCATTTCTCTTCTCCCTTTTGGTCAAGAAGCCTTTCTCAATCCCACAATGCCAGGCAAGGCATCCCTGGGAGTCACTATGTCCCACGTTGCCAAGGAGATTCACACCCCTGGGAGTCATGTCCTACCTAGGGAGTAGTGTCGTGATTTTATTTGCAGAGTTGGCAGATAGAGAGAGAGAGGCCACGTCTGAGCAACAAAAGAAGTTCCCTGGGGTGACTCTTATAAGTAGGCTTAGCTTCTCCTTTGCAGGAATAAGTTTCATAAGGGCATGCCCCAAGATTGAGGGTTTGGCCTATTAAATTGGGAGTCCCTAATGCTTGTCAGAATACCAGGAATTTCCCAGGTGGGGAAGTTTAATATTTCCACATTTCCCCCCAGTCCCTCCAGGGGACTTTGCAAATATATTTATTATTATTATTATTATTTTCTGTCCAAAATACTCTGGGATGAATCAGGGTAAAACATTAATCTGTACAGAATAACAAGATCTCATTCCCTATTCTAGGTTCCATGTAATTATGTTGTTTAAATAAACTGACCATACAAGCTAAGTTAGATAGTGTGCTACAGAGATTATAAGTTTTGTACCAAATAAACATCTCTTAAATAACAGTTAGAACTCAGGAATAGACATGACTGCTGTAAGAGCTTATAATATAGGGAACTTTACAATAAGCCTTATTGAACATTCTGTACTCCTGCATCATCTACTGTCCAAGAACATGAATGCTTTTTAAATCAATACCCTATAATTGCCTATTTTATTGAGATTGTTTGTTCCACTGTGTTCTGTATAAAGACATAAATGAAATATTAATGTTTTAGCTCAAAAGCTAACTCTCAGAAGGAGGAATAAATCTATGTAACCAAATGCTAGAAATCAGAAAGAAAATCTTCAATCAAAAAGTTGAACTGTCAGTCATTCTTACTGAGCCTTTGCTCTGTCCATTCCCCCCTGCTGGAATGCTATGTCTATTGCCTCCTCTTTAGTCAAGATTCAGCTCAATCCATGAAGTGTTTCCTGAAGCTCTCAGGCCTACATGGCTCGCTGAATCCAGGAACACTTCTGTCTCATCTATTATCTGGTTACCTTATAATCGCGGATTGCTTCTCTTTTTTTAGTCACTCTTTCTCACAGTATTCTTAGGTGCTTGAGTCAAAGATTGTATTGTTTGTAACCCCAGCACCTAGCACAGTGCCCGTTACTTAGGAGGCACTCAATAAATGTCTAACAAAAAGATGCTAAGGCAAGAAAAGAAATGATTCAGGGATTGGGCTATTATTTATATTACAACAGATTTTTCTTTTTATTATTGTCACTACTGAAAAAATATTAATAGGTCATATGAAGAAATTTGGTAACAGTATCTGATAAGCAATGTTGAGATTCAGAGTACTTGCTAGTTGTGGGGAAAATGACAAATACTTTGCCCAGGAAATTTACAAAGTATCTGGAAATATAGGCTTAAAGTATCAGAAAGAAAAGTTGCAAAATGAAAAGAAACTTAAAAATATGTAAAGCCATATTGTGCTAGCTATTTACATATATTTTGAGAAAATGCAATAATAGTGATTGGACCTACTGTAATAGAGAGCAGAAAATAGTGAAAAGTAAAAATACAGAGATACTTCAGTTTTTGTTGCAACATCAAATGGAGTGCCACTTCTGCATAGATAAACAAAGTGCTTGTGGGCAAGTCCTTCACCCTGGTGAATGAAAATAGGAAGCGGTAAAAATTTAACTCAAGGCAAGTGAAACATAAACATGGACTACTCCCCTGGTCTGCAAATACATGAATGATGGGATGAAGGGAAATTGTTTGATTTGCATATATGTCTGTAAATTTCAAGCATAGTTAATGCAAAGAATATTAGCAATAATGGACAAGAATTCATTCCCATGATCTGTTTTATTAACTATTTCATATTTAGTATATGAAAAGTTATTTAAAATAACTTGCCCATGAAAATGTAGGAGCTCTGAAAATCCTGCCAAATTCTCTGAAACCTTTGGTGAACTGTCAAGCAGATGTGTTTCCAAATTGCAATGCAGGTATTCATACACACACACACACACACACACACATTTTTATATATATGTATACATAGAGCTGTATGTATGTATATTTATGTATATATACACACATACACACACACACTTTATATATTCTCTTTCAAAAACCTCTAAAAATGTAATCATATTTATTTTAAAACTGTCCCTGGATATAATTTGAGTATAATATAAATTGACTGACTTTAACTGATTTGGACAACTGGGGAAAATTAGTTTGAAATTTTTGTGTGTTTTAGGAAATATTGTTTCCTTTATATCTAGATATGGTAATTTGAACCATGTGGAGGAAAAATAATTAGTAGGAATCCTATTTCAATAAATAAATATGAATGGTTTGTTGTTGGCTTACATAAACTGATTGAGTTGCTCCTGGTTTCAGTGAAGATGCATTTTTCTTGGAAGTGGATGTCTCTCAATCAGGGAAGCATTACCCTGAAAAATGATATTTAATGCTCTTTCAAATTGCTAAACAAAAATTAATTGTAGTGTCTGTCAGGATAATGACATATATTAAATCAGTGGACTTTATAATAATTACCTGGTAAATACATTCTGATTATAAATGTTGTTTATAAATTTGGTTAATGAATATTGGATTTCTACACACAGCATATGCTGTACTCTGTGCCCCTCTGTCTCCCACTCACCATCAATCTCTCTGTGCTTCTCCCAACTACTGTTTTAGAGATTTCAGACTGACTTGCACGAACTTTTCTGCCTGGAGACTTGCCACGTGCTGTTGATTTTTGCTGTGCTCTCCATTAGCTTTTCTGTTTTATTTCTTACCACCCCATTAAGTTCACCTCATTCAATCACTTCTTACTTCTATACAGCATCCTCTTCAGTCCCATTTGGGTCACCCAGTCTCTTCTTGTGCTTGTCCAGTTATGTGAAAAAATCCTCTTCTTTTATTCTTCAACTGACCTTTTGATGGTCAATTTATCCCTTCTTTGTTCCATTTACAAGATAACAGAAAAAGGTCAGATCATGAGAGGGATGCCTAATAAGACAGAGATATCATCACATTAAATTAAAAAAGAACATGACATAGATTTTAATGTGAAATTAGATATAACTAAAGAATAGTATCATTAAGTTCCAAAACTTCCTGAAATCCCTAGGGTCCCCTTTGGATTTGCCTCTACTGCCTCATCACTTTTCTCTAATTAAATTTGTTTTCTTAAGCACTGAAACATTTAAAAGACAATGTAACTAACTTTTTTCTTTGGGATAATGACCACATTACAATATTATCTATTTTATTATAAAAATTAATATTTCAGCTAAATTAAAGGCTTCATTAGGCCATTGATGATTAGCCTGAGATCCTAAGCACCTTTAATGTAATTTTTCCTTTGGAAAATGGAATTCAATTTCCTGACATGTACCTTTAAAACACATCTTTCAACCCAATGTGCTTCCTGTTTGGAGACATCCAGTATTATCTTAGGCCCTTAATGATGAACTTTATGCTGTTTAACAGGCATCCTATAAAATTGTGTAATTTCAGTTTTTATCAATCTATGCACATTTTACATTTTTAGTGTATAACTGGCTTCTTACAGCAATCAAAATAAGTCATTTGTAGAACAAATAAGCCCTCCCTTCTCAACTTATCTATTTAATAAGCTAGATTTTTTATTTATACCTAAAGTGTTTTCATTGAGAATCTTGGGGAATTGGGTGATTTAGTCTGTCAAGTCACGTGTTCTCAAATATAGTTAGGAAAACTAACTTGGAAGCTACTGTCTCATTGATAATTTCTGCTCTATTATCCTTTGTTGCATGCAAATTTTTCTTTTCCTTCTTCTATCTTCTACCTCATTTGCCAGGTTTCCTTTCTTTTGAAATCATAAATGTTTTGAGCTGACAATTTTTTTTAGCCATTAGCCGGGTCTTTTGATTTTCTAAACCAGTAAACAGAATAATCGCATAGCTTGAATTTTGAACAGTTTAGAGTTGAACCTCAAATTTTCTCTTCCTTGTTGCTCTCATCATCTCCACATTCTGAAACATGATGTTCTTTTTGAGGCATTTTCATGTTTCAGATTATTATTTTCTTTGTCAATTTTCCTTATAAAAAGGTAAATTTACAAATTTGACAGAGCCCAGTGGTTTAATTCTGGGACTCTGGAGCAACATTGCTCAGATTCAAAGCTAAACTCTTCCACTTTCACGTAATTGCATTATTATTTTATTTCCATTTATTTATATTATTATATCTGGAAAATTATTATTGCCTGGCTGTGCCACAGCCTTTCCATCAGTAAAACTGGAATAATTAGAAAATTGTAGTGAGGATTTAATGAGTTGTACAATTGAAGTACTTAGATTTTTCCTTTAAAAATTCAGTCATAAATCCTAGCTTTCAGCATTTTCTCTACTTGGAAAAGTACCACGCATATTATAGGTACATAGTAAATACTTGTTGAATGAATGAATGGTGTAATATATTGTCTCTGTTTGCCATCAGTAACTAGTGCCTTTTCTGGAACTTTCTCCTTTAGATACTTAAAGACAGCAGACCATCAAAAGCTGTCTTAGAGTTTATAAAATTCAGATTAATTTTTTCTGGCATTTCATGCAGGACAAATCAATAGACAATATTTCTAATTTATATTTAAATAATGAAGCCGTAGCTTTCACAAATCGTGATCTTGGGCATAAACATGAGAAATTGCTAGCCTTTGAAATTGAATTTCATGGTTTTAATAATTTTCCTGAAATCATACTTATGTTAAAGGAGTGAATACGAGCAGTACCCTGAACTCCCAATGCCTGCAATATTCTATTTATGGTATATGCACATAACTAAAACTATGTATTGACAAAATAAATAAATTCTTCTGAACAATTTAATACTGGAATAAAATATTCCTGCTCTACATTCTTCCCCTTTACTGACTTGTTCAAGTCAAATCAAATTATCTTATGGTTTTAATTAGACTCAATTTGATCCTATTGGAACTTCTCACTATACAGATGCTTCTATCACAGAAAGTGGGGCTTCTTTTTCCTTAGTGTAAATTCTTGCATGAAAGAATTTAGTTATTTTTATTTCATATTCTCCTAATAGTGGTAAATGCCATACCACCTAAGTGGATGATTCACTATATTTTCCCAAACTGCTTTAACAAGCAGATGAAGTGTGCCTCAAGGTAATTACATTGAATTTTAGGCCACTTGCAGAAATAAGTCCCTGATTTCAAATCATATCTCATAATTAGGAATTGCCAATGGCAGCTGGTAAAAGAGGGAAATTGCTGAAAATCATCCTTGTTCTTACTACAAAATTCAATCAGCAAAATGGCAGAGCTACTGCATGCCTGACATCCTACCCCAATTTAAAATCATTTAAAAAATATCCAAGTTTCCATATGGTGAACATTTTTTGTATACCCATTTCTGGAGTTATTGATGGTTCATTATATTTCTTTGAAATCTAACTGCCTAGTTCTTAACCAATAAATATATGAAGAAGGGTACTAAATATCAAGGTGGAATTTTCCACAAGAAAGAGGATTGCTACTTACAGAATTTAGGTTGCACCAGCAGGAATAAAATGAAATGGAATAAATAAAAAAACAAAATAAAATAAAATACAGGCATACGTTGTTTTATTGTGCTTTACTTCATTATGCTTCACAGATACTGTGCTTTTACAAATTGATGGTTTGTGACAACCCCACCCAGAGCAATCTACTGGCACCATTTTTCAAATAGCATGTGCTTACTTTGTGTTTCTGTGTCACATTTTGGTAATTCCCACAAATTTCAAACTTTTTCATAATTATTGTATCTGTTATGTGATCTCTGATCAGTCATCTTTGATGTTAATACTGTTATTGTTTTCAGGCACCACAAACTGCACCTATATAAGATGGCAAACTTAATTGATAAATATGTGTGTTCTGATTGCTCCACCAACTAACCATCCACCATCACTCTTCCTCCCCTTGGGCCTCCCTAATCTCTGAAACACAACAATATTTAAATTAGGCCAATTAATAACACTTCAATGGCCTTTGAGTGTTCAAGTAAAAGGAAGAGTCGTATGTCTCTCATTTTAAATCAAAACTGGAAATGATTAGGCCTAGTAAGGAAGGCATGTTGAAAGTGGAGCTAGGCCTCTTATACCAGTTACTAAGTTGTGAATGCAAAGGAAAAGTTATTGAAGGAGATTAAATTGCTACTCTAGTGAACACTTGAATGATAAGAAAGTGAAACAGCCTTATTGCTGATATGTAGAAAGTTTTAGTGGTCTGGATAGAAGATCAAACCAGCCACATTTCTTTAAGTCAAAACTTAATCCAGAACAAGGCTGTAACTCTCTTTATTTGTATGAAGGCAAAGAAAGATAAGGAAGCTGCAGAAGAAAAGTTAGAAACTAGCAAAGGTTGGTCCATGAGGTTTAAGGAAAGAAGCCATGTTCATAACATAAATGTGCAAGGTGAAGCAGCAAGTGCTGATGTAGAAGCTGCAAGTTATCCAGAAATCTAGCTAAAATCACTGATGAAGGTATCTACATGAAACAGCAGATTTTCAGCAGAGATGAACCAGCCTTCTATTGGAAGAAGATGCCATCCAGGACTTTCATAGCTAGAGAGGAAAAATCAAAGGCTGGCTTCAAAACTTCAAAGGACAATGTGACTCTCTTGTTAGGGGCTAATGCAGCTGGTGACTTGAAGTTGAAGCCAGGGCTCACTGACCATTCTTAAAATCCTAAGACCCTTAAGAATTATGCTAAATCAACTCTGCCTGTGCTCTGTAAATGGAACAGCAAAGCCTGAGTGACAGCACATCTGTTTCCAACATGGTTTACTGAATATTTTAAGCCCACTGTTGAGACCTTCTTCTCAGAAACAAAAGATTCCTTTCAAATAATTACTGCTCCTTTACAATGCACCTGGGCACCCAAGAACTCCAATGGAGATATACAACAAAATGTATGTTGTTTTCATGCCTACTAATACAGCATCCATTCTTTAGCCCATGGATTGAGGAGTTATTTTGAATTTTAAGTCTTATTTTGTAAGAAATACATTTCATAAGGCTATAGCTGCCATAGAGAGTGATTCCTCTGATGGATCTGGGCAAAGTCAACTGAAAACCTCCTGGAAAGGATTCACCATTCTAGAGTCCATGAAGAACATTTGTGACTCATGAGAAGTCAAAATATCATCATCAACAGGAGTTTGGAAGAAGTTGATTGAAACTCTCATAGACGACTTTGAGGGGTTCATGACTTCAGTGGGGGAAGTAACTGCAGAGGTGGAAATAGCAAGAGAACTAGAATTAGAAGTGGAGCCTAAAGATGTGACTGAATTACTGCAATCTCATGATAAAACTTGAACAGATGAATTGCTTCATTTGGATGAGCAAAGAAAGTGATGTCTTGAAATGAAATCTCCTCCTTGTGAAGTTGCTGTGAATATTGTTGAAATGACCACAAAGCATTTAAAATTTTCCATAAACTTAGTTGATAAAGCAATTTATAAACAAACCTATTCTGATTATTTCCCAATGAGTTTGAGTGGATTGAATCCACTTTTGAAAGACAGTCTACTGTGAGTAAAATGCTATCAAACAATATTACATGCTACTGAGAAATATTTTGTGAAAGGAAGAGTCAATGGATGTGGCAAACTTCACTATTATCTTATTTTAAGAAATTGCCACAGCCAACCATTCAGCAACCATCACCCTGATTGTCAGCACCCATCAAAATCAAGGCAAGACCCTCCACCAGAAAAAAGTTCATGAATTACTGAAGGTCAGATGATGGTTAGCATTTTTTAGCAATAAAGTATTTTTAATTAAGGTGTGTATATTTTTTTGTTTAGACATAATGCTATTGCACACTGAATAAACTGCAGTATAGTCTATACATACCTTTTATATGCACCAAGTAACCAAAAAAACATGTGACTTGCTTCTTGTGATATTTGCTTTACTGCGGTGGTTTGGAACTGAACCCATAACATCTCTGAGGTATGCCTGTAAATGAAATGAAATGGAATGAAACAAAATGAAATAAGTTGTTGTGTAAGGGCATTTGACTTGTAACTGTTCTATAAATTCTTGGAAATATACTGATACTTGTTTTTTGTTCTGGTTCTTCAAAAATATTTAGGATATGGGAATCTATTATAAGTATAATTCATTATTAAAAGATTCAGTCTGTTTCTTGTGATTGCAATCATTGGGGAGTAATCAGAATAGGTTTGTTTATTTCACTATGGAACATTATAAAATAAGAGTTCCTTGGTATTTTAAAAACCGTTTCCATTTTTCAAAATCCCATGCATACATTTTTAACAGTTTTCAAAAGGAATATGTAAAGTGCTATTCTACTGCTGACGAATGAAATAAATGATTGGTGGGCTACATTTCAACAGTCCATTTACCTTCCATTGTCAGAAATATTAGCTGTCTGACAGTACACTATTAACTAGTCCCCAGGAAATTAATTGCTGAAAAGACTTACAGGTGCTTTTATAACCAGAATATAACAATAGAGAAAACTCTGACAGTAAGAGAAAATGAACTCTTGACAGCCTAGTAAGAAATTCAGTGTTTTCCTGCTCTTGAGAGATGGATTGCATACCAGTGTCACTGACAGATCAGTTTACCTTTTAATGCAGTACAAAGAGGGAGAGTTGTAGGGTTTCAAACAATTCAGGAACTAAGAATAATGGTACAGCTCTGAGGTACAGTTGAAAAGAACCCTGTCTATTGGATTCTTTTGAACCCTCAATTACTGTTTTAATTTCCTAGAATTTAATAGATATTAACTTCTTATTTTAAAAGAAGACATTCAACCAAAATGTTTTATTTGTGTCCATGCATACATTTTCTAATTCTCTACAAAAGCAAAGAAAATAGCCATTTGGATTTTGTAAAATATGTTTTAAACTTTCTCCATAGAATCCTGATTGAATGTGGGTTAAGTTGTTCTCTGTTGTCTGTGGTAGTATGTGTTGAATAGTAATTTGCCTTCTATTTTCGAGTTCATTGCTGCATTGCTAAGATGGTATTTAAACACTATGCCAGCAACTCATATTTTTTACTGTTTCCTTTTGATTGGTTATTCTAATGATGCCAATTTTTGGATGAAAATAGAAACAGAAAACTTAACCCTCCTCCATTTCCCTCTGCGCTGTGAATCTCTATAAATGGAGTTTTTCCTTACCCATCCCAAATAGACCTTACTCCTTATAGCTGACATAAGTTCTGTCAACATAATATAATCTCTACCCATTGACATTTGTTTTGATTTTGCTTGAATCTCTGATACCTCTATTATGTGCATATTTTAGGATCTATAATTTTTTTGTGCTTCTCAAACCTCCCTGACATAATGTACTCAATTAGAATATCTTTTTAATTGGTATTTACATATAATCTTAAAATAGATACTATGTAGCTTACTTATTCATTTTATAGATTTAATTTATGCATCTAATTTCTAGGAATTTAATCAAATTGAACATAGTAGTAATGCTAGCTTTTACCATGTTTCTTGTTTAGAATTTGTGTTCCTGATAAGTACTATTTGAACCACCAATTCCTTGGATTCACATATTTTTACATATTTTTTCAAACCCATATATACAGACTTTGAATAAGTTAAAAATTTTAAATTTTACAGAGCTATAAATATACTACTTGTAAAACATAATTTTTGTATGTATGTGAATATGCTGAAATATTCTATTGGTAGGAGTGTTATTTGTTCTTAATGATGCAAAAATGAATCAGTTGTTTGGGGATAAAATTAGTTTAGTATTACAGTGTATCATGTTGCTCATTCTTGTCTCAAATGGATCATTGGGCAGTTCTAGTTTGGATGTGACTCTGCATAGTTCTTTTACTCAAGGATTTGATTTTCTGAAGAAAGGTGGCCTGGAAATTTTAATCTCAAATTCTAGGATCTTATTTTTTTTTTGTTCCAAGACCCTACGATTTCTTCACATGTGTAATTTTTATAAGATGAGTACTTTTTTTTCCTATAGACTCTAGTAGATAAGAGTTGCATCATGCAAAAACATTGTATCTTTTTCTAAAGACCTAGTTTACTTTCAGATTTAAGGTCAGAATTCTTTCTGGATCATACTGACTTGACTTTCATAAATTGTTCACTTGAGTGATTATCAGCTAAAACGGTGATCAAGAAGTATGGTATATGGGACATGTTCATGTAATGATATGTTCTCATATTTCATATGATGCGATTCCCTTAAATTTAGGTTTGCAAAAAAAAAATCTTACCTTTTTATTTCAGAGTTCAGCTCAACTAGTATAAAAACTGTATTTAAAGGAAAATATAATAAAAAACAGAAGAAAAATTGTAAGTATTTTAATATAAATTTAAATTATTGTTGTTTACTATGAAATGTAACATAATATGGAAAAATCTAAATAATATATGCACATTTTATTTAATAATTATAAATAAAAATATAACCACTTAAATAATAAAAATAGATTATTAGTGGCACAGCAGATGCTATCGATCACTTCCCACAGTTTGATTTTTTAATTAAAATTTTGCATATATTCTCTTGAGAGCTTGATGCAACATGATTATTATAAGAATATTTTACATATTTTATATTTGATTTAAAATGTTACCCCCGCATTTAAAACCTTATGAGAAAAAATTGACAGTAAATACAGTCGACATTTATTGAACATTTTCCATGATGTAGGAGACCGAATTGTGTAATGGAATCAGATTGCTCCAGCCCTGAGTACTAGCACATGTCCTTGGGCAAGTTACTTCATCTTTCTGTTACTCTGATTCCTCTTTATTAAGTGGGAATGTGTAATAATATGTATCTCAGTGAAGAGCTGTTCAATCAACTTTTCTGTGGTGATGGAAATGTTGTGTAATCTACTGTATCGAACATGGTAGTCACTAGACATGTGACTCTTTAGCACTTGAATTGGGGCTAGTGTGACTGAGAAACTAATTTTTAATTTTAATAATTTAAATTTAAATAGCCATTTGGGGCTAGTGACTACAGTTATGGACAGTATAGACTTGGAGGGTAAAGTTTTAAATGAGATTATACCTGGCTAGTGCTCAAAATAATGACCATCCTATAATAATTATTTTAATAATCATGGGCTGCACACTAGGTTAAACAAGAGTGTAACAGAAACTACTGCTTTTGAAACTCACAACAATCATGTGATATAGGCATTAATTTTCAAATGAGAATACAAAAGTTCCATTAAGTTAAATAACTTACCTCAGCTTATTCAAGAGCTAGCATTCAAACTAAAAGGTTGATGGCTGATTTTAACCTCTATTCATCCTAGTTCCCATGTTTTTGTTAGCAAATATCTTCCTGGGAGTTTCTGTTTTAATACTCAAGCTCAGCTCACACAATTGCTTTTTATTTTGTCTATATCCATGTTTGCATTAACACTTTTCTCGTAAAATGATCTTTCTTCCAGTTTGCATCAGTGGATATTTTGCCTTGGGGAGTTTCTTCTAGGGGTAAAAACAAATAGACAATAAATAAAATAAAAATAATCTGATGATCTTTTACCTCAACTACATTCTTTATTTAAAAAAAAAATAAGATATCTACCATAAAGATACGGAAAATAAATCCATTTGTTATCCATTTTGTTTCTCCTCAACTGTTTCACGGAAAAGGGACTTATTGGAATCAAACTATGTGAAAGTGTAATATTCTTAGGCTTCTGTTAATAACTATTACACATGTCATTCTGAAAGAAAATCACTTGAGAGTTGTTTTATAGCTTACAAACTCTCAAAGGTTATTTATGTAGTTCAAGATAGAATAGTGATCTGGTAAGGAGAGTGATCCCCTGTGTCACCATATGTCAGAATAAAAATAAAATAGGTGATGGATTGTTGCTGACAAATTGATAATGGCACTCACTGCATTTCTTACTTACGTGTGAATTCGTTCACATTTGTTGGTAATGCTTGATATTTTGTTTTAATGTCTTTTCCAATTATGTAAAAACTATTTTCAAACAAATGCGTTTAGAATCACAACAGAGACCATTCTTGATGGTGTTGACATGATTACAGCTATATATTTCTGTGACCTGTCTCCAAAGAGTATTGTGTATCCTCTACTGCTATATTAAAAAAACACACACACACACATAACAGAATTAAAAAAAGACTCATTTTATGGTAGTATTAAAAGAATATGATAAAAAGCTACAACTGAGTGCTTTTTCCTTTTGTTCCTATATTTATTTTTGGTGTATTCTTTGTATCTTTCTCTGTCTTTAACCAGTATATTTTCAGCCTTAAATAGTTATGTTAATATTAGGAAGTAAAGATATAGTGATTTTCAACTTAAGTTTCCAAAACTCCAAAATCTTTGCAATTTTAAAATGAAAATTGTAAAGAACAGGAAGGAGACTTTTGGATTATTATGTATCAAAATAAAAGCACACAGTGACTTGCATGTGGCTTATTTCAAAATCTTTACTTCCATGAAAAGAATTGTAGATTTCTGTGAATTTGGTGTAATATCATGGAAAAAAAAACCTCTAATTTTTTTTCTTTTTCATAGAAATAATAGTTATACTAGGGGAGCATTTTCAGAAGTGTGCTTTTGCAGAACTCTAGAACACTATCATATTTACTGAAATTTTATAGAAAAAAAGGTGTGCAAAGAACACCTATTAAATATTTATTTATTGTGGGGTTTTTGAAGACCTTCACTATGTGAAAGTAGTTGGCAAATTTCCAGGAGGAGAGATACAATATTTCACATTACCTAAATATCTTTTTTAATGCCAGAAATATCCCCCCAATTTTTTTTTTCTCCTGATTATGCCATGGGAACTATTCCAAGTTTAGAATTTTATGACTATATTGTTGGTCAAGGATATTTTTTAAAACCTGTTCTCAAGTTTTAATTTATTTCATTTTTTTGCTTTGTGTGAATTCAATTTATTTTAAAAAATCTTTAAGACTTACCTTTATCAACCTTGTGTAGTCAACCTTAGTCTTTGTGGAACTGGCTGTTCTCAAAGACATACCAACTAGCTCAGATTTGTGATTTTGATTTTTTTCCCTATTGTCTGCCTCTATCACTCTTGATCCATATTTTTTTTCATCAGTTATTAAAGCAGAACTTGGGAAAAAACACAAACATTTTGAAGGAGTTGTTCTGAAAATTATATTCCCTGTACCACCTCTAACTCTCCTCAGAAAAACCTGTGATAAATTTTTATGAATTTTTTATGCCAGTGATATGCTTTTACTCCCAGCATCTCAGATTAAGATACAGTAGCATGCTATTTGTTAAAAATTACAGAACACCCTGTCGGCCCTTTGAGTGGAAAATCAGTATTTGGTCAAATTCCAGTTCAAGTAATTATATTCTCCTTCCCTAAATCTTGCCCTGTAATTTTCATCCTTAAATTGTGGAAGAGTTATGATCATTTAAGTCTGTGCTTCAAGTTTAAGCTCTTTAAATCTTTTGAATTGGAAGCTCTGGGTGCTGTAAATGCTTAAAGTGGTATCAGCAGAGTTGGCCATGCTTTAGGGCATATTTCTAAGAGTTTGTTTTTAGAATGAAATATGGAAATTATGCAGACATTAGTGATTTACGATTTCTCATTTTCCAGTTCTTTACTTTCATTATGTTATAGTTTTAAGTAAATTCTATATTTTACATAATTTATAATTAAAAGAAAACTCTTTTCTGTCTCATAGTTTTTCTCTATCATGTTTCTGTTGCTCATCTTTTCACAGTCCTGAACTATGTAATGAGCACTAAAATGCTGAACCATTAATATTACTCATCCTGTAAGCATCTGTTCATGGTGCAGAGGGAGTGAATGTGTGCATGTGTATGCATATTTGCAGAATTTCTTATCTTATGGCAGTATAAATGAGAGATTTTTTAAAAAAGTGTTCTGTGTTTCTAATTTTGCTTGAGTGGGTTGAGCTCAGAAACAGGGGGCAGAATCATCTGAATGTGCATCACGATTCCCACTAACCGTATCCTCAAACGTGCATTGTCCAATACGATGGCTGATCCAAACTGGGATGTGCTGTCAATGTAAAATAACAAATTCTGATGACTTAGTATGAAAAAAATTAGAATGTAAAATATCTCATTAATAATTTTTGCATTGATTACAAGTCAAAATTTTTCTTTGAGTGTATTGTGTTGAATAAAATTTATTATTAGAATTCATTTTACCTCTTTTTGTTTTATTTTTTATATCTGGCTACTAGAGAATATAAAATTGTGTAGTGGCTCATATAATATTTCTACTAGACAGGATTGCTGTGTGTATTTCAAATATTGAATTAAATAGCTTTCTCACTGCCTTTCAGTATTTGCTTGTTAACAGTAATGTTCCCACTTTCTACTCCCTGCCCAGTGATTTTTAAATATACTCTTTGAAAGTTTTAAAATTCAAGTGAATTGAAAGTGTATTCTAAAAGTTTCTGGCTTTAATGAGTTTAAAATGATAGATTTTGAGTTGCTTTACACAGCATTTTAAAATATATCATATGCATGTTCTACTATTTTTTTTTTTCTTTTAAATCTTTTGTTATAATTTCACTTAAAACATTTGGAAAATTTTTGTTCTATTTCCTGCATTTAAAAGATATATGACAAAATCTTGAGGTAAATTACATAATATTAACAAACACTGTGTAACTTCCTGTTATGAGAACAATAGGTACTTATTTGGATGGATGATGTAATAAAGGTATCTTTTTCAAATAATTTCTTGGTAAACTATTAGTATAATTTCATACTGAATAGAGAGATTGGAAAGCTCTATTGTTGTTAATGTGCTAGATGCTTGTAAATTCATGTAATTGTTCATGTGATCACTTTTTGAAGTTGCTGTTCTGCAGGGCTTATATTTCCCAAAAATTCACTCCAATAAAAATGACCTCAATAAAAACTTACCTCAAAACCAGTAGTAGTTTAGTAACATGAAGATTAATTCATTGGAAGGATCACAGAAGTGATAAAAATTTTCATTTATTGTTGAATCGCAAGTAATCATAGGTTGGGAGAATTTTCGAAGAGGTCAGGGCTGGCTTCTACTAAATATGGTGAACATATGTCTCAACACCCACCCCCCACGTCTATTGAAGTAATTTGTTTCTTTTTATGTGGTAATTTAAGTCTATATTTGTTACATTGAAACTGAGAGCTCAAATAATTTTTTAGCATAGCAGACACCTATTATTTTTCTTTTCCCCTATCTCTTATTGGAAAAATGTCCCATTTTTCTTGTAGCTGCCTCATATATTCACTCTATGCTTATAGTTTCTGATGGGGCCTCTGTGTGTTTATAGCATGCCTATACCTATACCTATACAAAGGCCATTCAGTTCTTTTCCTGGGAATTCTGGAGTTGAGGCCACAAATAACATAATTTTAGTGCATTTTTCATTGCAGTTGTTCTTAAAAGTTGTGTATGTGTTTGATAAGGATCATGTTGGTGAAGTCAGTGGTTCTCTTCTCAGAATAATGCTTTTAAATGCATGCAATAAAATATGTGGGATTATAAAGGAAACCAGTTTTATTGAAATGGGTTAAAATATAGAAGAAAAACAAAATCTGTGACTTTTTTTAACAAGAAAACAGTTGACATTAGGTCTGATAATTATAATTATAAAGTAGTCATAGAGACAGCTGCTATTTTGAGATGTCTGGAACAATTATAATGTGATATGAAAATACGTATGATTGTAGTGCTAATAATATGGTGGTTTGTTGCCTATATTCATAATGGGAGAAATGATAAATTTCAGTCATAGGTTAGTAAAAATACATATGCAATTATTTTGCCATTCAATATTTAGCCCTCATCACTTGGAGGTCCATGGACCCAAGTTAAGAGTCCCTTTTGGCTTATGTGATAATATATAAAGTTTGACCTCTCTCTGCCATATTTTGTGGACTAGGGATTAAAATTTCAGAGGTGTCTGTGGTGGAGGAGGGGACTTGGGGCAAAATGAGAATGAGACAGGAATGTTGAGAAAGCAGAGATGGAGAGACAGAGTTCTGATAGTGTTTAAAGCCTTGATTCTAGGGTGTTTTGTTTGTTTTTTTCCTGAAACCAAGCCATAATCCTATTGTTTTTCTACATAAATTGATTTTAGTTGGTTACTGACACCTGGAATCAGAACAATGCTGAGTAATACAATTGTGTTTATTAGTTGATGACTTTCAAAAAAAAAAGCTCTACTTTATGTTTTGATACTAGGCATTATCTGAATGTTAGTACTATACTAACTCTTCTATATTAGTCATCAAATGTATTAGTGAAAATATTGCCAAAATTTAAAGTTACAAAGTCAAAGATCACACTACATTCCCTGAATCTAACTTTCTTAATGCAATTGTGCTGCCCCATAAAACTTTCTTTGATGATAAAAATATTCTTTATATGTGCTGTCCGGTATAGTAGTTCCTAGCCACGGGTAGTTATTGAGCACTGAAAATGTGGCTAATACAGCTATGGAGCAGAATTTTTAATTTTATTTAATTTTAAATAATCTGAATTTAACTTTAAATGCTGCATGAACAGCAGATGTTATAAAACAATCCTCTATGATCTATATATTGTAACAGTTTCCTAAGCAGGAATGTGTATGTCACCAACAGTTGCCCTGATTACTTCCATATGGACATGGACACCACATGTATTACCTTTTTTTTACTTTTTTTAAAGAGTGATTGTTAAATTCTTGAGTAGAAAAAAACAGCCTTATATAATGCACAGAGCCTTGGCTGAGAAGTCAGACAGGTGACCTGAAATTCAATCTAAGCCTGGCCACTCTGCAAGTTAGTAGCCTTACACAAATTAACTTACCTAAACCACAGTTTCTATCAGCTATAGAATGGAGATAATAATATCTATCTCATGGTGTTATTAAGAGAATATGATCAAATACACTGACAGTAAAATTAAATAAATTTAAAGAGCTTAGCATAGTGCCTAATACAATTGTTAATCAATAAATGTTAGATGGTAGATTTTTTTTTTTTTTGCTTAGAATAGTTGTAATGCATCCAAATAGATAAGTTGACTTACTTTATGTTAGAGAAATGTTAAACAATAAAATTTTCTACCTTTAGCAGAAAATTCACTTTCTGCCTCAATATATTCAGAACACATTTTGAAAAGCATATTTTCATAAGATGCCCTGGTCAATATATTAAGGTAGATATTAGAATAGTTACTATACAATTATGGAAGCTAGTGATGCTTCATTTCAGTGTTATGTTGAAACTTTCCCTACATCTTTTAAAGAGAATTTATCCTCTCAAAATGGGAAATTCTGCTTTCGGCTGTCAACAATTGTTCATAATTATATTCTATTTAAATTTAAGTGCACTGAAATTATTAAAGGAGTTTGAATTTCAGTTTAGTTCATTGTAAGATGATTTTCAAATGTCCAAGTAAGACAACTATCACAGATTTATCAGCTGTCTGTTACTGAAGTGTTTGGGAAATGTGCCTTTAATGATTTTACTCAACCATCTTGACTAGTTATACTCTTTATATCCAATCAGTTGAGAAAGTTCTCCATGGTTCATTTTATATGTGTAAAATGTCAGCATTGGCCATAGTCTCCTGTAACATTCCTACCTTTTATCGTTTCTGCTGCCATTACATTTGGTAATCATCCTCTTGACTGTCATTTACGAATACTCATCACTGAGTCCCTGCTAGCACACACACCTCCTTGAGAAGCCAGAATATAGTCTAATGTGAATCAATTTTGTAGTCATATTGCAAAGTTTGTAATACTTCATCAGCTAGTGAGCTGATGGCCTGCCCTAGATGGGAGATAGATTTATCTAATTCTAAAGCTGCCTTTTCTAATGCCGTCTATTATCTTATAGTGTATTATCCAACAAAGGAGAAACCTGCCCCAGTGACAAGGGGAACAATACCAAGAAGAGAACACCCCATGAGGTTAGCCTGTGTTGTGGGTTTTTCCGTGATCCATTTAGAGCCATCTCTAGGCTGGTCTAGTCTAGTCTCTTACAGTAAGGGAAGAGGTCATAAAAGCCTTCATGTTTCTCATTTTCCCTTTTGAAGCTTATTGTAAATTGCCATCTGGGGAAGAACATAAGCTGTATAACAGGAACTAACCCAATTTATAGGTAGTGCTTTGAATGTCTTGTGTCCACATATAAAATAATGTCCTTGAAAATCTTAATTAGGCTATATATTGCCTTTAAGAAATGGGATAATGGGTTTTGGGAGTCTTCAGAGCTTCTAGGGGAAATTTTGGCTCCATGAAGTCCACAGTTGAAGCTTTTCAGGTTTGTGTTAACTCTTTTGAAGCTGAATAGAAGACCAGGGACCACAGCCTTGATGCCCTGTTCTATCCTGCCTCAGAGCAAGTTGAGGTTATTTATTTAATATTTTAACTGTAACCTCTGCTGTCATCAATTAGCCCATTTCCCTTTGGTACCCCTTCAGTGGGTTCTTGGGAAAGCATCTGTTTCCCTTAGATCATAACTATTGACTCCAAGATTTCAATAGTAAATGTAATTTTAGTTTAATACCATTCCCTTACTTCTAATCTTATGTTTTATAAAACTGCAGTAAACTGTAACCTAACACTCCAGTGCTTCGAAGAACTTCTTAGACCTGTGCTTACTCATATGTTAATTGAATGATTTACAGTGCTGTAAACTGTAACCTAATGCTTACCCCAGCTCTTACTGGTCTTCACACCTGTGTGTACACACTTCCAATTAACCATAATCAATGGATCAATCAGTATTTGTCAGTGTCTCTGTCTCTACCTCCCTTTGTCTAAATACCATAAAAACCCTGACTTGGGAGATGGATCTGAGGCTTTTTCCCTCTTGTTTCCTTACACAGTGTGCAGTAATAAAGCTCTTTCTCTCTTTGAAACCCTGGTGTCATAGATAGGCTTTTATGTGCATCAGGCAGCAAACTCGGTTCAACAACAATATGAGGGCTAAAGCTTTCCCATTGTAATTTGTGAAAGAGACTTTTAAGTTTGTCTTTGCCCCAATGTGTAATCTTACAGAAACTTTGCCCTAATTCTCAGGCATATTTGGCTCTCAAATTTATTGTGGAAAGAGGAATTGTGTACGTCCCTTCCTGGGTTAGTCCAACCGGCTTCTTTTACCATCTGCGGCTTTGACCAACATGTGTACAAGCTGATACTGATCACGTGGCTCTGGATTATGTGTACCCAAAAGAATTCTAAATTCTTCTGTGAATACTTGCTGGTCTTATTTGGGGAAGCCATTAACTATAGCTCTTAATTCAGTTCTGGACCAAGGTTTAAATTCTGCTCTAGCAGGCATCCAGTTTCCACACAAGCCTTAATCTTTAAAGGAGTCTGGACTGGATCATTTTCCCTGAGGATGTCAAGAGAAACCAGTTAGGACACCTATGGGGGAAGGGTCAGATACAGGAAGTTGGGAGAGCTATAGGTTTGATTTGGAGTTCTGTCCATTTCTTCTATTTTTTGGCCTTTTCTTTTTCTAATGAAACTTTAAGTGAAACTACTGAGGATGCAGATTGTCCTCTAACAACCTACAAGAACAAACCCTGGATCACCCCCCCCCCTTCCTTTTAAGGAATCTCTCATGTGCAAGATTTTGTTACTATAAAGTTTCTCAAAGTGGTCACCACGAAGACAGATTCATCCATGAACAGAAAGTCACGGGTCCATAGTGCCAGTATATATAAGAAGCAGGAGTTTTAGCAGAAGGAGGAGTGGGAGATTTAGAGCAGGAAGACTGTTACGTTGCAGACAGACAAAATGTCTCTTGGGCCCCCAGTCCTTTCAGTTCAGCCATTTGGATTCTGTGCTGACCTTAGCAGGATCCCCACCAGTGAGCCGAGGTTCCAGACAGGTGTGTGGAACTGAAAACAGGCAACAAAATGGGTAGAAAAGTTGCGAGAGGACTGACCGACCGCTTGCCATGTGTCCCAGGCTGAACTCGGCATAGAGAGACTCATAGATTCCCAAACCCTATGCGTTTGAGAGAGAGACAGAGAGTTAGAGAGCTGGAAGGAGACATGAAGTAAAACCAAATGGAAAGCCTGACAACAGAACCCAAACCAAACCCAAACCAAGGGTACCTAAACCCAAGACCTGAGATTCCAATGTCTAGCACAGTTTGAGAACAACCATAGCACTCTAGCCTAGCAGATAAAGCTTCACCAGATGATGGGCTCAAACAGGTACAGTTTTATCTTCAGCTCTCTCCATGGAAAAGGTAAAATGAGTCAATCGGACTTCTTGATTATTTACTCTGATTGTAAACACTTTTAAATTAAATAACACACTTCTCTCCCTCAAGAGTTAGGGCATCTGTGCTGATGACTTTCTGGATTACTTGAACTCATAGTGTCTTTTTTTGTTTTTTCTTTCTCTTCTTTTGACACAATGAATGTACCAGTTATCAACCACAAGTACTGACTGTCCATCATCAAAACTACTCTTGGGAAAATGCCACCTCTGTGAACCCTAAGTTAACACTTCTATTCTGATACAACCAGCTCACCTCCTGAAGGTCTCTCTGTTAATTTTTGGACCAAACATACTATCTTTACTTCAACAACATTAACTGTCACCACTCCTTACAGGCATAAGGCTATACTAATTTATCCCTTCCCCAAAGTGTATGGTTTTCTACTTTCCTGCTGTATTTATCCACCTATTTTCAAAGCTTCGTCAAAGGTGGTTTGCTGCTCTCTGATAACCTTGGAATTGGGGTGAGTTGGTTCTGGGCTGACTCAAGACTCTTCATTAATAAACATTAGGGGCTGTCTTTAGTGATCATAATACTCTAGAGTTGAAAAACTGGAAAAAATGGGTACAAGTGAGGATCAGTCACAAGGTTTTTACAATCACAAGGTTACAAGATAAAGGCTATAAATCATTATAAATCAAGGGAGCTGGATTACAGTTCAGAGATTTCAGGTATTTGCTTCTGTCTACTCCAATATACCAGAAAGTAAAAAGGAATATTTATATAATCATTCAGTAATTATAATCATCCCTTAAATCCTAACTTCTTGGTTAAAAAAATTACTTCCAATTTCAGTCTTTCCTTTCTCTACCTTTTCTGTGGTTTCTTTGAAAATCTCTAAACGTTCCTTTTTTTTGTCATCTAAATACCATCTATTCCCTTAATTTTTCTTGCCAATCTCCTCTAATATGTGGACTGTACTCTCATGTACATTTTTTTATGTCACTTATCCATTGGCTTCTTAATATCTGCAAACTAACCAGTCTTCGGAAACTTCTCTCTAAAAAATTTTAATCCTCTCCCTATTGCCAAATTCAAGAATCCATATCTCAGGGTATAGGAAAACAGTACAAAAACCTTCATTCTGTGCATGTATTTCTTTTAACATTTATAGAATATCTACTTTATTAGGTGCCTCTTTGGGAGGTCAAATTGGCAATGTGTTAAGAGAACAATTCAGTGAATGTTTTATTGAGCAGTTATTGTCTATAAATGCTTTACCCGTATCATCCCATTTAATCCTCATAGCATTTATTTAAATATAAAATACCTGAATGTTAGAGAAGTTAAATAACCTGCCTAAAGTCAAAAAGTGTCAGAGCTCAGATTTAAAGTCAGGGCTTTCTGATTCCTGAACTTAAGATTTTAGCCACTATATATATCTAAGAATGTTTAAAGGTTCCTATCATTAAGGAGCTTAATATTTTCACAATAATATTTTTTTAGTTAGCAGTTTACACAAATCCTGACACATATAATTTCATCTGAAATGCAAATGAAAGAACAGCAAGCAATACGAGCTGTGCCATGATACAAGTAAGGTCTACTAATAGATACTTAATATTTGGATTTGATTTGAAAACATTAGTGTATATATAAGGAACTGATATTATGCATTGATGAACAATGTTAATGAATATAAGATTCTACACTTCCTTCAAAACAATTGAAGCCCAAGAGCCTCAGGTTTATAGTACCTCATTAGCATGCTTCTTTTGACAGGTGTTCTGCTTATGAAGATATTAAAGAAATCTTTTAATTTTTTTCACATGCAACTGAATAATTTTAGCCAGAAGCATCCTTCTCTATAGCAAGCAGCAATGGCTTAGGACAAAAAAGCAAAAAAATACATAGACTGAGTATGTCAAGGATCATGCCTAACTTATTTTCCGTTGTTTCCTCAGTATTTAGTAAAAAATTTGATGGTAGTAGAGAATAAACAGTTGCTGAAAAGAAGATTGAACACTTTAAAGACCATTCAAGAACTGAATAACATGCAATTGTAAATGTGGTAAAGTCTTCAAATATCCTCTAGACCAAAGCAGCTATTGCTTTCACTGTAATCTTGCTTCTAGTTCTTTTTTATTTAATTTTCTATATGAAATTTAAATACTTAGTAATCTGAAGTAAAGAGATGTACCCAAATGTATAATTTTAATGTAAGAGAGATACTCAGAAGAATTATTCAAATTGAATTAATACATTCTCAAAATGAAACAAAACATTCATTTGGAACTGTTGTGTAGCATATTATAATTATTATTTTAAATGTCCTGTGTTTCTTAGAGTGATATTCCACATACTTTTTTGGTTTCTAGAACAAAGATTTTCATCTGGTTCACTTTGTCTTGCATATCATTTTTCATATGCATAAACAACTTAATGCAATTTAATTTATTCAGCACTTTGTTTTCAAGGGAGACACTATATTCAAAGGAAAATGCAATTTACTAAATGATTTTAAAATCTGAAATAAAAACAAAAGTCCCTAGAGGCTATTGGTTTACATGTTCATATGTAAGACTTATACTGGTTTTATATTTATAGGGATCTTAGGGGCATGCAGTATTGCAGAATTCTGAAGTCAGACAATGATTTACTTTTATAGAGATGATTATCTAGCCTATATCCCTCATTTTAATGATTAATAAACAAGTAAGTGTAGTAGAATATTATCTTAACTTGCTTGGTTAAAGTCAATTAATGAGGTAGTGTGAAAATACTTAAAAGACTCCCTTATTTGTAAACTATTAGAATTATTCTGTTTCTGAAGGATCAGGTAATTATAAAAGATCCCTTTAGAGAAGACTTTCTCATTCTTATCATTATTGACATTTTCTTTATTGTGGGGGGCCTGTCCTGTGCATTTTAGGATGTTTAGTAGCATCCTTGGCCTGCACCCATCATGCTGTAGCAATCCCTCTTCTAAGTAGTGACAATCAAAAAAGTCTCCAAAAAAAATAAAATTAAATAAGTCTCCAGATTTTGCCAAATGTCCCCTGGAGGACACCATGACAAGTTGAGAAACACTGCTTCAGAATAATGATATTTTCAAAATCACCAGTGATCTACAGGTTGCACAATCCAGTAGTCATTTCTTAGACCTCAATGTAGTGATCTGCAGCATTTTTCAGTTGATCTTAAGACCTAGGTATACCTTCTTCACTTGACTTCCAGAAAACCACACTCTTTTTTCCCAATACCTCACTGGCACCACCTTCAGCCTTCTTTCCTGGTTGCTTCCTATTCTTGGCCTTTAAACACTGGGAGACACATATCTCAGTCCTGACCACTCTTCTTTCTTCACCCATTTCTTTGGTGATTTTATCTGGTCCTAAATGTTATAAAACATCTATATGTTTCCCATATTATATATTCAGATCTTCTAACAAGTCTCATGTATGCAATTGTCTAATGATATGGTCATTTGGTTATCTAATAGGCATCTTGTAATTAACATGTGCAATGTAGAAACATTCTTTTCGTATCCTACCAATCTACTTCTCCCACAGTTTTCTCCATGTCAGTAAATGGCAATCCCATTCTTTGAGTTGCTCATGCAAAACAAAATCTCTCCTCATCTTTGACTCCTCTTTAATACTACACATTCTATCCACAAATAAATCCTGTTGGCTGCTCCTTCAAATATAGCCAGAAATCCTCAAATTCTCCATAAATCTGCCATGGCCAACCTGAAGGAACTATCATCTATCTCCTGCACTATTTAAATACTTTCCAATTTATTGTCATGCAGTCTTTACTCAACAGCAGCTTGCATGATCCTTTTAAATTAGCTCCTACATGCTGTGTTCAAAATACTCTAATGGCTCTCTGTCTTGCTGAGAGACCTCATTATGCCCTATAATGCCCTTTACTCTCTAGCTTTTGATGAACTCTCTGACTTCTCTTTTCAATCTCCACTTCACACTTTCTGCTCCAGTTTCTTGTTTCTCAAATATGCCAAGCATTGATTGTATATCAGGACCCTTGTACTTGTTTTTCCCTTTGCGTAAGGTTCTTTTCCTTAGATACCTGTGTGGGTCTGTCCCTCATGTTTTGTAAATGAGACCTTTCCTGACTACCCTGTTTTAATTTATAACCTCTCAGTCTCTCCTTATCTCCCTTCCTTACTTTATTTGTTTTCATATCCTTTATCACCTATCACATCTGAAATTCATTATTTATTAATTTGTCTTTCCCCTACTTTCATATCTAATGACTGTCTTGCTAAGCCCAGCCTAGGGCATTGCCTGGCCAAAAGTAGACCCTGAATAAATATTTGCAAAATGGGTGAATGAATGAAATGTGAACAATATCCTGTAGTTATATTTTTTCAGTGGACTTTCAGCATTTAAAGTTTTATGAGCATGTTAGTGCATACTTTTATGAAACGTATTATCTTATGTTTGGATAATAGACTGTACATTGTAATATAAAGGATATTTTAGTCTAGTCCAGTAGCTGATTCCCAAAGCACAAGTGTAGTTGTTAGGGTGCACTAAAGTGCAGCTTATTAATAGAAAAAAGTAATAACAATAGACTTAATGATTGTTCTGTAGGCTTCTAAATTGAAGCTGTTGTAGACCTCACTGAGAGAGGACAGCTAAAAACAGGTAAAATCGTGAAGCAAGTAGTAGCAAATATATTCTAAGGGGCAGGTATAAGTCTGACTCAGTTGTATCCAAGTGCCAACCACAGTGCCAAGAACATAACAGGTGTTCATAGATATTAATGATTTAATTATTGGATAAGTGTCTGTAATGACTTTGAACCATCAGCAAGTCTTTCCCTTCTGTCAAAACCCACATTAACTTTCACTTGTCACTTCTCTACCCTTGCTCATATTTATTAGTTCGTTGATTCAATACCTTGTAGAAAGAAATTAAACACATATGCTAAAGGTTTCTTTGGGGTATTCAGTGTATTTGACATTGAAAATGTTTTGCCATTTTAGGCACCAGGGCAGGAGGTGTCTGAGATACAGGTATGTTCCAGTATGAAAACAAATGTTTTCAACTTAGGATTTTTAATTATCATATTTCATTGTATCTAAGATGCCATCTATTATAAATAAGCCCAATTTCAGGGATGATAAACTAAGAAAAAGGGCAGCTGGCCATGGTAAGATACAAACAATTATTAGATACATCATAATTTAGAGAAATGAAAGGTATCTTTGAATCTATGAAGAATAATGTCTGTTCTCTTTCCTATTGCCTGCACTAACCATCACACTATCCCATCTCAATAATGGGAGAGTACTAAAAATACAAGGCTACTTATCATTTGTCTGAAATGTTCTAAGGGCTTAATTTTGCTATCATTTGATTCCTAATAAATGACATAATCACACTAGGAAGAGGATGAAAAATCAGCAGTTTGGAAAAGGAGATTCAAATATCTCTCTGAGTCCATAATCTCTAATCTTTTCACCAAGCAAGTTATATACATGTATTTGCACTGGAGTGATTGAAGGATAAAAGTATATTTGGCACTTCACTCAGTTTATCTGTCTGTACCTCTAGAAAATTTGGGAGAGATGGACAGAAATGATTTCTCTTTTTGTTTTTCTGTATCAAATTTTATCAAAGTAAAATGTAAACATGGTTTTAAAGAATGAAATAGTGCTGAAGGTATATAACAAAATAATAATAATCTCTTACCCTTTAAATTCTCCCCAGATGTATCTGTCATTTTTTAAACCATTATTCTGACTTTTACCTATCTATATATTTCTAAATGAAGTATATACACTGCTAACTATTAATTTATAAGTTTTTTATATATTTTCTATTATCACTAGTGAGGATTTGGTTGTTTTACATAGTCTGACCTGTTGCTTTGCCTATCCTCCAATATATGTAATCACAATTTTTATTAAATTAAAAAAGTTGACATTATTATGCCTTGCTCCTATTATTCATATCTGAGCATTATTGTGTACTGTGATCACATTTTCATCCTTACCTTTCCTCTTAAAATTAATAATTAGACAATTCATTTCATTTGCTTAGTTTCCTTTCTATTTATTGTTAATAATACAAAGGTATTTATTGCCCCACCCCCATTCCAATACAATTTGCAGCAACATCAATCACATAAGATAATCTAGTGTTCTCTAGGGAAACAGAACCAACAGAAGATATCTGCAAATAGTATGAAATTTTATAAAAGTGTCTCATACAACCGTGGGGATACATGAGTCCAAATTCTGTAGGGCAGCCTGCAAGCTGGCACTTAAAGAATGTTTTTGATGAATTCCCCAGGAGAAGCTGGCTGGCTGAAGTAGAGTCAAAAGTTCTCTCTTCAGACTGCTGACGTCATTACCTTCCCCTTAAAAGCCTTTAACTGATTAGATTAAACATCTCTCATTGTGGAAGACACTCTCCTTAGCCAACTGTAGACTCAATCACCCATAGAGCCAATCAATGTACTGATGATTTAAGTCTACGAAATGTCCTCACAGCAACAGATAAATCAGTGTTTGCTTGACCAGACAACTGGGCACCATCACTTGGGCAAGCTGACAAATGAACTAACCATCACACTATCAGTTCCATTATTTTCTTGGAAATACCCCTACTAAACACAACCTTGCCCATTCTATCAGTGTTGCTGTTGCACAGCTGTGATCTTTGGGCATTCTTTTTGGAGTACATTGGAATTCATTTACTTTTTTCCATTGGTGGCTTCCCTTTTTCTCATATCTTTCTCTTTTTTTTATTTACTTACTTCTTAAGGGAAAGAACAGCTTCCATTAGTTTTGTCAGATTAAAAACATGGCAATTGCATGCCTGATTGAGCCTTACTGCCCCACTGTATTAGGCCTGGTACATTGTCACTAGTCCAGCATTACACTTCACTACCATTTTGGAAATATCCTTGTCTTCTCTCCTGATTAGATATCCAGTTTTCTGTATCTCTTGACTGTCTATCATTTGCTTGTATTGCTGGAGGACATCTTCCAGTAGCTTCCTGAGAAACAGTGTATTGAAAGCTATATTTTTGAAACTTTGAATGTCTGAAAATATTTTATTTATTCCCATACTTCATTGATAATTTGGCTGGGTAAAAAATTCTAGATTGGAAATAATTTTCATTGAGAGAATTGAAGGCATTGCTTTATTGTCATCTTGCTTCCAGTGTTGATGTTGAGGAAGCCAAAGCCATTTTTATTTTTATACTTTGCAAATAAGAAGAATTTTTTCTTTCTGAAATTTTTTTAGACTTTTCCTTTGTTTTTATTTACAAAACACTTTGCTTTACTGTGGGTATGTTTCAATCTGTTGTTCTGGATTCCAGGTAGGCCTTTTTAATTTGGACACTAACGAACTTCAGTTATGGGGAACTTTGGTTAGATTATCTAACTTCAGTTAGATTATTTCTTGGATGATTGCCTACCCTCTGCTATCAGTTCAATTTTTCTTGCACTTTTATGCAGATGTTGGACTTCTGGACAAGTAATTGAATTTTCCTATCTTTTCTTTCCCATTTTCTATCTCTTTTACTTTTTATTCCATTTCTGAGAGATTGCATTGACTTTATCTTCCACCTGTACTATGCAACCAAAGGCAGATTGCCAGGCAGCACCCATAACAGACCTGGTTGAGCAGCTATCATTGTGGAAAACACAGTGACAGGATCAGTAGGAAGTTTGGGACTCTCCATTGTTCACTACATTCTAAGACTTGACTGGACTTTGGATTTGAGAGAGGGATCCTGATAATGTGGGAAAATCTTTAGTCAATTCAGCGTTTTTGGTGGGAGGTGGGCATTTGGCCATCTCCTAGTAAAATCAGGAGACTGAGGTCCAAGACCTTTTATTATGGCTATACAACATTGCATTTAAGCTGCAGGATTTGCAACATTGGCATTTTGGTATGTGGGGTTTGGAGGTAGGGCTGGTATCAGACCTCATAGTTGTTCAGTTTTCTTCAAACTTTGAAGGAGGCTAACTCCTCTAACATCACCTGAAGGTGTTCAGTATTAAATAACTGACCTAAGTTAACCTTTACCTTTCAGTCTATGCCCTGACTACAAAGGTGGTATCTAAGCATGGGTGTCTAAACACCACAATGTACTCTATAAGCAGCCATTATAATTTTAATATACGGTGGCTGGTAGCCGAAGAAAACACTGGATAAGGAATTTGATGAGCACACTAGAAGGCAGATTTTGCTCCCTGTGGCCATCAGCTTAAGAATATTCTAAGACCCTGGAAGTAAAATGTGGTGTTCAGTCTGGTCTTTTTTAATATATTTTATCATTTTATTAGGAATATTTCCAAATGGGTTACATAGAAGCTTATTCATTGAGTTTGATGAGTTTGCCAAAAAACCTTTAATGAAAATATGCCCACCAATAAACAACAAAAACATCAGAACTCTCATATACTGGGCAAAGAGTCAAGCTGATACCACAAACAATGGGCAACTTAAAAAAGATATAATATAAAGGTTGACAATCTGCTGAGTATTAAAAACAATCTCAATATGAATTTTTTGCAACCAGCACAGAACTAATATCTATCAGTTCCAAACCACATCAAGGTAAATTTGATTGACGGAAGCCAGAAGTCAATAATGGGAGAGAAAAAATGTTCCTCAGTGCAAGAGATCTGAGTAACGTTTTAGAGCATTTCCCTAACTGGCATAAGCAGTATTAGAAAACCTTTTTGGCAAGGCAGAGGAATAAATATGAATAGAATGCTATGTTTTTAAATCTGTAGACTGTCCCAGGAATGATAAATGTATCAGTAAAGTAGCAAGGGGTTACTTTAAAACGTTATTTGTTGTGGGTTCAAAAAACATTCAAAATATATTTAAAGGTGTCAGAAATTTCTCTGTCCAGACATTTAGGCTTAAGGGAAGTAAAATTTAAAAAGGACTTTTTTCCAAGTTAAGGAGAATTTCTTTAAAACCAAGCATATTGCTAAATAGCAACACTGCATTTGTTGAACAATAATTTGGTACAACAAAATAAGTTTTAGATGCATAATATTCTGCCCATACAAGTCTCAGATACTGTTTAATAACCAAGATGCAAACGAATTTTGTTGTAACAAGTCTAGACCAATTCTATCACACATGTCCTTGGTGAAATAATCCAGTTTCATTTAACATTTTGAAAGCTAATTTGATAGCTAGTCAAGTCCCTACAGACCAGTTCCTTGTGTAGCACAAGTGGCTTGGACATACCATGTTCTGATATGAAGGGACTGAAGATCTAATTTACCTGTCATTTTACTGATGGCCATAGCATTTGGCAAATTCTGTTTGCAAAAAGCAGCAACACTGCATCTGGCAATTCATCTTGCTGAAGCATTTTCGGCAGCTCTTCTGCTCCTTCTTGCATTCTTTCACCATCATAGCTATCTACCACAAAATAAGACCCTGGGAAGCTTGGAAGTAATGCCTCCAGAGAGGCCAAAGTGTGAAACAAATGCACAAATATTCTACTGTTTCCACATTAAAACCAATGGTAGGAATGATGGTGACTCTCTCTCCTGACTTCAGTTTATACAGAATGGTGAATATACAGATATATGGTGAATTTCAATTTTGCCAGTAGCATCCAATCCAAGCATCAAAATACACATCTGCTTCATGCCGAAGAGGCAGAAGAGGGAGGAGATGATGAGGTCCGTGGCAGCGGTGGCACTTGGGATGGGCAGGAGCAGAGGGTCTTGTGGCACCCCCGGGCATTTTCCTTTCACGCTCAGGCAAACTGAGTGAGGGGGAAGACAAAGAGCTGAAGAAGGAAGGTTGCTGCAGAGTGCCCCGCCGGCTGTGTCAGACAAAGCTCCAAGACCAGGGCGGGAACTAGCGGGGCAAGGACCTGCTCCGCAATGGCACGACTCGCTGGTTCTGGCGTTAGAAGTCCTGCTGTGCCCCGTCATGCAGCGGCCGCGGCCACCTGGTCAGTCTTAGTCATTGGAACCTGACAGGGTTCAGAGATTTGCAGAGGACCAGCTCCTTTTCTGAGTGGCCATCTTGCAGGGTTGAGCTTTGGACAAGTTCAGCCTTACCTCTCAGGCACTTGGTCTGATTTTCTTTTTATTTTTTGATATGTTGTTTTAGTTTTATAAAGGTACCTTAGATAAGTGTTTTCATGGTTGAAATCTTTTCAGATCTTGTTGAAGATATCAGCAATACATTTTTTTTTGTAAAGTTTCCTTTTCCCTGTAGTGTCTGTTTCCTCCAATTACTGCCCCCACCCCAATTCCCTAGGACTAAAAAGCAAAAGAAGCAAAGTGGTATCTCAGACAGTGAGAAGTTTATCCCAAATCCAATGTTTAAATCAAGCGGTCTTGGCTTGTCTTCTTCGAACTCTTTTGTAGCTTGATGTGGGTGAGCCATTTTGGGAGGACTTTTGAGTATCGGTATCTTAAGTCTTCCCTCCTGATATGATCACAGTCCCCAAAGTGTACTTCAGTCTCCTGCCTGGAGGGTGAGGTCTGGTTGCTAAGTTACCCGAGCCTAGTTGAGAAAGAGTCCAGCAAGTCTCTGTCTTCAGGATTCAATACTCTTATATGGTCCCTTAGCTCTGGTTTTGTCCTTGTATCCACTCTCTCACCGGTGTCTGATGTCTCTCCCCCACTCCCGCTCGCTGACCCTTTGTTTAATCCTCTTAGGTAAATAAATCTCCATACATTCTAGAGTGGTGAGGGCCAGTGATCTGGAGAACTAATTGTTCTCAAATAGATGTAGTCTACTCTTCTTTATTTTAGTGACCCCTTCACTCTAAATTCCAGATGTGCTGCTAATTACTGGGCTGTTAAAGAATATGCATTCAAAATCAGTTTGGCTCTTAGCTTCCCCAGTATGGGCTTCAGATATGCCTCCATCCACCTGCTTCTTAGATTCTAAGTTTTTGTCACTGTTTTCTGCTCTACTGTTTTTCCAAGTTTTGGGATTTACAACTTGAAAAAAATCTATTTACTGTAGTGATAGTGGGGTTTGGGGAACACAGTTAGATTAATATGTTCAATGTTTATCTTAACCTGGAATGACAAAGGGTTTCAGCCTTAAAAAACATCTTGGGCTCATGTGATGTTAAGCTTTACATTTATGTAATTAATAATAAAAGGCATGAATTGACAACTAATATTAATAAAAGCAAAAGCAGTTAACATTTATGAGCACTTGTTATGGTGCATTTTATTTTATTTTATTTTATTTTTTTTTTTTTCATGGTTTGCCAAACAGTAAGTTTTATTTGCTCAGATTCTTTATAGTCTTGTGCAAACAGGTTCTATGTGCAAAGGCAAGGGCAAGCTCCAAGAGATCAATCAAAACAAGACCCAGCCCATGGCAAAATACACCTAACTGCTTGCAAGGAGATCTAGCTGTCAGGAGAATGTCCCTTTATCATTCAGCAGAGCAACACACACTTAAAACAAAACAAAACAAAACAAAACAAAACAAAACAAAACAAAAAACACCTATTAGGTGCCAGATACTGTACCTCCTTGTACAACATCATCCTGTACACAGAAAAATCTTATATTAACTTCAAATCTGTATAAATCGAATATTGTGATAATCCAGGAAAATGCTAACCTGTATTTGACTATATCTTTTTTTATCATCATTTTATTGAGATATATTCACATACCACGCAGTCATACAAAGCAAATCGTACTTTCGATTGTTTACAGTACCATTACATAGTTGTACATTCATCACCTAAATCAATCCCTGACACCTTCATTAGCACACACACAAAAATAACAAGAATAATAATTAGAGTGAAAAAGAGCAATTGAAGTAAAAAAGAACACTGGGTACCTATGTCTGTTTGTTTCCTTCCCCTATTTTTCTACACATCCATCCATAAACTAGACAAAGTGGAGTGTGGTCCTTATGGCTTTCCCAATCCCATTGTCACCCCTCATAAGCTACATGTTTATACAACTGTCTTCGAGATTCATGGGTTCTGGGTTGTAGTTTGATAGTTTCAGGTATCCACCACCAGCTACCCCAATTCTTTAGAACCTAAAAAGGGTTGTCTAAAGTGTGCATAAGAGTGCCCACCAGAGTGACCTCTCGGCTCGTTTTGGAATCTCTCTGCCACTGAAGCTTATTTCATTTCCTTTCACATCCCCCTTTTGGTCAAGGAGATGTTCTCCGTCCCATGATGCCGGGTCTACATTCCTCCCCGGGAGTCATATTCCACGTTGCCAGGGAGATTCACTCCCCTGGGTGTCTGATCCCACGTAGGGGGGAGGGCAGTGATTTCACCTTTCAAGTTGGCTTAGCCAGAGAGAGAGGGCCACATCTGAGCAACAAAGAGGCATTCAGGAGGAGACTCTTAGGCACAAATATAGGGAGGCCTAGCCTCTCCTTTGCAGCAACTGTCTTCCTAAGGGTAAAACTTATGGTAGAGGGCTCAACTCATCAAACCACCAGTCCCCTATGTCTGTGGTCATGTTAGCAACCATGGAGGTGGGGTAGGCGAATACCCCTGCATTCTCCACAGGTTCCTCAAAGGGGCACTACATCTTTTTTTTTTCCTTGTTTTTCTTTTTTTTTTTTTTTTTTTTTAACTTTCCCTTCTTTTTTAAATCAACTGTATGAAAAAAAAAGTTAAAAAGAAAACAAACATACAATAAAAGAACATTTCAAAGAGACCATAACAAGGGAGTAAGAAAAAGACAACTAACCTAAGATAACTGCTTAACTTCCAACATGTTCCTACTTTACCCCAAGAAAGTTACATAATATAGCAACATTTCTGTGAACTTGTTCCTACTATATCCATCAGAAATTAACAGACCGTAGTCATTTCTGGGCATCCCCAGAACGTTAAATAACTTATCTGTTCTTCTTGGATTATTGTTCCCCCTTCCTTAATTGCTCTCTACTGCTAGTTCCCCTACATTCTACATTATAAACCATTTGTTTTACATTTTTCAAAGTTCACATTAGTGGTAGCATATAATATTTCTCTTTTTGTGCCTGGCTTATTTCGCTCAGCATTATGTCTTCAAGGTTCATCCATGTTGTCATATGTTTCACGAGATCGTTCCTTCTTACTGCTGCGTAGTATTCCATCGTGTGTATATACCACATTTTATTTATCCACTCATCTGTTGAAGGACATTTGGGTTGTTTCCATCTCTTGGCAATTGTGAATAATGCTGCTATGAACATTGGCGTGCAGATATCTGTTCGTGTCACTGCTTTCCGATCTTCCGGGTATATACCGAGAAGTGCAATCGCTGGATCGAATGGTAGCTCTATATCTAGTTTTCTAAGGAACTGCCAGACTGACTTCCAGAGTGGCTGAACCATTATACAGTCCCACCAACAATGAATAAGAGTTCCAATTTCTCCACATCCCCTCCAGCATTTGTAGTTTCCTGTTTGTTTAATGGCAGCCATTCTAACCGGTGTTAGATGGTATCTCATTGTGGTCTTAATTTGCATCTCTCTAATAGCTAGTGAAGCTGAACATTTTTTCATGTGTTTCTTGGCCATCTGTATTTCCTCTTCAGAGAACTGTCTTTTCATATCTTTTGCCCATTTTATAATTGGGCTGTCTGTACTATTGTCATTGAGTTGTAGGATTTCTTTATATATGCAAGATATCAGTCTTTTGTCAGATACATGGTTTCCAAAAATTTTTTCCCATTGAGTTGGCTGCCTCTTTACCTTTTTGAGAAATTCCTTTGAGGTGCAGAAACTTCTAAGCTTGAGGAGTTCCCATTTATCTATTTTCTCTTTTGTTGCTTGTGTTTTGGGTGTAAAGTCTAGGAAATGGCCGCCTAATACAAGGTCTTCAAGATGTTTTCCTACATTATCTTCTAGGAGTTTTATGGTACTTTCTTTTATATTGAGATCTTTGGTCCATTTTGAGTTAATTTTTGTGTAGGGGGTGAGGTAGAGGTCCTCTTTCATTCTTTTGGATATGGATATCCAACTCTCCCAGCCCCATTTGTTGAAAAGACCATTATGACTCAGTTCAGTGACTTTGGGGGCCTTATCAAAGATCAGTCGGCCATAGATCTGAGGGTCTATCTCTGAATTCTCAATACGATTCCATTGATCTATATGTCTATCTTTGTGCCAGTACCATGCTGTTTTGGCAACTGTGGCTTTATAATAAGCTTCAAAGTCAGGGAGTGTAAGTCCTCTCACTTCGTTTTTCTTCTTTAGAGTGTCTTTAGCAATTCGAGGCATCTTCCCTTTGCAAATAAATTTGATAACTAGCTTTTCCAAGTCTGCAAAGTAGGTTGTTGGAATTTTGATTGGGATTGCATTGAATCTGTAGATGAGTTTGGGTAGAATTGACATCTTAATGACATTTAGCCTTCCTATCCATGAACATGGAATATTTTTCCATCTTTTAAGGTCCCCTTCTATTTCTTTTAGTAGAGTTATGTAGTTTTCTTTGTATAGGTCTTTTACATCTTTGGTTAAGTTGATTCCTAGGTACTTGATTTTTTTAGTTGCTATTGAAAATGGTATCTTTTTCTTGAGTGTCTCTTCAGTTTGTTCATTTCTAGCATATAGAAACATTACTGACTTATGTGCATTAATCTTGTATCCTGCTACTTTGCTAAATTTGTTTATTAGCTCTAGTAGCTGTATCGTTGATTTCTCAGGGTTTTCTAGATATAAGATCATATCATCTGCAAACAATGACAGTTTTACTTCTTCTTTTCCAATTTGGATGCCTTTTATTTCTTTGTCTTGCCGGATTGCCCTGCTTAGCACTTCCAGCACAATGTTGAATATCAGTGGTGACAGCGGGCATCCTTGTCTTGTTCCTGATCTTAGAGGGAAGGCTTTCAGTCTCTCACCATTGAGTACTATGCTGGCTGTGGGTTTTTCATATATGCTCTTTATCATGTTGAGGAAGTTTCCTTCAATTCCTACCTTTTGAAGTGTTTTTATCAAAAAGGGATGTTGGATTTTGTCAAATGCTTTTTCAGCATCTATTGAGATGATCAATTGATTTTTCCCTTTCGAGTTTTTAATGTGTTGTAATACATTGATTGTTTTTCTTATGTTGAACCATCCTTGCATGCCTGGAATGAACCCCACTTGGTCATGGTGTATGATTTTTTTAATGTGTCTTTGGATTCGAATTGCAAGTATTTTGTTAGGATTTTTGCATCTATATTCATTAGGGAGATTAGCCGGTAGTTTTCCTTTTTTGTAGCATCCTTGCCTGGTTTTGGTATTAGATTGATGTTAGCTTCATAAAATGAGTTAGGTAGTGTTCCATTTTTTTCAATATTTTGAAAGAGTTTGAGTAAGATTGGTGTCAGTTCTTTCTGGAAAGTTTGGTAGAATTCCCCTGTGAAGTCATCTGGCCCTGGGCATTTATTTGTGGGAAGATTTTTGATTTCTGATTGGATCTCTTTGCTTGTGATGGGTTGGTTGAGGTCTTCTATTTCTTCTCTGGTCAGTCTAGGTTGTTCATATGTTTCCAGGAAATTGTCCATTTCTTCTACATTATGCAGTTTGTTGCCATACAGTTGTTCGTAATATCCTCTTATAATTTTTTTAATTTCTTCAGGATCTGCAGTTATGTCACCTTTTTCATTCATTATTTTGTTTATATGGGTCTTCTCTCTTTTTGATTTTGTCAGTCTAGCTAGGGGCTTGTCAATCTCGTTGATCTTCTCAAAGAACTAACTTTTGGTGATATTTATCCTCTCTATTGTTTTTTTGTTCTCTATGTCATTTATTTCTGCTTTAATCCTTGTTATTTCTTTTGTTGTACTTGGTTTAGGATTGGTTTGCTGTTCATTTTCTAGCTTCTTCAGTTGATCCATTAGTTCTTTGATTTTGGCTCTTTCTTCCTTTTTAATATATGCGTTTAGTGCTATAAATTTCCCCCTTAGCACTGCTTTTGCTGCATCCCATAGGTTTTGGTATGTTGTGTTCTCATTTTCATTCGCCTCTATATATTTAGCAATTTCTCTTGCTATTTCTTCTTTAACCCACTGATTGTTTAGGAGTGTGTTGTTTATCCTCCAGGTATTTGTGAATTTTCTAAGTCTCTGATGGTTATTGACTTCTAATTGTATTCCATTGTGGTCAGAGAATGTGCTTTGAATAATTTCAATCTTTTTAAATTTATTGAGGCTTGTTTTATGTCCCAGCATATGATCTATTCTGGAGAAAGTTCCGTGAGCACTAGAAAAGTATGTGTATCCTGGTGATTTGGGATGTAATGTCCTGTATATGTCTGTTAAATCTAATTCATTTATCAGATTGTTTAGGTTATCAACTTCCTTATTGGTCTTCTGTCTGGTTGATCTATCTATAGGAGAGAGTGATGTGTTGAAGTCTCCCACAATTATTGTGGAAACATCAATTGCTTCCTTTAGTTTTTCCAGTGTTTCTCTCATGTATTTTGTGGCACCTTGGTTGGGTGCATAGACATTTACGATTGTTATTTCTTCTTGTTGAATCGCCCCTTTTATTAGTATGTAGTGGCCTTCTTTGTCTCTCAAAACATCCCTGCATTTGAATTCTATTTTATCTGAGATTAATATTGCTACACCTGCTTTCTTTTGGCTGTAGCTTGCATGAAATATTTTTTTCCATCCTTTAACTTTCAGTTTCTTTGTGTCCCTGTGTCTAAGATGAGTCTCTTGTATGCAACATATTGATGGTTCATTTTTTTTGATCCATTCTGCAAATCTATATCTTTTAATTGGGGAGTTTAATCCATTTACATTCAACGTTATAATCGTGAAGGCATTTCTTGAATCGGCCATCTTATCCTTTGGTTTATGTTTGCCATATTTTTCCCTCTCTCTATTAATATCCTTTATTGTACCCATACCGAATCTCTTTAGTACTGAACCTTTCTGCAAGTCTCTCTGTCCTGTCTGTTTCTCTGTCTTTAGGGCTCCCTTTAGTATCTCCAGTAGGGCAGGTCTCTTGTTAGCAAATTCTCTCAGCATTTGTTTGTCTGTGAAAAATTTAAGCTCTCCCTCAAATTTGAAGGAGAGCTTTGCTGGATAAAGTATTCTTGGCTGGAAATTTTTCTCACTCAGAATTTTAAATATATCGTGCCACTGCCTTCTCGCCTCCATGGTGGCTGCTGAGTAGTCACTACTTAGTCTTATGCTGTTTCCTTTGTATGTGGTGAATTGCTTTTCTCTTGCTGCTTTCAGAACTTGCTCCTTCTCTTCTGTGTTTGACAGTGTGATCAGTATATGTCTCGGAGTGGGTTTATTTGGATTTATTCTATTTGGAGTTCACTGAGCATTTATGATTTGTGTATTTATGTTGTTTAGAAGATTTGGGAAGTTTTCCCCAACAATTTCTTTGAATACTCTTCCTAGACCTTTACCCTTTTCTTCCCCTTCTGGGACACCAATGAGTCTTATATTTGGACATTTCATATTATCTATCATATCCCTGAGGTCCATTTCGATTTTTTCAATTTTTTTCCCCATTCTTTCTTTTATGCTTTCATTTTCCATTCTGTCATCTTTCAGGTCACTGATTCGTTGTTCAACTTCCTCTAGTCTTGTACTATGAGTGTCCAGAATCTTTTTAATTTGGTCAACAGTTTCTTTAATTTCCATAAGATCATCCATTTTTTTATTTAGTCTTGCAGTGTCTTCTTTATGCTCTTCTAGAGTCTTCTTGATTTCCTTTATATCCCGTACTATGGTCTCATTGTTCATCTTTAGTTCTTTGAGTAGCTGCTCTAGGTTCTGTGTCTCTTCTGGTCTTTTGATTTGGGTGCTTGGGCTTGGGTTATCCATATCGTCTGGTTTTTTATTATGCTTTATAATTTTCTGTTGTTTTTGGCCTCGTGGCATTTGCTGAACTTGACAGGGTTCTTTTAGGATTTGTAGACCTATTGAAGTCCTTATCTCTAATTTATCAGATGTACAGCTTCGTGGAGTACACTTTCTCTAACTAACCAGCAGGTGGCGTCCACGAGCCACCTGTTCTCCACAAGCCAGTTCTCCCCTGCTTAGCCTTTTTGGTGAGTGTGGGAGTGAGTCTTGTGGGGCCCAATTGGTGTACCAAGCTTGCGTGTGTAGTTGGTGTTGCCTGCCCTGTATGTGGGGCGTGTTTCTGGGCAGTTGGGGAGGCGGGTGGCCCTAACAATCAAATCTCCCTGATGATCCTAGAGTTTTAAAGCTGCTGCATTAGTCAAATCCTTCAGTTCAGTCCTGCCACACTTTGTCTCTGCCACTGACCCACAAGTCCTTGGTATTGGCGTATGGCTCCTGAGACTTGCAAGTGGGCCCCTCTTCCAGGCTGTGCACCCCGGGTCCTGTGTTGAGGGATGACTGTGCTATGTCACAGGTGAGTGCTGTCCCTCAGGGCAGTCCTGGGCTGCTGGGCTGTGTAGGGAGGCTCCCAGTCTGCTCAAATGATGGCTGAATGGGGCTTTGTTAATTCACACTGCTCCACCTTCCCAACTCTGGGACAATTAGCTGAGGTTGCAGGGAAGGCTAATGTCCACGCCCAGTTTTGTGGTGTGTGCCTGTTATCTGAAGCACTTCCGTCACACTGAGTTGTCTGGGGCATCTCTGGGCTATGGAGCTGGCGATGGGCAGGAGTGTTTCCTGTCCACCAGGATGGTGGCTGTGAGCTGACACCCCCCTTTTCTTGGGAAGTTGTGGTGTTTAGTGAATTTTCTCAGCCACTGGATTATTGCCTTTTGTCTCAGAGCTCTCTTAGTCCTGCTCTTGGCTTGAAGTGCCCAAATTGCAATTCTTTGAAGCTTTCTGTATTGGGCTTCTTAGAGTAATTGTTTTAGAAAAAAGAAAAAAGGATTAAAAAAAAAAAAAAAAAAGGGCCCTCCTCAGAGATCTAATGGGTTATTGAAATGCTAATAGACAAAGCAACCAGGGCCATTAAGGAAAGGTCCACAGGGCAGAGAGATCAGCTTTTCTTCGGGATTTGCTTATGCGCCTCAAGGCCTGAACTCCGCCCTTCCCCTTTCTGTGTTCACCAGAACTCCAAAAATCCTCTGCTTTTATTTTGGAGTTTTTCATGTTGTTTTTTTTCTATGCCTGTCTCCTCTCTGCTGGGCTGGCTGCTCTCAGATTCTCTGGTGTCTGGTCTCAGTCTATCTATGGTTGGAGTTTGGATCAGTAGAATGAGTTTCCGATAAGGGCTGCCACTGCAGTTCTCCCTTCTCCTTCCCGGAGCTGGCAGTCCCTCCTCCCACAGGACTGAGCCTGGCAGGGAGGGGCGCGGGTCCCCTGGCCGCAAAAACTTACAGATTTCGCTGATCTCAGCAGTTCGACATTTTCATGAGTGTTGTATGAAATATGCCCAAAGACAGATTGCTCTGTGGTGTCCAGTCCACGCAGTTCCTGGCTTTCTACCTACTTTCCTGGAGGAGTAACTAAAACTTACAGCTCACCAGTCTGCCATCTTGCCCCGCCTCCTCTATGGTGCATTTTATATGCCTTATCTCACTTCACCTCAGATCATCATTAGAAATTGTTTTGCATATGAGGAAGATGAAGCATTAAATGGTTAGCTAACTTGCCATACTTCACAGAGTTGATATGTGGTGAATGTCAAATTCAAACCCATCAGTCTGGCTCCAGATTTTCTGTTTCTATTGTTGTGGTGGTGGCAGTGGTGGTTTTCGTTTGTTTTTTTACCCTTATGCCATACAACCTCACCAAATCAGCATACTGAAAGAATGGGGTTGGATTACCTCTTCGGACGTTATGAGTCCAAAATATTTGGGTTCTGTAGTTGCCATGATAGATGAAAAGAAAGTGATTTTGGATCTGAATAAAAATGGAGGCAATATAATTTGTTACTTACTGATGTAGCAGAAGAGCAAATTGTTACAAATAAGAACAATTGATCTATATAATGAATGTGACTACTTAATATTTCTGAATTTTACATAATAGTTTAGTATACAAAGTTTTACCTAGGTATTACCAATAAATTGCAGTGTCAACAGTTGTCTAAATATCAGTATATATTATAAATATACGTTATTGGGAAAAAATAAGATCTATTTGAATGAACAATGATAAGTTGTCTGGTATGGATTATTTTAAGTGCAGCCAGCCCATAAACATCATAAGACTGATTAGGTGTATATTCTATTTGTAAGATAAGTGTGTTTAACATTATGTAGTAAAGTTAATCTTCCAGAATATTTACACCTGTCACCAACAATATGTTCCAGAAGATTTATTGTCTTAAATGGATGTGTTGAAGCATACACACACATTCATATTATCCACAGTGCTTTGTGGTATAAGCAACTGAAAACTGAACTAAAAATAAATCTGAAAATAAATTGATTCTTCATCTCCCATATAAATAAATCAAAGGTAAGGTGGCTACTGGCATGGCTAATTCAGTTACTTAATTATGTGACTTTGAACCTGCATTCTTTGTTTCTCTACCTTATGCCATTCTCAGTGTGACAGCTTTGAATGCAGCCTTTAGTGCATTGTGAGTGCACTGAAGTAATGTTACTGCAAGAAGAGATGAATGAACTATTGCTTTTGGTCACCTCTAAAAGTCTCTGTATGTGCCTCTGTCACAGATAAAATGAATCTTTAATAATGTTTTACTCTAGATATGAACAATTGTCAAAGTAACAAAAATATTAAAGACTCTCATTCCATCATAGAAATTTAGTGAAAAACTGAACATTAAATGAAAGAAGCACTCGGGGTGATAGAGGTGGTCTTAGGCTGGCACCTGATTGTGTTCATGGTTTTCTTACATCCCTATCCCGGGGATTATTACATATGGTCCTAATAGGTCTGTGGATATTGTATTTTTGTGAAGAAAATGAGACTGGTGGGCATTAAGCCTTGCATTGTACTTACCCAAAATCAATGGAAGAAGGATGACTTCTCAATGACAGGATGCTGAGATAATTGGTTTTTATTAAAACGTAAGTTTAGGATACCTTTAGAATCAAAGCTAACACCAGAATAAACTTCAGATTATTTCAAAAGTTAAATATTAAAAAGTAGCATCATCAAAAACCCAGTAGAAAAAATTGGTGTTTTATTTGTGGATGCCACCATGGTGAAGGACTCCTTAGCTTTAATCCCTTAAGCTGGCTGGGAACAGAAGGTGGGCAGGAGCCTCAGCACGAATTGGGAGGGTGGTATACAAAGCAGGGGTTCCTGGGTGCAGAGTGCAGGTTGGAATACATTTATTTTGAGTTCAGTCTTCCCCTGCTCCCTTGCCCCTTGCTTTTATTGTAATTTATGGATCCTTCCCACCCTGGTTGGGCCCAGCATTTGTGCCATGTGTTTAGTGACTTTTCTTATCGTTAGGGAGTAGGAGAAAGTGTTTTTCACTGACAAGGCAGAAAAATCCATGGCTTCCTTGATGTTGAATCAGTCACTGTGTTGCAGATATAGGTTATTCAATTAACACTGGTTGCACCATCCAGGAAAAATAATACATACATACATACATCATAAAATAAAATGATTTACAGTGGAACAGATGGATAAATTTGAATACATAAGCACATATTAAAAACTTTTTGTATCAAAAATCATATTTTAATATGTACAAACACTGAACATACATAAACCAAAATAGTAAGTGATTTTGTGGTTTATATTAAAAATATTATTTCCTATCCTTTTCTGTATTTTGCAGATTGCTGACAATGGCCATAACTTAGTTGTATGAACAAAACAAAACCACAAAGTTGGAAGCCTTTTTGAAAGGATTGATGATGTGTAGGAATGAGGTCAGTCTGCAGTATTATAATGCTGAGAACTAAGATAACCAAATTAAATTTTTATTTCAGATTTGAAAAAGCAGATACAGAAAAACCAAATTCTATCTAAAGAATTAATCTATTAAAATGATATGAATTTTTAATTTTTAAAATGAAAATGATGGCTTCTAAAATTTATTCTGTTCTCTTCATATTAAATTTTTAAAGTGATGCAAAGCTCAGGTTGAATAAAGCTTACTTTATATCAAATGTCATTTATTCAGATCATGCTATTTCTCTTTTCTTTACTTGATCCCATGGGTAAGAACAGTCTCAGAAAAAAATGACCATGGATATTCATGATTTCCACTTTCACTGAGTTTTTTTTTTAATTACTTCAAGGTAATATAGAGGGGCTGCAAGTTTCTCCCTGCCTTGTCTGTCTTTGCCTCCAAGAAGCACCTACATAATGAAGAGGATGGAGACTGAGGGACTGCATTCATGGCCAACTCAGTATTTTACATCAAAATTACTTATATTCATTATCTGGCAACAGCTTACCTGTGACCCCAGAATCTCAATGGCAGGCTTTTCTGTAGTCAAGGATGTTAATTGATATGCCAAGGAATCATGTGACTTGGTCAAGGTAATTCATTCATTGAATCATCCAATGATTATTGAGCACAGAGCCTAGGCATAGCTTATCACACTTACCCTTATCAGCAACAGAAATATAACACTGGATATACAATACAGAAATTTCTACTTTCTTGGAACTCAAATTCCAGTGTTAATGACCCAATTTTCCTAAATGCCATTCCAGTACACACACTATTTGGTAGCAATCCCTTAGCAATTGAAAATCTTGTTAATATGAGTAAGAACTCATATTGGGGAGTTATTTTTAAATCAGAAAACATTATATTTCTCAGTTTATATTTGTTGTTCAAATTCTCTTCAGCAATTCTAAATATACCTCAATTTTATTCAGCAAAAATAAACTCTGCTATTCTATTCAGAAAAATTATTTGAAAAAGTTTTGATGGATAATTAATATTGCAAACAGTGAATATTGGTGATAAAAATAAATATTTGGAAGCATTATGAAATATATAGAATATTTAATATGTTAATAAATTTCACTTTTACAGTTGATCACCTTACCTGAGTGCTTGTATTGCCACATTTATTTTGTTGTTCTTTTGGAATACATTATTGTTATATAAAATACAAAAGAAGTAAGGAAATTGAAAAACATTCATGATCATATAACTAGGATATAACCATTGGGTCATATCTTTATTTTTCTAGGATATATGTGATCAATCAATAATATTCACTGCATATTAAATGTTTTTAGATAATACGAATTTCTGTTTTCCCACTAATAACATGATCAGTGTATTATAATCATTTTCATATTATGTTTGAACTTTATATTTAAAAATATTAATGTTAGTTAACAGAAGGATTAATCAGACACAGTCTTATATAGCACAATTTTTTTTGAAACTCATGAGCTTATAACTGGAAGATTTATATATAAAAATAAAAAATAAAAATTTATAAAATCCAACTTTATAAGTTAAATATATTAAAATATATATCTTTTTACCTTCTTGTCTAGTTAAGTTTCCAATAACCAAGTATCATGAAAGAACAAAATTGAATCCACATTAATTTAACTTCATGTGTAGCTTTTAACAATATTTTGGCATATTTATCGTCAGATAAAATCAGGAAAGTATAAAGTTCTTTACCTTTCTTCTCTGAAATTCACAAAAAAGTAAAAAATTCTGTAGAAGTTGGATATTTTCATCACTTAACACCTATTCACATAGAAATGAGTGTAGGATTGGGGAAAAACATGAAAAATCAGCTGCCACCAAATTGTGAAAGGAATTTGTATTGTTCATTGCATCAATATAAACCCCAAAGAATTTCAGCCTCTAAGAAAATTTTAGAGGTGTATATACAATACCATGGGACCTTTCTAACTTTGAAAAGTAGGTCTGCTGTGAAATATGTAAAACACATAAAATTCTATTTATCTTCTGTTGGCAATTTGCTTCTCTTAGAAGTTTCTCTATGAAGGCATGAAGAGTTATGGATGCATGTCCTCCAAATAACTTTCTAGCCTAGTCTGCCAAATGTGAGGAGGTAGTTCCTCAAAAAAACAGGAAATACCACAACATACAACTCTTTTAGGTACCTGTTATTTTTACTTGGTCAGTTTTGCAATAGTATGCCCATGATTAATGGTAGTCTAGAAGCCATCTAGCAAATAAGTCATGATTGGCCTATTTGGGCTGGTTTAAAAGTAGGTATGTGGTCTTTCTCTCGCTAAGCCCAACTCAGCAAATAAATTCATTAACCTCCCCTTCAAAGGGATGTGACTCCCAGGAGAATGAATCTCCCTGGCAACGTGGGATGACTCCCAGGAATGAATCTGGCCCTGACAGTGAGGGATTAAAAATGCCTATTTAACCAAAAGGGGGGAAAAGAAAGGTAGCAAAATAAGGTTACAGTGGCTGAGAGATCCCAAATAGAGCCAAGAAGCTATTCTGGAGATTTCTCATATGCAAGCTCCAGCTAGACATCCCAAATGGTCACAGTATGCCATGTATTTACCAAACATTGTCCCCAAATACCTAGATCCCTACCTGAGATTTTATAAAAGAGTCACTCACTAAGTTTTATCTCTCAGAAACTTAAATCCGTCAGAGTGTTCCTATGCCAGACAAGTCCTAAAACCCAGAGCCAACAGCCTCTTTAAGAACAACAATCACTGCAGCCCCCTTCCCCATATTGTCAACATCCCCTTTCAGTATGAAAAAGTTAGGGTGGTCACTGCCTAGACACCCCTGAAGAGGGAGAAAGAGATTAAGTGAGAGGAAGGGGTAGCAACAAACAAGATAAGATTTAACAAAGGTCTATGAATACTGAAACTTCATATAAATATATATATAAATGTAGATAGATAGATGCTGGGGTGTTGGAATAGCTGGAAGAATGTAAATGACGTGGTGGAACTATAACATTCTTTGGCATTTGCTCTATAGTTACTCATTGAATCATGTTTTGAAAGTCTTCACCTTTCTGTATATACCCTTTATTTTATAATAAAGAAAGAACTGAAACTGTGGAACTGTAACCCATAACAGTTTTTGAAATTACCTGTATAATTGCATCAAAAGTTAACAGCTTTCTGTATGCATGTTATATTTTACAATAGTGGAAATAGCTGAAGTTGTGAAACTGTGACCAATGATATTCTTTGAAATTTGCTCTCTAACTACTTGTTAAATTGTACTTTGAAAGTTATCACTGTTATGTATATATATTAAAGTTCACAATAAAAAATGCATTAAAAAAGTAGGTATGTCTGCCCATGCACACACATTCAAAATTGTCTGTTCCTAGCTTGCATCAGAATCAACTGTAAATTCCTTGGCAACCTCCCAGAGTCTGTTGATCTCTTGGTCTGGGTAGACCCAAGGATTTGTAGTTCTAATAAGTTCCCAGATGACGCTGATGTTGATATTGATGATGGTCTTGAGAGCCACTGACTTAGAGGAAAAAAATGGACATGAACACATGTTAGTTAGTCCTTTCATTCCTCTATGCTTGTTGTGGGGGGAGCAGTTTATTTTAATTTACATTTTTCAATTGTTGTTTATAATGGGACACTGAAATAATAAATAATATAGATGTTGTTTTTAACTTATTGATAGGTCTTATCAAAGATGAAATGATACCTGGAACTGCACTATGCGTGCTAGAAAATGTATCTTTTCATTTGGTTATTCACATGGCAAGAATTTATTCAGCAGTAAATCTATATTAAAATAGATTCTGGGATATAAAATCAACTTTATTTCATACACAAATACACACTCGCAGAGAGACATTTGATATAAGACAATAAACACACTATCTCCACTTGGGAAAAAAAAAAAAGGTAAACTATTGCTTATGTGCCTGACTTCTGAATTGCCAATTTGGTATATTCCCTATGATATGGCTCATAGGATATCTTGGTAGTCAGAATATTCTTAAGAAGCTAAAACAAGTGACCTCTCTTTCTCTAGGGAGGCTGCTGAAAGATGAGGAAGATTGCAACTACTAGTGGTTGAAACTGATTGAAAATTATTATTGCCCATGGAGGAAAACCTCAAGTTATTCTTTTTGACTTGTGCTCTTTCTAAAAGAAAGCAGTAAGAACAGGATTTTTTTTTGTGCAATACACAATAAATTTGAAATTGAACACCTTCATGTTCTTTGAAATTTCTTAATCTTTAGATGTCTTGAATTCTAGTGGAAATTTAGGTTTAAAACAGGACTTTCTCTATATATGCATGGTTAACCCTTGTAGATAAAATGATAGAATGAATGACCTTTTCATTTTTTCATCTAGGCAATAATATATTACTTTTAGGAAAACTCAAATCAGTCACTGAGAATTAAATATATGTATACATATACAAATAATACACATATATATGCATACATATATACACACACATATATTTACATATACATACACACATAAACACACATGTATGTAATTTTGAGGCAAAATAGGCATCTTAAAAGTATCCTCTTATTTTCTACTCACAAATAGAAAGTTGTAATAAGCAGGGATGGGATCAGTCTTTTTCACTTTATGGATCTGTACACTTTTAATAGAACTGGAAATAAGGTATTAAATAGTGCTGATGAAAGCACTGGGGAAAAGTCAATAAAATGAAATAGAGAAATAATCCAAGTTACAAAGGCAAACTTGTACCATGGTTATATTCTTCTAATTATTATTTAAGTAATAAATATAATGGAATGGACAAGATAAGAACTGAAAGAATATATGTAACAACAAAATAGTAGAATGTGTAAGTTATGGTAAATATGACTTTTAAATATCTTTATTGTAGAATTTTTTAACCCCTAAAAAGTAAACTAAAGTAGTATTGCATAAATGAAACCAGCAGAAGATACTAATATGACCATAATATTTATTAAAGCTGTAATTGGAGTAACTACCCATAGCATAGGAATGGAATATTGATAGAAAATATACATTAAATTGAGAGACTAGGTCATTAATTTGAGTTTCTCCTCATCATTCTCCTCTGTCAAAGAATCATAGTCTCTCCTTTCTGGAAAATTCAAATGCAAGACATATGAAGCCATCAAAGTTATAAGGCAAAGCATAATAAATCTGGCATACACTAACACCTTGATTTTTTAATGGTAATTGAAAGCTCCTATTTTGAAGTAGACCAACAAATTGTCTTCGATTTTTAGCTACTAATGCTTTTAAAATTATTTTCAATTAAATATATTGATTTATCTCATCATTTTAAACAGATAGAACCTTTAGACAGCCTTTCTGAGAGGGAAAGGATGGATGGGAATGTCCCTATCCCAAGTCTGTATATTTTGTATCCTTTTGTAGCATCATTCACAGGAGGTTTGTAGAAGCCAGGGGAGAACAAAACAAAATATTCTTCAGATTCCTGATTATGTTAATGTAAACCTCAAATTTAGTTAAATAACTCCTGCAATTGAAATAGGATAGATTTTACTTCACTTGTCTTAAACTAGCCAGTCTCTGTGTAAGCTAGACTGTGGCAACTCAGGCTCTGTTCTTGAAGCTAAACAAACAACTGTTTATCTGCCTGTCTAAACACCACACTGACACAAGTTGGACAGTGTATTGGACTCCTACTATTACTGTAACAAATTACCTCAAATTTAGTTAATTGAAAAAAAACACAAATGTATGTTCTTACAATTCTAGGGGTCAGAAGTCTGAAGTAAAATCAAGAGCTGCATTTCTTCTAGAGACTCTAGGGGAGAATCCAATCCCCACCTTTTCCAGTGTCTAGAGAAAGCCTACATTCCTTGACTTGGGCCCCATTACTCTGACCTCTCCTTGCATCATCTCATCTCCTTCTCTGACCCTGACCCTACTATAAGGACCCTCATGATTATTTTGGAACCACCTGAATAATGCAGGATGATCTCTCCATCTCAGGATCCTTAATTTAATCCCCTCTGCAAAATCCCCTTTGCCATGTAAGGTAACATATAGATTCCAGGAATCAGAATGTGTACATTTTTGGGGCAAGTGGGAGCATTATTTTGCCTGTGATAGACAGTAACAAAAATTTTGATGTAGTATTAATGCTTACTGTCTATAGTGGGTTGAACAGTGGCCCCCCAAAGGATATGTCTATGTCAAATTACTGGACCTTGTGAATTTTACCTTTTCTGGATAAAGGGTCATTATAGATATCACCAAGATAAGGATTGTGAGATGAGATTAACCTAGATTGCCCACATGGGCCCTAAATCCAATGACAAATGTACTTAAAGAGACACACAGAGGAGAGACCTGCAGACAAAAGAGGAGGAGGCCGCGTGTGACGAGGCAGAGACGGGAGTGATGTGACTGCAAGCCAAGGAATACCAGGGAGTGCCAGCAGCCACAGAAGCTAGGAGGGAGGCATGGAGTTCATTCTCCCTGAAATTTTCTATCTTGCTTTTCAACTTTGGGCCTCCAGAACTGTGAGAGAATAAGTTTCTGTTGTTTTAAGCCATCAAGTTTGTGGTAACTAGAAACCAAGACCATCTCCAAATTTAAAAGTTATTCATAACATAACTTGAATGATAGGAATTTTTCAAAAGAAGGATGTATAAAAATTAACTTTTAATAATCATAAATTTCATAGATAATATACTCTGTCAATCCAGTTTATAATCTTAGGGATATCTGTATGTTAAGACATATCTCTAAAAGGCGATATAGAAATATCAGATCTAGAGATACAACCAAAGATGATCTCTCTTTTGTGATAACATGTGAAAGTTAAGGAGTTAATCTCTCATATGAAATGTTGCAGGTGTTTATTAACATTTCTCAGCATTAAAAAATGGTTTACTGTAGTTCTGTTATTGATAGATTGAGCAAAGTAAACTAAGATCTCTTGGGCTCATATTCGTTGAAATAAAGTAATTTGTAAGGAAAGGGTTGGATTAGATATGACGTTGTGAGCCTGGTGGAAAACATGGAAGTTTCAAAAAAGTTCCAACAAAATAAGTTTTTAAAAGGATATATGATACTGGTCTAAGATGATGGCATAGAGAGGAGTGGAAGCTAGTTAGTCCCCCTGGAACAACTAATAAACAACTAAGAACACCTAGTAAATAATCTGGAATAACTCCAGAGGGACAAACATGACCATCTATTCGTCATACACCAGCCTGAATTTGGAGGAATGCCTGAGATCATAGCATAAAATCTGCAACTAAAAACTGTGGATCCAAGCCAGGAGCCCCCTCCTCCCATGGCCTGAGCTGCAAAGCCTTGTGGTGCTAAAAAGCACCTCTCTCCAAGCAAGCAAATATAGCTGAGCTGAGCTCCAACTGGTGTTTTAAATAACAAGTGTAGACTGCTCGCTAGGAGCTACGAAACCCCAACAAGCAGACAGAGGCTTTGGGTGATGACTGACCTTGGAGAGACAGAGGGTGGCCATGAACTGTCCATTAGGGGGCTTTCTGTCCCTGTTTCAGCTCAGTGGAGAAAGCCTCAGCCATTTTCAGTTCCCAGCACTCTAACCCAGACAAGGGTGGAGAGAGTACAGGCAGAGTCTATTCAAATGCTAATGACCTCTCCCTAGAGGGGTTGTCTTCCTTAAGAGGAAAGGGGTGGGGCCCAGCTCTATTACCTGCCTTCCATTCAGAACCAGACCCTAGAGCCTGGGGGAAAACAGCAACGGGCCACACCTCCTTACACCAGTCTGGAGTTACAGGCTGACAGGCGCCACCTGCTGGGTAGAAAAGCACAGTGACCTGAGGCATCACAGGGTGCACCAATTTTCTAAGACACACACTCAGAGAAACTGGATACTGAATATTTCTTCCTTCTGGGACTGGAGCTTGTTTTGGTCTGGGAAAACCTGATTGGGGTAACCAATAAACCAGATGCCTAGACAACAGAAAACTACAACCTACACTAAGAAAAACAAAGTTATGGTTCAGTCAAAGGAACAAACTTACACTTCAACTGAGATACAGGAATTGAAACAACTAATGATAAATTAATTCAACAAGTTTAGGGAAGATATGGCAAAAGAGTTGAAGGCTATAAAGAAAACACTGGGCATGCATAAGGTAGAAATTGAAAGTTAAAAAAAATACTGGCAGAATCTATGGAAATGAAAGGTACAACACAAGAGATGAAAGACACAATGCAGACATACAACAGCAGATCTCAAAAGGCAGAAGAAAACCCTCAGGAACTGGAGAACAAAACACCTGAATGCCTACACACAAAAGAACAGATAGAGAAAAGAATGGAAAAATACAAGCAACGTCTCCAGGAACTTAAGGACAAAATGAAAAGCAAGAATGTATGTGTCATTGGGGTCCCAGAAGGAGAAGATAAGGGAAAAGGGGAGAAGCAATAATAGAGCAAATAATCAATGAAAATTTCTCATCTCTTATGAAAGACATAAAATTATGGACCCAAGAAACACAGCATACCCCAAACAGAATGGATCTGAAAGTCCTATGCCAAGATACTTAATAATCAGGTTATCAAATGTCAAAGGTAGAATCCTGAAAGCAGCAAGAGAAAAGCAATCTGTCACATACAAAGGAAGCTTGATAAAACTATGTGAGGATTTCTCTAATAGAAACCATGGAGGCAAGAAGGAAGTAGGCTGATATATTTAAGATACTGAAAGAGAAAAACCGCCAATCAAGAATCTTATATCTGGCAAAACTATCCTTCAAATATGAGGGAGAGCTTAAAATATTCCCTGAAAAACAGTCAATGACAGAGTTTGTGAGCAAGATACCTGCTCTACAGGAAATATTAAAGGAAGCATTACAGACAGAAAGGAAAAGACAGGAGTGAGAGGTTTGGAAAACAATTTTGGGGGATAGTAGCACAGCAATATAAGTACACTGAACAAAGATGACTGTGAAAATGGTTGAAAGAGGAAGGCTGGGACCATGTGGGACACCAGAAAAAAGACAAAGAATAAAGACTGGGACTGTGTAACTCAGGGAAACCTAGAATGCTCAATGATTGTAATAAAAGGTACAAATATGTTTTTACATGAGGTAGAACAAATGAATGTCAACATTGCAAGGGGTTAAAAATGCGGTGGGGTTGGGGGGAAAATACAATCAATGAGAACTAGAGACTATAATTTACAGAAACATTGCATTATGCTTCCTTTACTATAACAAAGGCAATATACCAAAGCTAAATGCATATGGGGGGGTGGGGAACAGGGGAAGGGTATGGGACTCCTGGCATTGGTGAGGCTGTCTGTCTAACTCTTTATTCTACTTTAGGTTAATGCTATCTTTACTTTCGTTGCTTTTTAGCTGTCAAGTTTTGTTTTTTGTTTGTTTTTTTCTCTCTCTCTCTTTCTCTTTTGTTTTTTTTTTTTTTTTCTCTCTGCCTTCTGTGACTCTTCCCCCTTCTTTGTGGAAGAAATGGAGATGTCCTTATATGGATAGTGATGATGGTGCTGAATACATAAATACGTGACTATACAGGGAACTAATGATTGTTTACGTAGAATGGAATGTATGGTGTGTGAACAAAATCATCTTAAAAGAAATGGGTTGATGAAGAAACCTTGAGGGCATTATATTGACAGACACATAAAGGCAAATATTGCAGGGTCTCACTGATATGAATAATTATGATATGTAAACTCATAGACATGACAAATAATTTACCAGGATACAGAATGAGACTAAAGAATGGAAGTGGTTGCTTATTATGAGCAGAATGTTCAACTAGGGTGAACTTAAATGTTTGGAAATGGGCAGGGGTGATGGTAGCATGATGTGAGAATAACTAACAGTGCTGAATGGTGTGTGAAGGTGGTGGAAAAGGTAAACTCAGAGTCACGTATGTCACCAGAAGGAAAGCTGGATGTTAAATGATGGGATTGTATAAAACAGTGAATCTTGTGGTGGACAATGCCCATGATTAACTACACAAATATTAGAAATCTCTCTCATGAACTAGAACAAATGTACGACACCGTAACTAGAAGTTAATAATAGAGAGACATACAGGAAAAAATATATACCTATTACAAACTATATACTACAGTTAGTAATATTTTAACATTCTTTTATGAACAGTAACAAATGTACTATACCAAAATTATGAATCAATAATGGAGGGAGTGTGGTTAGGAATATGGGAGGATTTGAGTTTCCCTTTTTTTGTCTTTATTTCTTTTCTGGAGTAATGAAGATGTTCTAAAAATTGAAAAAAAAATTAATTGTGTTGATGGATGTACAGCTGTATGATGGTATCATGGGCAATTGACTGTACACTTTGGATCTTTGGATAGTTGTATGGAATGTGAAATATCTATCTATATATATATAAATGATATATGATAATAGTGTGCATGAATTCTTCATTGATGCCATTATTTATATTTCTCATTAAAAATATTCTTGGAGAGATGGTAGATGGAAAAGTTATAAGATTCAGTTTTAAGAAATGGACTTTATTAGCATTTTCCCGGTATATGACTATATACTTATATCATATGAGTATATATATATATACGCTGCAGGTTTTTCCCAGCTTCTGAGACAATAATAGTTATAATTTGAAGGGTTTCTTTTTAATGTTTCTTTTCAGTTCTTTCACATATATATTTTATTTTTCATCCAAGCTTTGGAAAATGTCTAAACTGTTTTATCTCAGAATAGTCATATGGTGTATGGTGTAAGAATCCATACAGTAAGTATTTAAAGCATACTGGCCTATAATTATCAGAGGGTTGAAGGCATTAGAACTGTTACCTGAACCACTCCTGGTTTTCATGCCCCAATTTGGCATTTATTTTTATCTTGGTTTTGTACATTTAAAAACTTATTTTCGATAGTTTGATTTTCAGTGTGCTGGTGAAAGTGACAAAATTTTAGCCAGTAACAGTGAAGATATAGTGATCCTGGTTCTAGTAAAAGCTATGAGGTTTTTTGCAAGTCTCAGTATACGTGTGTGTGTAACTGATTTACCAACATTTACAAAATACCCTGAGCCATTACAGTTATTCCAATAGTATAAATTTAGAATATAATCTCCATGGAGGGTCATTGATTTTTGAGTGCCATGAATTCCAGAGCCTAGATCTGTCCCCAGCATCAATACTTTTCTTTAATGGCATGAATGAATGAAGGAGTGAATAAATGAATGATATCTATACCTGCTTATTAGTAGTATTTCCCCCTGGAGTTTAAATACCTTTCAAATAAAGACTGAACTTTATTATCATGAAGCATATTGAGATCTAAATTTTTCTGGTGACATGTTTATAGTACAGTATTCTATAATTCAATCCTTTTCTTGTATTTTGATTGACTGCAAGACTACCTTGATTTTATGTAACATTTTAGTGAGGAGTTGCCAGTTATACCATGTAAATCACATGAATTAAAATGGTTTTTTTTGGCTCCCAGTTTAGTTTTTGTATAATAATAATATTGATTTTACACAGGTTAATTGTGATGTTTAGCTGAAAATTGCTGTTTAGTATATGCTCTCTTAAGTACAATAGATATATTTAGTCTAATAGATCTTTAGTCTATTACAAAAGCATCTAAAATCCAATGTACCATTTTATTTGAGGTTTTACAAGGGTCACATTAGGTTAAAATACTGATAATGACTGTGAGCCATCAGAAATTTTTTAGGCATTATATTTACTGGTTGACATCTTTGTTTTGTCTGTATTGATTTAGTCTCTTATTTATCATATTCTGTATGTTGCTCAATATTTATGTAATATATAGTACTTTTCCAGCAATAAAATCAAATCCCAAATTTAAGCATATTTTGCTTCTATTGCTACAAATTGAATATTAGATTGCTGGGTACCAGTAGGAATGGGATGGGACCTGAGAATTTGCATTCCTAACATCAACATAGACAATGCTGATCAGGCTGGTCTGCAGATAAAACTTTGAGAACCGCTACTATGTACCATGCCTACTCTTAGGCCCTTCCTGCTCTGTTTGTTCTTGGGAGATTTTTGACAATGAACACAGCCACTACATAAGGGATATGGAGCAGGGACAAAACAGGCTTGTGGGTTCATTCCTCAAGAATACATTTAATTCCTCAGTCTGCTAGATATTGGAAACTTCCCTGGTTCCCACACACTGTACCTCAGACTTGGGTCCTCCATCCCAGATGGGCCAGGATGAAGACAGATGGGATAGAGTGGAGTTCCTGGTAGATCTGGCAGGAGAGACAAACTAAGTTTGTAGATTGTGCTTTATATTTCTTCATGGCAGTGGCAATTGGGAGAACAAAAGATACATGGGAAGCGGTGGAAGTTACAACATTTAAGAGCCAGAGAGATGAATTTTGACAACAAGATGAAGACCTCTAACTACATTTTTAGGCAAAGTAGTGAATAATGGTGTCCCAAAGTTTCATAAGGAGAAGAAAGGTAAATGAACTATGAAGTTAGAGATCCAATAAGATAAGGGGTGAAAAGTCTCGGTTTGAAAGGAATTTTGCTGAAGTGGTTCCCATAGTGAAGGGTGGCTTTGGGTTAATGATAAATGAGAAAAGAGAGAACTTTTTCAAGAGACATGACTGCACAGGAAAAGCTAGAAGGTCTAAATAATGTTTGCAATTTATGGTAGAAAAAAAGCTTGAGCATTTTTATGTGCTGACAATAAAGATACAGTAAAGTGAGAATTTGAGGAAAGATGGAGAAGAGGCTAAGGGATTCTGTGAGTTCTTTTAGCAGTTGGGAAGGGTCCAGTGTCCCTGGCATTAAGGAAGCTATTAGATGTCAAATGCTGTTTCAAAGGTCTTTCTTGTGACTCCTGTCACAGGTATGTGGTAATTTATTTTTGTAATTTCATTTTACCTTAGCTATGAGAAACTGCAGTTTGGAGGAGTTTAGGTGAAATATTTATTTTCATCTCAGCTTATTCAAGGCATCACTATTTATCATCACTTCCTTTTTGTACACTTCTGTTAAGCAAATAATTGATCACAAGCTAAGACGTTTCTTAACACTGTTTTCCTACAGTGGCTCACCTGATTTATTTTTTCTATAATGTAAAGAAGCAGTCTTGGCAGTGCCACAAAGTACAGAGGGGAATATAAGTTTGACCCAATTAACTGTGCATGTGGTTTTATTTATTTATTTTTGTATCCTATATTTAAGTTAAAGGGAATTACTGTTTGCTCACACATCTTATATAAAAGAAAGTGTTAATGCTTATTTTGGATCGCGCTTTAGCAATATCCTTCAATACATTATTGGAGACTTTTAAATTGTATTTTTTTCCCTAGGGCATTAAAAAAAAGTAAATAAGTGTTCTTCAACCACTTGAGCTTTTTGTTCATGGTAGTAAGAATCGTGTGTTACCACTTTACAGGACAAGGGCAGAGTTGCCAGATAATGAGAGATGGGACTACATGGACCATGACCTGGGGCAGATATTTTTCACCAAAGACAATGTGAGACTCTGTGAGGAGGGAAGGGTTAAGATGCTTAAATTGTACAGAGCTCCTGTTTGGGCTGATGGAATTGTTTTGTAATGGATGGTGGTGAGGGTAGCTGAAATGTAATTAACAGGACTGAATTATACATTTGAATGTGGTTAAAAGTGGAAATTGTAGGTTTTATTTATGCTACTAGAATAAAAATAAATAAAAAACATAGGACTGTACAACAAAAATAGTTAACCCTATTGTAAACAGTGGACTGTAGTTAATAGGACAATTATAAAAATGTTCTTTCATAAATTGTAATAAAGGTACCACAGCAGTGCAGGGTGTTCACAATAGGGTGGTATATGGGAGCTCTGTATTTTATTAATTATTTTTCTTTAAACCTCCAACTTCCCTAATAAAAAACAAAAACAAAACAAAAACAAACAAAACTCAAAAATGAGTGGGAGATGGAACAGAAACTAAAGATGGAAGTTGGACTAGGATTAAAAAGCCTGTAAAAGATAAAACAAAACTGATTTTCTTGGTCATACTATGTATGTGGCTTTGGGCTTTTTTTGCTTTTTATAGATCATGTGCTAATTATGAATTATGACTTGGTTGTAAGGATGAGAGGTACACAGACTAGCATAAATATAAGGGGCTTGACAAGGGGGGTGTTGGCTTTTTAACTATAGATTTTTTGCAATGCAGGAGTTGGAAATTTGTAGACATCAAGATTGTCCATGTGGGCAGTGAATTTATTGTAAGGTTTCTTCCGAGGTGTCTAGTCAGAATGTGGATTGACTGCCCTGTTTTAGGTGCCAACCTTTTTGCTTGAAACAGGATTGGGATATAGGAGTTTGGGCAAAGATTGTTGCTAGTTCACATCTATTATCAATTTTCATCTATTTTTTAGCTGGGTGTAAAGCGAGAATAAATACTACATTATCCAGACTCTGTTGTGTTTAAGTGTTTTCTAAGTCATCACGAATGGGATGAGAATAGAAATAAGATGTGCAACTTGACTTATGCAGAGGACCATGCCCTTCTTTGCCCTTTCCCCTGCTTCTCTCTGACTGAAATCAGAAAAATTGGTGGAAGCTTCTTAGGCCATAAGATGGAGACAACATGTTGAAGATTATGGAACAATAAAGTAGAAGCGGCAACAGTCACTGATATTGTCAAGTTCTTCATTGCCTGCTTGGACTTCTACATGAAGTCTATCAGATGACATAATTAAATTTATATTTTAGGAGGATCACTCTGACTAATTAGTAAAATATTGATTCAGGAAAAAACAGCCAATATATTGGGGGCTATTATAATAATCCATGTGAGAGATGATGGTGAATTGGGTAAGGGTGTTGACAGTGGAGATGGGAAGAGGTTGATTGAGAGTTATATTTAAAGGTTGAGCCAACCAGATGAATGGCATGAGAGAAATAGGGACGTTGAAGATGTCACAAAAGATTTTTGTATGGGCAATATTTTGGTTTGGTAAAGCTGCCGGAATTCAATATACCAGAAATGGAGTGGCTTTTAACAATGGGGATTTATTAGCTCACAAATTTACATTTCTAAGGCTGTGAAAATGTCCCAATTAAGGCATCATCAGGATGATACCTTCTCTGAAGACTGGTTACCGGCAAGCTTGGAATCCTCTGTCAGATAGCAAGGCACATGGTGATGCCTGCTGATTCTTCTCTCCCAGGTTTCATTGCTTCAGCTTCTGGCTTCTCTGTCTGTGGCCTTTCTCTAAACTTCTCTGGGTGTTTCTCTTTTTTTGCTTCTGTCTCTCGTTATGTCTTATATTCCTATAAAGGACTCCAGTAAGAGGTTTAAGACCCATCTTGAATGAGGTGGGTCACATCTCAGTTGAAACAATGTAATCAAAAGGTCCCACCTACAATAGGTCCACACCCACAAGAATGGATTAAAAGAACCTGGCCTTAATATGCCAATGCTAAAGGTATATGAGAGGGGGATATAGGGGAGTAATATGGGATTCTTGGTAGTGGTGTTATTTGCTGTCCTTAGTAGTATATTGTATTGTATGACATGTTATTTTTCTTTTTATCATTTTTTCTTATTGCTAAAAAAAAAAAAAAAACAATTTTTCTTGTAGTAATCAGTATGTTCAAGTGCTGATTGTGGTGATAAATGTACAACTTTATGATGATACCATGAACAACTGATTGTACACTGTGGATAAATGTATAGTATGTGAATATAACTCTATGAAATTGTAGGAAAATATATATATAGGAGTAAAAGTGTTGGAGAAAACATGGTGAGAGGGATGATGCCTCACCAATATGGACTAACTACAACATGTAAACTCAGAATTGAATCTTAGAACATAGCCTAACGTGGACACAATAATTGTAATAACGTGGACACAATAATTGTAATAGTCCCTAGATTGTAAGCTCTTACAGCGGTTAACTCTGTCGCTGAATTGTAAGGCCTATCTCTAAACTTTGAGATGCTGATCCCCTAGCGTATAACCTGATTGGTCTCTGGAACAATGCATATCTCTGAGACACCTGAAACTCAGAGCTAGAGCTCGGCAGATATGAATGTCAGTATTAGTGCATACAGCCACTGTCAAAAAAAAAAAACCAAAAAGCTGAAAAAGAGCCCAGACTTCAATTAGTGATATGAATGAAGCAGGTCTGGTTAAGACCAGGGCAAGCCAGGCTAAAGGATAAAGGTTGAAACTGATTGTGTTTTAAAACTTCAACTTTCATATGAGAAAAACTGGCCCATTTAGGGCACTCTAAATCCCCCAAAATTCTCTACTTTGTCCTAAGAGTGGGTTACAAAAATATATTCCACATTTCACGGTTTTGCTTCTTCCTTATTTGTTTTAACTCAGAATGGTACAAGGTGGTTCATTCATTTATATTTTGATTACGAGATTCAAAGAGAGATTTTGGTGTGAAAGGTAGATATTAGATAAATCAAAATGTCTAATTTTGTTATCACTTCCCATGGCCCTGGAGCTGTAGTAGTGTCATCTTTCTTCCTTCAGATCAGCTTCTCTCACACTTGCTTAGATGCAGCTCTCAGACTCTTTACTGTGAGACAAAGTATGATCATATCTGTTGGGTAAATGAACAGCATCAGCTGAGAGAGAAGGGACACCTTTGAAAAACTGCTTAAATCACAATTAAAATTGGGCTTTAGTCAATTTTGTGTAAAACATTTGTGGTTCTAACTACTTTCGCTGTTAGCTGTGTAATTCGTGGTTGTATTTTCCTATCCTCGTGGATATAGGAAGGAAAAATAAGCAATGAATTGCTCCCAAGGGACTCAGTGCATTGTAATGGGGAAGGGCTGGGCTGGACACGGTTCTGACGTGCTCACAAACATTTCCTGACCTACACAGGTCCTTGAACTTTTCTGCTCCTCCCTCCTAGGAATGTAGGTGACTTTAGGGCTATGGATGAAATAGGTGAGAAAGTAAAATTTTTAATTAAAAATAGTAGTTTGTTTTTAAGTAGGATCTCTATGGACAGACAAATGCAACAATTCTCTGAATAGTGTGACTGTGTTCAAAGAATAGTCACCTTCATAAAATATCTGGAATGTTTTTCTCTAACTCATTTTCCTTGAATACTTTGTGGCTGTTTATTTATTAACATTTAAAATTCTTTTGTAAAAAACACTTAACATTTATTATCATTAATTAACCATTTCCATTACTATTTATTAACAGTCATATGTTATAAAATCATGCTTTCTTAAAAGGTACATTGAGGGATGTGCTGGTTTGGAGCTGTTATGTACCCCAGAAAAGGCCTTGTTCTTTTAATCCATTCTTGTGGGTGCAGACCCATTGTGGGTGGGACCTTTTGATTAGGTTGTTTCAACTGCGATGTGACACAGCCCATTCAAGGTAGGGCTTGATCCTTTACTGGAGTCCTTTATGAGAGGGTAAAAGGCAGAGACATTTGTAGAGAATTGAGAGAGAAACACCCTGGAGATGCTAAGAGAGCACCCAAAGTGCTCAGAGAGAAAGCCACTGGAATTGGAAGCTGAAAGCAGTGTAACTCTGGAGCAAAGGACCAGTAGACACCAGCCATGTGCCTTGCTATCTGACAGAGGAACCCTGGATGCCAGCAGCCTTTCTTCAGAGAAGGTATCCTCTTGTCGCTGCCTTAATTTGGACATTTTCATGCCTTAGAATTGTAACTTATAACTAATAAATCCCCATTGTTAAAAGCCAAAAAAAAAGAACCTGGCCTTTTCTGGGGGGTATATAACAGCTTCAAACTACCACATGCAACTAGAACAGTTGCCATTAACTGAGATTACAAAGTCTGATTGCAAGAGCTGCTGATCTTGGGGTGGGGGATAGGCGATAGCAGGAGTTTTGGACATGCTGTGTTTGTGTTACTCATTAGTCATCCGAGTGGAGATGTTGAATAGAGGTGGATATACTGGTCTGGAGTTTAGAGGAGAGTCAGAAATGGAGAAATAACTTAAGAAGTCTTCAGCATATAGACTTGCATTTTAATCACAAGCTTAGATGAAGTCCTGGGGATTCCTGTCCTTGTGTCTGTCCCCACAAACATACTACAGTCCTGAGGCTACCAGCACCATGCACCCCCTAATCACCGCCCCCACCACCCACCCAGTGGTATACCACTGTCTGGAGACAAACATGAATATATGGGCTGCCTCAGCCACTGTCCTGCTGACTTTTCTGCCCCCTCACTGCCAGCCTCAGGGCCCCAGGGTCCTAGGCCACACAGGACCTCAGTGGGACCTGAGCACTGACATTACATGAGATGCCCTCTTAGAGAGTGGGGGGCTTTAGACTTCTCCAAGGTCCAGGCAGGCCCTACCCGGCCACCAGGGAGCCTCTCCCCAAGGCTAGCATGGGAAGAGGGTATTGGCCAAGGCCTCCCCAGCTTGCATGTGGACCCTCCTGAAACCCTAGGCCTGGAATGCCCCCCAAAACACTATAACTGGGTTACTTTAGAAAGTCCAGCTGTCACTGGTGGGCCGCCTTGGAGGCTTGGGCTCTTGACTGGAACTGCTGGTCCTGATGGCAGAGTGAAGATGATGGTTATTTGTTCCTCTGTCCAAGGTCCCCTCCTCTTGCTCTCTCCCAGTGGGTGGTTGGGTGGCGGGTGGCAGAATTTGAGCAGTGCCTCTTGTCTAAGAGACATACAAATACTCTGTGATCTTGACATTCTTTTAGACAACTGTATTAGCCTCTTGCATATCAGCTGTTTCAGAGGTATTTATTAGCATAAAAAAATTGAAGTAAAACTTGGTGTATCTTAAAAAAAGAAAAAAGTTCAGGCCATTCTAGCATTCAAAGGTCAGGGATGAGGAGGAAGGAACAAAAGAGAAGGGTGAGTAAAGTGGACAGAAATGTAGGAGGAAAACCAGGTGAGTGTGATATACAGGATTCCCAATGAAGGGTATGTAATATAAGACGTCTTTTTAGAGCTATTCTTTCCAGGGCTCTGGGCATAGCAGAAAGCATGATTGGCATGTGTGTGCCCCATATTAATAGAACAATCAACCTAGCTTAGAGTATCAGCAGTGGATGAGGCATTATATAACCAAGCCTAGTGTCAGAGAACACCTTGATTCAGACAAGCAGTTGGGAATTTTGACCATGATTGAATTCAACTTAGAAACGTAGATTATCTGAGGTACTGAAAAACTATATGTTTTAATCATTAGCATATTAAAAGTGTATTTGACACCCTCCTTAGAAATTGAGGAGCCTAGACTGCATAGCTCATCAAATAGAAATATATCTACCATCTTGGGGAGATTAGTTGTTAGGGCAAATCTTAAGTCATGATACATTTCCCTATGAAATGATGTTAAACCTCAAATGATTCATACATATTGATGATCTCATTTGTTTTTTATTAACCATTGACCTGTGAATTCCTATATAATTCATTTACAAAAATCATTGATGATAGGATATTCTCATGTCATTATATTGAAGTATAATTTACCACTTTAAATGCTATTCAACTTTTCTACTTTCTTGGTGTCATGATTCTTAAAGACTAATATTTTGACTTTCTTTGTACTGCCTCCCAACTCACTATACCTTCTTTTTGTTTTCAAAGTACCGGTCTACTGAGGGCATGGCTTTTTAAAACATTTTTTAAACATTATATTTACTAATATTCTGGCAACAGCGTTATGTAACAAGACACAGCATATCAGAACTGCCACGCAACTTGTTTATGGTAAGTTTCAGGTTCGATATGAAACTGTTAAAGAAAAATATCAAAACCTGCTTTTTACATGCTAAATGCCTCAGCAAGTATGCCATTAAACACAGAAATGAACTTAAGATACCAAGAGTAAGGAGTTACAAAAACTAAACATTTCGGCATAAGTAAGTTACATAAAAGCTTCCTGACTGGTTAAAACTTGACAGAATAAAACATGCATTTTAGAATCTTTTCACTATCTAATTCAAAAAGTACCAGTGTTTATCTGAAATGGTTCCTTTCCAAAACCAAAGTGTAGTCAAAAGTAATTCATGTGACATAACACATTGTAATGCTAAAAAATATTCAGAATTATTGAAGTGGAGATAAATTCCAGAGCTTTTGGGGCATTCTCGTGCTGCGCAAGGCCATTTCTCTGGTTCATTCAAGGCAGATGTGACAGAGTCCAAGGATGTCACTAAGCTCAGTTAAGGGGAAGATTACTGGTATCCAACGCTGAGCTCCCCAGGAAGCATGGCTGCTGCATCCACAAAAACAGGATGTGTGAGGATCAAAGGCACACTATTTTACTAACTAAAGAGATAGCAACCCCCCTCCCCCCCCAGCCTAAAAGTTCCTTCCCCAGGTAAATAAAAAGTATACAAGGGAAAAATAATTAAAATGCACTTATCTACAGAATCAGGATTTTGGAATGTCAATGTAATCCCTACCTCAAAAATGCTAACTAAAGTTGTCTGGATGTTTCTGATACCATCTTAAAGATATATTCAGATTCAATTTCTGTTGATTTATGATTAGGTAATTATAGTCAAAAATATTCACTTTATCCCTAAATATCTGAACCACCAGTATGACTGCAGTGTATTATCTCCCAGAGTCATTAAGCATTGAAAGAGAGAGAGAGAAAAAAAGGATGTTCAAGCAGCAGGCAACAATTATGGCCCTTTTACACAGCAGCATTTGAGTGGCTACTGAAAGTCCAGGAATAAGTCTAAAAAAAAGAAAAGTTGTGCATTTCAGTAAATATATCATAATTTTCACAGCTGAAATTTCCTTAGACATTACAGTTTCTCTTTAAGGGAAATCTGATTTTTCTTAATGTTATGGAGAATCAGGACTTGGACTAGCAGCCTTCTTTTTCTTCTTCTTACTATGTTTCTTACACTTTTCTTTTTCTTTCTTCCTTTATTCTTTCTTTTTTGTTGTTGTTGTTTTTCTTTTGCTTTTTCTCGTTCTTCACTGCTTTTCTTTTTTTTTCTCTTGTACCTCCCCAATATAACCAATATAACTGGATTCTGACAAGGACTCAGATGATAAAGGTTTATCTTCAGGGTACATCTTTCTTCTTTTGCTGAGTCCTTTATTGTCCTTTTCTTTCCCAGTTGGAAAGACTTCTTTTTCTTTTTTAAACTATCCTAACTGTCTTATTCAGTTTCTGACATGGAATTTTCCCAAGATCTATGTGAATGGTTCTTCTTTTTCTTTCCTCTTTTCCCTGGTTTCTTATTCTCATCTTCAGAATCTGAAGAACTGCTGGAAGAATCAGAGCTTGATGGAGAAGATGAATACCTACCAGATTTCTTCTTTTCTTTTTTCTTTCTCTGCCTTTTTTTGGCTGAGCTTTCACTCCCACTTAATAATTTATCCCTGTGTTTTTATAGTTCTTTCTTCCATTTTGCATTCATTTTTTCTTCAAATTCAGCCAATGCCTTGGAGCTTGTCTTTATTTATTCATTTTTTTTTTCCTGTTTGTTCTTTGTGTCTCCTAGGTAGGCCTTGATCGATTCAGATAATCTTGTATCTTTGACCCTGAAGACTGGATTGGACCCCTTGATCGGCCACTGCTTTGGGTTCATATAGGCCACTGGGTTGTCCCGTCTCCCCTTGGTGCCCGACGGCTCGTGGAGCGCATGGTGGGATGCCGGAGAGCGCCCACCGCAGGTCCTTCTGCACCTCCCCAGCCCTAAAATTTTTTTACCACTCCATTTCTTCTGCAAATTTTCAATATATGTTATTCAATTTTTGGTAACATAATATCTTTATAATTATATTTCCCATTATTCTATGACTGGTACTGCTACTTCTATGAAAAAAAATGTAGAGAGAAAAAGACATTGAAATAATAGGTTAATTTTATCCAGTTGATTGTTCTTTAGCGCTACCCGTGGAAATATTGATAATTCTTCTATTGTTTTAACTTTCTTCAGAAATTCTACATAAGTTTTGTGCTAAGAATTTCATCCATGTATTAGACGGCACTATATGTACCTCATCCTTCAAATGCCAGCAATAGGAAACAGAGGAAGAATGATTCATGAGTTTTATGTCAGTGGTGTATTACATCTGTCTCGGTCTGTGATAACTTCACCAGTAAAATATGACATTGCTTTCAGGCTATACTGTAGTTTAATGATGTGGATTGAAGTCTTCTATCCCTAAGGAAGTATGAGTGACTTTTATCTTGATATATAGGGATGAAACTATGAATGAATGACCTTTTTCATTATTAATTTTTAGCAGTGCAATCTAATAGCAAACAAATATACCCTTGAAAATTATTAACAGGGAACTTGGAATAACAGTTGGGCATGGTTAAGTTCAGAGGTTTCTTTTTCTGATATTTTACACTAATTTTTGCTTCTCAGAACAAATTTACCTTTTATTCATAACATAATCTTGTTAAGGATAGCATGAAGTCATGTTAAAATTAACTCTGTTAATATCTCATAGGACATGATTCTTGGTGTCTCCGAAATCTGAGAAGATTCAAAGCAATTGTATTTTGACTGAAATATTTGAAACAGCAGACTACCACTACAAAATTTAGTTTGCTAAAGATGAGAATATGTGGAATTATTCATGACTACAAATAAATAGCATCAAATTTTGTTATGCAATCATATAATACAAAGAATCCTGTCAGATAAATTTTTTTCCTCCACTCTTAATATTGTCCTCTTTATCTCTTAGCATTACTTCCTATCATTTGATTAGACCTTAAGGTAGGGGAACTAATCTCATTCCCACCTTCACTTTTCTTAGTTGAAACTTGAGAAAAAATCTCTGTGAGGCAATAATAGATTCTAGCTTCTTTCACCTAAGATTATAACACAAAACTCAAGGGGAGATACATTGGCATTGCTGTCAGGAGGAGGGATGAGAATATGCTAACAGAGAAATTTTTAAGAGAAAGTAATTATTATTATCCTTCCTTTGGTCTAAAGGGAGAAATATGAGCCATTTATATTAAAAGAATGAGCTTCTTTAACATCGACAAGACCTGTGCACTAACTGTTAATATTCTGGAACCCACTTTGGATACTCAAATATTTATATGAATTCTGTATTATTAAAATATATTCTTTTATTTAAATATGGGTATTCTTTCCATTATTAAGGGGGAAAAGCAACTGTTGAACTTTTCAGTGCAATAGTATGGATTTTGAATATGCATAACACTCTCTAAACCTACTGAATAATTAGGAATACCAATAATCTTGTGGAGTAGGCATTCTAATATAGTGAAATAAATAGAGATTTGATATTTAAGAATTTATTAGATAATTAATCTCATTGAAACTAAGATGCTAATAAATGTTAAAGTTCATCCAAATGATAACACTAGGGATAATAGTTCTTTCCTCTGTAAGACAGAATTTATTGATGTTATGGTAATCACCTTGGACATGAATTTTTTTAAAAAATGCACTCGTTAAAATGAGTTCAGTTATAGCCATTCAAATCATCTTCTCTGTTACATTGCAGGGTAATGCTTGATAAAATTTATAGCTAATACTATACTCAGCCCACAAGTGCTTAACACCAGAGCAAGAAAAAGATCTGCATTATCTCTTGACCAAATATTCTAACAGAAATTAGTAAGTACAAACATTGAGTGATTGAATTATTTGTTTTTGAAAAGCATTTTAACAGTCAGTACCAGATAGGCAAGTCATTATTATTTTAATGTGATGGTTAGAAGCATCAATGTAGTTCTCCTTGTTTTCATAAATGGTGCTTTGATATAGACATTAATAATAATTCTAATGATATCTAATAATATTTATTATGTGGTAGCCACTGTGCTAGTCATTTCACAAATATTAGCATATTAAATCCCCACAACAACCCTCCAGGATATGCTATTGCCATCTCAATTTTATAGTTAAGGAAATTGAGATGCAATGCAGTTAAGTAATTTGTCTGAAGTCGCACAGCTAGAAAGTGACAAAGCAGGAATCTAAACTAACGCAGCCTCATTCCAGAGCCTATCTTGTTAACCACAACAATATAACGCCTCTTAAAATTAGGTGTATGTATGAAACTTTCATTTAATGTACAAAGAAATTTATGCACCCATGTTTATGAACTTCTTTAATAGAAACACAAACTCTGGCATGTATACAATTTAAAATGTTTCAAAATTTTTTAAATGTTTAAATGTTTTAAAATATTTCAGGAGAAATCATTTAACCTTTTGTTTTGCAGATATTTTCTTCATCATAGTTTTTCTTTTTTATTGTTTTGGTTGATACCTTTGGGATATTGATAAGAAGAAAAAAGTTTAGCTGATAGTAATGATGATCATACATGGTAACAATTCACATCCTTCAGGGTTCTGCCAGGTGATGAAAACTATGGAATCTATAAGACAGTACAGAATTGTGGGCATGCTGGTAAATTGTAGACAGAACGTTCCTTGTATAAACACTTCAAATGCATTGTTTTTAACAGTATGCACTGAACAAACAAGTCTCTGATTGATGTCAGCCTTCGGGCCTTCACTCTGTGGTTTTTGGTTTCTCATTTCTGCCATATAATTTCCTAAATATTCCTCATGGTGGTTTAAATGACTTAAATGGAAATTATTTTGAAGAATATTTGGCAAAATCATAATGTATAGGTAGGTCATGTTCTTTGTTATTCTTTCAGACAGACTTCTGTAACTTTTTTGAAACATTTTCAGGTGTTTGAAGTAGTTTTTAAGGAAAGTTGGAGTGAAAGCCTTCCAAAAACACTTTCCTTTATAAGACCCAGTAATATGCAAAGCTAAAACATCTGCTCTAATAAGTATTTACTTGGAATTTTTTCATTTTTCACTGTCTTTCCACCAGAGTCTTCTTTTTACATACAGTTATTCTCTGATCATGTACTTTATGTGTGAGCGTTTGTTCAACGGTTTCCCACCCTTCCTAGAGGCTTCTCCAAAGCCCATAGAAATTTTGCTTGTATCTAACTCCAAAATTGCTATGATAAATCATTCTTGTGTCTCTCCATTGTTGAAATGAAATGGTGCTGTTTTTCCTCTTCTAGTTCAAAACAAAATTGCAGTGTTAGCTTTTGTACATTATAGCTATTTGTGAGGCTCTCATCTACTCTGAGCTGCAGTAGACTTCTCTATTCAGCCCATCCCTCCAGGCATGTGGACTAATCAGAAGGGCTGAGATTGGTAGCAGAGAGACCAGATAGAACCTGGAATAATCTATGCAAAGGTTAGAAGGGCAGGAACCAGAAGGAAAAAATAGAAGAAAGGAGGTGGCAAAAAATAGAAATTTGGTGTGGGTTATATTAAATCGCTTCTCATAGCTTTGCTATCAACGTTTGAGTATTTAGGAAGGAAGTAATGGAATAGCCAAAAGAAAGCAGCATCTCTGTTTCCTGAGCAGTGGATGCCAAGTTGCCCTTTTTTTTCTGATAGAAAAAGAACTCAATGTACTTGTAAAACAGGACCTAATGCCACTTAGATGAAGCTTTTTCAAGAATAACTGGTACATGAAATATGAGCAATTTGTCTATTTAAGATTTAGCTAGGATGGCAGCTGGTGTTCAGAAGGATTCATTGACATGAATTTTAAAGTTGAAAATGCTACATAAGCAATCATAAAATACAGACAGTTGAAATAAATGAGACAGCTTTTAAGGTATAAACTATTCACAGGAATGTTTCAACTCTGAAACTATGCAGCCTTTAACATGAGTAATGTAGATTTTTCCAGGTTATCATCGGAATGGATTTATTTAATTAAGGGTGAACTTCAGAGATAGGCATTCTCTGAAATCTAATGTAGCAGTAGCTAAAAAAAGTAAGGAAATAACTGTGTTGAATTTATAAATGATTATAGGGATCCTCTGGTAAAGAAAGCTTTTAAATAAGATGTGTGATTCTCATTATATTATATAAGCTTTAAAATCCTTTTTAGCTTCTGGATACAGCCAATTCATATTTTGGATTAATTATAATCATATACATGTAAAAAGAAACATTACATTCAATACATTATTATTTAGCAAAATACAAAGAGGTTGGCAAATAAAAAGGGTGTTGTATGTCTAAAGAACAGTGGTAGGCTTTTGAGTCAGGAGACAGGTATTGAAATATTGGTCTGATCACTGAAAAGTGTATGAGGTCTGATTATGGGTCATATTTTCCCACATACTGAATATTTTGTGTTAAAAAATCACACATACCAAAGCAGGTAATACTTTCCCCCACAAAAAGGAATACTCACTGTCATGCCACCAAGGTGTGGATTTAGTCTATCTTTTGTATTTGGGTTGGGTAGGGCTTTGTTATATTTTAGTCAGTCTCAGTTCCCCACTGGTTTTCAATGTAAATAGAGTGAGATCAGGACTTTCCCTGGAATATTTGCACTGGCAGATCCAGAAATCTCCTTAAGCTTTACCACCTAGTCATCCGTTCTTTGAACCACTGGGTACTGTACTTCTTCCTCCAGCTTCTCCATTGGCTTTCCACTTTGTTGGAGAGCTGTTCCCACCTGCTGTCCTGTCCCCAGACTTCAGTTGATTGCTACCTTGCACTTGATGAAAGCCTTGGACACCGAGGTGAGGCTCTGTCCAGCTTCTTACATTGACTCTAGCTTTCAGAACACTCCAGCCTCCAAGCATTCTGTGAAGACCCTGTGTGCATCCAGAGGCTTTCTCTGAGCTCTGCTGCTCTGCCAGACCCCAGGTTTTGCTGACTTCTGCTTTGAGCACTTCAGGCTCATCTTCCAGCACCACTGCCCAGCTCACAGCCTTCCCCTTGCTGCCGCTGGGTACTCAGTGAAGGTCCTATAGGAAAGAATTGACAGATTGGTGAGGACTCAGTTTTTGACTGGGGCTCTTTAGAATTCTACTCCTTCATACCAGCCACAAGTAGCAGTTTAAACTGTTGCAAAGTTCTGCAGATTTTTCCTTTCTTCCTTTTATGGCAGAATTTTCTCTTGCATCCATCATTGCCCCAGGGATCAGGGCAGATATGGGTCGTTTCTGTCCTAGGAAGTGCTTATCCTTGCCTGGAATTTAGTGCCTGTAGATTTCTTTGGAATCTTCTACTCCATGATGGGTTTAAAAAATACATATTCTTTTGTAGTTTATCTGACTTGTTCTCATTTTTAACATGGGGACATTGGCCTTTTGCAGTTTTCTACATCTTATCTGGCATTGGAAGTGGCTGTGTGGAGGGAAATTTACATTGTTTCTAGTTTTTAGTAATTAAAATTAAACTAGCAATGGATTGTCTTAATTTCTTCATGACTTTTGGTGTTGTGAATATATGTATGTATGTATATGCATATGAGTGTATAGATATACATGTATCTTCATACCTCTTTAGTATATTTATAGGACTGAAATCTCTGGGTCATAGAATATACATAGGTTCTGCATATCAATTTTACATATATTTTGGATTCCATGAGATATTATTGGTATTGTTTTATGTAGTTAATATTTAGATTTATCTACATTTTTTTTTTTTCTTCTCATTCCTTACTTCTGAATTTGAGTGCTTTTGTGCTATCATACCCTTCTACCTCAAGAACTACTTTTAGAATTGAATTCTCTCAGTTTTAGTTTGGCTAAAGATTTTTATTTTTATTCTTAAATTCTAAGGATATGGGAATAGAATTCTATTTTGATAGTCATTTACTTTCCGGACTTCAAAGATGTTATTGCATTATCTTCTGGGTATCGTTTCAGCTGCAAACAGTTAACCATCAACTTGATTGGTGCTGCTTTGAAAGTAAATATCTCCTAGTCCCTAGCTTTTCAGTTTTCAATGTTTTCTCTTTGCCTTTTATTTCATTGTGCCTAGGTGTTTTGTTTGTTTGTTCATTTTTCTCTACATGCAGCCATAATGGTTCTGGAACTTATGGCATGATATATTTCACCACTTTTAGAAAAATCTTAGCCATTATTTCTTCAAATATTATATCAATATCACTTTTTCTTTCCTCTCTTCAATTACAATTACACATAAATAATACACAATTACATTTACCTATATTTTATACATGCTGCCTTCTTTCTTTTCTTTTCTTCTATTTTTTTTCTTAATTATTCTGGTATTTCGGTCTGAAGGTTTTTTTTCCTGAACTATTTTACAATCGGTTATTCTTTTGTGCCTAATCCATGGGTTGGCAACCTTCTTTTTTTCTTCTTTCTGTAAAAAACAAGATAGTAAATATCTTATGCATTGCAGGACATACAGTCTTGGTCACAACTAGACAACTCTATGTTGTAGCACAAAAGCAGCCATAGACAATATGTAACCAGATGGACATGATTGTGTTCCAATAAATAATTATTTACCAAAACAGGGAGTTGACCAGATTTGGCCCATGGGCTATAATTTTCCAATTTTTGTCTACTCTAACCTACTGAGTTCATCATTTCAATTATTATTGTTTTTAATGTCTAGAGTTTACTTTTGTCTCTTTTTAGAGAATCCAGTCCTCTAGTGAAACTAGCATATTGCCAACTATTTGCTAAACTAATTTATTAAGGTTATTTTAAAGATCATGTCTGATAATCTCAATGTCTGTATCAACTCTGAGTCTGGTTTTATTTGTTCTGTTTTTTATTTTTCTCATTTTTCTTGTTTATTTAGTCTTGTTTCCTGCTTTACCTGTTTACTTTTTTTGAATGCTGAAGTTGTAGTATGAAAACTGTGGAGGCTATAGATTAGACATTACCTTCAGCATGCCATTGGCATAGGGACATCCCCAAATTTGAGCTAAATAAAAGCTGGGTTTTAGAATTTTTAAATCTTGGTCTGTTCTTCATTCTCCCTTACTTCTAGAGTTATACATTTTCAGGGATCCCAAGTGAAAGTCTTGTGATTTTTGAGAACCCTGTTCATTAGCAAGGCCTGTATGCCACATTTTATCTCCCCGGCACTCCGACTACAATTACATCCTTACCTCTTTACTACGAGATTCTGCATGCTTTTCTGTACCTGAATGCTTATGAATTGGTGAATGCCTAGAGAAATATGTGCAGAGTTCACTTATTTGACCACCCCTTTTATGGGGATCTGGTAAGCTCAATCGTTAGACTCCTTGAACTTGGCGATTTCATTCTAACAGCCTAGGAAATGGGGGAGAAACTGTCTTCGGATTTTCTGGCTCCTAGCCACCACTCCACTAAGCTTCCTGGCATCTTTTTCTCAGCTTAGAAATTGGTATATGCCTTGTGGTGAAGAGCAGCATGGAGTATTAGGCTCTCCACAGTGAGTTTCTTTTTTTTCCATGATCTTGGCCTTTCAGGTACTGGCTCACTGCCTACCTCTCTGATGCCTTAAAATGGATGTTTGCTTACTGTTGTTTGTTTGCTTGCAACTGGCTTATTTCTAGCTTTTTATTTTGTTTTTTTAAAGGACAGTGTAGTCTGCTAGAAGCTACTCCACCATTACTTGGGGTTGAACACTCATTTGTCTCATTTTAATTGCTTAAAAACAACTCAAAATGGTATTTTTCTCTCTTTCTACCACTTAGTGCTGGTTATTTTCAGTTTTCTATTTCAAATTAATTTTCTTTTTTTTTTTTCTTCGGTTTGAGCCCTGGGAGGTCTTAGAATATGTATTACCCACACTCACTTGCCTTCTGGCTTCTTGTTGAGTTTGAAGATTGGGAGGCACCCACACAGGATCAGAGCATTGTATCTAAGGTATGCAGAGGTATTTGTGGCCTCTCTATAAGGAAAAAGACTTTCTCTGCCTTTGGCCATAGCTCCTGTGTGGTGGATGCTCACCCTAGACATAGCTTCCACTTGGTTCTAGTATTACAATGCCCCACCCCTTTCTGGTCCCTTGAGGCATAAGGGAAGGTAATGGGATTTCCTGCTGTTGCTTGAATCTGGGTGTTTACTCCATACTTGGTTGTTACCTTTCTCCTGCTGAATACTCTCTTTAGAGCCCCTTCCTTAAAGTTTTGTTATTCCTTTGAATGTATCATCTGTTCAGACCCTGACTGATACACAGTCTCATTCCTTCCTGTTCAGGGTAATTAGCAGGTCTGATGAAGCTGTGTGGCTAGGATGGATAAGTTTTTGCCCAACACTGAGGACTTTTTACTGATGCAGTCTTCTATTCATTAAGATTAAACTCAGAAGGTAGTAAATAGTAAAAATTTCAAACGAGAGACTCCCAAAATACAAAAGCTTGCTAATGTAAATTCAGCAGCTACAAGATACAGGTTTATAAAGGGCACAATATTAGTTGCTACATAGAACAAGATACAGAGTTGTTATATAAGAAGGTATATAAGACGGTAGAGTGAGATGCTTCAGGGCTCCATTCCCCCACAGAAGCTTTGAACAACCAGTAAAGAACTGGCAGAAACATCTTTCTCAAAGCTCCAGAAAACAAAGGACTTCAGTAACAGGGCAAGTGCTGAATCAAGAAAAAGACTACTTCAAACAAGTAAGATCTCTTGGCACTCTGGCTGGCTCCTTCTCTACCCTTCCCAGCTCAGCAGGGAATCGTGCAGGTCCAAGAAAAGACACATCAACAGAAAGGATCAGGGAGGCCCCTATGCTCGGTTTGGAGATATTCTCCAAATTCATTGTATGGCCTGGAGATATTCCCTAAACTCACTGTATGGATAAACTCTGAAGGGGAGTGTTTACACATGTCAATCTACAAAAACTGGGAAAGGTGTTTTCTCCTCCCCCTCCTCCTCCTCCTCCTTATATTTGTTAGCTCCTGGCATTCAAGGAAAGCTCTGCTGTAACGCTAGCTGGATACAAGCTTAAGTCTAAATTCTAGCAATAACACATTAAAATATCAAAATATCCAGATTTCAGCAAAAGTATACAAAACATGCAAAGAAACAGAAAGCAACAGCACAGGCAAAAGAGAAGATTAAAGCATTGGAAACTATCAGTGAGGAAGACCAGACCTGGGACATTGTTTTAGTTTCCTAGGCTGCTGAAAACAGAAAACATGAAATGGGTTTGTTTTAACAATGGGAATTTATTAACTTAACATTTGAGGCTGAGAAAATGTCCAAATCAAGGCATCATTAAGGTGATGCTCTCTTCCTGAAGACTGATTGCTGGCAGTCCTTGTTCGTCAGATAACAAGGCACATGGTGGCATCTGCTGGTCTCTCCCTTCTCTTCTGGATTTTGCTGATTTTGGCTTCTTGCTTCCTGGCTTTCGTCTGAATTTGCATTCTCTTATAAAAGACTTCAGTAAGATGATGAAGACCCATTCTGATTGAGGTTGGTCACACCTTAACTGATGTAATGTCATCAAAAGGCCCTACTGACAATGGGTTTGCACACACAGGAGTGGATTTGATTTAAGAACATGTTTTTCCAGGGTTCATGCAGCTTCAAACCACCACACTCCATCCTCTGGACTCCCAAAAGACATGCTCTCTCTATATGCAAATATATTCATTCCATCACAGCATCCCAAAAGCCTTAAGTCATTTCAGAAACAATATTAGTACAACATCTCATCAAAATCAGTTATGGGTGTGGTCTGTCTTGGGGCACAGTTCCTCTCTGTGGACTTGTGAAACCTAGAGAACAAGTTATTTACTTCCAATATACATAGGAGGGGCAGGCATAGGATAAACATTCCCTTTCCCATAAGGATAAATTGGAAGGCAAACAGGGTTTATGGATCTGAAACAATTCCAAAAACCTGCAGGACATGCTTCATTAGATTTCAAAATCTAAGGGTGATCTATAGATTGACAGCTTGTCCTCTGGGCCTGATGGAGCAGCAACCCCAACCCTTTCAAGTGCTTTCACAGTGGCCATGCTCTCCCCAGACATGGGGGTGAAGGCTTTACCCTCTGAGACCACCAGGGTGGTAGCACTTTTCCTGAATGATGGGGTGGAACACCACCCTCTCCAAGCTCTGGTACAGATTCACCTTTTTTACCCACATGGATGGGTCCTCTCTCTTGGCTTGAGAAGATGTCATTGGTCCAGACCTCAGCTTCCATGGTTCTGCCCTTGAAGTGATTTTTTTCCTACAATCTGTCCCTTTTCTGTTACTTTTAGTCCTGGCTGGCAATGTTTCCATTCATAGAGATTTCACAAAAAAACTTGTTGGTTTTGCATATACTACACAAGGGTCCAAACCATCAGCCAGTTGGACTTTCCACAGATCCCTCCTGGATAACTGCATTTCCAGTCCTGACTTGCCCTGAAAAGGCTGACTGGATACATGTTCAGTTACAACCTCACGTGGAGCACTATTCTCTGGGAGACTTCTTTTTGGGAAGCTCAGTTTTCCAAACCATCAATTTCTGGTTTCTTATGCCCCGAAGTTCAGTTATCAGCTTGTCCCTTTCTTCTCTTATTTCATGATAAGCTAAAAGGAGTAACTAGGATGCACTTTCCACACTTAGCTTGGAAATCTCCTCGGCTAAATAGCCAAGCTCATTACTTTTAAATTGTGCTTTCCATACAACATCAGTACTCAATTTTGCCAAGTTCTCTGCCACTTTAAAACAAGGGTTGCCTTTCTTCCAGTTTCCAATGACACATTCATCATTTTGTCTAAGACCTCCTCAGAAGTGTCTTTAATATCCCTTTTTCTATCAACAGTCTCTTCAAAGCCTTCTAAGCCTTTTCTGTTGAGCAGTTCATAATTTTTCCAGCTTCTACCCATTAACCAATTTGAAAGTTGTTTCCTCATTTTTGGTATTTGCAATGACAGCACCACATTCTCCTGGTATACTAAAAAATCTGTCTTAGTTTCCTAGGTTGCTGAAAGCAGCTACCATGAAATAGGTTGGGCTAAACAATGGGAATATTTTAGCTTACAGTTTGAGGCCAAGAAAATTTTCAAATCAAGGTACCTTCAAGGTGATGCTTTCTTCCTGAAGATGCCACAAACATAGCACATCAAGATTTTTTTTGTTGGTCCTAAATATGCTCAGAGCTAAAGGAAATCAGGAAAATGACATATGAACACAAAGAGAATATCAATAGCTAGATGGAAATTATGAAAAAGAGCCAAAGAGAGCTGAAGACCACAGTAACAGAAATTAAAAATTCCCTGGGGGTTTCAACAGAAGATTGGGGCTAGCAGAAGAAAGATCAAAGAAACTGCAGATCTCTTGTAGTTTAAATCATACAGTCTGAAAAGCACAAAGAAGAAAATGAAGAAAAATGAACATTTCCTGAAGTACCTGCAGGACGCTATCAAGTGTACCAGTACATGAATAGTGGGAGTCCCAAAAGGAGAAGAGAGAAAGGAGCAGAGAGAATATTAAAAGGAAAAAAAAATGGCTGAAAAATTCTCAAATTTAAGAATGTGTACATCCAAGATGTTCAACAAATGCCAAACAGGATAAACCTTAATCAACTCATGTTGTAGCATATTAAAATCAAGCAGTTTAATGTTAAAGATAAAGAGAGAATTCTGAAAGCTGCAAGAAAGAAGCAATACATCACTTACAAGGAAGCATCAATGAGATTAAGTGATGATTTCATATCAGAACCCATGGACGCAAGAAGGCTTTGGGGTGACATATTTAAAATGCTGAAAGCAAAAATCTGTCAACTTAGAAATCTATGTCTGGCAAAACTGTCTTTCAAAAATCAGAGAGAATTCTTCAGAAAACTCCTATGCCAGTTAAGTCCCAAAACTCAGAGGCAATAGCCTCTTCAAGAACATCAACTAGATGTGTCCCCTTTTCTCATAAAGTTGACACTCCTTTCCAACATGAACAAGTTAGGGTGGTCACTGCCTAGACATCCCTGAAGATTGGCAAAGTGATTAAACCAGAGGATGGGGTAGCAACTGACAAGATGGAATGTAACAAAAGATTATGCATACTGAACCCGGCATCGTGGGACTGAGAGTATCTTCTTGACCAAAAGGGGGATTCAAAATAAGACGAAATAGTTTCAGTGGCTAAGAGATTTCAAATGGAGTCGAGAGGTCACTCTGGTGGACATTCTTATGCACTATATAGATAACACCTCTTAGGTTTTAATGTATTGGAATAGCTAGAAGTAAATACCTGAAACTACCAAACTCCAACCCAGCAGTCTGGACTCCTGAAGACAATTATATAATAATGTAGATTACAAGGGGTGACAGTGTGATTGTGAAGACCTTGTGGATCATACCCCCTTTATCTAGTGTATGGATGAGTAGAAAAATGGGGATAAAAACTAAAGGACAAATGGGGTGGGATGGGGGGGATGATTTGGGTGTTCTTTTTTCACTTTTATTTTTTATTCTTGTTCTAGTTCTTTCTGATGTAAGGAAAATGTTCAGAGATAGATTGTGGTGATGAATGCATAACTATGTTATCATACTGTGGACAGTTGATTGTATACCATGGATGAGTGTATGGTGTGTGAATGTATTTCAATAAAACTGAATTTAATTTAAAAAAAAAGATAATGCATACTGAATCTTCATTTAATTTTCATTTTCTTAATTTTGGGGGTATTAGAATAGCTAGAAGGAAAGAATTGAAATGGTGGAACACATAGCATCCTTTGAAATTTGTTCTATAGCTACTTGTTAAATGGTAATTTGAAAGCTATCCCATTTTTGTATACATGTTATATTTCACAATAAGGAATAACTGAAACTATGGTACTATAACTCATAACTTTGGAAATTTCCTATATAATTATTTGTTAAACCATACCTTGAAAGACATTACCTTTTTTGTATATATGTTATATTGCACAATGTTCTGGTTTGCTAATGCTGCCATTATAAAAATGCCAGAAATGGATTGGCTTTTATAACGGGGGTTTATTTGGTTATAAAGTTCCAGTCTGAAGGCCATGAAAATGTCCAAATGAAGGCATCAATACTAGTATACCTTCACCGAAGGAAGTCCAGTGGCATCTAGAATACCTCCGTTAACTGAGAAGGCACAGGGCTGGTTTCTGCTGATCCCAGGTTGGGTTCCAGCTTCACTCTCAGTTCCTGTGCATTCTTCAAAGTGTCTCTCTTGGCTGCAACTAGCTTCTGGGCCTGTGAGGCTCCTTTTTAAGGTACTCCAGTGATTTAATTAAGACCCATGCTGAATGGGCAGGACCACACCTCCATGGAAGTAATCCTGTCAAAGGCATTGCCCACAATTGGGTGGGTCACATCTCCATGGAAACAACCTAATCCAAAGACTCCAACCTAATCAACACTAATACTTTGCCCCCCACAAGATTACACCAATGAATGTGGTGTTTTGGGGGATGTAATACATCCAAATTAGCATATTTCACCCCATGGACCCCAAAATAATATGATCTTTCCAAATACAAAATACATTCATCCCATCACAATAACAATAGGTAAGTACAAGATCCCATCAAAATCAGTTACAGTCATGGTCTGTCCTAAGGCATAATTCCCCTCTAGCTGTAGACCTGTGAAACTTAGAACAAGTTATCTGCTGCCAATATACAAAGGAGAGATAGTCATAGGATAAAAGTTCCCATTGCCATAGGGAGAAACTGAAAGGAAAACAGGGTTCATGGAAACAAAACAATTCCTAAAACCCGCAGGGCAAACTCCATTAGATTTCAAAGTCTGAGAGTCATTTATAGACCTTGGGGCTTGAGAGAGCAGCGGTCCCACACTTTCCAAGGGTTTATCCTGCAGCCGTTTTCTGTCCAATAAGGAATAAGCACACACAATGAATAACTGAAATTGTGGAACTGTAACCTACAATATTCTTTGAAATTTGTTCTCTAACTACTTGTTAAATTTCACTTGGAAGTTTATCACCTCTATGTATATATGTTTTATTCTATAATAAAAAATATGATTAGAAAAATAGGAGAGCGATTAAGCCATTCCTAGATAAACAAAAGCTGTGGGAGTTCATCACTACTAGACTAGCACCACAAGACATGCAGAAGAGGGTTCTGGTTCTGCATGTTGGGAGGGAAAGACAATGGACAATAGATTGAAAACACATGGAGAAATAAATATCTCTCATGAGGCTAATGATATAGGCAAATATAAGCACCAGTACTATTGTATTTTTCAATTGTCACTCCACTTTTTACTTCCCATAGGATTTAAAAGGCAAATGTACAAAATATAATGAAAAATCAGTGGTTTGGGACTTATAATGTATAAACATGTAATTTGTGACAAAAAACTAAATAAAGGTGGAGGGACAGAGGGGTATGGGGACATAGTTTGTATATACTATTGAAGTTAAGTTGGCACCAGAGCAAAGGAGAATGTTATAGATTTAGGATGTTAAATTTAAGCCCTATGGTAACTACAAAGAACGTATCAGAATATGAAAGCTCATAGAGACAGAAATTAGAGTACAGATTGTAGAGGGCAGGGGAAATAGGGAGTTAATCATAATGGGTGTAGGGTTTCTGGGGAGTTTGACAAGTTTTAGTAATGGAAGGTGGTAAGAGTACTGAATGTTATGCTTGGGAGTGAGTGGTTGAGGTGGTAAAGTTCACGTTCTATTCATGTTCGTTCAATTTAAAAAAAAAAAAGAAAGAAAGAAAGAGCCATTAAAAATCTGTGACAATTAAGTGCAATACATGATCCTGGATGGGATCTAGCAAGGGAGGAGAAAAGGCACAAAGGAATGTTATGGGGACATAGAAAAAATTAGAATACAGGCTTTAAACTTTATATAGCTTTTAAATTTCTGGAACTTGATAACTGCAATTTATGGTGTTTAAATATATGCACATCCTTGTTCTTAGGAAATGTACATGGCAGTATTATGTGTTCAAGAAGCATGATGTTTACAACCTACTCTCCAATGCTCAGAAAATGGATTGATAAATCAGTAAGATCAATGGGTAGATAGATAGATAGAATAAACAATACAGCAAATGTAGCAAAATGTTAAAATTGATAGATCTGGGTATCTGGGTTTAAGAGGATGTTGGAATTCTCTGTATGAAGTTTGCATTGTTTTCATATTTGTCCTGTAAGTTTGAAAGTATTTCAAAATAAAAAGTTAAAAAAAAAAAAAGGAATCTAAGCGGCAGTGCACTATGAAGAGAATTCAGAAATTAAAATGCAGTGGCTTGGACTACAGTGGGGCTGGGGAACCGCAACTGGCTTTAGTTTGGCAGGGTCATTGACTTCGCATATTTTTCATTGCTGTAACAATTGGTTTAAGATTTGCAGTTCTTCCCTTGACATGCTAACCTTTTCACATTGATTCTTTCTACCTGCTGCTAAGATACAAAATCAATATAATCAGGCAGGAAAATCACTTGATACTGAAATATCTGATAATAGAGGAGAAAATCTAGTTATTCAGTGTCCTTGGATGTGCTCACACATATATAAAGACAGGCATAAATGACTACTTTAAAGTAGCTCTTGATTTACACTCACATATCTAATAAATGTCCTTCATTTTTTAAAAAGCAGACTCTACAAAGGAATATGTTAGACTAATTTTATATGGTCATCTCTCCTTGATGACACCACGTGGCATTTCTTTCTCTTTTACTTTGAAAGCAGTTTTGTGAGACTTCCTCCCCATCCTCACTTCTTTCTTATTTCTGCTTTCCCCAGACAAGGAGCTAGTTGAAACCAGAATTATAATGGAAAGATTTTAAAGGATGATGCAAAGAGATGGTAAACTCTTGAGGTTTTCCTTCCCTTTCACATCTTTTCCACCTCCTGCTGGAGACATGCCAGGCATTTGAAGTATCAACAGGAAGCCCCCTCATACCCTGTGTTTTTTTTTCTGCTAGAGTCCTGGATCTTGTTCAGGAAGAGTCACAAGTTTTTCTTTCATGTGGGAATATATTTGGTAAGAGCCCTTGAGAGAATACCTTAAATCAGAGCAAGTCAGTAGCCATCAATTTATATGTTAGCTTTAATGTATTATTGAAATCATTCATGTAAAAAAAATTGACTGAAGTGCTTGTGACATTTTTGAAAAGTCTTTTTGAGAGCATCTGCTCTATTTGTAAATTGTTTTCTGTTACTTACTATTCTACCACCTGAGAATGAAAACTGTCTGGGAATTCCTATCATTTAGATAACTTGCTAGAAATTATATTTTACGTAGGTATTTTATGAGTTAAAGATTTTCAAGAGTAATATAGAATTTATGCTGATTTCAGATGCTAACATATTTCCTTCTGAATACTATGCCAAACTGAAGTTTTTAAAAAGTTACTTTTAAAAATGATGACAATATATTCATTGTTATGAATCCAAGAATCAACTCTGGGAAAAGGGTTATTTAAAAAATTTACAACAGATTTATTCCTTTGGCAGCAGTATTCATGAAACTCATCTGTGATGTTATTATGTATTCACAAAAGGTGATGAATTAATATTAACTGGTGATAAGTTGACATAATCATTTTTAGTGTCTGAAAATTAGTCTCAAACTTTTAAATTTGTTATTTAAAAAATTAAGTAGATCTTATGGAATAACATATTTTCAGAGCTTATTTGGAAATACTATGAAGAGGGCAGATAGGACTAGTAGCTGTCATCATCATCAAAGTCAGTGCCTCATATTGGTTAACTGAGATTTTGTTTCGTGACTGTAACATAAAAATACATTCTGACTAATAACCACTTTTTTCAACTTCTAATGGAAAGAAAAGTAATTGATTTTGGTGTTCTGTGCTGTTTTAGATCTGTTATGTACCCTGGAAAAGACTATGTTCTTTTAATCCAGACTTGTGGAGCAGGCTATTGTGGATGGGACCTTTTGATTAGGTGATTTCCATGGAGATGTGACCCACCCATTCAAGGTGGGTCGTGGTTCCCTTGCTGGAAACCTCTATGAGAGGATAAAAGATGACATTTTGGAGAGAGCTCAGAGAAGCTAAAATATGTAATCCAGAGTCTTCCCTGGAGAGAAGCTAAGAGGGAAACTGAGACAGAAGTCCAGAGACATTTTTGGAAAGCCACTGAAACCAGAAGCTAAACCCAGGAGGAGGAGCCAGCCATGTGCCTTCCCAAGTGACAGAGGAACCCCAGATACCATTGATCTTCCTGTTGGTGCCTTAGCTGGGACATTTCCATAGTTTTAGTACTACAAATTTGTGAACTAATAAACCCCCATTGTAAAAACCAATCCATTTCTGGTATATTGCATTCTGGCAGCTTTAGCAAACCAGAACATGTTCCTATTACAAAAATCTTTACAGAATTGAATTGTAAGTGGAAAACATGTTCTTGATTCAGCAAATTTTTATATCTATCTTAAAGCTTTTATTTATGTGTTTGCGTTTTATTTATGCTTCACAGCACACTCTTAAAAATCTTTAAAAAATCAAAAGAAATGAAAAAAATAATCTCTCACCCAGTGTGATAAGTTATACAGTACCATTGTTAGCACAGACAGACTCATTGTCATTTGGGGGAATATTCAGTAGTGGTTAGTGCTATTACATGGAAAGGGACTTTTTTTAGGATTGTGTAGCTATTTTATGAAATTAAGCCTGGGCTTATGTGCTATATTTAGATTTCTGCCCATCCATGTATTTATTCATTCATTCAGCAAAAATGTATTGAGAATAGCTTTCTAGACATTAGGGTTTCAGTGAATATTTATATTGTGGATAAATGATTATATAGAACAAAAATGAAGGTGATGTGCATTCTTTCTTTGATGAACACTTACCAATAAATTTTCCCCCCTTTGAATCACTGACCCCTCACTCATTAAAAATCTTTCATTTATGAGCCTTTGCATGAAGTTCTTTACCTGTAAGTGCATAAGTGCCAAGACTAGAATCATATAGATAAGAGATGAGGATCCTCTCTACATATGTGTATTTCTTAAACAAAGTAAGATTTTAGAAGATGTTTTTGTACCTAGCCTCATTTCTAGCATGATAGGGAGTATAAATGGTGGTGGAAGCTTGTGGAATATGTTATTTTTTGGTTTTCTCTGAGACATAGAGAAAAGGAGGTTATAACCTGAGTAAGAACAGGGGAGGAGGTATTACCAGTTTGAGGAGTGAGGAGGTCTGTGAAAGCTTTCCAGGAATGTGTGAGAATAAATGGACTAAGTAAAAGGACTGGAATGATTGATCGGTAGCAGTAAGCTCCCACTTGAGGTGGGTGATCATAAACATAAATTGAGACAGAGCTTGCATGGTTGTGTGCTTTACTCCAGCTACAATAACTTTGTGGATTCAGACACAAAAGAGGAGGAGATTTGGCTTCAACTAGGATTGTAAATTATCCAAAAAAAAAAAAAAATACTCCTAAGGGAGAAGGGAATAAAGGAATTATGAGTGCATGCCTGAAAGAAATTAAAATAATTAACCATGGCCATTTAACTTGAAAGACTAGAAAGCAAGATGTGGGGGTCACAAATGGAGTAGGATTGGTAGATTGAAGGCACTTGTGAGTCCAAGGCATTTTTGGAATTAGATTACTGGGAAGATAGGAGATGTTGGATACTGAGAAGGATGGCAGTTATTGATAATCACAAGGCATAGGTAGGGTCATGTGAGTAGTTGAGGTATGTGGAGGGAATAACCATTGGAGAAAAGTAGTTCAAGGACCTAAGAAGCCAGGGTTGAAAGCCATCAGTGCAGACAATGAAATTACCAACAATTTTCATGAGAGTAATTGTGGAGAGATGGTCATTGAATCAGTCTTCAAGGAATAAGAGGAAAGGTGGCAGGATCAGAAGATTCTAACCAGGGAGAAGGACAGTGTGTGCAATGAGAAAGGGTAAGTCCTAAAAATGTAGAAACAAGGCCAGGAAATTTTAGGAAAGAAGGAGACAGAGCACTTTAGAAGGCTTCAGGGAAAGCAGTGCCCTCAAAAAAGAAATTTGGGGAATAGGGGTTAAAGATACATAGTGTTTTACCAATGCCTGATGTTGAGTTTCAAATATCACCATGCAAGGATTTCAGGAACTGTGTAGGAGCATTGCATAATTGAGTGGGAATTTGAGACTGATGGATGATGCATGACACATTTAGAAATGAATCATAGAAAGTCACCATGCAAACATAAGAAACTAGAAAGATTTGTTTAATTTCTGAGATATACCTTTCTCAGAAATATATTTTAAAAATAAATATTTATTTTTGGACTAATTGGATTTGAGTATAAAATGATCTGAATAAAGAATAATTTGAGATCATCCCATTGTAAATTAAGTAATATATGAATAATTGACATACAATAAAATAGAAACATTAAACTCTTGAGAATATTTTAATACTTTTAACAAAAGTAAATTCATTGCTTTTAAATTCATAGTTTTTATTCTTATTACTTCTGCAGACCACTGACACAGAAGGGTAGGGCAGGTATTGAAATAGACTCTACATTGACCCTTTAATAAAACTGAGAAATAATTTTTTTGAGAGAGAATGAGATGCTGAGAGAGAAAGACAGAGAGACAGAGAGAGAGAAAGATGGAGAAAGACTGTGGGATGGAAGGAAAAATGGGGTATAGCACTTTAGAGATCTTTAGGGATTTTTTTCATCACTGGAACTACGCAAGTAGCAAAGAATCACTTTTAGCAACAGAGAAGAGAAAGTTGGCAGCTGCTGAATAGAAGGAGCTAGTTAGAAGAAAGCATCTAACAATAGACACCTACATTAAATGACTTTTGGAATTACTGAGTTGGAGTTAAGAGGCTTTGCCAAAAGTTCACCTTTGGTCCCATTATTAATGGAAGTAAAATAATTTATAAGGGGTAAGTTGATAGTGGGGATTTGATATTCACTACTTTTTAAAAGGATAGATAGACATATTTTAGAAGCACAAGCATAAATTGATACAGAATATGAGAATAAAAAGGCTTCTAATACATTGTAAGAAAGAAAGTAGGTACTGGGTGACATTAGGTTATACTTATTGTGAGAGTTAGGGCAAAAATATACAGAATTGAGTGATATGTAGAAAGAAATTAATATGTGAATGTGAAATTGTATAACTGTGCTTCAATTTTGATATGATCTTCAACTATTTTCCAAAGTGCTTTAAAATATACTTTCTAATATTACCTTCATAAATACTCTGGATAAGGTATATGTTAATAATTCAAACAAGGATATTTTAAAAAGAGAGAACCAAAATGTAGGGAGTGGCACCAAAGATTTGAATGAGAGTCCATTAATTGAATATTCTTGTTACATTTTTTAAAAAATAGGAGAAAAATTTAACTACTTTTTAAGTAGTTGTGAAGCACTTTTTGGTGGTTTCAGAGGGCAAACTCCAAGCAAAAGAAGCTTTAAATTTGATATGTAAAGACATACAATAAACATAAAGTATAAATTCCTGTATATGCCATCAATTATTGAGAACCATTTGAAAGTTCTGTGAGTTAATGATGCATGCTTTTCATTAGCTTCCACCTCTGAAGGATTAAGGTTCCATAGATTCCTAATCTGCTGAGTTAGTTAATATACATACATCTAATTTCCAACAACAAAAATTCTGTTGCTATAGCTTTTCTTTCATCATATGCATTGTATTTGTCTTTGAATATTTATATTTTGAGTCTATACAGTCAAGTGGGAAATCATATATATACATATATGCTGTGTTCAATCTGTTATATTTAATTCCAAGTATTGAAATTGTGGACAGGAAAAATTGGTTGGTGGTGATATCCCCTGTTCATATAACCTTTACTTCTGAGCTTAACTGCAGGGCATTTAACCTGAGCATGCACAGAGATCACTGATTCTTGTCCTTTAGACAACCACTAGACACCAGGAACAGAAGTCACCTCCTTTGGAACCAGGATTATGAGGATAAGGAGACACTGGAAGCAAATCAAAGGCAAGAGATCCGTTAATAACATAGGTCGGGCTTAAAATCCACTCTACCACATATGGACATCTCTATAATTAACCAGTCGGACTATACCCAGTCAGCCTCCCCAGTTTTGTCCCCATCTTGCATCTCCCATTCCCATAAACTCTCCCTTAACTCTCAGACTGGGGAGACAGATTTGTTCTTGGCCTCCTGTCTCCATGGTGGTTGACCTTGCATTTTAGCTCTTTCTTTTCTTGAAATCCTATTGTCACACGTTGACTTCTGTGCACATAGGGTAATGAGTCCCCATTTGGTAAGAGTATTTTTAAAATACAAATAAAACTGGATTCAAGGTAATAAAATTACTTACTAGCTAATGAAGGAAATGTTGAAAGGTTGCAAATTGTCTCAATTTCAATACCTGAAACAAAACACAATTATAATTGTATATATTAACTTTGTAACATAGGATACATATAAATGGAAATGAAACACCCCTAAAAAGAATCTAAGGCCACTATTATATTTTACTTATTCAGCACATGTGTATTGTAGATATTCTACTTTAAGGACTTTACTGTGCTTGGTGATTTGGAGATTATGAAGATGTGTTAGAACCAGATCTTTGCCTTCTTGGTTCATAAAATCTACTAAAAGAAATAATCAATGAAACAAATAATCATAAGGTTTGTTTGAAAAGGAGACTTGTATCAAAAAGTGATAGGTAAAATGTCATGGATATTTTGAAAAGAGAGGCATAATATTTTTTCTGGGAGATATAGAAAGTCTCATGGAGAAATTGGTATGAGGTTGGTCATTGAAGATTAGGTACAATCTGGAATTGGAGACAGTACCAAGGGGTAAGAAGGGACCACCTAGGCAAGAGGCAAAAACATGGAAAAATTAAAATGCTGGAAACAAGAAGTTCATCTGAGCCAGACACTGGAAAGATGAAATAGAGAATGAGCATTAATATTGGAAATTTGTTTTGGACATTGTCCTGTAAGCAGTGAGAACCTTAGAGTGAAATGATAAAAAGTGTGCATCAACATTAGCCCTGCAGCTATTGAAAATTTTGCTAATTGGGGAATTATTTTTGAAAGTTATAAAAGTCAAAAATATGGAATTTATTTAAAAAATAAATACAGTTGAGATTTCCTTACCTGGGGCACAAGCCTCTGAGCCTTAAGCTGGCAGGGACACTTAAATCACACCTGAGAGAAATTGCTGGGAGCTGAATGAAGAGTCACAAGAGAGTGAGAAATTCCTAGTGACCCAAAGTCTTAGATGGGGACACCCTCCCTCCTGTTTTATGTCCAGGAACCCCACCCAGTTCTCACTGTGAAGATCCTAGAAAGATCTCCCATTGGCTCTAGCTGGAGGAAAGGAGGAAGGATCATTGTTAAAAACACATGGGGCTTTCTCCATAACAAAAGTGTAGGGAAATGAACTGCTTTCAAAAAGCACAGTACTCTTTCCACTTGATCCTTCATGCTTATTTTCACAACTAAGGCAGTGGTGGGGGTGGGAACTAACCCCTGAAGAAACATTTGAAAAGGCCACCTCACAGAGATACAGGCACATTAAAAGACTGACATTTAATCATGAGATTATAGAGTGCTTCCCCATTCCCACAACTTACTACCCTATTAACAAGGCTTCAGTACAGTAACAGTGGAAAGAGATGCATGGCACAGACTCTTTGAAGAGAAGTATTTAGATAAGCCCAAAGATGAAAGAAGAGACAGAAACAAAGATACTAGATGAATTTGAGACCTCTGAAACCTACAACTACAGCAGACATTAAACACAGCTCAACTCCTAGCCAGATTATTATAAATTTCACAGTAAATGCCTATTTACCTCAGTTCTTATTATCTGATACAACATGTCTAACTTTCAACAACAAAAAAAATTATAAGACGTGCCAAAAGGCAAGAAAAAGCACAATCTAAAAGACTAAAGCAAACATCAAAACCCAATGCATATATGCATAGATGTTGGAACTATCTGAGTGGGAATTTAAAATAACCATAATTAAAATGTTGAGATCAAATTGTAAAAATAGATTACATGCAAAAACAGATGGGGAATATAAACAGAGAGACAAGATCTCTAAGGAAGAAGTAATAAAACACGGTAAAAGTTAAAAAAAAAATTAAGAAGGCGTTTGTTGGGTTCATCACTAGACTGAACACAGCTGATGAAAGCATCAGTGTGCTTGAAGATAAGTCAAAAGAAACTTCTTAAACTGATTAAACTGAAATGCAAAGAAAAAAATAGAAAAAGAAAAAATATAAACAAGAAATCTATATGCGAGAGCTGTGGAATTATCTCAGAAGGTATAATAGTTGAGAAGTTTCCAAACTTAATGAGACACACTAAATCACAGATACAAGAATCTCAGAAAACACCAAGCACAAAGAATAAATATAGAAGGGGGGGGGACTACATCTAGGCACATCATAGTCAAACTGCAGAAAATGAAAGACAAAATAAAATCTTCAAAGAAGCCCAGGACTTGTGAGTTGGAAACACCTTACATTTAGAGGAACAAGAATAAGAAATACAGTGGACTTCTTGTCAGAAACCATGCCAGCAAGAAGAGAGTGTAGGAAAATATGTAAAGTGTTAACGAAAGAAAACAAATAAATTGACCTACAATTCTATGCCCAATGTAATTATCCTTGAAAAGTGGACGAGAAATAAAGACTTTCTCAGAGAAACAAAGAGACAGAGTTCATTGTCAGCAGACCAGATCTTCTTTGCGAGAAATACATCAAAAGAAGACATTCTTCAGAGCAAAGGAAAATGACATAGGCAGAAACAAGAGGAAGATCATCAGAGAAGGAATAAATGAAGGTGAAATAAAATAGTATTTTTAAATTCTTAATTGATCTAAAATATAACTTCAAATAATAATGGCAACAATTTTGTTGGTTTCTTATGGCATATGGGTAGGTGAAAGAATGACTACAGTGTCATAAGAGACAGGAGAGATGAACTGGGGAAACTGTTGCAATCCACCTACACCCTTCATGAAGCAGTGTAGTGCTATTAGAGGGTGGAATGAGATTAGTTAAAGATGTATATTGGAAACTCTAGAGCAACCACTAAACTTTTTTCAAAGAAGTATAACTGCTATATAATTGAATCTAATTGATAATTGCCATATGAAATAATGTAAAATGCAAAAATGTAATCAATCAGAGCAGAAATATAGGGACAACAAAAATAAAGAACAAAAGCAACAAATAGAAAACAGTTAAAATACTGTGTATATTAATCCAAACCTATCAACAATTACTTTAAGTCTGAATGTTCTAAATATACTATTTAAAGGTCAGAAATTGTCAGAGTGGATTAACAAAAGGACTTAGTTGTATTGTTTACAAGAAACCTACTTTAAATTTAAAGACTCAGGTTAAAAGTAAAGGAATGGAGAAAGTTATACTATTGTAACACTAATTAAAAAAAAGCTGGAGTAGCTGTAATTTTCAGGCTAAGCAGACTTCTGAGCAAGGGAAGTTATCAGGGATAAAGAGCAATATTACATATTGATAAAGGTGTTAATTCTCCAAAAACACACAGCAATGGTAAAGTGTATGCACCTAAAAAGAGAGGGTCAAAAGATGTGAGGCAAAAGCTGGTAGGATAACAAGGAGAAATAGATAAACCAACCATTGTACTTGTTGACTTTAAAACCCTCTTTCTGTGATTAGTATATTAAACAGGCAGAAAACCAGTAAGTATATAGATAGCCTGCACAGAACTATTGATCAGCTTGATCTAGTTGAGGTATATATGGAATATTCCATCCAACTACAGAAGAAAACTCTTTCTTAAGTGCATATGGAACAGTCACCAAGATAGGCCACATTCTAGGCCATAAACTTCACATTAACATTTTTAAAAATGGAAATCATATGAAATAGGTTCTCAGACCACAATGGAATTAAACTGGAATTAATTAACTGAAAGATAGCTGAAAATCCATGAATATTGGGAGATTAAACAAAACACTTCTAAATCATGCATGGGTCAAAGAGGAACTCACAAGAGAAATTTAAAAATACATATTTTGAACTAAATGAAAATGAAATTACAACTTATGAAACTTGTGGGATGCAGCTATGGAAGTGCTTAGAGGGAAATTTATATTAAACATATGTATCATCAAAGAATAGAGATCTACATTCACTAATCTAAGTTTGTGCTTTAGGAAAATTTAAAAAGAAGAGCAAATTAAATTCAAAATAAGTAGAAGGTGTGAAATATAAAAATTAGAGTGGACATCAATGAAATTGAAATGGATAGAAAAGAATGAAAGCAAAGGGTGGTCCTTTTTAGAGGACAATAAAATTGTTAAACCCATAACCAAACTAACCAAAAGAGAAATGGAGGAGGGGAGAGAGAGAGAAAAGAAAAGAGAAGAAACAAATGCCCAATGTAAAAAATATGAGCGCTTTCATCACTACTGACCAATGTGTATTGGAAGGATAATAAGGAACACTATAAAACACTCCATGCCAACAAATACAATAACTTAGATGAAGTAGACCAATTCCTTAAAAGACACAAACTTTCCAACCTCATGCAAGGAGAACTGGATAATCTGAATAGGCCTATATATATATATATATATTAAAAAAGATCTGTAATTAATAATCCTCCAAAAAGAACCAGTGATGGTTTCACTGGTGAATTCTACCAAACATTTAAGGAATAAATGATACCAATTCTCCACTATCTCATCTACAATATAGAAATCAGAGGGAGGACTTCCTAACTATGATACCAGAATTACCATAGTACCAAAACTAGATAAAGATATTATAAGAAAGGAAAACCACTGACCAATATCCCTAGATGAACAAAGATACAAAAATCATCTACAAGGTATTAACAAATCAAATCAACAATGTACTAAGTAATTGTATACCATGACAAGATGTGATTTTTTCCAGGTATGCAAGGTTTATTCAGCATTCAAATATCAGTCAATGGAATCCATCAGACCAGTAAACTAAAGAAAAAAAATAATTTCACCAAATATCAAACCCATTCATGATAAAAATTCTCAGCAAGCAAAGAATAGTGAGGCACTCTCCCTCAACTTGATTAAATACATCTACACAAAAACCTATTGCTAACATTATACTTCATGGTTTGAAACTGGATGCTTTCTCCCTAAGGTTGGGAACAAAGCAATTATGTCCTCTCTCACCCCTCTCATTCAACATCCTGCTAGAGGATCTAGCTAGTGCAGTATGAAAAAAAAAAATGAATAAAAGTTATACAGATTCGGAAGGGAGAAATGAAACCATCTTTGTTCATAGATGATACTACTCTCTATGTATAAAGTTTCAATGAATCAATAAAAAAATTATTGGAACTAATAAGCAAAGATAGCAAGTCAAAAGATACAAGAATAATACACAAAAGTCAATTCCTTTCCCATATACCATTATGGAATGATTGGAATTTGAATTTGAAGAAACAATACGATTTACAATACTACCAAAAAATGAATGATTCTGTGTAAATCTTGTAAAATATGTACAGGACTTATATGTAGAAAGCAACAAAAAATAAGCAGAAATAATTAGAGATAGTCCATGTTCATGGACTGGAGAAATCAAAATTGTTAATTTGTCAATTCTTCATAATTTGTTCCATAGATTCAATGCAATTGAATTTGGATTCCAGCATACCATTTTTTAAATATATTGAAACATTGATTTTAAATTTTATACAAAAAGATAAAAGTTCTGGAGTAGTCAACACAATACTGAAGAGGAACAAATTTGGAGGACTCATCCTATCTAATTACCGTAAACCTACATTATTCAAGACAGCATGGTATTGGTGAAAGAATAGACACCTGAGACACAGAAACAGAATAAGGAACCAGAAACAGATCAACACAAATATTATCTATTGATCATTGACAAAAGACAAACTCAATTCAATGGAGAAAGGAATAGTATTTTCAACAAATAGTGCTTTCACAATCTGATAAGAATATTCTACAATAAAAACCATAAGCAAAAACAAAATATTTTGACATAGACATTTCACCTTTCACAGAAATTTTACTCAGAACTTATCATACACTTAAGTATGACATGCAAAACTATAAATCTTCCAGAAGAAAACATAGGAGAAAACATGTGACCTTGGATTTGGCAATGACATTACAATACCAAATGCATGATCTATGAGAAAAAAAAAACAAAAAAAACCCCTGATATTTGACTTTATTAAAATTAAAAATTCTGCTCTGTAAAAGTCACTATTAAGAGAATGAAAAGATAAACTACAGATTGGAAGAAAATATTTGCAAAATACATATCTGCTAAAGGACTTGTATTCAAAATATACAATGGAATATTAACAATCAACAATATGAAAACCAATCAAAAACTGATAAAGTGTATGAACAGACACCTAACCAAAACTGATACACAGATGACAAATAAGTATATGTAAAGAAGCTCAACATTATATATCAGCAGGGAGTGTATCATCAGGGAGTTGCAAATTAAAACAACAATGAAATACTTATATACATCAGTTACAATGGCCAAAATAAAAAAAAACAAAAAAAAAAACACCTGACAACACCAATGGCTAGCAAGGATACAGAGCAAGAAGACCTTTCATTCCTTGGTGGTGGGAGTCCGAAATGGTACAGCCAATTTGGAAGATAGTTTCTCACAAAGCTAAACAAAGACTTATCATATAATTTATTAATCATATGATCTGTTATTTACCCAATTGGTTTGAAAACTTATGCCTACACACAAACCTGCACGTGAATGCTTATGGTAGTTTTATTCGTAATTGTCAAAACCTGGAAGCAATTAAGATGTCCTTCCGTAGATGAATGGATCAATAAACTATTGTTTGTATATGTTTATGTAAACATATACAATAGAATATTGTTCCGCAATAAAAAAGAGCTATCAAGCTCATTAAGATAATGCATGTTCTTAATCTTAATGCGTGATCTTAAATTTGTCTTGCTAAGATTTAATAATAGGGGAAACTAGGTGCAGGGTGTATGGGAATTCTTTCTACTTGACCATTTTTCTGCAAATCTAAGAAGGTCCAAAAAAAAAAACAAATTAGCATATTAAAGTATATTAGAAAATATTTTGTGATCATGAGTTAGAATTACAATAAAAATTCCATGATAGGTTTTCCTCCATTTCCTTCAAATTCAAAACAAAAGGAAGAACATAGGAAATGGAAAGTAACTAAAACCCACATTCCTTGGATCATAATGGCATGTAAATGCCCCTATTTCCCACCTGTAGACTCCTTTAGTGAATGAAATGGAGAAAATGACAGATGAAATCATCAACTTCTAAGGTTTTCAAAATTTTATCAATTTCTCATGGAGTTATGATAGCTAATCTTCCAAGCAAGTATCCTCAAAAGCAGAATAACCTTAACTATTGTTTTTTTTTTCTTCCATATCACAAAAGCTACAAAAATTCCCTATTTTCAAGTATGTTAAATTCTATTACTTGGTGATTATAGATATATCAATATTACACAGAGACAATTTAAATATGTATCCCATGCCACTTCATTATGCAAAATTTGGTAATATAGTCAATGAATGGATTGATGTTTTTTATTGTTTTATTTAAGTTACTATAGTTAATATTCCATTATAATTCCATATAGTTATAGTTCCATAGATTAAGAATGATGAAAACCCAGATTAATATTTTAGAGTAATAAAAGATTGCTAATTGATGTTTTTAGTTGTATAGTCTGTTTCGATCACAGGCAATAGTTTATTTTGATCCAATGTGTATAAGAGATTTAAAATGAATTAAAGTGACATGATGTTTTGTAAGTCAACCATTTTAACTGATAATGACATAATTGTTTATTTTATAAAGACATAAAAAGAAATGCTTTGATTTATATGGAATTTTAAGGAATTTAGGTTTTTTTTTTCTTTTTGCTTATCTGCACTAATCTTTTAGTTAAGATATTCAGCAGAACACAGGATTTGAACATCTTATTGGGATTATTATTTAAATGCAATTTTCTCTGATTTTTAAAATATATCCCTGCAACACTGAATGCTAAGCATAGGTTTGGCATTCATGTTAACAATAGTTCAAGAAAATTACTTATTTACAAATTATTTTTTTACTGGAAGCTTCAAGGTTAAGCCTTCTTTTCAGTATGTTAGTCTGACATCCTTCACCAATTTTTCCAAATAGATTCCAGTGTATTAGATTTGAGAAGGAGTTATTAAGAAGAGTGATGACAGTCTCCTGGTTACTCTGTCTGTAATTACATTTGAGTATACCATATAGAATAAGAAATTCATTACAATTTGGTTTTCACTAAAGCATAGATCAAACTCATACTTTAAGATTATGGTAAATAAGTGTGCATAAATTTGATTATGTAAGTACTCATTTAAAAATAATTGACTATGATAAAAGTAGTAGTAAAGAGTTGCCCTTTTATTGAAACTCTAATCTTTAGTCTAAGGGTTTTCCCCTTTAGTATCATAAACAGATTGCCTTTGATGTGTCTTCCAGGTCACATCCTGCTGATTTCCTGCTGATTTCCCACAGGGTCATATCCTTCAAACTCATCTCATGATCTGCTCACATACTTGTGGCGGACATTCTTTTAATCTTGTTCCCTTTCTAAGGGTCATGTCTCCTCAGAAGTAATGTATTGAGCAGATTTGATAAAAATATATTTGAAACTTGCAGTGATTTGGTCTCAATCTTCCTTTTAATTTAGGTAGCTCTTAATTTCTTGTGGAAATTGGAAACAGAGATAGCTTGGAGAATCCAATTACCAGAATATCCTAGAGACTAATTTTAGCCAGAACTTTCAGTCTCTGTCACCATTTTTCTAAACTTCTTATTCTGTTAGATTTAGTAGTAAGGTTTTATACCTTTTTTTTACTTCATTTCTCCAAACACTGAGGAAGTTGCAGGAAAATGCCCAATAGTTAAGCACAATGGGAAAAATTTTTCATACAAAGGTTTGACTAATCTGTAAATTTAATAATCAGCATAATAAATATTAACTTTACCATCCCTGAAAATTTCTCTAATCCACAATTTGGTCCCTTTTTTCAATTTTCATATTCCCTATACTGTCAAGTAAACAATAGCAACTTTTTTATAAAATCTGATTTTCTATGCATACCATTTTTTCATGTCAAATAGTTTTTAAGTTTTATAAAATGTCATAATGTAAAGATAATCCAAAGAATTACTGGTTAATTGGAGACTTTATTCTTCACAATTACTTTAAAATTTCTTAACTCTCAACTTATCTATCTTTATTCAATTGGTGAGGAATTTTTAGATATTGCCCTTGTCGTACTGGAATAGAGGTACTATTTACTTTGAACTATTTCACATGCCATATTGCATCACAAGCATCTTAAAAATCTTTGACAAAATACTTTTATGATGGTTGTGGCCCAGATTTTGTGATTTAGTCAAATTATTATTGTGAATAGACAATGCATATTGGTAAGCATTTAATAAATCCCTCATTTTTATGAATCTGCTTTATTTTATGTTATAATGACCAAGGAAACTAAATATAACTTCAGATATGATAAATGGTATCTGGAAAAATAAAACCAGTCTCACTGGATAGAAAGTGGTTGACAATTTTAATAAGGGTGAGAGAAAATATATCTCTAAGAAAATGAAATTTTAGTGAGATCTAATAACAGATTCTAAGTCACCAAATAGGAACAATTATGATTTGTTCATGGGCATCAAAGAGACCGTGTCACTAGAGTGAAGGAAGAGGGAAATGAATAGAAATGAGCTCACAAAGGAAGGCAGATACTCTTAGAACATTTAAGGCCTTGGGTACTGATGATTGATCATTTACAGAAACTATTGAACATTAAACTGAATGAAAACTACTGGAGATCAGCACCCAAATCTCATACAGCACCAATGACTGTGCCTGGTACGTAGAGAGCTCTATAAATATTTTGCAAAGAAGTTAATTACAGAAAATAAGTAAAAGGTGGGTAAATTCTTGAGAATCATTTCATGCAATACTGCCTTTCCACCCTGCTCTTTGTGTTTTGAAAGTAAGACAACTAAAGCTTGTAAAGTTGCTTTCACTTACTTCTGTCTCTCAAATTCAGCATACTTCTCCATGCATGGAAACAACAATTACAAGGGAAAATACTATTTGACAACTTATTATGATCCCACCCTCATAAAAATGTCCCACAAACTTTTAGATGATCAATTCTAATGAACAATTTTTATTTTCATTTTTATTGCTTTCCTAACCAAGTGTATCTTTAGAATTTACCACTCTGCAAGCACCTGAAGCATTGGAATTTAATTCCTTATTTTAAATATATTTCATTGACATTTGAGTATTTAGAATAGAATTAGAAGCTTGAATCTTAATAAATAATTGTGCTGTATATCTGAAATATGCTTATATTTCTTATATTTTAGGGTCCTGAGGAACTTCTCTTAACATGAAACAATGGGGTATTCAACAAAATAAAGAATTTGACCAAAAATGGAAAATATGTTCTAAATAAGTGATCTCGTATCCTATTAGAATATGTGGGATTCTGTTGCCACTATATAATGACAATCCTTCTAACAACATGCCTGATTCCCTCCCACTGCTAAATTTTTATAGTATTTATTACATTCTAATATTATTATACTGTAATTTATTTTTAAATTCATTTTTGCAATCTGCCTCATGCCTACTGCAGTACAAACACCATATGAGTAAGAACGTTTATCTATTTTGCTCCATGATGTGGTTTGCTAAAGCTGCCATTTTGCAAAATACCAGCAATGTGTTGGCTTTTATAAGAGGGATTTATTACATTACAAATTTAAAGTTCTAAGGCCATAAAAGTGTCCAAACTAAGGCATTAACAAGAGGATACTGTCACTGAAGAAAGGCTGATGGCATCTGGAACACCTCTGTCAGCTGGGAAGGAATGTGGCTGGCGTCTGCTGGTCCTTTGCTCCCAGGTTCTGGTTTCAAAATTTCTCCAAAATGTCTCTGGGCTTCTGTCTCTCTTAGCTTCTCTCTCTCAGTTTATTCTCCTAGGGCATTTCTCTCTAAGTGTCTTGGAGTCCTCTCTTAGTTTTTCAGGGCAAACTCTGGGCTTCATTTCTTAGCATAGAATCTCCAAATGTCCCTCTGTCTTCAGGTGTCTCCAAACATCTGGGTCTGTGTGGGCTCTCAGCCCTCTTAAAGACTCCAGTGATCTAATTAAGGCCCACCCTGAGTGGATAGGGCCACACCTCCATGGAAATAATCTAATCAAAAGGTCTCACCCACAGTTGGGTGGCTCACATCTCCATGGAAACAACCTAATCAAAAAGTTCCACCCACAGTAAGTCTGCATCCACAAGACTGGATTAAAGGAAATGGCCTTTCCTGGGGTCTGTAACAGTTTCAAACTGGCACACATGATATACACCCTGTGACAAGAAGGCGGCCTGGCACACAGTTAGTGCTCAGTATGTATTTGATTAAATGAAAAATAAATGAAGATGTGGGCCCATGAATGAAACTATTGCTTGGTGTATTAGTCAGCATTCTCCAGAGAAACAGAACCACCAGGATACACACACACACACAAACACAAACACACACACAGACACACACACAGATATACATATCCATGCACACATAAATGAATGTATATGTATACCTACAAGTATTTATATGATTTATTATAAGGAATTGGCTCATGTAAACTTGGGGGCTGGCAAGTGCAAGTGCAAGCTGGAAACTGATAAATGTGAAACTGAAGTTGAGTGCTAATTCCCCAGGAGAAGCTCATTGACTGAAGTTGAAGCAGAAATTCTTCTTTGTGATTTCTGAAATCTTCAGTAGTTCTGGCTTTTAAGACCTCCAATTAATTGTATGAGGAGATTCCCCACTAAGTGAGGGCAATCTGCAGTGCTGATTGTGGATGCAGTCAGCCCTAGATACAATTATAGATGCAAATCCTTTTACAAAATACTCTCATAGTAACATTTGGACCACTGTTTACTTTGCCAAACAGAACACCATAGTCTAGCCAAGTTAACACATGAAATTAACCATCACATTTGTGTTTTAAAATATTCATGAAAATGGGAAAAGCTTTGGAGACGAATAGGTCAATATGTTAAAATGTCAGTCATATGGCAGATAGTTTCTGTTTTTTTTTTGCAGTAGACAATGATAATGAATTTCACATGGCAGAAGTAGAAGCAGAACATATTACTTGATATTGATCTCAAGATACTGAAGTTGATATTTTTAACTGCTTACTCATTTTTACATTCATGATTGATCCAAAAACCTTGTATTATGAATAATTTCACAAAACAGAGGTAAAATATTGTATACTCAGTAAACGAAACAAAACAAAACACCAATGCATCCACTGTCAATATTGCTACTACTTTTGAAATCCCTGCCTTTTTCCAACTGAATCATTCTCTTTCCTCACACAACAACAATCCCTATTCTTAGTTCTGTTAATTTCGTTCCTTCACTGTTAATTCTATTTTACCATGTAAGTATATCTCCTATTTAGGTTGTTCCCTTTTTTATGTATCTGTTCCAATTAAGTTGTATGTGTTGGTCCATGACTTGCTTTTGACACCCAGCATTGCATTTGTGTTTCATCAAAATACTGATTTGTATATACCTGTTTTCATTCTCTACCTTTGAGGTGTAATATTAGTAAATGGATACTATATATCACTATACTTTATTATGGAATGCTATTCATTCTAGTATATGTTTTTTTCACTAGAATATATAATATGTATGTATATATATGTGCATGTGTGTATGTGTGTGTGTGCATGCCTCTGAGTGTGTCTTCATTTTCCTGTTGGTAGACCTGTGGGTTCCTCCTATTTTCTTGCTGTTATAAATGATGTTTCTGGGCACAAATTTGCATATCCTTTTGAGCAAGAATTTCTTAGGCTGTTTCTCTAGAGGTGGAACTACTGTGTCATGGGGTATCCATATCTCACATTTACAAGTGTGATGAGGTGCATAATTCCATATTATGAGAGTTCTAGTTACTCCACATCCACAATACTAGATATTATCAATGTAAAAAAGCAAAAACCAGTTTACTGTTCTTTAAATGGTATCTCTTTTGGCTGGAATTTGTATTTTCCTGATTTAATAAGTTTGAGAATCATTTTGTATGTCTTTGGCCATTAGTGCTTTCTATTTTCTTTAATGTCTATTTATGACTTTTATTCATTTTCATTTAGGTTACCTGTTTTTGGTGCTTTGATTTTATTGATTTACAGATTTTTTTTATTCTAGATATAAATTACTGTTACTTATATGTGTTGAAAATAACTTCTCTTACTCTGTTGCTTTCTTTTTCATTTATGGATGCTTCAATTTTGATGACAAATTTGGTATTTATTGTGTTTAAATTAATAATCTCTTTTGGTTAGAATTTCTTACTTATTTAAGAATCTTACAGATTTTGAGATCATGTTATATTGTTTTAAATTCACTGCAAATTTTCAATACTTGCTTTCAACTTTTTTATTTTGGAAAATATTTTTGAGTGTAATGTGTTGAACCATGATCTGACTTCATTTCTTTCTTTATGAATAACCTATTCTCTCAGACCATATATGAAGCAATCCACTGGAATATGATATTTAATGAAGACCCTGTTTTATACAAAGTTTCCATATATGCATACATCTGTTTCTGGATTCTCTAGTTTCTTGCAATTGTCCATTTGCCCTAATGCAAAACTATTTAATTACTGTGTATTTATAAGTCTTGATAACATCTTGCTATTCTACAAGATAATTTCTCCTTGCTTTATTCTACTTCAGGAGAATCTTGGATATTCTTGGATTTTGTACTTTTATAAACATTTTAATAACAACCTGCCAAATTTCATGAACAAACATGTTTGGACTTTGATTAGAATGGCACTGACTCATTAATTTGGAAAGAAATGACACTCTTTCTTGAAGACATTGAGTCTTTTAATCCATGAATGTAATATCCATGTATTGGATGGCTTTCAGTTCACTGTTTATTTAAAGTGTTTCTGCCTTGAATTAGTTAAGTTTGATTTTAAATGTGGGTCCAGGGGGAGGTCAGGTGTGACACAATGGGAAACTGAGGCCACAATGCATGAGAAAAGATGGTTTGTTACTCACAGGTCCCAGGGAGGGGTTGATGGGAAGTACGATAGATTCCAGGGGTTTAACCAGTGAGTAGGGAGCACTCAAGCAGAGGGAGAGGGACCCATCTGCTAGTGCCTTCATTGTGATGTAGGGATGGAGGTTAGTAGATTTCTAAAGCAAACATGTAGGAAAAGGTGAAGAGACTGGGGATCCAAGAGTGGTGGGGTGGTTAGCATATCATTTGGGAAAACCTGTGGTGAGCTGTGTGGGTGCAATGGGTGGTGGCTGCAGATGTGGGTTTGGGCTCTGGGGAGTACATGCCCCAGGGCTGGAGAGTTGTTTATTAACTAGGTCACAGGTCAGAGTTGACCCAAGTGGCTTAGCCAAAGTCAGATGGATGCTGAGGCAGCACAGAAAAATTTGGATAATTTTAACAGTGTCTAGCCTATTATTTAGCATTTCTATTGAGATTTTATTTTCTACCATTATTTGTTTTAAGAAATTATATTTGATTCTTTTCCAAATTTGCTTTTGCCTGTTACAAATCCTCTGTTGCTTGATTTTTGTATAATCCATTTCTCTTTATGTCTTTTATATGTAGAAATTTAATATTATTAATTTCATAATCCGATATATGAAGTATTGGGTCTTTAAGACTTAAAATCTGCTGTTTGTTTGCAGTTGTGTTTTCTTCTTGTTTTCTCTTGTTCATGTTGGCATGCATTTTCATGTGTTTGGTCATTATATATGAATTGGTTGAACTTAACTTTTGGGAATACTGAGGAACCTGAATGTGAAAATTCAGGTTCACAAATTAGAAATCTAGATTTGCTACAGGTCTGCTATCCAACTGAGTCCAGTTTAATTTAGGTTCTCAATTTGGGAATTCCCAGAATGTGATAGCAGTGTGTATTAAAGCATAACACTCATGTGAGAGCAAGTTAAAGCTACAAATTCCAGCAACAGTGCTTCTACTGTTTTTGCTGATATAATTTTTCATAGATAGGATTGGCTACTTTTGCCTAGGAGTGGGTTTTTTACAGCTCAAACTTTCATCATAGGTACACACTCACTCTAGGTGTTTCTTTTCAAATTAGTGGAAACACAGGGCTTAGACTACCTTTTCCCTTGATGTGGCTAAAAATCCTGAAACTAGCTTCCTGATACTAAGCGTGTCTTCCAAAAAGGCCCAACTTCTGTGCTTAAGTACATGAATTTAACAACTTGATTGCTTTTGTGTTTGTGTGTGAGTGTGTGTGTGTGTGTGTGTACATGTGTTTTTTCATGCTCAGAAATGTTTTTAATGCTTTCTTTATATGCTTTCTTATACCGTGACTAACAACTGGATGTTTTATGAAAACAAAGCCTGTAAGAATATTTAGTCTTCTCTTCTGGAAGTGCCTAGGTCTTAATATTTTAATTTCTGTTACCTATTAACGTTCATAATTGGTATTCCATGAACCTTAAATGTAACTGGCTAATGTAAGATTTCTAAACATAATCACAAACTTTTTGTAGAAAATGTTTTCTCCTTTTTTATTCTTCCTCCCGTTTCCTTCTACTCCTATTCTTTTATTCTTAAAATACTTCCTTCCTCTTCCTTCTTTCCTTCCTATTTTCATTAAGAAAAAAATCTGGCCTAATTTTATTTTGGATACTATTTAGCAAAATATGTGATTATAAATTGTTCACAGAACATAAGGAGTTAGAAAATGGGTAGGCAGAAATGGATAGATGGGAGCTTTTCATGTGCTTTATTCTTTAGGATTCATTATTATTTGTCCCCAGTATTACACAAATTAGAGCTTTTATATTACTCCCTATGATGTATGTAACAAAGGAAAGTTTATCTCCCTAGTTAAACAAATTTCCATGTCTTAGTGAGGGAGTAGTCATTTCATATGTTTTAAATAATATATATTCAGGTAGATAGATAGCATGTAGGTATTGTATTATTAATTAAATAAAATATAGACAGTACTTTATTAATATCCAAATAAAATACAGAGAATGATTTTATCTAAAAAAGACTATGATATTGATATTGATAATACCACCATTTTGCAAATTAGGAAATCAGGCTCTGAGAGTAATTATAATATATTTAATAATTTGCAGTGGTGCAATTCTCAGTGTTCCAAATCTCTTATCCTGGATTTAGTATTTGATTATCAAATACTAATTTAGTATTTGATTGGTGCTTCTAATTAGTTCATTCTTCATAATATACTATTTTTCTGTGATATTATGTACACATTTAAACATTCCAAAGCTATTTAATACAAATAAAATACAGATTTTATATTAGGTATCCAAAGCAAAAAAGTGTCACAGAGGCTCAGGGCCAGTCCTTAGGTGACAATTTTTCCCATTTTATTATGAAAAGCTTGAAATATATGATGGTTTTGACTGCCATGCTTAATTATTATTAGTGTTTATCCAAGTATGAGGTGATTAGTATCAGAAGCATATTTAGGTGATTATAACTGGATTATTTGGTTAGTTGTTGAAGTTTTAAAGTGTTTCCCAATCTCTGATACACACACACACACACACACACACACACACACATATCCTCATTTCTACTTTGACCTTTTCCATTTTTTGGATCTGAATTATTTGTCAGAACAATGTAAATCATCAAGGTGGCTACTTTTGGACTTTTTAAAACTCTTAATTACACTTGGATCACAAGAACAACGGTTAATAAAAATGCTTTTAAAAAAAGCCACATGAATTAAAGTACCTCAGCAATTGAAAACATTTAGAGAGACTTCATCAAAGAGAAGAAATGGATGGCAAAGAAGAAAATATGATCAATAATATTAGTCATTACGGAAATGAAAAATAAAACCACAATGTGATGCCACTACAAATTATTAGAATGGAAAGAATGAGAGGAAAGAAGGAAGGAAGGAAGGAAGGGAGAGAGGGAAGGAGGGAGGGAAAGAGATAGCAAAATTGGGGAAAAGGAGGGAGGAAAGAAAAACTGACAATGCCAGTTACTGATGAAGAAACTGAGGAACTTCAAGTGTTCTACGTTGCTTGTGGGAATATAAAATGATACAATCAATTTGGAAAACAGTTTTGCAGCTTCTTATGAAGTTAAACCTACACTTATCATATGACTCATCAATCCCACTCTTAAATATTTGTGCAAGAAAAATGAGGACATGTCCAAATAAAAACCTATGTGTAAATGTTCATAGGAGTTTTCTTCATAATTACTCAAACCTGGAAACCACTCAAATATATCTCAACTGCTGAATGACATGCAAAGCGTGATATATCCCTACAATGGAATATTACTCTGCTATAAAAAAGAACCACCAATATGTACAACAACTGGTTAAATCTCAGAATCATTAAGCTGAGGGGATGTAACCAGATTTAAAGGGTTACATACTCTGTAATCCAGTTATAGTACATCCTTCAAAAAAGCAGAAAACAGATAAAAGGTAGCCAAGGCCTGGGGGCAGGGGATTAATTATAAAGGGACATGAGAACTTTTTCAGGTTATAGATATGTTCTATATTTTTATTGTAGTGGTAGTTACATGACTATAGACATTTGTCAAAACTTACTGATCCAAAAACCTAAAAAAGAGTGAATGTTACATATATAAATTATACTTCAATAATCCTGGCTTAAAAATAAAACAGATATTTTACCCAGCTTTGAATAATGAAGCATAGACAATACTAATGTCTATGAAACTTGCTTATACTTGAGCTATCTGTTTAATTCTTTGGGGTGAATACAAGCTGAAGTGAGGTGAGTTTGTAGACATTTTTCAATTCCTGTTTTGAACAGTACCAAATGTATCATTTTGCAAGCTTTCTCATCTGGGCTCCTTAACCGAAACAACATAGGAAGTGATTGAAATGACCAATTTCATATTTTCTCCCAACTAGTACCGTTCTAGATGCAAAAAAGAGTCAGCATTTAAGGGATGTCTCAGGGCAGTCGTTCTCAAACTTTAGCTTGAAGTGCAATCACCTGAAGGACTTGTTACAACATAAACTTCTGGGCCCAATTTTCAGCATTTCAGATTCACTTGGTCTTTGGTTGGTCCTGATAATTTTCATTTCATATGTTTCCCATTGATCGTGATGTGCTGGATGGAGAAGCGTATTTTGAGAATCACTGCCTTAGGGTTTTCATGCTTAATCTTCTCATAAAACCCTGGTGCAAAAATGGCCACCAGGTTTGGATAACGTTCTCTTTGCAAACATTGAGGAAATAAGAGGCTAGGTTTCAAATAAGACATATAAAATATTTATTTTCTCTGAAATGAATTGTATGCATTTTACAGTCAACTCAGGCATTGTAAAGCTCTATACTTGTTTTTAAAATCCATTTTATAATACCTATTAACTGCATTTGATGATAAATCATACTTTTATAGCTCTCACAATTGTATTAGAAGGTTATAAATATTTTATGTTTGGTCATTCATATAAGTCCTGTGCATTAAAGAACTGAACATTCATGTTTTCTAGTTGCTAAATATATTAAAAGCCAAGCTTGTTCATTGATTAATTCATCCATTCAGTAAATGCATATTGAGCCTGTAGTTACATACTAGGTGCTGGTGTTACATAAGTACAAAAAACAATAGGCAAAAATCTTCTCACATATAAGTTATAACAGAGCTTAACAATAAGTTGAAAATATAGCATTTGATATGGTAAATGGCCAAGGTGACCAAAAAACCACAACAACAGCAGAAACAGATTAAGAAATGTCTGGGATGTTGCAATTTCAGAAGCTATGTCCAGGGACAGCTTTCCAGAAGAAGTGACATGAGTTAAGGCCTTATATCTGCCATCTTACTTTTTTTTTTTTATTAAATTCAGTTTTATTGAAATACATTCACACACCATACAATCATCCATGGTATACAATCCACTGTCCACAGTATGATAACATAGTTATGCGTTCATCACCACAATCTATCTCTGAACATTTTCCTTACATCAGAAAGAACCAGAACAAGAATAAAAAATAAAAGTGAAAAAAGAACACCCAAATCATCCCCCCATCCCACCCCATTTGTCCTTTAGTTTTTATCCTCATTCCTCCACTCATCCATACACTAGATAAAGGGGGTGTGATCCACAAGGTCCTCACAATCACACTGTCACCCCTTGTAATCTACATTATTATATAATTGTCTTCAGGAGTCCAAACTGCTGAGTTGGAGTTTCGTAATTTCAGGTATTTACTTCTAGCTATTCCAATACATTAAAGCCTAAGAGGTGTTATCTATATAGAGCATAAGAATGTCCACCAGAGTGAACTCTCGACTCCATTTGAACTCTCTCAGCCACTGAAACTATTTCATCTCGTTTTGCATCCCCCTTTTGGTCAAGAAGATACTCTCAGTCCCACGATGCCAGGTCCACATTCATCCCCGGGAGTCATACTCTGCATTGCCAGGGAGATTTACACCCCTGGGAGTCGGGTCCCACATAGCGGGGAGGGCAGCGAGTTCACCTGTCAAGATGGCTCAGTTAGAGAGAGAGAGGGCCACATCTGAGCAACAAAGAGGTACTCAGGGGGAGACTCTTAGGCACCATTACATGCAAGTTTAGACTCTCCTTTGTGGTAATGAGCTTCATAAGGGCAAGTCCCATGCTCGAGGGCTCAGCACATCAAACTGCCAGTCCCAATGTTTGTGACATCAACACCAGTCCAGGTGAGGATGTCCAACACATCCGCACCTTCCCCCAGACCCTCGGGGCTGGGGAGGGGGAAGCTGTAAATATATTTTTTATTATCTGCCCAAATTACTCTGGGATGTGTCACTATTTCACTCCAGCCTATACTAACCTACCGTATCTCACTTCCTATTCAAAGTTCCATGCAATTGTGGTGTTTGAACAAATCGACTGTAGAGTTGTACCGTTTAGAAAATTTAGATCCTGTACCAAATAGATATCTATTCCCTTGGTCTCATATGGAAGTTGAAGTTTTAAAACACAATCAGTTTCAACCTTTACCCTTTGGCCTGGCTTGCCCTGGTCTTAACCAGATCTGCTTCATTCATATCACTAATTGAAGTCTGGGCTCTTTTTCAGCTTTTTTTTTTTTTTTTTTTTTTTTTGACAGTGGCTGTATGCACTAATACTGACATTCATATCTGCTGAGCTCTAGCTCTGAGTTTCAGGTGTCTCAGAGATATGCATTGTTCCAGAGACCAATCAGGTTATACACTAGGGTTCAGCATCTCAAAGTTTAGAGATAGGCATTACAATTCAGGGATAGAGTTAACTGCTGTAAGAGCTTACAATCTAGGGACTATTGCAATTATTGTATCCACGTTAGGCTATATTCTAAGATTCAATTCTGAGTTTACACATTGTAATTAGTCCATATTGGTGAGGCATCATCCCTCTCACCATGTTTTCTCCAACACTTTTACTCCTATATATATATTTTCCTACAATTTTATAGAGTTATATTCACATACCATACATTTATCCACAGTGTACAATCAGTTGTTCATGGTATCATCATAAAGTTGTACATTTATCACCACAATCAGCACTTGAACATACTGATTACTACAAGAAAAACTGTTTTTTTTTTAGCAATAAGAAAAAATGATAAAAAGAAAAATAACGTCATACAATACAATATACTAGTAAGGACAGCAAATAAACCACTACCAAGAATCCCATATTCCTCCCCTATATCCCCCTCTCATATACATTTAGCATTGGCATATTGCCTTTGTTACATTTAATGGAGGTATATTACAATGTTACTGTTGACCATAGACTCCAGTTTGCTTTGATTATGTTTTTTCCTGAATACCATTCCCTTTTCAAATTTCTGCATGGTTGACATTCATTTGCTTTCCCACATGCAAAAACATTTTTATATTTGTATATTTAGTAACAGTTATTGGTCACTCCAGTTTTTGCCACGTTATACAGTCCCAGTCTTTATCATCTATCTTTACCTCTGGTGTCATACATTCTCCTATCCCACCTCTTTCAGCTTTACTCACAGACATCTTTGTTCAGTGTACTTACAATACCATGCTACCATCACACAGTATTATGCTATCTATTTCTGGATCTATGCAATCAATCCTAAACATTCTGTAGTCCTTCAGCATCAAATGGCTGATCTCTGTCCTCTTTCTATCTCCTGGTCGCCTGTGTTGTCAGCTGTTAACTCCCAAAGTTTGTTCATTAATGTCTGTTCATATTAGTGAGACCATATAGAATCTGTCCTTTTGTTTCTGGCAAACTTCACTCAACATAATGTCCTCAAGGTTCATCCACATTATTACATGATCCATGTCTTTGTTCTCTCTTACAGCTGCATAATATTCCATCATGTGTATATACCACAGTTTGTTTATTCACTCGTCCTTTGATGGACATTTGGGCTGTTTCCATCTCTTGGCAATTGTGAACAATGCTGCAATAAACATCGGTTTACAAATGTCTGTCTGTGTCTTAAGTTTCAGTTCCTCTGAGTATATACCTAGCAATGGAATAGCTGGGTCATATGGTAAATCTATATTTAGCTTCCTGAGGAACCTCCATACTGTCTTCCAGAGTGGTTGCACCATTCTACATTCCCACCAACAATGAATGAGTGTGCCTCTTTCTCCACATCCTCTCCAGCACTTGTCATTTTCTGTTTTTTGGATAATGGCCATTCTTGTAGGTATGAGATGATATCATTTTGGTTTTGATTTGCATTTCCTTAATAGCCAGTGAAGTTGAGCATTTTTTCATATGCTTTTGAGCCATTTGTATTTCCTCTTCAGAAAAATGTCTGTTCATGTCTTTTGCCCATTTTTTAATTGGATTGTTTGTCTTTCTGTTATTGAGATTCAGGATTCCTTTATATATTCGGGATATTAAACCCTTATCTGATATGTGGTTTCCAAATATCATCTCCCATTATGTAGGTTGCCTTTTTACTTTTCTGACAAAGTCCTTTGATGTACAAAAGTGTTTAATTTTGAGGAGATCCCATTTGTCTATTTGCTCTTTGGTTGCTCGTGGCTTGGGTGTGAGGTCTAAGAAACCAACTCCTATCACAAGATCTTTACGATATTGCCCTACATTTTCTTCTGAGAGTTTTATGGTCTTGGTGCTAATGTTTAGGTCTTTGATCCACTTTGAGTTAATTTTGGTATAAGGTGTGAGATGGACATCCTCTTTTATTCTTTTGGAAATGGATATCCAGTTCTCCAAACACCATTTATTGAACAGGCTGCTCTTTCCCAGTTGCTTTGGCTTCACTTCCTTATCAAAGATCAGTTGTCCGTAGATGCGAGGGTGTACTTCTGAACACTCAATTCGATTCCATTGATCAGTATATCTGTCCTTATGCCAGTACCATGCTGTTTTGAGCACTGTAGCTTTGTAATATGCTTCAAAGTCAGGTAGTGTGAGACCTCCCACTTCATTCCTCTTTCTCAAGATATTTTTGGCTATTCGGGGCACCTTACCCTTCCAAATAAATTTAGTTATTGGTTTTTCTATTTCTGTAAAGCAAGTTTTTGGGATTTGAATTGGTATTGCATTGAATCTGTAAATCAGTTTAGGTAAAATTGCCATCTTAACTATATTTAGTCTTCCAATCCATGAACATGGTATGTTCTTCCATTTTTTCAGGTCTTGTTCAATTTCTTTTAGCAGTTTCTTATAGTTTTCTATGTAAAGGTCTTTTGTGACCTTGGTTAAGTTTATTCCTAAATACTTGATTCTTTTGGTTGCTATTGTAAATGGGATTTTTTTGTTGATTTCCTCCTCTTGTTGCACATTACTTGTGTATAGGAACACTACAGATTTTTTTCGTGTTGATCTTGTAGCCTGCTACTTTGCTGTATTCATTGACTAGTTCTAGTAGCTTTACTGTAGATTTTTTCTGGATTTCCTACATGTAGAATCATGTCATCTGCAAATAGTGAAAGTTTTACTTCTTCCTCTCCAATTTGGATGCCTTTTATTTCTTTTTCTTGCCTAATTGCTCTAGCTAGAACTTCCAGCACAATGTTGAATAACAACGGTGATAGTGGGCGTCCCTGTCTTGTTCCTGATCTTAGAGGAAAAGCTTTCAATCTCCTCCTATTGAGTGTGATGTTAGCTGTGGGTTTTTCATATATTGCCTTTATCATATTGAAAAAGTTCCCTTCTATTCCTATCCTTTGAAGTGTTTTCATCAGGAAAGGATGTTGAATTTTGTCAAATGCCTTTTCTGCATCAATCGAGATGATCACGTGGTTCTTCTGCTTTGATTTATTGATGTGGTGTATTACATTAATTGATTTTCTTGTGTTGAACCAGCCTTGCATACCTGGAATAAATCCCACCTGGTTGTGGTATATAATTCTTTTAATGTGCTGCTGGATTTGATTTGCGAGTATTTTGTTGAGAATTTTTGCGTCTATATTCATTAAAGAAATTGGTCTATAATTTTCTTTTTTTGTAGTATCTTTGTCTGGTTTTGGTATTAGGGTGATGTTGGCTTCATAGAAAGAGTTAGGTCACTTTCCCTCTTCTTCAATTTTTTTGAAGAGTTTGAGCAGGATTGGTACTAATTCATTCTTGAATGCTTGGTAGAATTCACATGTGAAACCATCTGGTCCTGGGCTTTTCCTTTTTGGGAGCTTTTTGATGACTGACTCAATCTCTTTACTTGTGATTGGTTTGTTGAGGTCATCTGTTTCTTCTTGAGTTAATGTTGGTTGTTTATGCTTTTCTAGGAAGTTGTCCATTTCATCTAAGTTGTCTAGTTTATTAGCATATAGTTGCTCATAGTATCTTCTCAATATCTCCCTAATTTCTGCAGGGTCGGTAGTTATATTTCCTTTCCCATTTCTGATTGCATTTATTTGCATCTGCTCTCTCTTTTTTTTTGTTAGCCTAGCCAGTGGTCCATCGATTTTATTGATTTTCTCAAAGAACCAACTTCTGGTTTTGTTGATTCTCTCTATTGTTTTCCTGTTCTCAATTGTATTTATTTCTGCTTTAATCTTTGTTATTTCTTCCCTTCTGCTTGCTTTGGGGTTAGTTTGCTGTTCTTTCTCTAATTCCTCCAGGTGAGCAGTTAACTCTTCAATTTTTGCTCTCTCTTCTCTTTTAATATAGGCATTTAGGGCAATAAATTTCCCTCTCATCACCACCTTTGCTGCATCCCATAAGTTTTGATAAGTTGTGTTTTCATTGTCATTTGCCTCGAGGTATTTATTAATTTCTCTTCTAATTTCTTCCTTTACCCACTGGTTTTCTAAGAGGGTGTTGTTTAGCCTCCATATGTTTGTGAATTTTATGACCTTCTGCCTTTTATTTATTTCCAACTGCATTCCATTGTGGTCTGAGAAAGTGTTTTGTATAATATCAATATTTTTAAATTTGTTGAGGCTTGCTTTGTGACCCAACATGTGGTCTATCCTAGAGAATGTTCCATGAGCACTTGAGAAAAAAGTGTATCCTGCTGTTGTTGGATGTAGTGTTCTATAGATGTCTGTCAAGTCTAGTTCATTTATCATACAATTCAACATCTCTGTTTCTTTAGTGATCCTCTGTCTAGATGTTCTATCCATTGATGAGAGTGGTGTATTGAAGTCTCCAACTATTATTGTAGAGGTATCTATTTCTCCTTTCAGTGATTGCAGTGTTTGCCTCATGAATTTTGGGGCATTCTGGCTTGGTGCGTAAATATTTATGATTATTATGTTTTCTTGATGAATTGACCCTTTTATTAATATATAGTGTCCTTCTTTGTCTCTTTTAATTGTTTTGCTTTTGAAGTCTAACTTGTCTGATATTAATATAGCTACTCCCACTTTTTTCTGGTTGTTGTTTGCATGAAACATCTTTTTCCAACCTTTCACTTTCAGTCTATGTTTGTCCTTGTGTCTAAAGTGAGTTTCTTGTAGACAGCATATAGATGGGTCCTGTTTTTTAATCCATTCTGCCAGTCTGTGTCTTTTTATTGGGGAGTTTAATCCATTTACGTTTAGTGTTATTACTGTAAGGGCAGTACTTTCTACTACCATTTTGTCTTTTGGAATTTATATGTCATATCTTATTTTTCCCTCTGTCTCCTTTTACCTTTGCTGATAATCTTCATTTCTGCACTCTTCTCCAACTCTCTGTCTCCTGTCTTTTCCTATCAGCCTGTAGCACTCCCTTTAGTATTTCTTGTAGTGCCGGTCTCTTATTCACAAACTCTCTCAGTGTCTGTTTGTCTGAAAATGTTTTAATCTCTCCCTCATTTTTGAAGGAAAGTTTTGCTGGATATAGAATTCTTGGTTGGCAGTTTTTGTCTTTCAGTATCTTAAATTTATCATGCCACTGTCTTCTTGTCTCCATGGTTTCTGCAGAGAAATCTGTACATAGTCTTATCGACCTTCCCGTGTATGTTATGGATTGCTTTTCTCTTGCTGCTTTCAGAATCCTCTCTTTGTCTTTGACATTGGACAATCTGACCAGTAAGTGCCTTGGAGTAGGTCTATTGGGATCTATTCTATTTGGGGTACGTTGTACTTCTTGAATCTCTAATTTTCTGTCTTTTGTAAGAGTTGGGAAATTTTCATTGAATATGTCTTCTATTACTCTTTCTGCCCCCTTTCCCCTCTCTTCTCCTTCTGGGATACCCATAACACATATATTTGTGCATTTCATGTTGTCACTCAGCTCCCTAAGACCCTGCTCATATTTTTCCATTTTTTCACCATCTGTTCTTTTGTGTGTATGAATTCGAATGACCTGTCTTCCAGTTCACTGATCCTGTCTTCTGCCTGTTCAAATCTACTGTTGTGTCCCTCCATTGTGTTTTTCATCTCCTCCATTGTGGCCTTCATTCCCATGAGTTCTGCCATTTGTTTGTTTAAGTTTATGAATTCTTCTTTATGGTCATCCAGTGTCTTCTTTATATCCTTCAGCTCTTTTGCTATATCTTCCTTTATTTCTTTGAATTTATTTAGCATTAGTTGCCTCCACTCCTGTGTCTCAGCTGAGCTATTAATTTGTTCCTTTGGCTGGTCCATGTTTTCGTGTTTCCTGGTATGGCTTGTTATCTTAAGTTGTCTAGGCATCTGATTCTCTTGATTAGTTTATTTTGGAGCTTGTTTTCTATCTTTTACCTGGGGGTTTTCTTGTTGGTTGGCTTTGTTCCCTGGCCTCTGTTATTCAGTTCAACTTATTCTAGACCTCTAAGTTTGGTTCTATTTATTTGATCAGAATTTTTCCCCTCTTGTTTTTTCTGTTGCTTGCTCTGCCTCTATGTAACCTTTTTGTGATTAGGTCTCCTTGGATATGGTCAACCCTAGTCAGATTTTCCCAGTCTAGTGAGGCCCAGGTCTCATTGGGAGGGTGTGGAATTTTTCTGAGAATGAGACCCTCCTATGAGGCCTTTAGAATTGGTGCTTTTCCTCTCCTGTCCATCAGGTGGCACTTGCCAGCCCGCAGCTCCCCCACCAGTGTAAGGAGGTGTGGAGACTTTGGTTTTCCTGATGACTCTGATCCTGTCGGGGGCGTGGCTGACTGAAGCCGGAATCTGAATTCCAGCCCCTGGGGTCTGAGTTCCCAGAAGGAGGACTGCCAGTTGAGCTGGACCTCCCTCCACTCTCCCAATCCTCAGAACTCCAGTTGTCTCTCAGGGGCACTATTGCCTTCTCCCCTCTCCTCTTTGGGGCCTCTCCAGGTAGATTCCTTGGTCAGCCTGAGTTGCCAATTAAAGACGGGGGTGGAGGCCTTCAGTAGTGAATACAGAACTCAAAGACACTGTGGGTACTCTGTCTCCCCCCTAGCCCAGCCTAGTCCCTGAACCTGGGCTTTCTGATAGAAAATAACCACATATATTACTTTTAGATTAAAAAAAAAAATAGAAAAGAAAAACAAGAAAAAGAAAAAAGAAAAAAAAAAGAGTCTCTTTTAAAAGTCTTTCCCCAGCCTGGAAGTTTTGTCAGTGTCAGAATAGAGCATTTAAAGATATGCTTTAGGCTATTGTCTGATAATTACTCTCCAACAGCTTCAGTTCCACCCCTGCAGGGGCTATTGAAATGCAAAAAGATAAGGGATCAGTGAGAAGCCAGAAGGGACAAAACGTAAGGGGAAAAAATGGCTTTTTTGGAGTCTGGGAATGGGTGCCCGCTTTTACGTGCCCCCACTTCTCGGAGCCCAGCCCTTCTTTAGTACCCCAGCTCCCAAAGTTAATTAATTAATTTGTTAATTAATTCTGCAGTTTAGGCTGGGTTAAGCCTCCCTTCTTGCCCTCAGCAGATTGCTGTTTTTTGTCCCCCCCCTCCCCTTTCAGGGAGCCAGCAGCAAGACAGTCTGTGAGGTCTGGGTGGGGAGGGGCGCCAGACCCCTGGTCCAGGGAACTTACAGTGTTCGCTGCGATCTCAGCTTTTCCTCCAATTCCAAACTTGCGTCCAATGTGTGACTGGTTACTGGAGACCCCCAAAACACTGTTTCATATAGTTCTTGAGTAATTGCCAGCTGCTCTAGGGGAGAGACGAAATTCTGCTCCTCACCACTCTGCCATCTTGCCCTGTCTCCCATCTTACTTTTTAAATTCTAGTTTTCTAATTTGTCTTTTTTCTTTTCTTCTATTTTGATTATTGAAAACATCATTAAAATAATTTTTATTTTTTTTTTGCTTTCTTTGGTTTGTTTCCTAATTGCATTTGTCCTGTCTTACAAGGGTTAACAAAGGTTAAAGTTGATGCTTCAAATGCTTCAACCCAAACTACTTAACTCTACTCATCCATATTTGGAACTTTTAAGGCTACATATTAGACATCATTTTGATATACCTATTAACTTCTTTGTCCTCTTTCCTTTTCATCACAAGGATTATTTTCTCTTCTTTCTGCATATCATTTCTAAGTTCTTTTAGTGTCAGTCTGTTGGTGGTTTATGCTATCGGTTTTTATCTACTACTGCTTTTTTTCTGGGTCCATAAAAGCATAAACAGCTAAAAGATCTATATTTACATCATTTATTTTATTAAGAACAGTTGCGATAGCTAAAAACAGAAGGCTTATATTTATGTTCTAAATAAGCAATGTTTTAAAGTCACATTTTCTAGAGTTCTATCATGATAAGGCCATTTTTATATGTGGGAAGTAGACAAAATATGGGAAATGAAACATCTTCCATTTCCATTATGGTATTTACTTTATGTACGATAACTTGAAGTAATGCCAATAACTTTTGGTGATTTACTGCAGCAGTGATCTCAGATAGCATGTGCTCGTCACTGAACAGTTCTAAATGAGACTGAATTGCTGATTCCCAGCATTTATCTTGTGAAGAAATGCTGTAAAATTTGTTTAAATACCTAGGAGAAAAAGTAATAGATATGTTCTTGAGATAAGATTTGTGGATGAAACATGTTCTGGTGCCACTAGTACTAATATAAGTAAATTTCCTATTAGTGGCTCTTACTCTAATCCCAATATATTTATTAAAATTTTCAGAAAACTTACACTCCACATTTCAAGAGGGTAGTAATGACACATTTAAAAAGATATCACATCATAATATAATGATTAAGGAAGCAGAAATAAGATACTTGGCCTGGGTTCAAATTTTAGCTTTGAAATTTATAAGCTCTGTGTCTCTGTATTTGTTATTTAATGTCTATGTTACATTTATATCATTCATAAAGAGGAAATTATGGTAACACCAATCCATAAGGTTGTTATATATTAGAAACATATAGAAAATTTTGTTTTAAAGGATTATTTCTTGCATGTATTATCTGATAGTTGTATCTATCAACTTCAGCAGTTGATAAAGAATGCCATGCCTCAAATAATTTTTAAAATTTCATCTCATTCGTTAATTCATTGATTAAATGTTTCTTAAGCAACTGCTACATGTATGACATTGTGTTTCAGGCCTTAGAAGATACAAAAACATAAGATCTAGTTGTTGATCTAAGGAGCATGTTGTTTAGTAGAGTAAATTAGATGTATGTGCCATATAGCAGTTAACAAATACAAAGTGGAAAGTGAATATTTCTATCTGAAAGAGGAAAATAGTGACAGAGTTTCAATGACATGTCCTCAATGCATGGCAGAGTAAAAGATAATTGATTTTCACAAAGGGTCCTGTGAAATAGAAATTGTGGTCATTCTTATTTAACAGTTATAAGCATAACAAATCAGAAATTCAAAAAACCTTTGTCCAAGTCACAAAGCCAGTCACAACTGCCAAAACCCAAAACCATGTCCAGACTGATCCAATACCAAAGCCAGCATCTTTCTTGGCTACTTCATACATTAAAGATGACAGAATTAAAAGCAATTATACTACCATATAATACCATACTTTTATTTTAACTTCTGTTATATCTGATTTATTGACCTTTAGTGGTTGGGAAGTACCTAAGCTTTACTTCAATGAATGAATTTTATTATGTGAAAACATGATGTAATTAGTATGTCTCATTTTTAAATAACAAAACAACTGCAATTAATTTCTTCTGATTTGCTATTATGATAAAGGTAATATTTTCCATAGTTTTTCAGTAAATATTAAAATCAAGGCTCAGTATTAATTTTACTATTTTATTGCATTGATTGAAACAGGAATAAAATAAGGAAAATAATCACTTAAATAATCAGTGAAGAAATGTAAAAATAAAGTTTCCATGGGGCTTTAAATAATTCTTAATATCCAGGTGGGCCAAATATCATAATCTGTCCTTTTTGTGTCATCATTGTAATATAGGTAGTTCATTCATCTGGACAATAAATGTTTATTATTAAGCCATCATACTATGTGAAATACTGTGCTTCACATAAATATTAGAATCATAATATGCTTCAGAGAACATAATGAAGAAAAAATTAGCTCTACTTTGATGTAGTATGGATTTGCCATCTTGCCAAAAGGAGTTGTCATTTGCATGAGGCCTTAAAAAATGGATAGTAGCTCCCCATGTAGAGATGGTGGTGGAGGGTATTACAGAGGCCCATAACACAGCATGAACGTCCATGGTGTGTTTCTGCAGTGAGTACATAGACTGGATTCCATCTCTTTTAGCTATGATCCACATTAATAGATTTCTCTGTTTAAAGCAAAATTTAACCATAATTCTCTTTTCCTTTAAAAAAAGAATTCCCATTGGATATAAGATAAAATCCATAGTTTCAGGGTAACAACCAAGACCTATCACAATATGCCACCCACAGGCTTCCTAAGTTTGCTTCCACCTACTCGTTTATGGAGGTTCTTTACAAAGATGGTTCTGGTTGCAGTGAAGAGACTGGAATGGGAGTGGAGTGAGCTGGAGTTTAGAAGGTAGTTTAAAGCTTAAGGTCAAAGTCTATGGCTGAACCACCAAGGACAAGAGCAAAGCATAAGAAAGTAGAATGAAAGAAGAGGTGGATTCAAGAGATTCTTTGGAGAGAGAATTACAACATGTGTTGAGAGAAATTTCAGGATTTTGAAAGATAACTCTGAATGCTCTAAGGGGATAATATAAATTAATATAGATTTTGAGATGGGTGTAATAAATTAGGTATTGGGAGTAATAAGTTTTCTTGCAGGACATTTATAGTAGTCAGAAGGATAAAATTGCTTATAAAAGAAATTAGGGCAGAAATGTTAAATGTTATGCTGGTGCTGGAACCATCACCACATGTAGAGAATATGTCAAGTGAGGAGTGGAAAGCCAATATTTAGATTTCAGGTGGGAATATGCCAGAAAAGAATTAGGAGGAATGAATAGAGAAATAAGAAAACCAAGGAAAGCATTGTTAATTCCAGCTTACAAGCTATGAGTTACTTGTCTCCGAAACACTCATCTTCATTCACACTTTATCCTATTAATTTAATCCTTATAAAAACCCTATGATGTAGATAACATTATCATGTCTATTTCATAAATGAGCAAGCAAAATGGTTAAGTAATTTGCCAAAATTCACTCAGCTAATGAAAGCTGGAACCACGATTGGAGCTTACCTAGTCTTGCCTTGGAGCCCACGCTTCTAATCATCATGCCACACTTCCTTAGGGCTGTAAGGAAAATGGTTTCAGTAGACTGGTGGAAACAGAAATCACTCTTCTTTTTGTTAAGGAGTGGATGAAAGTGGAAACAAGGCAGCTAATTCTTCCTGGAAATTGGTGGTGGAAGAAAAGGTCAAGCTTGAGGGAATGAGTGGGCCCGGAGCGCTCAACTTATTTTTTTCTTTAAATAGTTTTGAGTATGTCCTTGAATATCTTTCATAATTAGTGTCAAAGTAAGTATAAATCAAATTAGTGAATTATAGCCAAGGCTTTATAGATATAAAGCAATTAAGTAACAAGCATTTTATGTGACTAAAAATGTCAACTAGAAACAGTGATTTGACAGCCTGTCATGCCTGTCATAGTATGGTCTACTCTGATGAACTGAAATGGTCTGATTAGTTGGTTTCTTCTGCCTTTTATACTTTCATTTAAGAAGCATTTATTGGGTGTTTCCCATGTGTCAGACACTGTGCTAGAGGCTGGATATACAATCAAAACAGGACATTATTCTTGCCCCGGGAGCTTTTCATCTTAGGGTTAACCTCATGAAAGAGAATGATAAAGCTGGGTGCTTCAAGCTGAGCACGATGTGTGCAGAGAACTGAGGGCGAGAGGACTATGCTGTATTAAGGATTATACTGGATTCAGAACACCGTTAAAAGCCAACTATTTTTGGTCCCTATTGAAGAATTAGAGGATAGGCATGAGGTAAACAAGAGATATGTAAGGGTTTAATACAATCAGGTTTTAAAATGTTAAGATGCTTGCATAGAAAGCCTTTATTGATCATGATGTTTTAAAAGCAGTTTTAATAAATTACAAAGATACAATTGTTTTAAAATAAATATAGAATAATACTAATATTTAGACATAATATGGCATTAAAATATTGATCTGAAAAATCTATTTATTGATTTCTGTGTACCTGCATATTTCCCATAAATGGTCAGGTAGGAAACATGAATTATTTTTTATTTACTTGCCATTTTTCTTAGGATATTCTGCTTGGGGTCTGCTGTGGTAAAGCTGCTTACATATTGCAAGGCACCAGTGTATCCAGATAAGTTTAGTACAATTCATTATGCAACAGCCTGCCTTACGGTAGAACTCCCCTCCCCTTGCTGCCTTTCTTCCCCACCCCTTTCCTCTCCTCTCCCCGCCCCCCGGTACACTTTTGGGATGATGCTACCAATTTTAAGTACTGATCAGAGGTTAATAGATGCTGAATGGCCTCAGCTCCCACAACCTTACCAGCCAAATTCTACCAAGTATATCAAATTCATTTTAGTGAACAGGTGCAAAAATGGTCATACAACCTGCTTTTATGTGCTTGGAAACCTCTGCAGTTTTAGTTCTCAGAAATTAACAAGGTCCTACAGGGGGCGCATTTATTGAGGGGAGCTCAGTGATCTAAAGCAGGTCTCCAGAAAACCTTTTCTAAAGAGAGCCAGGTAGTAAAAATAGTAGGTTTTGTGGGCCATATGTAAACTCATGGGTGTAGCTGTGTTCCAGTGAACTTTTATTAACAAAAACAGGGAGTGGGTCACTTTTGCTGAGCAGGTCCTTGTTGGAATCCTGATGTAAAGTGCATCAGCCAGTCCTCTCCTCATGTAAAGCATTGTCCTCTCTGAAGGGCAGTGACACAAAACCAAGCACATCTCCCAAGGGCCGACGAGGACTTAGGGACTCATATACTCTTTCTAGCCAACCAAATTAGTACCTTACACTAATTAATGAACTGTCTTGTATAGATTTTCACAATAATAACTGTAATGATTCCATAGTTGTCCCTAGAATATGGATTCCTATTTAGGGTACTATAAATACTAACAAATTCCCTCCAGGAAATTAAATTATATGCAATTGTTTTACACTATGCATACCAAAGTATTTAAAGATAAGGTGTGTGTTTACACTCCTGTTACTTAAGATAAAATTCTTTAAGATATGTTGAGTATTGGACATTGGTTGTGAGGATGCATGTGTTGATAAAACAGGCAAATGGGGAGTTCGTGAGAACAGGGAGGATATTACAACTTGACATCAGGGAGGCTGGAACATGAGTGTTATTCAAGATTTGAGAAAGGGGCTGGTCATTTTCTCTGGTTTTCTCCCACCTTTTAATAACACTCAGTTTTGCTCTTTCTCTGCTCCCACTGCTTCAGTTTCCATCTGTATAAACCTTTTCTCCTTCACAACTTTATATTAGTCATAGATTTTGCTCACTTATCCCTTTGAATTTCTTTTAACTTTAGCTCTGTCAATGCTTCTTTCCTCATGGTATTCTAGCTGCTTCTTTTTGCTGCCAAATGCTTCCCACTTCAGATTTCCAGAGAAAGACTCTGATTGACAGAAATTAATCCTGTTGCTACAGAATGTTTCTTCCCTTGTTTTATTGGGGGGGAAGGGGAGTAAGGAGGGAGTTCCACACAGTATATTAGTGCTATCTTCCATATTAACTAAGCATTAACATCATATTCAATAATATACTAATCTACGGTTACATGGATGAGTGAATGAATGAATGAAGGGTTGAAGCTGAAAGTATTAACATGCATGCCATGATAATTTTTCATTTAATATTATTTGGGAGTAGAAAAAAGAAAGGCAGCAAAGTTTTATTTATTGAGAGTTCATTAAATGCTAGAAATTGTGCTTGTTTTTTCATATGTCTATTTAATATCCACAAAACCTTGTAAAGGTGACATTAAGAATATGTTTTCATTTGAGGAATTTGAAGCTAAAGAGGTATAGCTTTTTCAAACTCCTTCAATTAGTTGTAGAGATACAACTTTTACCCCAATCTGTATGGTTCCTAAACTTTCTGCTATACTATGTCTCCTCAAAAGCCAGCATAGTTGCAGGAACAGATTTCTAAGTTGAGCATCAAAGTAATATTGCTTTAAGAATTCAAGACATCATCATCAAGAGAAAGCAGGAGTTACCATGGAGCACAGCAATCCCAAAGTCTCCTTTTGATTTTCTATGTGTGTGCCTCTACTTATCCCCCACAGCAGGAGATAATCCACAGCTTGTTATTTAGGATCAGGAAAGTAGAGGTACGTGGCTACTTCCAAGGCCTGAGGCAAAACTGAATGGTAGGTGATATGTTTTTGTCATTCCATCTACTCTTCTAAATCTCACTCTTAAAACAATCTTCTCAAGCTGCCTTATAGATTTCCAAACACCTTACTTAAACTTTACTCCCAGGGTTCACCTTTTCTAGAATGAACTTTAATGTTAAATTACCCTTTTGTGCTTTATATTTTTCTTTCCTAGTGAAAAGAAAAACGCTCATTTCCATTACTGAGTCTAGCACTACTGAACAGTACAATAATTGCTTTTTTAGGAATGACTGATTGCATTCTCTCAGTGGACATTTACAATATAAAAGGACAGTTGATTAATGCAAATAATGAATTGCTGGGAAAATTGGGAAATTGTTGGGCAGGTGGCCTTCCCAGTGCCACCTGACATCCTTAGGCTATCTCACCCCTTAGCTCCTAGTGCAACAGGCATAAATCAATAGATTGAGACTATACTGGTGGGAAATTGCCCTTTCCCCTGCTTTATTATATGAAGTATCCTAAAGAGTAAGTAGTTGACCATTTGGGATAAATATGTTTATTTCCAAGGCTGAAAAATATAGTCAGGTTTAGAAAATGGTAGCAGTGAAGAACATTCGTAAAAGGGAAATTTGTCATCTATGCATTTTGCAAGAACTCTGCCTGGTGAGAGATCACCTGCACCTCCTCAACAGCAGACTCTTGCATTCTTCATTACGGGCATTAGTAACACTACTCTCTGCTTTTTCAACGATCGATATCCTTTTACATTTATAGCACATATGGCCTCACACCCTCAACCTGGTAAACACAGTTATGATCTAATTTAATATCCACATTAAAAGTATGTTTTAAATATCAGATCATTAAGTCCATAAACAACAAGGGTAATATGTGAAGGAGCTCAGCACTGCTCAAAACACATTTCAGTTGCCAACACCATAATATCCCATTTACTTTTGCTTAAAAGTGTTTGATATTGAATTTGCTTTCCCTGGACTGTAATTAACAACACTCTGAACTGCTTACAAGATTCAGTTGACTGGCAATATTAATCACACATTCACAGCCAGATTGGCTATTACATTTGATTTTTTCTTTTCTTATGTGGTCTTAGCATCTAATCACTAATTAAAACTAAGGAAATGGCCCTTTACACCATGCTCCATGGAAATTTATTTGCTTGGAGTATTTATCTATAAAGATGTTTTCCCTTTCTATTGGCTTTTGTTTCTAAATTTCTATAGATGTGGAATAAAACCAAGAAACAGTATTTCTTATCAAGAGGAGCAGTTTATTCCAGATAATTAAATCCAGTAATGTTCAGAGAAATCACAGCAAGGAGCATAAATTAGGATCTATCAAGGGATATAGGTTGTTCCTCATGAATGGATACTGACAAAACAATTTTCTGGGAAGCTTTGAAAAGTCATTTATAGTTTTGAAAGTTTTGAAAACTAGCAAATTTTATAGGGGAAAGCAACAAGGTTCTGTTCTGGCTCTTAAAATGTACCTCAGACTCTCACAGATGTTTCATTTTTGTATTTGACAGTATCTTTGAACCTGAATTTAAAAATTCTGTTCATGTACTCTTATGAATAATAAGCTAGGTTTTTATTTTTCTGGATTTGCCCCGTGCCATTTTGAGAAGCAAATAACAAAATGTAAATATCAAAATAGAATAAATTTAGAAAGAACAAGAGCTCTTCACAATGACTGTTTGTAGAACCGCTCTTTTCTTCACAAATATTGCATAGAACGCCATTGTGTATATGTATCCCCAGAATTAGACTCTAAACTTCCGGAAGGCAGGAGTGCTTTCTTCACTGATTTTCCTTTCTTGCTTAGAACTGGAGTGTAATAGACAATAGATATTTACTGAATAAACCAATGAGAAAAAATAATTTAGGTTGGAATTCCTAAATCATTATGCACAGTAGATTACTACTTGCACTTGGAAATTGTTTTTCTTCCTTGCTTATCCCTCCTTCTTTCCTTCCCTCCCTCCCTTTCTTCTTTCCTTTCTTCCTTCCCTTCCTCCCTTTCCCTGCCTCCTTCCCTCTTTCTTTATTTTCTCCTTCCCTCTTTCCTTCTTTCCTCCCTCCTTCCCTCCCTCTCTTCCTTTCTTCCTTCCTTCCTTTTCTCTTTTCTCCATAAATGGATTTGTCTGATATTATTAAGTGCATTAAAAAAAAATGAACCCAGATATATGAACTAACTTGCAATGCTTATTAGTATAACCTTTTCTTCCATTATTTTAAAAACTTAACTTTAGGCCTTATTAAAGTGCAAATGAAGAGCAGAGAGGACCAATAAAACCAAAAATTATTTGTCAAACAATAGCATTGACCCATATTAGGAAATTCTGTATGGCTTTTTTATTCAGGAGAAGTAAAAAGTAAGGAGGATTGTATGTGCTATAATTTAGATGTATGAAACTATTTTCACTTTTTAACTTAATAACCATGGAAAATATGTGGTATCTTCCTTTACATCAGATTATTCTAAAGTGAATCTTTTTCCTTTGAAAATGTTCTGGTGATTTGAGAAACAAGATGCAATTAGATAAAACATCTTCTGTACTTCCTTATGAGTTTCATTTCTGCACTCAGTCTGAGCTATAGCTTTTTTTTTTTCCTTTTTTTAAAGGACGAGAACAGTGCAAAATAGTATGCAATACAGGATTATTTGCAAATCTAAAGAATTGGGGAAAGTATCTGCAGGATACAGACTCACACATACTTGTCAAGAATGATTAACCTTTCAAAGATGATCTTTTCAAATCATAGAATAAATGAAATACTTGAATATCATGTTTCATTATTTAAGTAACACACTTTTTTTTATCTTGTTTAATATAAAAAGAAATTGAAGCCGTCTGGTGAATTTCAACCATACACCTTTTTGGGATTTATTTTGGTTTCAATTGATAAATTTTAATGCAATTGCTAAATATCATTTCAGTTCCATGCATAATTTTACACGTAAGTGTCAGTTTTTCACTGTAATCTTTTGAATGTGGATATGAAATACTATAGTAAATTTATATTTACTGGAATGTTTCTAAAAGGATTTTAAAATGGCAAGGCAAGTTATTAGCAACTCTATATGAATTGTAAAAAGTGTCTAATTTTTGGTTGCTGGTATTTGAAGTCCCATATTTCTCATTGCCTAATTATACATTTTGTCTATTATATTTGCCTAATGCCAAAAAAAAAAAAAGTCTCACAATGGATCATAAGCCTAAATTAATAAGTGGATACCTAAGACGATAAGCAGTTTGTGCTGTTTTAAAATTCTGTTTATTCTCTGCGTTATGTTTTTTGTGGCAGAGGCTATCAGGTGGCATGCAGTTTACAATTTTTATATTGGGTTTTTATTTTGCAAACTTTTTAAAGTTTTCTATTGTGTATAGTGTATTGTGATCAGAACTGTGAAATACACAACTTTTTATGATTGCCTGTTATAAAATTTCACTGTGATGTGTTTAAAATGTACACTTTAAATGTGATTTGGTGTAAACACGTTGACCTCCTATAGCTACGTTGATCATTTGTTGATTGCTTACTTTTTGATGAGGGTAAACTAAAGGAATAGAGAATGAACTGATACATGCAAATTTCCCTGAATCACATTCAAATTAGAATAAAATATTGCTTTTATCTGGCTTCTTTATTATAAGCAAAAAATAGTAATACAGTTTACTACAGTATCAAATTAGCTAAAATATTTCCAGCCTCTTGGAGATTAGATATTTTATTATTGGTTGGCTTCATTATATTCTATAAGAAAAAACTGCAGACTTAGATGCATAAAGTTGAGAGAATATATCTCTAGCTATACCTTTCTAGCATTTAGATCAGGGCCATGCAAAGTGTGAGCTACAGATTGGGGCTGGTCTACAAACTGAGTGGAACATGCATAGAAATTGAGAATAAGCATTGAAAAAACTTTCATAGCAATGGGACAGAATAATATTATATTGATTAAATCTAATAATGATTTTGGGTTTTTATTTTGTATGTTTTTGTTATTTCATTTTTTCTAGGAATTATATTGTATTTTACAAAAGGTTTGTTTTGTAATGGGTTGGGAAAAATATAACTGGTTATTCAATACACATCTTTTGGAACACTAACACATAGCACTGATATACACAGTGAAGTTTACTGAATCTGGAAATAAAACAGTAAAACGAGTGAGATGTGGAATCTCTTTCCTTGAAAGTCATTACAGGAGAGAAATGCACTCTTTGTGTCGAAAGGAGAAGAAAAGTTTCCAGTGTCTCCTATGTAGTAGTGAGTCTTTCAGACAGTTCCCAGGACACCCAAACCCTGGTATTCATGCTTTTGTGTATTCCCCTCTCCCCTTGAATTTGGGCTGGACCTAATGGCTAACTTCTAACAAATGAAAGAGTGCAGTAGAGATGGGATATCATTCCTAAAGTAGCTTACAGAAAGAAAAGCATGTATCTTACTCTCCCTCTCTCACCTTCTGTCTTGGAACCCAAGCTCTAGGGGAAGGCAGCATGATCTGAGCTGCCCCATGGAGAGGCCCTTGTGGCAAGGAACCAAGCCAGTGAGGAATCAAAGCCCTCAGACCAAAAGGTGGTTAGGTACTGAATCCTGCAAAAAATAAATAAATAAATAAAATGAAATAAAAAAAGAAGTGAGACCTTGGAAGTGCATCTTCCTTCAGTTGATCCTTCAGATGAAAACACAACCTTTATTGTAACCTTATGAAAGACTGAGGGAGCAGAATTCAGCAAAGCCATCCCCAGATTCTTGACCCTCAGAAGCTGTGAAATAATAAATGTTTGTTGTTTTAAGCCATTAGGTTTAGCTTAATTTGTAACGTGGCATAGATAACTAATGTAGTCTACCTATAAAGGTTGGTGCCTCATCTACTACCAATGCACAGAGAATCAAGTGAATTCCTGAGTACTGTAGGTAGTTGTACCTACTATTGTCCATCTAATCCTTTACTAATGATTATAACTCATTTTGGGCTTTCTTGTATACTGGGCTGTTTTTTAAATGATCTTGTTGATATTTTGGCAGTATTGTTATTTCAGTGTTTTAAAAAATCTGAAATCTAAAATGTAACAGTTGGGACAAACCCCAGTATATACACATTACACTACTTTTTTGAATTCAGCGAGGGTTCATTCCTTTACGAAGTATTCCACCTCTATAATGCTGAAGAGGAAGAAGATAGTCACAAAGCAAAGCTCCTAAGACAAGAATAGATCATACATGAGTTCACAGATATTACAAATAAGTGCACTATGAATATAACTTTATTCTATTGATAGAAGTAGCTATATATCAGGCTCTCAATTTATAGATGATGAAATTAAATAATAATAGTAATGGCAAATAATAATTATATCTAATAGACAAAAAGCAAAATCCAATGTGGAAGAGTTTTCAGTTTGCATTTACAAATAGATATATTCAAAAAAGTTATTCACAGGTATTAATCACGGGACTAGATTATCTGAAGATAAGGGACTCAGAGAGAAATAATTAGAGTTCCCTTATAAATCTTTCTTCTCTACTGCCCAACCAGTATCGACTCTAAAAGAGTTTATTTTTGCTGCTGGGACAATAGAAAAGCACAGAAATACATACTGATTCAACGATGAAACCACTGACATTTTGTTTCTTAAGACACTACTTTTTAAAAAAAAAGATTAATATTATTTTGCTCTGATGTATGATAATTAATTTTTCTTTGTTTTATGCATTATTTAGTTTATATTTTGGGTAATGCTTTATTTTCATCAACTATATATGTTCATGGCTTATAACAAACTATTACTATGTATTCAACACATACATTTTTTTTAAATTTTTATTTACATTTAGTGAAATCATTAAATGTTCTTATATTTGAGCCATATTCAGTGTTATAGTTTTATGGAGTTTTTAAACAAATATGTATTATGAACACTTTAAAAACTAAAATGCTATTATGAATGCCAAAGGAATGTGAAAAACATATGGGACTATTAATAATGATATTTTGCTTCAACAACTAAACAATAGCTAAAAGTTTGATTTACTAATTTGAGAAGTTTTCTAGGATTAGAAACGTTTCTCCAATTACCTTTAGCTTTTGATTTGTCGTTTTGAATTGATTATCATGATGTTGTCATACAGAACGTACATTTGCAACTCTGTACCTAAAACTTGTTTTGTATAATATATAATAATATTTTTTGGAATAATGCTCTTTGCTGGTTCCAGATACATCTTGATATCTTGTTCTGAAAATGTGGTAAACTCATCTGCAGATTATATGCCAAGCTAGATGATATATTGTTGGTCAGAAAGAGGAAATGAAATACTTAAACATTTTGTAAGACTGAAGATTTTGAGATAAAATCACACAGATTCAGAATATTAAGCATCTTTTTTTTTTTTTTTTTCCAAAAGAGATTTGTTTTTCTATGTGGAAATAGAGAAGTATCCCATATATATTGTTTTCTCAGATTTCATATGCCTTCTTTTATGGGGAATGTATTATATAGGATATGTAGTATAGGGATCCTTTTTAGTAAAAGACCAGATAGTAAATATTTTAGGCTTTGCAGGCCATATGGAGATATGGCCCTTGTTTTAACTACTCAACTCTGCTATAGTAGCAACAAAGCAGCCTTAGACAATATGTGGGTGTGGCTGTGTTCCAATAAAACCTTATTTACAAAAACAGGTGGTTGGTCTGCCCACAGGCCATAGTTGTTGACCCGTGGAATAGTGGGGCGGTCAAGCATGCAGGCTCTGGGCCTCACTGCTGGGGTTCAAATCTCAGCTCTACTTCTAATTACCTATGTAAGCTTTAGCAGATTACTTCATGTCTCCCTGTTTCACTCTCCTCATCTGTCAAATGGGAACAATATTAGAAGCACTTACTTCTTACAGATACTGTGAGGATTGAGAAAAAGTACTTAAATATTGTCTGGTATAGGGTAAGTGAATCATAAGTTCAAGCCTCTGTTTTTCTCAATTTCCTTAAATGAGTTAATGTCTTTATAGTTACAGTGAAGATTGCCAGTATTTATATTTCCCTATTTGTTTATTAAGGCAAGCTGTTTTTATGCCTTTCCTGGTTGTATATGGATCATACATTTTGTATATCAATGTAAATGTAAACAGGGCACAATCCATATGTATTTAGAGGGATTTAACCTAAATTTGCTGACATTTTCAGAGACAACTGAGGAATTGTCCCAATGGCACTGTCCTTGTCATATAATGTATTTTATTTATGTGATTTATCTATAGTGAGACAGACAGCATAAAATGCTCTGTAAAAAAATAAAAGGTCTGCCAAAGTGTTATAAATGAATTCTTTCATAATCCTAGGAGACCATGTGGAAAATGAGTGCTACTTGGGTAATAAATGTGACACTGGGGTTCCTGGAACAGATAGTTTCTCTCGTATAGATAATTCCTTTACACCATGACAAGGCTTTTCTTACTCTATCCTGTGATCAAATTACATGTTATGTATTTCTATACCATGCAGTTTCCTCTTTTGGCTTCACTATTTTGTGAGTTTTTCTTTCTATAATGGGGTGAATGTGTAAATGAGACTGCAATAACCTGTAACACATTTCAAAAGAACAGTGGTGTTTTCATGGCTATTTTTTTTTTTTTTTTTTTACCTTATTGAACCAGGAAAGCTTCATGTTTTCAATGAGATACTGAAATATAACAAGCAATAAGAGTTAATTTAGCAGAGATATTTTAAAGTTTTGATTGTGAGGGTTTGAGGGATATAATCATGAGATCCAGAAATCCTAAGAAATTCACCTTCCTACCTCACAGCATAGATTCATACTCACAATCATCATCACACTATTTTTACTTCTACTTACATAATATAGCAATATTTTCCCCATTAAATGGAGCAATAGATGAGTATACTTATTGATTTGATTCTAGAGATTTGAAACACAAAGTATGATTGTTGTAGGAAGGTTGAAGTGAGGGGTCTTAATGTCTTTTATATTTCTCAAAAGTCAAAAAAATTTGCTGAGATTTTACTCCTTGGGAATAAGATGTTTAAGTTGATATCTCTAGGCCCATCTTCCCTTCTTTGTATATGAGAGTAGAGGCCAGAAACTTCTCCATATTCCTGATGTGTTCATGACTATGACCTAGATGGGTAGTATTTTAGATCAGGAACACTTTTGTCTCTTACTGTTCTGTGGAAAAAGATATTTGGGAGGGGATGGGTACTTAGAAGCAAGACATAGTAAAATGGTATAGCAGGTCAGGACTGGGAAAACTGGCAGGTTAAGTAGTTTTGGACTCAGAAGACTGAAGGAAAATAGGAGATGAAGGAAAATAGGGGATGAATGAAAATTCCAGATAAACTGTCAGTGGATAAGGAGGGAATTCCAAAGAGTGCATGTTAATATCCATCACAGAGCCAAGATTTTGGATGCTTCCTTAGAATTGCTCCTTACGTCCTCTGGAAAGTCATGTGTGACCATGGTCTAATGTGAATGTCATCACTGATTATCAGATATAAGTAGGGCTGAATTTGTAAAGATTTACCTATTGGATAAGGGTGAAATCTTAAGCACAAGGGACTATTTGGATGTTCTACATCTGTTTATTCTGAGAATGTGCAGTTATGAAAGACAGAAGAGACCAGATATTAGGAGATCTCATATGTATTTTTGGTCTTCACACCTGACTAATTGTATAACTTGTGGGCTGTTCCAATTATTCACTGTTCTGTAACAAACCAGCCCAAAACTTAGTGGCCTAAAACTGCAATTTATTATATCTCAGGTTTCAGTGTGCTGACTATGCTCAGCTGGATATTTCATACTTTGAGTCTCTAAAGCAATTGCAGTAAAATCGATGCTGGGTCTTGAGTAATTTGGAAGTTCAAAATGGCTCTGCCACATGGTTGGCAGTTAATTCTGTATGGCATCTGGAAGCTCAGTTTGGGATGAAGGCTAGTGCTTTCTCCATATGGTTTGGGTTCCTTTCATGGTGGCAGCATGAAAGTATTCTTATAAACTACACTTAGAAGCCCCTAAACATCATTCTGCCATATTCTCTTGGTCAAACAAGTCATGAAGGGCAGATAATATTGAAGGAGAGGAAAATGAGATTCATCCTTTGTTGTTAGTAGCAGCATGAATGTACAGGGAAGAAAATAATTGGTGGAGGCCGTCTTTGGAGATTACCTACTATAGGTGAACTTAAGATTCTGTGAAGTTAGTGAAAACTAGCTAATGTCTCAGAACTTGCAAAGTTAACTTTCTTTGTCTCCGTATCCTATATGAGCATACTTGGAAGTTACCTTCCAAGTGAACACTTCTCACATTTAACATTACTGATTACATTCTTTCATTTCCCCTATTGTGCTTTGAACAGCTTCTCTTCATGTGCCTAGTCTGTTTTGGAATGTAACTTACTTTCACATTAGATACTGAGTTCTTGAAGTCACAGGCTCTGTATCATCCTCCCCCCTCTGCCCCCGTAACATCTATTGGAAGCACTGTAAATGTTTTTAGAATAATTGGTAAAAAATGAAATGATGACTCTCTGATGTGACATTGGAAGGTTAACAGTGTTATACTTTACGGACATTTAGCTTCAGGAGACAGGGACTCCAATGGGTTATCAAAAGGTTGTTTCCCCACTGCCTATTTCATATGTCACAATCTTCCTCCTACCATCTGCCATATATTTTATTCAAAAATCCCATTTTATATGATGTCAATTTATTAGTTATTATTTTATAACATTGTAATGATTGGTGAGAGTTATTAGCGTATGTTCCTGGTTATAATAATAATAGGAACTAAACAATTTTTAAGTTCTTAGTGTGAGCTAGAAACTATAACAGTCCTTTATATAATGCATTCAATCTTTATACATTTCTATTACATTTTTGTAGTATTGATTTTCAGAAAAGGAAACTGAAGGGTCAGAGTTAAAATAGAGTAAATGATAGATCTAGCATTTAAAACTAAGCTTTTCTTGTTTCAAAACCTCACTCTTGGCTGGGATGTCCTAATACAACTTCCTGCTTTGTTTTCTCTCTTTTTTTCTTTCTAACTTGTTAACTGAAATTGTTAACCTAGGATTTAAAAATTTGTACCAATATAAGATCTCCTTTAAATCCTCATAATTAAACTTTGAGGTATTTTCTATTTTTCATTTTTTTCCACCCTAATTCATTTGAGACATCATTCTTATGTGAATGGCATCACTGATAAAACACTGTTGCTTTTGTGGGTATCCATTTTTGGGACAAAAGTAAAAAACTGAAATTTTAAAATAATGCATTGTTAATAAAATACAATTCTTAAGTACTTAATATAATAAAATATAATTCTTAATGTCATTTGGTAAACAATTGTAATATATAGTGGGCTTCTGTCAAGTAAAAGAAAGACCAAGAGAGTACTGTTGTAAGGGTCTGTCTCCTTGTTGAATTAAATGTGGAAAGACATATCACTTTATGGAATAATTCATTGCAGCGATAGTCACTGTAATGATAAAATGCCAATAAATATAGTTGGTAATACCACAGCTGAATGTGTTTTTGTTTATATGTTTATTCATACATTTAGCCTCAGGGACTCAGATTTCTGGGTTTGCGTAATCATATGAGGTAGTTCTGCAAATCTTTGAAGAAATATCAGCCTTACCACATGGATTTTTTTTTAGTGAAACTATAATTGGATAAACTGCATCTGCCTTATGAGATGTCTCACATGAACCATAAAATGGTATTTAATTTTAGGACAGATATTAGTTAAATGTTTATCTGTTACAGTCCCATCTGTTTCAAATATAAATTTATGCAGGCATATGCATTCAATATGTGTGAATATGTAAGCATTTGCATGTTCATATATTCCAAATGATTGACTCTGTACAAAAATCCTATATGAAATACCAGATATTCTGATATCAGACTTTGGATAGGAAGATGAGTACTGTGGAAAGGTTATCACCTAAATTTTGGGGGTACAGATTGACCATAAGACTTGACACGTATCTTATTTTTGCAGGGTGTCCAAAATGTATTATCTTCTGTATTTTATGTTATACTTGTATAATACTTTTTTCCTAGAGCTTGAAAATCTTTATAATAATTGTTTAATGTAAATTGCAGAAGGTTTATTGGAATACAGGACAAGGTTGTGTCCAATAAACTTCAATAGTATCTTAATTGACCATTATTTGAAACTGGGATTCTTTGCTAGCCACTTATTCTCAAATATATCTTTCAGTAAGGTTTCTCTCCCATGTAGCTCCTCATAGCTGCTGAAACAGGATGAATGGTAATCATGACTAAGGTAATCCTCAGATTACCTCAGAGGGACTCACATCCCTCAAATATGCATTTTATGTTCATCTCTAGGGCTACCCTTTGTGGAGCGCTTTGGCGTCCAACTCCCCTATTCCTAACTGACTGTTTATTAAAATCCATGAGGACTTTGAATGCTTAAGCAATCCCTGATCTAGTTTAATGACAATCCATATTATTCCTACAAGCAATGGTAGATTTCTAAGTACAGATACAACAGTGTGGACACATATGCCAAAGATGCATGACAAACTTCATTTGGACAGTGGTTGTAACCAATTATTGTCACAGGAAACTAATTCATCTATTCTGGATATGGTGTTTATTCCTACTGATTCCCTCCCTAAACTTATATTCTGTATTCATAAGAAAATACAGTCAGACATTTGTGTATGTATTATTTTTTATAGCAAATTATCATAAGCAATATGAAAGCACAGGCATATGAGGGAATAAATAAATGATGGTATATCCACATGCAGCCTTTAAGTATTTTGAGAAAAATATTTAATACAATTGTAAAATTCTTTTAATTAAACATCGAATAAAAACATGGCTATAAAATTGAATATATAATATTATCTCAAGATAGTAAAAAAAATTGGAGAAAATTTGTTACTGGTAATCATCCTTTTGTTGTAGGATATTTTTATTCATTTGTCTTTCTATATTTTCCAATAACTCTAAATCAGTGATTCTGAAATGGGTGATTTTTTCCCCCCAAGCAACATTAGACAACATGTGGAGACATTTCTGTTTGTCACACCTTGGGAGAGGGTTGCTAATTGTAGCTTATAGGTAGAAGACTGGGTTGCTGCTACAGCCTGCAGTGCACCGGGTAGCACCCCACAACAAAGAATTATCCATCCCCAAATATAGATAGTGCCAAGGCTGGGAAACCCTGCTCTATATTGAAGAGATGTTTTAAAATTAGAAAAAAGTAGAGCATTAGAATGGCAAGGAAATTATAGTTTAAATAATATAATACCCCAAACAAATTTTCTTATGCAGACTCTTTTGTACAAAACTAACAATTATTATTTCTTTAAATATAAGAAATTGACAAATGTGTAATATTAAAATCTTATAGTGCCAGTAACTCAATAGAGTAAGTTTGGGAACACAAATAACAAGAATCCAGCTTTGTCTGTTGGAACACTCAGGCTTGGCTTCAGTCATCTGAATCTGAATATCTCTAATTAGGGGCATTTCTTGGAGTTGTTTTTCTAATCTCTGATTGGCTTTAATTTGGATCTAAATTGAAACCTGACAATACCCAATAATCTCACAAAGCTTTTTGAGACAAAAGAAAATGCACCTGAACGGACACTTGTGTGAAAATATTTTTATTTCCTATCCTGGCACATTCCTAAGACTTAATGAAGTGAGTCCATTTTCAGACCGAAAAAAAAAGTTAAGTCATGTCAAAACACAGTATTTCTAAAATAGCCAACAAGGCTAACTGCTTTGCTTTTTCACATTGTGTCAGATCTCCACAATGGCCGGACCTCTAGGTTACCCTCGACACAATCAAAAGAAACAGGCTCATGTTTTACATTATGGTTATAGATTTGTATATAGCCATAATGTCAAGCTCACTAAATTTGACCACGTTATTCTGAAGGGAGTTAATCAGTTTTAATTCTGGGTTAGATTTTACCATCATATCCTTTTTTGATACATGAACACCTAATTCCCAATAATCTGCACAGATGTTCAATATTTCAAACACTATGTGCTGCATTGAAAATGTTGCTTTCATGTTATTGGCCTTTGATGCTAACAATGTCAGTTCCATGCCTACTCATCCCTCTAGAGCCCTGTGTTATTTATGTGGATAAAGTTACTCTTGGAATGAAAACTTACCCATATTTCTTTGGGTGGTGCCACCAGTAGCTGTTCCACTTCAGAACAGTCTGAGGTGATAGCAGGAATACTTGCCTTCTTGCATTAACTACTCTCATAAACATAAGTCCTAATCAGGTTGACTGCATTTAGTGGTGGCAGTTTGGACTTCAGCTTTGAAATGTTATGTATTGCCCATGACTGTTTTGAAGGAACCACAAAAACTAAAGGATCGTCAGTAGTAATGAGAGCTTGTTCAATGGTGTTGCCCAAAGATACTGACGGAGATGACCTTGGCCCCTCTGATGAGCTCTTATTCTTTAGCACCTCCTTTATGTCATACTGTGCTTGGTATTTTATATATTTTATAGTTAATATTCATGGTAAGCCTACCAGATAGGAGATTTTATTTGTCCGGTTTTAGTCTCAAGGATCTGAGATTTAGATCATAACTCATTTAAGGTGATACATTTAATAAGTAGTAAAGCCAGACTTAGAATTCTGATTTGCCTGACTCCAAATCCATCACTCATGTGTTCATTGTCAAGCTTTAGATTATTCTTCAGAAGAGACTTAACAACATAGCTGCCCGACTTCTTCCATCCTAAGATGAATAGTTTTCATCTCAAAACAGTAAGATTTGGTTAAAAAAACAAAGATATTAAGTGAGCATGTTAGGATTCTCAGCTCATGTTTTGAGACATGCAGTGGAATAACTTAATTTGAAAACTTAGTTTTCCAAGAATTCTACCATGCTATAATTGTTTTTAAACAGAGATTTACAAAAGATATTAAGCAGTCAATATTTATTTAACCTATGCATTTGTGTTATTTTCTCTTAAATTGACTCTATATAATTGTGTGAGTTCTATCTTGACATATATCTAAGATTGACAGAGATGTCTTCTGTTGTTTTTCTTTTTCTTTTTCTTTTTGAAGTTGGTGAGGTGGGAGTGCAGAAGGTGGTGGTGAATGGTTAGATGCAATAAGAAATAACTTTTGTAACAACTTAAAATTTTTTCATAAGAAATAACTTTTGTAACAACTTAAAATTTTTCCATAAATAAATTAGGGAAGAGCATTTATTTCCATGATTAAAATAAATGCATTTCCTTATCTTATTTATGAAAAAAAATTAATTTTAATTTCATGATTAAAATATTTACTGCATGTTCCTCTTTATACATCAGAGGGTACTAGCAAATGCTTAACAGGAACATTCAACGAATCTCTATTTGGCCTTTTCTTACTCTCTAGTTTCTGCAGCTTTCCATCTGGCTGCTACACTGGGTCTAAGAGAATGGAGCATGGGAATGTTGCATCAAAGACCTTCACCATGATATGCTGCTCTTTCTTGCGACAAGTAACTGTAGGGAAAGAAGCATATTAATATGACAGTAAATGTATTTTATTTACAATAAAACATGGCATGGATGAGATAATTTCAGAAGGCTTTTAGAGTGGTAAAGAATAAATAAAATAGATTTAGTCAATTTGGCCATGCTTCCTTTATTATTTTCAGTATACATTTTTGTTGTATGGTCATACTTACTAAATAATAGTAAATGTATTGTACTGATTCTTTTCCTTATCAAAGAATTAAACTTGAGGCAAGATTTAATTAAGTGTACATTTTTCAAAATCCCAACTGCATTTTGATCAACTAATTAGATATTCAATTAACATGTGCATGATTTGCATAAAACATATTTATACTCTAGAGGCTATTGCAGAATCACTTGGTATTTTCTCCCATATATTAATGGTACTATTTACTATTGTACTAGTGGAAAATAAAGTTGCATAATTGGAAACTGGTAAGATGCTTTATAGCTTATTAGCTTATGGTAATTATCTGGATATTATAATACACATTCAATTGCAATTGAAAGTATTGCATTATAATATTTAGGAGAAGTGGTAACCTAAAATAGTCAAGCTGTTATAGTAAACATTGACTTGCAATGAAAATGAGCACATTTATTGGAAACATTTCTATAGCATGTAAACATGGTGTTCTCTTTTGATAACTATTCTTTTTTTCTTGTTCCTTTTTTATTTTATTTTATTTTTTTATAATTTGCTGCTTGCCATTTCAGGAAGTAGAGGTTTGTATACAGCTTCTGTATTTTATATTTTTTTTATATTTTATATTAATCTTTAAAGTAATTACTCACGCAACTCAATTCACATTGTTTTCCCTTGTAGGATGATTATTTCCGTGCTTGGAGTCCAGGAAAACCCTTCGATCAGGGTAAGACTCTTAGCTATTTTACAGTGGAAATCTTTACATCTTAAATCACTGTACTTTAAACATGGTATTATCCGGTTAGAATTTAAAATACTAGTAGGAGAAGTCACTATGAATAGACTCATTTATAGAACAATTATTTCAACATAATATAGGTAGAAATATAGTCAGTTAGTTAGGTATCATGGTTATGTCAGGATGTCCTTTTTTTAGATATATGTCTTGGATTACTGATTTGTACTTTTGAGCTTTTATTAATGTCTCTTTTTCATTAGTTGAAACAAGTCACCTTTCCAGTTTTCCAATGTTCAAGTGCATTCTCTAGGCAATAGATTTATTTGTGCAAAATTACAAAGAGAGTTTTCTTTTTTACTACATTCCACAATAAACCCAGAGGATGACCCTTTTAAAGTTTGAAACAAAATGAATTTCTACTTTACTAATGATATATAACCTAACAGAATATATTAATCCATGAAATGGTATCAGCTAAAAATTAGAAATAGTTTTTAAGAATGTTTAGATAATTTTATGATGGAGACATAATATGTTATTAAGAGGTGCATATGGCATTTTTCTATGTCTGCAAACTTTTGAACTTAATATTTGGGATGAATGCTGCAACAACCTCTTTGAGTGAGAACCAGTCTAGGTGGACCTAGAAATGGAATATCATCAACATTGACCCTACACTGGAGTCTGTCACTATCATTCATATACAATCTCCCTTTAAAATTAGTTTCTTTCTTAAAAACTTCATTTGATTTTGCTGTTATTATCCAGTGTGCTTATTTGTACAATCTGTATTTTAAAATTGTAAAAGTAATTTTTGATTTGGTTATTAAAACTGAAGCCAAATACATTAAAAAACAGTCAATGGTATATATTTGCAAATTTTCTTGGGGTATGAAATTTTATGATGAAATAATAAACCTTGAAAAATGGGAGTAATCTGTGATAGGTTTTTAAAAGTGAAATGTGCCATACTTGGTGCATTCAGTTATAATAAAGATGCTTCGAGTTTTATGTTGTGTGTATGTAACAATGTATTGAACTTCAATTTTTTTTTAATAAGATTATTATAGGGGAGGCTTCCACAACCTAATGTACCACAAGGCTGAGTTACTTCAATTTTCAGAAAGGTTTATACCTTACTAAGTTGTCAAACATGTATTTAGCAGTTAGGGAGAAGCCCATGACATGATAGTAGCTAATATTTCTAAAGTGTGCTGTATCTAGTCACTATGCTAAGTATTTGCTATATATTAGTTAGTCTGATTGTCATTAGGGTAACTCTGCAAAGAAATGAGGAAGTGGAGGGATTGAAGGAGGTTAAGCTCTCGCCCAAGGTCATGTTCTTACAAAGTGGCAGCATCAGGATTTGGCTTCAGGCAGTCTGACCCCCAAATCCTATTTCCTAACTCTCTATTAAGTGGTACTGCCACTCAAATGATAAGACTAAAACAATTAAAATAATAATAATAAAATAATGGCATACTACCTATATTTTGAAGTTTTTATTTTAGTAACTAATATGTACTTGAACAAATGGTAGAAATAGAGCTTTTGGCTTTATTTCTATATTTCAAAGCAATATTTTTTAGACTACCACATTCTAGATTTTGATTGAACATTTATAGGTGATAAATATGCATGGAAAAAATTATCAAAGAAAGAGAGAGAAATAGAAAAAAAATCTAGTGAGATCCATGTACTTGTTTCCTACATGCTTTTGGCTTTGAATCAAATTAACCTGCACACTTGTAGATGAGACACAGGAGTGAGGAAAATCATCCTGTTCCCATTTAATTCTGAACAAGGCACACAGTGTGCATCACCTATACAGAATAGACTTGACATGTGTTAAAGTCTAATATATTTTTCGTTCTTTCTGATGTCAGAATTGCTTTTAAGTATCATTTTCAAAAGCTGATTGATCTGTTTAACATAAAATTATTAAGAAGACTTTTTTATTTTTATAATTTCAATGTTACCATTTTCACTGCTTTATGGAAATCTCTATAATATCAATGTAAGTTGATTTTCTCCTTTTTCTGTTTTGGAAGTTTGCGTATTTCCTGAAAAGAATGAAGAAATAGTTACCTTGGCATTAATGTTCATCTGCTGATATTTATATTATTTTATCATATTAATTTAAAATCATTTTATAATTTCATCTCTATAGAATGCTCCAGAAAATATACAGTAATTAAAGTACCACTAGTGAAAACATTTAATTAGCATTTCATGGTATGAATAATATAATTTCTCAGCTTCTGTATTACACAGTGTAATGTATCTCTCTATATATGTTTTAGTATGCACATATATACCTCTAAACATACATACATAAACATAGAAACATATATTTACACATGTACAACCACAAATACATATTTGAACCTCTGTATTTGCTTCTAGGTAAAAATGAACTGATTTTTCAGATACAGCTTATAGTTTATCTTTCTGGTTTAGCTACAACTAATTTTTCATCTCAAGTTAACTTGTTTCCATAAATCAGAAAACTATCAGGTAAGTTTTCTATGCCACTACAATAGCAAGAGTTTCAGGAAAATATAAAGGCTTCAAATTAATTTAACTAAAATTATTTGATGAAGGTAAATCTGCTGCAAAAAAATGAAAAGAAAGCATACTGATGCCAAAGATAAATTGCTTTGAATTCTCCCTGTTGCATTTTCTGTGCCATTGCTTCTCTTCATTAGTATAGCTAATCATGAGTTGACACTACAGAAATCAACTGAAAAATAGTTTTAATGAGCACGTGCATCTTCTTGAATAAGGCATGAAAATTCTGTTTACTATGTCAAATTAACTGAATAGGGAAAATGCATGTATGATCCTGGAGTGGTAGTATGATAAAGATTTTAAATAATGGAGTAAATGCTTTTATCCTCATATATTATTGGAGCATAAAAATGCTGTAGCATTTAAAGAATGTTCACCTCTTTCCTTTTCACCAAATTAACCCTGTCTTGTTTTTGGTCACAGATTAATTTGGGTGTGTAACAGATAAGTCACTGAAGTTTTTAGCAGTGATTCTAGAGAGTTGTTTAGAAAATCTACTTATACTGAAGTACTCTAAGAATCATCTTTTATTCAAAAGTTATTTTCCCCAGGATGTGAAATCTAGGTGCCCTGGGGTGAAAGACTTGGATCCTTATTATATGTGCCTAATTTTCTTACTATTCAAGCCAGCTTGGAGTTGCTCCACTTGGTATCTACCATGGCAGTAAATTTTAGTAAATAAGTTTATAATCGACAAGCTGAATTTAAATAGATTTAGGGAATACAGGACAAACCAGTTTTATGTTATTGATATGGTTTCTCTGCTGCTGCAGATTTCTGGACTTAAGGGAAAGGAGTGGAGCTGTGGGCACCTGTTGACCATTCTGCTGGAGTTTTGACTGGTGGCTTGTCTAGCTCTCTACCTAAATCAGTCCCTTGGGGAAGGACAGCTAGATTCCTACAGGCTTGTTATATCCCTTTGAATTTCTCAGAAATTCATGAAGAGGTGGTATGCTAGACCATTCCTAAACTCAAGCTGCTCACATTCTAGCTAGGAAAGACAGACATATGAACAGCTAACCTTGCACCAAGATGAGCTGTTCTTGCAAGGATGGGAGGGGGATGGTCTAAAAAGAAGCAACTCTTTGAAAGGACAGCCATATGTTTAGCTATATACTTATTCATTGTTTCTGTCTTTCCAGGGTCTGTTTTAGAGCAGAAAACTTTATCTGATTTCCACCATCTTTCCCATCCATTTACAAAAATTCTTACATTGGTCAGCGGTCACAGCCTGACATGTCCTTTAGCAATCAGGATCTGGCTACAGTGAAAGAGCTGCTGAGATTTCATCTTTTATTCCCTTCAATGAACAGAGCTACCCATAGTATTGTGGCTATAATTATTTCTTATATTGAAAAAGACTTGAGTTTGAGAAAATGTACCCCTTCAATTTGTTGTCTCCCTTTTAAAACATATTGCCATACTTCTTAAGACTCAGATTACATGGATTACATTATGTAGATATTGCTTCTTTCACAGATGCTTTTTACATCCACTTGTTTTTATGAGGGTAATGTTTTCATATTCTTAGATAATATTTATTGATAGTATTCTGAAACAGTAGATAGGTCTTATCCATGCTTCACAATAGAGTCATGCTGGTAGCATAATGCTTCTTTGTTTAAGCGTTTGGTGCCTTTTGGCATGTTCTACTGGAAAAAATTGGTGTTCTCAGATTTTAAATTCATTGGGGGTAATGTGCCTGGGTTAGTACAATATTTTCTAAATGTGTGTAAGTCATTTTAAAATGTAAATTCTGAAATGTCATTTGATCACCTCATACATTAAGAGATTTTGGAGTTTTGTATCATTTTGGACAAATTCCTTGTAACGGTGTATTAGGCAGAGTTCTCCAGAGAAACAGAACTGGTAGGAGATGTATATCAAGAGACATGTTGTAAGAAATTGGTTCACACAACCATGAGGGGCTGACAAGTCAGAATTGCATAGAATAGGTTGCAAGCTAGAGACTCCAATAAATATTATGCTGAAGTTGAGTCTGAATTTCCTAGGGGAAGCTGGCTGACTGAAGTTGAGGCAGAAATTTTTCTCTCTGTGACTTCTGAAATCCTCGGCTCTAGCTTTTAAGATCTCAGACTGATTGGATGAGGAGACTCCCCACAATGTTGAAGGCAACCTCCTTTGTTGGTTTTTAGATGCAATCAGTTGTGGATGCAATCAACTGATTATAGCTTCAAATTCATCCACAAAATACCCTTACGGTAACAATCAGGCCTATGCTTCCTTGACCAAACAATTGGACATCATAACTCAGCCAAGTTGATGCATGAACTTAACCTTCACTGTCCCCCATTGTCAACTTAGCACTCATACACACTCCTTAAACAATATTGAATCTTTAAATAAGACAATAGCATAGTTGTACTTTTGTATAACAGGGTACAACTGTCCTACACACCACCAAAAATGCACTAAACCTTTGCCCAGAAGAGTATGCTAGTCCTTGCATTATATTCACTCATATACTTGATCTTGTGTAACTTAAATACTATGATATAAAATTAGTACAGCTTATGTAATCTGACAAAGGGATAAGAGAAGAAAGAAAACACACGTATACAAACATATTCATGACAAAGTAAGGAAGAAATACTTGCAAAAATTACAGTCCTTGATTCTGCAACTGGTCACATGGTAGTAGCTGGTACTGATAACTGCATTCCTCCACAAGCAATTACATATTTCTTTTGCCAGCTGTGAGTACATCAGCTGGACATGGTTCTTTGCCTGGTAGTAACTCAAACCTTCATTCCTGAAGGTTCTGGGCCATTATTATTCCTGCCTGGATTGGGATGTTGCAGTTTTCCATTGACTTTTATCACAGGGCATGGTAGTACTAAGGGAAATCCCTAAGGGATCTTCTGTATTTCAGGCAAACTTTTTCTTATCTCCACTGCATAACAGCTGTTCTATTTCCCCTTGGTAATCAGGATCAATTTCCCCAGCCAGTAGAGTAACTCCCTTCTTTGCCTGTTGATTCAGTGGCATGAAGAGTCCAAAGTGACCAGATGGTATTCTTAACTTCTACTTCATTGGAATCATTGTGGTGTTTCCTGTAGAAGCACTCCTCCCTTTAGACTTACAACCTGTAGACAAGCAGAGCGTAAGATTGTGGGGACAGGAGCAAATTTTTTTCTGATGGATCACAGGGGTAATAGTGAATGGTGCCGCTCCTGTTTCTATACCTTCAAATTTGGAACTGGATATGGGAAAAACTGCACCATAAATTGGATGTTAATTTAGAGCCTATACAGCTTCCTGGAAACCACTGTTCCAGCCCTGCCAGGTATTGCTACCAATAGGCACTGCAATTGAATCCTCAAAGGGTTAATCTACCATTATATCAATCCAGCTGCTTCAGGACGATGGGGAACATAAGACCAGTGGGCTGTTTGCTGCATTTCATTTACTGTGAAGTGGATTCCTTGATCAGAAGCAATGATGTGTTGAATACCATGATGGTGGATAAGGCATTCTGTAAGTCCACAGATGGTGGTTTTGACAGAGGTTTTGCATGTGGGGACAGCATGTCCATATCTAGAGTAAGTGTCTATTCCAATAAGAAAAAGATGCTGCCCCTTCCATGATAGAAGTGGCACAGTGTAGTCAGTTTGCACAAAGTAGCGGGATTATCATCTCAGGAATGGTGCTACATCAGGGAGTTAGTATTGTTCTTTGATGTTGGCATATTAGACACTCAGCAGTGCCTTTAGCCCATTCATAATCTCCATCTCTACTACAATGACCAATTTGTTCATGAGCCCATTGGGCAATGACAGGATTCACTGTGGTAAAAGCCTGACTGGTATCTACCAAATGGGTCATCCTATTTACCTGAATATTAAAATCCTCCTATGCTGAGGATGCTCTCTAGTGGGTATTCACATGAGACAAAGAATTATTCTTTCTTTCTTTTTTTTTTTTTTTTTTTTTTTGGCCCATTTGGAAAGGTATAGCCACATACTTTTCACCCAAACCTCCTTATCACTAGTTTTCCAATCATGTTCCTTCCAAGTCCCTTGTCACCAGCCAAAACACTGACCACAGACCATGGATCAATATACAAATGCACCTCAGGCCATTCTCCTTCTAAGAAAAATGAACCACCAGGTGCATTGCTTGGATTCCTTCTCACTGGGAGGATTTCCCTTTACCACTGTCCTTCAGGGACATCCCAGAAAGGGGCTATAAAGTTGCGGCTGTCCACTTTTGTGTGGTGTCTGCATATTGTGCAGAACCATTTGTAAACCAGGCTTGAGTTTTCTCTTCTTTAGTCAACTGATCATAGAGAACTTCCCAGGAAGCCGTAAGTACAGGCTGGGAGAGAGAAGGTAACATGGCAGGAGTGGGGGCCATGGACATTTGGGCCACTTCCTGGTATAACTTGTGTATTTAGGGCTTGCATAAACCTGATTTCATATATATATATTTCATATATATATCTTCCATTTGATGATGGAGTGCTGCTGTGTAATCCAAGCATTATTACTTGGTGGGACAGACAATACCCATTTCATGAGGGGAAACTCATGTCTTATAGTAACTTGGTGGCCTATAGTTAAGCATCTGGTCTCTATCAAGGCCCAGTAGCAGCCCAAAAGCTGTTTTCCAAAAAGGGAGTGGTTATCTGCAGAGGATGTCAGTGCTTTGAATTGATCTGCACTGTGATTCTCCTATAGGGACCTGAGAAAGCCTTCAGATAGCATCTCTGTTTGCCACTGACACTTACAATACCTTTGGATCTGTTGGATCATATGACCCACGTGGCAGAGCAACTTGCACGGCAGCCTGGACCTGTTGCAGAGCTTCTCTTGTTCTGGTCTCCCCTTAAAACTAGCAGGTTTCAGGTCACTCAGTAAATGGGTGTGAGTAGCACACCCAAATGAAGAATGTGCTGTCTCCAAAATCCAAAGCAGCCAACTAGATGTTCTGCCTCTTTTTTGATAGCAGGAGAAGCCAGATATAACAACTTATCCTTCACCTTGAAAGGGATATCTTGACATGCCCCACACCATGGAATGCCTAGAAATTTCACTGAGGTGAATGGTTCCTGAATTTTTTGCTGAATTTACCAACCATTGAAACACAAATTTCTTATAAGTATGTCTACAGTCATTGCTATGTTTTGCTCACTAGGTCCAATCAGCATAACGGCATCAATAAAATAACCAATGAGATGTCTTGTGGGAGGGAAAGGCAATCAAGGTTATCTGTGGACTAGATCACAACAGAGGGATGGAGAGTTGATGATATACCCCTGAAGTAGAACAGTGAAGGTGTATTACTGGCCTTGCCAGTGTTTCTTGTCATCTTTACTAACAGGTGTTAAGAAAAATATATTTGCAACTGAATAGATGCATATGAGATTCCAGAGGATGTGTTAATTTGCTTAAGCAGTGTTACCACATCTGGAACACCAACTGCAATTGGAGTTATTATGTGGTTAAGTTTATGACAATCCACTGTCATCCTCCTTTCTGCACAGATCAAATAGGACAGTTGAGTGGGGACATGGGTGGAATCAACACTTCTGTTTCCTTCGTCATTAATGGTGGCCCTAATCTCTAAAATCCTACCAGGACTGTGCTTTTGCTTTTGGTTTAGAGGCAGTTCTAGTGACTTCCACTTTGCCTCTCCTACCATGATAGCCATTACTCCACAGATCAGAATGAATTTGTGTTTTATGCCACTTGCTGAGTATGTCTATTCCAATTATGCATTCTGAAACTCAGGAAATAATCACAAAATGGATTTGGGGACCCACTGAACCCATGTGAGATGGCACTGGGTTTAACCTCCATTGATCACCTGACCTCCATACGTCCCTACTCTGACTGGTAGGTCACATTGATGATTTTGGTATCTGGAATTAGTGTCAGCTCACAGCTAGTGTCCAGTAACCCCCCAAATACCTGATCATTTCCTTCTCCCCAATGCACAATCACGGTAAAGTAATCAGCCAGAGGTCCCTTTTGGGAAGGATGGGAGGAAGATTAATGCTATAAATTTTTGGCAATGGGTCCTTCCCCAAGGGATCTTGATCTTCTCTTCATTTAAGGGGTTCTTGGTATGCAAAGTTTCTCAAGTCTGGGAAGTTATTAAGGGCCATGATACTCTATTTTTTTTTTTTTAATTCAAGTTGGACTTTTGTTCGCTTGATCGAGAATTCTTCTGCTTATACAGATCAAGTTAGAATTTAGTAGTCTGCCCATCCCTTTCACTTCTATTTACCCACAATTGACTAGCAAATGCCGCAGGACTCTGAGTTAGACCATTCTGATTATTTCTTTGAATCTGCTGTCCATGTGGTAACCACACCCATCTTATCTTTGGCAAGTTAGTGCAACGACTTGGCTCCTGCTAACCTTGGACCCAATCATCCCCCTTTTGTTTAAGGATTCCAGTTTGGTGGCATCAGTTCCCCAGTAATATCTGACTTATAAAGACGATGGACCACAGTGCTCTTCACAGATGATGGAGCTGCTCTGACAAATTTATTCCTCCCAGTACCAGAGACAAGATAAATACAGTCTAACATTCTGTTCTCCATAAGCCACTGGGCACCTTCAATTGCATTTTACCAGGGCAGTTCTGGCTTTTCAACTTCGTTTACTACAGGCCACCTTTTGGTCCATGTTTCAGCCAACCAACCAAACAAGCAGAGCACTTTCTAACCATGTAAGCTAAAACCATGAATGCAAAATCTTTGCCTAGGGGGTCCATATCAATAAATTCAGACTGATCCAATTTTATATTGCTTCCAACATTATCCCACACCATTATATCTTTTCCCACACATTATGTCCTGATTTCTGTCTGTATAAATTGTAAAAATCATGCAGTTCTTTTGGAGATTAGCACATCACTTTGTGGGTCATACTTTGCACCTCACCTTTCATGGTCTGCTGGGATGTATCTAGTTACTGATATGGAAATGAAGAGGGATGGTGAAAGTGGATCCTGAGTGAGATTAGCAGCGTTTCGCAAGTTACCTGCCTCAAGGGATTCCATTACAGTTTCATCTGGCAAAACCCGGTTAATCTGAATTGGTGTTGGAAGGTTGGAAAGGCTGTTTCTTCAGGGGAGACCATTACAGGTTTAACTGGCAAAGAAGACTCAGTGGAATTTAAGAGTTCAGTGTTCCCATTACCAACATTATCAGCCCGTATGTCCCATTCCTATTTTCAGGATTCCATTCCCTGTCAAGTTATGCCCTAACTTTAACAGCAGACACCCTGCAAGTTGGGAATTAAATTGCGTTGCAATTCGGCTATGCACATGATGAGACTCTGTGCTTGGTTTTAAGATATTTCAAGTCGGTGGCTCTAAGAAATAAGGGCATACATAGAAACTTTCATGTCATGTATGTGGTACATGAGCTGGGAATTTGAAGCTCTGAGCTCTTCCTTTTCTTTTTACAACTTTAAACAGCATATTTAGGAATGACCCACCAACATCAATATACTTTTTAACCTCACAAAATCCATTTAAGTATCAAATACATGGCAACCCAGAGCTTTGTCTCATATATATATATATATAGAAAGAGAGAGAGAGAGGGAGAGAGAGAGAGAGAAAGAAATTTATTAGAAGGCATTTACTCAAGTCTGAATTCCATAGGACAGGCCACAAGCACAAAGGTGATGCTGAAATTGAGTACAAATTTCCTGGAGGGAGCTGGCTGACTAAAGTTAAACTTGAGGCAGAAATTCTTCTTTCCCTGACTTCTAAAATCCTTAGTTCTGACATTTAAGACCTCCGACTGATTCAATGAGGAGACTCCCTTCATTGCTCAACTTTGTTGGTTGCAGATGCAATCAACTGTAGATGCAATCAACTGATTATAGATGCAAATCTTTCTACCATGTACCTTCACAGTAACAATCAGGCTAATATTTTCTTGACTAAGCAACTGCACACCATACCTGGCCAAACTGACACATGATATTAACAACACACAGAGTACTCAAGTGCAAATAGCCACGTCAGTTTACATCCTACATTGATTATTTAGTCCATGTTTGTAACTCTGTGTCTTAGAAACCCTGTTTTCTGAAGGAACAACTAAGAAATTATAGTCAACGTAGAAAACAACAGTGCATGCTCATTTGTGCTCTTTCAGACTTAGCAAATAATAACTATGTAAGGACTGCTAAATGAGATATCTGTCTCCTGTCATTATCCAGTTCTGACCTCTTTCTATTATAAACATATTTAATTTATTTTATACCACCATCTATGAAATCTAGAAACCAAGAATCTTGGTTGTTTTTTTGGGGGGTCAAAGGGTGGTAGTATTCCCATAGGATAAAAATTTTATAAATGTCTGTGTTTTTAATCCATGAGATGAAATTGAGATTATTGATATTCAATTTGGTTCATATCACAGTAGCCTACATATGTGTGCAAGAAGACAAGCTGTATTTATTTCTTTTCTATTATCTAATGTATTGCTAAATTCAGAATCAAATTTATAGAGCAAAGGATTCATCATATATACCTAGAAGGTGTTCATATATTTAAGAACTAATATCCTGATCTCAAACCTATTTAAAACAGCAAAACATATTTTGAAGATTGCAAAAAGAGTGGATGTATTTAAGGAGTCATAATCGAAACAGGAAACTTCCCCTGGCTGGAGCAGTGCTTCTCAACCCTAGCTATGCATTAGAATTACTTAGCACACCTTTAAAAAGCATAGATGCCTAGGCCCAATCCCTGAAGATTTTGATCTAATCAGTCTGAGAGATGGTCTGTGCTCCTGTGTGTTACTGTGTGAGTTTGTGTTTATTTTCAACTCCACAATTTGCTATTTTAGCAGATACCGTTAAAGGTCACAGGATTGAAAAATGATTTATCAAAATTATTCTTCCCAGTTATTCTTTTCAGTAGCAATGAGAATTGTTGAGAAAAAAAAAGTTGTTCTTTGGAATGTAATCAAAAGTGTCAGAGATTTTTAAATAATCTGTTTACCTTGTCAGATATGGCACCAGAAGCAGGAGCAGAAAGGTTTTGAGAGAATGGATTGTAGGAAGGAAGAAAACCCCCAAGATGAAATCACTGTTTCTCTTGTACAAGCACTTCCTTGTGTCAGGTGTTATATATGAAAATCAGTCATCTGTATTGATGTGTATTCTGTAATTTACATAGGAAACTGATACTGAGAGCAGTTGCTTAAGGTAACAAAGCTAATGAGTGTTGTAGCTGGGATTTCAAATCTTGTAATAGCGAATTTGAAGCCCATTTGATTTTTCATCCTGCAATGTTGCTGTAGGATCAGATCTTTCATATGCACTTTTTTGGTCTGTTTCTCAATTTAGACATACACCTTTTCCATGAGAGGACATAGTAGGAATGAAACAGGGAAGGACTGATGGTGAAAGGGTCAATCATCAGGTACATATTTGGTCGTATTTATAATTGCCCCAGTACAGAGGAGAGAAGGTGTTTGCAACTCACATTCTAATTTTTTATTTTTTATTTTTTATTTTTTTCTCCTCTTTCATCTTCTTTTTCCAAAAATTCCTTAATATGCTCACATATTTCTTCTTCTAGATGAATTCTAGAGTCATTTTTTTGGACTTCAAATTATGTTTAGGATCTAATTTGAGATTGGATTAAATTTTAAGATCTATTTGAGGAAAACCAACACCTCCCTAATATTGAGTCTTCCCATCCAGAAGCATGTGTGCCTCTCCATTTATCCACATCTTATTTTATGTCTCATAGAATTTACTTTAAGGCTTGCTAGATGGTAGGTTACATGAGGGTGCAGTCCAGGCTTTACTCATTTTTGGACCTCCACTAGAGCACATTGCCTGGCCATAGTAGGTGCTCATTTAATGTTGGTTGATTGGATGAATGAAGGGCTACTTTGAGCTCTCAAAGTACTTTTTTTTTAATAATTCAATTTTATTGAGATATATTCACATACCATACAGTCATACAAAGTGTACAATCAGTTGTTCACAGCACCACTATACAGTTGTGTGTCCATCACCAAAATTAATTTTTGAACATTTTCATTATCACACACACAAAAGTAACAAGACTAAAAATTAAAGTGAAAAAGAGCAATTAAAGTAAAAATTAATTTTTTAGAATATAGAAATATAGTTGTTTTAAACCGACTTACTTACACAATTGTTATCTGATAATTACAAGAGTTGGTGGATTGGGGTGGATTTCCTATGCTTGACAATATCACAGGTTACCTTAAGACATGAAGAATGTTTCAAGGTTCTATGGGAGCTTCCTATAGAATACTTTCTTGAAAGTGACTTTACTCTGAAGAATCTTGCACACAGTTCTCACTCCACTTCCTTATAAGCAATGTAGAAAAACAATACATGTGTTAGGATGTTAAAATCCTGGCACTGAAATTTAGAGGAGTCTGTGTCTGATCACTAACCCAATTAAGGAAACCCTGCTTTTTTTTAATCATATTTTTTATTGTAGAATATAACATATATACATAGAAGTGATAACTTTCCGATGCAATTTAACAAGTAGTTCGAGAGTAAATTTCAAAGACTATTATAGGTTACAGTTCCACAGTTTAGGTTATTTCCTTATTGTGAAATATAACATATCCAAAAATATATTATCTTTCAAAGCATGATTTAACAAGAGACAATAGCCTCTTCAAGAACATCAACCAGATATGTCCCCTTTTCTCGTAAGTTAACACCCCTTTTCAACATGAACAAGTTAGGGTGGTCACTGCGTGGACATCCCTGAAGATCAGGAAAGTGATTAAACTAGAGGAAGGGGTAGCAACAGACAAGATGGAATTTAACAAAGGATTATGAATACTGAATCTCTGTAACTCTATTTTTTTAACATCCCTGATGTCCAGGCTTGGCTTAGATTTTCTTCATGAATCTGTCATTCCATCCTCACATAGCACTCATTATTTGAAAACTCCTTCTTTAACTGAACTAAAATCTGCTTCCTTATTTGCATATTTCAGTACTATATTCTATAGATCAAGAACAAGTAAATTTGTCCTTCCATGTTACAATTATTTACATGTGGAAAGTAGCTAATGTGGTGCTTTTTCTAAAAACTTTTTAATTAATGTATGTTTTTGATTAGCATTCCCTGCTGCTGATCATAAAGAGGCTGGATGATCATGATCACAGTCTCTTCCAGTTCTAAGATTTCATGAATATATTAATAGATTGGCAATTTTGCTATTTAGCCCTAAATTTTAGTTTTTTTCTTTCTTCCCAGTTTATTCTTGATAATTCTGCCCAGGCTCTCTTCTGTTCAGTGCTTTAGAATTGCATTGTAGTAGTGATTCGTTCTTGAACAGCTGAAGTAAGTGGTTGATATGCAGAATAGTTGGGTGGTCATTTATTTTGGGCATGAGTTTGAATTACAGCTCTGCTAGTACAAACTGTATTACCTTATGCAAATAAGTTAATCTTGCTGTTTTTTTTTTCCTCCTTTGAAAAAATATAAATGAATTCCTAATTCACAGAGTTGTGAGACTGAAAAGTATGTAAAACCTATATACAATTTAATATGTAAAATGTTCAGAAAACTTTTTCCCTTCTCTTCCTCTCCCATTGTTGCCTTATATGTATATTTTCAGGGAAAGACAGTTTTTTTGTAAATCTTTGCTACTTTCGTTTATTTGGAAATATTTCTTTTTTCTGAAAAATTATTTATTTGTGTATCCTCTACAGTACTTTAAAAGTTTAATCAAAGAAGTTTAGTGGCCATGGAGATGATTGGGCTCAACACAGTTGCATGATAATTGTCTTGAGGGTTTTTATGAAAAATTAATCTTTCTTGATAAATTTAGAGTCACAATTTTCAAGACATTGGGAAAACTCAAGTAGTATTTTATTATGCTAAGTAATATACATCGTAATAACACAATTACATAATTATCACAATTAAATTATGTAGGCTCAGAGGTAGCACTCATAGTATGGTAGAAAGGAATACAAATCTGGGAGCAAGTGCTTCTGGGTTTTCTCTTTAGCTAATTCAATTATTAATGTCAGGAATATGTCAAACACTATTAGACTCAGTTTTCTACAGTTTCAAATGTAGGACTTTTTATAAATTAATATCAGTTTTTTTTTTCCTTTCATAATTACTTTTCCTTGTTTAACTTTAAACAATTGAAAAGAAAAATGTCTTCTTGAGTGTGGTATTATTAAAACAAATTTTTTTCAATGTTTCACTTGTAAAGTCTTGTAATAGAAGTATATTTCTATCACTTTTTAAAATGAGTTGAAAGATATTCATTTAAAGAGGTTTACAAATGGTTTTCTTTTCATTGTAAATTTAATTAGTACTTTGTTATTACTTAAACTTATTTTGAAATGATTTACATGTCACTGTCAAAAATTATAACAAAGTTAAGAAGATAGAAGTAAAAACCTACTTGTTCTTAAAACTATAAATTTTTCACCAAGTGGTGGTGAGGTTTCTTTCCCTCCAGATCATGTATATATTCCCTCATTTTTCTATTGATTAATGGTTGTGTATTGGCCATCTAAGAGGTGCTGGGCACTATATTAAGAGCTGAGGACAAAGATTCCTTGGAAAAGAGCAGATCCTAAAATGGGAAATGGTTGGTGGCTTCGCTGGACTAGTGGAGAAGGAGCTCTTTCCTTTTGGGACCACAAACACACACAAACACACAAACACATGCTTGCCAGTGTCTTAGGTAAATGAGAGTCTGAGTGCTACAGTGGGGCCTCCATTAGGTACCCACCATAATGGAAGAGGCTCGAAAGCTCAGAGAATAAACTGCATTCTGAGACAGATGGTACCAAAACAAAACAAAACAAAACAAAAACTGTAAAGATGTCAGTATTAACAGTAAACTTCAGTTTTTTATGGTTCGTAAATGTCAGAATGTTAACACATCAATAAGATACTTTAATTAATTAAAAAAATTTGCTTAATAAATATAACCTCAGCAATTACATATTATATATATATATATTAATATGTCTGGTTGATTTAAAGTGTAGTAATAGTTCTTCATACTGCTAGTCACTGCCCATCTAATTTTTTGTTATTGGAAAATTTAATGAACATGGCTTCTCTTCTAATTTTAAAGTGATTTATAAAAATATGAAATAGCACTAAATTCAGAATTCCTTAGGAATTCAACTCGATACACCCATTTTTCCTCATGATTTACTAGGAAGCTGATCTTTGTGAATGATATTTTGTATAAAATGAACAATTCTCTGATAATACGTCATTTAACATCTAAATTCAGGGCATCCCTTCCTTCTAATGACTATGCTGCACACATCATATAAAAATCTTTCCTCTGGTCAAAATATATCCATTTGCAGCCCCACTCAGACCAACTTATTGTCCATATAGAAAAGAGTTGTTGTAAGTACCTGGATTTGTACTCCAAAATCTTCCTAGACTAGTTCCCATCGTGTCCTTGCTTGTCCTTACTTGTGGTATGTGTGTGTGCTCTGACATAAATCCTCTCAGCTTTACATACTTAATCAACTGGTATTTCTGTTCTTTAAACAGATTACCTGGTTTTTGGAAGAAGCATCTATCCTAAAGATTTCATCATTTGATAGTATCATACCTATTTTACTTATTATGATAAATATTTTATAATTTAATTTGAATCTTTTGTTAGTAAGGAAGGTAAAAAATAAAAATTATAAACAATTTTAAAATAAACTATTTGACAATTTAACTTTCCTCGTAATAATGTTCAATATGTTCTGCTTCTACTTTTGCAAATTTATATCCATAAGAATAGAAGTTAACTTTCATATGACAGACAGCAGCTCAATGATTATTCAGTTTACATTTCTTACTGAAGAATGTTATTAGTTTTATGTTTATATTTACCCACCAAGTAATTTCTAAGTAAATCTCCCCCTCTCTTTCTCTCTCTCTCTCTCTCTCTCTCTCTCTCTCTCTCTCTCTCTCTCTCTCACACACACACACACACACACATACACACACACACACACAGTTAATGATCAGTGATGCTGACTGGAGAATTGGTCATACCGAAATCCTAAAGATAAATGAAAAGCAGTAGATCTCAATGAATGCTTAAATCTTCAACCTTAGTTCTATTTTTCTTTTTTTTTTTGAGATAGTATCTAACTGGAGTGTCCCACTTAAATATAGATAAATTATTGTGGCCTTAGATTTAAAAACCCATGGGCTTATCTTCACTGACATAAACATCCCTTTAGCACACATCTTCCTCCATCAAAACAGCATTTCATATCTTATGCGTTAGCTGAAAATGCTTTTCCCTAAGATATTTTATATGGGAGGAAAAAATACTTCCTAAACTACTAAATTTCCTGGGTAAATTCAGTTTTATTCAGTTATCAGGATCTCCTAGTTTTCTTACATCTGAATGACAAAAACAATATGCAATATATACAAAAAATATGTAGGGCACTTCTAGTTTTTCTGATGCTTATTTTTAAATAATATAAAATCAGGTGGCTTTCTGCTTTTTGAATGATATTCCACACTGAATATTTTTCTTTTCTCTATATCTGTAAATTGCTTAATAATTCAATATCTAAACCCTTAGTACAGTGGTCATTAAACAAGATATTATATGTTAATGTAGTGGAAAATTAAACATATTACTTCCACTAGTCGGTGCTAGACCATTTAAGACAATACAATAAACACACATTTCAGGAAATGGTCTTATATATACCTTAGTTAAGAAAATGTCTAAAATTTTAATCTATGCCTTATACCTTTCCTTAGGCAACCCTACATATGGATCTCAGAAATAATTCTACCTAACACATTTTGGCCACAACTTAGCCTTTTCTTTTAGTTATAGTGATTATTATGGAATAAAAAGCTTGCAGAATGCACAGTGAGGATGAATATCAAAATATCTATAGAGAAACTGTGGTCTGGTTGTTGAAATTGGTACCTATTTTTTATAGTGTTTTCAAATTTAGGTCAATAATATTGAGTTTGAAAACTTCATAAACCAACCGATCTAGCAATTCCAATTTAAACAATTATTTTAAATTCTTGTTATGTATATTTCTTGGTGGCTTATGATGGAAAAGCTCATACAATGACTTAAAAGTCATATTTTGGCCATCATCTTGGTTATAGATACTGGAACTTTCTGAAAGGCAAAATTATACTACTAGTTATCAGTATGAACTCATATTATGTTTAGCATTAACCAGTTGTTAGAAACCATCTTCAAACAAAAGCAAAATAATGTATTTCTTGATTTTTAAAAGGTTTAACTTACTACCTAACTTCTTTCTACTCAAATTACTTTTAAAATTACTGTTTTTTTTTTTTTTAACATTTCCTAGAAGTTACATGATAAATTGAAGGAAAATATTTTGTGCATGAAACTTAAATTCTACTGTCCCTATGAAGATTTTTTTAATGACTTTAAACTCATATTGTGTTCTCTTTTCAATGTTCTTTACACTTAAAGCCAGGAATAAATGATTTAGAATTCACTTACCCTATGTTTTATTAGAGTTAATGTGTACTCTTCATTTACTCTTGATTAAGATAATAAGCTCATCAAAGGCCAAGACCATACTTTATATCCAGATATCCTCCACAGCGTTCAGCACATCATAGGCACATACTGTATATTCACCTCTAGAGTCAAATTTAGCCATTTTTCACTCTCCAATCAGCACTTAGTTTTTCTCTTTCTGAGTATTTGCTTCTGTCTCCCTTCAACTTCTCTGCCTTTTGAAATTTAATTTGATGATCTCCCCTCCTCTTAACACTATTGTTTATTTCATGCACTTATCTCACAATAGGTGATATAACTAATTGAATTTTCTAAGTAAATATATAATAATTTTACAAATAATTACAAAATATAAGCCAATTATAATTTCCTTGAAGAAGGAACTGTCCTTTTTTTAATATACAATGTCCTCTCATGCCGAGTATTACATCTGGAAGGCACTCAATGTAATGAATGAATAAATGAGTTTGTCTTCATGAAGTATGGGGCCTGATAACTTTCTAGTTCATTATTGTATCTTGAATCGGACATCTCTTCCAATGTTTATACAAAACATTTTCATTTCTAACATTGCAATGTTGGCCTGCAGGATGGATATGTTTTGTAGATCTATTTTGTGTGATTTTAAAAGTTTTTATTGAAAATTTAAAAATTTAAATATCTCATGTAAAAAAATCATTTAATGCCTGGGATACTCTCCCCTGAAACTAACATAATAAATGTTTTATATCATACACTACAAGAAGTCTGATGGTTTGGCAGTTTCAGGAGTACTTAAGTGAGTCTTGATGACATTTGCAAGCACCCTGAGTCTTTCCACCTTCATTCTCTGTCATCTTCAGAAAACCGGCTGTGTGTTTCTTCTCTTGATCTCAAGTGCCCAAAGACACAATGTCAGGATAAAGGAGGGGGGCATTTACTTCTGTGCACCTTGTTTTGCCAGGAGAGAAACCTTCTCCCAGAGTGCTCCTGGAGACTTTTCCTTATATCTCATTTGCCAGAACAGGTTCACAAGAGCACTACCTACTTCCAAACCAATTCAAGGCAAAGAGCTTTGAGATTAACCATGACTGCCATAGACCAGTCATGATTTATCTATTTAGATTTAGAGTGGGGCACATTTCCACTATGACCATTACTCCCTGAACAAAATTGGATTTATTTTAGTGTTCAGACAGATGTAGTGAGAAAGGAGGCTGACTAATGAGTAGAGATCCAATGGTGTATGCCTCACCTGGGCACCAGCATCTCTTGAGAAATAGGATCTGCTACAACGAGTAAACAGTACTGAAGAGCTCCGAGCAGGGGCAAATAAAAACTTCTTCCTAGAGAATTGGCATCCCCGTATGCTACAGCTCTATATATGCATGTGCTTTCTCCCTCCCGCCACTGTTGTTTACGTGACCTACCTTGCCTTAGGCATTTTCGCCTGCAATGTGTAGAAAATATCTAGAAATAAATTGGTCAAATATTCTATTTTATCAAAAGTTCTTGAAATCAGAAGAATTTGATTCTTTTTAATGACACAATGATGCAAATCTTTTAAAGTTTAAGAGGAATTTATTCATCTACCTTTATGGAAAGTATAAATATGTCTTAAATATGGATTACTTTTTAAATTTCCCTTTTTTTCCCATTTGCAAATTTTATAGGTGTTTAGTCAATTGGAAGTTTTCCAGTCAGGTAACTCATCAAACTCACCTAGCGAGGTTTTTTGTTTGTTGGTTTGTTTTGTTTTTTTTTTTTTTTTTTTAAATACAATGTATGAGTCCTTTTCCCTGTGAAGACAGATTTTCCATTTTTTTCATAAACTCCACAACTTATGCATCAGACCCAGCCATGCTCCTAGCTTGAGTAAACAAGAAACTTGTCACATAACTCCTTATTTTATTCATTGTATCTCTTCTTTTTAACCCAGGGTACTCTAAGCAGCAGTTACATTTCATTTTCTATCATTTTGGGATATTTATTATGATACTTAATATATCTAATTAAAGACTGAAAAATGTCTAACGGGTGGGAGAATGGAATTTTGACTATCCTTTTGTCTCGTTCAGTTACAAGCAGATGATTTGTCTGTTGAATACAATTGCTTATTATAAAGTAAGCTATGTCTAATTATACTTAATGTGTACTTTGCATTTACTCTTCTCTTTTTTTTGTCAGTAATTTTGCTTCCTTATAAAGAATTTTCACACACATTGTTTCATTTCACCCTCACAAAATTTTTTCAAAGTCTTAGGGCAATAAGATAGTTGCTAATTCTAACAATTTCAGTTTTAAATACTCCAAGGTACATAAATATTGACAACTGCAATTGAGTTTAAATTTCAGTCTTCCGCCTTGCTAAGCTATCATGGATCTTTGTACGTTTATTAATGCTTTTATTAGTGAAATAACCTATTAGTTAACTCATTTTCTTAGAGCATAATTTTCATGAATTCAACACAATAAAAATTGTTGCCATTTGTTGACAACCTACTACATACCAACTGCATTTTAGATATTATTTCAGCCCATTCTCACACGAACTCTAGAAGTTCAATTTTTTCATTCCCATTAGTAGAGGAGGAAAATTCATACTCAGTGAGGTAAAACCACTTGCCCATGATCACACAGCTCTTCAGTGTGAGAAGCAGGATTCAAATGCATGTATCTTTTTTATTCCAAATTCTGGGATTTCTCCATGCAGTCATGCCACTTCAGAATCATCGCCCCGGCCAGCCTGATGGCTGTGCCTGCATCCATAACCTTTCACTGCAACTTCAAGTCAGCTCTCATGAGGAAACTTCTGTTACCTCAAAAAACAGGGCTGAATTCTTGTCACTCCCTCTTTCTTTGTAAAAGCATTTAATGAAACTGTTTTGACTTTTAACTTCTGTTCCCTAAAATGAAGAGTTGGCATAAGATTTTATATTTTAACTTCTTGTTGTGATTACATATATACAACTCAAATCTCTTTTTAAACCACTTCTAACTGTACAATTTTGTGGTATTAATCACATTCACGAAGTTGTGCTATCATCACCACCATCCATTACCAAAATTTTTGCAAAGAAGATGATTTTTACATTCCCTTTAGACCTTAAGTTTTAGCTTTCTAGTGTTCTACATGCCTTTTGAATGACATTAATAATTAAGTCTTTGAATATAAATGTAGGCAGATTGCAACATTTAATTCTGCCAACAATTTTTTATTCTATTTTTAAAAAGCGATGATTTATCATTTTAAGTATAAATTTAATTTTCAATAAAATTGTGACAGTGATATCGGTGGATAATGTGTTGGAGAAATTTTTTCAGCAACAGACCTTAGTAAATTTATTTTAAAACACTATTATCATCATATATAGAGATGACTAAATATCAGTGAATAAGTATTATGCCCATGTAAATTTTGCAATTTTCACATGCATTTTAGTTTGAGAGCAATAAAAGTTTTATAAAATTGGAAGAATGGGGGATCACTACCCTAACGTTGCAGTTATTTAATCAGAAAATTAAGGAACTCTCTCAAAAGTATAATAAAGATGTTAAAGATAAGCTAATCATTACCTTATTGCAATGAGGTTGGTTGTTATTCAAGATAAGGGTAGAATACTTAAAAATGAAAATAAACTTTAAAGCAAGACAGGAGATAGCACATTTAAAAGTCAAATTGACCTTTAATATAAGATAGGAGGAAGTGTGACATTAAGGGAATTTTGTGGGCTGTGAAATTAGATGTTAGGGGTTTGAATCTGGGCTACTCCGTATTAGTGCTGCAAACTTGGAAAACTTAATTAACCCTAGATCAAAGATAATATTCACAGATTAACATTTAACTTTAGTGCTACAGGATTCCAAGGGATAGTTAATGAAGAACTAAAGGAAGACAAGATATGGGAAAATTCATAGTCTGTCATTTAGGCTCAAGGTATCTTAATTGTTTATGCAATTTTATGCTCTATATATGCCATTTCCATAGTTTAAAATTTTTTGCAAAATGCATATAAAATATGCATAAAACATTTTATTCTTAAATGTTAAAAATCCTTATAAAAATAATGAAGAAATATAGATTCCACTTAATTTTGATACTCCATACTATGTAACTTTTAAACACTTTTCTTTAATAAGTGGATGTAGGAATCTATGCATTAATTTCTATCCGTTACTCATGTTTAATCAAAAATAGAGATAAAGACTGTAATTATATTTTATAGGAATCTTTTAAGTATTAATCCTATAAGTAAATAACATGTCCTATTGCATTAACTGGGCTCTAATTATTAGCGTTTAAGTAATATTGTGTCTCATAAAGTAAAGGTTAGTCTTACTGAAATAATGCTCAAATGATTCCTGTAATTACTGAACATATCCATCACATAAGCACAAAAAGCTAGGCAGAAATGAATGTAGACTAATGATTGCCTTTGATTGGAATATTTTAAAAATTATGTTAATTTATTCACTGTGGATTTAGCACATGGTATTTTCATTCTTAAACATTTTATATAAAAAGTATGTGTGTGTTAGATAAATGTTTTCACTTAAGCAGCATCTGTTCTTGAGGCTTAAGCATCTTCAGGTTTTCCATTTTTTGTTTTTGCTTTTGTTTTTGTTAAAACCCATTACCTCATACTCTTAGCCCACAAGGTTCTGATAGGTTGATAGTACTCTAACTTGGCAATTGATTATGTGACTCAGCTATGGCCCATTAGGCTTCCCTTCTGCCTATTCTCAATTTCGGGATGAGAACATAATCCAAAACAGGTCATTTATACTTGATTCTCAGACATGTGGGGGATTTATAGGAACAAGAAGTTCTCTTTTTACATCTGTATCTATATAAAATATACACCTATATAATATGACTGTCATCAGAAGTCTAAAGAGCATCACACATAGGAAGGCAGTGTTGAGAGATGAAGCAAACGAGACCTAGTTCTGAACATACCATTTGGGCCCAGGATCCAGCCTAGAGTGAACTGTAATCATAGATTAGATTCATTTTTCTTTCATTTTCTTTTTTTTTTTTTTTTTTTTTTGGTAAAGCCATGTTTAGTAAGATTTCTCTAATGCCCAAATGAAAGGGTCCTAATTATATAGAAAGTAATAGTTGGAAGTACAGTGCAACAAATACTAAATGTTGTTGGCTGAGCTGAATAGGGTCCAGAGCCGACGAGAGTCCCAGTGCCAGTGTAAGAAGTTGGCATTCCATGCTTCATTATAAGAATGCACTGGGTATTCTGTGACCATTGGTGTCTGGGGTCTTAATAACATGTCCCTGATGAGGCTCATCCTGGAGGAGGCCTTCTAAATAATTGTTCTTTCTCCTGAAAGTTCCATGTGTTGATAACATATATAATTACATTTTCTCATTGCTTTGTGTTATATTTTCTCTGGTCTTGTATTTCAGCAATTTAAAAGGAAAAAAAAAAGATAAAAATAAAGAACTGAAAAGTCTTTGACCTTAAAAGCTAAAGATTCACTTAATTATATTAGGTCTGAGACAGGTTCCAGAAAATACTTAATTTAACCAAATTATGTCAAATTAAATAGTTGGTCTGAACCAGGTTTTCTTCAAAGGTCAAAGCTCCTTCCTATACTAAGTTAGTCCTTCTAGATGACACATTAATCTATAGCAGCTTCTTTGTTTCTCTTCCGTGTGGCACCAGCAACAGAGGACAGTTAATGGGCCTCCCAGCTTTCATGCTTGAGAAACATGCATATGGAGCCTGAACTCTGAAAACAATAAGCTGATTGGGCACGGACAATGAAGATGTGTTGGGATTTCTAAAATCCTTAAGGAAGGTGACATCTTACTGGAAAATCATTTATCTGGGTAATTTAGATGAACCACAAACAAATATCCATGCCTACGCCCCTGCTTTGAGATGAAAAAGAGTTGCCTCAGTGATGAGAGAGTTAAGTAGCAAGTCTCCTCCAGTCTCCTTTTAAAGAAATGCATAATTTATAAACCTAAGTTTTCTGCCTACATTACCGCTTGATAACTGCCAAGCTATTTCAGGCACTAAGAATAAAATAGGGAACTACATTCAAAATCTCACCCAGGAAGAAGCAAATATTCAATGTAATCTCTGAGACTAAAATTACAAACTAATCAAGTACTATGTATATCCTGAAATGCTCTTTGGATGTTTGCATAACAGGATAACAGGTATCCATCACCCAGATCCATAAATTTTAAGAGATTTAAAACCATAAAAATGTAGAATATCATTGATTTTCATTAGAATATAGAATAAACAAACATATGACTTTTTAATTTTGCTTTGCTACTAGCTGTGTGTTTTCATTTTAATAGATTGCTGATAGCAAAGAAGGATAAAAAAAGTAAATACAATAGAAAGTACTGCCTTCTTTATAAAAAAGTTTTATATTTTGAAGATATTGGCTACTTTATCAGAAGTGTTTCATTTGAAAGCCCAATAGATAACACTCTAAAATGAGCCCACGTGACTGTATAAGCAAGAGGATGTAAAAAAAAAAAAAATTATTTTTTTCTGCACCTGGCTTGCAGCAGGACTAAAGGTATTTTTTGTTTGGAACTGTCACTTGGAACAAGACTGTAAGGGGTATAAATAAATAAAATAGATCAAGGAAGACAAGTGGTATGACTGAAGGAAAAGAAACTCCCGATCTTTGGGTGTTTTTCAAATTTAAAACAGAGAAGAAAAACAGATAAGGGCAACTGTGAGGCTAATCAGCCCTAAATATACAAGGAAATACATTTTGACATGTCATAAAGGAGTACTAAATGGTACTGAAATATTTGAGGCAATTTGTGTTTCTTATTAAGAATGCCCCTTTCTATCAATGGATGACTATATCAATAGGGAGATTCTGATTTAAATTTTACTTTTTGACAAGATATGTTAAATGGTCTTTCAAAACATTTTAAAATATGAAGATTGACTAAGCGATTATTTTACTGGGAGCTATTTTCATCAGAAGCTCAAATATAATCTTTGGCTTTATTTATTTTATTTAAGTGTGGTAAAGAATTTAATTCAAGTCCTGGCATAAAGGGTGGGGGAAGTATGGGTTATTAAGGTGGGAATGGCTTGGAACAGAGTTGCCCACTGTCTTGGTCTGCCAGGCTGCTATGACAAATGCATACGATGGGTTGGCTTAAACAATGGGAACTTATTTGCTCACGATTTTGAGGCTAGGAAAAATTCAAAATTGAGGCATCGGCAAGGCAATGTTTTCTCCCCAAGGTCTATTACACTCTGGTGCTGGCTGTCCAGGATCCATGGGGCTCTTTGGCTGGTTTCTCTGCGTTGTATCATGTGGCACGACCCTCTCCTTTATCTTTCCGGTTCCATTGACTTCTAATTGCTAGCTTCCCTCACTGTGTCTGAATTTCTGCTTCTCAGGACTCCACTAATCTGGATTAAGGCCCAACCTCATTCAGTTGGGCCACATCTTGACAAAAATAACATCTTCAAGAGATCTTATTTACAATGGGTTCACACACTCAAGAATTTGGGTAAAGATTAAGAATATGTTTAGGGGGTTCAGAACTCATTCTGCCACACTATCCCTTTGCAATGGGAATAAAGATTTAACTAAACGAAGACAGAACTAATTCTAGTGCCAGGACACTAATTAGTGTATTGTAGCAAAGTATACTTGCAGGGAAAGAAGATGGAGAATTGATTACCAAGACTAGAAAATTACAGATTTCAGGGTTAGAGAGAAACGTAATGTCATATGTGGGACATGCGATCAAAGGTGGGCTTGCAATTAGATTTGTGTATGGTGAATCCATCTCAAAGTGCTAAACTGGAACTTTTAAATTCCATTCTGCCTCAGGAAAGGTGGGTCCCTTAAGGACTTGCACTGAGCTGGCAAGTGAGGTTTCTAATTTCTCATACTAGGATATAACTTTACTTCATATCGTCTAGTAATTTCCCCTGCTTGTCCTGACACTTAAACCTGTCCCACTTTCAGACGTTTTCCTTCAGTCTAATTGTGAGGTCACACTTAAGTATCATGATAACCAGATAGAACTAATAGAAGATCTAAAGAATTTTAAAAAAAAATACAGTTATGGCAGGTCTATGAGATATTGCATCTATAGAGGAAATTATATTTTTCTGTTGTTAATTTGGCTTTTACCCCCAAGACTTTACCTGTGTCCACATTTTCCTTCTACTTGGAGATGATGTAAGTGCTAAAGTTGATAGGCACTCTTACTTACCACTCAGTAGTCTAGTTTTCTCTTTTCTTTTCTTTCTTTTTTTTTTTAAAAAAAAAAAAAACTACACTGCATGGGTTCAAATAAAGTTTTAAATTAAGTTATGGAAATAGTATGTTTATCAGTGGGTAGTCATTAATATAAGAACTAATATATTACTAAAAATATATTTAGGTACTGATGTATTTGTTCATAAAATATTTACTTGATATTTGAAGAGTCTGGAGATTCTATTTGGAGTTAAATTGCCGTTTTATCCAAGTGCCCCAGACTTTTTTGTTTTAACCTGTAAGCTGCATTATTGTTGATTATGTTAAAAATCCGCATCATTTAAAATACATTTAGCATTGTTCTATATGCAGATATATTACATTCAGTGATTTTTCCAGCTCAAGTATTGTTGGCTTAAGTCATATGGAAATTCTCACAGATACAGATCTCAGATGCCATATTTTAGCTTTATTAAAAAGTTTGCTATTCACTGTGCAAGGGTAACAGCTATAGTTTTAATCACAGAACATGGCTTAAGTCTTGCTGAGCTGATAAAAACAGAATCATCACCATGTTGCTAAGTATGTCCCATATTAGAGCCCTGTTTTAATTCAATGGCAAAGTTGCCATCAGACTGTGCTTTCAGACCTTATCTCCATCTTTCCATTAAGCAGAAGACATTTAGTACCTCAAATTGAGAAATAATGGGGTAATCTTTTATCAGCTACATCTCTTCCATGTCTAAGATAATTTCTTCAGTACTCAGCAGATTCTCTTTACTTTTCTTTGATAAAATGTGGTTATTTGGATTAAATTTCGCCCCTAATTCATCAGTTTATTATCTTATTCAAGCATGATTTTTTGCACATGAAAAATTTATATGCATTATTTTATATACACATCATAAATTATTATACTTCTTCTTCCTAGTTTTAATAAATAACTTTCTAGAATTCAGAGGGTTTTGATAATCTGGGAGTCTTTTAATTCCAACATTCAGATTCTTTGGGAAGGTAATTTTTTTTTCAGGTTATTTCAGAAAGAAGATAGAGGGCATTTCCCTTAAAATGTATTTTCTTAATACTACATGCAATTTCTTCCGGATAGAAGCAAATTCTGAAGTCCAGTGGTATATAATAAATTAAATTTGTTAGTAAGACACTTTCATTGGAGATAAGGTAGCTGATGAATTTGAGATGCAATTATCAGAAGAAAAAGAATTTTGTAATTTTACAGAGGACAAGCTTCATCTGATAAATTCAAATGTAGATGTGAGATGATTTTACTGACACCATCCTTAAATTAACCTTACGTTCATATAAACATTTTTAGTAATACTGGACAGAGGCTTGCAAGGAAGATTCCTTTAGCATTCTAATTCATGTGTTTTGGCAGTACTATACTGTTGTGTTAAGAAACATTGTGAGGTTCACATCATCTACCATGGATGTGGGAGTGAGCACCTATTTAGAATGTATTTATTGACTGCATAATTATTTAAATTATTAAGGGTTTGTTTCTGCCCATTGAATTTCACTTTCACTCTCCTACCTCAAATGAGGAAAAATTCTTCCCTCATAGGACTGGTGTGAATTAAATAATATATATGAAGCTTTGAGAAAAGATTTCACCCATAGTAAGCACCCAATATTAACAATAATAATAATGGACAACAGCATATAATATTAGGTAAACATAACTCCTTGACTTATAAGAATAAAAGTAAACTTATTTTTGCTTTTTCAGGATAGGTTACCTTGAAATCTTATTTAAAAATACACACCCTTAAAAATGTCCAATGCTAAATTACTTTAGCACCTGGCAAGAATTGCTTTCAGTCTTAAAAGTCAAAATTAATGTTTGGCATTACTTCTTCTAAATTAGTAGTAATGTTAATTATGAAGATGATGTCATGATATCATGATATTATGACTAATATATCCTGCCAGTAGCTCTGAATGAAATTAAATCACAGTGGCAATAATGGGCAATCCTGCTGAGCATATCTACTAAGCATGAACAATTAAGAAATGAAACCATTAGTGGTAATTGAAGAATTCATGTTTGCATGTAGCAGTTTTTCACAGGAAACTAAAGGAGATGAATACAAATCAGCCCAAAATAATAAAATAATCAGTCCTCATTGCCTCATTAGCATCTTAAGAGATAATGACAATTGAATCCTTTAGTGTGTTTTCCAGAACCTAATTAGATGTGCAACATAATTTTTAGAATTGGATACAGAACAAGGATTTGTCAAAATGTCATGAAGTTGAACTCTTTTCTTCTAAGCTTTTTGGTTTTTTTCCTATGATAATTAATAAAATTGAGATGATATAAACATGTATCTTAGTAGTATACACTGTTTTCTTTCTTTGAAAATTTGGATATTTTAGGCATTGCATCTTTGCCTGTAGAGCTACAACTGATAATTGAATATCTCCATATTATAATGAATTAAATCACGTGTAAAAATTGGTTACTTTGTCTTTGCTTTGCATACTTCCCACTTCCCTCAAAAAATCGTCCCTAAAATCTTGATTTCATTTAATAGTTTCACTTTTGTTTTTAATTTCTCAGGCTTGTAAAGTTGGACTGTGTTTGAGCTTCTTTCAGATTCTCTGCTAATTTGTTGAACTAATTCAGCAGCTGCTTCCTCTATTATAAGTTTATATAAATTTTCCTTTTTATTGACAAGCAAAATAAACCAGACCTACTTAAATTAAGCCAAAAAGAAATGACTAAATATACTTCACAAAATCAAAGGAAGAACTTGTATTGCTACCTTGGGTGGTCCAGATTGAAAATCCTGAAGAACTGGATTGGATTGGCCAAGTTTATATCAAATATTCTCATTATAACGAGCGTTGTTTCCATTCCATTATTGGAATAGAACCTCAGTGATGGAGGTGGAAGTTCAGGCCCCAAAGGAAGAATAAAAGGTGCTGCACCCAGGAAAGGAAATGATTGCTGGCTGATGAATAAAACCCACCTTTGTTTTGTTCTTTCTTTTCCATTTCAATGGTAAATGTAACATACTTTAGGCCTAACCTTTATCTCTAGCATTTCCTTGTTCAATTCTATAATGCATACGAGGTGAGCAAACATCCTCAGACTAAATGTTCAGCTCTATGAACTGAATGCCTCTTACTGTGATTCCCATCTTTGAGTTAGCATTGTGTGATTTTTGTAGAGCCGCTCATCAGTTGTAATATTAATATTGTAATATATTCTTAAGTACTTTGAGCACACCAACTGTGATTTTTATAACTTTGTGTTGTTGTAAAGAGAATAAAATATTTTAATACAATAAAAGTATTTTTGTTTGTTGAAGGCAAATAATATTAAGTAGGTTTATTCTCTTTGTTCCCAGCACATGTCAAAATCCCTTTATTAAAATAGCTCACATAATAAAGCAATTCATAATATATTAGAATATAATACATATATTATTCAATTTATTTTGTCTTTCCTCATGCTTCTAATAGTTAGTACCTTTGACAGATTAAGACTCAATAAATATGCAAATGTTAATATCAGACCAAATTTTTATTAACTCATTGCTACTGATCTGAAATAAAAATATATTAATTTATCTGAACATTAAGGTGAAGATTAAATTCAAATTAATTAACTTCTGGCTAAGTTACTTTTTAAAATTCAATTTGTTCATTCTGTTTTAAGCAACCGATAACCGATATCGTAAAAATATAAAAACTAAAAAAATGCATTCTCTTGCTCAGCACAAGACAGATAACTCAAGGATGAAAAATAAGTCTGCTTGAAGCTGTGGGCTGTTGGAAACGTAGTCTGAAATTGGGCAGAGGTGACCAGGAGTTCAACTCTTTGGGGTAGTGAGGATTAAAAATTGCCCCTTGCAAGGAACTTTATATAAGAAATAGGATTACTGCTTGAGTACAGGGGTAAGAGTACTCTTTCTCCCTGTTGGGAATGAAGGGGGATTCAACAAATTTCTGCTTTTACTGCTCAAAGCGATAAGAATGTCATGCGTAAAAAAGAACAAGAAAAAATCAAACAAAAGCAAATATAAATAAAATAAAAAGTGATGTATATGAAAAGGACTTAAACACTGGTATTTGACTCAGGACTGGATATTTTAATGGTAAAAGTCAATGACTATTGCTCTCCCCTGGTGTAGCAGGGCAAAATTGATGTGGCTGTATTGGAAAAGAGTAGTTCTTCCACCACAGTTGGAGCTGATGCTTACATTTGCTGAGCACTCTGATTACAGGAGCCAACATAAAGGTATCTCAAAAGGACCGACCAATAGGATCACCTAGAAAGGAGGAGGGATCCAACTGAGAGGTAGATGATAGATTGCCGGATTCCCAGGTATTGATAGGGAAGTCAAAAAATGGCCAGCCAAAAGGGAGAAATGGTCACATTTTAGGGATCTGTATTCAGAGGTCCTCTGCAAGAGAATCTTGGAAAAACCACAATAGCTTACCATGACATGAAGCACCAAAAGTTGAGCTTTTCCTACTAGAGTCCACAAATGCCAGATTGCAAAGGATGAGCCAGGTGGACCTATGTCCTTTCCTACTTATTCACTTTTTATTTTAGGCCAATAGGCATAAGGGTCAAAAATAGCAACCAGTGAGTAGGAAAGGAGGTGGACGAGATCCTACCTCAGAATTCCCAACTTAAAGTAGGACTCCATCTGGTGAATGCTTGGAAGAAGGAGACATTTAAAGTTTTATGATGTTAAACATTTCATTATGAAAAATTGGTTAAAATACTGTCTTAGTTTTTATTTGAAAAAGGAACATATTGGTTTCAAGGAGAAAATTTTAATGAGAACTAGATAAAGAATCAGGTTGCTTCTTACTTGCACTCTGGGAATCCAGATCATTCAATATGCAAGTTACAAATACAGATCAGCCTGAAAAGCTGAACCTGAATGTGTGAAAAATGGAATCTCTTTAGTCTGTACTGTTTCCCCTTTTCCCAAGGCTTTCACCCTTCAGTTAATGAGGAAGACAATACGAAATGTACAACTTTGGCTTATAGTTGACTCTAATTCAACTATTAGATAATGATTGAATAAAATAAATTTTAATCCCATTTGGGTATTGCTAAGCCTCTCAGCTGCCTCTCCTCTTCCTGCTTCTCTTTCCAAGACAGTGCCTTTGTGGATATACGGAGAATATGGGCATGGTGTAAGCTAGAGTTGACCTCACCCTAGCCTTGCTCAGTACAGCCCAGTATCAAAGCCTCTATTCGTCCCATTGGCCCCAATTCACAATCTTGGCAGCAGTATCATACTACCCTGCAGAGTGGGCTTTCTGGCAAGCTGTGGTAGCCCTCTAGTCAGTGATCATGCTGCATGGGAACCAAGCATGTCCATAATGTCCAGGCACGGAGCCCCTTCTGACTGAGCAGCTGTCTGACCAACTTAGATGTGTGAGTGCCCCAGAATGTTACAGGATAGTCTGTGGTGTGGCCCCTGCCTGAACAATGGGTAGGGATGGTCAAATAATCCTGTATGCCCTCTGATTTACCCTCAGTTGTCTGACCAATGCCCAAAAGTTGGACTGAAGCCTGGAAAAAGTCAGAAATAGGGACCCTGGTTAAACTGCTTTATTATCTGCCATCTCTTCTCTTCTTTCCTACATTTTATCCCCCACATCAAAAATGGGAAGGCTCTTTTTTTTTTCCTAATGCATGGCTAGTTTAACTTTCATGGGTAAGTGAAACATCCATTCCCTACAATGGAATAATTCTATGATCTCAGTCATCCAGGTTCATTGCTGATATACTTGAGTAGGGACAACAATGTTGTCAAAAAAAATCTGGAAAACACTCTCCGAGCTGTTTTCTCACAACCTAGTTATATTTGCAGGTTCAGAGCAGAATACTTTCTTGCTTTTTCCTCATGAATCTCACAGAAACAAATGTCATTTTCTCCATGGGAAAATTATGTAGACTGGAATGAAGATTTTGCATACAAAAAGGCATACAAGGCACTATTTTTTTTTTCAAAACATCTTATCCATTATTTAAGTTTTCAAGTTGAATAATAATATACGGGAACATTATGTTCTCTTTACTTTTTATTTCCCCACTGAGCAATCAATGAAATAATTAAGAATTTTTAGTGTTGTCATCATTGCTATATGGTGTTTTTCTAATTACGTTCTTTTTTAAATTCTCTAATAATTTGTCAGAAAAGTAATTTTATAATATTTAATATCAAAGCTACTTATAGAATTAAAATCTTAGCCATTTGCCTCCACTGCTTCCATCATTTTTTATATCGTGGAGTCACATGTTTTAATTCTACAGGCTTTTATGTTATTCGCTGGAATTGGATTCAGCTGTAATAATTTAGCCAGACCTAATTGGATCTTATCGACTTGCCAATTTACCACCCCTCAGAAAGTGACTGCAAACACCTTTTGAATATTTTGGATATTAGTCAACAAAAATTTCCAGTGTCTTTAGATTTCTAAATTAGGCACTTTGTGATAGCTTGCTGGATGTGGCAAATCATTAATTTGATAGATTGGTGCTAAAGATGCCATCCTTTAGAAAATAGCAGTTAGAAACTTCATCTGCACTAGGTGAAGTACAGATTGGAATGTCTAAAACATAAGCTGACTGAAAAGGCTTTGAGTGTCAGAAAATGCATATCACTTGATTTAGTTACCTGGATTACTTAGAGGTTTTAATCAAATCACACATATGTCAGTGGCAGTCAATGAAAGCTTCATTTAACAACAGACAGATGATTGCTTTGCAAAGGATTGTTTTTGTCAAGCAAGGACATTAATTAGAAATGACAAACTGAAGACTGAGAAAGATTTATAAGGCTCACTTACCTGCCAGGGTGATAATTGTCACTTCCTTTCTAAAATAGTCCATTATTGTTACAATTGCAGTTTTTTTGAAGCAAGGTCAGTATCCTGAAAGAAGAAATATTTGAAAAACACTTAAAAACATAAAATATGTTATGAAGATGATTATATATTAAAATTAATGTCAGTTACAAAGTCTATGAACTTGTTATTTTAGCCAGTATTATTGATTCTATAAAACTTTTAGTTTTAAAGGTCTGACCATATATAAACATTTTTTCCATTTTGGGGCATATGTATACTCCAGTGGTTAATTTCAGTGTCTTTTATAGACATTGCCAAGAGTACTTGAAAGCAATTTGGGGAAAATGTGATCCAGTTCTGAATCATCTTTCCCATAATAAATTGTTTTTTGTCAATTTTGTCTGTCTTCAGTGTGTAGTGTTTACCTTCCAAAAATGCATCTTCCATTTATAGGGAAAAATGACTTTTAGTATCCAAATTTAAGGTAAAATTATCACGCTTGATTTTTGATTGTGTGCTATGTGGCCTGAGATTATTTGATTGAGAAGGCTCTAAACAGTCTCATGTTCAAAAAGGAGATTTAAAAAAAAATGTCTCAGGCAAAAAAAAGGAACTTTCCTTTTCATTAAGGTATAATTTACATACAATAAAATTCAATGATTTTAAATGTGCAGTTTTAATTCATTTTAGTGAATGCATACACCTGTGTTAACAACACCATCCAGCAAGATAAAGAACATTTCCATCACCCCAGGCAAATTTTCCCCACATTCACCCCTTGCCCCAGGCAATTACTGTTCTGATTTATTTCAGCTTACCTCATTTTTGCTTATTCTAAAATTTTATATGTAAATGGAACTATACCATGCGTACACTTTTGTGTCTGCCATTTTTTGTCTGATATGTTTTTAATATCCATCCACTTTGTTGCATGTGCTGGTTGTTCCCTCCCTTTTATTGCTGACTAGCATTCAATTTGTATGATTTTACCATGCTTTGTTTATCCACTCATCTGTTGATAGATATTTGGATTACTTATTATGAATAAAGATGCCCTGTAATAACCTTTTTGTAGGCATTTAAAAATTCTCTTGGGGAAATTCATAGGGGTGGAATTGTTTAATTATACAGCTGCCAAATTATTTTTCCAAAGAGATTGTGCAAGCTGTCAAGTTATTGCGTCTCATCTCTCATTCTACCTTTTGTTGCCTGTTTTGCAGAAATTGATTTGGATCCTGCTAGTGTTTCTCCCTCTGTAACAAAACAATATTAAGCTTTGTCAGCAGAGGGATCTGCAAGGACGTTGCAGGATGAAGGGCTTCTCTTCCTGGCTCTTGTGCACTTGTTTGTTTCCTCTTGACCTCTATTGCAATGGCACATGAGAGGAGGCAGGCAGGGGTGCTCCACCCCAGCTGCAGGTCCTGTGTACAGTTCTATAGAGAGTTTGCACACCCAGCTCTTGTGGGCATTGTGCATCCCAGGCCTTGCACTTGTGTGTGGGCTCCCAATGCTCCAATTCCCTGCATGCACCTGCCTGCCAGCCCACCTGCATGCTGGACGAGTGTTTTCTGTTTGCCAGTCCCAGCCGAGGTTCCCTGCCTGACAGCCTTGGTGCACCTAGACCTGGAGGGTGTAACAAAGAGCAGGTGCAGTTTTTCCTGCTTTCCCAGTGATTATGGACCAGTTATGACCCAGGTAACCAAACTTCTCTGCCATTCAGGGGCTACAACCACACCTTCTCCACTGATGTCTGAATCCCAGTCTTCAGGAGAAGGCACATCTTCCAATTTTGGTTCTTCCTTTGGCACTCTGCCTAATACTTAGGATATTCTTTAGAGTTCTCTACACCACTTTTTAGATATGTCTCTGCTGTAATTAGCAATTCCCTATTTTAAAGTCTCCCTTTTCAAATTATTGTGGTTTCTGTTTCCAAATTGGACCCTGACTGATAGCAGTGCTTGTACCATTTTTTGTTCCCACTAGCCATTTGATAGAATTACTTGATCTACATACTTGCCAACACTTATTAAAGTCATTCTTTTTAACTTTTTACATCTCTGGTGGAGGTGAAGTGATAACTTTCTGTGGTTTTAATTTGATATCAGAAAACTTATGTGAAACTTGAAAATAGGCAAAAAGAGATAACTTTGCATTCTTTCAGTTCAGAGCTGTGCTTGAAACCTTTGTTGATACTCTATTGATTGGGCTGTTTTACAACTTGTTAGAGTCAGAGTTCAATTTGTACTTTTGCTGTCCATTAGAGATGCAGATTATTTCTGTCTGGTAGAAAAGATAATCCCAAAGGTTTAAACTCATTGCCCTGTTGGATGCTAATTTATTTTTTTTAACCTACCAAAGCATTCTCATCCAGGAATTTTTTATGAAATTGTGCATAAATACCTAACTTTCCAAATTCTCATTTCAACCAATTTAAATATCTTATTAGTTATTCAGTAGTTACTAGTAATTGACATGTAAAATGTTCATTTTATATATTCATAAGAATCAAGTTTTCTGAACTTTTGTAACTTGTACTTTAACTTTGAATTCCCACCAGGATTAACAATATTGAGCAGTTATCTTTGTGCTTATGTGACATTCATAGATCTTTTTTATTGGGTCATTTGTCTTTTGGAAATTACTGTTCATTTAAGGCTCATTTTACTTCTATTCTCTCAATTTTATTTCAAAAATGATACTAGTTGGAAATGATGTATAGCCTGCAATATATCTAATTCCTTCTACTTTTTGGATTTATAGATTGCATGATAGAATAGGAAAAAATAATAAGAAAGAAAAATAAAGCGTTAAATTTTACTTTAGCAGTATGATCTCCCAACTGAAACTGGTAGATTTAAAATATCTCTCTTTTATTGTCATAACTTTCTTGTAAACCTTAACTCTTAATGACTTCCAGCAAAAAGCAAAAACAAAAATCAAAACAAAACAAAACAAAACGCAACTCAAATCTAACATACTGACACTTGGGAACTGATGGCTACAGAAGAAATTCACACAAAACACACTCATTCTTTCACACAACAGGAATACATTCATTTTTCCTGTTCCCCACTGTTATGTAATGGGCCAGTCCCTTGAGCTGGACCAGTCCCTCTACATGAACTTTGATTTTTTGCTTTTCCTCTAGGAATCTTACTCTATAATCATTTCTCCTTTCTTCTGTATTTTCAAAATTTTGTTCTAGAATGTAAAATCTCCATCCACCTTTAGATACTTTGATGCTGTAAATTTTAACATGCACATGCACACACACACACACACACACACACACACCACAAGTCAACAACAACAACAAAATAATACTCATTTCTCTCCCTTCTCTAAACAACCCCCTTACAGCTACTGGATTATTTCTGTCCTCCATTCAGATCTGTACATCTTGAAAGACTGTACAAATATTGTAACTTTCTATTTTCCTATCTTCCATTTAGAGAAGTATTTTGCTGTGGTTCTTAAAGAGCTCTATGTCTCTAAATTCCAAGGAAACACTTTTGTGTACACCATCCCCAGCCAGGAATGTTGGATCCATTTGTCACTGTTTGAGACACTATCTTTCTTTTGTTGTTGGTTGACCCCTGTTCTAGTTTGCTAATGCTGCTGGGATGCAAAACACCAGAAATGTATTGGCTTTTATAAAAGGGGGTTTATTTGATTACACAGTTACAGTCTTCAAGCCATAAAGTGTCCAAGGTAAGTCATCAACAATCGAGTACCTTCACTGGAAGATGGCTAATGGCGTCTGGAAAACGTCTGTCAGCTGGGAAGACACGTGGCTGGCATCTGCTCCAAAGTTCCAGTTTCAAAATGGCTTTCTCTCAGGACATTCCTCAGTAGGCAGCAGTTCCTCAAAAATGTCATTCTTAGTTGCTCTTGGGGCATTCCTCTCTTGGCTTCTCTACAGCAGAAGTCTGCTTTCAAAGGCCATCTCCAAAATGTTTCTGGAAGCTTCGGTTTCTCTCTCAGCTTCTGTACATTCTTCAAAGTGTCCCTCTTGGCTGTAGCAAGCTCACTTCTTCTGTCTGAGTGTATATAGTGCTCCAGTGAACTAATTCAGACCTACCCTGAATGGGTGGGGTCACACCTCCATGGAAATGATCCAATCAAGGTCATCACCCACAGTTGGGTGGGGTGCATCTCCATGGAAATACTCAAAGAATTACAATCTAATCAACACTGATATGTCTGCCCACACAAGATTACATCAAAGATAATGGCATTTTGGGGACATAACACATTCAAACCAGCGCAACCCCCTATCCCGGTTTTGATTCTTCCTCTTCAGGTGCTTTTTCTTTAATGCATCTCAGGATTCCTCCTCATAGATGGTGGATCCTTTAAGGCTTGATGGTAGTCCAAATTCCTTCTCAATTTGTACTTCCTAGACCATCTCATCTATTATTATGATTCCAATGTTTGATGCCTCACAAATTTATATTTTTAGCCTTTTCTTCTGATTGTTCCTGTCATCCAATTGCCTACTTGTCCTCCTTACCAGAGTCTCAAAGACACTTCATTGATCACATGTGCAAAACCAAGCTCATAATTTCCCCTTGAGCACATGCCATTTTCCATTAGTACCCATTTGACTCAAGGGCATCACTATATATCTAGTTAAGTAAATTGAGAATATAAATACAAATATTTAGTAACTTCCTGTCTCCCAGCTTCTCTATGTCCAATCCATCTACATATATGTTGGCTAATTATAAATCCTGGACATCTTTTTAAAATGTCTATGTTTTATTAATTGCATTGACCAGTTTAAACTAAGCTACCAGCATCTCCAATCTAGAGTAGAGCAATAGCCTAGTATTTGTGAATAAACTATGAAATTATCACTAATAATAAAAATTCTTAAATTCCTTTCAAATTCTATTTATATTCATCAAAATGGTTTGTTTGTATTCAGTTTAAGCAAATGAAATCAGTGGAATATCTTCTGATTCATACTAAGATTAAATTAAATGGTCATAATATAATTCCTTGTTAATATATATAAATAATTGTGTGTGTGTTTGTATACATGTGTGTGTTTAAACTATTTGCTGGTAGTAGTGCTTGACACAACTTTCAGGGGAAACATGTCTGTGACTAAATACACTGTTTTGGTATTTTAATGATTACCTTTAATGTTCTTTTCAAAAGAGTGCATGTGAAAATTATTGATTTTGCTTTTAAATTGTCAAAAACAGAAGAAGCAGCCTTTTCCATGGAGGTGGTGAGTTGAGAGTCAATGGATTTTCTTGCATGGAGGTAGTTTTGTGCACTGGTAGTGAGTTTAGAAAGGTGAAGGATGACTAAAAGTAGACCAGCAATCCTTTAGTAGGGTGGTTACAAAAACTGTATGGCATGCTACAAAAGAGTTTGTATGAATTTACTATCAATAATATACAAATAATAATGTCCAAAAGAATTGCTGCTTTCTAGGGGCCTAGAAATAGTTCAGATACGTCACACATATTAACAGAGTCATATAAACATCTTTGCAGCTCAGTGTGGATTTTTAAAATGCTTCTTATTTTTTATGTTATAACTCTTGAGCCAGCTAAATAACTATAGATATATTATTTTATACTTTAGAACAATATTCTAATTTCAATTTATAGATGAAGACATTAAGATATAACATAGTTTGGGGACATTGTCGAGGATCTTCAGACAATTGTTATTTCATTAAACCAAAGCCCTAATTGCCATATTGGTTGGGCCTTTTCTTTATGATTCTATTTCAGACAGCCTTTTAGTCTGTTTTATCCAAATCGTAAGTATAGTAAACCTTAATTTTGGAGTGAAAATCTAAATTACATATCCTTATAATCGTGATTCATTATCATTACCTTTATATATCAAATAATAGGTCAGAAAATGATAGGTGTTTACCCATAATCAATTTTGCTTAAAGACATCTATTTTATAAAAGAAACATTAGCATTTATCATTTAAAGAAGTTTGGGACACAATATGAAGTATTAATAATGATAACAACTTATACAATTCTGAGGAACTAAAGAGAATGGTATTTTAATGTCTTCATCAATCCTTTGACGAGAATAGAAAAACTGTGGAATGCAATTGTGACTTATAATAGCATCTAGATTTTTCATTAGATTTGATTTGTCAGTGCAGTAGTCAGTTGGGTTTAATACCTCTGTATAAAAATTGGATATTATTATAATACTTATTGTACTATTTTGTTGTTTATTTACTACAATATAAATTAATCTAGCAATTGCATTTGAATCTGCTAATTGTGTAGACCTACACTTTTAATGTTAGCAATGGAGAGACCAGAGTTTCGGATGGGTTTTATGTAACTGAAGTAATATTAAGGTGTGAAACTAAGAAAGTCACTCCAAAGACTTGCAGTTACATTTAATCACATTTAGCACCACAAAATTGGCTGTCAGAAGTCTAATTAACTATCAGACATTAGCTCTATTTTCCATGCTGCTCACTTGCATAGCCTTTCATTATAACATCTGGTTAGTTTTAAAATTCCTGAGAAGACCACTTCTTCCTATAGTTTTACAACATAGTTATGGTGACATGAACTGTTGTTAGTACAAAGACATTGAATGCTAGATTGTAGCATTTTTGAGTTCATAGTCACTTCATTTTATATGATAGCACACAATTAGCTCTAAAGAGGCATTTTAGAAAATGGACAGCTGATGCATATTTTGCTTTCATTATTTGGTGGTACAATATTTCCAAGATTGCAATGACACTATCAATGGCATAGCCAACTTCTCTAAAATCACCATGAATGTTCTACTTAGTTTTTTATTTCTTGGTGCTTTCTACCCCAATGGCTAAAGAACTTTTTTGTCACTTAAATATACTTTATGCTACCAATTGAACTTTAAAGAGAAGGGCACATGTGCTTATGAGTCTGCTGTGATAGTTGCAAATAAATGTGCAATGACACAAACTTTTGATGATCAGAAAAATATAAATATATGTATATATATTTGCCCATATGAGGAAAATTACATATTTTTATGTATAACCCCAATAATTTTTAACACTTGGCAACTTCACCCTAAATAAATTATAGAACACCTGGTTCCTCTATTCACTGACATTCTTGACCACATACCTTTTCTATTAGATTTTTGTTTTCAGTTACTAAAGAATAGCCCAGAATAATTATGGGTCAAGTTAATTGGAATAGGAATTTTCTCTCTCTCTCTCTCTCTCTCTCTCTCTCTCTTTTCCAGTTCCTTGGCTCTCCATCCCAATCTTGAAAATAGTAACTCAGTTAAATGTGAAATAACATCTGTGGTAGAGTGAATTATGTACACCAATTTAGATATGTTCTTAATCTTAATCCTCATTCCTGTGGGTATGAACCCATTGTAAATAGATTCTCTTGAAGTTGTTATTTTAGTTAAGGTGTGGCCCAGCTGAATAAGGATCGTCCTTAATCTGGATTACTGGAGTCCTTTATAAGCAGAAAAAAATCAGATATAGTCAGAAGGCCACAGCGAGAATCCAGAAGTCATCAGGAACCTGAAAGAGAAAGGAGAGGACATCATCATTATGTTGGAAACCAAGGAACCCCAAAAATTGCCAACAGGCAACATCAGAATGCTACAGTCTTTAGGGAGAAAGCAGGCCTTAGTAATATCTCGATTTTGGACTTCTTTTACCCTCAAATCCAGGAACCAATAAATTCCTATTGTTTAAGCCAACTCATTATATGGTATTTGTGATAGCAACCTGGGAAAATAAAACAATATCTACTTTTTTAAAGAATGATTGGAGAGTTGAATAGATTTTTTATTTTAAAAGACACATCAAAGAAAGGATTAAAATGAGCAAATTGTGGCAAAGGAGAACTAAAACACAAATATAAAATAGAACTGATAATATCAGTATACAAAATCCATATCATAAAATTCTGTACATAAAAGCATGCCTCACCTCTTGTTCTAAATATTTAGGTGGCTAAATGTAGGAGGTGATATCATTTAAAAGATTCATGGTATCCATAAGAGAATGGATTCATTGGAAATCATGTGTTTTTTTCATGTATTTGTTCATTAGAAAGCTATATTTACCAATGAGTTGATGCTGATATGGTCAGTTAATATGTTCATCTCCTTTTAATGTCAAGACTCAATATTTTTTAAGACATATCATAATAAATGAGAAAAAGGGACATAAACTTTTAAGCTATGTTTTCCAAATATAGATCACAACCTGGGCTTTTTGTTCAGTAGTGATTATTGTCAATATCTTTGAAAAAATAATCATTTAAGCCATTTACTTATTGATGATGTTGAAATTGAGTTAAGTAGCAAGGATTGGAAGTTTGGAGAAGGATAGTAACAAAGCACAGTTTTAATAATATGTGGACATGGGTACAATGATGACTATAGAGCAATAAGGCGATTTTGAGAGGTTAAGCATTGGTCCGTTAGAATAGATATGCTTCAGGCAACTATAACTCAGATCAACTGAATGAATTTCTAGTTCTGCTCTTCCACCATTTGTGGATATTGTTTTATATTAATATTACTGTCACTACTTTCTTGATTAGTATTTGCTTGGCAAAGTTTTCCCCCAATCACTTTATTCTTAATTCATATTTTTCATTATATTTTAAGGGTTTTGCTCAATACCCCTTAAATGAAATTATAAAACAAATCTGAGATTATCATTTTTCTGTTTCATCTATTGTGAGTTTTTATATGAATGGCTCCATTCTATCACTTAAGTTTGTGCTTTATATTTTGCAATGTTTTTCTTTTTCTTTTTTGTTTCTTTGTTTTTCTTGCACTTTCCTGCCACTTAGCAGAATGACTGTTTTCTTTAGCACCTTGGCCTCTCTGTTAGTTTGGGATTAGGATTTCTCTTGGCCTTCTGTTAGTGGTTTCCTTTAAACTTTTGTAAGCACAACTGATGTAAGCTGGATGAGAGTAACCATATAATAAGTAGCTGTATCCTTCAAGAGTACTAGAACCTTAGAACATGTTAACCCCATCTCTTTGACCCTCATCTTGCTCACAATTTTTCATGAATTGCATTTCATTTTACCACTTCCAGTACTGATTAGTCTTTAACTATTTTTACTAAAATAGCTAATTTAAAATTAGCTCTCTACCAAGTTCTTTGCTGATCATTGTCTCTTCAATTCTTTCTTTTTTCTGTGTTCAGTTGTATCATTTGCTTCCATTTGCTGGGGTATATCCTTTTGTAGGTTTTTTATCATGTGTATTACATGTTTTACCTTCCATCTTTTTTTCTGAATTTATCTTTATTCCACTATCACTTTAAATTTTTTTAGCTGTCTCAAATTCTTATTTGATAATTAATTTTTCTCACCAGGATGAAGATATTAGTCCATCTTCTTACCATCATTTGTCACTAATGTGTAAGCCTGATCTCATTCTATTGTTCTCTATAAGCAACCTGCTTTTTTCCACTTTGATTGTTTTTCATATATTCTCTTTATAATTTATTGTTTTTCATTTCCAACCTGATGTGTCTTTGTAGTGAATTTTTTAACAACTGTGCTCATGACTCACTGTGTTTCCCTTTGGAGATTAATATATCTAAAGCCATAATCACTTGGAAAATTGTGCCTCTCTCATTTGCTCTGTTCCTTCCTTTAGCAATTCTAGTAGCTATACATTCGAACTCCTTATGCTTTCTTTCACAGCTCTCAACATTAGTCATATTTTCCATTTCTTATGGTTCTAGGTAGAGGACTGGCAAACTTTTTCTTTAAAGGGACAGGCAGTAGCCTTCATAGCCCATACAGTCTCTGTTGCAATAACTCAGCTCTGCTGTTATGTGGCAAAAAAAAACAGCCAAAAACAACATGCAAAGGTGTAACATGTTTTCTAATAAAAAAATTTAAGATATGTTGCAAGCCAGATTTGGTCCAGGAGCCATAGTTTCCAATTCCCTGCTCAAAGTGATTTCTTTAGATTTGTCATTTAATTCATCAGTTCTCTTCTCAATTGTATCCACACTGGTATGTAATATATTCACTAAAATTTTAATTTTAATGTCTTCTAAAAAATTTAGAGACATTCTATTTTTTGTATACATTGTCCTATTTTCCTCTTTCTGTTTTTATTTTATAGTTTGAATTATGTTTTATTTTATACTTTGACTCATATCAAACATAATTAATACTTTTGTTTAGGATTTTTAAAGGCTATTTTGATTTCCTGATAAGCTAATCCTTTAGTACATTGGTTGGTTGAATCTTCTCATGATTATTTGATTCTTAGTGTTTTGTGTGTGTGTGTATGTTTGTGTTTGTGAGGTCATATTCAGTTAATTTTTTGTTTTGTTTTGTATTTTTATTGTTGTTTTGTTTTGTGAGAGTTCTATATGTTCTGGCTTGTGAAGATTCTGATACAGCATATTACATCTTTGCTTCTGTCAAGCCTTAAGATTTCTGATAATTTTACACCAAGTTTCTATTAATTTCTTAGTTTGAGCTTTACATACCATAGGAATAGAGATATTACTAGCTTATTAATGAGGCAACCCTTCAGGAACCCAGATTTTAGTGGATTTCTTAAATTCAGCTCCCATTCTTTGCATGACCCAAGGACAAATATAATGGAAACAGTAAATTTTCAGGCTCCAGCTTAGTTTAAATTTCCTTTTTGTCTTTCTTAAATTTTTTGTTATTGTAGTGATTTTGGGCTAAATATTCCTATTTTTATTTTGTTTATCATTTCTATGTATTTGGAGCATATTTAAATGATTATGAAGTGTCTCTCAAGTAAACATTATGTGAAGACATGTGGGTTATATAGAAGAAAAAGGAACAAAAGGGATTTTGTGAAAGAGCAATCAACACATAAGCACAATTTACTTGGTTAATATTTATACATTATTTCTATAAAATAATCATTCATGTTGGGGAGAAATTGCTTAAAAAGTCAATATTGTATAACACCATTGTACTTCCCCAATACATGTAAGATTTGTATATTCAAAGACTCTAACAAACCTTTCTAAGCTGCAATTTTTTTTTTTTTTGCTTCATGCTAGAATTATCTCTAATACAAGTAAAAATATTGCTAATAAGAACTATAAATGTCCTAAAACTACTTAATTATTCTATGTTTGAAAAATAAGGATTATAGAACCATTTATTTATATTTATAATAGGATTGAAATGCTCTGGGAATTATATATATATATAATCATAATTTATCATAATGCATTGTACATAAAAATATATTTCTAAATGTATAAATAAATATGTATATTACAATATAATTCCATGTAATAAATCAGTAAATATAAGCATTTATATGTATATAAAATATTACAGTATATCACTATTTCCTAACATTTATGATTGACTACATTTATAAATATTAGACATTTTAAAAATTTTTATTTTTAAGTTTCAAATTGGTTTTAAATAATTCATTTTTAGATATAAAATAGTCATGCTTCCATAATTTTAATGGACTGTTGCCCCTGTCAAAGCTCAAGAAATAAAACTATCCATATTTTAAAATTCATCTTTACTAAATGTCATCTCAACCTTCACACTTATCCCAGTTTGCGTTAATGTTGTCCGTATCTTATTAACAGTGATCATATCTCTTTCTGCCATCCCATCCATTACCTTTGAATACTCATGTGTATGTCTGCAAGAAATACATTTCTTTCATATCCTTTTAAGACAAAATTTTAAACTTGTGAAGCAGGCATATTAAATTGATAGTTGGCTTAAAGCCTTGGAGTCCTTAGACATTGGTCCATGCTAATATTCATAATCACACACTGCTCTGTCACCGAAGTCACTGAAGGGACAAAAGCTGTTGACTAAGAGCAACATCAGTAAGCTATCATATCCCTTCAAAACAGACATGCTTCTGAAAAAGTTAAACTGCTTATTCAATACTTTACTTACCACAGAAGGAGAAAAGGATTTTCTAAAGCTGAAATTGAAGGGCATTTTAGGTTCCTATAGGGCAATGTCCTTGTTGGATAAGCCATGTAGCTAACCTATTGATAGGCAGTCATTTTAAGCTATTATGGGGATTACAGTAAGGACTGACCTGTTGCTTAAATAACATTTTGTGTTATGTATTAGTCACACTTGAATAGAGAGCCAAAAGTCTGTTTGGGGTATTAATGTTTCCTTGATCTACATTAAATCCATGAATCACTTAGAACTGAAAAATGTATGCTAAACCATTTAGTGATGTGTCTATAAATATGGAATGTAAGAAATTTCAACTGGAAAAAATACTTCTGTTTACTCTAAGTTCCATATTGTTTCTCCCTTAGATAGTAAGCATAAAATGGCAATTTTGTACTGACTATATTACTGCATATACTTAGCACATATTTTCTAACTAAAGACTAAGCCAGAGCTAATTTTACTGGTGGCAAAGAACAGTTAGCAAACTCATCGATCTGAATGTGGTTTTTTTTTTGATGTGAAAGGTAATAAGTTTCCATCTTCCAAGTAGCAGTAGATTAAAATATTGATTTATTCTGGTGTCATGCTTTAACTGATGTATATTGTTAACTTAAAAGAAGGCAATATAGCTTAAGCCAAATGAATCTTTTAGTTGAAATTAGAATTATATGAAGGAGCCCAAATAAATTAATTTGTTTATATTTTTAAAACATGCTATTATCCATGACCTGAGGAACACTGTCAAATTTCAATAAAGTTGTTTTATTAGTGGCATTGAGAGATGGACTTAAAGGTGATATGATTGTATATTTGGATGCTGTTCAGAAAGTCATAATTTAAGATTTAAAGTCATGCTGCCTTTAATTGTATAGGTAATGGAACCAGGTAGGTCATAATCCATGTAAATGCAATCCAGGTTTCCATTTGTAGTTGAGAATATAAAATACTTGAAGTATAGAATAGAATCCCTATTAACTGCCTTATTAAATACATTGGAAGACATATATTTGCACCAAACTTTCTGAAATAATTTCCTAGAAAATTGCTCACATCATACAACTACTTAAAAATAGTCTTGGATTTAAAAATAAATGTTCATTAGGAAAAATGTAACAATTTTTCTGCCACAGTTTTTCTATGGGTGGGTGTCAGCAAGGCTGTGGAGTAAATGAAGGACCAGCAAGAAGAAGGACCTGCTGGATGAGAAAGTGCCTATGAATTCTAGTGATAACAAAAAAATACATTTCTATGGAAAGAGTCTCTGAGGAAAGGAATTTCTGTAGAAAGGAATGATGACAAAATCTACCCAAAGAATTCTTGATGAAAGAGCAAAGTGGAGCATTGGACTGTTGAGTTGTGAGAGACAAGAGTGTGTGAGAAAAGCAGCGCTACGATAAAGAAATGACTTTTCAAGTCAATGACTAGAAAAGTGTCTGTGAAGAGGAGAAGATTGAAATTTGAGCAAAGATCGAATTAAAAATTAGGGGTCATGTTGAAAAGTTAAATGTTTCCCAAAGTCTGCATTTTTAAAGGCATAAAATAGTAATGCTTTCATCTGAAATGTGAAAGATTAAACTAAATTGATGGCTTGCGGGTTCTGTTGGCTGATTTTCTAATTTGGAGAGTTAGCAGAATACAGTATTAGGTCCTATTGCATATGGAACTGAGAAAGCAGCAAGTATAGCCACGAGTTAACTCTAGCATAAAAACTAGGTGAAGACACTCTAGTAACATACAATCTTGCTATTTCATCTTCTCATATTACTACACAGTATATATTGATTATTTCAGCAATTTTTATGTTTATTCCATGGTAGGGAGTATATAAAGATAAACTAATTATAAAACATTGTTATAGCTACTCTTAATCTCACCTGCAGTATAGGAAGCAAAATTCTTGACTGACAAGTCATTTACACTTTGAAGTTTAAAGGGTTTAGGTTTGAATCTCAGTCCTACTAGTTACTAGTGATACATCTGTCTTAGTTTCCTAGGGCTACTGTAACAAACTATCACTAACTGGATGGCTTAAAACAACAGAAAAATATTCTTTCACAGTTCTGCAGGCTCGAAATTTGCAATTGGTAGGAGAGATCATTCTTGCTTCTTTCTAGCTTCTGGTGGTTTGCTGGCAATCCTTCAGTTTCGATCTCTGCCTCAGTTGTTACAAGGCATTCTCTCCTTTGTCTGTCTGTCAGTGCCCAATTCTCCCTTTCTTATAAAGGCACCTGTAATATTGGATTAGGACCCATCCTAATCCAGTTTGACCTGATTTTAACTGATCATATTCACAGATCCTATTTCCAAATAGGGTCGCTTTCTCAGAACCAGGAAGGATTTAAGACTTGAACATCATTTTGAGAGAAACAAGCATCATAGGATACATACTGTATTTGAGCTACAGCTTCCTTAACTCTAAACTAGGATTGAAGTACATTTTTTAGAGAATAGGAGCAAGGGATATTTTGCACATAAATGGTAAAGAACTGCACTAGCTCATTGCAGAGAGTAAATAGAAGGCAATTTTGCTATATTTCCCTTGTTTCTTGATACTAAAATCTTTTATTTATTGCTTAGTGGCACCGCCAACCTAATTACCATTATGGATTCTTCTATTTCTTATCAATTTCCTCCTCACTGCCAATCAATAATTAGGTCCTATTGAATCTGTCCATTTTATATATTTGAAATGTGACCCCTCCTCTCCATCTTTACCCTTAATGTTCTCAGATCAAACTCTTATCATTTCTCTCCCTGAGATCTGATTAGTTTCCCTATGTTGGGAATATGTTCATCACATATTCTTTTGAATCATCCCCATATTCTTTTGTGTGTGATCTTTGTACTACCACACAAGCCTGATTATGCCACTCTCCTACTTAAAATCATTCAATGACGTAGAATTTATTTTAAGGTAAAACTCCAAAAGTTAAGAAGTTTCTGTCTGCCTCTGTCATATTTTTTCCCATACTCTCGGGCAAAATATGTATTTCATAGTTCGCTGGTTCTGAAGTCATTCCGTGAATAAAGCACACTCTTATATACTTTTATGCAATTCATGCTGCTCTTTTATACTGGAGTGTCTTTTCACTTTATCTGCTTATGACTTCTATATATCTTTCTAAAACTCCCTAAGGTTTCACTCATGCTAATCATTCTCCTCCCCCCCGCCCAGTCACCAGTATAGATAGGATCCCTTCATTTGTGTGTGTGTATACATATATATATATATTCACTTAACAATGCATTTTAATTATATTTATGTATCTCTTTTCTAATAACATTGTTGAGTCTGCTGAGGGCAGGTCCATGTAGGATATCTGGTGCCAAAAATATATGTTGAAATGCAGTAATCCAATTTTAGAGCAGAATGCAATCTTGAAGATAATCTAGTTCAAATTCTTTATATTAAGATGAAAAAAACAGGAGAAACAGAGATTGCTAATTTGTACTATACTGATTGTTCAAAGATTTGAATCAGTATTGGGAGATAAGTTTCTATTATATTTACGTATCTAAGAGATCTTTTCTCTGGCATAAGCTTATGATAAGGCTGGTTCATCCTTATGTCTGCTAAAAATAATATGCAGCAAGATTAAAGAGTGTGTTAGCCTAGGATTACTAGGAATTCATCTTCTACAATACAGGCTTCTTTAGGACTAACAAACAAAATTCAAGAATGAGACTTACAGATTGGCGGTTCTAGCCTACCATGTTCAGATGTATTTCAGTTCTGGCTACTAACATCAATACCTCTTTGCACCTGAGTGATGCCACTTGTTGTCTTTTCTTCTCTCAAGACCACTGTCACTAAATTTGAATGTATAACAGTGATTCTTCTACTCCATAGATAATTCAGCACCTATCTTGCAATCACTGTTGGCATCTGTTCTCCCCTGCTCAGTTGTTTGCACTATGTGTTCTTGGTTCCCAGTTCCCTTCACATTGGAGCTTCTCTTCATGAATTAGATCTTTTGTTTTTCGGTCTCTCCTAACCCTGGGGGCTTGTGCACTTCCACATTGGCAGCTGGATCAGGCTGGCTGGTCTCCTTCCCAGTTTACCCTAGTCTGGGGGATTCTAGACTGAAGACCAAGTCATTTAGCAGAACAGTGTGGAGCTAAATTACAAATGCAATGCAGTCCAAAGGTTAAATTTCAGACTGCCTTTTTCATATCATAAACAACAACAGCAAAACAAAAGCCTTAATATTTATGAGGTCCTCAGATTAGTTCACATCAATCAGAAAGCTTTTGAAAGATCAGGACGAAGAAAAGAACTTGGTTAAATGAACTCAAAAGAACAAGCTGAAATGATTCTAGAGATAGTGTTACTGGATACTCAAAAGAAAGCTAAATACAATGGTAGGGGATAGAATAGAAGATATCAAATTGAAAAAGATAGAAAGAAGTGGTGATGAATTTACAGGCTTTTGTAAGACATAGGATTGATTATAATCATTGGGCTTTAGCCAGGAGGAAGATAGTTGTGTTAGTGTTTTGAAGAATAAAAACCTCAGGCATCTGTATTTACAGTGTGTTATGTTTTGTAGTTTTTAAGCTGCCAACAATGTGAGTCCTACTCGAAAATACAGATGGTTAAAATCACATGCACAGAAAGTGGTCTTAAGCTTTTTTCTGCTTCAGATCCTATCATAATTGATTCTTCGGGTTATATTCTCCAACTCCTGTCAAATCTATTTTTTATTTGATAATTTCTGTGAAAGTTTATGCAGAACTTTCTCATTAAATCACTTTTTGTGTGTTATCTTCTTCTGATAATTTCCTTCCTGCTGTATACCATTTTGAGTTCTCATTTATTTTATTAAATAGATTTCAATTAAGATGTGTCATGCTACTTTTGAAAATGATCTAACTTAAACTGCATAATGAAGAAAACTGGAAGAAAAACTAAAAATAAGAATTAGTAGTTTTATACATACTATAATGTTGTTCAAAATGAAATTACTTCTTTTTCAAAATAATATGTTCTGGATTAAATAATTTCACAGGAAGTATATGATATATATAAATATAGAGTACAGTAGTAGATAGCAATAACATTGTTTAATTTAATGCAAAATTGTTTAATTTTAATTAACTTTAAAAGGGGATTTTAATAATTAGAAATCAAAATGGACTAAGGATTAGAAATGGCTCAAACATTTTTAATGCTTCCTAAACTATTTTTCTTTTATGTTGTCCTACAAGAGGGTACACAGTTTAAAGTACAGTAGTTTGATGAAAAAGGTTTTTTTGTTGTTTTTTTTTCTTTAATTAGTGACATTCTAAACTGTAATAGTGTAATGAGAATGCTCTGGCAATTTACATTTGTATAGTGAATAAAATATATTCAACATTTTATAGACAACATAATTCATATTGCTTATCTTAATTTTTGAAAAATATTTGGAAGCTTGTTCTAATAATTGCTTGTCAAAAATTAAAAGGAAAATGTTTCCTTAGTATGGAGGAATGTATACATTTGTCCAAATATATATCTTTCATGTTTTGACCATTTTATCATGGTATAATATATCCATTAGTTAATATTTTATCTACTATTTGTGCTAGTATTCTTTATTTTAAATCTCATGCTTAATTTTAAATCTAAAATAAGTTTTTTTCAGAAATATACTTGGTGTTTTTAAAGCAATAAAGTATGTTATATGCATACATATATAATTTATGCCTACTTCATTGACTTAATTTCTTGTCAAAACTTATTCTCTTTATTTGGGCTATTCACTAAATCTGCTTATGATTTAGCAAATTCAGAAAGTTGAATTTGATTTGTCCTTCAGGTGTCAGCTTAGATTTACACTAGGTTAAAGATCTAAGCAAGATTGGTTTAAACCCACATTCTAAGTCCAGGAGAAAGCCTAGAGCCTTCTCAGATATTTCTGCATCTTCCAAATGCACACTCTCTGATCATCTGGCTCCAGTTTTATACATTCACTAAAATTTTGTTTTCAGTCTGCCATCTTTCATGTTTTCTTCTCAATTTTAACTTGTATCCAAATTTGAAACTCAGTTCCATTTCCTTTTTTATATGAACTCCCCTTCTGGCCCTCACCCCTGTAATAAACAACAGCAAATCCTCACCGACCACCATCAGTAGCATTATTCATTAGTTAATAAATGGAAATGACCTAAATGTCCATCAGACAGTGAATGGATAAATAAAAGATGGTATATCCATACAATGGAATTTGTTCAGAAATGAAAAAGGAATGAAGAACTAACACATGCACTCATGATTGAACCTTGAAACCTTATGCCAAGCAAAAGAAGCCAGTTGCAAAAGACCATATATGTTATGATTCCATTTATATGAAATGCCCAGAATTGGCAAATCTATAGAGACAAAAAGTAGATTGGTGGTTGCCTGGGTCTACAGTGTTGGGGAAAAATGATGCTGATTGTTAATGGTATAGGGTTCCTTTTTGGTTATGGAAAATGTTATAAAACTGATTATAGTGATTGATGCATCTGATTGATGTAAAACTAAATATACTTTAAACCATTGCATTGTAAACTTTAAATAAATGAATTATATGGTACTTGAGCTACATCTCAATAAAGCTTTTAAAAAAACCATCAACCAATCACACAAAGTCTTTAGTTGGCAGCCACCAAGATGGAAGTTATGTTTGGGGTAGTTCAAATGTCAGAACACAAACACTTTAAAAATGAAAGCACATCTCAGTTCTTCTTATATATCAGGGAATGAGACAACTTCCTGTTACAGCTCTAGACTTTTTGGATGTCCAAACACTCATTAATACCATTGACATTTTTGAGGGGTTTCATTCCATTTTTCCCTTCCTCACCAGCATCCATTTAGAGAAATCAGAAATATAAATTGTAATTGCATGCTGATATAAAATATTGTAATAAAACTTTCCAACTTTATTTCCTTCATTTCTTTACCTTTTCTGCTTAGAAGGTGGTAGTAACTGCAGAGAGCTTTGGTCTTGAAGTTTCTGTTTGCACATGTTTGATCATAGGAGTGTGTGCATTTCAGCTTATAAATAGAAAGGATGAGACTAAACTGCACGTATGCATTATTCAAACTGCAGGTATGAATTGTGTGGATAAAAGGAAAAATATCTCTTGATAGAGGAAGAATATTTGTGAAGAAAATTTATAGCTAAACACTGTGTAAATTACTTGATGAATTGTTTTTGATGGGATTAGATACCTCCATTATACAGAAACCTATTTTAATATTTTCTTTACAATTTGATTTTTTAGCTTTAGATCCAGCTAAGGATCCATGCTTAAAGATGAAATGTGGTCGCCATAAAGTATGCATTGCCCAAGATCCTCAGATTGCAGTCTGCATTAGTCACCGGAGGCTTACACACAGGTAAACCTTGTTAAGTTAAATCTAGCTGATTGAACAGTACTCTTTACGATGGACAACTGCAGAGAATAAATATTCAGTAATGGCTGCTAAGCTTCTATCCTTAGTTTTATTGAAATGGTATCAGAAGCTTGGTTAACACAATTTTGATTCTCTTGGGTTAAACATTGTTATCAATCAGAATGATGATGGATTATAGACTTTTAGATATATATTATCAAATAAAGTGGGATTTATGAAGATGGGATTAAAGTGCTACAGCCAGATGCTTACAATTTTTTTCAAGGTTAAGGAACAATTATGATTTTGGTACCATTGGAATATTTTTGTTTATGCCTATGCAAACTTACCTATTTCCCACAGAAGAGGGTCAGATAAAAAGTTAAAAAGAGAAAAATGGATGAGTGATGCTCAAGAGATGACAAGTCATAAAATAAGAAACCTGGGACTGGAACATTTTAGGACACCTTCCCTAAGGAAGCTCTCATACCTCCAGAGTCCTTGCATTTTCTTCAGTGGAGGCAGACACAAAATTCCTAGAGGGAAAGGAAGGATTGTAAATATTTTTCTTAAGGATCATCACTGCTACTGTAAGCTAGGCTCTGTTTTGAATCAGATCAGTAATTTAGAAACAGCCTCTGTAAGTAATTTCTGAGTCGTGGGATTGGAACACATCAAACCAAAGGTGAAGTTACCGGGTAACTGAAAAAAATTCCATATTTCTTTTAAAGAGATGCTCTTTGTGAAAACACTCTTTTCTGTGATTGTGGACCCGATTCATTTCTTGATCTTAGGTCACATGAGCAAAGGGTTTTACCTATTTGGGTACCCTCATAATTTGATTTTTGGCTTCAGTGTACTTACATCTAAATTCTGTTATTCAAATATACCATCAGAGAGTGTTAAAGAATAGAAAGCAACAACTATTTGGTTCGCTGATGTTCTTTATTAATATAAAAGCACATATGCATAAGGCCTTTTATTACATGTAGAGTGAATCATGGAAAGTCTTCATTCCATAATGAAAATCTGTAGTGGCAGATTTCAAGAAACAAAGTGGGTTGAAGCAACCAAAATAGAGAGTTGGCAATGTGCTCACTTGGGACACAGCATTATAGTCTACAAATAGTATACTTTTAAAAGCAAAAGATACAGGGAGAGGGAGAAGGAGAATGACACTTTGGGGATATTAAGAGCTCTTGGAAATAACATTTCTGTAACATCATCCTGCTGAGGGAAAGCACAGAAGGGCAAAGGAAAGTTATCCCAAATGTATCCCCAATCAATCCTGATTACCATACTAGTTTTATAAAAGATTAACAAAGCTTCAAGCAAGAAATTTATTTTTCTGTTTATTACATTAGGGCTCCCAACAGCTTCTGAATATCTTGGAATTCCTATTAATTATTTCTTAAATATTTTTAAATATCAGTATGTGACCATGTGGGAGGTGGTGGTGAGAGTTTTACTTGAGATCAATAAGAAGACTAAGAAATTAATCCATATATGACTCTTCAATTACGTTGCAGAGACTTAGTCAATACATACCCAATAAGAGCACAAACTGTTTTAGTGTAAGTTCTAGAGACCCTAAGAAAGATTTCTACCTACACACATGTAACACTTTTGAAACAGCTTCGTCTGCCATTCCACCGCTGACCCTCTGAATCCAAGTTAAAGAGGAACTGAACACCTTACCATTAATATCATGCCTGAGACAGAGACTTAATCCTTTGACACTTGCTGAACTCTGAAGCTAGGAGAGGTTAAGTTAAACGATTCAAGGCCACAAAGCTAGGAATTTTCAGAGTGTAGATTTCAATCTATACTTACTGGCACCAGAATCCATGATTTTTGCAACTCTGCTGTTATCACTGCCTTTATGACTTGTTGAATAAAGACTTAACAATAGACATGAAGAAACTTCCTTAACATAATAAAGACTATTTTTCAGAAACAAATAGTCAAAATATTTCTTAATTTAAGTATTTTAAGCAACTAGAATGGAGAATCATCAACTACTATTTATTGATGTGATGGTGGGTGGGGCAGAAGAGGAGACTACTATGTTTTAAGTAAGTGGACATCAAAGTGTTTTATGTAAATAGTATTTAGTCCTGTTGTATTTCTGATATAGAATTTTTAAAATTTGAATTTAACACATACTGTATTCAATAAATAACTAGTTTCTAAATAATTGATATTATGATTAATATTTAATATTTATTTGCTTTGAGATTGTCAGTACTTAGTGAATGGTTATACACAGGGAAGGAGAGTTTTGTTGAGTACTTTGATCAATATAGATGAATAATCTAAATAATCTAGGTCTTAAATTTGGGGATTGTGTGTGTGTTTGTGTGTGTGTGTGTGTGTGTGTGTGTGTGTGTGTGTTTTGGAGATGGTGTAGATAGAACACAGAAAGGAGACTTAATGAATCAATTTTGGCCTTTTGATTAGTAATCCTTACTTTTTTCCATTTAAAGAAACAGCTCATTTTTTCTTTCCTTTCTCTGAAAGAAGAGAAAGGGAATGAAATCTATTGTTTTCCTCTGCTTGGTGACTCCTTTTCAATGGAGCCTTCTTAAGGCTTCCAGAATAACTTCACACCCTGTTCTCTATTACCTTAGCTTCCTGAACTTCTCATCTTATCATCTTTTAATGCTGTCATGTTTGGAATAACTTGTTTAACTTCAATCTCCTTCAATTTATTGGAAGCTTCATGAAGTCAAGTTCTGTTTTATTCCCCACTTTATACTCAGATCCTGACAAAATGACTAGTATATATTTCCTTTGAGGAGGGAATAGTGGAGCTGTTATTCATGGAATATTTAGGGAGGAATATTTTGAGAAGTTGATTGAGCACTTGAACTGATCAGGCTGGATAATAGAGGCCTAAATGTTGTTTTCTGTGTGCTTTATGCATATTTATTGAAGGTGGATTGGGAAGGGCATAGCAGTCAATTAACATTATTGAATCAGTGAAGGAAGGCATGACTGTCAGAAAAAGAAGTAAATGATGAAATTATGAAGGGGAATTTATGAACTCTTAACAGATGGTTTTAAGACACTGTAGATCCCTGACCTGCATTTTAAAATAATTTTTAATAATTTAAATAGTTGGTAATTTTCTCCTTAGTGCTTTAAACAATAATTGTTTTCTGAAATCAAAGAAATAGCAAGAATAGATGGCTCATTTATTTTTACGTTTTATACCAGCTTAGCTTTCCATTGCCAATGCAGAGGTTGGTGTAAAGCATTCAAGCATGTCATGTTCAAAGTCATATATTTGGATATTTGTCTCCTAATGGCTTTTTCTGTGAAGAATTGACCTCCAACAAGCACGGCACCAGTGTTCTGTGTTGGCTTTCTGTCACCATTATCATAATCAGTTAAAACCAAATAGTTTTATGATCAGTGAGAAAGAATCTTAATTGCAACAATTTTTCCAAAATGGTAACATGATTTTTTAGATGGCTTAATATAAGATATATGAGGGAATTACCAGGCTTGGACTGCGACCCGCTTTTCACATTGTTATCCTGGGAAACTGTTCTGGAGATGTTTTTAGCTGAGGGTTTTTGTTTGATTGTTTCTGTATATTGTGAGCAAGAACCCCAATGTTTTATGCTTCCTTTGCTGCCCAGGCAGCTGCAGATAATTATCACTATTCCTAGATCAGTGTTTCTGGCACCAAAGTTGCTGATATTAAAAGGAAAAGACTTGGTATAATAAGACAGAGCAAGGTTGAAGAAATTGTTGTAGGACAAGAATAGCCATATTAATTTCTGCTTCATTTACACCAAAGGATGAAAGTAAAATCAATAAGAAAATGCTTTTGGCCTCATAAGAAGGCATTACATAGAAGAATGATGGACTAATTTAAAATGCTATTTACCAAAAATAGATATCAGAGAAATTGAGTGCTAAATTCCTCTATTTTAATTACATACTTTTGAAATACATATTTTATTATGACTGTATTTATAAGAATATCCAAATTTTTATATGATTATTAAAGAAATAACTATTATGTTTATATTTTCATTGCACTAAGGTAGACATGTTTAACATGGAAAGGCTCAATCACTGGGCCTAAGCTATAGTAGAATCCCCAAAATGTTTTGGGGAACTGAAGCAAACTTACCACAACTATTTTAAAATAATATCCTTTATGCTTATGTAATATTTATCATCTGTGGTATATGAATGTACTGATATTGCTCATAGGGAGAGTGAATTCCAGAATTTATTACACATTTGATATGTGCAAAGCTTTTTTCTAACTCCTTTAAATCAATTTAGCTTTAACAACAGTTGTAATTCTTTATATTAAGTGTCTTTATGCCCATTTTATAAAAACAGAGACCAATACTCAGAGATTCTGGGTTCCCTGCCCAAGGGTAAAGAGAGAGAGAGAGAGAGATTACAGAGTAAGGTTTAGAATTTGAAATCATGTCTATTTTATATACATATTCCTTTTTTATAATTATGGGATGAATTTTAATTATGTGTATGAATAAATGTTATATAACTTCATAAGTTCCTAGCTCTCCATAAATCTTGTACAGTTAGAATATAGAGGGTTTACACAGCACACCTTATTGTGATATATTCCCTCTCCAGTTGAAAATCAGGGACCTACAGATTAAAGCCCATAATCCTTAGCATAGTCCTTTATAATCTGACCCAGGTTACAACTTCTGATGATGTTGTTTTAAGGATTAATGAGATGATATACCACAATTAGAGCAATACCTGCTCCACAGTAAAGCATTTTATAAGGGTTAGCTAATACATTTTTTCCTTAACATATTGTATATTTTATAACCATAGGTGTTTGTTATGTCTGAGTTGTTTCCTCATAAAATGCTCTGCCCACTTCTTCCTTTGTTCGTCTGGCAAATGATCCATTTACGAGGAGGTTTTAGCCTAATGGTAATTGTATGTAATTTGAAGCTAACTGACCAGCTTTGAAGAATGGCTCCAGCTCTTGGTATTAGAATGACTCAGCAAATTAAACTCTCAAAGACCCAGTTTTCTTATTTATAAAATGAAGTTAATAATGATGCTATCTACCTCCCTCTCTTTTTATGAGAAGTAAAGAAATGATTGGTGTAAAGCACTTCTCACAATGTAAGCACTCAATAAACATTACTTATTGAGAAATCCCTCTTTGGCTTTCCCTGACATCTCCCCCAGCCAATGGTAGAACTAAATTCTCCTTTATCTTTGTGATCACAGCACATTAGAAACCCTTTTATCAATATAGTTGTATTATGTTATAGTTATGTGTTATGTATGTTCTAGTTATATGTTGAATTGCTGAGATGCAGTTGGCACAAGCATTTGAGAAAATTGGTTGGCTCCTGTCATGATTATACAAGATCAAAATTAAGATTACGTTGTACTTTAAGTAATAGGAGAGATATGATTTTTCCAGTTGAGAATTGAGGGAATGAAGACAATGTCTCATGTTTGTGCTGGCAAAAATTTAAGAAGCAACTACTTAAAGAGAAATAACAAGAAAGCAGGTATCCCTTTGCTCTCTTAAATGTTGCTTGGGTGCTGTAATTTGAGCAAATTTGCTCCCCTTAAGGTTTTCTAGTGTATATGCTTTACAGTTGCTGATATCCCCATACCCAGAAAAGAGGGGCTTCAGACCAAACAGTCTAACAGGAGTGGGATTCACATCTGCTAAATGCTTCTTGGCATTTAGTATCTTAAAAAAATTATTAGCTACACATGAGTCCTCTCATGTCCTTTCAGGTAGCTTTTATTTTTTCAGTGGGCCCCTTCTGCTTAGCAGGAAACCTCCTTATCTTTGCAGGAAGGAAATGCTGGGTCTGAGTGGAGATCCCTCCACCTGCTTGATTTTATGTATATAATTGACTTTGAAGTCTGTATAAAAGATTTTGAACAATGTGTGTTTGTGTATCTTCCAAATCTCCTGATACCCAGAATTTAGCTGTGAGAACTGGAATTTGAATTATGGTGGTCAATAGAAGCGAGCAAGATGAGCACCCAGTCACAAAAACCTGGACTAGTAGGCTGACAGTAATAGAAGGAATCTAGTTCATGGAATTCTGTTAACAAGGAGCACAAGGGATTCATTCATACTTAAGCAGTTTTCTCTGCCATCCAACTCTTTCTTCATAGATGTCTCATATACAGAGAAAAGAATAAGAATTAGAAAAAGAAGGTACAACAAAGGAATATTAAGGAATTGCTTGATGAAATACAGTTTCTGAAAGAGACAAGAGACTAGTGGAAGCCTTTGAAAAGAGGATTATTTACTGAATAATGAAGAGGGTAACTTTTAAAACAGTATTTTAGTTGGACCTTGATATCTCTTCACCCAACATCTTCAGACGATGAGGATTAAAACACTCAGGTTTAAAGTCTAATTACATTATTTAGGTTTTCATATTGTAGGTAGACAGATAATTAGACAGAAAAATACCTGCCTATAAATATCAATAATTATTCCTGTTTTCCTAAATATAAATATATTTCTATATTTTATTATTTTGAGGCAACTGAGAAAAATCATGATTGTTTACTAGCTAAATGTGAAAATGTAGGAAAATTTACAATGAGGTTGATATGTGGTATCAAATTTTTAATTTATGTTTTCATTATTTAAACTATTATGAAAACAACATGTGGATATGGTAACAATTTCATGTAATAGAAAAAAGGAGTGTACTCTTTCCACCCTAGACTCTCAGTTCCACTCCCACTCTTCCAGAAACTTTCTCTACTCACACACATTCACACAATTATCTCTATATGGGAGTATTTTATACAGGTTGTTGTGCTTTGTCTTATTAACTAAATATGTTTGCAATCTTGCAATTCAGCATATGCATTTTACTTCACTTCTTTAAACAGCTTCAAAGTTGTCCATTTTATGTATCTTCTAGAATTCATTTAACCAGTACCTTTTTGATGGACATTAGGGTTAATTCTTGATTCTTCTATTACAATTCTGCATACAGCACTTATCTGCAGACATCTTTGCATACATATGTATGCATATCTTTGCCATAAATTTCAAGCAGGCAAATTTTTATGTCAATGGAAAAATGCACTTTAATTTTGATATATATTGTGAAATAACCTCTAAAGAGATTGCAACAATTTCTCTACCACAAGCAATGTGTGCTGGTTCCTGTTTTGTCAGCCTTGCCCAAAGCATACTGTCTAGATATTAATAATTTTGAGCTTTAAAATGTTGTGGTTTATTTTTTATTTATATTGGTTTAGGTACATTTATATTATCACTATTTAGTCTCAAGAATAAATGTAAGTGTGGGTCTGTGTGTTTTTCATAATGGAAGTTTGTGTCAGAAGTGCTGGTGTTTCTTTTCCTGCATTTTAAATATTTTTATTTTGAAATACTTTCAAACATATGGGAGAGTTGCAAAAGTACTGTAAACTCCATACAGAAAACTCCAGCATACCCCTAACTCCCCGGTTACCCAACGCCAGCATTTTTTTAACAGTTTGCCACATTTTTTTGAATTACTCTATCTGTTCATCAGTCTACCAATTCTTCTCTCTGTCTGTCTATCGACCTACCAATCCATTTTCTGAACACTTGAGTACAGGTTGTATATACATCATATTCCTTGAATACTTAATGCTTCCATGTACATTTCCTAAGAACAAGGATATTCATGTATGTAAACACCTTAAGAGCAGTTAAGTTCAGGAAATTTAACATTGATATAAAGCTTATAGTCTCTATTCCAAATTTTACTTTATATACCAATCATGTCCTTTTGAGCCTTTTCTCCTCCACTCTAAGATCCCATACAGGATCATGTATTGCATTTAAGTGTCATTTTCTCTTTAGTTATGCTCTCACTCTTTCTATCTATCTCTTAAATTGTGGAAACATATATACAAAATGAAATTTACCATCATTACCACTCCCAAGCTTGCCATTCAGGGGAATTAATCACATTCACAATGTTGTGATACCCTCACCACTCTCCATTACTTAAATTTTCCATTACTAAACTGAAACCCTATACCCTTTATGCATTACCTTCCCATTCTCCCTGCCCTCCTCTCCCTCTAGCAACCTGTACTCTAATACCTGTCTCTATGAGCCTGCATGTTCTCTGATGTTTCCTTTGAAGCTACCATGGGGCTTAAATTTAACATCCTAAATATATAGCAACCAGCCTTTATTGTAATACAAACTTCACTTGAATAGTATACACAAACTATATTCCTATACCTTCCTCCCACCGATATTTAAGTAGTTATTGTCACCAATTATATGTTCATGCATTGAGTCCAAAATCATGGATTTGCCATTAAATTATGCATATGCCTTTTAGATCCTGTAGGTAGTAAAAAAGTGGAATTAAGAACCAAAAAATACAATACTACTGATATTTACATTTACCCGTTTACTGAAGATCTTTATTTCTTCATGTAAGTTCAATCTGCTGTCTATTGTCCTTTTTTTTAACTTGAAGAACTCTCTTTAGCATTTCTTATAATGCCAGCCTAGAGGTGATGAACTCCCTCAGCTTTTGTTTATCTGGGAATGTCTTAATCACTCCCTCATTTTTAATGCAATTTTATTGAGATATATTCCCACACTATACACTCCATCCAAAGTATTCAATCAGTGGCTCACAGCATCATCATGACATAGCTGTGCATTCATCAGCAAAATCAATTTCTCCTCTTTTTTTTTTTCATACTTGTCTTTATTACTCATCTACTCATACCCTGGATAAAGGGGATGTTAGTCACAAGGATTTTACAATCACAGGGTCACAAGATGAAAGCTGTGTAATTATACAATCATTATCAAAAATTAAGGCTACTGGATTACATTCAACAATTTCAGGTATTTCCTTCTGGCTATTCCAATACACTAGCAACTAAAAAGAAACATCTGTATAATGATTCCGTAGTCATACTCATCAGTTAAATCCTAATTTCTCAGTTACACCTCCTCCCTCTCATTTGATCTTTCTCTCAATCTTCAGGGATATCTGGGCAATGAGCATTTCAACTTCTTCATACTGGAGAGGGGTGTTGATATTATGGGGTAGAGGAATGAACCTGGATGATGCTCTTGGAGAGACTGATACCTCTGAATTTCAGGGCTTACCTGCTGTGATAGTTAGGTTCATGTGTCAGCTTGGCCAGGTGATGGTACCCAGCTGTCTGGTCAAGCAAGCACTGGCCTAACCGTTGCTGCAAGGACATTTGTGGCTGGTTAATAAACCAACAGGCTGGTTTATTAAATCATCAGTCAGTTGGCTGCAGCTGTGGCTGATGACATCAACAAAGGGCATGTCTTCCACAGTGAGAGAATGCAGTAGGCTGGATTTAATCCAATCAGTTGAAGACTTTTAAATGAGACAGATAGAGGACCTTCTCTTCTTCTTCGGCTGACCAGCAAAGCATTTCCTGAGGAGTTCGTCAAAGTTGCCAGTTTGTTTCCTGAGGAGTTTGTCAAGGTTGCCAGTTCTTTTCCTGAGGAGTTCATCGAATATATTTATTGGATTCTGCCAGTTTGCTGCCTGCCCTACAGAATTTGGACTTGTGCATGCCCACAGTTGTGTGAGATACTTTTATAAATCTTATACTCATAGATACCTTTCATTGATTCTGTTTCCCTAGTGAACCCTAACTAATACAACTTGGTACCAGGAGTGGTTCTTGAGAAACAGAACCTTAAAATGGGCTTTTACAATTTGTTTTCTACTCTGATTAGATTCAAAGGCACTGATGACTCCATTTCCAATAATGAAGAGGGCACTGACAGTCCATGGCATGAGTTGGCAAAGGAGATAAGCAAAATAGCACCGTTTGATTCTCCTAATCATACTCTTCTATGAAGCAAGGCTCTGGGTGACAGTGTTTTCATCACCTTCACAGAGTTTTGCAGAATTAAGAGGTATAATGATGTTGGCTGGCTGCTCTTAGATACGATGGCTAAAGTGATAAGAGAAAGGGACAAGCTAAAGTCTTCAAATTTAAAACTTAAATGCCTTATGACAGATGTAAAGGTTTCTATGTGTTCCCTGAAAGAAAATCTTATTTCCTGTGGCCACAGACTTGAGATTTCTGCAAACCAGATGCAGACTCTCATTGTGCGAGTGGCAGATTTACAGTGTAAACTAAAATCTCAACCTCTCAGGGTGTCTGCTGCTAAAGTAAAGGCATTGGCTGGAAAATAATGGGATCCCAAAATTTGGGATGGGGACATATGGATTGATAATAATGGCAGTGAGGACATTGGAACCCTGGATTCTGCTGAGTCATTGTTAGATTTACCTGTAGAGGGCTGTCCTGAGGAAATAGTTTACCCACCCCAAGTCTGCCCTAAGGAGCCTGCCATCCAACTTCCACCTAAAGAGATTAACCCTTCAGTGCCTGGTAATCCTGTAATGACCTCCCCTGAGGAAGCAGCCCTCACTCCTCTGTCTGGAGAGATTAATCCTGTTTTAAGAAATGAAAATGCAACAGAATGTCCTGAGGTAAATGGCTTGAGGGATAATTCTAATTCTTTTTATGACCCACCCCCACTACCAGTCTTTGCTTCAAGACCTAAAACTAGACTAAAGTCCCAACAGGCCCCTAAGGGTGAAGTAGAAAGTGTGACCCATGAGGAAGGACACTATACTCCAAAAGAACTATATGAGTTTTCCAATTTATACAGATAGAAACCAGGGGAATATGTGTGGGAATGGATATTAAGGGTGTGGGATAATGGTGGAAGGAATATAAGGTTGGATCAGGCTGAATTTATTGATATGGGTCCACTAAGCAGAGATTCTGCATTCAATTTGTAGCTCAAGGGGTTAGAAAGGGCGTTAACAGTTTGTTTGGGTGTTTGGCTAAAATATGGCTCAAAAGGTGGCTGGCATTACCAGAGGTTGAAATGCCAGAACTGCCCTGGTATAATGTAGAGGAAGGGATTCAAAGGCTTAGAGAGATTGGAATGTTGGAGTGGATTTATCATGGAAGACCTGCTCACACACTCCTGGAATGTCCAAAGGACACACCTTTTACCAACACTGTGAGGAATAAATTTGTGAGACTAGCTCCATCATCCCTGAAGAGCTCTGTAGTCGCCCTTCTCTGTAGGTCAGATATTACTGTAGGAACTGCTGTCACTGAGCTGGAATCCTTAAACACAATGGGGATAATCAGATCCTGAGTCGGTAGAAGCCAAGTGGCTGCAGTTAATTGCCACAGACCAGGTGGGCATGGCTACCATAATGAAAAACAGGCTCAAAGCAGCAGTCAAAATAATCTGACTTGCAGAGACTTAATGGCATTGGCTAGTAGATCGTGGAGTACCAAGTAGTAAAATAGATGGGCAATTGACTAAATTCTTGTTTGAACTATATAAGCAGAAGAATTCTAGGTTAAGTGAACAAAAGTCTCCCTTGAATTACAAAAACAGAGAGTCATGGCCCCTTAGTCAATTCCCAGACTTGAGACAGTTTACAGATCCAGAGCCCCTTGAATGAGGGGAAGGCTGGGTACCCTTGAGGAAGGACCCTGTTTCACTGCCAAAAATTTGTACTGTTAATCTTCCTCCCAGCCTTCTCCAGGGGGACCTATGGCCTTTTGCCAGGGTGACTGTGCATTGGGGAAAAAGAAATGATCAGCTATTTTGTGGATTATTAGACACTGGTTCAGAAGTGACATTTATTACAGGAGACCCAAAACATCACTCTGGTCCACCAGTGAGAGTTGAGGCATATGGAGGTCAGGTGATCGATGGAGTCTTAGCTCAGTTCCATCTCACAGAGGGTTCTGTGGGTCCTTGGACCCATTCTGTGGTTATTTCTCCAGTGCCAGAATGCATAATTGGAATAAACATACTCAGCAACTGTCAGAATCCTCACATTGGTTCCCTGACTCATGGAGTAAGGGCTATAATTGTGGGAAAGGTCAAGTGGAAGCCAAAAGAACTGCTCCTGCCTAGCAAAATAGTAAACCCCAAGCAATACCATATTCCTGGAGGTTTTCAGAGATTAGTGCCACTCTTAAGGACTTGAAGGATGCAGGGGTGGTGATTCTTACCACATCCCCATTCAACTCTCCCATTTGGCCTGTACAGAATACCGATGGGTTTTGGGGGATGACAGTGGATTACCATAAGCTTAACCAGGTGGTGACTCCAATTACAGCTGCTGTTCCAGATGTGGTATCATTGCTTGTGCAAATCAACACATCCCCTGGTACCTGGTATGGAGCTATTGACCTGGCAAATGCTTTTTTTCTCAATTGCTGTTAGTAAGGACCACCAGAAACAGTTTGCTTTCAGCTGGCAAGGCCAGCAGTTTACATTCACTGTGCTACCTCAGCGTTATCTCAATTCTCCAGACCTATGTCATAATATTGTCCACAGGGATCTTGATCATTTCTCCCTCCCAGAAGACATCACGCTGGTACATTATATTGATGATATCATGTTGATTGGACCTAGTGAGCAAGAAGTAGCAACTATTCTAGATTTGTTGATAAGGTATTTGCATGGCAGAGGATGGGAGATACATCCAACAAAATTATAAGGGTCTTCCACCTCAGTAAAATTTCTAGGTGTCTAGTGGTGTAGGGTCTGTTGAGATATCCCTTCTAAGGTTAAGGATAAGCTATTGCATTTGGCCCCTCCTATGACTAAAAAAGAGGCACAATGTTTAGTTGGCCTCTTTGGGTTTTGGAGACAACATATTCCTCATTTGGGTTTGCTACTCTGGCCCATTTACTGAGTGAGCAGTAAAGCTTCTAGTTTTGAGTGGGGACCAGAACAAGATGAGGCTCTATTTAGAGATAAAGTATGGTTTTAGGTGATGTGTATAACTTGATAGTTAGGTTCATGTTTCAACTTGGCCAGGTAATGGTACCCAGCTGTCTGATCAAGCAAGCACTGGCCTAACCATTGCTGCAACGATGTGTGACTGGTTAATAAACCAACAGGCTGGTTTGTTAAATCATCAGTCAATTGGCTGCAGCTGTGGCTGATGATATCAATAAAGGGCGTGTCTTCCACAAGGAGAGGATGCAGTTGGCTGGATTTAATCCAGTCAATCAGTTGAAGACTTTTCAGCAAGATAGATAGAGGACCTTCTCTTCTTTGGCTGGCCGGCAAAGCATTTCCTGAGGGGTTTGTCAAAGTTGCCAGTTCATTTCCTGAGGAGTTCATCGAACACATTCATTGAAGTTGCCAGTTTGTTTCCTGAGGAGTTTGTCAAAGTTGCCAGTTCATTTCCTGAGGAGTTCATCGAACATCTTCATTGGATTCTGCCAGTTTGCTGCCTGCCCTATGGAATTTAGACTTGTACATACCCACAGTTGCATGAGACACTTCTGTAAATCTTATATTCATAGAGATCTCTCATTGATTCTATTTCCCTAGAGAATCCTAACTAATACACCTGGCATAGGAACAATCTGGAGGCCTTAAGTTTCTGAAAAAATAAACTTACTGTTTTGGTATGCTAAAGCTGCTGGGATGCAATATACCAGAAATGGGTTGGCTTTTTCATGGGGTTTTAGTAGGTTACAAATTTACAACTCTAAGGCTATGAAAATGTCCAAATTAAGGCATCAAGAATAAGATACCATCTGAGGAAAGGCTGCTGGCATCTGAGGTTTCTCTGTCACATGGTAAGGCAAATGGTGTCATCTACTGGTCCTTTCCTTCTGGTTCTGGTTTCAGTGCCTCTCTCCAAATGTCTCTGGATATTTTTTTCTATCCTCTCCTGCTTCATCTGCCTTTTATCCTCTCATAGAGGACTCTAGTGAAAGATTAAGATCTACCTTGAATAGGCTGGGTCACATCTCAATTGAAATAGCCTAACCAAAAGATCTCACCCACAATCTGTCTGCTCCCACAAGAATAGATTAAAAGAACATGGTATTTTCTGAGGTACATAACAGATTCAAACAAGCACACTTACTAAGTAAAACTTTTATAGAGTTTTAAATAGAGCCCATGGAATTATTCAGGGTTTTCAGGAATAGTGTTGGTTGAGGCTTGGCATATCTTGGCAATTTGCAATATTTGGCTGAATCTTGCATAATATTAACCTCCAGAATGACCTTTTGACTCTATTTGAAATCTCTTAGCCACTGAAACTTTATTTTGCTTCATTTATTTTCCCCCTTTTGGTCAAGAAGGCATTCTCAATCCCGTGATGCTAGGGCTAGGCTTGTCCCTGGTTCTCCCTCATTTTTGAAAGACAATTTTCTGCATATAGAATTATTAGTTGGGAATATTTTGTTTTCAGCACTTTAAATATGTCATTCCTTTGCCTTCTTGCCTCTGTGCTTGCTAATGAAAAATCAGCATTTAATCTTATTGATGATCTCCTGTATGTAAAACATTGCTTTTCTCATGTGGATATCAGAATTATTTCATCTCTGGCATTTGGCAGTTTGATTGTAATATGTCATGGTGTATGTATATTTGAGTTTATCCTATTGGCAGTACCTTTAGCTTCTTGGATCTCTATATTCATGTCTTTCATTAAAGTTGAAAAGTTCTCAGCCATTATTCCTTTGAATATTCTCACTGTCCCTTTCTCTTTTTCTTCTCCTCCTGGGACTCCCCCAATGTGTATATCAATATGCTTGATGCTGTCCTACAGGTTCCTCAGGTGCTGTTCACTTTTCTTCATTCTTTCTTCTTTCTGCATCTCAGATCAGATGACTCCAATTTCCTTATCTTTAAGTTTATGGACTCCTTCTTCTGCCTGCTCCAATCTGCTGCTGAATCCCTCTAAGGAATTTTAAATTTCTGTTACTTTCATCTTCAGCACGCTTTGATTTCTTTTCATAATTTCCACCTCTCTACTGATATTCTCTTTTTATTCATCTATTGTTTTCCTGATTTTCTTTAGTTGTTTGTCTTTAGCTCTTTGAGCATATTTAGTACTATATTTTAAAAGTATTTTGCCTGGTATATCCCAGGTTTGTTCCTCCTCACTGACGTTTTTTAATGCTTTCTTCTCCTTTGCCTGAGCCATTGCTTCCCACTTACTTGTATGTTTTGTAATTGTTTGTTGAAACCTGGACATTTTGGTATTTTCAGGTGTTATTGACAGAATTTAGACTCCAAGCTGTCTGTACCTTAAGCTTGTATCCAAATAGTGTTATGAAGAAACTGCCTTTCCATTCCAGGAACCAACTAAACAAACAAACAAAGTATACTTTTCCCAGTTTTCCAGTCTTTGCAGATTAGCCCGTGAAAGTGCTCTTCTGCAGAGCTTATCTGTACAATGAGTTTAGAGAGTAGCCTGAGGCCACAATATAGGAGCCTTCCTGATCCATTCTGTGCATGCATATTGTTTTTTCATTTGTTTGTTTTTAGATATTTGAAATTCAACCTTATTCTGATTCTAAGTGAAAAAGAATGGGAATGACAGTAACAAAAAAGACTTCACCACCGAATATTGTGGTGTGACTATTGCTGTCTTATATATGAAACTCAAAAAGGAAACAACTGTATTCCAAAACAGCTAAATATTCAGGTCCCAAAAAAATGAAGGTTTTTTTTAACTGCCACATTCACTCCAAAGCACATTCATCTCCTTCAGCATCCCAGAGATTAAGCACATGTTCTGCTAGCTATATAATAAAGTAGCAAGCATGCCGCACCACTGACATCACAGGACAGTTGCCTATGAAACTAGACTTCTGAGGCTGGGCTTCAGCTTCACTGTCTCACAGGTTATAATCCTCATCCAGCAGAGCAGTTGTCTGAGCAATCTTTAAGTCATGTTCACACTGTGCTGCCAAAGCTGGATGCATGACAACCTCTGGTGGAGCAAGAGCAGGCATAGCCACAAACTTCAAATTAGGGTCTCCAGTCAGTTTTCTAGCAAGCCAAAGGAAGGGCTTTTCAAAGTTGTAGTTACTTTTGGCAGAAATGTCATAGTACTGAAGATTCTTCTTTTGGTGCAAAACAACGGATTTTGCCTTAACTATCCTGTCCTTAATATCCACTTTGTTGCCACATGTGCCAGTTTGAATGTATTATGTCCCCCAGAAAAAGCCATATTCTTTGATGCAATCTTGTGGGGCAAACGTTTTAGTGCTGATTGGATTGGAATCCTTTGAGTATTTCTGTCAAGTTGCACCCCACCCAACTGTGGGTGATGACTCTGATTGGATAAATTCCATGGGGGTGTTACCCCACCCATTTAGGGTAGGTCTAAATTAAATCACTGGAGCCATATAAATGAGCTAACAAACAGAAGGAACTCACTATAGCTGAGAGTGACATTTTGAAGAGGAGCTACAGCCAAGAAAGACACTTTGAAGAATGCACAGGAGCTGAGAAGAGAGAGTAGCTGCAGATGAGAGACAGTTTGAAGATGGCCATTGAAAGCAGACTTTTGCTCTAGAGAAGCTAAGAGAGGACAAATGCCCCAAGAGCAACTAAGAGTGACATTTTTGAGGAGCTGAAGCCTAGAGAGGAACATCCTGGGAGAAAGCCATTTTGAAACCAGAATTTGGAGCAGACGCCAGTCACATGCCTTTCCAGCTAACAGAAGTTTTCTGGAATCCATTGCCCATCTTCCAGTGAAGGTACCTGATTGTTGATGTATTACTTTGGACACTTTATGGCCTTAAGACTTTAACTTTGTAACCAAATTAACCCCCCTTATAAAGCTGATCCATTTCTGGTGTTTTGCATCCTGGCAGCATTAGCAAACTAGAACACCACCCAACATGATGGAGATGTTTTCACACACTTGGACTAGATCTCTATGCCAGTTAGGCACATTCTTGTAACTCTTAATGTTACATCAAACATTATAATGGCACACCAAGCTTGGATGTAATAGCCATCTCTCATGCCACCAAATTTCTCCTGACCAGCTTTTTCCCACACATTGTATTTCATAGGTCCTCTCTTGGTATGGAACTCAAAGGGGTGCACCTCAATGCCCAAGGTGGCTTAGTTTGTCTCTTTGGATTTTGGAGACAACATATTCCTCATTTGGGTGTGCTATTCTGGCCCATTTACTGAGTGACCAGAAAAGCTTCTAGTTTTAAGGGGGTACCAGAACAAGATGAGGCTCTGTGACAGATCCAGGCTGCTGCGCAAGCTACTCTGCCACTTGGACCATATGATCCAGCGGACCCAATGGTGCTGGAAGTGTCAGTGGCAAATAGAGATGCTGTTTGGAGCCTTTGGCAGGCTCCTATAGGAGAATCACAACATAGGCCCTTAGGATTTTGGAGTAAAGCCTTACCATCTTCTGCAGATAACTACTCTCCATTTGAGAAATAGCTGTTGGCCTGCTACTGAGACTTAGTAGAGACAGAACACTTAACCATGGGTCACCAAGTTACCATGAGACCTGAGTTACCTTTCATGAGCTGGGTGTTGTCCGACCTGCCACACCATAAAGTTGGGCATGCACAGCAGCACTCCATCATAAAATGGTGTATATGAGATAGAGCTCAAGTGGGTCTGAAGGCACAAGTAAGTTACATGTTGAAGTGGCCCAAATGCCCATGGCCCCCACTCCTGCTACCTCACCTTCTCTTTTCCAGCCCACAGCTATGGCATCTTGGGGAGTTCCTTACAGTCAATTGACTGAGAAAGAGAAAACTCAGGTCTGGTTTACAGATGGTTCTGCATGATATGCAGGCACCACCTGAAAGTGGAGAGCTGCAGCACTGCAGCCCCTTTCTGGGATGTCCCTGAAGGACAGTGGTGAGGGGAAATCCTCCCAGTGGGCAGAACTTCAAGCAGTGCACCTGGTTGTTCACTTTGCTTGGAAGGAGAAATAGCCTGAGGTACATTTGTATACTGATTCATGGGCTGTTGCTAAGGGTTTGGCTGGATGGTCAGAGACTTAAAAGGAACATGATTGGAAGAGTGATGACAAAGAAGTCTGGGGAAGAGGTATGTGGATGGACCTCTCTGAGTGGGAAAAAAGCATGAAGATATTTGTGTCCCATGTGAATGCTCACCAGAGGGTGACTTCAGCAGAAGAAGATTTTAATAACCAAGTCGATAAAATGACCCATTTGGTGGATACCAGTCAGCTTTTTTCCCCAGCAACTCCTGTCATTGCCTAATGGGCTCATGAACAAAGTGGTCATGGTGGTAGGGATGGAGGTTATGCATGTGCTCAGCAACATGGACTTCCATTCACCAAGGTTGACCTGCCCAAGCCATTGCTGATTGCCCAATCTGCCAGCAGCAGAGACCCACACTCAGTCCCCAATATGGCACCATTCCCTGGGCTGATTAGCTGGCTACCTGGTGGCAGGTTGATTACATTGGACCACTTGCATCATGGAAAGGGCAGCAATTTTTTCTTACTGGAATAAACACATACTCCAGATATGGGTTTGCCCTCCCTGCATGACAAGCTTCTGCCAAAACTATCATCTGTGGACTTACAGAATGCCTTATCCATTGTCATGGTATTCCACACAGCATTGTTTCTGAGCAAAGAACCCACATCACAGCAAATGAAGTAAGGGAATGGGCACATGCTCATAGAATTCTCTGGTCTTACCATGTGCCGCATCACCCAGAGGCAGCTGGGTTGATAGAACAGTGGAATGGCCTGTTGAAGACTAAACTACAGTGCCAACTAGGTGGCAATACCTTGCAGGGCTGGGGTAGTGTTCCCCAGGAGGCTGTAGTATGCTCTGAATCAGCATCCACTCTGTGGTGCTGCTTCTCATAGCTAGGATTCATGAATCCAGGAATCAAGGGGTGGAAACAGGAGTGGCACCACTCACTATCACTCCTAGCGATTCACTAGGAAAAATTTTGCTTCCTGTCACTGCAAGCTTAAGCTCTGCTGGTCTACAAGTCTTTGTTCCAAAAGGAGGAGTGCTTCCACCAGGAAACACAACAATAATCCCATTGAACTGGAAGTTAAGACTGCCACCTGGCCACTTTGGGCTTCTTATGCCTCTGAATCAACAGGCAAGGAGGGTGATTACTGTACTGGCTGGGGTGATTACTGTACTGGCTGGGGTGATTGATCCTGACTATCAAGGGGAAATAGCACTGCAACTACACAATGGAGGTAAAGAGTTTTCCTGGAATACAGGAGATCCCCTAGGGCGTCTCTTAGTACTACCATGCCCTGTGATTAAATTCAGTGGAAAACTGCAACAACCCAATCCAGGCAGGACTACCAATGGCCAAGAAACTTCAGGAATGAAGGTTTGGTCAACCCACCAGGCAAAGAACCATGGCCAGCTGAAGTGCTTGCTGAGAGTAAAGGGAACATGGAATGGTTAGTGGAAGAAGGTAGTGATAAATATGAACTATGGCCACATGACCAGTTACAGAAACAAGGACTATGATGGCATGAATATTTCCTCCTTGTTTTAAGTCTGTTTGTATTTGTCTGTAAAGCAAATGTCTTTGCATGCTTCTCTGTCTTATCCCCTTATCATGTGGTGTATGCTGTATTGTTCATTTTGCAGTATTTAAGTTAAAGGAAATCAACTTTAAGAGTTAATGTCACCCAAGGACTTGCTATTCTGGAGAGATTTAGTGCATTTCTGGTTGTACACAGGATAGCAGATTATTGTTAGGTAAAATATGTCTGTTATTGTTCTCTACTTAGAGATAAAGTATGGTTTAAGGTGATGTGTATAACTGCCAGTTTGACAAGGGTTGGACTGTAATGGTTAGGTTTGTGTGTCAACTTGGCCAGGTAATGGTACCCAGGTGTCTGGTCAAGCAAGCACTGGCCTAACCATTGCTGCAAGGACATATGTGGCTGGTTAATAAACCAGAAGGCTGGCTTATTAAATTATCAGTCAATTGGCTGCAGCTGTGACTGATTACATCAATGAAGGATGTGTCTTCCATAATGAGAGAATGCAATCAGCTGGATTTAATCCAATCATTTGAAGACTTTTAAGCAAGACAGATAGAAGACCTTCACTTCTTTGGCTGACCAGCAAAGCTTCCTGAGGAGTTCATCGAAGTTGCCAGTTCAGTTCATTGCCTGAGGAGTTCATCAAACACATTCATTGGAATTGCCAGTTTGCTGCCTGCCCTATGGAATTTGGACTCATGCATACCCACAGTTGCATGAGACATTTTTATAAGTCTCATATTTATGGATATCTCTTGTAGCTTCTGTTTCCCTAGATAACCCTGACTAATACACCAAGTGTTGGCAGGGAGACAATATTATTTCTGGGAAATGGGCATTAATAGCTAGAGCATATTAATTTTTAAAGTTTTTAGAAAGCCTTCTTTCTTGTAGTTGACTAATGTAGAAAATAGGAAGTTTAGAATCATGTCCTAATATATGTAAGTCTGAACAATCTGTTCTTTTCCTAGACTTCTTGCGTATCTTACTTATTTCCTTTAGATTTCCTTAAAATATTTTATAAAATAATTTTAATGTTGTGGCTATCTAGTATCAAAATTTAGAATGAAATTTATTTCCTATTCTTCTGTTCACATTGTAATTTTGGATATGTAATTTATACTCATTATACTATGGACAGAGGCTGGTGGTGGTAGAACAGAGGATGGCACTCCCTGACACAGTGTGGAGTTGTTGCTGGAAATCGCTGCCCGACCAGGTACCATGATTCTCTTCATGATAGCCCTTGCATTTTTGTGAGGTCATGTGAGTAATTCTTTCATGTAAACCAGAGTAGAAGTAATGGCTGAAGGTTGAATCATTCCTTCCAACACCAAAGGCATATTCAGATTCCAACCCCTGATCCTCTGAGTATGAACCCTTTTGTAGATAGGATCTTTGAGGCTGCTTTTAGTCAACATGTGCCCAAACTGAATAAAGATAGGCCTGAATCCACATTAGCTAAAGTCCTTATAAGTGAAAGAAATTGAACATAGAAGACAGGGGGAGCAGCCAGAAGCTGGAAGTTAACAGAACCCAAAAGAGAAAGGAAAAGATGACACCATGTTCATCTCCATGTGATAGACAAGCCAAAGAACCCCAAAGATTGTGGACAGATAAAAGGTATTGTGCGCATTTGAAACTGTTATGGACCCTAGAAAAGCCATGATCTTTTAAATGAATCTTTTTTGTTGGAAGCTTTTGATTGTTTCCATGGAGATGTGACTTACCCAACTGTGGGTGATACCTTTGATTAGATAATTTCCATGGAGGTATGGACCACGCCCATTCCATGTGGGTCTTGATTAGTTCGTTGGAGTATTTGAGAAAGCTCAAAAGCTGGCACAGATGCTGACTCTTGGAGATGATTGGAGATGCAGACAGAAGGATGTTTGGAGATACTAAGTCAAGAGATGAAGCCCAGAATTTTCTCCAGAGAAGCTAAGAGGATCCCCAGATCCTTAGAGAGAAATACCATGGAAGAAAGAAGCAAGGATGCACAGGAGTTGAGAGGAGCAAAGACAGAAGCCAAGATATATTTTGGAGAAAGCCATTTTGAAAGACAACCCGGGAGCAAAGGGCCAGAAGATGTCAGTCATGTGTCTTCCCAGCTGACAGAGGTGTTCCAGACTCCATTGGCCATCTTCAGTGAAAGTATCATCTTGTTGATGCCTTAGTCTACACACTTCTTTGGCTTTAGAACTATAACTTTGTGACATCATATATCCCCTTTATAAAAGCCAATCCATTTCTAGTATTTTGCATAATGGCAAACCAGAACAGGTATTGACCCCAAAAGGAAGCAAGACTAGATCTAGCCCCCTGAAAACATGAGCCAATAGATTACATTTATAAAGCCAACCCATTGCATAGTGCTTTTTGTTTTTTTTAACAGCTGAGATATCAAAACAGTTTTTGGTACCAGAAAGTGCATACTGTTCTTACAAATACCTAAAATGTGGAACTTTGGAATTAGGTAATGGGCAGAGGCTAGAAAAATTGTGGGGGTTCAAAAATGAGTGGGAGCTGACACTTTATAACAAGGATTGTCTTTCTTCCTATTTTCAATGACACATTCATCATTTTCTTCTTAGATTGGGCTGGTTTGGGTTTGGATCTATTATGTACTCCAGAAAAGCCTATCTTCTTTTAATCCAATCTTGTGAAGGCAGACCTATTGTGGGTGGAACCTTTTGATAAGGTTATTTCCATGGAGATGTGACCCTGCTCATTCAAGGTGGGTCTTAATCCCTTCCTGGAGCCCTGGATGAGAGGATAAAAGGCAGAGACATTTTGAAGAGAGTTCAGAGAAACTAAGAAAGACATGTCCCAGGAGAAGCAAGAAGGACCCACAAGAGAAGCTAAGACAGAAGCCAAGAGACTTTTTGGAGAAAGCAATGGAAACCAGAAGCTAAACCCAGGAGAGAACCAGCAGACTCCAACCATGTTCCTTCCCATGTTACATAGGATCCCCAGATGCCATTGGCCTTTCTTCAGAGAAGGTATTGTCCTGTTGATGCCTTAACTGAAACATTTTCATGGCCTTAGAACTCTAAATTTGTGAACTAATAAATCCCCATTTTAAAAGCTAATCCATTTCTGATATTTTTCATTCTGGCAGCTTTAGCAAACCAAAACAAAGGCCCAGCCAGAAGTGGCTTTAATGTCCATAATTCTGCCAACATTCTATTCATGATGAATTGTTAGGAACTTGAGTCACTGCACAGAAAGCCACCCAATGAGCAGCTTCAACGGCCTATTATATGCAACAAAAATAAACTTCCATTATGTTAAGCAACTGAAATTTTAAATGTGTGCTAGTAATTAGCATTATCCTGATTAATACATCCATCTGAAATTTACTACTAAGAAAATTTGAATGATCTTAATGGTGGGAAATTATGGAGGTATATGATAGAGTAATAGTAATTATCTCAGCAAGTTTTGCATTGGCTAAAAACACTAGAGAACTGATAAGTGGGTCAAAGAACTTGTCTACTGAGGATCTGATCTAGATGTAATATAGCAGTTTGTACCACTTAGGTACCATTGACTCCCCCAGAATATGATATATCCCAACAATTGCACATAATTGCCTGGATTTTAGTTATTCTCAAATGCAGGCACTTTATTTGATCTCTCTTTTCTTATAAAATTGTAGTACATAGGATACAAGAACCACTGATCAGAGTTTCCAGATGATTAAAAAAATTACTAGTTTCTAGGGCTTTACTAAAATTAGTGGACAAGTTACATGGTTTATATTTTAAAATAGCTTATAGGTTGTATTAATATAAGATTCCAGCCTCAGTTATAGGTCAAAGCATGTAATTATTTAAAATTTCTATATTTTAATTGCAAACTATAAGTAGACACATTTGTAGAGACGGTACATTCTTTATTATTTCTCTAGGTCCTTTCTTCATTCTTTATTATTTCTCTAGGTCCTTTCTTCTTTATTTAACGTTAGGTCCACTGATGCACTTAGGGTTTGCTTGTAACTAGAATAAAGAAGTTTTGGAGCTAGAAATTCTCTAGAGTCAATTTAGTTCAATTTTTTAAAACTTTAAAGCAATGATTGTGATGATAGTGAGATTGATGAGGAGAGAGATTCATTTGAGAATCATAGTAATAAAAACAATATCCAAATATTCATTGCTTGTTGTTTACTAGGAACATTGCTAGGCACTTTACATGTATTACCTTGGTTGGCAGATACTATCATTGTCTTCATTTTACAGATGATAGTTTATGGTTATTCAGATAGTTTACCTGAATTACAAAAGGCTATTTTAATATTAAGTCACAGAGCCACGAATTGAACTAAGCTATCTGTTAGATTTCAAAGCCCCATTATTTGCTGTTCCAAGTAAATGCCCAACTTTTCCAGAGTCACAAATATCTCTAGTCATTAGTCTACTTAAGAATAAAATCCAGGTCTTCTATATCCTAGATATTGTTATTGAGACCTGTGTGGTTGTAAAAATCGATGTCACTACAGAGGAATTGTCTCCACTTCTAGCAGAACCATCCACGCTTTCTGGTAATTGTTTTCTGAGTCCTGAGTCACCTTTTTAAGCTGCTGTTGTAAGATTATCTATTCTTGTTAAGCTTCACATCTTGCCATCTTCCTTCCTTGTCACCTACCTGTTCACATAGGAAATAAAAGTCATCAGATTAGGTTCTCCCCAACATCTTCTTTCCTAACTTACAGAGTTATCAGTTTAATTAATATTTGGAAAACACTCAAAACAGTGTCTGATATTTTCATTATTTCTATTGTTATTACTACTATTGTCATAATTGGCAGCAACCTTTATTATTCTCTCCTATCTAACCCTAACCCCTCAACTTGTGTTTAAGATATTAGAAGCATCATTTCTTATCTCTATCATCCTTGCTCTTATAATTATTTTTCCATATCCTGTATCTTCAATATTCCTATATCTGGCAGCTTATCACTTAGCGTATATAAACAAAACAGAACAGTCAAGCATACAGAAAACCTCCATGGGCTTTCTTTATTTCATACTGTGCAATTTTATTGCCATTTGCTAGCAAATGTCTTAGAAGAAATTTCATTTTTATTCCTTTGCCTCTCATTTGCTCCTCCACCTACTGCGCATGATTCTAAAAAATTACTACAGTTTATGGTGTCTTTATATAAATAGAGCCATTTTGCTTGTGTTTTAAAGGTTATATTAAAATAATTTAAAATTTTATTCAACTAAATGAAATAATTTTCCATAGGGGATTGGCAAACTATGTTGCCAAATTCATTGTCTAGTCTTCTTTCTTATCTTGGTTGAGCTTTATACTATATTCATTTATTCATAATTCATTCATTCATTGAACACACATCATGGGAACCTACTCTGAGCCAATCACCCATGTAGGCACTTGTATTACAGTGTTCATAAAGACAAAGAACACCTCAAATCTTGTGACTTTCACATTTTGGATGATAAAGAAATAAAACAATATACAATATAATTTAAGATGGAGATAAGTGACATGGTGAAAATAGAGGTGATTAAAGAGACAGATTAAAAAGAAGTGTTAAAGGGTATATTATGTAAAGTAGTTAAGGAAGCTGTTCTAGATTGCTAAGTTGTCAAAAGAAGATACCATAAAATGCATTGGCTTTAGCTATGGGATTTTATTAGCTTACAAGCTTACATTTTCAAGGCTGAGAAAAATGTCCAAATCAAGGCATCATCAAATGATGCTTTCTCCTGGAGACTTGCTGCCAGCGACTCCTCTGGCACATGGCAGGGCACTTGGTGGCATCTTCTGTTCTCTCCCCTCTCTTCCGGTTTCATTGCTTTCAGCTTCTTTCTTCCATGGTTTTCTCTTTCTTTGTCTGAATTTCATTCTCTTATAAAGTTCTCCAGTTAGAGTATTAAGACCCACCAGGTTTTACACAAACATCTCAGCATCTCAGAATTCAGAGACAACCATTACAACTCATGAATAAATGTGACTGCTGTTAGAGCTTACAATCTAGGAACCTTTACCACAAGACTTCCCCTTATAACCTATGCTCTCAGATTGAATTCTGAGTTTACACATTATAGTCAGTCCATATTAGTGAGGTGTTATAATGTTTGTCTTTTTGATTCTGGCTTATTCATTTAACATACTGTGCTCAAGGTCCATTCACCTAGTTGCATACCTCAAAACTTCATTTCTTTTTGCCACTGCTCAGTATTCCATTGTATGTATACACCACAGTTCACCATTCTGTTTATCAGTCAGTGTACCCTTAGATCCCTGCCATCCATTGTGAGTCCTGAATTCTGCTGCCAAAAATACCAGTGTGTAATGTCCACTCATGTTCTTGTCTTCAGTTCTTCCAAGTGTATACCCAGTAATGGGGCTATAGGACCATACAGCAAACCCATAGTTAGTTCCTGTTGAACCACCACACTGTCCTCCAGATGAGCTGAGCCATTCTACCACCCTACCAACAGGGACTATGTACATCCTTCTCTCCACATTTTCTCCAGCACTTGTATCCCTTTGTTTTATTTTTTAAACAGTTTTATCCATACACTGTACAATCCACCCTAAGTAAACAATCAATGATTCCCAGTATAATCACATAATTATGCATTCATCAACACAATCTCTATGAGGACATTTCCATTTCTTCCCCAGAGAAAGAGGAAAAGGAGAGAGAAAAAAAAATGAAGAATAAAACTACAAAAGATAGAAGAAAAATGAAAATAAAATAAAATAAAATAAAAATACAATGAAAGGAGTGGTGAGGTGTAGGTTTTAGTTACTCCTCTGGGATAGCCAGGAACTGTGTGGAACAGACACCACAGGGGAATCTGAGTTTGGGCACACATAATACATCAGTCTCAAGTGCATGGAGCAGCTGAGATCAGCAAAATCTGTAAGTTCTCACAGCCAGGGGGCCTGTGCCCCTCCCTGTCAGGTACAATAGACTTTTGCAGCTGATTTCCCAAGTGCTGGGAATTAGGAGGGAGAACTGCAGTTTCAGAACTGATTAACAAACTCAGACTGCTGAACAAAAACTCCCACCATAGGTAAACTGAGACCAGACACTGGAGAATTTAGGAGCAGTCAGCCCAGTGGAGAGGAGATAGGGCTAGCAAAAACAGCAAAAACAGAAACTTCTGGAGTTGAAGGTGAACATAATGTGGAGAAGGGCTGGGCTCAAACAGAATCAGGCACATATGCAAACCCAGGGTGCCAGGGCCCTTCTCTGAAAAGCTGTTTTTTTTCAGATTGCTTGATTGATGCTCAGTTGTTCTTCAACTCCTTTTCTTTTTGCTTTTCAATAGCTCATCAGAACTGCAAGGACAGAATTAAGGTGCTTTTCTATAACTAGTCTATACTGGGCCTTTCTTTTTCTTTTTTCTTTTTCTTTCTTTTTTTTTTTTTTTTTTGTCTTTCTATCTTTTTCTCTTTTTGAGAAGCTATGAGACACACAACAAGGTAAATGGAAACTGTAGACAGAATTTTGAGTGAACTATGCCAGAAACAAAGGCAAACACTATTATGCTTCATCAATATGGACTAACTACAATGTGTAAATTTAGAATTGAACCATAGAGCACAGCTTATCAGGGGAACACTTAGTGTAACCGTCCCTAGATTGTAAGCTCTTACAGCAATCACATCTATTCCTGAATTGTAATGGCTATCTCCAGGTTCTGAGATGCTGATCCCTTTGTCTGTAACTTGATTGATCCCTGGAACTTTTGGTATCTGTATGACACCTGAAATTCAGAGCTAGAACTCGGCAGATATGAATATCAGTGTTAGCACATATAGCAACTGTTAAAAAAACTTAAAAAAGAGTCAAGAATTCAACTAGAGATATGAATGAAGCAGATATTGTTAGGGTTAGTGCAAATCAGGCCAAAAGGTAAAGGACAATACTGATTGCATTTTAAAACTTCATATTCCATGGGAGACCAAGGGAAGAGATGTTTAGTTGGTGCAAGATCTATATTTACGAAACAATTTAACTCATATAGTTTGTTCAAATACCATAATCACATAGAACTTTTAATAGGAAGTGAGACCTAGTAGGTTTGCATAGGTTAGTGTGAAATAACAACACATCCCAAAGTAATTTGGACAAAGAATAAAAATATATATGCAGGGCCTCCTTGAGGAGCTAGGGGAAAATGCAGAGGTGTTGGGCTTCCTCACCTGGATTGTTGCTGATGTTCTCACAAACATAGGACTGGCAGCTTGATGTGCCGAGCCCTCTATCATGGGACTTACCCCTATGAAGCTCATGACTGCAAAGGAGAGACTAAAGCCGTTTATATTTGTGCCTAAGAGTCTCCCCCTGAGTACTCCTTTGTTGCTCAGATGTGGCCCTCTCTCTCTAGCTAAGCCAACTTGGCAGGTGAACTCACTGCCCTCCCCCCTACAAGGGACCTGGCTCCCAGGGGTGTAAGTCTCCCTGGCAACACGGGATATGACTCCTGGTGATGAATCTGGACCTATATCATGGGATTGAGAACATCTTCTTGACCCAAAAGGGGATGCAAAATTAAACCAAATAAAGTTTCAGTGGCTGAGAGATTCCAAATGGTGTTGAGAGGTCACTTCAGTGGGTATTCTTACACACTATATAGATAACCCTTTTTAAGTTTTAATACATTGGAATAGCTAGAAATAAATACCTGAAACTATCAAACTCCAACCCAGTAGCCTTGATTCTTGAAGACGACTGCATAACAATGTAGCTTACAAGGGATGACTGTGTGATTGTGAAAGCCTTGTGGATCACACTCCTTTTATCCATTGTATGGATGGATGAGTAGAAAAATGGGAACAAAAAACTAAACAAAAAATAGGGTAGGAGGGGGAGAAGATATGGGTGTTCATTTTTACTTTTATTTTTTATTCTTACTTTTACTTTTTCTGGTACAAGGAAAATGTTCGAAAAATAGGTTGTGGTGATGAATGCACAAGTACATGTGGTACTCTGAACAATTGATTGTACACTTTGGATGATCGTATGGTATGTGAAATATATCTCAATAAAATTGAATTTAAAAAATACAATGAAAAGTTCAGACAATACCACCACCAGCAAGAATCCCACATCAATCCCCCCTATCCCCCTCTCACAGACATTCAGCTTTGGTATACTGCCTTTGTTACAGTCAGTGGACACACCTTACAATGTCACCGTTAACAATAGACTCCAGTCTGCACTGACTGTACTTCTTCCCCCACAGCATCCAATTCTCAACACTGTGAAATACCAACATTCATTTGTCCTCCCTCATTTAAAATTGTTCTTATATGTGTACATTTATTCACCATCATTAAGCACTCTAGGCTTTGCAAAGTTACACAGTCCTGGTGTTTATCTTTTATCTTTCCTCCTGGTGTCATAAAATGCTGGTAGCTTTCCTCTTTCAACCATACTCACACTAAACTTTGTTCAGAGTACTTACAATATTGTGTTACCATCACACCCTATTATGCTATGCATTCCATTTCTTGATCTATACAATACAACCAATCCTGTTGAAACTTCTGTACTCCTTCTAACTCTTGGTAACCTGCATTCTCAACTCTCAAATTTAACTTACCAATGTTAGTCCAATATTTCAAACTTTCAAGTTCTTGCTTATGTTCATCCAGTGTCTTCTTTATATCCTTCATCTCTTTTGCCATATCTTCTCTCAACTCATTGATTTGATTTTTGAATTGATTTAGCATATTTGTTTAAAGATCTTTAATTAATTGTTTCAATTTCTGTATCTCATTTGAAGTGTAAGTAAGATCTTATGGTACCCTTACTGATATTCCTACACTTTTCTCCAAACCTCTCTTTCCTGTCTTTTCCTATCTGCCAGTAGCACTCCTTTTAGTATTTCTTGTAGAGCAGGTATCTTTTTCACAAACAATCTGAATATCTGTTTGTCTGAAAATATTTTAAACTCTCCCTCATTCTTGAAGGGCATTTTTGCTGGATATAAAATTCTTGGTTGGCAGCTTTTCTTTTTCGGTATCTTAAATATATCATACCGCTGCATTCTCACCCCCACGGTTTCTAGTGAGAAATCAGCATAGTCTTATTGAGCTTCCTTTGTATGTGATGGATTGCTTTTCTCTTGCTGCTTTCAGGATTCTTTCTTTGTGTTTGACTTTTGATAATCTGTTTACTAAGTGTCTTGGAATCAGTCTACTTGTATCTATTCTGTTTGGGGTATGTTGCACTTCTTGGATCTGTAATTTTATGTCTTTCATAAGAGATTGGAAATTTTCAGTGATTATTTCCTCCATTATTCTTTCTGCCCATTCCCCCTTCTCTTCTCCTTCTGGGACACCCATGACAAGTATTCATGTGCTTCATGTTGTCACTCAATTCCCTGAGACATTGCTCATATATTTCCATTCTTTTCCCTATCTGTTCTCTTGTGTCTAGGATTTCAGATTTTCTGTCTCCTAGTTCCCGAATGCTTTCATCTGCCTCTTCAAATCTGCTGTTGTATGTCTTCACTGTGTTTTTCATCTCTTCTACTTTGCCTTTCATTCCCATAAATTCTGCCAATTGTTTTATCAGACTTTTGAGTTCTTCCTTAAGTTTGCCCAATGTCTTCTTCATATCCTTCATCTCCTTTGCCATATCTTCTCTCAACTCATTGATTTTATTTTTGAATTGATTTAGCATATTTTTTGAAGCTCTTTAACTAGTTGTTTCAGGATCTTTAATTAGTTGTTTCAACTCCTGTATCTAATTTAAAGTGTAAGTTTGTTCCTTTGACTGGGCCATATCTTCATTTCTCCTGGTGTGATTCTTAAAATTTTATTATCTAGGCATCTGATTTCCTTGATTACCCCAATCAGATTTTCCCTGACCAGATGGGTCTAGCTCTCAGGAGGAGGCTGTACTCAGCATCAGGTTCCCCTAAGGGTATAACCCAGTGGATTGCCACACTTTCCTGTAAGGCATCTAGATTCTGTGCTTTTCCTATCCTGCCCAGAAGGTGGTACTTGTCAGTCTGTAGCTCCCCAGTGGCATAAAGAGGGGCAGTACATTTAATTCTCAGTGGACCCTGTCCTGACTAGGGACTGAGCATGTCAGAAGCCAAGCTTAAGTTCTTTCTGATTCCACCCCCTGCCCTCAGGCCCTAGGGTCTGAGTTCTCAGAGGTAGGGCAGCATCTTGAACTGGGCTCCACCCACTCTTTTCTTATGGGAGATAAGCCCTTTAGGGAATTATCTTCTACACTTGAGTTTTTCCTTTGACTCTCTGTCTGTCTTAACTCCACCCTTGTGTGGGTCAGCACTGACAGTTGAAAGTGAGTGAGACTTTCTCTAATGAGCTAGGCACTAGTATATACACTTCATAACCTGTAGTTAATCATATAGAAAAGATATAAGTGCTACTGAGGGACAAAAATTAGGAAACCATGAATTGTGTACAGACTTAAGAGAAAAATCTTACATGTCATTAAGGAGATTTGTTCACCTTGGCCATAAGCTCTCTTTGCATTGTTATTTATCCAGCTCCTGCTGTTGGGATCCTTGAGGTCTCTCCCTTATATTGTGATAAATCAAATTCTGTTTAAAGAAAAGGAAAGAAAAGAAAAGAGAGAAAAGAAAAGAAAGTGGAGGGGATGGTAAACAAACAAACAAACAAGAACTTCTCAATGTTTTGCAATAAATTTAATAGAAAATTTCATGCACTGATGGTTTAATAGTTTGATGGTTTACCAATAGATTAAATACACAAGGGGGAGGGAGGAAATTTATGTTAGGATCAAACTATGTAATTTATCAAATTATTTACTTGACTTTTTCTCACTTTGAATTCTTTTCTAAAGTTTGAAAATAGTGTTTTCAAAGGATTGTGAATGTAATTAACTCTATACACGTATTTTAGTAACCCATTTTCATTTTCATAGTCTCTACTATGTGGCACAGTGTGGTGACACAGTGTGGCAACACTGCTTTGGGGAAATCTGGATCAGCATCCACTGAAAATCCTGTTTTTCTTCATTTTGTTGATTTCAATATTTTAGATCCCAGGGATGAATTCCCCTCAGATCCTAATGGATTCTGAAAAACCCTGTAACTTTTTTTTAATGCAGTGAATTATCAAAAGAAAGATGAATAAGTTATTGAGAAAAATCAGAATGAATGTGGTAGCTTTTTTGGAAAGGAATTTAAATGCATTTATGGTATTAGATTTATGAGAGACTTTCTGGCTGGAGGTACATTTGCTTCATTTAGGCTAACTTACTCTTTGTAAAATAATTGTCTGAAGACTGATTAACATATTTCTGGAAGGAGATACTATTTTTTTAGGTTTCTTGCAATGTTTCTAAGAGAAACCATCACTGCATTCTAAATATCTCTGTATTGTATGTTATTTTCCTCCTCTTGCTTTATTATATTCAAGTAGTGGAAAAAAATTCTTCCAACTAAGTATATATTTGTTACACCTACCATTGTGGGAAATCCAACTTAATTACAAAATATACTGAAGTCTTGGCTTTCAAGCAGCATTGAATTAAAGGATATAATTCATTATGTAAGTATTGAATTAGTACAGATATAGCTGTTTAATTCCACATAGATACAATATTCATTTGAATACAAATTTAAATTACCTGTCAAAAATAAATATTATATTTTAGTTTCATAAAGTTTTTTCCTATGCTATTTCTTGGAGTCAAACAGAGAAGACAAAAAGCAGAAACTATGGCAGGCATCAAATCAGTGGTCATTAAAAATTGTCTCTTCTATGACACCGCTACCGTATTTTACTCTAATGAGTATAGACTCAATTCTATATGGAAAAACCATCCTTAAAGTTGATTGCATTATTAGAATGTGATGACATTTATTTAATCATGCAACCCTACCCTAATGACTAGAGATCTATTTATACTCATTAGAATTACCTCAGGAAAGAATCTGTGGAAGAAGTGTTAATATATCACAGATACTGCCACCTATCTTTATCTATAAATGGCTACTATTCTAGTTTCTGGCAATGCATTATTTGAGCTTGGAAGACATGGGCTGTCTAAATTTGGGGCCACTATTTCTTAATAAAATATCTAAAATATAAATATATTTTAGGTTTTTAGTCTGTTTTAACCTTAGCTCAAATGTGCAATTCGTTTGGATTGTGTATGGAAATGTAAACCTAATAACTGTCCACACTGCATTTTCTACAATTGTGAAATTCAGAATTGATTTCATAACATTTCTTTGGACAACCCTAAGGTAGTTATTTCAATTATAAGGTTTGTTATTTAATGTGCTTCTGATTATGTGGGATTGCAAAAAAAGTGTTTTGATTTTTCCATATAAATGACAGAAAGACAGCAAATCACCAAAAGATGGTTCTATATTGTCAGTGAACTCTGTATTGATGTCACTGATTATCTCCCATGAACTGTCAGTTGATGTGACTGAGCAAATCCCTAGTGATGTCAATGAAAGAAGGCTAAAGAAGTATTAGTGCATGTATTTATGTATTCAATTATTTACTCATTCATTCATTCATTATTTCATTCAAGAATTATTTATTATCTGCAACATGCTAATACTATTCTAGGCATGGTATACACATTAGTGCATAAAGGAGGTATATGTTTTACTCTGGTGGAGGCTAAAATCTGAAATATTAAAAAAGCAAGCAAGCAATAGAAATGTAAGCATATAGGAAATCACTGCTATGAAGTTGACCAACAAGATGTAGTTGGTGTCAGGGCTGGTACCCAAACTGATAAAGTTTGTCAGGGACATGAAGGATTAAATGGAGGCTATCAAGCAAAGCATGGGGAAAATAATATTTCAGGCAGAGGAAACAATGTGCAAAGACCCTGAAGAAGGAAAGAATGTGACATGTTTGAAGAACTGAAAGGAGGCCAGTGGGACTGAAGAGTGGACTGGGATATTTGCTAGTCATAGATGGAGTGAGGTGGATATATCAGTGATTTATTTTGAAGGTGGAAATAGCAGGGCTCACTGATGAATTGCACGTGGTGAGTTAAGGAGAGGGAATGTTCACCCATGAGGCTTCAGTTACTGTGTTAATTATCTTGGGTGGTCGTGGTCCCATCTGAAGGGTCAGGTTAGGCTGGAGAAAGGAGAAGTAATAGGAATCTAAGGTTCTATTCTGAATATGTGAAGTTTAAAAGACATCCTGTAGAGACATGAAATAAGCAGCTGTGTTTACAATTTTCAGTGAAGTTTGATCCAAGGATTGATTTCAACATATGAATGATATTTCAACTCACAGAAATCATGAGAAAACAAAGGGATAGACTAAAGACAAAGAAGAGAATTGAATAGATCCCTGAAAATTCCAACTGTTCAGAGATAGGCCCTGAGAAGGAGCCTACAAAGAAGACTGAGAAGGTGCAACCAGTGAAGAAGGGAGAAAATCAGGAGCCCTTGGTGGCATGAGACTCAAGAGAGAAATTTTGAGGTGGAAGGAATTGTTTATTGTGTCCATGCAGTGGAAAGGTTGGGTGAGATGTTCACAGGAAAACACTGCAGCCATTGAATTTGACCATTTGGAGGGTTGGATTTCAGAGCAGGATAGATTGAGGAGTGAAGAGGAATTGTAGAATAGAAAATGTATTCTGGGGAGAAAATAAATGAGGAAGTCCTATTAAGGATAAAGAGGATTTAGTTGTGTTTTATTTTGTATCATTTTAGGCTTGGGACTCACTACCGGGGAATGTGTGCTAATGGGGAATTCAATAGAGCAGGAGAGATTGGTGATATAGGAGAAACTGCCAACAAGAGAATCAAAGTCTCTGAGGGAGTGAGAAAGAGGAATGCTTTCTTAGTCCTACCAGAACAAAGATAAGAAAATGGGTGCAGATGCAGGTGAATCTGTAGATTTTAAATTGTAAAAGAGACATATTTTTCTTACATCTTCTATTTTTTAAAGGCAGTATAAGTAGGTTGCCACAGTTCTTGGCATACAGTAAGTATTATAAAAACTGAATTATTATGGTTATTTGTTGCAGTTTTTATTTGAAAAAATAATGCAATCTCATAATTCAAAATTCAAAATGTCTCTTTCTCAACATGTCCCACACCATGCAGTTTCCTTTCCTGGAAGCAAACACTGCTTTGCATACTCTTTGAAGAGTTTCAGAGAGATTTTTATTCACATGTGTGCTGGTTTCTATGTATTACGTCCCCCAAAATGCCATTATCTTTGATGCAGTCTTGTGTGGGCAAGAAACTATTGGTGTTAATTGGGTTGCAGACTTTGGATGTTTCCGTGGAGATGTGATCACTCAACTGTGGGTGAGATCTTTCATTGGATAATTTCCATGGAGGTGTGACCCTGCCCATTCAGCATGGGCCTTGACTAGTTTACTGGAGCACTATATAAGCTCAGACAGAAGGAGCGAGCTTGCTACAGCCAAGAGGGACACTTTGAAGTATGCACAGGAGCTGAGAGAGGAGCTTCAGCTTACAGAGACATTTTGGAGATGGTCTTTGAAAGTATGCTTTTGCTCCAGAGAAGCTAAGAGAGGACAAATACCCCAAGATAAACTGAGAGTGACATTTTGAAGAGAAGCTGAAGCCTAGGGAGGAACATCCTGAGAGAAAGCCATTTTGAAACCAGAACTTGAAGCAGACGTGAGCCACGTGTCTTCCCAGCTAACAGAGGTTTTCCAGACGCCATTGGCCACCCTCCAGTGAAGGTACCCAATTGTTGATGTGCTACCTTGGACACTTTATGGCATTAAGACTGTTACTGTGTAACCAAATAAACCACCTTTATAAAAAGCCAATCCATTTCTGGTGTTTTGCATCCCAGCAGCATTAGTAAACTAGAACAACATGCAAGCAGATCCATTTTAATATTTTCCTTTTTACTTTTGATACCCATGATCTTTACTTCTGCATGTGTGTGTCTGTGTATGTTTACTTAGTAATAGTATATAAAATGATTCTCAGTAAATATAGTTGCCTTCTCCTCCTTCTTTTATTTGTATAGGTACATTAGCCCCTGATTATTGTTTACAGATAAACAGACACTGAGAGAGTTCATGAACAAGAGACCTCCTCTAAAGAAATACAAAAGGGAGTGCTACAGACAAATAGGAAAGGACAGGAGAGAGAGGTTTTGAGAAGAGTGTAGAAATGATATTAGGAGATACAAAGAGGGTAGAGATTGGACATTTGATGTTGACAGAGTATAGAATATTCTGGTGGATTGATTGTGCAGATCTAGAAATGGATAGTACAATACAGTGTGATGGTAGCACAATATTGTAAGTACACTGAAAAAACAATGACTGTGAATACAATTGAAATAGGAAGGTTAGAGGGGTGTTTCAAAGTTAATACATGCTATAATGTGTGTACAGTGACTTACTCCATGTTCAGCTCCTGATGGGTATATCTCCTTCCCTTTTCGACAATATTTTAGAGAGATTAAGTGATTCTAGCTTAATATGAGGGCACTTGGCATAAACCCACCTGTCTTGTTTATCTAGATCTGATCTTGGAGCTTTGTTCTAATAACTAATCTATAGTGCTGTTCCCAACTTCCCAACACCTATTGTTGTCCTGGTTCTATTTGTTCTCTCCTTATGTGGTTCATGAGGCCTTGCTTTGATAGTTGTTCATCATTCCTTTCATCCCCCTCCTTGGATTAAGCCTCTGCTTGTTCCTTCCCATCTCTGTTTTGGGCAGATCTCTACTTCTCACCCTAGCTTGAGGTAGGTCAACAGGGAACCTACCAGCTAGCGACAAAAAATGGAAGTAGAAAGAGAAGTAAGACTTTTAGGAGTGAAAATTCTTAACTGCTTTATTTAAGAGATTGCTACCCTTTATATTACCAGGGTGGTTGTCGGTTCACCATTAGAGAAAGCATTCTTCCTATATACCTGATGGTAGACTAAATCGGAATCCTTGGATCAATATCTGCTTCCTTTACAACAGAAGACTCATCCTTTATTTCAAAAGAGTCAGCGAAGACTTTTAAGCAGATTTGTAGCACTGACTTTGAATCATGGCTAGACTTGAGTCAGAGCTTGTCTTACCTTAGGAATCTAAAATCTTTGTGTATATGCATTTGCAGTTTTGCCAAGAGAGAGAAAATTGATGTAATGCTATACTGATTCAAATCTGTTTTACATCCATCTTCTTAATAGAAGAAAACTTTGGCAGCCTTCCCGACTAATGGAAGATTTCCAGAGGAAAAGTTAGTGACTATCAGATTCTGGCTTCGCTATCAATGGAACAATCAGTTAGGGAAGCATTAGGTTTAAATGACTTACTCCAGAATGTTTTTTCAGACTTATCTGATACAAAAAACATCCACATATCATTGAAAATATATATTTTAAAATTGAAGACATAAGCATTCAGAAGCAATCATACTACACATAACCATGAAAATAATAAAGGAAAGCATCTCTGGATTTTTTTTCCAACTTGAAATGATAAAATCATTTTAAAGATTGGTATAGAAAAATTACAATATTGTTAGAGACTGTCATGATTAGGAATTTAAAAAATAATCCTATCTTTCCTCCTTAACACATATTATAATGATTATTTTAAAGTATTTGTGAGATTTATGAGTTTTTACATTTTTGGTCATTATTGCTCAATCTAAATTTTCAAAACTGGGATTAGGCATAAATATGCATGAGCAAATAATATTAACTATATATAATAAGAGCCCTAAAACAAATGACTCCTAACTTGTACATCTCTATTAAATACATGATTATAAAGAGATTAAAAGCTTGATAATATAACAATGGACTTAATAGAATGTATAACGTTTTGAGTGAAATTTATGAAAGCAACACAAAATCATCCACCATTTAAATGCATTAAAGAAACAGAAAATCATTAGGCATCTTTTATTATGGAAAAAAATGTCATACTTAAGGCACAGAAACTAACTTTTATGGAGAAAAATAAAATAAAGAAAGGGATAGAATGTGTTGCAGGGGGAGGAGAGAGGATGTTACAAGTTTAAGTGAGGTAGCATAGGATGGCTGCATGGAGTAGATAAGGACCTAAAGGCGGTGGGAAGTTGAGCCATGTGGTATCCTGGTGAAAGAAATATCCAGTCATAAGTCTGAAGGCAGGAATGAGTCTTATATGTTCCAACAGCAGCAAAATTCTGTGAGTGGTTGGCACAGAAAAAGTGAGGAGGAAATTTGTAAGATCAGAGTGGTAGTGGGAGCCAGATCACTCAGGGGGTTAGTGGGCCATGATGAGGCATTTATGGTGAATGAGATGGGTTTGAGCAGACCACTGCCTTAATTAGATTTCAGCTCCACATAGCTCCTGATACTACACTGAGACTGAATAGGAATGGGCAAAGATAGGAAATGGAGACTATTAACAATGAACCAGGTGGGAGATGGTGATGGCTTGGGCTAGAATGATAACAGAGTAGGTAGTAAAATGTGATTGAGCAATGGAAATATATCTATTGTAAAACCAATAGGGTGTGCTAAGAGGTTGGACATGAGATGTAAGAGAGAGGTCAATGGTGCCTCCAAAAATCTGAGCAATTGGAAGGATGAAATTGCCATTTAGTAAGATGGGAAGAGAATTCCAGAAACAGAAATTTTGTTGCTGTTGCTGGTTGGTGGGTTGGTTCTCCTTTTTGGAGGGGTTGGGGCTGGTGGGGGTGAAACAAGCTCACTTTGGGACATATTAAGATAGAGATGTCTATGCAGGTGGATATGAGTCTGAGTTTTAAGTTAGAGGTTAGAGGTTTAAATTAGGGGTTTAAAGTTAGACGTACAGTACAGCAATTTATATTCCAACTATGCCTATTTATAATAGCAATATAGGCTGTATAGATAAAATAAGCATTCCAAGAATTGAGCACTGGGACTGTCCAAAGGTAATAGGTAGGAAAGAAGTTGAAGAACAAATGAAGGAGTCTGAGGAGTGGCCATTAGAGTAGATGAAAACCAGATACCAGGGGGTGATAGAAGCCAAGTGAATAAGTGTTAAAATGAATATCATTGTATCAAATGCAATGGAAAGGTCTAATTGAGGATGGCAAATTGATCATTTGGATTCTAGTAATGTGAAAATCATTTGTTCACTTGAAAAGAGTGGTTTTGATATGGCGATGCTGAAAGTCTGATTGGAATGAATTCAAGAAAGCTTGGCAGGAGAATAATTGGAGACAATATGAATTTATAACTATTTTGAAGAATTTTATTTTAAAGGAAAGGGAAGTGGTAACCATGTATGGAATATTATTATCTATAGCAAACATTAGTAATGAAGATTAGTTTGCAAATGTATATTTTAATTGCTACTGTATAAATTAAATAGCCAAATAGTTATAGTCAATTTGATTGTAAAAGAATTTTACATATTTGTTTTCAAGTTGTCTGAAATATTATGTTGATTTAATGTTAATAAGTTTTAAAAGCTAGAGATACAATATATCTCCTGTCCCAAACCCCAAATTACCCAATCTTATTACATTTAAAAACATTTGATAATTAAAAGGTGGACATTGGTGAATATTTGGTTACTTGTCAGTGAGTTTTGCATGATTCACAAAAAAGAATAAGATTATATTTACTCACAATATCTCAGATGTCATAAACCTTTATTAAAGGATTGCTAAAGCTGCTTGGTGGAATTGTACAAAATGACATTTCATAATTATCTTTTGAAGAAGATAAACTAGGCTCTGTTATTGATATTATTTATCAGTGTGATATTTAACCCATGAATAATTCTCAGACAGTAGTTTCATATTTTAAAGAATTGTTAAAATTAGATATTTAATTAGGCAACATTTCTTCATCAAATACATTTCTTAGCTGCAGCCAACTTATTTCTATACTTACAGTTTTTTTTAAAGAAAATGTCTCTATGTGTGCCAAAGTCTCATGTCACAATTTTCTTTAGGAAAAGTTCTTTTGTGTTTTTTCTCATAATTCAAAAACAACTTGCATTTCCGTTGCAGTTATCCTTATCGCTCTTGAATACAACTTTTTCAGTGGTAATTAAATCACCTGGTAATCAAACCACTCATGTTATACTTCATTATCTCATAATTATGTACTTAGGACAAATTTACTTCTTATGGACTTTATGCCAGGAATAGTGGACAAGTATTTTCCCTTAAGTTGCATATCAATTATATTTATTTTTAAGTTACTTGATAATGTTTGAGAATTTAGTTGAGAAAACAATCTTGTTCCAATGACAACAACTTGTAATAGGTGAAATAAATTGGTGCTTTCTATTTAGCTAAGAAATGACATCTCCACCCCCACCCCCCATTCCCCATTAACAAATTCTTAACTCTGGACTGTAGCAATGCTGGAAATATTTTAAACACATTTATTCTTAATAATTATGGGCAGTGCTGTGTCATAAAAATAATACTATGTATATTTGAAGACTCCTAAGCCATTGTATTTTAAAATAAGAAATGAATTATGAGGACAAATATCTCTCAGGTAGAGATTCCCTGCACTATTGAATTAATTGTTTTCAGTGTGTTTTCAGTGTAATTGAAATAAAGTGTAAGCCAGGCATTCACATTAACATCATTATGTCATTAAATTGGTTCAATTATTAATATGTCACATATGAAGTTATTTGTTATATTGTTAAAACTGATCTAAATAAGTTACATTTTGAATTATTTTTATATATAGGTAAGACTGCAGTGTAGTAAGTTTCATTGTTGATAAACAACTTTAAAAAATTAAAAGCCCAATGAAACTTACTTCTGAACAATCACCCAGTTGAGGCATAAAGGGGCAAGAATTAGTATGCATTAAATAGGTTATAAACATTTTTGATAAAGGATTACACTATTTTTAATTTTAATACTTTCTGAAATCTTATTAGCTATCGATGTGAAAATCATCTTTTTCCCCGTCTTAGAGTGTTAAAAAGAGACTGATATTCTTTTGATTTGTCAGTTTTTCTTTCTGATGTACTTGGCAAAACAGGGAGATAATGGGACAGAGTTCGCCAGAAGTTGCAAACACTGCTATTTAGAATGTCATCATTTTACATTGTAACATTGTTGTGTGATGAAGGCCAGCTGGTGCATTTAGGTTTCTTATTGGAAATTTTCATCTGATTCATTATTGTGAGTTGTGGTTTTATACAGAAACACTTAATCATTCTTATGCAGCAAGCACTTCTGAAGCTGCAGAAGGCTTTCTCTTTGGCTGAGTAATTTGTGCTATCAATTTGCTAGTTTGGAAGAGTTTCCAGCTTATTGTGTTATCGATGTTTGTTTGCACAGGAAGTGATGCACCCCAGAGGCTGAATTTTTAGTAATGGTTTGCAATGGGATAATGAGGGCACTGCTTCCTTCATGCTGATAATATTATATAACTTGGATTAGCACAATTATTGTGTACCTATCTAGTCATAATTCTTTCTTGTACCATCTCAAGAGCCAGCAGGGATTTGCTTGTGTTCTTGCAAAGTGAAATTAAGCTGTGCCTTGTTGCCTGGTATTCCTTTATTCTAAGAATATTGGTCCTTAATACTGTGGCATATTTTTTTAGTAATTGTAAGCTGCAACTAGTAATTTCACATAGATAACCCTGTTCTTGCCATTATTGAAATTTGCTTTAATATTTGTTTTCAATTGTAAGCTGCAGCTACTGATATCTACTATGATTCAGGAAAATAAATACACCAACTATATTACTTTATTGCATTTATGGAGGATTAGCATGATTCTAGTAGTTATATTCTTAACAATTTTATGTTTTGGATACAGCTCTTCTTATTTCAAATCTAAGACTTAGTTTGGACAAATTAAAGATATTCACAGAAAATCAAGACTGAAAAATATATTTACATTGAAAACATTAAAATACTTCATTATTATATGTTAAAAATCTTCTGCCTTGTAAAAAGAAAATATTTTGTATTAACTGATAGAAATAGTGGTACCTTAAACACAGGAATGAATATAAGTAGAAAATGTCAGATGATCCACAAATGCCTGTAAAAGGCATTTTTTCCCCTTTCTTCACATCAGCCTTCTAAAATAGTCAAACACTGTAAAAACAAAACCTCTTTTATTAATGAGCTAAACACTTTCAAAATGTCACTGAGGCATAGAGACACAGAAGGCAAAATAAAAATTAACTTTGGTAAAATTCTTGACACATTTATGAAAAATCTGTTGATGCTGGGAAGCAGCAACATGGCAGCATAGAGAGGAGTGGAAGTTAGTTAGTCCCTTGGAGCAACTAATAAACAACCAGGAACTACTAGTAAATAATCTGGAGTAACTGCTGGGGGACAGCCGTGACTGTCCACACATCATACACCAACCTGGATTGGGAAGAATGCCTGAGATTGCAGCATAAAATCTGTAAGTAAAAGTGCAGAAATGCACCTGGAGCCCCCTCCTCCCACGGCAGCCCAAACTGCAAAACCTCACTATGCTGGAAGCTAGCAGCACTGTCTGAGTGGAGCAAGTGAATACAGCTCAACTGAAATCCATCTGGGGTTTTAATTAACAAACATGGACTGCTCAATAAAAATTACAAATCCCCAACAAGCAGACAGACTTTTAGTGATGACTCACTTTTAAGAACCAGAAGACTCCACTGTCCCAGGAGGGGGACCCCAGAAAATCAGGTGTTACCTCTGGCTGACAAGTGAAATTGGGGGTTGTGCACTGACTCTGAAAGGGGGATTTCTGTCCCTTTTTCTCTCTCAACCTGAGAGCTCAGTGGAGAAAACCTCAGCCATTTTCAGTTCGCAGCGTTCTGACCCAGACAAGGGTGGAGAGAGCAGAGTCAAAGAGACAAAGAACCTATTTAAATGCTGATGATAAGTCTCTAGGGGGTGTATTTTTCTTAAGAGGAAGAAAGTGGTTCCCAGCACAACTACCGACCTTCCACTCAGAACCAGATTCCAGAGCCTGGGGGAAAACAGCCAAAACAGAAAATAAGGGAGCCACACCTCCTTACACCAGTCAGGAGCAACAGGCTGACAGGCACCACCTGCTGGGCAGGTTAGGAAAGGCACACTGGCTAGAGGCCTTACATGGTGTGTCAATCTTCTAAGACACACCATCAGGGAAACCAGATACTGAATATTTCCCCCTTCTGAGACCTGAACCTGTTCTGGTCTGGGAAAACCTGATTGGGGTAATCAAGGAAACCAGATGCCTACGCAACAGAAAACTACAATCTACACTAAGAAAAACGAAGATATGGCCCAAAGGAACAAACTTACACTTCAACTGAGATACAGGAATTGAAACAACTAATGCTAAATCAATTCAACAAGTTTAGGGAAGATATGGCAAAAGAGAGGAAGGGTATAATGAAAACACTGGATGAACATAAGGTACAAATTGAAAGTTTGAAAAAACTACTGTCAGAATCTATGGAAATGAAAGGCACAAGACAAGAGATGAAAGACACAGTGAAGACATAAAACTGCAGATCTCAAGAGGCAGAAGAAAACAGTCAGGAACTGGAGAACAAGACACCTGAAATCCTACACACAAAAGAACAGATAGGGAAAAGGATGGAAAAATATGATCAATGTCTATGGGAATTGAATAACAACATGAAACACATTAATGTACATGTCATGGGTGTCCCAGAAGGAGAAGAGAAGGGAAAAGAGGCAGAGGCAATAATAGAGGAAACAATCATTGAAAATTTCCCATCTCTTAGGAAAGACATAAAATTACAGATCCAAGAAGTACAGCATACTCCAAACAGAGTAGATCTAAATAGGGCTACACCAAGTCACTTAATAATCAGATTATCAAACGTCAAAGACAAAGAGAGAATCCTGAAAGCAGCAGGAGAAAAGCAATCCATCACATGCAAAGGAAGCTTGATAAGACTATGTGTGAATTTCTCAGTAGAAACCATGGAGGCAAGAAAGAAATGGTGTGATATATTTAAGATACTGAAAGAAAAATACCACCAACCAAGAATCCTATATCCGGCAAAACTGTCCTTCAAATGTGAAGGAGAGTTTAAGATATTCTCTGACAAACAGACAATGACAGAGTTTGTAAACAAGATACCTGCTCTACAGGAAATACTAAAGGGAGCACTACAGATAGGAGTGAGAAGTTTGGAACACAATTTTGGGCGATGGTAGCACAGCAATGCAAGTACACTGAACAGAAATGACTGTGAATATGGTTGAAAGAGGAAGGTTAGTAGCATGTGGGACACCAGAAGGGAAAAGAAAAGATAAAGACTGGGACTGTATAACTCAGTGAAACCTAGGGTGCTCAACAATTGTGATAAAATGTACAAATATATTTCTACATGAGGGAGAACAAAAGAATGTCAACCCTGCAAGGTGTTAAAAATAGGGTGGTATTGGGGGAAAAATACAAGCAATGCAAACTAGAGACTATAGTTTAGTTAGTTAACAGAAACACTGTATTATGCTTCCTTTGATGTAACAAAGGTGATATACCAAAGCTAAATGCATATAAGAGGAGGACATAAGTGAGGGGTACGGGACTCTTGGCATTGGTGATGTTGTCTGACTCTTTATTCAACTTTAGTTTAATTTTATCTTTCCTTTTGTTGCTACCTAGTTGTCATGTTTTTTTTTCTCTTTCTTTTTTTTTTCTTTTTCTTTTATCTCTCTCCTTCTTTGACTCTTCCTCCTTCTTTGTGGAAGAAATGGAGATGTCCTTATATACATAGTGGTGATGGGTGTGAATGCACAAATACATGACTATACAGGGAACCATTGATTATTTATTTAGGACAGAATGTATGGTGTGTGAACAAAACCATCTTTAAAAAAATGGGTTGATGAAGAAACCTTGAAGGTTCTACATTGAGTGGAATAAGTCAGAGACATAAGGGCAAATATTGCAAGGTCTCACTGATACTATGGTATAGCAATGCAGCTTACAAGGGGTGACAGTGTGATTGTGAAAACCTTGTGGATCACACTCCCTTTATCCAGTATATGGATGGATGAGTAGAAAAACGGAGACAAAAAAACTAAATGAAAAATAGGGTGGGGGGATGATTTGGGTGTTCTTTTTTACGTTTATTTTTTATTTTTATTTTTACTTTTTCTGGTACAAGGAAAATGTTTGGGGTGATGAATGCACCACTATATGATGGTACTGTGAACAATTGATTGTACACTTTGGATGATAGTATGGTATGTGAATATATCTCAATAAAATTGAATTAAAAAATAGAATATGACTTAGTTAAAATTACTCTAAATCAAGATGCTATAATTTTATGTAACTCAGGCAAGGCGGAGCTCTCTGATCTCATGTCCAGCTGCATCTGGAAGAGCAGGGGCTCCCAGGCTTGGTAATGTATCAGTTTGTTTTTATGTTATAAACTTGTTCCTTTTACCTGAAGTGCTCCTAAAGTAAAAATGTGTTGAAGTTGAAAAAAAATCTACTGATGCTATTCATACAAATATTCATGTATTAGGCAACTTCTGGTCCCTCTATCCTTCTTCTCTGTGTTACATCTTGCAGTCACCTCTAGATGTTTCTTCTGAATTGTGTAAATTTCACCTGGAAATTAGATACCAGAAAATGCCTATGCCCAAGATTTCTTTCAATTTGTCATTCTTAGGTTAAGAAGTCACATGCCTGGAGCTGGGATTGTAGTTAATAGGCTTGATATATTTTATGGATTTAGGATTATGTGATTTCTATGACATACTACGAATTCTTAAGCTCTGTATTGCCCTATTTTGTCCAGTGTTGTTTCTAGTATCTACAATTATCGGTAGGCTTTTTAGACATGGCCAGCAAGGTAAAAGAATTAGCAGTACACTGATATTGCAGTTCCACAGGAATTCAAAGTAAGTTTAGATAATATGTAAGAAATCATAAACCCAAATACTATCATAAGGGATCTAATAAAAGTTGGTCTGTTTTTAAGATCTTTGTAACTGATGACTGATCAGAAAAGGAAAATGCCCACATCAAGACAGAAAATGTCAATGAACTCCTCAGTCAAGAATCCAGTAAGATGACGAGGAAGTGGAAGTATTCAGCTTACTGAGACAATTACTTTTTTCTTATAGCTGAGGTTACTAAATGATTGCATTTTGGCAATAAGGAAGATGTGCCTGAGTCCTGAGATATTATTAATTGGAAAAAAAGAAAATTGCTTTTATTTGGTAGTTTAAAATCCTTCCCAGTTCATTTGATCACGTTCTAAGAGAACTATTTCTTTTTATTTTCATAGAAAAAAATCAATAAAGCATAATGCATAATAGATAATGTCAATTAAACACAGAGATAATGGCAATTATACACAGGCATACTTTTCCCATCCTGAGGCATTCATGACAAGTCCATTTTTATAAGTAATATTATTTATTGACCAAGGTTCTTCTCCCAATGACTCATGATATCTAATATCTACTATTATGATCTGTCTGTTGTTTATGGTTTTGAAATACAGAAGAAAACAAAACCTGAGTTTGGGATAAAAAAACAAGTTGTAAATTATCCCATGGGTATGTTGGTACTTATGTCCTTCCATTGAAAAATGAACAATGTTAGTCAGGGGCTTTGCATAAAAAGGAAGTCAACAATTTTGTGTGTGGAATATTTAATAGCATGTTTTAATTTATTTTTTAAAGTTGAATAAAAAAGGAAAAAACTGCCAGTTTTACATGAATATTATCTATTTAGTATCATCTCCTGGGGTTTCAGTTAATGAATAGTAATACAAGGACTTTGGGCTGCTGGAAAGCCTTAAGAAAATCTTAGTGTTATGGTGTTAATATGAAATCTGTTTAATATATTACAGTACCAACAATGATGATTCAAGTGCAAAATTCTGATAGAAAATAATATGTTGGCTTCTTGTAATAGGGACAAAAGGAACATCTGTGCCATTCTAGTGATATTAATATCTCAATTTCCAAATAACAAATTACATTAAATAAACAAAATAAGTATCCTTGCTTATTCAAATTTCTGTTTTCTTTGCCAAATCATGTGTACTTATAACCATCTGTCAAAAATATCAATAAAATGGCCCTGTTTATTTTTATTAATTTGTAGTAAAGGTATAACACAAAACTTATGATCAGGGAGAGGGTCAGAAGGTCTAGTTTCAAGTGGCACAGAAGTAATAGATCTGAGGACTGGAAAAATCAGGAATTAAGATTTGATATACCCAAGTCATAGGACAAGAGGTAGGGCTATAACCTTTAGGAGATTTAGACAGAGGCAAATTGTTGTTCTTGGCATGTGGTAGGCAGGAATGACGAATGTTAATTCAACTGTGGACCTATATATACTGAGCCCCATATATAACATTCTATATACAACATTCTGAATCTAGTCGTATTGAGAAGCACTCATTATTTAAGGAGCTGATTCTTTCTACTTTAAATGAAACTGTAATTATTGACATACTATGCAGTTTCATCTGGTGATTGAACATGACATTTTCCAGAATAGAATTTTAAGAATGATGTGTCTTTGATTGGAAATAGAGTAACCTCAACAACTGCCTGGGACCCTCTGTTTCTGTGATCTTCCAGTATCTCTGGAAGTCCTGAAAATGCTTCCTTAAATAATCTCCTGATGTTGGAACATTAAAATGAGTCCAAAATAAGGTCCTATAGGTTTCCACATAATACTTTTCTTCTTACCTCCCCTTTCCTACTTCTTCCCTTCCTAAAATATTTTGACTGAAAGTAGCAATCCTGTTACCTATAGAAAATCCTCTTATGCTGCTGGGAATCATGATGCAAACACTCTCCTGAAAAAGTCCTGATTTCACATTTAGTAGATGTTGGCAAGATCTATCTAAAAGTTTACCCTACATGCAAGCTACCACGTTAGCCTACTACAGTTTCATGGATGTTGGAAGACTCCTGGGACAGAGACAGAAGATAGTTTGTTACTCACAATGATATCGGTAGCCAGAGTAATATCATTTGCACTGGTTCTCTGAGCTCCAGTTCCCAAAGGGTAACAAGGGTCAGGTGACACTTGCACATACAGTTGTTTCCATTACAGGAGAAAAAAATCTCAGTATCTCATAAGAGTTGTGGTAGATAGAAGAATGGCCTCACAAAGACTTATACATCCTGATCCCTGAACCTGTGAATATGTTGTTACCTCGCAAAGGAGAATTACATCTGCACATAGAATTACAGTTATTATTCTGCTGGACTTATGTTAGAGAGAATGTCCTGAATTATCTAGGTGGGTCCAGTGTAATCACAATGGTCCTGAAATTTGGAAGAGGGAGGCAGAAAAGTCAGATTCACTGTGAGCCATGTGAGAAAGATTTGACCGGCCATTGCTACTTTGAAGATGGAAGAGGGCCGTGAGCTGAGGAAGGCAGGTGGCCTCTAGGAGCTGGAAAAGGTTAAGAAACAGATTATCCCCTGGGACTTCCAGAAGGAATGCGATGTTGAAACCCTGATTTTAGCCCAGTGAGGTTTAATATGGATTTCAGACCTCCAGAACTGCAAGATAATAAATTTGTGTTGTTTTAAGCCCCTACGTTTGTAGTCATTCGTTATATAGCAGCAATAGAAGTAAGTGGGTTGCTAGCAAACCTGCCCAGCATTTTCTCTGGAGGGAAACATTGTCTTTATTATCCTACTCAAGAAACAAAGCTGCCTTCTGCTTCAGAGGATTGCATATTCTCTATCTTCCAAGGTTATTTGCTAAACAAGCATCCTTGAAAAGACTGGAACAAAAGGCTATGCATGCTTTTTCCCGGAGATGTCCAAAAGTAGGAGAAACTTGTGGAGAACGTTAGTGCAATAAACATGAGACCTCAGGAAAAAATGTTCTTTATGTTTTAGATTCTTCTTCTACAAAACCAATGGATGTGTTTGCCAGTGTTTACCAATTTTGTATAACATGTATTTGTAACTCTGTGGAAATGGAAAAGTGCCCATTGCTGGAACCAGATGTCTTTTAATAATAGGGGCTCTGTTTGCACCACATTGCCCCATGTTTTTATGGAATCATATCTCAGAATCTCAGTACAACTAATTGAGAAAGCATGGTGACTGAAATTTGGATCAGTTTATAACTTTAATTTGTTTGTTTGTTTTTAATTTTGATTGTGGTTGCTGCTTTCACTTCTATTGGTCAAACTGGATGTTGTGTAAACATCTTGCTACTTATAATTTCCTGGATTAAAAGAAGTTTGGAAAGGCTTTAATTCTTTATCTCTTTCAAGATACCTTTCAACCTCTCCTTGGGATGCCTTGTTTTCTTGCGATCCCTGCCTGCCATTCAGCTTACGTGCCTCTGGGACACATGCAATGGGGAACATATGATTGAGTTAAGACAAGTACCCAGTTATTCTTGCCTATGCCAGTGCTACTTGCAACCTAGCCCAAGAATGAAGCTCAGCTGAAGCCTATTTGGAGAGATAGATTGAAGTGCATAGGTCCACATAATTGTGTTCAACTTTTATAAAGCTAAACCTTGTAACAGTGATAGAAGCAACAGCAGTAGTGAAATAATTTGACTCTCCAGATCTCTTTACCTAGTGGTGCTGAGACTGAACCTTTGTAATTAAGATTCCAGTGCTCTTTGATGGTTTAAGGGTGGCTGATTGAAGTGGACTCAACACTATGGACATATAGGTACTTGAATCAATAATAAACAAAATAAACATACAATTTTCTTTGCTGACGTTGGTGAAACTGTCTCTGTTGGTTATATTAGCAATGTGCACAATATATCACTTTTTTAAAAACAGAAAAGTCTAGAGATATATTTATTTAAAAATTTATTACATAATGCAGACCAACATCAAAGTACAGGCTAATATCAGTAGCTGAAGAAAAAATATTTTTGAACTATCTGAATAACTCAAAATAGTGCTCATCAACTCTAGTGCTGAGGAAGGCTCATCTACCTTAATAAATTCCAGTATGTGGTACTTTATTTTGCTTCAGTGATAGCAATCGATGGTATGTAGAAAGAATACAGTGAAATTTAGTTTTTTTTGTTTGTTTTTGTTTTGTTTTGTTTTGTTTTGTAATTTTTGTTGCCCTTGATATAGATGACACAGAGTTCAATTTAACAGTACAACCAGGAGAGCTCCCATGTTCATTGGAACTTACAATGATACTAGTTCATGAATATATACAGAACGAAGTCGGGGAACCAAACTGTTCTTAAAAAGAAATGTAGTGCTGAAGAGCAGCCATATGATTGAGATAAAAATTGGAAGTGAGGCATTTATAATACATTTATATACAAAATACATGCAAAAACATTGATAATACAAGGTCTATGTTGCTTAATAGGGTTTATGAGGTAATGATGATAACCGCTATGATGTGCTCAGTGTTATATATATGTGTGTAGATGTAAAGCTCATTGCAACTGGATGGAATAGAAACTGTCATGTCTCTAATTTCTGGAGTGAAGATGCTCAGGTTTAAAAAAGTTGGTAAGTGAGGGAAATGAGTTGTGAACAAAATTAGTCTTGCTCCAAGGCTTATTTCCTTAACAATAATATTATACTTGTTAAATATGATTGATAATTTTTTTCTTCTTTGATTTTTATTAATTGCAAATATAGAAACTCACTGGAACTATTTTTGTAAAAGGTCCTAAGGAGATTTGGGGAGATTTTTTAAAAATAAGTATTCATGAATACTTCAAATATTCTTAAACAAAGTGAATAACTCAGAGTAGTGCTCATCAGTAATAAACTTGAGCCAGGAACTTGAATGCCATCAGAATTCTTTGTACTTGCATAATTCCTTCAACTTTCTCTCTCAATAGAGAATGGTATCTCTATTTTTCTGTCCATGTCCAACAGCTTTACACATATCCAATATCAAGAGACCAGCTGAATGGATCCAATTGTGTGCATGTTTTATTTTTGTCACTTTTGCTAAGTTATTCTTCAAATGGCTCCTTCAATGACTATTTCTATCATCAGATTACAAGAATGCTCAATTCTTCACATCCTCACTTATAAAATATACTTTATAGTTAAATATTTTGTAAATTTCCATGGGTACAAAAGTAATCTATGCATTCATGTTTAAAATTTTTGCATCTGTGTTTTTCTAATATCCTGGGTACAATTCACATGCTTAAAAGTTTCCTGAATTTAAAGCGTTTTTTTTTTTTTTTAAGTTGTGAATTCATAGGTTCAAATGTTATTGGTTTGTGCTTCACTGCAATTGAATTTGTTTCCTTTTCTTTTTTTGTTATTTGCCTTTTTTATTGCTTGCTGATACCATATGCCTATATCCCATTTTTTTTTTCATTTTTCTTTATTCATTCTGGATATTCTATTCATTATTTAAAATAATATAAAACCGTAAATCTGCATCTGTTTGATTAGCCATCCTTTGGAATTACTTGGTCATTTCTATTCCAATTCTACAACCTTTATGGGACTGATTACCTCATATGTAAAGAATTCTCAGTATTTGTCGCCCTACAATACCATCTCCAACATAATTCTAGCTCTTCCCTCCCTATTCCCCTACAGAAGTGAGCAGATTGGGTCTCTTAACATCAGGTGCATTAGTTGCCTGTAGCTGCTGTAACAAATTACCACCAAATTGATGGCTAGAAACAATAGGAATTATTCTCTCACAGTTCTGGGGATTAGAAGTCTGAAATCAAGGCACTGATGTGGTCAGTACCTTCTGGAGGCTCTAAGAACAACCTATCCCATGGCTCTTTCAGAGCTTCTGGTGACTGCTTTGTGTGCTATCTTGGCAATCCTTGGCTTGCAGCTGCATAGCAGTTTCCACCTCTTTCTTCACGTAGTGTTCCACCTGTGTTTCTGTGTCAAAACCCCTCTCCTTTGTCTAATAAGGACACTAGTCATTGGTCTTAGGGCTCACCCTATCTGGGGTTTTGTCCTGGGGTAATCTTGTCCTGAGGTCCTTAACTTTATTACATCTTCAAAGTCCATATTTCCAAATAAAGTCACATTCAGAGGAACTGGAAGTTAGTACTTGGAGGACACTATTCAATCCATTACACTTGATCACTCCGGTACCTGTCCACTGCCATTGGTTTTCTCCAATGTCCATTGGTTCCTCACACATAAATTTTCTCATACGTCCCTCTAGCTATGTGATCATTTTATTCTGGATATGAGCATAATCTGTCACCATCTAATCCTAAGCATCAGTTCAGCTGACCTGGCTAACTGGGTGGAACCTCTCATTGTTGTCATAATTCCAAATGTAAGGCTATAGTCAGTGAAGAAGTTGACCTGGCAGAGAGGTTATTTATTTCCATGGCATTATTTCAGTAGCTGTATTCCCCTATAAGACACTCTGCCAAAGCTCTTAAGATTGATTTTTTTTTATACTCTGGGATAATGAATATTCTGAGATAAAAGTCATATATCCATCCTTCAGAGTAAATTCCAAGTACTTTATATTCACCAGGTTTTTTATGATGTTGCCCACCTGAAGTTATTTTTCTCTTCTATATCTCACAGAAATTTATATCCCTCATTATGGCCTTTCACTATTATATAAGTGGCACATGACATCTGCTAGGCTCTGTAACTCTCCTTGTCTTATTTATGTTTTCATACTCCACACTGACATTACAAAAAGCCTTGCTTTGATTTTAGAGTTTAAAAAATATGAATTGATATAGACAAAACTGTTAAAGTAGTAATCCTTGACTTATCAAGGGGTTTCCTTTTTCAAATCAAACATTTTTGTTTCTCTTTGATATTTTAATGAGTATATACTACTTTTTTAATCAGAAAAATAAAAGATTTTTATGTGAGTTATTAGGTTTGTTCTATAGAAGTAGCATTATGAAAGAGTTCCAAAATCATTAAATCTAATTAGACTACAGTGTTTCAATTATTATTCTAATATGCTTTTATTGTGCTTCACTTTGAATGTAACCATAAAAGGGAAATAAATTTATTTTTAATCTTTTTGTGCCTATTCTGTTGATTATATGCTTCCTTTACTTTCCTTTCATGATTGTTTCTTTCATCATTTTTTCTTATATATCATGTACTTATGAAATAGTCTTATAATAGTTGCTTATAATTAATAAACATGCTCTCTAGACCTATTTTCTGTAAGATCTAGAAACTATAGTTACATATTTAAATAAACATGGTGTTTCACATTTTTATCTAATTATGTTTTATCTCCCTTACTTTTCCACTTTCCTTGAAAATTCAGTCTCTTTACTCTCTTTCCCAGTTAATGTGTTTCTCTCATAAGCATTAATCAGTTGGCTCTATTTTCTAACTTGTTAACATCTTCCTTGATTACTCCTTATTTCCTTCTCCATTTTTTGCTTCATTAACTTAACACAAACCAGGTAAAGAATGTCAAATGAGCAAACCATATTGCAATGAGCACAACATTGCAACTTAACCATTTAGAATCATGCATTCTAAAACCATTAAAAAGTAATTAATCCTATGCTTATAGGCTTAACTGAATGCTTGTCAACTTTTATAAATGAAAATTAATTTGTTTGTAACTAGCTAATAATTGAATATAAGCTAGTTATGATTGAGTATACGATGTTATCAAAGATTTAGATAACATTATTCAAGCTTGTCACTTTCCTTCTTTTTTCCATCACATTTAATGACTAAGTTCAAAGAAGGAAATATGACTTTTCTATCTTGGTCATTTTTTATGTGCCTTTGTCATTGTCCTTTACAAATATTTGTTGAAGTAATGCAGTTCTGGGTTCTGGGGTTACAGCAGTAAACATAACAGAGAAAGACCCTAGCCTTCATAAAACTTAATTCTAGCAGAAGGAGAAAGAAAATAAGCAAAATAAATAAATCTTCACTTAAGGATTACTTCCTCAGTTTGCACTTTTATGATCACCTTATTTGAAATGCAGTATCTCCCCACTCCCCACTGTACCCTTTTTCCTCTTCCCTGATTTTTCTCCATTAGACTTAATCACCATCTATATTCTTATTATGTTTTTAATGTATAGGGGAGAAGGACCACTCTAGTTGCTCTGTTGAAAAGATATTGTTAGATCAGGGAAAATAATTGAGGCATGGAAATGTGTTAGGAAGCTACTGCAAGATCATTATAGCTTCCAGGCTGTGAAAGTGGAGTTGATGATAAGTGGATGGAATTCAGAAAATATTTTGAAGGAAGAACCCATAGGTTTTACCTCATGCTGTGAGAAACAGAGGTGTCAATGATGACTCCAAGATTTTTCCTTGAGCGACTAGAATGATGGACCTGCAATTAATTAGGAAGGGGAAGACAGAAGGGAGATACATTTAGTGGGTAGGAGCATCAGAAAAAAAAAAAAAAAAAATATATATATATATATATATATATATATGTATATATATCATAGTCCTCAAAGAGACAGCAGAGTGAACGTTCTAGGAAAACGGTATGATTTCAGGGCTAACTTGAATTTAGTGGTCATTAGTTTAGCATGAGACTAAATATTGAGATTGTGTGTTTTCTGTCTAACATGTACAGCTGCATCAGTGCAAGGGCAGAATCAGGATTGTGTTAACTCTATGCAATGAAGTGAGAAGGGTAAAGGAGTTGAGTGTTTGCAGGGGAGTAATTTTAATAATTGTTCATGGCTTCAAACTGAATAAATAGAGAAATGAGTACTAAAACATAGTGAGATTATCAAAAGATCGTGATGAAGTAGAAGAATTGTTGGAGGTAGGATACAACAGGCGGTGGGATTGAATTTGAGATCACGGAGAACCAAGTTATTGGTAATAACATGAACTAGTGCATGACAGTGGAAGTGAGTGACTGAGGTCAGAAAGAGCAAAAGATCATTGTCATCAAGGGTATTAAAAGTACCATCTATATGGATATGACAATCACCAACAATTCTGACCAGCAACAGTTTTGAAGTGAGTGACAATGAATCAAGAACAAAAGTCACTGAGGTGATTGATTAGGACACAGGGTCTCTGTGGAGGAACACAGGCTCAGGAACAACAGAAACTTTCATCAAATGAGAGAGAAAGAGGCATGGTAAAGACAGAAGCATACCAGATTCTTCCTTGCGGACTCAATGGTATGAATTACCTAGGAGAAAAATAGCCATCACTAGAAAAGCATTAAGAGGCAACAGTGATTTCAGGAGCCATGCAGGTTTGGCCAGAGCAAGAGGGTGAAGAGAGTAAACACTGTCATAAGTTACGTATTTGTAAAAGAAAACTATTTATCACTAATTTATGTCTTTCTGCTTTTGGAAATATGGAAACTACATTGATGGGCTACTGAAATGTGAAATCTGTTTATGATCTGGCAATTAAGACTCTTGAGTCCTATGGGAATGGCACATCAGTAGTGTAGCAGGCCAAGAGAGTGAGTGACAATTCTTGAATAAAAGAAATGTAGGGATTAAGATAGCAGAGTAGTGTTTAAAAAAAAAAATAAACACTCAAATTATTTACCAGATAGGTAAGCTCATAAGTATATTTCCCTGTTTAAAACCAAAAATATTAATCAAGGCCTTTGTATATTTCTATCATATTATTAAATAATTTTCAAAATAAATTTTATATATTGTGTGACTTCTTATATGTGCATTTGTTACTTAATAGTTGCTTGAACAAGACCTTGGTCCATGAGTTCACACCTGGAAATACTAAATAGAGCATACACATGGGATATGTGAATTTCTACTATCAAGAATTGATATAGACAACATGGGTGTACCTTCAGGAGCTGTTGATCCCTATCTCATATATACCACTTCCATTTTATGATGGAGAACTGCTGTGCACACTCAACTTTATGGCTTGATGTCTCAGACAACACAGCATGATGGGCAACTTAGCTTCTTAGACAGCTCAAGCAAATACCATGCAATGGATTGACTTAAATAGTGGGAATAGCTTAGGTTTGAGGGCTAATGGAAGTCTAAATCAAGGTATCATCAAAGTGATACTTTCTTCCTGAAGACTGTGACTTTCTGGGACTGGCTGCTGGTGAACCTGGGTTCCTTAGCTTGTCACATGGCAAGGCACATGGCAGTGTCTCCTGGTCTCTCCCTTACCTTCATCTTGTCTCCTGTGGCTTTCTCTCTCTCATGTATGAATTCTTTCATTATACAGATTCCAATAATAGGTTTAAGATCCATCCTGTTTGTGCTGGGCCATATACAACTTAACTGAAGTAACCTCATCAAAAGGTCCTACTTACAACAGGTTGACAACCACAACAATGGATTAGATTTAAGAACATGTTTTTCTGGGGGTATAAACAGCTTCAAAACACCATAAATACCATTTATATGAAAGGTCCTTGATTAGTTGCCTGGAGCTGGGGATGGAAATGGAGAGTGACTGCAAAAGGTCACTAGAATCATTTTGAGATAATAGAAATGTTATAAAATTAGGTTGTGGTGATAGTTATAGAAATTTACAAAAAGTTATTGAATTGTGTAATTAAATGGGTAAGTTTTATAATATGTTTATTATACCTCAATAAAGCTGTTTAAAAAAGAAATAATACAGAGAATGTGACATATTTATGTAAAAAAGCAGGAACACAAACTAAATGTAGTGCTGTTGAGTTTTAGCAGAAAAAGCTATTATGTGATTTTTTTTATTGGCAGTGATTGTGTAATTGGAATATTAATGGATTATATCCAATAATCTCATTTCTGAGAATGTTTCCTAAGGAAAATAATTCAAATGAGGCAAAATTTATATGCATAACTTTATTAATGCATTTTCCCCTATTAATTGTATAAATGAATAAGAAAAAAAAACACTGTTAAATGAATATTTGGTAAATTATTCAGTATTAGTACTGTTGGATTTTATGAAATATGAGTACTCTGAAAGTTTAGAAAATGTGTGGAATAGAGAAAAAAGTGGTATGCTCAGTATATTAAACTATGAAAATATATTCATAGGCACAAAAATTCAAAAGTTAAAAAACATTGGGGAATTGTGGGGCTTTTTGCTCTTATTTATATAGTTGAAATATCATTATTTCTTCTTAAAAAGTAATGCAAAGTAAAGAAGATGGAAATGTTTGCATTATAACAGTAGTGGTGATATTTCAAAAATAAAAATAAGTTAATATTAGGAGGTACAAGAGTTAGTACTCTTAATTTCCATAGAATTGTTCCTGAGAATTTGGTCATTCTGTTAGGATATTAGGTATCAGATTCACTGTATTTTAAAATAACTGGTAAGGAACCAGTATATTTATATAACCTTACTAATCACAGATTGAGAAAGTTATTGTCTACCTTAAATAAAAATGTTTTGGATTTTTCATCAGTGATATGGGATGTTTTGTACTAAACTAAACACCTTCACTTATTTATTCAATAACAATCTTTTGTCCACCTACTATGTGCCAGGTTCCGTGGTAGGTGCTTAGGTGACATCTGCGAACAAAACAAATAACATTCCTGCCATGTGGCTCTTACATTGTGGTATAGCGTGAAAAGCTATAAGCATTAAAGTTAGTAAGTAAATAAAGTGGATAAAATACCCTTAAAAGTGCTAAGTGCTTTTATGTAGAGTAGGATAAGAGGAATATGGCATACTAAGGAGAGGGAAAGCATCCCATTATAGCTCTGAAGTAGATGGTCAGAGAAGGTGTCACTGTAAAGTTGAAATTTAAGCAATGATCTGAAGTAGCGAGGAAGCTTATCAGGTGAATTTCTGAGAAAGACTATTTCAGCCATAGAGAAAAGTAGAACAAAGGACTTATTTCAGCACATATTATCAGGATATACGAGCACACTCATAGAACATCAAGGAGGCTGGAGTGACTGGAACAAAGTGCGCTCAGGGATATTTATTGAATGAGCTCAGAGAACTGAAAGAATATAGCACTTTTTACACCTGTCAAAGATGTTGACTTTTATTCTGATTGAAATGGGGAACCATTGCAGAATTCTCAGCAGAGGTGTATATGGCCTGTTTTAAGAGGATTACAGAGAGGGGTGTATGAAGGTTTGGGGAAATGGTGGAGGTAGAAGCCAAGTTCTCTTAATAAGCTTTGCAGTAATCTAGGCTAGAAGGACTCAGACCAGGTGATATCAGTGGAATGGAGACATATGAAAATGTGTGTTGAAGCAAGTGCAACAGTATTTACCTTTGGGTTGAATGTTATGTAAGGAGATGATGCCTAGGGTTTGGATTTAGCACCCTGAAGGATGGGAAGGCTGCAGGAGGAGCCAAATTTGGAGGAAGGACAGAATTGAGTTTTGAACGTGCTGAGTATGAGATCCCTATTTGTCATCTAAATGAAAATGCCTAGGAGGCATTTGGATATATGAGTCTAGATTTCAGGTAAGAGATCTAGGCTAGAGGTAGAAATTTGGGAGATTGTCTTTTTTAAAGCCACAGAAGATGAATGTTTTTTTAAAGCCACAGGATTGGATGAGATCATCTTCAGAGTGAGTGAAATAGAGAAGACACAAGTTCCAGGGAGAGAGTCCTGGGGCATCCCAGCACATTAATACATGAGGGAAAAGAGGAGAAGCTATTAAAGGGGACTGGGTAGGAAAACTATTGAGGTAAAAAAATAAATAGGAGCATGCACCATCTTGGAAGCCAATGGAAGTTCTTGTGTCACGGAGGAGGCAATGATCAACTATGTTAAACAATGCCGATAGATCAGGTTAAGATGACTGAGAATTGACCATTGGATTTAAAAACATGCAGGTCACTGGGACACTTTTGAGAGTAATAGAGGGATCACCAAATGAATTATGGCTGTCCTGGATAAACAGGGGCATATGGTTATAATTATTACTCTTCCTGACCAATAAATAATAAATAAATACATGCATACAAACAAAAAGAGGTTTTGGTGGGTTGGTGAGGCCAAAAGCCTTATTGAAATAGAGCTAAGCAAGAATAAGAAGCTCTTTATCTTTAGAATGCATCTGAGCAATTTAGCCTTAAAGCTTTTAGGTAGAGCAGAGCACAGTATGTGCTGACAACAGATACTGGGAAGGCTGGGGTATCATCTCAGGCTTGGCCCCTATATCCCAGAGGCACAGGCTGGACCAGGCTCCGAGACCTTGGATGGAAAATAGAGTAGCATCTGGCCATTTTTGTCAGGAATTACTCCCCCTACCCCCAAAAAATCAATATAATAAAATGTCTTTGCTCTGACTACTCTTTAGGTCTTCATGCTGGAACAGAAATATGTAAAGCAGTTTTCTTTTAGCTTCAAATATTGCCAGTCCATTATTTCTCTGACAGTTTCCTCAGTTCAGCAGATGCAGAGGGGCTGGCTTGTTCTTTTGATATCCTCCTCAAGGTCTTCTCTTCGGATGTCCACCTCTTCCATGCTGGCTACCAAACAGAGCTTGATGACTCCATCCTTGAGCTCCTGCTCACAGATGATGGCCACTATTAAAGTTAACATAAATTTACGGGACAGATTGAAATCATATACCACATGATATGTGATACATCAGAGAGTCCCAAATTGGGGAACATTCTACAAAAAATTGGCCTATAATGTTACAGTATAAAGAACATGAAAAACACAAATGAAATATTACAGATTCGGGAGACTTAAAAATAAAGGAACAAGTAAATGTAGCCAAGTGTGATTGTGAATTGCATACATTTTCTTCAAAGGACATTATTGGTACAATTAGCAAAACTTGAATGGGGTTTGAGGATTAGATAGCAGTAATGTATCAGTATTAATTTCCCCATTCAGATGGATATATTTATATGTAAGAATATGTCTTTGTAAAAACATACACTACAGTATTTAGAGAGTTATGGGGTATCATATCAGTAACTGCTATTCACACCTTTGTACAATACCCTCCCCAGGAGGTAGAAAAACGTTCTTCTCTGTTTTAAAGAGGAAATTGTAGAGCAGATTGTTGAATCCAGCTATGTTGATACCAGATTTATCGTAGTTATTTCAATAATGCCATATATTTTTATGCTAAATTGTACAATAAAAAAATAAAACATACAGGTCATTTTATTTTATATTATTTTACTTTAACTGTACACAAGTTTTAACTAAGTAGTAAAAGATTTTTAAAGCATAAGGAAAGAGGCACTACTGGAATGCAGGTGTAAAACCACCTTCCCTTTTTGATCTTTGAATGACTTTACCTTTTCCTTTAAACCAGTTGTGCTGGTTTGAATGTATTATGTCCCCCAAAACACTATGTTCTTTGATGCAGTCTTGTGTGGGCAGACATATTAGTGTTGATTAGGTTGGAATCTTTGGATTAAGTTGTTTCCATGGAGATGTGACCCAACCAACTGTTGGCGATAACTCTGATTGGATAATTTCCATGGAGGTGTTACCACACCCATTCAGGATGGGTCTTAATTAAATTACTGAAGCCATATAAACGAGAGGACAAACAGAAGGAACTCAGTGCAGCTGCAGCCAAGAGAGACATTTTGAAGAAGGCACAGGAGCTGAGAGTGGAGCTGGAACACAACCCGGGACTAGCAGACGCCAGCCACATTCTTTCCAGCTAACAGAGGTTTTCTGCATGCCATTGGCCTTCCTTCAGTGAAGGTATAATTGTGTTGATGCCTTCATTTGGACACTTTCATGGTCTTCAGACTGTAAGTTTGTAGCCAGATAAACCTCCTTCATAAAATCCATTCCATTTCTGGTATTTTGCATAACAGCAGCATTAGCAAATCAGAATAGCGATATAAAAATGAGTGTGGTTTATATGAAACATATTTGACCACCTCAGGTCATTCTCAAAACAAGACACAGGAAGTAACAACATACCTTTGATTAATATTCTGAAATACTTCAAAATGATATCAAACTTAACAAAAGAAACATATGCATTGCAGCTTAACATAGCGTGTCATTTTCTCCCCCATTTCAGCCTCCTTTGACCAACCTGTCAAAAACGGGACAACTTTCTGAGATTGATTTTAGCCTGTATCTGTGATCCCACGAAGTGTCTTCTTTTTGCTAAATTTTAGTATATTCTTTCGCTGAATAATGTCTTAGGGTTCTGATCCACTGGGAACTTTTACTATGTCAAAGTTTCTTAAATTTCTGCGTGCGTCAGCTGTTTTCTCACTGCCTGTGGACTTACCAAGAAAAGATGTCACTGGCTGGAAATGCTTTTTTTTTTTTTTTTTTTTTAACATGGCTAAATGTAAAACAGATATCTTCACTCTGAACAGACTGGAATTTGTTTATAACCTTAAAAATATATATCATTTTAAAATCAAAAAAATTCTCAGCAGTAGAACTGTTAAGTATGAAATAATTTTTTCTAATTATGTTGTTGCAGATATTAATGTAAAATCCTTAAATGGCAAACTGTCAAGAAAATCAAGTAGCATTTTTTGAAAGTTTTGTTAAAAATGACACATCAAAAATATTTAAATGAAATGCAATCAATGTTTTATTCTTTTTTGATATGGGAAAAAAGGAGAATATGTGCAATTATTTTCTCCCAAACTAACTGATAGAAACAGCTTCCACATGTCAGACTTTTACATAATGATGGTTCTAAAATGGCTTAAAATTGCAACAAGTCACTTTCATTAAGCTATGCATATTGAATAGCAATTGTTGCTTAATAGTCTTTTTATAAGACTATTTACAGTACAGCTGCTAAGTTGCTATAAATTCTGCTTGAATGTATCATGCAAATATCAACACCTGTGATACCTTCTAAGTATTAAGCTAAATTCCAGAAGGTATTCTTAGTTAATCTTTTCTACCTCATAGCTTTTGAGTTTTGTGGTTTTTACATTCATTTTTTTTTACATTAGTGTCCATTAATTGCATAAAAATAAAAGTTTTCTATGAATATTGTGGGGGGGGAGCGAGTATATTGAGGGAAAATCTTTCTCAATCTTTCCAGAGGTCATTACTGCTTTGCTTTAATCAATTAATTCATTAAAAAATTAAAAAATAAATTATTTTTAAAAACACTATTTTGGGAAATAAAAATCAAATGATAAAAAATCTAGCTATGGATTTACTAATCACATTTTAATGTTAGATTTTTTTTTTTTTTTTTTAGAAAGGCTGAAGGAGATAAGGTAACATTTAAATGTTTACAAAATTTTATCTAAAAAAGGTCAAATGTGATTGTGTAAGTTATTTGTTTCTGGATAACAAATTACCTCCCAAACTTAGTGCATAAAACAACGTTTATTTTCTGTTTCCGTGAGTCAGGAATCTGAATGTAGCTTAGCTGATGTCTGTGGCTCCACATCTCCGATCTCATGAGATTGCATTAGCTGTTGGTCTGGGCTTTAGTCATTTCAAGTCTTGCCTGGGGCAGAAGGATCCTCTCCTAACCTCACTCCTGTGGTTCTTCAGTTCCTCAAGGCCTACTAGACCACAGACCTCAGTTCCTCACCAGGTGGTACGAGCCTCACCACAGGACTGTAGCAACATGGCAGCTTGTTTTCCCAGCAAGAAGGATCCAAGAGAGAGCAAGGGAAAGTAAACACCCAAGAAGGGGAAACCACACTTGGAAGTGACATCTCATCACTTTTGCAGTTTCCTATATATTAGAATCTGGTCAATAAGTTTGGTCCACACCCAAAGATATGAACCAAGAAGTGGGGATCATGGAGGGCCATCGTAGAGGCTGCCCACCCCCACATTCTAAGTGTTAAAAGTATAATCCTGCATTACAATTATTTTTTTCCCTTCTCGGTGGTATTTTATCTTTCTGGGAGGAAGAATGCTACAACTAGTAAAAAGGGAAACAATTACAGCATATTTGGAATAAACCCTTTCAAATGTTTCTAAGTTTTTCTCCTGGAATTAGTAAACAATGTCTTTCCTAAGTTTACTTTTGCTAATTACAGGAGAAAATCATGAAAAAAAAGTCCAAGTTTCAGTAAACAAAATGTCTTGTATACATATAATGGAATATTATTCAGCTGTAAAGAAATACTGAAGTTCTAATACAGGCTACAATGTGGACGAACTTTGAAAACATGCTAGGTGAAATAAGCCAGACAAAAAAGGACAAATATTCAGTGATTCCACTTATATGAAATATCTGAAATAGGCAAATTCATAGAGATAGAAAATAGATTAGAGGTTACCAGGGGATGGAGGGAGAATGGGGAATTATTGGTTAATGAGTACAGAGTTTTTATTTGGGCTGATGTAAAGTTGTAGAAATAAATAGTGATGATGTTTGCAAAACACTGTGAATATATTTTATGCCACTGGATTGTACAAGTAAATATGGTTAAAATATCAAATTTTATGACATATATATGTGTGTATATATATACACATATATATGTGTGTGTGTGTGTATATATATATTTAAAAAACAATAGTTTTTTAAAGGACCAGGTTTCTCTGTTTCTCTTGTCCGTAGCTTCTGATTTTACAATCCTGTAGTTCCAACTCCCCAGGATGAGGACTAGTTTTTCTAAATTCCCAGGAGGCATTCATTGGTTGTCCTCTCTTCTGTCAGCTATTCATCCTGAGTCTGTTTAACTGTAACCAAACATCTAGTTGCACAGGGACAACCAGGTAGCTCTGTAGTAGGGCTGGGCTAAGGAGGCTATAGAGGCAGAAATCCAGCCCAGTTCAGCTGGTTGTTCTGAGAGAGGAGTCAATGTGCTATAGGGGATTCCTAGAAATTATTATATTATGATGATCAGAAGGATAACTGAATCACCAGAAAGAATAATTCATTTTTGAAATCATTCCCAACTTGTTTGAGCAATAGTAGAAAAGATGTTATTGACCAATCTGACTAGTCACCATGCAAGGTATATAAAATCGGCCATTGCATTTTTACCTCTATTCCTATTTATTTTACTGATCTTATTTTAAATGTCTGTATTTTGTACTACAGAAAATTGTAATTCTTTGCATCATTAAATCAATTACCCTTCATTGCCAAACAAAATTGGGGAAAAAAGTAAAATCAATAAATTAGTTAAATATTTTTATCATATGTGTTTCTAGTTTTCCTTAATTTCAATGAGGTACATTTTATTTTTTGCTACTAAAGCTACCCATTTATGATAGCTTTGGCAACAAATGATGTTTTCCTAGCAGCAAAGGCCTTAACAAGAGAAAATAAATTCAAATACATTTACCGATTTTCTTGAACTATATTTATAGAAGCATTTTTTTCCCTATTAAACACAAATAAACTGAAGCTGTATTCTTTAGGCTATTATAATGAGCTATTTTAAACAAGACTGAGTGGATTTTAAAAAGTGGTTTAAAAAATAATCAGCTTTTATTGAGCTTCTACTATGCAATTTGTGTGTGTACCTGTGCGTATGCATGTTTGTGTATGAGAGAGAGGGCTTCCCATACAAATACACACAAATACAAACAACTTTGCCTAGTTGATAACTCCTCTTGTTTCAGATTCCAGCTCAGGTACCATTTTCTGTCATAGAATTATGTATCTCCTCCCTCATGCTTATCATGGTTACGATTTTATATTTACAATTTTACAATTAAATTCAATTGCTTCCCAATATACTGTTATTTAATAGGAGAAAGTTATGATATTTGTTTTTTATTGTTTTGTCATTGCTGTTACTGTTTCTTATTGACTTCTTTTATCCCCATCATCTTGCACAGTTTGCTTTATACAATAGTAGTAAATTTATATGTCTTTAAAGAATGAATCCACATTATGAAAACATTTTAAAATACAGAGTGTGCCATTCATTTTCAATTACATTCTTCAAATAAGTTTATGCAATTCGTTTCCATTCCTTTCAACAAAGTATGATTTCAATTACCTCAAGTTACTAAATTCTACCCTGCCTTTCTGAAGATAATTTTGGAATCAGAAAGAATTCAGTTTCTACCATTTACCTAGGTTTTGGTAAGGCATGCCATTTAACTATAATTACCTTCTATCCCTACTATATATATAGGGATTATATTAGCTATATTACATAGATACATTTATCTATCTCTCCTCTCTTTGTCTCTTTCTCTCTCTCTCTCTCTAACTACCTATCTGTTCAGTATATAGTAGGTTCTTCATAAATGTTTATACCCTTACTCTTGACCATTGAGATATTTGTCATTGAACATTATCACCTCCTTTCTTGAAACACTTTCCTTCCTTGACAGCTGTGATACTACACTTTTTCTACTGGACTAGCATGTGACTGATACAGAAGAGATCGGTCTGTATTTGTTGAATGTCAGTTATGTCTTTCCTATTTTCCTCATTTCTTTCTCTTTTTCCTAAGCATTTGTGCACCTCACAGTATCTCCTTTTATCTTATCTTCAAATCCTCTTCTTTGGAAAGATTTCATTTGTGACAATAGTTTAAGCTATTGGCTTCATATTTCTTACTTTAAATTCTAAAATGTCATACTTACATAGACTTCTAGGTGCAAGTTGTGAACTTTAAATTACTTACTGAAATTTTTTCTAGATTGATAATCAGCATCTGAAATTCAAAAAGTGTACAACTGATTTAATTATGAATATGCATTTCTGATACTCAGATTTCATTTTATAGAAATACAATTTTACATTCCCAAAATCAAAAATTCAGAGGAAGCTTGACAGCCCATGACCTAATCAACAAATAAATTACCTTAATTTTTCCTTCACAAGTGTCTTTCAAGTCTGCTCCTTTTTAATTTTTTATCTGCCTTCACCTTTATGTCTTTATTAACTTGTAAGTTAGCAATCCTTTAAATTCTTAACAGAAATTCCTCTGTCATTCTTCAGTTGACATTATGCTAATCTTTCAGAATCACTCCTCTAGTATATTAGCCTTCTGTTAAAGCAGTTCTATTTAATAATATGAACTCATATTACCTAGAATATAAAATGAAACACATTCATCTAACAGTCAAAATCATACTTAGCCCTCCAGCTGAATTTCTTAGAACATTCCGTGTCAGTCAAAAGGAGAGACACCTAAAGAGATGTCAACCCACCTCAATCCAATTGCCAGTGTTGGCAACAGGAACTCAACTCACACAGCACTAGAGGGAACAAATGCTTTACTTAAATAGAGAAGTGATAGAGCAAGGTCAGCTTCACTGATGGGCATCAGTTCCCATAAGTAGTTATTCCCAGTCCATGGTCAATGCAGGGGGATGTCTCCCTTGTGTTTGTGTGCCATAGAGGGGGAGCCGTGCTCCCTCCCAGTCAGGGACAGTTATAAAATACACAGATGTTCTCTTGCCAACAAATGTATCCCTAACTCTAAGCAGCAACGGGAGAGAATGGTATAAAACACAGCTACCAGAATCAGACTGTCTCTAGTGAATTCTTACATTTGCCTGGGACAATAGGGGAAGGAATGTATTGGCATTCCCATTATCTACTAAGGGAGTGCGTTTTATCCAGCCAGGCCAAAAGACCTACCTTGTCCTGAAAACAGGATGTATTTTTGGGTACGAGGGAAAGACTGCAGATTATGCTAAGACTGTCCCCTACCACATTCCAGCTTGAACAAATCTCTATTTCAACCAAACCAGAATAGTCACAGTGACTGTAAAGTGTTTTTGCTCTTGAATACTGGAAATACAGTCTTCCTTTTTTAATTGACTATCAAACTTTACACACTTTTCACAGCCTTCAGGAAATCCCAGTTTTCTAATATTCTCCATGATAACCCTGGGGAACAGTGTCTTCTACATTCTCTAAATTTACAAGAAATGTATTATTTTTTACACTCATTTGCTACTTTGTGCTTATTGCAGTTACTTTCCATGCACAGATGTTATGGGGTAATTCCCATAGCTTCTGCACTTGATAACCAAACATTTGCCTATCAAGTCCTCACTGGGGCTTATACCAAAAAAATTAACTTTTGTGGTGAACAGGCTATACTTTATTATACTCATTTTCGAAATTTAGGAATTGAGGCTCAGAGAAGTTAAATGAAATATCTAAAGCTAATAGCTCATCACAAAATTCAAGGTTTAGTTAGTGTCTTCTCAAATCCAAATTCTTTACACTCTCTCCCATTGCTGCTTAGAGTTAGGGATACATTTGTTGGCAAGAGAACAAAGATTTTCTTTCTTTCAATCTCTCATTCATGTGGAAAATTAATTCATTTTCTTGCCCTGAATAATACCATGCTCCTCTGTACTAACTGCCTATAAAGTTGACAAATACTATATAGCAAAATATGAATTGAAAAAAAATCTAATAATTATTATAAGCAGCAGGACAGCATAGAGGGTGATACATTCTTTGTATCCATATAGAAATGCCAAGTATCATTAATTTTATTTTCTCATTTAATCAAAATTTTTTAGTTTGTATTCATCATTTATGATGAGCAGTCAAAGAAACACAGATTAGGAGTGTTATATAAAAAAGACAAAGCCTGTTCTTTCTAAAATTAAGATACTACTCTCAAATATAATATTGGGAGCTGCAATTTATAAATAATTGAAATAATATTTTAAGTGTATCACAGTTAACTGATTAATAATTTCATGGTAAAAAGCATATATTTGACTTTTAGAGAAAAATGTGTTTAAAAGGCACTTTTCCCCAATTTGAATTTATTTTCCACTTTGAAAATTGCATTATGTGATATTAATATAATTTCATGGAGTATATGTCATATATATATTTAAAATTAAATTCAGTGTTATTTAGACACATTCACATACAATACAGTCATCCATGGTGTACAACCAACTGTTCATAGTACCATCTTATAGCTGTGCATTCATCACCCCAATCTATTTTTTAAACATTCTCCTTGTACCAGAAAAAGTGAAAATGAGAATAAAAAATAAAAGTAAGGAACACCCAAATCACCCCCCCCATCCCACCCTATTTTTCATTTAGTTTTTTGTCCCCATTTTTCTACTCTCCATCCATACAGTGGATGAAGGGAGTGCAATCCACAAGGCTTTCTCAATCACACTGTCACCCTTGTAAGCTATGTTGTTATACGATGGTCTTCAAGAGTCAAGGCTACTGGGTTGCAGTTTGATAGTTTCAGGTATTTACTTCTAGCTATACCAGTACAGTAAAACCTAAAAAGTGTTATCTATATAGAGCATAAGAATGTCCACCAGAGTGATCTCCCATCTGCATTTGAAATCTCTCAGCCGCTGAAGCTTTATTTTGTTTCATTTTGCCTCCCCCTTTTGGTCAAAAAGATGTTCTCAATCCCATGATGCCAGATCCAGATTCATCCCTAGCAGTCATATCCTGCTTTGCCAGAGAGATTTACACCCCTGGGAGTCAGGTTCCACATAGTGGGGAGGGCATTGAGATCACCTGCCAAGGTGGCTTAGTTAGAGAGAGAGGGCCACATCTGAGCAACAAAGAGGTACTCAGGTGGTGACTCAGGCACAATTATAAGCAGGGTTAGTCTCTCTTTTGCAGTAATGAGCTTCATAAGGGCAAGCCCCAGGATAGAGGCCTCTGCATACCAAACCATCAGTCCTCCATGTTTGTGAGGATATAGAAAATCATAGTAATAATTTGCTTATTTATAAAACAATGTACTGAATAACCAAATATTCAAATGCTCATCAAATGTTTACAAATATTGATAAGTGTGTTGGGGTATAAAGCAAGACTCAACTAATTTTTCAGAGTATGTTCAGTGGGAGAGGAGGAAAGCAGTAGGAGAGGAGGCTGGAGAGATGGAGAGGCAGACAATGTGTATCTCTGTATCTTCTCATTGAGATTTGGCAAAGAACATTGCTATTTTTCTAAAGATAAAGTTTCTAACAGACACCCTTGTCACTCAGAATAAAATACAAAGTTGTTACAATGACCACAACCTCATAAAGAGTTGTGCAGGGTCTGGGATATTACCCTATTATAAGTTAGCCTACTATAGTGTCATGGATGCTGGAGGAAGACATGAGACTCCTGGGTCAGAGAAAAAGGATTTTTGTTATAGCAAAAGCAGTCACCAGAGCTTAATATTTATATCTGTTGCCATGTCCCTAAGATCCACGGGCAAGATGATGGTCCTGTGATGGAGGCCAGCAGCTGTGCTGGGCTGCAATATGCGAAAGGGACATTGAGCTTGGAGAGTTACCACTTTTATAATAAGTGAAAGCACAGAGAGAGGGACACGACCTCATATCTCAAGTTTTCTTGCTGGAAACACAAACCTAAGAAATGGCCCAGGGAAAGAGTATCTGGGTGTACCCAGCAAGAACGAGCAGCGGTGCTTATGAACCATGGCAGATTGCCTGTCCCAACAGTCCTACAAATCTGAGCCCCTATATTTCTACTTCTTCTACTGTTGATATCCCTTGCTTGTATGGCTTTGTACAGACTTATTTGCTGTTCCTCAAATAGGCCAAGTCTACTTTTTGCTCAAGGTGTTTTTACTTGTGGCTTTCTCTATTTGATGTAACCTCCCCTCAGATATTTCATAGCAAACCCCTTCACTTCCTTCAGATTTTTTCCTCAAATGGTACCATTTCAACCAAGCCTACTCTTACCATCCTATTTAAAATTGCAACTCAACCGTACCAACCATCGTACATATATCTCTGTGTTTAAAGGCTACTTGCTACACACACCCCCTGCAAAAGATCAACTGGAACAAAGGGCAGTTGGTTCCTTGCTTGCAATATGTACAGAAATAGGAAGACTCATTTGGAGAATTGTCTCTCAAATTTCTTATGTAAATAATAAAAGAAATAAATATTATATTTGGGAAAAGAAATGAGATTTGCATTAAAAAATAAAAGGAGTGACTTTCTGAAAGCCCAGTAAGAAACTTAACTTCAGTCAAGAAAGGATTCTCTATGGAAGAAACCCTGTGGCTGAGAGCTGAAGGAAGTGTAGGAGATCATACAAAGAGGAGCTAAGAACATGCCAGGCTGAGGATAGTGAATGTGGTGTGCAACTCCATTGAGGGAAGCACAGAACATGAAAGGACTGGATGAAGAATAGCATGGGTGGGGTGCCAAGAACCAGTGGGAGAGCTGGAAAGCAGTAGGAGAGGAGGCTGGAGAGATGGAGAAGCAGACAATGTGTATCTCCGTATCTTCTCATTGAAGTTTGACAAAGGACATTGCTATTTTTCCAAAGATCAAAAGGAAGGCATTGAAAGATTTGCCTTTTGTTTTATGTTGTTTGTTTTATTGCTATTTTTCAACAAGGAAGTGACACAATTAGATTTTCATTTTGAAAAATTTCCTGACTTCAGCTAGAAAAGAGCCAGAAGGGTTGGGGGTGGGGGTGGGCAAATATATGTTATTTGTAAGTTCATAATTTTAATATTGTGTTACTGAAGTTTACTTATGTTTGAAAGTTGAGTACAAATTTGGCAGCCACGTATTCTTTTCTTTCCAGAACATACTTCCTGATAGATTATCAAGGCATGGAGTTTTCAGTGCTTCTGTACTTAATAGGATTCTTGTAATGAGTATAAGTGGCTTCTTACATAAATTATTCTATCACCCTGTCACAGCCTGAGGGGGCTTTGCCAGTCAAAAGACCAAAGAAGATGATGAGCATTTTCTGAAATGTGAACTTTATTTGGGGCTTACTCACAGGGAGGCAGAAATCAGCAGAAATCAAATGGCTTTTTTCTTGCCAGGCAGGTACCACTTTTGCAGGGAAGTTGGCCATGTGATTGAGAGGACAGCAAGTCAGTTATATAGGGTGTAAGACAAAGACATTCCTAAGGGTGGGAGAGCATCCTGACATGAGCGTGATGCAGGAAGAAAAGAATTATAGGATGGGGCTTTGTAAATAACCACAAGAGTGATAACACTTGGGGGCCAGGAAGCAGGTAGACAAGGTTAACATCCTTGCTCTTTCATGAGACCAAGAGTTTCTCACCTCCTGCCTAATTCCTGTTTAAAGTTACAATTTACCCTTTATCTCTTTACTGGCTTACAAAGTAAACCTTAGCTGCCTAGATCACACAGACTACTGTGAGTCAAGTTCTGCCGGCTGGTTTTGCTCAGGCCACGGGCTGCCACACTCCCACAGCTGTTTGTATGAAGGTCTGAGGACACCTGACGCACAATAAGGCTTTCAACTGCTCTCAGTATGACTGTTCTTAAAATCTATTGCCAAAGAAGTCTTGTGCTTTTTAAAATCTACAGATAGAAGCAGAATGAATAAATTCAATGTTAAAAAAATACATCTGTCTTATATCTATCCATCATCTGTTGATCAAAAAGACTATCCTGATGAAGTAAAATGAAAATTAATTACTACACACTTTCACCCAGCTTATATCTCAATGAGAAACAAATAAATCAAAGTATGCTTATATTGACATTTTAATAACAAAACTCACAATATTAAATGTTTCTTATAAAATATAACCTCAGAGGATGTAACTTGTGGTTGCATTTTCTAAAAGAAAAAATGTTTTAAAATCAAGACTCATTTCAAAGATAAAATGAATTATTTTTAATGTACACTGGCTTAATCATCATATTGTTGCCTGTGGTTTTGATGTTACCAGAGTTAACATTTAGTCTGCACTTCACTGGATTGAAAGTTATGAATAAGGCCCTAAAATAGGTGAAAAATAGCTGAACAGTTTTGTAGAAAAAGTGTTCTTCTGAATGTAACTGAACATTAACTTCCAAGAGTATGTAGTTTAGGAATTCTCTTGATAAAAGCAATATGGAGCCTAACCATTATTTCCAAAATAATATAAAATTAATTAATGTTGTAGAACATTTTAGTTGTGTTTTTTTTACAGATAAATTGTAGATTTATTCATCACTGATAAGTTAAAGAATGCACCAGTTTCAGGCTTATTTCAGGTTTAATTTTCTGGTTCAGGCATGTGTCCACACCCTAAAAGCTTATGTGCCAAATTCAATTTTCCAAAAGCAATCATGGACACAAAGAGGAATATTGAGTTTCTGTTAATACTTATGAAGCATTACAATTTATATTATCATATCTTAAATATCTTTATTTATGAGTGATTTAAATGTTTAAGATGTGTAAAGGAAATGCGGAGAAAGGAAGAAAGAAAAAAAGATCTGAAAGACAGAAGTAGGGAAGACTCTCAGCTATGGAGAAGCTAGATCAAATTCCTAACAATTTTCTGAGTGACATGTACTGAGAATCTGGTTCTGGCCCCTCCTTTCCTTTAAAGGAAATTAAAACTTTAATTGTGTTGCACATCCCATTGCATCTGGGTGAATACACATCTAGTAACCAAAATCAGCAACAGAAAATAAACCAAACTGGCTAATGTAAGAGAAATAAACATTTGAGCTAAAATAAATATAAGCATGAATTTAATGTCCTATACAGTGAAACTAGCAGTAGATGATGAAGAGATATTAATTATTGCCAATTATCCATGTTTTTTAAAACAAGTATTTACTGAGCATTATGTGGTATGGGCTATTCCAGTCACAGGAGACACAGCACTGAATAAAATATACAAATATCTCTGCTGTCAAAGAGCTTATATTCTAGTGGGGGAAGACAATTGATAAACACAATCTGTGGAGGATGTGATACTAGGTAAACTAATGCAATCTATGTTTTTTGTTTTGTTTTGTTTTTACATAAATCAATGGATTGCTGTGAAACAACATTCTAATTGCAAGGCCAAAGGCAATAGAAAGGCTTTCTTGCTGCTAGAACAAGCTAGAGTAGTATGTACATGGGAGTATGGGGAGTCCTCTTGTGTGCCTGTGTATGCCCAGAAGGGTAGAGAAAGGCATTGATGCAATCTCTACAACAGTCCATTTACCTTCTTTGTCAAGTAACAAATTGACACATTTATAACCGTTAGTGACAAGTCTATTTAAGGATTTTGTTTTGTTTATAAGCAGTTTTAAAGTGGTCTTAAAAGCAATCTTATCAAAATATGATATGTGGAGGCAAAAATAAGGTGGTCTCATGGAAGCTTTCTTTATAGAATAATGCATGTTAGCTTTCTTGTCTGTACTTCATTTCATGATCACCTGACAGGAAATGCAAATGTTTTCCGTAAGTACCTTCAATGTTAGTCTAAGTGTCCGACCTTTTTATACTGTTTTTTTTTTTTCCAGTTATCTTTGATTTATCTTCTCTCATGACAGGATTTTTTTAAATAGTACCAGTAGAATTATTAAAAAGCTGTCAGTTGTACTATGGCTGCCATTGTCCCTTTTCACAGGAGAGAATATTAAACAGGAATTCTGTCAACTTAGTAAGAATAGCTCCTTTCTAAATATGATGGAGTAAAATGATATAATAGATGATACCAGAAAAGCTACACATGTATGGTGTAAACAGTAAATGAGGTAGGTTGACAGCTTTTCTATATGTAAATATTCATTCCTCTGTGTCTATGGCTCAATCTTTTCTACTTTCTTTCCTTTCCTTTACCTCCACTGTTTTGAAAAAAAAAGACATATCTTCTTTCTAAAGTTTTATTAAATTACTTTTCTTTCCTTTAAAATGTTTTTTTCCTAAACAAAATCATTCAAATTTACTTAGAAGTAAAATGATTAAATTAAAATAACTTGCATAATTAAGGAGTTAGAGAGCTATTAGTTTATTAGAAAGTGTTTGAACACAACATAACTTTAATTTTACTTCATTGTCCATGTTCCTCTTTGAAACTTACTTAACATTTACCATTTTTAAAACATTGCACAGACTGAATAAGAGATCACTACATTTTGCTGTTTTATTACTATTGCTATATTAATTGATGTGCACCTTATGCATTAAACAGTTTCAAATATTATATTAAAATATTTTTGAAAATTATGTTCTTATATATGCTTAGATCAATAATTCAAGCTGGGTGGGAGAAAACAAAGCCTATTGCTAGGGAATACATTATTTTCCAATTGCCCATGGAAGATAGTGCCTAAAGTATAAATCTTGCTATTTTATTTAAGTGAAATGATATGTACTAAGTCCATTCAAGAACTAAATAGATGTCTGAAAAGAAGAGGTTCTTGATTTTTTTTTTGAAGAAACTATCGAAAATTGCAGTTTCTGATGGAACATTTCCCAAGATCCATAACATCTAGTTGTGAATATAATTGTTGCATATATTTCTTTAAACTACTTAAAGATTGCTCTTTGGATTTGAACTTATCGAAATTTTCTAGGGAAGAGAGTCTGATCCCAAAACCAAAAAAAAAAGGAATGAGTCTAATTATATTGATCAGCAATCTCTGAATGCCTACAATGTTGATGTTACACAATCAGGAAAGAAAAGATTCACAATGTTTAATTCCTGAAGTAATTAACATCTCTGGGAATAAAATGAAGATTTAGAGTCTACTTGAAAATTTCAAATTGCTTTTTCCAGCATTGGGAGAAGTAGGAAATTACCTTTAAGCTAGTGTTCTCAGGAGCCCAGTACATCCATTCAAAACAGAACAACCTTGCCTATAAAGCCAACATTCTTTTTCAATTTAATAAAAGAATGGATCAGGATAAAAAAAATTATTGGGACATTAATTGGAACATTATGGGGACATTGGATCATTATTGGGATAGATGAACCTTAGATTTAACAAAATGTTATAAATTCCATTATTCAGTAGCGTATCAGTCTTAAGTAGAAAGTAGCTTAATCGTTCTTCAGCATTTATTCCTTTATATCTAATTCATTGGTCATTGAAATTACCTTTAAGCTAGTTTTCATTGAAATTACCTTTAAGCTAGTGTTCTCAGGAGCCCAATATATCCATTCAAAACAGAACAACCTTGCCTATAAAGCCAACATTCTTTTTTAATTTAATAAAGAACGAATCAGGATAAAAAGAAAATATTGGGACATTAATTGGAACATTATTGGGACACTGGAACATTATTGGGATAGATGAACTCTTCAAATGTTGACTTTGGAAGTACTGATTAAACTTGTGATCAATACAAATGGAAAATTGTTAAGGGACAAAACCAGAAAATCACAATAGAAAAGAAAACCAAAAATAAAAAGAAAAGCTGTTTTGAATTTCATTGGTAATCACAGCAACACATGGCAAAATCATGCTATACCATTTCTTTTGATGGATTAACAAATATATGTTTAAACAACCTTATTACGTTATTCACTATTCAAGTGCTGCTGATGGAAATGTTGTATTGTAACTCATAATAGTGACATATATATTGGACATAAATGTGATAGTAACTCCATAGAGAATCTCAGCTCAGTGCCACCAATTTATTTCATGACAGAAGGATTTCCTCCATCAGAATTTTGCAACTTCTTGTTCATGAATGCCTTGGAGGCCATGAGTTATTGCAATGCTTACACAAATCTGCATACCCACCATGCATTACATGCTTCATTTTTCAAAAGTGTTATCAGTAACAAAGTAAAAATTTGCTTTCTGTCATTATACCATTTCTTAATGGACAAAGGTATGAGTCTGACTACAATCAAATGGAAGGCCAGAATTTCTTTTTTTTTTTTTTTTTTTTTTATTTCATGTGATATTTTTACTAGTCAGGGTTTTAAAACTATTATAGAAGAAAATCTTTATTTTGGGATACTACATCACACAAAATTAAACCCACTGTATTAGGGTTCTCCAAAGAAACAGAACTAGCAGGAAATATATATATTACATATACATATATGTAAATAAATTGGCTCACTCAACTGTGTGGGCTAGCAAGCCTGAAATCAATAGGGAAGACCAGCAGGATAGAAATTCAGAGAGGAGTAAATGGTGTAGTCTTTAGGCAGAATATCTTTTTTTTTTTTTCCTCAAAACCTTAGTCCTTTGCTCGTAATGTCTTAACTGATTGGAGGCCCACCCACATTATTAAGGGCAATCTCCTTTACTTAAATTAACTGACTGTAGAGCCTAATCACAGCTACAAAAATCTCTCACAGCAACATCTAGGTAAGTGTTTGACCAAACAACTGGACACTATAACCTAGCAAGCTTGAGACATAAAATTAACCATTCCAACTACTAAAATAGAACTTGGGATTTTTTTTTTTTTTTTTTTTTTTTTTTTTGTCTGAAGCTAATTGTGACAGACATACATACCTATTATTAGTTTTTCCTGTTCCCCACTTTGGTAAAGAAGTGTAATGGAGCAAGGATGGAAGTTAAAATAACTCTGACTACCATCTGGGTTGCATGGAGATGGAGGAAAATTTTTGAAATTCTTTGAAGGACAGAAGCCTGAAAGGTAAGTTTAAATAGTTCAACAGAAAACATATCTCAGACCTTCTCACAAAATTATTTCAGATGGGATCTGGAGGACATCGCCTGAAGCAAATGATAAAGGTGGCAATTTCCTTAGGTGCCCCGTGTGTGTATATATATATATACTTTCACATGTAACTTGCTATATATAATGTTTTCCAATTTTGCACTCTTCTCTGTATCTCTGGGTTAGTTTTAGAGTTAAAAGAGGCATAATCTGAGAAAACTGAAGTTCTACAGATGTGGCCATATGTTCTTATGGTGCTGAATATGCTGGCAAAATCCTAAGGTCCCACAGGAGCCTCAGTTATTGAATATCAAACTCAATGAATAATTCATGAACTGCATTTTAATTTTGTCTCATGTTCTATATTTAGTTAAGTTTCACCATTTACTCAACATCTGCATTTCATTCCAGTAAGGGTTTGTAAAATTTAGCTTCACCAAAGGGATTATTATGTCATAATTTATTTTCTCTTGATGACAATGATAGACGTGCTATTCAACGATAATCATCCTATAAAAAGTTCTCCTAGCTTTCAAAAAAATCTGTCTACTAAACATTCTCTTATGTGCTTGTGCAAATTTATGTGTGTAACTTCAAGAAGAAGAAGGTAATTTGGTTTCACGGTGGGACTTAGACATATTTGCATATTTCTGTAAAACGAGTGTAAAAATAAACTGGAACAGGAGTTTAATGCCTCCTTCTGGGTTTCTGTTACTTATCTTGAAATTGAACCAATTTTGGAACTCTTTCCTCTTGTAGTTTAGGGAATTTGCAGGCACTGACCTTGGTGTATTTGTTGAAAGTTCTGTACTTGCTTGCTTTATTTACCGACCCTTTCAAGTCCAACTTTGAGGTTCCATGCTTGGGGAACTTAGAGGAGTTCATAAATCTTTTCATTTATTTTTTATTTAATAGACCTTGTTTGTAGAGGAGTTTTAGGTTTATAGAAAAATAGAGGACAAAGTACAGAGTTTCCATATAACCCTGTCCTCTCACATGGTTTCCCCTACTGTTAACATATTTCATTAGCGCAGCACATTTGTTTCGATTGATGAACCATTTTTAATGCACTTTTATTAACTAAGTCCATTGTTTAGATTAGAGGTCACTCTTTGTGTTGTATAGTTATATAGGTTTTGACAAATGCATAATCTTGTTTATCCACCATTATCGTATAGAATGTAGAATAGTTTCAACCACACTAAAAATGTCCTGTACTCCACCAGTTCACCCTTTCTGCCTCTCCCTGAACCTTTCAAACCACTGATCCTTTTACTGTCTCTAGTTTTTCCTTCTCCAGAATGTCATAAAATTGGAATATGGCAACAGGCATTTAAAGTTCTTCCATGTCTTTTCATGACTTGATAGCTCTTATGTTTTTATCTCTGAGAAATATCCATTGTATGCATGTACCACATTTTTTAATCATTCACTTATGTAAGGACATCCTGGTTGCTTCCAATATTTGGCAGTTATGAAAAAGCTGCTTTAAACATATGGGTTCAGCTTTTTTTGCATGTGTAGACATGTTTTCAATTCATTTGAGTAAAAATACCCAGAAACACAATTGGTATATATAAAACTATATTTAATTTTATAGGAAATTTCCAAATTGTTTTTCAAAGTGACTATACCATTTTGTGTTACCACCAGCAATGAATGAGACTTTCTTTTGCTCCATATCCTCATCAGCATTTGGTGTTGACAGTGGTTTGGATTTTAGCCATGTGAGTCAGTGTATCATGGCATCTCATTGATGTTTTAATTTTCAATGCTCTAATGAAATATGAAGCTGAGCATCTTTTTATATTCTTATTTTCCATCTGTATATCTTCTTTGGTATGGTGTTTGTTCAGAGCTTTTGCCCTTTGGCCCACTTAATTTTTTTTTTTTTTAATTATAGAAGTTGTAGGTTTACTGAAAAATTATGTAAAAATGCAACATTCCCATATACCCCCTATTGTTGACACTTTGCATTAGTGTGATACCTTTGTTATAATTGAAAGAATAATATTAAAATTGTACTTTTAACTATAGGCCATAGTTTACATTAGGTGTATTTCTTCTCATAGACCACCTTAATAATACCTTGCATTAGTGTGTACATTTGTTAAAATTTGTGAAAGAATATTTTTATAACCATACTCCATCATTTAAAATAGGGTTCACTGTGTAATACTGTCCTATGTTTTATCTTTTAATTTTTATTCTATTAACATATATAGGACCTAAGATTTCTCCCTTTAACTACATTCACATAAATAATCAATGCTGTTAATTTCATTCACAGTATCGTGCTACCATCACCACCATACATTTCCAAAAGTTAATCAACCTAAATAGAAATTTTGTACAAATTAAGCATTAACTCCCCATTCTGTACCCCCAACCCAGAACTTGGAAACATTCTAACTCTAGGAATTTGCTTACTCTAATTATTCCATATCAGTGAGACCATACAATATTTGTCCTTTCCTGTCTGGCTTATTTCACTTAGCATAATGTCTTCATCATAAGGGCTTCATTTCTTTTTACAGCTGAATAATATTTCATTGTATGTGTATACTACATTTTGTTTATCCATTCATCAGTTGATGGACACTTGCGTTTCTTATATCTTCTTGTAATGTGGATAATGCTACTATGAACATGGGTGTGAAATGTCTGTTTGAATCTCTGTTTTCAATTCTTTTGGGTATAAACCTAGTAAAAGGATTGCCAGGTCATATGGTAATTCTTTACTTAGCTGTTATGCAGGAAAGCAAATGACTTTTGTATATTAACCTTGAATCCTGAAACCTTGTTATAATTGCTTAGTGGTTCCAGTAGTACTTTTGACTATTATTTGGCATTTTCTACATAGAAAATCATGTCATCTACAAACAAAAACAGTCATGTTTCTTCATTTCTATTTTGTATATCTTTTATTTCCTTTTCTTATTTTACCATATTAGCTAGGAATTTTAGTATGATGTTGAATAGGAGTGGGGAAAGGGAACATGCTTGTCTTGTCCAAATCTCAGGGGGAAAACATTTATATTCATACTATTAAGTATGATGTTAGTTGTAAGTTTCAATAGATGTCATTTGTCAATTTGAAGATGTTCCCCCCATTCCTAGCTTGCAACCAATTTTGTCATTAATTGGTGTTAAAGTTTGCCAAATAATTTTCTGCATCTATTCATATTATCATATGATTTTTCTTCTTTAGCCTATTGATGTGATGGATTGCATTAACTGATTTTTGAATTTTGAACCAGCTTTGCATCCCTGGGATAAATCCCACTTTGTTATAAATCTTTTTTTAAAAAAAATAAATTTTCCTTGGAAGGGTTGAAATGATATCTGACTTGAAAGCAAGAGGGCTAAGACTTATTTTCTAATCATTCATTTTTTGACTCTCTATTAAAATGATATGTATTTTAGATATCAATATACCTAGATTGCTTCAAATATCTGTGTTTTTAATAGTAATGATACCTGTTATAATAGACACATTCTCAATTTTTTTTCAATGGTTTGACACCATAAAAATTAATTTCTTATATATATATATATATTTATTAAACCAATATGGGTGCCCCTGGTGGAGGTGGGGTGGGGCAGGGCTTTCTTCCTTGTCTTGTTTAGGGGCCAAGCCTATTTCTATGTTGTAGCTTCACTATCTCCTAGCCCAACAAACTTGGCCTGAATATGAAATCCCATCCACAACCTGCTTTCAAAGAGCCCACAAGATAAGAATGCTTGAAAAAAAAATGAAATGAAGAATAATATTTTGTGATACATGAAAATTTACTTCTGTGTCATTAAAAAACATTTTTGGAACACAGCCATGGCCATTTGTTTACGTATTTTGTATGCTGTTTTGTGCCATGTTAGTGTTGAGTAGTTGCAACAGAGACCTTAGTCGCTAAGCCTAAAATACTTACTATCTTGCCTTTTATAGAAAATCTCCCAGCCTCTCTCACACAATCTTAAAGCATCCACATTTAGCACCAGTGGTAGTGAAAAGAGTATGGAAAAGTTGCCCCTATGTCTTAAATGCTTTGACCCAAAAGTAACTCACTTCACTGTTGGTACATTCCACGGACAGAAAATAATAGTATGGCCACACCTGTGTGCAATTTGGAGTGGGGATACTAGGAAATGTAGTTTGTTCCTGGGCAACCACTTTAGCAGTAACAACTATATACTATGGAAGAGGGTGTGTGAATTTTGGTGAATAGCTGGCATTCTGCTGCAAATATCCACAAATGCATTTCTATTCCATATGCATAATACAGTCAACTCTCCCCAAAGGAGGCAGCTTAAATTTCTATATAAAATATAACATTCTTAGGCAATATATATGAGCAGTCGGGATAACCACGAAGCTCGCATTCAGAAATGGAAGATGACAAAATAGCAGTAACTGAAACATAGCAGTGAGGAAACCTTGCTGGGTGGGCATTATGAAAGTACCTTGCCATAGCTATCGAGGCAATTCCTTAAATAGAATCTGATTTTGTTCTCTATCAAGAACCACCTTGTCATGTTTTCCAGGGTTTCTGATTCTGCTCAGTAGGAGCACCTTTGCCTGTTACCTTCTATGACAAAATCAAAAGTAGGTATTGCAGAGTATGCCTTTCTTTCAGGCTTTACTCCTTTCAAACTAATACAAGTTTGGGGGACCAGTGATTGTTTTAGGGCTTGAAAGCCTTAACCAGATTCTTAGCTCTTTTGCAGTATAATACCCTCTAAAATTTAGTGAGCTCAAATCTGTTTCTTCCTGTCAATGCCATGTGCCATGGTCCATTTCTTTTTCCAGAGCATAATTCTCATACTTATCCTTTCTTCTTGATTGTATCCATGCCTCCTTCTCTCAAATTAATGTCAGCTATCTTGAAACAGTAAACTTTGCTGGAATGGGTGAGGCTTTATCTTCCATCCTTTGGGGTCAGGATCAATTGCCTTCAAATTCATTAAATGTTTTTTTCTGTTTATTTTTTCTTATAAACCAGCCAAGTCTTGCCATAGCTCATCTTTTTCATATCATAATTTGCTAAGTACATCAAGTGACAGCCAAAATGTGCTAAAATTCTGATTTTTCTAGTGTTTTTCCATAAAGCTATAGGTTTAAACTGCTTTGCAAGTCCTTATAAGGAACAGATTTCCAATGTTTTGCCACTTTGTAGTAAAATTTAATGTGATTAGTTGCCAATAATATGCATTCTAAGGTGTGTTGTTTTCTATTTATATTTTTTCCCCTATGTATTCTTCATCTTTTATGATGCAGGAGTTGTTGATTCCACTTCAGATCCCATTTCAGCCTCTATCTCCCTTGTTCTATAATCACACTTGTGTAGTCCCCTTCTTATTTACACATGTCATAGTAGTGTACAAATGCATATCTATATTTATATATTCATATACATATGTATCCACTGAAGTTTCTGGCTCAGGACTACCATCAGAGTATATTTGGTGTGTTCTTGGGGAGTTATTATAGGAACCTGAGAATATCCAAATCTCATTCCAAAGGACACATGTATAAAGAGAAAAATGCAAAGAAGTGAATACTTTTCCCACACTGAAACAACATAATAAAACCCCAGTGCATGCCAATCGGTTATGCTCTAACCCATGGAACACACTTTTTTCTAAGCTATGATGCCTGGATAATATAACAATAGAAACAAAATAAACCAAGGACTTTTTTTTCTTACTACTACTCCAAATCCTAAGTAATCCAAACTTGAGTATTATCAAGCAAACATGAAAGAGAAAAACAAAGCAAAACATACAAAAAAATCAGAAAACAAACAAAAAAGAAACCTGCTTTGCAGCAAGAAACAGAAGAGACTGCAAAAATGAAATTATTTATTCAAAGTCAACAGAAAAGTTGCTCCGGATTAGGTCATTTATTTTGATCTGCTTTCCAATCTAGAAAGTCAATCGCCAACTCCCATTCAAGATGGCATACTACAGGTCAGTTTAATTCCATCTTTGGAACATCTGCAAAAGCTACCCACACCAGGACTCAACAAATTTTATTCAGCAGAGAGATTCTCTCTACCGTTCCTTTAGTCAGTAAAATGACATTAAAAATGATAAATCTTTGTCTGTCTTTCTGTCCCTTTCAGGCAATGTGAGAGGAGAAGTTAGAAGATGTATAGTACTGTTAGTCTGCATTATGTCTTTGGTCCCCAGTTGGTCTGGAAAACATGTCAGATGGGGCAAGAAAGAATGTGACAGAGTAGCTTTTTTCCAAAGGGAAATTACCACAAGGTTGTAGATTAAATGGACTTTATTATTCTACAAAGTCAGGAGAAACACAAAAATATGTGATAAATTAGCAATGTTTTCAAATGAGTTAAAGTATTGTTGAAAAAAGAAGGCTATATAAGTCACTCTTCCTCATACATTTGTGAAGAGCTTAATTTTTAATTTCCTGAGTGCTGGTTTCCTAAATGAGTAATGGAGAGTCTATTAAAAAAATTATAAAATACAAAGCTGAAGAGGGTTCCTGACAGACTGATTCTACTGAAGCAAATAATATGAGATGCTTTTTTCATGTTTCTTTATTCTGTGACATAAAATAATGGTTTAGAGAAAGAAGACTCTGGTTGGAATTCATAGTAGATTTGTGGTGACCCGGGGCCCAGGCCCCTCCCTTCCATAGTGATTTCACATAGCTCCTACTTCACCGGACAGAGGTTAAAAGTCATCAGACTTCCCCAAGGGAGAAAAAAATGAATTGTAAGAAAAGCATTGAAACTCCCTTCCCCTGATCACTGTTGACACCAAATCTCTACACCCTTGTGTCACAAGACCTGGCAGAAACTCTGTTCTCACACTCCCTTGTCCTAATCCTTATAAACCAGCCCCTGCACCCCCTGCTTTTGGGGAGTGCTAACTTCCATCTTTCCCGGATGGCTGCCACTGTAAAATAACCATATCTCCTATCCATAAGTCCTACTAAACTCATGTCTAACTCCATGCCTGGCATGTTCTTCAATCTTGGGGCTAAGCTGAGTTGGAACAAAATTGTATTATGTTTATTCTGTTTTGACTATGAATGGCTATTAACATGGCATGTCATAATGACTTTTAACAAGGACTTAATTCACAAATAATTTATAAAATGTTTATTCAGTAAGAAAATAATGCCAAAGAATTTCCACTGAAGTGGACAGAAAGCTAAGAAAAGAAAAAGCCATTTTGGTGCTTGAACCAGAGAATCAATCCTTCCTTCCTTCCTTCCTTCTTTCTTTCTTTTTATCTTTCTCTTTCTCTGTTCCTCTCTTCCTTTCTTTCTCTTATCTGTTCAACAGTATTTATTGAATACTTACTTTGTGCCACACCTCAGGGAAACATTGTGGATAAAGAAAATGAGCTGTGATTTAAAGTAAAAAGGTATTAGTGAAGAGAGGAGGACTGAAATGTTTTGGTAAAGATAGTTCAACCTAGTAGAAAACAATTAGCTGGTAATTAGAGCAGAGACTTTGGACCACACTTCTTGGAATAGCTTCCTGATATGCTGCAATAGTTTCTCTCTTGTCAACCCTGCAAAGGAACCTCCATTTTCCCTTACTCCACGACGCTTGGCACATCTACATACTACTTCTTTCAACAGTTCCCAATGACCACTACTTTGAATTATAGAAGAACAAAGACAAGAAAACCTCATTGTCTTCATCCTCTGTTCTTCTACCAGTCAATGAGGGTCCTGTGAGTAGTGTTGATCTGACTGTTGTCTATCCATAAAATGTAGACTTTATTGTTTTACACTCTTCACAACTCTAGCACTCATATAGTTCTCCTAAGAAACAATTGAGAAATTAAAATGGTGCTGTAATTCACCGAGAAATGAGGTGAGTTTAAAGAGCATTGACTGGGAATCCCAAAGTTGGCCTCTACTGACAGCAGAATCAGTTAAGCTTTCCTGTGTGTCCATGGCTAAGACAAAAGCACACATTTGCAGAGGAACACAACCTTCTGGTTACTGAAGGACAAAATCCCAGTCCAAAAATATTGCTATGAACCGTAAATTCTTCCTTTAGAAGTGAAGGGGTTGATGAGAGTAAGCAAAGTACAAAATATACTATCAGTGTGAATTTAGGCACCACGTTAATTAAAGTATCCCTCTAAATCAGGGACTCCATTCCTGAACCTCCTTTGTAGTGAAAAAGGTGAAAAGTCTGTTTCCAAGTATCCTGCCCTGTAGTGGGCTAAATCATAGCCCCAAGATATGTCCACTCCTAATCCCCAGAACTTGTGAATATTGCTTTATATGGCAAAAGATGTTATTTGGTTAAGAATATTGAGAGAAGGAGCTTATTCTGGATTATCCAGGTAAACCCTAAATACAGCCACATGCATCTTTATAAGAGAGAGGCAGAGGGAGTTTTGACACAAGCGCACAGAGGAGAAGGTGATGTGCAGATGGAACAGAACAATGCAGCCACAAGCCAAAGAATCTCCACAGCAGGAAAAGGAAAGGAGCAGATTCTCCCTTAGAGTTTCCAGAGGGCGCACAGTCCCACCGACATCTTAATTTCAGCCCAGTGAAGCTGATTTTGGATTTCTGGACTTTCGGACTCTGAGGGAATAAATGTCTGTTGCTTTAAGCCACCAAGTTTGTGGTAAATGGTTACAGCAAATACAAGAAACTAAAATTCTCCCCAAACTCTGAAAGTCTATTTCTGGAATAGACGAAGGAACATCAGGAATGTGATTAGGAAACGTGCACGTAGGTCAGAATATTTGGTATGGTGACTCGAGAGGTTGCTGTGGCCAAGTCCAGTTTATGTACAATTCCCTGCTGTGATTAAAATGACCTGTGTTACTGCCCAGCTGATTTCTGCTCAACTAAGTCCTATGCATTAGCTCATACAGTATTATTTCAAGTTAACTAATTAATAAAATTTAAAAGGACTCAACTAAGGTTTGAATTATTTCAGGCCTCAGGAAGTAGGCCTTTGCTCTAAATTGCTCTATTGGCTACCATGTTTTCAGTTAGGAGAAATAGCAGAAGAAGGGAAGGGGTGAGTATAAGACAGACAGCAGATGTCAGAGGGGCAAAGACAGAGACTCAAAGCATAAGTAGAGGTTGGTTTAATTGGAAAAGGTGGCCATATGGATGACTGTTATAATAGAAATGGCAAGCAATATAAAATGCTTACAAACGGAGTATGTATAAAACCAAACTGGTGGCGGAAGTGTGTTTGGGGTGTCATAAAGTGTTTCACAAAAGAAACAGCGTCAGAGTTAAAACCTGGAAGGTGAGATCAGCCAGATAGGCTCCAGATTCTCCTTTCCTCATCATTTACTAGGCCCTAGGACCCCCCACTCTAAGCTACTCTTATCATTTTGACTCCCAACAATTTCTGAGACCCGTGAATTCAGGAGCTCTATCCATCTGGTATCTTCAGATTGTAAAAGACAACCTGAATACATTGTAGGATACTTCCACAGGTAAATAAATGAACAGTCGCTAGAAAGGCACATGGGTTCTTTCTGTGTGTTTTAGGAGAAGAGGAGTTAATGGAGCAGTTTATGATGGGTTTTAATGACGTTTAATCCAGTCCCTAGAACATGATAGTTGGTTAACTATTAAGTTAAAATATATTATAAATAAAAATAATAATCTGTTTGTGGTAGATTGAATTATGTACCCCAGGAAACATGTTCAGTTTTAGATTTCTCCTAGCCTCAGATCTGTGAGCCAATAAATTCCTTTGTTAAGCCAAACCACTGTATGGTAATTATTTAGCAGCTGGGAAACTAAGACATGTTTTTAAAGGCTTTTCTGATAATCTTTTATATGTGGTGTTGCAGATTATTAGGATAACTTTTATTTGAGAACATTTCCTTCTCTAGTAAATCTGATCCTATTCCTTTTTACACTGTGGAGAATTAACACATGCTTATAAGTACACTCATTTGGGACAGAAAATAAAGAAAACCTGATAGAGAAAATACTATGGATACAACAATTATGGACTTTCTTTTAAATTGTATTAATTAGTTAACTTGAAGTAATACTGTATGAGCTAATGCATAGTGAATCTTTTGTATTCTTCATCCTTTTTCTCATTTTAGAAATCAGACTAGAGCAAAACATGGTGACTTCTTTCTCTGTTCTTATTTCTATTGCTATCTTTTTCCAATGAAACAATAAGCAAGGATGAAGCCAATAATATTAACTTTAATGCAGATTGACCATGGAAGAAAAGCTCTACGTTTTCCCTCCCTGAACTTTGGATGACCTGTAATGACTGTTTTCTTAAATAAAGTGAGGAATCAATTGTTAAATGCTTCTGCTCAACTGTGGAGTCTATTTGTTGAATGGTAGCTAAAACAGACAAAAATAAAAATATAATCAAGGACTATTTTGATAAATAAACTATAATTTGAATGTTCAAACAGAATCATTTCCCTGTCTCCTGATAAATGCTGGATTACTAGTCATTCTCTTTTAGGTAGAATGTTTTTTCCCTTTTTTAGTTGCGTATCTGTCACTGTTATTTTAAGAAGATGAATACATTTTACCAAATATAGAGTCTCCTTGATCTTTAAGAATCACATATTTTTGTGAACTTAAATCTTAGTTCATACTTTGCTCAGTGCTAATCCTGTGGAACTAATTAAGTTTAAAATAATGACCCATTGTCATATGCTTTACATTTGAACATTAATAAGTGAAAAATTGAGGTACTTCCTCAATCTTTTTTAAATATAGAAAGCTAGGCTTAGCAATCATTTTCATGTGTTCTTATTTAAAAGCAAAATATATCTGTCAGCACAATGACAATTCAACATTAATTGATCTTTGTACTAATGCTCTAAGTCAGGATCCCATATGTCATATTGAGTTATTTGTTGCACTGCATGTAAATTTCAGGTTGAATTAGCCAGATATATTCTCTAGACAACTCTTGGTGGTAGTGGTGAATCATATTTTTAAGTAAAAATTTGAATTAGTGATGTTGTCATTTCAACCTGTTAAATTAAACTGATTTAGAAATTTGTGAAATATGGTTATGTGGTTTTATATAACATTTAAAATTTTATATGCACATTCATGGCAGAAATTGGATAAATGGCAAAATGAAAAGGAACACTTGAAATCCATATCTGCCAATTACAAGCAACAAAAAGCTTGAGAAACATAGTTAAACTCTCTCCAACTCCCTCTGCTTAGCCTCAAAATTTAAAGAATAATATCTATTGCATAGGCTTGCTATAAATAATGGATAATATTGCAATATATGTTTCTGACACATAATAGGCTATCAATACACATGGAAATCTAATTTTAAATTTGTAAAAATACTTGGTTCAATTACTAAAATATTGCTTTATGTAGCTATTTTATTAATTTGAGAGAAAAACCAAGTTTCCAGCACTTCTTCCCATGAATAAAAACACACACAGCTATAACAGGCAATGGTTCATTGGATCAGATAATTAATTCCCAATGTGTTAGTCTGTATTTTCCTGGAAGTATAGATTTAGGAACATTTTTAGTTCATAACTCATCTAACAATTCTTTGTTTCTTGTACAATCAATTGCCTTTGCAGTTGAATATACTTTTTCCATAATTTCAGTGAAGAAGTTGTTAATAATTAAAATAACATTAAGTATTAAGTATGTGGAAGCCATAAGAATCTAGATCACTAGAATCCAAATTTGACATTATATACATTGTAATACACTTCATAGCTTTTTTATTCAATCAGAGGTACAACTGGGGAAGAGATTCTAAATATGCAGTGCTGCTATTTGTAGTGATATCTATTCTGAAATTTTGAAATTATTTATTGATGTCTTCTAAAATTATGAATATGCACACTACTTAATAGGAAAACATTTATTTTATGGAATATATTATTCATATATTATTATAAGTTTCCCATGATTCAAATCTCTCAGTGATAATATAGCTTCAGAATAAGATCAAATAAGATCAGTGAAATACTCTTTGATAGAACATTTGCCTCACTAAATTATTTGGTTTTATTAGTGAGTTCTATGTTCCAAACACAGGTCCTTGAAATAAATCTAGTTGAAACTGTATTTTTCCTAAGTAGTAAAATAACTGTGCAAACTTGTTTTAAGATCTGTTCAAAGAAAGTGGTTCACATGATTAATTATCCACTTTTTTTTTAAATCTAAATTTTGCTGTTCCATTTGATTACTCATATACTTTCTAAATCACTAATTGCTCTGGTTTCTTTGTAACAATGCAGTATAGCATAAGTTGGCCTAGTAAAAAAGGTTTCATGATGAAAATGTATAATTGCAATCAATTTTTAAAATGTATTTAATTTGTGTTATGAGTAGTTTTAAAAGATACATTGTATTAATTATTCCCACAACTGTATTTTGAAATGTGTCTAGAAGTGGGCCTCTTGTGTTAACCTTAGTCTTTCATAAAATATATAGAATAAGTAGGTTTTCTGACCATTTCGCAGAATAAGCTATGCCAAGTTATTTGTTTTATATTTTTATTTAATAGCCATATTGTTAACAGTGTTTTCAACTACAGATAAGGGTTTTTGTATTTACAGAATATGTATTTACTTAAAATTAAACTTTACTGTTGTTCTTCAGTGTTCAAATCATTGCCATGTAGATTACAGAAATCATATGAAGCAGGTAGTGACCACTTTCAGTGTTTCATACAGGGCTTTCCTAAGGCCCATAGCAAAAAGTAATGAGGGTAGGCTGGTTTCCTGAAGAGTTGTGTTCATTAGGGAGGATTTCATGACTTGGCAGTTGTGTCTTGAGGAAGAATTCCTTCATAATTTGGACAGAACTTAAAAAATTGACTGCCTAAAGGAAAGTAAAATGTCAGGTATGTTGAGTAGGTAAAAAATACATAATGTTGCCATCAGTTGAGAGCTCCATAGACTATCTCCCTTAATTTGAATGCTAGATTTTTTTTATTAACTTATAACCTAATTCTTCCATTGAAGAAAAGACATTACAAATTAAGTTAGTATAGCTGCATTAGAAACAAGCACAGCAAATACACCTGAAAAATTAAGAGTTACGTACAAATGGTTCCCTCCTCAGATAAATATATAAATCACTTGGCTTTTTATCCTATTTACATATTTTATATAGAAATATATATTCATTTATAAATACATACTGTACAATTTTATTTATTTTATTGTAAATATACATTATTTATTTTATGAATGCCTTATTGTAATACAAACATGATTTGATTCCTAGGGATTCTATCATGGAAACCATGCTTTGCTAAACACGACCTCTATTTCTTTAGTTATCACATGAGAGGGCTCCTCCAGGTTTTTCATTTGCTACCTTCAGAGAGCAAAGGTTTCAACTTCAACATTCCCAGCAATCTCTTGATCCACTCAACTTGATCCTCTCCCCCGTACTGATATATTTCTTTCATTTGGTAGCACTAACTCAGTATCTAAAATCATAACATCTGGCCAATGTGCACTATGATTCTGATTTTTGTTGACTAGCTCCATAAAGGTAATTTTATTAAAGATTTCAAGACTCATGGGTTGCTCAAATCTATCATTTGCTCATAGATCACCAAATGATCTATGGTGATGAGAACTATCATTGTACAAGTGAATGAATTAAGACCCAGGGAGTTCACTGACTTGCCAAGACTGATTAATGACAGGGTCATATGAAAAACTTACATAAAATCAGAATGAGGTTTTTGTGGCAGCCATTTTGCTAGCATCTTTATTCTCATTCCAAAATCAATGTATATTCTAAAACATAGAAGTTTTTTCATAATATATTTTTAAAATGCACAACATAATTAACTAAACAGAAAACCAAGTAGACTATAATTAAGCAGACACATTTAGTAGTAATTAACATGTTAACTATTAGAAAAAAATAAAGGACTATTGAGCTTTCACGTGAGACTGACTCTGGATTCTTGTACTGAAGACTAGAGTAAAAACTAAGTAGGACACAAGAAGTTACAGTTCAGGTAATGAAAAGATAATATGACTTAACTGCCTAAAATGAGTCATGCAAAGGAACACAAGCAATAGTTACAAATTCTTGCTGTTTAATTTTCTACTTTTAGAAATGTAATAACAGGTTTATTGATATGAAACTTCATGCCTTGAATGGTAGAATATTTAACAAGACAGATTCTGACCAAAAACTAGACTTAGTGTAATGTCATTTATTTGCTTCATTTCCCTGGGTTTAAAAACACATTTTTATTTGTTTTTATGAGAAAAGATATGGCTATTTATAGGATGCCATTACAGAGTAAATAGATTTTTAACCAAAATTTTCAAAATTGAGAAATAGTTCCCATAAAAGGTGTGCATCTATTCCTGCAGACTTGCTGTTGGCAGGGTAATCTTTAAATTTTTCAGTCAGCTTGAGCTTTATACCTCATTAATGGGTGCAAATTATATTACTCTGATGATAATTCACAATAATTAACTGTAGATGGCCTTTGGTATTTTAAAAAAATTAAACTTACTTTTAAAAGTTAAAAATCCTTTTGTACCCAGGTATTCAAAATAATATGCTTAGCAATGCCCTTGCCAAATATAGTTTCTTACCTCTCATTCGCCCTGCCATACTTGCCAGGCAACCGTTTTGACAGCATGAGCCAACTTCACCTTTTCCTAAGTACATTACTTTGCTTATCTTGTCCAGTAAACTGATTACCATCACTTTCAAAAATACACTGCTCTCTCTTAGATAGGACCCACAAAACATAATTAAAAATCAAATGAAAAGAGATTATCTGTACTTATATGTAATCAACTTTATATGTTACATATGATATATAGATATTTAAATGAAGTCAGAATTTTTCACTTATAGCCACATCTATTTCACTAATTTTACTACAAAAGATAGAAATATTTCAATAGACAAAATTATGAATAATGCTTTCTGAGAAGCATTCCTGAAGAATTTGATACAAGGGACTCAATGTAAAAGTCACTCACAGTTAACAGAGAGAGATACCACATACAGGTGGTCAGAGGGAGCCCTGCGCAATGTTAAAGAGCACCATGCACATGCTCTATAGTGTGTACAACCTGCACGACTGCCCTTGGCTACCCTGTTGTGAAGTCTAAGCAGATTAATCAGAATCCGTAAAGCCCTTATTGATGATACAGTTTATTGGCTCCAAAGTTCTGTTGTCCAATACTGCGAATTTTGTTTTCACAAATCTTATTTCGTCAATCATAGGTGTTTTCCTTTTTGAAACAAGAAATGTATTTTGTTTGTGTATCTATCAGTGCTTATAAATATACTGTTAATTCATTATGTGTTTTTAGAAATATTTTTAATTCACATAAGATTCTTAGAAAACTGCATTTTATACATTCTGTGCTTGAAAGAGATGTGTTTCTACAGAAAAATGAAGTAAATTTTTGTATGAATTTTACCAAACAGTCTGGGGTGATTTAAGAGCACACCTTGAAATTTAGAATTTCAGATTTCAAATTTAGGCCTAAACTTTCTAGACTATTTGTTGCATGTAAGGTCTATTCTGTAGGGATTGTGTTTAATATAAAGTCTTTTCTATAAAGACTATCTTTATTTAACAAACTGTTAAGTGCTTTCCATTGGATTTATTGAGCATAATTAAAAGTTTATGATTTGCTGTTCAGCATAAGTTACTGTAAGGATAAATATTTAAACAAATTCTGGTTAATCTATTGTCACTTAATGTTCTTTTTATTTTTAAATAAACATAAGTACTCCATTTCTTCAGAAAAATGATAGTGCAGCATTTGGCATCAACTTCTGATCAAAAAGTGCTGCAGATGTGTGGATTATTAAAGTGTTTATAATAGTGATGATTATATTTTACTTCAGCAAATTTTGATCAGGATCAAATCAAATTTTAAACTACCATTTTTTTTTATCCTTTAGGAATCTGAAAATATTCATTTTTCATCAAGCATATGGGATTAAGGATAACTGAATTTTTTTTTACCTCAATGCCTATTTTACAAGCACAATTCAGTTTCATTGATTAAGAGCTCATTTGAATTTTGAGAATTTCTAATAAATCTTCAAAATTTTAAAAGATTTCACTTTTACTCATATTTACTCTGAATTAAATGTGAAAGAACTTCTGCTGGGTCATAAAATATATACATTTATAAAAGAAAATCATTAATATAGCAATGTTTTAATTTCCATATTTTGTTATGGTTGTTAAAGTTATATATGCTAAGAAAGGGGAAAGAGGTAAAGAAGAAACAGAGATGCAATTATATATATAAAGTGTTTTTACTACAGTTCTATTTCATTCTAATAAAACACTTTTTATTGATTAGAAGATAGAACTTGGTAATAATTTTTCCTAATTTATCAGAAGAGCAAATAATTTTGCATAATTTTACGCTCTATTTTGTTTACACAAATTAAAAGAACATTGCAAGTAGAATATTTTAAATATTTTATTTCTTTTTGCTGCATTTCTGTAATTTAGAAGTCTTGAAGTGGTAGGGAATAATGTTCCAGGTTTTCAGTCGTTGTTTTAATTCCCATTATAATCTTGTGCCAATTATTTAATTAGTAGTAGCAGCAGGGCTGTTTTTCACATTGTATCTATTATGAGAGGAAGTCTGTAGCCAAACAGAGTTTTAATGTGGTCTTTTGGCAGAAATTACAACACTGAAATGAAGAGAACATGTTTGGAACCATGAATGGCTTAAGGAAAATATTTTTATAAGAGAGAGGGAGACAGAGACAGAGAGAGAAATTGGTAAACCCCTTCTTAATACCCATTCAAATTTAATCAAAATTTGAAATACATATGTTTGAATGTCTTTCTCTATCAATGAAGGTTTCCTTAGCAAACTTCTTAGTAGTCTTTTGGGGCCACTTTGTTGTTGATTTGTTCATGAAAATAGCAAAAGCAAAAAGGAAATAAATGTTTTTAGTAAAACAACTTCTTATCCTGGCATAGATAGCAAATTACTATCATTCTCTTCCTAAGACAATTTTAATGAAATAGAATGAAAATTGACTTACTGGAGGATTTTTAAATATTAAATAATTTTGTATGAATGTCCTGTTGCTTGCTTCTTGTTTTTAATCCCTTTACTCCTCTGTATGTAAATTGTTCCCACAAATAGGCAGAGAAATAAAGCAGTTTAATCAAAGTGGGAAAACAAATAATTCAGCTGAAGTTGAGTGTAAGTAGCAGAAGAGAATGGGTTTTCCTAAGTTATTCTAGTTTAAAGCCTGATAGATCTATTTTGAGGCACTTCTATACAATAAATGGAGGATTTGCTATCACTAAAGCTACCAGTTGGATCTCTAAATTTTGTAGATGCTGTAAAACTGCAGTTGTTTATTGCTGTTTTTTCTAAAAATAAGCATCACTGTTTTGAGCCCATCAAGTACACCCAGTGAATTAGGTGTCAGCTTTCTGGTGCTGTCCCTAATGGAATACTAGGGCATTTCTTAGGAGGTGCCAGATGTGTTTTTTATTGCTGGACAAAGGTGGCTTTGTTTCTGGAGTTCTCAAAAGCATGTTTCACACTAAACAGGCAAACATGCAAAATGGAACTATAGTCTATATGTGACAAGTAGAATATTTTTAAAGAATATTTTCTTGTGTTATTATAGGAAAACTTTGAGATATGAACCAAGAGATTATAATGAGAACACAGTTTACTGATTCTACTTTCTCTTTAAGAATGAGAGTGGAGAAAAGGCATTATTCTAATAGATAACTGTGTTTGTTTTTTTAAATAAGTATACTAAGTATAGCTGTTTTATTTTTTTCCAGTATGAAAGAAGCAGGAGCAGGCCATAAGCAATGGAGGGGCCCCATGTCATCCAAATGCAAGCAGTGCCCAGCTGTCTACACCAGCCCGGTTTGTGGTTCAGACGGCCACACCTACTCTTCTCAGGTAAAGACATGAAATAAGCCATAAGTGTTTATTAGTAAGCGACTAAAACTATTAATTCTTCAATGTGGTCATCCAAATAATTTATTTAGCTTTTCAAATAATACGAATAATCTTGCTGCTTTGAAATATGATCAAATACATGTTTCTCCTATATTAGAGATTTTAAGATGGAAATACTAAAATTGTGAACACACTGAAATCTCAAATGTTAAAATCAATGTGTCCTTTGTTGTTAATATACAGGAAATCAGAACTCTTATCGTGCTATATGTTATCATTACTAATAATTATTAAAACTACAATAGCAGCTACAATTTGTCAACGTCATTATATTGTTATCTCATTTGTTACTTCTATATTACCACATTTAAGGCTCCAAGAAAACCCTTTTAACAGATTACTAAACTAAGAGTCAAAAAACATATAGTTATTTATGAGTTTCACATATTTAGTTGACATTGAAACTAGTATTTGAACTCATCTTGAATTCATTGCTTCTGCCCTCTCCTCAATACTATTCAGCTCCTTATTTGGTGCCCCATATTGTCCAATATTTAGAAGTTTTTAAAAACTTTGATAATATTCAAGAGTGCCTAAATAAGACAAAGATGAACATTCTTTGATTTATTGTCAGAAAGGAAGGCAGGCTCTATGGTCTTTTACTTGAAACACTCCAGGCCAGATATATTTACAAACATAGACTTTTTTTTTCAGTTTTAGAAAGGTAATGTGGCACATAGCATCTCCAGTGGGCTCTTATTCTATAATTAAATATATTAACATCTCTTCAGGAAACTGCTATATGAATATTCACGTAAAATAGGATGCATGAAGACTATAAACAGCCTCACCTCAGTTCATATTTGGTTTTGTTTACTGCAAAGTGAGTTCTAAAGTTTTGTTTCATTTTGTTCTCTGAACATCTTGGTTTGTGGATACCTGCTCATGCACCATAATTTGCCCATGTAAATATTTTCCTAAAACTTCCAATAGCATTTTACAATTACTATTCTTGATAGGATCACTACAGAGATAAGATAGATTTAATTCAGTCCATAAACAACTGTATAGTATTTACTGGGTTTCAAGTACTTCACCTTAGTGAAGCTACCATGTGCCTATTTGCTTAAGTTTTAAAGACACATATAGAAGCGAGCATGCTGCTAGGAGAGGAAGGAATGTGTCAGGGGTCCTCTAATATAACTTTGAACTTGGTGAATTTATCGTGGTCCAAGACCTCAGCTTTGCAAGGTTAGAAAATTCACGTTGTCAGCATAAGGAAGAGTTGAATCTGTCTCATATTAACAAAACCCCCATGACAATTTTATGTAAACCATATACTGATTCACTAAATTGCAATGAATGGTATAGATTGAAGTAATCAAACTGGTAAATGGAGCTTCACAGGATGCAAATTTTAATGCTAATTCTACTTAGTGAACACTGATTGTTGAACAACTTGGGTTGGTGGAGAGGTTGGAATTTTTATGGGCATCCAGCAAAGCTAGACCTATGTCTTTCTCAACATTAGAAATATATTTACCAGAGGAACTGACAGGTATGTTTGTGTTCATGGTGTCATTGTTCATGGTGTCATTGTCCCTGCAGAGTATTAAATATATTCCCACTTCTTGTTTTGGCTTCTCTTTAGGATGTTCCTAGCAAATGTTCCCAACTTTCCCAATTAGTTTCACAGAACACCAAGTTAGAATAACAGTTGATTTCTGACTGCTTGAGACCACATGGGAGCTTGAGATCACATGGGAGCTTGAGATCACATGGGATCCCTTGTTTGAGGATTTTGGAGGTATTCAGTGCTTAAAAAATGCATTTGTCATGCTCCCACAATAGACTAAGCAAATCTATGATATATAGATTAATCCAAATATGTTTCTAATTTCATGGAGTTTCTTCATTGTCTTGCTTGTGTACTATGCACGCTGTGACATCCCAACTTACAAATTATTAATGACCTTATTAATATTGTCAGCAAATCCAATCTTCTAATTAATAATAAATATTTGAATTATTTTGATATTTATTTGCACCAAACATCACTTTTAACAAATGCATTATTTACATAGAAGCACATTAAAAAAAAAAGCATTATTCAAATGAATATAGGTCTTTAATAACCACAATTCACCATCCTTATTTCTATTGATTCTAATATTACTTAGTGACTTTTGCATTTTGGACCACCAACTCTGATCTTAAATGTGTGCATTGACAGCAGTAAGGCTGAGGTTTTTAAAACAATGAAAACTAAATAGAACTCTTATCCCAGTGAGAACTTATTATGTTAAACTCTCCTTACTAGTGCTTTGTAATATGTTTAGTGGATATTAAATGCAAATTAAGGTTCTCAACTTTTTTTCTTTTTTTTTTTTTTTCTGTCAGAGAAAATAGTGCCCTAGGCTATTTAGGTCTGGATCAAGAGAAAAAAACAGTAACAGAGGCAAGTGCCTTCTTGAAAAAGGCATTTCATTGTTTAACCAACATGCACTTATCAGGAAATGAAAACAGAAGATGGATGGAGCAGTCACAGGCTCTTGGCTCACTAAAATTTGTCACTATATTGGACAAACTATGATAGGGCAGATTTGAATAGCTTTTGGGGGCCTCTCGGCATTTGAGATCACAGTCATGGTGCCACTCATGGAATTCCAAGTTTGGCGTGGTCCACGAGGTTTCTTGCTTGAAGTTCTCAATCTCTCAGTTGAGTTGTCCTGACACACTCCAGGATGGGGGACCCTACTTCTACAGTGAAAGCTGAGTCCAGCCCTTGAGACCATATCATCTTTCTGTATTTTGGGCCCCCTGACTTGTTGTAAAAGATATTTCTTTTTTTACTTCTATAGATAATGTTACTAAAAGTTCTATTTCAGACCTTTAATTTTTGCTCATTACCTTCAGCTCAATTTCTAGAGCTGAATTTATAAATTATACTTTTGCTACACACCTTAATTGGAGACGAGGTCATTAAACATATAGCAGGTGCAGGAGCTGGGAATGTAGTGGGAAAGGGGATTATCAGAAGATATCCAAAGGAAGATTTTAGTCAAATGACATAATGGATTTAATTTTAGAAAGTATACCTCATTTCACAATGTGACAAATTTTGAATAATTACTTTATTAAAGTTCAAGCTCTGAAGCTTATCATCTTGTCTAGAATTCCTCTGCAGAGTAATTTGTATTTGTGATTTCCATAAGAAGTATTTTTGAAAGTTATCTGCTTTTATCCTGTTAAGGTAAACGATTGACTTTTTTTAGACGTCTACTTAATCTTTCTTTTTAAAAGAGCCAATATTTTCTGAGTTTTTCCAAACTCAGCAATACCAAAAAAAAAAAAAAAAAAAAATCAAACTGTAAGTCTGTTCAAGGATGCTTGAGAGGTAATCACTCCTGAAATTGGCACAAAAGATAAAAGTCTTCATTTCTTCACTTCAGGCAAAGTCTATTTTGATTGTATTGTCAAGCTTCAGTAAGAACTAGGAATTGTTCTGCAATACAGCATCTGTATTAGACCATGGATATATTCATCACTGACTTGTGTAAAGTGTATATTACATTTGCTGAGAACAAATCAATAAATAATACCAGTGTTTTAGAAGTGAGCAGAACATCCATAATATAAATTCCCTGGGGATAGTACATTGGATTATTTGAACTCTTTTCTATAATATTTAGTTGTGCCATGCTTGGCAATTGAACTAAATAATGCTGTATTCCCTAGTAATGAACATTGTTTATGGGAAATTGTGGTATATGTTTGAGTGTGTTTGTGTGTTGAGGGAAGACTAATAGAAATCTTATCCATTTTATACTGGAGTTCATCATGTCTGCTACAAAGATGCTGTTTAATTGGTTTGGAAAGGAGCCCAGTGAATATGAATTTTAAAATCTCCCCAGGTGATTTTTATGTAAAGCCATGGTCGAGAACCACTGTTGCATCCCTTCAAATTGTTGCCTTTGAACCCTTAAATATAAGGCTTTTATAAATAGAACAATAATATTAATATTAAAGGGGGAATATTTTCCTCATTTGTTGCAATTTGAGATAGTTCCAATTCAAGTTTCAATATCCTTCTATTACATTTTAATCTTTCTGTCATTTGCTTGGCCAGATTTGAGGCATTTTGTTACTTTCCCTAAATAGCCACATTATTATAATGACTACATATGTACATTTTGAAAGATAGAAAATATCTGATAGCTAACAATTAGAAGTGTGATGTGTTGTATGTATCAATATTTAGCATTTAATTGTCCTGTCTTCCTTCCTCTTTATACTTTGAGCTAAGAAAATTTTATATTGGAAAATCAGTTGTCAGAAACAGATGTGTGCAGTTTATATTTGAACTACTTTTCTATTTGGGCTGGGTTTTACTTTTTGCTTAGATATGCCAAGTTGATCAAGATTACAACTCCAGCATATTATCAGGATCATTTACTGGGCTAAGCTCTTATTAAAGCACTGAACAATAAAGGGAATAATATAAGTGAGCTGTATCAGAAAATCTCAGACTTAAAGGGAATTTGATAAAGACACCTAGAATAAACTTTTACTCAACTCTCATCTCCCTGAAAGGATAGAATGTTCCATGAGATAAACCTCTGTATTTCAGGGGAGTCAAGTCAGAAAAGTTGTCCTTTCCCTACATTCCTTTAGCGTCCAACACTCCCTGTCCTTACCCCCGGGAGGCATATATTGAAGCACAAATGCATACTCTATTGTCTTCATTTTGGGGGAAAAATGTGAATCCCCTAAATGTTCCATTTAAAATGGAGCAAGAGCTAAAAAACACTTGTAGAGCAATCTAATGTATAGAATATTATTTAACTTTAACAAAACTCTATTTCCAGTCTTTTAAGTTATCTCGGCACATACATCTATACAAGAACTTTTATTTTGTCTAGCTCACTATTCAGTCTGAGACACTCAACATTGTTTTCTTAGAAACACAAACCTCTGTTTTGCTCTTATATTTAACCAAATTAAATGATATTTAATTAATTATGTAAGTATGCTGTTAATTCATTTGAACAGGTTTTAGAAACAAATTTTTTTTAAAAAAAGGAATGGTAGTGGGTGTAACACTCAACTGACAGAAATAAGAGGAGTTTGGAACCGCTTATTAACCTTAAGTCTTCAGCATGCTGTGGGCATCAGTTATTTCTGTGGAGACTGATTGAGAAAGAACTTCTAGTGGAATTTTTTGAACTTGCAAAAAAAAGTATTCCATTTAGAAGAAACAAGCTATTAATATGCTCCTCTTCTGTAAATATTACATGTTTAGGTAAGATATCACTGTTTGGTAAAGGTGAAATATGAAATTTTATTAGTTGAATTTGAAGAATTTAAAGCAATTGATAAATTTTCAAAATTCCTTAAATATAGGATACAAATAAATTCTAATTAATTCCCTCTTCAGTTTATATTTATTTTCTCATGATATTTTATATGCATGAAATATTATATGTGGAGCAATTCAGATTTATAGTATACTATCTCATTATTAAATGCATAAGTAAAGATAAGGAGAATAGTAATTTATAGTCCTGAGTATATTTTGCCTTTCAAAAAGGATAAAGAAAAATGAGAAAATTAAGTTGAAATATGAAAATGTGCTGTTTCTATAAAAGAATTGTTATAGCAAACTAATGGTTCCTATTGTTGAACATTTAAAAAATTACTCCCCCTTTTTAGTTATGAATCGAGTAGAATCACATTGCTATGGCAGTGGACCTTTCTGTCTTGCCTTTAAATTACTTCACTGAGTAAATCACTTACCTGCCACTTGTATTATATTAAAGAAATATAACTTCATTCTCACTTTTATTTTCTAATATAATATACTTTAGAAACATAATTATCTTTGGAAATCGGCTTTTTGAAATTATTAAGTGTACTTTTGAGGGTTAATGCTCTAATCCCTTTCCATACTCAATACCTGCTCCTCTTCCTCCTGGAGTTTGCCTTATGGATTACTGTGTGCCTCTCTTTCTTTAACGTTGGCACAGACATTGGCCCACTTTGTTGACCTGTTCAAGGCTCTTCATTGTATGTACTGGTGGCTACCTTTGAATGGGTTTGAGACAAAGTTTTCACTAAATTTCTACCTTTATATAAATATGTCTTTTATGTAACTTTGTATATTTTAAATCATTGTCCTTTATTTTGAAATCATGCACTTACCTTTGTGTGTGACTATATGTTAAATGGATTTCACAAAATTACAGTGATAGTACAAAGTTTTAATAATTTTATTAACTTCTGTTCTTATTCTTCATGTAATTCTTTACCAGAAAGAAAAACATTGGCAAACATTGTCTGTTTCACAAACTTGTCTTTGAAATATCCATAATCTTTAAATTGTAAATCTAAAGGATTTCAGTTCACTGATCTTCATTACCTGTTTTACTCACTTGACAATTACTCTGCAACACATAGAAAAGTGGCTTCTGCTCCCATCCTTTCACCAAAACTGTTTGGTGATGTTTATAAGCAATTTGAAAAATAATAAATCCAGAGATTATTTGAAAACCTTTGCCTTATTAAATGGAAGTAAAGTATCTGGCAATGTCTATGAATTCCTTTTTATCTTTTTCCAGTTTTTTTTTTAATGTCTTAATGTTCCTTGACTTGAATTATGACTGTGACAAATTTGGATACAGGCTTCTAAGAGGATGTAGGTATTGCACCAGAATATTACGACCCAGTCACTCTTCATTTCTAGCTACTACCAGGTACCAAGTTCCAAGGGAGTTTCCCAAGGCTCCGATCTGTGTTTCTCACAGCTGTGGGGAGAAGAGGTATAATGCATGAATGAGTCAGAGACACGTGTACCCCATTTTGTCTACCATTTACAATACCTGTGTTTTGATCTGGAAATATGGTAAATGATTACCTTTCACCACATTGTTTCATAACTTCATATATACATATAGATCAAACTTGTATTTAGCTTTTATATGTGGCAAATACTATAAATGCTTTAGACATATTAACTTATTATTTTTCCCCTATTAAAAATGAGAACACTGGTTCACAGAAAAGTTAAGTAATTTTCCCAGTGTCACTCAGCTAAATGGCAGAGCATGGACTCGAACCCAGGCATGCTGGCTCCAGACTCCGTATTCTCAATCACTTTTGTATTTTCTTTGTAGGAATTTCAAGCAAAAGCACATTCTTTTTATTTTATTTTATTTTATTTTATTTTATTTTATTTTATTTTTTATTGAGATTGTTCAGATACCATACAACTATCCAAAGATCCAAAGTGTAAAATCATTTGCCCATGGCACTACCATACAGCTGTGCATCCATCAACACAATTATTTTTTTTCAATTTTTATTTTCACTACTCCAGAAAAAAAACAGACAAAAAAAGGAAACTCACATCCTCCCATACCCCTTACCATGCCCCCCCTCCATTATTGATTCATAGTTTTGGTATAGTACATTTGTTACTGTTGATGAAAGAATGTTAAAATACTGCTAACTGTAGTATATGGTCTGCAATAGTTATATATTTCTTCCCTATATGCCTCTCTATTATTAACCTCTAGTTATAGTGACATACATTTGTTCTAGTTCGTGAGAGAGATTTCTAATATTTGTAGAGTTTATCACAGACATTGTCCACCAAAAGATTCACTGTTTTATACATTCCCATCTTTTAACCTCCAACTTTCCTTCTGGTGACATGCGTGACTCTGAGCTTACCCTTTCCACCACCTTCACACACGATTCAGCCCTGTTAATTATTCTCATTACATGCTACCATCACCCCTGTCCATTTCCAAATATTTAAGTTCACCTTAGTTGAATATCCTGCTCATAATAAGCAATCACTCCCCATTCTTTAGCCTCATTCTATATCTCGGTAGCTTATATTTCATGTCTATGAGTTTACATATTATAATTAGTTCATATCAGTGAGACCCTACAATATTTGTCTTTATGTGTCTGTCTTATTTCACTCAATATAGTGCCCTCAAGGTTTCTTCATCAACCCAGTTCTTTTAAAATGGTTTTGTTCAAACACTATATATTCCGTCCTAAGTAAACAATCGTTGGTTCCCCATAGTCACGTATTTATGTATTGAGCACCATCTCCACTTTCTATATAAGGATATTTCTTCCACAAAGATGGAGGAAGAGTCAAAGAAGGCAGAGAGGTAAAAGAAAAAGGCAAGAGAAAGAGAGAAAAACAAACAAACAAAAAAACTTGATAGCTAGAAGGTGACAAAAGGAAAGATAGCATTAACCTAAAGTAGAATAGTCAGACAACATCACCAATGCCAGGAGTCCCATACTCTTCCCCTATCCCCCCCCCCAATATGCATTTAGCTTTGGTATATTGCTTTTATTACATTAAAGGAAGCATAATACAATGTTTCTGTTAATTCTAGCCTCTAGTTTGCATTGACTGTATTCTCCCCCCAATCCCACCCTATTTTTAACACCTTGCAATGTTGACATTCATTTGTTCTACGTCATGTAAAAACATTTGTACCTTTTATTACAATCGTTGAGCATCCTAGGTTTCCCTGAGTTACACAGTCCCAGTCTTTATCGTTCATCTTTTGTTCTGGTGTCCCACATCATCCCAGCCTTCCTCTTTCGACCATATTCACAGTTATCTTTGTTCAGTATACTTACATTGCTGTGCTACTCTCCCAAAATTATTTTCAAAATCTCTCACTCCTTTCTTTTCTTTTCTGTTTGCAGTGCTTCCTTTAGTGTTTCCTGTAGAGCAGGTTTCTTGTTCACAAACTCGGTCATTGTCTGTTTGTCAGAGAATATTTTAAGCTCTCCTTCATATCTGAAGGATAGTTTTGCCAGATATAGTCTTCTTGGTTGATGGTTTTTCTCTTTCAGTATCTTGAATATATCACCCCACTTCCTTCTTGCCTCCATGGTTTCTATTGAGAAATCCACACATAGTCTTGTCAAGCTTCCTTTGTATGTGATAAATTGTTTCTCTCTTGCTGCTTTCAGGATTCTCTCTTTATCTTTGATGTTTAGTAATCCAATTATTAAGTCTCTTGGCATAGGCCTATTCAGATCTATTTTGTTTGGGGTATGCTGTGCAAAAGCACATTCTTGAGTAATCACCCTTCATTTTTCTCTATATTACAACACATAATTAATGTGTTGACTGCATTTATTTGCATCACTAAAAATGAGTGTAATACATGGCCTTTACGTTTATCATGTTTGGTCCTTATGGGTTTGGGTCCTGTGATTTCAGAACACTGGCATTCAAAACAAAACAAACGAAAACAAAGCAAAAATCCTCCTAAAGACACCATTTTAAAACATATTTTAGATATTTTGCATGATGAGGACATCTACTTCATCAATTCTCTGTGGTTTTTACTTGAAAATATATCATTCAATGTTTTCTTTTAGAAGCTTTATTTCCACATAGATAACCAGTTGTACCAGTATAGTTTGCAGCACCTTGCTCCATTGTATTGTTTTGTTCTTTTCTTGAAAATGAAATGATCCTAAAAGCAGGAGCTGTTTTTCTATCCTTAGGCTAGTACCACATTGCCTTGATTGCTATATCTTTATATTAAGTTTTGAGGTCAGGCATTCTATGGCCAATTTTGTTCTACTTTTTCAGTATTGCTTTGGCATTTGTCCTTTGCATTTCTATATGAATTTAGAATTGGTTCGTTAGTTTCTACTGAAAACCAGATAGAACTGTGATTCAGATCATGTTAAATCTATAGAGGAGAATTTATCTTACCAATGTTATATCAAATTCCACAAACTTGGAATATTTCTCCATTTACTTAGATCTTCACTAATATTTTGTAGTTTGTTTATAGAGGTCTTTACTATTTTTTGTTAAATTTATTGCTAGGTATTGTATATTTATTAATTCTATTATAAATGGAATTGTTTTTATTTTTAATTGCTGTTGGTATATGGTCATACAATTAATTTATCTATGCTGACCTTGCATATTGACAACTTGCTAAATTCACCTATTATTTTTAGGAGTGATTTGTAAATCTATCAGGATTTTCTAAATATACAATTATCCTCTGTGAATAGAGAAAGCTTTATTTCTTCCCTTCTTATTCTTATGCCTTTAATTTCTTTTCCTAGTCTTACAGTTCTATGTCAGCTGCCCAGTAAAATTCTGAATAAGCCTCCTTGCCTTAATCCCAATTTAGGAGAAAAGTAGTTACTATTTCAGCAGTAGGTATGAAGTTACCTGTAGGTTTTTGTATTTGAAAAAGTAAAACCTTTACAGAACTTAAGGTGATGTTAATCAGATTTTCTGTAGCCATGATAGAATATAACCTACAATATTTTCACATGTACAATGTGTTACTGTGTATAAACAGTGCATACATTCATTTCTGGAATATTTAATATTGACTTTTATATCTTAGATAATACCACCATTGCTTTTCTGTTAAAAGATCTTGAATTTGGAAAATGTTCCCAATAGTTGGCATTTCAGGGAGCCAGTTTGACTAAAAATTTAAAAATAAGTAGAACATGCTTGAATATACACTTTCCTTAAGCAAAGTGTAATAATAGTAGGAGGTGTATTGTAATAGAAACAGTCATAGTGTTAGTAGTAGCAATTGCTGAAATAATAGAGCAGTTATGTCAGGTGCTGTTCTAAGTATTTTATGTGTACTAATTTTATTCTTAAAACCACCAAATAGGACAGATTCTATAATTATTCCCAATTTGAGGATAAGGAAAAGGAGGCACATAAAGGCCATGAAGCTGGTAAATAACAATGCTGGAATATGAACCCAGCTTAGAGCACACGGTTAACCACTATGCTGTACTGTGCAATAGCACTGCCATTATCACACGTGGATTTTACCTTAATGGTGTTCTTTGTAACATCAATTATTCAGTACTTTCCCCAGAAGAAAGAACCATGGGAAGCAATAGGAAAGATTTAAAGCAGCCATATATATTCCAATTCTTCAAAAGTTCAGATTGTAGCAACGTAAATAGGATATCCATGTGTAAAGATAACCGAAGCATGTGTCAGTCTTATTCTGTTGATAGAAGATAAGCCAATGGAATAATCAGAAAGTTTCTGCGTAGATCAAAAACAGGGTACCCACAGAACCTTTGGGAAAGCTGTGTCTGTTTCTGCTTTTTGAAGTCACACAACTCATGCCAACAAAGCAAAGATTCTTAAAAAGCCAACAATTAGTGATTGCCTAATATTTGTTTATCTGTGTTCTAAGCCAATGCATCAATGCACTAATTAGGTTAATGAATTATCTTATATATGAATTCATTTATTCCTCATAACAATCCAATGTTATCCCTAAAATGTTAACTTAAACTGATATCCCCATTTTAAATATTATAATCTGAAACATAGAGATATTAAATATGAATAAGTCACAAAGCTAGTAAGTAGCAGGGCTGTAATAATATGACTGTGAATAAATATAGACATAATTTAAATGCAAAAATATAATAATACAATTATAGTGCATAAATTAGTTTGTATATAATTGCATTTATTGATATGATATATTAATAATGAGTTCTATTTACTTATGAATGTGACTTTAAAATTAATACAGTAAGGAGTTATGTTTTCTAGGCAAAGAAAAATTCAAATGCTATAAATAATACCTACTTATGGTTATATAAATTTATATTACATGCTCTATAGATGGACACAGTGGAATGTGGAAGTCATATCCTAAGCAGTGGCTGCATAGGCAAATTACATATTTTCACACAATTCTTCTGCATGTATTCTCTCATCACTGAATGTTTTAATGTTCTTTACTCTCACTCTACCCTAAATGCTTTCTACCAAGAAAATTAATCTTGGATATAACTGGCAATGGATTAAGTATGTTAATGGATCAGGAGCAAGCCAATTCACCAAAAGCTACCTGAAAGTAGGAAGCAAGTAAATTCAAATATAGAAGCTAGGAGGAGAAAAAAAAACAAAATTGACAATCACTAGAATCAGGATATATGAAGATGAATGCTCTGTGGAAGAATGATGGAGTGAAAGCACAGTGTTGTAGGTGAACTGAACTACCCTCCAAACAGCTGTGCCCCTAATGAAAGGAAAGCAGGGAAGTAACTGTCATCAGGCATTAAAAGTCTTAGAGGTGAGCTATTTATCTCTGAAGTAGCTCCGGATGGGAAAAAAAATAATTTATACCATTGACCTGCTGTCTCCTGGATCTGGAGTTTTGGATTACACTACCTCAGAGAGAGGTCAGAGGTGTCCCTGACTGAGAAACAAAATTTAAGCCTTTCCATGTGAACAGCATACCTTAATATCTGCAAGAATCTGTAGAAAAGTATAATGAAAACAAGCTCCTGTGGATTACCAGTTTTCATTTTGCCAACAATGTGCTCACACACAAATGAATAAAAATAATACTTAAGTGAAGAAACAAATCTATATAAAAAAATCAGCATATTAAACCTACTGACAATAAAAAAAAAAATGTTTGGAAAAAACCTGAATGAGCTAGAGTCAAAAATGTCAACAATAGTAAAAACTAAACCAGATTTAGACTTTAAAAATTTAGAATACTAAAATTATTGGATAAATATTAGGCATATCTAAAGATACATTAACTGTATAAAATATTCTTAATGTGTGAAATGTTTAAAGACAAAATAGTATTGAAAAATATAACAATAACAAGATAATTTCAGAAAAGATTAGAAAGATTTGTAAAAGAACCAAATATAATTTATTAAATTGAAAAATATAATAATTAATTTGAAAATTAATGGGTAGTTAAAAATTTTATTAGGAGAATTTGAAGAGAATTAATTGACAATATACATACATATATGTGTACATATATGAAACAAAATTAATTGATAAAATGAAATATATATAAATATATGTATATTTATTATTTCAGGAAAAAATGCCCCCACAAAGGTAATAGAAAATAGAGAGTAGAATGAAAAGATACAACAAAATTTAATCTGAGGTACAGAAGAAGCCAGAAATAAGACGGTATAGAAAATATCAAGAGCCATTGATTGAGAATTTTCCAGAAATGACAAAATCCATGAATTCACAAATATAGGAAGCCTAATGTGTGCCAAGTAAGATAAATAAAAAATCCAAATCTAGACACTCAGTGAAATGGCAGATTACCAATGTAAAACTCAGACAGAGAAGCCATATTACCTACCAAAAATATCATACAGGTATAACAACAAAAATATCTTGGCAGAGTTAATAGGATTTAGAAAACAGTAGGTAAACACAGTTAAAATGGTGAAAGAAAATTCCCATTTGGGGACAGGGAGACCGTGGCTTCCTCCTCCTGCCAGAGACTAGTAAACAATGACCAAAGCACAGTTTGAGCAGTTTGAGTCAACACAGCCTCTTGTTGCTTAGGCTCAAAACTTTCCTTAATAGGTAGACGAAAGAGTGGGTGACTCTTATTTTCCACCCTGTCCATCACTTGGGTGAGAACATTTGCTACTTGATCATGGGGAATCTTCTCAGATCCTCTAACTCAGTCTGTGGGAGCCTGTGTCTTTTCTATTCAGAAAGTCTTGTCTCTGTCAGCACCTCATCCTCATTGCCAAAAACTGTCAATAGTCTGTGAATTGTCTGAGATTTTGCCCTACTCTCATGCTGCCACAGTTTCAGGGGATGCTTTGGTAGGAGACATGAGATTCCTGGGTCAGAGGCAAAGGAATTTATTACTCATGGAATAAGCTGCATGTCCTTTGTCATTCTTCTTTCTCCACAGTTCCCACAGGTGCAATACAGGGAGACCCAGTTGAATGCTGCACATACATTGGGTTTGTTTCACAAACAAGGAAATTTGAATTTAGTAAATCTCGATCATTTATAACTGGCTACAAACAAGTATGTACAACTTTTGCCCCAGGGGGAGACATTACCTTTATGTTACTGGGCAGCAAACCAACTTGCCCTCTCCTCCAGAAGGAGATACTATCTATCTTCCAAGGCTAATTGCTATACAAACATAATTGAATATATAGTCCAGAAGTTGTATGCAGAAATACAAGATATCCACTGAGAATTGTTTCTTAGCTACACTCCCAACACTATACAAAACAGTAGGATAATTTTATTAATATCAGAAAAACTAGATTTTCAGATAAAAACCATAGAAAGTGAAGATTACTACATATGAAAAATATGTTAATTCACCTGGAAAACTTAATATAATAGATCTAATCTTATAGGTATGTAATAAATATTCTCAAGATAAAAAAGCAATTTCTACCTTTTATATTTTTCAATTTCTATTGCCTACCAACTCATTGTGAGATTTCAACATTCCTCTCTTAATAACTGATAAACAGAAAATATTTATAGTTAGACTCCTTCGCTATCTTCCTTGGCTCAGTAAGTAAGACAGTGGGGCCCAATGAAGGGTGATGAAGGAGGAAAGGTGGGGTCCTGTGACATAGCCTTGGTGGTTTGCCTACCTGTGCCTCAGGACATGGAATGTTAAGTACATATGTTATTGCATTCTTGAAATTTCTATACTGAGGAGGTACCTAACATGATTGTCAGATTGGTTCTGTTGAGTAATTAAGAAAGTAGTTTGAGTTTATAGGTAGATATCTTTAGAATAATGAGAACCAGTTTTCTCAGTTTTGGAGAAGATACTTACAAGCGTGGAAAGGAGGAAGCTAGAAAGAATTCTGATGTATTGGATTAGAATTGGAGGTATCAGTTTGAACACATATTGGTTTTTATTGTTTTTGCTGTTGTTTTTGGTATATATGCAAGGCTAGATATGGGAATGGTTACCAGTGTGTTTGTGTACATGTGTATTGTAGAAAAATAGGTACTTATTTACAGTATTTAATGAATTGTTAACCTCTGAAGGGTTAACCGGTTTGCTTCTGCTTTCTCTGGTTCATCCCACCCTCATCATTTTCCTTTTTTGACTGACCTCTCCTCAGTAAATTCATTCTTAATAATATGCTTTTGCCACTACATTTAACAGCCCCCTTCTCTTTACTTATAGTCAACATTGCCAGGCTGTTGTCCTAGATACTCATGCATTCCCAAAGTGAGTCAACAGAGGGCACTTTAGCTCTCAGGAGGTAGAGCTCCCCAGGCTATTCCCTGAGGTTTACTCAAAAGGAAATGTTACACAGTGGGAAAAAACTAAGCTTTATATCTTTGTATCTTCCCCATTTTTCTCTTTTAGCTGATCTCAAAGTATATCATTGTTACCAGCGTGTAAAAGTGTCTGGGAACTATTGACAATTAAGCATATATATTAGTTAGAAGAATTTGAAATAATCAGAATAAACAAACTCATAGTCAGTATCTAGATTATAGATTACCAGGAGATGAGGTAGGGATAGGGATGAGAAGTTAAAGCTTAAAATGTACAGGGTTCCTATTTGGAATGACAGAAATGTTTTGGCAATGGATGGTGGTGATGGCAGCACAAAACTGAGAAAATAAGTAATTAACAGCACTGAAATATATATCTGAAGGTGATTAAAAGGGGAACCTAAGATTGTATATATGGTAACAGAATAACAATTTTTGAAAAATCCATGGAACTGCACTACACAGTGAAATCTTAAACCATGGACTACAGATAATAATAGAATTATAAAAGTATACTGTCATCAATTGTAACAAATGTTCCACACCAATACAAGGTGTTAAGAGGTACATGGGAGTCCTGTATTTTATAAATGATTGTTCTGTAAACCCACACCTTCTCTAATAAAGAAAAAAAAATATTCAGGATACAGAAAAAAAAAGAATGGTAAATATTTCTAATAGTCTTTTGGCATGTCTTAAGGAAAATAATCAGGGAAATTCCTCATGCTTTATATTTACCAAATCAGTTAACACAAAAGGGTAAGTATGCAAGCCCCATAGATATTGAAATGTATGCAAAAAAATGACACAGAAGTATTTTTATGTTTGTATTGTTGTTGAGGTCATCTATTACTTTAAGTTCTTCAGAGTCCTTTCTCTCTTTAGCTAAATTTAACCTTCTGTCCTGAATCTTTCATCTCCTGTATGTCTTTCAAAATGCATCCTTTGTTGCTTTCCCCTTTTTCTTTTTTTAAACATTCACTCCCTTATATATCTATAAAAATAATTTCTGCTGAAATGTCATTCTCATTTTCAGGAATACTTGGCATTATGACCTTTTCTAATCCATTTTTTTTGAGTACTCTTATACTTTTCTAGAAAATTCTAGGAGCTATCTGTCAAAAGTTATATTATATATTAAGGCAAATAATGAAAATATAAATCAAGTTAAATTATTTCCTTAATTTAAACAATATATATATACATATATGAATATATATATGTATTAAGAAGTAACAAGTTTTTAAAGTTTTCTTTAATTGAATGTTTCTTTTAAATGAAAGCAACATTGGTCTGGAATAATTTAAACAAGAATTTTGGTTTCAATGACAAATACTGATAAAACCAATAAGAATGAATTGGTTATACAATAAGCACACTAGCCTTTTAAACTTAAATTTTCTTTTTGTTATCAGATTTTGAAATCTAAGATATTTGTTTAGAAAATTACCTAATGAAAGTGGAAAACACATGTACAAATGCCACATTATTCACACATCTCACAAAACAATAGATATTCGACTACAGATGATCTTATAACAAATCTAACTAATTCAGTAATTTGGAAGACATCAAGGCTTTTTATAGGCATACACTTAGAATCATAACTGATTTGAGGGTAAATATAATCCTGGCATTCTAGTACTTTGGATTAAATTAATATTGAGGTTAAGGGAGACGGTAATGCAGCAATCCTATCCACATCTATAATATGCTCGGGTACTCTTGAAAAGGACACCCTCCAAAAACTAGTATTATATCTAGTCTAAGTCCGTAATCCCCGAATCAAGTTGTTTTCTCCTTGTCACATTCTGATGTTGTGCTACAAGTTGTTGTAAACTCTGCCAAGTTAAAAGTTTATGTAGGACATTTTGTAATATGTTTGATTATATAAGAAAAATATAATATCTGTAACAATAATTTCTATTTGGAATATGGGTGTTATACTGGTCTAAGAGAGTGTGCTTAATAAGGTAAGGGATAAATATACCTTTGTTGTTTTATTTTTTTCCTGGCATTTGTCCTTGATAAGATAATCTTTTTACCAACTCAAGCAATGTTTTAGCTGGTTCGTGATGGGGATTGTCTGCTTATTGGCGTGGCTTGAAGGGATCCTTACTGCCCTTACCTCATCTTGCCTCAGCTTAAATTCAGCTAGTCCTCATAATACCCGATTTCAAGATGCCATCTTGGACGCCTGATAGAAACAGTTTGAAATAGAAGCTTAAGGTATAAGGGAGAAATTAACTAGCATATCATTGAGCCTTATGGGATGGTTCAGATTAAGGACTCTAGTATCCTCACTACTCAGATGGTCCTTTTCCCATTTTAACTGTGCTCAGTAATGTCTGTACTCACATCTCTGTTGTTATCCCTGCAGAGGGCCTGTTCTCTTTCCTCACTTGTAATCTTAGAAAGTAGGAAAACAACTCAGAACTGCCTCATGTCACATGACTCTCTCCCTGTGGAGAATGTGGTGATACATAATTTTTTTTTGTGAAATAAGAAGTTTCTCAAAATAAAGTTTTTGTGGAAAAAGAAGTGCCCAAAATAAGCAGTGTTATTCCTTAATGGAAGGTAAGGTGCAGAACAGACAAAACCCAGTGGTATAGTGTCAGTGGTATATTGTCCACCCGTAGTGCATAGGGTGTTTAAATATTGTCCCTACTACATTTAACTCCCTGCTTATGTGTGTATGCTGTAAGTATGATATGTCTGAGTAAAATGCAAATCCCAGTTGAATGAAAGAATGGATTCAAGACTGGATCAAGTATACTTTTTGTTGTATTTACGTGAGATGCAGAGCAGAGGAATTCAAATGGAAGGAGTCTGCTTGGCAAAGAAGTCTCAGTTCATATCTAAGATATTGGTTGTAATGAAAGAAGTGTAATGTATTGATCAGTCACAGATAGATTAAAACAGAGACTAAAAAAAAGTAATTCATGAATTCCATATTCCCGAATTTGTTTACTTACCTCAATACAAATTTAGTTGTTACAATAAGAAATAGAACAGTGTTGCTATATTTTAACTACTGTTAATTATATACTTGTTCTACATTAGAACTCTAAGATAGTGTACAAATCCCATTTCAGTCATATATATTTTTGAAGTTGCAGAAGTTTTCTAAGCTTCTCTTGTAAAATTTAGTTAAAAAATACCTGTCTTTGATGATTGAAAGTATACACAGCACAGTGCGTGACACTGGGAACCCTCAAAGTAAGCCATGTGAGCCATTATCAACTATGTACTTTGTTTTTGTTTTTTGATTTATTTGCATTTTCTGGACTGTCTGGATAATTAAAGTACTTGTAGGTAATTTATTTATACTATTTTTTTAATGATATGCATTGCTTTAGTGAATGCCCAAGAAAGCATCCCTAAGGAAATATGGAATGGATCTGGAGAGTTTGGTTCACCCATTTACTGTCTTTCAGGAGACCTGTGCTTCAATCAGGGTTTCTCAATCTAGGCAATGTTAACATTTTGGTCCATATAATTCTTTGCTGTGGGGGACTGTCCTGTGCACTGTAAGATGTTTAGAAGCATTTCTGACCTCTGTACACTAGGTGCCAGTAGCACACAACCCCGCTTCAATCCCCACCCCCCACACTCACACCCATTGAGAAACTCTGGTCTAATCCATTTACCATGGCCATGGTGATTTCATCTTTTTCAAAGCCATTGAAACTAGCCTGTCCCATAGTTGATTCACCCAGGTGGTGAGGTTAGTTTCTGTGCAGCCCGTATCTCTCCAACAGTAAGACTATATTTTCTTCTTTGATCTTATGTCTAAAAAAAAATGGTAAGAAACTTACTTCCAATGAACACTGTATCAGCTTTGATTGCTGAAAAATCATACTGTAGCCTTGGTTTTCACAATACATCATAACCTAAATGTGCTTAATGCACAGGTCTTAGAAAATCAGGAATGTATTAATCATGTCTTTCTCTATGGTATTTGCATTTTTGGTAATTAAAGACTAATGAGCATGCCCTTTAAGTGATATTTTAGTTCACTTATACCTTTATAAATATTTCAGCTTTGTGATAATTAAGAAAATTGAACATTTTAATTAAGAATGCAATCAGTGAATGTAGATAATATTTAAAAGTAGCATTTTTAATTTGTCCTACTATTCTTCAGGTAAAATTTTTTACAAAGATTTCTTCCTCCTTTTTTTTTTTCAAAATCAATTCATAGATAAATAAAGTTAAGTGGTTTTCTGATTACAGGAAGCTGATTCATATGATTATATACTTGCTATAGATCTGATTTTGTTCCCCTTTAAAAAATGCATACAGAAAAGGGTATTAGGTAGAGTCATTCTGAAAAGAGAAATTGTTTCATTTACATTGTAATTGTTTTTGCAAAACCATAAATTTCATCATGTCATGTAAATCTGAAAGAAAGCTTTGAATTTTTTAAAATTATTATAATGATGCTGAAGAAACTTAGCTAGAGGTTAAAAAAATAGAGGTAAAAAATGCAGGAAGTTTGTGATTTCCTTTTTAAGAAACTAATAGCTCATGCATTTTTTGTTCATTCAAGTATAATCAGGACTTTCGAGCTCTTTGTATGAATCAATCACTGCTGCAATAAATCATATTTAAAATGTAAATGTGTGGCATAAAACATCTTTGAAAAAAGCTAATTTATTTTCAAAATTTGAATCCAATGCTAGCTATAATTAATATTGATTTTTGGTTTTATCTGTTTATATGCTACTTATAATTGCCCTTGAACTCTCCTTAAATTGTCATGAATCAGAATTTTCACATGATCAAATCCAAAGTCCTGAAATATTGCTAAAAGAAGTTACATTAAAGGATAATATAACTGAAATCTCAAAGTTTCGTGTAACTTTTTTATCTTTCATTAAATCACTTGCTAAACTATTTATTCTACTTTTGGTTACATGTGGGATATTTTTAATAACACTTAAAATTCAATGTGATTTTACATGACAAATCATTTTTTCCATCTAGTTAAACACTGAACATAGAAAAATAATGACACTTTTCAAAGAATTTGTTCCTCAGAGAGACCCACAACACCACTATAAATATGATCGAAGTGTGTAATAATATTTTATTCATGTATTTCAGTGCTAGTTTTGAATTTTTCATGGCCATTAAAGAATTGTTTGACAAAGAAAAATATATATCATACAGATGTAGGTAATCTGATTAGTCATTGGGTGCATTTAGTGCTTCTAGCTATCAGCTGAATCCAAATTAAATTAGCCACTGATGCATTGGCCTATAGGAGCCAGAAAGTCTACCCTATTTAATTTAATAATAATTTATACTGAGTAAATTATGGAGGTAGCCAGAAAAGAAATCACATTACCCCAGCATTAGCAAGATACATTTCTTCTTGCTAATTTCTTTTAAGAGGTAAGATAGTCATTACCTCTTAAAAGATGGAGCACATTTACTTTTGTTCATCAAGTGCACATCATTTTTAGTTAAAACTATTAACTAAAGAATGCCTTATTAAATATGATAAGCAAATAAAAAATTAAAAAAGAATGAGTTGAAGGTATTTAGGCTGTGATTCTACAGAGAGTAATGGTTACAGAAAACGAAAAGCAAAACAAAACTCATGTGCCATAATATTTTTTATTATATGACTTTAATTGTATTTAGTCTTTATTAACATTTACTGAGAACCTGGTTCATGAAAGTTATCATACTGGGGAAAACTGGCTGTATTATTCTAAAAACCCTGTAGATTAGGAATTATTATCCCAGTTACTCGGGTGGGAAAATCAAGACTGAGGATATTTAGAAACTAGCCCCAAAGCAACATATAAGGGTTGAGAATTGAGGTATAATGCTCTTTGTTCAACACCCTTTATCTCTCATTTTTCATGGCATGTGTGATAGAATCACAGATGTATTATTGTCATACTCTTAAGAGTTTCTAATCCTCTGGTCGTGCAAACATTGAAGAGAAGCATGCTGTACTCCCCTTCTAGAAAAAAAAAGTGAAATAATATCTCGGGCTTATAGAAACAGTCTTAAGTGACAATACTGTTTTTTGACTGTATACTTGTGCAAATGAAGAACTATAAAATATGACCTATGGGAGGTCAATTTAAGAACCATTTGCACAGTAGGATTATAGAGGTACTAATAAGAAAGATCTTTATATACCAAAATATAGTATATATGATATTTATTAACAGTATATGAAATATAAATACATACTCATATAAATGTTGTGTATGTGTACATAAGCATTTTGTTTATTATTTATTATTCTATACTTACAAATGTATGTTTATGTGTGCACGTGTGTGTTTGGGCTATTGTAGCATCTTTGTGGGAAAGCACATCAATTCCAAATTTACACGTTACAATTGTTTGCCTACTGTGATATATCATAGGCCATGATATACAAATCATTGACTAAAAACTAGATGGATACAGAATCTGTCCCCAAAATTTAGGGTCCATTAAGAGAGATAAGAGACATGCATACTCAAGGAAGTAAAGTTCAAGAATATATGCAAAAGGGGCTTGATAGAAGCACTGTCAACATCTGTGTCCTCTCTCTGTCCATACGATTCTGTACTCAGTTCATATAATAGAAATGTCAAATTAGGTACAACAGTCACTGCTTACCAAAAATGGCATTCAAAGCAACAGCACACCTTGCCTCCTCTATGGATGGAGCAATAACTTAAGAGCATACAAGATTGCACCTTATTATTTGGAGATGTATTATCTAGTAGAAACATTTTCAAATTATGTGCATAAAAATGAATCTTTCTAAATATCTCTTGACAGTCTATGATATAATTAAATTTATTTGAATTACTATTTTTTCCCCTCTTTTTACAGTGCAAACTAGAATATCAAGCATGTGTCTTAGGAAAACAACTCTCAGTCAAATGTGAAGGACGTTGCCCATGTCCTTCAGATAAAACCACAAGTACAAGCAGAAATGTTAAGAGAGGTAAGTGGTGACAATTTATATTCATTTTAGAGAATGATAAAAGGAAAATACAAGCATGTCACCGAAATATAGTTTTACCTTCTTCCCATCCTATTAAAATGTTCCGCAGTAAATGTTAAGCCATTAAATACACAATAGAGTTCATTTTTATACAAATAACTAAAGGTAATTATATTGTCAATAAGGTTTTTATTGTTTTATTTTGAACTTTAATTTCAATTATTATAGCAAGTAATAGTTTCTATAGATTTCCATTTATTTTAATGGTAGTAGCTGGATGCTCCTTTCCTATGTACTCATAATATATAAGAAATCTGAAGGAATGCATTCTATAAATCATTGTGTCTAAAATGTGTGATTTAGATCCAGTTTTCTTGTGGAGCAGGGAACTGATAAGTGATAAAGTAATAAAACCAAACTGACTTTTATCAGAAGTGAAATTGACCAGTAAATTAATGGCTACCATTTTTAAATAGAAATATGTACTCCTGATAAAATGCATGTAAGAATATGTATATATAATATTTTGCACAGAATAATTTCATAAATTAAGCCCTCTTTTGTTTAGATCTAGAATTTTTGAATCTTTACTTCTATTGGTCTGTTTTGGTTTGCTAAAGCTGCCAGAATGCAATATACTAGAAATGAGTTGACTTTTTCAATGGGAATTTATAGGTTAGAAATTTGCAGTTTTAAGACCATGAAAATGACCAAATTAAGGCATCAAGAGGTAGACACCCTCCCTGATGGCATCTGGGGTTCCTCTGTCACATGGAAAGTCACATGGCGACATCTGCTGTCTTTTCCTGGGTTCTGGTTTCAAAATGGCTTTCTCCTGGGGCATTTTCTCTCTTAGATTCTCTGAGCTCTCTCCAAAATGTCCCTGCATTTTATCTTCTCACACAGGACTCCAGCAAGGGGATTAAGACCCACCTTGAATGGGTGGGGTCACATCTCCATGGAAACAACCTAATCAAAAGGTCCTACCCACAATAGGTTAGCCCCCTGAAGATTAGATTGAAAGAAAATAGGCTTGGGATCTAAGATGGTGGAATAGAGAGGAATAGAAGCTAGTTAGTCCCCCTGGAACAACTAATAAACAACCAGGAACAACTAGCAAATAATCTGAAATAACTGCAGGGGGACAAACGTGACCATTCACTCATCCTACAACAACCTGAATTGGGAGGAATGCCCCAGCATAAAATCTGTAAGTAAAAACTGCAGATCCAAGCTGGGAGTCCCCCCCCCGCCCCCCACAGACACCCCCACCCCCCACCCCCAGCGCCACAGCCAGAGCTGCAAAGCCTTGTGGAGCTAGACAGCAGCACTCTCCAAGCAAGTGAATATAGCTCAGCTGTGCTCCAACCGGGGTTTTAATTAACAAGTGTGGACTGCTCAATAGGAATCCACAGCAAGCAGACAGAGTCTTGGGGTGAAGACTGACCTTGGAGAGCTGGAAGGTGGCCATGGACTGGCCCTGAAGGAGGCTTTCTGTCCCTGTTTCAGCTCAGTGAGAAAGCCTCAGCCATTTTCAGTTCCCAGTGCTCTGACCCAAACAAGGGTGGAGATAGCACAGGCAGAGAGAGACCACTGAAATGCTAATGACCTTTCCCTAGGGGGTCTATCTTCTCTAAAAGGAAAGGGGTGGGGCCCAGCTTTAACTACCCACCTTCCATTCAGAACTGGATCCCAGAGCCTGGGAGTAAACAGCTATGGGCCACACCTCTTTACACCAGTCTGGAGTTACAGGCTGACAGGTGCCACCCACTGGACAGAAAAGCACAGTGACCTGAGGCCTCACAGGGTGTTCCAGTTTTTTAAGACACACCCTCAGGGAAACCAGACACTGAATAGTTCTTCCTTCTGGGACCGGAGCCCCTTTTGGTCTGGAAAAACCTGATTGGGGTAACCAAGGAAACCATGTCTACACAACAGAAAACTACAACCTACACTCAGAAAAATGAAGTTATGGCCCAGTCAAAGGAACAAAATTACACTTAACTGAGATACAGGAATTTAAACAACTAATAATAAGTCAATTAAAAAAGTTTAAGGGAGATATGGCAAAAGAGATGAACCATATAATGAAAACACTGGGCGTACATAAGGTAGAAGTTGAAAGTTCAAAAAACCAACTGGCAGAATCTATGGAAATGAAAGGCACAACATAAGAGATGAAAGAAACAATGGAGACATACAACAGCAGATCTCAAGAGGCAGAAGAAAACACTCAGAAACTGGAGAACAAGGCACCTGAAATCCTACACACCAAAGAACAGACAGAGAAAAGGATGGAAAAATATGAGCAACATCTCTGGGAATTAATGACAACACAAAATGCAGGAATATACATTTCATGGATGTTCCAGAAGGAGAAGAGAAGGGAAAAGGGGCAGAAGCAATAATAGAGGAAATAATCACTAAAAATTTCCCATCTCTTATGAAAAATATAAAATTACGGCTCCAAGAAATGCAGTATACCCCAAACAGAATAAATATGAATAGGCCTATGCCAAGACACTTAATAATCAGACTATCAAACATCAAAGATAAAGAGAGAATCCTGAAAGCAGCAAGAGAAAAGTGATCCATCACATACAAAGGAAGCTTGATAAGACTATGTGTGGATTTCTCAATAGAAACCATGGAGGCAAGAAGGAAGTGGTGTGATATATTTAAGATACTGAAAGAGAAAAACCACCAACCAAGAATCCTATATCCAGCAAAACTGACCGTCAAATAAATAATATTATTTATTTGAGAATAAAATATTCTCAAACAGACAATGACAGAGTTTGTGAACAAGATACTTGCTATACAGGAAACACTAAAGGAAGCACTGCAGACAGAAAGGAAAAGGCAGGAGTGAGAGGTTTGGAAAACAATTTTGGGAGATAGTAGCACAGCAATGAAAGTACACTGAACAAAGATGACTGTGAGTATGGTTGAAAGAGGAAGGTTGGGACCATGTGGGACACCAGAACAAAAAACAAAGGATAAAGACTGGGACTGTGTAACTCAGGGAAGTGTAGGGTGCTCAACAATTGTAATGAAAGGTACAAATATGTTTTTACATGAGGTAGAGCAAAGAATGTCAGCCTTGCAAGGTGTTAAAAATAGGGTGGGATTGGGGGGAAAATACCATCAGTGCCAACTTGAGACTGTAATTAACAGAAACATTGTTTTCTGCTTCCTTTAATACAACAAAGGCAATATACCAAAGCTAAATGCGTATGGGGGGGTGGGGGTGGGGGCTGGAATAGGGGAAGGATATGGGACTCCTGGCATCGGTGATATTGTCTGACCCTATTCTACTTTAGGTTAATGCTATCTTTCCTTTTGTTGCTTTCTAGCTGCCATGTTGCTGCTGTTGTTGTTTTTCTCGCTCTCTATTTTATTTTTCTTTTGTCTCTCTAACTTCTTTGACTCTCCTCCTTCTTTGTGGAAGAAGTGGAGATGTCCTTATACAGATAGTGGCGATGGTGCCAAATACATAAATGCGTGACTATACAGGGAACCAACGATTGTTTACTTAGGACGAAATATATGGTGTATGAACAAAACCATCTTAAAAAAAATGTGTTGATGAAGAAACCTTGAGGGCACTATATTGAGTGAAATAAGACAGACACATAATGGCAAATACTATAGGGTCTCACTGATATGAACTAATAATATGTAAACTCATAGACATGAAATATAAGTTTCCAGGATATAGAATGAGGCTAAAGAATGGAGAGTGGTTGCTTATCATAAGCAGAATGTTCAACTAAGGTGAACTTAAACATTTGGAAATGGACATTGGTGATGGTAGCATGCAATGAGAATAACTAACAGTGCTGAAGGTGGTGGAAAGGGTAAGCTCAGAGTCACATATGTCACCAGAAGGAAAGTTGGAGGTTAAAAGATGGGAATGTATAAAACAGTGAATCTTGTGGTGGACAATGTCCATGATTAACTATACAAATATTAGAAATCTCTTTCACAAACTAGAACAAATGTATGACACCATAACTAGAAGTTAATAATAGAGAGGCATATGGGAAAAATATATATACCTATTGCAGACTATATACTACAGTTAGTAGTATTTTAACATTCTTTCATCAACAGTAACAAATGTACTATACCAAAACTATGAATCAATAATGGATGGAGGGGTGGTTAGGGGTATGGGAGGATTTGAGGCTCCTTTTTTTGCCTTTATTTCTTTTCTGTAGTAATGAAAATCTTCTAAAAAATTGAAAAAAAATTAATTGTGGGGATGGATACACAGCTGTATGATGGTATCATGGGCAATTGATTGTACACTTTAGATCTTTGGATAGTTGTATGGCATGTAAACAATATCAGTAAAAAATATATATGTATAAAAAAAAAAGAACATAGGCTTTTCTGGGATACATAAAAGATCCAAACCAGCACAATGTCTAATAAAAATAGTGAATACATATAATCTGATGTTTAGCATAATATATAAGATCACTTTTATGAAATTATTTTCTATAGTTTACATTGTATTATTTATCTATTTGAGATATTGTAACATTCTAAAGATATCTCTATGCCTGCTAGTTCCAGTCCTCTGAAGCACTAGATGAAGTAAACATAGGGAAGTAGATGCTTCTTTAAATCAGACTATTATATAAGGCACTGAGTAGAATATCATCAACAATTATCAGGTCTCAGGTATTTTATGACTAACACTTTTAATTTCACAATTTTAAAAAATCTTTGTTCATCTTCCTTCCACCTTTATTGATTGTGCAGCCTTATTAATGTGGAAAATTGATTTTTGCCTTTTTTTTGAAAAATATGAATAATGTTATACAGATAAGAAATAAAAGCCTTAGTTATTATGAAGTATATTTAATATAAATTATGTATTTTATTAGAAATGGCAGATGGTATACAGATAAGAAATAAAAGCCTTAGTTATTACAAAGTACTTTTTATATGAACAGTGTATTTTGGTAGATATGGAATACTTGATATTCCATGTTAGAGATCCATAATGAATATTTTATCACAGATATAACTTTTGAAATTAAATTATGCCACTTATTTTGGTCTTTCCACATTGAAATAATATTTAAGATTATCATTTAAAATAAAAATATGTAGCAACATTGCCTTGAGTAAAGCAATTAATAAATTTTATTATTAAAAATAATTAATTGGTTGCAGATCAGTGGTAAATTGTTGATCAGGCCTTAGGCAGTGTGCACAAAGATTCCCACTCGGTCAGAAGGAAGTGTTAAGCTGACTTCCAGGAGCCGCATTCATAGAAGGTCTAAACCTTGATGCCTCACAGGACCCTGGGTCCAGTTTCAGAATCTTTAAAATGCAAATTATGTGTTTTTCTTTATTCTGCATACTTGACTGTAAACACCTGGGCCAGTTTCTGCACACCCATTACTGAAAACATTAGGGTAACAGTGGAGGGCTTTATTTTTACCTACTTTATAAAGGAAAGTGCTTTTATTAATTATGATATATTTCATGTGCATGTAAATAATTCATTCTGCTCTTGATATAGTGAAAACATAGGAATATTATGGTATCAGTTTGGCATCAAATGTAGAAAATCAGAAAAATTTTAAAAATACCCAAACCACTTTCTACACCACAGCCCAAATAAGGACTCACATCTTCATCTTGAATATGTTGATCGGCTTGCAAATAATCAAGATCTAATTGTAGTTTTATTTTAACTGGCGTACTTTGGTATCTGTATATTTCCCACTGCCAATTTATGCAATTAACTGAAGGTTGAAGAGATTTTCCTCTAAAAATCACTTCAGGCATGAAATAAATCCTACTGTGGTGTTAAATATCCATTTCTCCTTTATAATGGAGGTTCGTAAGAATAACATTTGAGAAGGTGTAGTTATAATAAGTGTATGTCTTTAAAACAATATAGCACTTCAACAATATCTCCCTGTTTTAATGTTATTTTTGAATGAGAAACTAAATTTGATGTAGTCTCAATTTCTCATAACCTCCCACAAACTGCAAGAGGAACTCAATGTGCATTGAATATGGAAGGTAACACATCTGCGAAGAGGATCCCTTATGAATAAAGAATAATTATATTTCGTGTTGCTCACTTTCTCCATACAATGTTTATATTAATATGTCATGAAGGAAACTTTTCTAAAAACTGCATCACTGGGGATGAAGATCATTTGGATTCAATTGTGTGTAGAAAGAAAGGCAAGAAGAATTTAAATAATCCCGCTCTGATAGATTGTCAGGGCAAAGCAAGTACAGGATTTTGCTTGCTACTATGGAAAAGCAGTACAAAACTTTCTGAATGGCATTTCTACGCAGTGCCAAAGGCTGAGAGACAAGGGAAATGTAAAACTGAGTTCAGCATCAATTTTAATCTTTCAGCTGTCATTTACATTAGATTCATGCCTTCGGTAGACTGTGCAGTGCACAAAATACTTTTTAATATCTTTGTTCTAGAAAGCATTGTGAGGAATAAACTACCAATGATAAAATATTTCTTAAATCTTTCTGATTTTCTACATTTGATGCCAAACTGATACCATAATATTCCTGTGTTTTCACTGTATTAAGAGCAGAATAAATTATTTACATGTACATGAAATATATTAAAAATAATAAAAGCACTTTTCCTTTATAAAGTAGGAAAAAATAAAGCCCTCCACTGCTACCCTAATGTTTTCAGTAATGGGTGTGCAGAAACTGGCCCAGGTGTTTACAGTCAAGTATGTAGAATAAAGAAAAACACATAATTTACATTTTAAAGATCCTGGATTCTAACTTTAGATAAGTAGCTAAGCAAGCATACTCTCATTCAATCAGAAACTTAACTATATAATTTTCTGCATTTCTGATGCACAAGACCAAATTTACAAAAGCTAGTACTTCTGGGTTCCATTACTAAATTCCTTTTATCTTCTCTTCCTTCCCTTATTTTTGAAATTTACTTTGCAATCTCAAGTACAGGAATTATCATTTGGAAGGTGAATCAATTTCATTCAATGAATATTGACATTTCAGCTGGCATTTAAAGGCCTCTAATATTTTTATACAGCTAGAGAGATATGAGATTCATAGTTGTGAGTATGGACTACTAATAGAGCAGTTTCCATAGAATAAGTGTCCTTGTGTGGGTATATATATATGTATGTGTGTATATCAATGTTGAAGTTTAGAAAGAACTTGGAGAACCAGAGATCAAAAAGTATTGAAAAGGAATTTAGAAAGCATTTACTTTTTAGTTGATATATCCAAACTCAAAGGAGTCTACCCTAGACATGTATTAAAGTGTATACATAGCAGTGCCATTTGAGTTGGCACTTCGGGAACTTTTAAGAGGACACTGCAAAAAGCTGATTGGTAATTTTCAGAGATGAAAGCTTTGCATTTAATTCATTAGAGTCAGACTCATGAAGCAATTGAGATTCTTAAGGAGAGAGACAGCATTTCCAAAAGTGTTTTGCTAGGCTTTATCTTTTGTTGTTATGCTACAGAGTAGATTTTTTTGTTTTTGTTTTTTGGGGGAGGGTGTTATTTACAAGGCAATTGCAGTGATTCAGAAAGAAGGTAATCAGTTCACAGCAAGATGGTGGAAGTAGAAATAAGAGGAGAAATTGGATTTAAGTAGTATTACTGAGATGGAATTCACAAGGATTAAAAACCAATTGACTATGGTGCTCAAGTGAAAGGAATGCAACAAAAATTACTCTGAGTTAGGGAATGTGGGTGACTTAAAAACTGTTAAGAAAGACCAAGCTTATTTCCCTTCACCTGTATTTCTATTTTGAGCATGTAAGGTATTACTTTTTTAAATTGGAAGTAAGACCAATTGATTTGTATTTAGAAGATTTTCCATGGCTTATTTTGTGAGTAAAGGAATCACAAAATATATTTGAAGTTTAGCATCGCAAACTGTGAGAAGACTTTTGTAATAGTATCTTAGAGTTTAATTTATGGTTTCTTGAAGTAACTCACCAGCTTTTTTCCAAACTTTTAATGAGATACCCAGACCCTGATGATAATTTTAAGCCTCAAACTAGAAATGGAAAGCCAAGCTGATGCAGGATTTACACCTTCTCATAAAGAAATGATTTAATATTTTAGAAAATAGGAAAAAAACATAGGTTATTAATTTGGGACATCAAAGACATACCATCTGTATTTTGTGGAGGAAAAAGAAAGCTTGAAGTCAGATTGAATTAAAAGCAGAAAATAAGAATATATTCTTTTCTATAAAATATACTTGAATCAATTAAATTTGTTGAAATAAAAACTGCATATTCTACTCTATACTTTGTAATTACACTTTTAAACAACTTGATGAGTTATTAATGAATTTACTGAAGGAATTATTTTATTTTTGGAATAAGTTAGATTGTTTATTATTTGTCAGATTAGCTGTTACTTTGCAAATGGCTGAAATAAGAAAACAAAAATTGTTGAAATCTCATGATTGATGTTTTTGTTTATAGGTTAAAAAATGTAGGCTATGCCTGTGCATTATTGTTCAATTTGAAAAAGCTAACAAGAATAAAATTGTAGAACATTGTATTCTTTGGAACTCAACAATTAATTTTAAAAACACATTTTGAAAGTCTTTGTGGTTTTTCATTTGTTTGATTATTACCTTTTTCACTATCAGTTTGGTTAGTTCATTGGGAAATCATATTTAAAAGTTTCATAAATAATAAATAATATAATGAGGATATGGTTGAACAAACCAGTTTTCAAATATGTTCAGTGAATTCTTTATGTGGGAGAGAGGTTTATTTGGATTTTTAAGTACTTGATTTAAGTATGTGAAGGTTAGATATGGTGGTGCAAGAATGGAGAAGAAAAAGTAGTTAGTAGGTTAGTGATAATTGAAGATAGAGATGATAGTGATTAAGGTATTAGGGATGGGAAGCAGGTCATGGATTCACAAAATATTTAGGAAACTAAAAGGCAAAGATCAGTGGTTGGTGATTTTTGGGATTTAGGGAAGGAGAAATGGTGCATAGATAATAATAGCTCCTGAGAGGATTATGATGATAAAATTGAGATGTAAAACTATTAGAATAACAGTTTAGATGGAAAAGATCAATTGGACACAGTGTTTTTAAAGTATCATCCATCCAAGTGTAGACATTTGTCTTGTATGTCTTAGGGAAGAGGCTGGAGTTGTCAATAAACACCATGGAATTAGCTTGCAATAAATTAAACTGTGAGAGTGAATGAAATCATTGAGTGTAGAAAGTGATAAAAGAGTGTAGAAAGTGATAAAAAAAAAAGTGGGAATGCTGGGAAAGACTAATATTCCCAAGATCAGAAGACCTAGAAGACTCTGTGGAAGACTGACAGGGCTAAAATTAGAAGCAGGAGAAAATAACCTCCCAGATGCTGAAGAATAAACTGACTGGAAGATAATGATCTTTACTGTTAAATACAAGAGAGATGTGCAATAATATCAGGCCTGTGAAATGATTCCAGAGTTTGGAAATTAGAAGATTGCTGGTGACTCTAGAAAGAGCAACTTCAGTCTCATAGGAGTTAAATGAAATAATGTGGACAAATAACTTGCATATATGATGGACATTCAATAAATGTACTTTCCTCATCCCAACCCCTGTTCATCTCCTGTATCCAGCATTCAATTCCTTTCAATCAGTGTGGTGGAGTTGAAGGAACACAATACGCATGCAGAATGTGATGGGAAGTGGTGAAAATAACATGTATGTGGCATCTACTATGTGCAAAGTACTTTGCCTTTTTTATTTCATTTATTCATAAAAACATGTGGGCATTAATGGTATGCAAGTTAGCCCCATGAGGAAACTGAAGCTCAGAGTGTGGGAGACATTTCCAAATTAAAATAGTTAGCCAAGTAATCCTTCTTTCTTCTATGCCCACTTTCCAGATATTTCTTTCTGAGAATTAAGGGACTCATTTGGAGTCCCTTTGGGACATTGTTGGGTTTAAACTTTTAACAATTATGAAGCAAATGGGCCAAACTAATATTGGGTGTATTCCATTATGAATGCAAATTTAAGCATGCATTCTGGTGGGCGTGGGCCCATTGTAAATAAGATCTTCTCAAGATGTTACTTTAGCTAAGGTGTGGCTCAACTGCAACCTGTTGGGCTTTAATCTGGATTACTGGGGTCCTTTATAAGCAGAGTGAAATCAGATAGATAGAGAAGCCACAGGGGAGCAGCCAGAAGTCACAAAGGAGAAGACATCATCATCGTGTGCATTACCAGGTGATGGAAATACCAAAGAACCCCAAAGATTTCAGACCAGCTAGAAGATACTGACCCCAGGGGAAGCAAGCCTTCTAGCCTCTGAAACTATGAACCAATAAATTCTTGTTATTAAGCCAACCCCTTTTATGGTATTTGTTTTAGCCACTTGGAAATTAAAATATCATTTACCCCTTATTAGTATATGCTTATCATTCCTCTAGGTGTTTTACATGTGCTATTTCTTTAATCCTCACAATAACCCTATGAAGTGAATGCTATTTGTATCCTTGCTATATAGATGATGAATCTAAATCATAGAGAATTAAGTAATCAGTTTAAAGTCACCTAGTTAGTAGGTGTCTGAACAAGGTTTTAAGGTTATGTATGCTGACCCTTCACTACACTATCATAATAGCTCTGTAGCTCTGTAGGGTTTCTCCTCCACTATGACCATATGTCATCTGCTTTCTCAATAACAACATGTTTTTCCTCTGCCTGTTTGTGTGAAATAACGTATTACTTGTGCTACATTATAGTTACCAAGTAGAGATATTTAGAGAATGGCATTAGATTTTAAAGCCGAGCAAGTATAAGCAAACAGTTATGTATATATTTAAAAGGAACACTCAGTAAGTTTAGGTTGATTGTTGAAAATCTAAAAATTTTTTGGCTTCCTTCACTTACAATCTTGGCCAGCTTCTGCTAGTGTATACTTTCTGAAGCCAAATTTTCATAAAACATTACATAATAAACATTCTGACTTGCCAAAAAGGAAACTCACATTTAGTTTTGTCTCCATAGATATTTTGTTTGTAGGTTCCCTGGTAGCATTTTGAACATTTCTAGAGTGATGCAGAAAGATGGTTATGGTAGAAACAGTCAACTTGCTAAATATATTACTAATTGATCTGCTTTGTGCATTTTTTTCTGAAGTTTATTCATGTCAATTTTCTGCTTATTGGCAAAGTAATTAGTGTTTCTATTATTTTTACAGCTATAGTAACAGGTTAATGTAAAATCACTAGTAATGAAGATACCAAGAAACAAATATCTGTTCAAGAATTTTAGTGTATAATTTTCTCTAAATCATCTCTAATAAGGAAAACATGATTTTTCTCTGAATGAAAATGACCTGGATGATGAAGACTTTTGCGTTGTAATGCACTCTCAAATGGATCGTGGAACCATTTTATTTTCTACTTGCTTCAAGTTGTTTGTTTGTTTGTTTCAGGAGTTTTCCACAGTTTTTTCTTCTGCCTATCCTCACCAAATATATGGTGTTTGATAGAACTTATTTGGCTTAAGTTTATATTACATTTGTCTAAAAACTCATTTATATTATTTGTTCTTAGATTAGATTTTCTGAAGAAAAGGGATTTTTTTAAATGAAAATCTTTCCTGAAATACTATGTCAGTTCTGCTATAAAGGAAATGTTACAACTCTGATAGCAAAATTCACTCAAACAGAAATAAATTATCAATAAATGTTTTAACAGTACCAGAAAAAAATAGCCAATGAAAAATCTATTGTTTTCATTACAGCAAATAATTTAAAAATGTTTGCAGAAGGTTTAGAATTTCAGTTTCTGTGAGAGGATTTTTTTGGACACCTCAAAATAATTCATGTACAGTAGCTGGTAAATATTAACTAGTATAAATGGAGGTAATAATGAGATCAATTGATCACTAACCTGCCCTTTCAAATCTTATTTTATTGCTCAGAAGTAACCACTTTTAACTACTTTTGTATTTAGTTGTTTTGGTTGCTCCTATCATAACTTTGATATCCTATCATAAATTTTATCTACTGATTATTTTGAAAGATAAGGATTTAGTTTATTTACATTTTCTTAACTGCCACATCCCAATGATAGTCATACTATTATAAAATTACTCTTTTGGTAATTTTTGTAACTTTAAATAATAAATGTAGAAGTATTTTTCTTGTTCCATTAACTTTAGAAAAGTATTACTGGACTGGATTCTTTCCTCATCTCCCACTCATTCACCTAAACTTCTTTCACTTATAATATATGTTTATTACCCTTAAACACTATTCTTTAACTAAATTGAAGTCTTCTATAATTTGTTTGCTGTTTGATTCTAAATGTTCAAAATCAACCAATACTGTTAATGTTACTATAATTGTATGTGATTTTTACTACTGGATAATATCTATGCTATGGATACCTGCCCTTGACTACTAACTAGCTATATTCCATGTGACACTCAAATAAGAATGCCCTGATCAAATGGATTATTTTTTCTACACTCTACCAGTTGCTTAAAAGCATGCCAAATTTTAGTTAACTTTATATTTGAACCATGACTCTCTTCCATGGGGTTTCCAAATAGCTTTCTTTTGTTGTTGATGAAAGACTCAAATGTCATTAACATATTTTTAGAATACTTTAGACTCTTAACTATAAGAAAACCCTCCTTGTGTTTCTAGTGCTATGTTGGGAGGCAATTCTCTATGGTCTTTTTAGACATGTTGGGCTATATTTTGAAGCAAACATTTTTGAAACCTAGATATAGTGTCTTCCTTCATGTTAGAGAACAGTTTTATTTACATTCCATGGGAAAGCATCCAGACTTTCTGAGGAGCTTTGCTTGCTTTCCAGAGATATAAGGTTTATGTCTTCCTTCCAGAGCTAAGTTTGCAGCAGTCCTCTTATAAGATTGGAGTTTTCCTAAGCTCAGTGTTCCTCAGATGTGATACAGATGCACTGAGTGCTCAACATTCCATGGGGCCAGCTCCACATTGCCCCTGTGGGACTTTGGAGCCTTGGGAACAGAGGCAACTTGACTCATTATCCCTGCTGTGCCATGAATAATAAACTATCCAAATCCTTTTGGACTTGTTTCACTATCAGTCAAATTTTTTGAGCAAACATTCCCAGCTACCTGCTGTTTAAGGACCACTTGTTTGCCACTTGGCATGTTGTCCATTCTGGACTTTTCCACCCTCCTGCTCCAATTCAGAACTTTTGTCTTCTAAGCCTGCAGAAAACTTGCGTCTGTAATGCTCCTAACCTGTACTCCTACTCCATATCCACTATTTTTTGGATTCAATGTCTTCCTATTTCTTATGTTTTCTCCTTTGGTTTTCTTGATTATATGTTTTAATACCTTCTTAAAAGGAGAGTGTGGATGGTAAACTTTTTGAGAATTTCATACCAGAAAAGTCTTCATTTTGATGTTATGATATGTAAGTAATATAGCTGGGAATAAACTACAGACAAAATATCATTTATCTCTGAGAATTTGAAGGCATTGATTTTTTGTCTTAATACTTCTAGTGTTGCTGAGTAAAAGAGAAATAATGAAGCAAATATAAAATTAATGAATTGTAGATCCCACCATGGAGATGACTAGTAGTTAGCTAGAAGGTTACAAGATGGTTCTTTTAGAGGATTATGCTTGAAGCTAAAATTATTTAGGGGTTGTTGTTATTGTTAATGACAAGATATAGGTTGTGGCCAGGGGAAAAGGGTGCTCAGATACGGAGAAGGAAAAGATCATTGGAAGGGAGCAGGGCAAGGAGCTGAGAGACCAGGGAACTTAAAATAATTTATATTTAGTTATTGAAATAATCTAGGGTTATAGCATAAGTAGTTTTGAGCAAGCAACAGTCAGTCAAGGAGTAAAAGCTTTAAAGAATAAGAAAGAATGATCTGGGATGGGACCTGTAGTTGAGTAAAAAAAGGAGGGGAAATTGGTTGGTGGTGTAATCTCTATGGCATGAGCTTAAGTGCAAGTGCACAGTGTTTAAGGAAGAGAGAGGACTCTGGCTCAGAAAACAGGAAAAAGAAACAAGAAGTGGCCCTTCTCTCCCATAGGCTGGGCACTTGGGTATAAGAGAGAAAACAGCTATCACTTGATACACCTGATGGAAAGCCAAAATCCTCAGAGGAGAGACATGTCATTTAGAGTACCATTCAAAGGAATGCTCAGAATTGAAGAGAATTTGATTATTGATGAACCATAAATTCTTGAGGATCCCAGTGGAAAGAGCTCAGGAGTTCGAGAGGGTGGAAGATAGAATCAGATTTTGGATATTCCTGAGCTGCATGCAGATGAGTCTGCTTTGAGGAATGGCCTTGATGTCTTGTGCTTCTTATGGTGACAGAGTTTGCAATATCTGAGGCAGCAACAAGTAATTGGTTCATTAAATAATGAAACTGAAACACTGAAAGTATTTTTATTTGTCCAACTGCTATTTCTTGTCTAGCAAAGTTTAGTAATATTAAACTATTAGTCACACACATATCTGTTGGTGAATGAAAGGTTTTATGTAATTCATTCAAAAAGCATATTGCAAGAATTAATAGTATAAGTTATGATCTCTACATGCCATTATATCAAGGCTGGATAATTATAATAGTATTTCAAGAAGGGGAGACATGTTAAGGGGATACAGATCGAGCTAAGTTGTGACACAAGAATATAAAAATATTTGTGTATATCAGAATATAGCATAAGAGAAGCTTAAATAAATATATTGAATCATAATTTACTTAAAGTAGCATCCACCATAGTGCAGCATGCTAGTATCTCCAAAATGTGTAAGGTAAAACAAAGTAAAGTCTTTGAAAAATGCTGCATAAAAATCCTCACCTTAGGAATTCAAAATAAATACTCGTATTGTATAGGTTATAAGTATTCCTGCATTAAACAATCTGTTTAATTTTATTCTTTCATAAATTATCTCTATATATTTACCTTGAAGTCCTTTATTTATCTACCTCCAGAAAATGGTAGTTTATAGAGATCTCCATCCCTACTTCCTTGTAGTGGAATATCAAATTTTCATGCAGAAACACAGATAATAATAATATTTCTGATGGTCAACCAACTACTGATATGTAAGTTCAGCCCCTTTTATATGTACAAAATGCATTAAAAATATCTACCCAATTGATCATCTTCTCCCCTATTTCCTTCCTTCAATTAAGTGCAATCCAAGTTTTATCTTTGCCTATTCAAGACTTTTTTCAGAATGTAATAAATAGTGAAGTTATATCTGTTTTTATAAGTGTATGGAATATTATTTTGACTCTTTCGTTAATTCTCAATAATATATTTTACATTATATCAAATGCTGTAATGACAACTACAATGAATATCAGTTACAGCAGTGCACCAATAAAATTAATGACATATTTTTAAACATTCTAAATTGCCTAAAATTTAAATTTAAAAATAGAATTTTGAAAATTGTACCTACTAGGTTATCCAAAGCTATGCATTAAATGAAATAGGGATTGAACTTCTCACAAAAGTAAATATTTTAATCACACATAGCTTCAGCCTCTTTTCCTTGTAAAAAAGCAAGGTATCACAGAACAGTGCCATTTGCTACCAAAAGCAATGACCAACATATAAATTAATACTTACATGTCAACAGTGAGTTACATATTGTAAGCGTGATACATATCTCTGTATATCCTTTAAAAACTTTGTATATCAGCCACCTGTAAACATATCAAAAGTAGAGTACACAATTATTAGTTTAAGACAATACTGCTTTACCATCTGGATAAAGTAATGCAAACATGTTCCTTTCTTGTCTGGTCATATAAATATATGTTCATATAATCATTTAAGTGGATCAGGCAAGAATTTTTTATTAAAATTCTATAACTTCAGGGATTACTTTTTCCAATAAGATATCAAATTTGCATCTGGCCTAATTTTCTGTCTCTTTGTATATATCTCATGTACTAGCTTCTGTTCCACAATTTACATTTCTAAAAAAATGTCATCATCACACAGTCTTCCACATAAAACCCAAGTATCCACAGAATCAGTTAATGCTAGTGGTTAAGCGCACAGGTATTTTGGTCATATGAATATATATTTAAATTGGCAATATGGTCACTGACTTGAAGTATGACCTTCAGTTAGTGAAGTACTCTAATTTTCTGCCTCTCTTTTGTAGTACGGGTAAAATAAAATCCACTGTGTGTCCATGAGGATTAAATGGAATTAAATGGACACAACATTCTTGGCTCAGTACTTAAATGACAAGTGCTATTTTTCAAGAACTATTTTTCAAGTGTATGAGCTCTCACCATACTTGGAAGTTAACACGTTAGCCTGCCATAGTTTCATAAATGCTGGCAGACTTCTACAGCAGAGGAAAAGGACTTTATTACTCGAAGCATGACCTTCATATTCACATTGGTTCTTCTTAACTCCAAATACCACAGGAGTGATATCAAGCAGCCCAGGTGGATGCTGCACACACAGTGGCTTTGTTTCACAATTGAGGAACCCTGAGCTTAGGAAACACCCAGTATTTCAAGGAGGGTCATAGCAAACCTGCCCAACCCTGACCCAGAGAAAGATATTATCTTTATTATACTGGACAGTAAGCAAGTCTGCCCTCATCCCTGTCAGGGAGACACCATCTCTATAAACAGCATACTGTTTACTGTGCAAGCGTCTTTGAAAGGGTAGTTCTTAATAAAAGCTGTCACAAGAATTACAAACATGCAAGAGAACCACAGGATATTGTCTCCCAATAATAGTAACAATTTTTCCCTGCTTCCTAGTGAATTTCCCTTTGCTTTTGAGCTCTTGGATGCTATGTTGACTTCTTTTTCTCATTTCAATCTGTCCCTCTTTCCTCTCCTGAATTCCACACCCTTCTCCAGCCACCAGCCGGTGCTCCTAGCATCTTCTAGAGTTTGTTCTTTACAGAAGGTGGTCAGAAAATAATTGTTGAAACTAAATGAACTGGGGTTGTGACTTTATTTTCAGGAATATAAATAACCTAGTTCAAACAGAGAATTTTAGAAAAGAAACATTAAAATTTATCTATAATTATTCTCAAAGTCAAATAAATGCCTCCTATCGATACTTGACCACTTTTATTTTAATGAATCTTTATGTGAAAAATGTTACTATTGCATCAAGTTCTTCATTTTAACATAATTAGTTGCTGGTTTGAAGCAAATTTTAAAAAGTGAAATATCTTTACATCAATTATGTAAAAGTATTAACTGAATAAATAATGTAAAAGCAAAAACTTAGGATTCTGTAATCTTGGTTTGATTCCTGTTCTATTGATTATTTGATAGCTCTGTGACCCTGGGAAAATATTTAAACTTGTGTTCTTAGTTTAAAAATATAAGTAATAACTCTCACAGGATTTTGTGAAATAGATCATACATGTCAAAGTCTATTTTTTAATTTAAATAAACTTTTACAAATTTTAGAATAGTTTTAGATTTACAGAAAAATTGCAAAGACAGTGGAGAATTCCCACGTACCCAACATGGTTTCCCTTATTATTAACATCTTATATTTCTTTTGCTATGTTTGCCATGACTGAGAAACTAACCTTGATATATTATCACTATTAAACTTTGTACTTTATTTAGATTATACTAGTTTTCCCTAATGTCCTTTTTCTGTTCAAGGGTCCTATCCAGGATGACATATTACATTTGGTCATTGGGTCATTTTAGGCTTTCTTCTCTGGGTTCTGATGATTTTTCAGACTTTCCCTTGTTTTGTTTTGTTTTTTAATGACCTTGAAAGTTCTGAGAATTAGTCAACTATTTTATAGAATACCCCTCACTTTAGGTGTGTCTCATGTTTTCTCATGGTTAGACTGAGGTTGTAGGTTTTCAGGAAGTAGATCACAGAGGCTATGTGCCATGCACAACAAATCATATAAAGGGTACAAACTATCAACAATACTTAAAATTGATGATGTGAACCTTGGTCACCTGACTGTGGTAGTGTTTGTCACATTTCTCCACTGTAAAGCCATTTTTCCACCTTTCCATACTGTATTCTTTGGAAACAAGTCAGTTACTGTAGCCCATCACTTAAAGGATAGGAGTTCTGCTCTACCTTCTCGAGGTAGGAATATCCACATAAATTACTGGGGATTCTTCCATATGAGTGACTTTTCTTTCCCCTCTTCCCCAGTTTATTTATTTTTTACTCTTTTATATCAGTATGAACTCATGAATATTTATTTTCTACTTTGAGCTATAAAACAATGTTACTTTGTTTATTTTGTTGCTGATATCATTGGAGCTTTAGCTATTGGTAGCTATTTCAGTTCATCTCTGTGTCTCTTTGACATATCCCCATTGTTTTGTTTTTAGAGTATTTCTTTGCTTTTGGACCCTACAAGATGTTCTAGGCTCATTGCATATGCTTGCTGCCCCAAACCCTAGTCTCAGCCATTTCTGCAGTGATTCCTGGTATTGGAGAATGGTATTAGAAACAAGTTCTGAGTGCTGGATGTGATAATTGCTTCTGGGTTGACTTTGTTTCTAAGCCCTCTGGGCTAACAGAGCAAGGAAATATATGCAGGTATACTAACCTACGTACACACACGTATCTATGATTGTTTATATATCAATCCATTATCATCTATGTCAAGCTAAACATGAGTTTATACTGAAGTCCCGATCTCAAATTCTGTACCATATATCAGTTCTAGACTTTTTCCCTTGCACATCTGTAACTGTCCACTCCAACAGCGAGAAACCTGGCTCCTACCATCCCCCCATACATTTACTTATTTGTTCACTCCTAGAATGTATGTATTGTGTTTTCAGAACTGTTAACCTATACCCCATGGAAAACAAATTTACCAACTGGAGTGCAGTGCTTATCTACAGTTCCTTTCTCCTTAGTCTTACAGACTCTATTTCCAAAGTTACTTAGGTCAGCACCTTTCCTCAAATACCCTTTGGTAGGGTATTTATCACATGAGAGATTCTATTCCATAGTTCTTTTAGTCTAATGTTCTGTGTCTTGAGACTGTGGCCTTCAGAAGTGATTCTATCCCTCCTCCAGAAATAGAGGTTTCTTTCTGTCCTGACCTCTTCTCTAGGTACAAGGTTACCAGGTTGTTTCCTTGAAGCCCTCTTCCCTGTCAACTGTGGTATTTATCTCTCTATTATATCTATCTACCCAATCTATTTATTACCTTAGAATAGGAAGGCTGAAAGGAAGTTGAGGAGTTGGAATTCTCTTCTCCTAGCTAGATAAACTTCTGGCAAAGCTTCCACCCTAGAGAGAGTAGACCTTTGCTATAGATGGCTCTGGGCTTATTTCACAATAGTTACTCTTTTCCTTCTCCTGCCAGGGTCACAAGGTGACCTCTCTGGTGGGGTTCCTGGAGAGAAAGCTGATGAAAGTGTGGGGATCTCTACAGCTGTGGCTCTGAGATAGGATAAGGTGTCAGAATTGCCCTCGGGTGGTCATTCCCCTTGGAGGCCAGAGGATTGTTGGGACAAGAAACTGAGATTCATGTTGGCTATACTTCCCCTCTCCCTGTTATGGCCATGGGGGAAGATTTCTTAGCTCCTCTTTGTGAGAACATTGGGTTTCCTAGAGAAAAATCTGCAAAAGTGTGTTGCCCCCTGAGTTAATCTGGGGTTCCCAGGAGCTTCTTGCACTCAGGCCAGTCCCCATTTAGCCTTCATGCATTAATCAAAATTACAAAAGTACTATTACTGTTTCTATTGTTTATTGCATCCATGAACTTCTACTTCAGATAAGCAAATCCTGGGTGCTATATTTCTATGGATTTGCCTGATTCTCTAACTTTCAGACCAGTTGTTTGCCATGCAGCCTAAGTTCTCTTAAGGTCTATGAAAAATCATTAATAAACAGTTTGTTGAGGTTTTCCTTGGTATAAGAACAGGCTTAATGACTTTCAAGGAGTTTACATGCTGAAGCTGTAACCAAAGTCTCTAAAAGTACTTTTAAAATACAAATATTACTCAACTATTAAGGTTTTACTAGTTTGTTTATATTATTTTATAATTTATTATCATATAATACTGATCAGTTGTCCTTTAAATGAAAGGATGACACTTTGATTCAACAGTAAAAAAAGATGTGGTTAGGGAATTTTCTTCCTGTAAGTATTATAGGTAGTTTTTATGTAGTCATGTTCTGACCTAGATTTTATGGAAATCAACAACACAAATGTGCAAAAGAGTTGCTGTACTTGAAGGTTTAGTTTGTAGCTCTAAAAGAAAGGAAGACTAGTCACAACTCTAAGTTTTCTCATTTACTTAGACAGCCTTACACTTCCTACTATAAGACTTTTACCCATATATTTTGGGATGTGTTTCCTTGTGATTGCTTAACTCAAAAAACCGAAGTATCAGCATTTTGCATTCTGTAAAATTAACAGCAGTGTCCTTTTAACTATTCCTGCTGATCCTGCAAGATCAAACACCAGAAAGGCCTCCCAGGCATTTGTCAGTGGTTCCTCAGTTGAGTCAAATTGAGAACTCTGCTCCATTAGCATGGGGACAGCTTTGTAATTTACTAAATAATTAATGAAAACAGCAACTCACAATTCTCCCTCAAACTGAAAAATTTTGTGTTAATTGACTTTCTTAGCTTACAGTTGTTTTTAAAAACTTTTTCAAAAAAATTAGGCTCAAGCATCAAAACTATAAAATTTACAAAGCCACTAATGAGTGAACATAAAATCAAGCCAAGGCTTCATAGTACAATAAAGATGATAATTGAGACACTTTGTGTAATTTTAAGCAGGAATCAGTTTATTCTGTTTAGTTCAGTCCTGATTCCAAAAATATAGGGAATGTATACTTAGAACATCCTTGTTACATTGCCTTTGATTTGTGGGACTAAAAGAATAAAACTATATTGATACAGTATGACATTTTCAGCAAGAGTATATTTTATTCCAATTTATAAATAGATATAAGGATGTATTAAATTATAGTTTCAATTGTTGTTCCCCAGAGGGATTTGAGTTTTCCTAGATTTTCTTTTATGGTCTATACTTAAATATGATGATCAGTCCCCAAATAATATCTTGTTGTATGTTTTAAGAAAATTTAACTTTAAAACCCCATGTTATTCTAGATGGCACTCTGTGCAATATTTAATTCACATATTTTATTTCCAGAATGTTTAACTTCAGGAGAAACAAACAACAACAAAACAAACAAACAAATCAGAATTGTGTGGGAATGTGCTAACTTATTTTCTTAAAATTACAACTGAATTACAATTAAAGCTATTTAATCCCTCAAACATTAGATTTTTTTACTTTCTTTCTTAATGCAACAAATCAGTTACTATATGAAATGATAAAAGTTTAAACAGAAACTCATGTTTTCTGGTATATATATTTTGGCAATTAAGAATGTTTTTGCCTCAACATAATGTTTTTCTCAATTTTGATTTTTTCACAAATTCATACGTGGTATTTAGGATGAAAATTTTCTAATACTTTTTTGTCTAATTTATATGCCTGCTGTTAATATTTTGTTACTATGTATAAATATATTCATTTTACTTATAATGTTAACAACTTAAAAATAGTATAGATACACAATGTGGAGTTGCTGATGAAAAAGTGAATTACTGAGGATTAAAAACTTTTTTCTATAGAGAAACTTCATATCTGTGGATATTTCATTAGTTCATTCTGATTGGATATAGAATACTTCTTAAGAGTATATTCTTCTGAAACTTCTCAATTTTCATAAAAATCATCAATTATACTCCTAGTTTGACCATAATCTAATAGTATTTTCTGTCCTACTACAGAACATGGAAGAGTTTTTTACCAGGAAATGATAGTGTCTAATCATAGTTATGAACAGTAGCTATAAAAAGCTCAGTTGAAAGATGAAAATGATGATGATAAGGATAATGATGAGAAAAATGAAAAAGATGTTATTTAATTGGATTTTTGAACATCTTTTCCTAGTTATTGTTAGAATGATTGAACACATAACTGTTTTGTATATTGGAAATGTACTTCAATTAATTTTGATATGTTCTAGCTCATATTAATGTACTTGAGAACTTTTTGATGAGCTTACTTTATGACAATTCATTGACAATATTGATTATGTTACATGGTGACCATTTTATGAGCACTGACTGGAAAATTTTCTTTCTTTCTTTCTGGACTTGTTTTATGGTACTGGAATTTGAAAACAAAAATTTTTTTTTAACAAATTCTTATTAAAAATACCAACTAAACATAATTCAGGCAAATTATCTTTTTTGATCAGGAAAAGTATAAGAATTTCCTCTAATATCTCAAAGTATTATTTGGAACCCTGGCCCATTATTTAAGAAAGAGGAATAAATATGAAGATTAAAAGGAAAGGCACAAAACCGTCATTATTAGCCAATAAGATAATAATTTTGTAAATAACAACAGAACTGAGAGAATTTGAGAACCACATGAAAATTCAGCAAAATGTGGGTAGCAGATTAATTTGTAAAATCAATAGGCTTTCTCTGTTCCACCAATAGTCTACTTTGTAATATAAACGAATTCAATATTTTGTTCTCAATAGAAAGAAATTTTTAAAGAAAGTAACAAAGTGTTCACAGGCCTTTAAAGAGAAAATTATAATAATATATATATTAAAGGATAGAGAAAAAATCTGAAAACTTGAAGAGATACACCACATTCATTGATAAGAACATTTAACATTGTAAAGATGTTTATTTTTACAAATTAATCTATGTGTAATATAAATCTAATAAAAATATAAAATGCATGTTTAAGTTTTTGAAGAAACTATTCTGAAATTTATGTTAAAGTCAATTTTAATAAAGAATATAAAAGGAAAGAGGCATGAACAGCTATTAAAATATAATAAAAAGTATTCTTATAAAAACAAAACCGGAATAGGTAAACGAATCAGTACAAAACAATATGATAGCTCAGAAACAAGCAAACATAAGTAGAAGATCTGTACTACGAAATACAAAGTTGGACACTCAACTCATAACTTCTATTGTAGCGTGAACTCCAGTTGGATTAAAAACCTAAATTTGAGAGGCAAAACTGTATAGTTAATAAAAGAAAATACAGGAAAACATCTTTGTGACTGTGATATAGGGAAGTATTTTTTCAACAGGTACCCAAAACTGCAAACTAAAGATGAAACATTGATGGATCTTTATACATCAAAGATAAGGACTTCAGTTCAAAAAAAGTAGTTAATGTGTTACAGACCAGGAGAAATATTTATAATATCAAAATTTGACAAAGCATTAGCAATTATGTGAAATTCTTGTAAACCAAAATGTAAAAATGATAGTGCCAGTAGAAAATGGCAGTATATATAGAATAGAGTGAGCACATTTTAAAAATTGCCATTGGGTAAGAAAAATAAGAACAGAATGAATTGTAAGACAATAACATTTATATGAATTAAAGCAAACAAAACCATTATTAGATGTTTTAAAATTATATAAGAAACATATTAAATGCATACCTATGGGAAAAAGCAAAGGATTATAGGGATCTCTGATGAAGGGGGAAAACATAATAAATAATAAAATATTGCAAGGACTGAGGGAAATAGTGTTCCATGAATTGAGGTACTACTCCATCTGTGCATCAGAAGGCAACAGATAGGCATACTGAATGTACCATTCCTTGCTAACAAAACCATATCAAATGAGTTAATTTTATATATGAATTTAAGGATATTTGCTTGACATGAAAAGTATATGTTTTCTGTATCTTGTAATATGGTAAACAAAATAACCTAATGAAATATGGAGAGGAGGTGAAAAATAAGTAGAACACTTACATAATGGGAAACAAAGTATATTGTAGTTATGTAATTGAACTTAATAGTCTAGCTGAAAGAGAAAAATTACCCACCTAGATTTAAAAATAAAAAATCTGCTTATAATAGATGCATCTAATACATGTAATTCTTTCCCAGAAAATTCGAGAGTAAAGAAAAGAAAAAGATATAACAGGGAATTACTAATCAAAAGAAATCTAGTGTGGCTGTATAATTAGCAGATGAAAAAAACTTTAAAGAAAACAAAAATTTAATCAAAGAGGTTCAGATGCCAAATATAAAAGGTAAATCACCAGAAAGATGAACAATTAATAAATTCCCATGCATCTAGCAAAATACTATCACAATATACAAGTAAAGATTGACAAAATCATGAGTTGAATTAGGAAAATGACTGCATAGTGATTTTTACACATCTTGGTAAAATCAAGTAGACAAAAACTATAGAATACAGACTTGATATAACAAAATCAGCAAGTTTAGTATTAACAGGTATACATAGCAAGTTTAATATTAATAGGTATATACAGCAAATTTAATATTAATAGGTATATATAGCAAATCACATTCAATATGTACAAAATATGTATTCTTTTCTAACAAAGCTAGAACATATATTAAAAGTGAACATATATCTATCTGGAAAGCAAGTATTGGAAATTTCAAAATATTGTTAATAATTTAGACCTGAACACACCTTGAATAAAATGCATTTAATTATTCAATCAATAATTCAACTATAGATAGAAAACTCCATTATGGTTGAAAATTAAGAAACACTCTTTAAATAACTCAAGGGTTAAAGAAATAATCATAATATAAATTATAAAATATTTAGAACTGAAAATTATTAAAACAATATTATGTACCATTAAACTTGAAGGATGCATTTATAGCAGAACTCTGAGGATATTTATAGCTTTAAATATTTGAATTAGAAAAGTAAAAAGCCTAAAAGTGAAGGAGTTAAGGAGGGAATACAAGTTATTAAAAAAGAAATAGAGTGAAAACTATTAATATGGAAGGAAGAAAATTAAGCAGGAGCAAAAATTAATGAATTAGAGAAAAAGGTAAAATAGGATTAAAAAAAGCAAAAAGCTAGTTCTTCAATGATAAATAAAAATAGTATTGTCTACAACTTTTTTGATATTTAATTTAAGGTATTTCTGAGGTGGATTGGTAAATTCTTAGGAAACTATCAATATTGGCTCAAAAAGAAGGAGGAAACCAGAATAGATCTAAAAACATTAATGGAATTGAATCCACAGTTAAAACTGTATAAAGGAAACACCAGTCCCAAATGGTTTTTCCAGTGATTGCAACAAAATACAAGAATATCTAAGTCCAATCTTATCTGCATTCTTCCAGACATAACCACAGAAAAAGAGAAATCATTCCTCAATTTGTATGAAGCTAAACTTAATTCCACAACTAGGCATAAAAAGTGTGACAAAAGCAAATTTGAATTATGAATGTGGATGCAAAATATTGGCATACGGAGTTCTGGGATAAAAATGTTTGTGATGCACCATTTTTATTTTGGGTTTATCCCAGGAGTGCAAGATTACTTTAGTATTAATTCTGCACTTCAGGATGGAAACAGGGTTAAAAAGGCTCTCAATTTTGCACACCTGGCAATTTCTACCTTTGGAAAGCAGTTCAAATAACTAAAATAGCATAGTACTATTACAAGTTTGGAGAGACAGAAATAAACCCGCGTATGATATGTGCAATGGGGGCAGGGAGTTTGTGCACAGATTCTCTTCTCCTTAAGAACTATCTCCCTACAGATTTTTATACTTAAAAGCAGTACTATATCCAGAACAAACATGTCATCTCTGCCTACTTCTACTTCTTTAACTGCTGTAACTCTGAAGTTTTTAACTTTGAACATCTTTTCAGAGCCTAACCTTTGCATAAGTAGAACTTTTGCATATGAATTTAGCATCTGATACATGAATCATCATCAGTTAATAAGGGAAAAAAGTTTTACCTATCCAAGCAATATCTGACAATCAATATTTTTTTGAAGTAAAGTTCATCCTTATTCCATGCCATTATACAAAACTAATGATTGATGAAAAACCATTAAAAACGAATATTTAAAAATAGAATAAAATATAGGTGAATTTCTAGATGACCTCTAAATGTGGAAACTTTTTCTAGACATAAAAAAAAGTAATTATAAATTACACATTTGTTACATTTTAATGATGATCATACCTGATAAAATTGTCTAAACAAATCCAAAGACAACAATATACTGTAAGGAATATCCACTACAGTGTAGCAGCTGAAGATTTAATGATTTCAAGATATCAAGAACTCATACACACTAATAGAAAATAACTAAATTATAATAGAAAAATGAGCAAAAGGATGTATCCAGAAATTTCATAGATATTTATTACAATTAGAATTGACAATAAATTTATAGAAAAACTATTCAAATTTATCAAAGATCAAACACAAATTAAAAAAAAGAACATGATATGATTTTTGAACTTTCAAATTAAGAAAACAATAATTATAAAATAATATCTGAGCTTAGGGAAAACATTATGAAATGAGAACTAACAGAGAGAGAGGTCATTATAAAGACACAGAAATCCTGAAAATTAACTTGCATCAGAAGCCTTAAAGATTCATAGTCTGACCTAGTATCACCTCTTCTGAGCATAAATTTAAAAAACAGTCATAAAGTCACAAAATGATTAATGAGCACAGGTGTTCATTGAAGCAAAAAAATTTTTATGGGTTAGGAAACTAAAGAAGACCTAAATGTGTGACAACATAGGAATGGCTAAATAAACTGTGTGTGGATTTTAAAGGCGCTATTAAATTTTGTTTCAGAAATATTTAATGCTACCTATTAAAAACAAGGTATTTAAGATCCCAATTATGTTACTGTTTCTATATCAATATCTATGTTCCAAGAAAGAAAATAAATTTCCCAGTGTATTATAAATGTATATCAATAGTTCATCTCTCTAAAACAAAAAAAATTTTGTGTATTTATACATTGTCTAAATTCTCTCAATTGCCATGTATTTTCATTTGGAACAAAGGGGTAAAAATTTTATTTTTGATGAATTAATAAACTCAACAGTGGATCTGTAATATGCTTTCAGAGTAGACATGTATTTTCTGATCATATGAAGAGACATTTTGTACCAGTTTGTATATATTATGTCCTCCAAAAAAAGCCATATTCTTTAATGCAGTCTTGTAGGTGCAGACGTATTAGTGTTGATTAAGTTGGAACCTTTGGATTAGGTAGTTTGCATGGAGATGTGACCCACCCAACTGTAGATGATAAAAATGATTAGATAATTCCCATGAAGGCATGGTCCTGCCCATTCAGCTGGGCCTTGATTAGTTCACTGGAGCCCTATAAACACTCAGACAGAAGGAACTCACTGCTAGCTGTAGCTGAGAGAAACATTTTGAAGATGGCCATTGGAAGTTGATACTAACATTTTGGAGAATGCCATTTTGAAATGTAGCCTGGGAGCAAGCGAACGTCAGCCACTGGCCTTCCCAGCTAACAGAGGTTTTCCAGATGCCAATGGCCTTTCTCCAGTGAAGGCACCCAATTGTTGATGTCTTACCTTGGACACTTTATGGCCGTAAGACTGTAACTGTGTAACCAAATAATCCCCCTTTATAAAAGCCAATCCATTTCTGGTGTTTTGCAAAATGGCAGCATTAGCAAACTGGAACAGATGTATTACAAGCATATCTAACTAAATGATTTATCATATTCTTTAAAGAACACTGAACATACAGCTATAACATTTTAAATTTTGTTCTCAATACACTGAATCTTCTATGAATTTGTCATGTATTTATGAATACTCTACTTTTGTTTTATTGACATAACTGATTACATTAGTTAATAAATGAAATTTGTGACAAATAAAAGTTTAATAATTGAAAACCATAAATTTTATAGTGGTTTAAAACTAACATTTCACTACTTTTATAACTTGATATTCATTCCAATCTTATCAGATAGTCAGGAGATAAAATATTGGAACCCAATTTTTTTAAATTAAAGCAACAAAAGCCCAAACAATTTGTATAAATTGACTTGTGCTAGCTGAGTTAAGTAGTTGTAAAATAATAAATTTAAGCTGAGTGTCCTGATTCCTAGCCCCAGAAACATGTTGAAAGAATCAGTCTTAATTATGCAAAAATTATACCAATTTTGGCCACAAATTATAAATGGTAATATTACTGGAACTATTAGGTAAAAATAGAATGTCATGTGTAGATGGGAGACAGCTATTGAAAGCTCTTAAAAGAAAAGTAAAGAAATGGTAAAGAGCTAGTTAAGCCCTCATTTTCACTTGGCCTTACTTACTAGATAAGGGGAAATTCAGTATCACCCACAATTAGGAAAATTTAGATATTAATGTAAGCATTTTACAGTCTTTATAAAGACTATTCTGGAAGACTAAGTGGTTTGCCCAGCCTTTATGTACTTAATAAACATGATGACTATAATTTTAAAAGGGAATTGTTTAAATGTTTAAAATTGAGATTATTTAGTAATTTAAGATAGAGTAATATTCAGATAAACATGCAACTATAAATTGATTATATTCTCTTTACTCATCCAACATCAGTTCACTTAAACAGAAGTCCAAGAACTTGACAGGCGTATTCTCTGTAGGTTATTTTCTATTTAATATGCTACGCCCAAGTCTTTTTCATAAGTTTAGTGCCTTCCAATTTTGATAAGTTTATTTTATCTTTCTAACCTTGTTACTTTCAGATACCCCAAGCCACAAAAGACATATCATGTGCATCAAGCAGCAGGCCTACCTCCCACCTGCTATTATTAAATTTAATCACTGCAATCATTTTCTAAGCTTCTATTTCTGTCCTTTGGGGGAACCTGATCCAAATCCAGTCTACTTGCTGCATGAGCTCCTGAGTTTATAAAAATATACTGGGTTTGAATTGCTGTGCTAAAAACACATGGCTGACTAACACAACCAAGGTGAAACTTAATTTGATTAAGCTAAATAGCTGTTGAACAAATGCCATCATTTGAGCTAGCTACCCCATCTCCTTTCTATAGACTTTCCTGATTGGAAATTTTCATTGCAATATATTTTGCAATGAAAACTTCAGTGTTTCAGGAAGATTTCCAACAAAAGAGAGTGGGTTCTTACCCTATAGAAATAGATTTACAAAAATCTCTCAAAAGCTCCGTTTTATTGTACATGAGAAGCAAGAGTTCAGAGGTGAATGATCTGGGAAGTGCTGCATATTAGAGCACCATTTTGGGGAGAGCCTCCACATAAAAAGCATATGGAAGGCAATGGGGATCCCATGCTACAAAGGAAACTCAACTTTATTTAATCTTAAATAAACTTATTGTTCCAGGTAATCTTGGCATAATTTTTAAATATCTAGCAAAATGTGTATCTTGCTGTTTTAAGAAGTGCTAACCTAGAATTTAAAAATGGAATTCAATAAAGTAGGATTTCTTTTTATTGAAGTATATCTAGGTGGATATGTTTTATTGTTGACAGTAATGAACTTGGAGAAAGGTATGATAAGCAGAGAGGAAAGAGAAAATGATTGACTAACTGCTGCTTTAATCTGGACTGTGGAAAGACTATTCCTTGGTGTAAACACTTCCAGGGCACTCTCTTGTCTAGATATTTAATTTTATCATTCTCCCTTCCGTGCTTATGTTTTGAAGGATTGAACTCAAGCCAACCAAATCACTGCCTAATGCATTTCTCTCTTATGGAGAAGTCTGTATGTAGACAGTTTCTCAGGGGGCATTGGATCAGTGTCATGGCTTTTGGATGAATCTAGCAGTTGTTTTCATTCACAGTATAGGGAGAACTTGTTACTCCAGCTACCTGGCTAGGGAATCAAAACTCACAATTGCCAGTTGTGTGCCCTCCATTATAATATTTATCTATAATGATACCCAATTTTTTTTCTCAGATTTTATGCTGTCCTCAAGGACACCAAATTCACATTATGACAAGAATTCTATGAGAATTATAAAGCTATTGGTTTAAACATGGAGATATATTTTATCCATGTTTATGAATGTGTGTGTGTATGTGTGTGTGTGTGTGAACCACAAGTGAGGGGATACAACAGGAGATGCCATAAATCTCTCATCTCTTCCCACCATGTGCTCGTTGAAATGCATAGGTAGATGTGGTTGTGGCAGGTGTTGCTGAGCTGGCCCTCACTGTGGCTCCTCCTGAGTCTGTAGTCTTGAACGACATTCTTTTACATATACCAAGTTATTCACAATATGCATGCACTCTTCTGTCAGGGATTTTACCAAATTTAAGATTCATTAGTCTTTCTGTTTGCAGCATTTGCACTTCAATAGTAGCATCTTTAACTAGTTCATGGCCTCTCTTTCTCTTTCCCGGAAAGTGTTTCTACAAAATGCTGGATGCAGTTGCTCCAGGAATTTGTTGTATGTTTCCCCCTAGTGGTAGTGTGAAAAATCTATTGCTGCTAAATGTTTTCAGTAATAGAAAATTTCCTGAAAATGCCTTTCCCACAGTGCAAAAGTGATTGGGATTCTGAACTTCTCAAACACAAGATTCTAATGCAAACAATGCCATCATGGCCAAATGGGCATGAAGACCAGTATAAGTCATTCAAAACATAATCTTCCCTGCAGAATCCTGGAGATTCACTTCCAGTAAGTTGTCTGTATTTGATTTACCCACTTTTTAGCTGACATACCAACCAGATCTGATTGAGAAGACAGAAAGTCCATCACACATTGCTATCTAGTTGAATGGATTGCAGATTTATTGGAATTGCTTATATTTCATTGTTATTTTCTATGAGATAACATCTAGCCACTTGCTTGTTCTTGATAGATACTAGGTAAATATGTTGCTCTTGTCACTAATACATTTACGGACTCTCTTTCTTGGCACATTGCTTTTAAAGCTGGTATACTTCTGCTTTCGTTGACCTTGTATATATTTTTACTCCAGGAAGTGTCTTTGGAGACTGATATTTTCAGTATTTTTGCTGTTTTTCTAAAAATGCATACTATTGGATACCAGGAAACCCCTGGGTGATAATTTTCCTTAAAAATTCCCATTCTCATCTTTCTCTACAAAGAAAAAATATAGTTTGTCTACGTTCCCCAAGACACAATGGCAAGTTGTCCAATTTATAGCAAATATTTTATTCCAGTTGATTGTAAGAGGCATGAATTTTGAAAGAAAGAGCTCATATTACTGGCACAAGTGTGTGTGTGATTAAGGTGATCTAAAATCTTACATCAGTAAAAATAGTCACTATTTGCCAAATCTTGAAGCTATTGCTTATCAAATATTAACTGACTTTTCCCAGACCAGTCTCTCTCTCTCTCTCTCTTTTTTTTTTTTTTTTTTTTGTATTTGACGGCTAAAGAAGGGAAAATGCATTTGTACAATTTTTAAACTCAAGGTGACTTCATAGGCGTAACTGATCCCACAAGGTAGCTGTGGTTAAAATATAAATCTCTGTTAAAACCAGTATTGGTACTATTTGTTTATATTTGAATATCAACCCTGGACAAGTATATGTGTATGTATCTCTATATCTCTATATATACTCATGGGCATGTATTTATGTATCTATTTATGTGTGTGTGTGTGTATTACATAAATACACCCAGAAAAGTATATGTGTATATATATACATATAAGCTTATCAGTGCTCATGATAAAAAGAGGCTAGCATTGAGCAACAAGGAAATAATGCATTAATGTGTTATGTTTGTTTCACTTAAAGGAGATTGTTATTCTTTTGCTCATGCAATATCTGGTTTAGTAGTCCTGTCTGGTGAATTTTCTAAATTCTATGTTCAATTTAAATATAATTCTACCTCTATTTTATATTCATTAAACATTTTCATTGAATGCCTGCTATCTAATCAGTAATATGCTAGGTAATGTTGGTAGATACTATTTTGAGGAAGGCCTAGGTTTGTTCTCTTTTAGGAATTCACAGGCTATCAGATCTATACCTTAAAACTATAATATTTCGTCAAGACAAATAAGTGCTATAAAAAAGATGGAGATTACATTCCATACCATTTCAGGAGAAATCGGAATAAGCCAACTGGAAGAACTGGCCTTTGACATAAAGTAAATATTTGGTATTTAAAGAGAAGCATGAAAAACGTAGACAGAGATAGGAGGCTGATCAAGTCATAGTATTAATATTTCACAAGGAGTTTGGTAAAATAAGAAGCCTCCCGAGTTCTTAGCAGAATGTTCATTCTTGAACTGTGCGGGCTTTGCCTTCCATATGCTAACTACTATGAATTGGGCCTTATAGCAGATCTGAAATAGCCAGTAGGAATAATGGAAGAAATCCCATGCAATTAAAAGAAATCTATCAAGTGTCTTCCATACACAGGTGATGTGCTAGCTTCTATGGGAATAGACATAAACATATAGTTTCCACGTACTATGTAATTATGTTATGAAGTCAGCACTGCTTATGGATAGAATCAAAATATACTGGCTATACTTAATGGGAGAAAATATTTGGAAATCACATATCTGATAAGGGTTTAGTATCCAGAATATACAAAGAAATCCTACAACTCAACAACAGGAAGACAAACATCCCAATTTAAAAATGGGCAAAAGACATGGATAGACACTTTTCCAAAGAGGAAATACAAATGTCAGAAAAGCATATGAAAGATGCTCAACTTCCCTACAATTAGGGAAATGCAGTCAAAACCACAGTAAGACACATTCTCAAACCTACTAGAATAGCCATTATCAAAAAACAGAAAACTACAAGTGCTAGAGAGGATGTGGAGGAAGAGGTACACTTATTCACTATTGGTGGGAATGTAGAATGGTACAGCCACTCTGGAAGGCAATTTGGCAGTTTCTCAGGAAGCTAAGCATAGAATTGCCATATGATCTGGTAATCCCATTACTAGGTATATACTCAGAAGAACTGAAAGCAGGTTCACAAATAGACATTTGCACACCAATGTTTATAGCAGATTATTCACAGTTGCCAAGAGATGGAAACAGTCCATCATGACAAGTGGGTAAACAAACTGTGGTATATGCTATATACATATGATGGAATATTTTGTACCTGTAAGATAGAATAAAATCATGATGCACACAAAAACATGGATGAAACTTTAGGACATTATGTTGAGCACAATAAGCCAGAAACGAAAGGACAAACACTGTATGGTCTGTCATATGAACTAACTATAATAAGCAAACTCTAAGAGGTAAATTTGAGAACACAGGTTTTCAGGAGATAGAAAGAGAGTAGAGATTGGGCATTTGATGCTTAAAGAGTACAGAATGTTTAACAAGGTTGATTGTAAAGGTTCAGAAATGGATAGCACAATACTGTGTGATGGTAGTATGATATTGAAAGTATAATGAACAAAGCTGAGAGTCAGTATGGTTGAAAGAGGAAGGCTAGGGGCATGTATGTCACCAGAAGGAAAGCTATAAAGGAACAAAACTGGGACTGTACACTAACAAAACCTAGAGTAAACAATGACAGGGCTAATTGTGCAAATCTAAGAAAGTTTTTACGTGAACTAGAATAAATGTATGTCACCATTGCAAGGTTTTAAAAATGGGATGGCATATGGAAAAATACAGTTAATGCAAACTAAGGTCTATATTTAACAATGTAATATTCATTCATTAGTTGTAACAAAGCCACATTATCAAAGCTTACTGTCAATAATAGTGGGATATTAGGGGTATGCTAATTTGGATCTATTATATACCCCAGAAAATCCATGTTCTTTTAATTCAATCTTGTGGGATAGATTTATTGTGAGTGGGATCTTTTGATTATGTTGTGACCCAGCCAATTGTGGTGGGACCTTTCGATTAGATTATTTCCATGGAGATGTGACTCCACCCATTCAAGGTGAGTCTTAATTAGCTTGCTGGCATTCTCTATGAGAGGATAAAAGGCAGATATGTTTTGAAGAGAGAAGCTGAGAGAGACATTTTTGAGAGAAGCTAAGATATGTAATCCAGAGTTTGCCCCCAGGAGAAGCAAGGAAGACCCACAAGAGCCAACACAGACCCAGACGTTTGGAGATGCTAAGTTAAGAGATGAAACCCAGAGTTTATCCTGGAGAAGCTAAGTGCCAACCCACAGATACTTAAGGAGAAAGCCACTGAAATCAACACACTCCAGGAGCAAAGGATCAGCCGACATCAGGCATGTGCCTTCCCAGCTGAGAGGTGTTCCAAACACCATCAGTCTTTTTGTCAGTGAATATATCCTCTTGTTGATGCCTTAGTTTGGATGCTTTTATGGCCTTGGAATTGTAAATTTTGAACTAACAACCCCCCATTTAAAAGCCTATACATTTCTGGTATTTTGCATTTCAGCAGCGTTAGCAAACCAGAAAAAGGAGTATGGGATTTTTTTTTTGAAAGAAATGAGAATGTTCTCATATTGACTGTAGTGGTGAATGCATAATTATGTGATTATACCAACAGCCATAGATTGTACACTTAAGATGGATTCTATGGTGTGTGAATAATATATATATACACACTGGCTAAAAGAATTGTTACTCCTGCATTAGTTCTATTTTATATACAGTAGGTTGAAAAAATATAGCCCATTGTAATATCATTCCCAAATTATGTATAAAAGGAGAATACAGTTATTGTAACAAACTGAGATGATACAAATCATCTTATTTTGCAAATGGGTCAAAGGCTAACCATACATAACAGTTCCCTGAAGGACTGTGATTGGCCTATCTGGCAGACAACTCCCATACTACTACCTCTGCATATGAATAGATCACTGAATGGCTTTACATTTGGAGCTACCAATCAGAAAAGGAAAGAAAGGAAGGTTTGGTATGACACTTCTCCAGATAATTACTTCTTTTCTTAATCCATTCAAACTACCTATAATAGGAGACACAAATTTGACTTTTAAATTTTCTCCAAGGTTTTACCTCTGCTGTGGGAAAGATTACTCTAACACTCTGCTCTTGGACAGGTTTCAGTCCAAAGCATCCTGGTACTAGGTAACAGTTGAAGGAAAACCTATTTTCACCCTGGACACATGGAATACTGAAACTAGAACAAGAGCTTCCAGCTAGCTCAAGTAGTTTATCTAAAGGTGTCTGTCCAAAAGCATCCCCCTTCTCCCCAGTTAGGCCACCCATTTGATACAGGCTTCTGTACCTTCCAGTGTGAAGGCAGCTGAGCTCCCCGCCGGAGGTGGGGTCTGAACTTGGGTACAGTGATACTCAGGGCCTGCTCTCTGGGTAGCTTAGTGTAGCTCCTGCTGACCTCTCAGCACAGGACTGTCATTTACATGAGCCAGCTGGAAAATCAGAGAGGAGAGAGACTAAACTCTTCTCTTAATAGTTCAAAAGACAGGCATGCCTTTGTATGTATATAATTATATAATTTACCCATTGTTGGGTTGACAGTAAATCAGTGGATCTGATTGTTTTTACCCAGATGTGGCTGCCAGTTGACTTAGTGCTTTCTGTTTGGTTAGCATAGCAGGTATAGTCATCTAACCATGGGCACTTAGAAGTGGAAAATCAAACTGCCCAAGACAACTACTGCTTTAACATGTGTGTGAATTCAATTTGGTTTTCACTGATACACTAATGGGCAAGGTACTATATCTTTTCCAACAGAATGTAACTATGATGAGGAAAAATGTGGTGTCTTCTTTTACTACCCCTGCAACTCTCACCCCTGGAACAATGGTTCTCAAAGTATATCTGCAGACCTGCAGTATCAATATCAAGTGAGAAATTGTTAGGAACCTGTTAGGATTAGAAACACAAATTTTCAGGCCCCTCCCCATGTCTATTAATAGAAGCTCTGGGAGGGGGGCCCAACAGTCTGTGTTTCAACAAGCCCTTCAGATAATTGTGATGCCAATTAGTGTCTGACACATAACAGATATATAATTGAGACTTTAAAGGAATGAAGGAAGGTTAAATTAAAAAGTGATAATAATGATTTGAGAGAATAAGGATCACATTTCTGTTTTTTTTCCCCTTCTGTATGCAAAACCATAAGTATGGGCATTTTTCTTAAAGCAAATATTTTTATAATGTAAGGATTAACTAGCTTGATTTATTAAGAAACACAATTGGCACTAAATGTAAAATAGTGATTAAAATTTCAGAGTGATCAGGAGCTATTGATAACAGTGGGTTATCAATAAAGATGTCCTGCTTTCCAGGCCAGAATACACAGTTACCTTGTACCTGCGGGTAGACAGTTAACCCTTACCTCATTTTTTGTGTTTACCACTGGTTTTCATGATCTCAGCTCTGATTTATTGTGATTTTGTATGTGTTTTCTACTGTATATTTTTTCAATTTTATACTTTGCTTCTTAAGCAATGCTTGGTAAAGGTCATACAGATAAAGGTGTAAGAAGCACTGACCTGATGATTCAGCTGGGGTGATAGAGGAAACAACTGTCCTAGCATTTAATCAACAGTAAGATGCACCCATTCTACACAAACTATTTTTTTTCAGTTTTGTCAACAATGCAATATTGTCGATATGTGATATTCTCTTTACTATTGAAATTAGATTTTGAAATTCCACCTGGAAAACTAATTTGCTGGATCTGAAACTCTCCAGACCGCCTATACCTTCAGTACTTCCATTCCCATTTAAATAATTGTTTCTACAATATAATTTTGATAAAATAAAATTCAAGAACTAAATTCTCAAGTTATACCAAAATAAGATATAATAGTCTAAATATAAGAGACAGTCTATACATATTATTGACAGATTTTGAGATGAATTTTTGGTGATGGTGAGGCCATGCATTTGTTTTTTATATATATATATAACTTTTCCTGTTAGAGTTGGAGAATCCAGTTTGTTGATACAACTTAGGTATTTATTAATTATTCTGCTCAGTGAACAGGGCTGAGCAAATAGTACCAAACATAATCTGTTACTTAAGCCAGGATTTGGACAATTGAAAATAAATTATAATTGTATTCCAAATCAAATTGCATGCTTGTTCAAAGCATACTGTGCACCGATTACTAGGGTTAGTGCTATTGGGAAACCTAATGAGTATCAGAAACCTCTTCTGATTCCAAGAATCTATGCAAAACATAAAAACTATGTTGAGAATGATAACATTCTGTAATTTGCTAACATAAGACAGTTGTGTTTTTGTTTATTTGTTTGGGGAGGGCAGGCTTGTTTATGTAGAAGTTCAATGAATCCTTAATGGTATTCTAATACCTTTACCTAACAGATTGAGTCAAACTATTTGATATTTTCTTTTTATAGGTTAAAAAATAATGAATATCCACAATTTCATATGGCTCAGCCTAAAATTATTTTAAAAGGTTGCTTTACGTTTTGTGAAATATCGTGCTTAATTTTTTGCTAATTTTGTGTTTGATTCAATGACTGACTTTAGAGAGTATGCAAAACTGTGTAGTTCCATTCCTCATCTTGTAAAATGATGAGTGAAAATTATTAGTGAAAATCTGAGGGAGATTTTAGTGCCTTGCTGCATTGCAAATTAAATGGTACTCTTGTGGCCTTGAGGAATTGTTTCAGTTTCAAAAAATACGTAGTCCTCTAAGATAATAGTTAATAAAATAAAAGGAGCTTAATACGTAGGAAACATTTTACACTGCTTAATATTTAAATTTTATCTCTACATTATAAAATTGATGTAAACACTTTGGAAAATGGCCTTATTATTTCAGTAAAATAATTCTGTCTCATTACTTTTGACTTTGAATTTCACATATTGTTGGTTTTATTTTAGTGGCAGTTCTATCTCTGTTTTGTGTATTGAGTAAATAAAAAAATAAACACTTCAATTTTTAGAAAACTCTAGCAACCTAGTTCAATATCCAACTGGATAAAATTTGAATTACAAATGTATAAATCAAAGAATTTTAGGGAGTGGTGTAAAATTGGAGATGACCTAACCTCTTTCTTTTATAAAAGAAAAAAAATTCTGTTGTAAAAGTTAACCAGCCCACAGAGCTGAGATTAGAACCCAAAATTCCCTACACCTAGCCCTGAGATAGTGTCACTAATTTGGAGCATTAGAGATAGATCATATGTGTTTATATATTTCTTTTTAAAGATAATTTTGTTGACATACTAAAAGCAGTTGTAAAATTTAATGAGTACCATTTTAACAATATATTTTGGGTGTTCCCCTATTTTATCCCACCACACACAGTGCTTCCAGGTTAATTATTTTTTGGCTCAATATACATTACATTTGTCTTTTGCCTTTAAAATTTCTGCCAATTTCCATTTTCCTAAAACAAAGCCCAAATTACTTAACCTCACATTCAAGCTTCTTCAAAATCCAAACTCTGCATAAATTGCCAACACTCCTGCATATGACTTTCACTATAGAAATCTTTCATTCTATCTAAATCTGCTTATCGACTGTTAGTAAGACATAGCAAATGCCTCTGGATACCTTTTTTTTTTAATGTTCCTGTGATTGACAGGAGGCCTCTTGAATCCTGTGCTTGTTCATGAAGCTTTCCCTGATGAAACAAGCTCTGAATGATTTTGCTCTAATGTTGTTTATCATATCATTAGTTCTCAGTTGCTGTTGGCTGCTTTACAGCAGCCTGTTCAATTATAAATATCTGCATTTTTTTTAACAGAGCAGCAACTCTGGTGTTTCCTCAGAATTTCAAATTTAGTGTGTTTAGGTGTCTTATATTAGAAAGAAAGTCTAATTCTACTATATTACTAGAGGCCTGAAACCTTGAATCCCTCAGAGACCTTTAATTTTTTTGTCATTGGTCAAAAATGAAATTCAGTAAATTTCCAACATTTCTATATCCTAGATATCTGACTGAATAAAAAGAAGCAGAGTCTCCATGCTTTGCTTCAGCTCTTCCCAAATGGCTTATAAACTGGTAAATAAAAAATATTTAGCTTGAAAAATAAAGTCATACCTGACTTCTACCACATAATAATAAATTTTGCAGTGCAAGACAACGTATCAGTCTTTTATTTTGGTGTAAATGATACTTGATTTTTGTTTCTTTCTCTATATGTGAAGTATTTATGAATAATGAGATTAGCTTTTTTTAATATACCAACCAAACTTCATAAATTGCTTATTTACAGGCCACTACTTACCTAGTAATAATGGTGGCTTTTTGACGTCGTTAATCAAAGGCTTCCTTCCTGTAAGAATGATTTGATTTAATTCATATTATATTTTAATGACATTTTCTGAACATTTACATACATTGCTATTTTTGTGGGTATACTTATTGGAAAATTTAGTTTTGAAACAATTTTATGTTTATATCTTTATTGTTACCCTTCATAAATGTCATTATTTAAAAGTCTACAATATTCTGTTAAGCTATTGATAATTTCAAAATTACCTGGTAAATTACCACAGACTGAGGAATAATGAGAAATGACACCAAAACTGATTAAAATGTAATATTTTTTAAAAGAGCACTCTAGAACATTAAGCTATTATTTGCCTGTAACATTACAATACACCAATTTCAAGTATGTGAAGACGTGAGCTAATGTTTAAAAAAAGCATGCTTTAAGCTAGTTTACTCACTATCTGAAAAAATATATTATCAATGCCTAAAATATTCATCATTTTTGCCTTTTTAAACATAGATTGGATGAATCATATGTTTTACCAACCTCACTTATTTCCTTCTCTGTTCATTACTATTATATTTGGATGATGATATTCATAATTAATGAATGAGCTAGTACACTGACTTACAATAATCCAGAAGTATATATAACAATATTGCCTGTATGTGTATCATATATCTTTTATAAAATGATTGAATATGAGCCTTAGTTGATAATGTAATTGAAAAGAGATAAGAACACACTGAACACACTGAACATTTTTTTTTTTGCGATATTCCTGTATATTTAGCACAATACTAGCATTTCTTTATCTCTTTGCTTAACCATAATCCCTGGCAGATATTCCAGATCAAAATATACCATTAAAAAACAAGTTATTTTACCTTAGAGTAATTTTTCTGTCCCATGCTTTAAGAATCACCTAATTAATAACTTAGTGAGAAATATTTAGAGTAGAGCATTTTGGTTCATGAACCTGTTGAACTATTGCTTCGTAGCTACAAAAGAGGTCTCCTGGACATTTGCAAACATGGCTTCCAAAACCTGCTTTCTACCTTTTGGTAAAGTCAGCTACTTGGTCAGTTTATTCTCCTAAAAACCTTTATTTTTATAAAAAACAGAAACCATATCAAAAATTTCTTCAAATTCTTAAAAAGTATTCAAGAAGTATCTTTTATTGCATGAAACTTTAGGAGAAACACATGACAGTATAAATTTTGACATGAAGGAAATATTAAATATAAATTAAACCCACAATCAGATTTGTATTACTTTTTAGAACATTAATATTTTCTATTTTTTTAAACAGTTCAGACATAAATTAGTAATTACTATGATTTCAACATTTTGGGATTCTGATATATATTTTTCCATACAGTTGGTGTTTCTTTATCTATATCTGAAATTTAAAAAATATTTCATTATGCTACAGTACCACTTAATAAGGTAGGTCAGGAAAGAAAAATTTCATTTGTTTAACATAATTCTTTTAGATTGTAGTGAAGTCAAAAATTTTAAATTATAGTGAATTCAATAGTGGATTCTATAACTTTTCATACTAGACTTCAACTATCAAGAAATCTCTTGACAATAGCACATAAATTGTACTCTTCCTCAACATTCCAGCAGTCAAAAAGGAAGAAAACCAATGGTGTATATAAGGCTAGAAACAGAAATCACTGCATTGATAACAATTTAAATGGTATGCTGCATAAATCTAGGAAAATGATATTGATAGCTATCTTCTTACAAATACACCATGTGCTAAGAATACTTTACTTCATTTTCACTATGAAAATACAATAAAATAAGTATATTATATCTACTTATAGTTGAGGGAAAAGGAGTTGCTAGACATCAGACAGCTAGTAAATGGCAATGCTGAATTTGAACTCAGATTCTTGTTCCAGCCTTTTTTGTTTTTTGCTTTTTTTTTTTTGGTCCAGAGAATTACAGGGCATCAGTTAGCTTTTGTTGTTTAGTAATCTCCCCACTATTTAGTGGTTTAAAATTACAAGCATATATAATTTATCATAGTTTTGTGGGCTGGTTGAGGGATCTCCTGCATTGGGCAGGCTCACCTGCACAGCTTGCTCACCTGGTGTCTGTAATCAGTTGGTTGTTCAGCTGGAGCTGAAAGGTCTAGAATAGCCACACTCACCTGTTTCGCCACTGGCTTGATTCACTGGGGCAATGATGTGTCTCTCATACTTAGCGAACTAGCTCAGCCTCATCCAGTAGTGGTCTCTGAGTTTCAAACTCCAACATACAAGAGGTGCTAAATGTTGTTCGTGTCACCTTTGGGCAAAAAACGTCCCATTGTCAATCCAGATTCAGGGAGTAGGGAAACAGAGAATGTATTAGTTTTCTATTGATGTGCTATAAATTACCACGAATTTAGAAGCTGAAAACCACATGCATTTATGACATCACAGTTTCTATGGATCAAGAGCCCAGGCAAAGCACAGCTGGGTCTTCTGCTCAGGGCCCACAAGGCTGCAATGAAGTATGTGTTAGGGCCAAGGTCTAATATGAGTCTTAGTGCTCTCTTCCAAGCTCACCTTGGTGTTGGCAAGGTTCATTTCTTTGCTGCTGCATCTTGTCCTTACCTCTACACTGGTGTTTAGAGCACTTACTTGCTTAGGTCAGGCCTAAACGTAATAATCTCCCTTTTAATTAACTCAAAGCTAAGGGGACTACGTCTTCAAGTTCCCTTCACATTTGGAATAAAATGGAACCTAATCATGGGAGAGATATTCCATGATAGTCACAGGTCCTGCCCATTCTCAAAGAGGGATAATATAGGAAGTATACACCCAAGGGTGGGATTCATGGGTGCTTTCTTAGAATTCTTCCTACCTCAAATGGATGGGAAGGACTTATATGTCATATTGAAATAGCATGTATGCAAGAAGGTGGGACTTTTTGCAAATTTTTATAACCTCCCATACTAGGAAAGAATAAGAAGGAAGGACATGTTACAAGGCCTCGTAAAAAAAATGAAAGACACGTCATCAAGAACTAGGAAGTATAGAAAAACCAGATAGATGTAAATTTGGAAGTAGAGAGTGGTTCCTTTAGCCCTGTGAAGCTGTTTTTCTTTTGTCTGGGTCTGCATTTAATATACTTCTTATTCTTCTAATTCCATGGCATCCTGTGATATGGCTAGCACCTGGCACACTGCACTCTGTCCTGGAAAAGACTGAGAAAAAAGAATTACTATCTGACCCTAAAGTGAATGATCACTCATACATTGCTGGTGAAAATGTAAAATAATACAGCCTTTCTGGAAAAGTTTTCAAAGAGGAGGCAGCTTCTTTTAAAAACCTAAACATGCAACTACATATGACCCAACAATTGTACCCCTGGGCATTTGTCCTGCAGAAATGAAAATTTATATTTAAAAAAAAATCTGTATATGAATGTTTATAGCAGCTTTATTCATAATAGCCCCAAACTGGAGACAACCCAGAAATCCTTCAACCAGTGAATGTTTAAACAGACTACGATATAACTATACCTTGCAATAGTACTCATCAATAAAAAAGGAGCAAACTGTTGATACGTGCAACAACCTGGATGAATCCCCAGGGTATTACGCTGAGGAAAAAAACAGGCAATCACAAAATATAAAATAATGTATGATTCCATTTATCAGCATCTTCAAATGGCAAAATTATATAGATGAGGAACAGATTATTGGTTGCCAGGGCTAAGGAGGTATTGGGGTAAGAGACAAGTTGCTGGGGCTATGAAAGAGCAAAATGAGAAATCTTTCTGTTGATGTTCTTTGTCTTCATGGCAGCAATGTCACTATTCAGGTTGTGATATTGTTTCATAGTTTTGCAAGATTTTACTATTGGGGGAAACTGGATAAAATGTAAACAGGATCTCTCTGTATTATTTCTTACAACTACATGTGAACCAACAATTATTTCAAAATAAAAATGTTCATAGAAGATGCTTTAAATAAAATACCCTCCCAGGATCATGCAAAATACTGAGGGATACAATTTTCATTCAGTATTGTGGAATTATCTTACAAAGAAAGAAATCTGTCTCCATCTGAACTGAATATGTGATAAGAATGCATTTTAGCCACCTGCACTAAGTCAGATCTCTAAGAGCTTAATAGTCGTTAAGGGGGCTTAGCAAAAGGCCTCTACCTCTTAGAGAAGCTATAATAAACAAGAACGTCCCTCTCTGGAAAAGAAATATAAAGGAAGATCTTATATCTAGAGATATAAAATCTCCTCTACTTTGTGGGGTAGGGATTAAGGCAATGGAAATAGCATAAAAATTGGAATAGAGCTGGGGAAATCATGAGGCCCTAGAATAGCAAAAGCAAAAACCACATTGTTCTGGTTTGCTAATGCTGCTGTTATACAAAATACTAGAAATAGATTGGCTTTTATAAAGGAGATTTATTAAGCTACAGATTTACAGTCCTAAGGACGTAAAAGTGTCCAAATTAATGCATCAACAAGAGGGTACCTTCACTGAAGAATGGTTGATGGCATTCAGAACCGTCTGTCAGCTGGGAAGGCTCGTGGCTGGTGTCTACTGTTCCTTTGTTTCCAGGTTGCGTTTCAAAATGGCTTTCTCTAAAATGTCTCTTTGTCTCTCTTACCTGCTCTTGGGGCATTTTTTTTTCTTTTCCATTATTATATCACAGTTTAGATTGCTCTTTGCTACACACTCTAACTTTCATTCAACTATCTATTTTAATAGCATGGTATTTTATTTTTGTTAGAGAAATCATGGGTTTATAGAAGAATCATGCATAAGTCACAGGATTCCCTTACACCACCTCAACACCAACATACTGCATTGCTGTGGAACATATATTACAAATGATGATAGCAATTTATTATAACTGTATTATAACTGTAATACACACACACACACACACACACACACACACACACACACAGTTTTACTGAAATATATTCACATACCCTACAGTCATCCACAGTGTAAAATCAGCTATTCATAGTAACATCATATAGCCATGCATTCATTACCAGAATCAACTTTTGAACATTTTCCTTACTCCAAAAAAGAAATAAAAATAAAAGTAAAAAAGAACCCCCAGCACATTCCATCCTTCCCATCTCACCCTATTTTTCATCTAGTTTTTGTCCCCATTTTTCTACTCAGCCATCCATACACTGAACAAAGAGAGTGTGAGCCACCAGATTTTCACAGTCACACAGTCACACCATATAAGCTACATAGTTATGCAGTCATCTTCAAGAATCAAGGCTACTGGGTTGCAGTTCAACAGTTTCAGGTATTTCCTTCTAGCTATTCCAATACCTAAAAACTAAAAAGGGATGTCTATATAACATATAAGAATGCCCTCCAGAGTGACTTTTTTACTTTTCCAATAAAGTCCTTTGATGTACAAAAGTGTTTAATTTTGAAGAGACCCAATTAACCTATTTTTTCTGTCATTGCTTGCACTTTGGATAAGGTCTAGGAAACCACGTCCTATCACAAGATGTTTAAGATATTTCCCTAAATTTTCTTCTAAAACTCTTATGGTCTTAGCACTAATGTTTAGGTCTTTGATCCATTCTGCATTAATTTTTGTATAAGGTGTGAGATAGGAGTCCTCATCCATTCTTTTGGATATGGATATCCAGTTCTCCAAATACCATTTATCGAAGAGACTACTGTGTCCCAGTTGCTTTGGCTTGAGTGCCTTATCAAAGATCAATTGTCCATAGATAAGAGGGCCTATTTCTGAATGCTCAATTTGATTCCATTGGTCTGTATATCAGTCTTTATGCCAGTACCATGCTGTGTTGATCATTATAGCTTTGTAGTATGCTTTAAAGTCAGCCACACTATGCTTGAATGCTTAGTGTGAGACCTCCCACCTCGTTCCTCTTTCTCAATATATTTTTGGCTATTCAGGGCACCTTGACCTTCCAAATAAATTTGGTTATTTGTTTTTCTATGTCTGCAAAGGAAGTTGTTGAGATTTTAATTGGTATTGCATAAATCTATAAATGAATTTAGGTAGAATTGATATCTTAACTGCATTTACTCTTCCAATTTGTGAACATGGTATGTACTGCCATTTTTTTAGGTCCTATTTGATTCCTTTTAGCAGTTTCTTATAGTTTTCTCTGTGTAGGTCTTTTGTGGCCTTGGTTAAGTTTATTCCTAAATACTTGATTCTTTTGGTTGCTATTGTAAGTGGATTTTTTTTTCTTGATTTCCTCCCCCTGTTGCTCATTACTAGTGTATAAGAACACTACTGATTTTTGCGTGTTAATCTTGTAGCCTGCCACTTTGCTGAATTCGTTGATTAGCTCTAGTAATTTTGCTGTATATTTTTCTGGATTTTGTTCTTATAGAATCATGTCATCTGCAAACAGTGAAAGTTTTACTTCTTCCTCTCAGAATTGGATGTCTTTTATTTTTTTTCTTGCCTAATTGCTCTAGCTAGAACTTCCAGCACAATACTGAAAAGCAGTGGTGACAGTGGGCATTCCTGTCTTGTTCCTGATCTTAGAGGGAAAGCTTTCAGTCTTTCCCCATTGAGTATGATGCTAGCTGTAGGTGTTTCATATATTGCCCTTAACCTATTGAGAAAGTTCCATTCTATTCCTATCCTTTGAAGTGTTTTCATAAAGAAAGGATGTTGAATTTTGTCAAATGCTTTTTCTGCATTGATCAAGATGATCACATGGTTCTTCTGCTTTGATTTATTGATATGGTGTATTACATTAATTGATTTTCTTGTGTTGAACCAGCCTTGCATACCTGGAATAAACCCCACTTGGTCATGGTGTATAATTCTTTTAATATGCTGCTAGATTTAATTTGTGGGTATTTTGTTGAGGATTTTTGCATCTATTTTAATTAAAGAGATTGATTTATAAATTTTTTTTTTTTTTTTTAGTATCTTTGTCTGACTTTGGTATTAGAGTGATGTTGGTTTCATGGAATGAGTTAGGTAGCTTTCCCTCCTCAATTGTTTTTGAAGAGTTTGAGTAGCATTGCTACTAATTCTTTCTTGAGTGCTTAGAAGAATTCACATGTGAAGCCGTCTTGTCCTGGGCTTTTCTTTCTTGGGAGCTTTTTGATGACTGACTCAATCTCTTTACTTGTTTGTAAACGATTTGTTTGTTGAGGTCATCTATTTCTTCTCGAGTCAATGTTGGTTGTTCATGCTTTGGAAGAAAGTTGTCCATTTTGTCTAAGTTGTCTAGTTGATTAGGATATAGTTGCTCATAGTTTACTCTCATTATCTCCTTTATTCTGTGTGATGAGTAGTTATGTCCCTATTCCCATTTCTGAATGAGTTTATTTGCATCTGTTCTCTTTTTTTACTTTCTTTGTTTTTTTTTTTTGTTTGTTTTTGTTAGCCTAGCTAAGAGTCCATCGATTTTATTGATTTTTCTCAAAGAACTCACTTCTGGTTTTGTTGATTCCCTCTATTGTTTTCCTGTTCTCAATTTCATTTTTTTCTGCTATAATGTTTTTTTATTTCTTTCCTTCTGTTTGCTTTGGTGTTAGTTTTCTGTTCTTTCTATGGTTCCTCCAGGTAAGCAGTTAACACCTCAATATTTTCTCTTCTCTTTCAATACAGTCATTTAGGTCAATAAATTTTCCTCAGCACCACCTTTACTGCAGCCCATAAATTTCAATTTCTTGTGTTTTCATTTTCATTTGCCTCAAGGTATTAAATATTTTCTCCTGTAATTTCTTCCTTTACTGGTTGTCTAAAAAATGTATTATTCATCCTCCATATGTTTGTGAATTTTCTGTCCTTCTGCATGTTATTGATTTCCAACTTCATTCCATTGTGATCCAAGAAGGTGTTTTGTATAATATCAATTTTTAAAAAAAAATTTGTAGCACCTTCCTTTGTGGCCCAACATGTGGTCTATCCTAGAGAATGATCCATGAGCCCTTGAGAAATGTGTATCCTGCTGTTGTGGGACGTGGTGTACTATAGATGTCTGTCAAGTCTAGTTCATTTGTCGTAAAATTGAACATTGCTGTTTCCTTATTGATCCTCTGTCTAGATGTTCTGTCCATTGATGAGAGTGGCATATTGAGGTCTCCAGCTATTATTGTGGAGGTATCCATTTCTCCCTTCAATATTGTCAATGTTTGTCTGGTGTATTTTGGGGCACTCTGGCTTGGTGCATAAATAGTTATGATTGTTATGTTTTCTTGATGAATTCTCCCTTTTATTAATATATAGCATCCTTCTTTAACTCTCTTAATTGTTTTAGATTTGAAGTCTAACTTGCCAGATATTAGTATAGCTACTCCTGCTTTTTTCTGATTGCTGTTTGCATGAAATATATTTTTCCAACCTTTCACTTTCAGCCTACTTTTGTCCTAGTGTGTAAAATGAGTTTCTTGTAGACAGCACATGGATGGGTCTTGTTTTTTAATCCATTCTGCTAGTCTATATCTTTTTATTAGGGAGTTTACTCTAACATTTAGTGTTACTACTGTAATGAAGTAATTTCTTCTACTATTTTGCCTTTCTATTTTTATACATCATATCTTTTTTTCTCTCTCTCTCCTTTTACCCTCCCTGGTAGTCTTCATTTCTACAGTCTTCTCCAAAACTCTCTCTGTCTTTTACTATCAGCCTGCAGCACTCCCTTTAATATTTCTTAAAGCACATTATCTCTTATTCACAAACTTTCTCTATGTCTATTTGTCTAAAAATATTTTAATCTCTCCCTCATTTTTGAAAGACAGTTTTGTTGGATACTGAATTCTTGGTTGGCAGTTTTTCTCCTTCAGTTTATTAAATATATTGTTCCACTGCCTTCTTGCCTCCATGATTTCTGTGGAGAAATCTGTACATAGTCTTATTGAGCTTCCCTTGTATGTGATGGATCACTTTGCTGCTTTTGAATTCTCTGGCTTTGGCATTGGACAATCTTATCAGTGAGTGTCTTGGAATAGGTCTATTGGATTCTATCCTGTTTGGGGTATGCTGCACTTCTTGAATCTGTAATTTTATGTCTTTCATAAAAGTTGGGAAATTTTCAGTGATTATTTCTTCTGTTATTCTTTCTCCTCCTTTTCCCTTCTCTTCTCCTTTTGGGACACCCATAACATGCATATTTGTGTGCTTCTTATTGTCATTCAGCTCCCTAAGTCCCTGCATGTATTTTTCCATTCTTTTTCCTATCTGATCCTCTATGTGTAAGATTTCAGATGCCTTGTCTTCTAGTTCACTGATCATTTCTTCTGCCTCTTCAAATCTGGTATGGTAAGTCGACATTGTGTTTTTCATCTCTTCTGTTGTGTCTTTCAGTCCCATAAGTTCTGCCATTTGTTTTCTCAGTTTCTTCTTTATATCCTACATCTGTTTTGCCATATCTTCCCTCAGCTCATTGATTTGATTTTTGAATTGGTTTAGGAGATTTGTTTCATTATTAATTAGATGTTTCAATTCCTGTATTTTAGTTGAAGTGTTAGTTTGTTCCTCAGACTGGTCCAAATTTTTGTGTTTCCTAGTATGGCTCATTATTTTTAGCTATCTAGGCATCTGATTTTCTTGATTACTTTATTGTTGAGTTTGTTTTCCCTCTTTTGCCTACTGTTTCCTTGTTGGTGGCTTTGTTCTCTTTCTGATCTTTGGCATTCAGCTCAACTTATTCTAGACCTGTAACCTTACTTCTGTTTAGTTGATCAGAATTTTTCACCTCTTGTTTTTCTGGTCCTTGCCCTACCTCTAGGTAACTTTTTTATGAGAGGGTCACCACAGATATGATCTACCTCAATCAGATTTTCCCAGTCCAGAGAGGCCCAGGTCTCAGGGAGATGGTATAAAATTTCCCTAAGAATGAGGCTACTCAGGTTGTTAGACCATCTGTGAAGCTGCTGGACTCTGTGCTTTCCCTATCTTGTCTAGAAGTTGGTGCTTTTCAGCCCTCAGCTCCCCATCAGTGTAAAGAGGGCCACAGTTACCTTTAATTCTCCACAGACCCTCTCCCTGTCAGGGGCATGGCTGACTCAAGCTGGTTTCTGCTTTCTAGTCCTGGGGTCTGAGTTCTCTGAGGGAGTGCCACCACTTGAGCTGGGCCTCACCCCCTTGTCCTGGGGAAGTTATGTCCCCCCCAGACTCATTGCTTTGTTTCTCAGACCTATCTTAGCTCCACTCTTGCCTGGATCCAGGGGCCAGTTGCAAATATCTTAGGCTTTCTGTAATGAGTTACTTAGAATTATTATTTTGAAAGAAAGAAAGAAAGAAAGAAAGAAAGAAAGAAAGAAAGAAAGGAAGGAAGAAAGAAAGAAGGGAGGGAGGGAGGGAGGGAGGGAGGGAGGGAGGAGAGAGAGAATCCTTTTCAAGGCCTTTTCCCAGACTCCAAGTTCTCTCAGACCCATTGTGGGTTATGTAAAGATAAGTCCTTTAGACTCTTCTCTCTTTTACTGAAGAGTTACTCTCAGATAACTTTAATTCTTAATTTTGCACTGCCTGGGGCAGTGCTGAACCAGGAGTTCTGATGGTCTATTGAAAAGTAAAAAGATAATGAGTCGAAAAGCAAGCAAAGGAAGAAAAAAAAAAAAAAAAAAAACATTTTCAAAGCCAAACCTCAGTTTCCCGATTTGGAAACCAGAGCCTAATTTGGTAACTTTATCTAGGTGCCCCCTTTTCTTGGAGCCCAGCTCTATTCCAGTATTCTGAATGCCTCCAACTCCAAAACTCTCTGGTTTTTGTTGTTGTTGTCAGCGCCACCTCATCTCTGCTAGATGGATTCCTCCTGGCTCTTTTGGTGCCCATTTCTGGTTATCTGTGCTTGGAACTTTTATTCGGCAATCTGAATTTACTAATTAATTCTGCATTTGTTGCCAGGTTGAGACTCCTCCTTGCTCCCAGCACAGATAGTTTCTTTTTCCCTCAAGAAACAGCTCCAAGACAGTCTATCATGCCTGGGGGTGGTGGCAGGGGTGCCAGCCCCCTGGCCAGGGAAACTTACAGTTTTTGCTATCATGTCAGCCATTCCACCCATTCCACATCAGTGTATGATGCATGAGCAGTCACAGAAGCCCCTGAAATGGCTGTTCCATGCAGTTCCTGCCTATTTACCAGCTGCCCTGGGGTAAAAATTAGATTCCACAATTCACCACTCTGTCATCTTTCCCTGCCCCTCTCTTGGGGCATTTTGTCCTTTCGGCTTCTCTGGAGCAAACTCTGGTCTAGAATCTCCAAAGTGTCAGCAAAGTGTCTGGGTCTTGGGTTAGCATATCCTGGGACATTCTCAACTCTCTGCCCTCTGTGAAAACTTCCTTTGAAGAACTCTAGTAAACTAATTAAGACCCACCCTGAATGGGCAGTGTCAAGTCTCTATGGAAACATCGAATCAAGAGCTCACACCCTAAATAAGAAGATTAATCAATCTGCCCCCACAAGGTTGCATTAAAAGATATTGCCTTTTCTGGTGGCATAGTGTATACAAACTGGCACACACATCCTTGGGATACTTTCACCATCTATGAAACACAGGACTGAAATGGAAAATAAACATTGCTGAAGAGCAATTCACAGAAAAAAATCTCAAAACATACCAAGAAAAAGGTATGTTCGCAGATTCAACTGAAATAATATTCCTTCTAAAATCTAGAAATGACAATTCAGTGTACAAGTTTTAATATAAATTCATTATGGTTTTTTTTCCTTGTGTGAACTTAAAGGCAGGAAAGAATAGGCAACCTATTTATTAGTAATGTATTATTTTTTAATCTTTCAAAGGTAGCTGAAGAAAAATAACAAAATTCTGCTAATTTGGAGATTTGAATACATGGATGCTTGTCATATCATTCTTAGTGTTCTGTGTTTCAAATTTTCAGAAAATAACAAGAACCAAAAAACCTGAGAGGTGATTCTGGAATATGCTTTAGTACCTGTTTGAAAATACAGTGGGTTATCACACTTCCACTGTTATTTTTATACATATAGACAACCTAAGAGCAGAAAAACAAGGAGTAAAACTAACAATAAAATGTCACTATGCTAAGATTGATAGAGCTTACATAACAATCCACTTTTCTGAAGGCATATCAAAGGTTTCATAACAAAGCAGCATTCTTTACAGGAATATGTATATTATATCAAGAAATTCCTCTGGCAGTGAATAAAAAAGGGTCTACAAAGAATATACAAAGGTATAGCCCACTAAAGCTGAAATATAGAAGAATATGCAAGATAACTAACAAATTATTTAAGAAATAGTTTGGCAGAAAAAGAACAGTGAATGCTTCCATACAGATAATTGAAAAATGAAGACCTAGTTTCACATCGACTATTCCCTTTTGGACCTTTTTGAAAAGTTTAAGACATAACATAAAAAAAATAAATAACCTCAGATGTTAAAAAGAAAAGATAAAAGGATTTGTTTTGTTTCCTTAGGCAGCTTTTACTCAAGTATTGTTTCCTAAAACTTTCTAACAAAATGTTGATGTTATTGTTGACACTACAAGAATTCTTGGTTTCATGATTTCTGCAAATAGAATATAAAAGAGTTTTGTGGATAAGTAACACTTATTTACACACTTAGATTTAAATCAGTGTAACCAGTTAGTTCAGAAGACTGTATATAATTATTGTCAACAATAATGATGCATTACATTTATCTAGAAAGTCATTGTTAATCACAGAATAGTAAATTGACCTAATAAAAAAACATTTCTATTAGTAATCTGTTTATATATTACAAATTCAGATATTTTCCAATTTAATGGTAAATCTTTGCATGTCTATTTTAGAAAGGATACAATCTGAAAAATCCACTTGGAAAAAAAAGGATGGGATATTAAAGAAAATGCAGATGTGTTTATAGGACCATTCTTGAGAAATCATAGACTACAGTGGGGGTACCAGCTGATAGAAGCATAGTCAAGTTTTCCAAAGGGAGAGATAATGGGGGGAGGCAGGCAGGGGAGAAAGAGAAGGAATACTTAGAATCCCTCACTCAAAAATATTCTCAGATAGCTTATAGTTCTGTGGTCAAATACCCTTGCAAATCAAGCATATTTCCTAGAAAAAATGCTTTTGTTTGTTCATTTGATTGTTTTTTCATCTTGTTTATAATACCATCTAGCAGGACAGGTACTTTGTGGAGTACACTTGGATAAAGATGCTGAGTATAAGTTCTTAAAGATATTAATGGAGAAGGTAGCCTGTGTGATTAATATGAAAAAGTAGGACTTCCTCTTCCACGTAGGATGTAGAAAGTCCCAAAAGAATGTTGATCTAACCTGAACATTCCCATCTGAACACAGAGAATAAAACCTGATAAATCTATAAAATCATAACTTCCATGCAACCATCAGAGAGCTGTGACTGCAAGTCAATCAAATAAACTGAATTTCAGAGAGATCTTCTCAATGAAGGTGGGCCATATGAACTGTGTCAGATTTGGCAAAGCATGTGACAAAGAGGCGGGTACCCTAAAATTTGATAAGAAGTCAAGAAATCTTAATGAGTTAATAAAGCCCAAGTATGGTAAGATGCATCATTTTTGGAATACTTGGGGCCCTAGACACAAATGGAGGTTGCATTCACTGCTAAGCTCTTTTCCATGGACTTCCATTGGTGCTGAGAAGAAAGGTTTGGGGCAGTGCAGAAGTCTAGAGAGAGTCCCCTGGGTGGTGCAACTGTGCAAAATGCCTCTGGGGCAAAGAGCCTCTCATCACCAGGGAATTGGAAAGGATCGATTGCTTCTAGGGGATGGACTAGAAACCTTGCTTCTAAAATGTTTTCATCTAGAGCTGAGGGAGAAGTAAAATCTCTCTACATGGGCAATGGCAGGACCCCACTTGGGCAGAGGAACAGGCAGAGGTCATCTACCCCATGGGAAAGGGCTAGTAACACTTGCATACCCAAGAGAAACCTCATATAGACACAGAATTTAATCACCATTGGGAGGAGGGACAAGAATGATGAAATAAATCCACTCCTGATGCCCAGGCTCACTAGGCCTGCCTAAGACATACAACTAGTAAGCTACTAGTAAAGAAAGAATGATATCATAAAACATTGACTTGACTCAAAAGGTGGAAAATGAGGGAAAAAAGAATGGGGATTAGATGGGACAGTTAACTTTTTATTTCAAAATGGTAATTTTTTTCAGATGGAATTTTTCTGTTTTTTAAACACTCCTTGGTTTAGTTTCCTAGTTGCTAAAACAAAATACCATACACTGGGTTGGCCTCAACAATAGGGATTTATTGGCTCGTGGTTTCAGAGGCTAAAAGGCTTGTGTCTCCAGGGTTCAGTATCTTCTAGCTGGATGGCAATCTTTAGGGTTCCTTGGCTTTTCCCCTGACAAGGTAATGTACATGGTGGTATCTTTTCTTTTCTCTTCTTGATTCATTGATTTCCACCTTCTAGCTGTTCCCAGTGGCTTCTCCTTCTGTGTCCAATTTCCTTGCTTATAAGGATTTCACACATATTGATTAAGGCCCACCCTCATTCAGTTTTGGCACACCTTAACTAATGACATCCTTAGAGGTCCTGTTCACCAATGGGTTCACACTCATAAGATCATGAGTTGGAAAGTTTTGTGGAGTAGGGAATATGTTTCAATCCCCAACAATCCCTAAAAGTTTGCTGCTATTGCTGTTTGTAGTTGACAAATGTTTCTAAAATATATGGGAAAAGTCAAAGTAACAAGAATAGATGCAACAATTTTAAAAAGGAGAGTTATAAGACTCATACCACCTATTTCAAGGCTCACTGTAAAGCTATTGTGATAAAGACAGTGGAGAATTAGCAAAATAATAGAACAGCAAGCAGTTCAGACTCAAACCCACATATATATGTTCAATTTGTTTTTGACAAAGGTACCAAAATAATTTCTCAGAGAAAGGATTGTCTTTTCAACACATTTGGACAATGTGAACAAATGGACACATTTCCATGGGGGAAAAGAAAGAGTTTGACTCATCTCATACAATGTATAAAAATTACATCATAATGGGTCATAGAAGTAAATGTAAATCTATAATTATAAAATTTCTATAAAATAGGATATAAGGTCATTATCTTGACCATGGGTTAGGAAAAGTCTTCCTAGACAGGACACAGAAGGATGAAAGATGAAAAAAATTACTAGAGTTCATTTTGTCAAAATTTAAAACATCTGCTTAATGAAAGGCTTTATTAACAATGTGAAAATATAAGCCACAGGCTAGGAAAATTATTTGCAAACACATCTGATGAAAAAAAAAAAAACTTTTATTCAGAGTATACACAGAACTCTCAAAAATCAATAATGGGAAAACAAACCAGCCACACCCCCTCAAAAAAGAGGAAAATATATGAATAGACTAGACACTTCAATAAAGATAAGATAGGGTTTTCAAATGAGTACATGAAATGGTACTCTATATCATGACACATTAATGCAATGCAAATTAAAATTACAAGGAAATATAACTACATAGCTATTAGAATAGCTAAAATTTAAAAGAATGGACAATACCAAGTGAAGATGTGGCAAAGTCAGAACATGCTGACATTGCTGGTGGTGATGCAAAGTGGTACAGCCACCTTAGAAGACAGTTTGGAAATGTTCTTTTTAAAGCTAAACTAGACTTACCATATGACTTAGTAATCCCAATTCTCGGTATTTACCCAAGAGATATGAAAATATATTTCCATACAAAAACATGTTCACATTTATAGCAGTCATTCCTAACCCCCAAAAGTTGGGGAAAAAACAAACAAACAAAATGTGTACTAACTTGTGCCAATTCATACAGTGAAATGATAACAGTAATAAAAAGGAGCAAACCACTGATAAACACATTTTGAAATGTGTAAATTTCAAAATCATTATGCTATGTGAAAGAAGCAAGATGCAAAAGGTAAAAATCTCTATGATTCTATTTAAATGCTATTCTGGGAAAAGTAAAAGTGTAGGGACAAAAGTCAAATCAGTCCTCGCCAGTAACTAGGAGAGACAGGTATTGATTTCAAGGGAGCATGAAGGAAGTTTCTGTGGTGATGAAAGTATTCTCTATTTTGATTATGGTGGTGGTGGTTACACAACTGAATAATTTTTAAAAAACTCACCAATCTGTTTACCTAACAAAGGTGAATTTCACTGCATGTAATCTATGCCTTAATATAACTTAAAAATGAAGCAGTGATTAGTAAGTGCTACAATGAGTTCAGCAAATATAATCAGGTCAAAATAACAATATTGCTTTTTATGATGGCGTTCCTTGAAGGTAAGACATTGTTTATCATGATTGCGTTAAGGCACTTGAGATAATGCATTTATTACATTAAATGAAATAGATGAAAACTAAAAAACTGGTAAGCAAAAATAAAAAAAAAAAAATAAATGGAAGGATAATGCATGTTATAGGATTTGAAGACTCATTATTGCTAAAATGTCCGTTCTTCCCAAATTTTTCAATAGATTTCACACAGTAACAACCCAAAGCTCCACAATGGTTGGTTTCTTTTTATAGAAGTAGACAAACTCATGGTAAAATGTATGTGAAAAAGCAAAACGGAACAGCAGAAACAATTTTGTGAAAAAATTAAAATTTGGAGGATTCACACTATGTGATTTCAAGATTTGAGATACTTTTTGTTGTTTGTGCAAGCCAATGAAGAAATTACAAAAGAAATAAATAATTTGTAAACTGTTGATAAATCTATCTCAATTGTTTGGAATAATGGATCAGAACCTCATGGAAGTTCCGTAATTGTTGTTATATATTATGCTGCCCTTCATTCTAGTCTATTTATTGCAGTTTCCTTGGGAAAAGACCAAGAAGATATGCTTATCAAATCTGAATAGGAAACAAGCTTGTGAAGAATGGATCTTTCAATCGTGATAGAGTGAGAATCACACTTGTTAGAATAAGCCAGGCAATAACCTTGAAGCAACAACTTTTATTTGAAGGGAAACATTTAGAAAGACTTATATTTACATTTCTAAAAAATCACTTAAGATATGACAGAATAAGAGAGGTCCAATTCATGTGATTCATATGAAAAACAAATTCACTTCAGCCGTTAATATGCGAACTAAAAGACAATTGTATGGGGCTGCTATTAGTGTATTAGTGCAACCTTGGTCAGCATTAGTGGGGGCATTCGGATTAGGGGATGCAAACCATAGAACAGACATGGTGATAGTAGTTAATTAATCCATATGAAAGGGGGAATGATGTAAAGAACTAAGTTAAGTAACCTTAATAAAGTGACACAATCAATGAACCAAGTCCTGTTTGATTAAGCAATTTGAGTTTACAGCAATAAGAGACTGCCCTTATTGGGAGCTTTCACAGAGAGCTTGACCCTCTGTTGGGAATTTGCATAGAAAATATCAACAGCTTAAGTAATCATTCCAGAGCATTGGTGCATTTTAAATTGTTTTCTTCTTTGTAGCAAATAAGTAAACACAATTATGCAACCATACGCTATATTCAACCTAAAATATTGAAAATTCAAAAACTGGAAAGTAAGAAAGAAATGAAAGGATATTTAAAATAGTCCTTTCCCTCTAATTATATAAAAAATTCAGCCGCATTTAAAATAGAAAAAAATATTAGCAAATACAAATGTAGTCTGTCATCTGGTTAGTTAATGACTGCTGTGATTCTTTAAAAAGACTGTCTTTAGAATTATTTGATCACTTCTAACTTGTGTAATAAATTTAACAAAATTACATCATTCTTGATTATGTTGACTCATGTTAATCTGATAATCTATAAATGCTAAAATCAGTATCTAATAAAAGTTTGTGTTTCTGTGTGTGTGAGTGCATTGTATTTGCGTGTGTGAAGCAAAATTACATTATTCCTTGAATGGTTTTTTCTTATAAACTGTCTGCATTAAAAAACATGATAATTGGACCTGGTATCAGTTATGTAAATAGTTTAAATTGGCTTATTAAAGCTGTCATAAATAAGCACCCTCACAAAATTTTCAATATTTCAGGTAGAAGTATTGTTTAATGGGGAAAAATACTAGATGTATCATTAGTCTTTTTAGTAGAATTATTACATCTCAGAATACATTTCTCCCTGTTAAAAGCAAGACACATTTCCCTTGGGAGATTACAGTCTTTTAGGAAAAGCTTGAGTAAACTGAAGATCAAAGGTCAAAAGAAATATTTGTTACATTGAAATGTATTATCTTTAAGTTCAGCAGTGGAGTCACTATATGTGATAACATCATATTGTAGCCATTTTTGTTCTTACTGTTTTAAAATGAAAATAAAAAAAGAATGCACCCATGTAAATGCTTATTCTGTACTGCCACAATGCAAAACAATCAGTTTTCCACCAGCACAATGTCCAAGAGGAAGCTTTTATCCTAGAAAAATGATTAACCCCCGTGATAAGAATAATCCATGTGCTTAGGAGATAAGTAATATGATACTATTAAAGAATCCCTGGAGTAAAGCAATATCTGAGAATAATCCTTGCCCACATAATATGATAAGCTATAGAATATTATCTAATTCCTATTTATTGCTGATAATAAACATATATCTTCTATGAAAATAGTCAAAGAAACGTAAATCCAAGCTAAATTACATTTGAAAACAGAAGAGATTTACTAATTGAAAACAGGGAAAATATTTTTTAATTTTTGCAAATGAAAATTATTTACATATGAAGCTATCTTTCTAGAAAAGAATCATTTATTATGGTATTAACATCATAAACTATTGATATTAATCAAAAGTGGTGGGTTCTCTGCCCAATGCACTCAAATCATCAATTCCTAGGACACCAGGGTTTCAAAGAAAGAAAGACTTTTTTCTAAGCAGGAAGCAGAAGATGAGATGGCCTATTGGCCTAAAAGTATGTCTTCTGTAACTGCAGTAACAATGATAGTTTTGTAAGATCAAAAGACTGTCAAGATTCAGGATACTGAGCACAATGGATCTAGGTGATGTAATTAGAGGTGATCTAGTTATTGAGCATGTGCAGTTTGATTACATGCTTAGTCTCAGAATGCATGTAAGAAAAAGGTGGCCTTAATATAAAGATGGCATGATTTTTAGTATTATAAAGAGGTATAGGTCACTTGAAGGTTAAAGTTTAAGCTCAGGCAGGCCCATTTTAGTTAGATCCAGCTTTTTCTAGCAAGATAGTTCAGGAATTGGAATGGGGTAGCTCTGGGCTTACTCAGGTTCCTTCATTCATAAACATAGGGGCTGTCTTTTGTGATCATAAGACTCTAAATTTGAAGAACAGGATAAGGGAGTACAAGTGGGGGCCAGTCACAAGGTTTTTATAATCACAAGATAAAGGCTTTATAGTTATGCAATCATTATTAAAGATGAAAGAAGATGGGCCACAGTTCAGCAACCTCAGGCATTTCCCTTTGGTCGTGTTACATATATGTGAAATAAGAAAAGCATCTATATAATGATTCAGTAATCATAATTATTTGTTAATTCTTAACTCTCAGTTACAGTATGACCAATCATTCTCTGTACTTGTCAATTTATGCATAATCAGACATGCCCATTAAAGTTCTGCAGTATTTAGAATATGTGTAGAAAGAGACTATAAGATTATATTAACCAATAATTTTTGAAAAGCTGAGGGTTTTATATGAAAAATTAATTAAGCTTGTAATTATAAAAAATTAAGGAAAATAGGCTGAATAGAATTGTGCTCTTTATGCATTTTTCTAAAATTCAAATAATTGTTCTTAGAATTATTCACAACCTGTCATAGATTTAGTTTCTTTTCCCAAGAGTGTAGTATGTGTGAGGGCCATTATTCTCTCTCACTCATAGTTGAAGTGGGTGTCAAGTACAAAATATTGTAATATATGGGGGCATAGTTGGTTTCAGCAAGCTGTACAGATTTACTGCTAATCAGTGCAAGCACCATAGCCCTTAAGAGTCAAGCTGGCCAAGATTTCCTAACATATGTTTCTGATTTAAAACAGTGCTCTTTTTGTTGTTTTGTTGTTGATTTCTCTGAATTTTGACACGGAACTTTTTATTGTTTCTATGATATAAGCCTAATAGCAATAGAGTACAGCTCTATTTTATAAAAAGAAATTGGAATACATACCTTTTTTACCATAAAAAATTTACTATGTATGAATCTAGGTACATTATACAATATATATGGTTAATAAATGTTATTAAACCTTGTTTAACTAAACAAGCAATTATAAAGACTGCCATTCTTTGAGTGTTCTTTGCATGCCAAGCACTATGCTTAGCCACCTTACACACCTTATATCAGGTATACACCACAAATCTCTTCGCTTCCTCTCAGTACTTCCTTTTCAAAAAGCAGGGGTTGAAATTAAGAAACAGATAAACAGAAGTTAAGTATCATGTCAATGAACAGATATTTAAGGAAACAGTCACGTAGAATTAGTTTGCATAATTTGAAACTATTAATTCTTTAACAACAGATGTGTTTTCAGGATAAATGCTCAAGGAAAACTTTGACATTGGCAAAATAAAAGCAAAATAAAATACACCATCAGAAAGATCATGTTTCATCGAACGTAGGGACCTCAGACAGCTTCAGGCCTGCATTTTCCTTTGAACTCTAGCTCTATGAATACATACATATAAAAATGCGTATATCAACCAGAGAAAAAATAAAATAAAATACAAAAATTTTATTAGCTTAATAGAACCAGCAAAAGTTTTAAGAAAGTCTAATTAGTTTGACTTCTCAGTCTTAGCCTAATCTCTTTTCCAACGTCTAGAGGCAAGTCAGAAGGGATATTTTGATTTTCTCACCAAGCCATATGTCCACTTTAAGGGTTGTAGTGTTGGCATGACCTAGTTCCTACTAAACCACATAGGTTACTATGAAATGGAAAATAAAATAGATTTAGGTTAAAGAAAAAGGAATTCTGCATAAAAAAAATCTTATTCCTATTAAGGTATGGTGTTCACAGTGCATGTTGGAATGCAAATTTAAAAAAATATATATATTATTTATTGAATTTAAAAATGGATATACCTCTGACAAAATAAGTCTATTGCTTGAAACATAACTGAAATATATATTCAGAGAGTCCTCCAGAAAAAATGTTAGTCAAAGGCAAAATGACAAGCACAAAAAAAAACATTGTTTGGTTATTCTATTTATTGAAATGATTTTTCTTCCCTTTCATTTGTAACTGTTGATAATCCATTTTATTATTTTTAAGCAACCCTCAGTTGCTGATTTCTAAAGCACTTAAATGAGAAAGAAAAAATGCATCTTAGAATTGATGAAATATAACTCAGTGTCGATCTATTTTTAGTCGACTATTCTATAGGATAAAAGAATCACTTTTTTCAAGTAGTAAAAGAGTTTTATTGACAAGTCTATTATATTTCAGATGTGTAAAGACAAGCTTTTTAGTACAATTTATCAATAATTAGGTTCTTACACATTTACATTGAATGTCAGAAAACATAACAGAAAAACATTGGAACCTATGATAAAATACAGGACAGAGTCAAATGCAATATTGCTGGAGACATTCATCAAGTGGATTCTTTGTTTAGGTACACTGTTAATTGTCCAATAGTAACTATTTTTACTTCCAATGGTCACATATATTCAGAATTCTTCACTTTCTCATGAACATAAAACTATAATGGACGACACACAAGGTCTGAATAAAGAAATATTTTAAGGCCAAATTATTATTCCATAGTTTAATTTAATTAAACCTGATTCCATTCTTACAGGGAGACTAATATTGCTAATTTCATATTTTCCTCTTCATACGGAAGATTTGTATTGCTTTGTTTCCCCATCAGCCATATAACTTTAGCAAAGTGTATCAAATAGGTTAATTTCCCCTATAAGCAAACGAGAAGCCCAATCAAACTATATAAAAATGATAGGACTTATGATTTCCCATAGTATGATTTCCCAGGTGAGTGTTTTGATTTGCTAAAGCTGCTAGAATGCAATATATCAGAAATAGTTTGGCCTTTACAGTGGGAATTTATTAACTTACAATTCACAGTTCTTAGGTCATGAAAATGTCCAATTCAAGGTATCAACAGGAGGCTACCTGGACTCTGAAGACAGGCTGTTGGCATCCGAGACTCCTCTGTCACCTGGGAAGGCATGTGACCAGTGTCTGCCGGTGCTCCTGTGTTTCATTGCTTTCAGCTTCTGGTTCCTGTAGCTTCCTCTCTGAGCTTCTATGGATCCTCGCTTAGCTTCTCTGGGGCTTTTCCCTGTGAGCTTCTCTTAATTTCATCTCTTAATTTCTTTGTGTGTTTTGTGCTCTTGTAAAGGACTCCAGTGAGAGGTCAGACCCACCTTTAATGAGGTGGGTCACATCTCAACTGAAATAACCTCATCAAAAGGTCCCACCTACAATAGGTCTGCACCCACAGGAATGGATTAAAAGAGCATATCCTTTTCTAGGATACTTAACAGTTTCAAACTACCATGGGTGGGTGTTCCAGGATTTATTGTAACTCAGTAGTTAAACCTTGTCATCAAAGGTCCGGGTTCCTTCCTTCTTTTCACTCTCCCATCCTCAGACTTCGTAAGCTAATGTGTGACAATGTATTGGCTACTAAAGTTCCAGGAATCATTGGAAGAAACAGCAGTATCTAGTAGAAGTAAAGGCCTGTTTCTTTCTAATATAATATTTTTTTAATTTTTTTCACTTAAAGCAAATAAACCTTTCACCACAACTCCCTAGCAGACTTGCTTTCATGTGCCTTTAATCAGAACTGAATCACAGGTCCATTTTGAAACATGTCACTATCAAATTAACTTTGTCCAGTCACTTATTGGAGAGAGAAAGTAAATTCTGGAATGAAAACTAGGCTCTGCAAGTGTAAAAGAAAGGGAAAACAGCTGTTGAGACTGGGCAGCAATCATCAGATTTTATTTCAGCAACTCAAGGTCCCAACGGGTTTGCTTTTTTAAATTATAAATGGGGACTATCTATTTGCCTTGTCTCATAAAGTCATTAAGCAGGGGTTAAATGAAACAAGGGATGTAGATGCAGTGAATATTCCTAAGGGAAACAATGTATATGCACATGTTTAAATAGATAAGACATAGCTAGTGTCCCTGCTGGCTTGCTGCAATGTTACATTGCTACTAACAATGTTCCCCATTGTAGTATGTTCAGTATTCCACTTATTTTAATTGTCAACTAGTATTGCACTATATGGATATATGATGTTTTCCCTTTATCAGGAAATAGCCGTATGGTTTGCCTCCAGTTTTTGGCTATCATCTATCTTGTAGCTATGAATATTTGAATATAAGCCTTTGTATCTCCTGAGTAGATATATGGGAGTAGAACTGCCTGCCAAGTCATATGGGAGATTTATGTTTAACTTTTTAAGAAACTGCTCAGGTGTTTTTCTAAGTGGCTGCACCATTTTACATTTCCTCTGCAGTGTGTGAGATTTCCAGTTTTGCCAATATTTGTCATTGTCTGTCTTTATGACACATTATTCATGGTGTATTTTGAAATGCAAGTGTTTTCAATTTTTATGAACTCTAATTTATCAGTTGTTTCTTTTATTGCTTGTGCTTTTGATGGTGAAGCTAAGAAATTGTTGCTTAATTCAAGAATACAAAATTTACTTCTGTTCAAAGAGTCTGATAATTTTAGCTCTGACATTTGGGTGCTATAATCCCTTTTGAGTCATTGTTTGTGTTGATGAGAGATAAGGGTCAAATTCCTCATTTTTCTATGTGTATATTCATTTGTCTCATCACCATTTGGTATGTGATAAGGGTCAAAATTCATCTTTTATTGCATGTTGGATTTTCGTTTTCCCATCACTATTTGTTGAAAGATTATCTTTCCCCCATTGAATTGCCTTGGCGTCTTTGTCAAAAATAAATTAGCATTAAATATATTGGTTTATAACTGGGCTCTCATTTTGTTCCATGGATCTAAATGTCCATCCTTATGCCAGTACTAAATTATTTTGGTTACTGTAGCTCACTGTTAAATTTCAAAATCAGGAAATGTAAGTCCTCCATCTTTGTCCTTTCAAGATTGTTTTGGCTTTTCTGGGACCCTTGAATTTCCATATAAATTGCAGGTTCAGTTCATCTGTTTCTGCTAAAGAGCCTGCTGGGACTTTGATAAGTATTGTAGGTAGTTTGTGTGTTTCTAGGAGGTTGTCCATTTCACTTAGGTTATCTAATTTGTTGGTGCAATTGTTCATAGTAACTTTTATGATCATTTTTATTTCTATGGGTTCAGTAGTAATTCCTGCCCTTTAATTTAGGATTTTAGTTATTTGTGTCCTCTCTTTCTCTCTCTCCCTCTCTCTCTTTTTTTTTTTTTTTTGGTCAGTCTTACTTAAAAATTTCTCAATTCTATTGATATTTTCAAAGAAAAAAATTTGGTTTAGTTGGTTTTTTCTATTTATTTTGTATTCTCTATTTCATTTATCTCCACTCTAATCTTTGTTGGTTTCTTCCTTCTGCTCAACTTGGGTTTAGTTTGCTCTTCTTTTTCTAGTTCCTCCACTTGTGAGGTTAGATCTCTGATTTGAGATCTTTCTTCCTTTTTTAATGTAAGCAGGTAGAGCTATAGTTTCCCTCTCACCACTGCCTTTGCTACAGCCCATTAGTTTTGGTATGTTGCATTTTCATTTTCATTCACCTCAAGGTATTTTCTAATTTTCCTTGGATTTCTTCTTTGACTCATTGATTGTTTATGAGTAACTTAGCTTAATTCCTGCAAATTTGTGAATTTTCCAAAATTCATTCCAATGTAGTCAGAGTAGACACATTGTATGATTTCAATATTTTTTTAGTTTATTGAGACTAGCTTTGTAACATGTTCTATGCTAGAGAATGATCCATATGAACTAGAGAAGAATGTGCATTCTACTGTTGTAGGGAGAAGTGTTTTATGTATGTCTGTGAGGTCTAATCAGTTTATAGTATTGTTCAAGTCTTCTGTGTCCTTATTGATCTATGTAGATGTTTTATACATTACTGAAAGTAGTATATTGATGTCTCTTACTATAAATATAGAACTGCCTTTTTCTCCCTTCAAATCTGTCAATATTTGTTTCACGTATTTTGGGGTTCTGCCATTAGGTGCCTATATATTTATAATTGTTATGCCTTCTTTTTGAATTGACCCCTTATCAGGATATAGTGACCTCATTTGTCCCTCATTACAGTTTTTGACTTAAAATATTTTATCTGATATTAGTATTACTACCCCAGCTCTCTTTTGCATACTGTTTTCATGGAACATTTTATTCCAACTTTTCACTTTCACCCTACCTGTACCTTTCCTTTGAGTTTGAAGAACTCCCTTTAGGATTGTTTGTAGGGCAGGTTTAGTGGTCCTGAACTTCCTCCACTTTTGTTCATCTGGTAATATCCTAATCTTCTTCACATTTTTGGAAATCCAGTCTCACTGGATATAAAATTCTTGGCTGGAAATTATTTTCTTTCAATACGTTAAATATTTCATCCCACTGCCTTCTTGCCTCCATGGTTTCTGAAGAGAAATTTGTGTTTAATCTTATTGGGATTCCCTTATGCATAACATGTTGCTTTCCTCCTGCAGGTTTCAGAACTCTATCCATTTCCTTGTAATTTGACGGTTTGACTACAATGTGTCTAGTCATGATTTGCTTCAAGTTTATGCTGTTCAGGATTCTTTTGAATTCTTCAACGTATATTCTTTCATTAAATTGGGGAAGTTTTCTGCCATTATTTCTTTGAATATTCCTTCTGTGCCTTTCTCTCTTTCTTCTTCATCTGGGCTCCCATAATGCATATCCTTGATGATTTCCCACAGGTTTCCTAGGCTCTGTTTGTCATTCTTCTTTCTGCTCCTCATCCTGTATTATTTCAATTGTCTTATATTTAAGTTCACTGATTCTTTCTTTTGCCAGCTCTGATCAGCTATTGAAAGCATTTAGAGAATTTTTTTGGATTTTTATGTTCAGTTACTGTGGCCTTAAACTTCCCTATTTCTGTTCATTTCTTTTCCAAATTGTTTATCTCTTTATTGAGTTTTTTGTATTATCCATCAATCATTCTGATATCCTTCAGTTCTTTCTCCATGCTTTCCTTTAGCTCTTTGAGCATATTGATGTTCTTTTTCTTTATCTTTGTCTGGTATGTCCAGAGTCTAGTATTCTTCATTGATGGCTTCTGAGGTTTTATATTGTTCCTTTGAATGGGCCATCATTTCCTGATTTTTGTTTGTTTCTTTGTCTTGTAATTTTTTGTTGCATGCTGCGAATTTAATATTTGAAACTATTAAATCTGGGATTTAGCCCTGAGATGTCTATTCCTTAAGTTTATATCCAGGTAGAAATATCTAGAAATTTCATTGAGTGCCCAGGAGCTATCATAAACAAACAAATCAATGAAAAAGCCTAGCAGCCTTTGTGAATTGGCTCTGTGTTGGCTGGTGCTCTCCTTCAGAGTGTAGCACTCCTACCAATAGCTCAGCTCAAGACAAAAGTGCAGGGTCCTCTCCATGTTTTCTAAACCTGAGTCTTATCCCAGGCTTTTGCTTACATGTGGCCTTAGAACCCTCCCAACTACTGGGATTCAAATGCCCCCTCCACTGTCTATGAAGTAGACTCCCTCTACTTGCTTAGTGTTCTAATGTATTTCTTTAAAATAGAAAATATTTCTTTGTCCCAGAGCAATTTGACTGTTAACAAACTGCATATGCCTACAGGGCAGGTTCTGGAAGAGCCACCAAAGAGATTGGCACTGACATATAACCTCCCTAGTATGCACATAGGGGTTACATTTCTCCCTCCAGAACAGGGTCAGAGGCTCAAAATGGAAGCACAGGCTGGCCACACACTGCACCAGGGAGGGAGTAGGACAGGCTCCCTCAAGGCTACCATGTATGTCTCCTACCATTTTTAATTGCATTTTCTTATTTTTGCATTTGCCCATGTAATGCAATAGTTTATCTGTTTTCTGGAGTTTTTAGCAAGATGGATCTGGCAGCTTTTGTTAGTTGCTCAAAGATTCTGTGGGGGAACATTACTTAGGAGCATCTATGCAGTCTTCTTGGTCCCTTTTATAAGTACTGCATTGGATGAGTATGTTGAGCTGGTGAGAATTGCTATCTTAATAATACTGGGTATTCCAATTCATGAACATGGAATACCTTCCAATTTATTTATATCTTTAGTTTCTTTCAGCAATGTTTTGTAGTTTCAGTGCGTACTTGTTTTGTTAAATTTATTCTTAAGTATTTCATTCTTTTAGATAGTTTTGTGAATGGAATTGTTTTCTTGATCACATTTTTGAGTTATTCACTGCTAGTATACAGAATCAGCACATATTTTTGTATAGTGATCTTGAGATTATTTATTAGTTCTAATAGTTGGTTTGTTTGTGTGTGTGTATTTTTTTTTTTTTTTAGGATTTTCTGGATACAGGATCATGTTGTTGGCAAATAAAGACAGCTTTACTTTTTCCATTTCCCATCATGCATTCTATTTCTCTTTTCTTTTTTAGATTTTCTAAAGAACTGCTTAATGTCCTTTGATAGAAGCATTTTCTTGAGATACATTCACAAAACATACAATCCTTCCAAAGTGTACAATCAAGGACTCTCAGTATAATCACAGAGATGTGCATTCATCACCACAGTCAATTTTAGAACATTTTCATTACTCCAAAAAAAAAAACCCATACCCCTTATATCCTCCAATTGTTTACACTTGGTATTGATACCTTTGTTAGAGGTGATGAAAAAAACATTAAAAAAATATAGTTAACTATAGTCCATAGTTTGCATTAGATGTATTTTATCCTATACAACATCCTATTATCAACAACTTATAATAATGACATGTATTTGTTATATTTCATGAAAGAACATTCTTATATTTGTACTGTTAACCATAGTCATTGTCCACAACAGAGTTCATTGTGTTACACAGTCCCATGTTTTAACCTCTAACTTTCCTTCTAGTGACATACATGACTCTAAACTTCCCCTGGCAGCCACATTCACACACATAATTCAGTACTGTTAATTACACTCACAATAGTAGTGTGCTACCATCACCGCTACCCATTTCCAAACATTTAAAATCAACCTAAATAGAAATCCTTCACAAATTAAACATCAGCTTCCCATTCTTTACCATCATTCTGTCTTCTAGTAACTCATATTCTAGATTCAAACTCCATGAGTTTGCTTATTATAATTAATTCATATTAGTGAGATCATACAATATTTGTCCTTTTGTATCTGGCTTACTTTATTAAACATAATGTCCTCAAGGTTTATCCATGTTGTCGCATGCATCAGGACTTCATTCCTTCTAACAGCTGAATAATATTCCATCATATTATGTTTATCCATATTATATTTATCCATTCATCAGTAAATGGATACTTGCATTGTTTCCATCTTTGGACAAATGGAGATAATGCTGCTATGAACATCAGTGTGCAGATGTGTGTTTGTGTCCCTGTTTTCAGTTCTTCTAGAGGCAAGATTGCCATATCATACTGCAATTTTATACAAAGCTTCTTAAGAAAACACCAAACTGTCTTCTACAGTGGCTGCACCATCTTACATTCCCACCAGCAGTGAATGAGTGTACGTGTTTCACCACATCCTCTTAAACACTTGTTGTTTTCTGTTTTTTTTTTTTTAATAATACCCATTCTAGCAGGTGTGAAATGATATTTCATTGTGGTTTTTATTTGAATTTCCCTAATAGCTAGTGATGTTGAGCCTCTTTTCATGTACTTTTCAGCCATTTGTATTTCCTCTTTGAAAAAATGTCTATTCAAATCTTTTAACCATTTTTTCAATTGAGTTGTTTGTATTTTTATTGTTGAATTGTAGGATTTCTTTGTATATTCTGGATATTGAGTCCTTATTTTCTCCCATTGACTAGGCTACTTTTTACTTTCTTGACAAAGTCCTTTGAAGAAAAAAAGATTTTAATTTTTAGGAGGTCCCATTTACCTATTTTTTGAGTGTGGTTGCTTGTGCTTTGGGTGCAAAGTCTAGGAAAACACCTCATACCAAAAGATCTTGAAGATGCTTCCCTACATTTTCTTCTAGGAATTAATTCCTTTAAATGAGCCATATCTTCCTCTTTCTTAGTATGGCTTATAAATTTTTTGCTGATGTTTAGGCATCTGATTTTCTTGATGAATTTACTCTGAAGGTCAGTTTCCCTCTCTTTGCTAGGACTTAATTATTGATTGTCTTTGTGTTAAGCCAGACTAGTTCCAAAGGGCCCTGGGGAGTGGGTGAGAAAAGATGCCAAAAGGCCTTTTTCTCAGCTCTTCAAGGCTGCACTTTCCTGGCCCACCCATCGGATGGTGCCCTTCAGTAAACTGTTCCCCACAGACATAGTGAGGTACTGTCTCAAACCTTCATTCATCTTCTCAACCCATGTTAGTAGTGGGTTTAAGACAATGGCCGAGGTAGTTCCTGTCCGTGACTGTCTAGAATAGTAGCTGGAGGTAGAATGCTGTTATCTAAATTTGCTGATCAAAAGCACGATCAGTATTCGGCCTTGCCCTGCCTTGCTCTTGTGGAGGAGATTCTCTACTTCTTTCTCTGTCTGCAGGATGCCAGCCAGGGACCAGGCCCAAAACGGCCTGCTCCGAGGGTGGCAGATGGGCCCTGACCCCCCTGCAGCTCGAGTTACAGTTCTTTACCACAGTTTCTCAGTCTCTTTGTCCTGCTCCTCCCTGGATGCTCTGCAGTGCTTCACTGGCCTCCAGAGCCACCTCCAGAGCCCCACAGCAGTTGTTTCAGACAGTTTATACCTGTCTGCTAGCTGTATTTGGAGGAGGTATGAGTCCTGTAGCTCCTTACTCCACCATCCTCCTTGGAAGTTCTTATTTTTGTTTTTTTCTTCTTTCCTTTCCTTTCTTTTCTTTTTTCTTTTTTTTTTTTTTTTTAGCCTGATTTTTCTAACCAAAACCTTCATTACAAAATTGAATATAAGTTATTTAAGGAAGCAGAACCAACAGGAGGTGTGTGTGTGTGTGTGTGTGTGTGTGTGTGTGTGTGTGTGTGTGTGTGTATTATGTAACTATTATAAGATTTTTTTATAGAAATTCACTCTCACAACTGTGGCAATAGGCATTTCAAAATTTTGTAGGGAAGGCTGCAAGCTGGGAACTCCAATGAGGGTGTTTGATGAATTCCCCAGGAGAGGCTGGCTGGCTGAAGTAGAGATGGAAATTCTCCCTTCTGACTGCTGAAATAATCACTTCTCCTTTTAAAGCCTTCAACTGATTGCATGAGATATAATCTTTGTTGAAGGCAATCTCCTCCAGTTGATTTTAGATGTAATCAACCATTGATAAAATCAACTTACTGATGATTTAAATCCATGAAATATCCTCACAGTAACAAGCCAGTGCTTGTTTGACCAAACAACTTTGCACCATAACCAGGCCAAGTCGACAGGTGAACTTAACCATCACAAGTGACAAGAGCAGACAACCTTACATTGCTTTTTTTCTTAAGGGGATAGCATTTAGTCTTCACCATTAATTAGAATGTTAGTTGTAAATGCCTTTATAAGGTTGAGGAAATTCCCAGTTTAACCCTATTTTGTTGAGAGTCTTTATCATGAATGTGTGTGTATTGGATTTCAGCAAATGATGTGTCTACATCTATTGAGATCATTTTTTCTCCCCCTTAATAAAGGCAATTTTTTTAAATAATGAAAATTAAGAATCAAAAAGGCTTTGGCTATTTGTCTTCTACCTGTATCCTCACCTCCCACAACAACAAAAAATTAGCCAAAGAATAGTCACATAATACATTAAAATTTAATGGAAAATTCACAATTATGTATGCAATGCTGGGGAATAGACTGCTATGCTTCAAATTGTAATAAAGCCCAAATACTTTTTGTGTTCCTCTTAAATCATTTTCATTTATATCTCTCTTCAATTACAGAAATAGGAAATCCACAGGGATTTGTTTTCAAATCAGTTGATTGAAATCCATTTTAAGAGTCTTAACTGTAGTTGCAATACAACTTAAACTAAGCTGACATATTTTAAAATCAATTTTTAAAATGAATTTAAAGTTATAATTCCACAGAAGAATTTTTTAAAAGAAGCATAATCTTAGGTGCAATTTTTAACAGCAGATTTTAGAATTAGGTGTGATAAAGGAAATATGGGCAAGCAGAACTTAGCTGATTTGATGTTTCAAGTTTATGTTATTTAGAAAACAGTACAGTCAGTAACTTATGACCCAAATAAAGGTCTACATAAGTCTAAAAAAGCGACTTGAACTTAGTCCTTCCTAGGAAAGAAAAAAAATGAAATTCTTTCTTTTTTTTAAGATATACAGTTTCGTAACATTGATCAAAGTATCTTTGTTACAATGCTAATTAGGATGTGAAAACATTGGTGTTCTGTAGTGAGTATTTTGTATCCTAAAATTAAAAGCTAATATTTATTGAGAACCTTTTTAATTATAGGTACTTTACTGAAAGATTTAAAAGGATTGGCTACTTAATTTTTCAAAACAATTATCTAGAAAAAGCATTTATTAACTGTGTAACCTTGGTTAAGTTACATACTTAACTCCTAGAGTTTTGATTTCCTCACCTAAAAATTTTAAAATAATAGTAGCTTACTTCATAGTTTCCTAAAATAATGAAAAGACTCAGGAACTGTAAAGCATTTGGACCAACACCAGTCACATTATACACACTACATGGATCTTCTTCTGCTTTTATTATGAGTTTTGGGTCATGGTTGGTTTGTGTGAATCTGTCAATTACTATCATATTTTCTTAACCTACTGCTCTTCTTAAAGTATATATTACATTCTTCTTTTCCCTTGAAGCTCTTTTGCTTCTTGAATTTTATTTTGTTTGCTATTAATGTTATTACTCTGGCTGTATTTTTATTTGAATTTCCTGTTATTGCTCAGTCCTTTAATTTTAATCTTTGTTAGACCTCCTCTCTCCTGATTTAATACCCAGACCTCAGTTTGGAGAGATGTTGTCAAGGAACTAGTCAGGAGTGGGTAATGTATTCGTATTAATTATTTTCTACTTTCCACCCATACTTGATTCTGATTTCACCTTGATGCTACCCCCAAGTTCCTGAACTTCTGCTTCTATCAGTTAGGCTGCAGTTCTCCATGGGTCTAACACACTTACGTGCACATTGCAAGCAGAGGAATGGACTGTCCTTGTTCTGGAGTAGCTTTTCAAGGGTGCCTGAATAGTGACCAGCCTTTGAAGAGGGACAAAGTGTCACTCTTCAAAGCAAAGGATAGATCCTGCTTATATCCTTGGAAGGTAAAAGGAATGTCTTCTTTCAATACCTTATGACAGAGGATTTATGGATGATTTAAAATTAGTTATGCATTAGTCTTAACATAAAGTGTTTGACTTGTATATAATTTCCTCTCTAATCAACACAGTGATATTAAGCAGATCCAGAGGAAGCCTGTCATCACAGAGAAGAAAAACATGCATCACATTTGACAGACTGGAATATTGCAGCCTTATAAAGCATACAGGATGCTTTATAAAAATGCTACTTGATAGCAATGAAATTAATTTAAAATCTGCAGGCCAAAATATACACACATAGAAGAATAACTTCTGGCATGAACTAACAGAATGAATAATGAAGATTATAGTGCCAATTACTTAGGAGATAAAGAGAAACTTTAGAAAGTCTAGAGAACAATGCATTTTAAAAATACACATACATACATAGTTGAAATCTCACCTGTGAACAAAGATAAAGCACTTTTTAAAGACCGAAAATGGATTGAAGATTAATTTAATAATTTTTAGAAAAATTAACTATTTATATGAAAACAACATTAAATTACTTTGATATGAAATATTATAATTTCCAAAGAGGAGAGAACAGGACAAAATGAACTGCAATTAAAGGAGTAACTATTTATATTCATTTTCTAGATAATTACTTTATCTCAATAGAAGATAAAATCAGGGTTCCTACCAGATTTTGAGGTTTTTTTTTATCCTTTATAATTGTAAGGATGAAGTAGAATAATATACTGAGAAGAACATAGGCTTTAAAGCCATAAATAATTGTGTTTATTACATAGTTATGCAGTTTGTCTAGTTGTATGGATTTTGGTTAACTGTATGAAAGGTCTAATCCTCATTTCCCTCTTCTTTACAAAGGGGATAATGCCCATGAGATGCCCATGAGATAATTATGTTAAAGGCCTATTTTAAGGCTTAACACATGACAGAAACTTAATGATGTGCACAGTCTTTTATTAAGTGATATTCAGTACATGTTGATATTTTATGGAAGACCAGAGAATTTATTCAGAATTTTGCAATCCTACCAATTGCACAGTTTTCAACTATTAATAGGGCAGTATCTAAAGTTACACTCGTATCATAATGCATTGATGTTTTCAGTTGTTTTTCTGTAATTATACAATTCTGTGGAAATAGGCCTTTTAGTTTTCTGATTAGCTGGTAGGCATATGAGTCTAAATTCATTATAATGATGCTCTGACAAAATTGGAAAATTCTAATACAGGAAAGGATTCCTTCCCCCATAGACTATATATTATGGAAAAAAAATTCATCATGAAGTTTTAAAAATTCTCTTCCTAATATCCATCCTCATCTCAATTCATTTATTTGAAACTAAATATATGTTTTATTATATGTATGCATATATATACATGCATACATACATTGAAAATTGTGTACACACACACTAATATATATGTATATATATAGAGAGAGAGAAGAATGAGATATATATATCTACATCTATATCTAGTCTAATTTATCCCAGGTATATTTTTGGTATGCTTTCTTTTTGGATAATAATTCCTTATTGGAATGCATTATTATTTCATTGAATGAATATATAACAATATACTTCTACATGCTATTTAGCATAATTTTTAGAGTTATTGTTCTTCAAATTGAGGTAAGTAGAACATTGCTATTATTTCAAACATATTCCTCAGTGTAACTTTTCCTTCAACTGGCTGTTACATTTCCATCTTAAGATTAGAATCCCAGTGTGTGACTGTGATATTTTATGTGAGACTATGTTGAAGACACTTTCTAAACATTCCCTTAATGAGTTCTGCATTATGATGATCTGGGTGAGGTGCTGAGTTCCTGATGCACATAGCAAAATTCTCTATGAACTTGCCAAAGGTGTTACACAGAATAATGATTAATACAGGTAAATACTGATTAGCAACTCTAACGTAAAATGTGCATTTTTGAAATATATTTTGCATGAAACCATTGTCATATTGAGATATTCCTTAGCATCATTTTATCTGGAGACATTTCAGATAAATACTTCTAGATTTTTAATGTTACAATTAAATACTTTTGAAAAACTATAAAACATTGGAAAATAACAATTATTGGAGAGGATGTAAAAAAATTAGAACTCTAGTACATTGTTGGTGGAAATGTAAAATGGTGCAGTCACTGTGGAAAGCAATATGGTGGTTCCTTGATATTTTAAATATAGAATTACCATATGGCCCACAATTCTACTTCTAAGTATATACACAATGAAAGTGAAAACAGGATCTCAAACAGACATTTGTACACTAATGTTTATAGCATCATTATTCACAATAGCCAAAAGGTAAAAAAAAAAAAACCCAGTGCCTATCAAAAAATGAATGGATAAACAAAATGTAGTACATTCAGACAATGAAATAGTGCTCGGCCATAAGAAATAATGAAGTTCTGACATGTCCCAACATGGAAGAAATTGAAAACATGCCCAGTGAAATAAGCAAGGCACATAAGGTAAATATTGTATGATGCCATTTCTAAGGGGTGTCTATAAATGGAAAATCTTCAGAGACAGAAAGTGGATAAGAGGTTACCAGTAGGAAGGGGAAGTGTGTGTTCCATGGATAAGCAATGGGTGTAAGCAAAATTAATGTTTTAAATGTTAAAATATGGAACACGATAACAAAACACAGATCTTTAATTTGGGAAGATGACCATGATTTACTGTGTTCATGCAACTTGAAAGAACTAAGAATTACATATTCCTATTAACCAAATTAGGCAATCTCAATCTAAATGATAAAATAAAACTATTTTCCTAAATTCCCCTGTTACCTCCAAGTAATAAAGAGAAAAATTCATGTATTCTTGAGAACTTTTATGTTTTAAAGTTGAAATTTCCTTTTAAATATAATAAAACAGAATTTTGACAAATGCTGAGGCAATTACAGTATCAGGAGTACAGAAAGTTATCCCATATATTAGCAATCATTTCCCATCACTGCCCTGGGGTGGCTGTATCAAGGTCAACGCTAAATTCCATACTATTATATTTAATGGTCACAATCTCTTCTGTATTAACCTCTGAGCAGCATTCTACACAAGTAACCCTTCACCATTTCTGAATCATTTCAAGTGTGGTCTCTATTCCTACAGTGCAACTAAGCTAGAAATCAATAATATAGGCATTACTAAAAAAAACTCCATGTTTAAATAATTTTAAAAAATGCTACTATATAATGTGTGCAGGTGAAAGAAGAAGTCACAAGAATCACAATGAAATTTAAAATAACATTTTTGAAACTACATTATAATAAACATAGTAAATATCCTAGCTTATAGGATGAAATTAAGTCAGTGCTTTATTCTTAAATGTATGTATTTGAAAGAAGGAACTAATTAGTCTTAAATGTATAGGTTTAAAAAGAAGAAAGTGAGAATATCAGTGTTAGTACAGTCTATCTCAAGAAGTTAAAAGAAAAGGGAAATTTAAAAATTAACAAAGAAAAAGTAAAAAAATAATGAAGACAAAAGCACAAGCTAATAAAATATAAAATAAAAATGCAATTGAAAAAATGACAAAAGACAAAAGTTGGATATTTAGTAATATCAAATAGTCAATAACCAGAAACTGAAGGAATAAATGCACAAATAAATGGTATCATGAGTAAAATATGGGACATCATAATAGATCCAACAGTTATAAAACCTATAATAAGGTGAATAATCATCAGTTAATACACTTAAATATTAAGTTGAATTGGACACATGCTGAGAATATGTCCTTATTAGAATTGAAAAAAAGAAGAAATAGAAATTTCAAATAATCCAATCGTATTGCAGAAGTGGAATTTTTTTTAATCTTATCTTCCTACAAATAAAAAAAATTACTCTCATATATTAATGGAGAAATTTCACTAATTTGATTCAAATACCTTTAGATAACAGAAAGACAACCAGCATTCCCCAATTTATTTTATGTGCCCAGCGTTACCAAATCATCTTAAGAAAAGTTACAAGCTCTTCCCATTCATAAACATAATTGTATAAAGCTTAAGCATTGTAGCTGCAAAATTAATCTGGGAATATATTAAAAAGTATAATTCATTACAACAAAGTTGGTTTGAATCCAAGAATTAAATGGAGTTTAAACATTCAAAAATCAGTTTTATTCATAACACTGAAAAAATACGCTGAAAATCATATGCTTAAAATAATTTAATAAAATTCTGTATCAATTAAAGAGAAAATACTGAAGAAATTAGTGATCAAATGGAGTTTCCTTAATCTGATAAAAGGTACCTACAAAAATATCTATAACATAAATTATTCTTATTACTCTTATTTCCAATGTGCAGATGAAGCAATAGCTTTTCCATTTCTGGAAAGTACACTGTTGGGATTTTGATTAGGATTGCATTAAATCTGTAAATTGGTTTAGGTAGAATTGACAATTTAGCAAAATTTAGTCTTCCAATCCATGAACATGGAATGCGCTTCCATTTCTTTAGGTCTTCTTTAATTTCTTTTAACAATTATTTGTTGTTTTCTGTGTACAAGTCCTTTACATCATTGATTAAATTTATTCCTAGATATTTGATTCTTTTAGTTGCTATTATAAATGGCATTTTTCCTTGATTTCCTTCTCAGATTGCTCATTACTAGTGTATAGAAACACAGCTGATTTTTGCATATTCATCTTGTACCCTGCCACTTTGCTGAATTCATTTATTATCCTCTAATAACTTTGCTGTAGATTTTTTGGAACTTTCTATTTGTAGAATCATGCCATCCCCAAATAGTAAAATTTTACTTCTTCCTTTCCTATTTGGATCATTTTATTTCTTTTTCTTGCCTAACTGCCTAGGCTAGAACTTTCAGTACAATGTTGAATAACACTGGCGACAGTGGGCATCCTTGACTTGTTCCATATCATAGAGGGAAAGCTTTCAGTCTTGCACCATTGAGTATGACGTTAGCTGTGGGTTTTTCATATATGCCTTTTTTCCTGTTGAGTAAGTTTTCTTCTATCCCTAATCTTCCAAGTGTTGTTTTTTGTTTGTTTGTTTGTTTGTTTGTTTAATCAAGAAAGCATGCTGGATTTTGACAAATGCCTTTTCTGCATCAATTGAGATGATCATGTGTTTTTTCCCCCTTCATTTTTTTAATGTGGTATATGGCATTAATTGATTTTCCTATGTTGAACCACCCTTGCATACCTGGGATAAAACCCACTTGATCATGGGGTATAAATGTGCTGTTGAATTCAGTTTGCAAGTATTTTGTTGAGGATTTTTGCATCTTTATTTATAAGATAAATTGGTCTGTAATTTTCTTTTCTTGTAGTGTCTATATCTGGCTTTAGTGTTAGGGTGGTTTTGGCCTCATAGAAGGAGTTTTGTAGTGTTTAACTCCCTTCCATTTTTTTGGAAGAGTTTGAACAGGGTTGGCATTATTTCTTCTTGGAATGATTTGGTAGAATTCATCTGTGAAGCCAACTGGTCTGGGCTTTCATTTTTGGGGGAGATTTTTGATGACTGATTCAATCTCTTGTAATTGGTCTGTTGAGGTCTTCTTTTTTTTCTAGATTTAGTGTAGGTTGCTCATGTGTTTCTAGGAAATTGTCCGTTTCATTTAGGTTGTCTAATTTGTTGGCCTACGGTTGTTCATAGCATCCTCGTTTTCCTTTTTATTTCCCTGGGGTTAGTAGTAATGTACTCCTCTCATTGCTGATTTTATTTGTATCATCTTCATTTTTCTTTGTCAGTCTAGCTAAGTGTTTGTCAAGTATATTGATTTTTTGAAAGAACCACCTTTTAGAGGTGTTCTCTCCATTGTTTTTGTTTTCTATTTCATTTATCCCCACTCTAATCTTTGTTATTTTCTTCCTGTGGCTCACTTTGGATTTAGTTTGCTCTTCTTTAATTCTTACAGTTTTGAAGTTAGGTTTCAGATTTGAAGTCTTTCTTCTTTTTTAATGCAAGCATTGAGAGCTACAATTTCCCTCTCAGCACTGCCTTTGCTGCATCCCTTAAATTTTTTTTGTTGTGTTTTCATTTTCATTTATCTCAAGATAATTTTTAATTTTGCTTCTTATTTCCTCTTTAACCCATTGGTCATTTAAGTGTATGTTGTTTAATTTCCACATGTTTTTGAATTACCTTTTTCTTCCTCTGTTATTGATTTCTAGCTTCATTCCATTTTGGTTAGAGAATATACATTACATGCTTTCAATATTTTTTTAATTTACTGAAAACTGTTTTGTGACCCAACATATAGTCTATCCTGGAAAATTTTCCACATACACTCAAGAAGAATATGTATTCTGTTTCCATTGGGTAATGTCTTATTTTTTTTTTTTTTTCATGCTTTGTGTGCTTCTAAAACTGGAATATTTGGGGGGAAAGTCTAACAGAAACCTAAGTTCAATCAAAAAAGATACTGCTGAGTATTGTGCCCTCTCTGTTCGACTAGGATCATATTGGCATCAAATTAAACACAACAAGTTTTACACAGCACATATTACCCTGATTTAATAAAGGGCAGAGGATAGACAACAGCACGACATACATAGTGACAGGGTGATGGAGCTTTTGTTACCCAGTTGCTCTGTATCTGGAATGTGCAGGAATCCGAGTGGTGAATACATATTAGCTCAAGAGAACCATCAGCACCTGGTGACTTTCAGTTTTATGCCTAGTTAGTAACTGTTTCAGTTTGCTAAAGCTGCCAGAATTCAATATACCAGAAATGGGTTGGCTTTTTCAATGGGGATTTATTAGGTTGCAAATTTGCAGTTCTAAGGCCATAAAAATGTCCAGATTAAGGCATCAAGAGGTCAACACCTTCTTGAGGAAAGGCTGATGGCATCCTAGGTTCCTCCGTCACATGGGAAGGCACATGGTGACATCTGATGGCCCTTCTTCTCCTGGCTCTGCTCTCAAAATGGCTCTCTCCATTTCTGTGGGTCCTTCTCATTTCTCTAGGGCATTTTCTTTCTTAGCTTCTGTGTACTCTTTCTAAGATGTCTCTGCCTTTTATCCCCTTGTAGAGGACTCCAGCAAGGGGGTTAAGATCCCTCTTGAATGGGTGGGGTCACAACTCCATGGAAACAACCTAATCAAAAGGTTCTACCTACAATAAGTCTGCCCCCACAAGACTGGGCAAAAGAACATAGGCTTTTCTGGAGTACGTAACAGATCTAAACCAGCGAAGTAATTTAGCTCCAAAAGTCAGTGTACAATTCCTTGAGAGTTTTCTTACTAGCTCCCGTTCCCCAGGCCAGCAGCATCACCTCACTACTGGTTACCAATTGCTTGAAAACTTCAACAGCAAAGTACAGATGCTCGGTCTGGCATGCAGTCCTTGGTCTGAAATAAGGTATACTCCTAAAAACTCCATGGTTTATTGTTGCAAGAATTTGAACTTTAATCCCAAGGATGTATATTTTAATACAAATCAGTTAAGAAGAAGACAGACTAAAAGTCAAATATATTTCTTAAAATTTAATTCAGATTTTATCTCGTGACTTATATAACATAAATATTTGTTACATGTAGGAGCAATACTGTTTAAGGTTTTTAAAATGATTTCCCATTTATAAGAAATAATATTTTTCTGGAAAAGTCATGCAAATAGACCTTTCAATTTCACTATTGTATAACTTAACTCATTAACATGGAGGCAATATATAAGCTTCACCCCCCATCTGGTGACAACTCCACCTAATTATAGGTAAATTACCTAAGAATTAAAAAATCTCTAGGGAGTAGACCTTGTTCAAACAAAATTATTCACTTATGATAAACTGTAAAAAAGGAGATGTGAACCATGTAGCATTCCTATTGCTGGTAATCAAAAGACTGAACTAATTTATTATTGAGGTCAAGACAAAGACTAGAGCCATTGTGAAGTACTTTAGACACGAATATAAAAACTCTTTCTGATTTGTGGATTCAACTTAAAATGTGACATGCATTCAATTGTTTCTATACTGTCTCTGTAAATAATATTTAAATAGTAGTACAATAGTACTTTTAACTAACACTGCTTTTCTACAACTCTCAGTTACCTTTTAATACAATTTAGGGAGTATAAACTAATTAACTTTTATCATGATTTCCCACAAGCAATAGTTATATTCAAATGCAGTATTAGATTGTATCTTTTGCTATATGTAGAAGAAAACTGCTTGCACCATTTTATAGTATTTATTGTAAAGGAATTTCTGAAACATGTACTTATAGTGCCTTATGTACATAAAAATCCTTCCCTTCATTTTAGATTTATACATGTTGCATTTGCAAAGCCAGTCATTATTTTTTTTTTTTTTGTTCCAAATGATCACTAAATGTACCAGCCTTTGAGCTTGAAACTTCATTTTTACCCCATAGTAATTCTCTTAATGGCTACTAGGATTGATTGTAATAGCAGGCATGCCTTCCATTAATATTATGCAAAAGTAAAAGCAGTTTTGGGCAGGTTCCCGAATAGAATTCATCTGATTAAATATGCATTTTTGATTGCTGACTAACCTTCTACAACCTTTACTGTCTTTCATTTGCCATTAAGATTAATCTGCCAGTATAGCAGATAAAATAATAATCTGAATGATTCTGCCCTGCATTACTTCATCTCATCTATGAAATCAGATAAAACTGTTATTTTACTCTTTTATGGATGTATGTGTGACCAGAAAATTACTATCCAGTAGGAAAGAAAACCTATTGCAATCCAGTGCATTAGATCTGGTTTTGACATGGATTACAAGATACATCTTCATACTTTATATCCATTGTTAGAAAAGAGCTCTCTTCTGGAGAAGAGATTCTCAAAAAGAGAATCTCAGAAAAGTATAACAAAGGGTAACACATAATTTCCTTTGAACCTCTTCTGTCCTTCCATCCATCCATTCAATAATTTTGAAGTCCTGTTTACTATCAGTGTACTTCTACTGTGCAGAAGATTAGACATATATGAAAAAGATGTGATAGGTATAGTTCTATTTTCCTTTTGTAGAGTGGCATTCTCAAATATGTACATCTGCACAATGTTAGTGCCCAGGGTAATATACAGTTATGTTGTTTAAGAAATGAAATTTTGATAATGCTGTGTATGTTATCACTCCTATAGATGCATGGTTGTTGAAAACATATTAAAATTCTTGATAAATTCTTCAGAAAATAAATCAATTTAACCCATTTTCAGCACTGTATTTATTAAACCTCTTTTCCCATGGAGCCCTTCTCCATGAAACAAAGTTTAACACTACAGTGAATTGTGACCTGTAGGACATATCCTGAGAAATGCTGTGATAGAGTTCACTGTTTAGTCAACGTTTGGTTGGTTGTTTTTTTCATTCTGGTAGTGACTAGAGACAGACGCATTGTTTCTAGATGTGACATCAAAACAACTTGGAAACAAATGAGTAATGTATATTCTGTTTTTCAATATACATTTATGAATGATGATTTTCAAGAAAATGTAATGTTTGTGATTCAGACAGATGTATATAACATGTACTCTTATAACAATAGGAAGATTTAAAATCTACCTGAAAACGTATATTCCAGAATAACTTTTAAAAATGTACAAAGTGAGTTTTAGGTGGTTTAAATTACATTCTGTGACACTGTAATAATGTGCCACAAGCTCAATGCAGACCTGCTGAGCCCTATAATTTATTCTTTGGATCATATGGGCCTTGAGTCCTCAAACCCAGATGAAGGCCACAAGGCAATGCTGCCCTCACCAGTTAGCCATTGTGAGCAATCTCAAAGCCCCTTTCATCCCAAAGAAGCTGATAGCAAATACCTCTTCTTTTCAATTTTATTGATTATGTCATGGCTCTGTGGTTTCCTAAAGGATAGTGGGTAGCAATTCAAATTAGAAGAGGATTTTTCCTCTGATCAATGCTACAGTTAATTCAAATTTAATGAAAGGAGAGAAACAATCCTACATACAGTTGGGTGAGTTACGTAAAAAATCCTATTTTATTCCAGAAATAAAAACTAATAATAATTCTTGGCATGGAATTTTACTAGTGTTTTTAGTTATATTATTAGTAAATGTCATAGACAATGTTTCAGCTTCAGTCATGTTCCATTAACATAAAAGATCAACAGATATTTGAAGTTTCAAACACAATAACTCAAGTTCTTTAGCTCAGAAACTTTTGTTGAAACCTAATATTTATTTGCCTCCTATCCTAAAACAGAAGTAGATTTATCTATGTTCTGTAGGACACTAAACATTCCAACACAGTTTGTCCTCTTTAAGATGTTTGCCTGGAATGCATCTGACACTGTGCCACTTGATCCTGTCTCTAGCAGCTCCTGCTTTTCAGGGAGACTTTTTATAACCCAAAATGCCACTGACTGTCAGCATCTAATGAATAATGTATTACAACTGCCCAAATGCCTGCTAAGAGACTCATCCATTCAAGACTAACTTCTAATGTCTGAACAAAATGCTTCTCAATATAGAACACTCCCCTACTTAGGCTGGCTCAAAAAGCAAATCATTTGTGGTTCACAAAGTTTCAAATACACTTGTGAACATCAACATTCTTTAATGGCTATAGAAATGGTAGATTATGTTTTAATAAAACTATATGATTTATAGCCATGCTTAAGCCTCCTGGTGTCTAATTTAAAATATATATCATTTAAAATTTTTAGTGTGACTTTAATACACAACACACTCAGACTGAAATAATCCTTGGTAAGGAATTATTCTCTAACATATGTGTGTGTGTGTGTTTGTGCATGTGTCAGAGAGGATTTGGAGGGCAACATACCTGATTTTGCACTTAAGTACAGCAGAATCACGATTGCTATAGTATAGTAAGGCCTACCACAAATCAATTTCTCTCTATGGGAATGCCTGGGGCAATTTTTAAACTGAGCTTTTTAAGAAAGAAATAGTTTAAAATAGATGAATCCTTGTCTTTGAATGAGACATATGTGTTTTACTCTATAATTAGGCAGATACATGTGTACATGTCCATGTATGTGTGTGTATGTGTGTATGGACATATATGTGTGCATATATGAATATACATGTACATTCTGCTGTAAGTCTCCAGTTCCTCTTTATTTGCCAGGTAAAGCTTCTAAAAGAGTTTCTGTTGATCTTGCATCCCCCTGTTTTTTCAAATTATCAAAGACCTGCTGATCTTTTTCTATGACTCCATACTATTTTCCTCCCTTCTATCTTTTTCTAACATCTTCAGTCTCTGCTTATGAATATTCTCATACAATTTTTATCTATTGATTCCTACAGAAGAATATGTAATCTAATAAACCTTCAAAATATACAGTATCACTTACCTATTAGACAAGAAATGTTCTCTTATTCTCTAATTTATAGTCTCTCAATTTATGTGTTGCATTTTATCAATATGTTGTGTACCTCATTGCAGTGATGGGTGTATTTTTGAATTCTGCTTCAGGGATAACTTTCTGACTGTACTTCACGTTGAAAGCATAGTTCACAATTGAAAAGAAATGTTGAAACTTTTCTATAAACTTTCAAGCAGGAAGATTAAAGTCCTGGTTGGAGTTCGGGGATCTTTCTGACTTTCTATCTTTCTGATTTCCATGTGAGTTATTCTTTGGACTATATACACACTAATCATTTTGAGTTAGAATGCCCTAGATTAATATATAATTCATGCTATTTTTATACTGGAGAATTTTATGCAATCTTCACTAAGTTTCTTAAAATCACTACATGACTATACTATTTCATTTCTTAAAAATTCAAATATACATACATGAATTGTAATTGAAACTGCACATTTTAAATATGTTTAAAATGTTTTACGGGATTAAATGTTTGTATTTTACAGAAGGAAATTGACTGTATGTACCAAGTGCCTTTACATGTTTATATTCTGTGATCCATTACTCCATTTCTAAGTTTTTCAATAGAAATGATGAGACAGCAAAAATCTGTGGAAATAAAATTTCATCCTAGTTCTTTTTATGAGCACACAGATTGTGAACAATATATATTGTCTTTACACACAATTCTCCTTGTGGGAATTTTTAACAAGTTATGATGCATTTACATTACATGATGAAATTTTTGCATCTATCAGATTGTTTTGTTCTGGGTGATTATCAGTCTGAGACAATTACCATTTTATAATGTAATGCAATGGAATAAGTTTCAAAATTGTTTGTGTGATATGTTCCAACCTATGTAAAGTATGCCTAGCACATATACGAAGTAAATATTTTAACTGTGGTTGCCTACTGGTGGTGGATTATATGCATTTAAAAAAATCTTGTTAATATATGTTATAAAACATACATATTTACAAAATTGACATCTCACTTTCATAATCAGAAAAAAATGTTTCAAATACTTTTATAAAAAATAGTGTTAAGAAAGTTCTTATCATCATCCATTGTGAACTAACAGCTAAATTGGTTCATTAATGACTTTCCAAATTACAAGCTCTAACAGCTAAATTGGTTCATTAATGACTTTCCAAATTACAAGCTGAAAGAAACATTATGGGAGATTAGAGCCCAGAAAAAGGTGATGGAGCTTCAAGGAATGGTTTCATTAGCTGACAAAAAAATAAAGCTAAACAAACCCTTCAAGATTACACTCCCTCTTCTCCTTATTTAATACTTGAAGTCAGGTTTGTATGAATGTGAGTTGAATAAGAAAAATATCAAATAAAGCAAATGCTCAAAGGATTGGTAAATAAAAGTCATTCAGAAATGTGGAGATCTGTACCATTTATTCATCAAATATTTATTAACCAACTTTTTACGTTCCTGGCACAGCAAGATACAAAAGAGAGAGCTAACTGTAGAATACTTAATCATCCATCCTCAAATAGTTAAGAATGAAGTTCAACAAGAATTAAATTCTCCCTTTCCTCTTCAACCTGAAATAAATATTGTAGTATGCAAAACCTTTTCTGTTACATTGTCTTTTTCATGTCTCTGAGGCATTGCAGCTCCTGAAATGGAAATACATGAGAGTTGACATTGAGAAGCAAGTTTCTTGGAACTTTTCTGCATGTACTAGACTTGACCTTGAAGGGAAACAGTCATATAAAGACAACTTAAGTTATTTTACCCTTAAGGTGGTTGTTTTCTGCACGGTTTTATTTGTACCCCATGCACATATTGACATAATTATATCAGAGATACTTTCAGATCTCTGTACATTAAATTGTCAGAATGGAGCAGCAAATTTTTTTTTATTGCCAAGAGGGATATGTGATGATGTTGTTTCATGTCTTTACCTCCTACAGAATCACAGATTTAGGGAAATTTCTTCTTAACCAAAAAGCTCATGAGGAAAAAAATCTACCAAAACATACCTAGGTATCTTCTGCAATTATTTTCTAGCATTTAGCAAGAATGAATGATGATTTGAAAAATGCTTTTAAAACCCTCATGAATCAAGCCTAATAGAGATGGGGGTCAGTGAGCTAAATATAGTGTCAGAACAACACTCGTGAAATTCTTTCATTGTTAGGACACAACTGATACTGTGGAATCTGCTTCTGATTTGAACCTTCCCAGAATCAATATTTATGTCTGAGTTCTTTAATATATAGCATTCTCTCAATTAACAACTCATAACAACAGGATCAGTATTGATACTTTAATAAATGACTTTTATTAATCATTACTTTTAAATATGTCACAGTGTGAGCAAATCAAGAGCATTTGATCAATTGTTTATAAGAGGTGGCAGGTTTGATACCTATTAAAATGTGTCTAGGAAATATTTGAGATTGAAAACATTTATTGGTTCTAAAACGTAAAATGAAAAAAAGTGAATAATCAGAATTAATTTTGATTTATTTTGCCTAATGATTTCAGATAAATCACTGCCAATTTTAAATTAAATGTGTTATTTCTTAGAAAAGTAAAATTAACTTGCAAAATTATAAGAATGACTTCAAACGTTTAATATGTATAATATCATTTTTAATGTATATTGTGGATTGGGGCTTACAAAAGTAAGATTTCCTGAGCTTAAGGAAGACATTGAAATGTTTCTGAAAGCTCTCCTTCAATTCTTAACTGTATTTGTAGGCAAAAGATGCTAGTTTAACATAATAGAAATTGCTGCAAATTTGCTACTTAGTAACTATGATAACTATGATTTGGAATAGGCTACAAAAATTATCTAAACTAATAGGTGTTGTAAGGAAAGCTAATACCTTAATGCTTGGTTTGTCTGAATATGATCAATAATGTTAATTGCCCTCCCTCAGCTCATCCCCATAATGTACATTATTAGCACTCAGAGGTTTCCAGAAGTATGGGTGGCGGGGGGTGGGAAGGGAAAGAGTGAGAGAGGGAGTGAGAGAGGTACTAAGGCAATTTATTATTGATTTCCAAGTGTGGGAATAAAAAGTCAAGTGATTCAGAATTGATTATAATGAAAACCAACAATCAATCTCCTGCCCCACCTCCTCTCATCCGCACTCCTGAAGCAGAGAGCCAATCATTTTTAAGCCTTGCAGGTTTTGGGCCCCTGGTGATTAGCCCATTTGTGAAATAATTATTTATCAACTTGACATTAACATTCTATTTTCTGCTTTGATAAATAAGAATATGCCCACTTCCCTTCCAAGTTTCCAATATTATTAGATGACTAGTCTGTTTTCCAGAGGGCACAACAGTAATCTAAAAAAAATTTTAAAAATTAAAAAAATTTAAAAAAATTAAAAAACCCATATTAGCACAAAACAAAAGAAAAGCCACTCAGTTATATGGTTCTAGTCCCACAGACACTGTCTAGTAGTTTCTCATTTTTTGAAATGAGGACATTAGCATTGTCATGCTCTCTTTTACATGCTCTCACTTCCACCTCCCTCTTTCCATTGGTTGCAAGTGCCAGGCCTTTCATTGCCAAATTTGATATCATTTGCATTATTTCTATAACTGTATCACTATCATTAAATCTGCGAATTCTTTATAAGGTGAGCCAGGTTGTAACCAAAGGCCTTTACAATGTTCTGACCATTTAAATATTATTAACCGAAGAGTGAGCATTTACACTAAAATTACATCTTTAAAAATGTCTCACTTCATGAAGAATATTACTAGTATTGATTTAAAATGCATTCTACCACCTCACATTCTAACTACCTTTACTACCTTTATTAACTGTACAAGTTTGTACAAGTCAGTCAGACACTGGTCTGTCAAATCATTATCACAGTCATGCCCTAACCACCAAATAGATTTGTCTCTACCAGAGCTGTCCATCAGCTTTCTCCAACATCAGAAAAGTATTTAACTTTCCAGTTTTTCTTGAGTGGAAAACTTGTTGTGTGAATTTCATGTCTTTACATTTATTGATTTCCTCTATTATTTTGCTGTAGCCCATTCTCATTAGGCCATTGAATGTAAAATCTCTGAGGTCTTGCAAATCTAAAAATGTGTTTATTCTTCCTCTGTTTAACTGATAGTTGAATAGACATAGAAGGCTAGATTGAAATCTGTTTCTCCTCAGAACTCTGAAGCCTTGTTTCATCACCTTCTTTATCCATTGTCACTAACAGTGTGGTACAAGGCCTATTCTTCTTCCTTTGAAGGCAACCTTTTGTGTGTTTTTGTTTGACTGATTATTTGTTTTGTTTTTTTTGTTTGTTTCTTCCTAAAAGCTCTTAAGGTCTTTTTATATTTCATATTCTAAAATATCAAAATATGTCTTTGTATATGTGTGTGTTTGTGTATGCTCAATTCATTCAGCTGATAACTCAGATGTTTTGTCTAAAAACTGTTTCCTTCTGCAGTTTCAGGAATTATGCAGGAATTATATTTTAAATATATTAAGTATTATATTTTAAAAATAATTTAGCCACTCCAATATCTTTGATCTCTTTCAATAACTTCTAAGAGTCGGTTATTGGGCTTCTTAGCCTAATCCTCCACGTTGAAATATCCTTCCTTTTATATTCTTCTCCTCTAGTCTCCTTCTCTTATTTTCATCTGACATTTGGGAAGATTTATTTGGCTTTTTCTCCACTCTTACTGTTACATGTTTTGTCAAATGTGTGTATGTATGTATTTTTTAATTTCCAAGAGATATTCTTTTTCCACTCATTGTTTGCTTTACATAACACCATGCTCTTATTATTAATATTTTTTTCACAATTGAAGAACCTTGGACATGAGTGTAGCTTTTTATTTATGCAAATTTGATTTAAAAGCATGTTTATTTCATTATGGTAATTTATTATTCTGTTACCCATTCCTGCATACAAAGATAATTAGATCTATAAGTACTGAGCACTGTCCTAGTTCACTGCTACTGGCTCTAAAATTTAGGGCAGTCATTTAACTTCCTTGTCCCATTTTCCACAATGATAAAAAAATAGAGATAATAATTCTTTCCCTAACTCACCAGGCCCAATATTAAAATCCAATGTGAAACCTCATTAAAAGCATTTCATGTTGTATAAATGCAAGTTATTGTTTCTAGAAAAAAATCTCTATGGCAGAATTGTTGGAAAATCTGGAAAAATAAAGTCATCAGTTGACTTCTATTAAAGGACTATGGTAAATCACCAATGGCTATTAAACATCTGTGGAAGGAGAGCTTACTGGTCATGTTCCAATCACATCTTATCTGGTTAGTCAGTAACAGAATTTGGTAGCCAAGGAAGTAGTAATGGCATCCTATAATAAATGCTATATTTCAAAATTATTTAAGCTACATATTCCCTTTTTGTATGTGAAAAGGACAGTTTGTCTCATGATTTACAAATAGTAATAATGTCACCATTGTGACTTTTTCTAAAAAATAAGAATAGTGAAATATATCCTTTTGAGTAACCCCCATTATGGGCCCTCAACAGTTTCTGTAGATTATGTGGTGGCATGTATTGTAGCTTGTGGCTCAGTAAGATCTCTGTAATGTTTTAATTGTCATTAAACATTGAGATAGAAGATACATGACCCCATTAAAGTCAAGAAGCTACAGCTAACTTGGTTTTGTGTTACTATCTTCTAAAAATGTGTTTTGCTAACAACATACATATCTGCCATGATGATCATATCACATCACTATAATCATAATTTAATGGAATGGAAGCTTACGAGCTTTAAGGGAAGCAGTGTTTGAATTGTTTGTTCTAAATTGGAGCATGCTACTTGATTTAGTTTCCTTTGAGACCACTAAGGAGATTTGCTATAATGATTGAGGCCTTGGACTTGGAAATCTAACTTTCTGGTTTCAAAACTTGGCTCTGCTACTTATTTGTCTGGCCTGGGAAAGTTCTTCAGTTCTCTGTCAGTTTCCTAGACTTTTAAATTGGAGCAGTAGTCATATATACCTCTTAGAGTTGTGATAAGGACTAAATGTGTCAATACATATAAAGTACTTACAACAGTAAGGATACGGTGTTAGCTGCTATTAGCATTATCATTACTGCCACAAGATTTTTATTTCTAAAATATTCCACAAATATGTATTGAAACTTAAGCTAAGGTGTTACACAGTAAGGGTATTATAAGTCTCACATTTGAGTAAATTTTTGTAATTGCTATTATTTTTAAACATCTTATTTAATCTCATAAAAATCATGCAATTTAACTATTAGTCCATTATATATACATGGTCCGTTAAATATACATTGTATATACATAGTAAGTTCTGTATCATTAAATTTCAGTGAACTAACATAATAAAATACTTTGAACCAATCAGTTCAAAGTTTAAATTTTTTTTATTTTCATTTTTAATTAGATGTCTTATTGAATAAAACTGCTCTGTGCCAGGTATTGTTTGTAAGAACAATGACATAATGGCAGAAGTATAAAATGGATAACAGAAAAGGGGATTTAAATTCATTATTAAATGTTTATTTTGTTTAAATTAGGTAATGCATTTACATGCTTTAACTTTTAAAATTATAAAGGTAAATACAATGAAAAGTATTCTACTATTCTATATCCTGCAATACAATTCCATTTGCAGAGGTAACAATGTTTCAATCTCTTATGTACATTTCCTGAGATATTTTAGGCACATAGAAGCAAATGCATTTTTCATCCCTTTTCATGCAAATGGAAGCACATTAAATACACTTTTCTGCCTTTTTTCATCAAAAGCTATATTTTGAATCTAGTTTCATATCAGGATATAATGTACTTCTTTTTATCAGTAGTTCTTAGGGCTTTGTTGCATGGCTGTACTTAGTTAATATCACCAGGCCATCGCTGGTGAACAGTTTATTGTTAATAAACTTGTTATTATAAAAAATGTTGAATAAATACCATTACATAATTGAAATGAATCTACTTAAATTCATAAGTATATGATAAATTTTCAGTTGATTTGCTAGATCAAAGGGTAGATATATTTGCAATTAATTTTTAAAGAACTTTTAAGATTTCATTTTTTTATTTTTTCAATTTAATTTTATAGAGATTGTTCACATACCATATAATAATCCAATGTGTACAATCAGTTGTTCATGGTGCCATTATATAGTCATGCATACAGCACCATAATTTTTTTTTCAATTTTCAGCACATTTTCATTACTCCAGACAAGAAATAAAAAAAAAGAAAACTCAAATCCTCCCATACCCCTAACCACCTGCCCCCATTATTGACTTATAGTATTGATGCAGTACATTTGTTACTGTTGATGAAAGAATGTTAAAATACTACTAACTGTGTACATAGCTTGCAATAGGTATATTTTCCCTATATACCTCTCTATTATTAACTTCTAGTTACAGTGTCATACATTTGTTCAAGTTCATGAAAGAGATTTCTGTTATTTGTACAGTTAATCATGGACATTGTCCACCACAAGTTTCACTGTTTTATACATTCTCATCTTTTAACATCCAACTTTCCTTCTGATGACACAGGTGACTCTAAGCTTTGCCTTTCCACCACATTCACACACCATTCAGCACTGTTAGTTATTCTCACAATAAAGTGCTACCATCACCTCTGTCCATTTCCAAATGCTTAAGTTCAACCTAGTTAAACATTCTGTTCATAATAAGCAACTGCTCCCCATTCTTTACCCTCATTCTATATCCTGGTAACCTATATTTCCTGTCTATGAGTTTATATATTATAATTAGTTCCTATCAGTGAGACCCTGCAATGTTTGCCCTTTTGTGTCTAACTTATTTCACTCAATATATCACTAAGGTTTCTGCATTGACCGGTTTTTTTTTTTTTAAGATGGTTTTGTTCACACACCATACATTCCGTCCTAAATGAACAATCAATGGTTCCCTGCAAAATCACATATTTATGCATTCACCACCATCACCACTATTTATATAAGGACATTTCCATTTTTTCCACAAAGAAAGAGGAAGACTCAAAGAAGGTGGAGAAACAAAAGGAAAAGAAAAAGAAAGAAAAAAAAAGATGACAGCTAAAAAGCAACAAAAGGAAAGATAGAATTAAAGTATAATAAAAGAGTCAGACAACATTACCAATGCCAAGAGTCCCACACCCCTCCCTGATATCCCCATCACAGGCATCCAGCTTTAGTACATTGCCCCTGCCACATCAAAGGAAGTATAATACACTGTTTCCACTAACTTTAGTCTCTAGTTTGCATTGATTGTACTTTTTTCCCCAATACCACCCCATTTTTAACACCTTGCAAGGTTGGCATTCATTTGTTCTCCCTCATGTAAAAACATATTTGTCCATTTTATAACAATTGTTGAGCACTCTAGGTTTCACTAATTTATACAATCCCAGTCTTTATTTTCCCTCTTCTGGTGTCCCACACACCCCTAACCTTCCTCTTTCAACCATACTCACAGTCATCTTTGTTCAGTGTACTTATGCTGTGCTACCATCACCCAAAATTGTGTTCCAAACCTCTCACTCCTGTGTTTTCTTATCTGTCTGTAGTGCTCCCTTTAGTATTTCCTGTAGAACATGTATCTTGTTCACAAACTCTCTCATTGTCTGTTTGTCAGAGAATATTTTAAACTCTCCCTCATATTTGAAGGACAGTGCTGCCAGATATAGGGTTCTTGGTTTGGGGTTTTTGTCTTTCAGTATCTTAAATATATCACACCACTTCCTTCTTGCCTCCATGGTTTATACTGAGAAATCTGCACATAGTCTTATCAAGCTTCCTTTGTATGTGATGGATCACTTTTCTCTTACTGCTTTCAGGATTCCCTCCTTGTCTTGTATGTTTGATAATCTGGTTATTAAATACCTTGACATACATCTATTCATATCTATTCTGTTTGGGGTACACTGCACTTCTTGGATCTGTAATTTTATGACTTTTTTAAGAGATGAAAAATTTTCATTGATTATTTCCTCTATTATTGCTTCTGCCCCTTTTCCCTTCTCTTCTCCTTCTGGGACACCCATGACATATACACTCATATGCTTCATGTTGTCATTCAATTCCCTGATATTTTGCTCATATTTTTCCATTCTTTTCCTTTTCTGTTCTTTCGTGTGTAGGATTTCAGGTGTCTTGTTCTCCAGTTCCTGAATGTTTTCATCTGTGTCTTGAAATCTGCTGTCGTATGTCTCCATTGTGTCTTTCATCTTGTGTTGTGCCTTTCATTTCCATAGATTCTGCCAGTTGTTTTTCGAACTTTCAATTTCTACCTTATGTTCACCCAGTGTTTCCTTTATATTCTTCATCTCTTTTTCCATATCTTCCCTAAACTCATTGACTGGGCTTTTTAATTGATTTAGCATATTTATTTCAAAATCTTTAATTGATTGTTTCATTAAAGTGAAACAATCTCTCAACTGTATCTCAACTGAGGTGTAAGTTTGTTCCTTTGACTGGGCCGTATCTTTGTTTTTCCTAGTGTGATTTGTAGTTTTCTGTTGTCTAGGCATCTGGTTTCCTTGATTACCCCAATCAGATTTTTCCAGGCCAGAACAGGCTCAGCTCTCAGAATGAGCCTATATTTATTATCAGGTTTCCCTGAGGGTGTCTCTTAGAAGATTGACAGACTTCCTTATGAGGCCTCTAGCTGCTGTACTTTTCCTAACCTGCCTAGCAGTTGACATCTGTGAGCCTGTCATTCCTCACTGGTGTAAGGTGGTGTGGTCTCTTTAATTGTCAGCTTAAGTTGTTTCTGTTTTGACTGTTTTCTCCCAGACCCTGGGGTCTGAGTTCTGAAGGGAGGGTAGGCAGTAGAGCTGGGCCCCATCTCCTTCCTCTTAGGGAAGATACACCTCCTAGGGAGCTATATTCTGCATTTGAATTATCCTTTGTCTCTCTGACTCTGTTATCTCCACCCTTGTCTGTGTCAGAGCTCTGTGAACGGAAAATGGCTGAGGCTTTCTCCACTGAGCCACTCAGGTTGAGAGAGAGGAAAAGGGAAAGAAAACCCTTTTTCAGAGCCAGTCCATGCCCCCCCCCCCCAGTTTTGCCCATTGGCCAGAGATAGCACCTGGTCTTCTGGGCTCCCTTTCCCAGGACACAGGAGTTTTCTGGCTCTCTAAGGTCAGTTGTCTCTAAAAGCCTCTTTTTCTTTAAGTTAATTTTGTTTTCCATCAGCCCCACCTCCTCTCCACTGGTAGTGACCTCAGGGTACTTTTCTGCTTGTTAGGGGTTTGATTATGTTTGTAGCTTATACTCAATAGTCCACATTTGTTAATTAAAACCCCAGTTGGAGCTAGGCTGAGCTATATTCACTTGCTCTGGAAATGCTGCTTTTTCCCACAGCGAGGTCTTGCAGCTCAGCCTGCTATGGGGGGAGAAGACTCCCATTCTGGTTCTGCAGTTTTTACTTACAGCTTTTATGCTGTGGTCTCAGCCATTCCATCCCTTCCAGATTGGTGTATGATGTGTGGACAGTCACGGTTGTCCCCCAGCAGTTATTCCAGATTATTTACCAGTTGTTCCTGGTTGTTTATTAGTTCCTCCAGGGGACTAACTAAATTCCACACCTCTCTATGCTGTCATCTTGCCCCTCCTCCCTCATTTATTTTTTAATATTAATACATGTATATAGTTCACAACTCAGAAGGAAAAAAAAAAGATAAAAAGTAAAATTAAGACTACTTCACACCAGCCGCACCTTTCCCCCAGCTGTCCAGTTTCCTTAACTGAAAGTAATTAGTCTTATCAGCTTAGTATTTATCCTTACAGAATTAAGTAATGCGTATATAAGCATGTATTTATACGTAGAGGGATTCCTCTTATTTGGATGGATTTTCATTTTTTTTTCTACATAGTCGTTTATGGAGATCAGAAAACTCTTGCCAAAATGTTGGTCTGAACTGAGATACCAGGCTAGAATGTCAACATTCACCTAGGAGCATACCATTTACGATCTCATCACTCATTCCCACTCATTGTGGATCTTATCAATAAAAGTGATGTTTTCTTTGATTTTCATTAGAGCTTATTGTTTTCCCTGGATGAAAGGCTGGCAATGAATTCTGTACATTTCTCTGGCCAAGGATTTCAAAACTTACTACATTTGCCTTGTATTTCTCAGCATTCTCTAGGGAAACAAAACCAAAAGGAGATAACTGCAAACATTTTAAGATTTTTACAAGAATTTTCTCACACAACTCTGGGGATGCACAAGTCCTAATTCCTGGGGGCATGGTTGCAAACTGGGAACACCAATGAAAGTTTTCAGTAAATTCCCCAGGAGAAATAGGTTGGTGGAAGTAGAGATGGAAATTCTCTCTTCTGACTGCTGAAATCATCACTTCTCCTTTTAAGGCCTTCAACTGATTGCTTGAGACTTAATCATTATTGAAGGCAATCTTCTCAGTTGATTGTAGATGTAATCAGACATAGATGCAATCAACTTACTGATGATTTAATTCCTTGAAATGTCCTCACAGTAACAAGCAGGCCAGCACTTGCTTGATCAAAAACTGGACACCAAAACCTGGCAAGAGACACATGAACTTAGCCATCACAGGCCACTACACAGCATGAATTCTGGGATTCCCATTTGCCATGTTAAGAATTCCCTTCATATCCCTCCTAAATCCTTTATTTCCTGTATTATAGCCTTCTTTCCTCTTTTTTGGATTTCTCTGGTGTGCTACATCTTCTACTGCTTCCTGGGAAAAGGTTATGTGGACAATTTAAAATCTTTTTAGCTTACTCTCCCACTTGATGTTTCTGGATATATTGTGGTATATTGTGGGTGTATTGTGGTGAAATATACCTATAGTAAAAATATTTTAACCATTTTAAGTGAAAAATTCTTTGACATTAAGTACATTGACAATACTGTGTAATTTCACCACTATTTCCAGACTATTTTCCTAATCCCATACCAAAACTCATATTCATTTAGCAAAACCCCTGGTAACCATTATTCTGCTTTCTGTGTCTATGTGTTTGCTTATTCTAAGTATTACATAGAAGAGAAACCATAAGATATTTGCCTTTTGTGTCTGGCTTAATTCACACAACATGATAACTTCAAGATCCACGCTTGTAGGTGTGAGGTAATAGCTCATTGCAGTTTTACTTTGCATTTCTTTAATGGCAAATGATGTTGAGTTTGTTTCACATACTTGTATATTTGAATATCTTTTTGGAGTAATGTCTATTCAAACCCTCATCCCAATTTGTATCTATCTATTTATTTATTTATTTTGTGTGTGGAATATAACATATTTACATAGAAGTGATAAACTTTCCAAATGCAACTTAACAAGTAGTTAGAGAGCAAATTTCAAAGAATGTTGTGGGGGTTACAGTTCCACAGTTTCAGTTATTTCCTTATTATTAAATACAAAATATATGCAAAAAGGTGATAACTTTGAAAGTACGATTTAACAAGTAGTAATATAGGAAATTTCCAAGAATTTTATGGGTTGCAGTACCATAGTTTCAGTTATTTCCTTATTGTGAAGTATAGCATATATACAAAAAGGTGATAGCTTTCAATTACAATTTAACAAGTAGCTATATAGCAAATCTCAAAGAATGTTCCACCATTTCAATTCTTTTCTTCTGGCTATTCTAATACCCTAGCAACTAAGGAACATAAAATTATATACAGATTCAGTATTCACAATCCTTTGTTAAATTCTATCTTGTCTGTTTCTACCCCTTCCTCTACTTTAATCACTTTCCCAATCTTCCCACAGAACAGCACTACAAATATAGATAGGGGCTTTCATGATATATTTCCCAGGTATGACACTGGTACAGAGAATTGACAACAGAGTGGGATAAGGGAAAAATCTACCTATTGCATATTAGGGACTATAATTGATAGGACTACCTTACTAGTACTACACAAATACTAGGGACAAATAATAAGGGCTGAAAAGAGCTATGAGGTGTTTTGGGTCATGAGAATTGTTTAAATTGGAAAGTGATGAGGATGGTACAATAAATGATGATAATGTGAGATACTGATTGCTTTATCATGGACAGAACATATGCTATGTGAAATTAGTAATCCCCTACTTTATAAGTCAAGCCCTTGATCTTGATCCTTTCTCTTGTGAAACTTACGGTTGTAAAAGGGAGGCTAAGCCCACCTATAATTATGCCTAGGAGTCACCTTCAGAGAACCTCTTTTTTTGCTCAAATGTGGACTTTCTCTCTCTAAGCCCAACTTTGCAAATGAATTCATGACCTTCCCCCAGTGTGGCACAGGACTCCCCAAGTGAGTGAGTCTCCCCGGCAACACGGAACATGGATTCCAGACATGAGCCTGGCCTGGCAATGAGGGATTGAGAATGTTTTTTTTACCAAAAAGGGGAAAAGAAAGGCAACAACATAATGTTTCAGTGACTAAAAGATTTCAAATAGAGTTTAGAGGCTGTCCTGGAGGTTTTCTCCCATGCAAGCTTCAGCTATATATGCCAAATGACCAAAGTATGATAAGCCCAAGTCAACAGTAGTCCCAAAAACCCTAAATAATACCTCTGGGTGTAAAAGGGTATAAAATTCTATAAAAATTTAGGTATAAAACTCTATAAAAGTTTCATTCTCCAAGTTTATTCTTCAGAAATTAAAATCCTCCAGAGAGTTCCTATGCCAGCTAAGTCCCCAAACCCAGCAGCAACAGTCTCTTCAAGAACAACCACCAATTGTGCCCCCTTTTCCCATAATGTCAACACTCCTTTTCAACATGAACAAGTTAGGGTGGTCACTGGCTGGACATCCCTGAAGACTGGGTTTTTTTGTTGTTTTCGAGTTGTAGGACTTATTGTTCTTTTTATAAACAACATATGAATTCCCATATTTCCTCTTAATCTGTAGACTATCTTTTCACTTTCTTTATATGTCCTTCACACAAAGTTTTTATTTTTATGAAGTCCATTTTAACTATTTTTTCTTTTGTTGCTTGTGCTTTTTAACTGGAATCTTATTTCCTTTAGTGCTAGGAAATTCTCTTGAATTATAATACATTACATTGTATTATATAATATTATGGTATGCTATGTACATATAATACATATTACATAAATATATATTAAATGTAATGCAAACTACATTTACAAATACAATAATATTTGTAAATTATTATTTTTCACAAAATGAAAAAGAAGAATATTAGTAAGGAAAACTTGTCAGTTGAGGAAATTATGCATTTACAACATGCACAAGTGTTAGGTCTGTAAATTGGTTGGTTTTTTTTTTTCAAAAGTTTTTGGCAGCAAATTACTGAATTTTACAGCTTATATTTTAGCATTAGTCAAACACATGCACAAACACACACTGGTAAGTAATAATATTAAGAAAAAGAAAAAGGAAGTAAGTTCCAAAAGTCAAAATTTAGAAACAATTAAATTTTCACAACATGAACATATTTTCTTAAATATTTTACAATCTTTCTTAACATCAAATTATATTATATTGCTCTTATTTTTATGTGCTTAACAAATATTTAGGATTAAACCAAATAGAAATAGCACATATTTGTAATGGAACATTTCTACATATATTGAGTATACTATTACAGAATTTTAAATAACATACTATGATAGGTATGGCCAATATTAAACGTATAATACTAATTCTGGATTTTCATTCCTTTATTTCTCCAAATGACCCACCGCATTACCAAGCCCAAAGATTTCAGTACATAAATATTTTGACTCAGTATATAAGATGTTAATAATAAGGGCTCTCAACCAAGTGTTACCTTCCAGTGACAAATACAAGTGAAATTCTGATAATATTTCTTTATTAAGTAAAACATAACCATTATATTATATCTTGTTATATTTCAATCACCCTATTTAAGTTTTGGGATGCCAAAACACAGTTATTCTCTTATTCTTTTCCTTTTAATCATTGTTACCTTTCAGCTTGTTGGAATCATTTAAGAAATAGCATTGGCATTATGCTAAATTATTATTCAAAGTTTGTGTTATTTCTCTTTGTTTTTAGCATGTAGTGACCTGGAGTTCAGAGAAGTGGCAAACAGACTGCGGGACTGGTTCAAGGCCCTTCATGAAAGTGGAAGCCAGAACAAGAAGACAAAAGCATTACTGAGGCCTGAGAGAAGCAGTAAGATTTCTATATATAATATGTGCAATTGTCTTTGAGAGGAGATTGCATTTGCAATAAATCATTTAGAATAAAACACATTTCAAAATGTATCCTTTATGTAAATGCCTAAAGCATAATCCAAACAGTCTTACTAGTTTCAGCTGCATGCATCATATTTTTCAAGGACATAAAGCATTTGGGGCTACTTTGGAAAAGGGAATATCACTCCTGATAGCATTTAACTTCTAGTTGACTCAAAAAAGCAGGGTACTTTTCAGTTGTTTTGATAAAAGTGGTAAAGAGTAAAACAACACAGGAAACAAGGGCAAGAATTTTGGAGTACTTAGATTTTTAGAGAGCGCTACTGAACCCAAAAGTTATCCTTCTCACAGTTGTTTTGAAGACATCTCTCTTTGACCCAATCATAACTATGTAAAATGGAAGCGCAGACTAGAAAGAATGTTTTCAATGGCATGCTGCAAATCAAATTCTTACAACATAGAGGAAGAAATAAGAGCCATATGATTCTTGCATGATGTTTTCGTCATCTGTATAATTCCCCCAAATCTATTTAATCCCTTAGAACTAGAAATGCAAATTGAAATAGGGCACTTGTTTTGAGTGATTTTATGAACATTTTATTTAATTTCCGTTTGTGGAAGATATTTATTCTATGGCTAATGCACATAAAAGGATGCTGAAGCATGGGCTGAATTTTAGGGAGCTTTCAAAGATGGGAGCATTTGCCCTAAAATGCAAGAGGGGGCAGAGCAGCAACTGTGCACAGCATCTTGTCACTGACAAAGGAAGCCTCAAGTGTCCGACTTTCATAGCTCATCCTGACATGCCCCATCCACTCTCAACTGCAGCCCTCAAGGAGCAGCTGCTGACAAGGTCACATGGTAAGATCGCAGAATCATCCATAGTCTTTTTCCTGAAACACTTCAATTGCTTTCTTCTCATCAGGGAATTGCTTAAACCCCACCCTTTTCCAGTTATGAATCTCATTTAAGCTCCTAAATAATTTAATGTGCAGAAACAATTAAGCCATCAAATTTAGACATAGTAATGGTATTTGAGTGTGTGATGACTGTGCAAATATGTGTTTTTGAAGAATTTCACAGAGGAATTATAACATTTTCACTACCCTGTGGGAGTATTTCCGAGGTTTTTCTTCAGAATTACTGGTCCAGTTTTTGGCAGATATAAATTGTTTCACTGCCTCTCAGCCTGATCTTATTTAATAGAAACAATAAATAAGTATATTTGCTACTGGATTCATAAAGCAAATATATCTAGGCTCTCTTGCAGACCTCTATATTTTGCTTTCTACTGCGGCTCCCAGTTTTTTTGTTTGTTTGTTTTTAATTCATATTCATTCCCTGTCCTCCCAATACTCACCCTTGAACACATTTATTGCTTGCTTTCAAATTTCTCCTTTGAGCTGGAGTTCAGAAGAATGATCCCTCTTAGATTTGTTAATGGATAACAAGAGATCGTGTAGAACACTCAGCACAGTGCCTGGCAAATTGTTCACATTTATAAAATATTATTTCCCTTTCTAACTTTTTCTTGTAGGGAACGTCATGAGACTCTCTTAAGAGTGGGTTAATTACAAAAAGCTCCTTGAGAATTGAATATCTTTGGAGAGTAAAGGAAAAAGTGGGTCATAGGTTTATTTTTACTGCATGAAGAATTCAGAGACCAACAAGGAGATAATTTCCAAAAGGAAGTTGTCTATTAGGAGAGATATGACAAATGCATGAATAAGAAATGGCAGGTCCCCCAGCTTCTCAGATCTTTATACCCTGTGGGTGAGTCCTTCCCTGACTCCCTCAATTTATTGTGCAAATCAATTCTCCAACAGCATACTTGTCATCGCCTTTTCTTTGTTTTTCCTTCATAGCATCACAATGTAATATACTAGAGCTCTACTTATTTACTCTGTTTATTGTCTCTCTCTCTCCCCACCAGACAATGAAGGCAGAAATCTTTTTTCACACGCATCCCCAGAGTTTACAATAATGTTTTATGCATACTCTGCACTAAATAAAAATGAGGGGAATGAATGAATGAATGGATAAAGCAAAGAAGCAATATGAAATAAAATATTCCAACATGTAAATATACCATAATTTGTTCAGTTGCTCCCTTCAGAACGAGTACTTACTGTTGCCACTTTTTTTTTCTCTATGACAATCATTGCTGCAATTTTGTATACTTTTTTTTAACATAAGGAAGATTCAAAGCATTAGAAGTAAGGATTCAAAATGCATATGCATTTTAAATCATAAATGTTAATAGATGTTGCCAGACTGCTTTGCAAAAAGCTTAGGACTTTTCAAAATCTCAGCAAGTAAGGCATGAGTGTAAATTTTTACCTGCATCCCTGCCAGCAAAAATTAATGTCTTTTTAGTTTTCTTTTAATTTTTAATTAATTCTCTTAATTTTTCCATTCTGTTTAGCACAGAATTATATTTATTTTTACTTTAATTTGCATTCCCTTTATTACTAGTGAATTTGAACATAAAAAATGAGAGTGAAGTTACATAGCATAAAACAAAAGAACAAGCACCAAACATTATGTCTATTATCTGTTTAATCCTGAGAAAGTATGTTGATGGCTTCCATTATCATTCTATTTAATCAGGCCCCTCTAGCACTTTTGCTAATTTTTGTTTTATGTGTTAGCTGCACTTTTAGAATATATGGATTTATGTCTTTTCTATCCATTAATAAATTATGTTTCTTCACACTTTTTTTTGGTTACAGTAGATCCTATTTACTGCATTTTAGCATAGATTTTGCCTTTCACATTTATTCTATAGTAATTTACCACTCCTAATTTCAATTTTATTACACTTACCTGATATCCTTCCTCATATTTTATTTCCAATCTGTCTTTATCACTTAGATTTAACTGTCATGTCTTTCTTGTAAGCCCCCATCATATGGCAATCTATGGTATATAGTGATACAATTCAATTCAGCCCATTAACATTAGATGTAATAGTAGATATACTTGATTTTTATTCATTCAATATTATTTTGCATGTATAAATTATTTTATATATATTTTTTCCTTTAGTTTTTCTATCCTGATCATGTTGTTTTTCATTCCATTTGATTTGAGCATTATACCTTACTTTTCCACTTCATTTATTTTTACTTCTCTTTTCTGTGAGTGCACAATTAAGCACAGTTCCTTTACTATTATTTGAAAGCAGTATACCAAGTAGTTCTTTCATGCAGACATACTTTTTTCACTAACCAAGTTGTTCTCTTCCTTTAGAACACTCATCTTCACCACAATAAAATGAGCTCTCTAGAATACTTTTATTTCTCTATTCCCTAAACTCTTGCTTTTTCTCCTACTGCACCTAAATGACATTTTTAGGAAAAATTAATCCTTCTTCCCTCTCTACTCATTTTCTCCAAATACTTTGGCTGAACTTGAACTAATTTAGTGATTATTTCCCTTTCAATATATCTCTTCTTCAAAATTTAATGTCTGTTACTTATAGTTCTTATCACCAAATTGTCTATCCTTATATATTTTGATTTAACACAGAATAATTGCATATAATTTATATTGTATTGTAGAGCAAGTTGCTGTATGTGTGTCCGGAGAACACAGCCTCAGGAGCAACAAAGACTTTCAGCAAATGACCACTTTAATACTTATCCTGAACAAAAGGTCTAAATGAGCAGGGGAGTGGCTGGTCTCCTGGGGAGGGTTGGTAGATGGCAGCTCTGCATGCCCCAGTTTGCATGGGAGAAGCAAGATGCCCGTTCTTTATAAATAGTGTATAAAGAGTTATAAGGAGTGTATAAAGAGGTATAAAGAGTAGATCTTTATACCTGGGGGGCCAGGTGGGGAGGGAGCCCTGACACTAAGATAAAAGGATGCATCAAGCAAACTTTGTACAGAGTTCCTGTCCTAATAAGGAGCTGGGGCAGTTTGTTCCCAGTCTGATGTTCAAGGTATGGTCAAGCCCTTCCACTAGATGTCTCTCCAGGGTAAAATGGAAAAATACTGAAACATCTGCACACAAAGAAAAGGAGAGAGTAGGCTAGGCGAGGACTGGGAGATGACCACTGAGTGTGTCTGTGACTTCCCCAGCTGTCCACCCCTCGGCCTCTTCACTAGGCCTAAACTGCTCCCCTCCATTAGCTTCCAGGACATAAATAAGCCCATCTTCCACCTCAGACACGAAGGTGGAGGTGGGTCAGGCCTACCCACCAGTGGCTCTCAACAATGTTGTCGGTAACAATTTGGGAACAGCAGCAGCAGCACATTAGGAAGTCTTCACCTGTGCATCCCATTACTCCAGTGCATCCATTCACCCTATCCCTCAGAAGGCAGCTGAAGAGGTCCCACATGGAATCTGTTTGTACACTTTGCAGCCAGTGGACTTGCCATTGGGTTTTCATTACCTCCTATTCCACTTCCTCTGAGGTATTAACCCCCATTCAACAGGAGGTGTTAGCAATAACAAATAGGCCTCCGTGTTGGGCTGGGAGGAAGCTAAGGCAATGGGATTATCAAGCACTACTTTCAATAGAGTCTAATGATTTTTTTCTGAGCCTGAAGGGCTTGTGCTGTGCAGCAGTATCAGCCAAGGTGGATGACAGATTGCTTATCATGTGTTCACTGGCACTTATTCCCAGCCAGGGCAATAATGATCTGCTGAAAGAGAGGAGTCCAGAAACAGGTACCACCCCCATGCAATTTGTATTTTTCTCAGGATAACACATTGAAGGGAGCAGTCCAGTGAGAAGTCTCAGATTGGGTAGGAATAAACCTGACGGTGCATTGTCTCATCAGTCTCTTAACGATCTATGCAGGAAATGGCACAACTAGTGGAGGTTTTATTTCCTCCAGAGAGGAAGATAAACCTTGGAAGGGCACAGCTCGCCCCTGAAGAGTCACTGGTGATCTCAGGGATACTAGTGTAAAGATGTCTGAGCCATTTGCCAGTTTCATTGTATCAGGAGTTGTTGCATTTCAATAGGTTGTCCAGGAGTGTGATGGCAGATCCACTTGTCAGTCAGGTTCCCTACCGCCAGAATGGCCTTTGTCAGTTAGATGAAGGTGTTTTCTTTCCAGGTTGTTGCTGAGCCAAATCTGTAGCAAACGGGGAAGCAGTATCTAGTCTTGGCGGGGTGGTCATGCAACCACTTCCCATGGGAGACACTTTTCTCAGCCTGTTTGCAGTAATTTCTTTTGTCCCTCTAAGGCCACCCAGTCTGTCTGCCTCTTGCCCAGAGGTATAATCTCACCTCTTTCCCACTGATCCAAGTGCCTTACCCATATCTTCCAGCCCACTTCCACTCTTTCTTGATAGATGGGAGCTGTCAGGACTCCTTGAGTTTATCCCATGACCATTTCCAAGGGTACTGGAGGACCAACCAGGGGTAGGCGTCACCAACTAACCTCCAATATGTCTGTGTCAGTCCAAATGGATCCAGCCCACTGGATTGTCACCCCATGTGTACTAAGCACTTCTAGGTCCACTTCTGTCATCCTACCCCTCTACCTGGTGCCCCTAACCTCCCACCATCCTGGGAATCATGTGGAGGGTGTAATGGGATAAAAAATGAGGTGATCCCCTGACAGTGGCTGAAAAGGTGAGTCCCCAGTAGTGTGTCATTGATCCCCCTTTCAGGGCCAGTCCTCAGCTTGATGGGAGTAAGGGCAGATGTGCTTCAAATCATGGGTTCCTCCACTACCTTCATCTATTTCCTATTCTAAGAAGTGGGATAAGGCTCTGTTTCCCTTCTGGAAATTGCTGAACTTTGCTTCCATAGGGCCTGAGTATAGTGGACAGTCCATCCACTGAAGTTGTCAAGGTATAGATTACAAAGCTCCTTTTACAGGCAGCCAGTAATGTTTTTCACAATGTCAGTGCTGTGGGTGATGGATGATGTGGAAGGTCCATCTAATTCTGTGGTCTGGGCCTATCACTGAGTGGATTGTGCAGTAAAGTGGGATTCTTAGTTAGAGAGATGTTGTCTGGGTACCCAAAGGGATGGCAGAGCCACTTTTCCACTGTATCCCATGTATGTAATACAGCTGCATGACAAATTGGAAAGGCAAGGCCATAACCCAAACAGGTGTGTCTACTACAACCAAGGAATAGGACATACTTGAGACATCAGGTGAGGGTCAGTGTAACCCATTTGCCATGAGTGGTCCTGTGCAGACCCTCTGGAAATAGCTCCTAGATGCCCTTTGTGGGCTCTGGCTTGCACTTGACGTCTCTTACATTGATAAAAGGCAGATTGGGGCTCTTATAACAAAGAAGTACTCCATGTTCTTAGACCCATAATTTCCATGTCCAGTTTGGTGTTGGATCCACCCAGCGGTGGAAGCAGTCATGGGAAATTCAGCTATTTCATGATGTCACCAAGGGTAGGTTCATCGTCTTCATCCTCTGGGCGGAGCTCATTCTCTGCCTTTCTCCCAGGAAGATCTCTGGCTTCATTTGCAAAAAGCAGCTTAGTGCACCTTTCATCTGCTAGGTCACTCAAATGATCAGCATGATACTGATACCTTGCCATGCACATCCATATGGATAACAGATGGTGCCTTTTCTCATTGCCAATTGTTTCCAAAGGTTCCTTCCACACACGTGGGAACCTTGGATCTTTAATCGTGTTCCCCGCATGAACCAGAGAGATGACCAAGCTGTTGGTGATGACTCATAAGTCAGTAAACAGGAACATAGGGGTGCTTGGGTCCAAGTGTTCCATGGCTAAGAGTACTGCTTGCAGTTCAACACATTGGTCACTTTCTCTAGTGCCAACGGTGATATGTAGTCTTCCTGAGGCAAGGGAAATAGCAATTGCTGCCCAATGAAGTCCAGAAGGCTTCAGCTTGACCGATCCAATAGTGGGCCAGCATTGGGCATCTGGTAGAGCATTCTTGAGTCAGGGATCCCAAGCTGCCAGTGCAGGGAGGGAAGAGCCCTCATCTGGTGCTGCAACAGGATCATTGATGAGGGGAGTCTCTGCCACCTGTTCTTGCAAGCGTGTCACTCCCTGGGAATCTGAGTGAGCACACACCTGAAGGTACCTCCTCCATTTGATGATACTCTGTTGTTTGGCATTGTCTGGGCATGTGTTCTGATTACCCAGGACCCAGGACATGTTGGAGATTTCTGGCCTCAGGAGGACCTGAGAGCTCTCAGTAATCCTTTCCATTTTCACCAAAGCCCAATAACATGCAAGAAGTTGCCTATCAAAAGTGGAGTAGCGCTTGGCTGTGTCTGCAAACTTCTTGGTCCAAAAACCCAGGGGTCTGAGAATTCCTGTTGCTCCCTCCTGGGTCCAGGTGGCAGCATGAAGGGAGAACGAGGCTCTAAATGTCCTAATGGCAGGGTGGTTGAAACAGCTGCTTTTACATCTTGCAGGGCCTGCCCTTCTTCCATTCCCCAGTGGAAAGTACCTGTTTTCTGTGTGACCTGATACATAGGGGTGCCAGAAGGATACCAAGATGAGGAATAATATGCAAATAGCTCAATCAACTGGTGGACTTCCTTTTTGGAGGTGGTGACTTTAGGGGCAGTAATTTTTCCTATACAGGGTCAGGGATCTGGTACTGGGCTCCAGCCCTTATGCTGCCTAAGATGGGGACCTGGTGGTCTGGATTTTGCCACTGGAAAGCAAAATGATCCTAGTCCTCCTCCTGAAGTAGGATGTAGAAAGAGATATTCGCCAGGTCAATGACTGCGTACTAAACTCTGGTGGAGGCCATAATGACATCCATGAGAGTCACAATATCTAGGAGCATAGGCACCAAAGTGGGTACTTCTGCATTTAAGTGCCAAGAATGTATAGTTAGCCAACATGCTCCACTCACCTTTTTCACTGGGCTGCTAGTGGCAGAGGTAGTAGAGCAGAGGATGCCCACAGATAGAAGGTCCTTTATGAGTTCAGTCATGCCCTTTTCCCCACCAGGGAGATGGTGTTGCCACTGGTGGACAATGCAGAGAGAAGTTTGAAACACTGGGGGTGCGTGATCTGTCCTTTGCCCAACTGTGGTGGACAGAGTTTGTTGGGTTGGGGGAGCTTATCTGCACCATCACCACTGGGATGTGCAGTGGAGCCAGACGTCAATCCTTTAATGCATTTTCTGGTAAGAAACATGGCCATAGGGTCAGCCAAAGGGCCAAAGAGATCAAACCACAGGGTGGCAACTACTTCTCATTCTCATATCCATGTGGAATTCCTGAAATCTCCAAACACAATTTGTCACCCCCTCCCCTGTGCGTCTCCCTTAATGGTAGCAACCTGGGTACCTGTATCCAAAAACAGCATAAATTTTGTTCACTCTTCCCATATTGTACATGCACTTGGGCATACAGCCTTTGATCTTCAGGGGGTGGTCAGGGCCCTTGACCCTACCCTGCGGCCATTTTCAGTTTAGTCAAGTCTGGGTAAATACATCCTTCCCTGGGCCAGACTCCTCAGATGGGGCTGAAGGGAGAAACAGGAGATCTGCACGATCCTCCTCTCCTCTTCCTCCTGCATCTGGGGATTGTGGGGAGGGGGAGGACAAGGGCAGATTTTCCCTGTTGAGCCCATTTCCATCCTTCTGGTTTATATTTTCCCTCAGTTGTTCCTTTGGAGATTGTGACCAGGGTGTCCTTAAGGACCCCTTGCTTTAGGAGCCACAAGAACATAACTGGGCAAGTGAGGGCCCTGAGGGGAAGAAGCCTAATACAGGAACCATTGCCCCAAAAAGGGAGGATACCATAAACCAGCTCATTCACATCTCCCAGAGGAAGCCCTGGGGAGAGAAGGAGAACCAGCTCATTGCCCACTCAGGAGGCACCTTTCTAATAAGATCATTAATGTCCTGCTGAGAAGTGGGAATCAGGTGAGGGATATCCACACACCAACACCCAGTTTTCACTGCATGACCATGGCTTCCTCCTTTTGGAATTAGGGGGCTTATTTGGAATTCAGGGGAGGTCACCCAGAGTCAGGTCTCTGAAGGATCCAGTCAAGCTGAGGCTAAAGCAGCACAGCATCTGCAGCTACTCCATCTGCCCTTCCTTCCCCACCTCCCACTTCTTCCTCTTTTAACTCTAACTGACTAAGAGTTTTTTGGAGGATGGGGCTGGACTTGAGTAGCCACGACTCCTGCATTTGGCCTGGTTGTCTGGGTGGTAGTGGTGCTCTCGTTGTGTAGTCGGGATAGCCACATGAGGAGATCCTGTCTACACCTGTCTTTCATATCTCCTATCTCCTTCTCTGCAAAAACTCCTACTTTCATTTTCACATCCATTCACCCCACCCCCTTCAGTTCAAATAGTCTCCTAATTAATGAACAGACTCACACTAACCTCAAGATCAGTCTGGGTGGTCTGGTGTATGTACGTCTTTTTCCAGAGTGAGAACAGATATAAGAGGCCATGAGCCAGGGGAGTGTAGGCTGGGTATTGGAATCCCCAACCTCATTGATCTCAGCATGGAAACAGTTAACCAATTCTCTGACATTCGTGGGGAATTCTCAAAGTCCCATTTATCACTGCCCTTCCCCAGAGAATGGAGACAGCATGCCCTATGTCCCCCAGCTGGTCAGTACCTCTACTGGGACTGATATGCCAGGGATGACCTTCAGTTGAGTCCACAAAACTATGAGTTCTGGGTTGCCCAAGATGCTCCTGTACAAAAGGAATGCAAGAGCAATTAACAGAATGGCCAAGAAATCAAGCCACCTCATACTTCCCTGTGCACTCTGCTCGCTGTGCCAAAATTCTGTGGAGCAAGTTGCTATACGGTGTGTCATGGGAACACAGGTGCAAAAAATGCTTTCAGCAATTGATCGCTGTATTTCTTACATAGCACAAAGGGTCCAAAATAGCAGGGGCAAAGATCCTATTGGTCTCTGGGGAGGTCAACTGCTTGGCCAGGATAGGTGGCTGGCTGCTCTGCATGCCCCACTTTGCTGTGGGAGAGAGTCACCTGTGCTACTCAAGAGCGGGTATTTATATCCTGGGAGTGGGACCTTGCCACTGAGCAAAAAGCATGTATCAAGCAAATTTTGTGCAGAGTTTCTACCCTGAGAAGCACTTAGGGCTACTTGTTTCTGATTTTGGGTTGAAGGAGTGGTCAGGTTATTCTGTTACACATAAATGTTTCTCCCAGGCTGAGAAATGGAAACATATCAAATAATCTGTACACAAAGGAAATGAGGGGAATAGGCAAGGGTGGGGCTGGGAGATAGCTGCTGAGCATGTCCATAACTTTCCCACTGTATACATACAATCTTTTATATATGCATATCAAGACCTATAATAATACACCTTGATATATATTTGCATGTATGTTTACCAGTAATTCATCATCTCCTATCATACATCTCCGTTTTTAGTTTATTTGATATTTTGTTAACTTTGGAAAATGCATTTACCATTTTAGGGATTTAGCGAATATACTCTACATGTTCCAAAGTATAAGATTCCCTGATCGGAAATCACAAAACTCTATCTAAATGTAAACATTAGGTCTACCTAGCATGCAAGAAAATGAGACTCTTTCACAAGCCTCTTATTTCACTCACAATTTCTATCTTTTTATATCTTTGGTCTGTGTTTTGATATATTTCTCTCACTTGTCTGTCTGGGCCACTAATTCGGCAATCAACAGCATTAATCAGTTCTTACAATTCATCCATAGGATTGTTTAGTAGGGAAACTATGTTTTTCAGCTCAAGAAAGTATTTTGTACACTTTTTATGGGCGTGTTCTTAAATGTCTGTGCACTAGTGTGTGAGAATGTGCCTTGAATTCAAGTTGTAAACTGTCCCCCCATATTCTTTATTTTACTCAGTATATAACTGATCTTTCTCTCTCTGGCTATTCAGTTCATTCAAATATGTAGTGGTTTTCCTTTGTCAACTCAGGGGGCTCTGGTCTGTTTGGTGACATCCATTGATTGGTAATAGATCCACTTGGATGGAAAGCAGTCTCACATACTTTGGCTTTACCTTACACCATCCAGAAGGCACTGGCTCCCCAATGAACCTTGGAAGATGCTTCCTTAATCCTGTGTCTCTTAGACTGTCCCAGCCGTCTTTATGAATTTTGGGGGGCAGGGATACTAGGCCTAATTAAAGGGAGTAGATACTGAGTCCCCCATCCCAGAGTCTATAGTGCCCTGTATCTCAAGGTTTTTTCAGGGTCTGTCACTTTTGATTCTCCACCCCAGTCTCCCCATGCTGGTCTCCAGCACTCAGCCCATGAGGAGAGAAAGCTCTGTACTAATTTGTACCCATTTATCTGTAGTCTCCAATACCCGTTTGACTAAAGAAAGAATGCTAATAGATTGGTCTTGATCATGAAGAGTGAAGTTGCTGCCTTTTTTGGGGTAGTTGAATAACTTCCTTATGTTTAATCAACCAACTTCAAATTTAATATAGGAAAAGTGACAGTAAAGCTGAAGAGCAATGTAGAGAATACTGTTTTCTGTATATTTTTCTGGTTGTACAAATAAGAATGTTTAAATGTCAATATCTATTTCTTTCAATAATTACTATTATTAATATTATCCTTGAAATAGGTCTTTGTCTTTTGATGGATGTGTATTTCCAATGACATTTAAATGATAAATGTGATTTTTATAATGAGTCCATTTTTACTTTTCCATCTAGAAGTTTGAGAGAGTTTGCTTTTTATGATATTAGAATAATTGCGAATTGAGTATGTAGTTTTAGCAAAATAATTCTCAAAACTTATACTCATTCGATCTAACTTTATAAACTAAAAATTTACTGAATAACTTTAAGAAGTGGATCTGAGCTGCCACAGAAATGGTTGAGGTGTAGGTAGAGGATGAACAATGGATGTTGGAACAAGTCTTCTTTGTCAATACTTTAGATCCTTAAATAATCTGAAAAATTCAACATTCTCCTTTATACAAAGCTTTAAATATGTGGCATTTCCCAGTCCAACAAATGAGACAATAAAACCCATGGGTGCAGTCCAGAAAAACTGGCTCTAAGTATTAGCCAAAAGAAAGGTCACTAACTTGATCAATATAATTGAGTATGAATACAAATGTTAGGTTGAATTATATGAAATTACCAATTTTGGAACTACAAAAACAATAATTACTTAAGGTTCAATCTAATACAACTTATCTGAAAATTTACTTTACTTTTCATGTGCGAGTTAGTTGGTGATACTTTAATAGTTCAAATTCTTTTCGTTCTCAGAGTAAAGCACACCCTTTTGTCTATTAGCTTAATTTTCCTTCAGTGTTATGTTGAGTAAAAGTAAAATATAACCATAACATACATTTTTTTCTTTATCTTAATCTCATAACCCATTATAATTATATCCCCTTTAGTATTTATATATTAACTACAGAGTTACTTATGACACTTAAGCTCAAGGCAATACAGGCAATGTGTTCTCTAATTTTATTTTCCTTTTCTTCACTCAAAAGTCAGATTGCTAAAAAGTATTACTACAAATTACTCTTGTAAATTAACCATGGCCTGCTGACTTCTCTGTAGGTTCTAGGGGTATTACAGGACTTTTTAATTAACATAACTCTTCACAGTAGACACATGCTTCACAGTGTATGTTTGTCCAGAAAAACTCTGCACCCAGATATGTGTATAGCTCATTCCTTTATTTCACTTAGCTTGTTGGTCAAATATCCAGAATCAGGTCTCTTCCCTTCCACCCCATATAAAATAATAATACTCCCCCCCTCAAAGTGCTCACCTGCTCCTTATGCTGCTTTGCTTTTCTTCAGAGCATATATCAGTACATGATACAAAAATGTTTACCTTTTTATTTTCTCTCTTTTTCCAAAAAAATGTAGGCTCTATAATGCTGGGAATTTTCCACAGTGGAATTCCCATCTACTAGAGTATGCCCTGGCACATAATGAGCTTTAATAACAATTGTTTAATGAATCAGTTAATGAATTTAACGACAAATTGTTTTTTTAGCATTGTCCCAGTTTCAAAAGAGTGATAAAGTAGCCTAAAGCTGCTTTCCTATGATTACTGAATGACATGCAGGTTGTACAAGAGCAGTATGCTCACAGTTGGCAGGATTGGAATAAAAGGTCCAAGACTTGTTGATAAGGGCTTAAAATCCATAATATATAAAGAAACCCCCGAATTCAACAACGAAAAGACAACTAAAATTAAAAAATGGCCAAAAGAGTTGAATAGACTTTTCTCAAGGGAAGATATACAAATGGCCAAAAAGCACATGAAAAGATGCTCAACATCATTAGCCATCAGGGAAATGCAAATCAAAACCACAAGATATCATTTCACCCCCACTGGAATGGCTACTATAAAAAAAATTAGAAATTGCAATTGTTGGAGAGGATGTGGAGAAATAGAAACATTCATTCATTGCTTTGGGGAATGTAAAATGGTGCAGATGCTGCAGAAGATGGTTTGGGAGTTCTCAGGAAGCTACGTATAGAATTATCATAAGACCTGGCAAGACCACTTCTACATTTATACCCAAAAGAATTGAAAGCAGGGACTTGAACGGATATTTGCATACAGATGTTCATAGTGGCATTTTCACAATTGCCAAAAGGTGGAAGCAACCCAATCTGATGAATGGATAAACAAAAATATAGTATATACATACAATGAAATATTATTCAGCTATAAAAAGGAATGTGACAACATGTTTGAATCTTGAAGGCATTATGTTGCATGAAATAAGCTGGTCACAGAAGGACAAATATTATATGATCTCATTGATTTGAAACAATTAGAATAAGCAAACTCATAGAGTCAGAATCTAGAATATAGTTTACCAGGGGATGGGGTGAGGATAGAGAATTAGGGAATTAAGGCTTAAAATGTGTAGAGTTTCTGTTTGGAACAATGGAAATGTTTTGGTCAGACGTGGTGGTGATGATTGTACATCATTATGAATGTAATTAACAGCACTGAAATATATATCTGAATGTGGTTCCAAGGGGAAAAGTTAGGCTGTATTTTTGGTACTAGAATAAATTTTTTTAAAAAAATTCCATGGAACTACACAATGCAGTGAACCCTAAATTAAACCATGGATTATAGTTTATGGTACAATTATAAAAATGTGCTTTCAACAATTGTAACAAATGTATCACTCCAATGCAAGGTATTAATAATAGGATGGTATATGGGAATCCTGTATTTTAACCATGATAGTTCTCTAAACCCACAGCTTCTATAATAATAATAATAATGATAAAAGATATGGTGAATTTTTTTCTAGTAGCTATTCTAGCAGTTCTTTCTATCAAACACAATAGGAAATTAACCTGAATTTTTAATCAACCAAATTTCATCACAATTACATAATTAATCATATAGTCATTACCCAAGAAAAAGTGTTTGTTTATTTGAATGTTGGATAGTAGACAAACTTCATAGTTGAATGGTTGACAAAAAAAAAATCTCAATAAGATTACAGCTTTGTACAGAAATTAAACAACCTGGCAAAGTTTGCTATTATTATTATTTTTATTAGAGAAGTTTTAGGTTTACAGAAAAATCATGCATAAAATACATAGCTCCTCCTGTGGAGAATGCAGGGGTATTCGCCTACCCCACCTCCATGGTTGCTAACATGACCACAGACATAGGGGACTGGTGGTTTGATGGGTTGAGCCCTCTACCACAGGTTTTACCGTTGGGAAGACGGTTGCTGCAAAGGAGAGGCTAGGCCTCCCTATGGTTGTGCCTAAGAACCTCCTCCCGAATGTCTCTTTGTTGCTCAGATGTGGCCCTGTCTCTCTAGCTAAGCCAACTTGAAAGGTGAAATCACTGCCCTCCCCCCTACGTGGGATCAGACACCCAGGGGAGTGAATCTCCCTGGCAACGTGGAATACGACTCCCGGGGAGGAATGTAGACCCGGCATCGTGGGACGGAGAACATCTTCTTGACCAAAAGGGGGATGTGAAAGGAAATGAAATAAGCTTCAGTGGCAGAGAGATTCCAAAACGAGCCGAGAGGTCACTCTGGTGGGCACTCTTATGCACACTTTAGACAACCCTTTTTAGGTTCTAAAGAATTGGGGTAGCTGGTGGTGGATACCTGAAACTATCAAACTACAACCCAGAACCCATGAATCTCGAAGACAGTTGTATAAAAATGTAGCTTATGAGGGGTGACAATGGGATTGGGAAAGCCATAAGGACCACACTCCACTTTGTCTAGTTTATGGATGGATGAGTAGAAAAATAGGGGAAGGAAACAAACAGACAAAGGTACCCAGTGTTCTTTTTTACTTCAATTGCTCTTTTTCACTCTAATTATTATTCTTGTTATTTTTGTGTGTGTGCTAATGAAGGTGCCAGGGATTGATTTGGGTGATGAATGTACCACTATGTAATGGTACTGTAAACAATCGAAAGTGCGATTTGTTTTGTATGACTGCATGGTATGTGAATATATCTCAATAAAATGAAGATTAAAAAAACAAACAAAAAAAAAAAAAACCGCTTTATTAAAAAATTAAAAATTAAAAATTAAAAAAAAAATAAAAAAAAATACATAGCTCCTATATTGCATTTCTGTGGTACATTTACTACAATTCATGAAAGAACATTTTTATAACTGCACTATTAAATAATCCATTGTTTACAATAGGGCTCACTGTGTTGTACAGCCTTATGGGTTTTTTTTTTCATTTTTATTTTTATTTTATTCTGATAGCATTTCTACAGCCTAAAAGTTTCCCATTAATCATATTCACATATGTAATTCAGTACTGTTAATTACATTCACCACTTTATGCTACCATCACCACCATTCTTTACCAAAATTTTACAATCAACCCTTATAGAAACTTTGTACAACTGAAGCATTAACTCCTCATTCCCTACCCCTAACTCATCCCCTGGTAACCTACATTCCAGATTCTGACTCTATGAGTTTGTTTATTCAAATTATTGTATATTGATGAGGTCATGCAATATCTGGCTTATTTCACTCAACATGGTGAAAATCTTCAAGTATCATCTATGTTGTTGCATATATCCAAACTTCATTCCTTTTTATGGCTGAATAATATTCCATTGTATGCCCAAAGATTTGAAAGCAGGAACTCGATCAGATATTTGCACATCAATTTTCATATTGCCATTATTCATAATTGCCAAAAGATGGAAGCAACCCAGGGTCCATCAACTGATGGATAAATAAAATGGAATACCACCATTATTTTCAACCATTGAAGTCATATTTAAAAAAAAAATCAGTCTTTTTGATATATTTCATTTGGATCAGGGAACAATATCTTGGAGCATTCACTGACAAGCAAAGGAATGACCCTAGGCTTTTTTATATGAAGAGTAATTGAAGGAACAGGAGCCAGTTAGCCTCAAATCCTATTATTATAGCATGAAAAAACTTATCTGAGGCTTTCTTTCAATAAGCATGTGTTGTGTCTATTATAATGTACATATCTTTTTTGTTTGTTTTGTTTTTTCTTTCTTTTAAAATGCAATTTTATTGAAATATATTCACATACCATACAATCATCCAAAGTTTACAATTGTTCACAATATCATCATATAGTTGTGCAATCATCACCACAATCAATTTTTGCATAGTTTCATTACTCCAAAAACAAAAAAAAAAAGTAAAAATAAGAGTAAAAATAAAGGTAAAAAAGAAAACCAAAATATCCAATACCCCTTCTCCCCAAATATTATTCAGCATGGGTCAGTGCTGACAAGTGAAACCGCCTGAGGTTTTCTCTAATGAGCTACTTAGAATGGGAGAGAGAAAAGAAAAAAGAAAAAAGGAAGGAAATCCCCTTTTCAGCTCCCAGTCCCCAGTTTCTCTAATTAAGAACTGGAGTTGGTATATGCTTCTATTAGCCCCTTTTTTTAGGACACAGCCCTTTTCCAGTATTCTGAGCTCAGCTGATTCCAAAAGCCTCTGTTTTTAATTATTTATGTTTTTTGTTTTTTCCATCAGCCCCACCTAACTGCCGGGAGAGACCTCAGGGCTCCTTTCCTGCTTGCTCCATGTTTAACTGTGCTTGTAGCTTGTGTTCAGTAGTCCAAATTCATTAATTAAAACCACAATTGTAGCTTGGTTGAGTAACTACCCCTTGCTCCTGGCAGAGGCCACTTCTTATTCCTGCAGGGAAGTGCCCCAACTCAGTAGAAGAGAGAGCCCAGTCCCCAGTGAGCTTTAGTTTTGTGCTTGTGGTGTCTTACCTTAAATAATGAGATTTCCATTCATGTTTGTAGCTGGAAGGCAAAGCTAAGCACCCCTTTCCTCTGTTTTGCTCTGTTGTAGTAGCATTCCTTTCCCTTGTATTTCAGTACCTTTTGTGTTTCCCTGAAATAAAACATTTTCCAATTTGGAAAAAAAAAAAAAAAACAGAAGGAAAAAAAACTGCCCTCTGCCGTTTTGGGGGATTTACTTAGAATTCTGCGCTGTGGTCTCAGTCCTTTCACCCATTCCAGACTGTTGTATGATGTGTGTCCAGTCACGGATGTCCCCCAAACAGTTGTTCCAGACTATTTACTAGCTGTTCCTGGCTATTTACTAGTTGCTTTAGAGTACTAACTAAATTCTACACCTCTCTACACTGCCATCTTGCCAAGCATACTAATGTATGTATCTTGACTTTTCATTTCATTATTTTAATGTACACTACTAATTAAAGAACAGAAACACTATACACAGGTTTGAATTTTTTAATAGATGAGTAGAAGACAGACAGATTAGATAGATAGATACATACATACATACATAGATACATAGATACATAGATAGAGCTTTATCTTTGAAAATGATATTGTATCAGTTTTCCTTTTGTCAAGTTGAACAACATCAGGACATTAGAACTATGTGCAAAATCCTCAGATTAAAAGATTAAGATGTCTTATTTCTGTCGTTCCTACAAACCGAATGATCTTCTCAGAGAAAATGATAAAATTACTTAAACCCCCAGGGTAAAAGAATTCCAGTTTCTTACCAATATATTGCTCACTTTATGTCATGCTGTCTTCACACTGTGAAGAAGATTGAATTTCGAATCAGATGGCTTAAAAAGGATGATCCATTTAAATGCAATTAGGAGCCTTCAAGGTATGGCATGGAATTTCATCTTTTGAAAACAAAGATTTGTAAGGCTTGTAGATAAATTTTCTGTTCTTATTTCACAATAATAAAATGAAGGATCTAGATCATTGCTTATTTTATTTATCCTAATTATTGAGACAACTGGCATTTTCTTCTTTTAATGGATAGACGCTATAACTCCCTCTATAATAAAATGTAACTGTACGCTTTAGTATTACTAAGATATTTTCTCAATATTTGGATAGAGTAATTTAGTAGAAATTATATAGTTCATATTTAGCTAAATTAATGCAATCTTATGCATATTAAAATTACAATTTTCAAACAAAGATATTATGTGAGGATGTATTACAATAAAATTGCTTTGTTGCTTTTCTTCGGAAATTACCCAGTTAGATCTGCTAGGCACCAAATTTTTGGATAGCACTTAGTCTTTAAGAACTATATTGCTCCAAGTAGAGGGAATTATACTAGCAATGGCAATTTGGGGGTCATTAACAAGTAGGTTGCGTCTCAACGGTGAATGGAATATTGCTGTTTGGTGTTTTAAAAAAAAAATTTATTCCTTAATTTCCAAATATAACCATAAAGGGCATTCAGAGCACATTTAACTAGCAATCTGAGCTATCAGAACCTTAGTGAAAAATGAAATAACCCCACCAACACACACAAACAAAACACAATAGCAATCAGGTTAGACATCAATGCAGGGGAAAAAAGAAAACAGAAAATTTTACATTTCTCAAAGAGCATACATGAGATATATATTTAGTCAGTTACAGCATAAGCATTATCCCCAATTGAATTTTACCCAATGCCAGTTCAATAATATATAAAAGCCTTGAGTGTTTGAGTAATAGGTGCCTCAGAGCATCAAGAAGTAATAGCTAAAACCCAAAGTAAAAATATATAGATGAAAAGCAAGTAAATGAAAAAAGCATATGTATCTGGGGTTATTTAATGTGGGAACAAATGATTTTATACACCACAACAGTCCTCAAACCATATGCTAGCCAAAAAAAAAAAAAAAAACAAAAAACAAAACTATTTTTTGGATGATTCCTTTGAATCATTAATAAGTGTTAAATTATTTTCAGCATATCATAGTTAAGGATATGTGATTATATGTAGCACTTTGTTTTTTCTTTTTTTATATTTCATATTTCATTTACACAGGTGATGCATGTTTATTTTAAGAAATGACACATAAAGAATGTCACAGTATTTAGTCATGCACCCTCAAGTTTGATATTAATCAAAAAAGGGAATGAATTGCAAACATACTCATTACTAGATAAAAGGAAGAAATGTCACTAAGCTGCATGAATCTTAGAAAAGGAGGAGACATTCTGCCTATAAATGTCAAGTTAGGAAATTTTGCTCATATCAAATTAGTCATGGTGTTGACATCAATGATTGGAAACAGAATCTGGGTCAAAGTTTACTCTTGAGGGTGGCTTGTAAGTGACAAACAGATAAATTAAATCCATTGAACTATAGCTTTTGTGAGTTGTTCTCAGTGAAAAGCTTGGAATATTCATGATCTAAGGTTGATTTTAAAACTATGTTTTGACAGGAAATATACTTCTATTGTTTCTATTTTCCATAGAGATTTTGACTCAGAAACAGCATTCAAAGAGATATATTGTATCTGGTCAACAATAATTTGCATTAAAAGAAGCTTGAAAATCTTGTCAATTAGTCACAAATTTATTTCCTGTATTTATTTTGCTGAGTAAACTAATTTATTTACTTTGCCAAATAGATCTATCAATGCTTTAATCTTTAAATTGCCACAAATGCTGTATATACATTCTACTTCCACTGTTTATGGAGATACTTTGATTATTTCACTACTTCATATTCATAAAAAATAAAATATTTTTGTGGCTATATGATATCATTATCCTAGAACTCTCAAACTCACCAAATATTAGCTATTGCTCCAAAATTTCAAGACAAAACATGGGAAAACACCATTTTCCAAATTGATTTCAATTTGTATTTGTAGCATCAATGAAATCATATCTGAAAAGTATATATTTAATTGAGGATCTCAAGGTAATTTTATTTCTAGTCCTTTTCTGTTACTCATCATCCTGAAGACCATTGTACCTGAATACTTGTGTACAAGAAAATTGTTCAAATAGCAAAATCATAGTCTTACTGTATTTTTATCATAACTTAGAGATTATTTTGAAAAATCCCTATATTATCGAGATGTTGACATTGAAGCCTGAAAATATTAAATAACTTGATCAAGGTGAAGTAGTGGTGGAACACAGGCCAATGACTTGAATCCAAATCAGATACTTTGACATTTCTTTCTGAAACATTATTACATCAGAGTTAATAAAATTGATCATTCACTGGGCATCTACTCTATATAAGAATTTCATTTCTTTTTGACATGAAAAATAAACTCTGTTATTTTGTGTCTAAAAATTGTTATATATCTGTGCTTGTCATTTTCAGAAATATTCTTTTGTGATGGTGTCTGAATTGTGGAGTAAGCTCTTCTCAAAATAGAGTGACAAAAATTATCAAAATATTAAGGATACTTCTCTTTCACACTATATTAACAAATATACAAAAAGATGGAACAGCATGTTAATACTGACAAGGGTGTTACAGTACACTGTAAAAGCTAGAAAGAAATATTTTTTTTGGTAACCTACATTCCAGATTCTGACTCTATGAGTTTGTTTATTCAAATTATTGTATATTGATGAGGTCATGCAATATCTGGCTTATTTCACTCAACATGGTGAAAATCTTCAAGTATCATCTATGTTGTTGCATATATCCAAACTTCATTCCTTTTTATGGCTGAATAATATTCCATTGTATGCCCAAAGATTTGAAAGCAGGAACTCGATCAGATATTTGCACATCAATTTTCATATTGCCATTATTCATAATTGCCAAAAGATGGAAGCAACCCAGGGTCCATCAACTGATGGATAAATAAAATGGAATACCACCATTATTTTCAACCATTGAAGTCATATTTAAAAAAAAAATCAGTCTTTTTGATATATTTCATTTGGATCAGGGAACAATATCTTGGAGCATTCACTGACAAGCAAAGGAATGACCCTAGGCTTTTTTATATGAAGAGTAATTGAAGGAACAGGAGCCAGTTAGCCTCAAATCCTATTATTATAGCATGAAAAAACTTATCTGAGGCTTTCTTTCAATAAGCATGTGTGTCTATTATAATGTACATATCTTTTTTGTTTGTTTTGTTTTTCTTTCTTTTTTAAAATGCAATTTTATTGAAATATATTCACATACCATACAATCATCCAAAGTTTACAATTGTTCACAATATCATCATATAGTTGTGCAATCATCACCACAATCAATTTTTGCATAGTTTCATTACTCCAAAAACAAAAAAAAAAGTAAAAATAAGAGTAAAAATAAAGGTAAAAAAGAAAACCAAAATATCCAATACCCCTTCTCCCCAAATATTATTCAGCATGGGTCAGTGCTGACAAGTGAAACCGCCTGAGGTTTTCTCTAATGAGCTACTTAGAATGGGAGAGAGAAAAGAAAAAGAAAAAAGGAAGGAAATCCCCTTTTCAGCTCCCAGTCCCCAGTTTCTCTAATTAAGAACTGGAGTTGGTATATGCTTCTATTAGCCCCTTTTTTTAGGACACAGCCCTTTTCCAGTATTCTGAGCTCAGCTGATTCCAAAAGCCTCTGTTTTTAATTATTTATGTTTTTTTGTTTTTTCATCAGCCACCACCTAACTGCCGGGAGAGACCTCAGGGCTCCTTTCCTGCTTTGCTCCATGTTTAAACTGTGCTTGTAGCTTGTGTTCAGTAGTCCAAATTCATTAATTAAAACCACAATTGTAGCTTGGTGAGTAACTACCCCTTGCTCCTGGCAGAGGCCACTTCTTATTCCTGCAGGGAAGTGCCCCAACTCAGTAGAAGAGAGAGCCCAGTCCCCAGTGAGCTTTAGTTTGTGCTTGTGGTGTCTTACCTTAACTAATGAGATTTCCATTCATGTTTGTAGCTGGAAGGCAAAGCTAAGCACCCCTTTCCTCTGTTTTGCTATGTTGTAGTAGCATTCCTTTCCCTTGTATTTCAGTACCTTTTGTGTTTCCCTGAAATAAAACATTTTCCAATTTGGAAAAAAAAAAAAAAAACAGAAGGAAAAAAACTGCCCTCTGCCGTTTGGGGATTTACTTAGAATTCTGCGCTTGTGGTCTCAGTCCTTTCACCCATTCCAGACTGTTGTATGATGTGTGTCCAGTCACGGATGTCCCCCAAACAGTTGTTCCAGACTATTTACTAGCTGTCCTGGCTATTTACTAGTTGCTTTAGAGTACTAACTAAATTCTACACCCTCTCTACCACTGCCATCTTGCCAAGCATACTAATGTATGTATCTGACTTTTCATTTCATTATTTAATGTACAATACTAATTAAAGAACAGAAAACACTATACAACAGGTTTGAATTTTTTTAATAGATGAGTAGAAGACAGACAGATTAGATAGATAGATACATACATACATACATAGATACATAGATACATAGATAGAGCTTTATCTTTGAAATGATATTGTATCAGTTTTCCTTTTGTCAAGTTGAACAACATCAGGACATTAGAACTATGTGCAAATCCTCAGATTAAAAGATTAAGATGTCTTATTTCTGTCGTTCCTACAAACCGAATGATCTTCTCCAGAGGAAAATGATAAAATACTTAAACCCCCAGGGTAAAAGAATTCCAGTTTCTTACCAATATATTGCTCACTTTATGTCATGCTGTCTTCACACTGTGAAGAAGATGAATTTCGAATCAGATGGCTTAAAAGGATGATCCATTTAAATGCAATTAGGAGCCTTCAGGTATGGCATGGAATTTTCATCTTTTTGAAACAAAGATTTGTAAGGCTTGTAGATAAATTTTCTGTTCTTATTTCACAATAATAAAATGAAGGATCTAGATCATTGCTTATTTTATTATCCTAATTATTGAGACAACTGGCAATTTTCTTCTTTTAATGGATAGACGCATATAACTCCCTCTATAATAAAATGTAACTGTACGCTTTAGTATTACTAAGATATTTTCTCAATATTTGGATAGAGTAATTTAGTAGAATTATATAGTTCATATTTAGCTAAATTAATGCAATCTTATGCATATTAAAATTACAATTTTCAAACAAAGATATTATGTGAGGATGTATTACAATAAAATTGCTTTGTGCTTTTCTTCGGAAATTACCCAGTTAGATCTGCTAGGCACCAAATTTTGGATAGCACTTAGTCTTTAAGAACTATATTGCTCCAAGTAGAGGGAATTATACTAGCAATGGCAATTTGGGGGTCATTAACAAGTAGGTTGCGTCTCAACGGTGAATGGAATATTGCTGTTTGGTGTTTTAAAAAAAAATTTATTCCTTAATTTCCAAATATAACCATAAAGGGCATTCAGAGCACATTTAACTAGCAATCTGAGCTATCAGAACCTTAGTGAAAAATGAAATAACCCCACCAACACACACAAACAAAACACAATAGCAATCAGGTTAGACATCAATGCAGTGTAAAAAAGAAAACAGAAAATTTTACATTTCTCAAAGAGCATACATGAGATATATATTTAGTCAGTTACAGCATAAGCATTATCCCCAATTGAATTTTACCCAATGCCAGTTCAATAATATATAAAAGCCTTGAGTGTTTGAGTAATAGGTGCCTCAGAGCATCAAGAAGTAATAGCTAAAACCCAAAGTAAAAATATATAGATGAAAAGCAAGTAAATGAAAAAGCATATGTATCTGGGGTTATTTAATGTGGGAACAAATGATTTTATACACCACAACAGTCCTCAAACCATATGCTAGCCAAAAAAAAAAAAAAAAAAACAAAAAACAAAACTATTTTTTGGATGATTCCTTTGAATCATTAATAAGTGTTAAATTATTTTCAGCATATCATAGTTAAGGATATGTGATTATATGTAGCACTTTGTTTTTTCTTTTTTTATATTTCATATTTCATTTACACAGGTGATGCATGTTTATTTTAAGAAATATGACACATAAAGAATGTCACAGTATTTAGTCATGCACCCTCAAGTTTGATATTAATCAAAAAGGGAATGAATTGCAAACATACTCATTACTAGATAAAAGGAAGAAATGTCACTAAGCTGCATGAATCTTAGAAAAGGAGGAGACATTCTGCCCTATAAATGTCAAGTTAGGAAATTTTGCTCATATCAAATTAGTCATGGTGTTGACATCAATGATTGGAAACAGAATCTGGGTCAAAGTTTACTCTTGAGGGTGGCTTGTAAGTGACAAACAGATAAATTAAATCCATTGAACTATAGCTTTTGTGAGTTGTTCTCAGTGAAAAGCTTGGAATATTCATGATCTAAGGTTGATTTTAAAACTATGTTTTGACAGGAAATATACTTCTATTGTTTCTATTTTCCATAGAGATTTTGACTCAGAAACAGCATTCAAAGAGATATATTGTATCTGGTCAACAATAATTTGCATTAAAAGAAGCTTGAAATCTTGTCAATTAGTCACAAATTTATTTCCTGTATTTATTTGCTGAGTAAACTAATTTATTTACTTTGCCAAATAGATCTATCAATGCTTTAATCTTTAAATTGCCACAAATGCTGTATATTACATTCTACTTCCCACTGTTTATGGAGATACTTTGATTATTTCACTACTTCATATTCATAAAAAATAAAATATTTTTGTGGCTATATGATATCATTATCCTAGAACTCTCAAACTCACCAAATATTAGCTATTGCTCCAAAATTTCAAGACAAAACATGGGAAAACACCATTTTCCAAATTGATTTCAATTTGTATTTGTAGCATCAATGAAATCATATCTGAAAGTATATATTTAATTGAGGATCTCAAGGTAATTTTATTTCTAGTCCTTTTCTGTTACTCATCATCCTGAAGACCATTGTACCTGAATACTTGTGTACAAGAAAATTGTTCAAATAGCAAAATCATAGTCTTACTGTATTTTTATCATAACTTAGAGATTATTTTGAAAAATCCCTATATTATCGAGATGTTGACATTGAAGCCTGAAAATATTAAATAACTTGATCAAGGTGAAGTAGTGGTGGAACACAGGCCAATGACTTGAATCCAAATCAGATACTTTGACATTTCTTTCTGAAACATTATTACATCAGAGTTAATAAAATTGATCATTCACTGGGCATCTACTCTATATAAGAATTTCATTTCTTTTTGACATGAAAAATAAACTCTGTTATTTTGTGTCTAAAAATTGTTATATATCTGTGCTTGTCATTTTCAGAAATATTCTTTTGTGATGGTGTCTGAATTGTGGAGTAAGCTCTTCTCAAAATAGAGTGACAAAAATTATCAAAATATTAAGGATACTTCTCTTTCACACTATATTAACAAATATACAAAAAGATGGAACAGCATGTTAATACTGACAAGGGTGTTACAGTACACTGTAAAAGCTAGAAAGAAATATTTTTTTTTCAAATTGATATTTTTAAAGACTGATTATTGGTCAAAAAATTAAAGGAACTGTGAAAATGATACCCTAAACACCAGTAATCTTTCACCTACACTTTTCCAGTGACCTCCTACTCTTCTCCCAGCTTCCACACTTGTACCCATATAATCCAAAGGGCAAAAAGTGCTTTCTCTTTAAAGTATAAAGCAGATCGTGCCAGTTCCTGCTTTTAAACTTTTCTGTAATTCTCCATTGCATTCAAAATACAATTTGGAGTATGTTTGCTGTCATCTAATGCTTTCCATCGCTCATCTCTAGACAAGATACCCTAGCTGGTGAATCCCTAGATGCCGGCCTTCTGCCCAGTTTCTCCCAACAGTCCTTCTGTGCTGCAAAGCCTATAGCCTCATATCTCATCCACCTCTGTGTTCCCATCATTGAGACATCCTTCAGGCTCATCTGGATCCCAGGCAGCCTTATCCTTTTACCTACATGGCTATACTCTGAATTATCTTTCTCCAGTGCTGTTTCCCCACCTCCAAAGGCCAGTAGACAAGGTTAGACTAAGTAGATTTTCACCTGCAAATTGAATGTCCATTTTCCCTTCTTTCCTTCTGCTAGACATGTGTGCACATTCTTAAGATTGTCCTAAGGCTTTCAATGTTAACCTTGGGAGAGAAACCAACTCTCAATAAGGAAGTGACGGGCAGATATAACACAGTCAGGTTTCTCCACTGATCCAGAAAATGAGATTGGGAGGGAGGGCGTGGTTCAAAAGCATACAGGAAATCTCATATTAAGACCTCAGCTGCTCTGAATGGCATTGGAGAGTTTAATACATTTGTTTTCTATAGGCTGCTTTATTCATGTAATACTTGGGCATTTGACAACTTTGGTTAGTAAGGAACAGCTTCAACCAATATCTCAAATCCTGCTGGGTTAAAAGAAAGCTTCAAGAGAATAGGAGCCTCATCTGAATTTTTCAAACAAGAACCTAGTTCAATACCTGGAAAGTAAATAGGAAAAGTAAGCAATTCATGTTTACTCTTTGTTTGACTGGGTAAAGTCTGTTTTGGTTCTACAAACAATTTTACAAAGAAAATGCAAACAGTGAAAAGTCAGTGTCTTTCCTTCCTTACACTTATGTGAAAATACTTCAAAAACCTCATTTACTTCTGAATCCCCCTTGGCCTAACGCAGGAATGCATACATAGAAAGCAGTAAATATGTTAATATGTTTGGAATAAATTAATAAAAATTTCCAAAAATCTGGTGAAATTATTAATTTCTCAAGTCCAAACATCTCCCAGATTCCATACTTATTTAATTTTAACCCTAAATATCCATAACTTTAGTTGAAATTATTCTTAAACTCAAAGTATAGCAAACAAAAATTATCAAAGTAGGTTTCTTAAAACAAATAGATTTGTTATTAAAAAAAGTACATCTGAGAGAGAATTCAACTTGTAAATGGTTAAACTACTCTTCAAACCCTGCTGTTGAAGATTAAATCATTTTGATATTCAGTTTTCAGAAAATCTGCACATTTCCAAATACATCCTCTCTTCCATGCCTTTTAAATAAGTTATTTTACTTTTACTTGTAGTGAGTGGAAAATAGCAAGGAAAACCAAAACCAGATTAGCAAAATATGTGTTAAAGCTAGCATTAACCTGACAAATAAGAATTGTCAAAGATAAATCTTTACTTAAAGATTTTTAGTTAATCTACTGAGAGGGCATCCGATGCTGAAACTTAGTTAGGTCTCCGGCTTACTAAGGGCAACCCAACTTTGACAGTGTGTAGCTGGGACACAAACCCAGACCTGACCCTATCCGATGCACTCTGCTGCCTCCCATTATAGCATATTTGCTGCTGTAAAAATTGTCTTGGGGGAAGCAAAAGACAGAACAGCTATGTAAATTACATGGCCGTTATTCTTTTGTTTTCCAGCAGTTTTATATGAAATAGCACAATCACCACAACAATATAAATTTAAAGAACATTATTGATATTATTATTATGTGTTTATTATATTTGGGTTAAAGTGGCATTTTCATTTCCATGAATGAAATAAATTTTATTTCTTTATTAATATGACATGATTATTTAATTATTTTTACATGAATTGGATACAGCATGTGTCGTGACAATGTATTTATTCAGACGAAACTTCAACAATAAGAATAATGGTAAATAAATAATGTAATAATTATAATAGTAACTGCCATTTAAGGACTGACTAATTAGTACTGGCTGCTTTTTATATGGGATAATTAATCATCAAAACTATTCTGTGAGGTAAATATTACTATCAGCACTTTATTTCAAAACAAATTACCCAAGATGAATTGAAAGTCCTACTTCGCTGACTGTTGAATTGATGCCCCACACTAATGGCCTGCAATGCTGCTTTATTATACTTGCTGTTGATGGCATCTTTCATATTTAAATTATCGTTTTCTGCCTTTGTTTTTTAGGATTTGATACCAGTATTTTGCCAATTTGCAAGGATTCACTTGGCTGGATGTTTAACAGACTTGATACAAATTATGACCTGCTGCTGGACCAGTCAGAGCTCGGAAGCATTTACCTTGATAAGAATGAACAATGTATCAAGGCATTCTTCAATTCATGTGACACATACAAGGACAGTTTGATATCTAACAATGAATGGTGCTACTGCTTCCAGAGACAGCAAGGTAAAAGATGAGATACCTACCATGCAAATAGTTTGACCTGCCTGTTAAACTGTATCTCTTCCTTCATGATACAAAAATTGCAGTGCATTACACCCCATTCATGTTAGTAGACATTTTTCCAATTTGAATGTTTAGTACAAGAGCAAATAAGCAGCATGTTGAACAAAATAATTCTTCTAGAGATGCAAAACATTCTAAATAAAATGAAAATAGTAATTAATATCTTATATTAAAGGACTTTATTATAGTTTCCATTATGAACTGCACATTGAGATAAGAGCACATAGATATTAAAAGTAATCATTAAAATTAATTTATCTGTTTTGCCCATGGTGTAAAATCAGTGGATTTTTTATCACTGTACTGTGGTGTGTTAATGTTCTATTTTGTGATTTTATTAAATCAGCTGAATGAACCACAGCATTTACCATAAAGTTATTTTTACTCATTTGATTTTAAAATGACTTAGTCTTTCAAACTTCTCCAAATAACTTAGCTTTAAAATATATACACAGCAAGGAAAAGTGTTAATTCTCTAGGAGAGTTGAGGCAAGTTGAAGAGTTTGAAGGATATTAGTTTTTTATTCATCCTTCTTTGTTAGGAACTGTAAATCTTGTAAAATCGTGTCATGCTCACAGAATCAATTGACATGATAATTCAAATTAAGTATGTATAGGGAAATAGATCCAAAAAGTTCACATTACAATAAAGTTTTAACAAACTAGGAAGGCAATGATTTAGGTAATTTTGAGGCTAATTTAAAACAACAACTTCTGGAAATTAGTTTAATGTGATACACCTGCTATTAACACTGCATTTTTAAATTCTTGAAGTTAAGAGAAAGAGCAACCTACCTTAGACGCTATTAATGATTGCCAATGATTCATGTGGAAAATTAACACATTATATAGGGTATTTTACTTATTGATTACATTTTCATTTATTAGTAATTGCTTAGTAATTAAGGATGAAACGTTTATCCACAAATTGATAATGGTGAGCCAACAGCAGGGTGCATACAGTAGTTTAACCATATACAAACAACTTTAAACAAGGTTTAAAAAATAGATTTGATTTTAAACTAGGTTTAAAAAATAGATTTGCTCTATTAAAATATTTTAAATTGTACACAAACACACACAAACAGCCATTGTCAACTTTACCATTACACATGCGCTTTCTAGTAAGTGACTTACCCTAAAAAACTACATCCCAGTTTTAATATCTAGTATATATTTAAATAATTTAAAGAATAAAAAAGTAAAGAAGTAAATTCAAGTAAGCCACCATAAAAAGACTGGTAGTGAAGTAGTTTTCATTATGATAACAAATGTCATTTTTGTGATAGCAAATTCTAACATGAACATCTGAAAATATGCTGAATGACTCTGAATCTTTCACCTGCAGTAATAAATACTTTTATCTTTGAACCTTCCTGGATTTTGCAGCCATATTTGTAGGACTACTTAAAGGGTCCCAAAGCAAAATTTTACTTTGTATACTTTTCACATATTAAACAGCATTCTCCCAGTGTTAAAACCTTTACAGTCAGTGTAATTACAATTATATTGTTTCATTAATTGTAATACAGGTACCATACCAGTGCAAAACACTAATAATAGGGAAAACTTTTAGCGTAAGGGGCGATATATGGGAACTCTATTTTCTACATGATTTTTCTGTAAACCTATAACTTTTCTACTAAAATAAATAAATAAAAAAACAAACTAAAAAACTTTTAGTCAATGAAGCTATATTCTCAGATATCATTTAATTAGTGGAACAAATTATTTACTAAATAGTATCTGAACTGGTACAAAGGTTTATGCACTCCTCAAAAGCTTAGGAAAGTTCAGCTCATTATATTCATTACTGCAAAATTCTGGAAAAAGTTGCAAAACTTTTCAGGGTAACTGAGAAGGCTAGGGCTAGTGTTATGGTTCCACTTTGTTTTTGTTTTTATGTATTCTTTTAGTTCAACAAGTAATTTCATAAAAAAAGAATAGTCATTAAAAATATTTTCCAATGCTTTACCTCATGAAATAATGTGTTTTTTGTTTACTTAACAATACAAAATTTTAAAATTTATTATAATTGTAAGTAGAATAGGATAGAAGGTTATTTAATCCAGATTGACTTAAATCTGCAGTGTAAGACTACAGTTGTATAGTGGTGGAAAATATCTGGAAAATAAAACAATGGCATTTTTCAAAAATATATTTCAAAAATATAAAATTAAGATTATTTCAAAGGTTTAATAAATGAGACTAAGAATGTAAAATTTCACACAAGTGAAATATTCGTAGTTGTCTGATAAAAAAATTAACTCAAATACTAATTTGTTTCTATGATGAATTTTTCGAAATCATGGCAGTTAAGCAATACAAAATATATAAGATTGTGGTTTCTAGAATTCTTTATTCTAAGTAATCCTGAAAGTATAAGTAAGAGAAATATTAATTTTGGATTTTGGATACCTTGAATGTCAATAATATTGTACTTTCATAAATATGTGTCCTAAGCCTCCAGTCTAAAAAAATAAAATCAATTATTAGTTGTTTTTTCACTTAAACTCTGATTGTTTATAAACAGGGTAAGAGAAAGAAAATTAATATTTATTCACATCCATGTTGTCTTTCACAGACATAAAATCACTTATTGCTCAAAGAGCTCTGTGAACATATTATTCTCATTATATGGCTAAGGACTGAAACTTCTTGCTCTGAAATAACTAACTTACAGAATGAGTAAGTGAAGAAACTGGGATTTGAAACTGGAGTCCTTGACTTCTGTCTCCAAGTAATTTAATGTTATTTTTAGACTTTTCACTTAATTATGTAATGTCAGTCAGATATCACTCAGCAACTTGTTGGCAAGTCCTATTCATACAGATAATAACATCACCAGGTGTTGTTTCAATATATTCAATATCTAATGCTTTTTCTCAGGAAAAAAAAAAATGGATAGCATTTTTAGAGGTAATTTATGCATTTATTAGAGGCATCAGAGTGTGGGTCAAATGGGCTTAATAATTTTAAAAGGAAATGTTTTTTCTAGTGTATAAAAGACATTAAATAAGGAGAATTTTGTTCTTTGTTATTACGGATATTTGAAATTTCCAAAGATGAAATGAATCCAATGAACTTGTTTAGGTATTATCCATTTGTGAAAGTCTGTATGAGTAATAAAATATTGAGGAGAAAGTGAATAAGGACAGTGGTTTACTTAGAAGGAAGTTAGTGGGCTGCCCTGCTGTACAACACAGGGTGCCTTTCGGAATCTGTGCAGGTGAATGGCACCCCCTGGAGCCCTGCAGTACACAGTATGTGTGGCCATGTGCTACCAATTTAGGGATTAATTCAGTAACCTCCATAGTGTGCACTTTCTTTAGCTCTGACTCTGGGTTGTCTATATGCATTTGAAGGCTAATAAATATATAATCCCTAAAAATGACTAAGAGCAAGTATAGAAAAAATGCTTTTATATTTTAGTAACTACTGTAAATAGTATTTATTTTATTTACTCTTCCCAATAGTACTTTATTCAGTTCAGAATTCTGTGGGACAATAAAAGTGCATTGCTATTGTTGTATTGAACATTATCAGTTCCTAATATGGATAATGTATGATTGACCCCAATGTAGTTTTATATTTGAGTTTTGAAATCCAGAATACAAAACATATAAACAATGTTATTTTCAAAAATGTCTTGATTTAGCTAGTAAATTTCTTTTCACTTTTCTCATATTTAGTTTGGAATATTTGCTAATTTTCATGATTAAATTAAATCTTATATTTCATTAATTCATGATTCTCAAACAAATTTTAAGCATATAAAATCCAGGATTATCCAAAAATCAAACACTATTAGTAAACAGATTAGGGAGAATAAAAATCTTGTCAGATGTATCTGTACCTATACCCTTAGCTGAATATCCATAGTCTAATCATATCCAAACTTCTTGCCCTCGGTTGAGTTCCTAACTTCCTTCTCATCTGGATCAGATCTTTGCTATTGGGTTTATCTGATAGACAACCTCTCAATTAAGTGCTCTATGCATAACTAGCTAAGGACCAGACTAACAGAGCTGGCTCATAAATCAGATGAAGAAAATATTATGACTAGAACTGTCTAATCTGTCATGTTTTCTCTTGAAATCTTAAGATGTTCCCCAACACAGTGCTCTCAGTCTTGGCACTCATGTGTCAAAAACAGGCTTTTTCAGTGAGATTACCAATAGTCAGACTTAAAGGTACCCAGATTTTCAAGTAATCCAGCAGTGAACATGTAAGAAAAAATACTTCTATTCTGTGATAACTAGTCCATAGCACCTAAAAGAACTGTTTCCAATATAATATTGAGACTTCAGCTAGACTCTTTCCCCTTGGTTCTATGATGCCATGTCTGGAGGATGGTAAATTTTAAAAAGTCAATTTTATAAGTCCACGCTATCTAACTTGATTCCTATTCCTTTAGTACTTAGTACCAGATATGCCTAAGATTGTTAGGAAAAATAAAGGGGACAATTTGACCAATTTCAAAATGAAGTGTAACAATAAGATTCATACTGTTCAAACAAATGAATTTTTCATCCCTTTTTGACACTATAAGAGGAAACATTTTTGGCATCAGATAGTAAACTATAAAATATATTTTAAGCACCTTGTCTCATTCCATCATTTTACTTTGCTACTTAGATGGACATTTAATAATTGAATATTGTGAAGTTGGCAAATGAAATGATTTAAAAATCATTTGCATTAATTATACCTTGCTTTTCCCTAAAAAGATGTAGTAAAGAAGAATAGGTACTGGTTTATTGTTTTGCTGTTTCAGTGCTTTATGATGCAGTTTTCATGTAACAAGCATTAATGGCATTTTTTTTTTAGAATTTGAGTATAAAATACATGGAATTGTCTCCTGATAAGAATAATATTAGTAATTATATAACCCAAAATATATTTTTGATTTAGAATTGCATAATTCTTTCCAAATAAGTATTTCCTTACTTTTTAAAATGCAATCATTTCATGCTTTAAATGACTGAGTTTTAAAAAGTAAGGAAATACTTATTTCCAAATTAGTTAAAGTGTCTTAAGTATATTTTTTAAATGATGGCTTATCAGACATTATCATATGTTATATCATGTTTCCTAATTGTATATTGACTTGAGGCACCTGGATGAAAGGGTCAAGATTTGTAGACATTATACAGTATTAAAAAATATAATGGTATCAGTGATATAACTTGAAGGAAGCATTAATCTTTTCATAGATTTTTTTTTTTGTAATTCAAAGTTATTTTTCTATATCCCAGAAATTATTTTAAATTAGGGGAAAACAATCAGTTTCTTTGGCACCAGTCAGTCATTTGGATTTACATTACTGATTTGCTAGACCTTCCTTTTAAAAGTAAAGAATAATAAATATTATGCATTATGAGTATTTTATAAGATCCTTTTTTTCCCATTGATTCAGTCATTCTGAGGAAAACCAAAATGATCTAATATTAATAATGATTAGTAAATCAACTATATATGTATATATATGTAGGTAGATGTATGTATCTTCATTAGTGGACCAGTTAATATTTGTCTCCTAAAGTCAAGTAAAGGCTAACTGAAGTTTGATAACATAGAAAGTATACTTTCTTTGTTTAACCACAATCCTTGAAAGTACATTTTTAATGTCATTGCAGACCCACCTTGCCAGACGGAGCTCAGCAATATTCAGAAGAGGCACGGGGTAGCAAAACTCCTAGGTGAGTAATAGATCATTTTTCTGAAGGCTTTATTGCTTACATAAATAACCCAAGGGAAACAGCAACATAAAATCAATATTAATCCAGCAAAGATAGACTGCACTAAATTTCAGCAACAAAATTTATGAAGTTTTTGAAAGCCATTAAACTTACTTTTATTACATTACCCATTGAAAGATATTATGTCTGTTTTATTACCCTAATATAATTTTCATTTTGAAAGTCATTAAGTAAAAAAGAGATTTAAACATTGCTTAAGTTAAAGCATCAGCAAAAACTTCAATTCTAATTCTATCGTTAACAATTCAAGAATTGATGGGAAAAAATATATTTGATATCAAGAGCAAATTCTTGTAGAGATGGGATGAAAGCCTGCCCTGAGTTTCTCAAGAAAATCTGAAGACTGTTTATTGTTTTTATCAGGACTTTTAACTAACTTACTTTGAGCAAGTAAATATATGTATTGATAGATAGAGAGTTAGATGGGAAATAGATAATTCTAAATTTCTTCTAAAGCTTGAAATGTTTGACTGTTTGATTATCAACATATTATTAAAATATTATATGTGATTATTTTTGTATTCTTGTAAATATATAAATTTCAAATAAACTTTTTATTTTAAGTTCATAGAAAAGTTGCAAAGACAGCACATAGTTTCCATATATATTCAACCCAGCTTCCCCTAAAGTTAATATCTTACCATATACCAAATAAACATGATACATTTGTCAAAACTAAGAAATTAAACTTACTAAAATGTTGTTAACTAAATTATGGACTTTATTTGCATTTCATTAATTTTCCCATTGATGTCCTTTTTTCAAATTCAGGATCCATTCCAGGATACCACATATGCAGTGTTTTTCCTATATATTAACTTACTATGTATTTCAAGGCACATAATTTTACAAATTTCTGGATCCTATTAATCATATTATATTGTGATGTGCAAAGTTTGCAATTACAATGTTGTATGTTTCAATGAGAATATTATTTCTATACCTTTAGATTCCTTAGTTCAGTCCCCATTGTACAAAATTAAAAGCCTAATGGTTTGAAATAAAACATTTTTAGATGCAAAAAAATTACAATACAAGCTACAGTGTGTCATGTTTTGGCTTAACTCTGTTTTAAGATGCATGAGGTATTGCAGCTGACAAATGGAAATAATGCATTCTTAGGAAGTTTTTTTTGTCTCCACAAATTCAAGGTTAGCCCTACGCAAAGAGAAGAGCCATTCAAATTTAGCTGAAAAATATTGTAGATTCTATCAAAGTCTATTAATGACAAAATCTATTCAATTTAGACTTTCATTATTTGAAGTTACACAGAAAAAAAAATAATGCTTATTTGGGAAGCGTCGCCTTTATTCTTCTTATGTAGTATAAATGGAATTATTGTTATAAAGTACCAAATCCCTAACTATTGCGTCTTATTTGGTTGGGATAACAGTTCTTATCTGTAAATAGAGCAGTTGTTATATACCATGTGTTCCAGTTTTCTGGGTCAGTCCTGATTGTTGCCCGTAGACCTAGCATAATGAACAGTGCTCTCTTTTACATTCAAAGTGCACTAGTTTAAAGGATAAATTATATGGTCCCACACATCATGTGTCATAATATTTTTATGTCAAAAATATCAAAATGTGGCAATTGTTTTGAGACATAGAGGTAAGAAAGTTGAAATTATTTTAGCTGGCCTTAAATCCACAAAAGCTGTTCTCCAGTTTTTCATATTGGTAATATTGCGTCTATCTCACTGAAATCATTCAAATGAATTACAATTTTAAACTAAATTGATTACTTATGTATCACAATTTTCAAACTTTTTAAGGGTGAGATAATGATCCCCTGTGGTTGCAAGATTAAATGGATGCTCTTCATATTTTATTCATGTATTCAATCACTCTTTCAATGAATAACTATAATGTATCTGGTCACTAGGACAAAATGGCCAGGAAAGACAAAATTTCTTCATCTTCTAGCTTACATTCTAGTGGCACAGTGTTTGTTGAAGAGTGTGAATTCACTTCTAAATTAGTAAACATTTATAGTTAGCAATGTGCCAGGTACTTTGCTAGATAACATAAATCTAAAAATAAATGTCTGTCTTTCTGAATAAACTATGGGGTTTAGGAGATTTTGTTTGTACAACAATCAAAACCAAGAGACACAAATTATATCTCCCTAAACATAGAGAATATTACAGTTTAGTGATGGAAGCAAGCAAGGACAAATTAGGCACACACATACATGCACACTCATGCACACACATTGCACATGTTTATATATATAATGGAAGAAGTGCATTGGGGAGCCTCCAGCTTAACAGAAGCCTTCATTCTGGACGTCCTATTTAAGTCGTCTTAAAATGGAAGCAGGAAGGAAACAGAAGTACTCCGTTGAGATAAAAGATGTGTAAAGACACAAAGCATCACTGATTTTGGGGTAAACAGGTAGTTAGATGTGGCAAGAATTGGAATATCTGAATGAAAAATTTTAGAAATGAAGCTAAAGTCAGTAGTGACCCTACAATGAAGGGTCTGGTATGCCATGCTAACTGGTCTGGATGACCTAATATGGGCATGATATTAATAAATTTCTAATGCTGTATGAAACCTCCAAAAACTATACCGTTTTCAGAGTGGAAAATAGTAAGAGAGATTCATTTACTTACTAAAGGAAAAGAATACATGAGCAGTAAGCAGTTCATTATGACAATGGCCAGCTCCCTGACAGCAGTGACCTTACTTCTTCTGTTCTGCATGTATTACTAATACATTACCTGGAATGTCGTACGCACTCAAAATGCATATGTCCTGAATGACTTAATGCATAATTGATACTTATCAAAAAAGGAGCACAATTTAGTCATAACATATATCCACATATGTTTGTGTGTGTTTCACAGGACAGTATATCCCACTGTGTGATGAGGATGGTTACTACAAAGCAACACAATGCCATGGCAGTGTAGGGCAGTGCTGGTGCGTTGACAGATATGGAAATGAAGTCACTGGATCCAGGAAAAATGGGGTTGCAAATTGTGGTAAGGAGAATGGTTACTTATTTAATAATTTCCAGAGCACAGGATTGAGTACTTCCAGATTCCCTTCCTTGGTTCAAGCATTTATTGAGGACCTGCTCTATGCAAAGACTGTACAATATACTTGGGGGTAGAATGACAAGAAAAGACTTGCTGCAAGCATACTAAAAACTTGTATAGCTAGTAAATGGAATTGTCTGGTTTAGATATTGTAAGGGAGAATAATTACAGGGCAGATTCTTTTCCTACACAGAAAGGATGTTAAATATGTCCTATCTTCCTTCCCCTTGGGTAAGGCGACCTTTATCACCATTCTACTCCAACTCAGCTAAGCTAGCATGTGTCATGTCCCCATGACAGCCCATTTGGCTATATACCTCTGGAAAAGGTAAATTAGGGAACACACAAGTTTGCCATCAAAACAAAAGCAATCGTTTTTAAAGTAAAGGCCCATAATTTGCAGCTATGTTTTATTTCCTTACAATGTAGTTTCTTAATTGTTGATGGGTAATTATACTCAATATTCTAACTTTTTTGTGGGCATTTTTATGCATAAACCTAAAAATATGGCAATAAACTTGAACATCACAGCCATGCATTTTAAAGTTTTAAATGTGGGATCTTGTTTTGCTTCATTAAATACTTTCCTACAATGCAAGTTTCAAATCAGTATTTTTGTTTGTGCTAAGCAGAGGTTTCATGACAAAAGCCACTTAGCTTTACATGTACACACACATACACCAGGAATTAATGTATTGTGTTTCAACTAATAAAAAACAACAAAATATGAAAATATACCTAGTCTTGAATTTTAGAAAATGTTTAGATGTCTCCTTCATGCATTTTGTAGACTAAGATTGTTTAGAAAAAGATAAATGGTTTAAATGTAAATAACCTCATTTAAATGCTTAAATACCTGTTCTGCAATTATCTATTTCATAACATTTTTAACGGCTTGGTTTGGATGTTCTTACCCAGCCAATGCCATTGAATTTAAGTAGGAAGAATTCATGTCCAATAGCTACCAAACATAACTTTAACATGTAGAGAAAAAGTCTTTGTAATATATAGTTTAAACTACCTGCATTATTACCTACTTAAGTTATCAGTGATACCAAAGATGGATAAAGTATTCTAATTTTTAAGTTGTAAATGAAAATTACATGGAAATGAATTTAATAAGTAAATAGGAAAATTGTTTTGAAAATATAAACTTCCTGAGTTTTCTTAGCATGCTGTAATTATTTTTTTTAAATACATGAAATTGGAGAATAGAAATAATATTTTCATTACATAAGATGTGAATTTCGGTGTGGTATATGAGAGTAATAACTTTTATAAACATTGAATTGCATTAATGCAATTTGTTTTGATTAGCTACCAAAGAATTACAAGACAAAAATATTAAAAAGAGTCAAAAATAAACTCATACTAACATTAGAGGGGTTAAAAAAGGAAACACAAGCTAAGATATATATGCATTATTCCCCTCATAAATACTAGTGGCTATTTCTTAAATATTAAAAAATATTGTCTAATTGTATTTGTTTTCTATTGCTACTGTAAAAGATTACCACAAACTTTGTGGCTTAAACACACAAATTTATTATTTTGCAGTTCTGTATGTCAGAAGTCTGACACAGTTATTGCTGAGCTAAAAAAGCAAGGTTATTGTCAGTGCTGCATTTCTTTCTGGAGGTTGTGGAGGAGAAACCATTTCTTCACTTTTTCCACCTTCTAGGGGCCACCCACTTTCTTTGACTCATGTCCCCTTTTCTTCCCCTTCCAAGCCAGTGATGTTGCATTTTCTCTAACCATTCTTTCATAGTCGTATCTCACTCTGACTCTGAAAAAGGTTTATGATATTAAGGACAGATTATATTGTGATTATATTGAGACAATCCAGGATGATCTCATTTGAATGCCCTTAATTTACTCATATTTGCAAAGTCCCCTTTTCTTTGCAATGTAAGAAAATCATAGATTCTGGGGATTAGCAAGTGAACATCTTTGTGAAGAGGGGCAATTATACCGCCTACCTTTGGTAGTAGGATTTTTAAATCCTTTGTATGTTTCAAAGAATGACATAGAGTTCTATAAAAACTGGACTGGGCTCAATGAGACAGGACCAATACCTTACATATCATACCTCAGTAACGATTCAGCTTTTTAGCACCCACCTTTTAACAAATGACAGTTTTAACATGTGATAAAGTTTTCATGTTAATGGAACTTTCCTTATATTTATTAAGTAAGCTCATTTTCTATGTCTCAATAATCATCTTCTACTTCAATCAAATAAAGATAATGTTTGTTTTTTTAAGCTATTGATTTCGAGATCTCTGGAGATTTTGCAAGTGGAGATTTCCATGAATGGACTGATGATGAGGATGAGGAGGATGATATTATGAATGATGAAGATGAAATTGAAGATGATGATGAAGATGAAGGAGATGATGATGATGATGATGACCATGATGGATATATTTGATTGATAAGAGCTGAGATCAATAAATTTTAAATTTCTAATATTTACAAAGTGGTAACCTATTGAGGATTAACTTCTTGACCCCAAACACAATGATTTTTAACCTCATATGTATTTTGTATTATTATTTCAGATACTCAGCTAAAGTCATAGAACTTTATGTTTAAATAATAATCATTTACTTTGAGTTTTTATAATGCCTTAGAGAAAAACAACAACACATATGGAGCCTAGCCAAAAGAAAGAAAGTTATGAAGAACTACTGAACTAAACTAACAAATTTTCATAAGAACAAACATTTTAAATCTCCCACAAACAAAACGGTGACCAGTGTTTGGGATCATATGTGTTACTTTTCTGAGAAATAATCTAAGTTAAATATACATTAACTTATTGGTAGCCTGAGCCCCAGAGATTTTATAAAATTATACACAACCTTAATTACAATTCCAGAGTAACATTTCCCAAACCTAGAGTGAGTCAGAGGTGAATGAGGGTGATACCACATAGTAAGAAAAACAAAGTGACTATTGCAGAGTTTGCTATTGTGTGTTTACATTAATAATGATGTATTTAACAATGAAATTATTCTGGATATGATAGGATATTTTACAAAAGGCAAATATGGAAAACCATGGATTCTGAAAGCTAAAAAACTTAGTTGTCCTTTCTGATTTTTATTTTACTTTGGATGGCAGTCTTATTTAGATTTTTTAATATTCTTAAGCAGCATGATTTCTTTACCTTTCTAAGTTTCTTTATCCTTCTGACCAGCAACTTAGTATGCAGAATAGAAAGTAAGAAGACAAAGGGAAAGATTCAGTTACACCATGCTTTCACAAAAACAGTGTCACTTGCCCCAAGCTCAAATTCAAAAATCTTAATTCTCATTTTATTTCTGATTTTAGATAAAACTTTGCATTTATTCTTAGAATTATGCCATTTTTGTTACTAGTTCTGAAACTTAGAGAAAGTATTGTATGGTGCCTTGCAAAATAGAGATAGAAAGGTTTTAGCATGCATACCAATATAGGATATTAGGCAATATATAAGCACACCTGATTACCAAATTAATGCCAGTATAGGTACTGCTGCTGGAATGAAGAAAATGGAATATGTTTCTTTCTATTTTTTCTGTTGTTACATAATTGCCATGTGGAATTGTTTATGATTGTGTAGAGTAGCATTTAAGATTTAACTGTAGTAAAAATTACTTTAATTGCTGTATTTAAGTTAGCATGTTAATTACTTGTGTAGACATTTTGGCACACCATCATTTTTAAGTATATCAAACCAATGATTTTGTGCCCATAATAAATATGGAAAATCCAGTTGAATATTACATAACAGTACCTTTAATTTCAACAGTGGATCAACTGGTTTCCTGATACAGAATTCATTGAAAGCAAAATTGGTGGATTCTTTCCATTTGATTTGTAAAAACTAAATAAAAACTTTAATGTGGCCCTTATGTAATATTTAAAGTATAACACATTTTCTTTTTTACTGTTTATGTAAAGTTTACAAAATAAAGAATCTTATAATCAAACTAAAGTATTTGTTAATGGATTTCTGGGGTATAGATAGTAGGACAAAGGGCTCTTAATCCATTTCCTGATATTTTAAATGAATACATCACAATCTAACTGGGAAGGTTTTTTGAAAATATCAGATTTCAAATTCAGAGTTCTTGGCACCTCAGATTTTTTTTTAAGTATGCTAAAATGCTTTTCTTTATTGGTTTCTTTGGTTTTGCTTTATTTCTCGTAATATTGCAAAGTAGACTATTTTTTCCTTTTTTGAGGTGGCATTTTTGTAGTATCATATCAAACATCTTAGCTAAATTTCTGTAACAGTATTTTTGAAGTGATAGGAAAACCTCATCTATTTACCAAATTGTAGGAATCACAAAGTATAACTTGTGGCTTGATAGACAAAAGACAAAAATAAAATTCAATATAGACATTTAGCAAATGAACATAAAGAACAAATGCAGTGGTCTTGAAATTAAGCTAATTTTTAAAGAGGTGTCCTCTTCCAAATTCCTGGGAAAGCAACCAATTCAACAGCAAATACAAAATTAAAGCATTTACATTATTAAACTTTATAAAAATTATACATTTGGGTATAATATGTAATTGTGTGTTTACAAAAATTCTATTTGTGATGTATGTTAAATCTCTTGATAAATATTTAATTGATTTTGTATATTTTGATTCAGTATAACTATACTTGTTTATATTTTCAAAAATATAAATATTGAGCACCTACTATAAGACAGGCACTATTCTGTCCAGAATTCAGCAGTTTAAAAATAATCATGGGGTTAATATTCTAGTGTGGAAGACGGGCAATGAGATAACTACAATATGTAGGATGCTAGATAATTATAAATTCAAAGGAAAAATAATGCAGAGAAGGGAAATAATAGGTATTGTGGGGGAGGTTGCCAAGATGGTGCCATTTGAGGAAAACTCTCATTGAAGTGAGGCAGCGGTCATGAAGCTTTCTGGAGAAAGAGCTTTCAGGGAAGAAGGAGGTGACAGCATCGCTGTGACGTGAAAGCAAGCTTGCACATTAGCGGACCATTTGAGAGGCACTAACTGAATGAAGCTAGGATTCTGAAAATGAAACTAACAGGAGTGACTGTTTCTCTCTCCCTCCCTCTCTCTCTGTTTCTAGAAATCTATCTTTTATTTAAAAGTTTATTTCTAGTCTCATAACACAATGTAATTGCATTTGCTGTAGAAATAAATCAAACAAAGTTATTTTCGAGATTTAATCTGAAGAAAGAACAATGTATTGTGACCCCTAAGGAGGATTACAGGTCCTTGGTACAAACTCAAAATCACAAAGTAGCATTTTTAATTTAAAAGAATCAAACTATCCTAACATTTTATTCTTAAGTTGAATCTGATTCATAGACATGAACTCAAACTGCTGATTATACTTTACACTTTGCCTTGTGTTATTATAGGAAGCACACTTAGAAGTTACAAACAGCAAGACATTCTGAATCACCACAAAGTAAAATTTGAACTGAAAAAAAGAGAGTAGAAACATACAAATAAAACATCAAACATTCTTGATGTGTCAAAATTCTAATAGTGAAATTTATAAATATTTTCTCATGCTTATCTAGCATCAGAATTTGGATATGGTGCATAAAACTATTGGGAAAACCAGGTAAATGTAAAATATGTTAATATTGATCAAAAAGTCTTGTGGCTTAAAAAAAACCCTGCATTCCAGCCAATCATTTAGAAGAATAAAATCCATCAAAGCAAAATATCAAAATCATTGGCAAAAATTTCCTACATAATTAATAAAATAGCTGCTGAATACTTTATTCCCTATATAAAATTTTTTTCATGTTTTTATAAGATGCTATTTATTGTTTTTCTATTATTCTTAAAATCTCAGGAGCTGAATTGAAATGGTGACTGTGCTGCTAACTTACTCTCCAATTCTAGAGGAATTCTTTAACAAACTACTCCTATTTTTTCATTTTACATGAAGATGTGAAAAGTAACTCAGAAAATAGGCATCAATTCGTATGGCTGTAGATAGTTTACTTAGAATGGGTTTACAGAGTTGTATAAATGAACATTTGCTTCAAAGCAAACATTTTGAGGCTATCTTTTATAGAAGAAATGATGTCCTGGTTGTATGCAATGGGTAATTCAGACCCCCAAACAGCCTACTTTGAGAGTTTCCCAATACTTGGGGAAAATGGGGAAAGCAAACCAAATTCAACAGAGCCATTAATAGAAACATATATGTAATATCTGATGCACACACACATGCTTGCACACACACACAAATGGCTAATACAATTTTTGTTTTTGAATAAAAAATTGACTAGTTCAATTAGCAATTATTTCTCTTCACCCTTGACTGTGATGAAGGAAATATACAGGACCATATCTTAGATGGCTCAGAAGTGAGAAAACACAATATCAGAACATCTAAAGTGTTAACAAAGAGACGTAAAGAAATGAAAATATAAGCTCTAGGTAGCTTATTATTTTCAACATTATTTTAAACCTAATAACTGATATTAATATAATAGAAAGAGGCATTTTCATTCATTCTAGCATACATTTTTATAGGGAATAGTATCATACTTTTACTTTTGTGTTGCAAAAAGAGTCTCATGAATTGTAACAACTTCATGAAAATTTTATCAATGGTTGACTCAATAAACACTTCAAAGAGAGCATCCTAAGCATTAAATATATACAGTACATCTGTCATCTTCCCTCAGGCAAAGCAAGTTGAAGTAATCTTTTTGAATAATCACTATTTTCTCTCCTCAATTGCATATGAATTTCTGCAAGCTTTGTACTACCTTTAATTTATTTTCTATTTTCCTCAATAAAAAGTTTAGCAAGTAAAATTATGATAAAACAATACATTGGGAAACATGATCTAAAGTAAATTAAAACATTGTGGAGAATTCATAAACCTATACCCCATCATGAACCGTATTTAACGTGTTCAAAGATACCTTTGGGGACTTTAGTTTGTTGTACTTTAATGATCAATTATCCTACTGGTATTTAAACACATAAATACATAAATACCTGAAGTCTATAGAAGCCTCAGCTTTCTCATCTGACATTTGTAACGATGTGCTTACCCTAAAGGATTGGTCTGATGTTTATATGAAATACACATTTAAAGCTGGAACACTGTGTGGTTCATATAGAAGGTACTCATAAAATGTTAATTTTTTTCTGCCAAATCTTTAAAATAGATTAGCATCAAATGTTTTGCTGAAGTTTTCAAGTTGGGTGACAAAATTAGCTTCTCCTTTTAAAGCTTTAATCACATTCATTCAAACAAATAATCCAATATATAATCTCAAACAGTACATAAGGATAATAATGCTTATGTCAGAGGATAATTGTGAGGATAAAATGAATTAACATATGATGTCTGGAACATACTAAATACCAAATAAATGCAATTATTAACCTTATTTAAAGGGGCATGGCATAGTAAAATCAAATTGGGAAATGAAAAAGTAAATACCAAACAAATGTCTTAGCTAGTAGACTTTCCTAAGTAATTCTTAGTTTTTGAATAGGTACATTTTCAAGATTAATATTAACTAGATTTGAGTACATTTACTACATGTACCATACATGAAATGCTATATACATTAAACCCATACAATAAACTAGGAGGTGGGGGTATTATTTTTCTTGTACAAAAGAAGAGGAATATGAAAAATCAATCAGTACTCACCAAACATGCTTCTGCTCTCTTCCTGGGCATCTGAGACATCTTTTTTCTAGTCAGGTTGGGGCCATATGACTAGTTCTGGTCAACCGACTGTGTCTGGTGCTTTACAGGGCAGATGTCAGGGCCATCAATTTTATATCCAGTTGAGATGAAATAGTGATATAGCCATGACTTCAGCCCGCGTCTCCCACTTCCATCAATTTACCAGAGGATGCTACTTCCGTATCTAAATTTGCAACAACTACACAAACTAATGTTTGTGTATAAAAATTATAAAATTATATTTTTATATAATGTGCAACATATTTTTGAAAATCATCTCAGATCTCTCTAAAGTGAAACAGAACATTAATAAATTAAGTTGATTAATTAAATGTAGCAATATAAGAACCACAGCTTCTGGAGTCCAATTTCCTGAACTCAAACTGGTTCTGTGTTGTGACACAGGGGAAACTATTAACTTTACTGCAACTCAGTTTCTTCAACTGTTAAATAACAATAATGCCAAGATTTAATTCATAAAGTTATAGTGGGAGTTCATTGAAAATCCTAGTAAAGTGCCTTGCTCAAAAAAGTTGGCTACTATAATTATGTTTACAGTTGTGCATAGTGTTGCATAGTTAGGTGGAGGATATATATATTAGTAAATCTATAGGCACTCCAGCCTGACTGCCATGTCTTGAATCCTATCTCTGTCACTGACTGCCTGAGTAGCTTTAGGCAAGTTACTTAACCTCTCTGTGCCTCAGTTTTCTCATCAGTGCAATAGCAATAGGTATGATAATATTTTTTCCCAAGGTATGTGATAAAGTCTTCTGATTTGTTCCAAGAACATTTTATATGTATTTGGCATGATGACATGTTTTAGGAAAGAGATCGGGACTGATGTCTGTTCGATGCTCACTATATGCTACATATTTCCCAGACACTTTGATTTATTTAGGTATGATATTAATTCCCATCTCATAGAGTTTTGGGGGAGGATTATAAGCTTTAATACATATAAACAAATGACAGTAGCTGGCACTTAGTAAATGCTAAGTAATAGTTATGAAGAAGGGGAGAGGGAAGGAAAGTAAAATCAGTACACTAGTGTGATGGTTAAGTTAACATGTCAGCTTGTCCAGGTTATAGGGTTCAGTTGTTTGGTCAATCAAGCACTGGACTGATTGTTCTCTGAGGATATTTCATGGACTTAAATCATCAGTAAGTCGATTACATCTTATTGCTGATTACTTCTACAATGAACTGAGGAGATTGCCCTCAACAATGAGAGATGTCTCTCTTCCAATCAGCTGAAGGCCTTAAAAGAAGTGATGATTTGAGCAGTCAGAAGAGAGAAGTGCTATCTCTACTTTAGCCAGCCAGCTTCTCCTGGGGAATTACCAAAAGCCTTCATTGGAGTTCCCAGCTTGTGAACTGCCCTATGGAGTTTGGATTTGCCCATCCCCAAAGTCATGAGAAACTTCTGTTAGAGAACCCTGACTAATACAACTAACCACTCTTTTTAGATCCATCCCATTTTTATTTTAAGAGGGAAATATAGAAATTGTTATTCCTATTTTCTATTTAGGGAAACTTTAACTTCAGAGAAATTAGGTGATCTTTGAAATTCAGCCAGAATATCAATATAGAAACTAAAGCCCAAACTCAGGTATCTCCAACTCATATGATCCAGTATTAACTTGCTTTTGATTTCTCATGAATGTTCTTTCTTAAAATGTACTTTCTATTTAAGGACTAATCTTTTCAAAACATTGATTATCCACCATTTAAGGTGTCCTTTCAAAAGAGTGGAAATTCACAGAAATTTCTTACTGTAGGTTTCCCGTAATTCTAATTCTCAATGTGTGTTTTTAATTGGAATGTAATACACTGCCAAGTTTCATTATAGTTTTTTTTAGCTCCTTTGAATGTTAGACTTATAGGTGCCAGAGTTGAAAGAAAAGCAATAATTAGATACTATAAATCTGTTTTTGAGCTTAACAAAAGTTGCAGCACAGTGTCATTTTGAACTTATAAAAGTAAAACATAAAAATTTTGAACATTACTTATGCTTTAAACATAATTTAGAATTTATTTGGGGAGGCAAAATATAGAGGTAGAACCACAAGAAGAATGGGTAAAGCAGTTTAACATTCCTCAAGTTGCCTCAAAGGGTGTAAATATGTAATCTGAATCATTTTACATTTGTCTAAAACTTAAAATTTTTTTATTTTCTCATTTAAATAAATATCAGTGGGAAAATAGGCCATTAAGTGTAAACTACTTCTTAGTTTAATTTAACCAGACACTGTTTTCCCTCATCTGACATCTAACTATTTAACATTTTACTACTTTAGGACGTGTTCCAGGTGCTCATCATTTCTACACCAAACAATGGATACTCTTTCAGAATGAATTTGACCCACCGGAGAAAGACAGACAGTAGATGGGGAAAAATGCCACATAAGATATATCTGCAGGAAAAATGACAAATAGAAGATTCTAGTTTGGGCATCACATTTTTCTTATCAAATAGAATGACAACAAATAATTCATAGACAAATTATATCTGGGAAAACTCCCAAATAATTCTGTGTTGGTATTGGTACAGTAAGTCATGTGAAGCATGGACTATTTATAGTGCAAATTTTGATTCCTTGATTAAAATATGTATTTGACAGGAGTTTCATAATTACAAGAGCAATGAACATCTTTGTACTCTGTTTTGTTTCTAAAATTCATGATCATTTGAATAAGTTTTTGTTTCTGTATCAGTATGTGTGTATCCTCTGGTCTCACTTTTCACTGGTGCTTCTTAGAAGAAAATAAAACTGCACCCTGGCAACTGAGAAGCAAGAGAAGCAGAAGAAGTTAATGAGGTTAAGTATGTTCTGTATTCATTACTGTATATTCTTGGCATTTATGGATTTTGTATTCATCATTTAAAATATTCCAGGGCCATGTAGGCTTTTTTAATTCGAATCACTCATGCTTCTAGGCAGTTGAGAAAAAGCAGCTCACTTGGCTAGGAAGGGAGTCTAGACAATTACCCTGCATCCAGTTTCAAAATAGCTTTGTGTCTGTAACGAATACCTTTTTTTCCATGCAAAACTTACTGTTTTTCAAAGGCTGTCTCTTCTTTTACATTTGAAATAAAAAATAAAAGCTATCTTATTCATGTTTTAGTCCCATTTTATGAAGAAAACCACATACTGAAGGGTGTCTGTAAATTTAGAGTGTCAAGGAAATCTTGGCAAACATATCCCTGAAGAATGTTAAGTGGGTACTAAACCACTGCCAATAATGCCTAGATGTGTTTATAATTATTCTGATAGAAAGGGGCTTTATGCCTGGTATTAGCTGGATAATAAACCTATTCTCTGGTGAGATTATGGGAACAGTTGTGCCAGGATCTGGTCCAGAATCTTGCAAGATGAAGGAAAACATAACTGATAGAGAAGTTCAGTTGTTTTCTTCACCAGGTGACTGCAACCTACATCTCTTTAATGCCAGGAAAGACAGTGTCATGTCTTATCAGCAAAAACAACCTTACTCTGCACATATAGTGCCTCAGGCAAGCTAATTTTAACGGTAGACTTTGATGGGGCTACTTCCAAAGAGCTGTTCATTCAAAACATGTCTAGGATATGCTGTAAGGGAGAGCTGTTAACATTTATAAATATCAGTTTCTGTTATAATTCTTCATGCTGAAGGGAAAACATGAAAATAATAAAGTCCAAAATGAAAATTAAATTTGTTTAATAAATGTGTATGCTATTGCAATAGTAGCCAGTGAAAAAGATTGCATCTCTTCTAATCCCTTTCAAAGGGGATTCCTAGGGCATTATTCATTTGTGCATTATTATGGATATGGCCATTTATAATTTAGAATGCCTTATGCAGTCTTTTGTATCTCACATATCTTTTTCTCCTCTTTCTGACTTTTCTGGAAATGAAAACAGTAAATGAAAGGAGAAAAATTGCAAGTAAGTTCATTCTACTATTTGTCAGTGTCTGGGCAAGAAGAGGTTCATATTAATAATGTTAAAAGCAAAAGTTTTCATGCAATTTAGGATCTCACAGCTTTATCGAGCAAGTGGTGAATCAGACAGCATCCTCTTCAGAAAGTAGAAAGAAGCTCTACCTAGGAGGTTGGAAGGGGAAGTTTATAGGGTGAATGCCAAAGCAAGCAAAGAAATGTTCTGATTGTCTGATGTTAAGTTTCTATTTTACATAGGGCAACTCTTGCAGAGTGGGGAGCAGATATGCATTATTATGGCATACATATCCCTTCTGATAAGCTGTCTCCACTGGACAGAAACTGGTTTATCATAGGTGTTGCCTTTCTGCAATTCTGTTGGATGCTTTCCATTTCCTCAGAAAGCACTTGCAGGTCAATTATTTTTCTCTTCTGGAAAAGCCTTTCTCAGCAAAGGGGTCCCTCCCAGCACTACCCATTCTAGGAAGTCATTTGTTTTTTACTTAACAATAGATACAATTATTATGGCAAAAATTTCTGTTATCTTTGTAATCCTTATACCCCAATAGCATACACCTTCAAGCAAGTGGCCATTAAAAAATGAAACTCTCTGTGAAGAATACTTGCCATTGAACAAGAAGTCATCATGGAGAGAAACACTGCAAAAGGTTCTGTGAATAGTGACATCTCTTAAAGAAAAATAGGAAGGGGACTGAGTCCTTGGGGCCAAAAATGAGAACAGAGAAAATATAAGTGTTGGTCTGAGTCAGAAAAGTCATACCTTGTAGACTTACAGAAGTACTTGTATGGTACTCAATGATTACCAAAATAAAGTCATGTGATTAAATTGCAGTTTTCATAAGTCATTTATCTTTTTTTTTTTTTTCTTTTTGAGCTTTAGCTAAAAATATTGACCTAGTTGCTCCCTGCAGGAAAAATTTGTCACCTTTCTTGACATGCTACCTGGCCAAACACACATCTCTACCCTGAAGGTTATTCTGTGATATTAGTCATAATTCAGTACTGACAAACTTGTAAAAATTATTCTTTAACTGGTCACCACCAATTTCTTGCCAATACCATATAGCAGCATAATTCTTCCGAGCTGATGGCCCAGCAAGGGCTTGATTTCAGAAGCCTCAACAACTCCAACAATTCCTTTGACTTTAGTTTCATCAGCAGGAAAGATTATCTTGTTTCATGGTGGTATACACTGTTAAGGCCTCCATGTAGATATTTAGAGCTAACAGTAAAATAAGTGATTGTTCTATTTCATATACTCTCCACTTCTATTAATCATGCTGAACCAGTCTTTTCCTTCAAGTTCCAACTATCGCAGAAATGGCTCAAGGTTGACATACTCCCCTCTCATTTACCTACACTCTTTTTGTGTGTTATGGTTTGGAGGCTTTATGGCCCCCAGAAATTTATGTTCTTAAAATTGATCCATTTCTCTGGGTGTGGACCCATTGTAAGTAGGATCTTTTGATGAGTAGGAACTTAACTTGAGATATGACCCACTCATTCAGGGTGGGTTGGAATTATTTCACTAGAGTCCTTTATAAGAAAATGGAATTCACAGAATTCACAGAAGTACGGCAAAAAGACATAAGACAGAAAGGAAACCACAGACACAGAGAGAAAACTACTGAAGCCAGAAGCTGGAAGCAACAAAACCCAGAAGAGAAAAACCAGAAGACACTGCCATGTGCCTTGACACATGACAGAAGAATCCCAGATCACTGGCAGCCTTTCTTCAGGAAGAAGATATTGTCCTGTTGATGCCTTGATTTGGGCATCTTCACTGCCTCAGAACTGTAATCTTGTAAACTAATAAATCCCCATTGTTAGCCAGCCCATTTCTGATATATTACATCTTGGCAGCTTTAGTGAACTAAAGCACACTCTATTTGCCACATCTTTCCTCTTTCTCCTTCTCTTTCCCTTGCAAAGGGTTAGAAAATGCATATCGTTTTCCAAAGTGTATATGTGCACACACAGACATGCAAATATACACACATATATACACATATTTAAGAGAAAGGAAATACACAAGCATTTCTTTTTTTATAATGGAGAACTTACTTTTGAAACATTTTTGAGTTCTCATCCTTCCTTCCACAGCATGCATAATGAGAAAATATATAGAACATAATTACACTTTGAAAGTTGTTTATCAATTTCAACATGTTAGAAACTAATTATGCTGTAGGTTCTATCAAAGCTGTGCTGGTGTTGATGGAGCCTTTAATCATGTCTTCCTTGCATGAAGAAGCCATAAACAAATTGCTGCTGCCTTACAAGCACATTAATTTCTGATGGTAGGAGGAAATCTCTTTTTTTGACAGAACTGAACTTTCAGTCCAAGCATTACCACCTGTTTAATCATAAAAGCATATGCTGTAATATAATGGAGTTCAAAATTAACTCCTTTACAAAATTAATGAGTAAGTAAATGGTTGGGTAGGAAAGCAAAATACTGAGTGGTTATTTTATATTCCTACATAAATGTCTATGAAGTAAAACTATTGATAAATAATCTATCTGTGCTGGCTTGAATCTGTTATGTACCCCCACAAAAGCCATATTTTAATCCAGTCTTGTGGGCACACACTTTTGTGAGTACAGTCTTTTGATTAGGTTGTTTCCATGGAGATGTGACCCCACCAATTCAAACCCATTAGTTTACTGGTATCCTCTATGAGAGGATAAAAGGCAGAGAGTTCAGAGCTGACACAGACCCGGATGTTTGGAGATACTAAGCTAAGAGATAAATCCCAGGGTTTGCCCCAGAGAAGCTAAGTGAGAACCCACAGGCACTTAAAGAGAAAGCCACTGGAATCAGAAGCTGAAAGCAATGGAACCCAAGAGCAAAGGACCAGTAGACACTAGCCACATTCCTTCCTAGCTGACTGAGGTGTTCTGGATGCCATCAGCCTTTTCCTCAGAGATGGTATCTACCTCTTGATGCTTTAATTTGGACATTTTCATGGCCTTGTGAACTAATAAACCCCCATTGTAAGAGCCAATTCATTTCTGGTATATTGCATTTCCAGCAGCTTTAGGAAGCCTGAATACTATCAGATCTATATAACTGTTGTTTTAATGTAATAACATGAATTCTAGAATAAGTAAAGTTCTAGAATAACTTACTTTATAAAGACAAGTGTTTAACTGGAATCCTAAGTGTACATAGCTATCAAATTTTGTGATCTTGAAATATATTTTCATGGAAAAGAACATTTGGAAAAATTATGATATGTAGTATTACTCCACACTCTTAGAAGAAGTGGAAGCATGGATGCAGAAGGAGAAGAAACAAATTTCAAGCAAATAAAATAGATAAAACTTCAGCGCAAGTCTCAAGTTAGTAATGAGGACTTTCCCTGAAACAACCACTTCTTTTTTAGAAGGAAATTCATCTATTCCTGTTCTCGATTCCTATAGTGAACTATAGCATCTTTGTCATGGAACTCACAAATTTGGATTTAACTATCATTTGCATCTCTAATACATGAGAGTGACTTACTCATTTTAGAACCCACAGCAGTAAACACAACCAATGGTTATCGTGGATACTGAAAAATATTGTTAGGGAATGAGGTTGTTATATAACAAGTAAATGTCTCAAACTGCAAATGAGCACATGAGGTAGGAAGCGAATAAGCTACAGCTTAGAATTTGGGGAGTAATGACAATTGAATCAGTTGTAGAAAAGCAAGTCTGATGATCACTGGGCTTTGAAGGTGCTTTTATGGAGAGCTATATACAGATGGTTCAGATGTGAAGAGATAGGAAAATGTTACAGGAAAAAGAAATTTTTAAAATGCAGCTGTACTTTAACAAAGAAAGGGTGTTAATGGTACATTCCATTACTGGCAGCTATGGCAGTAACTATTTACTCTGTGGAATGCACTAAACCCTAGAGAGGCCTATTCTGAAATGTTTTGATAAACTCAAATATGCTCTAATGCTAATTCACTGGAAGAATCAATTGTCAGTCCTGCCTGGATGCTTCAGCATCTGTTGACAGCTATGGTATTTTTCATTCATTACACAACTCAAGGATCAGAATCTGCTCATCTGTTTCAGGGTCATTCCCTTATCCTTTGAAACCTAATGAATGGAAATTGAACTAAAACACTGTATTTCAAAAAAATATTTCATTTTTAACCATATTAGTCTCATACGACTAAAGAGTCATCCTAAGGCCAAGACAATTTCTGAAATAATACTTTTAATTTGACTCTGAGTTGCAAATGAAAGAAACCAAACTAAAACCATGATGAACAAGAAAGAAATTTGTTGCATTTTATACCTAGAGGATACTAAAGGAAGCCCCACCAACAGACAAACAAAGAAAGGAGAGAGATATGGAGAAAGTTTCAGTACTAAAGAGATTCAATATTAGTTCATTAAAGGACAATAAGAGAGCAAGGGAAAAAATGTATCTGACAAACATAAACCTAAGGATAGGATGGCTGATTCAAGAAATGCCTTCACAGTTATAACATTGAATGTAAATGGATTAAACTCCCCTATTAAAAGATATAGATTGGCAGAATGGATAAAAAAATATGAACCATCAATATGTTGCATACAAGAAACTCACGTTAGACACAGGGACATAAAGAAATTGAAAGTGAAATGATGGGAAAAAATATTTCATGCAAGCTACAGCCAAAAGAAAGCAGGAGTAGCAATATTAATCTCAGTTAAAATAGACTTTAAATGTAAGGATGTTATAAGAGACAAAGAAGGCCACTATATACTAAAGAAAGGGGCAATTCAACAAGAAGAAATAACAATCATAAATGTTTATGCACCCAATCATGGTGCCACAAAAGACATGAGAGAAACACTGGCAAAACTAAAGGAAGCAATTGATGCTCCCACAATAGTTGTGAGAGACTTCAACACAACACTCTCTCCTATAGATAGATATAGATAGATCAACCAGACAGAAGACCGATAAGGAAACTGAAAACCTAAACAATCTGATAAATGAACTGGATTTAACAGACATATATAGAACATTACATCCCAAATCACCAGGATACACATTCTTCTCTAGTGCTCATGGAACCTTCTCCAGAATAGACCATATGCTTGGACATAAAACAAGCTTCAATAATTTTTTTAAAAAAATGAAATTATTCATTCTCTGACCACAATGGAGCACAATTAGAAGTCAATAACCATCAGAAACTTAGAAAATTCACAAATACCACACAACACACTCTTAAACAATCAGTGGGTTAAAGAAGAAAAAGCAAGAGAAATTGCTAAATATATAGAAACAAGTGAAAATGAGAACACAGCATATGAAAACCTATGGGATGCAGCAAAAGCAGTACGGAGGGGAAGTTTATAGCACTAAACTCATACATCAAAAAGGAAGAAAGAGCTAAAATCACAGAACTAATGGAGCGTTTGAAGAAGCTAGAAAATGAACAGCAAACTTATCCTAAACCAAGTAGAAGAAAAGAAGTAACAAAGATTAAAGCAGAAGTAAATGACATAGAGAACAACAACAACAACAACAAAAATAGAATAAATAACACTGAGTTGGTTCTTTGAGAAGATCAACAAGGTTGACAAGCCCCTAGCTAGACTGACAAAATTAAAAAGAGAGAACACCCATATAAACAAAATAATGACTGAGAAAGGTGACATTACTGCTGATTGTGAAGAAATTTAAAAAATTATAAGAGGATACTATGAACAACTGTATGCCACAAACAGGATAATGTAGAGGAAATGGACAAGTTCCTGGAAACATATGAACACCCTAGATGACCAGAGAAGAAATAGAAGACCTCAACCAACCCATCACAAGCAAAGAGATTCAATCAGTCATCAAAAAGCTTCCCACATATAAATGCCCAGGGCCAGATGACTTCACAGGGGAATTCTACCAAATTTTCTAAAAAGATCTGACACAAATCTTACTTAAACTCTTTCAAAACATTGAAGAAAGTGGAACATTACTTAACTCATTTTATGAAGCTAACATCAATATAATACCAAAACCAGGCAAAGAAGCCACGAAAAAAGGAAAACTACAGGCCAATCTCCCTAATGAATATAGATGTAAAAATTCTAACCAAAATATTTGCAAATCGAATCCAAAGACACATTAAAAAAAATCATACACCATGACCAAGTGGGGTTCATTCCAGGCATGCAAGGATGGTTCAACATAAGAAAATCAATCAATGTATTACAACACATTAACAAATCAAAAGAGAAAAATCAAATGATCATCTCAAAGATGCTGAAAAAGCATTTGACAAAATCCAGAATCACTTTTTTTTTTTTTGAGTCAAATTATCCTTATTCACAGGTGTCATGATCTTATACATACAATGTCCTAAAAAATCCACACACAAAAATTTAGAGCTAATAAATGAATTCTTCAAAGTTGTGGGACAGATGATTAAGCCAAATATATATATATATATGACTAAAGTAAGGACCAAAAAGATATTCTTTCCCTAGGATTTTCAGAACCAGAGATCTGTGGTTGTGCTTTTGGTATCATATCTAAGAATCCATTAAGAAATCCCAAGGTCATTCATGAAGATTTTCCCCTATGTTGTCTTCTAAAGGTCTTATAATTTTAGCTCTTCCATTTAGGTCACTGATCCATTTTGAGTTAAATTTTTTTTTTTTTAATCATCATTTTATTGAGATATATTCACATACCACACAGTCATACAAAACAAATCGTACTTTCAATTGTTTACAGTACCATTACATAGTTGTACATTCATCACCTAAATCAATCCCTGACACCTTCATTAGCACACACACAAAAATAACAAGAATAATAATTAGAGTGAAAAAGAGCAATTGAAGTAAAAAAGAACACTGGGTACCTTTGTCTGTTTGTTTCCTTCCCCTATTTTTCTACTCATCCATCCATAAACTAGACAAAGTGGAGTGTGGTCCTTATGGCTTTCCCAATCCCATTGACACCCCTCATAAGCTACATTTTTATACAACTGTCTTTGAGATTCATGGGTTCTCGGTTGTAGTTTGATAGTTTCAGGTATCCACCACCAGCTACCCCAATTCTTTAGAACCTAAAAAGGATTGTCTAAAGTGTGCATAAGAGTGCCCACCAGAGTGACCTCTCGGCTCGTTTTGGAATCTCTCTGCCACTGAAGCTTATTTCATTTCCTTTCACATCCCCCTTTTGGTCAAGAAGATGTTCTCCATCCCACGATGCCGGGTCTACATTCCTCCCCGGGAGTCATATTCCAAGTTGCCAGGGAGATTCACTCCCCTGGGTGTCTGATCCCACGTAGTGGGGAGGGCAGTGATTTCACCTTTCAAGTTGGCTTAGCCAGAGAGAGAGGGCCACATCTGAGCAACAAAGAGGCATTCAGGAGGAGACTCTTAGGCACAAATATAGGGAGGCCTAGCCTCTCCTTTGCAGCAACCGTCTTCCCAAGGGTAAAACTTATGGTAGAGGGCTCAACCCATCAAACCACCAGTCCCCTATGTCTGTGGTCATGTTAGCAACCATGGAGGTGGGGTAGGCGAATACCCCTGCATTCTCCACAGGCTCCTCAAAGAGGCACTACATCATTTTTTTTTCCTTGTTTTTCTTTCTTTCTTTTTTTTTTTTTAACTTTCCCTTCTTTTTTAAATCAACTGTATGAAAAAAAAAGTTAAAAAGAAAACAAACATACAATAAAAGAACATTTCAAAGAGACCATAACAAGGGAGTAAGAAAAAGACAACTAACCTAAGATAACTGCTTAACTTCCAACATGTTCCTACTTTACCCCAAGAAAGTTACATAATATAGCAACCTTTCTGTGAACTTGTTCCTACTATATCCATCAGAAAAAATTAACAGACCATAGTCATTTCTGGGCATCCCCAGAACATTAAATAGCTTATCTGTTCTTCTTGGAATATTGTTCCCCCTTCTTTAATTGCTCTCTACTGCTACTTCCCCTACATTCTACATTATAAACCATTTGTTTTACATTTTTCAAAGTTCACATTAGTGGTAGCATATAATATTTCTCTTTTTGTGCCTGGCTTATTTCACTCAGCATTATGTCTTCAAGGTTCATCCATGTTGTCATATGTTTCACCAGATCGTTCCTTCTTACTGCCGCGAAGTATTCCATCGTGTGTATATACCACATTTTATTTATCCGCTCATCTGTTGAAGGGCATTTGGGTTGTTTCCATCTCTTGGCAATTGTGAATAATGCTGCTATGAACACTGGCGTGCAGATATCTGTTCGTGTCACTGCTTTCTGATCTTCCGGGTATATACCGAGAAGTGCAATCGCTGGATCGAATGGTAGCTCTATATCTAGTTTTCTAAGGAACTGCCAGACTGACTTCCAGAGTGGCTGAACCATTATACAGTCCCACCAACAATGAATAAGAGTTCCAATTTCTCCACATCCCCTCCAGCATTTGTAGTTTCCTGTTTGTTTAATGGCAGCCATTCTAACCGGTGTTAGATGGTATCTCATTGTGGTTTTAATTTGCATCTCTCTAATAGCTAGTGAAGCTGAACATTTTTTCATGTGTTTCTTGGCCATTTGTATTTCCTCTTCAGAGAACTGTCTTTTCATATCTTTTGCCCATTTTATAATTGGGCTGTCTGTACTATTGTCATTGAGTTGTAGGATTTCTTTATATACGCAAGATATCAGTCTTTTGTCAGATACATGGTTTCCAAAAATTTTTTCCCATTGAGTTGGCTGCCTCTTTACCTTTTTGAGAAATTCCTTTGAGGTGCAGAAACTTCTAAGCTTGAGGAGTTCCCATTTATCTATTTTCTCTTTTGTTGCTTGTGCTTTGGGTGTAAAGTCTAGGAAGTGGCCACCTAATACAAGGTCTTGAAGATGTTTTCCTACATTATCTTCTAGGAGTTTTATGGTACTTTCTTTTATATTGAGATCTTTGGTCCATTTTGAGTTAATTTTTGTGTAGGGGGTGAGGTAGGGGTCCTCTTTCATTCTTTTGGATATGGATATCCAACTCTCCCAGCCCCATTTGTTGAAAAGACCATTATGACTCAGTTCAGTGACTTTGAGGGCCTTATCAAAGATCAGTCGGCCATAGATCTGAGGGTCTATCTCCGAATTCTCAATTCGATTCCATTGATCTATATGTCTATCTTTGTGCCAGTACCATGCTGTTTTGGCAACTGTGGCTTTATAATAAGCTTCAAAGTCAGGGAGTGTTTAAGTCCTCCCACTTCGTTTTTCTTTTTTTAGAGTGTCTTTAGCAATTCGAGGCATCTTCCCTTTCCAAATAAATTTGATAACTAGCTTTTCCAAGTCTGCAAAGTAGGTTGTTGGAATTTTGATTGGGATTGCATTGAATCCTTTGGTTTATGTTTGCCATATTTTTCCCCTCTGTCTATTAATATCCTTTATTGTACCCATACCGAACCTCTTTAGTACTGAACCTTTCTCCAAGTCTCTCTGTCCTTTCTTTGTTTCTCTGTCTGTAGGGCTCCCTTTAGTATCTCCAGTAGGGCAGGTCTCTTGTTAGCAAATTCTCTCAGCATTTGTTTGTCTGTGAAAAATTTAAGCTCTCCCTCAAATTTGAAGGAGAGCTTTGCTGGATAAAGTATTCTTGGCTGGAAATTTTTCTCACTCAGAATTTTAAATATATCGTGCCACTGCCTTCTTGCCTCCATGGTGGCTGCTGAGTAGTCACTACTTAGTCTTATGCTGTTTCCTTTGTATGTGGTGAATTGCTTTTCTCTTGCTGCTTTCAGAACTTGCTCCTTCTCTTCTGTGTTTGACAGTGTGATCAGTATATGTCTCGGAGTGGGTTTATTTGGATTTATTCTATTTGGAGTTCGCTGAGCATTTATGATTTGTGTATTTATGTTGTTTAGAAGATTTGGGAAGTTTTCCCCAACAATTTCTTTGAATACTCTTCCTAGACCTTTACCCTTTTCTTCCCCTTCTGGGACACCAATGAGTCTTATATTTGGACGTTTCATATTATCTATCATATCCCTGAGGTCCATTTCGATTTTTTCAATTTTTTTCCCCATTCTTTCTTTTGTGCTTTCATTTTCCATTCTGTCATCTTCCAGGTCACTGATTCGTTGTTCAACTTCCTCTAGTCTTGTACTATGAGTGTCCAGAATCTTTTTTATTTGGTCAACAGTTTCTTTAATTTCCATAAGATCATCCCTTTTTTTATTTAGTCTTGCAATGTCTTCTTTATGCTCTTCTAGAGTCTTCTTGATTTCCTTTATATCCCGTACTATGGTCTCATTGTTCATCTTTAGTTCTTTGAGTAGCTGCTCTAGGTGCTGTGTCTCTTCTGGTCTTTTGATTTGGGTGCTTGGGCTTGGGTTATCCATATCGTCTGGTTTTTTCATATGCTTTATAATTTTCTGTTGTTTTTGGCCTCGTGGCATTTGCTGAACTTGATAGGGTTCTTTTAGGGTTTGTAGACCTTTTGAAGTCCTTATCTCTAATTTATCAGATCTACAGCTTCGTGGAGTACACTTTCTCTAACTAACCGGCAGGTGGCGTCCACGAGCCAGCTGTTCTCCACAAGCCAGTTCTCCCCTGCTTAGCCTTTTTGGTGAGTGGGGAAGTGAGTCTTGTGGGGCCCAATTGGTGTACCAAGCTTGCGTGTGTAGTTGGTCTTGCCTGCCCTGTATGTGGGGCGTGTTTCTGGGCAGTCGGGGAGGGGGGGTGGCCCTAACAATCAAATCTCCCTGGTGATCCTAGAGTTTTAAAGCTGCTGCAATAGTCTAATCCTTCAGTTCAGTCCTGCCACAGTTTGTCTCTGCCACTGACCCACTAGTCCTTGGTATTGGCGTATGGCTCCTGAGACTTGCAAGTGGGCCCCTCTTCCAGGCTGTGCACCCTGGGTCCTCTGTTGAGGGATGACTGTGCTATGTCACAGGTGAGTGCCGTCCCCCCAGGGCAGTTCTGGGCTGCTGGGCTGTGTAGGGAGGCTCCCAGTCTGCTCAAATGATGGCTGAATGGGGCTTTGTTAATTCACACTGCTCCACCTTCCCAACTCTGGGACAATCAGCTGAGGTTGCAGGGAAGGCTAATGTCCACGCCCAGTTTTGTGGTGTGTGCCTGTTATTTGAAGCACTTCCGTCACACTGGGTTGTCTGGGGCAGCTCTGGGCTATGGGGCTGGCGATGGGCAGGAGTGTTTCCTGTCCACCAGGATGGTGGCTGTGAGCGGACACCCCCCTTATCTTGGGAACTTGTGGTGTTTAGTGAATTTTCTCAGCCACTGAATTATTGCCTTTTGTCTCAGAGCTCTCTTAGTTCTGCTCTTGACTTGACGTGCCCAAATTGAAAGTCTCTGAAGCTTTCTGTATTGGGCTTCTTAGAGTAATTGTTTTAGAAAAAGAAAAAAGGATTAAAAAAAAAAAAAAAGAAAAAGAAAAGGGCCCACCTCAGAGATCTAATGGGTTATTGAAATGCTAAGAGACAAAGCAACCAGGGCCATTAAGGAAAGGTCCACAGGGCAGAGAGATCAGCTTTTCTTCGGGATTTGCATATGCGCCTTAGGGCCTGAGCTCCGCCCTTCCCCTTTCTGTGTTCACCAGAACTCCAAAAATCCTCTGCTTTTATTTTGGAGTTTTTCGTGTTGTTTTTTTTTTTCTATGCCTGTCTCCTCTCTGCTGGGCTGGCTGCTCTCAGATTCTCTGGTGTCTGGTCTCAGTCTATCTATGGTTGGAGTCTGGATCAGTAGAATGGGTTTCCGATAAGAGCAGCCAGTGCTGTTCTCCCTTCTCCTTCCCGGAGCTGACAGCCCCTCCTCCCACGGGACTGAGCCTGGCAGGCAGGGGCGCGGGTCCCCTGGCCACAAAAAGCCACAGATTTTGCTGATCTCAGCAGCTCGACATTTCCATGAGTGTTGTATGAAGTCTGCCCAAAGACAGATTGCTCTGTGGGGTCCAGTCCACGCAGTTCCTGGCTTTCTACCTACTTTCCTGGAGGAGTAACTAAAACATACAGCTCAGCAGTCTGCCATCTTGCCCCGCCTCCTCCAGCTTCACTTTTTGATAACAACACTTCAAAGGGCAGGAGTTGAAGGAAACTTCCTCAGTATGATAAAGACCATATATGAAAAACCCACAACCAGCATAGCACTCAATGATGAGAGACTGAAAGCCTTCCCTCTAAGATCAGGAATGAGACAAGGATGCCCACTGTCACCATTGTTACTCAACATTGTGCTAGAAGTGCTAGCAATCCAGCAAGACAAAGAAATAAAAGGCATTTAAATTGGTAAGAAAGAAGTAAAACTGTCATTATTTGCAGATGTTTTGATCTTATATCTGGAAAACCCTGAGAAATCAATGATACAGCTACTGGAGCTAATAAGCAAATTTAGCAAAGTAGCGAGATACAAGATTAATGCACATAAGTCAGTAATGTTTCTATACACTAGAAATGAACAAAGTGAAGAGACACTCAAGAAAAAGATACCATTTTCAATAGCAACTAAAAAAAAAATCAAGTACCTGGGAATAAACTTAACCAAATATATAAAAGACCTATACAAATAAAACTACATAACTCTACTACAAGAAATAGAAAGGGACCGTAAAAGATGGAAACATATTCCATGTTCATGGATAGGAAGGCTAAATGTCATTAAGATGTCAATTCTACCCAAACTCATCTACAGATTCAATGCAATCCCAATCAAAATTCCAACAACCTACTTTGCAGACTTGGAAAAGCAAGTTATCAAATTTATTTGGAAAAGGAAGATGCCTTGAATTGCTAAAAACACCCTAAAAAAGAAAAACAAAGTGGGAGGACTTACACCCCCTGACTTTGAAGCTTAATATAAATCCACAGTAGTCAAAACAGCATGGTACTGGCACAAAGATAGATATGTTGATCTATGGAATTGAATTGAGAATTCAGAGATAGACCCCCAGATCTACAGCTGACTGATCTTTGATAAGGCCCCCAACGCCACTGAACTGGGACATAACAGTCTTTTCAACAAATGGGGCTGGGAGAGTTGGATATCCATGTCCAAAAGAATAAAAGAGGACCTCTACCTCACACCCTATGCAAAAATTAACTCAAAGTGTATCAAAGATCTCAATATAAAAGACAGTACCATAAAACTCCTAGAAGATAATGTAGGGAGACATTTTCAAGACCTTGTATTAGGAGGTCACTTCTTAGACCTTACACCCAAAGCACAAGCAACAAAGGAAAAATTAGATAAATGGGAACTCCTCAAGCTTAGAAGTTTCTGTACCTCAAAGGAATTTGTCAAAAAGGTGAAGAGGTAACCAACTCAATGGGAAAAAATTTTTGGAAACCATGTATCTGACAAAAGACTGATATCTTGCATATATAAAGAAATCCTACAACTCAATGACAATAGTACAGACAGCCCAATTATAAAATGGGCAAAAGATATGAAGAGACAGTTCTCTGAAGGGGAAACACAAATGGCCAAGAAACACATGAAAAAAATGTTCAGCTTCACTATTACAGAGATGCAAATTAAGACCACAATGAGATTCCATCTCACACCAATTAGAATGGCTGCCACTAAACAAACAGGAAACTACAAATTCTGGAGAGGATGTCGGGAAATTGGAACTCTTATTCATTGTTGGTGGGACTGTATGATGGTTCAGCCACTCTGGAAGTCAGTCTGGCAGTTCCTTAGAAAACTGGATATAGAGTTACCCTTTGATCTACAATTGCACTTCTCAGTATATACCCAGAAGATCTGAAAGCAGTGACATGAACAGATATCTGCACCCCAATGTTCATAGCAGCATTATTCACAATTGCCAAGAGATGGAAACAACCCAAATGTCCTTCAACAAATGAGTGGATAAATAAAATGTGGTATATACCCACAATGGAATACTGTGTAGCAGTAAGAAGGGACAATGTCGTGAAACATATGACAACTTGGATGAGCCTTGAAGACATAAAGCTGAGTGAAATAAGCCAGGAACAAAAAGAGAAATATTATATGGTACCACTAATGTGAACATTGTTCAGGGAGAATGCATGGGGTGTTGGGCTTCCTCACCTTGATGGTTGCTGATGTACTCACAGATATTGGGGACTGGTGGTTTGATGGGCTGAGCCTTCAATCACAGGAGTTGCCCTTGGGAAGGCTGTTACTACAAAAGAGAGACTAGGCCTGCTTATAATTGTGCCTAAGTATCTCCTCCTGAATGCCTCTTTGTTGCTCAGATGTAGCCGTCTCTCTCTAGCTAAACCAACTTGGCAGATGAATCCACTGCCCTCCCCTCTATGTGGGATCTGACACCCAGGGGTGTAAATACCCCTGGCAATGTGGAATATGACTCCCAGTGAGGAATCTGGACCTGGCATCATGGGATTGAGAACATCTTCTTGACCAAAAGGGGGATGTGAAATGAAATGAAATAAATTTTAGTGGCTGAGAGATTCTAAAAGGAACCAAGAGGTCACTCTGGTGGGCACTCTTACTCATAATATAGATAACTCTTTTTAGGTTCTAATGACTTGGAATAGCTAGCAGTAAATACTTGAAACTGTCAAACTACAACCCAGAACCCTTGAATCTTGAAGATGATTGTATAAAAATGTAGCTTATGAGGGGTGACAATGTGATTGGGAAAGCCATGTGGATCACACTCCCCTTTGTCCAGTGTATGGATGGATGAGTAGAAAAACAGGGGCAAAAAAAAAAAAAAAAAAAGTACCTAGTGATCTTTTTTACTTTAATTGTTCTTTTTCACTTTAATTTTTATTCTTATTACTTTTGTGTGTGTGGTAATGAAAATGTTCAAAAATTAATTTTGGTGATGGATGCACAACTATATGGTGGTACTATGAATATTTGATTGTACACTTTGTGTGACTGCATGGCATGTGAATATATCTCAATAAAATTGAATTATTTAAAAAATGAAAAAGAAAATGCAATAAGAGGTTTTTTGGTTTTGTTTTGTTTTGTTTTTGCCAACAAAGTCTAGAATTAACCCTGATTGGTTGAGTATGGGTACCATGAGATTTCTGAAACTATCAATGAAGCAGAGGCAATATGGCATTTTCATAGGCTCTTTTTCCAATTATGCATTCACATATAGGACCAGACAGTGTGAACAGCCCATCTATCTGGATAGAAAGTAGAATGTTCCCCCAAATGGAAGAAATACCTCTGTAAGAAAAGTAGTTTTGCTTGTCAGCAGGTGTGAGTGGAGAAACATATATTCAAATAAAAAGATGAGAAGTAAAAAACAAAAAACAAAAGGGACACCAACATGTGAAGTTGTCAAGAGAAGTTGCTTTTCTGAGAAAATGACAGGGACTTTTTTAGAAGATAAAAATTGACCAAGTGTGTTCATCCAGACCCAGGGGGTGGTGGCCATTGGAGAGGGACCAGAGGATGTCTGGGACTGTGGTTTCAGGGTGTGATTAGTGGAAAGACAGTGCCTTGCGGGATGGGCTGAGTTTGATCAGCTTGGACCACCTCTCAGGGCTAGAAGCAATGGGACAGCCACCGGGCAAGGGAGTGAGCAGTGGCTCTCCACTCCTGTGCACCCATCTTAACAATTAACTGGGGAGATAATCCTCCACAGCCACATGGCTGGGAGCTCCCATGTGGGTACCTAGGGGCAGAAGACTAGAGTTGAATGAATTTACATTTGTCCACGGAAGTCTTGGGGATGCATGAGCCAGAAGCGGGAATGCATGACCCAGAAGCAGGGATAGAAGAGGGTGTCACATGGAAGTTCCAGGAACCCCTCCCAAACACCAGAGGCTCACAGGGACACAAGAAGCAGGGAGTGGGGCACATTTGACTTGGAGAGTGCCCTTGAGTGGATTCCCTGCCGAACTGCACAGGCCCACATCACACCCCCAGGGCAGGCAGTCCTCAGTACAAATGGAGAACTAGCACACTGAGTAGATGTCCAGCCATTTTGGACCCCACCTAGCATATAGGTGAAGGTGGGGGAAAGCTGATTTGAGATTAAAAGGTGGCTCAAGAGCACCATCTGCTGGTAGGACAGGGAAAGTGCACTCCAGCAAGCTGTAACTCTTACAAATTATACATAAATGCTCAAATAATCCTGTATTTCCCAAAATAATCTTACCAAGATAAGCACATGCCCAAAAGCCAACAGAAAATCATAAAGCACCTGAAGAACCAAGAAGATATGGACAACCCAAATGAACAAACTAAAAAGCCAGAAGAGACACAAAATTTGCAACAGTTAATTAAAGAAATAAACACAAACCTCCAAAACAACTTCAACAAGATGGCTGAAGACAAAAAGGGCATCAAGAAGATTTTATAAGAATATGAAGAAGAATTTGAAAGACTGAATTTAAAAAATAGATCTTGTGGAAATGAAAATTGCTGTTGATCAAATTGAAAATTAACTAGAGACACAACAACAGATTGGAAGAGGCAGAAGAAAGAAAAAGTGAACTAGAGGACAAGACAATGGAATGGCAACACACAAAAGAACAAATGAAAAAAATCAAAACATTTGAAATGGTTCTCAGGAAAATGATGGACAACATGGAGCTCACAAATATAAGAAACATTGGTGTTCCAGAAGGAGAAGAGAAAAGGGCGAAGAAGAGTATTTCAAGATGTAGTTGGGAAATCTTCCCAACCATTCTAAATGACATAAGTATGCAAATAAAAGATGCCCAATGAACTCCAAATAGAATAAATACAAAGGAACCCACTCTGAGACATATACTGATTAGACGGTCAAATGCTGAAGAGAAGGAGAAAGTTCTGAAAGCACCAAGAGAGAAGTGATTCACCACATACAAGGGAAACAATATAAGACTCAGCAGGCACCATGGAAGTGAGAAGGCAGTGGTATGACATATTTCAGATTTTGAAAGAGAAAAATTGCCAGCTAAGAATTCTTTATTCAGCAAAGTTCTTGAAAATTGAGGGGGAGTTTAAAATTTTCACAAATGAATGCTGAGAGAATTTGTTAACAAGAGACTTGCTTGCAAGAAATACTAAAGGGAACTCTACCAGCTGAGAGAAAAAGAAAGGAGAGAGAAGTCTGGAGAAGGGCACAGAACTGAAGAGTATTAGTAAGGATAACTTAAAGGAAAACACACAGAGAGAGAGGGAAAAATAGATATGACAACTAAAAACCAAAGGATAAGATGGCTGGTTCAAGAATTCCCTTCATGATAATAACTTTGAATGTGAATGGATTAAACTCTCCAATTAAAAGATACAGACTGGTAGAATGGATTAAAAAGTATGACCCATCAATATGATGTTAAGAAGAGACTCATCTTAGACCCTGCAACACAAAGAGAGTGAAAGGATGAAAAAAAAATATTCCACTCAAGGTGTGACTGAAAGAAAGCAGGGATAGCTATACTAATATCAGACAAAGTGCTCTTTAAATGCAAAGAGGTCATTTCTTCAGTGAAGGTAACTCATGTATATGCCTTGGTTTGGACACTTTTACGGCTATAGAACTCTAACTTTGTAACCAAATAAACCCCCTATATAAAAGCCAATCCATTTCTGGTATTTTGCATAATGGCAGCATTAGCAAACTGGAACAACAAAAAAGCAGAGAATTCCTTGTACATTGAAATTTGAGCAACATTTAATAAGACGGACTCAGTCCAGTAAGAGCAGCCTATTAAATGGACAAATGTATAATACTAATCAATGTATATCTATTCCTGCTTTGCAAGACCCTCCTATGTAATGAAGGGGTTAGATGTCAATCAATCTTTTTAACTTCCCACTTGGAAATCCCCTAATTGCCCATATAAGCTCAGTAACACACTTGCCATTTTGAGACTCTCACTTCAATTTACCCAGTTTGAGATCATAACTCTTCAGCTTTGATAACACTGGTGAGTTTGTTTCTTTTACCAGTTTTATAAACAATGTTTTGGGTTACCTATTGCCATAAAAACCGTAGGGTTCAAAGGAAATGTGTAAGACTTTAATGAAGCTAATTTCTCCTGGCTTTGTTTTTCTGTCTTTCTATACACACCTTCACATGCAGCAACATATTCCCAGGCTCTGGACCCTATAAAATACCCTTCGCAAACCATGCCCTTTGAACTCATTAATTGCTTACCCTGATGTAAAATTCTAAGGAATGCAACAGATCCTGTTTTCTAGGCTCTGGGGGAACAGGCATTTGCATACATTGCTGGTGGAAATACAAACTGGTACAATGCTTCTCATGGGAATTTTGAAATACCTAACAAAACTGCATATCCACTTCCCCTTTGACCCAGCAATCCTATTTTTAATGACAATATACTTTCAAAAATCTGAAAACATATATGCATAAGTCTCTCTGTAACTACAAACTGCTGGAAACAACCTAAATGCTCCCAGGAGAGTAGTTGAATAAACTATGATATCTCCATACAGTGGAGCACTCTACAGATTAAGAAAAATATTAAGTGAGGAAGCTTTCTTTGAAGTTACATGACAAGATTTCCAGGATATATTGTTAAATGAAAAAAAGAGAGAAAGCATTGAAGTATCTATAGTATACCACTCCTCACATTTTAAAGTAGATACAAGAAAATAAACATATGTCTGTCCATTTTGTGCAAAAGAAATACAAGAAGGATAAGCCAGAACCTATTAAGATTGGTGACCATGGGAGTGGGTATGGAGAGTGGGAACAAGAAGGAAAGAAAGGGGAAATGGAAATAGGATAGTAGTGTGGGAGGCATCTGTCAAATGTGCCATTATTACACAGTTCTGTCTCTTAGAATCAAGCTAATATAGTTCAGTGATTCCCAAATAAATAAATAAAATCTGGATATAGGGGGAACACAAAATAATACAAGCAGTGAAAAATTAACTAATTGCATTACAGATGAATAAGAACACTGCACCAAAGAGGGTTGGAAAGAAAATGATATTTTGTCATATCATGCAAGGCAAGGATAAAGACAAGAAGAATTTATTGTGAATATTGTATTCTGCTATATTCTAATTAGTGTATTTATTTCTTACAGAGTATGGCTTAGAAATTCTGAAACTTTATGTTAGGCTTGCAACAGTAAGTAGAATTATTGTGAATAATAAAATCCTAGTTCTCCTGTCAGAGAGAAAGATATTGCAAATAAAGAAAGGGGAAGACTAGAACGATCCAGTAGTATTCAAGGAAAATCAAAACATCAGTTATAAGCTTAAGTTTGTTTGTTTTTCATGTATGGTATCTATAGAGAGAAATACTTTTCTAAGTATATGTACACACATGTTTATACACAAATGTATACATACAATTATGCACATACACATACATATTTATATGAGTATATTCACATATGCAAATATATATGCACATATATACAAGTATATGTACAGCTATAAATCTAGTCAAATTCATAGAAAAAATAGTACTTTAAACATATCTGTATCCATATCCATATTTACATATATATAATTTGTATCTATAAAGAGTACTGTTCTATTTCACTACCTATATGTGAATGACTAGGTATATGTGTGTACACATTCATAGAAAAAAATACAGGAAAGGTAAACCCAGAAATGTAAGTAGAAGTAGAATTTTAAATGTATTTTCTTTCATATTTTATACCATATTGTGCTATTCTATATATTTGAAATATCTTTTCTGTATTTCTTAAATTTACTGCAATTTTTTTTTATTTATATTAGGTGAGAGACCAAATATGAAAAACTATAGATTTACTTCCTTTGTGCAGGAGGCAGTACTAATATATAGTGGAAAAAAATTTATTCTCAACAATTTTAGCTGAAAACCATTGGGCTTTTTTTTTCTTTAACTATAGTCCCTTTGAAAATTTTAACGTGCCAAATTTTCACCGACATGTAAAAGACAACCATGCTTCAAATCAGACTCCTCATTTTGATTTACTTGATTCAGTTTCTTCTTCCCTTGACTCTCTGTTTTTTTTACTCCTTTTATTCTTCCTGTGAAAGACAAATTATAGTAGAGTTTGCAGACTACAGCATTTTCTTTGGGATGCCAAAGTTCTGTTCCAGCAAAAGTCAGACCTGAAGTAGATTCAGGGTTCTAGGGATGGCAAAGGATGTTTATAGCCATAGAAAGGAAACTAGCTTGACTTCTATTGGACCAAGTTTGTCCATCTTCTAGGGATGGATTTAGGACAGGTGGGCTTTATTTCATATTGGGTCAAAAGTAATGAACTAGGGGCTTGATTGGCTATCTGGGTCAGCTGCCTTGGTGAAGATTTAAAATTTCAAAAGATAAAGAGGAAATGCCAGGCCCCACCCCCTCCTGCATTACTGAGATAACACACAGCCACCTACATGACCAGGCAACATGCCCTCCTCCCTGCCAGGGGAGGAAAGTATTAAAACTTTCCTTGCCTAATCACTGTTAGTAACCAAATCTTGCCAGACCTTGTTGTAACAAATCTCACAAGAAAGCCCATTGTCACAAATCTTTATAAGCCACCCCCCTTGGCACTCCTCAATATCTCTGTGCAGAATGCTGACTTCACTTTCCCAACCTGTCACCAGGAAGAAACATCTCATGTTGCATAATTCCCTAATTAGATTCATGGGTAACTCTGTGTCAGGTGTGTTCCTTGGTCCTGGGGCTTATCTGGGTTGGACCAGTATTCTAGTTTGCTAATGCTGCCAGAATGCAAAACACCAGAAATGGATTGGCTTTTGTAAAAGAGGGTTTATCTGGTTACACAGTTACAGTCTTAAGGCCAGAAAGTGTCCAACGTAAAGCATCCACAATCGGGTACCTTCACTGGGGGATGGCAAATGGTGTGCAGAAAATCTCTGTTAGCTGGGAAGGCACCTGGCTGGCATCTGCTCCAAAGTTCTGGTTTCAAAATGGCTTTCTCCCAGGACATTCCTCTCTAGGCTGCAGTTCCTCAAAAATGTCACTCAGTTGCTCTTGGGGCGTTTGTCCTCTCTTAGCTTCTCTGGAGCAAAAGTCTGCTTTCTACAGCCATCTTCAAACTGTCTCTCATCTGCAGCTACTGTCTTAGCTTCTGTGTATTCTTCAAAGTGTCCCTCTTGGCTGCAGCAGGCTTGCTCCTTCTGTCTGAGCTTATATAGTACTCCAGTGAACTAATTCAGACCCACCCTGAATGGTGGGGCAACACCTCCATGGAAATTATCCAACCAAAGTCGTCATCCACAGTTGGGTGGGGTGCATCTCCATGGAAACACTCAAAGACTTACAGTCTAATCAACACTGATACATCTGCCCACACAAGATTACATCAAAGATAATGGCATTTGGGGGGACATAACACATTTCAACCGGCACAACCAGCATGTTTTGTTTTGTTTTGTTTCTAGCTCTGAGTGGGCCCAGGGCTTTCTCTATACAATTTTATCACGCTTCTCTGTTCATTCCACCTTGGTAATAACCTCTACTAGCCAATGAAGCTTCCCTTGGCTTTTATCCAGAGACAGGCTAATCAGCAATTTTTTAAAAATGGAAAATATATTTTAAACACTCTGTTTTAACAACATAAGAATAATTTTTAAAAATATTTTTACTTGTCTACTTTCATTTGGTTGTATCAATTATGCTGTAAAATGTTTATCTTAAAGTTCTTCATATATTAGTTTAAATAGCATGTCTTTTTGTGTCAATGATGACTCCTATGTCTTCTGATATGTTTATGATATAAACCTATGCTTTATGCTGTGCATTCCACCATAGATTTCATAAGTAATCTTAATTAATATGATGATACAACCTCCTCAAATAGGTTTTAAAAGGTATCTTTTAGTTTATCAGATAGAAAAAAAAAAATAACACCTTGGGAAGTTGTTACCTAATTTATCACTAATTTACAAATACTTTCAATACAATGGACATATTCCAGCTTTCCTGGTATTTCTGGATCCAAATGCAGCAATTAAGCACATATTTTTGAACTTAAAATCACCTCAACCATTATTACTACAACCGTAATAGGTGCCATTGATGGCCTCTCCATTTTTTTATTTTCTGTGAGAAATCAAAGCACCAAGATTTGCTGAAGTTGTGAGATAGATAACTGAAAGAAGACTGAGGACAGATTTTTCTTTCTTCTCTTTTAATTTACCAACTTTACATGAGTAAAGATTACAAATTCTCTGTAGATGTTGTTAGAGTTTCCTGGGATAAATTCTTTTTTTGTTTTGTAGAAAATACTCATAAGCATATGAATGGAGATAACTCTCCTCTAACCTGCATCCAAGGAAAATTAAAATTCCATTGGCTATTTTTCAATAGAGCCTCTCATTTACATCATAGATTAAAATGATGTAATAGCTGTTTAGGGTAATGAATAATGACAGTGTACTGCAGATATAAGCAATGATAATAATTTGCTATGTAAACAAATATACAATGACCTTTTCAACAAAGTCTTAATTTGTTCCAGCAAATAATTCCCCCTATTTCTAACTGGGAAATATGAAATTGTATCAAGGGTAAATTACTTTGGTCTGATCACAAGGCACTGAGGAAAAACTGATGCAACATAAGAAAACGAGACCTCTGTCGTAGACATCCTCATTTTGCTTTATATAACATCTGCCAGGGCTCAAGCCCTTACCACATTTTACCAAGATTCTGTAACTGTCTCCTAACCAATCACTGTTCTTTAAGAGTCCCCTGGCTTCAACTTCCACCAAAGGCTTCTTCAAACAGCTACAGCATATTCTTACCAAATTGTGTATCTGATCTCTCATCTTGTTACATTTAATGATTTCTAACCTTTTTTTTTTTTTTCCTTTGGTCTACACACTCTTTACTCTAGTTCAGCAGAATAAACTAGCATACTCTCATTGGTCCCTGTGACTGGTAATTGTGTCTGGAATAGACCTTTCCCTGCTCCATTCTTCAAATATTCCAACTCGTTCTTCAAATATCTGTTCAAGTCAGGATTGGATTCTGTACCCATATTCAATGCCCCTCCTTGGGGTGCTTGCCCTGTGGAGGATGGTATATGCCAGTCCTACTTAGTGACTTGCAGGTAAAACTTTCTGACTTTCTCTACCTAGTGGCATATGTGCAGAAGGAGCATGAAGCTTAAGAGCCAGCTGGTGGACCCCATGTTCCTTTCCGTATACTGTGAGAACAAGAATAATCCAGATAGAGGCTGCTCTATTAGCTTTTGTGTGTAGAGTGAAGAGGACATAGAGCAGCACTACAACTGACCTGAGGTGGAGGGGAATGCTGAAGCCCGTGAAAGTTTGTGATCCTTTGTTATCAGGCCTTACACTAGATGGTTTTGACTGACACACTGTCTATTTCTACATTATAATGCCTGCCTTTGTTGCTTGTTTCATTATGTCTCTTCCACTGGCTTTTGTAGTCCTTAAAGAAAATTACAGCAATTTTCAATTCCTTTTCTCTAGCTTATAGCACAATTAATTGTGCATAGAAGGAAAGTAAAAAAAAAGCTCGTTGATGGAAGAAATGAGAATGAAGATTGAGTTGTAAAAATATAAGCCAACTTTCCCTCACTAACTCTAGGATGAACATAAAAGTATAAACCATTATTCACTTAAGAAAAAGGTCAACATAATGATCCTCTGCAACTAGTTTATTTAGATTTGACATAGACTAAGTAGATATATACAAGAACACAAATTTGTTCTCATTTCTTAAAAATAAAGCAAGAAACAACAGTTATTGTGTACCTGTCATGTGCCAAGGCCATGCCAGGTGTGAAAGTACAGAGAAACAAACCCTCCCCTCAAAGAGTACGGTGGAAGATTCTAGAATGGAAGGCAGACTAGTGTAATAATCAATTAAAATATAATATGATCACTGCATTGATAAAGAATCACCATAAGAGGTGAGGACACTCAAGAATGAGTAATTACCAGGTACAAAAGCTTCACAGGCCTTTAAAAGTAGAGGAAGCAGAAGGCATAGAAGCCCAGAATCAAGCGTAAGCCTGGACATGGGGTAGAACAGCACAATGGGTGAGTAGGATGTGGGGTGGTGAGTGGTGAAGATGAGACTGGAGGGTGGTAAAGCCAGTCATGAGGCACTAACATGCCCACATTATGCAATTTAGATTTTATTCAAAAAGCTCTGGGAAAAGCATTGAAAAAATTTTATCAAAGAAATGACAAGACCAAATTTGGAATATGGAAATAGCATTCTTTTGGTAAGTGGAAAATAGATAAGGTGGGGAGAGTGATGAAATTAAGACATTGTTAGATTTAAAAACAGTGACCTTATAGTAACAATAAGCTGGGGCAAGCATTTTTTTTTTTTAATTATGAATTTGGAGAATTAAGAAAACCTGCCAACTGCAGTGCAACTGATGCTATGAGGCAGTGATGGCAAACCAAATTTACAAAGTGACAGACTATGAGGATTAGAGACATAGTGCATCTGTGGTAGTGAAGGAAAGATGGTAATGACACAAAGATAATGAGTGATTCATGTCAATCAGGGAGCATTAGTTTGGAAATCTGCATTCCTATGCTTAAGTCTTTAGATGTGCCTTAGACCCAGCTCCAGTAACCATGAGCTCTACCTCCTCCACAGCTTGTTTGCCTTCAAATGATATGCCAATCTCCCATATTGCTTCACGTGTGTCCTTGAAATAATCCACCCATTTTGGGATCTGAGACAGCCTCTGCTCTTTATAAGCAAAAAATCTTAAAACAGATGGCAGACAAGTTAGCAATGCACATGTGCACGTCATACCAGCAGTCACGTCAAGAGGGAGATTCTTCACTGGAACCATTGAATATAGAGCTTGACATGGTGGGTGAAATGACCTTAAAGGACAGGATTTAAAAAAAAATACATTTCCTAAAACAAATACATGATTCAGCTACTGGAAAATTAATTGACATGTCTCTGTATTTCAGTTTACAGGGATAATTCAAATTGCACAGCTTGAAAAAGTACCTTGGGATATTTCCAGATGAAAGATGTTGTCTTAATAAAAAAGGCCATTTCTCAATCTTTGGTATTATGTGTTTCTTTTAAAATAAGTTTGCCTGCTTCAGGGCAGTAACATTTAGTTACATATAGCAAATTGTTTTGATATATATATCAAGGTTGCTGTTCACCATTTTATCTTGTTTGGGATCCCTTTGCACACAGTTCTTTTGGGCCTGGGGGAATAGGGATCTTAAATGACAGAATGACAAATTGAAATGTTTGACAATTTTCTTGTGATTTTTGGTCCCACTGGGATCTGAAGTCAGCAAAAATGTTATGATCAGTTTATGGCACACTAAACTACATCTTTAAAACAGCTTTAGATCCATTGGGAAGTGTAGTTGCAAGTCAATGATATATTAGAACTATTTCTTCTATATACTGTGATAACATGAGTTGAAAAACATGATAAAGGCATGAAGATGAAAGGAGGGGATCTTTTCTCCAAAGCTCTATGATCTCCATCAGGCTGAGAAGTCACTGTGGTTGTCACTCATAAAGGATAATGCAGTTCAGATGTTAAGTACTAGAACAGAACTAGGAAAATATGTTCACTCACTTGGAGCTACAGGAATCTCACCATTGATCTTTAGTTTATCTTTTATATAAAATCCACAATACTTTCTTCTTTCTTCAGAAAGTACTAGGATTATAAGTGAAGCAAATGCATATAATGCTTAGGGCTATCATGTGGAAGATTACTGCAATGACTATGTAAACCTATGAACTAAGATAAGGGCACCATCTCTCCCATATTTATTTGACAGGATATTCCAGGTCCAGATTAGGACATACTGAATTTTAAGTTACTGGCTATTACTTAAAGGGATTACATGTCAACAACATGGCTCTAAACACAAATATAAACATAAAAACTAAAACTATGTAGCAATTGTTGATAATTCTGATGTTTAAAGATTATTCCAATATCTATTTGTGTGTGTATATATATGTGTGTATGTGTGTGTATATATATATATATATATATTTAGAGAGAGAGGGGGAGGGAGAGGGAGAATATCATAAAATGATGAATAGGACATTTTAGTTAGTATTAATCATATTATCATTTTATCATAACATAATAAAAAGAAATAAAATTCCAGCTGTGAAATTATGAGTCCCTGAAAATATTTATAAACCCAAGTTAGAACTGTCCTAGAAAATATTTGGAATAGGCACTTCCAGCATTTGCTTCAGTGATCTACATTTGACTGGCATTCTCTTTAGAATGGTAATTTTTTTTTTTAAGTTTGCAAAGCAATCTTGCTAATTTCAGAGCCAGTAAGCAATTTTTAGATAATTTTATTTATTAATTAATCAATATATTTTCTGCTAATTTTAACTTTCTTTCCAAGTTTGGAGAGGCACTTTGTGTTTGTCTTTGTGTGCAACCAAAATTTGCAATAGGCAGGATGATTATGAGCACCCTTTCCTCATCCGTCAAGGTGCTACAATGCCCTCTCCCATGCTGTAATGCAGACACCGTAAGTTCTACTGCTTCTCCCTGCCTCAAGTATGATAACATTGAAAGAACCGAGGAAGACAAAGAGTTATCTAATTTGGCTTTAAGCTTAAATGCAGAGACTGGTTTGTGATTTGTTCTAGATTTTGTGGTGTCCAGTATATTCATTACCAGCTAATAGGCTTCTGCGCATTTGAAATGTGGCTATTGCATCCAATGAACTGCATTTTTAATTCTGATTGATTTAAATGTCAATACTGAAGCAGTATAAAATATTTTTCTTGTAATGCAACTTTATTGTTTTAGTGGACTACATTTCACTTTAACTCTTACACTATGCATGATACTATTGTATTGGAGTACATGTTTGGGATGCACGTCATTTCTAGCACTACACATATATAAACATGTCACCAATGTAGTGGGTATCAATGGATGGATATGGCTTGAATGATAGTTTTTCTACATACTGATGACATTACTATGAATTCATTTTAGTAGTTTATTCAGAGAGAATGAATTATGATGCTACATACATTGTGATAGTTACTAAAATGAAATACCTAGTATTGCTTTAATTATAATATATGTAAATTGTTTTCCCAGTTAAAGAATAAGTATAGGCAATTATTTAAATTTTAAGCAAAGGCATAATTCTGATACAGAGTCTGGTGAAGATGCAGAAGTTTGTACTATTACCAGAAAGAGACAGAGCGAGCAAGCAAGTGAGAAAATATGTATGATTAATTACATGATAAAAGATAATTATAATTTGGTGTGTTAAAGCAAAACAGAAAAATTGTGGGTTAAGTAAAAAAAATTAGGTTGATAAATGGGGCAGTATTTTCAGCAGATATTTTCAGCAAATAGATAATGAATTTGGTAAGAAATTTCCTCTCAATCTTCACAAAATGATCAACAAATCTAGTGTCTAAAATCAGAATTAAGTTTCTTAGAAAAAAATTTTGAACATTTTAAATACTATCTCAGTATGTAACTCTGGACAGCTAAAAATTGCCTGGGATTCGTGCACTAAAAAGAAAACCAGTTTTGGGTGAAGATATTTTGAAGAAATTTTACTTCATCTGTTAGGAAAAGACTAAAAAAGATTTTACAAAAATTGAGAGATCTTCATTTAAGCCATCAAATGTCCATAAAATAGGAAACTTTTCTAACAACATCAAAGATTAATTGATTCAATTAATTGAGATAGTAAAAGTACTGTTTTTTAGCTTTAGATAAGTCATACACAATATTAACAGAAACTGCCCAACTAATATATTGATACATTTTTGTCTCAAAAGGCTTCCACAATTACAAATAAATCTTATTTTGCAGAATGAAAATCACTCATGGCTTAGATATTTTTGAATCTTTTACATATGTCAAAAAGTAATACAACCTGGAAATGAAAGAAAATGTTATCATGACTGTGCTGGTTTCAAGCCGTCATGTTCCCCAGAAAAGGCCATGTTCATTTAATCCATTCTTGTCGGGGCAGACCTATTGTGGGTGGGACACTTTGATTAGTTTGTTTCAATTGAGATATAACCCACCCAATTCAAAATGTGTCTTAATTCTTTACTGAAATCCTTTATGAGAGGATAAAGGACAGAAAAAAAACAAGACAGCTCAGAGATAGAAACATCCAGAGAAGCAAAAAGGACTCACAGGAACTAAGAGAAAGAGCTCCTAAAGCTGGAACCTGAAAACAATGAAACTTAGGAGAGAAGGACCAGCAGATGCCAGCCATGTGCCTTCCCATGCAACAGAGGTGTCCTAGATGCCAGCAGACTTTCTTCAGAGAGGGTATCTTCTTGTTGATGCCTTAATTTGGACACTGTCATGGTCTAAGAGCTATAAATTGTAAGTTAGTAAGCCCCATTGTAAAAGCCAACTGATTTCTTACTTATTGCACTCCCACAGCTTTAGCAAACTGAAACAATGACCTGTAAGTTAGATCAAATATCAGGATTTAATTGGAATTTTAAAGCAAAAGACAGCTTCAAAATCAAATCAATTCTTCTAAATAGAAGAATTTTTATCAGTATGTATACAAATACAAAGGATTTATTTTTATTTTCTTGTATCTGACTACATTATAGGAAAACTTTTAAGTACATTTGGAACAGCTTGGGTATGTAAATCAATTTCTCAACTATAAATTTCATGAAATCCAAATACAGATCAAGATTTCCTGAAGGAAATTTAGCATCAAATTGCTATGTACTATAAAGTATATGCATACCAGTTTTGAAGATAGACTTTAAAAAGTAAAATTGTTCATTAATAAAAATTTTACACTGCCTACATGTTGAAATGATAATATATTGAATACACTAAATTATATAATATATTACTAAAATTTATTTCACCTATTTCTTTTACTTTTTAAAAAAGTAGATACTAGAAAATTTTAAATAGTGTATGTGGATCTCATCATATATCTTTTGGACTGAACTGGTCTAGATATTTAGAAACTATAGATCAAAACTGCTGCTGTTACTGTTATTGCATCAAGTTCCTCCTCCTAAATTTAAACTAATTTCCTTTATGTCATGGATCAATCTTTCAACATATCCTGAAATGCTGAACAAAATATTTTTGTTTAGTTTCTAATTTAAATTATTTTATTTGGAAAAGCAAAATTGCATTCAATAGTTTTCATGTTAGTAAAATACTTCTATGAGAAGAGAAAGTAAATGGATTAAGAGCATCAATTAAATTATAAATATTACATATAAGGTATAAAAACAGTTAAGCTCCATATTTTGGCCAGCAGATCAATCCCAGTAAAAACACCAAAGTTTAAGTTTTACACCTATGAAAGTAGTCTGAGCTCCAATCCTGTTTAAGTTTCCGCATGCTCCAAATTATCTGTGTTGAGTACCTTCGGATTATCAGGAGGAAGTCAAGATGTATGTTAATACCCACATCTGCATAGTCACAGAACATCAAATAGTGCTTCCCTGAAGACTTTAATATTTCTCAATTCAAAAACATTATTTGCCTTTCAATACCTCAATGTATATGGCACTTGGAATTTTTCATACAACAATCAAATTAATTGATTTTGGGGGGTTGTTCAGTTGTTTACTTTTTCTTGCTGGTCCTGAGAAATTATTCATTAAATGATTTATTAATTAATTTTTTTCATTTATTCATCAAATCTCTTTCCAACTCTGCATTTAGTGACAATATCTTGGTAGCCTGAATTTGGCTGTGGTTGGAGTATTTATGCCAAGTAAATGGCAAATATTACAAAACAGGGTTTTTATTTTTATTTTTAGCCTCTTTTCTCCCTTTCTCCATACTTCCATTGGATTAATAAAAACAAACAAACAAAAACAAAAACAAAAAACAGCACACACAAAGGGATAATTTGTGTTCCTTGGAAACCAAAGGGCTGACATGATCTTTCTATATCTTATAAAGGCAACTCAGACTACAGCTTGCTTACATATCAAGAACCAAACTCAAGAAAGAAAATGACTCCCAGAAGGAAGGAGGATCTTGCCCTTGGTGCTGAAAGGTCGATAGTGGTCCACAGTGAGAAAATGGGCTTAGGAGGTGTGGAATGGGACCATGAACCACCCTTGACGAACTCTCCATCCCCACATCCTGACACTTCTCCAAACTCTATTCTCTACCACATGGGCACTGGAAAATTCTTAGCACGTCCATTTCTTCCCTCTGTGCTAAGGCTCAATCCCACAGTGGACACTCAGCCCTCTTCCCCTGCTTTCCAGTAACTACTCCCTGTCCTGTCGTGATCCACGAAGGAATCCAGGGTGGATGGAGGCCTCCCTTGGCTTACATGACACCCAGGCTCACCTCTGCCAGGCATTCCCCACACTGGAAAGACCTGTTTATGTTTCCTGCCTTCCCCACTAGAGAGCAAAGCCTGGAAGGCAAAAACTGTGTCTTTCCAACATTATATTCCCATTGTCCATCATATCATGCAGCAGAGGTTGGACACTCAGTAAACATTTGTTGAAGTGTTAAACTGCCTAGTAAAGCTCTAGTTTTGGGCAGTTTTTTTTTTTTTTTTTTTTAAACAAACCACCCTGCATACTACCTTTAGACTCTAAATTCTAGTGACTGCTTCTACTTTCCGGTTTTCCCTCACTCAACCCAGTGAAATCATTTTAGGTATTTTCATCCATATTCAGGCTAGAATAGAGAAAATGTCAAGAAGTAACATATTCAATCCATGGATTGTCAGTTTAGTACAGATTGTAAGCCTGATCTGTTTCCTTCTGAGAATCTATCTCTGAATATCTTGATTTGAGATCTAAAAACACCCTGTCAATTACAGAATTGGAATACCATATGTTTCTGATGAAAATATGAATACTCAATCAATACTACTTAATATTACCATCATTAGCATGAAAGACTGGTCATTTCAGAATTAGCTGTATAAAATATAAAATAGAGGGAAACTGATCTCATGAGGCGCATTTCTTTCAGGCTCACCATAATGCCTGCCTCAGTGCTGAAAGTTTTGGTGCACTTTGAAAAGAATGCTCCTTTTTAGGGGATCTGTAAATTTCCATGACATCAAAAAAGAAATAATTTCTTAATTTCCTGATGGCTTCCAAACAGAAGTCCTGCTGATTCCTAGGATTTTTCACCTGCTTTGCAGTGAGAAGTGACAAATTAATAACAGTCTTCACATGAGATGTTTCCACTAAGTCCTCTACAGACTAGGAAAGTTTACCTTCCCGTGTATCCTTTTAAGACAGAAATGTGGCCAGTTCCTCAACTGTACCGATGTGGCAGGAAGGATACTACATTTTTAATGCCACCAGCAGCAGGCTGGACCCTGCTGTGAAGAGCTTGTACTTGAGATGGCATTTTGGGGGTGCTATAGAAGAGGGTAAAGTTGTCTGTTCAGGAGAGAATATTATATATAGTGCTAGACTAAGATTCAAGAGACTTAGAACCTCATCAAAGATTCATCATAGGCTTGTATGATTTTCTGAAGACTACTAGGGTTATAGTGGCTACTAAATCTGGGATACATTAGGATACTAAAGTGTTCTGACAAAATCACACCAATCATCAGCCGAGGTGCAGGTGTTGACAGCTGGTGTTCGTGTGCCTGTAACCAACAACCCACAGACCTGGTTGCTAGCCTCAGTGGCCTCGGTCTACATCCACTTCCCATGTGTACATTTCACTGTCTTTGAGTTTGTTTCCTTTCTTCCTCCTGCCCTCTTTCCTTCCTTTCCTATGGAAATATTTATTGCACACCCATTGAGTGCTAAGTGCCTTGCTAAGTAATGGGAATATAAAGGTGATCAAAATCAGTTTTTTCCCTGCCTTCCTAGAGCTTACAGTCTTGTAGCATAGATAGATATTAAGCAAAATTTCCTCAAATAAGGAAAAAAAAAAGGTATTGTTACAAAAGAGGAGGTTGTAAGAACTTTTGAGAACTTATAACTTTTAACTGAGAAAATTGATCCGCTCTAGAAAGCCCAGGGAATGTCTTCCTTAAGAGTCATCTAACTGGAGATTAGAAAGATAGGTAAGATCTAATTAAGAACAAAGAGGAGGAAAAAGAAAAAAAAAAAAAAAAAACTTCTTGATGAAAACCCATCATCTTCAAGACTCTGAAGTAAGAGAAAGCATAATGTGTTCAAGTACTTGAGAGAAGTTTAATGCAGCCTGGCATTAGTGAACGGAGGAGAGATTGGTGCAATCTAAAGCTGGAAAAGTAAGCAGAATTCATCCTTTCATGAATTGTCAACTGCTAGAGCTGCTTGTGGCCTTACAGATGGCATTTACATATGCAAGCCCTCATAGTCATGGCCTTGCAGTCTGTGCGAGAGATAGGCCTCTTTAGTTTATTAGTAATAGGAAGCTACTAAAGGTTTTAAGCCAAGGGGATTCTCACAAGAAAACAATTTTTTTTAAAAAAGATCACCTCAGTTTTGGTTTGGAGAATGGGTGGAGAAGGGTGAGTACAAGTGGGAAAAATAAAAAGGAGCTGTTTGTAATCACTTAAGAGAGAAGTGAGGCACTTTGGTTTAGTGTGACAACAGCAATGTTGGAGACATTGATATATTTGAGTTGCATTTAAGAAATAAAATCAAGAAGAAATATATATAGAGAGAGGGGATGAGAGACAAAAAGTATCAAATTGGGATAATTTATTCACAGTAACATTATAGAAATAATATGTATTTTTTCAATGCTATAGTCATGTCAAATAAAAGGCAAAGGCATACATATTTTATTCTGCCACATTTTCTAATATAATGTTTTCTTTATATTCTTTTCTCTCCCATTTTTTCCAATATTTCAGGGTAATTTTCTAAGAAAAAAAGTTATATTGCCTTGCTAAGAGTACATTTGCTTAGTTTTGTGTAGGTAACACCCAAAGGATATTAAGTGGGAGCAGTGGAGCAGTGGGAGGGGAGATGATGCAGAAATTCTTAGTTGGCAAATAGGAAGGAACCATTAAAGTGGCAAGAAGAAATGAATATATTCCATTACTTAAAAAGTATATTGGAAGTGTTCTGCAGAAAAAGTCAGCAAACATTGGTGGCAAAAATACATTGAAACTTCCATTTTTAAAACAAATTTGATATTTTATCTGATATATTTGCTGTCTGTTGCATTCAAATCAGACTTCAGGCTGGGAAGAATGTAATAAAGATGCATTTGAGGACTTATTTGAGCTCATATATGTACCTATTTTATGAGATATTTTATTTAGTGTGACTTTGATGAGAGTCAAGGAATTCATGCTTTATTCCTCTGTAGAGGAAGAAGTGCTTTGATTTATAAATTGACAGCCTCAGCATTAATCTCTGAATGGACCATAGATCATTTTATTATGAGGGACTTTTATGTAAGGCCAGAGATGAATAGATTACCTAGAAGAATGGTGCATTCAGTTTCTGTATCGAGATCACATAGGGATAGAATTTAAGTGCACTAATTAAGGTTTCCTTATTATTTTTTTAATGTAGCAGGCAGTTTTACCACAAGCCCAGTATAAAAGAAATAAAACAAAGGCAGATTTGGGTCTTCTCCTACTTACCCTTATACCTAAGGAATAAAAAGAAAGAAGGGTGTAAGACCTTTATTTGGTACCCAGCCTGTTTGTCATAGATGAAAGGAGAAATAACAGTCCCAGCAGCAACTGGTTTGTGGGTATGTGATGATGCGGCTAGGACAGTTCTCTTTGCATTCCGAGGCAAAAGTTACCTATGGAGCTTGCTTAAGATTATTTTTAATTCACTTGGGTCTACATAATCCTGATGTGGAGGCTATGAGAACAAGAAAAAGTTATCAGGCATCAAAACCTCTGTTAATGCTGGAGCCAGTGCTTGGCTTCAATACTGTCTATGGGTTTGTTCTCTCCCACTTCTCAGTTTTCTTGGTTTCCTGCTAGATCAGGCAACTATCACTTAATACAGTCAACAATTCTACTCAGGGACTTACTTCAGTCTTCAATTGATGCTTCAACTTGGATAAACTGCTGGCTGCCTTGCATTACTCTGCCCTTCTCAGTGATTTACAAATGGGAGCTGAAACTGAATTTCATATATATGTATAGCACTCCTAAACAGGAACAAGTGGTATGGTTAGTTAGAGAGAGAAGTCATCAATAGGTGAAATTTTTAATAACTAAATTATTCCTTGCCACATTACTCCATTCCCCACAAACATGGTACCAAAGGAGTTATGTTATGAATAGGATAAATAGTTTTTTTTATTTTAAGATTGATACCATTTGGATCATCTATATTACTTAAGGACTTAAGACTGTGGTCATCTCTATACAATGGCACTAGCCCAGTTCCACATACTTCATATCATATCCATCATGGCTATGGCCATCTCACATGGTTTTACAAATCCCCAGGGAAGATAACATTCTTATAAAATGGACTATTACCTGCTGAATCAACTGTCTGCTTTCAAGCATTAGTTGTTTATACAGAAGAAATGTCATCTTTTGTCAAATATATGAGGCATGTAATTGGCAGCATGTTTTTTATTACCAGCCATTTAATTCACTTTTTCTTGACTTCAGATTTATTTATATTCTTTCTCAAGGCTGAGGGAAAAGAGCTTGAATGACAAATGAAGTACTTGGCCTTCAGGAAGAAGAGAGAGACCTGCTTCCATCTGGGCAATATTGAAGAGATACAATGTGGGTTTTTATAAGTATTGAAAATAGGCCAGCATTTATATAGTGATTATGATTATCAATATATTTATATATATAATTGGTGGCAAATTATCATCTATTAACTAAAGAAATAAACAGTAGCCCTCTGTTGTTGTCCTCACAAAGAACAACACAGGTACCTTCCCAAGAAAAGTGTTAACTGGTTTAAACTTTTCACTGCCTTAGAAAAATTCATCATAATTTGGGCCAGACAGACGACAGGATGATGAGATGAAATTATAAATATTTTTCATTCTACACTCATGGCATTCATGATTAAATAAGTTGTCTATCTATCTGGATATTTATATATCTTCTCAAATAATAATAGAATCAATTTGTACTAAGTTCCTTGATGTCATTTTGAGTGCCTTTTGCCTTTAAAAGCTATTAGTTTTTAATGTTTTATGTGTGTGTGTATGAGTGCATGTGCAAGTGTAAAATCAACAATTATTACCCTTTACTATATAGAAGAATTTTTAGTTACTTCCGCATATACTACTTTATTTGGCCTCATCAGAAACTATCTATTAAGTATTATTTGATAGATGAGGAAGCTTGAAAATTATCTTTTTCTAGGTCATTGAATAAGTAGTGGGACAGGATTTATATCAACATTGGCTTTTCTGCATAATTCCAAATCCATTTTCAGTCTATTGTGTGAGGAGTTTTAAGGGAATAAGGCTATAATTTTATTAACTTGGAGTGGTATCTTGAAATGCAAAAACTGATGTTTGCTGATAACAGTAAAAATTTAATTTCACATCAATCTGAGCAGAAAAGCCAAAAAGATCAATCCACGTACTTTCCAGTTTTCTTCAGAGAAAAAAGTGAAACTATGTCTGTCATTCAAAAAAGCAGAGGCAGGTTACTGACTATTTGGGTCAGCAATTCTTTCCAGGACTTCCTTTTATTTTTTGAAAATAGTGTGGCATTTCTTTCATAAAAGAATGAATTTCACACAATTAGAAGAAACTGATTTGAAATGGTAGATTGTTTCTACTAAGAAAATCTGAGCACACGTGGAACCAATGACAATAGTTGGAAGTCAGAGTGCTTAGCTTTAAAGAATATTTTAAGTTTGCAAATAATAACTAATACATTTGAAAAACTTAAGGGTGTGTTTTTCTTGGGTAAAGAATATAATTTCACAGAATTGCAGAAAGGTAAGTAAAAAAAGATGCTTGTTTAAATTGAAGGTCATAACAAGATTTTTCTTTTTTTTCTTGAGCAGACTAAAGTGTTGAAATCTTTGTTTCTTTTATAAATGTGCAAACACTCAAGTGATCTTAAATTTTTAAAATGTATTTCTGTCATTTGTACAAGGATATAATCATTCAGTCTAGGGCAATAAAAAACAAGCAAGGCATAGTATTGAGGGCAATAACTTTGAAGAATATTGCAAATTTAATTTAAAATAATGGAGCTATATTTCTTAGTGACATTATTTTATAAGTGTTCAAAGTTAGTGATCCTTCTCCCAAGTCCTTTGCTGGTCATTGACCTTCCTTTTTGTTTGTATGTTTATATTTCTGCTATCAAAATGATTACTAAATTCGCCATGAATTCAATGAGATAAGAGGAAAATTGACATCAAAAGTCACCAGCATGTTTTGAAAAGGAGTATGAAACATACCAACCCATTAGTGATCTTCTTTTTCCTAATTAATATCCCATTGAAATATATGTAAAATGAACACATTGAGTTGTTTGAACACTATCATCGGATCAGACATAACTATTTATTTTAATTAACACTTTCACAGAGTTTTCTGGAATCAAGGAGCCAAGGAGATTTCGATGTCTATGATTTTAAAAACCTTTCAGAAATCAGACAACTTGAATCTGAAAGAGAAGCCCAAAGTTGAAACAGCTGTAAAACCACAAAGTCCGCAAAGACTAGAGACACAGCGTTATAGAACTGAGTGTTTGGAGCTAAGTTCAGAAAAATCCAAGTGATACAAATGCACAAGCAGGTGGGAGCTGCCTAAGAGAGGCAGGGAGGGTGGGATGGGCTCATTGGGAAGGGCGTGTGATAAGCAAGGGATTTTGAATTTACCTTTAGTGGACTAAGGCCTTGTGTTTAGCATGTGGTAGGTTAACGAGCTGTGAACAAGACAGAAACTCATTACTATAATCATATAATCAGATTTTTACCAAATATTGTTTAGGGGCAAAAAAGGGAGTGAAGCTTGTGGATAAGAAAATACTTTGGTTTCAAATCAGAAATGAGTAAAAACTGTGAACATTTAACCATATTCTAGGAAAGTTTGTGGTCCCTGGGATTGAAGAAATTACACTGTTGCACGCAATTCTATATTCTCTTTTTTTTCTACGTAACTGGCTATGTCTTCTATTCTTTTTAGTGTTTTTTTTTTTTTATTTTTTAAGATTCAGGAAATTACCTCAGGAATTACAGGCCACTACATATACCAAGTATGAAGAATCAAGGAAGTATTTTTTTTTTTTTTATTTTAACTTCATTCCTTTCCTCCCACCAATATTTACATTCTTACGATATTCTGAAGCAAGATTTGTGGTGGCTGGGACACCTCAGTAGACTAGGGTTCTTGTATTGAGATGTGGGGTTTTCTCAAATAACATCTAGTCTCAAATTGAAGAGAAGAAAATTTCTTCCACATCAAATCAGAAAACTAAATTGTTCCGTGAGAATGGTTTATTTCTTTTTGATTTTCCAGTTGAAATACTTGACATATATGACAAACTCACTAAATATGTGTGTGCTGTTTTTGTTTTGTTTTGAGTTTTTTTGTTTGATTTTTTTTGCCACCTGAGGCTGTAGACTGCAAAAAATAGTTTATTTTTCTCAAATTTGGATACATTTTAGTTCCATTTATCATGGGGTTGTGTATAGCTATGTATTTTAGTTTCCTGGGCTGCTTAAGCAAATAACATGAAATTGTTCACCTTAAACAATGGAAAGTTATTTGCTCATGGTTTTGAGTCCAGGAAAATGTGTAAATCAAGGCGTCATCAAGATGATGCTTTTTCCCAGAAGACTGTGGCTTTCTGGGGCTGGCTGCTGGTGATCCTTGGTCCTTAGTTTGTCAAGTGCCAAGATGCATGTGGCATCTCCTGGTCTTTTCCTTCTCTTCTGGGTTTCATTGATTTCAGCTACTTGCTATCTGAGGTTTTCTTTCTCTGTGTCTGAGTTTCATTCTCTTATAAAGGACTCCAGTGATAGAATTAAGATCCATCCTAATTGGGCTGGGACACACCTTAACTGAAGTAACCTCCTCAGAAGTTTCTTCTTACAATGGGCTCACACTCACAGAAATGAATTAAATTTAAGAACATGTTTTTCTGTGGGTTCATACAGCTTCAAACCACCAGAATATGTAAAGACAACATCTAACATTAAACTTTTTATATTGATTTCATGATGCTTTGTCATGCCAGATTCTTCTTTTAACCAGAAATTCTTAGGCTAGAGTCTTTGGACAAGACTTGGTTTCTGTATGCTCTCTGACAAAGAACACAAAATTTTGTTTGTTATTTATATAATGTGTGCAGATTAGTTTACTACAGTTGGTTTCAAATAATGGCAAAACAAGCATCTTTTTGTTTTAAATTTAATTAAATATGGATTTGGTCCTAACAAGTTGATTTGGCAAAACATCACATTTCAATCATTTAGGGTTTATCTTCATAATGGTTTAAATTAAATTGCAGAGAACAGACTCTTTAGAAAGAGATTTATTTCAGGACATTAAAATCTCATAGGTTGGAATGCCTACAGATAAAGACTCTAGGATGACTTTTCAGTAAGACTGCCTAGGTAGGTAACCAAAGGAGTGGCTGCCTAATATACAGAAATGTTTCTGCCAATTTGAGAGCTGCTGCTGCTGCTGCAGCTGCTGGTTCCAGAACCACACACTTAGGATCATTTATGTACAGGAAGCTTCTGCTACTGTTCTCAGCTCTAAAATTACTATCCTACACATGGGTGCTCCACAGTAGGCCTCTGCTAATGCCCACTAGGACAATCAAAGATCTATGGGACTGGGCTTGCAAGATAAGTAACAGAAGCTCTGGGATCCTTGCTTCTGCTTCAGTTCCTTCCTCCACATTTTATGTGGCTGCATCCGAATCTGATTGAGAATTTAAACCACATTCTGATCTCAGCTTTAACAGTCTAGGTGATGTAATTTTTTTAGCCTTTCTGGTGTTCAGCACTGGAAAGCATACTCAAAGGAGGTTAAAGTAGATTATTATATTATAATCCCTTCTTTGCTATTGTGCAAAAACTTTGTACTTTCTGGGAGTCGAGAAAATTTTTCAAGAAATTCTGATCAGTTTTTTATAGTCACTGATGAAATATTCATTTTCAAAGCCATTTTGGATAGTTCCATTATGCCAGTTTTTGAAGAGTCACTCACCAATGATGGGCTTTTTTAGGCCCCAGGAATATGTACATTCACCCTCATCAGGAGACCTGCCATATCTGGGCTTAGTCACTGATACTTGGAAATTAAGTACCCATCTTCCCCATTTCTGAGAACTGAAATCTCTCCATGAGTTTTTTCAGACTCTTTTCTTAAAACACACAAAAGCCTCCTTTCCTTTCCCTCTGAGACAATTTAACTTAATCTCCCTCTGAAGACTGAAACTGTTGGGAACTCCAATCTCAGAAAACCAAGAAATTTCCCTTAGGTAAAAGAGAAGATTTACAGTTTCATATATATCGCTTATAAGTGGAGAGCAGCAAAAAGGCAAGACAATAATTAAGTTTGTAATAACTCACCTGACACAGGCCTATGTGCATTTAAAGATGGAGTAGGTGGAGAATAGCCCATAGCTTTCTTTGGATTATTGAAGGGGTTTGTGAATGCAAGATGTTAAAACCAGTGCTTTAGACATTCCAGGTCTAATCAAGGAATGCTCGCTATGGCTCTTTCCCAGCCTACAGGTTCTGCCACAGATGTCTCATAAATGGCTGGCACCACACCACATGTATCACATAGCCTCCGGCATTCATTCTTGACTTGATTTGACAAACTCTTTTCTGTACTTTTGCTTCTTTGTTAGCTGTTGCCTGTTGCAAATACTCCACTTACGGTTTAGTCTCTTCTATTCCTACAGACTTCAAATTTCAATTTCTAATTGCTTCCTCTACTTCCTTTCCAGGAACTCAGAATCCAGCTCTCTTATTCCCTATACCCATAATATTCTCAGCCTCAGAACCTAGAAGCCCAGAGTTAGCCAACACACATCTCCCATTATCACTGCAACTTTATTTTCTGTTTGCTTAGATGGGAGACAAAACTCCAGCTGATATATATTTGAGATATATACATATTTATATTTGAGACTCTGTAGCATTTAAAACCAGTATCTACCAAATACGACTAGTGTATTAAATAGATGAAATTAAGTTTGTTTTGTATTTTTATATATACATACAATACATAATATGGCATATGATATGGATTTATTTAAAAATTATCAATATAAATTATTTGAGGAATGGATGATAACACCATACTAACTGTGAGACTGAACAATAAGGGATAACTTGCCCAAGACTGATCTCCTGCTGTCCGGCCTCCCTGAAAGAGACTTCATACCCTGCTGTGTCCCCCTAAACCAACTTTGGTGGAGAGTTTAAAGCAATCAATAGTAACCAAAGAAAGGCTTGGAATCCACCCCCTGATCATGCCATGGGAGGGGCTTGTCCTTCCCCAATTGTGAAGTCTGAGGTGGCATATCCTGCCAGCAGCTTGTAGTTAATGCAACTGCAATTGCAAGGCTCGGGCTCAAATCTTCTCATAATCTCATAATTTCAGGTGAGGAGCTAGTGGTTCCCTTTAACCATGAACGCTGAGCTAGCAGGCTCTGCAATGCCCACATTGCTATTCCCTTGTGGGCCTTAATCCCATCGGAGGTTGCACCAGTGTTTCTCTCATCATATAGTTTCAAAGCCCTGCAACCAAAGCCCTAAACCCCATGCCTGGAGTCAAACATCTGACTCTCTTATATCTCTGCAATGTCCTGGAATGCAATGGGAAAGAGGGAACCTGATAACCTGTTGCCACTGTTCTTATCCCCGTTAGTTTTCCTCAACAATGCTGCTCCAGCAGGTCTGGAGTGTGAGCTACTTGAGCATTTGCCTCTGTTTGCAGTGGTGAGAGGAGCTCAAACAGGGAGTACTGTTAACTCCAGGTTGGTTAACAAAGGCCATTCAATTAGGGTCACATCTATTTCCTTTACCATAGTCCATGTTTTATGGAACTTCTGGGTCCAGATTCCTTGCCACATGGACATTGTCTTGGGCATCCTTTCCTTGGTGCAGGTACGTAAGGCAGCCACCAGGCCTTGAAGTGGGGGAGTGTGTGGGTGACTGGATAAATCTCAGTAGTCACTGGCCTGGTCTCCCTGGATATGGATCAGATGGAATGGGTTTTTCCATTAGAAAATGCCTCTTTGTATGAGGAGGGGAATACCCGAAACACAGGGTTTGGAATAGGGAGGATGGATGCTAAATTTTCATGTACTGTAATCTTCTGAGGGAATTATCAGACTGCTCTGAATTCCTTGCAATGTCTCTTTCAGTCAGTGGCCTTCAGAACCCATTCCAGTGTCTTCCCATATACTTTCTTGTTCCTGGTGTTTCCCCAGCTTCTGGAAATTCCACAGATTCCTAGAATCCAGGACCTTCCTATGAAAAATAGATTTATTGAGATACTAAAAGTTTAAGTTTTAGGATTTGCTCACAGGAGGCCCCTTGCAACATTTTAAAAATTAAAGCAACTGAACGTTTACAGAAAAATCATGTAAATGTACAGAGTTCCCATATGAACTGCCCCCCATCACATGCAAAATTTTTTTCCCTATTATTAACATTTCACATCACCTTGTACTGAATTTTATGTTCTAAAGGATTTTTCCTAAGAGGGCTCCAAGATTTTATAAGCCTTCACACCTCACAAAATGTGGTTTCATCATTGTTGCCAATGAAAATAACTGTCCACAGCAGCGCCTGCAGTACTAGAATGAACAAGCCAAGCGGGATGCCTGCTCCTCCCCCCAGTACTGCCACATTTTCCCCAGGAATTGGAGAGGACTGGAAGCAATGCTGCAAGTGCTCACTAGTCTTTTACCAAACTCTACGAGGCAGCTACAGATGCACCCTTGTTATACCTTCCGGATTCGACATTATGCTCCTCCGGGATGGTCTTTCAAATGGACTTCTGTCTAGCACTTCTATCTATCTTCAACAGTCTTCAATAGAAATGTCAGTGGCTAGACTCACAATTCATATGGAATCCTTAAGTGAAGCTCAGAGTTTATAATTTTCATCAGGGATGAACTGAAAAAACTGGTCTTCTGCACAAAGACTTCCCAGAAAATGAGTTGGGCTCTTGTAAGTTCCCTGGAAGCTGAGTATAGTCCAGAGTTTACAGCAGTCATGTTCAATCACAAAGCTGTGATCTGAACCTCCACTTCACCCCAAGGAATAAACTGGTGCTTCCCTGATAATGCAACTTAGCCTCACAGCCTATAGTTTAGGGTTCCTTTCCCAGATGCTGATTTCCAACCTGTTAGATACCTGTGCACTGCTCAAGAACACACTGAGCAACAGAGGACAACACATACACTGACACTCCTATCTATTAGTTTTTCCCAATGACTTTGTCCAACAGATTTGATGTGTTTGCCAGCTGTCCATTTGACTAGTTCACATGATGGTGAACTTGAGCAAGCCAATTACTGTAAACCAAAATCTCTGTTTCTCACTTTTCTGATCTATAATATGGTGATCATAACTGTACAATGTCAGAAATTTTGTGTAAAGATCAAATGAATCAATACATGTAGAGCTCTTGGAGCAGGGCTTAATATAGTTAAGTGCTCAATAAGAGTAAGCTATCATCATTTTTTTAGAGCTATAGCAGACATAGAAAATTTTTTTTGATAAGCTAAGATCAGAAATGGTGTGTTTTCTCATCAACGGAACTATACTTTTTAAAAATTCCACTAATGGTATGGGATTCATTTGCTAATTGACTGGTAGATTAAGATTATCTATTTTTACATACTTCTATTTCTCTCTGTTTTCAGTATTTCTAGTGACATTGCTGACTTAAATTAAACCGAGGTAATAAATAATAGAAGGCAGGAAATCTTCCCATGTACACTTCTGTTTATCTGACTGCTGTCATTTCAAATTATTATTATGCTCATTGTTTTACCTACCAAGAATTCTTTCTTTTCTCCCCTCAGATTTCACATACAATGTATGTGCAAACTGCAAAATTCAAAAAAGGCATCTTAGTATGTTTTGGGAGAATTTCCCATCTACTTTATCAATTGGACTTTGTCTACAGAAAACAGGTTGTGTTTTCATTGTCAAGTAAAGGCATGGGCTTAAATTAGTCTGGAAAGTTTGAAAGAAAATCCAATATCAGGAAATATTTGACATTATGCATTATTCAGAGTAGAGATATGATGCTTGTGAGAATAATATATTAAAATTTGCTTATCATTGATTGACATTAGGCAGATACATTGGGTAAGTTTATTTCAGTTGCTTGGTACAAGGAGAATTCTATTGAAAGGGATTTTAGTGATCAAGTAGAAATTATGTATGCTTTGCTCACTCTCTTCTGCATGGAAGGACGAAGTTGAATTGAATCATGGTCTGATGATGATGCTTTCTTACTGTGCCCTTACAAGGGCACCTTTGAACATTTGCCACTTAAAAAACAAAAGAACAAAAATCAAAATTGTAAATCCATCTTGATTTGCAGCTCTCCTTGGAAAATAAACATTTCTTTGTGGTTGAAAAGCTAAAAAATAAACAATGCAGATGGCTGCAATCTGAGCTACCCATCATTCCTTCCCTTCAGGTTATTATCTACAGTAATATTTATAACAACTACATATTTTTCCCTCAGTTGATATTTTGCCATTGTTGGCTTAAGCCGATAGAAATCTTAGCATTGTTCCTTTTTTGCATGTGGAATGGCTGGAAATTGAAAAATGTGAAATATGGTATATTAAGTATACTGCCCTTGAAGCAAAACAGAGGGATTGTAAAGCTGAACTTGAAGCTTTTTGTATTTAGTATTTTTCTGTCTTGCTTTTTTAAAAAAAATGTAAAATTTATTATCTTTTCATATAATTGTACATATGCATAGTTTACATATAAATCTGTTTATATACATTTTAAAAATCAACTTTAGTGAGGTATAATTTACATTCAGTAAAACAAACTCATTTTAAGTGTATAGTTTGTTGAGATTGAAAAATATATGCACTTGTGTAAATACCAGCAAAATCAATATATAAAATATTTTTATTATACCCAAATTTCTCTTAAGGCTCTTCTCAGTCATTGACACACACATCTGTTCCCAAATAACTACTGATCTGATTTTCCTCGTGGGAGATTCATTTGTCTTTTTTAGAGTTTCATGTAAGATCATACCACATTTACTATTTCATGTCTGAGTTCTCTCACCTTAATGTTTTTGAGATGCATACATGTTGCTGCTTTATCACTAGTTCATTTATTTTTATTGGTAAGTAGTATTCTAATGGAAGAATATTGCTTCTCTTATTGAAGGACATTAAGGTTGTTTCCAGTGTCTGCCTGTTATGATAAAAAACTGCTATGAACATTTGTGTGCAGACATACTTACATTTTGCTTGGGTAAATATTTAGGGGTGGGATTGTTGGGTTATGTGTTAAGAGTGTGTTTAACTTTATTAAAAACTGCCAATACTTTTCCGAAGTGACTATACTATTCTGTATCCCACCGGTAATATAAGAATATTCTTGTTTTAAGTTGTATTTTGAGTGAATCTTTATATCCTTATATTAAAATTATTTAAATTTAACATACATATAAAAAGCATACAATCATATACATTTGATTGAAGTGTAATGTCATATAAAGAGCACACAAATAATAAATGCACAGATTGATATATTCTTACAAAATGAATACACCTGAGCAACTACCAACACAATTTATACATATATGTACTTATATATATACACATATACACTTGTGTATGCATGTATGCATGCATGTATGTATGTATGTATAAACAGCTTTTCAGAAGTCCCTTGCAGGCCTCCTTTGTGTTACTGCTCCCCAATGGTAATCATTATTCTTACTTTTATACCTTAAAATAGTTTTGCCTGATTTGAAGTTTGGATAAATAGAATCCCATAGTGTGTAGGCCTTTGTGTCTCTTATTTTGCTCCATATTATGTTTTTGAGATTCAATATATATATGCTGCATAGCAGTAGTTTATTTTTTACTGCTGTGTAGTATTCCAAGGTAAGTACATGACATGATTTCCTTTTTCATTCTACTGTTGATGGAAATTTGCTTTTTCTAGTTTGTAATAACAAACAATGCTACTATATGCACCATGGTGCTTGTTTTTTGTACATATATGTGCATATTTCTATTATTTTTATTGGCTATACACCTAGCAATGGAATTACTGGGTTTTGGAATATGCATATATTCAACTTTGGTAGATATTGCCAATTTCTCATAATGATTGTAGAAATTTACAAAACCAACAGTATCCTGAGCGTTATTGTTTCCTTGAATTTTGTGCCCTAGACCCCTCTCTTGCTTTATTCTCATCATAGCTGTAGTCTGAATCTATATTATGAAAGATGCTCAGCCAGCCTTCAGCTTCTCCAGCCTCCAATCTTGCAGCCAGTCCTTACACAAACTGCTGACCCACAGAGCCATTATGGATAATTAAGTGTCTGTTGTTGTTTTAAGTCACCAAATTTTGAAAAAGAAAGCTTTTATGAGCCAATTAATAGACAAAACAACTCTGCTAATTTTTCACTGGAGGCTAGACTTTGTGTTTGGAGACTTTCAAGAACTCAAATCATTTCTTCCACTGAAGAAAATTTAATTTTCTTTTGGCAAATAGAAAATGGGCTGATATATTTGATAAAAACAGTGATTGATATATTTGAAGTTGAATTTCAATTTCATCTTCTCCTGGTTTGCTTGCAATTTAAGATCTTTGTTCTGGGATTTCAATTGTAAGTTGTGGTGTTTTCTGCAGACACTGTTTCCTGAAATGTGCTACATTCCATTTTGTTGTATTCTTGGGTATGTATGTGAGATGGGCAAAAACTCAGCTTTGGTTTTGAACTACTTAGCAGCAGCTTTCTGCTGGGTTTATTCTCCTTTTGAGCAGAGCAGTTCAAAATTTAGTAAATACCTTGAGGGCAAAGTTGAGCAAAATGCCCCATTCACATCTTCACAGATCCCTTTTGTCTAGGATTTGCCCAGGTCTTGTCTTAGTAGCACTGAATATCAAAATTTTGCCTCCCAGCCCAGCAAGGCTGCTACAAGCTTTGTGCTACAGCTTTGGTTAAATATCTATGACCTGAGATACTAATGCCAAAAACTACAAGAGAAAAAAGTGGCAATAAAAGTGGATTTTAAACAAATGAGTTTCCATTTCCTCTTAGAGCTTGATTCCTACTCCCACCTCTTGTCTTAATGCCGTTGGTTGCCTAGCAATGTAGTTGAAAAGCTATTTTTATTTTTCATCCTGTTTTTATACTTTTTGGTGATCTATTTGCTCCATCATAGCCATAGATATGTCTCCTTAAAAGATGTTTTGCAATTTGTCATCATTGAAAATTGATTTCTATTTCTGAATCTACCCCATTATATTCTAATATATTTTAATTCAATTAAAATAATACATACAGTTTTTAAACATTTACTATAAACAGTCAATTTTTATAACACTGAACAAAATGTGTTCCATATCTTTAAGAAATTTAAACTCTTGGGATAGTTTTGAGTCATATTCTTATGAACTCTAATCCCAAGTACGGTAATATATATTAAAGGAAAAATATAATAAAGTACCATGTTATGTTTCCATTTCTTCTTTGAATTTATTTTCACAGTTGTTTTGATATGTTCTCTATGCTACATTACCTTTAGTTTTAAGGGCCACCTATCCCCTGTATTCTAATATTAAAGTCCTGTCGTCGTCTGTTTTGTAACCTGTGTCTGAGTGAGGCAGCCATTCTGCCATCTGTTATATTTCTTGTATGATGGCCGTTGCCCTCATTATAGGTTATTGCAAGTCTCCAAAGGGCAGAATCTCTTTGCCTTTGAGCCATTTTCTAACAAAATAAAAATGACTTGTATTTCCTCCTGTCACTACACAAGCTGTATTGTAAAGATTGCCTCAATTACAGCATCACTTATGTTGTCTTAAGCAGAATTGATTTTGTTTTCATGTAGTAGAAATGAAAGTTGGCTCAGTAAATGCTTTTGTAAGTACTGTGATGCTGTACTTTCATGTACCTGAATCCTCACATCATTCTGTTTTTGCATAATGATAATGACATTATTTAGTATTTATTTTGGATATTTAGACAGAAAAACCTTCTGAGAAAAAATCTGCCGTCTGTGTGCTATAGGAATAAACATTCTTTAAAGTACATTAGCACAAAATTAAAATAACAGGGAAGCCTTTACAATTTAACAATAAGACACTAGTGTCAATTATCTTCCATTATCCAGGCCAAACCAGCAATTTTTATAGTATTACAGAATAAATCTTGCCACTTATCTCTTATATTCTGATTGATAATGTGGGAGGCATATTAATTGTGTATGAGCGTTTTTCAATTCATCTTTTCCTTTCTTTACAAAGGAGAAACTAAAGTATTTTTAAGTTGCTGAAACAATGCCAAATCCTGAGTACATTTAGAATCAGATAGCATCACTATTCATCTTTACTCTCAGCCTCAGATCTTCATGGTTCCTTCCACTATTTCTGGATTAGCCTTAAATTTTGAATGTACATATTTTTTACATCAATTTTTAGCAAAAATTGTATTTATCAATTAAAAATAGAGAGACGGAGAGAAACAGAAATTGAATCATAGCATAATGAATACAGCACAAAATGGAGATCCAAAAGAGCTAGGTTTTACTTTCAGCCCTGCTATTTAATGCATGATCAAGGAAAACTAACTTTGACTTAGTTATCTTCATGTTTAATATAGTTGGAATATATTTGATAAATTCCAAGTTTCTTTCCCATGAACCATGAAAGGATTTTATGACAGCTAACATAGACTTGACTGATTTAAACCATCCCCGGTAAATGTTTCCTTATTCTATTCTTTGTTAATTTCCATCTTCAAAGAGAACACAATTTCCTTCAATAGCTTGTAGTTTTCTAAAACCAATTTTAACATATTTATTTAAACCCTACGTTTTTTTCTTTTCAGTAATATTAATGTCATCGAACTTTTTCATTAGGTTGTGTATTGCAAATCTTTTATCATTTTTACTACTATTACCTAAGATATGTACAATTTTCTGAATTCCTGGGTTCACTACACCACCTCTCAACTTTCTTGGGGAATTAAAACTTGTATCATGGTACCAGGAAATATTCAGTAATCAAGACAGGTTAACTTTTGTTTTAAGTTATATCATTTTTAATTCTTAGGAAATCCTGAGTCTGTGCTTCACATCACCTCTGCCCTAGCTGCTGCACATAGATACCACAAAGGCAGATTAGAAGTATGATCATTAGAAGACATAGTTATTTGTATTAACAACAGATGATAAGAGTGTTATTGTTTTTTCACACAAAGCTAAACATTAGGTAGAATTTTCGTTATAGCTGCTGATGATACTTTTGTCAATACTGTAAAACTACATGCCAAAAAATTCTTGGGGACTCTAGCTAAATAAATCTGTTGAGAATTATATTAATAGAAAATGCTCATTTCATGGAATTTTCAAGTAAATTTTTAGAAATCTAGAAATCATATGTTGCCATATCTAAGTAAATGGTAAACATATAGGACAGTAATGTGGTATTCCTTCTTGTTCACAATCCCAAGGGAGCATACAAATAGCAGCAAGAAATTGATTCTGAAAATAAGTGCCATAAGAGGATATTTATTCCTTAATTTTTTTCATTGTTCTTCTAATACTGATTTTATTAAGCAAATAGGTAACATCTGTCTTCATTTGTAGGACTGCTATAAGAAATCCATATTGACTGACAGTTCTGGAGGCTACAACTCCAAAATCAAAGTGTGGGCAAGAAGATGCTTTCTCTGAAGTCTGCAGTGTACTGGTGGTAGCTTGCTGGAAAACCATAACCCAATCTCTGCCTCATCACAGGGCCATTTTTCTCCCTGTCTGTCTCTTCCTGTGTCCAAATTTACTCTGCTTGTAAGGACTCCAGTCATACTGCATTAAGGTTCAACCTGATTCAGTTTGGCATAATCTTAACTACTAAATCTTCAAAGATCCCAATTATAAATGAGTTCACATGCACTCTATTGAAAATATTTTATGGAGGAGATGATTAAGTACATAACAGAAGCCATGTTCTCGTCATTTATCAATATATATATATATTCATATACATATCTATCTATCTATCTATCTAAAGAAAAAACAGACACCTAACTATCTCTACCAGAATACCCCTAGCCAAACTTGGGTGTTTGCCAAACATGATGCTGTCCTCCAATGTGGCAAAAATTCTTCCATGATATCCCCAATTTCATATTCATATACTATTGACTCATAAATTACCTGATCAGCTTTTCTGGCTTTTACTCACTCAGGTTTGCTTATGTACTAGATACATAACTCTGCAAATTTTTTATTTCTTTAAATTTCAGCTTCTTAGGCAATATTTGCACCAAACTTGTTGTGTTGTATTGAGGATCCAAGGAGAGAACGAGAGAACTCATGTAAAATGCTGATGTCAATTCTCCCTTTTTTCACTTTTCTCTTAAATCAACTGGTGCTATGCATAATTATCTAGAGCTTGCCCTTTTGGTATATCCTGGGAATGATTACCTCATACAAACATCAACCATTTTGTAACTTGGAGGTATTGTTGTCCTATATTTTGCTCCCCCAAATAGTGATTCATTGAACATGCAGATTTTTCAATATAGTTTTTCATGTATTTGTGTTATTTGAACTTTAACAACAATTTTCAATTTGTCCCCACAAAGATTATAAAAAGTCAAATCCCTACCAATATGCATAAGACTGTCTTTGCCATCACTCATTTCAATTTCTAAAAAATTTTCTCTTCTAATAGATAAAATGATACCAATTTGATGTTTCAATTTTACATTTCCTTGACTATTCTAGAAAATAATTGTCTTGTAATATTTATATGCATTTATTAATTATATTCCCTTTCCTTTTTATTTTTGTTTTATATGAGTTCATTTAATAGTAAAGACATTAATTCTTTGTCATAAATACTTTCCCAATTTTTCATTTTTATTTTGAATTTATTTATGGTCCTTTTGTTCAGATAAAAGTTAAACTTTTATGTAGTCTGTTATGCCCTTGTGTTTTGTTTTATTTTCTGTGATTTCTCAGATTCTGGTCTTGATTATGAAGACCTCCTCCTGGTTAGGATGATTCAAAGTATTGACAGTCCATTTGTGTCTTTTCCATTTGCTCGAGGAGTAAAACTGATTTTCTCTAAGTTTCTAGAAAATCAGGACTGCTCTTTCCCCTTCAGACCTCCATTATGACTGGATGTTTCTGCAATAACAAGCTACCTTTGATAGTGATGAAATGTGGAAGCAACAGTAAGGGCTTTGTAAGGACAGAAACTGCTTGAAAAATCATTTTGGAAGAGAAAACATATATTGCAAGTAGAGAGTTCTGTTCCAATACATTCTAGAAAGACTATTTTTTAATTCAGTTCTTATAGAGATATATTTACATATCATACAATCATCCAAGGTGTACAATCAACTGTTCATAGTACCATCATATAGTTGGGCATTCATCACCCCAGTCTATTTTTTGAACATTTTCCTTATACCAGAAAAAGTAAAAATAAGAATAAAAAATAAAAGTAAAAAAGAAAACCCAAATCATCCCCCCATCCCACCCTATTTTTCATTTAGTTTTTGTCTCCATTTTTCTACTCATCCATGCATACACTGGATAAACGGAGTGTGATCCACAAGGCTTAGAAAGACTATTTTAAAGTACCTAACATTCTCTGCTCAAATGCACATGAGACTGGGAATTTGACCATTAAAATGCATTTTAAAATAACTTAGTTTTGAGGAAGCTCTTCTGCACTCTTAACCACTAAGTTACTTCCTATTTTTTCTAATCTTTTTCACTTTTCACTTTCCCTTCCATAAAGTTTATGGCAATAGGACTAGCTGTCCTCAAATTATTTGTAAGTACTTTATTGACCAGATTTGCCATTGAACTATTTCAAGTACATAAACTGTGTGTTTGTTTGTGTCAACAACAATTGTGGAAAAGTTACATCTCAGTGATAAAAGAAATAAAAATTAAAACAATGATAAATCATTTTAACCTATCAACTTTACAAAATTAATGATATTTTTCCCATTGTCAGTGATGATGGGGAATACTCATAAGCACTACTATGGGAGTATAAACTACTATAATATCAGAGTGCTATTGGGAAATATTAAAATATACTTTCTTTGATAAGAACAAATCCAGTTCTAGAAATTTATTCTGAAGAAATTATTAGACAATGAGTGTATCAAGATACATGTTTTTTAAATTCAATTTTTTAGAGATTGAATTTACATACCATACAATTGTCCATGGTGTGCAATCAATTGTTCACAGTACCATTAAGTGTGTAGTTCACATTTACTTTCTGGTTAAGGAATAAAAATGATTTATGCACAATCTTATTCCAGTAAACTACTAATAGTTTTGCTTAGGTGTAATTATTTTGGTCAGTATTTTTCCTCATTAATATCGAATCATTTTCTGTTTATCTAAAATAGTAGTTTAAATTTTATTTTTTTACTTTTCTTCTTAGTGAAATATGATATTCACCTTAACCTTCTGTAACTCAACCATCAATATACTTGACATGAAAATCCTAATTGTATGATTCAGTGTGTATTTTCTAGTATTTCTCTTCCTGGCTTTTCTGATGCAAGTGACAGTGTATAGTATTCTGAGCATCACATTAATCTGTATATCTCTATAAGACATTTGCATTGTCTTATTTTATGTCTTTTTCATGAGTTTATTATTTTATTCATTTGTTCAACGTTACAGATATGGCTTCTGCTTTCATGGAACTTATAGTCTGAAGGAAAATACATATAAATACAAAAGGTAATTACTATACTGTATGAAAGGTGTTATATAGGAGCAATGTCTATTTCAGACTCATAAATTAGAGGATGCTTCTTGGAGGTGATAGCCTCTAATTTTACTCCAAAGTGTACATAGGATTTTATCTTGTCAGGAGGAGGTTTTAAAAGTAAGAAAGTATTTCAGATAGAGGGAATAGTATTTCTGAGGGTCTTGAGCTAAAAGAGAGTGCAGGAAAAATGAAAGTTCATCCTAATGGACCTTTTTCCATTAGAGATGGAGTGTGTTAAGAGGTGGGACTGAAGAGAAAAACGTGGCCTCATTGTGCCAGGATATTAATACTTCAGTCCTAGATAAATGGTAAACAACTGAAGAGTTTTGAGCCAGGAAGTATATAATCCAACATGTCTCATGTTTACACCCTCTAATGATGTTTGCTTCTATTTTATTAATTTATGCTCTATTTTCATTATCCCCTTTCTTCTACATTATTTGGGTTTACTTAGATGTTCTTTTTTCAATGTCAAATGATACTGTTTATATTACTAATTTTGTCTTTCTTTTCTTTTAATAAGTGCATTTGGCTATATTGACTTACCTGTAAACATTGTTTTAATTGTATAAAGGAAGACTTGATAAATAGTATTTTCCTTACCAATCTGTTTAAAAAATTGTATTGTATTGTTGTATTGTGTTAGCAATGAGTTGTTTTAAAGTCTATATCTTAATTTCTGAAAGAACAGGTATTTTATCTTCATCTAATTATTAGAGATTTCTAGCTTATTTGCATGTGGTCAGAAATCATATTTTGTAGAATTTAAATTCTTTAAAATTTGTTGATACTTGTTTTTTAGACTAGACTGAACATATAATTTACATCCGAACCAGGGCAATTTTTAAAGTAAATGGTGGTGATTTTAATAATTAGTGTTGCGACAAGAGGAGAGAACAAAGACTATCCTGGGCAAACTATATATATGGCTACTCTACATATAACACAACATGTTGTCAATTTTTATAAATGATCTATGTGTTCTGAAAAGAGTGCATGATTTGAAGTAGGTGGGTGAAGCATGATAAGAGAACATTAAGTCAACTATATTAATTTTGTTATAACTTTAATGTTTTTATTGAAGTTTCATTTTTGATTGTTTAATCCATGACTGAGAGATTTGTGTTGAAAACTCCCAGTGTGATTTTGGATTGGTCTATTTCATCTTGTAGCTTTACAACTTTTGCCTTAAATATTTTGAGACCATGGAATTATGTGCATATAAAGTAAGAAATATTTTACATTTCTGGTTAATTGACTATTTCATCATGAAGTCGTTGTCTTTGCCTTTTAAAGCTTCCCCCTCTTAAAGTCAAATTAATCTGATATTATCATAACTTGATAATCTTTCTTTTGATTATTTTTTCATTGTATTGTTTGTTATTCATTCTTTCATTTTCAGTCTTCATGTATACTCATATTTTAAATGTTTGTCTTATAAACAGAATCTAGTTGCTTGTTTGGCCATGAGTCCCTCGAAATCATCAGGCAAACTCCTTCCTCCGGGCTCTTAGTTCTGACAACTTCTCTCTAACTATCCTGGTGACTCACTCCCTCACAGTTTTCAGGTATTTACTCAAATGCCAACATTCCACAGACTTCTCTTGCCACCCTCTTTAAAACTGTATATCTTCCCTTACCTTGACACCACTTATCTAATTTCTTGCTTTATTTTTTCTCATTAGTCTTTGAACAAAACTAGTCTATTGTTCACCTTATTATATCTAGTCTGTAAATGATAAACCTCAAGAAGGTAGGGATTCTATTTGTGGCATTCCCTGATATACCTCCAGACTATAGAAGTGTCCCTAAACATAAATATATGTTGGGTGAATGAATGATTGAATGAATAAATGATATATTTCAGGAAGAGGGATTGTGATTCAAACAGGAATGTCTGTATCCTAGAATTGAATAAATCATGGAAATTTGCAAATGTGCATTAAATAATGAACATGTTCTGGACAAAGCAATAATATTGATATTAAAGCTTTCTTTTCAAACTTTGCTAAGTGGTTTACATGGATTATCATCTTTTATCTGCATTTAAATATATTTTAATTAGATTAAAGCCCATCATTGTAAAATATATGCAAAAAATGTTCTACAACAAATAGGTTTTCTATACGCAATTTTATTTTGGGACAATTTATTCTACAATAAAACTTTATTTGGCATGTTAGTCTTTATTTTTCAATATCATAAATACCTCTGAATTTAATGTTTGAGTCTATTTCACCAGTTGTCAGTATTTTTTTTTTAAATAAAGTCTCACAAAAATAATTAGGCATTTCATGAACATGAAAGACCATATATCTGTAAGTATACATCAGAGGATGAAAAATGCATCCATGAAATTATTATTTGAGAAATAAATGGATTTGCTCCAACTGCAGGTTAGAAAACTCAACAAATGCAGCATAATGTAGGCTTGAAGAGAAGTCCAGGTCAGGTCATATTTGGAACCACTCCTGTAGTCCCCAAAACAGCAAGAAAACACAGCTAACTAAAATCCCTGCCATGAAGGCCAGCTGTTGGCATTTTATATGCCTTGATTTTAGGCTGCTTGTGTTAAATGCCATATTAGATTTAAATTTTTTTACTGAGAATGATTTTGGGGAAAAGTGGGAAAATTAAAATCTGAATACTAGTGAGGGCTTAACAACAAATTGTTCCATAAAATAAATTAACTTTGTCAATTAAATCATTTAGAGGTGCCCACCCATAAATAATATCTGCCCCATGTTGTTTTAGGTCAAAAAGATGAGACACACTGCAGTTCAAAAAATAACAACAGGTAATAGAGAGATATTTATTTCCGCTGTATAGATAAAAATCACATACTAAGGTTTTAAGGAACATTATGAAGAACTCATTATTTATTCATTGAACACATTATTTCTTGATTTGCATATTGTATTTTTTTTCAGTAATATTATAAACCAATATCACTCAAAGATGACTTCTAAATATTCATTGTCATTGAACAGCTTTGACTGTCTGGAGGCACTACAGAAAGTCTTTATAATTACCTTACATAAATTAGTGATTGGTTATAGAGTAGCTTAATTCAGCCAAAGTCGGGTTCATTTGGTGTCTTCTTTTTTGTGATTCAGCTCCATAGCAAGATAGAGATAGCATAAGAGCATTTATATGCAGATGGTCACTGTCTTGGATGCTATAGAAACAAAACCTAAGACAGGTATCAAAAGCAAATGATTTGGAGGAATTGTGGAAGATAGTGCAATAGGAAGCTCCAGGAATCAATCCTTCTTCCAGGACCACTATTAAGCAGACAGGAACTATCTGAATCAACTATTTCAAAACTCTGGAGTCCAGTAGAAAACTGTGAAGCATTCTGGAAAGAGCAGGAGGAAGAGGCTGATAAATTCTAGTAAATGCCAGTGAATTTCTTGCTCTGTGCAGCAGTTACCGTGGCCCACCCCCATCTCTCATGGCAGGCATTAATAAGGTCTGGCCCCTGGTACCAGAGTCTATAAAAAACTAGTTCCCTAAGATCCAGGGAGGAGGGGTGCAGTCTGATTATTGATCACTGCTTTTGATCAGTTACTTTGGATTGCTGGAGGACTGGCTCTGAGGGTGCCATTGCTCCAACCCACTTGACAAGGGCAACAGTGAAATTATAGAGTATGTTTCCTCGGAGCTGCAGAGGACAATTAAAGGGTCCAGCAAGTGCTGAGTCAAGAAAGTGCAGCTTTTGGGAGTAACGGAAGAAGCTCCTAGCAGCCCTTCCTTGTTCCTCTTTCAGCCCCTCCCCAGGGAAATTTGGAGGTGAGTGGCACTCCCTTTAGAATCTCTGACTTTGTCCTGGCTAGGAAAGATTGACTTGGGAATCTTGGGAAACTCCTCTCTGGCATGCTCCCCTCCAACAATTTGCCCTTCAGGCAAAGTAGCTTGAGACAATTAAAGCCTTGCAAGAAACAATTGAGACAGGCTAACTGGGGAAGAGGTTTACATGCTTTAAGTCCTGCAGTGGAACACCCAGGAGAGGGAGCAAGTCTGTTTCTTGGGAAGTGAAAGGGGCATTCAAATTCCAATGAACAGGGGAACTCTTAAGGCCACTAGTAAGCACAAGCCCAGGACAAGATTCAAACTCAGAAAAGACAGGGAGGAACTTACACTTTGTATCCATTAACTGATGAATGGATAAGCAAAATGTGATATACACAATGGAATATTTTTTTACCTGTAAAAATATGATTGTCTGATATGTGTGACAACATGGATGAACCTTGAAGACATCATATTGAGTGAAATAAGCCAGACAAAAACAAAAACAAAAACAAAAAAAACAAATATTGCATGATCTCACCGATTTGAAACAATCAGAATAAGCAAACTTATAGAGTCCAGATCTAGAATACAGTTTACCAGGGGATAGTGTGGGGGTAGGGAATAGGGAGTTAATGCTTACATTGTAGAGAGTTTCTATTTGAGGTAACAGAAGATTTTGATAATGGAAGGTGGGCAATGGCAGCACAAGATTGAGAATGTGTAATCAACACCACTGAATTATATATCTGAATGTGGTGGAAAGGGGAAATTTGGGGTTGTATATATGTTACTAGAGTAAAAATTTTAAAATTCCATGGTACTGCATAACACAAGCAGTGAACCCTAAGTTAAATCATGGATTATAGTTAATAGTACAATTATAAAAATGTGCTTTCATCAATTGTAACAAACGTACCACACCAGTGCAAGCGGTTAATAAGGTGGTATTTGGGAACCCTGTATTTTATGCAGGATTATTCTGCAAACACAGAACTTCTCTAATAAAAAAAGAACACAATTTATTGGAGAAGAGCTTTTCAAGGAAAAAAATTTCAAGGGAGCGAACAAAGCAAGATGTGGAAGGGAACAAGATAAACAGAATGTACCCTCAAGACTAGCATTGGCCTGATCAATGGGGTAGTGATAGGGCTGTAAAGCTTGAATTATACCAAACATGAATCCCACAATAAGTCAAGGTGTTTGAACTTTTGTTTCTTTTATCAGTTAGATATCAACTATACTGGGGGTGAAAATCCTAACCTCCCAGAAGTGTCTACAACATGGTTGATCCAGTCACACAAGTGAAGTTCTTCTGAGGTGTTTATGGGATTAAACTGTTAGCCACGGCACTTGCAACCACTGAGGCACACACTGGGAAATGGGAACTTGACAGAACATCAACGGTGTCAGTAACAGTCCACCACTTGCATTACATTAAATTCACTATGTCTGTTCCTGTCTTCCTGGTTGTTCACAGTTTTTTTTTTTTTTTTTGGTGGAGGGATGGTGTTGGGAATTGAATCATATGCCCCATAGAAAACATGTTGAAGTCCCAAGCCCTGGTCCTGGGATGTGAACCTAATTGTAAATAGGATCTTTGAAGTTGTAATTAGTTAAGGTGTGCCAAAACTGAATGAAGACAGACCTTAAATTAATATGGCTGAAGTCCTCATAAGCAAAAGAAATTGGACATGAAGAGGAGCCAGAAGCTGGATGTCAATGGAACTCAGAAGAGAAAGGAAAAGATGCCTCCATGTGCATTGCCAAGTGACAGAAAGGCAAAGGAATTCCAAAGATTTCCTGTCAGCCAGGAGACACCAACCTTAGAAGGAAGCAAGTCTTTTAGCCTGGAAACAATAAGCAATAAATGCCTGTTAATAGGCCAGCCCTTTGTATGATATTAGTTTTAGCAGCTGAGAAACTAAAGCAAAGGGTATAGTTGGATAAACTATGTTATGGTTGTTCCTGAGGCCATAACTTATAATCATCATCTCTCTTCTATACCACTCATTTTATATTTCCCTCACCCTTGACTAGAACTTGTACTGATTAGGTGGCTCTTCTGGTGTAATGACCCAGACCCACGTTCTTGGGAGGTCTGAACCCCTGGTTTCCTTGCCTTCCAGGGTTGTTGTAATTGCACATTTACATTTAACACTGCACACAGAAATAGTAAATGATGACCCAGTTGATTATATAAATGCCAAACATAATTCTCTCTGCTGCATCCAGAAGCAGCAGTGGTTCTGCATCCTCATGACAGGCAGCTTATTTACCTCTCTCAGTACTGTAACTCTTTTTCTGTGCCTTCCAGTTTACTGGCTTGAAGAGCCCAAATGAATCAGGCACTATCCACTGATTTAAAATGATTGTGACTCTGTGTCCCTTGGTGGAAATGCCCTCTTTCTGGGAACCAGGCCTTATAATTAGATTTTAAGGTTGAGGGATAGAAGTACATATTTCCCCAAGGAGTTAATGGAAGTGAGTACCACTACTTGTACACCTTATTTTCTACACTCATGTATTTCACCTATGGGGGACAAAAAATGATACTGTGACCATGGGCTTAAGGTGTACCCCATATCCTAAACAATAGCACCCCATTCTTCATGGTATCATTCACCAAATACTCCCTCAGCTGTGTCTTCAAGAGTCCTTTCTACTACTCTACTAAGCCAGCTATTTTGGTGTAATGTATTTTATAATAGGACTATTACCATGTTTACATGGCCACAACTATACTATTGGCATGAGATGATGTTCTGTGGGATCCCATGTCAGTATTTCACTTACTCTGTGAGTACTTGAATAGTAACACTGGGTGAGTTACTGCAGATAAATGCTTACTCATACTCAGAACAAATATCAATCCTGTTCAGGATGAGTCATTGTCATCTTCTGGATGAAAAGGTTTCAGTGAAGCCAACTTGCCACAAGAGAGCTGACTGGTTCTTTTTAGAGATAGTACACCAGGGATTCAACATCAGTATCTCCTACTGGGAAGACAAAAATGTTCAGCAGAGACATTGACTAGATCAGAATTTGTGAGAGGCACTCATGCAGTGGGGCTCATGAGTAGCCTCCATCTCTGCCACATGACTATTCTATCCATGAGCCTATTGTATTAGCACCGTGGAGGCTTATAGTAATTGGCTGATACCACTGGCTAAGTCACCCTGTCCACTCAATCGCTTAGTGCTTTTTTATAGCTCACTGTTGAGCATTAACAGTCTTCACAATACAAAGATCCCCCCACTTTGTACCCAAGCCTATTGAGCTATCCACATGCCTCTTCTCATATCTCTACACTCCATCTCATTTTATAATCCTGCTCTACCCAGGCCTCTCAACAATCATCTGAACTATCAGCTACTGCTAATAAATCCTTATATATCCTTACTTCAGGTTATTTCTGGCATGAAAGCAGAAGTCCAAGTACACCACCCAAAAGTCTGCCCCATTGGGATAATTTCCACAGCAATTTGTCCCTAAAGTGCAGGGTTGTTTTGTATTGTAGATGAATTTTGGCAAGAGTCAATTTGTGATTTTTTTTCTGATTCTACGAGGTGGTGGACATTCTGGTTTTCTCAGTTCTTATCCTTGTGATTATTAAAATTCAGTCATTCCCTAGGGCATTGATTCTAAATTTGGAAGTCTAGACTTTGTGTATATGTGATGGAATTCCTGAGTCTTTCTGTAGATTTGCTATTTGTTTTTGTTCTTTATGGCCTTTTTTGGGAATTGCTTGTTTAGAGTGATAGCCTGCTGTTCTAGTTTGCTAATGCTGCAGAATGCAAAACACCAGAGATGGATAGGCTTTTATAAAATGGGGGTTTATTTCACTACACAGTTACAGTCTTAAGGCCACAAAACGTCCAAGATAACACATCAGTAATTGGGTACCTTCACTGGAGATGGCCAATGGCGTCTGGAAAACCTCTCTTAGCTGGGAAGGCACATGGCTGGCGTCTGCTCCAAAGTTCTGGTTTCAAAATGGCTTTCTCCCGGGATGTTCCTCTCTAGCAAGCTTGCTCCTCTTAAAAATGTCACTCATAGCTGCACTCCGTTTCCTCTCCTTGAGCCAGCTCATTTATATGGCTCCAATGATCAAGACCCACCCTAAATGGGTGGGGCCACACCTCCATGGGAGTATCCCACCAGAGTCACCTCCCACAGCTGGGTGGGGCACATCTCCATGCAAACAACCTAATCCAAACATTCCAACTTAATCTCCACTATTCTGTCTGCCCCACAAGATTGCACCAAAGAATACGGCTTTTTCTGGGGTACATAATACATTCAAACCGGCACACCTGCTAAAGTACTTTCTAAATTATTTCTATGTATTTCTGTAGTATTTCTAAAATATGTCTGTATTATTTATAATATCAGATGCCAGTGTCTATATTTTTTGTGAGATTCCATCTTTATGAAAGCAGTTATCTTAGGAAGCATCAAGGCACCAGGTAATTCATATACTTGTTCATTTTTAAATGGTACCAGAGGATTTAAAAACATCTTTATTTCTATATCATTTCAAAGAAGAAAAATATTGTAAAAATCATACCTGTTATTTCCATATAGATTGACTCTTTTATTTAAGCAATTCAACATGATCTAAAAAGTGTCACAGTTCAATTCAATTTCACTCCTCATAAGGAAGTAGATTCTATTTTAGAGACTAAACTACTTACTTTATATGAAAGTTGTTATTTTTCCTTTATGTGTTTAATAGAAAAGCCACCAAATAAACTACATCAAGCCTTACAAAGTGGTTTGGAATATTTGAAAGTTCTGTTCTGGGTGTAGTGAATTTATCTATTATAAAAAAATACAATTGTGTTATTTTCCTTAGTTGGATAAATGATACAATGGAGTTGTTGGATTAAGAATATTACACCAACATATGTAACAGAATAGAGAAGGATAAAGTAACAATAACTGGTAATTAGTGGGGGAAAAAATAGAGTCTTCTAGACCACCCTAAAGGGTTTATCTTTCTCTAGGAGTGAGATAGGAAGCCACTGGAGGAACTTGAGCACATAAGTGATATGATCTGATACAAACTATAGATGAGCATGAAAATGAGAATTTATGTAATAATCTTTGAGAAAAAGAATGATGGCTTGGAAAAAGGTGGTATCACTTGAGGTGTTGAGAAATTGTCTGATTACAATATGTTTTGAAAGGAAATCTAGTAAGATTGGCTGCTGGATTTGTTTTGTGGTGTGAGAAAAAGAAATAAATCAAGGTTGACTCTTAGACTTTTGTCCAGAGCAACAGGAAGATTGAATCTGGCCATGAACAGAGATAGAGAAATCTTCAAGAGGTACAGATTTTGGATAGAACCATAAAGAATTTATTTTTGCATGTGTTAATGTTGAGTTGTCATTTCAACACACAAGTAAAGATTTTGAGAAAGTAGATATGCTTGCCTAGAGTTCTGTGGGGATGATTAAGCTAGAAATATAATTTGGACAGCCATGAGTATAAAAATGTTATTTAAGCTTTGAAATAAGGTGAGATTACTGAGGGAGAGAAAATATATAGAGAAGGATACATGTCTGAGAACTGAGCCTAGTGTTTAGCAGCTGGAGGGATGAGAAAGTATAAGAAAAATAATCTGAGATGGAGAAGTGTTAGACTAGAAACCATCAGAAATGAAAAAAACAAAATTTTCAAGGATGAGGAATCAATCATCAAATGTGGATGTAAATGAAATTCAAGTAAGTTGAGGATGGATCATTTCATTTACCAATGTGAAGGTCATTGGTGATTTTACAAATCAGTTCAGTTGCAAAATGTGACTAGAATAGTTCCAATACTGAATACGAAATTAAAAAAAAGAAACTGAGGATAGTGAGTAATGGCACCTTGTAAGGAAGGGGAGAGAAGGGAGAGTGGCTAAGGATGGGTATGGCGTTTTAAAAAACAGTAATGGAATTAGAGGCAGGTCATGTGAGTAAAGATGCTAGTAGGTATGTAGATATGGTGGTAAGATGTCATGGGAATCTCTTGAATTAGAGGCAGGTCATGTGAGTAAAGATTCTAGTAGGTATGTAGATATGGTGGTAAGATGTCATGGGAATCTCTTGGATTATATGTATTTTCTCAGTTAAATGGAAGCCAGGTCATTATCTGATAGTGAAAACTGGGTTGGAAGCTATAGAAATTTGAGGAGAGAAATGAATGAAATCATCATACACGAGAGAGAAAAAGTGAGACTAGTGGTATGTAGGAAAATTGTTGGGCAGTCATAATGGTCAACTGGAGGTTAGAAGTCCTTCATTTAAAGCAAGACAAGTTAGCATGGCTGTGTGTTTTTCTCTAATTATATTTGCTCTGCAGGCATAGGCATGGGCTCGGAGGAGATTAAATATTAAACACAGCTGGGCTGGCCTACATTAGGCAGGGAACCCAAAGCAAAAGAGTTGAAGCTCTATGAGAAGGCTTTGGAATTTAAGCTGTTTACAGAGAACGAAACCATGAGGGAGAAGTGAAAATGTTTTAGCATCAATGATTTGTATGTGCCAATGAATCAAAGCTCATAAACAATAGTCTACATGTGAAGCAGTATGTATCATACCATTTTGAAATAACAAAAATTGAGACTCAAAAATTTTAGGTGAGATGTTCTGCCAGCTAGTCTATGTCAAGGCCAGCATTGAAAACATTTCTGGACAATGCTCATTGTATTTTGACAAGGTTAAGCATAGTGCCTCTGCAATAATAATTTTTAAAAATGCCTTCCTCAAATATTTGATTTTTTAAAAAATCACCACTTTGGCATTTTCCATAGTGATAAACACAGGTGTTGTTTTAGTAAACAACTATTTTTGAGTGGAAATTTCTTGACTTGATAATCTCTCAGCTAACTGCCTTTATACCTAATCCTAAACGTCTATGAACTTTTTACTTTAGTTCTAAGCATGATTGGGAAAAAATAGAAGCATTAAATTTTTTAAGCGTGATCTTTGTTTGGCTTTGTATTGGGCATGTTGTGGATGCCTCGGGCCAACTGAGCTTCCTTTACTAACCTTCTGTTTGTCTTTAACCATCTGGTCATTTTAAAAATCAGATTTACCACTAGTAAAATGCAACCCTAATTTATGATTATACATGAACATTTATCAGGATTATTTTTATCCCATCCCACTAATTCAAAACTAATTGAGAATAAGGATTTAGAAATAAGGATTTGTTAGTTAAAAGAGGATTAGATTCTGGTGGTGGTTAATATCTATTTCTTGCCCAGTGGCCAGGGACAGATTGGTCTAGAGGTGAAAAGGGCACATATCCAGTGAAACTAATTGAAAAATGGGATAGCAGCAAAGGAAAAATCTGTAATAACTTAAAGTGGTTCTGTGTGATGGTTTTTGTAAAAACTTCTGCTCCCAGACCCTCTTCATGCATCAAGCCTGAAGCCTGGCACAATAGCATTTGTGATCAATCATGGGGGAAACTCACTCTCAACATGCCTCCAACATAATGATTTTGACATATTATTTGTCAATGTATTACAACTACAAAAATGAGTTATGCTTTCTAAAGGTATATTTTGCAACACGCTGCAGTGAAAAAACCCCATAGTATGTGAGGTTATGTATTTAAGATTTGAGTGTGGCTTTCCCTGTAGGAGTTTTATCCCTTGGTTAAGTCATTTCGCTTCTGAGCCTCAATTTCCTCATCCATACAATAAAACTGTAATTACATCGAAAACAACACTACACATCTCACAAGATTATTTCAAGAATTAAATAAAGTTAATAAGGGAACTGTAGAGAAACCGTATTCAGTGAGCAATGATTAATATATCAGGCACATGTCATCTATACCTCTTCAAGGCATAAATTATAATTATCTCCATTTATACAGAGGTGGAAACTGAGGCCCACTGGTGATAATTAGTAGATTAAATATCACAGCATAATAAGGATAACATTGAAAGCCAGGGCTATCTGATAAAATCATGGTTATTTTTTGCTGCAATTTGTAAACAAGGAGGGTAATTTGGTTACAGAAATACTTCTCTGAGTCATGTTTCTCTACACTTGCATGCATTCTGTCTGTGGTTAATCCAATGTTGTTTATGGAATTTAGGTTGTAATTCTAAATGACAAGCCTCCCACTGCCTGGAGGAGCTGGAGGAGCCACTAGTAGTGTAAAAGGACAATTATCAAAGCTTCAGGGGTAGAATTAGAGTTTCTATATATTCATAAGAAAATCTTTAAAGTAACAAATGCCCAGAAAAAAAGAGAAGTGATAGCAATTTTATTAATTATATGATCATTTTAGGTAATTATAGTGAAGTTTGTATTAAAGCTGTCAGTTGAGATGTTTAAAGTCTAAAGCTATATCAGTATATGCTCTCTCTTTGATGTTAGGTAGAAATAAAAGGAAATAGCTCTTTATGTAACTTTTTATTTCATTTTCTTGTTATGTTTGAAGATTATTTTGGAACCCCAAATTAGAGCACATATTATGAAAATTATTTTTCTAATTTATAAATACAACCATGTGAAAAAAATTAATGTGACATAATATTTAAAATATATGCTAGTATCCAAAATCCAAGTTGTGTATATCCATTATACTTGATAATCCCACCTATTATTCTCTTTACTACAACAAAAAAATGAATTTGAAAATTATGACTTCCAATTTTTCTCTATCAGAAGTTGCAAATTTGTTTATCTCTATTCATCCAAGCAGCTCCACTTGTTGGCAGTTGTCTAAAGGAAATAATGAGCATATATTCTCAAATTTATATTAAAGGTTATTCTTGAAAAATAGCTTAAAATTATGTTTTAAATTTGTAACAATATAAATAACCCTGCAGAAGATTTGATAGAATACTACATAGAGACAATTAGTATCTACTTATACATCTACACACACACACACACACACACACACACACACAAACATACTAAACAGTGTTAACAGTGGCTTTTCTCTGAGGCATGGGATCATGGGAAATTTTTAAAATTTTCTGTCTGTCTTGCAGTAAGTTGTGAATTTTCTACTAAATATATATAACTTTTGTAATTAAAGAGATTGGTAACAGAAAAAAAGCAATGTTTTCATTGAAAAACAGCAGTTAGATAGCTCTCCCCAGAATATTTTATTCTACAAAATTTTATTATTCAAAGCTTGGAATAGAACATTTAGTAACAAGACCATTTCCTAAAAACTATCAGAAGAAAAGTAGGTTTAGCAAAATTACTGCCATTCTAAGTAATCATACAAGCAAAAGAAAAGGAATTTTCTTTGGCTTCCAATCATCACAAGTTTAAATTAAATTCTCTCTTCTTTTCTTTTCTTTGTTTTTGTATCAGTTTTGTTTCTGTGGCTTAGAAGAGGATAATTTTGCATAAATGTCTCATCTTTATAGGAATGCTAAAAAAATAGAGAAAGAACTGGCAAAGTTGGAACAAACACAACAAATTCATTCTTTTAGTCCTTTTGTTTACTGTGATTGTCCAGTCATGTATATTTTTTTGTTGTTCATATGCTGAGAGTCTTCACTTGCCCACTTTTTATTGCTTCTGCTGCCCCTGGGACAGGTTGTTCTTCTGGACCCTGATTGAGTGGAGGAAAGGATTTGCTATTGTAGATAATAGCACCAGCAGGAAGGTTGTTTTCATCTTTGCCAACATGTTTGGGAATCTGAGGTAAAGGAAATGATGGCTTTCTGTTGTTCTAGGGCTTTGCTTTATTTCTTTTCTTTCTATTTCTTGATTGAAACTATAGTTGCATAAATGGCTATTTAGAAAAAAAAAAAGGTTTAGCCTTTCTTTTCTATTGAAACTAAAATGAGAGCCTTTAAAAGTGTGAAACTTCTCTCTATGGGTAATGTAACCCTAAATTCAGAAGTGGTTTAACTCATTCCTTGAATAACAATTATGAACCTATGGACATATACATACACCTACTCAAACACACACACACACACACACACACACACAGACACACACACACACACAACCAGGGGATGGTCTTTAACAGCAAAGATCTCAACATGAAATTGTTTATTGCACCATTTTCCAAATTAAGTTCTGTTTAAAATTATCTTCACAGAAAGGTGGTAGTTATTTTTTGGACCAACAATTCAAGCAAAGAACTTGGTAAATGTTTTAGTTTCCTCATTGCTAAACCAAATACCATTAAATGGGTTGGCTTAAGCAATGGAAAGTTATTGGCTCATGGTTTTGAGGCTAGGAAAAGCCCAAGTCAACGTGATGCTTTCTACCCCAAGACTGGTGTTGTGAGGCTCACTGCCAATGACCCTTGTTCCTGGGCTCCTCTACCACACGGCAATGCACATGATAGCCTCTCCTGGCCTCTCCCTTCTCTCCCAAGTTCTGTTGACTCTCAGCTTCTTGTTTCCCATGGTTTTCTTTCTGTCGGTATGAATTTCATGCTGCTTATAAAGGACTCTAATAACGGTACAAAGACACATTCTGATGGAGTTGGGCAAAACTTTAACTGAGGTAACCTCATCAAAATGTCCTGCTTAAAATGGAGTCATACCCACAGGAGTGGATTAAGTTTAAGAACATGTTTTTCTGGGGTACAGAGCTCCAAACTACCGTAGCAAATAATGAGAAAAAAATTTAACTTGATTTTTGCATCAAAATTCCTCAAAGCTTCATATGCTTATGTATGTTGTACTCTTTAAAAGGAAGTGAATTATATAGGCTTCCTTCCTAGTGACAATGAAATGATTTTTTTATGGAGTATTTTTCATAATTACTATTAGGCATTGTTCCAGTTTGCTAATGCTGCCATTATACAAAATACCAGAAATGGACTGGCTTTTATAAAGGGAATTTATTTGGTTACAAATTACAGTCTGAAGGACATAATGTGTCCAAGGTAAGGCATCAACAAGAGGGTACCTTCACTGGAGGCTGGCCTATGGTGTCTGAAAAACTCTGTTAGCTGGGAAGGCACGTGGCAGGCATCTGCTTGCTCCCAGGTTGTGTTTCAAACTGGTGTTCTCCAAAATGTCAGTGTCAGCTTTCAATAGCCATCTTCAAAATGTCTCTCTGGGCTGAAGCAAGCAGCTGGGCTTGTGTGGCTCTTTTTAAAATACTCCAGTAAATCAATCAAGACCCACACTGAGTGGGTGGGCCCACAACTCCATGGAAATATTTCAGTCAGAGTTATCACCTAAAGCTGGGTGGGTCACATCTCCATGGAAACAACTTAATCCAAAGATTCCAGCCCAATCAATACCAACACATCTGCCCAACAAGAGTGCATCAAAGAACATTTTGATGTTTTGGGGGACACAACACATCCAAACTGGAACAGGCATAATACTTAGAAATTCTTCACTTAGGCTTACAGGCATGTGATAATGATTGAATATATCTATTGATTCAATACTAAATATTGTAAAGGAGTTCTACAAGCTGTTGGATGTAAGTTCAATATAAAAAATAAGAGCAAAATGAAATAAAACAATGGCATTGTTATGTATCAACAAAAAGTGAAAAGAATAGCCCAGAGGCAGACTCATGAAGAAAAAGAAATATGTATAAGTTCAAGATATGTACAAGTTTGTTCATTGCAGTATTATATATAATGAAGTAACAATAAATAATAAATTACTAATACAAATTAGCAATAGCCTCAATGAATCAAATTTATAGCATTCAAACAATGACTGGTAGGAGACAATTCTCCAAGTGGCTTCACATTTCTGTACATTTTCTGATCATAGGCAGTCACTGCCTGTTTCAGTTTGCTAAAGCTGCTGGAATGCAATATATCAGAAATGGGTTGGCTTTAACAATGGGGAATTATTAGCTTCCAAATTTACAGTTCTAAGGTCATGAAACTGTCCAAATTAAGTCATCAACAGGAAAATACCATCCCTGAAGACAGGTTGCCAGCATCTGGGACACTTGTATTACATGGGAAGGCACATGACAAGTGTCTGCTGGTCCTTTCCTAGATATTGATTTCATCTTCTGGCTTCAGTGGCTTCCTCTCTCAGCTTCTGTGGGTGTGTCCTTGTCTCTCAGTTGCTCTGGGGCTTCTCTGAGCTTTCTGGCTTCTGTCTTTTATCTTTTCATCAGACTCCAGTAAAAGGAGTAAGACCCACGGTGAATGGGGTGGGTCACATCTCAATTGAACTAACCTAACCAAAAAGTCTTACCTGAAACATTTCTGTACCCACAGGAATGGATAAAGAGAACATGACCTTTTCTGAGGTACATAACAGTGTCAAACCACCACACTCCACCCTTTGGACCCCCAAAATATATGTTCTTTCCATATGCAAAATACATCCATTCCATCACAATATTACAAGAGGCTTAAATCATTTTAGTAACAACATTAAGTACAAAGTCTCATCAAAATCAGTTTCAGATGTGGTCTGTCCTGGAGCAAAATTCTCCTGCAGTTGTGGATCTGTGAAACTTAGAACAAGTTATCTGTTTTCATTATACAAAGAACTGTCAGTCACAGGACAAAAATTCCTATTGCATTAGGGAGAAATTGAAAGGAAAACAGGGGTCACCAGACCCAAAGTGTCCCGAAAAACTGCAGAGCATACTTCATTAGATTTCCAGGTCTGAGAGTCATCTATAGAATGATGTTTTGTCCTCAAGGCTTGGAAAAGCCATAGCCACACCCCTTCCAAAAGCTCATGCAGAAGCCCTGCTCACTTAAAACACTGGGATGAGGGCTCCAACATCTCCAAGCACTGGGGAGAAAGCTGTGCTCTTGGTTCCACCCTCTTCAAGCATCAGGGTGGCAGCTGAACTCTAGGCCCTGCCTTCCTCAAGCATTGGGGTGGCAGCTGGACTCTCGGCCATCTCTGGGGCATGGGCTCAACCTCCTCAGAATAGCAGGGTGGCAGCCAGACTCTCCCAGTCCCCAAATAATGTGTGACACCCTCTCTGAAGCCATAGGAGACAGCAATCTTCCTGAACAATAGGGCAGAAGGCCCGCCCTATGCAAGTTATGGGGCATACTCACCCTTTCCAAACACATGGGTGGGTCTGCTCTCCTGGCATGAGTTATCTGGGCTCCAGACCTCAGCTTCCATGGTTCTGCCTTTGAACTCATTTTTCTTCAATCTGTCCCTTTTCTGTCCCTTTTAGTTTAGTCTGGCAGTGGTTATGTTCATGCAGATCTCACAAAAAACTTGTCAGCTTTGCATGCAGCAGACAGAGGTCCCAACCATCAGACAAAAATACCTTCCACAAATCCTTTCTGGATAGCTACATTTCCAATCCTGACATACTGAAATGGTTGGCTGGTTCCAGGTTTCGTTAAATCCTCACATGGGTCACTATCCTCTGAAGACTTACTTTCTGGAAGCCCAGAATTTTCCAAACCATCCATTTCTGGTTTCTTTTACCAGAAGTTCAGTTCTCAGCTTATTCTTTTCCTCTCACATTTTACTATAAACTGCAAGGAGAAGCCAGGCTGCATTTTCCAAATTTGATTTGGAAATTTCCTCAGCTAAATATCTAAGCTTGTCATTTTCAAATGTTGCCTTCCATCTGACATCAGGACTCAGTTTTGCAAATTATCTACCACTTTAAAACAAGGGTTGCCTTTCTTCCAGTTTGCAATGACACATTCATCATTCATGTCTAGGGACTCATCAGAAGTACCTTTAGCATCCATATTTCTACCAACAGTATCTTCACAGCAATCTAGGTCTTTTCTATCAAGTTCCTCACAGTTCTTCCAGAATCTTCCCCTTATCCACTTTTAAAACCATTCCAGCATTGTTGGTATTTACATCTTGCAGCACCCCACTTCTTGGTACTTAAAGCTTCAAACCACCACACTGCGTTTGTTCTGTTGTAATTTTTCAGGTGTCTTTGTGTAGTGGATAATATTGGAGTTTAGATAGCGTCTCTCTTCATAGCAAAATTTAGGCATACTTACTGTGAATTAGAAAATATTTAAGTTCCTTAAGTTCAGCTTTCCGCTCTTGTAACACAACCTACTGCATGTGTATGAGTCACATGCACCTCTTTAAATTTCCCCATGAGTGTTGGGGCTTGGGAAGCAAGCACAAGAAAATATGATACTCTGACTACTGCTATTGCTGTGAACAATAATGTTCTTTGTCTCTAAGAGTTTTATGTCTTCAGCATCTGTGACACTGTTGCACATTAATTTGTATCCTTGCAAGAAGGGTAATTGTTCTGGTTTGAAGCTGTTGTGTGCCCTAGAAAATGCCTTGTTCTTTCAATCCATCCCTGTGGGGGCAGATCAGTTGTGGATGGGACCTTTTGATTAGGTTGTTTTAATTGAGATGTGACTCAGCCTATTCAAGGTGGGTCTTAATCATTTACTGGAGTGCTTTATGAGAGAATAAAAGGCAGAGACATTTGGAGAGAGCTTAGAGAGAGAAACACCCTAGAGATGTTAAGAAAGAACCCACAGATGCTGAGAAAGAAAACCACTGGAATCAGAAGGTGAAAGCAAGGAAACCCAGGAGCAACGGACCAGCAGATGCTGGCCATGTGCCTTACTATCTGACAGAGGAACACTGGATGCCAGCAGCCTTTCTTCAGAGAAGGTATCCTCTTGGTGATGCCTTAATTTGGACATTTTCATAGCATTAGAATTGTAACTTGTAACTTAATAAATCGCCATTGTTAAAAGCCAACCCATTTCTGCTATATTGCATTCTGGCAGCTTTAGCAAACTGAATGAACAATATTTCAAAACATTTACAATTCTTGACATGACTCATATGGAAGAAAAAAAGAAAGCTAGAACCACATATACTGAAAAAGAGTAGATCTCTAAAAGATAATATGTAATTAAATAAGCAAATAAACAAATCACATATAACTCAGTTTACATAACTTTTTTATTGCAGTTGTAGTGAGATGTATTCACATACCATACAATCATCCAAAGTGTACAATCAGTTGATCAAAGTATCATCATATTGTTGTACTTTCAGGCCCACAATCATTTTTTTGAACATTTTCATTACTTCAAAAAATAAAAATAAGAATAAAAATAAAATAAAACATCTCATACCCCCCCCCATTTTTCATTTACTGTTTTTCCCGTTTTTTCTACACATCTGTCCATACACTAGAATAAGGGAGCATGAGCCACAAGGTTTTCACAATCACAAAGTCACACCATACAAGCTTTATAGTTAGATGATCATCTTTAAAAATGAAGGATACTGGATAGCAGTTCAACAGCCTTAGGTATTTCCTTCTAGCTATTCTAATAGACTAAAAACTAAAAAGAAATATCTATCTAATGCATAAGAGTAACCTCCAGAATGACCTCACAACTCAATTTGGATTCTTTCAGCCACTGAAACTTCATTTTCTTTCATTTCTCTTCCCTCTTTTTGTCAAGAAAGTTTTCTCAATCCCATGATGCTGGGTCTAGTCTCATCCCTGGGAGTCATGTCCTGCATTGCCAGGGAGATTTACACCCCTGGGAGTCATGTCCCATGTAGGGGGGAGGGCAATGAGTTTACCTGCCAAGTGGGCTTAGAGAGAGACAGGCCCCATCTGAGCAACAAAAGAGGTTCTCGGGGTTGACCCTTAAGCACAATTATAAGTAGGATTAACCTCTCCTTTGTAGTAACATGCTTCACAACAGCAAGTCTCAATATCAAGGGCTTGGCCTATTAAATTGGTAGTCCCCAATGCTTGCAAGAATGTCAGGAATTCCCCTGGTGGGAAAGTTTAATATTTCCACATTTTTCCACAGGTACTCAAGGAGCTTTGCAAATACTTTTCATTCTCTGTACAGATTACTCTGGGATGTATCAGAGCTTCACACTAACCTGTACAAACCAAGCAGATCTCACCCCCTATTCAAGGTTCCGTGTAATGATGGTATTTGAATAAACTGACCATGCAAGTTAAATTATATAGCATGCTACAGAAAATATAGATTTTTTTTCACCAAATAAACATTTTTTTCCTTTGGTCTTACACAGAAGTTGAGGTTTTGAAACAGAGTCAGCATCATCCTTTTCTCTTTAGTCTGGTTTACCTTCATTCTAATCAAGTCCATTTAATTCATATCTCTAACTGAATTCTGATCTCTTTTTCAGCTTTTTTCACATTTGCTGTATTGGGTAATGTTGACATTCATAGATGATGAACTCTGGCTCTGAACATCAGGTGCCTGAAGCTCTAGGGATGTATCAGTTGATGTACCCTTAGGCCATCTCCATCCACTTCGAATCATGAATGGTGCTGCCATAAACACCAGTGTGCAATGTCCACTCATGTCCCTGCTCTCAGTTCTTCCAAATATACCCAATAACCAAGTTGCATGACTGTATGGCAAACCCATAGATAGCTTCCTGTGGAATCACCAGACTGCCCTCCAGCTGTGTTGTACCATTCTACTTCCCTACCAAAAGGGAATAGGTACATCCCTCTCTCCACATTTTCTCCAGCATTTTTATCCCTCTATTTATTTTGTAAACAGTTTTATTCACATGCCATACAATCCATCCTAAGTCAACAATCAATGATTCCTGGTATAATCACATAATTATGCAGGTACCACCACAAAATATATGAGGGCATTTCCATTTCTTCTGCAAAGAAAGAAGAAACGATAAATCAATGAATAATAAAAATATGAAAGTTAGAATAAAAATAAAAATGAAATACAATGAAAAATCAACAAACACCACCACCAAGAATCCATATCACTCCCTTATAAACCCCTCTTTTGTATATTTATCTTTGGTATATTGGCTTTGTTACAATTAATGGAAGCATCTTACAATGTTAACATTAACTATAGACTATAGTTTGCATTGACTGTATTTTTCCCTTATAGCATCCAATTTTCAACACCTTGCACTGTTGACATTCGTTCTCCCTCATTTAAAAACATTCTTTTATTTGTTCAGTTAATCACCATCATTGACCATTCTAGGTTTCACTAAATTATAAATTCACCATCTTTATCTTCTATCTCTCCTTCTGGTGTTATCCATGCCCCTAGCTACCCTCTTTCAACCATACTCACACTCATTTTTTTGAGAGTACTTACAACACTGTGTTACTATCACATAATATTATGCTATCCATTCCATTCTGGATGCATGCAATCAATCCTGTTGAAACTTCTGTACTCCTTCAGCATAAAATGCCAGATATCTAACCTTTTTCTATTTCCTGATAACCTGTGTTCTCAACTCTCAAATTTCGCTCATAAATGTTAGTTAATATTATTGAGTCCATATACTATCTGTCCTTTTGTTGCTGGTTGATTTTACTTAATGTAATGTCTACTTTCTACCATTTTGTTTTTTGGATTTTATATGTCATATCTTATTTTATTTTAATTTTCTTTTCCTCTCTCTCTCTTTTTACCTTACTGGTAGTCTTAATTTATACACTCTTCTCCAAACATCTCTCTCCTGTCTTTTCCTATTCTGCCTATAGTTCTCCCTTCAGTATTTCTGGTAGAGGATGTATCTTGCTCACAAACTTTCTCAGTGACTGTTTGAAAATATTTTAAACTCTTCCTCATTTTTGAAGGTCCATTTTGCTGGATATAGAATTCTTGGTTAGCAGTTTTTCTCTTTCATTATCTTAAATACACCATACAACTGCCTTCTCACCTCCATGGTTTCTACTGAGAAATCTGCACATAGTCTTATCAAGCTTCCTTTGTATGTGATAGATCACTTTTCTCTTGCTGCTTTCAGGATTCTCTACCTTTGATACTTGATGATCTGATTGTTAATTGTCTTGGAGTTGGGCTACTGGGATGTCTCTGTTTGGGGTATACTGTGCTTCTTAGATCTGTAATTTTACATCTTTCAAAAGAGATGGAAAATTTTCATTGATTACTTCCTCTATTATTCTTTCTGCCCTTTTCTCTTCTCCTTCCTCTTCTGAGACAACCATGACACATATATTCAAGCACTTCATGTAGTCATTCAATTCTCTGAGACTCTGCTCATACTTTTCCATTTTTTTTCCCTATCTGTTCTTTTGTGTGTAGGATTTCAGATGACTTGTCATCCTGTAGTTCAAGAATCCTTTCTTCTGACTCTTAAAATCTGCTGTTGTATGTCTCCTTGTGTTTTTCATCTCTTCTATTATGCCTTTCATTCCCATAATTTCTGCCAATTGTTTTCTCAAACTTTCAAGTACTTCCTTATATTCACCCAATGTCTTCTTTATATCCTTCATCTCTTTTACTGTATCTTCCTTCAACTCATTGATTTGATTTTTTAATTGGTCTAACCTATTTGTTTGAAGATCTTTAATTAGTTGTTTCAACTCCTGTATCTCATTTGAAGTATAAGTTTTTTCCTTTGACTGGGCCATATCTTCATTTTTCCTAGAGTGATTCATAAGTTTTTTGTTGTCTAGGCATCTGGTTTCCTTGATTACCCCAATCAGGGTTTCCTGGACTAGATTGGCCCAGGTCCTAGGACAAGGTTGTAATCAGTATCAGGTGTCCTGGGGGTGAGACTCAGAATATTGTCAGACTCTCCTCTGAGGTCTCTGCATCACAATTCAATACTCCCTCTGCTTAGATTATTTCCTTCACTTCTTCATAGATATTGATCCCAAAAGTGCTGCCCAGTAATTTTCCTGCATATCACTTTCCATATCAGTCTGGGTAACCAAAATAAAACACATATTACCTGAAAATATTACCTGAAATTACCTCCTTAGAACTGAACAGAAATATGTTCCTCTCTCTTTGTCTCAAGAAGGGGCCAGATGACAGGATAGAAACTGAAAGAGAATACTTGAATTTTTTCTTTCATAATCAAAATCTACCCCAACCAGTACAGTAATTCCCTTATTTTCCCATTGATTCAGAGGCATGAGGAGCTGAAAGTGGCCAAGTGGCAGTCTTAACTTTCAGTTCAATGGAATCATTGTTGTGTCTTGGTGGAAGCACCCTTCCTTTTGGAACTAAGACCTAGTTTTAGTTTCCTGGCTTCTAAAAGAAATACCATGCAATGGGTTGGCTTAAACCATGGCTTATGGTTTTGAGGCTATGAGAAGTCCAAAATAAGACATTGTCAGGGCTCTCAGAAGGCTGTAGAATTTGGGAGCTGGGTACCAGCAAACCTTGATCCCTGGCTTTTCCATCACATGACAATACACATGGTGACCCTTGATGGCTTCTCCCTTGTCTTCCAAGTTCCACTCACTTTGAGCATCTGGCTGCTCCATCTGACCTTCTCTTTATCTGTAACCTTTCTATAAGACTTTCAATAATAAGATTAAGACATATCCTGATTCAATTTGGCCATACCTTAACTGAAGGAATGTCATCAAAAGGTCTATTTACAAAGATTTACACCCCCAGTAATCGATTAAGTTTAATAACAAGTTTTTCTGGTGTATACAGCTCCAAGCCACCACAGACCTGTAGACCACTAGAGTTTATGATAAATAGGACAGGAAGCTAACAATTTTATTGTGGATTACTAGAGGTAATGAGTGGAGTCACTTGCATTTGAACCCCTTGATTCTTGGACCCATGATTCTGGGTACTATAGAGCAGTTGCTTATTTGGAGTATATATAGCCTCTTGGAGAACACTGTCCCAGCCCTGCAAGGTACTGCCACACAGTTGACACAATAATTGAGTCTTCAAAAAGTAACTCCATCATTATATCAATCCAGCTTCTTCATTGTGATTGAGAACGTGGTAAGAACAATAAATTAGATGAACATGTGTTCATTGCTGCACTTCATTTGCTGTGGAATGGGTCCATGATCAAAAGCAATGTTGTGTGGAATACGATGACAGTGGATAAGGCATGCTGTTAAGTCTGTGGATGGTAGTTTTGGTGGGAGACTTAAATACAGGGTAGGAAAATCCACACCCAGAGTATGTCCATTCCAGTAAGAACAAAACACTGCCTCTTTCATGATGGAAATGGCCTAATGTAATCAATCTGTGAATGGTAGCAGGCTAATCACCTTGAAGAATGTAGCCATATCAGGGACTGAGTGTTGGTCTCTGCTGTTGGCAGATTGGGCACTTAGCAGTGGCTATAGTCAGATCAGCCTTGGTGAGTGGAAGTCCAGGTATCTGAGCTTATGCATAATCACTAACAGGTGTCCACAGAATGGGTCATCCTATTCCTATATGCTTACTTATTAAAATCCTCCTTTTGATAAGGTCACCCTCTGGTGAATATTCATATGGGAGACCAATATTTTCATGTTTTTCACCCATTCATAGTCTATCCACATACATCTCATACAGTCCTCTTTATTACCAATTTTCCAAGCATGTTACCTCCAAGTCTGTGACCATCCAGCCAAACCATTGGTCACAGCCCACTGTTCAGTATACAAATGTATCTATGGTCATTTTTCCTTCCAAGGAAAATGAACAACCAGGTGCACTGCTCAAAGTTCTGCCAACTGGAAGATTTCTCGTCAATGCTATCCTTCAGTGATGTTCCACAAAGGGCTAGAATGCTGCAATTTTCCTCTTTTGGATGTACATGTATATCATACAGAACCGTTTGTAAATGAAGCTCAAGTTCTCTACTCCACAGTAAATTGATCATAGGGAACTCCCCACAAGGTTATAGCTGTGGGCTGGGAAAGAGAAGATAGTTGTGGCATGGGTAGAGACCATGGACTTTTGGGTCACTTACTTGTGTCTTCAGGGTCTGCCCAAACCAAATCTCATATATACCACTTCCATTTGATGATGGAATGCTACTGCACACTTTCAATTTTATGACTTGGTGGCTCAGATAACACCCAGTTCATGATGGACTTTTCAGATTTCCTGATAACTTGGTGACCCATTGAGAAGTGTTCAGCCTTTACTAAGGCCCAGTAGCAAGCCAAAAACTGTTTCTTAAAAGGAAAGTAGTTATCTGCAGGTGATGGCAGTGCTTTGTCCCATAATCCTAAAGGTTTGTGCCATGATTATCCTGCCAAGGACATCAGATAGCATCTCTAATTGCCACTGAAACTCCTAGCACCATTGGATCTGAAGGATCATATGGACCAAATGGCACAGCAGCTTGCATGGGAGCCTGGACCTATTGCAGAGCCTCCTCTTGTTCCAATTCCTCTTAAAACTAACAAGCTTTTGGGTTGCTATGTAAATGGGCTGGAGTGGCACTAAGAAATAAGGGATATATTGCCTACAAAATCCAAAAGGGCCACCAGTCATTGTGCCTCTTTTTTGGTTGTAGGAGGACCAGATGCAACAGCTGATCCTTCAACTTAGAAGGGATATCTCAACATGTCCCATGACACTGGATGCTGGTAATTTCATTGAGGTAGAAGGCCCCTGACATGCAAGTCCCTTAACAATAAGTCTAGAGTAGTTGCTATTTTTTGCTCACTAGGTTCAGTAAACATAATGCATTAATATAATGGACCAGTGTGATGTCTTGTGGGAGGGAAAGGTGAATAAGGCCCCTGCAGGCTAGATTATGACATTAAGCTGGAGAGTTGATATACCACTGAAGTAGGACAAAGAAGGTGTATTGTTGGCCTTGTCAGCTGCAAGCAAACTGCTTCTTGTGGTCTTTACTATCAGTTATTGAGTAAAAAGCATCTGCCAGATCAATGGCTGCATACCATGTACCAGGGGATGTATTGATTTGCAATTGAATCCAACACCTAGCTAAATTTATGGTAATCCACTGTCACCCTCCAAGAGCCATCTGTTTTATGCACAGGCCAAATAGGAGAGTTGAATGAGGATGTGGAGGGAATCACCATCGCTGTGTTGTTAAAGTCCTTTATGGTGGCATTAATCTTTGCAATCCCATCAGGAATGCAGTATTGCTTTTAGTTTACTATGTTCCTAGTCAGAGGCAGTTCTAGTGGCTTCCATTTGCATTTCCTACCATAATAGCCCTCACTCTGCAAGTCAGGGAACCACTGTGTTGGTTCTGCCAGTTGCTGAGTATATCTTTTCCAGTTATGCATTCTGGAACTGGGGAAATAGCTACAGAATGGGTTCATAAATGACTGGAACAACTGCAAGATGGACCTGAGCTAAAACTCCATTGATTACTTGACTTCTTTAAGCCCTTATTCTGACTGGTGATGATTTGGGTCTCCTGGAGATAATGTCAGTTTAGAGGCAGTGGATAACCATCATCAAAATGTTGAATAGTTTCCTTTTCCCTAATGCATAGTCATCTTTGTAAAAAGCCATATGTCCCTTCGGGGAAGATTGGAAGGATAATTAACAGTAAAAATTTTGGGCAGGGTAGCAGATTCCTTCCCCAAAGAGACCTAGCCATCTCTTCATTAAGTGGGTTCTGTGTCTAAAAACTGTCTCAAGTCGTGGAATTGATTGAGGAGCCATGACTCTCTGTTTTTGTGATTAAAGTTAGATTTTGTTCACTTGACCTGGTACTCTTCTGCTTATAGGATCAACAAAGAATTTAGTAGACTGTCTATTTCACTTCTAGGTACCCCATGATCACTAACTGCAAGTCAGACTATTCTGTTTATTGCTTTGACTCTGCTGTCTATTATAGTGGCCACACCTACCTTGTCTGCAATTAACTGCTGTCATTTGGCTTCTGCCAACCTGAGGTTTAATCATTCTCATTGCTTTTAAGAACACAGGTTCAGTCATAATAGTGCCCACAGTAACATCTGACCTGCAGAAAAGAGCAACCACAGAGCTCTTCAGGGATGTTGGAGCTGCGCTCATATGTATTCCTCACAGTCTTGGTGAAAGGTGTATCCTCTGGAAATTCCTGAGGTGGGTAAGCATGCCTTACATTATATATCCACTCTAACATTCCAATCTCTCTAAGACTTTGGATCCCTTCATCTACACTATACCAGGGCAGTTCTGGCATTTTGATCTCAGGCAGTGTAGGTCACCTTTCAGTCCGTGTTACAGCAACCACCTGAACAAACTGTTATAGACCTTTCTAACCCCTCAAAACTACAACACTTAATCCAGAATCTCTGCTTAGTTGGTGCATATAAAAAATTTCAGCCTGACCCAACTTCCTGTTGCTTCCTCCATTATCCCATACCCTTAAAATTTATCCCCATACATATTTCCCTAATTTCTGTATATATAAATTGGAAACCCCATGCAGTTCTTTTGGAGTGTAATGCACCTTCTCAGTGGTCACACTTCATACCTCACCTCCTGGGACATGTTTGGACTCCAGTCTGATAATAGGTCTGGAAGAAAAGAGGGATGGTGGGGGTGGGTCAGGGAAGGAATCAGCAACATCTTACAAGTCAACTATCTTGGGGCATTCCATTACACTTTCATGTGGTGAAAGAGGGTTACTCTCTTCAGATAGAATTGTGAGGGCTGATTATTCAAGGAAGCTAATGACTGGTTTATCAGGTACAGCAGGCTTAATCTCTTCAGATGGAGCTGGGATAGCTGATTGCTCGGGGTGGATTGGAGGGCAGGTGGCTGATTCCTCAGGGCAGATATTTACTGGTTTATCTGGCAAAGAAGACAGGGCAGAATCCAGGGTTTCAATGTCCCCATCATCATCACTAACAACCCATATGTCCCCATTCTAATTTTCAGGAGCCCATTCCATCCCAATCAATACCCTCACTTTAACAGAAAACACCTGTCAAGCTTGGAAATACAATTTACAATTGTAATTCAGCCATGAATACAATGAGACTCTGGATCTGGTTTTCAGAAATGTCAAGTCCTGTAGCTCCAAGAAATAAGAGTTTTGTTTTTTTTTTGTTTTGTTTGTTTGTTTTGTTTTTTAGGGCACTCATACAATTTTCATGTCCTTCATTAGCACTTATGCTGGGAATTTAAAAACCTGAGCTCATCCCTTTATTTAAAATTGTATTCAGTAAATTTAGGACAAACCATCCAACACCATCATACTTTTTAATTCCACAAAAATCTATTGAGGTACCAAATGCACTGTCACCCAGAGCCTTGTCTCTTATAAGCATTTGAGTAGCAGTATCCAATGATGATGTTTTGCAATTTCCGTTGCCAATTCACACCATGAACTATTGGTGCCATCTTGGTCATTGGAAATAGTCATTAGTGCCTTTTAATCTAATCAGATTTGAGAACCAGTTTTAAAACATAAGAATCAACCTAGAAACCTCGTCTTTAAAATACCATTTCCCTAGAATCACTCTCATTATGAAAATATGTATTATTAGGTTTTACAGAGAAGTAGGATATATGTAAAGAGATTTATTATAGTGATTGGCTCATGAAACCACAAGGACTGAAGTCCAAATCCTATAGGGCAAGCCACAAGTTGAGAACTCCAATGAAGACTTCCATAAATTACAGAGGAGAATCTGATGGTGTGAAGTAGAAATAGACATTCTTCTGACTACTGAAATCATCTGTTCTCCCTTTAAATACTTCAACTGATTGGATGAGAATCCTCTCATTGCTGAAGCAATTTCTTCTGTTGATTGGAGATGTAATCAGCCATAGATGAAATCAACTGACTAATGATTTACATCCATAAAAATACCTTCATAGTAACAATCAGGCCAGTGCTTGATTGACCAAACCACTATACAAACTTAGCCAAGTTGACATATGAACTTAACCATCACACCAAGTATCTTTCCTTGATTCAGTCTTCACTCATCCAGTCACCCATGCTTTTCTGACTACCAGGATACAGATCAATAGCCTGGAGCGAACCAATTCAGCACACCAATGTTACCATCAGCCAGTATTTGAACAATGTGCTGTGTTTTCTGTGTCATTTACCAATGAATATAATGTGTACTAAACTGATGTAATGATTAATATTAAAATTACTATTAAGTGCTTTAAGAAAGTTTGTATGACAAAGGTAAAAACTGAAATAGAAGTATATCAAGACATATAAGCATAAAAGATAAATGACATACTATTCCAGAGAGGCTTCATTTTAATTACCCACACTTTATCTCCAAGAGTGGATATTTTAGAAATATCAAAAAGCCTTCTTGGTATATATTTATAATATTCTTTAGAGGTTGTTTGACAAGGGAGAAGAAGAATGAGATAAGAAATGTGATGGGAATAGAAAGACTAACTAGAGGAACTCAAGCTCTTGTAATCATGTTACTCTGATTCAGAAGCAAGAGTTGAGGCCAGAAGAGAAAAAAAATTATATAAAGACAAACAAACAAACAAAATAGCACATCAAAGAAATGTGGAATATTTCCAAATAAAATACAAGAAAGTAAGCCAAGCAGCTGGTAAAGTTTTTCCTCTGGAAAGTAGTCTTTTATTATGAAGAATGTCCTGGAGGTATTTCACAAGGGTTATTTTCCCCTCCTTCCTACAGAGCACAAAAGGTTCATTCTCACCTCTTCACCATGAGAAGAAGGTGTGGTTCTGGGAGTTAAAAGTCTCCAAAGTATGACACCCCCCTCCACCCCCGCAACAAGACTGCTTCCTCCAGCAGTTTTTATTCTCAAGTTACTCCACACTCATTCACCAGCATCCCTTCAAATTTACCATTGAAATGTTCCTACCAATTGTAGCTTCAGTGGTGCCTGCCACAGTTAAGCAGATCTCAGTGGTATCTCTCTTAATGAGCCTTAGATTTCAGGGGGTGATAATTTGATCCACAACTTCATATTTCTCTTTGGTCTAGGAAAAGTTATTGATTTTCAGTTTGTTCAGATTTTCCCTGTTGTAGTGATAGAATTGATGACTTTCAAACTCTTTATATGTCAGAACTGAGACCAGAAGTCTGATAATCTAATTTTTCTTTCTTTATACCTATTTGATTGAAGGTAGTTTTTTGTGTGTTTTTATTCAACTTTATTGAGATATATTCTTACCATACAAACATCCAAAGTGTACAATCAGTTGTTCACAGTGCCATCATACAGCTGTGCATTCATTACCACAATCAATTTTTGAACATTTTCATTGCTACAAAAAAAAAATAAGAATAAAAATAAAAGCAAAAAAGAACACCCAAAACATCTTATCCCACCATCCCCCCTCCATTTTTCATTTAATTTTTTACACCATTTTTCTACTCATCTTTCCAAGTACTGGATAAAAAGGGGGGGCAGTGAGTCTACCTGCAGAATTGACTTAGACAGGGAGGCTACATCTAAGCAACAAAAGATTTTCTCCTGAGGTGACTCTTAGGCACAATTTTAAGTAGGCTTAGCCTCTCCTTTGCAAGATTGAGGGCTCATCCTTCTAAATTGGTAGTAGTCCCCAATGCCAAGGTAGTGTTAAATAGGCATGAGAAATATTGTGTGAGTTTCTAATGAACTACTTAAAATGTGGCATTTATCCTGAGGGCTATTTCATTTTGGAAATGATACCATACTTGTTCTGGTTTGATAATGCTGTCATTTTGCAAAACACCGAAAATGGATTGGCTTTTATAAAGGGGGTTTATTTGGTTACAGACTTACAGTCTTAAGGCCATAAAGTGTCCAAGGTAAGACATCAACAATAGGGTACCTTCACAGAAGAATGACCAATGGCATCTGGAACACCTCTGCTGTCTGGGAAGACACATGGTTGGCATCTTCTTCCTTTGCTCCTGGGTTGTGTTTCAAAATGGCATTCTCCAAAATGCCTCTTTTAGCTGCAGCTATTTTCAAAATGTCACTGTGAGTTGCTCTGGGGTTCCCCTGTTCGTGAGCTCTTATTTATAGGACTCCAGTGAACTAATCAAGACCCACCCTGAATGGGCAGGGCCACATTTCCATGGAAACATTCATCAAGTCACAGCCTATCAAAGGTGTCACTCACAGTTGGGTGGGTCATATCTCCATGGAAACACTCAGTCAGAAGGTTTCAACCTAATTAACACCAATACGTCTGCCCCCACAAGGTTGCATTGAAGAACATGGAGTTTTGGGGGACATAATACATCCAAACCAGCACAATACTCTTGGCTTTTTCTATAATATATTGTTGTTTTTATTGCTTCTGTAACAAATTAACACACACTGGGTGGCTTGCTAAATACAAATTTATCTCATAATTCTGTAGGTCAGAAATCTAACACGGATTTCACTGGGCTAAAGTTAAGGTGTTCCTAATGCTGATTTCTTCTCTGGAGACTTGAGTGGAGAGGCTGGTTTTTATTTGCCTTTTCCTGCTTCTTGAGTCAGCCACATTCATCATCTCATGGCCACTTTCTTCTGTCTTCAAAGCCAGCAAAGTTGGGTTGAGTCCTTCTCATGTCACATCTCTCTGAGCAATCTTTTGCCTCTCTCTTGCTCTTTTAGGGATCCTGTGATAAAATTAGTTTCAAAAGCATGATCCAGGATAATCACCCTATTGTAAGCATATTAGCAATCTTAATTTTATCTGCTACCTTAATCCCCCTTGCCATGTAAATTAACATATTCACAGGTTCTGGGGATTAGAAAATGGACATCACCATTATTCTGCTTACCACAACTATAAGTAAATCATATTTATCATTTAGAAATAATGACATTAGAGTGTTACATGATTAAATACATGTAAGACGGTTTTATCATGTTTCTAGGGCTACCCTAAGGTACTCCATTAGATTTTTAGCTTTTTATATTAGTTTTTTTTTGTTTTTTTTTTTACATTTTTGTCATCTAGCTAAGATAACATCATTGAAAAAACTGAGCTTTGGCTACTGTCAACTCTCTTATTTCAAAATGGTTTTAGTGAATTATACAAAAAGGCACTTTAGGTGCTCAAAAAATGACATACACATGCAAAAAAATGAATCCAGAATCTGACACAAATCATATACCTTTCATAAAAATTAACTCAGAAATGCAAAATGGAAAGCTATGCAATTTCTAGAATATAATGTAGGAGAAAATCTGGGTGACATTGGGTTTGGCAATGACTTTTTAGGCACAACACAAAACTCATGCTTTAAGAAAAAACTGCTTGATAAAATTGTATTTCATTAAAATTAAAAACTTCTCTTCTGTTTAAGACACTGCTAAGAGAATAAATTGACAATATGTACTGGGAGAAAATATTTGCAAATCACATATATGATAAAAGACTTGAATCCAAAATATACAGAAAACTATTAAAACTTAGTAATAAGAAACAACTGACCCAATTGTAAAATGGAAAAAGATCTGAACAGTCACCTCACCAAACAGGATATTCAGATGGGAAATAGGCATATGATAAAATGCTTATCCTATGTCCTTAGGGAATTGGAAATTAAAACAATGGATATACCACTTCACATGTATTACATGGATAAAATCCCAAACACTGACAACATCAAATGTTAGAAATTATGTGGAGCAAGAGGAACTCTTATTCATTGCTAGCGGTAATGCAAAATGGTACTGCTACTTGGTAAGACAGTGTGGTAGTTTTTTAAAAAGTCAGACATAGTCTTACCATGTGATTCTACAATTGTGCTTGTAGGTTTTTACCTAAGTGAGTTGAAAACATAGGTCCACACAAAAACCTACACATGAAATTTTATAGAAGCTTTATTCATAATGGCCAAAAATTGGAAGGAACCAATGTGTATTTCAATATGTTATTGGATAAGCCAATGTGGTATATGGAGTATTATTCAAAGAAAAAAGAAATGGATTATCAAGCAACAAAAAGATGTGGAGAAATGTTATATTGCATTTATATTACCTTGATAAAAAATTTTAAATCTATATGGAGAAACCTTAAATGTATTTGGCTAAATGAAAGAAGCTAGTCTAGAAACCCATTCTGAAAAAGATACATAAAATATGATTCCAATGGTGTGACACTCTGAACAAAGCAAAACAAGAAAGAAACTAAAATGATCAGTGTTTGCCAAGGTTTTGGAGGGGGGGGATGGGTGAAGGAGGAATAAGTAAAGCACAGGGAATTTTAGAGCAATGAAAATATTCTGTATGGCACTGTAATGGTGGATACATGACATTTTGCATTTGTCAACACTTATAGAACTATACACCACAAAGAATGAACCTTAATTTATACTATGGACTATAGTAAGCAACAGCATATTAATATTGGCTCATTAATATTAACAAGTGTACCTAAAAATGCTAGATGTTAATAATAGGAGAAATCATGTTCTGGTGAGGGAAAGGAGAAAGCATACATGGGAATCCTCTCTACTTTTCTGCATGATGTTTCTGTAAAGCTAAAACTGAGCTAAAAATAAACTAAATGATTAAAAATGACACATTACAGTGGTTTGGAGATAGGGCTGGGATTAAAAAAAATCTTTATTTATGCACCATTTTCTTTTCTATTCCTAAAACCTCAATTTTAATGTAGTTAACAAAAATTTATCTTACAGTATAATGCCATAGGGATAAGTAAAACTTCAGATGTTGTATCTTATACTCCATATATATAATAGATATATAAATTATATGTTATTCTGATATCAAAATTTAAGAAATATCTTTATAAATAATTTAAATATTTTCTACAAATATATTTGAAGCTCATTTATAATATTTTATTTGTCTTGTGCAAGCTGTATAGTTCACGTCAATGACAGGTCAAATTTCCAAGGACGTTGTTTTGTCATATGTGAGAGAAAAGTTGATGCCCTCAAAACTTGCAGTGTTTTGGCATTTTTAATCTTTTCCCAATATTCAGAGACAACTAGTTGTATTTCCATAGTAATTTTGCCCAGACTTCTCTTTATACATTTATTAGTGCAGGATGGCATTCATCCTGACTACTATATATTAAAGACATTAAAAATTTAAAAACTTAATATTAAAGTAGAGAATAAAATAGGAATATTTCAATGTATAATTATAAATATAAACATTTTCAATTACTTAAAAGATATTGGGTACATTCTTGGCATTGCAGGTTGATTTTTCAATCTGACAACTGACAGTATCATATTTAGATTTCTAACAAAAGGCCCCAAATTTTGAAATTAGATCTATCAGCCAAATATAAACTTACATTGTCAACACTCTGTAGGTTATAGATTAAATATCTTACCACATGCAAATATGGCTTTATTTAATTATTCATTCAAAATGTTTACTTTATGTTCTAAGCACTGGGAATAGAGCACTGAACAAAACAATATCATCATTCATTGATCTTAAATGCTAATGAATAATTAATTCTAGCTTTATACAGTATTAAGAATGTAATATATCAAGGAAAAAGTCAATCGATACTATAATTTTATGTGTACTAGTTCCAAGCCTTCCTGTAATTATACATTTACTACTACGGGACAAATCTCACTGATAATGGCTGACTTGTGAAGAAAGTATAAAAAATCCACTCTCTAAAAGCATTGAGGCTTGAGAAAATCACCCCAAATAAAGCCAAATAAATTGAATAGGGATTTCATCTGCCATTCGCATCAGGGGAAAAAGAGTTGAGAGTTTGAAACCTGCCAACTTAAGTGCCTGCTAAAACAAAACAAAAAACACACAGGACAATACAAAAATTAATACTCTTCATGGAAGCACAAGAAAATCCAGAGTCTCTGCAATATATCATGTACCATGTTGAGGATAAAATACAAATTTACTACACATAAAAAGGTCAGGAAAATGTGAGCCATATACACAAGAAAAGTCAATCAATGAAGACTAACAACAAGTGACACTGATATTGAATGTAAGGCACCTATTAAAACTATGCTCAAGGTTATAAAGGAAAATATATTTGTAATGAATTGAAATAAAATAAGACATCTCATCAGAGAAATAGAAACAAATAAAAGAGTCAGTTAGAAGTCCGGCACATGAATAATGCAATATCTTAAATATAAATAGTATTTGATTTAAAATAGGTTGGAGATGACAATAGAAAGAGTCAAAAAAATCAGACATTATTATGAAGTTGGTAAAACAGAAAAGATAATTCTTTAAAATGAACAGTTCCTTAGTATATTGGCTCTGGTACAATGTTAGATAGGAATTTGGGTGTTAAAAGGAGGAGAATCATGAGATACCTTGAAGCAGAGACACCCTGCTATGCCATGCCTGTACTCCTAATACTTTGGGATTGTAATTGTTTGTTTTTCTAAGCAGAAAAATAGGGAGATAATTTGTTCCATGCAATAGATAACTAATTTGGAAATCCATTTTAGATATGAGATACACATTAAATATTAGGCTACTATAAGGTTGAATATAAAATGATAGTGTGCAGGATCCAGTTTATATAATTTCCCAGACTTACTTGGCCATGGTTGTCTCCTTGATATTACTGATGGCTCTCTAGGATGATCAGGTAGTGCACTACTGTGTTCATTAGTCCACAGAGGGGAGTACACTTACTATGATTTCTGTTATTTTCCATATATTAAGATGGTCTATATCAGTGAATGTTCCATGTGAGCTTGAGAGGTATGTTACTCTTTTGTCAGATGAAATATTCTATATATGTCAGTTAGATCAAATGATTGATGGTGCTGTTCAGTTCAACTGTATCCATATTCATCCTCTGCCTACTGCATATGCCAATTACTGATAAAGGGATGTTGATGTCTCCCATAGTAATAGTGGATTTGCCTATTTCTGTATGTAGTTCTATAGGTTTTTAATGCAATTTTATTGAGATATATTAACAAACCAGGTACTCATTCAAAGTGTACAATCAGTGGTTCACAGTATCATCATATAGTTGTGCATTCATCACCACAATCACATTTTGAACATTGTCATCACTCCAAAAAATAAAAATAAAAATAAAAAAGAACACCCCAAACATCCCACACCCTTTATCCCCCTTATTATTTATTTATTTATTTATTGTCTTTCTTTCTTCTCATCTGTCCATACATTGGATAAAGAGAGTGTCAGTCACAAGGTTTTGGCAATTACACATTCACACCTTAAGAGCTACATAGTTAAATTATCATCTTCAAGAATCAAGGCTACTGGGTTGCAGTTCAGGTATTTCCTTCTAGCTATTCCAATGCACTAAAAACTACAAAGGGATATCTATTTAATACATAAGAATAACCTCCATAATGACTTCTCAACTCTATTTGAAATCTCTCAGCCATGGAAACTCTATTTTGTTTTATTTCCCTTCCTCCTTTTGGTGCAAGACAGCTTTCTCAATCCCATGATGTCAGGCCAGGCTCACCCCCTGGCCCACATGGGAATCATGTCCCACATGGCCAAGGAGACTTACACCACTTGGAGTCATGTCCCATGAAGGAGGGAGGGCAGTGAGTTTACCTGCAGAGTTGGCTTATAGAAAGAGGCTGCATCTGAGCAACAAAAGAGGTTCTCAGGGTGGCTTTTAGGCATAATTGTATGTGGGCTTAGCTTCTCCTTTGTAGGAATATATTTCTTAAGGGCAATCCCCAAGACCTAGGGCTTGGTCTATTAAATTAGTAGTCCCCAAAGCTTGCAACAGTGTCAGGAATTCCCCAAGTGGGGAAGTTTAATATTTCCATATATTTCCCCAGTCCCTCAAAGGGACTTTGGAAATACTTTTTTATTCTCTGCCCAAATTCTCTAGGATTAATCAGGGTATCACACTAACCTGTATAGACCAACAATGTCTTGCTCCCTATTCAAGTTTCCATGTATTTACGGTGTACAAGTAAAAGGTAAATTAGATAGTGTGCTACAAAAGATATATCTTTTTTTTACCAAATAAACATCTCTTCCTTTGATCTCATACAAAAATATTTCATACACCACCAATATTGTCATTTACCCTTTAGTCTGATTTGCCTTAGTGCTAACCAGATCAACTTCATTCATGCCTTTAATTGAAGTCTGATCTCTTTTTCAGCTTTTTAAACAATTGTTCTATGGGGTAATACTGACTTTCATAGCTGCAGAACTCTGGCTCTGAGTCTCAGGTGTCACCAGATACCCAAAGTTCCAAGGAATGATTTGGTTGTACACAGAGAACGGCATCTCAGAAGTTAGAAATAACCATTAACTACTCAGGAATAATTGACTACTGTAAGAGCTTACACTCTAGAAACCTTTATAATAAGACTTTCCCTGGTAACCAATGCTCTTGAATTCATTTCTCAGAGTTTGCACATTATATTTAGTCCATATTAATGAGGTGTTATAATATTAGTCTTTTTGTTTCTGGCATTTTTCACTCAACATACTGTTCTCAAGATTCATTCATCAAAGTTGTATTCCTCACAACTTCAGTCCTTCTTTCAGCCACTCAATATTCCATTGTATGAATACAGCAGTTTGCCCTTCCATTTCTCAATGTACCCTTAGGCCACTTTCATCCATTGCAAATCATGGGTACTGCCACCACAAATGCCAGTATGAAAATGTCCATTCATGTCCTGTTTTCAGTTCTTCCATTATATAATTAATAACAGGGTTGCAGGATCATCTGGCATCCCTATACTTGGCCTCCTGTGGAACCAGCATGCTGCCCTCCAGATGGGCTGCACCATTCTAATTTCCTAATGGTTAATAAGTCATCCTTCTCTCCACATTTTCTCCAGAATTGTACCTTTCTGTTTATTTTTTTAAGAGTTTTATTCATATACTATAAAATCCATCCTAACTTAAACAATCCATGATTCCTGGAATAGTCACATGGGTATGTATTCACCACCACAATCTATATGAGGACATTTCCATTTCTTCTGCAAAGAAAGAAGAGGGAAAAAATGAAGAATAAAAAATAAAATTAATCAAATAAAATGAAAAAGAGATACAACAAAAATAACATCAAGAACCTCATACCCCTCCCTTATACCCCCTCTTATTGACATCTAGCTTTTGTGTATTGTCTTTGTTCCATTTCATGAAAGTATATTGCAATGTTACTGCTAACTATAGACTCCAATTTGCATTGATCATATTTTTCCATATACCATCTCATTTTTAATACCTTGCAATATTGACATTCATTTGTTCTCCTTTATGTTAAAACAGTTTTATATTTGTGCATTTAATCACTATCATTGTCCACTCTAGGTTTCATTAAGTTATATAGTCCCAGCCCTTAACATCCATCTTTCCTTCTGGTGTCATCCATGGCCCTATCCTTCCTCTTCCAGCCATACTCACACTCAGTTTTGTTCAGTGTACCTACAGTATTGTGCTACCATCTACCATTATGTCTTTTGGATTCTATACAGCCTGCCTTGTTTTATTTTATTTTATTTTTTCCCTCTCTCTCTTCTTTTTTACCCTTATTCTTAATTTCTCTGTTCTCCAAATCTCTCTCTCCTGTCTTTTCATATCTGCCTGTAGTGCTCCCTTTAGTATTTCTTGTAGAGTAGTTCTCTTGTTCACAAACTCTCCCAGTGTTTGTTTGGCTGAAAATATTCTAGACTCTCCATCATTTTTGAAGGACAGTTTTGCTGTATATAGAATCTTTGGAAGGCAGTATTTCTCTTTCAGTATCTTAATTACATCACCCCACCTCCTTCTTGCCTCCATAGTTTCTACTGAGAAATCTGCACATAGTCTTATCAAGCTTCCTTTGTAGGTAGTTGATCAGTTTTCTCTTGCTGCTTTCAGAATTCTCTTTGCCTTTAACATTTGATAATCTGATTATGAAGTGTCTTGGAGTAGGTCTATTGGGATCTATTCTGTTTGGGGTATGCTGCACTTCTTGAATCTGTAATTTTATGTCTTTCATAGAGTTCGGAAATTTTTAGTGATTATTTGTTCTATTGTTTCTTCCTGCCCCTTTTCCCTTCTCTTCTCATTTGGGACACCCATGACACATATGTTAGTGTGTTTCATGTTGTCATTCAGTTCCCTAAGACCCTGCTTGTATTTTTACATTATTTACCATATCTGTTCTTTTGTGTGTATGATTTCAAGTGCCTGTCTTCCAGTTCAATGATCCTTTCTTCTGCCTTTTCAAATCTCCTGTTGTATGTCTCCATTGTATTTTTCATATCTTTTGTGCTTTTCATTCCCATAAGTTGTTCCATTTGTTTTTTCAAGCCTATGAATTCTTCTTTATGGTCATCCAGTGTATTCTTTATATCCTTCAGCTCTTTTGCCACATTTTCTTTCAGCTCATTGATTTGATTTAGGAAATTTGTTTGAACATCTTTAATTAGCTGTTTCAATTCCTGTATCTTAGGAAATTTGTTTGAACATCTTTAATTAGCTGTTTCAATTCCTGTATCTCAGTTGAGCTCTTAGTTTGTTCCTTTGACTGGTCCATATTTTTATGTTTCCTAGTATGGCTCATTATTTTTAGCTGTCTAAGCATCTGATTTTCTTGATTAGTTTATTCTGGAGCTTATATTCACTCTTTTACCTAGAGTTTTCTTGTTGGCTAGCTTTGTTCTCTATATTTTCTTTGTTGTTCAGTTCAACATATTCTAGAATTCTAACATAGCTTTTGTTAAGTTGAACAGAATTTTTCACCACTTATTATTTTGGTTCTTGCCCTGCTTCTATGTAACCTTTTTGTGAAAGTGTCTCCCCAGATATGGTTGATCCCAATCAGCTTTTCCCAGTCCAGACAGGCCAAGGTCTCAGAAAGAGTGTGTACTCCATATCATGTTTCCCTGAGATTGAGACCCCACAGGTTGCCAGACACTCCTGGGAAGCCTCTAGACTCTGTGCTTATCCTATCCTGTCCAGCAGGTGACACTTGAGAGCCCACAGCTCTCTATCAGTGTAAAAAGGTGCCACAGGTGCCTTTAATTCTCCACAGACCCTGTCCCTGCCAGGAACATGGCTGACTCAAGCTGGTTTCTATTTTCCAGCCCCTGGGGTCACTGAAAAGTGAAAATATAAAGGGTCAGAGAGCAAGGAACAAATAAAAAACTTTCAGAGCCAGACCCCAGCTCCCTGGGTTTGCAGACAGGAGTTGGTACCCATTTCTATGTGCCTCTTTTTCTTGGAGCCCAGCCCTTTTCCAGTATTCTGAAAAACTGCAACTCCAAAAGTCTTTGTTTTGTTTGCCCTAACTCCTCTCTGCCAGACTTATTGCTCCTGGTTTCTTTGGTGCCTGCTCTTGTTTTATTTCTGCTTGGAGCTTTCATTCAACAGTCTGAGTTTGTTGATTAGTTCTGCAATTGGGGCCAGGTTGAGCCCCCTTCTTGCTCTCAGCACAGTTTCTTTCTTTTTCCTTCAGGGAACCAGCTCCGAGACAGTCTGCTGTGCCTGGGAGGGGAGGGGTGTCAGCCCCCTGTCTGGGGAGACTCACAGATTTTTGCTGCAATCTCAGCTGCTCCACTTGTTCCAGACTGGTTTATGATTCATGACTGGTTACAGACATCCCTGAAATGGCTGTTCCATATAGTTCCTGGCTATTTACCAGCTGCCCTAGAGGAGTAACCAAATTCCACACCTCACCACTTCACCATCTTAAAACCCCTTCTATTTATTCACTTTTGAAAGAAAAGGAAAAGGGACACACAATGAGAACACTTTCATGTGAAGGAGGAGGCATAGATTGGAATGATGCATCATGATGCCAAGTAATTCTAAGTGTCACTAGCAAATACCAAAAGCTGGAAGAGACAAAGAAGAATTTTCCACTACATGTTTCAGAGAGACCATGGTCTTTAGGGCACCTTGATTTCAGACTTCTAGCCTCCAGAACTGTAAGATACTGGCTATTACTTTGTAATAGCCTAAACTTTGTAATTACTTTAGCTATTACAAGGCTATTACTTTGTAATAGCTAAAACTTTGTAAGATACAAAGTTTTTGTATTTTTTTAAGCCACCCAGAATGACTTATTTGTTACAGTAGCCCTAGGCAAATAATACAATGAAGTCTTTGAGTACTCAATAGGAAATTAAATCCAGGATATCTATGTTAGATACAAGAAATATTACTCCATCCATATTAACAATAAGTATAAGAACATATGTAGATACAGATAATAGTTTGGTAAATTTGGATGATGGAGGAATGGGAAACATCTTCTAATTACTTTGATTTTCCAATTTGAAAAAAAAAAGCAAACTTACAGCTCAGAGTAAAGAGGAAAAGATCTTGGGGATTTGAGGATAAAGGATAAGGAAGGTACAGAATGGACAGTAGTAGGATTATTGGGTAGCTTTATTGGTCTGCCACATTAAATAAAATCCATGATAGAACAGCGAGGATGGTTGATTGCTTTTCTCCAGCCACATCAGCAGCATGGGAGCAGACTTAGAGTGGAGGGGAAGTTGGATTTGGCTAAAGTGTGATTTTCTTAGGAAAGTTGAACAGAGGAAGAAGGGAAAGAGAGTTGAAAGTGTTTACAAGATTGCTAGTTTGAATCTATTATATACCCTAGAAAAAGCCATGTTCATTCATGCAATCCTGTGGGGGCAGACCTATTGTGGATAAGATCTTTTGATTAGGTTGTTTCCATGGAGATGTGACCCACCCAACTGTGGGTGAGAACTTTTGATTAGATTATTTCCATGGATGTGTGACTCCATCCATTCAAGGTAAGTCTTGATTATTTCACTGAAGGCCTTAAGAGAGCTCAGGGGCCGACACAGACTCAGACACTTAGAGATGCAGACAGAAATATGTTTGCAGATGCTAAACTAAGAGATGAAACCCAGATTTTGCCCCTAAGAAGCTAAGAGAGGACCCCCAGATGCCCGGAGAGAAACACCCTGGGAGAACAAGCAAGGATGCACAGGAGCTGAGAGGGAGAAGCTCAGAGAGACAGAAGCCCAGAGATATTTGGGCTATAGCCATTTTGCAACGAGAACCTGGGAGCAAAGGACAAGCAGATGACAGCCATGTGCCTTTCCAGCTGACAGGGCTCTTCTGGAGGCCATCAGCCTTTCTTCAGTGAAAGTATTCTCTTGTTGATGCCTTAATTTGGACATTTTCACAGCCTTAGAGCTGTACATTTGTAACCTAATAAATCCCCTTTATAAAAGCCAATCCATTTCTGGCATTTTGCATAATGGCAGTTTTAGCAAACCAGAACACAAGGGCAAAATTTTAATTGTGGATCCTGTAATCTATCCTGGGAAAGCAGGATATATATCACCATGACATGAGGATATGAGGTCAAATAGCATAATTCAGGTATCAGAAATCTAGTAGAATCAAAACTTGTTTGTTTTATTGAATTCTTTCTTCACTGAATTTCCTGGCATAACTTTTACATCTAAGGTGAAAATGAGAAATATATACTGAAGGAATTAGCATTTTTTATGAGTTCAAATGAAAAGTAATTCTAAGAAAATCCTATTAAGATTTCTCTATCTAGAGAAATTGGGGGACCCATTTCCCCTAATTTTGTTGAAAGCAAAATGATGGTGTGCTAGATACACTTTAAATAATTTCCCAGATTTTCAGGATTTTAACTTGACTTGGTATTCTTCATATCATATAAATATTCACATCAAAAGGCCCCTAATTACCACACCAGTTGTACTTCTGATACATAAGACCTCTATTTCTTTTTGTTCTCTATTTCAGTCTATAGTTTTCTCTGTCTCTCTCTGTCTCTCTCTGTCTTTCTCTCTCTCTGTCTCTCTCTGTCTCTCTCTCTCACACACACACACACACACACACACACACACACATCCCACTATAAAACTTTGTTTGGTTCCAGTCCAAGATGATATAAACCCCTAGGCAAGACTAGGCAAACATTTTCTTGAACGGCCATATTTTAAACTGGTAGGGCAAAAGACTTTTTCAAATATACTAATGTCTGCAGTTGCGGTGTGAAAGCAATGATGTACAATACACAAATGAATGATCATGGTTGTGTTACAATAAAACTTTATACACAGATCTAAATGATCAGCTTGCAGGCCCACAGTTGAGGACTCCTGCCCTGTGGTATTTAGAATTAGAAAGTTAAAAGCAGTTGATACTTTTAAATTACTATTTCAACAATTAAGATGTATGGAGGTAGAATTTTCCTGCAATGGTATCTTCTTATCTCTATTTTCATGTTTGGTAAAATGTGGCTATTTTTCTTGTAGTATTTTAAATATTAATTTTCGTAAGTCTCAAATTCAAAAACCTAATTGTAAATCTCAGAAGAATCTTCAGTCTAATCTATTCCATCTCAGCTTAACTTTCTTTCTTATCATTTATGTGATTAGTTTGTATTGTATTGCGATATGAATGCATTTACATTATCTTGGAATTACATATATAGTTGTATATTTATATATTTATATACATTTTGTTCTATATAAATTATAAATATTTTCTATATCATTCATTTATATACATACTTATTACAATATATATATTTGTGAGAACATTTTATCTTTCAGCTTTACTGCAGACTATACAAGGGCAATAGCCAAAATTGTTTGTCTTTTTTAAATTTCTCTCAGGGCTTTTGTGTTCAGAGGTTATTAACGGTTATTAAATGGGGACAAACCGAACTTTTCACAATCATTTAAATTCATGGATACCTTTTAAAATTAGCATCACGAACCATTGATTCTGCTTTGTAAAATAACATGGTGAATAATTTCAAAAATATTAAATAAGACTTCAGGGGTGAATAAAAGATTTTAAATCATGACTGATCTAACTCTTTTTAAAATAACTCCAGGGCTTCTGAATTTGCCATAAGGATTAATGCATAGATTTTGGCAGGGGGTTGACACTTTGCATATTAGTTAAATCAAGTAAAGGTTACTTCCTCTTTCTTTGACCCAAATCTTCCTGTAGATAACACACATTCAGGTGTTTTCACTTGTCTTTTTATCATTTGTTATCTCTCACTAGTAAAAATTAGCAGAAGGGCACAAAATGGCAAAATGTGGTGAAGGTTCTTGGTTTTTATGAAGTGAGGATTTCTAGCACATTATTCATTTCAGATAAAACTGAAAGATCATATTAAAATGACATTTTAAAAAATAAGGAACAGAAGAGATTCTGATGAAAAAATTGCTGTGCTACTTCCTCAGTCACAGTGAGAGTGTCCTAAATGTTTAATGGCATTATAATGATGGTAAGCTGAGAATTAGATTGCTCCAACAGTGTTAATGCCCAGCAAGAATGTTTAATGAATTTTAAAATGTCATTGAGTTAGGATTTACATAGTTAGGAATAGTTAGATACAAATATAGATATCAACTAATATTTGGTTTGCTTGGAAAATTGTTTATCAGTGCAATTCTATGACCAGACACATGTTAACATAAAACAATTTGTACAGCCAATGAAAGAGGTGAATTAGCCAGTTACCATGGGATTGATAATTGTAAAACTGCTCACTAGATCTAGGCACACTAATATTTTAAATTATTGTTTTTCTTGGTTACCTTAAATTGAGGATATAAAAGAGAATAAGCAGCTTTTTCCCTGTTCCATATTTTGTGATTACATAAAATGAATATTCAGAACTTCTACATCTAAGTCAAATAAGACTCTTTTTCCCTAGAAAATCAAGTGGTGACAAGCAATTGTGTTCCTTTGTTCACACAGAACTTTGCAAATTCCTGAAAAACCAAAATTTAACTATTCCTTAGCTATGAGGCTCATATCTCTGAATAAACTAGCAGTAATAACATCCATGAGAATAGTTAAAAATTTTCCATCTAGAAAACTGTAATAAATGCCTACAGAGTTGCAGAAAAACAACTCTCAATCCAAAGCATAAACTCTTGCCCATTTAATGAATTCTATGTCTCTCTTCTTGATAATGAACCCTCTAGCAGTGCAGGCTACTGTTCTTATCAGAACCCTATTATAACTTCAAAGAAATCTTTTGGATTAGGAAAGATGTTGAATGGAACAGGATTCTGTTTTCCCTGACATGATAGAGCTCTTGATAATAGTAATTGACAGAGAAATATGTTTATCCTTAACTGTGTGACCACAGCTAATTGAATTTTCCTTTCTCCGTCATGTATTTATATACATCTAATTGCATAGCAATTGCTTGATTCCTTTTTTAAACCAAGTTTTATACAGATAAAGAAAGCTATTGCACACTTGATGTCCCTGGAATCTAGAACTGTATATTCAGTTTGTTAAAATGATCTTATCACAAAACTTTAGCAAAGTGTTTCATATTCTAGCCTTACCAGCTCTTCACTGACTACAAGTTTTTAATAATTCAAACCCCCAAAGTAAAACAGAAGCTGAGAACCCACTGCTTGCTTTGATTTGAAGAATTTATTATCAAAACAGCATTTTAAATATTTAACAAGGAATGGTGAAACCACTGCAACCCACTAACTCTTCTGGGCTATAACTGTCAATTGCTGCTAGTTAGTTTTATTTTTAGTGCTGGTTTGCAAAACACTATTTCAGAATGGATATGTTTGTCTATGGGAGAAAACTATTTGCATGATGTCTGGAACAGGATCCTGGGTGCTTTTTGTTGTTGTTGCCAACATTACAAACAAGAGAAAAATCTAACAAAGTGCTCTGTGGATTGCAGCCTGTTTTTGGTCTATGGATTGATCAGATTTTTTTTTACATGAAGTTACTGAGGATGAATGAGTGTGAAGTTATTTGCCTAGAACATCCAAGAATACCTGTACTCTTCCTTCAAGAGATCAAGACAGAGCAAAGGCAAACTTTTTTACCAACTATTTCAAGGTAGTCTTCTAATGAGCTGGACTTGATAGCATAGGAAACATTTGCCTCCATTAGATGATACCTACAGCCCAGAACCACTGTAGGCACAAATGCCAATTTTGCCACTTTCCACCACACTCCTCCACCAGATAACCATGAGTACCTGATCATATTAGTGCTTTGCATTGTTCCTAGCACATAATGGTGGGTCAATTAACATTGTCTAATGCATGAATTGGTGAATGTCATTCTTATGACAATGAAAGGCAAGTGCAAAGGCAAGGACACAGGGAAGAGAAAAGAGTAATTATCTTACATTAGGTATTATGCCCTTCTGCTAAGGCCCATCTTTATATGTGAAAGAGGCAGTGGTCTTGATTTTAGACTGTAAAACAAAACAAAAGAAAACAAAAATAAACCTTTTCTACAGGAATGGAGTAAGGGAAGGGATTGTGAACATCTTTGCGACCCCGTTTTCAGGTTTTGTTCTTCTATTTTGCTATTTAACATAATGAATTTAAAGCCCAGACCTGTGGTCAACCAACACTATTGTTTTCTGCATCTTCTCATCTTCATTAATCTGCTGTTCAAATACTGGCCACTGAACCTAAAAGTACACATATGGAGCCAACAAGTTGGAGAGTTCAGTCTCTCAAGGTCTTTATTAATGCTTCTTTTATACTTTCTGCAGAAGATCTCTGAAAATAATGAGAAAGCATTAAGTTAACTTGAGTTCATGCTAAATTTTAAACTGAGTAGTCAGGGTTTTTTAAATTCCCCACCTCCAATCATGATCAGATGTATTTTAAAACCAAACTCCGTGAACAGTTTCATGCAAATGTAATACGCTTTTATGAAATGAGCTCCTAATGAAAGAGCGCATTCAGAGAAATTAACATTTCCTAACTAAATCTCAGCTCTCTTTGTGGCCACAGGAAAATTAAGTCTCAAGGGTTTCCCACATACATTTTCTTTTTTATTCTGCTCAATCTCAGCCAAAGACATTTACCCAGGTATCTGGAAAGTCTGTTTTCTTTCTTCAGCAGCCAGTCTTCACTTTCACTCGAACTGGTGCAGCTCCTTCAGCACTTGCAAAGACTGATTATTCAATCCAGAATCACTCATGTGTCCCACATTTCCAAATTTCTAAGGGCCAATAATATCTGCAAAAATGGTGTAGTTCCTACCTCTAGTTCACAAAAGTTAGGGGAAAAATGTAAATCCCCAGAACTGAATGCAATCGTATACTAGTTTTTAACGTCAAAACTAATTCTCTTATCCACCATGATTTCTCAAGGGTAGCAATTTTCTCAATGCCCAAAGTACATTAAAATCTAGGCTTACACTGTTTATCTAGGAATTAAATATTAAGGATCTCTTTGACAGTTGAGACTTTTAACTTTAAAATATGTTATATGAATTTCTGTTGATTATGAAGGTGCTTGATCTCCTCATCACTGGCAGGGGGGTGGACCACAACCAAGAATTCTTTTCTTTTTTCTCTATTTGATTTCTTCTGTTGATCCACTTTCTGCTCAAAACCATTAGTCTTTGCTCAGATTTATATAGAGTACCACTGTCCAACAGAAATGTGTAAGCTATGTATATAATTAAGATTTTCTAGTAGTCAATTAAAAAAAGATAAACAGATGAAATTATTTTCAGAGATATAGTTTATTCATCCAAATAGACCCTGAATATTACCACTTCAACACTTAATTGGTATCACATATTAATGACATATTTTATAATCATTTTTCTGTGCTAAGTCTCCAAAACCAAGTGTGTGTTTTGTGTTTAGAGAACACCTCAGTGTGAATGCTAAATTTCTCTAATGTGCATTTTACACAGAGTACATTTAAATCTGGATAGTAAATTGTCATTATATTGACAATAAAATATTGATCTATATTGAGATTACATAAAGCTTACATCTGAAAAATAGATATATATACCCAAGTTATTCCAAACATATGTGTATGTTTTCCAAAAACTAGATCAAAAATCAGATTTTAGCTTAAAAATTAAATGTAATTAAAAATTCAATTCCTTATTTTAGTCATATTTAAGTGTTCAGTAGATATATTTTAAATGTTCAAAGTCTATTGCTACTTATATAGTAAAGAATTTGGCCACCAAAAAGAGGTCTTGCCTTTGCCAAGGATCCTGGGGGAATCCTCTAAATCTTTGGAATTTACTGTGATAAGAATTATTTTGTTCTTCATGGTGAGCCCAAGACCATGCCTTAGAGTTCACATGTTAACGTGACGACAGGGAAGTTCCAGCCACACCTACAGTCCCAGGGCAGGGCTTTGAGCTACATTGTATCAGCCTGATCTTGATCTCTGGGATGGAGATGGTGGCTGGTGATTCAGGTCAACTACATAGAAATTAATTCCAGCAATCACATCTACGTAATGAAGCTCCAGAGAAATTAGGGACACTTGAAACTATAATGAGCTTCCATGTCTGATAAAATACATTGCTGGGCTGAAAGGGTGATGGTTCTGATTCACATGGAAAGTTCAGGGAGGCTAGAGTTTGAGAATATCCTAAACCTTATTCTAGGCATCAATTCTTTTGGCTTATTACTTGTAATCTTTTAGTCTAATTAAACTATAATGGTAAATATACTGCTTTCTGTTAGTTCTAGTGAATTATCAAACCTGAGAGGATAAAGGGAACCCTAGAATTTGTGGCAGATTGATCAGAACTGTGGGTGGCCTGAGCCCACAAGCTTATGATTAGTGTCTGAAATGAGGATGATCTTAGAGAGATTTGCCCTTCACCTGTGGAGACTGGCCTAATTCTGGGTAGAGTCAGAATTGAGTTTTGAATTGAGTTGAGTTGCTGTTGGAAGTGTCAGAAGTTACTGAAGTTTTCACAGTCTACATACGCGATTGTACTGTACAGCAGAAGTGTACCGGTTTGGTAAGGGACATTGTTTTTGCTTAGAAGATGCTGTCATTAGGTCATGGAGATTTTTTTTAAGTGGTATGTTGACCCTTTTAGTAGTCAATTCAACAAATTATAATATATCAAATATTATAATTTCCCATATGGGGACTTGAAATGGAAATTATCCAGCTTTAATTCGCCAATGGAGTTAGTCAGTCCAGGGAAGATGGCCCAAGCCACAGCACTGAGAAGAGAACCCAACCAAGGAAGACATTTGGATAAGACAGATTTGGCTAAGTCTAAGCAGACTATCAAAAATATATAAGGGGAAACAATGCAACACGAACAGTGAGCCCTAGGTAAAACCATGGACTATAGTCAATAGTACAATTATAAAAATGTGCTTTTACCAGTTGTGACAAAATGTCACACCAATTCTGGGTGTTAACAATAGGGTGGTATATGGGAACCCTGTATTTTATGCATGCTATTTCTATAAAGTTTTCTAATAAAAAATGTATAAGGTGAGTTTTGTTTACTAATTGTTTTTAGAAACAAAGATTTAATATTGGTGATTTTAGTTATGCTGTTAGAACTTAATAATGGAGGAGATTATCTCTGTTCACAGTTAAATAATTGTATGGTAATAGCATTTTATTATTTGGGCTGTTTTGTCACTTGTGACCTAGTGAGCTAGACTGAACATTGAACATAGTGCCTGATAGGAAAAAAGTGTAGGCTTGGGTTTCAATATATTATCCTGCGCTGATTCATCTCATAAGACTCTGGAAACAACATCAAACAATCCATAAAAGCACCATGGAACTCCATTGCTTATTTTGTGGATCCCAGGAGGATGCAAAAACTGATCAAAAATATCAGACAAATGCCACAAAATGAGTTCTGATTTTCTCCTGATCTTCTACTGTAGGTGAAAAAGGCTTTCAAATATGAAGGCTCAAGAATAAAAAGAATGAAAAACAAAGAATTTTGGCCTCCAAGAAGCCTAAGACTTCTCCTCAAAGCTCTCCTTTGTCTTTCCCGATAGTTGTGTCAGACACCTCCTTGAGTTAATAAAGCTCACCAAAACTTGCAAGTGACACTTCTCCCTCTTTTTTCACATGGTTGTAGCAAAAAACTAATCTGGCATCTATTCTTATTCAGGAGCCAGACATGGTAAGCTTTCCCACCCTAAGACCATACTCTCTGAAGAATGGCTTTTTAGTTCCTTTAGTCTGATTTTAATGAAAGAACCTTTCTTCATGTTATGGCTTTGGAGTGAAGGATACTCTTAAATTTTACCTTAAACTCTTACTGAAGGACTAAAGGGTCTTCTCAGTGTTGAAGTTTAGTTTCCTAGATACCTGGATTTGTTTTAAGGCCCCAAATCTGGTGATTTTAAGACAAAAATTGTTACTTTTATTTCTATATACTGATCACTGTACTTTCATGATTTCTATCAAAGACATTTTGGAGGCTTATTAGGCAGTGATATGCACAGGATTTGAGTATTCTTGGGTCCCCAGGCTTTGATATCATCAAATAATATCTCTTTCAGCATAATTTCTAACAATGCTGAGATGTGTAAAATAACCCCTGCTTTTCAAAAGAGTGAATAATTGTAACAATATACCCAGCTGTTTTAGCTCATAATGGGCCATAATAGTAATGTTATAACATAATGATTTCCAAAATAAAAATCCTAGTCACACAGACAGGTGAATAGAAAGGGTATAGATGGGTCCAACCAAAAGTAACAACTCTTGTGCTAATAAAAATTGGCACATTTGATTTTGACTTGTTTTATTGATCAGTTTTGTTTCTTATATAATCTAATGGAGAAAGAGGTTATCAAGTGATATGACTTTTACAGTGACACTTTTACAATAATTTAAAAGCTCTAAAATGCAGTTTCGTGTAGAGTTAGATTTAACTTGATCTGCTTTACGCCAAGGAATTGTTCATAGTGAGTAACAGATGAGTGAAAATCCACACAAATAATCCAGGGAATCTTGAAAAACTGTTTAGGCAGGGAACTCTGGATTCTATGGTAAGGAGGCATATGTTAGTGATGTCTTGGAGATGAGACTTTTAGGGCCACATAGTAAAGCAATAAAGATCATGCTCCTTACCAAGTTCTTCCAAACAACACTGTTCTGAAGTGACAAACACCTATAAAACAACAGTCTACTGCATTTTTTTAATTGTAACCTATTTGGGCCCAAGATCTTGAACTACCCTGAAATTTTAATATTTTGCTCTTGTTCAACATAGACATTGAGAGGTGTAATAGTGAATATGCTCTGAGAATATTAGGTAGCTTTACATGCAATCTAAAGTAGGTTAGTAGATTACAGAACACTTCTCTTTCACCCAATTCATTTTTCTCAAAGGATTGGCATTTTTATGGTAGTGTTTCAATGGTAAACTGAGAACAGAATGCTTTTTATTTTTGGTTAACTTTAAAAAAAACTTTTTATTATAGAAAGTTTCAAACATATACACAAGGAGAGAAAATAGTGTATTGAGCCCTAGTGGGTGGCATCACCCAGCTTCAGTGATGATCACTTTATTTATTTATTTTTTATATATATATATATATATTTAAGTTCAGTTTTATTGAAATATATTCACATACCATACAATCATCCATGGTATACAATCAACTGCTCACAGTATGATCATACAGTTATGCATTCATCACCACAATCTATTTCTGAACATTTTCCTTACATCAGAAAGAATCAGAATAAGAATAAAAAATAAAAGTGAAAAAAGAACACCCAAACCATCCCCCCATCCCACCCTATTTATCATTTAGTTTTTTTTAATTCATTTTATTGAGATATATTCACATACCATGTAGTCATACAAAACAAATCGTACATTCAGTTGTTCACAGTACCATTACATAGTTGTACATTCATCACCTAAATCAATCCCTGACACCTTCATTACCACACACACAAAAATAATAAGAATAATAATTAAAGTGAAAAGGAGCAATTAAAGTAAAAAAGAACACTGGGTGCCTTTGTTCTGTTTGTTTGTTTGTTTGTTTGTTTCCTTCCCCTATTTTTCTACTCATCCATCCATAAACTAGACAAAGGGGAGTGTGGTCCTTATGGCTTTCCCAATCCCATTGTCCTCCCTCATAAGCTACATTTTTATACAATTGTCTTCAAGATTCATGGGTTCTGGGTTGTAGTTTGATAGTTTCAGGTGTCTACCACCAGCTACCCCAATTCATTAGAACCTAAAAAGGGTTGTCTATATTGTACATAAGAGTGCCCACCAGAGTGACCTTTCAGCTCCTTTTGGAATCTCTCTGCCACTGAAGTTTATTTCATTTCCATTCACATCCCCCCTTGGTCAAGAAGATGTTCTCCATCCCACGATGCTGGGACTACATTCCTTCCGGGGAGTGATATTCCACGTTGCCAGGGAGATTCACTCCCCTGGGTGTCTGATCCCATGTAGGGGGGAGAGCAATGATTTTACCTGCCACGTTGGCTTAGCTAGAGAGAGAGGGCCACAAGCAGATAAATTTTTAGCATAAGTATAGCCCATAAGTATATTTGGGATATACTTATACTAAAAAAAAAAAAATTTTTTTGTTGTTGTTGCTTGTCTGAAATTCAAATTTAATGGACGATCCTGTATTTTATCTGACAATCCTATTGTGACACCCAGGATGCCAGCTCCCAACAGCCCCACAAGGGATGAAGTGGATACCCTTCTACCTCATGAGGAAATTGAGGCAAGAGGTCATTCAATGCCTGTCCAAGGTCACACAGGGGCAGAGTTAAGATTCAAACTCTACCCTAAAGCCCAAGTCTTCCAAAGGCTTGAAGACCCCATGCTGCTTTTGAAGGGAAGTGAATAGTTTTTCTTTCTATGCAGGGACAGACCAGAGGAGTCACAGGGATGGACCTTGGTGACAGACAGATGTGGGTTCAGTTTGTCCTGGTTGGGTCTTATAATTGCTGTGTGCTTTTTTTTTTTTTTTTTTTTTTTGTCATTTGGTTTTTATCCCCATTTTTCTACTCATCCATCCATACACTAGATAAAGGGGGTGTGATCCACAAGGTTTTCACAATCACACTGTCACCCCTTGTAATCTACAGTATTATATAATCATCTTCCAGAGTCCAGACTACTGGGTTGGAGTTTTGTAGTTTCAGGTATTTACTTCTAGCTATTCCAATATATTAAAACCTAAGAGGTGTTATCTATATAGTGCATAAGAATGTCCACCAGAGTGACCTCTTGACTCCATTTGAAATCTCTCAGCCACTGAAACTATTTCATCTCATTTTGCATCCCCCTTTTGGTCAAGAAGATACACTCAGTCCCATGATGCTGGGCCCAGATTCATCCCCGGGAGTCATATCCTGTTTTGCCAGGGAGATTTACACCCCTGGGAGTCGGGTCCCACATAGGGGGGAGGGCAGTGAGTTCACCTGTCAAGGTGGCTCAGTTAGAGAGAGAGAGGGCCACATCTGAGCAACAAAGAGGTACTCAGGGGGAGACTCTTAGGCACAATTATATGCAAGTTTAGCCTCTCCTTTGCAGTAACGAGCTTCATAAGGGCAAGTCCCATGATCAAGGGCTCAGCACATCAAACCACCAGTCCTAATGTTTGTGACAGCATCAACACCAATCCAGGTGAGGAAGTCCAACACTTCTGCATCTTTCCCCAGCTCCTCAGGGCTGGGTGGGGGTGGGGAGGTTGTAAGTATATTCTTTATTATCTGCTCAAATTACTTTGGGATGTGCCACTATTTCACTCTAGCCTATACTAACCTACCGTATCTCACTTCCTATTCAAAGTTCCATGTAATTGTGGTGTTTGAACAAACCGACTGTAGAGTTGTACTGTTTAGAAAATATAGATCCAACTAGACAAAAACAGAATGCTTTTAAAATACTTTTCCCTTGGCCGTTAGCACATTATGATGCCAACACTGATAAGTTACTTTTTTAAATAAGTCTAAGCTTATTTTACCATGAGTACAAGAAATTTGTACTGCTTAAAATATTTCTTAAAATCAGTTAATTCTAATTTATTAGAGCATCCCATCTGACAATAAAGAGAGATGACACTATGGTAGATTGAACTATGTGCTCCAGTTTAGACATGTTGTTATTCTTAATCTGCATTTCTATGGGTGTGAACCCATTCTAAATCAGACATCTTAAAGATATTATTTTTAGTTAAATTGTGGACTGAAGCAGGGTGGGCCTTAATCCAGGTTCCTGGGGGCCTTATAAAGAGAAGGCCATAGTGAGAAGCAGGAAGTCAGCAGTAACCCAGAAGAGAAAGACAAGGACATCATCATGTGACAGAGGACAGAGATTCAAGCCGAAGGTAATCTAAGGCTTGTGGCCAGCCAGCACCAGACCACTGCTGACTCCAGGAGGAAGCAAGCCTTCTAAAGTCTGAAACTGCAAGACAGTACATTCTTGTTTTTAAGCCAACCTATTATATGGTATTTGTCATAGCAGCCTGGCAAACTAAGATAGATACTTAGATAGATATTTTTATGAGATTATAATATGCATATGTAAACAGAAATATTCATAAATTGTCAAATTATAGCTCAGCAAATTTTCATAAAATAAACACACTGCCCCTCTAGCATCCAGACCAAGAAGTATATTATTACCAAAAGATACAAGCTTGCTATTCTGGTTTGCTAATGCTGCCATTATGCAAAAATACCAGAAATGGATTGGCTTTTATAAAGGGGGTTATTTGGTTACAAAGCTACAGTCTGAAGGCCATAAAGTGTCCAAGGTAAGGCATCAACAATTAGGTACCTTCACTGGAGGACCATTGGCATCTGGAAAACCTCTTTTAGCCTGGAAAGCATGTGGCTGGCATCTACTTGCTCCCAGGTGGCGTTTCAAAATTGCATTCTCCAAAATGTTGCTTTTGGGGCATTTTGTCCTCTCTTAGCTGCAGCTGTTCTTCAAAATGTCACTCTTAGCTGCTCTGAGATCCTTCTGTCTGTGAACTCCTGTATTCTACTTCAGTGATCCAATTAACACACACCCTAAATGGGTGGGGTAACACCTCCATGGAAATTATCCAATCAAACATTTCACTCACAGTTGATTGAGTCACACCTCCATGGAAACACTCAATCAAAGAATTCCAACCTAATCAACACTAATACATCTGCCCCCACAGACTGCATCCAAGAACATGGTGTTTTGGGGGACATAATACATCCAAACTGGTACACTTGCCCTGACTCAGTCTCTGTCCTTCAGTGATGTAACCCCAGCCTTGACTTCAGACACTCTAAATTAGATTTTCTTGTGTGAATTTTATATAAATGGAAACATACAGTGTGCATTGTCTTATGTCTGGCTTATTTTGCTCAGCATTATGTTTGTGAGATTCAGCCATCCCATCCCATTCATTCTCAATGATTATTTATGGTGTTCCATTTTATGGATTTTATTTTATCCATTTGTCCATTGTGTGTGTACTTACTTTTTTCACTTATTTATCATTTATCCATTCTCCATTTGATAGACACTTGCTGGCTTCCAGGTTTGGGTTATTATAAACATCACTGCTGTTAACCACCAAAGACAAAACTTAAGTAGGAGACAAAATTAACAAAGCCTGTTTATTCAGAAACTTGCATCATCAAACTGCTGTCACTTTCATTTCAGCAGAGATGCAAAGGTGTTAGAAAGAAAGTTTCTAAGAGAAAATCAGAGGAAATACCGATTGCCAAGTGTTCTAGTAAGGTGGAGTTTTAGAAGTGGGGAGAATTTCTAATTGATTTCCAGGTACATTTGCAGTCTTGTTTGGCTACAAAGGGACACATGAGTAGTTTGGAGACATTTCAAGAGAAAGGACTGTTCAATGTGAGAGGCAGGAGGTTCTCTCTGTCTGACCATTTTGGAGGCCCATGAGGTGCTTTTGTTGCAGTTAAACTGTCAAATGGTCCTTATGGGGTAGGGAGAAGTAGTTGGTTGCCATGACAGGTAGTTTCTCAGAATATTTTTTTGCATTCTTACATTGGATGTTGGCCATAGCATCCACATATATATTGGGTTCTAGTCCAATGTACGGCCCTGTGCAGGGTGAGCGGTGTGAATTGGCAGCCAGCATGCTTCCTGAGTTAATCAATCCCAAATAAAATCTCTGGTGGATACTGATACATTAGTCTGCCAGTGTAGCACCAAGACAAGCCACAGTGCCTTTTCACTGTCTTTTCTCCATAGTGCTGAAGAGAATATTGGCATGGATGCCTTCTTGGACCTCTTGAGGGAGCTTTCACCGAGCAAACTATCCTCAGTGGACAGCTACGTACAACCTAGCACTCCTAACTTCTCCAGACAAGAACAATTAGCTGCCGGTTCCAGATGGAGGGGAAAACAAAACACAAACAAACAAAAAACTTCTCAAAAAGAAAACATAACCTGCAAAAGTAAAATTCCATTTAGGTTACAGTAACAAAGCTCATTCCCGAACAATATTGGACAGAGCACTTAATGCAATCTGAAGCAGGCAGGCTTTCTTTCAGTGAATTTAGATCTCACCCTAGAAAGATTGACAGGTATTTATTTTCCATTTGTATACTAAAGAACACATTAAATCATACCACTCCATTCCACTTAGGAGCTTTTTGCTTCTTAGAGTGAATTCATTACTCTACTTCCAGAAGAATTGAAAAAATGCAAAACAGACATCAAAGATCAGTCTTTTAAATTAAAAACAGAACAAAACCACAAAATTTCTTAACAACTGTCCTCCACTATGCCAACTTGTATCATCTGAATATTTAAAATTGAATTCCTTGTCACCAAGGCTCAGGCATGGTCAGATGAAAAAATGTATAATCTCTATTGGAAAAGAAAAAAAAATAATTACAGCACAGATTTATTAAAAAGTGCTAATACTACTATTAATTGTATTCACTGAGTGCCAGACAGTTCCTTAAGATCTTTACCTCTAGGAGAACATTTTATTCCTCCATATCTAGTGAACTATTTTGAAATCTCTGTGTTTTCACGTTTTTCCCAGATTCCGTTTATCCCTGCTGGAGAATTCTACCCAACCCCAAAATAAAGCTGTTATTGATAAATCACCCTATATACATTTCTCAAGGAAAAAATCTGGGATCTTTTTTTTTAATAATCTTGTTCATGCAAACTAATATACTGCTTTGTTCAAATTTGTTGTAACTGTTCTCTGGTCTCCATTATTGGAATTTTCGCTTCTTGTTCTCAGAATGTCTCTGGTCCTCTTCTCCACCCCATCCCACCAACCTCCCCATAAAACCTGTAACATCCCTTCACTGCATTTGCTTGTTGCTAAAGCAGTTTCTTGGAGGCTATCTTCTCTGTTTTGTAGCAGTAATAAAGACAAGTCTTTTGTTCCTTCAGATAACTTTGCTCATTTTAATAATCCTCAGAAAAATCATATTTTGCCACTTTTTATTTAGGAATTTGGAAAGTAGCTAAATGAAGATTCCAACACAGACTTTCTAGCTCTAGAGGACACCCCACCCCTCAGCCACACACATTCAGCCTTCTCCACCTCTATTTCCTTAAACACTCTTAACCACATTACTCAGCACCATGCACTTTCAAAGTGATTAAGAAAATTATAAAGAACATTATAAATCACTTCCTTTCTTGCTCTTTTAATTGAAAATATATAATTTTTTCCACTGAAAAGTCATATAGGTACTATAAAGGATTTATTTTATTATGCATTTATTTAATGTTTATACATTCACAAATGGATGCAGTTATTTAGCCATTTGGTTGGTATATTAAAAATGTTTCTACTTTATTTAGGTAGCTTTTCTGTACATTATCTTAATATGAGTCACACGGAACAACACTAGCCTGGCCTAAGCAGAAAGTGTGCATGCTGTTGGTCTTCCACATGTATTTGTTGAATTTAAAATGATGTCGATTCATCCAATAGCCTACTCATCAAATTCAAAGGATAGCATAAAAAGAAAACAAGTAATTAAACTGCTTTAAGAATCTGATGTTTCACTACTTTATTTTTAAAATTAAAGGGAATATGTTTGAAAATTTACTTTTAAATTTTAAAACTATTACCATATTGTGATCCAGAAGTTTAGAAAAATAGTTCAAATAAAAATAAAACTCTGTTTGATGTTAAGGTAACTTTGCTTGATTTTAAGGTGAAATTAAAAAGAATCTGGCTATTAATCATGAGATTTTAACTGGGATACCATTTCTCTGTGATTCCAACTAGAATGTACTTCCTATGTTATAGTAAAATTAATTAACTTTTTTGGCTCAGAAATAATAACTGGGGAGTTTATTTTCTGGAAATAAAAAAATGAACTAAAGAAATTTTGTAGGTTACATAAATTGATTAATCCTTTGGGTCTGTTCTACTTTACTCATAACTGTTATTTTATCTTGTTCCATTCTATTTTACAATATTTATATGTAATTTTAAAGATTTGTCATTCTTCTATCCATCTGCTAGCTAGTTGTCTAGCAAAAAATTAGCATGTTTAGAAATGATAATGGCAGTAAAATGATCCAACATTCCCTTGCCTAGAAACTACAGAAAGAGCATCTTTCCATGTGCACATTAAAAAAATTAAAAAGCAAGTGATGTAATCTCTACAAATCTGGTCTTTTGGCACAAGATTTATTATAGTGAAAATATAGTATTTAAGCATTATCACACTGAGAATGGCAGCCAATTTTTGCTAAAATTTCTAGTTACTTTGAAGCTTCTGGATAAAGAAAGATACATGGTAAATTCCCATTTTTTTCTGAAGCAGGAAATTATTTCAATGATATTCCATATGAACCCACAAAGGAAAATCTCAAAATTTAAAGAGATATACTAAAAAGCACTGTAAATTTAAATGAAATAAAATTTGATAATTATTATTACACAATAATAATTGTGGCATTATTAAATATTTTAATATCAAATTATTGATTAATAGTTTTTAAAATGTACCCTTAATAGAGTAAATGACTTTCCAAAAACATGTAATAAAATTCAGTACCTTTTCCTAATAGAGTTAAAATAATAGAAGTAAAATTTTTTTTTATAACATGTTTCTTGAAGTTAGCTGAACTTCAATGTTTAGAACCAATTCTCAAGTTTCGAGGGCACACACTCCTCTATAAGATTACTCTCCCTCTTGACACCAATTGCAAGTAGTGCAGGTTCCTACAACCATCCTCAGATTCCATAATTCCCTAGAAGGACTCACAAAACTTTCTGAAAGCTATTATACTCATAGTTACAGGTCAAAATCAGCCAAGGGAGGAAGTGCATAGGACAAAGACCAGGAGGCTTCCAAACACAGAAATTTCCAGTATCCTCTCCCTGAGGACTCAGAATGTATTACATGTGACAATACACAAGGAGTGTTGTCAATCAGAGAAGCTCACCCAAGCTTAGGTCTCCAGAGAAATGATCTTCTTTATTCCCTGCAAAATTAATAGATAAAAACCATTAAGGGAAATACATGTGACACTTTCATTAAAATAAGGAAGAAAACAATGATTCTGTAACAGCAATATTTAATTTTTGCTTATACACTTCTGACCATTGCTCTCAGACATGGAATATAAGCAAGATATTTAATTAGGGTCAAAAATTGGGAGAAGGGGGATGATCTAAGATGGAGGCATAGAGAGTAGTGGAAGCTAGTTAGTCCCCCTGGAACAACTAACAAAAAAACAGGAACAACTGGTAAAAAATCTGGAATAACTGCAGGGGGACAAATGTGACCACCCACTTATCATACACCAACCTGAATTGGGAGGAATGAGTGAGACCACAGCATAAAATCTGTAAGTAAAAACCACAGATCCAAGCTGGGAGACCCCTCCCCCATAGCCCAACCTGCAAAGCCTTGTGGTACTAGAGAGAAACTTTCTCCCAGCAAGCAAATATAGCTCAGTTGAGCTCCAACTGGGGTTTCAATTAGTGAGTGTGAACTGCTCACTATAAGCTACCAATCCCCAACAAGCAGATAGAGGCTTTGGGTGATGACTGACCTTCAAGAGCCAGAGCATCACCATGGATTAGCCCTAAGGGGATCTTCTGTCCATGTTTCAGCTCAGTGGAGAAAGCCTCAGCCATTTTCATTTCCCAGTGCTCTGACCCAGACAAGGGTGGAGATAGCACAGGCAGAGAGAGACCATTGAAATGCTAATGACCTCTCCCTAGGGGTTCTATCTTCTCTAAGAGGAAAGGGGTGAGGCCCAGCTCTACTACCCACCTTCCATTCAGAACCAGACCCCAGAGCCTGGGGGAAAACAGCTGCAGGCCACACCTCCTTACATCAGTCTGAAGCTACAGGCTGACAGGCACCACATGCTGGGCAGAAAAGCACAGTGACCTGAGGCATTCCAGGGTGTACCAATTTTCTAAGACACACCCTCAGGGAAACTGGATACTGAATATTTCTTTCTCTGGGATCTGAGCCCATTCTGGTCTGGGAAAACCTGATTGGGGTAACCAAGGAAACCATGCCTAGAAAACAGAAAACTACAATCTACACTAAGAAAAATGATATTGTGGCCCAGTCAAAGAAACAAACTTACACTTCACGTGAAATACAGGAATTGAAACAACTAATAATAAGTCAATTCAAAAAGTTTAGGGAAGATATGGCAAAAGAGATGAACCATGAAATGAAAACACTGGGCATACATAAAATAGAAATTGAAAGTTCAAAAAACCAACTGGCAGAATCTATGGAGATTGAAGGCACAACACAAGAGATGAAACACACAATGGAAACATACAACAGCAGATCTCAAGAGGCAGAAGAAAACACTCAGGAACTGGAGAACAAGGCACCTGAAAGCCTACACACAAAAGAACAGACAGAGAAAAGAATGGAAAAATATGAGCAATGTCTCCAGGAACTTAAGGACAAAATGAAAGGCAAGAATATACATGTCATTGGTATCCCAGAAGGAGAAGACAAGGGAAAAGGGACAGAAGCAATAATAGAGGAAATAATCAATGAAAATTTCCCATCTCTTATGAAAGACATAAAATTACAGATCCAAGAAGTGCAGCGTACCCCAAACAGAATAGATCTGAATAGGCCTACACCAAGACACTTAATAATCATATTATCAAACATAAAAGATACAGAGAATCTTGAAAGCAGTAAAGGAAAAGTGACCCATCACATACAAAGGAAGCTTGATAAGTCTATGGGTGGATTTTCTAAATAGAAACCCTGGAGGCAAGAAGGAAGCGGGGTGATATATTTAAGATACTGAAAGAGAAAACCCACCAACCAAGAATCATATATCTGGCAAAACTGTCCTTCAAATATGAGGGAGAGCTTAAAATATTCTCTGACAAACAGACAATGACAGAGTTTGTGAACAAGATACCTGCTCTACAGGAAACACTGCAAGGTGCATTACAGACAGAAAGGAAAAGACAGGAATGAGGGGTTTGGAACACAATTTTGGGAGATAGTAGCACAGCAATGTAAGTACACTGAACAAAGATGACTGTGAATATGGTTGAAAGAGGAAGGTTGGGGCCATATGGGACATGAGAACAAAAGACGAACTATAAAGACTGGGACTGTGTAACTCAGGACTGTGTAACTATAAAGACTGGGACTGTGTAACTAGAGTGCTCAATGATTGTAATAAAAGTACAAATATGTTTTTACATGTGGTAGAAAAAATGAATGTCAACATTGCAAGGTGTTAAAAATAGAGTGGGATTGGGGGGAAATACAAACAATGCAAACTAGAGACTATAATTAAGAGAAACATTGTATTATGCTTCCTTTAATATAACAAAGACAATATACCAAAGCTAAATGCATATGGGGGTGGTGGGGAATAGGAGAAGCGTATGGGACTCCTAGTATTCATGATGTTGTCTGACTCTTTATTCTACTTCAGGTTAATGATATCTTTCCTTTTGTCACTTTCTAGCTATCAAGTTTTGGGTTTTTGTTTTTCTCTCTTTCTCTCTTTTTATTTTTCTTTTGTCTCTCTGCCTTCTTTGACTCTTCCTTCATCTTTGTGGAAGAAATGGAGATGTCCTTATATAAATATTGGCAATAGTGCTGAATACATAAATATGTGACTATACGGGGAACCAGCGATTGTTTACTTAGGACAGAATGTATGATGCGTGAACGAAACTGTCTTTAAAAGAAATGGGTTGATGAAGAAAACTTGAGGGCACTATAATGAGTGAAATGAGACAGACATATAAAGGCAAATATTTCAGGGTCTCACTGATATGAACTAATTATAATATATAAACTCATAGACATGAAATATAAGTTACCAGGATATAGAAGGGGGCTAAATAATGGGGAGTGGTGGCTTATTATGGGCAGAATGTTCAACTAGGGTGAACTTAAATATTTGGAAATGGACAGGGGTGATGGTAGCATGTAATGAGAATAACTAACAGTGCTGAAGGTTGTGTGAAGGTGGTGGAAAGGGCAAGCTCAGAGTCATGCATGTCACCAGAAGGAAAGTTGGAGGTTAAAAGATGGGAATGCATAAAAACAGTGAATCTTATGGTGGACAATGTCTGTGATTAACTGTACAAATATTAGAAATCTCTCTTATGAACTAGAACAAATGTATGACACTATAACTAGAAGTTAATAGTAGAGACACATATAGGGAAAAATATATACCGTTTGCAAACTATATAGTACAGTTAGTAGTATTTTACCATTCTTTCATCAACAGTAACAAATGTACTATACCAAAACTATGAATCAGTAATGGAGGGGGGCATGGTTAGGGGTATGGGAGGATCTGAGTTTCCACTTTTTTGTCTTTATTTCTTTTCAGGAGTAATGAAAATGTTCTAAAAATTGAAAAAATTAATTATGTTGATGGATGCACAGCTGTATGATGGTACCATGGGCAATTGATTGTACACTTTGGATCTTTGATAGTTGTATGATATGGGAACAATCTCAATAAAAAATATATATATATATATATAAAAAAATGGGGGGGAGGAGGGATGGACTTCATAAACACAGTCCTTGACTGATACCTAAAAAATACAAAATGAATAAATAAACTGAACTTCATAAGGGATTTTACCATAACATGAAGCCTAGGTGTTAGCTTCTTGTCAAGTGTAACATTTACAACACTAAAATTTGGGGGTGGTTATGTGAGACTTGGTTTATATATCTTATCATATATCCTTCAAAAGCTCTATGAATTTTTATTACCCCTTGTGCCATTTTGAATGTATTATGTCCCCCAAACGCCATTATTTTTGATGTAAACTTGTGTGGGCAGACGTTATCAGTATTGATTAGATTGTAATTCTTTGAGTTTTTCTTTGGAATGTGCCCCACCCAGCTGTGGGTGATGACTCTGACTGGATAATTTCCATGGAGGTGTTGCTCTGAGTATTCGGGGTGGGTCTAAGTTGATCAGTGGAGCCATATAAATGAGCTGACATAACAGAAGGAAGTCAGTGCAGTTGTGAGTGATGTTTAAGGAGGAGCTACAGCCAAAGGGGACACTTTGAAGAAAGCACAGGAGCTGCAGATGAGAGACAGTTTGAAGATGGCCGTTGAAAGTGGACTCTTGCTCTGGAGAAGCTGAGAGAGGACAAATACCCCAAGTGCAACTGAGAGTGACATTTTTTGAGGAACTGCAGACTAGAGAGGAATGTCCTGGGAGAAAGCCATTTTGAAAGCAGAACTTTGGAGCAGACGCCAGCCACATGCCTTCGCAGCTAACATAAAACCTCTGTTTGGCCATCCTCCAGTGAAGGTACCCGATTGCTGATATATTACCTTGGACACTTTATGGCCTTAAGACTGTAACTGTGTAACCACATAAACCCCCTTTTATAAAAGCCAATCCATTTCTGGTGTTTTGCATTCCTGCAGCATTAGCAAACTAGAACACTACTATATAAAATATCACATTTTGGTAAATGGCAGATTTCAGATATAACATGGAGCTCTCTTATTATTCCCACTTCAATAATGTGATCTTAAAAGAATTGGAGAATTTGCCTTCTGCATATAAAAAATTAAATAAATGAATGCCTGAGTTAATGAATTAAAGATAAAGAGAAAAACTGACCGTTCATGACAATTCTTGGTAAGGTAAACTTTGATATTATCTATATGGAATGTATAAAGAGGCTTGATATTAACACTCACAGAGAAAATAATAAATGCGATAGATTTTATCAAAGACAAACAGCAAAAGAGACATTTCATCGATATGTTACTGTCCCAACAGAAAACATGTTTCTTTCAGGGGTCACATTCAAAATATTTTACTACATGTGGGTCATGGATACTGACAAATGACAACAGATGGTGGCAACAAACTAGAGCAGAGTTTTGGAACTCTTACCAGGCCAAGTTGAGGGGATCTCTAAGGGTCCATGGGGAGGGACCAAGCTGGCTGGGGTTTGGGAAGAAGGGGCACTGATAAAGCCAAGCTGGTTATTGACCCTTACAATAGGGTACTCCAGTTTTTCTTGAACTTTAATGCTCCCTTGTCCAACAAGAATATTAGAAAATTGCTCAAGGTGCTCTCTTAGGATCCAAAAAGAACCTGATGTAAACTTGACATAGAGAATTAGGTATTCTGAATCAATGTAAATTGTCCATTTGCCCACTCTCTCTAGGAAAAATAGTCACCTATATAGAAACAGTCCAAACTCCCTCCTAGGATTGTAAAAGTATCTGACATAGTCAGTTAGAGGGTAGGTTTCTAAGTATTTTATGTAATACAATATAGCTAAGTGAATTAATTTACATAGTAGACTTGGAAATTTTGTATTATTAATATGTAATTTTGCACATGAAATGTTCAACCTATTTTTAAGAGGATTATAAAATTTTCCATATTTAATTATTGTAAGGTTATGTTCCTTTATTTGAAGATGGAGTCAATTTAATTCATTCTTGCCAGCAAGTTATAAAAATAGATCCACAATTATCTAAGATGGTTTAAACTAATATTCTTCAGAACTTGTTCTCCTTACAGGCAGAGTTGAACAGGATACTTCAAGAGAGTAAATTTTCTTATCATTATTAACTATGGTTCCCAAACCCCCCAAAATCAGCACTAAAGATAATTATTTTAAATTTGCAGGAAAGAGAACAATAATGAAGAGATAGTGTAAAGAATATTTAACAATTTTTGGATAGATATTTAGCCTTAGCACAGAATTCATTGAACTTATTAAAAGTATCTGATCTCAAGTCTTAGTATATTGGTGGAAAATTGTATTTTTCCTCTTAAATTATAAAAAAATTGGAATTAAATATATGAATATAATTTTTGAGTAAATGTCCTTTTTAACCAGTTTTTAATCACATAGAAGTAAATTTATTTCATTCAGATTATCTAAAATTATAATTTTATGGTCAAATTATTTATGTACTTAAATAATTTTAATTATTTATTTATCATATAGATTGCTATGATTTCAAATCCTGTAATAAAAACATGCTGATTTAAAAATGAAAATATTTAATATTATTTGAGTATTATTAATTTATATTTGCTCCTTAACACTTCTATATTAGCGTAGTTTATTTCCTTTATGAAAAGTCTATAGCCCTGCCCCTCAATATCCCTCCCACTTTCTAATTTGTGAATATATTTATATTAGGGAAATTTAACCATATAAATTTGTATTTATTACAGATATATCAGCTCTTATTTTTTTAAATATTGCTTTGTGTTTTCCATTTGCTATTCTTTTGCCCTCCCCTTATTTTTTAACATTCCTATGTTTAGGCATACTTACTTTTCCCCTGCTCTTTTAGATTTTCTAGAAGTTTAGAAATTGTGCATCCTACTTCTATCTTTAAATTTCAGTAACATATTTAAACACATTTTTTCTATCACCATTCAAATTTTACCTTTAACCACAAACTCTAGCCTCAAAATGAAAGAAAGTATTATGCTACCTCCCACATCATGTTCCAAATGGCAACCACAATGTTTTGTTTAATGTGGGAATAAAGTACACTCACACTCATTTTCTATGGGGACATACAAACACACACACATTTTAAAATTTGCCCATAATTTTTTGAGTCATTTTAAGCAACTTCCTACAGTTTCATAAATATTTTGTTTTGCTTTGTTTTCTTTCTTTTCCCCTCCTCACACTTGCAATACCCAATTCTTCCTCATTCTTGAAGTTATTTGCGGTTTTTGGTTGGAGCTTATTCATAATTACGCCTTTCATAAAGAGTGCATGGTAAGCTTTCTGAAACTTTAATATTTAAAGTTATCTTGTTCTCTTAAATACTGGTTTGGGGAAGTATTGCTTTTATGTACAAATTAGACTCCCAACAATTTTGAACTCTGTTCCTTTTTTAAAGTAGTACCCAGTGTGGCTAGTGTGCAATGTATTGACAGTGAAATTCTTATTCCTTTGTAGATAAACTGTTGCCTTCTTTCTTCCTTTTTTTCTGGATGCCTGAAATTTCACAAGTACATAATTATGTACAGGTCTTGTTTCATTTCTCCTGTTAAGTTGTGGTAGATTAAATCACATACCCTGCAAAAGCATGGCACGTTCTAACCCCTAGTTCTGTGGCATGAACTAATTTGTAAATAAGATCTTTGAAGATATTAAGGCCAAACTGAATCTGGGTGTTCCTTATTTAAGTACAACTGAGGTTTTCATACACAGAGAAACTTTGGGTGTAGTCACTCAGTAGAAGCCAAAGGAGTGGGAAACTGAGATGTCAAGGAATAAAAAGATTGTTGGCAAGCCAACACCTAAATGCTATAGACTCCAGAAGAAAGCAAGTCCTGCTGAAACCTTGATTTTGGACTTCTAGTTTCCAAACCACAAGCAGGTATGTCCCTGTTCTTTACAACAACCAGTCTGCGGTATTTGTCATAGCAGCTCTGGCAAACTAAGACAAATTTATCCTCTTTTCCTCTTTCCTCTTCTCCCATGAATTTTTTTTGAAAAGCTACATGACATTTTTTTTAATTGAGATTTTTTACATACAATAGTTATCCAAAGATCCAAAATGTACATTCAATTGCCCACATCTGTGCATCCATCAGCACAATTAATTTTTTCAATGTTTAGAACATTTTTATCATACATCTGTGCATCCATCACCACAATTAATTTTTTTTAATTTTTAGAACATTTTCATTACTCCACAAAAGAAATAAAGACAGAAAAAGGAAACTAAAATCCTCCCATACCCCTAACCACAAGCCCCCATCCAATATTGATTCATTATATTGGTATATACATTTGTTATTGCTGAAAGAATGCTAAAATACTACTAATGTAATATATAGTTTGCAATAGGTGTATTTTTTCCTATACACCCCTCTATTATTAACTTCTAGTTATAGTGTCATACATTTGTTCTAGTTCATGAGAGAGATTTCTAATATTTGTATAGTTAATCACAGACATTGCCCACCACAAGATTCACTGTTTTATACATTCCCATCTTTTAACCTCCAACTTTACTTCTGGTGACATATGTGACTCTGAACTTACCCTTTCGACCACATTCACACACCATTCAGCACTGTTAGGTATTCTCAGTATGTGCTACCATCACCTCTGCCCATTTCTAAATGTTCAAGTTCACACTAGTTGAACATTCTGTTCATAATAAGCAACCACTCCCCATTATTTAGTCTCCTTCTATATCCTGGTAACTTATATTTCATGTCTATGAGTTTACTTATTATAATTAGTTCATATCAGTGAGACCATACAATATTTGCCTTTATATGTCTGTCTTATTTCACTCAATATAGTGTCCTCAAGTTTTCCTCATCAACCCATTTTTTTAAAGATGGATTTGTTCACACACCATACATTCCATCCTAAGTAAACAATTGATGATTCCCTGTATAGTCATGTATTTATGTATTCACCACCACCACCTCTATTTTTATAAGGACATCTCCATTTCTCCCACAAAGAAGGAAGTGTCAAAGAAGGTAGAGAGACAAAAGAAAAAGAAAAACCAAAGAGAGAGAGAAAAAATTACAGCTAGGAAGCAAAAAAAGGAAATAGCATTAAACTAAAGTAGAATAAAGAGTCAAAGAGCATCACAAATGCCAACTGTCCCATACCTTCCCCTATGTCCCCCCCATATGCATTTAGCTTTATTATATTGCCTTTGTTACACTAAAGGAAGCATAATACAGTGTTTCTGTTAATTATAGTCTCTAGTTTGCATTGATTATATTCCCCCCCCAATCCCACCCTATTTTTATCAACTTGCAATGTTGACATTCATTTGTTCTACCTCATGAAAAACATATTTGTGCCTTTTATCACAATTATTGAGCACCCTAGGTTTCGTTGAGTTGTACAGTCCCGGTCTTTATCTTTCCTGTTTCCTTCTGCTGTCCCACATGCTCCTAACCTTCCTCTTTCAACCATACTCACAGTCAGCTTTGTTCAGTGTACTTACATTGCTGTGCTACTATCTCCCAAAATTGTGTTCCAAACCTCTCACTCTTGTCTTTTCCTTTCTGTCTGTAGTGCTCCCTTTAGTATTTCCTATAGAGCAGGTATCTTGTTCACAAACTCTGTCATTGTTTGTCAGAGAATATTTTAAGCTCTCCCTCATATTTGACGGGCAGTTTTGCCAGATATAGGATTCTTGGTTGGTGGTTTATCTGTTTCAGTATCTTAAATATATCACACCAATTCCTTCTTGCCTCCATGGTTTCTGTTAAGAAATCTGCACATAGTCTTATCATGCTTCCTTTGTATGTGATGGGTTGCTTTTCTCTTGCTGTTTTCAGGATTCTCTCTGTATCTTTGACATTTGATAATCTGACTATTAAGGGTCTTGGCATAGGCCTATTCAGATCTATTCTGTTTAGGGTATGTTGTGCTTCCTGAATCTGTAATTTTATGTCTTTCATAAGAGATGGGAAATTTTCATTGATTATTTCCTCTCTTATTGCTTCTGCCCCTTTTCCCTTTTCTTCTCCTTCTGGAATACCCATTAAATGAAATGCATTTTGTGTTGTCATTGAATTCCCAGAGATGTTACTCATATTTTTCCATTCTTGTCTTCATCTATTCTTTTGTATGTAGGCTTTCAGGCATCTTGTTCTCTAGTTCCTGAGTGTTTTCTTCTGCCTCTTGAGATCTGCTGTTTTATGTCTCCATTGTGTCTTTCATCTCTTGTGTTGTGCCTTTCATTTCCATAGATTTTACCAGTTGTTTTTTCAAACTTTTGATTTCTGCCTTATGTATGCCCAGTGTTTTCATTATATGCTTCATCTCTGTTGCCATATCTTCCTTAAACTTTTTGAATTGATTAATCATTACTTGTTTAAATTCCTGTTTCTCAGTTGAAGTGTAAGTTTGTTTCTTTGCCTGGGCCATAACTTCATTTTTCTTAGTTTAGGTTTTTGTTCTCTGTTGTCTAGTCATCTGGTTTCCTTGGTTACCCCAATCAGGTTTTCCCAGACTAGAATGGGCTTAGGTCTCAGAAAGAGACAATAATTTCAGGTTTCCCTGAGGGTGTGTCTTAGAACATTCATACTCCCTATGAATCCTCCAGTCACTGTGCTTTTCTGCCCAGCAGGTGACACCTGTCAGCCTGTAACTCCAGACTGGTGTAAGGAGGTGTGGCCCATGGCTGCTTTCCCCCAGGCTCTGGGGTCTGGTTCTGAATAGAAGGCAGGTGGTAGAGCTTGGCACCTCCTCTTCCCTCTTAGGGAAGATACACCCCCTAGGAAGATACCACTGGCCTTTGAATAGTCTCTCTGACTCTGCTATCTCCATCCTTGTCTGTGTCAGAGTGCTGGGAACTGAAAATGGCTGAGGCTTTCTCCAGTGAGCCACAAAAGAGACAGAAAGCCTCCCTTCAGGGCCAGTCCACAGCCACCTCACTTTCACCCATAGGCCAGAGATAGCACCTGGTCCTCTGGGCTCCTCCCTCCTAGAGAGGTCCTCTGGTTCTCCAAGGTCTGTTGTCACCAAAAGCATCTGTCTGGTTGTTGGAGATTCATAGCTTGTATTGAGCAGTCAACATTTGTTAATTAAAACCTCAGTTCAAGCAGGGCTGAGGTATTTTCAGCTGTTCAGAGAGTGCTGCTCTCCATCACAGTGAGGTGTAACTGTTTGGGCTGCCATGGGGGACCGGCACTAATACATTGTTCATGATGTAAAATTTAGTACAGTTTTTTGCAGATAAGTGTATTCATAAACATTAAAAATTTTTTTTTTCTGTATTAGAGCCCTATTACTGCTATAACAAATTACTAAAATATTAAGGGTATGACACAATGAAAAGTTATTGTCTTAAGTTTCTGGAGGTTAGAAGACCAAAATCAGTCTTAAGAGATTAAAACTAAGGTTTTAGTAGTGCTGGTTCCTTCTGGAGGCTTCAGGAAAGAATCCATTCCTTGCCTCTTCCAGCTTCTTAGAGGCTGCCAACATTCCTTGGCTCCTGGACACATTGCTCCAATCTCTGCTTCCTCATATAAGGATCCTAGTGATTACGTTTAGGGACTATTCAGATACTCCAAGGTAATCACACCATCTCAAGATTCTTAATTTAATCATTTCTGCAAAGTCTCTTTTGCTAAATAAGGTAATATTCACAGGTTCTGGAGATTAGGATGTAGACATCTTTGGAGGGAGGTCCTTATACAGTTTATCACATATCCTTCAATTCTTCAATTAAATATCCAGGAATATTTTATTAATGAGAAAATCTAAATGTTTTAGTTTCCTAGGCTGCTGGAAGCAGGTACCATGAAACAGAATGGCTTAAGCAATGGGAATTTATTAGCTTACAGTTTAAGGCTGAGAAAATATCCAAAACAAGGCATCATCAAGGTGATGTTCTTTTCCCAAAGACTGGTTTCTGGCAATCCTTTTTCCTCTGTCACATGGCAAGGCACATGGCATTGTCTGCTGGTCTCTCCCTTCTATTGTGGGTTTCATTGCGTTTAGCTTCTTGCGTCCATGGCTTTCTCTCTGTCTGAATTTCATTGTGTTTATAAAGGACTCCAGTAATAGAAGTACTGATTGAGGTGGGCCACACCTTAACTGAAGTAGCTTTATCAGAAGATCTTACTTAAAATGTGTCCACACCCACAGGAATGGGTTAGATTTAAGAATATATTTTTCTGGGGGTACATACAGCTTCAAACCATCACTTTAGATAAGGATTCAATTGCAGCATTATTTATTAGTAAATAATTAAAGATTATTAGTAAATAACTGAAGACAATGGAATCAATAACCAATGAAGGAATATATATATATGTATAGAATGGAATATTTCAGTATCCCTGTGTACTTTGGACAGATTGTTTTATATCGACTCAATTTTTCTGGGGAAGATGTGTGTATTTATATGTACCTGTGTACATAGAAAACTGAAGAAATATAAATGTCAAACTACTAAAGCTAATTACCTCTAGAGGACCAAATTGGAAGTGGAGGGGGTAGAAAGGAATTTTGAGTTTAGAGACTTTCACTTTTGAATCTATACTGCAATGCTGGATTTCTAAAATTACATATGTGTTTATGTTATAATAAATATTGTCATCAGCTTTCTGTGGAAACACATGCAACAATACCAGATACTACCAGCAACACTGTGCCTATAATTTTCTTATTTAGTATGGAGTGGAATGGTCTTTAAAATTTTTTCCAGTACCTATTCTAAAAGAACAAAACCAAACAAACCACATCATTTTTTCTAAGTGGTTTAAAAACCTGGCTCAATTTCCTATCATGTTCTACAATAATTGGTACCTGATATTGTGTCATACTATCAAAAGAGGAGAGCATTTATATGTATATACATACTGCTTTTCATTTTCAAAAGGCTATAAAATAAAAGCCCAGGGAATAGAGTGCTGTGTAGTGTGTCATCTTATAGGTTTTGATGGTTCTGAAGTCATTGGTACATAATAAGAAATGTCAATTCAATAACAGTCTCAGGTGCAATCCTGCCCTTGCCATATGTTTTCAATTTCCACCAAGTATTTATCAAAGTTCTTGACAGGCAGCACTAATCTAATTACAGTGATATGTTTTGGAATCAGATGGCCAATCCTTCAGAATAGCATCAAGCCCATTCGGCAACTTTGTTTGGACATCCCTTCCTCTGGGGTAATAACACTGTCCCAACACACACAGCTTGGAAATCAGAAAGCTGGCTGGATTTCAGATTTCACTAATCTCTTCAGTAGGAATTTAATGTCCATTTTGGTAGACACAACTAGCATAACTATATGCAGTGACATTGGGCCATACCCTGGGTTATGGGAGAAGCTGAGACAAAGAATAGTAACTGAGCACAGTCATCAGGTATTATGTCTTGGGATTTAGGGAATCAATGGCTGAAAATTGTAGCTAGGACTTTGAGGTCTAAAGTTAAAAAAAAAAACACCTATCTGTCTATCTATCTATCTATCCATCTAGTTGTCATAATTTTTTTAAAAAATTCAGTTTTATTGAGATATGTTCAGATATCATACAAACATTCATGGTGTACAATCACAGCACCATCATACAGTTGTGCATTCATCACCCCGATCTATCTCTGAACTTTTCCCTTATACCAGAAAGAATCAGAACAAGAATAAAAAATAAAAGTAAAAAAGAACACCCAACCCCCTCATCCCACCCTATTTTTCATTTGGGTTTTGTCCCCGTTTTTCTACTCAGCCATCCACACACAGGATAAAAGGAGTGCAATTCACATGGTTTTCACAATCACACTGTCACCCCCTGTAATCTACATTGTTATACAATCGTCTTCAAGAGTCAAGGCTACTAGGTTGGAGCTTGGCAGCTTCAGGCATTCACCCCTAGCTATTCCAACACACTAAAACCCCCCAAAATGTTATCTATATAATGCACAAGAATGTCCATCAGAGTGACCTCTAGACTCCATCTGAAATCTCTCAGCCACTGAAGCTCTACTTCACCTCATTTTGCATCCCCCTTTTGGTCAAGAAGATGTTCTCAATCCCATGATGCTGGGTCCATATTCATCCCTGGGAGTCATATCCTGTGCTGCCAGGGAGATCCACACCCCTGGGAATCAGGTCCCAAGCAGGGGGGAGGACAGCGAGATCACCTGCCATGGTGGCTCAGTTAGAGAGAGAGAGAGAGGGCCACATCTCAGGGTGAGACTCTTAGGCACAATTATAAGCAGGGTTACCCTCTCCTTGCAGCAACCAGATTCATAGGGGCCAGCCCCAAGACAGAGGGCTCAGCATGTCAAGCCATCAGTCCCCAGTGTTTGTGAGAACATCAGCAACAATCTAGGTGAGGAAGTCCAACACATCCGCATCCTCCCCCAACTCCTTAGGGGGCCCCTGAATATATATTTTTATTCTCCACCTAGATTACTTTGGGATGTGTTGCTATTTCACTGTAACCTATACAGACCTACCATATCTCACATCCTATTCAAAGTTCCATGTAATTGTGGTATTTGAACAAACCGACTGTAGAGTTATACTGTTTAGAAAATATAGATCCTGCACCAAATAGACATCTCTTCCCTTGGTCTCACATGGAAGTTGAAGTTTTAAAACACAGTCAGATTTGACCTTTACCCTTTGGCCTGGTTTGCCCTAGTCTTAACCAGATCTGCTTCATTGATATCACTAACTGAAGTCTTGGCTCTTTTTCAGCTTTTTTTTAACAGTTGCTGTATGCATTAATACTGACATTCATATCTGCCAAGCTCTAGCTCTGAGTTTCAGGTGTCACACAGATACCCAATGTTCCAAAGACCAATCAGATTGTACACCAAGGGATCAACATCTCAGAGTTTGGAGATAGCCGTTACAATTCAGGAATAGATTTGACTGCTGTAAGAGCTTACAATCTAGGGACCATTACAATAATCATTTCCCTGTTAGGCTGTGCTCTAAGATTCAATTCTGAGTTTACACACTGTAGTTAGTCCATATCGGTGAGGCATTATAGTGTTTGCCTTTGTTTCTGGTGTACTTCACTCAAAATGCTGTCTACAAGATCCATTCACCTCCTTGTGTGTCTCACAACTTCACTCCTCCTTGTAGTTGCTCAATATTCCATTGCATGCTTACACCACAGTTCACTTTTCTGTTCCTCAATCAGTGTACCCTTAGCCCACCTCCACCCACTGCAAATCATGAATACTGTCTCCATAAACACCAATGTGCAAACATCCATTCATGTCTCTGCTTTCAGATCTTCCAAGTACATACCCCATAATGAGGTTGCAGGACCTTATGGCTCCCACATACTTAGCTTCTAGTGGAACCACCACAGTGACCTCCAGCAATGCTACACCATTCTACCTCCTCATCAACAGTAAATAGGTACATCCCTCTCTCCATGTTTTCTCCAGCACTTTTACCCCTATTTATATTTTTTCCTACAATTCTATAGACATATATTCATATACCATACAATTATCCACAGTGTTCAATCAGTTGTTCACAGTATCATCATATAGTTGTACATTTATCACCACAGTCAGCACTTGAACATGTTGATTACTATGAAAAAGTGTTTTTTTGGTGAATAAAAAAAAAGATAATAATAAAAAGAAAAATAAAATGTTATACAATACAATATATTAGCAAGGACAGAAAACACCACCACTACCAAGAATCCCATATCCCTCCTTATATCCCCTTCTCATACATATTTAACTTTGGTATATTGTGGTTGGCATAGTTTTGATTCATATCCCTGTTTTTAAATTATTATGGAGGATCAAGAATGTGTATTTGCATGTTGTGTTATGAGAAATATGTTCATGTTTTTCATGAAAATATGGGATGTCAGCTAGGATTACACTAACCATATTTTCCTTCATGTGCCAATTTACCTGCGTGCATACTAACTCACATTTACCACATCACCACTGAAATACATTTGTAAATTCACATGATCATGTTATCTAAAATTTAGACAGTGTAACTTTTCAGTAAGTAATTTGAGGATGCTTTGAACCCAGGATTATCTTTCTAGGAAAATAAGACCAACAGCAAACTGTTAATAATTCCTTACTATTCTCTGTATCTATACCATTCTGTAATATGATTTTGCAGGTTTCACTTCAAGAAGTGGAGTGTATTTTCCTACCCCTTAGATCTGGCTGGTATGCTGAATTGCTTTTGTCAGTAGAATTTAGCCAAGGTGACAGTGTGCTAATTCTCAGCTTAGCCCTTTGAGAAGCCAATGAATTTATGCTCACTGCCTGGGACTCAGGCCATGCAAAGGGAACAAACCCATGCTAGTCTGCTGGGGAAAAATAAACCATTTGGGGGACAGCCTCCATGCATCAGGAAACTTCCAGGCAACCACCAAAAGCAGTCCCCTAACTGACCTGTAGCTCACCCTGGACAAATGAGGAAGTCCAGGTTAGAGCAGGAGAATCATTTAGCCAGGATCAGACTAAGTTGTCAACCTGTGGAATCAGCAAATAACTAAGGGTAATGGTTTAAATAACTAAACATTGGGATATTTTGTCACACAGTTATAAATTAACAATGGTAGACCTTGTAATGTTGGAATTACATGGAAATATGAGAATGAAAGAATGTTAAAAGCACATTTTGCATCACATAATCTTAAGATACTACATATATTTTAATGTTATGTCTCTGGCCATGTTACAAACTTATATATGAAGTCTGTCTTACATTGTGCTAAAGATTTAATTGAAAACTTGGAAAGTTTATAGCAAACTCTTTTCTTTTAGAGATTCTAATTTTTTTTTTTTTTTTTTTTTTTTTTTTTGCCACATAGAACACATTATGTTTTTCCCTGGATATAGTTTTTATTTGATTTATGGTTATATTTTATACAGAGTAATTACTAGGATTTAATTTCAATTTCTTATATATTTAGAATACTTACTTAATAATAAATATCAAAAATATGCATAATGTAATATAGGTAATTTAGTATATGAATGAATGGATGGATAGAGACTATAATGATCCATTTTTAGATGCTAAAAATATATAAATAATAAGATGATATAATAGTCAGACCTCTGTTACAGCTGCCAAGGATCACATACCCTAATATCCATGCTCCTATATGATCCCCTCCTCTTGAATGTGGGCTAAGCTTAATGACTTCTAACCAATAGAATATGGCAAAGGTAATGGGAATTCACTCCAGTGATTATTTTGTTAAGCATTATCACTTCAACAATTGTGTGATAGAAGATTGAATTTTGCCAGCAGATTCTCTCCACTTATTCTTGGCTTGTATGCCTTCTTGAAGCAAGCTGCTATGTTAGAGAGTCTCAAACAGCAAGGAATGGAGGGCAACCTCCAGCAAACAAACAGCAATGAAAAGAAGTTCTTAGTCCAATGACTAATGAGGAAATGAGTCTTGCCCACAATCCCAAAAACTTGAAGGGGGGTCCTTCCCCAGTGCTTTCCCAAAGCTTTCAGCAGAGATACTAGCCAAGGAAACCCAAGGTTTTCCAGAAGCCATACCACAACATTAGACACCGAGAGAAAGTAAACCTTGCCAATATCCTGATTTGGGATTTATTCTAGCCTCAAAACCATGATCCAATGAATTCCTATTGTTAAACCAAAACCAGTTTGTGGTATTTATGATAGCAGCTCTGGAATACTAAGATACCTGGAAAAATAAATTTTCTTTCTTGCCAAGAAATAATAGAGAAAACAGAAAAGAATTTTCAAAGTGAAGAAAGACATGGGTGGAGAGGGTGGATAGTGAAGGGGAGAGCTTGGTCTGAGGCATGAAACATACAAACTTATCAAGCACATGGAAAACAATTAATGCCCTGACCTTTAATTTCCTTGAGCTTCTCATTTTCAGTGGTCTTTTTTCTGCACTCTTCCATAATCAGCCAGTCTCCCAGTCATATTTTGTGGAAATATCCAATATTCAGAACAACTGTAATTCTTCTCTGCACAAAGCGTCTCAATCAAAGTATTTTTCTCAATTACTGCTAACAGAAGCAGCAACTCACTTTCATTGTCAACTGAACTGGTTTCTAATCCATATAGGCTCCCATTTGCTTAATTTTCTTTGTTACATTATCTGGTGCATCATTTATTACAGTTCTTGTCAATATTTTAAATTCTCTCTCCTTTGACTATTTTCTAAAACTATCAGATCACACTGGCAGGACCATAACTATCTGCTTTTCCATTCCTAGATCTGAGCAGATGAGTGATGAGTGCTGGCAAGCCACACACCAAAGCAGATTGTTTCCACTAAAAAAAAAAAAAAAAAAAAAAAAAAAAAAAAAACCACTCAGCTAGCCTGCAATATGCCCAGGTTAACTCACCCTCCTATTCAGTGCAATGACTATTTTTACATTTTTCCAACAATACTCAAAATTGCAATCTACATAACTCTTCAAAAATTTTTTAGCAAATGCCTTTAAATCATACTCCCTAGAGAAGCTAGAAGCCATCAGGAGATTACTACCAATATAAAAATCTGCCATTTTATCAGAGTTCTCTAGAGAAATAACCAATGGGATACACAGTATATATGTATATGTATATATAAAGACATTTATTATAAGGAATTGGTTCACATGGTTGTGGGGACAGGCAAATGCTAATTCCATATGGCAGGCTATAGGCTGAAAATTCCAGTAAAGGTCATGCTGAAGTCTTGAGTCCAAATTCTTTAGAGGAAGATGGCAGGCTAGGAATTTCAATTAGTGTTGATGTTGAAGTCTCAAGGCAGAAATTTTTCTGACCTCTGGAATTCTCGATTCTTGCTGTTAAGACCTGCAACTGATTGGATGAGGCACACCCACATTGTGGTTTACTTAAGGTCAACTGTTTGTAGATGCTAATTGCATTGATGAAACATCTCCACAGTAATAACTAGACCAGTATTTGACCAAACAACAGGACATTATACCTAGTTTAGTTGACACTTAAAATTAACCGTCACAGGCATTATGCTTATATCTTTTGATTTTATGCTATTTGAAGAGCTGTTCTTTTCTTTCTAAGGACAATCCCTACTCTGCCTTCTTAGGAACAACATGTTATTTATCAGTGATTTTTTTAATCACAACTATAGAGTTGGCATCTCTAAGGTAGTCTTCATCTGGCTATTCAAATATTCCAGACCTCTGCCTCAAGCCCACATCTACTTAACACCTATTTCTTTTCTTCTTCCATATATCCTCTTGGAGGCTACACAATTTTTCAAAATATACATGTGAAAAACCAAACTCAGTCCTCCCTTACAAATTGCTTCTCTTTGAAAACTTCTGATCTTGGTTAATGGTAACAGTATTGATCCCGTTTTATAATGTGGAACACTATTATTCAAACTTGACACAGTGCTTCCCTATTCCCTCTGTTCTAAAGAATTTAACCTTTCCCACAAATAGGTCTGGCAATTGTCCTTGGCTCTTGGAAGATAGTCTCTAAGCCCTTGGAAATTTATCTCTGATAGAAATGTCTTATTTTCCTGGAGATCTTGTGTCACTGGATAGTCTAATAATATGATTTAGGATGGGAGCTGGCCATAACAGAAAGATGAAAAATGTGATTTTGGATGGGGACTTTGGGTTACATATCAGTCAACCTCTAGAGTTGCTGGAGACTGAGATCAGCTAGGTAGGCAACTAATCATGCATGTTAACATGGTGGAGCTCCAGGAAAACCTCTCTTTTCCCGGTTTGGCAATAGTCCACATGTATTGTCACACGCAGATGCTGAAAAAGTAATGATGTCCTTGAGTCCACAGGAAAAGACAACAGAAGCTCCACATTTGGTACTTTGCAAGGACTCTGTTATGTGTGCTTCTTTCCTTGGCTGATTTAAAACTGTATCCTTTCCCTATAATTAACCTTACTCATGAATAAATCAACTTTCAGGGAGTTCAGTGTGTCCTTCTATCAAATTATCAAAACTGAGGATGGTTTTAAGAACTCTCCAAATTTGCAATCAGTGCCAAAATTGAGAATAGTCTTGTGTGGAATGTGTTTCCTCAGACTTCATAGTTTCCATAATTCTTGCACCCTGAATTTATTTTAAAATTATGTTCCATCTTTTCTATTTCTCTGACCCATGACTGGTTCAAAACAACACTTTTTTTTTTTTTTTTTTTTTTTTTTTTAATTTTGGACTGTTAAAATCATGTCTTAGTTTGTCAGGGTTGCTATGACTATGACAAATATCAAACTCTGATTGGCTTAAGCAACAGGCAATATTATCTCTTGGTTTTGGAGGCTAGAAGTCTAAAATCAAGATATCAGCAAGCCATTCTTTCTCCCAGACTCTAGTGTTCTGGTGCTGATTTGCCACATTCTTTGGGATTCCTAAGCTTGCATATCTGCCTCTGTTGCAAAGCTTTGCCTTATGGCTTCTACTCCTGCTCTGTCATCTGTATGTCTGTCTAGATTTCTTCTCTTTTCAAGGACTAAAGCTATATGGATTGAGGCCCACTTTGATTCAATTTGACCTCACTTAAATAGGATCATTGGAGAGCCAATTCACAAATGAGTCCACACCTTACTTAATAATAACTTCTACAGAGGTTCTATTTAAATATGGGTTCAAACATACAGGAAAGCAGATTAAGACATGAGTATGTCTTTTGTGTGGCACATGATTCTATCTCCAAAAAACAACCTCCAAACAATTTTTGACATATTTTCTGAACCATCATAAGTCTTTTCTCCATAATATCATAGGTATTATCTTTTCAAAACAAAACTTGTATTGATTTTTTAAACTCTACCCATTCTTTTTTCCACCTAATCCTTACTTCACCACTCTTCCCTAGGGTAAGTTCTGGCTAGTTCATGGTTGAGAAAAATGGGTGTGTTCATTTGCACATATTTGGTCTTTTTGGCAAATATCCAACAGACTGTAAAATCCAGAAGGTAGGAATCTTGTCTGTGTTTTTTTCAGGGCAATATCTCCTATACCTAATAAAGTATCCTGCACAGAAATAATTACTTAATAGATATTCCTTAATAACTATAATTCTTACAATAAATATTGAATCAGTACTATGATTAAAAAAAAGTCCGAAATAGTTTCTGCTCATTTTAGGCAAGTATCTATAAACTTCAATTGTCTGTGGGGCTGGGACCCTGTTATTCACTCCAACGTCATTGGGCAGCACAATCTCTGTGCAACAGCTACACAGGATTTATTTTGTTTCTTGGAATTCCCATGCATTTTCACATGTGTACACAAGTATTTTAATTTTCCTTTTTTTTTTGCAGGTCCTCCCAACATTTGTGTGCCTGGAGCAAGAATACAAATGAAGGTGGATGCACCCTGTGTCCAAACTTTAAAATATTGTTAGTAAAGATCTAATAAAACTAATGAACAATTAAATAAAATATTTATCTTCATAAGGATAAAAGTTAAAAATGTGCAAAATTATTATTTTTATATGGATAAAATTTGACAACATTTCAAAGCCTACTTCATTTATGATTGCACAAATCTGTTCTGTTGAAGGGAGAGTGACTTTTACATGAACAATACTTGAGAGCAGTGAAGAACACCCAGGCCTGTTCAACTTTAATAATAATTAAATTTCTTCAAAATTATCTATTAAATTAAAAGGCAGATTACAATTTATAATGAAATGTACAGTTTTAAATTAAAATTATTTAAATTATGCTGAATTTTGATACTCCAAAAACATTTCCTTATATCTTATATGATTTTATAAAATTAAAACGAATGTAATTCTATAGTCAATGTCCTTTCAGTTGCCAAGATCGATAGCTGATATCACACTTTACTCATATTTCATGTAAAGTTATAAATTTAAGTATAATATGAATTGCTTAGTGTTGCAAAATGTCTTTAGCCACTGCTTGACATCACTGTGAATTCAATGCTAATTCATGAGTGCTCCAGAACCACACATAAGAATATGAAAGGAAACAAGAAAATAGACTGTCAGCACTACTGGGAAACATAATTTTTTATGGAAGAAGCTATTGCATTCCTGCTATCAGAGATGAAGAATTTGACAAGTTAACTGATTTGTCTCTTCACTTACCTAAGAATTCTCCCCAATCAAATCTTCACTGCACTGCGAACCTGTGTGTCTTTGTCATTGACCCCAGTTATACCTACAAATCCTCACAGTACTCAGAGGCAGTCATCTTCTAGTTCAAGCGTATGGTGAAAGAAACAGAGAAGTTTCCCTGAGCCTGAACTATGTTCAGTATTGGGGTTATGGTTTGCACTGTACCAGTGAAAATATCTGTATCCTGAGTGGCAGATGTGCCCATGTATTCTTCATTACATTTATTTTTTCTTGTGTTTGAAATATGTGAAGTGTCTGTTGAGCAGTACCAAGAGTGGTAGTGCCTTTATAAGTCATCTATTTCACTTTTCCCTAGAAACAGCTTGCCTAGTAAATACCTACTTATCCATTCAATTGTCAATTTCCCAGGAAGCTGTCCTCAAGCCCCCAGACTAGGTAGGTTTATTCAGTGTACCAGTCAGTGTAACTTAAGCTGAAGGCTGCAACAGGAAAACCCCCAAATCTCAGGGGCTTTACACAAAGATTTATCTCCCATTCGACCAAACTCTGATGCAAGATGGACGGACATCCTCCCTCCATCTCAAATCACCATCATCTGGATTATGTGTCTCCTGGTCACTGCAGCAGAGAAAGACACAGAGGAGCCACACTGTCTCTTATTTATTCCAATCCAAAAGTGACTCATATCCCTTGAACTATCAATCCATTTGCCAAAACTAGCCTCATTCCTAATTCTAAACTATGCTGGAATATGCAAAAGGATGCAGGGATAACCAGCGACAACTAACTCTGAAGGGACGATACCAGTGACTAGGAAAAGATAAATTTAAATATATAAGTAGGGAGAGAACAATGAAGCAAGATCCTTGCACTTGTGGGAAGGCATCAAAATGAGACAAACACTAAACTGAAAGAGAAAGAGGAAAGAAATTTTTTGAATAGGTAGAATGATTGGTGAAGTTAGATATGGAAATTGAGTATGAAATAAAAAGAACCAAGGTTTGGTGTTACCATGCACATAGAGAAATTGTGATTAATTGTAATTTGAAGGAATGATGGAAAAATCTTGATGAATCATGTTAACTGAGGTATGCATGAATTGGTTAGAGATTAAAAATTGCTGAGTCCTAGGGAGCACCCAAGATGTTTGAGGGACATTGTGGTAGGCAGAATAACAGCTCCCAAAGTTGTCCATGTCCTAATCTCTGGAACCTGTGAATATGTAACCTTAATTGGCAAAAAGGACTTTGTAAGCGTGATTAAATTAAGATGGGTAGAGGATCCTGGATTGTCCCAGTGTGCCCAATCTAACCACATGTATCCTTGAAAGTGGAGAACCTTCTTTGTCTGGATTCAAAGGAACCATAATCACAAATTGCCAAAGAGATGTAATGTTGCTGACTGAAGATGGACAATAGGGTCATGAGCAAGGAATGTGGGTAGCCTCTAGAAGGTGGAAAGGCAAGGAAAGTATTCCTGGCTAGAGGCTCCAGAGAGGAAGATAGACTTGTCACCTTGATCTTAGTTCAGTGAGACCTCTGTTAGGCTACTGACCTATAGAACTACAAGATAATAAATTCATATTGGCTACCACTAAATTTGTGGTAATTTGTTATGGCAACAGAAAACTAATACAAGCCATGAAATCATAGTTGAGCCATCAATTGTTTTCCTCTTGTAATTTTTTCCCCTAAGATATTTCACAATCCTGAGACAGAAGCTCAGAAAATGAAAAGTTTTTCTCAAAGATGAGGATTTGCAAACAAAGCACCACAGAAGAAAAAGGCTGGTCTTCTAGCTGGCCATGGAAAACTATGCATCATCTCTGTCTATTTGTTCCTTCTATAGTTACATGAAAGTTGTTAAAACGTTGTGGATGCACTTTACGGTGATAGGAAATTTTTCCTGTTTTACAACCTATTTTATCACAAATGCCTGCGATACAATAGAGACTCAATGAAGTTTTGTTGAGTGAATTAACTGGTCTTTGGTTATTTTAACCATGGTGTCAATAACAGTTTAGATCATTTGGCCAAAAGTTTTCATATATCCTTTTATTAAGTATCTAACTCATTGCTCAAACTGTGGATAGAATTCCACCACGTTATTTCTAGCCTTTCCTTCTGCTTGAAAGCAGAAGACTTCAAGTGTTGGAGACCTCTTGAGCCTTGGTCTGGCACAGTTCACTTGCTCTAAGGAGAATTTAAGAGAAGTCCATGCTATCAACAGAAAATCACATCCTGGTTTATTCTTGTTTTATTGAAAATATAACATGCATGCAGAAATATTCATAAATCATGTGCCTACCATTTATGGATTTTTCAAAAAAGTGAAAATACCTGTGTAACTTGCACACAAATAAAGAAAAAGAAGATGACCAGAGTCCTAAAAGATGACCTGAATCTTAGAAGCACTAATTAACTGTCCCCTCCCCACTGCCCCTAAGGGTATGCCTTATCCTGACTTCTAACACCTTAGAATAGTTTTGCCTGTTTTCGGGCTTAGTACACATAGACTCATACAGGACTAATTTTATATGCCCATTCTGTGTCTTAAAGAGCAGTTGAGTGATTGTTGATGAAATTAATCTAGTAGTCCTAGGATTTAATTTCATCAGCCTTGGAAGGGAGGGAAATGTCAGGTAATTCCTTAAAGGAAGTGGCAAAAGTAAACACCATAGGACAGAGAGAGATAATGTACCACAGTGATCCTTGAGCAAACAAAATAAGGTAAAACAAACAAAAATTCAAACAGGGGAATCTATATAAACAATTTATCCTCTCTTCTTAGTACACATACAATTTACAGAAAATAATGAGGACATCTTTGGTCATATCTACAGATATGTTAATAGTACTTTCTTTCTAATAAAAATGAAAAAAATAATGAAGTGGTGGCATAAATGGATGTGAGAGATTTTTTGCTCCAAACTCCTAAAACTATTAGAAACTGTGCATGTACACACTTCTAGGATAGAAAGATGTTAATGAACGCTAATGATAAGTAAGTAAGCATGTCACTAGTTAATGAGATTGCTAACTGTATTTTCCTTTCAGAACATTAGTCCCTCCTTGCCTTCTGCCTGTGACAAATAGACTGCATCTAAATTTCCATGTGCTTATAAATTGCAAGTAAATTAGTTATGGTAACTGATATCTCTGGAAGGGCAAAATAAATGGAAATGATCTTTCTGTCTCTGTTGCTATAAAATGAGCCATAGATTTTTTTCTGATTTTTTTTAGTAACTGGTAATGATGTGCCTATTAATGAATTGTAGAAAAATTGGTAATATGGTAATATTTATATAGTGCTAGTAACAGTGGTGCTCATTTATGAATACTCTATTAGAAGCCAAAAATGGATAGGCCAACAAAAACTAATATTTCCCAAATTCATGGTTCAAAGTAAGGTACATATCCACAACTTGTATTATTTTAAAAATAATAGATATAATCAAAAGATTATATTACAGAGTAAAAGTGGAGAACTATGTAAAGTCTGCCTTACTAAGCAGTCTTTTTTATTACAATCATATGTCCTGTCCTAGATGAGTGTGTCATAGCTTCCTCTCCTCAAGCCTCAAACTTCTCCCTCCTCCTCACTCTTAGATGCTGACCATTTCTTGTTTCTCTGAGTAATTAGAAGCCATCAGAAGAGAACATCCATAAAGCTCCACAACATCTGCCAACTCACCTTCATCTGACTCAGTCTACTTCCTTACCATTCCAATTTGCTAGAGCAGCATTATTCAAAATATCAGAAATGCATTGAGTTTTATAAAGGGAATTTATTAGGTTATAAAGTTAAAGTTCTAAGGCAATAAAAGTATCCAAAGACATCAACAAGAGGATACCTTCACTGAGGAAAGGCCAATGGCATCCAGAACACCTCTGTCAGCTAGGAAGGCACGTGGCTGGTGTCAGCTGGTCCTTTGCCCCTGGGTTCTGATTTCAAAATGGCTTTCTCCAAAATGTCCCTGGGCTTCTGTCCCTCTTAGTTTCTCTCTCTCAGCCTCTGTGAATCCTTGCTTGTTCTCCCAGGGCATTTCTCTCTAAGTGTCTGGGGTCTTCTCTTAGCTTCTCTAGGGGAAACTCTAGGCTTCATCTCATAGTTCAGCGTCTCCAAATGTCTCTCTGTCTGCATCTCCAAGCATCTGGGTCTGTGTGGGCTTTCAGCTCTGTTAAGGACTACAGTGATCTAATTAAGACCCACTCTGAATGGACAGGGTCAAACCTCCATGGAAATACTTTAATCAAAATTTCTCACCCACAGTTCAGGGGGTCACATCTCCATGGAAACATTCAATCTAAAGGCCCCACACCACGAGACAGGATTAAAAAGATCATGACTTGTGAGAAGTCAAATTCTCATGAATTCTCCCAGCAACCACACTCTTCCTCTTCCCGTAATTGGTCAGAGGTGATCTCTGAAAATGGTTTGCTATTCACTTTACCCAGAAAACCCCACAAAATCATACAAGTCAGGAGTTCAAAACTTTGTGTTCCTTTAAGGACACTGGAGAAACTGCTCAGGCCATCAAGGGTACGCATATTCGAAAAGCCACCAGGTATCTGAAAGATGTCACTTTACAGAAGCAGTGTGTGCCATTCTATCATTGCAATGGTGGTGTTGGTAGGTATGCCCAGGCCAAACAGTGGGGCTGGGTGCAGGGTCAACGGCCCAAAAAGAGTGCTGAATTTTTGTTGCACATGCTTAAAAATGCGGAAAGTAATGCTGAACTTAAGGGTTTAGATGTAGATTCTCTGGTTATTGACCATATCCAAGTGAACAAATCCCCCAAGATCTGCTACCTTACTTACAGAGCTCATGGTCAGATTAACCCATACATGAGTTCCCCCTCCCACAAAGAGATGAGCCTTACTGAGAAAGAACAAATTGTTCCTAAACCAGAAGAGGAGGTTGCACGGAAGAAAAAGATATCCCAGAAGAAACTGAAGAAATGAAAACTTATAATTTAATTCATCTTAAATTAGATGCAAATTAAAGTTAAAAAAAGAAGAGATCATGACTCTTCCAGTGTCTGTTACTATGAATAACACTTCTGAGTTCTTAGCCAATGCCCGATGCCTTCATTTCTGCACTAGATACGAATCCCTTTCACTTACATGGGCACATATTTTAGCAGTTCTCTCTTATTTCTGCATTATTTGTGTTTTATATCTATTGTATCTATATTCAAACTGCTAGATGAAGATCCACTGACCATTTATCAGTTCTCTTATTTTCACTATCAGCAGCATTTGATAATGTTGATCACTCCCTTTCTTAAAATCCATTTTTTTTCTTAGCACCCAGGGATACTATCCTGTTATTTGTTCTCCTCTTAATCCATTCCTTGTTCCATCTCCAACAGTCTCTTTTATTAATTTTTCCTCATCTCCCTACTGCTTAAAATTGGAATTTCCTAGGGTGTTTTAATCCTATTTTTCTTTCTATCTATATGTATTGGTGATTTCATTCAGTCTCATGACTTTACCAAATATTTCCAATAACTCCTACTTTTTCTCTGCATTCAGACTTCTCCCCTATAATCCAGACTCATGTATCCAAATGTTTACTAGATACCACCACCTGTATGTCTTGAGATACTGACTATACAAATGTATAATAGCCATATCACATATAAAAACAGAACTCTGACCCAGTATTTGCAGCAAACTGCCCAGAAAGTGAAACCACAAACTCTCTAACAATTGACCCAAAATAAAGTGCACTGGATCAATAACTGACAGCTTCCTAAATTCTCTCCTACTTCCAATGTAGGACCAACCAGAGAAAGTCAATTTTGCTCCCCTGACCAATCATATACGATGCCTCACTTCTAGTTAACCTGGCTCTTGCTTTTTCATGCCTATAGCCTCCATTTAGGGCTTTCCTGAAGCATTCGCTTTTTCCACTATAAATTTTTCCCACTCTTCTGCCTTCTTTTCAGTCTTTGCCAAACACTAACATTCTTGTATACCAGATGTTTATTTATAAACACTATTGTCTCCTAAATGTACTAGGGATTCTTGGAGTAATGACTGATTCTAAGGTTGGGTTAGGAAGTATTCAAAATTATTCTGGGGAATTTTTTTTTAGCCAGAAAGTAAGGAAGTACTCAAAGAAAATAAAAGGGGAAAAAACAATAAGAAAAAGGATGGGGGATTTTCAGAATGACACAATAGGCAATCTGAAAGAGCTCCCAAAAGCTAATGTGAGAAAAATTTAAACAACAAAATAAACAACTCTAATATAAAATTTGGAGCAAGTTGCTATATGGTGCATCATGCGCATCACAGGAACACAGGCTCAGGCACAACAGAGATTCTCAACAAACGACCACTTTGTTACATATACAGTACAAAGTGTCTAAATGGGCCAGGAGAAAGATCCCATCATGAGTCACTTGGGGAGGCCAACTGCTTGGGTCAGTGTTGGTGGATAGAGGCTCCACATGCCCACTTTGCCTCAGAGAAGACGCTCCATGTGTTGTGTGAGGGGTGAGTATCTGTACACCCCAAGGCAAGGTGGCCCTGCCACCAAGTAAAAAGCATTTATCAAGCAATCTTTGTGCAGATTTCCCACCTTGATAAACAGCTGAGGTTTATTGTTCCCAGTTTTGGGTTCAATGTATGGTCAGACCATTCCATTACACCTAATGTCTCCCCTGAGCTGCAAAATAGAAACCGAAACATCTGCATGCAAAAATAAATAAATAAAATAAATAAATAAATAAGAGGGGAAAAGGAGGGAGTAGGCAAGGGCTTGGAGATGGCCACTGAGGACTTCCTCAGCAAGGATTATAATCACAAGAATAAAATAGATTCCCACAAGTTCAAACTGATATAAATAAATGGATTAATAAATAAAATGGGAAAGGAAGGATAAATTTTCCTTACAGTATAATTCTAATTAATATATGCAGATGTTATCCATTTCAGGAGTAGAGTTTAATTTCTGTCTGCTTGAGTATGGACTTGACTTTGTGACTAATTTCTGCTGAATAGAGACTAGAAAGAGAAAAATAGAAGCTTTAAAGTGAGAAACCTGAAACTACATTTGCCAAGTGATCAAGGCAAATGTTCACCAGGTGTACATAATGGTATCATGTACCCCTGATATGCTGTGATGAGAAGGGCATTTCATTTCCATATGGTTCTTCCCCAAAACCTATAACACAGTCTAATCATGAGACAATATCAGAAAAACCAAAACTGTGGGGCCTTCTATAAAATTCCTGAACAATGTACTCCAATACTGCCAACATACTGAAAAGAAGGAAAAATTGAACTTCACAGATTGGAGATGACTAAGTAGACATGTTGACTAAATAGAACTTGGTTTCCTTGATGGATCCTGATCACAAAAAGGACATAAGTGGAAAAACTGATGAAATCACATAAAGTCTGTAGTTTAACCAATAGAATTGTGCCAATGTTAATTTCTTAGTTGTGGCCGATATGCCAGGGTAATAAAGTGATAACACAGGGAAGATGACTGAAGGGTATACAGGGACCCTCTACACTACCTTTGTAACTTTTCTACAAATCTAAAGTTTTCCAAAATAAAAGTTTAAAAATAAGAGAAATTGTTCAACACTTAAATATATGATCATAACTATTTCATCTGGCCCCTAAGGTATTATGGGAAAATAATATTAAATGTTAAATACTATCAAAGCTTTTTGTTAACATGGTGTGGCAGTTTGAAGCCATACGTACCCCAGAAAAACATGTTCTTAAACCTAATTCATGCCTGTGGGTGTGAAAACATTATAAGTAGAAACTTTTGATGTGGTTACTTCCATTAAGGTGTGACCCACCTCGATCAGAATAGGTCTTAATCCTATTACTGGAGTCCTCTATGAGCAGACAGAAATTTAGACAGATGGAGAGAAAGCCCCAGGAAGAAAGAAGCTGAACACTCAGTGGAAGAGAATAGAGAGGCCAGGAGAGACCACCATGTGCCTTGCCATGTGACAGAGGAGCTAAGGAAGAAGGATCACCAGCAGCCAGCCCAGACCACCACAGTCTTCAGGGACAAAGTGTCACCTTGTTGATGCCTTGATTTGGAATTTTCCCTAACTTCAAAACTGTAAATGAATAATTTCCCATTGTTTAACCTGATCCATTTCAAAGTACTTTCTTGAGCAGCCCAGGAAACTAAAACACATGGTAACCAAATAGTTATGGAAATTTAGTTTTTTGCTTCTCACATGTCATCCTATTTACTTCTTCCCTGTTGTAACCATTTGGGACATGACTTAAGAGAGCATGTACTACAGAGATCAATGCATTATTGAAATGAAGATAAAAATATTACCTTTTATTTAAGGAAATTTTTTTTCTGAAATAAAATGACTAAACTTGCTGCTGTATATGTAAAAATACTCACTGTATTAATTTACCACTTAGTTAAATACTTTCTCTTTATAAACTTTAACTTTAATGGCTCTTTTAGATTCTATAAGTCCTGCTGAGACTAGTTTAGTGAATATTTAACTTTTCTCCACAATTGAAAAATGTTCAGTGCTCACGTGCAAGGTTCTATTAAACTTTCTATACTGAAGCATTGTGGGGAACTGAGTCTTCCATGTTGCCTGAGGCATATCTGGGGTGGTGGCTTAGAACGCTGAGCCGCAGGCCTGCATAGAATGCCATTCAGGCCCGCCTTGTAAAGATGTGTGTCTTGTGACTACCATTGTCTTAAACCTAGATTGTATCCACCTGATGTAAACATAAGTATTTGGTGGGCTCTCCCCCACCTGAGCACCTTTAGCATATACATCTGATCTTCTGAAGTAAATAGCTGGAGCAAGGCTGCATTGTCGTCCACTTAGCACGAGATGCAAGTGGGCTCCCTGCTCCCTTAATTCTTAGCTTTGTGTCCGTGTCTCATTCCTGGGCCGCTCTGTCAGCAATAAAGCATGTGGATTTTTTTCTTTCTAAAATACTCTAGCCTAATAGCATAGCAGAAATTGTTCATGTTGCCACAAAATTAGAAACTGACCTCATAAAAGCAATTGGTTTTCAATTCTCCCTGATTTTTCATAAAAGCTAAACACAATGCCTTCGAAAAAAATGCTAACAGAACTAAGGATCTCCCATGGTCTTAAATGCATGACAACTATTATTATAACCTGTGGCCTATAAGAATGAAGAAAAATCTCAAACATTCCCCACACTGGAGGAGGCATTTTAAGTGTTGAACTTTAGAGATTCTGTAACTTTTCCTAAAATGGAGCATTAAACTAGGTCACAACGAAGCCTCAGAATTCTGTCCTTTCATCTGTCATCTGGCACAGGGTTCAGCCTGGCTGTTGGCGTCGTCTTTCCTCTACTCCACCTTCCCTATTTTGGCCATGAGTAGGCCCCTCTGCTTCTGCTGAAACATTTTGGCAAGAGTAGGCTCCTCTGTTTAATTTTCTCTTTTTCTGGTAATAATGGCATTTTCTATATCTCAAAAAACATTTTAACGTATAATCTAGCTTTCTTTGCTTCACAATTATGAACCAAAATTGTGACAATCATAGTTAAGCTTCTCACTGATCAATTCTGAATGTTGCATGGTTGGTTGAATAGTGACCAACTTTTTCAGCAGAAGAAAATGAATACAAAGTATGGACATGGGTAGAATGATGTTAAGTAAGTATTTCACTACTCAAATGTATTTCACACTCACATTATTAAAATAGGACTAATATTATAAAATAACCTAGTGCAAGTCACTTACATCTATTATCTTTCCCAATTTTTGTCAATATTTATTGATCATGTCTAGCAACCTAGCAGGAAACACAAAGGTGGTTGCTGGTCACAGAGGACTTATGGTCTAAAGATCTGAAGTTGCTATGTATTTTACATATCATCAATAATGGTAGATTTATAGCTACACTGAACTACTGTAAAATAATAAAAAAAAAGAAAAGGAAACCTAAAAAAGCAACTTGATGTTACAATGCTAATTTGTAACTTTCTAAACCCAAGTTAAAAGAAAATAAAAAGAGATAAAAAAGGTTTGGATTTTTGAAAAGTGGAACCTATAATTTATCTTAGTTTATCATTTAATTGCATACTCAAGTAACAATAAAATATTATTGCATGCTTCCTATATGTCATATTCTTAAATAAAATCCCTACCCATTTAATACTCATCAGACTTTTGCTTTAAGGTTGCAATGAGGGACAGCAGCCTGAGCCAAAATCAGAGTTCGTTATTGGTGAACTTGAATTCAAACCCAGATCTTAAGTTCGTAAGTGCTCTGCAACAAAATTTTTCTCCTCTGTCTCATTTTTCTAAGCAAGAAATTTTAAATGTAAGAATGATTTTTACTTATGTTCAAGTTTATGTCTGTATTAAAAATATATTCATATAAGAAATATTTACTGAAATCCCATTTTATGCCTAGTACTCTTCTAGATGTTTTGCATGTATTTATTCTTGTAATTCTAAGACAACCCTATGAGGTTAATGCAATTATCATCCACATTTGATAGGTGGGAAAATTGAGACTCAGAGAAATTAAAATTACTTCTTAAAATCACAAAACTAATCAAGAGGAATCTTGGCAATCTAGAATTACCAGATAGGCTGTCTTTAGAGCTAAGAGACACTATTTATAATTTGTGCTATTGGCATCATCAAAATATGCTACAATACCTAAAAAATAAATGTTCGGTCTTGTGTTTTCCTGATTTATCAGAGTTCTTAATGCATACCTACTCTTACGTTTGTGAATAATTTTACATCTATAAGAATTGAAATCTTAAACCAAACTTTTCAACAAATCTTTTAAAGATATTTCTTGTTTTAATTATTCACATGGTGATGTCACCATGCTTAAATCACTTAGATACTATGCAACAACATCACTTAAATTTCATCAAGTATAAAAGTACTAACTTAAATATCTTCACTATAAAACTGATGTAAAATTTTGAGAGTATTAGGAAACTGGATGTTCATACTATCCAATACATGAAGCTAGGGATATTTTATATTCTAAATGTAAAAATTAGATTACTAAGCATAAAAGTAACTTCTTGTACCCAAGTGTCAATTCCTACTGAATGAAGTAAAATGCAATAAATAATATAGACCTGAAGGGATGCAGACTGATTTTTGAAGAGATTGAAGGGAATTTGACTTTCAAATGATACAATAATAGACTAGATGGGATGTAGCACTATTTCTTTTTCTATTTTGTTGAAAGTCCTTAATTGACATGCTTTTACCACAGGCTGTGGTTAAGTCTACTTAATTTTCCTGAATCAGCAGAATCAGATGTGTCTAAATATGCATAAGTTTCGATCTTCTGAAGTTTATCAGCATAGCCTTACAAATAGTGGATTTGGTGTACAGAGATTGCCATAACTCACAATTCCAGGTCAACAAATTTTGCTCCCATCCAACTGTCCTGTTATCAGATAGAACCAAATGGAAATCACATTATGGATCATCTGATTTAATCTTCCTTTTTAATTTAAATGGACAACATGGATAAAAATGGTAATACTATTTGCATTCATGATCCTAATAAAATAATAATAGGTGGAATTTATTGAGTATTTGATATATACCAAGCATTAACTAAGCATTTTACATGGATTATCCAATTTGGTATATGATTGTAACAGAAAAGAGATTTTGGATGTTTATGTTTGGTATTACATTTTCAGCTAAATTACAAAAGCTATAGAAACTGGAAGACTTAAGATAATACAGTACTTAATGCAGCAAAGTGTGTAATAATTGTGCATTTTTTACAAAAACACATCAGTGTATTCTACCGATATTTGATATTACTGGCCACGTTCACATTCATCTGAAATCAACCTTAGGAAAATCATCCCTGAAAATGCAAATCTGTGCATTTTTCACACGGCCAAGCTAATCTTTTTGATGTCTTCATTAACCTGGGAACAAGAATAAAAATGTCAGTATATACTGTGTAAAAGAGTTATTTAAAGTGGTTTGTTTATGAAGAGATGAGGATAAATCTGAATACACATATTTGTAGGAAAATAAATATGGTTTACTGTGGAAATTATAGATCTTTAAAAATAGGCTTAGTATCAGCCAGGTTTAATAAATCCTTGAAACTATACATTCAGTCTGATCAAAAGAGTATTATGACAGGAAAACTTGCATTAGAAAATGTCAGCAACTGTGAGTATTAAAGATACTGCTAAAATACTCAGTAAGATTATTTGCCAGAAGGCTTTCCACTGACAAGACTGGGCTTTAAAATGAAATCCGTCTGGCATAAATTGATTTTCATTACATTCTTTTCAAATATATTCATCATAGAAATAACTTTTTGAGTTTTCCTCTTATTTCAAAAATTATCTTCCATTATTGTCTATCTTTCACCAAAACCAGCCTTGTAGAATATATTCTGGTCTGTGTTTATAGCTTAACAAACAAAAGGTCACTCTAAAATCATATAATTCCTTGCCCGGCTAGGATTCCTTGATTCTCAGGATTCTTGAATTCCACCAAGACTCCCTGAATTCTGACTACTTATAAATCATTCATTACTAAGACCTAACATACTGCACATTACATACGAGGCCATCAGTAAACATTTATGGAATCAATGTCTTTACAATCACAGGAAAACACAGACCTCTTCTTTCATTTTTATATGACAATATTTATTGAAAGCCAATTATTTCAGCAAATTTAAAACATTCATAAACTAAATTCTAAATTCTTTTTAAAAATCTGTCCTTACAACTACTACTAGTAGGAAAACCTGTTTGAGCCTGCAGCAAGAGTGCTCCAGTTAGCTTACTTCTTGTGGTCAATACTATAAATGTATTTGATAAAAATAAGAAGGCTTGTTTTATAGAAGGCTTGCAAATGGTACTTCTAAGTAGGTTATAGTTGAAATTTTTCATTGAATTTTAGTATTTTTGACGTTATGTTTATTAATGTTGTGTTTATCACTGATGTTCTTCCTTTTCTAAGAAGCTACATTTCATGGCATCACTACTGTTTTTGTGAAATTCAGTGATTGAATCTTAAATTACTGGTGGTATGTTGGCATGAATATATTCTACTTTGTAATCTTATTTTATTTTCTCATTCCCTAGCTCTTTGCGATTTTATGTCTTTTTACAACTTAAAAAACTTCAATTATTATAAATCACTTCATCCAGTTCAGCATTTAAAATCTAGCTCATTACTCTTCGATAAGCTAAGAGGGAAATATTGATGTATTCTATATAAAATGTATGAAATCCAAAGTAATTTTTGCCCTTGAGTCTCTGCAGCAGTAACAACAACCAAAAACATCTATTAGAGCAAAGTTTACTCAGACATTTGTTTCAAAGGGTAACCCTTTCCCTTGCTCCATGAACTGTGCCCATCAGTTAATCTCTCTAGTTCTGTCTGTTGCCCTGGTAACATTTAAAGGGTAAGAATGGCAATTGTTTCTAAGGAATTGCTTATTATACAAATAGCCCCTGATTGGTAAATTACATTTACATGAGGAGAATTAAAAAAATGAATTATAAATACTTGATAAAACTTGTAGGTTTGGGTTTCTCTGAAGACTATGACTCTTGCAACTGTCTTGTCCTTTACGGGGCAAGAGAGACCTATGAAAGCCAGGCCTGGGGATTGTTACAAGAGATCATTGGCCCTTTCATGATATGGGGCTTCAGAATCACCATGGGCTCCACACCCACTTATGTGGATCTCACCTTTATGAATGTGGGCTGTCATCTGGGGAGAAGAGAAGTCCTAGACGACTGTGTAAAATGCCTCAAGGGTTCCTGCAGAAGGGAAACTTGTGCTGCCCTGCTGGTAAGCTGTGATTCTGTGCCATAGTCATCTAAGTAGACAGCTCCAACATGGCCTGTAATGGCCTTGAAAGGCTGAATGTTTAGTTGGACAAAAGGAGACGCCACCCCTGGTGGGCAGTGCAGCATTATGCACCACAAAACGGAAGTATGTTTAAAAATGCATTAAATTATGCTTTTCATCTTCCCGATTACTATGTTAATCCTTTCTCTTCCCAGGGATTGGAATGGGGGTCATTGAGGAACCTCACAAATTAAGACAAAATATATTAGAAAAAACACACACATTTGAATAAGAATAAAAACACGAAAGTATGTTTAAAAATATTTATAGTACTGTGCAGGTCCAATATCTAAATCTTTTCATGAATTTTTCACATTTCTTTCTGCTTACACTTGCTAAATAACCCAGGATGTTGCTGTTGGTAATTGTCTTAATTCTCAATGCTGTTTTAACAAAGTACTACCAACTGGATAGCTTAAAAATTTATTGTCTCACAGTCCTGGAATCTAGAAGTCTGAAATCAAGGTCCATCTGTAGCCTCTGGAAGAAGATCCTTCCTTGCATCTTCTAGCTTCTGGTGTTTCCTTGGCTTGCAATTGCAGCTGCATTTATCATCACAGGGTCTTCTCTCCTGTGCCTCTTCTCCCCTTATTATAAGGCCAATAGTCATATTGGATTAAGGGCCCACTTTACGTCACTATGTCCTCATTTTCACTTGCCTAATTCCACTTGTAACAACCCTATATCCAAATAAGTTTACATTCTGAGGTGCTGGGAGTTAGGACTTGAATGTATCTGTTTGGGGAACAATTCAGAAAGTCTGGAAATATTTCATTGAGTCACAATTCAAAAATGAAACTGAACAGATATATCTGTGTGTGTTTTGTGTATTCATTAAAACTTTCATATGCATTTTCATTTAAATTTTTCCAGGTCAATAGCTGGTGAATATATTAAATCTTCCTTTAAGGATGATTCTTCTGTTTTCAATGTTAAGCGACTATAATTAGTGTGCTTCTTTGACCTGAACAAAGATATCAGAGATTTGGAGTATAATTGGATGCTTCATTTAAACTCATGGCTATTGTTTATTACAGCAGAAAGATAAGCCAGTGAAAAAGACCCATCAGGCAGAGTTGGTGAGTGGGGGTTGGGAGAGGAGAGCTACAGAAACCTACTTCCCCAGCAATAATGGTAATTTACAGAGTAAAATTTCAGTATTATTCTATTAATGAAACAATGTTTTAAAAAAATTGGAATAAACATAGAGTCATCTTTAAACCTGTACTTCTCAGTAAATGACTTCACATAGGAAGTAGGTGCATTAGTAATTAGGCATTGATTAAAGTTAGGTTATAACCACAAAGTATTCTCATACTTTGAGAATAAAGGTAGTAATAATATATTTAAGTATAATTTTCCTTTTTCAAATTGCAGCATCTTAAAAATTCATACCTTTACTGATATCTCAGAATAATTTCTACAGTTGATTTTTAAGATCATTATCCATTATCAAAATAATGGAAAATGAATCCCTCCTAAGTTATGCTCGTCTTCACCAACATCATTTTTTACTTCATTCAATGGCATCAAAACACAACCTTATCATCCTTTCCCTTCATTGTTATCCACATTTGGAATCCACATACATTTCTGATAATTTCTGAGACCAGCACAACCTGAAAAAGAGGAGTCAGGCAAATAAGTAATTACATTGATTTTTATACCATGTACTTGTGAATTGGCAGCAACTTCTGATTTTCTTCATAACCTGAGTTTAGCTTCCTTTAGTGACTTTTTCTTCACACCTTTAATATGTGCTGTTTTATCACAGAAAATACTCCTTTTGAATGAAATAAAATTTCTCTTCAAACACTTTCTTTGAATACTTTTAGAAACGTTAGTCTTGTGTGAACAAAAGAACAGAAACTACGTAGAACAATTCTGATGTAATACCTGTACCCTGTTTTTCCATAAAGAAGGAAACATATGTTGCAGAGCAAAAAATAATAACATAATGAAAGTAAGACTGAGGATCACAGAAAGAGCAAACAAGAAAATTAGAAGAAATCTTTCATCATGAGAAACGCAACATAATCATGTTATAGATAATTCAGATATGTGTGCTTAGACAATTTATTTGGTATACTTTTAGAATGAATATATATATATTGCCTGTTTAAAGATACCATTTATTTGGACAAACATTTTGATGTTAAACACAAATAGAATATATTGAAAAACTATATTTTATGAATGAAATATCCATAATTTTGAAAATTCTTGATTTGTGTACCCCTACATTTACATCAAAAGATTCACTGGAAATCAAAGCCAAAACTAAATTTATATAAAAGGTTGACAGAGTCCAAGGACAAAAAGGAAAAGGCTGGTGCAACAATATGGCACTTTTTTTTTTTTCAGTTGTTCCATATAACTATGTGAAAAGCAAAACTATCTGCAAAATAATAGTTTTATATCCATTTTGCACCTTAAGCAAGGCAAGAAAGGAATCACAAAAAAAATGCCTGACGTTGGAGAGAAGATTAGAAACACTCAGATTTTTGTTTTAAATAGCACATTGTGTTCTATTTTGCTCTTCTTATTACCTTGAGCCCTTTAAATACTTTTATTTATATCACCAATGAGCCTCATGTCACTTTAATGTCAGGATGGTGTCTCCAGAATTGGGTCATGGCATTTTTTGACATTGAATTTCAATATTGTAAACATGTAAAAATAATGGACTATGGCAGGATGTGGCCTCAGACAAAATATTACTCACTTTTGGATGAGGATGATTGCTTAAGATTATGGTGCTGGTGTTAGCTGAAATTCTATGATGTTTACGATGTTTTGAATTGATGTAAAATCAATTCAGCCTCCACCCAATCCCTCAACCCATCAGCAGTCAACATTGAAGTAGTAAATGCTAATGCTGTCAATTTCACTTCACCCACAGTCTTTTCTCCCTGTACCTTCAGTAGTTATAAGCATATCACTGAAACTATATCCTACTCTTAAGTGTCACTTAAAAGAAACACTTAGAAGAGGCCTGAGAGAGTCATCAAAAAGATTGTATCCTGAAAGGGGTATATTAGGAATTTAATCATGTCTCCCACAAAAAACATTTTCAAGTCTTAATCTGTGTTTCTCTGTGTGTGAATGCATTTGTAAATAGGACCTTTGAAAATGTAAATTTAGTTATATGTGGCCAAATTGAATGAGGGCAGGCCTAATCCAGTATGGCTGAAGTCCTTATAAGCACAGGAAACTGGACTCAGAAGAAAAAGCCAGGTACCAGAAAAGGTCTGAGGAGGAAACTATGGAGACAGATTACCATGTGACAGAGGCAGAAGATGCAAGCCAAGGAACTCCAAGGATTGCAAAAGTCAGCACGAGAATGCCACAGACTCTGGGACACAGCGTGGCTGTGCCGATACCTTGATTTTGGACTTCTCATCTCTGAAACCCTGAGACAGTAAATTCCTGTGGTCTGAGACAACCAGTTTGCGGTATTTGTCATAGCAACCATGGCAAACTAAGACAAGGTAATAAAGAGAGTTTAGAAAAGAGACCATTTGCAATTGTCAAGGTCAGGTTTAAGGAAGGAGTATAGAGTCGTTGCTATCCCAGAGCTGTACCTATTGGAGAGGGCCTGCCTGCCAGGAGCTGTGTCCTTAGAGAGACTAAGGCAGCCACCCTCAACTGTGTCTGATCTGTTAAACTTAACTGGAAGGCAAGAGGCAAAGAGCCTCGGTAATGTAGCCCTCAGGTATAAGCCTCCACGGGGAAGCAGAGAGACAGAAATGGGTAGAGTGAGGAAAAGATGAAAAAATAACAGTATCCAACACCATTAGATGTTGTAAATAAATCTTCCAGGGATGATCTGAAAATTTTCAGTCCTGTGCCTTCATTTAAAAGTCTTATCAAAAGCAAATAATTACAATGGAAGTAACTGTATCTAATATGAGTACTCCTGAGTATTTTCTAGTCGGCTGTTTTCTCAAAGGAATAACTCACTTGAAACTTGAAGAGTACCTATCATAATATTCATACATGAACTTAATAAGTAATGGCTGGAGCAGAATAAGAGGAAACTGGATAACGGTTAGTTCTGGGAGTTCAGAACAGAACCAGGATCAGCTGCTTTTACCATCAGACAACTAAAAGGCATAAAGAAGAGTTTGAGCTGCTCAAAAATGCACATCTAATTTGATTTTTATTTTCACAATATAATTTGCCATTCTATTATTCTGTATTCTTCCACAGAGTTTGCAGTGCTAATTCTAAGAATGTGAAATGATAACTATGTTTTTGTCACTATACTAAAGGCTTTTTAATATATTACCTCATTTAAACCTCAAAACTCTCCTGTGAGATATGTGCTACTTCTCCCTTTTAAGTCGAGAAGAAAGTTTTGAAAATATTGGGTAATTATCCAAGATTACATAGCAAAAAACCAAAATTAAATTTTGAAAAATTGCATTTTATCCTAGTCTCCCTAAGTCCAATACTCATGTTTACCATGATTTTATAATACTGGCTTCTCATCATATGCAAAAATATAAGGAAGAATTACTTTAATGTTTCTGTCTTGACAAACACACACATAAGCAAATGCACACACGCACCCAAACAAAAAGAAATTATTTTATTACTTTTCAGTATTCACTTAGTCTTAAAAATAAGCTTTAAGAATTATCAAGTTATACCCATCACTGCCTTTCTTATGCTGATTAGTCCAATTAGATATTATTGTGTCTCTAGAAATTCTCCCTCCTCTGACCTTTGATTTGTCACAGCTTTTCTCTTTAGGAAATAAAAATAAATCTTTCATACACATTGACCTTTATCTGCATTGCTACAGCCCTTAGACATACCTTTACCTTTAACAAATACAGAAATTAGATCTTCCTCTGTCTTTTCTTTGTGGTTGTTAACTTTATTTTCTTTTTAATCCAAATCTATTTTATTCCCATTTCTAACCAATAGCACTTGCATATTCTGCTCTTGGCTGTTCTCAACACAAAGATACCTTCTGATTTCTTTCTCATTCTACCAGTGCTTTGCTTCTGATTAGCTCCTTGAGGGGGGCATCTATTCTCTGTCAATTTTTTTTCTAATAACTTCTCATTATTTATTTTTGTAAAATGTGACATTATATTCCATTGCCATTTGATATTTTCCTGAGTTATTAACAAATAGACTCTCTTTGATTTTTTTAAATCACAATATATTTTTCAAAAGCACGGAAGGAATGAGTAAGCCTAACTCAACTTCTTAATACTTACTCATTCAACAAATGTTTATTGAGCACTGATTATGAATCAGGTACACTTCTAGGCTCTGGGAATATGAGCATATGAGCTATGAACAAATAGTCAAAATCCCTGTGGTTGTGGAGTTTATTTTCTAGGGGTGAGAAAGAGAAAGACAAGGAATTAATAAATATATACAAAGTAATCCACATATTGTATTGGGTAGTGAAAAACACTATGAAGAAAACAAGCAGGCAAGAGATTTAGAGAGCATAGTGTGGGGATAGAGATTTTATAAAGATTGCCAGGGGTGATGTTTGAGGAAAAAATATATATATGTATTTGATGGCCTGAGAATGAAGGAGCCAAGTGAGAGAGGGAATAGATGATATTTGTGGGAAAGGTGTTCTTAGAAGAGGAAAGAACAAATGCCAAACCCTTGGTAGGAGCAAGCTGCCATGTGTTTACAAAGAACAAGAAAGCCTGTGTGCTTAGAGCCGAGCGAGTTGGGACAGAGAAGAACTTTAGATCTGAAGTGTAATGTAGGGCCAGTGGGCTAGTGTAAGGACTGGCCAGTACTCTGAGTGAGATAGGAAGGCCTTGGAGAGGTTGGAAAAGGGGAGTGGCTTTCTCTCACTTAATATGTGTAGCCTCCGGAATTGTATTTAGTGCCCAGTTCCATTAAATAGGGATTTTGTTTGTAAGTTTCTAATAGAACCATAAAAGCAAGTGCTTAGTATTGTAGAAAAGTGACATGCTAAAAAAGAAATATTGTCAATATTTTAATTAAGTTTATTGTACTTATGCTGATCTTGATGTGTTTACCCAATATCCACTTGTCATCTCCAGAGTACATTTATGATTAAATTATTTATCCAGGAATGAGATTAAACCTTGTGCAGTGTTACTGTATTGCTGTGTGTGTGGTGCATCTCTTATATGTGTAAAAATTTCATAACCTTATTGCCAAGAGCCACTACACATCACTATAATGCTTCTATAACTAACTCCATGGGAATTTTACTCAGGCTAATGACAGTCTGGTAATCCATTAAAAGATAGCAGCTCAAAGCAAGGAAATCAGGAAAAATTAGAAATGCCCAGAGGTACAGTTGCAGCTGCAGAATGAGATATTTTATTTGTCTTGTGAATGTAAAAACATCTTAGAAAACAACAACCCATATTTGCTCTAGTATTTTCTTAAACTGTGAAATCTTTCTGAAACCATATCACTCTCAAAATGTCAGTTTTCCCATTATATATTTTCATTTATGTATTTTTTCCACTGTGAAAAAACAAATTTACTAATAATCTGTTTTACTGATTAATATTGAAAAACATTTTGTTCAATGGAAATTTATTCTAGAAAAGCAGTTAAAGATGAATCAAAGATAACTAAATTCATTCATTTAAAAATCCCCCATTGGAGCAATTAATTATAATAAATATAATTTCTTCTTTTCTGAACAATCCTAATTTTGCTATTTAATACTGTGTTATAATATGTAACACTTGCCTCCCTTAATAAAAATATTTTAGCCCAGGGGAAAAATAATGGACCTTTCTAGTAATCATAAAATAAATAAATATATTGACACTATAACCCTGGATTTTGGCATGTTGGTTTTAACCTCACAAATCCTTCAGTTCCCCAAACTCTGCAAAATATGGTATTTAGAAGCAATGAATTTCATGGCTTCTAATGGGAGAAACAAAACAGTTTTCACTTTGACACTGCCCCTATCCTTAATGGATTGCCAGCAAAGCATGAAAACTCTCCTATTCCATTTGATCCCTGAATTAAAAAGAGTACATCCATGCAAGGAGGAGGGATTAAGGGGTGCAGGGTGGGTTATTACAATATTGCTTAGCAAATGTGCATGACCCAACTGATTTGGAAACTCTTAATATAATTTTTTTGAAAGGAAATAGTGTTATTTATCCAAGTACAGGAGACAAGGGATGATGAGACACTGCCCTTCATCTCATACCCTTGGACTCCATGCCAGGTAATCTTGCAACTCCCAGATCTCTCTGGGAATGTAAGTGACTGGTGATGGATGTAATATTAATGCCTCTATTTGTCTCACTGCATCAAGTACTCCTGGCTTTTAGGTTGTCTGCTCAAAAAGAAAAAAAGCTAGGAAGTAGAGCGAGGTTCAACCAAGTACTCTTTGAATTCAAACCCATGAACAAAGCACTTGCAAGTAATGTTTATGCCTTCATTAGAAGAAGCACCCTCTGGTCTATCTCCCCCAAGAATGTTACATTAGAAATAAAGACTTAATTATCATTGATTTATTTACTCCTGAGAACCAGTCAATAGAAGCAAGAGCCTAATTCTTATTGACTCAAACACATTATTTTTCTTGTTGAATCACAATAGGCACAGAAACATTTTTGTAGTCCACAGATACTAGATGAGAAATTGCCCTATGCTCTTGTATGATATTGTCAGTCATTAATACTCAAATGTAATCTTTATTATTTCTTACACACAAGCTAAATAATCACATACATAATTTTAACAAACCTCTTACAAGTCATTAGAAATGTTAAATTGCCTAAGATATGCTTACTACTAACATTGTGATTCAAAATTATAATAATAAAACTCAGTCATTGTTTTTGCCACCAATGAACTTACAACAGAATCCTTCAGTATGCAATTGACTCCTGTGGCATTCTCTTAAGGATTCACTCTTCAAAATGTGTCTGTGTTTATATATATACATATTCAGTAATACAGCTCCATTTTAGATTGTATTAATTGTATTATAATAGTGGATTTACCAGCTCTTTTTCCCTTGAAAACTGTCATAATTCTCAAAAGACAGGTATTCTACACTGCCAGCTTGTTGTTATAAATATCCAGGTTTAAGAGGTCAAACCACTTATTTTGTGTCTTTTTTAGAGAAGTTGTAGGTTTACAAAGCAATCATGCATAAAATACGAACAAGTTATTTTTATGTGCCATGGAAATAAAAAAGGCCCTGGACAGGGAATGGGAGGAGGTGTCTGAAACAGGATCAACTTGCTGGAAACCTTGGGGAAACATTTCAATAGAGCTCTTTAGTTCGGTAAAATGACACCACAACCAAAGAGGAAATTATATAAGGATAACTAAAGTTACTTTTGTCATGCAGTAAAATTATAGGTATAAATATTACTTATCTAAAGTGTTTAAATGTCAAGTTATAATAATATTTATATTTTCTCTTGGCTTATGTCAACAGTTTTCATTGTTACATTTTTTTAAGCATATGTTGGCATATGGTATTCAAAATACTTAGTAAAAATCTGACCCAATATTTTTTGTTGATCTAATTGTCACTGTCCATTCCTTCTCTATACATTTTTGGTCTGGTGCTTTAAGCATTTATTAGCTGAAATAAATCCATTGTGTGGACTGTCTCATTTTTCATATACTAAGGCTCCACTGCAACATGTTTCTTTTATGTTCTGACTGTCTGCTTTTAAGGTCTTGGAGATGAAAGTGTGTGATAAATTGTAAGTGAAACTAAATAGTATCTTCAACACTGTTTTTTAAAATAGAAATTTAGAATTTATCCTTTGTTCCTCCTTCTCTCAATCAGTCATTATATACCATTGGAAGATACCAAGCACCATTGATTAAATCGAGCTTTGTTGTTTTAGTTGAAACCCTGATTCTTATTGGGGCTGTTGAGATAAGACTCATGAAAAGTTCCTTGCCTTCAGTGTGGCCTTTCTGTAAATATCAGCCTCCTGCTTCAAAGCTTTCAGTGTTTCTTCATTACTTAAGTTTAAAATTCAAGCCTTTGAAATGGCATACAAAACCTTTATAATTTAAACCTTGAAGACCTCACTCATCCAATTTCTCATACTCACTCATTTTTTTTATCTTAGATATACAAAATATTTTGTAGTTATTTGAATTCATGTCTTCTCACTTTTTGCACATATTGTTCCCTTTTGACTCTCTGGCAATCATTCAATATCCTTAAGAGTTAATCTGAGTGTTAATTTTCTAAGAAGACTTCTTTGAATCTAGCTTTTCACTTGTATACTCTTCAGCAAATGTTTTTAACACCTCTTTTAAAAGGTTCTGTTCTGAGTCCTCAAAATAAAACAATGAATGAAACACTTTCCATCTCCTTGAGAATCAACAACATACAGCTGTAGATGATTTATGTACCTGTCTCTCCCATTTATATAAATGTCATATGTTCAATGATTATGCCATATTTATCATCATATCCCCAAACTCTGAGGTAGTATACAATGAATATTCATAAATGAATAAAAAAGCATCTTACTCTTTTTATAACTTATATCTAGTACCTGATAAACGAGATTGACTAATTTTCATAAAGCAAAAATATTATTGTATTATTTCTGCTTTGTCAATATCATGATTTTTAAGCTCCTTAAATTTCAGAGACATAACTCCTACTTATTTTTAATCTCCTTAAACTGTCTATGATCTTTCCACTTAGTAAATTCTCAATATGTGTTCTTAATGGATTAAAGATAACCATAATTTGGAAGATACAGATAAAAACTTAAAAGTGTACATGAGAAATAATATTTTAACTTTTTATTGTTCCATGAGGACTGACATTTTCACTTAGGTAAGGTCATAGTTTAAATGGACTTTTTAAAAAATATTAATTGCTAAACTTCTTCACATATAATTTTTACATGATATGATTTGAACCAATTAGAAATCCAAAATAAAGTTGAAATTATATCATCACCAATTTCACACCAGCATTTTAATTTATGAGGAATATCTTGACTACCTATAGAATTGGAGATCCAATTTTGCTAAAAAAATATTTACACTATTCCAAGAGCCAAGAGCTTAAAATATTAAAACACACTCTCTTCCCAGTTTTTTTTTTTTTTTTTTACTTTTTTGCTATTAAATGTTGTATTCTTTGAAGAACATCTAACATTCACTAAAAATATGCATCTCATCTGGAAGCTCCTTGGTTTCACTTAAATCTGAAAGAAATGGAAATATCCAATACTACACGATAAAAAGCCATATTTAAAAAATAAAGCCACTAAAGAAGCAGAGGACCAAAATCAGTATTTTTATTTTTAAGGGTTTAATTTTTTCTATGAGCAGCAATGGTTATTGTTGATATTTATTCTTTGGGGATGTATATATGTATCCTATATATCTGATATATTTCAAAACTGATATATGACTTTGACTCATCAATATCAGAATTAAATGTTCTTAATAAGATGGTCTGTGCTGAAAGAGAGCTTATTCTAGGGTGGCAGATCCAGCATTGCTTGAGGCCACGTCCTGCTGCCACCACTGAACTGTTACTAGACTGTTGTCAGTCCAGGAACTACCAGGTGTCTGGGGAGGCAAGAGAGAGAGAAAAATTAGCTTTCCCACCCCCTCTCACTCCTCTTACCTCCAGCCGTTGGAGGTGGTCCTGTCCTGTTATTTGGGGTGAGGCTTGCCCAGGTATTGCAACCCAGGCTGTCTGTCCAAGTCCTAAGGCTACAACCTCAGTGGGGACCCAATGTCCCTTTGCTTATCCTAAATCTTCTGGCCTTGGTTGTTTAGTCTTGGAAGTCATATCATGGACAAATATAACATGTCCAATAATGTTGTCAACCTCTACTGAGGAGTCAGGCACTCCCAATCACACCAGAGGAGCCCCATTACCTTATGCTGGAGTGCAGTGTTTACTGTCCAAACTGCCTGATGAGGTGGTGATATCATCTAATTAGCAGTCCATCTTGATGTTCTTTTATTGAATTGCTGCTTTAGTCATCTATTTCATCATTTGATGGCCCCTCAGGCTTGTGGATGCTAAGTGTGCATGGAAAGTCCATCTTATTCCATGTCCCCATTGCTGCATTGCTTGTGCAGTAAAAGTTGTTCCCTGGTTGGATTGGAAACCCATAGAGTGCCCCAAAACATGATACGGATGCTTATTAATGAAACTGTCATGGTACTGGCATCTACATGCCCCAAAGGGATGATGATCCCATAACTCTAGTAGTTGTCAGTGGCAGTGAGTCACCATCAGTATCCATAGCTGGGTGTCATTGGTCCAATGAGGTCAAGTTGTCAGACTCAAGTGGGACCTAAGCCCTGGCTGATGTGGTCCCACTATCCACAATGAACGGTTGAGAGCATTGGCAGGAGTTCCATGACTCTGCTGCATCTTTGGCTTCTGCTTTCTCTAAGATGGGTCCATAAGAATTATCCCATTCTTGTATCAGACATGGGCTTCCGTGTCCTGTGGCAAATCTAGCAAGCAATTGTAGTAACCTATTGAGTGTAAGCTTGGTCAGCACAGGAATTCTATTAATATTTTGCTTTAAATGGCACTTTGCAATGGGCATCACCATGGATGACAAGTAGATTTTCTTCCCAGATGAAAGCTGTAGCCCTTGTCCCCACACAAGGGAACCTTTAATATTCTAGTCATGATTTTTCCATCCACCAGAGGATATAGCTAGCCGGTTTGCAATGGCCCATGAGTCTATAAATGCGTAGCAAGAAGTTGTTGGAGTGGCCTGCATAGCCATAACCACTGCACAGAGTTAAGCCCATTGGGCAGAATGACCTCATTTACCACCTGCTGGAACTTTTTCAAATCAAGGGTCCCACTTAGCCAGAGGAGGGACAGATCCATCATTTATGGGTCATTCGGCCCCCTGTAGCAAAGCAGCTATCTGTTCAAAGAGCCAGCTTACTCCTTGAGGCCTCAGTCAGGCTCAGCCTTGGATGTCCCATATTCATTTAATGATGCTTTGTGCCACCTTTTTAGCAGGATTAATGAGTACCCAAGTAAGGATGGGTGGTTCTGGCCTTAAAGTCACATAGGGCACATCAGTGGTCAGAGGCTCAGTCTCCTGTACGGTCCAATAGCAGGCTAAAACTGTCTTTTAAAGAGGATAAACTCAGTGGCTGCTGTAGAACCCAAATGGTCTGCATACCCCAATTGCAGTTTCTAGCTATTACAGACTCCAATCAGCATGAGTGGGAGTTGTGTACACCTGCAACTCCATAGGACTAGCCAGCTCTAAGAACTCCAGGGACATGGCCTGGATCATGCTGATTGGACAGCCTCCAGCATCTGCTGCTGCAGGGGGCTCCTTGGTCAAGGAGCTATGAGAATTCCCAGGTGAAGTACATATTGTCTCTAGTATTCAAACAGGCCCACTAACTATCAGTTTCCTTCTTACTAGCAAGCACCGCCAAGGACATCAGATTTTGTTTGACCTTGTCTGGGATTCTTTTTTGGATCCCCACCTACGTAGTTCCCAGAAACTGAACCTACTGTGCAGGACCTTGAACCTCATTAAAATTTATGGCACAGGCAGTGTGAGACATAGTGTCAGTGACTGACTGCAGACTTTGGTGGACCCTGCAATCAGTATATGATCTATATAATGGATAATTAACACCTCAGGGAGAATGTGGGCTTGCTCTAAGTTGTCAAATTGGTGACAAATTGGTGACAAATTGTAGGGAATTGAGATACCCCATGAAAAAAGCCATAGCCAAGTCAATCATTGCAAACCATTCTCTGGTATGGGCTGCCATTGCTGGATGAGAGAGCAATGATGTTAGGAACTGATGGGGCCAAGGGTGGTACACTGGCATTACTGGCAATAGCCCACCATAAGCCTTCCAAAGCCTTATTAACTGGGATATTGTGCTGTGTTAGGGTGGTGTCAAGCACATCAACCTGTACTAAGGCTTGGATCAAGAGAATATAATGTCCTTTTCCCCTCCGGGAATGTGGTATTATTTCAGTTGGGCAATATGCTGTGGTTTGAGAATTTCTGGATGTGGCCCGGAATGTACCTGGCCCACTACAGTGGTTTGCATATGGCTTTGTTGAAGTGCACATCACCTTCAGTGGCAGTGGTGTCAGTGTCACAGAGATCCAGGAGAGCAATACCTATAATGCCCTCAGCAGAGGGAACCACGACCATGAGCATCCAAAATGGACAAATGAACCCATCTACGAGCATATGCAGACTTACCTCCCATAGATTACAATATCTTCCCCAAAGCCACCCAAAGCTACTATTTTCCCCCTTTCCTTGTGGGATCCTGGAATGATGTTCACCTGAGCACTAATATCTAATAGTGCAACTGAAATATGTATCTCGCACCTTACCATTTCATCCTTATTGGGGTGTAGGACTGATGCAGGGCCTACTTCTAGTCATTTCTTTTAAAAGAAGATCAGGATAAATCTGGGGGTGTTCCTTTCCCTTTCCCAAGTCTCCAGGAACATAATTAGATCTGTCATCCCCTCAAGGTCAAGGTCATGGCACTGAGATACCTTGGATACCTGCACTTTCTCTTCATGTCCTTTAATAGGAGAGCCCCCCTCCCCAGTGGTTTGCACGACTGGTAATTTGAGGCCATCAGGCCTACAGCCATGGACGGCAAGGCTGCCAAGAGGCAAGGGGTGGTTTCCCTGTTCTTCGTGGGTCCTACTTCCTACAATGGCCCAGATATATCAACTTATCCATTCATGGGGAGATAAGCTACATCAAATTTGTCCCCATGTGGCCAGATGGAAGCCAAAACTCCCATTAGTCCATCACCTGCCAGGGATTCAACACCACCCTGGGCAAAGAAGCTGGGATGTCCTTGTGTTTCCACCATGCCATAATGGGTGTCATTGATGACCCTGACCACTGTACCAAACTGTTGAGACAAAGTTCCAGGTCACCACCAAGGAAGAAGGCCTACTACCTGGGGAATAGCAAAGATAATGCAGGTCACCAAGAGTAGGAGTCTAGGCACTTTTGTCCACTCCATGGTGTTGCATTATTGTAGTTGTCAGGGAAGACACAACACATACAAGCACTGGCTGGAACAATGCATTATTCACATAGAGAAGTGATAAGCAAGGCCAGCTTTAGTAGTAAGCACTGGTCTTCCATTGCCAGTTAGTCCCTTCTGACAGCCAATGCAGGGGATGATTTGTGCACACCTCTTTTGTGATGCACTGGGGGAGCCCCATTGCCTCCCTACTGGGAACAGATATCCTAGAGCAGTTGGCCAGGTGCCATATGATGCACATGCTTTGGTGATGCACAGAAGTTCCCTAGGAACAGGGGAGAATCACCCTATAAGGAAGAAGGACCTGGGACAAGCATGATGTTACTGCCCAGCCTCCAAATAAGGGGATGTTCCTGACTCAGGGGCTAGCAGTTTGCTCATTGGCTGCCTCCTCAAAAAGTGGTTTGTAAGAACTTCTAAAGCCAAAGAGACATGTTGTAATGGGCTGAATAATGTCCCCCCCAAAATTCATGTCCACCTGAAAACTCGAAATGTGACCTTATTTGGAAATAAGATCTTCAAAGATATAATTAAGGTAAGGATTGAGATGGCATCTTGGTGGGTTAGGGTGAGTTCTACATTCTATGACAGCATCCTTATAAGAGACTGAAAAGGAAAAGACAAATGGATGCAGGGCAGAATGCCATGTGAAGACAGAGGCAGAGATTAGAGAGATGTGGCTACAAGCCAAGGAACATCGAGAATTGCCAACAGATACCAGAGCTAGAAGAGAAGTATGAAATGGATTTTCTCTTAAAGCTTCCAGAAGGAACTAGCCCTGCTGACTCCCTGATTTCAGACTTCAGATCTCCAGAACTGTGGCAGAAACAAATTTCTGTTACTTGAAGTTACCCAATTTTGTTTTAAGCAGTCCTAGGAAACTAATACCCATATGTACACATTAAAATTTACTAGGAATCCAGTATGTCAAATGGATAAAATTGGCAGAGGCCTGGATGGAGGCCTCTCTACTGCTTTGTCTTCTCTTCCTGCACAAAGGCTGCTAAGATGTCTTTGCAGAACCCAAGGACTCTGCAGAGAAGATCTTAAAACCCACTATGTATAAGAACATACTTTATTTACGTTGGGTGCCAGAGGTGCTCTGGTTTTCATACTCTTGTACCCTACTCCAGGTGGGCAACCTCCATGTTATTCTGTTGATGTGCTCTGGTAAATCTCTGCCATGGGAATGAGAATAAAGTAAGCATTTGATTCAGAGGGGTTAAAACATTCATAGTATAAAGTTCTTGTGTTGCCACTAGTTTCTTGTTCCTGAAGCTCGGATTCCTTATTGGGCTTCATCTACCTATCAACACATTTCCCTTCTTGATTTCCTAATATGTTCCCTAATCTCCTTCATTTTTGATATCTGAAAACTCACTATACAGAATGTTGTTCCAATTCCTAGGTCTGATTTGGCATTTATTCATAATTGTATACAACTATCCTCAAACTTTTAAAACTGCTTTAACAGTCAGCTACCAGCACTACTGCTCTTAGGCTTGAGCCAAGAGGGGCCTCCTGTCTGGGGCCCCACTCCTCAAAGGTTCCCATGTTTTGAGTGTCTTCTTTGAATTAAATTCCCTCCAGCAATTAGAACTGGTCACACAGGCAGGTGTCCTAATCCCAAACCTGATCCCTAGTGGGGATCAGTCACCAGTCACCAGAAGCACCTACCTTAAAATTTTCTAAGCCCCCCTCCACTGTCTGTCAACAGTGCAGCAGACCCTGGCCCATTTTTCCATATCAGCCTCACACTGCCAAAGAAGCTCCTTTTCTAACTAGGTTGCAAAAGTTGCCATTTTTCTTTTCTCTGAAATTCCCACCTATACACCCCATAGATAAGTTCTTGTTTTAACAACTCTAGCCAGACCAGCCTTAATTAGCTTTAACCAAGACCTGAACTTAAAATGACCCTGAGACATAAAAAACACTGTGAGTGAAATTGAAATAAAAAGAGACAACAGGAAAGAAGAATTTTGGACCTAAAAGAAAGCAAGAGGTTCAACCATTAGCAAATTGTGGCAACATCACAAACCTGCTCCTCAAAATAACAGAACTCATCAGCAATGATAATAGCCAACTTGCAATCCTAAATTAGAATGTTTACTAGCCAATCCCAATACACCAGTAGTACTAAAATCCCTAGCCCTACCTCCCTTTGTTTAATCCAATAAATATCCCTCACAGTACCAGCTCAGGGAGACAGATCTGAGAGACTATTTATCCTCCTGTCTCTGCAACAACAGGCTTTGCTAAATAAACTTTCTCTCTTCTCAAAATCCCAGTGTCTACTCTTTTATTTTGGGTGCATCAGGGGAGGACTACTTTTGAGCCATAAAAACAGCAGTGGCTGGCAGTGTCCATTCCCTGTTCCCTGTCTCTGCCTTTCAGCAAAAAGAAGCTATGCGATGTGCAAGGTTACATACTCAAAGGCTATGCAGTTTCAGTCTGGATTCTTACAATGCTTGCCTTCCAGACACCTCCTCTCAGAATATTCCCTTTTGGAACCCAGCCACCATGCTGTAAAAAGTCCAAACCACAGGGAGAAGCCATGCATCTGCACCCATGTCGACAGTCTCAGTTTAGTCCACTGCAAGTCATCCCAGCCCAAATGCAAGGCTCATGAAGAAAGGAAACTTCAGATCCCTCCAGCCCACAGCAGGTCGAGTCACACTAAGCCTTTTGGGTCATCTCAGCTAAGACCCCAGATTCAGAAAACCAGAGCTGTTCCTGTGCCCTTTCTGAATTTCTGACACAAAGATATAGTTAACAAAATGCAATGGTTGTTGTTTTACACCAGTAGGTTTTGAGTGGTTTGTTACTCAGTAACCAATAACCAGAAGAGAATTTGGTTCCCAGAAGTAGGATCTTTCCATGACAAAGTCTAAAATGCCATTGATTGGGGACTGGGTGGTGAACAGAAGCTTGATAGGCCTCAAGGAAGCTGTTGGTGAAATCTTGAAGGAAAATGAATGAAATCTGATTAGTAGCTGAAGAAAGGGGGGGACATTTTATGTAGCGGCAACACCGTTGCTTGCAGTAATATGGACTACAGCTATACAAAATGTAGTAAAGAGTTCCATGATATTGCTAAGAAGATTTCTGGGCAAACCGTTGAAGGTGCTGTTGGGCTTTTTCTATCCTCTTGTAACAAATTATGAGAGGAGAGAAATGAATTAAGGAACACACTTTTCAGTTTTCAAGTAGAATTTAGAGGAAGGATAGATGCATTTAGGAATGGATTTCCAAGTCAGCAAAGGTTTATCCAAGAAAAAACCTCAGGGATATGGTCAAATCTTGGATGCTTTCAGGAAAACAGGGTCTCTGGTAAAGACTAAGTCAAGAATGTGACTTAAAACCTCTTATTAACTCTGCATATTGATTTATGTTGGTACATTATAAACACTTTTCAATTAAAGAAGAAAGGTAGACTGGGAACAGCTGTTAGTCCAGGCCTAATAGAGATTCACTAGTAAAAGAATTTGTTTCTGGGAATTATATCTCATGTGTTAGGAGGTCTTCTCATTTGGTTGGTGCTGGAGAAGTCATGGACGCACTCAGTAGCCATATCCCAGACCTTGTCTACCCCCCTCCTTTTCCCCTCTGGCTTGTAGGCATGCAGATATTTTCATATGTTTCCATTTCACAACCACAGGAGACGTTAGGTCTGCTGGAATGGCCTGACCATAACTTGAACCCAAAACAGGGAACAAGCAATCCTGTTGCTTGCCTGTGTGGGAACTTTGCACAACGACTGTTTGATACATGCTTTTTGCTCAGTGGCAGGACAACCTCCTGGTAGGGTATATAAATAACCCTGTGGCAGCACAAGGTACCTCATCTCTGATTCAAAGCAGGGCGTATGGAGCTGCCAGCCACCAATCCTGACCCTGGCAGTTGGTCTTCCCAGTGACCATCCATGATGGGACATCCTCCCCTGCTGTTTAGGATCCTTTGTGCTGTGTACGTAATAATGTGATCATTTGTTGAGGATCTCTGCTGTGCCTGAGCCAGTATTCCCATAATGTACCATAGCAACTTGCTCTACAGTTGGTGGGAATACAAATTATTCCCAGCCTTACTCGAGTTCTGGGAATTCCTCAGCCTGTTACCTTCCATTCATTTTCTTCCTGGTCTTTAGGAGTTTTCTTTCACAAATGCTCTTAATATTTCACCAGTGATGAAGAGGAATCCTATACATATCTCTGTGTGGCTCCTTCCTTTTCAAAATCCTGTTCTGCAAATTCCTGCTTCCTTGGCCTCTTCAGAATCCAACCTCTGTCTCCTCACCTTTGGGGCATCCCTAGGCTCTATTTAGATTCTCTTTCCTATACTCAGATCTTGAAATCTCTCCCAATAATAAAACTAGGACAATCACAGCACTCAAATATTTGTTTTCCTTACACCATGGATCACATTCAGTCCTACACTGGCTATTGTCAAGTCTGAAAACAGTTGCTTTACATATTCTGTCTGGTTTTCTACTTGTTTTATTGGGAAGATAAGTCCTGTCCTGATACTCTGTCATGTATAAAAGTAGAAATTCCGGTTTATCTTTTCTTATTCTTTTACTTTCAACCTCTCTCACTTTATATTTGAAGTTGATCTCTTATACATGGATATTATTTGGATTTTATATGTTTTTCTAGTCTTTTGTTCTTTCTTTTTAATTGGAATGATTCATCAATTTAAATTTAATATAATTTTACACACATATGAGTTCACAGCTACCATTTCTTATTTTAAATTGCTTTCTTTTCTGATTTCAGTTCCTTTTTCTCCTTTCCTGCCTTCTCAGGGATTAACCAAGTATTTTTAAATTTAGTTTTAATTTCTTACTTGGATTTTTGTTATATCTTACTCCATTATTTTTAATTGTTGTTCTGGAATTCTGATACGCATATTCAACTTATTACAGGCTATTTAGAATCAATATTGTACCATTTCACTTTGAATACTAGTATCTTGAAACAGGGTCTTTCCAATAACCCCTTCGTTTTTGTTATATTATTATATATAGCATATTCCATTTATATTTTAAATACTCCACAATATATTATAGTAAGTCTTTCTTTTAAACATTGATATGTATTTAAAAGGAATTAATATATTTAAAATAATCTTTTTATCGATCCACATATTTACCAATACTTGTTTGTTCCTTCCTGTAGATCTTTGTTTCCATCTGGTGTTATTTCCCTTCAGTCTTAAGAATTTTCATTAGCCTTTTTTTCGGAATTCAGATATAACATCAAAGAATTTTTCAGTTTTCATTTATCTAAAAATAAAGAGTATTTTCGTCAGTTATGGAATTCTGGTTTTATAGGTTCGTTCGTTTCCTTTCAGGACTCTAAATATGTTTATCCATTAACATTTGTCTTGCATTGTTTCTGATGAGAAGTCAACCATTATTTGGATTATTGTTTCTATTTATGGATAGCCTCTTTTGTCACTGATTGCTTTTAAAATTCTCTCTCTGATTCAGTTTTTAGTAGTTTGGCTATTATGTGCCAAGTTTGTGGTTTACTAAGTATTTTTCTTTTTTAGATTTCATTGACAATTTATTTGAAGTTTTTCATCAAGTTTTGAAAAAGAAATTATTCATTATTTCTTCAAATATTTTCCTAACTCACTCTCTTTCCTTTCCTAATGGAATTTCGGTAACACTGTTAAAACATAGGATATTGTTCTACAGGTCACTCATGATTTGTTCACAAATATTTATTCTTTTTTTCCTCAATGTTTCAGTTTGTATAGATTTTATTTCTGTGACTTTGAGCTCACTAATCTTTACTTTTAAAGTGTCTCATCTGTGGTTAAGCCCAAGCTCAGCCTCAGCTAAGATAATGGACACAAGTATTAAAAAATGTATCAGACTAAAATATCAATAGATGATCCAAAGCAGAGTTGGGTTTGTAATTATGGCCAAATAGATGTTCATTTATGCTAAAGAACCAAAGATAAAATACTCCAAGATCCTGCTGCTATAGGTTAGTAAAGAAATACATAGAATAGCAAAAAGACTGAGAATACCTATAGAGTATTTACTGAATCCACAGTTTCTACTCTGGCATGAACATTTTCTTGTGTGAAAATCTTTTTGAATAAACACTTTACTTCTTGATGGGTAAAGAGAAATGATTTTTTCACAATTTCCAAATTAACATTGGCAGCCATTTTCTAGGAACAATATTTAGGATCAAAGACTTAATAAATTCCATACACACTGCAAAAATTAGTTTGTCAGATGCTTTGAGGAGTTAATTTTTCCAGTGAAGTCATTTTTATTGCTAAAACAGTTCAACATAGAAAATACTTATGTATACATAAGAACAATAATAGTAAAATCTCTAATAGCTGAGATTTATTGAGTACCTTGTTTTTACATGGCAGACCCTATGCTAACAGCTTAACAGCCCTGCAACAACCCTACCAGATTTTAACAATTATTAATCCTATTTTGCATATGAGGAAACTGGGGCACATAAAGGCTAAGTAATAATTCAGTGTCTATCAACTAGTAAGATGTGAATTTAGGGTTCAAACTCATCAACCTGGCAACAAAACAACTCTGACCAAATCTTGTTAATGCTTCATCATATGCAGATATTTATAAATATTGGTCTAGAACTGTGCTTTCCAATGCACTAACCACTAGCAAAATGTGGCTATTTAAATTAAATTAATTAAATAAGGGTGGCAAGAATGGAGTCTTTTGCTTAAGAGACTAATGTGATTATAGTCTCAGACCATTTGAGTATTCCATAAATATTTAACGTCTTTTAATCACAGATTCGCCAATCCTAATCTTTCTAAGAGCCCACTGCTCATGAAATAGAACAATGGTGCAGAAGAAAAAGGTCCAGAAACAGCAATAGGGAAAACATTCATACTTAACCAAGTTGAAATTTGAAGAAAGAATGAAATAATAAATGGTAATATGATTGCTCTCTTAAGCTTTGGCTAAGGAAAGTATATTCCTACTTACAAATTTTAGCAAAATAAAATCTCAATAGTTGAATCATTTAAATGTAAAAAGGAAACTATAAAATAGCTAGATTTAACTGTAAGGGGATATTTAAATAATTTTGTAGTGAGAAATATCTTCTTTCATACATTTCATAAATATTTCTGGATATATATTCTGTAGCAGGAACTGTGCAAAATTCTTGTCATCTAGCAGTGAACAACACAGATCTAATTGCTGCTTTTTCAGAGTACCATTCAAATGAGATTGCTAAATTGGGGGGAAAAATCACAAGAATAAGATTACAATTAATTTGCATGAGCACTATTTGAAAAAAAGAAGAGCCAAAGATAGGTGATTATATATGGTAGGGTTCTGTATGTTAGCAATGCTGGGCAGGGAACGCTGACATGAGGAAATGATTTTTAGGCTGAGACCTAAAATATGAGATAGTTCTAGGTTCCAATCATGCAACTTTAAGGGGAAAGCACAATCTAGGCAGTGGGAGCAAGAAGAAGAAATCTTATAAAGTGTGCTGAAGGAAGACAGGTTGATTAGAGGATAGCAATTCCAGAAAGATTGCTGAAAACAGGGAAATTGATAACAGCTTCTGTTTAGAAGATTAAAACCACAAACTAAAAGGCAGAGAAGAGACTGAAAAAAGTGTTTTGCAAATAACTATGAAAGACTAATAGTCTTACTTAATATTTTAAAAATAAGTCAAAAGGATAAAACTAATACCATAAGAGAAAACGGGCTAAGGAAATGAACTGCTCACTCACGATTTAGTAATTCTTATGACCAAAAAAATTAAAACAGTAAACATGCTTAAACTCACAATGCAATTTATTGAGCTGGACATTGATTATAATTTTTTAATTATAAAATCAAATCTTTTCTTGCATTTAGTGAAAAGTGGCCATTTTCTTATACTATTCTTGAAGGAAAAAATAACAGTACGTGGGCAGAACATATCAATAATCTCCAAACGGAGCATGTCTTTTCTCCAAGTGTCAGATATGGAAGCTTATTCTTATAGGATGCTTCAACTAGAACATAAATACATGTACATGAAATATGCTTATTATTCCATAATTTACAAAAGTGAAAAACTGAAACCAATGAAAATATTGAATAACAAATTTCTAATTAATTCATTGTGTGCCAGTTAAGTAGACAGTATGATCTAATAAAGTAATCATGAGAAAATGTCCAGGATATAGTTTTGAACAAAAAATCCAACTTATAACAGGGTGTGTATATTAATTTCTTAACAAAGTATGTTACATGTACTTTTATTTTTTGGGAACAATATTTTCAAGTGATTAACTTAAAAGGTTATGAAGGGTTATCTCACCCCAGTGGGACTTTGTGCACTATTAAGTTTTTCTTTGATGATCTGCATTGTTTAATTTGCACTTTGTAGATATTAATCAGTATAGGTAAGTAGTATAGAAATTTGGCCTTGCCCAAAGAGAGATATGGCCTTTGTTCCAAGTTCCTGGGAGGTAATCTCTAAACTCTTGGAATTTCTGGAGTGGTAGGGGTGTCTTTGTTATTCACTGGGAACCCCTCAGATCACACCTGATAATTTTTGCTAATGAGGTGACTCTTGGTTGTCCCTTTGGCATTATGAGCCTCATCTCTAAGGGAGTCTGGCACCAGAGACCGATTTCAACCACATGGGCAATCAATATCGTGAAGCCTGAATAAAATCTCTGCATACTGAAGCTCTGTTGAGCTTCCTGTGTTGGCAATACTCCATGTCTCTAGTCACAAGTAGATTCCAGGAGGGTAATGCATCCTGCAGAGGAAAGCTTTGCATTTGGAACCCTCCCAGACTGCCCTGTGTGTCTCTTCCCTTGGTTATTTGTAACTTGTATCTTTCCCTATAATAAACTGTAACAGTGAGTATAATAGGTTTCAGCAGTTTCCGGTTTCTATGAAGCTATTTAGTGAATTATCAAAGCTGAGGGTGATTTGGGGAAAGCCCAGAACTTGGTGATGTGAGAAGAGTGCTTGTGTGTGGACTTTTCCAACTTTGTATTTGAACCCTGACTTCTTGCAGCTGGAGGTCAAAAGTCTTGGGCAGAATTGGCAGTCTTAAACCAGCTTGGTGCAGTCTGACTGGTTTAAGGAGACTGGCTGAAGCTCTGTCCAAACAATCTGTTGATTGAAAAGCACCACTTGCTACTGGAGAGGATGACAATGATGAAGTTCCAGATCTTGTGGAGAATTTTGATGAGACTTCCAAGAATGAGGTAAACTGAATTGAGTCAACTTCTGAAGATAGAACTTGAAGTCACTTGGAGCTATTTTATAGTTTGACTGCATTTTAAAGTTGTTTTGTTAATGGATCTAATAAAATCTAGATCTCTAATATTTTTATGTTCAAGCCCTTGGACACTGCAGCTCTTTTCAGATTTTGCTTATAAACAGTTTCATTCTTTGCAGCTAATTAAGCTGAAGAAGCCTGGGAGTAAAGTTTGAAAGCAAAGATTAATAAACTTCTTTGCCTAGCTAAAAACAAAACAAAACAAAACAACAACAAAAACAAACAAGAGAAAGCCTTAATAGTGATGGTAGTTTTTTCATAGCTTATGCACAATAGTCCTCTTTTTTTGTACTTAATCTTATCTCAAAACATTATTTGCCTCTAGTTATTCCAAAATGTAAGGAAGGATATAATTTTCCAAAAAGAGGGCTTTAAAAAAATCTATTTGTAGCAAATGGCATGTAAGAATCCTTTATTATTATGTGCTAAATTGCACTCAATTGTAAAAAGTAGTTTTTTTCTCACTTGCCTTAATGGAAAATAAGAACTACTTAGTGTTCTTTTAAGTGCATTTCTTGCTACTCTTTGGGTCATTTGCAATCATGGGTTTTAAATAGAAAAATGGAATGCAATTTTATATATTCAAATCTTTTACATGTCTCTCAATATCAAAATTTTAAGCCCTCCTTTTAATACATCTGTAGTGTATCAAGCACTTATTTTTTTTTTGAATTACCATTAAGTTTTCCATTTTGTTGAAGAAAACATTAGTTGTCATGGTGTTGCCCTTGACTTGTTTAAAAATATAGTTCTCAATAACATTCTTTCCCTTTCAAGAAATATAAAGTTGATACGTGGCTGAACAAGCATAGGAATCTATGTATGCTGAAAACTAAAACCCTATAAAAATGTGAAATAAGATCACTACTTTTTTTGACATATTAAAATTGAAAGTAATGTGTAGAATTTCTTCAAAGTATGAGAGTTCTCACATATAGTGCTATAACTGCCATTCAATAAATAATTGCACACAGTACTCTTATATTCCAACATGATCTTATTCATTTCACAGAGAATTAGGCTGAGCTCTTACATTTCCTTAATGTGAGGCCTATTCTTGGCCTTCATCTTACTTGAAGTAACATTAGACAGTTTACCATTTCTTCTTTCCAAAATATTTTCTTCACTTGATGGGATAGATTGCAAAGTTCATCACAAATACTTTTCTTCTCTTTACGAAAGAGGTAGATTTGATTTTCAGTCTTTTTTGTCTGAACTGGACTCATTACATACTTTGTCCAACAGTATGTGGTAGAGGTGGTAATGTGTGAGTTCTGAGCCTAAGCCTCAAGGGATTGTGCAGTGTTTGCACTGTCTGTCTTGGAAAGGGGCCATGGTGTGAATGAGCCCAAGCTAGCCTGCCAAAGGCTGGGGGGCTATGCTAGGAGAGGCCACAGCTGTGCAGCATCCTCAGCTGGGTGCCCAGACATGTAAATGAGCTCAGGCTGTATACTATGGAGCAGAGGCAGGCGTCTCAGCAGAGACCAGCTCAATTTATCAATCCACAGAATCACAAGCAAATACACTAGTTTTAATCCAATAAACTTTAGAGTGGTTTCTTATGCAGCCATAGATATCTAAAAGCCACTTTTCTTCTAGGACATGATATCTTGGTTTTCTTCATACCTCTGCTCCCATTCCTTCGTAGACTCTTTTGTTGCTCATCCCTTATCTTTCTATCTCTTTTTGATGGGATGGAATTCTCTTCTCTGTCACTAATTTACTGGATTATGTTGTTGAGTCCAATGGCCTTAAAGACCATTAACATGATGACAAATACGCAATTCATGTAAATGGCCCAGATCGCTCTCCTGAACTCTAGATTCCAATATCCAGCTGTCTCCTTATTTCCACTTACATATCAGTAGATATCCAAAACCCACATGTCCAAAAACATGTTCCTGGCTTTCCTCCCCCAGGTCTGCTCCACCAAGATCCTCTCTTCTCAGGCACAGGCAATTTCAGCATACCCAGTGCCTCAAGCCAATATTCTTAGTATCTTTCGTGACTCTTCTCTTTCTCTCAAACCTGAAATTCGAACTATTATGAAATCTTACAGGTTCCATAGTAAAAATATCCAGATTTTAGTCACTTCTCATTAATTTCAACATACTTGGTTCAAGCCATCATCATCTCCCACCCAGTTTGTTGCAATAACTCCCAGATGGCCTCCCAGCTCCCTCCCTGCTATATCCTTCAGTCCATGCCACAGGAAATCCAGTGTCATTTGTCATATCCAGGTCCTATCAATGAGCTACTTAGAAACTTACAATAGTTTACAGGGCTTTACACCATCAATCCCCTCCCATGGATCTTTGACCTAATCTCCTCTTACTCTCTTTTCCCCCTATGGACTCCATTCTTATTAATTTACTACCTCTCCTAGAATTTGTCAAGTACAATTCCAATGCTGTTTCCCCCGCCTGGAATCCTCTTTCCTCTACTATGCTCATGAATCACACCCACACCTCCTTCCAGGCTTTGCCCAAATTCTCTTCTTTTCAGTGGAATCTGTCCTGGCCAACTTATCTAAAATTCATTTATGTTCTAAGCTACCGTATAATACATATTTATCAAAAACTACATCTCTCTATCTACCTCCATCTATCTATCTATATCTATGCATCTATGTATCTATGTATGTATGTATGTATGTATCTATCTATCTATCTATCTGATCCATTTGCCTCTATCAATTATTTTAACTCATTTCCCGAAATAGAATCTCCTCTTTCCTGCAAGTTCTATCAGGGCTAGGATTTTTGTCTTTCATCCAATGCTGTATCCCTATGCCTGTAATAGTAACTGACATATAATAGCTGCTCATTATTTCTTAAATAAATGGATTAATGAAAGTACCTTAAATCATAAATAGAGAACAACCTTTAATAAGTGACCACAATCAAGCTGATTTTTAAAAATTGTATGGTTAAATTAATAACAAATAAATGAAAGTGTTGATGAATTTATTATCCAATGTTTTATCATTACGATGATTGAAAAAATGATTTTAATTTTTATTAAATCGTGTTTTTATTTTCACCTCCTGATTTTACTACGTTATCTCTATTTAATATGCTCAATTAATGAACTCCATGTATCAAATTTTCTAACCCATATCAAAGACATCATCCATTAAAGTAAAAACCTTATGGTCAAGGTCATTTCAGAAAAATTGAAGAGCATGCCATCTTCTTACATTGCAAGTAGTAGTTTCAGCTCACTCATTATTTCAAATGCAAATATGAGTTAATTGGGTTTCTGTTTTTCTAGATTTTATTTCCTTTTGCAGTGTTAAAGAAATTTTTAAAAAATCAGAATACAATGTTATGAGAACAAATCTTGGAGCCAGCCTAATCATTGTTACAATCCTGGTATCAAGAGTAACTAGTGCATTCATTTGGATAATTTATTGAACATCTGTAAGACTCAGTTTCTTCATCTGTAAAATGGGAATATAAGTAGTACTTACTTCACAGAGTTACCATGAAGATTAAATGAAGAAATCAATACTGATGCTACTAATATTCATGGTACATTTTTTTAGAACCTATAATGCAAAATGGGAAATAAAAAATCTTTAGTTATAGCAATTATAAACCTATTGTTGGAATAAAAATAGTAAAACTCATCAAAAAGGAAGGGCCATGCAGGTGAATAATTATTAATTCCAAAGCAAAAGGGATTTTAAATGTTCAGTGCCGCCAAAGGGAGAATTGAAGAGATCAGAACAGAAGATCATGATCATTTTAAGGCCAAAAGAGGGAATACATTTTAAAAAGGTCTCAATGCCTATCTAAAACTCTTGCCAAGTCTCCCACTCTACTGGGTAATATTCTTCCACTTCCAATCTCTGCATTCATTAAAGTTAAGAGAAAGTTCAGCATCCATAGAATGAATATGCTATGCAAATACGTAGAATGGGAGGCAGTACGAATTATGTGCTTTTGCAATTAGACTCTATAGGGCTTGGTAGCAGAGTCAAGGTACGTATTTGCGAATGGATGAAAGAACATTAATGGTTTCTAATGAGATACGTAGCTTAAATCATGCAAAACTTTATGGGAAATATCTTGGTGCTATAGCTATAAATTATTTATTAAGTGAATGTTTCCATTTTAGGGTTATTATAAATACTGCTGCTATGAACATTCGTATACAGTCTTTGTGTGGTCATACATGTGGAATGAGTTGCTACAACAGTGTCTTGTGGTAACAGAGATTCAGAGCACAAAGGAACTTTCAGCAAATTCTCCCTTTGTTACTTGTGCAGTATAATGAGTCCAGAAAGGGCAAATATTCTCTTTGTCACTTACACAGAACAAAGTCCAAAAGAGCAGGGGAAGAAGTCCCATCATGCTCAGTATCCCAAGGATGCCAAAAGTGTTCTAGGTCAGGTTCAGTAGATAGCAGCTCCACATGTCAACTTTGCATCAGAGAAGAGAAAACAAATCAACACTATTTGAATGCAGTTTTTATCTACCTGGAGAAGCAGGAGCCCTGCCACTGAGCATTCCAGTTCTGATAAGCTTCTGGGTGGTTTCAGGGTTCAAAGTGTGGCTGGGCCTTTTCATTCAGACTTAACATCTTCCCCAGGTTGTGAAACGGCACACAATAGAAAAGGAGGTGAGGGTGGAGAAAGGCCCAGGTGTCTGTGCCTTCCCTGGAGAAGGAGGTGGCGGTAGGTGAGGTCTGAGTGATGGCCACTTAACAGGTGTCTGTGATTTCTCTAAGGATATATTTTTATTTCTCTTAGTGTAAATACCTAGGAGTAGAATTTCTGGGTCATAAGAGAAGTATATGTTTAAATTTTAAGAAACTGTCAAACTGTTTTGCAAAGTGACTATATGGTTCACATTTCTACCAAAAATATATGTCTCCAGTTCACTTATGTTATATTATATTCTCAATATAAATGTAATTAGATTTTCTATTTCTTTTGAGACCCTTTTTGTACTTTGTTTCTTTTTAGGAATCTTTCCATTTCATCTAAGTTGTCAAATATTTTGGTAAACACTTTTCTCATAGTACTCCATTATGATTCTTATAATTTATTTAGTTTCTATAGCAACATACTCTTTCATTCTTCATTTTGGTAATTTTTGTTTTCTGTATTTTTTCCTTGGCCAGTGTAGCTAAAAATTTATCAATTTTGATGATCTTCATAAAAAACAAACTTTGGTTTCATTAATTTTCTTGCTTTTTGCCTCTTTTCTATTTTATTGATTTCTGCTCTAATCTTTATTTCCTTACTTTTACACATTCTTTGACCATATTTCTAATAGCTTCTTCAAAATCTTTGAGAAATTTAGCTTCAAGTTCCATTCTGGGTCCAGTTAAATTGAATGTTTTTTGTTTTTTGGTTTTTTTTTTCTTAGTATTGGTCAACTTTTCTGTTTCTTTGTATATCTGGATTCTGGATTTTTACTAAATGAAAACTGGTCATTTAGATAATATTTTTAGCAACTTTGGATTCTGTTTTATTTTTTCCTCTCAGTGTGCAGCCACTGTTATTTCTGAGGCTCTATCTTCTATTCTGTTTGCTTTTCATTTTGATAAGCATAGCTTAGTCATCAGTTTCTGCTTGGACAGAGGTTGGGCTCAAACACCTGAAGCCTACAAAGCTTCCATCTCCTACTGATTGAAGCGCTTTTGGGTTGGGGAACACATTCAATGTTGCAGCTTGTTTTGAAGTCTCCTTTGGATTTCAGTATTTGCAGATCTCTCTTATGTCTCCTCCCATGCAAGCATCCTTTACAGTCAGGCTGGAACAGATGGCAACCTTATCACAGCCCTTCTATGAATGTCTCATTTTCAGAATATCCCTGTTAAATTTCTTGCTGGTCAATTTCTTGCACTGAACCAGGAGAGTAAACGTGATTTTTTCCAGAATGTTCCCAATAAAATCTGCCACTTTTGGATAGCAAAGCCATGGATTTTCACATCTCTAGCCCCAGACTGAATTTTCCACCAGATTGGGTTTGTTAGAGAGCCCAAAGCTGGTAAAGCTACAGTTTTATATCTGCAGAGTTAAGAAGTAGGTAATGGGAGCAGCCCCAGACAAGAAGATCACAGACTCCAACTTTCCTCAGTTTTTCAAGGAGAAACTCTTCTCAGTTTATTTCTAATTTTGGTCAGTTTCCAGTATCATGAAGTTTTGCTTTGAGAAATTTTGCATTTTACAGAGGGGAATTACCTAAATTGGCAACCTCTTCATATTGCTGTTTCCAGAAGTGCCTCTTAGAATTTCATTGCGAATAATTCAAATATGCTACTTTTACAAGAATAATCTCTAAACTATGTGTTAAAAGTTTTGGTATTACCATGGTAAACACAGATACGGATAATATCCAAGATTTTCAGGTGTGCATATATCTAGGATAATAGAGAAAAACAAAATTAAAAATAGCTGGCAGAGGGGAGGATCTAAGATGGTGGCATAGAGAGGAGTAGAAGCTAGTTAGTCCCCCTGGAACAACTAGTGAACAACCAGGAACAACTAGTAAATAATCCGAAATAACTGCAGGGGAACAAACACAACCGTCCACTCATCATACACTGACCTGAATTGGGAGGAATGCCTGAGATTGCAGCATAAAGTCTGTAAGTAAAAACTGCAGATCCAAGCTGGGAGCCCCCACCCCCCACAGCCCAAGCTGCGGAGCCTCATGGTGCTGGAGAGCAGCTATCTCCAAGCAAGTGAATACACTCAGCTGAGCTCCAACTTGGGTTTTAATTGGCAATCATGGACTGCTTGATACAAGCTACGAATCCCCAACAAGCAGACAGAGGCTTTGGGTGATGACTGACCTTGGAGAGCCCGAGGGTGACTGCAGACTGGCCCTGAATGGGGCTTTCAGTCCCTGTTTCAGCTCAAAACTGGGAATAAAGCTTCAACCATTTTCAGTTCCCAGTGCTCTGACCCAGACAAAGGTGGAGAGAAGCATAGGCAGAGAAAGATCATTCAAATGCTAATGACCGCTCTCTGGGGGATCTCTCTTCCCTAAGAGGAAAGAGGTGGAGCCCAGCTCTACTACCTACCTTCCATTTAGAACCAGACCCCAGAGCCTGGGGAAAACCTGCCATGGGCCACACCTCCTTACACAAGTCTGGAGTTATAGGCTAACAGGCACCACTTGCTGGGCAGAAAAGCACAGTGACCTGAGGCATCACAGGGTGTACCAATTTTCTAAAACACACCCTCAGGGAAACCGGATACTGAATAGTTCTTCCTCTTGGACCAAAGCCTGTTTTGGTCTGGGAAAACCTGACTGGGGTAACCAAGGAAACCATGCCTAGAAAACAGATAATTACAGCCTACACTAAGAAAAACAAAGTTATGGCCCAGTCAAAGAAACAAACTGACACTTCAACTGAGATACAGGAATTTAAACAACTAATACTAAGGCAATTCCAAAAGTTTAGGGAAGATATAGTGAAAGAGACGAACTGTATAATGAAAACACTGGGCTTACATAAGGTAGAAATTGAAAGTTCAAAAAACCAACTGGCTGAATCTATGGAAATGAAAGGCACAACACAAGAGATGAAAGACACAATGGAAACATACAACAGCAGATCTCAAGAGGCAGAAGGAAACACTTAGGAACTGGAGAACAAGGCACCTGAAAGCCTACAAACAGAAGAACAGATAGAGAAAAGAATGGAAAAATACGAGCAATGTCTCCGAGAACTTAAGGACAAAATGAAAAACAAGAATGTACATGTCCTTGGTGTCTCAGAAAGAGAAGAGAAGGAAAAAGGAGCAGAAGCAATAATAGAGGAAATAATCAATGAAAATTCCCATCTCTTATGGAAGACATAAAACTACAGATCCAAGAAGCACAGTGTACACCAAACAGAATACAGCTGAATAGGCCTATGCCAAGACACTTAATAATCAGATTATCAAACTTCAAAGATAAAGAGAGAATCCCAAAAGCAGCAAGAGAAAAGTGACCCATCAAATATAAAGGAAGTTTGATAACACTATGTGCGGATTTCTCAACAGAAACCATGGAGACAAGAAGGAAGTGGGGTGATATATTTAAGACACTGAAAGAGAAAAACTGCTAACCAAAAATCCTATATCTGGCAAAACTGTACTTCAAATGTGAGGGAGAGCTTAAAATATTCTCTGGCAAACAGACAATGACAAAGTTTGTGAACAAGATACCTGCTCTACAGGAAACACTCAAGGAAGCACCGCAGACATAAAGGAAAAGACAGGAGTGAGAGGTTTGGAAAACAATTTTGGGAGATATTAGCACAGCAATGTAAGTACACTGAGCAAAGATGACTGTGAGTATGGTTGAAAGAGGAAGGTTGGGACCATGTGGGACACCAGAACAAAAGACGAAGGATAAAGACTGGGACTGTGTAACTCAGGGAAACCTAGGGTGCTCAATGATTGTAATAAAAGGTACAAATATGTTTTTACATGAGGTAGAACAATGAATGTCAATATTGCAAGGTGTTAAAAATAGGGTGGGATTGGGGGTAAATACAATCAATGCAAACTAGAGACTATAATTAATGGAAACATTGTATTATGCTTCCTTTACTATAACAAAGGCAATATACCAAAGCTAAATGCATATGGGGGGTGCAGGATAGGGGAAGGGTATGGGACTCCTGGCATTGGTGATGTTGTCTGACTCTTTATTCTACTTTAGGTCAATGCTATCTTTCCCTTTGTTGCTTTCTAGCTGTCATATTTTGTTTTTTTGGTTTCTTTTCTCTCTCTTATCTTTTTCTTTCATCTCTCTGCCTTCTTTGACTCTTCCTCCTTCTTTGTGGAAGAAATAGAGATGTCCTTATATAGATAGTGGCAATGGTGCTGAATACATAAATACGTGACTATACAGGGAACCAAAGATTGTTTACTTGGGTATGGTGTGTGAACAAAACCATCTTAAAAAAAATGGGTTGATGAAGAAACCTTGAGGGCACTATATTGAGTGAAATAAGATGGACACATAAAGGCAAATATTGCAGGGCCTCACTGATATGAACTAATTATAATATGTAAACTCATAGACATTAAATATAAATTACCAGGTTATAGAACAAGGCTAAAGAATGGGCAGTGTTTGCTTATTATGAGCAGAATGTCCAACTAGGGTGAACTTAAACATTTTGAAGTAGACAGAGGTGATAGTAGCACATTGTGAGAATTACTAACAGTGCTGAATGGTTAGTGGATGTGGTGGAAAGAGTAAGCTCAGAGTCATGTATGTCACCAGAAGGAAAGTTGGAGGTTAAAAGGTAAGAATGTATAAAACAGTGAATATTGTGGTGGACAATGTCCGTGATTAAGTGTACAAATATTAGAAATCTCTCTTAAGAACTTGAACAAATGTATGACACTATAACTAGAAGTTAATAATAGAGAGGTATATAGGAAAAAAATATACACCTATTATAAACTATGCACTGCAGTTAGTAGTATCTTAACATTCTTTCATCAACAGTAACAAATGTACTATATCAATACTAGGAATCAATAATGGAGGGGGCGGGTGGTTAGGGTATGGGAGGATTTGAGTTTCCTTTTTTTGTCTTTATTTCTGTTCTGGAATAATGAAAATGTTCTAAAAATTGGAAAAAAAATTAATTGTGATGATGGATGCACAGCTGTATGATGGTACCATGGCAATTGATTGTATACTTTGGATCTTTGGATAATTGTATGGAATGTGAACAACCTCAATAATATATATACATATATATATGTGTGTGAGTGTATATATATAGCTGGCAGGCTGCTGTGGTATCGCTAAACTTAACTAAGGAAATTAAGAGCAGGAGTTATAAGAAGAGAATTCCATTTTTCTCTTTTGATTTTGATTGGGAATATGTCTCTGTGAAACACATCTTCAGTGATAGAAAAGCATTTATGTAAATTAGTGTTTCAAAATTTGAAGCATTGGGGTATATCTCCTTTCAGAAGAATAAGCAAATTGCACAGATTGTCCTTTTTCTACTGAGTTGCTTTCTTTTCGGTTGACTGTGTCTCTGGCTCTTTCTGGGACTGCAAAATGTAAGCTCAGAAAACCAAAGATGCTAAAACTCTTCACTGGAATTTGAGTGAGTTTACCTGACTCATACTTCTTCAACCATTCATTCCTTCCATATATCTTTCTATCTCTCAGTGTCTATCAACAGTGAAAAACCTCTTGACAGAATCCCAGCTCTCCCTCTGCAGGTTTCTAATGGCTCTGTAGCCGTATTCCTGCTTCTCTTCTACGGAAGACGTTGAAGGTCCCTGACTGGTGTTCAGGGATCTGGCAAAGGGTTGAAGCAGTTGCCACAACTGGTCTTGCCACTTTTGAACCTGAGGTGATTCTTTTCAGATGTTCAGCCATAGATGTTTCATCCATCATAAGTAATATATGAAGTGGTGTTTGAGTAGTAATACTTCCAGAACTTTAATTAAGTGGATAAATCCAGAGAAAAGTCAGTGAACAGAAAAGTGTACTTTTCCTCCCTCTGACGTTGCCAAGGGAAGCTTCCCTAAGGAGTAAGAAATGATCTTTCTATATTTGCACTTCTCATTAATGCTTCCTGCCAGTTACCGACTGATTTGAAAGACTTGAGTTTGTGTTTTTCCTTTTTTCATTTGTTTTGCTTCATTCTGTTATGTTTTTCTTGTAAAAAGAAAAGATGAAATCAGATTTCAACTTCCACAAGTACGAGAAAAGCCCTAACTCCCTATTTTCTGTTTCTTCATTATTTCATACGCTGGTATTGGCTTCTAAAATTCCTCTAGGAAAGCCATATTCATGCCCAACCTTTTGCTTCACCCCTTAACCATATCTCCTTAAGTTCTAGGTAATTAGACCCCTTGGAACTGAATAACTCAGTAACCTGTTGTTAGTTCGTAAGGCTAACTTATAGTTGGCTGAATAATTATCTGATGTCACTTATAGATATGCTGTTTCTTCCTAATGGTGAGAGGATGCATTTCTTTTCAAATTACCAAAAGTTCTAGAGTAAACCCCAAAGCAAAATATATACCACATTGCTTTAAACTATGAATATTAAAACTTTCTTGTACTTTCATTTAAATGTAGGAAAATTGGGCCACAAGAAAAGTGCCAACCAGGAATTTGATAGAAATGACCATTTGAATTTAAGTCACATCTATCTATTCAATACACTTGTGACTCTATCATTTGGGAAAATCATCTTTATCATTTCTCCAATTAGGAAAATAATGGTGTTGATTCGTATCACAGGAAATATTTCTTTTCCAAAGAAATAAAGTACAATAATTACGATGCACATACAGATTTTTTTACTTGAGCCAAGAAGTACTGAAAATAGGAAATCGTATCATCTATCACTTTCTGATAGGAAACATTTTTTCTCCCTTCCACTGTTGCTTGTTTACAGTTAGTATCAGCAGGTGGGGAGGCAGAAACAACTCACTGCCTGCTTTCCTTCAAACTTATTTATACAATTCTTAGTGAAGGAGACAATATATATGATGGATGTGTTGTTTAATTAGACTGTTGTAAAAGCTATAATTACATCTACTAAGTGCACTTTTATGACTGAGTACATAAGCAATTTCAAGGAATGTCATACTCCACAAGGCATTGTCTGGGACTCTGGAATTGGTTTTTGAGTATATGTGTATGTGTGTCTACTGGGTTTTTATTTTACAATCAATAATGACTTCTAAATGAGATGATCTGTTTAGAAATACTCTTAAAAAAACTTAAGTCAAGGAAAGTATAAACAAAGAAATCTTTAATATGGCTTTTTGAACACAAACATTATGGGTTTCACAATTTAAATTAAGCCACTTAAAAACATCTATTTTGAGCATACAAAAATGTCTGATATCCCAATCTGTTGAACAGTTTACATAGGCATTATAGGGAAGTTGGAAGAACTAATGGGGTGCATTACATCCAATTTAGACTAACATTTGTGTCATGTTCTTCTCTTTGTGATCCATTAGTAAAATGGCTTGGCCTTACGCAGAGAATAAAGGTGATTTATTTTAAGGTCGCTATTAGTCTTTGGAGTCATGCTGGATCTTCAGCTGTTGGAGAACTATTGTAGCCAATAGAAATGCTTTCTACATCTGAAGCTGATGAAATATATTTGCTAAAAGGCAAAAGAAAATTGACTTGAACAATTCAGAGATTCTATTTAAATGAGCTGCTGTTCTTTTAATGTTCTTGTTTTCAAATTCTCTTTTTTGTTGCAACCTACCCATAGCATAGGTAGGCAAATTATACCTACAGTTATTATCAAGCTTCCTTTAAATTATTTTCAGAATATTATAAATTTTACCACTTAAACAGAAGCTGTTTATAAATAGAACTGTTATTGCTTAAGAGGCCTAGGTAATCTAACTTATTTGAATTATATAAGCAAATGAAATAATTTAGAAGACAGAGAAACCCCCATCTGGAGACCTAGTTTATAGTCTCTGCATTACTCCTTTTAACTCTTTTAATGTTGACCTCTGGCCCCAACCAACATCAACAGCAGGGGCACATGGAATGAAGAGCAACCATGTTCCTGAGAAGTCTCTGAAGACCAAATTCAGTTAAGCCAATCTGAAATGCCCTCCGGCTTGTTTACCATTGTCCTCGTTCTCACACGCTCAATCAAACTTGCACCCTCTATTCTAAGCCATGCCAGGCTTACCTTAGGATACTTGAAACTTCCTACCAAGAATATTTTCAAAGCCAATATTTTTGGCAATTTTTATATGACTAAGGAATTTAAGCTCAAAGCTTTGAATTGACAGTAGATCAATTCAATTTACTTTGTTATACCTCTGTATGAATAATTGTTGAAGCTGTAAAATTTGATATCAGCCTTCCTCCCCCAAATTAACTATATTTCACTAGTTTCATTTTATTTCTTAATCTGGTAGTAGACCATAGGAACTGGGTAAACGTGACATACTTCATCTCTTTGTATCACAGATCTACTCCATTATCATTCCTCATAGTTTCTGAAACCCAATTTGAGAGATGATTAAGAATATTGTTAAGGTTTTATATATAAATAGCAGTTATCTAATTCTCTTCCATATTTTAATTTTATTTAATAGTATTGCCTCATGCTCAGAAACTTGAGTTTGAAGTAGTGTTATCCCTTCTGCAGACAGCACTATACAGTTTATTTTATTTAAAGACATTATTTCTATAAATTTAGATTAAAATTTTATCATCACTGTAAACTAGCTTACTAAAAAAGTCAGGGATCTTTCTCTTTTCCCGATATGGTTTACAAAGCAGTGCTATAATTGTGATCTTCTTTATCCCCAGTGGATTGCCTGCATTTTTTCTTTTTTGAATATGCCATCTCCCACAGAACTACCCTTTAAGAAGGTGAGCCTCTACAAATTTAGGGAGTTCATTGTGAGGGATGACTTTGTATAAAGATTGTTAGATATCTAGACATAGAAGAGTGTTTAGAGTTTACTGTCATTCCAGTATTAAAACTTGCGTGGTTTATATTCTTTGATCTTAGTCAATAGCTACATAGCTATACTGAGATAGAGCACAGAAATAAAATATGATCCCAGAAATGCTATGCAAATTTAATCACAGTCTCCATATACTTAGCCAAAATACTTTTGTGAGGTTTATTGTAATTTTGGACACAGTGTGACTAGGATTTATTTTCTCAAAAAAAAAATCTCTTAGATTTAACTAAAAACCCTCTGTAAGTTGGAAAATCATGTATTAAATATTGGTTTTGACTTCATGAGCATGTGTGAGAACGAGGACAATGGTAAACAAGCTGGAGGGCATTTCAGATTGGCTTAGCTGAATTTGGTCTTCAGAGACTTCTCAGGAGCCTGGTTGCTCTTCATTCCATGTGCTCCCTGCTTGAAACAGCGCTCATTACAAAATAACAGAAAACCACATAATATGTTGGTATATGATTTACATTGTCTTAAATTTGTGTGGAGTTTAGGGAATTTCTGATATTCCCAAGAAGGTTACAGCTGAATGTGAGAAGTACATTGCCTTGTTAATATACCATAAAATAACAAATAGAGAAAACAAATTGAAAAAAAAGTTTTAACTGAAAACATTAGCTAGCATTCAATGACCTTAACTAGGATATACATGAGAGGGAGAAATTTTTTCTCATTAAAACATCAATTTGATTATATATTCCTAATAAAATTCATCCTACATATCATCTACACACCATTAAAAATAGTGTTGATAAAAATCAAAGACAGTATTTCTCATGGTAGCTTGAGGACCCAACCAATCAAAACAAATTCTAGGGGTTGAGCAGATGCCAAGTCTGATAAATGTTTAGCTCTTACAATATTCACAGTTCAAAACAGAAAGATAGAATGGGAAAACCACATTTACTGAATACTTACTATGTACTAGGAACTATGTTAGCTGCATTTATAATTTCATTACGTTAATGAAGATACATGATCAGTTTTTCCTTTGCTTTGAGTGCATTATCCTAGGAATCCACCCCTGTCCTTCTCTGGCATTCAACACAGACTGTACAATATAAATATTTATAAGTATTTATAAGTATAAATATAAATATAGTCCATGTCTTCTTGGGTTGAGCATTCCATGGGAAAATTTAATATATATTTATTAATGTAGCTTCCATAATGGTCAATGTCTTTATGAGAAGGTTTGGAGCCACATCAAACCCTGTCCACATGGCCTCATTTGTTCTGCCCTAAAGTCTGCCACCCCTCCCCTACCTCACAGCCATACCTCTTTTTGGCAGTTGCCCTGCAGAGCCGTATTTGCAGGGATATGCAGAGCAGAAATCAAATGTCAGATTCTTTAAAAAACATTCCATATTTTTAACTTTTTACCATAGTTACCCTCACAATTACTCTGAACTTTGAGATGATGCCACTCATTCTCAGAATAAAAATACTATCATTAAAAATTGAGAAATTTGAATATGAAATAAAATTCCCCATATTATTTGGAATTAAATTTTTCTCTTTGGGAAGAATAATTTTGACATAATCTAATCTTTGGTCCACCTTGCATTTTCATATTGAAATGGCAGAAAATTTTGAAATGAAATTTTATTAATTTTAAATTACTCTGAGAAACTAAACCACAGAGAGTTCCTATTTTTTGGGTTGAAATAGTAGCATGAAAAGAAAGTGAAAAAAAGAAAGAAACAAACAAACATACACATTAGTTTTCTTGAAACAGTCTGGCAAATAATTTGTCTCATCAAAACCCATGGGTCTTGTATTTATTACTGCTGGCAATTTAATACACTTAAGCACAGAATAGTTTATTGGTATATATACATATCATCTAGCATAATCTTATATAAACCAGAGAGACAAATATTTTAGTAGCTATGACAGGAAAACTCTTTATCTCTTGCTGATTATAAGTCCTTGTAACATTCTGAACACTAGTTTAATGAGGTCTTTTGTGTCCTGCTTGTCCTACTTCTCTGTTGACTGACACTGTGTTCCATAACTCTCAACGTAGAGGATGTGAGAGACTGATGAAGAACTATTATTTTCCTCTCCCAACACAGTGTTTTTTCATCTCTTTCTCTATTCTTTGTTCATTGTTCATCTTTGGCATCATCGGTCATGAAGCAATAGAGTTTATAATACTGGTGTGACAGGAGAGAGAAAAAAAATTGTCCATCCAGTAATGTGAATCTATCAAATAGCTGCCAGGCTGCAGCTTGAAACTCTGTCTTCAGGCTACAGTCGGGGCTATATCTGAACTTAGATAACAGCTTTCCTTTAAAAAGCAAATGGATTATTTCCCCTCCCTGACTATCTGCTCTGAGTGTTATGGCTTATTCAAGGCCCTGATCTTTTTTTGTTGGACAGAGGCTGAGCAAATTCTGGGAAGCAGTGAAAAGAGATCCAACGGCACATGGGTCTCTGTTAGCGAAATCACCCACATGGCTTACAAAGAAAACTCATATATATACTTGGCATTCAGGAAAATACAGCTTAATGTCAATTACTATGCTTGAAATGAAAATAGAGTAAAAACTCATTGTTGAGTATTACATTTCTCAGAACAGCAGATTTTGGTTCCCAGAGCTGAACAAAAGCATTGCAATAATGATAAACTCTCACTGTTTTACAAATATCTTTCATTTTGGAGACTTATCTATTTCTGTCCTATAAATTGCTTCATTTTTTGATTGAAATAATGATTGGTTATTCATTCAGTATTATGTGAGGGTTCTTATATGTTCTTTATATAGAGATTTTCACTAAAAAAAATAGACAATTTTAAAAGTTAATTTTAGAAATGGGAATAATGTCAAGCACCTTTCAGAATTGTTGTAAAACATAAATGCAGTTAATATGTGAATGTTACCTTCCAATTTTTTGGCACATTATGATTCTTCAATTAATACTAGTTCTTATATTATGATTGTATTATTATTATTATTACTATCATTAAAATTCCTAACATTAAGATTTTACTCAATAAAATTGGAAAATATAATGCATGCAAAAGTGAATGCACATGAATCCATTTATATAAAGGCCTACACATAAATGGTTCTGTGGACATGCTTCTGAGGTAATTAGTAACATCTGATTGGATCAAGCAGCTTTTGTACTCAGATGTTGAAGTAGAAAAAGTTGGATGTGAGAAGTGTCCTGCTGTTCTAGTGTTGAGGGCAATTTGGTTAAAATCTATTTATAAATGGAGAAAACGTAATTAAATATACAAAAAAAAAGCTGCAGCTGAGAACCATGTTTCTCTTTGGCAAATTTATAAAATATGTCATTAGAGATATTGTTTGTGAACAAGTACAGAGAAAAAATATGGTCACCGTGGGTTAAGAAAAAAGTATACTGAACAAAGTGCATTAACTTACCCATTCATTCAGTCATTCAGCAAAAAATTATTGAGTGGTTTCAAGGTAATGGACACTGGAAGTTAGGAAGATGTCACAACTATAATGAAGCAAACCAGAGCACTTTATACGTCTATTCCTTTTTTTGATATTTAATAATCCTGAAGCTCAAGGTTTACGATATGGCAGGCCATGGCTAGACCCATTGCACTGAAATTTCAGCGCACTATAACAAAAGTAAATTTATTATGAAACTGCCATGCAGCCAGACATATGGAACTAATACTGAATGTGACCCTCAAACTTCTCACATTTTTGTACCAGGAAGGCACATGGGAGCCCCAAACACCTGTTCCATCTCTATCTATGGCCAAATATGCATCCTTTCATAGCTAGTTAGCTAAAGTAAAAACAAAACAGAAGTAACCTTCAATTGTTAAACCTGACCCGGGCTCCTTTGCCATTGTCTATCCTAATTTTCACAGAGTTTTTGATAAAGTTTAACCATATCCTTCCTTATCACACAATAGAGACAAAAAGTATCTATTTGATCATATAGAGTGTTTTAGTTTCCTGGCTGCTAAAACAACGGGAACTTATTGGCACATGGTTTTTGAGGCTAAGAGAAGCCCAAAATTGAGGCATCAACAAGGTGATGTTTTCTATCTGAAGACTGTCATTCTGGGCCTGGCTGCCAGTGATCCTTGGGATTCTTTGGTTATTCTGTCACATAGCAATGTCCTCTCTAACTTCTGCCTTCTAGCATTTCCCCATCCCCTCCCCACCCCAGTTTGCAAATTCCTTTACTTATAAAGACTTCAGCTATTTTGGATTAAGGCCTGCCCTCATCCAGTTTGGGCAAACTTTAACTAATAAAATCTCCAAAGGTCCTATTTCCAAATAGGCTCACACCCAGGGCTTAAGGCCTGTGTGTTTTTTTTGTGTGTGTTTTGAGGGGATGGGGGTGGGGGTGATTCAACATAGTGGATCTGTAGATTGTTGAGCAACCCTTTCCAAGGAAAATGGAATAGTGCTTACAACCAAATTGGACAGACTCTCCAGAGCCAGGCTGTGGACTCCACAGTCAGCTTTAGATTGCTTTGTGTTTATAGTCACCTGCTTAATTAAGTCACAAAAGGCATGAGAATTAACTTTGAAAATGACATAAAGACATGAGAGGCCCTAAATTATTGGAGAGAAAAATTTTAAAAAGGTCTTCAATTGTATGAAATGATGGGATGAATCTAGTAGGGTAATATTAGCTATCATAATTGTAAAGCATTGCACTTGGTATAAAATAAAATATACACATTGCATGGAAGGTTGAGCTCTAGATTCTGAGGTCCTTTCCAAATCTAAAATCTTTTGACTATGATATATTTAGGTGGGAAGTAGGTTTTTGTTCTCTTAATGGATATGTACTTAAAGTCCTTAAGCAGTAAGATTTTCTAAATCTTTTGGAATTCCATGATTCCTAGAGAAATTTATATGATGTTTATTTTAGATTGTTATGATTAAGAATAACTGTTGAAAACCCAAAGTTCTATTACTATGTTTGTTTGAAACTCTGAAGATGGACAGGATGTATCATCTATGAAATTCCTATTTAGTGTCAGGAAATTTACTAAGTGATATTCTTACACAGTAGCTCTTTGGAGAATGCATTATTATTAGTTGCAGATGAAGATGCTGTGGGTAAGGAAGCTGAGCAGCTCCTCAGAAGTCACAGAGTCAGTAAGTGGTGAATTCTGTAAAGACCAGTCTGTTTGATCCATCATGATGCTGCCACGTTGGGAAGCTCACTTGTTAAACTTCAGTCACCACAGCATTGAGAGCATGATTACAGAGTAGTTGGAATTTGGCAGTGTAATAAGAAAATAGAGGCTCAAATTTAACCCTGGCTGAGGCATTGGCATCGTCTAATATATGTTTTAACCTTAAAGTTAGATTTGGAAACAAGCTATTTCAAGTGTCAGACAGTTAAACAAATATGTCTTCTAGTCTATGTGTGACCTTTCAATAGAATTTATATTCAAGATTTCCTTTTATTTTGCATCTCCTTTCTGACAATTTCCATTTAAAAGTCCTATGTCATATTTTAATTTATTACATAATTAAAATGATTCAAGATATTTTCCAAGAATTTGGGAAAGATGATATGAAGCATGTAATTCAATTTATACTGACTTCAGAAAAAACTAATCTATATATTCTTTAGATGAAAAGGAATAATAGACTTAGGTTTCCTTTTTTTTTTTTTCCCCAGCTCATCTTTAAGATTTGGTTCTTCTCACAACTCATCAATATTCTCTTCTTAATGTTTTCTTCTTCCAGAAATATTTTACTTATTTTATAGCAACCCTTAATATGTCTGTCATATTTTCAAAAAGTTCATTCTTATTTTGTCTGATACTTCATTTCCTCTATTGTCTTAAACTGAGAGTTTACAAAGCTTGTGTTCACAGACAATGGAATGCAATAAAATGGCATGGTTATTTTAAACAACAACAAGGGGTAAACTCAGAGAAAAACAGTTCATTCAATTTTGCCTTTTAAATGGACTAGCAATAACTTGAAACTGAGATTAAAGGAAAGGACAAAGAAGGATAAGGTTTAAAACAGAACATTTTATTTAAAGGGAAGAAAGCTAATTGCTAACAGTCTTATTCTTTAGGTACAAATAAAATTTGATCATAGGGAGGTAAGTGGACATATATTACCCTTCATCAAAGGAGAAAAGGTGAAAATGTATCATTATCCTAGTAAGAACATTTTAACTTCTACACAAGAGCAGCTCAAAATGTATACAGAACTTTAAAGCTTTCCATAGATTAAGGGTTATATAATTGCAATACTTTCAGAACTTAGGCAGTAGAATGGGACCTGATTACTACCACAACACATTTATGATTTCCAGTATCAAGTAGACTTCAGTGCTACCTTGCAATCTCTCTTAATTTCTTTGGTCAGTTAACTTTCTCTAAGGCTATTTCAAATCTCTTCCATTTTTTATAAATACCAACTCTATACTCCACAACAAATAACCTCCCATTCCAGCTACATAGATAATATCAGCTAGCATCTCCTTTACTTTTTAGTCACAAAACTGGTTAAAAACAAAATTTCGTAGTCACATTTATCTGAAGCATTTATCATGACCAAAATTTTGCCATTTTGCCATTTCAGAGAGAGTATAAAAAAGGGTGTCATTTCAGAGAGTGTATGAAACATTTTTCTTATATAAGTAATGAGTTTTTTAAGTAAGAAAGTTTAAAGTTTCATTTCACAAGTTTAAATATATATATATCATTCTGATAAAAGTTGTTAAAAAGAAAATCTGTAGCAGGATTGTCCAAAATGACATCTATTATATTCTATCAGAAGAAAATAACAGCACATAGAGAAAGCAAATGCTAAGAATATATCTGTATCTAAGTTAGAATTATGAAGTTTTATACAACAGTGTTATGCACAGTAGAGCCAACTCATGGAAAAGTGTGAAATAGGATAGGGCACAGATCAGCGGCGGAACTCAAGCAATAAGACTGAATTTTAACAAGCCACATTAAAAGATTTGGTTTAAACTACAAGCAAAGACGCAGGGGGAAAAAACAGCTTTGCTTATTTCTTACGTTTGGTACAAACTTTCCTTTTCCAAACATGTGAATTTACCTGGTTCATATACTCCTTCATTCATAATTAACAGTTCTGAAAGTCATTCACCCTCTTCCTTTTAAAGACAAAAGCTTCTGTTCCTTGTGACTCTAATCATCCATAAACTCTTTTGAATATTCAATTGCTTTCTGTACTCATCTGCAATAACTAGGATTTACACACACTCAAATAACTCTCTTCTGAAACAAGCAAACAAACAAAAAACTCATTCTGGACTTTATGATGCCTCTGACTACTGGCTTAATTATCTCCTTGAATTAAGAGCCAATTGTTGAAGGTGTTAATTCTGTCTTTAAAACTCAGTGTAAATATTCTCAATACCATTGTGGCTCTCTCTTTTGCTAAATTCAATATACACATATTTACATAGATACAAACTTGGCTATAGATATAAATGTATAGACTCTCAACCCTTTTATTACTTGATGTCTTGTCAGCCTTGATAGTGTCCAATAGTGTCCACTTGTCTTCCCATGTCACCAGTAATCCCTTGCCAATATTACAATAATTCTTCAATCTCTCTCTAAGTCATTGGGGTTGAAAATATGAATTTGTATTCACTGCCTCCTCCATAGTGTCTCTCTCTCTCTCACCCAAGTCCTTCCTCCCCAACCCTCCCTCCCTTGATTTTTTCCCCTTTATATGAATGAAGTGTTTATTTTCTCATGCAGCAAGAGAAATGTATGCCAGCTGCTCCCATGCTTCCTTCTTTTTCCTCCAGAGAGGTACTTCTCTTCTAACTCTAGTTCCAGACTGAAAACCTGGGAATCTACTCTAATTTGGCAGCTTCAGTTCAGAGGCCTCTTACAGTGATTTAGAGAGACAGCATATGATGATTGACAGCCTTTATATATATATGTGTATATAAATATATATGGCCTATATATATATATATATATATATATATATATATATATATATAGAAAGCATCATTTCCCAATTTCCAGAAGAATCTGTAAGAATGTAATAGTTGAACAAAACAACTACAATATTTATTTATTTTATCTAGAATAATTGCTTTCTCCATATTTCCTCAATTCTGTATATTCAGACTGACTCTGATTTCCCTTTATGTCCTCCAAAAACTTTCTCTGAGACCTAAGGTATAATTAGGTGCCTCATCTCTTTGCTCCAATGGCAAACTCTACTAATCTCCATTTTAACATTTTTTACATTATTTTTATACTTGACAGTTTCGTTACCTGTATACTCCATTCAATCAGGATGTGTGGAGATGAGAATTAGATATCCTTATGCTATTCATTGATCTAAATGCAACATGGCATAGTGTTCATATTTGTTTAATGAAAGAATGGTTAAAGAATGGATAAATGAGTGGATAATCTTCAATAAATCCTGCTGTGGTCTTTGAATCTAAAGATTATACATATATACTATTCATGATCAATTCTATACTCTTTCCTCAGAACTCTAATTTTATCTGGATGATCTCCTACAAAAATATAGCCTTAATTACCACCTACACAGGGACTTAAAAGTTTATGTTGCATAATGAAATTTTTTGCCTCCAGCTCATGTAAAAAAATCATCTAGTTACACCTAAACACATCACAGACACCCTGAATTCATGATCTTTCCACCCCACCTCTCCCCAAATGTTCTCTATTACAGATATTACCCATCACAATGGTTTAAAACAAGCCATAATCCTTGGAGTCATCCAGGAAAACTCCTTTTGTCTTGCCACATAATCATTCCATCATAATGTCTTATCCTTTTAGCTCCTCAATGTTACTTCCATATTATCTATTTCCACTTTAATCCAAACTACATTCACACATACTTAGGCTATTGGAGTAGGTTACTTTCTGCTATTGTCCATTCACTCTGGCTCTACTCTATTTTGTTCTCCACAAAGCAGCAAGATTAACCTGATCATATCACTCTTTCTAATTAAAACACCTCATTACATTTATTGTAGTGGTCTTAAAACATTTCTATATGCTAGTTGATACTCTTCTCTTTCAGAGGTGTAGCCCAATTCCTCTTCTCTTGAATGTGGGCTGGACTTATTGCATCCCTTTAAGAATAATATAAACTAGAAAAGATGGTGTGCAACTTTGGAGACTAGGTCATAAATGTCATTGATTCTTCTTTACTCTCTCTTGGGTCTTTTGCTCTGGGAAAGTTAGTGACCATGTTGTGAGAACACTCAAGCAGCTTATGGCAAGGTCCATGGAGGGGAGGAACGGAAGCCCCCGCCAACAGCCATGCGAGTGAGCCACGCTGAAAGCAAATCCTCCAGTTCCAGGCAAGCTTTTAGATGACTGCAGCTCTTGCTGACACACTGGCAGCAGCCACATAAAAGACCCTGAATCAGAAGCACTCAGCTAAATTTTTCTCAAATACCCATTACACAGAAACTGTGAAAAACAAGTGTTTATTTTTAAGCCACTGAATTTTGTGCTCACGGTTATGAAACAAATGGCAGCTGTTACAGTATTCTAATAATTCTAATATTCTCTACAATTTGGTTTCTGCTACCTTCCCGTGGGCAGTGACTTTCCATCTTTGCACATTCTAGCCATAATGGCCTGCTTTTAACACCGAGTATTTTCTGTAATCCCTACTATTGCAGGTTGTTGAATGCATACTATTCTCTCTTCCAGAAATGTTCTCCTTCCTTTCCTTACCATAGTAATGCCTACTCATCCTTTAGAACTGAGCTCAAGGATCATTCTTTCCAGATAACCTTTCTTGACCTCTCTTTTATTTATTTTATTGTGCTTGTGTTTCTTCACAGAGTTTTACATTGCCACTTTATGTGTGCTTGTGTTGTGAGTATTTGATTACTGTAACAAATAGTAATAATGATCTCTATGAGGACTCTATACCCACCACTATATTCTCTGTGTCTGGTATAGTGCACGGCACTATAAATATATCAGTTAATGACTAACATCAAGGCTGAATATTATAAAAGCAAACAAACATTTTGATCCTGTATTTCAGTTTCATAATTCCAGTTATATGCTGTAAGTAGATTGGTTATTTTTGAATATTAACTCACACAGACTACAAAGTTATTATCTCTATGAAAGAGCCAAAAACAGGTGGAGGAAGCAGGATAAAATATATGCTATTTAAAAGTTACATGATTTGAAATAACCATCTTGATTAATATGGTTACATAAATTTATAGCTGATGTATTTGTTAGATCACACAATTATTTCAACATTTTAGATACATCCATACCATAAAGTGTTACTTCATATATCTGTAGAAAGCTTGCAAAAAGCACTGGTAGAAAATCTCACACATTTCAAAGCGATGGGAGTAATACTGCCTATAGAAACCCTATTAATGTCAATGAGAATCACTGAAAAATTCCCAAGCAATACTTTGAAAACATCTTCATTGTTGCCTTGGGGCTATGGCTAATGCTGTGCACAAATAAGATTTAGCTCTTAAAGAGACAATTGCTTTTATACTGCTGAGCCTGTATCTTTCCTGATGCTAAACAGAGATGGCAAAACAAAAATGCACCATTCATTTTACTTATCTGAAAGGCATTATTATATTCTTTCTTCACTGTGTCCTGATTTAAAAAATCAAAATCAGTCTTTCTCAAAATAAAAATGCAGTATGATTAAATGGAGATGACTTTAATTTTTTTAGATACATACATTTTAAAACTCTATTTATTCATTCTATTTATGAACCAGTTGCTCAAATTTCTCCTTAGATATATAAAACAATGATTATGGACCCAAACTGATTTACTATACTTACAATATTAAACAATATAAATTATGTTTGTTTTTTATCTAAACATTAGATGGAAAAAAATTTGGACCAAAATATAAAGTATATTTTTATGTACTCTCCAGAGCGTTGCTCTTTAGTGTGACATTTTAAGGAGGAACTTAGATCATTAGTCAAAACAATTTTTCAAATTCTACACTCTAGGTTTTTGAGGGCATATGTACAAAGCATTTAAATGAGACAGAAGAAATTGAAAATGGATGTTCAGGGAAAGTTAAAATAGCATGAGTGACTATTGCGTTTTGCTCTGCCACTTCAACCATTATTGTTTTCTAGGCTTTCAATTTACTGTTGGGAAATGAGGACTTTGTAAATAAGCAGACTTGACTTTTCTAACTGATTAAATGGAGTGGAAAGGGAGAAAGAGGGACTGCTCATTAACAGAAATCAATGAAAATCCTTGGTAGCTTCGAAGTTGTTTTGGTCTTTTTATTTGTTGGAAAAAATATTTAAAAAAAATTTTTAACATTCAAGTAATTTAGCATCTGTTTCAGTGATGGTACACAATGCTCTTTGTACTTAAGCTATACAGAGTACACTAAAATGTCCATTTCAGTGGTTTCAGTGGAAAAATGGCTGGCCAAAAGATGCATGGTGATAAATGATGGAGAAGGAGACAATTAAACTGTAACACATGACCTAGTCCCCAGTTGACTGGTGCTGCAGAATTGACAGCAAGCTTACTTTGAGTTGCCATCCCAGGTGCCATATAAACAGAGAACTTGTCAAGCAAACTTGGCTCAGAGTTTCACATCCAAGTTTTCTGGAACATTTCTACAAACTATCATACCCCTCCCCACCAACAAGTCTTTTCTTGAACAATATTTTAGAGCAACTGGCTGTAGCATTTCTGTGGTACAAGATAGCAATGATATCATGCCACTGGGATTCCCTGTTTCTGGCAATGGTGTTTATCTTGGACTTTAATCTCCTTACTCCCTAAATAACTAGTACAATGGAAATATATGTGCTTACTTTTAAATCATTTTTTAAAAGCCTTTTTTAGTTTACCACTTGTTTATTACTATTTGGAAATGGCATGTCAGTATGCAGTGGGCATTAACTCCTGGTGCCTCTATATGTTAAAGACAAAGAAAGAAGAATCCCTTTTTTTTTTAGCTACTAAATTTGTTTTGAATATATAGAAATAGCAGATTGAATATCCCTGGCTCTTTTGTCTTATAACTTCCTCCCTTAAAATAAATTCTATAACTCATTTTGGGAATCATCTTGAGAGCAGTTGCACTTTTCTGCATTTTGTTTGTGGTCATGGAGGTTGGCCCAGTATCCTACTCACCCAGCTAGGCTGGCAGGAGAACTTCAGTGGTGGATTGAGTCTATCTCAGTTCCTGAGAAACAGGGAGAAATTCTCTCTATTCTTTGACATAGGAGTAATGGATTGTCTGCTTTCTCATTGTAAGCCTCAACATCAGACAATTTAGTATGTTCCACTTCTTATGTGTCTGGCTTCATTCTAGGGAGCTGAAGAGCTTCATCTGCACACATTCTAAGGGAACAGAAATCCATGAACATGTAAAGAAAAAGACTAATTTCACTGAATAAGACTCAGTAAGCAGAAATGTAACATCAGACTGATTATGTAGTATACATTGCCCTGAATTGAAAGTATTGTGTCAGATAGAAGACAAATTAAATAAGTTGTGAGATTTGTTTCTTATATTTCCAAACCTCACTAAAAATACTTAAAAACATTGGATAAATGATTATATCTCTAAGTGCATAGATGAATTCAGAAGAAAATAAGAGAGCTTATAATCGACAAAATGCAAAGTAAGGCTGATGGGGAATTGTAACTGAGTCCTCTGTAAAGCTGAATATATACTCTCATTTAAAAAAAAGTAAATTCCTTGGCATAGTCTGATGTAATGGAAGCATGTCTATCTTAATATGAATTACCCTAAATTTCAGAATCACAATTATGGCCTGTCTTAAAATGCCAGAGCTCCTTGACAAATGCCACAGGCTGGTTGGCTTAAACAAACAGGAATTTATTGTCTCCCAGTTTTGGAGACTATAAGTCCAACATCAAAGTATTATGAGTCCATGCTTTCTCCTGGAGGCTGTAGCATTTTACTGCTGGCTTGTCAAAAAATCCTTGGTGTTTTTTTGACTTGTATGTGCATGCCTGCCTCTGTCCCATGTCTCTATGTATCTTTTTCTCTGGTTTAAAATGACTAACTGCATGATTCAATCCCCAACAGTCTGCTCTATGGAACCCCATAAGAAATGTTCTTCCCCCATGCAAAATACATTCATTTACCCCAATATCCCAAAAGCCTTAAGCAATTTCATTAAAAGCTCCAAACTTTCAAAAGCCCAAATTATCACCAAAATCAGTTTTGGGGGTGGTCCATCCAGGAGCAAAATTTCTCTGAATCTGTGGATCAGTGAAGCCAGGAAAACACATTATCTGCTTCTATATTAAAATAATGGGAAAGGGTAGGTATTACTGTTCCAGAATGGAGAAATCAGAACTGTGAAACAGGGTTCACAGGTCCCAACAAGTCCAAAATCCAGCAGAGCAAACTCCATTAGATCCCAAGGTCGCAGAGTCATGGTTTGACTCCTTTGGCCTTCTGGCACAGCAGCCCCACACTTTTCAAGTGACTGGGCAGTGACCACACTCTCTCCAATCACCAGAGCATAGGCTCCACCCTCTCCAGTGCTGGGGTAGTAGCCCTGCTTTCCTGGGATGCTGCAGCATTCACCCCACACTCTCTGAGCATGCATCGGGGTGGCAGCCACACTTCTAGAGTATAGACACCGCCCTCTGAGCACCAGAGTGATGGCCATACTCTCAATGCTAGGGCATATGTCCCACCATCTCTAAGTACAGTGGTGGCAGCCACACTTTCTCCAAATACTTGGGATGTAAGCCCCATCTTCTTTAAGCACAAGGGTGAGAGCAATGCTTTCCCTGAACATGCAAGTTCTACCAACTCCAAACACCAGGATGGAGTTCCTTCTCTTTTGGCTCCAGAGGATCTCTTCTACCCAGACCTCTGCTTCCATGGCTGTGCTCTTGGAGTCATTCTTCCTTCATTTCATCCTGTCTCTATCCCTTTCAATGCATACTATCAGTGCTTTTACTCATACAAAATTCCCAACAATCTTGTCAGCTTTTTGTGCAGTTCGAGAGGGTCCAAGCTATCAGATAAAAGGATATTCCACAGATCCTTTCTGGTTAATTGCATTTCTATTCCTGATTTACTCTGAGATGGTTCATTGACTCCATGAGTCATCTGCCTAGTCTCCTTAGCAAACAGCTGAGTAGCCACACCCTTGTATGGAACCCTGTTCTCTGGTGACTCACTTTCTGAAATCCCTGTCAGAATTGCTTTCTCACAGCATGCTCTCTGGATAGGCTGAGAATTCTCCAAATTGTAAACTGCTGGTTCCTTTTGCTTAACATTTCAGTCCTCATTTATCCCTCTTCTCTCTCATTTTACTGTAAGCAGCAAGGAGAAACCAGGTTGCACCTTCAGTATATTTCTTATTAATGTCCTAAGCTAAATATAAAAGTTCATTTCTTATAAGTTCTACTTTCAATCCGACACTAGAACATAATTCAGCAAAATTCTTTGCTAACACATAAGGTGGTACTAAGGCAGAAAAAACATTGTACATTCAGCAAAAGCAAGCACAAAGTTGATTTGAAGAGTTACACCCTCCAAGTTGATCACATAAGATTAAAAAGAGGATGATGCAGAATCATAAGAAAAGTAAATAGCAATCTTTTAACAGAAGGCATTATTTATAATGATCCAAAATGAATTTCAGATAACAACATATTTAAATGAAGATCATAGAATAAGACAAAAAATAGAGAAGAAATAGAAGATGTAAGTGAATAAAACAGTATCAAAAAGATCAGTTAGATTTAAAAAAATTAAATATGTCAATATTTTAAATAGATATTGAAATTAGAATGTAAGTGGATAACAGCCATGTAACAGATTAGACATGGCTAAGAAGAGAATTGATATACCTGACAATTGATAGAAATAACTGGTTAGGAAGCATCACAGAGAGCAGTAAAGATGAACTATATAGAAAAGAGGTTAAGAGACATGGAGGTTAAACTAAGATCGGAAATCCAGTGTAAGTTATGGAAAGAGACTAAGAAGAAAGGCTTGCAGGTAACTTTCAAAGAAATAGTGCGTGAACATTTTCCATACCTGATGTAAGACATAATGTTTCCCAATACGTAGCATAACAAGTTCAGAATATGTAAAGCTAGTTCCATACCCAGACACATTGAAAAGTGTAAAAAAAAAAAAAAAAATTGCAAAGCATACAGATTGACTTCAAAAAATACAGAAATGAAGGAAGTTTCCTTAAAAATGAATGGAAATTGGCTGACAGAAGATATCTTAATAAAAATAGAAGTCAGAAGAAAATAGATGTCCTAAAAGTGAAGAGAAAACAAAACAAACAAAATCTAACATCTATCATTCAATAATCTACATACATTTGTATATACTATTATTCAAAACTAACTTTGAGGTTGTTTTCTGCATCTGTCTTTAAGTACTTTGTTCCTACTCCTTAATTCATTGTAAACCAGATCCTAACCATACTACTCCTCAGAAACTCCTTTTGCCAGGGTCAGCCTGAACCACATTGTTATCGCCAACTCTAATGTAACTTTCTAAAAATAGAACTTGTTTAATGGATGTCCAGCATTGGTCACTACTGATATTCCATCTTTCTCAAAACACTATCCTTATTGCTCTCTGTAATCCCACACTCTCAAGATTTTCTTCCTCTCCCTCTGCCTTTTACACAAGTTGCATATTTCTTTTTCTCAAGCAATTAGGAAAATGTCAACATTCTTCAGAGATGTGCCTGAAAACCTCTCCACTGCTCTTCTTTGTCTTTTCCAGGTTGTGGCTAGCTTGCAAAGATATATAGATACATAAAAAATCTTTTGGCAAGCCATGGACTTTGCTTCTCTATCACCCCCCAACCCCCCTTTCTTATATGGGGACTGAGGTTTATACACGTGCATTGCTTTCCTGGGTCCTGTGACACTGGCTTTCTAGATGCCTGTCTTTGGTCTTTCTCTGGGAAACCATATTTACTCCTCCAATTTCAGTTATCATCTACATGCTGTTAGTTCCCAAATCTTTTCCCACAGCACAGACCTCTCTTTTATGTCTTGACCCATATACTCATTGAAACCTAGACAGACCCTCCTCACGATGCCTCATCACCTCACCTGCCATGTCTATACTTGCTCTTCACCTCCAAAACTGCTTCTCTTTATTACTCTTCAGGGTGGATGTTAGCATCTTCTTCCCTGTTCCCCAGTAGAAAACTTTACCTACCTCCTGTCCAAATAGTCATCAAGCCCTAGCCCTTCTTAAAATCTTATTATCTAAAGAGTGTATCCATCCACTCCTTCCATCGCCGCCATCCCTGAATAAGCACAAACATTTCTCAACTGTCACTCCTATTTACCTTGCTCTCTCTAATATTGTTCTATTATGGACACCAGCTGCAAAGAGAAATTTTGAAAATCCAGGCCACATCATGCCTTTCCCTAGCTAAGTATTCCTGTTATTTTACATTGTCCATAGACTAATGCGTAAACACTGTAACATGGTTTACAACGCATCTCAAGAGATAATTTCTGCTTGCTTCTTCAGGCTCAACTCCAGCTACTATTTTCATATATCTCCTATATTCTGGCCTATTTAATTATAATATTATCCATTACTAAGATATCTAGTATCTGAAGCAAACTTTCTCCCTTTTTTTTTTTCCACCCGTAAGTTAGGTTGGGACCTCTTTACTTCTTCCTTGATAATTGAGTAAAAAAAGTAAAACTCCTTTGAAGAAATATGCCTGCAGATTCATTTAGCAGCATCTGCAAATAAGGTTTTGTAAAGAGAAGTAAACTCAGGAGTTTTCATGTTTGGCTTTAGGCTCCATTCTATCCATAAAACTCATATATTTTAGTGTTTATGGGTGAATGCTGAAGTTCATAAAATGCATAGAATAAACAAATAAAATATCTAGCTAAAAACCATAGGAACACACCTATAGTGAAGCAAGGAAAGTTGCTGCATTAGAAAGTGTTAGGTGGGACTTGTTACAGGCTTGGGGCTTGAACTGGATGAGCTTTGTGAGGGTTCAAGGAAGCAGAGAGTTTTATCCACACTGGGTGCTTCAGGAAGTGGGATTCATTCTGTATTACTGTAACTTAGTCATTTTGTTTTGTTTTGTTTTTTTAACTGGAAGAGGGGAGGAATGAGAGGGATTAAAGCTGTGATTGGTCAAGAAGCAATATTCACTAAAGGGAGCAGAGAAAGAGAAGATAGGTCCTTTTCGTGTTATGCACTTTCTTGTTTTCATCTGGGCTCAGAGAAAGTTAGAGAGTTGTCCTCCTCTAATGCTGTGTTCTTTGAAATCATGTCTGGTTAAAAGAAGAGTGCCATAGCCTAACTTTTAGTGTCATGTCAACTCCCAACAGATAGCCATCTCTCTCTCTCTAAAAGAGAGAATTGGAGATCACCCAGGACACACACACACACACACACACACACACACACACAAATCCATCCTCCTCTTCTGTGTGAAATGGATGGTGACGATACAAATAAATGATGGAGAGGGATGAACAGAAGAGATCCTTTTGGAAACTAATTTTATTGCTTGTAGTATCTTTGTGAAAGTATTTCTGAGTCAGGTTTGTACTAAGTCATTGTTTACTCCTGCAGTGTGTAGGATGCTATGAGGACAATCAGTTCTAGACTTTGCTTTCTATGGGGTTCTGTGAACAGAGAGGCAGCTACAAGTGGAGGGTTGTGTAGGTTTTGGTATATCCAGCCTAGCCACAGGACAGACATATTGAGTAAACTTATAGCTGGTTCCATAAACCACCAGTCTTTGGGCTTTTGCACAAGCTATTTCCCATCTTGAGCAGTTTCCTCTTACTTCTATCAGCTAGACCTTACTTATATTTTAGGCTACAGCTTAAAATTATCTTCCTCTAGCAATCTTTTCCTTGGCCCTCATGATTACTTTCTATTCCCTTCTTAGGGCCTGTGATGGTTAGGTTCATGTGTCAACTTGGCCAGGTGACCCAGCCGTCTGGTCAAGCAAACACTGGCCTAACAATTGCTGTGAGGACGTTTGAGGCTGGTTGATAAACCAACAGGCTGGTTTATTGGATCATCAGTCAATTGACTGCAGCTGTGACTGATGACTCACCAAAGGGCGTGCCTTCCACAATGAGAGAATGCAATTGGCTGGATTTGATCCAATTAATCAGTTGAAGACTTATAAGCAAGACAGATGAGGACCTTCACTTCTTCTTCAGCTGCCCAGTGAAGCATTTCCTGAGGAGTTCGTCGAAGTTGCCCGTTCGTTTCCTGAGGAGTTTATCAAACACGTTCGTCGAAGATCCCAATTCATTGCCTGAGGAGCTCGTTGAAGTTGCCGGTTCGTTTCCTGAGGAGTTCATCGGACATCTTCCTTGGAGTTGACAGTTTGTTGACGGCTCTACAGAATTTGTACTCTTGCATACCCACAGTTGCATGAGTCACTTTTACAATTTGATAAACAGAGACACCTCTCATTGATTCTGTTTCCCTAGAGAACCCTAACTAATACAGGGCCCTAAATTTTATCAGGCACTTAGAATGGTTTATTTTAACTGTTTCTTTAATGATCTGTCTCTCCACTGCTAAAATCTGATTATAATGAAGGTAGTAAAAGAAAGTCTGTTTCATTCAGGGATATAGCTCCTGAAATTAGCAAAGTGCTTGGTTCATAGCAGGTGCACAGTAAACAGTAGCTGAATCAAATTATAATTAAGACACATGGGCTAGTGCTTGGCATATACTTAATAAAATGAAAATACCTATTTGTTTTCTTCTCTTCCTCTTCTCTATGTTCTTCAGGGCCAGTAGCATTCATGTATTCATTTATATTTCTTTCAATGATATTTACTAAGGTTGTCTATGTGCCAAACATTTTGTTAGGCATTTAGATATCTTGGTAAACTCTGAACAATAGAGGGTCTCAGTGCCCCTGGGATCTTCTGGTGGAGACACACAAGCAAAGTAGCAATACATACCAGGAAAAAAACCCATTGCTGGGGGCGAAGTTTAGATTGTTACAGAAATACATAAGAATGCGTTAGAGGCAAACTTCTTTGTAAGAAAGGAAAGCACACAAACTAGCCCAAGAAAAGGAGTGTTTACTATAAAGATAACACTAAAATGATAAGGGAATGTCTTTGAAATGAAAATGCAAGAACATTAATGCTGATGTTAGTGTAGGCTCTTGAAAGAGACTGCAGATGTTAGATTCATGGAGGCACCATTGTTAATGCCATGTCCTTAAGAAAGTTTCTTAAACTTTCTATACCTTGTTTTTCCCATATATAGAGTAGTGACAATTTTAGTATCACCTCTTAGCATTTCTGGGAAGATGGAATGAGGTAATTTTTGTGAAATACTTAACATGACACCTGGCACAGAATTTACTTGTAAATATTATGTGTAGATTTTAATAGGAGAGGGCTTATTGAGATGAATTTGGAAGAGACAAATCTGATAACTCAAAATGTCATGAACCCTGACTCTCAGTTTATATTTTGCGTAACTGTTTCTCTTGCTTGCTACCATTTGGCTTTGTTAGCTGGTATTTAGTTCATTCTCCCATAGAGGACTCTCTTGTCCAAGCACTGACCGTGACCTTTTAGGTGTAGCTTCTAATGGTTATTGCCTAATTCTTTTTGTGTTTCTTATTTTAAATTTCTAAGAGCAAGGATAAGATTGACTAGTCCGCTCTGCATCACAGGCCACAGACACCATAAGTCTCTGGATTTCCTTTAGTTTAGATGTGCCTATCTGTAGCCCAATCATCTTTGTTTAGGGAGGGTTCATATGATACAAATGAGAAAGTAATGCAAAACAAGCAATGTAGACAAATAGACAATTCTAACACTTTGATATTAATTCCCAAAAAGAAGGTGATTAAAATGGTTGGAGAAAAAAAACACCAATAAAATAAATGGAAGTAGTTGTAAAGCAATTTTAATTCTGTGTATAATATAAAAAGTATATTTTTAGATGTATCTCTGAGCTAGAAAGAAAGTAAAGGGACTCTCTATATTCCAAAAACTGAATGGAACCAGAAATGCATAGAGATAAATAGGCTCAGAAGCTTTTGTTTTTCTGAGAACCTCTTCCAATCTTTGTTGACTCTGAGCTTCTGTTTTGATGTCTGTGAGCTATATGAGAGCAGGGAAAAAAATAAAACTAGAGTTTGCTTGAAGATACTTCTTTAAAATCTTGGTAAAGAAACTTGCCTGCCTCAATTGCAGCATTGCATGGTGGGAAAAATGGTATCTCATCTGAGAATTCATAAAATCTTCATTTAAATTGGAGGCCTCATGTAAAATTTGAACATACCAGGGTAGTCCCCAAAATATCTAGCAAGTATTTATTTTAATCTATCCAGGTAATGCAGTCACTGCAAACATCAAACAGAAATGCCCTGTGGAGGCAAACACCATTAACTGACATAGTACAGCACACAGAGTAGTGATAACAGTACTCATCATCTACATTTTCAGATATCTCAGAGATTACTGAAATATATTTTTACATATCATTGCAAGTACATATATTCGATATTTGCAATCATTTTTGTAACCATATTCATAACAATGAAGTTTGGATAATCTAATTTTAATGCTCACTGCTCATACTTTTATAGGAAACTTCCCTAATTTAAGTGTTTATGTATACAAATGTGTATATATATAAATATATGCATGTGTGCATTTGATATTAGGAAAAGCTAAGAGGTGGTATAACTTTCTGAGTTATCATGCATCAAAATATATTCTTCTGTTTTATGAGCATATGAATTATAATATGACAGAGTATATTAATCTTGAGTCATATTTTCCCCTTAAAACTCATACTGCATTGTTCTAGAAATCTTTCTTCATCCTTATAATTCTAATTTTTTTAGATTAATTCTAGGGTTTTGGATTGTCCTTTCAGATTTTAAACTGGAGTTTTGCTTAAAGGTTTTAATCCTTGCATGTTTTCTAATGGGAAAGAGTTTTAATCAAGGATAATCTCAGGCATTTTTCTGCAGCCAGAAACACTGAACAAAATATTGTAACTTCCAAAGTGTACTGCTTGCTTAGTTCTTCCTGGATCAATCCTTTTGCCTGGTTACCTTCACATTCCTCTGCCGAAACATTCCTTGTAGATGATTAGGGAAGATGTCAGTGGGTGTATGAAATAATGTACATCATATCATCTATGAGAATAATATGTACAAGGACATATATCTTCCATCTCCTATATTATATAGAATTTGATATTTTTCCATCTTCTGCAATATCTAGCTAACTCTTGTACAATTATGTATTGACATCTGTGTGACTTGATTAAGAAGAAAGTTAGATTCAAAGATTAACTTATCTCTTCAAGTATCATTAAATATTTCTGAAAGAAACTGAAACATGAATAATGAATATAATTAGTGTTCTGCATAATCTGCATGTTTATACTTAACACTTCCTGAAACCCTGAGTTCAACATTCTTTGGGTAGAAGAATTTAGTTATGGAGCAAAGAAAGAAAAAGAAAAAGAGGAAGGAAGGAAGGAAGGAAGGAGACAAAGAGAGACTACTCCTAGAGACTAAGGGTAACTAGTTTAGGAGTGACTGAAAGCTATCTAGTTGAGTTCCCATAGGACTAACGCAAACTGTGGAGCCAAATTAAATGTAGTAGATGATTTCAAAAACAGACTAGCTTTTGGTTAGTGAGAAGATATTTCATCTGCATATAAACTTTAAATAATTCAGTGCTGTTAATTATGACTGCAATGTTGTGCTCCCAACACCACCAACTAATACCAAAATTTGTCCATCAGCCCAAATAGGAACTATCTATTTGAATGTGTTTTAAAGGGAGAAATTTTAGGTTTTATATGTTACTAGGATAAAAATTTAAAACAAAACAAAGGACTGTACAGCAAAAGCAGTGAACTCTTGTAAATGATAGACCATGGTTAATAGTACACTTATAATAATATTTTTTTCAATTGTAACAGATGTACCACCTTAATGCAAGGTGTTAATAATGGAGGGGATATATGGGCACTTGTTTTCTGCATGTTTTTTCTACAAGCCTACAACTTCTCTAATAAAAGATTATATTAAAAATGTTTAAATAAAATTCAAATTCAAATTGAATGCATAGATAACTTTAGATATTAACTAGAATCTGCATTCTTTTTTTTAAAGCAAACAGCTAAAACAAAGTTTGCAAAGATCCACTTCTCATAAAAAAGATCTTTTGTGTAGATATTTCCCTTTTATATAGCAGGTTTTTCTCCAGTACACAACTTAATGCACTATTCCTGTTGCTCATAAATATTAGTTATTTTAAGTATAGTTTATCTCAATCAAATGATTGAAATATTGTCTCCCTTATCTTTATTATAAAACATTGCAGCTGAATGAACACTTAGCTGTCAGTGAAGTATCATTTAATGTTTGCCTTTTTTTTGTAATCTTAAAACCAGAAAATGAATTTGTTAATTTCAGTGCTGAGTCTGCTAAGTATTCAGCCAATACTTTGCTCAATGCTTAATCTTTTCCTCATTAATGGTTTTAATAAACATGACATCCAGTTGAGGTCAAATATAAGTAGATCTCTTTTATGAATTCTGTAGAGAATCAGTTTAACACTTTGAAATTCTCCTTTAAAAACACATAGACATTTACTCTCACACACAAGTGAACTTCATAAATCCTTCATTTCTAGATTAAACTGTCAACTGGCACAACTTAAATCAGTTTAAACAATAGCCATTCAAGTCACTTATATGGTCAGTGAACTTAATCTGAAGGATTTTTAGCAGGACTCGACCATGACTTTATATAAATAGTCTTGAAAAGCTTTATCTTGTCTCATCTCTCTTTTTCTTTAGTTTTATGGTCTCTGCAAAGACTAACCTAAAAGCTCCTTGCTCATCTTTTGCACACTGTTTTCCATATGCCCTTGTTATCTTGTGACAGGGCCCGTTAAATAGGAATATATTAATGGGAGTAGCACCAAGTTCAAAAGAATAACTGAATATTTATTTTATTTCCCTTTCCCCAAAGCTACCAAAAATTCACTTCTCTGTTGAATCCATGCCCCATCTGTTTGATAGATGTGCCTCTACTGTAGCTTCATACAGTAAAGTTACTTGTATGATGTGGAGAAAATCTAGAATATTGAGCTGGCTCTGTTACTGAAATTGAGGATTTTGAAGAGATGCAGGGAAATAATGTATTTATGATGATGATTCACTATGTGTCTTGGAATTACAATCAATAAACATTTATAGGTGGAAATGATCATAAGGTGGAAGTACAGGAAAGAATAGTTAAAATTAAAATAAACTGAAAATAATAGAACAATGAATATTAGTAGTACTATTATTAAAATTCTTACTGAGAATATGATTCTAGTATATATTTCAAAGTGCAATCATGAAGGATGAATATATTCAAGTGATGTGGATTATTACATTGGTTTTCAAACTCTTTGGTCTCAGAGCATTTTTGAACAGTTAAAAATTTTTGAGGAATGCAAAGGATTTTGTAATGTATTTGTTAACTATTGATAAACTGTGTTAGAAGTTAAAACAGAAATGTTTAATACATATATGTATTAATTAATTTAATAATAAAAATAACAAACCCATTGCATGGTAACTTAAGTAATATATTTTAATAAATATAATTGCATTTTCCAAAAGAAAAAAATAATGAGAAAATGACATTGTTTTTCATTTATCAAATTTCTTTAATACCTGGTTTAATAGAGGAGAACTGGATTCTCCTATCTGCTTTTGCATTCAATCTCTCGTGACATCACCTTTCATGTAGCCTTGGAAAACACTGTACACACTTGAAAAGACAAATAATGTCTGATATTATTAGGAAAATAGTATTATTTTCACATATTCCATAATAAGGTCTAAGGAAAATCCCAGGGGTCTTTGACCCACGGTTCGAGATCGTTAGAAAATAGCTAAGTGCGTGAGCTTATGAGTTGGACCAGCTAGGCTTCAATTGTTTTCACTACTTGCTATTTATTGGTCCTAGGGTAAGTTATTAGACCCTTGTAAAACTAAAATCTCCCATCTACAAAATGGGTTTACTAATAATAGTAACTACCTTATAAAATTATTTTGAGATTTTAAAATATACAGCTTGTCAAAGGTAGCTTATATCTAATACTGGAAAAAAAACAACTTCAATAATTGTTTGCTCTTATTGTTGTGTGATTTGCTAGCTGCCAAAATGGACTAACTTTTAAAATGAAATTGTACCACACTTTTATTATTATTATTTTATTGTTGTTGCTGTTTGACCTGTTCCTGACAACTCAGCATTTTAAAAACAAATTTGTTTTGAATGAGAATTTTTGACTTATTCTATCAAACCATAAAAACTAATGAACCATGGGATTCTCTTTGTAATCAATAGATTCCCTTGCCTATATCAAACAAAGCCCAAAACAAAAGTAAATAATTAATTAAAGAATAAGAATTCAGGAAATAAAAAGTGGCATTTGGAAGGTGATTGGTTAGGCAACAACTTGTTTTATCATGGTGGTCGGTGAAATCTTAATTATCTTTCTAACTTATATTTTCTATAATTCTAGGTGAGAACAAAAATAGTTTCCTTCTAAAATTGAGCAGTAATTTCATAATTACAGGGAAGTTTGAATCGTCTTCCTGCTGGGAACAATGTAAAAGCATGTAAGCCATGACATACTGGGTTGTAAAAGATCCATTTATTTTATTTCTTAAGTAGAAGTAAAAAGCCATAAATTGCAAAGGTTAAGCATATAGAAATTCTATGTATTATTGTAAATAAAGAAAATTAATAAAAGAGCCAAACTGATATATATGCCCTGATTCATAATTATTGTAAGAAAGCTAAATTAGGCATAAAGTAAGTTTTCTTAAATATTGATTTTGCTCATAAGACCATAATTAGTATAATTACTATTACTTAGCCAAATCATGTTTAATTTTTACTTTTTCTGATTTCTTATGTTATCTATAAATGACATTTGGTCAATTTTTTTATTATAATATGTGCAGGTAAAACATATTTGAAATTTTGTTCATAGACAGATGAATTTCCTAGAAGCTAAAATGCCCGGGGAATCCAATTTACTTCTATATCTTCTCGCATACCTTTCATGTGAAAACTCTTGCTCAAGGTCTTCTCTCTCTCTTCCACTCTCACCTTCCACCACTATCCCATGGAGTGAGCTCCTCAGACGTTCTCATGCATAAGGCAGTGGAAGTGCTGACTCTCACATCTAAATAGGGCCCCTGAAAGGGGTGGTGTTCGCGCGGGATCATGATTCCTTCTCTTTCTTTGTGACCACAGATGACAGATAGAACAGTGAAAACAGGAAGAAACCCCACACAGACTTGAGCTACACACAGGGAAAGGTAAAATCTGCATTTAAAATTATCGGTAGATATCTAACGTCTGAGAGACAAGAGAGAAAGAATTAATAAAAGGAAACAGGGAAATCTACTAAATCTGATTCTGATAGAATCCATGATCCTTTTGCACCTGGTAATTTTCTACTCCATCCCAGAAGATCCACGAATTGTCCTTCAGCAGTTATAGCAGAGCCAAACTAGTCCCAACCACATACTTTTATAAACCTGAGATTAAGAGTTCATTTAGGGGATGGAGAGGGCAAAGGAAGGAGAGGAAGAGACAATAATCTCTTTTCTAGGCATCCCCAAATAGATTGTTTGAATTTTATCTTCTAGTTCAGTCTTAATGAGTAGGTTGCTGATTATTTACTGTGATGCAGGAAATTCCAGAAAGTTCACATGTCCCAAATTATACTACCTTCATCTACTTGCTGACCCAGGAAATTATTTTATCACAGGTCATTGCCTTTATTTCTATAATTAAAATTGAAAGGTTTAATGATGATAGCCTAACCACAGGAAGAAAAACACACTGATGGCAGCCATTCTATTGTATCTTACAGCTTTCTTGAAACTTACTGATCATATCAAGTAGAAGACACGCAGGTGAGAGAATATAGAAAGATAAGTCTCAGGGGAAGTGAAGAAAAAATCCATGTTCTTCCCATTAGGTAAATTTATTTAACACTGGTAAGTATCTATAGAAATACATGTAACACAGTCTGGTTTCCTACGTTGTCCTAGAAAAATGGCAGCTGCTGAAATCTGAATCTTTCCCAGATACTCTAAAGAAGAAAATAGCATAAAGAAAAACAAGGAAAGAAAAACACACACATATTCACATATTCAGCATAACCAGAAGACATAGAATACCATGAACCCCAAATCACTTGTAAATAAAAAATAAACAGCAAGATCATATCATATGCTTTGGCAGAGAGAAGGTGGTAGCACAGAAAAAATTACTGCAAGAAAGATTCCCAAGTGCAAAGATACTGAGAACATTTCTGAGACCTGGTAGATCAAAGCATTCACTATGGGAAAAGAACTTAAAAAGTGTATGGGGTGCATTAAGAAATTATCCAAAACTTAATAACAAGACAGAAAAGATGACTGTGCATACTTTTGATATCATAACTAAAGCATGGTATAAGTTCATCTGACTCCTGACTCTAAGGAAATATAACTTGTTTTTGTGTTGTTGTTTTTTGTTTTTTGTTTGTTTTTTACTATTTACTATTAGAGCCCAAATATTTTACAACTTTGCAGATGCAGAATAGAATTAGATACTAACTTATAAAAAAGCTCTTTAGATGTAAATGAATATATCCAATAGAGATATATATCTTCTGAAAAGAGGTTATGAATTTACTGTCCTGTAGGCCACTTAGGAGTTTTATATTTAATGAATCAATCTTATTTCAGCATTATTTATGTTAGTTCCATTCATATATATGTATATATACCCAGGATACCAGGATAACAAAGACATTTCAAAGAAAGATATGAGAAATATATGTATTTCATTAATATTACTCAGTTATGTGGTAAAATAAATCAATGGCATGAGATCATTATGTATTTACATCCTAATTATATTTTAATATTTTGAAAATTATACTTTGGCTAACTGAGATTTAGTCTTGGGAAAGCAATGCTTCTAGAGAGAAGGATGATATCTAGGAAGGAATGCCATATTTGAGACTTGGTGGTAAAGGGAAACAAAAAGCGAAAGGGATATTAAATGTTCTAAAAAAAGAAGAGTAACAAAATTATCAAAAGATACATCAATACCCCTCCAAACTCTGAAAACAATTGCATTATTTAAAGAGTTTGCACTTCACTATAAAGACAAGACATAAGTGAATGCTCTTAAACTAACAATCTCATAAGCCATCTAAAATTCTAAACCACATTTGCATACAGCTGCTATTGAGGAATATTCCGCATATGTACATTTGGAATCACGAAATAAGAAAAACAAAGCAATGGGAACAGAATAAATATCTAAAGCTGTAATCCAAGAATATTTTCCAAAATACGAAACAAAACAAAACCCAAACCAGATTGTATATACTGAAAGAGCTTATCATGTATATAGGGAAAATAATCTATAATAGGAACTCTTAGCAAAATCCCAGTAAAACTGTTATACTTTCAAGATAAAAAATCTTCAGGACATCCCAGTCACTTTCAAAATAAAAAAAAAAAAAAAAGAAAAGAAAAAATTTTAACAAGAGTTCTTGAAAATAACATTAAAAGCATCAAATAAGTTCCATAAAGTTAAAATTCCCGGCATCACTCTCTGAACTCTGATTTTCATTCAATAAATTAAAAATTAATAAAATTGAAAAAAAATAGGTCATTTCACTTGAAATGAAAAATGTTTACAAAACCACTTTAGTATTAGCTAATTATTTCTGCATAAGAAACCACTCCAAAACTTAGGGGCTTCAAAATAAGACAAAATATTTAATCATTCACGATTCTGCAATCTAGGCTACGTTCCACTTTGGGGTTCTTCTGCTGATTTTGTCTGGGATCTTTCTGTGGCTTCTGTCATCTGGAGGCTTGACTGGACCCTGCTGATCCCGAGTGATCTCACTCACCTTTCTGTCTCCACAGCAAGGATGGCTGTAATATCTGGGGGCTATCAGACATTCTCTCTCAACTCAAAGTTTCACCATAAGATTATAGCCATAATTCTTTACATGCTAGTGAATGGCTCCAAGAAGGCCTCTTACAATCTGTGGTGGTTTGGAGTTATGTGCCCCAGAAAAACATGTTCATAAAACTTAATCCATTCCTATGTGTGTGAACCCTTGTTAATAGGACTTTTTGATGAGGTTACTTCAGATAAGGTATGGCCCAGGATGGGTCTTGATCCTATTATCTTAAGACCTTATGGGGAAGGTCTCAGGGAGAGAGAGAGAGAAAAAAAAAAAAAAAAAAAAAAAGCCAGAGGGGGCAGCCAGAAGCTGAAAGTAAACAGAACCTGAAAGAGAAGGTAGAAACCAGGAGAGATGGCCATGTGAGTTGCCATGTGACAGAGGAGCCAAGGACCAAGGATCTCTGGCAGCAAGCTCCAGAATGCCAACCTCCAGGAAGAAAGCATTGCCTTGTTGATGCCTTGCTTTTGGACTTCTCCAGCCTCAAAACCAAGAGCCAATAAATTCCCAGTGTTGAAGCCAACCCATTGCATGAGAAAACTAAAATGCCATATTTGTCTAGAACACACACAGGATCCTTCTGCAGCAGCATTTTATTGGTCAAAGTCAGTCATATATGAAACCCAGATTCAGTGGAATAAAACTTCATGTCTTAGTAAGAGGAGCAGCCATATCATATTGCAGAAGAATATGTAGAAGGGAAGGGATGGTTGTGGCCATCTTTGGATACAAACAATTTAGCAAATTCTGCATTAAAGGAAAATATGAAACTGAAATTACAAAATCTGCTTTAAAAATAATGACAATGGAAACAACATATCAGAATACATGGGACTATCATATATATTTAACAGTGTGTTAAAGCCATATTTAACACTGTCGAAATATTTGCTTAAGCATGAAGATTAGAAAAGAAGATGTAAAGCTATTCTATTTGCAGATGACAGGATAGATAATTGAAAAAATCCAAGATAATCAATGAAAATCTAATGCTTACAAAAATTAATACTATAGTTAGGATATAAAATTATAATTAAAAGCCCATGGAATTCATGTACAGTAAGAGCAATTGATTACAAGGTATAAAGAAGAGAAAGAACCACAGAAAATAACAATACAAAAGATAAAAGGCATAGAAATGTGTGAAATTGAAGATATGTAAATGAACTTTTCATACATGGATAAAACAACTGAATAGAATGGAAATTAAAATTATCTCTAAGTTAATTTTTAAATTTAGTGAAATCTTAATAAAATATTAATAAACCTCTTTTTTTCTGGTAGCAAGCAGGTTGGTGATAAATTTTATTTGGCCAAATAAATGTGCAAGAGCAACTTGCCTATAAAACAATAGTACTAAGGAATAGTAATAAGGGGAGACTACTACCAAATATTACAACATACCATCAAGTGTCCAAATGTATCGTAGATTACCCTCTGATTTCAAACAATCAGAAACACTTCTCTCTGTTTTATAATATAAACAAATTAAGAAGCATCTAATCATTTCCAGAGAGCCTTGAATAGTTTGAGTCAGAAAATATCGATCAGATACTTTATGTAGCTTGATCTTAGTAAATAAAATGTTGCATATGAGAGAACAGTAATAGGTTCCAATCAGAAAATCACCTTGTATCCAGAATTTTGGGAGCAGTTGATTTTGTTTGCCAAAATAAAAGAAAAAAGAGGAAACTTAAAGCTTCCAGGTATGAAACAGAACGCAGGTTTTGGAAAACTTGCCCACTAAATTTGTAGTTCAGGGGACGGGTACTCAGGAATCAGTCTATTGTCAGATCTTATGGTTGTGTCTGATACAGTCCTGTTGCCCAAGTTTGCACTTACCAACTAAATTTTCTGCTGAAAATCTATTCATAAAATGATGCCAAAGAATATATAACATTTAAAGTTGAACTGACACACAACTAAGTAGTTTCAATTACTCATTTTTGCCACTTGTGCAGTGTAATGACAAAAGGTTACCAAGGGTCAAGGTATTCTCATTCTTAATTAATTTTCATGTTCTACAGAGAATATAGCCATCTCATCACAGAACTAAAGCCTTTATCTCTTATACATAAAAGGAACTTTTCTTAGCTTTAGCTTGTGATAACAATAGGAAATATTCAAGGAAATCAAACATTTACACAAGGTTGTAATATCCTGTAGCATTTTAAGAGGTGTTTGGTGCCCAGCAGGTAGCAGAGTGCCAAAGACAGTTTCCTCATATTTAATACAGTATTTCACTTTTCCATATTTTTGGGGGACAAAATTATATGTAATTCTAGATCTAAAGCACAACACACATTGAAATTTTAAATACACCTCTAGATTAATTTGTAATAATATGCTACCACTGAGTGTGAAATTTGAAACTCAAATCAAAGTCATTTGCACAAGTTAAGCCTATCATAGGTTATATGGTAATTCAATTTTAGATTTTCACAGATAAATAATTTGAAAAATATCAATTTCACATGAAATATCTAAAAATTGATAATCATTTTATATACTAATTGATGTGGATTACTTTTTTTCTCTCTTATAAAACAAATCTTGATAAAGGATCTGTGTTTCTAGGATTTTTGCATCTTTGATCAGATTTTAATAATCTTTAACTCTCTATATTTAGTTTAAACTGAAATTGGTTAATGGTATTATCACATGTTCATACATATTTATTTTCTAGGCATACTGAAATCACCAATAGTTTCTACAAAACTGAAATGTAAATTTTAACTGTGAGATGCATGTAGATAAATTTTGGGATCATTTAAATATAATAGATATATTCTTAGGATTTATTGGAGGTCTCAAAAGATTAAAAACATGAATATTCTGCTTTGTTTTAGGGTCTACAGTCTATGCAATATTGTCAATATAATACTGTGTTGATTATTCTTTAAGCATTTGGTGGAACACATCTATGAAGTCATCTGGGTCTGGGGTTTCTTTGTTGGAAGTTTTAAGTTATGAATTCTGTCACTTTACTTGGTATTGGCCAGTTCAGATTTTCTACTTCATCATGACTAAGTTTTAGTAGCTTTTGTATTTCTAGTAATTTATCAATTTCATATAGGTTATACAATTTTATGGCATACAATTGGTCATAATCTTATAATCATTTTCATTTTTTGTAAAGTCAATAGTAATGCTCCCACTTCACTGATTCTAATAAAATGAGTCTTTGCTGTTTTTTCTCAGTCTAGGTAAAGGCTTGTCAATTTTGCTGAAGCTGTCAAAAATTAACTATTTGTGTCATAAATTTTCCCTAGTATTTTATTATTTTTCTATTTCCTATTTCATTTATTTCTACTCTAGTCATTAATATTCCCTTCTTTATGCTCATTTTGAGTTTAGGTTGCTCTACTCTTTCTAGTTTCTGAAGGTGGAAGTTTAGGTTATTAGTTTTAGATCTTTTTTCTTTTATAATACAGGCACATAACAGCTATAAATTTCCCCATAAGCACTGCTTTGGATGCATCCCATAATTTTGGTGCACATCCCAATTTGTGTTATTTTTGCAGGTTTTTCATTCAATTAAAAGCATTTTCTTATTTCCTTTGTGATTTATTCTTTTGCTTATTGGATATTTAGGAATGCATTGTTTCATTTCCTCATATTTGTGAATTTCCCAAAATTCCTTCTGTTACTAATTTCTAATTTCATTTCATGTTGGTCAAATGAAATAGTTCTTTATTTTAATCTTTTTGTATTAATTAAGACTTTTTATGGCATAATATGATCTATCCTGGAAAATATTCCATGTTTCCTGAGAAGAATGTGTGTTGTATTGTTTTGGGTAGAGTGTTCTCTAGTTAAGACTAGTTGAGCTACAGTGTTATTCAAGTCTTTGATTTCCTTGTTGATATTTTACCATTTTTTCCTATCCACTATTAAAAGTGTGAAAATATAATCTCCAACTATAAGGAAAACACCAATTCTAGAGACCTCATAGAAGGGTCTCATTCTCAGGAAAACACCATACCCTCCTCATGTGATCTGGACTTCTCTAGACTGGGAAAATCTGACTGGGGTCAACCATAACTGAGGAGACCCTCTCACAAAAAAGCTACATAGAGGCAGGGCAAGAAAGAGTAAAAAAAAAGAGGTGAAAAATTCTGATCAATTAGATAGAACCTAAGTTAGAGGTCTAGAATAAGTTGAACTGAACAACAGAGGTCTGAGAGCAAAGCCAACCAATAAGAAACCCCTTGGTAAATGAGAGAAAATGAGCTCCAGAATAAACTAATCAACAAAATCAGATGCCTAGACAACTTAAGACAAGCCATACATGGAACAGCCAAAGGTACAAACTAATATTTCAACTGAGAAACAAGAGTTGAGGCAACTAATGTTAAATCAGTTCAATGAACTGAAGGAACACATAGCTAAAGAGATGAAGGATATAAAGAAGACACTGGATGACCATAAAGAAGAATTCATAAACTTGAGAAAGCAAGTGGCAGAACTCATGGGAATGAAGGCCACAATGGAGGAGATGAAAAACACAATGGCAGGACACAACAGTAGATTTGAACAGGCAGAAGAAAGGATCAGTGAACTGGAAAACAAGACATGTTAATTCACACACACAAGAGGACAAATGGTGAAAAAAATGGAAAAATATGAGCAGGGTCTTAGGGAGCTGAGTGACAACACGAAACACATGAGTAGACATGTTATGGGTATCCTGGAAGGCGAAGAGAGGGGAAAAGAAGAAGAAAGAATAATAGAAGAAATATTCACTGAAAATTTCCCAACTCTTATGAAAGACAGAAAATTAGAGATTCAAGAAGTACAGTGCACCACAAACAGAATGGATCCCAATAGACCTACTACAAGACACTTACTGATCAGAGTGTCCAATGTCAAAGACAAAGAGAGAATTCTGAAAAGAGAAAGAGAAAAGCAATCCATCACATACAAAGGAAGCTCAATAAGACTATGTACACATTTCTCCACAGAAACCATGGAGTTGAGAAGAAGTGGCATGATATATTTAACATACTGAAAGAGAAAAACTGCCAAAGAAGAATTCTATATCCAGCAAAACTGTCCTTCAAAAATGAGGGAGAGATTAAAACATTTTCAGACAAAAAAACACTGAGAGAGTTTGTGAAAAAGAGTTGAGTGCTACAAGAAATACTAAAGAGAGTGCTACAGGCTGATAGGAAAAGACAGGAGACAGAGAGTTGGAGAAGAGTTCAGAAATGAAGATTATCAGAAAGGTAAAAGGAGAGAGAGAAAAAAATAAGATATGACATATAAAATCCACAAGAAAAAATGGTAGAAGAAAGTACTGCCCTTACAGTAATAACACGAAATGTAAATGGATTAAACTCCCCAATAAAAAGACACAGACTGGCATAATGGACTAAAAAACAGGACCCATCTATATGCTGTCTACAAGAAACCCAATTTAGACACAAGGACAAAAATAGACTGAAAGTGAAAGGTTGGAAAAAGATATTTCACACAAACAAATATGAGAAAAAAGCAGGAGTAGCTATTTTAATATCAGACAAATTAGACTTCAAAAGCAAAACAATTAAAAGAGACAAAGAAGGACACTATATATTAATAAAAGAGTCAGTTCACCAAGAAAACATAACAATCATAAATATTTTTTTTTATTTTGAAATAAATTCAAAGTTATAGGAACAGTTGCAAAAACAATACTAACCCCATACACAGAATTCCATCATACCCTGACCCCCCTTCCCCGATAGCTCAATCCATCAACTTTAACCTGCTGTCACATCACTATTTCTTTCCCTCCCTCCCTCCCTTCCTGCCTATCTATCATCCATCATCTATTGCTCTGTCTTCTGAACATATGAGAGCTAGCTGCACACATCCTTGAACGTACACTATAATTTACATATACACTTCCATGAACAAGAACATTATTTTATGCAATCCCATTAAGCGCAGCTAAAAAGTACAAGAGATTCAACAATGATACAAAGCTTACATTCTATATTTCCTTTTCCTTATGTCTCAACTGTCTCTTTGAGCCACCTGTCCTCTATCCTCCAATCCCATCCAAGTTCATACTTGGCATTCAATTGTCATCTATTTAGAGTGTCTTTTTTTTTTTTTCCAAATGTGAAAGCATATATACAGCCTAAATCTGTCCATTCTACCCCCTCCCTAACCTTCCATTAGTGGGATTAATCACATTAGAATATTGTAATGCTCTTTCCCACCATCCATTACTAGAAATTTCCCTTCACTTCAAACAGCAACCCTACACTCATTTCTTAAGACCCCATTGCCCCTTCCCCCATTTCTCTTAACTCAAATTCTACTTTTCATCTCTATGGTTATATTCTCTGATAATTTCTTTGTGTTTACTGTGGGGATTAAAATTAACCTCTTAAATCCTTATCGATCTTGTTTTTCTTTGATACCACCTGCACTTCAATAGGACACATAAACTATGTTCCTATACTCCTCCATTCCCCCACCTTTATCTAGTTGTCTAAAATTACATATTTTACCTTGAGCTCAAAACCACTGATTTGTCATTAGAATTTGTGTATTTTATATCATGTAGGAAGTAAATAGTGGAGTTACAGTTCAAAAATTATTGACTTCTATTTGTATTCCATTGTGGTTGGAGAATGTGCTTTGAGTATATTCAATTTTTGTTTTTTTAATTTCTCGAGGCTTGTTTTATGTCCCAGCTTATGGTCCCTTCTGCAGAAAGATCCGTGGTCACTGGAGAAAAATGAGTGTCCCGGTGATTTGGGATGTAAGGTACCATATATGTCAGTTGAAATTCTCTATATCTCTTTCTCCTTTCTTTGTTTTTCTGTTGGTAGGGTTCCCTCTAGCAACTGAAGTAGGGCAGGTCTTTTATTGGCAAACTCTCTCAGCATTTGTTTGTCTGCGAAAAATTTAAGCTCTCCCTCGAATTTGAAGGAGAGTTTTGCTGGATAAAGTATTCTTGGTTGGAAATTTTTCTGTCTCAGAATTTTAAATATGTCATGTCACTGCCTTCTCGCCTCCATGGTGGCTGCTGAGTAGTCACTACTTAGTCTTATGTTGTTTCCTTTGTATGTGATGAATTGCTTTTCTCTTGCTGCTGTAAGAACTTGCTCCTTCTCTTCAGTATTTGACATTCTGATCAGAATATGTCTTGGGGTGGGTTTATTTGGATTTATTCTTTTTGGAGTTCACTGGGCATTTATGCTTTGTGTGTTTATATTGTGTATAATGTTGGGGAATTTTTCCCCAACAATTTCTTTGAATACTCTTTCTAGACCTTTACCTTTCTCTTCCCCTTCTGGGACACCAATGAGCCTAAGTTTGGATGTTTTATTTTATCTATTGTATCCCTGAGATCCATTTTGATTTTTTAAATTTTTTTTCTCCTTTCTTTGGTTCTTTCATTTTCTGTTCTGTGGACTTCTAGGATACTGAGATGTTGTTCAGCTTCCTCTAGTCTTGTATTGCAAATATCCAGAGTCTTTTTAATTTGGCCAACAGTTTTTTTTATTTCCATAAGATCTTCTATTTTTTTATTTACTCTTGAATTGTCTTCTTTATGCTCTTCTAGGGTCTTCTTTATGTCACTTATATCCTGGGCCATGGTCTTCTTGATGTCCTTTAAATCCTTTACCATGTTTTCATTCCTCGATTGTAGTTCTTTGATTAATTGTGCTAGGTACAGTGTTTCTTCTGATATCTTGATTTGTGTGTTTGGTGTTGGATTCTCCATATCATCTGGTTTTATCATATGCATTAAGATTTTCTGTTGTTTTTGGCCTCTTGGCATTTGCTTTGCTTGATAGGGTTCTTTCAAGTTGTAAAAAAAAAAACAAAAAAAAAGCTATCTAATTTTTCAGAAACACAGTTTCTTGGCATACACTCTCTAACTAACCAGCAGATGGTTTCTGTGAGTCACCTATACCCATCAAGTCAGTTCTCCACCTTGTCCCCATGGTGTGTCAGGAAATGATTCTTGTGGGATTCAGTTGGAGAACTCAGATTGGGTGTGTTGCTGGAGCCGTTTGCCTTGAATGTAGGGCATGTTTATGGGTGGCCAGGGAGGAAGGACAGCTTTAATATTCAAATCCCCCAGGTTCCCGGAGATTCAAGGCCACTGCAAGAGTCTAAGCCTTCGTTTCATTTCAGCCCCAGACTCTCTCTCTCACTGTCCCACAAACCACTGGACTTGGTGTAGTGTCCCTGGGTTCTCCAAGTGGGTCCCCCCACCCAGCTGTGATCCTCCAGGACCTCTGCCAAGGGAAAGCCTTGGTACATCACCAGTGTGCACCATCCCTCAAGGGAAGCCTCAGGCCACTGGGCCTTGCCGGCTCACTTTCAGCCTGATGCAAAAATGGCCAAACAGGGCATCTCCACAACCCCCTCCTTGCACAGTTCGTCCTTCCCAGCTCTGAGACAACTGGTGGGGCTCTGGGCTGTGGGCACGGCCCTGGGAAGGAGTTTATCGAGCCCTCCAGAGAGCCAGCTGCTAGCCACAGAGTTTCTTTCAGCTTCCGGCTCTCCCCTTCATTCCCCGGCCCCAAGGGTATCTGCAGCGGGCTATCTTCCAGGCCAGACACTGAGAGGCTGGCCCAGCCCCCTCTTGCTGTGTTTTACTGCGTGTTTCCCACTATCGCAGCTGCAGCTGCTCCTGGGTTTTTCCCCTTTTTTTTTTTTAAAAGAGCCAGTCGGTCTCCAAATGCCAAACCCTGGCTTCCCCAGACCACCGCGCGGCTACGGGTCTTCCAACCAGCTTACTTACTCGTTTCAGAATGCAGGCTCCAGTTTCACCAAGTATATAGCCCCTTTGGAACTAGCAGACTTTGTCCAGCTGGTGCATCAATGTAACCAGTATTCTGGGTCACCCTCTGGTTTTTATCTAATGGTTTTCACAGAGGTGTTTCTTTGCCCTGTCTCACCTAGCTGCCATCTTAGTTTCTCCAATCATAAATATTTAGGCACCAAGCCAGAATGCCCCAAAATTCATGAGGCAAACACTGAGATCACTGAAAGGAGAAATAGAAACCTCTACAATAATAAAGTTGGAGATTTCAATACACTGCTCTCATCAATGGATAGAATATCTGGACAGGGGATTGATAAAGAAATAGAGATGTTGAATCATACAGTAAATGAACTAGACTTAACAGACATTTATAGAGCACTAAATCCAACAACAGCAGGATACACTTCTTTCTCAAGTGCTCATGGAACATTCTCTAGGATAGACCACATGTTGGGTCACAAAGCAAGTCTCAACAAAGTTAAAAATATTGATATTACACAAAACACTTTCTCAGACCATAATGGAATAAAGTTGGAAATAAATAAAAGGCAGAAGTTCATAAAATTCACAAACATATGGCAGCTAAACAAGACCCTCTTAGAAAACCAGTAGGTAAAGGAAGAAATTACAAGAGAAATTAGTAAATATCTCAAGGCAGATGACAATGAAAACCCAACATACCAAAACTTATGGGATGCAACAAAGGCAGTGCTGAGAGGGAAAAATATTTCCCTAAATGCCTATATTAAAAGAGAAGAGAGAGCAAAAATAGAAGAATTAACTGTTCACCTAGAGGAGTTAGAGAAAGAACAGCAAACTTACCCCAAAGAAAACAGAAGGGAAGAAATTACAAAGATTAGAACAGAAATAAATGCAATTGAGAACAGGAAAACAATAGAGAAGTTATTGGAACCAGAAGTTGGTTCTTTGAGAAAATCAATAAAATTGGTGGACTGCTGGCTAGGCTAACAAAAAAAGTAGAGAGAGAGGCTGCAAATAAATGCAATCAGAAACAGGAAAAGAAACATAACTACTGACCCTGTAGAAATTAAGGAGTTAGTAAGGTACTATGAGCAGCTATATGCTAATAAACTAGACAACTTAGATGAAATGGGCAACTTCCTAGAAAAGCATAAATAACCAACATTGACTCAGGAAGAAATAGATGACCTCAACAAACCAACCACAAGTAAAGAGATTGAGTCAGTCATCAAAAAGCTCCCAAAAGGGAAAAGCCCCCGACCAGATGGCTTCACATGTGAAATGTAGCAACCATTCAAGAAATAATTAGTATCAATCCTGCTCAAACTCTTCAAAAAAATTGAAGAAGAGGGAAAGCTACCTAACTCATTCTATGAAGCCAACATCACCCTAATACCAAAATCAGACAAAGATACTACAAAAATGAAAATTATAGACCAATCTTGTTAATGAATATAGATGCAAAAATCCTCAACAAAATACTTGCAAATTGAATCCAGCACCAAATTAAAAGATTTATACATCACAACCAGGTGGGATTTATTCCAGGTATTCAAGGCTGGTTCAACACAAGAAAATCAATGAAGGTAATGCACCACACCAATAAATCAAACCAGAAGAACTACATGATCATCTCAATACATGCAGAAAAGGGATTTGACAAAATTCAACATCCTTTCCTGAGGAAACACTTCAAAGGATAGGAATAGAAGGGAACTTTTTCAATATGATAAGGGCGATATATGAAAAACCCACAGCTAACACCATACTCAATTGGGGAGAGACTGAAAGCTTTCCCTCTAAGATTAGGAAGAAGACAGGGATGCCCACTGTCACCATTGTTATTCAACATGGTGCTGGAAGTGCTAACGAGAGCAATTAGGCAAGAAAAAGAAATAAAGGCATCCAAATTGGAGAGGAAGAAGTAAAACTTTCACTATTTGCAGATGACATGATTCTCTATGTAGAAAACCCAGAAAAATCTACAGCAAAGCTACTAGAACTGCTCAATGAATACAGGAAAGTGTCAGGCTACAAGATCAACATGCAAAAATCTTTAGTGTTCCTATACACAAGTAATGTACAGCAAGAGGAGGAAATCCATAAAAAAATTCCATTTACAATAGCACCCAGAAGAATCAAGTATTTAGGAATAATCTTAGCCAAGGACACAGAAGACCTTTACACAGAAAACTATAAGAAACTGCTAAAAGAAATTGAACAGGACTAAAAAAATGGAAGAACATACCATGTTCATGGATTGGAAGATGGCAATTTTACCTAAACTGATGTATAGATTCAATGCAATACCAATTAAAATCCCAACAACTTACTTAACAGAAATAGAAAAACCCATAACCAAATTTATTTGGAAGGGCAAGGTGCCCCAAATAGCCAAAAATATCTTGAGAAAGAGGAATGAAGTGGGAGGTCTCACACTACCCGATGTTGAAACATATTACAAAGCTACAGTGCTCAAAACAGCATGGTACTGGCATAAGGAAAGATATACCAACCTATGGAATCTAATTGAGTGTTCGGAAGTAGACACTCACATCTACAGAAAATTGATCTTTGATAAAGCAGTCAAGCCAAAGCAACTGGGAAACAGCAGCTTCTTCAATAAATGCTGTTTGGAGAGCTGGATATCAATTTCCAAAAGAATGAAAGAGGATGCCTATCTCACACCTTATACAAAAATTAACTCAAAATGGATCAAAGACCTAAACATTAGCACCAAGACCATAAGACTCTTAGAAGAAAATGTAGGACAATATCTTAAAGATCTTCTGATAGGAGGTGGTTTCCTAGACTTCACACCCAAGGTGTCAGCAACCAAAGAACAAATAGATAAATGGGATCTTTTCAAAATTAAACACTTTTGTATATCAAAGGACTTTGTCAGAAATGTAAAAAGGCAACCTACACAATGGGAGATGATATTTGAAAACTACATATCAGATAAAGGTTTAATATCCTGAATATACAAAGGGATCCTATGACTCAATAACATAAAGACAAACAATCCAATTAAAAATGGGCAAAAGACATGGACAGACCTTTTCTGAAGAGGAAATACAAATGGCTCAAAAACATTAAAAAAATGCTCAACTTCACTGGCTATTAGGGAAATGCAAATCAAAACCACAGTGAGATATCATCTCACACCTACCAGAATGGCCATTATCCAAAAAAAAAAAAAAAAACAGAAAATTAGAAGTGCTGGAGAGAATGTGGAGAAAAAGGCACACTTATTCATTGTTGGTGGGAATGTAGAATGGTGCAACCACTCTGGAAGACAGTGTGGAGGTTCCTCAGGAAGCTAAGTATAGATTTGCCATATGACCCAGTAATTCCATTGTTAGGTATATATTCAGAGGAACTAAAACTTAAGACACAAAAGGACATTTGTAAACCAATGTTTATTGCAGCATTATTCATGATTGCCAAGAGATGGAAACAGCTTAGATGTCCATCAGTGGATGAGTGGATAAACAAACCATGGTATATATACACATGGAATATTATGCAGCTGTAAGACAGAACATAGACATGGATCATATAACAACGTGGATGAACCTTGAGGACATTATGTTGAGTGAAGTTAGCCAGAAACAAAAGGACAGATAATTTATGGTCTCACTAATATGAACAAACATTAATAAACAAACTTTGAGAGTTAAAAGCTGACAACACAGGCTACCAGGAGACAGAAAGAGGGCAGAGATTGGGCATTTGATGCTGAAGGACTACAGAATGTTTAGCAGGATTGATTGTATAGATCCAGAAATAGATAGCATAATACTGTGTGATGGTAGCACAGTATTGTAAGTACACTGAACAAAGATGTCTGTGAGTAAAGCTGAAAGATGTGGGATAGGAGAATTATGACACAAGAGATAAAGATAGATGATAAAGACTGGGACTGTATAACTTGGCAAAAACTGGAGTGGCCAATGACTGTTACTAAATGCGCAAATATAAAAATGTTTTTGCATGTGGGAAAGCAAATGAACGTCAACCATGCAGAGTGTTGAAAAAGGGATGGTATTTGGGAAGAAACATAATCAAAGCAAATTGGAGTCTATGGTCAATAGTAACATTGTAATATGCTTCCATTAAATGTAACAAAGGAAATATACCAATGCTAAGTGTGTATGACAGGGGGATATAAAGGAGGGATATGGGATTCTTGGTAGTGGTGTTGTTTTCTGTCCTTACTATTATTCTGTATTGTATGACATTATTTTTCTTTTTATCATCTTTTTTATTATTTGCAAAAAAAAATTAAAAAAAACTTTTTTGTAGTAATCAATATGTTCAAGTGCTGATTGTGGTGATAAATGTAAAACTTTATGATGATACCATGAACAATGGACTGTACACTGTAGATAAATGTATGGCATGTGAATATAACTCTAGAAAATTGTAGGAAAAATATATAGGAGTAAAAGTGTTGGGAAAAACATGGAGAGAGGGATGTACCTATCTACTGTTGATGAGCAGGCAGAATAGTGTAACCTTTCTGAAGGTCAGTGTGGTGTTTCCACAAAAAGCTAAGTATGTGGTGGCCATAAGGTCCTGCAACCTCATTATGGGGTATGTCATTGGAAGATCTGAGAGCAGAGACATGAATGGACATTTGCACACTAGTGTTCATGGAGGAAGTATTCATTATTTGCAGTCAGTGGAACTGGCCTAAGGGTACATAGACTGAGGAACAGAATGATGAACTATGGTGTATGTCTACAATGGAATATTGAGCAACTATGAGAAGGAGTGAAGCTGTGAGACATGCAACAAGGTTAATGGATACTGTAGACAGCATTTTGAGTGAAGTACACAAGAAATAAGGCAATTACTACAATGCCTCACCAATTTGGACTAAGTACAATGTGTAAACTCAAAATTGAATCTTAGAACACAGTCTAAGAGCGGAATGATTATTGTAATGGTCCCTAGATTGTGAGCTCTTACAACAGTCAAATCTATTCCTGACTTGTAATGGCTGTCTCCAAACTTTGAGATGCTGATCCCTTAATGTATAACCTGATCAGTCTCTGGAACAATGGGTATCTCTGTGACACCTGAAACTCAGAGCTAGAGCTTGGCAGATATGAATGTCAGTATTAGGGCATACAGCAACCGTTAAAAAAAAAAATTCTAAAAAGGAGCCAAGACTTCAATTAGTGATACGAATGAAGCAGATCTGGTTAATACTAGGGCAAACCAGGCCAAAAGGTAAAGGTTGAAACAGACTGTGTTTTAAAACTTCAGTTTCCACATGAGACCAAGGGAAGAGATGTCTTTTTGGTGCAGGATCTGTTACTTTCTAAACAGTATAATTCTCAGTTGTTTTGTTCAAGCACCACAATTACATGGAACTTTGAATAGGAAGTGAGATATGGCAGGTTAGTATAGGTTAGAATGAAATAGTGACACATCCCAAAGTAATTTGGGCAAAGAACAAAAATATATTCACAGAAGCCACCTGAGGAGCTGGGAGTAAGTGTAGAAGTGTTGGAATTCCTCACCTGGACTGATGCTGATGTTGTTACAAATATTAGGACTGGTGGTTTGATGTGCTGAGCCCTCTGTCATGGGACTTGCCTTTATGAAGCTAGTTACTGCAAAAGAGAGGCTAAACTTGCATGTAATTGTGCCTAAGAGTCTCCCCCTGAGTACCTCTCTGTTGCTCATATGTGGCCCTCTCTCTCTCTCTAACTGAGCCACCTCGGCAGGTGAAATCACTGCCCCCCCTCCATGTGGAACCCGACCCCCAGGGGTGTAAATCTCCCTGGCAATGCAGGATATGGCTCCCAGGGATGAATCTGGATCCGGCATTGTGGGATTGAGAACACCTTCTTGAGCAAAAGGGGGATGCAAAATGAAACGAAATAAAGTTTCAGTGGCTGAGAGATTTCAAATGGAGTCAAGAGGTCACTCTGGTGGACATTCTTATGCACTATATAGATAACACCTCTTAGGTTTTAATGTACTGGAATAGCTAGGAGTAAATACCTGAAACTATCAAACTCCAAACCAGTAGTCTGGACTCCTGAAGATGATTGTATAACAATGTAGATTACAAGGGGTGACAATGTGATTATGAAAACCTTGTGGATCACACTCCCTTTATCTAGTGTATGGATGGCTGAGTAGAAAAATGTGGACAAAAACTAAATGGAAAATAGGGTTGGATGGGGGGGATGATTTGGATGTTCTTTTTTACTTTTATTTTTTATTCTTATGCCAATTATTTCTGATGTAAGGAAAATGTTCACAAATAGATTGTGGTGATGAATGCATAACTATATGATGGTACTGTGAACAGTTGATTGTACACCATGGATGATTGTATGGTGTGTAAATATATTTCAATAAAACTAAATTTAATTTAAAAAAAGCTCAATGCATTGAGAGTCCTAAAAGGAATGAACATTTCCCCAAAACATTGTGTTATGACATTTTGCTGGATAGCTCTATCTAGTTTCAATCTAACAATACTATCTAATCTGAACCTAACAATGAATCTATGGGTTAAGTATTTATCAAGATTTTACAGTTGGAATAACTGAGTTCAATGAAGTCTGAGAACACAACTGTCTAGCTCCTGTGCTAGATATTGTGATGGAACAACTGTGTGAAGGGGACCATCCCAGTGAAAGAAACAGGTAAGTACTCCTAAGAAAAGACCATGCCTTTCACTCCAGTCACAATTCTGAATCAAAAACTTAGAACATTTCTACTCATTTAGCCCACTTTTTGTATCCTGATGTAGTTCAATTTTTATCTTTTGTCATGTATCCCTGAAGATTACTGTCATATAAAGCAGTGTGATGAAAATATACTGAATCTTTTGAAAACAAATAAAGAAGTTTATCATGGGTTTCAAATTAACATTTATTTAACATCCCTTACTAATTCACTTATGCAGAATTTTTCTGAAGAGTGGAAGGCCAAAAGGTAGGAATTAGTTTTCACAAAATAAAACAGTGTTTCCAAAATGCTGGCACATGAATTGCTTGCAAGAGAAATGATTTGAAGTGGTCTAAAATATACAGATTTCTGGATCTTGGGCTGAGACAGTCTGACATAGTTGCCTACCGTTGATTCCTCAAATTTGTGTTTTTGAACTCTCCCCAAGTTTTATTCTGATGGGCATTGACTTTATGAACCATTGCAATGGAGACCCTTAAATTGGAGGCTGTAATGAGGAAAGAGAGGAGTTTTATTTTGTTTGGCACCTATAATCAATAAAGCATGCGTTTGTTCCTTTGAAAATTTGACTAACAAACACCTTAACCTTGTTTCTATTACGGAATCTATTTTGCAGTGGGAAAAATATCCTAAGGCACTTGTGCCAGTTTGAATGTATTATGTCCTCCAAAACGCCATGTTCTTTGATGCAATCCTGTGGGGGCAAATGTATTAGTGTTGATTAGATTGGAATTCTTTGATTGAGTGTTTCCATGGAGATGTGACTCAATCAACTGAGTGAAAGGTTTGATTGGATAATTTCCATGGAGGTGTTACCCTGCCCATTCAGGGTGGGTGTTAATTGGATCACTGGAGTCACATAAAGGAGTTCACAGACAGAAGGACCTCAAAGCAACTAAGAGGGACATTTTGAAAAGGAGCTGCACCCTAGAAAGGAACATCCTGGGAGCAAGCAGACACAGCCATGTGCCTTCTAAGCTAACAGAGGTTTTTCTGGATGCCAAAGGCCATCCTTCAGTGAAAGTACTGTATTATTGATGCCTTACCCTGGACATTTTATGGCCTTAAGACTGTAACTTTGTAACCAAATAAACCCCCTGTATAAAAGGCAATCCATTTCTGGTGTTTTGCAAAATGACAGCATTAGCAAACCGAAGCAGTATCTTTTACACAGTTGCAGTGAATGTGTTTGTTTAAGTATGAGACACATGATGAGTCATCTGTAAGGTGCAGTGAAGTGGGAGTCACAATGGACCTTTGTGTACCTGGGGCTGCTCTTACACAGCAGTACTTGAAAAGGCTCCTGGGGAGGAGGCGGGGCAAGATGGCAGACTGGTGAGCTGTATGTTTTAGTTACTCCTCCAGGAAAGTAGGTAGAAAGCCAGGAACTGCGTGGACTGGACACCACAGAGCAATCTGACTTTGGGCATACTTCATACAACACTCATGAAAATGTGGAACTGCTGAGATCAGCGAAATCTGTAAGTTTTTGCGGCCAGGGGACCCGCGCCCCTCCCTGCCAGGCTCAGTCCCGTGGGAGGAGGGGCTGTCAGCTCCGGGAAGGAGAAGGGAGAACTGCAGTGGCAGCTCTTATTGGAAACCCATTCTGCTGATCCAAACTCCAACCATAGACAGACGGAGACCAGACACCAGAAAATCTGAGAGCAGCCAGCCCAGCAGAGAGGAGGCAGGCATAGAAAAAAAACAACACGAAAAACTCCAAAATAAAAGTGGAGGATTTTTGGAGTTCTGGTGAACATAGAAAGGGGAAGGGCAGCGCTCAGGCCCGAGCCCAGGCCCTGAGGCGCATATGCAAATCCCGAAGAAAAGCTGATCTCTCTGCCCTGTGGACCTTTCCTTAATGGCCCTGGTTGCTTTGTCTCTTAGCATTACAATAACCCATTAGATCTCTGAGGAGGACCTTTTTTTTTTTTTTTTTTTTTTAATCCTTTTTTCTTTTTCTAAAACAATTACTCTAAGAAGCCCAATACAGAAAGCTTCAAAGACTTACTATTTGGGCAGGTCAAGTCAAGAGCAGAACTAAGAGAGCTCTGAGACAAAAGGCAATAATCCAGTGGCTGAGAAAATTCACTAAACACCACAACTTCCCAAGAAAAGGGGGGTGTCCGCTCACAGCCATCATCCTGGTGGACAGGAAACACTACTGCCCATCACCAGCCCCATAGCCCAGAACTGCCCCAGACAACCCAGTGTGACAGAAGTGCTTCAAATAACAGGCACACACCACAAAACTGGGCATGGACATTAGCCTTCCCTGCAACCTCAGCTGATTGTCCCAGAGTTGGGAAGGTAGAGTAGTGTGAATTAACAAAGCCCCATTCAGCCATCATTTCAGCAGACTGGGAGCCTCCCTACACAGCCCAGCAGCCCAGAACTGCCCTGGGGGGACAGCACTCACCTGTGACATAGCACAGTCATCCCTCAACAGAGGACCCGGGGTGCACGGCCTGGAAGAGGGGCCCACTTGCAAGTCTCAGGAGCTATAAGCCAATACCAAGGACTTGTGGGTCAGTGGCAGAGACAAACTGTGGCAGGACTGAACTGAAGGATTAGACTATTGCAGCAGCTTTAAAACTCTAGGATCACCAGGGAGATTTGATTGTTAGAGCCACCCCCCCCTCCCTGACTGCCCAGAAACACGCCCCATATACAGGGCAGGCAACACCAACTGCACACACAAGCTTGGTACACCAATTGGACCCCACAAGACTCACTCCCCCACTCACCAAAAAGGCTAAGCAGGGGAGAATTGGCTTGTGGAGAACAGGTGGCTCGTGGACGCCACCTGCTGGTTAGTTAGAGAAAGTGTACTCCACGAAGCTGTAGATCTGATAAATTAGAGATAAGGACTTCAATTGGTCTACAAATCCTAAAAGAACCCTATCAAGTTCAGCAAATGCCACGAGGCCAAAAACAACAGAAAATTATAAAGCATATGAAAAAACCAGACGATATGGATAACCCACGCCCAAGCACCCAAATCAAAAGACCAGAAGAGACACAGCACCTAGAGCAGCTACTCAAAGAACTAAAGATGAACAATGAGACCATAGTACGGGATATGAAGGAAATCAAGAAGACTCTAGAAGAGCATAAAGAAGACATTGCAAGACTAAATAAAAAAATGGATGATCTTATGGAAATTAAAGAAACTGTTGACCAAATTAAAAAGATTCTGGACACTCATAGTACAAGACTAGAGGAAGTTGAACAACGAATCAGTGACCTCGAAGATGACAGAATGGAAAATGAAAGCATAAAAGAAAGAATGGGGAAAAAAATTGAAAAAATCGAAATGGACCTCAGGGATATGATAGATAATATGAAACGTCCAAATATAAGACTCATTGGTGTCCCAGAAGGGGAAGAAAAGGGTAAAGGTTTGGAAGAGTATTCAAAGAAATTGTTGGGGAAAACTTCCCAAATCTTCTAAACAACATAAATACACAAATCATAAATGCTCAGCGAACCCCAAATAGAATAAATCCAAATAAACCCACTCCGAGACATATACTGATCACACTGTCAAACACAGAAGAGAAGGAGCAAGTTCTGAAAGCAGCAAGAGAAAAGCAATTCACCACATACAAAGGAAACAGCAAAAGACTAAGTAGTGACTACTCAGCAGCCACCATGGAGGCGAGAAGGCAGTGGCACGATGTATTTAAAATTCTGAGTGAGAAAAATTTCCAGCCAAGAATACTTTATCCAGCAAAGCTCTCCTTCAAATTTGAGGGAGAGCTTAAATTTTTCACAGACAAACAAATGCTGAGAGAATTTGCTAACAAGAGACCTGCCCTACTGGAGATACTAAAGAGAGCCCTACAGACAGAGAAACAAAGAAAGGACAGAGAGACTTGGAGAAAGGTTCAGTACTAAAGAGATTCGGTATGGGTACAATAAAGGATATTAATAGAGAGGGCAAAAATATGACAAACATAAACCAAAGGATAAGATGGCAGATTCAAGAAATGGCTTCATGGTTATAAAGTTGAATGTAAATGGATTAAACTCCCCAATTAAAAGATATAGATTCGCAGAATGGATCAAAAAAAATGAACCATCAATATGTTGCATACAAGAGACTCATCTTAGACACAGGGACACAAAGAAACTGAAAGTGAAAGGTTGGAAAAAAATATTTCATGCAAGCTACAGCCAAAAGAAAGCAGGTGTAGCAATATTAATCTCAGATAAAATAGACTTCAAATGCAGGGATGTTTTGAGAGACAAAGAAGGCCACTACATACTAATAAAAGGGGCAATTCAGCAAGAAGAAATAACAATCGTAAATGTCTATGCACCCAATCAAGGTGCCACAAAATACATTAGAGAAACACTGGCAAAACTAAAGGAAGCAATTGATGTTTCCACAATAATTGTGGGAGACTTCAACACATCACTCTTTCCTATAGATAGATCAACCAGACAGAAGACCAATAAGGAAATTGAAAACCTAAACAATCGGATAAATGAATTAGATTTAACAGACATATACAGGACATTACATCCCAAATCACCAGGATACACATACTTTTCTAGTGCTCATGGAACTTTCTCCAGAATAGATCATATGCTGGGACATAAAACAAGCCTCAATAAATTTAAAAAGATTGAAATTATTCAAAGTACATTCTCTGACCACAATGGAATACAATTAGAAGTCAATAACCATCAGAGACTTAGAAAATTCACAAATACCTGGAGGTTAAACAACACACTCCTAAACAATCAGTGGGTTAAAGAAGAAATAGCAAGAGAAATTGCTAAATATATAGAGACGAATGAAAATGAGAACACAACATACCAAAACCTATGGGATGCAGCAAAAGCAGTGCTCAGGGGGAAATTTATAGCACTAAACACATATATTAAAAAGGAAGAAAGAGCCAAAATCAAAGAACTAATGGATCAACTGCAGAAGCTAGAAAATGAACAGCAAACCAATCCTAAACCAAGTAGAAGAAAAGAAATAACAAGGAATAAAGCAGAAATAAATGACATAGAGAACAAAAAAACAATAGAGAGGATAAATATCACCAAAAGTTGGTTCTTTGAGAAGATCAACAAGATTGACAAGCCCCTAGCTAGACTGACAAAACCAAAAAGAGAGAAGACCCATATAAACAAAATAATGAATGAAAAAGGTGACATAACTGCAGATCCTGAAGAAATTAAAAAAATTATAAGAAGATACTATGAACAACTGTATGGCAACAAACTGGATAATGTAGAGGAAATGGACAATTTCCTGGAAACATATGAACAACCTAGACTGACCAGAGAAGAAATAGAAGACCTCAACCAACCCATCACAAGCAAAGAGATCCAATCATTCATCAAAAATCTTCCCACAAATAAATGCCCAGGGCCAGATGGCTTCACAGGGGAATTCTACCAAACTTTCCAGAAAGAACTGACACCAATCTTACTCAAACCCTTTCAAAACATTGAAGAAAATGGAACACTACCTAACTCATTTTATGAAGCTAACATCAATCTAATACCAAAACCAGGCAAAGATGCTACAAAAAAGGAAAACTACCGGCCAATCTCCCTAATGAATATAGATGCAAAAATCCTCAACAAAATACTTGCAAATCGAATCCAAAGACACATTAAAAAAATCATACACCATGACCAAGTGGGGTTTATTCCAGGCATGCAAGGATGGTTCAACATAAGAAAATCAATCAATGTATTACAACACATTAACAAGTCAAAAGGGAAAAATCAATTGATCATCTCAATAGATGCTGAAAAAGCATTTGACAAAATCGAACATCCGTTTTTGATAAAAACACTTCAAAAAGTAGGAATTGAAGGAAACTTCCTCAACATGATAAAGAGCATATATGAAAAACCCACAGCCAGCATAGTACTCAATGGTGAGAGACTGAAAGCCTTCCCTCTAAGATCAGGAACAAGACAAGGATGCCCGCTGTCACCACTGTTATTCAACATTGTGCTGGAAGTGCTAGCCAGGGCAATCTGGCAAGACAAAGAAATAAAAGGCATCCAAATTGGAAAAGAAGAAGTAAAACTGTCATTGTTTGCAGATGATATGATCTTATATCTAGAAAACCCTGAGAAATCGACGATACAGCTACTAGAACTAATAAACAAATTTAGCAAAGTAGCGGGATACAAGGTTAATGCACATAAGTCAGTAATGTTTCTATATGCTAGAAATGAACAAACTGAAGAGACACTCAAGAAAAAGATACCATTTTCAATAGCAACTAAAAAAATCAAGTACCTAGGAATAAACTTAACCAAAGATGTAAAAGACCTATACAAAGAAAACTACATAACTCTACTAAAAGAAATAGAAGGGGACCTTAAAAGATGGAAAAATATTCCATGTTCATGGATAGGAATACTAAATGTCATTAAGATGTCAATTCTACCCAAACTCATCTACAGATTCAATGCAATCCCAATCAAAATTCCAACAACCTACTTTGCAGACTTGGAAAAGCTAGTTATCAAATTTATTTGGAAAGGGAAGATGCCTCGAATTGCTAAAGACACTCTAAAAAAGAAAACCGAAGTGGGAGGACTTACACTCCCTGACTTTGAAGCTTATTATAAAGCCACAGTTGCCAAAACAGCATGGTACTGGCACAAAGATAGACATATAGATCAATGGAATCGAATTGAGAATTCAGAGATAGACCCTCAGATATATGGCCGACTGATCTTTGATAAGGCCTCCAAAGTCACTGAACTGAGTCAGGATGGTCTTTTCAACAAATGGGGCTGGGAGAGTTGGATATCCATATCCAAAAGAATGAAAGAGGACCCCTACCTCACCCCTTACACAAAAATTAACTCAAAATGGACCAAAGATCTCAATATAAAAGAAAGTACCATAAAACTCCTAGAAGATAATGTAGGAAAACATCTTCAAGACCTTGTATTAGGCGGCCACTTCCTAGACTTTACATCCAAAGCAAAAGCAACAAAAGAGAAAATAGATAAATGGGAACTCCTCAAGCTTAGAAGTTTTGGCACCTCAAAGGAATTTCTCAAAAAGGTAAAAAGGCAGCCAACTCAATGGGAAAAAATTTTTGGAAACCATGTATCTGACAAAAGACTGATATCTTGCATATATAAAGAAATCCTACAACTCAATAACAATAGTACAGTCGGCCCAATTATAAAATGGGCAAAAGATATGAAAAGACAGTTCTCTGAAGAGGAAATACAAATGGCCAAGAAACACATGAAAAAATGTTCAGCTTCACTAGCTATTAGAGAGATGCAAATTAAGACCACAATGAGATACCATCTAACACCGGTTAGAATGGCTGCCATTAATCAAACAGGAAACTACAAATGGTGGAGGGGATGTGGAGAAATTGGAACTCTTATTCATTGTTGGTGGGACTGTATAATGGTTCAGCCACTCTGGAAGTCAGTCTGGCAGTTCCTTAGAAAACTAGATATAGAGTTACCATTCGATCCAGCGATTGCACTTCTCGGTATATACCCGGAAGATCGGAAAGCAGTGACACGAACAGATATCTGCATGCCAATGTTCATAGCAGCATTATTCACAATTGCCAAGAGATGGAAACAACCCAAATGTCCTTCAACAGATGAGTGGATAAATAAAATGTGGTATATACACACGATGGAATACTACGCAGCAGTAAGAAGGAACGATCTCGTGAAACATATGACAACATGGATGAACCTTGAAGACATAATGCTGAGCGAAATAAGCCAGGCACAAAAAGAGAAATATTATATGCTACCACTAATGTGAACTTTGAAAAATGTAAAACAAATGGTTTATAATGTAGAATTTGGGGAACTAGCAATAGAGAGCAATTAAGGAAGGGGGAACAATAATCCAAGAAGAACAGATAAGCTATTTAACATTCTGGGGATGCCCAGGAATGACTATGGTCTGTTAATTTCTGATGGATATAGTAGGAGCAAGTTCACAGAAATGTTGCTATATTAGGTAACTTTCTTGGGGTAAAGTAGGAACATGTTGGAAGTTAAGCAGTTATCTTAGGTTAGTTGTCTTTTTCTTACTCCCTTGTTATGGTCTCTTTGAAATGTTCTTTTATTGTATGTTTGTTTTCTTTTTAACTTTTTTTTCATACAGTTGATTTAAAAAAGAAGGGAAAGTTAAAAAAAAAAAGAAAAACAAGGATAAAAAAAAGATGTAGTGCCCCCTTGAGGAGCCTGTGGAGAATGCAGGGGTATTCGCCTACCCCACCTCCATGGTTGCTAACATGACCACAGACATAGAGGACTGGTGGTTTGATGGGTTGAGCCCTCTACCATAAGTTTTACCCTTGGGAAGACGGTTGCTGCAAAGGAGAGGCTAGGCCTCCCTATGGTTGTGCCTAAGAGCCTCCTCCCGAATGCCTCTTTCTTGCTTAGATGTGGCCCTGTCTCTCTAGCTAAGCCAACTTGAAAGGTGAAATCACTGCCCTCCCCCCTACGTGGGATCAGACACCCAGGGGAGTGAATCTCCCTGGCAACGTGGAACATGACTCCCGGGGAGGAATGTAGACCCGGCATCGTGGGACGGAGAACATCTTCTTGACCAAAAGGGGGATGTGAAAGGAAATGAAATAAGCTTCAGTGGCAGAGAGATTCCAAAAGGAGCTGAGAGTTCACTCTGGTGGGCACTCTTACGCACACTTTAGACAACCCTTTTTAGGTTCTAAAGAATTGGGGTAGCTGGTGGTGGATACCTGAAACTATCAAACTACAACCCAGAACCCATGAATCTCGAAGACAGTTGTATAAAAATTTAGCTTATGAGGGGTGACAATGGGATTGGGAAAGCCATAAGGACCACACTCCACTTTGTCTAGTTTATGGATGGATGAGTAGAAAAATAGGGGAAGGAAACAAACAGACAAAGGTACCCAGTGTTCTTTTTTACTTCAATTGCTCTTTTTCACTCTAATTATTATTCTTGTTATTTTTGTGTGTGTGCTAATGAAGGTGTCAGGGATTGATTTGGGTGATGAATGTACCACTATGTAATGGTACTGTAAACAATCGAAAGTACGATTTGTTTTGTATGACTGCGTGGTATGTGAATATATCTCAATGAAATGAAGATAAAAAAAAAAAGAAAAAAAAAAAAAAGAAAAGGCTCCTGGGGCTGCAGTCTTCTTTTAAAACAATAGGAAAAAAAAAAAAAAAAGACCAGATACACAAATTAGGCTTTGTCCTGTTCTCCCCAACAACAAACCCAAGTGGATGGGGTTGCTCCTTCCCTCATGAGCTGTCTGTGGCTCTTTTGTTACTTTTTAGCATTGAAAATGAACCTATTGGTGTTTAACTTGATTTACACTGTGTTCAAATGTTCTAATCAATGAGGCTGTAAAAATTTCTGTGGGTTTCAATGGACCACAAATTATTGCAGATAAAGCCTTGAAGATTACTGTCATATAAAGTAGTGTGATGAATATATATTGAATATATTGCTAGGAATGATGCACAAAAAGAATAAGTCAAATTCAGAGCACTGAGTTTTGGCAGTGATTAATCAATCAGTCCCTCTCTTAATAAGTAATTGAGAGTTGAATCCTCTTTATGAATAAGTTTACATATTGCACTATGATTTAGTTCAAGTAAAATAAAGAATAAATATTATAAAAATTGTGTTTATTGAGAAATAGTCTTATAGTACTATTCGAAAGAGTCAAGTAAGACATCAGCATGCACAGAGCAGAGCACTTTAGAGATTTATAATCTAGTTGAGGATTAGCTAGCAAATATAAGTTTGGAAAACCATTACTAATAAAACCAGAAAAAAACTGTTAATGATTCTCCATCAAGGGAAGCAACAATACATAATGGAGGTATGGGCTGTCATACAAGTTATCCAATGTCAGGCAATTTATTTAATCCCTCTTTACGTAAAATTTCTTCTCCAAAATTAGGGTGATATTATACTTCCTATAGGTTATTTGGAGGATTTAAAGTAACTTCCTAGCCAGAAAGTAACCCTTAGTAGATGAACCCAAGAAGTGTTATTTCTCTTGTGATAAAAACTCTGAGAAGCAGTGTGTGGGAGGTGGTGAGTGGAAGCAACATACTAGAAATCAGGATGTCTGCCCTGTAGTTCCTGTTTGGCTGTTAACTGGCTATGCGCTCAGGCAATCTCCTGAAATTCTTTATTCTTCAGTTTCTGTTGAATAGACTTCATGCCATTACCTCTAACCACCACTTATGTTTGCTTCTAAAAAGCCTAAAAAACACCTCCCAAATATGCTATTATTATTAAATGGAAAGTTGAAAGGGGAAAACAAGACATTTTGATGTCAAAAGGAGGAAAAAACAACCCGGATTTTAGTTTAAATGATCCAGACTCACTGCCCATGTTGTTCACATTTCAGAATGAAAGGCTCTGTTTTTCCACATTCCATTGTTTGGGGTAAATGCACCCATACAGAGTGAATGTGAGGGAAGGAGCACAGCTGTGAGAATACATCAAATCTGTTAAAGTAAACAAATATATGTGTGTGTATGCATAAGCTCTGGGCTAGTTTTCTATTTCTATGTGAATTTTAAATATTTAATTAATATAGATTATAACAGTGAACATTTGTTCAGACTTGCGTTAGACTTGTTTAGACATTCGTGTTACATTTGTAATGCAAGTGCCTTTATTTTTACTCACATTGAAGATCTCTGTGGATTATGAATTTCATGGCTTCAAAGACTGGCACATTTAGAATACCGCATAAGATTTTTTTAATAATATAAGATGGAAAATGTCTGCTTTATCTTTCTCCTCTACAGGTACTATACCAAAGATGTAACTCATAAGTATATGCATGTTGTTCTTAGAAGTTGGATATCTTCAACAATATGAGCTACAGGTAGCCTCCATGATGGCATTACCCACCACATTAAACTATACTTCCAATCTGAAAGTGGGTAAAATGTAGTAAAAAAAAGATCAGTGTAGATTTTTTAAAATTCCTTATCTACAACTACTCTTTCATTGATTCCTTTATTCAGTTCAAGATTTCGTTCTAGATGCTGTAGGGAATACAAAAAATGAATGATTAAATATATTACCTCCCCTTTAAGAACTTAGGGTAACAAATATGTACATACCTAATAGCAATCTAAAAGAGGAAGTGGTATGTGCTCTCAAGGATACAGAAGGTGTCATGGAATTACAGAAAAGAAAGGAGAGATAATTAGATCTCAGGGCTCAGGGAATTTCTAGAAGGAAGTGATATTTAAACTCTTCCTTGAAGACTGACTACTTATTAACAAGTGGCAAAGTGCATCCCTTTAACATATGAGTCATTATGTAAAAGTCACTTTGCTGCAGGGGACTTAAGAACAGTAATAAACCATCTTTTAATAATTTCACCCTGATTTTTGTTTCAAGTCCTTTGCTGTGTAGAGGAATATGATACAGGGTGAAGCAAAATCAATGCTCTTCATTCAATTTTAAACTGACTATCCCTGAAGATGAAGAAAAGGAAGGAAGGAAGGAAGGAAGGAAGGAAGGAAGGAAGTGTGTGTTAGGCAAAACTTCCCACCCCCAACACACACACAATCCACCCTTAGCAAATATTCCAGGAAGCTTTCTCTCACCCACAATAGCCGTGACTGTTTACATAAAACCTACTCTTAGCTAATCTGGCAGTTTGAGCTAGAACAACAACAACAAAAATTTCCATAACATAATAACCTCCCTGACAACACCTCCTTATTTTACCCTAAACAAGCCAGTCCCCTGATGTCAACTCCTTACTTCTCTATCTTACCCCAACCCCCCTCCCCAAAGTTATAAAATTGTACTCTCCCCTTTGTTCAGGGCTGTCGCCATTTTTTGGCTTCAGCCCACCTGCACATAAAAAAACCTTTCTCCAATTGAGTTTTGGTCTCTTCTCTTCCCGGTCAAAAAACCCAATAGGAAGGAAGGAAGGAAGGAAGGCAGGGACGGAGGGAGGGACTATTTTTGCACAGGCGGTTAATGAGCAATGGCCGTCTACTCTAGATAGAATAACGTCACTGAAGAACAGCTGGGACAACCAACATGGTTCCTGGACCCAGGGGATGCACAATAGAAAGGACATGGAAAGGACACGGCTCTGGAACAGCTCCCTAGGGTGAGTGCTCAATCTGGTGGGAACATGGTGGCTTCTACTCCACCATGCCCTGTTCTGCCGGTTTGAACCATCTATCCCAAACCTCAGTGCTTTCTCTTATCATCCCTCCAGTCATGGGAATCCACCTAGTCACATGACTGGGAAGAACTTTGATTCATCAATCCTTTTCCATACTCTTGAGTCCACTCAGGATTTAGCCTTCTAAATCTCCAAAGCTTTTGTTTTTGCTACAGAAGTAATGAATATAATCTATTGCATGCTCTACCTGAGGCCCAACAATGGCAGGGAAAGTTGGGAAGAGGGAAGACTCCAGAATTAAAACAACAATAACAAAACTGGCTAATAAAATCATCTGCTTATGTTTACTAAAACACAGTGTCTTCACAGTTATCTCAAAGTTGCTGTTGCTAATCTCAAATAATATGAATGTGAGCCTGACAATTTCTTTATTTTGTTTTTCACACTCAACTTCTGTATCCTGGAAAAAAAAAAGCAATAAAAATGGACTATATTGGAAGGAATGAAGTTATTTCAGGATATTAGTTTTTCCCATTGCTTTGCTTTGTTTTGTTTGGAAATTTTTTTTTTTATAAATAATTATTAAAAAACAATTAAAATGAATACAGAGATGGAGAGAGTATGTTCTAAGCATTCCATTACATATTTTGTTTTTAAAAGTCTCTCTCCCAGAAAGCAATGGTGATTAGTTCTAAAATACATGTTGCTTTTTATCTTAAAGCTATAACCAGAGCCGTGATTTCAGATGATACCGAGCAGGTGAGTTTGGAGAACAGCTCCAGTGAGGAAGAGAAAAATAACAAGCCCTCTGGAGTTGTGACTGAGGCCCCAAATGTTCTGGTTTGGGAAAGGCAGACTTGGCCAGTATTCAAATTGAGGGAGATTTACTTCTGATGTTTATGATTATGGACTCCAAATACTAATTAAATCAGGATAAAACTGAAGCTGTTTGGGAAATATGTTAAACTTTCAGAGTGAGAAGGGCTTATGTACACTCAAGGTGCAACCACTGGAAATAGTAGACTCCTAAGTTGCATCTACTGAGATCGACTGATTGATTAATCATGAATAATAAGCAACTAATATTTTGTTTTCTTGTTTGCTTTTTTCTGTAATTTTCAAACCTCCAAATGAGCATTTATTTCCTAGGGTTTTACATTTGCTGTTTTGCAATGAGAACATGTTAGTATGGCTGTGATCTATATATTTATTCATATCTGTTGAAAATATGACATTAAGATTAAATAGCATAAATTTTAAATAATTTATTACTTGCGTATTTTCAAATTGAGTTTTGATTCTAATACATTTCTTTATTACATGTGAAATATATATTTTTGACATTATATTTATGAGTTTCTTTAAATATCATAGAATTTAGACCCCACAAATATATTTGCTGCAAAGTTTAGCATGTAGAAGATCTATAGAAGGACTTGGAGTAAAAATATTTATCGTAACCATGGTTTTACATGTTCAGAACATTGAAAGTCTGATTGTTGTTACCTACACGTCCTTTTTGACAGTCGTTCAAATATGCAGATTTGACAACTCACTTCTCGTATATCTTGAGGCTACAAAGAGTGCAAATTGAGTTAATGTAGCTGCATTGTGAGAGAAATATATCATAAAGGACAGCAGTACTAGGTGATTTGACCTTGAACAGGGGGTCAGTTTTTTACAGGTCAGAATATTTCTTAATGAAAAACTCTCTGTTATATAATCTGATTCTTCTGCAGTTTTGTTGTAAATGAAGCAGTGTCCCTAAATGCCCTTTTCTTCCTAAATACAGCAGGGAAATAAAGCGGTGAGATGATTGAGTTGGATAAGTTTTATTTCAGCAAGGAACAAAATCAATCAAGGATGTTCAATAGAAACCACAAAGAGGAGAGGACTAATACATTATTTAGGAAAAAAAGTCTCCCTCCTTCAAGTCTATGCCACAAGTATGGATATAATGAATGGTTGCCTGAATTCTTCTTTTGTTTGCATTTTGCTTTTCACTTAGGTTATTTGTCATTATGAATATTCTCAAAGGGTTTATTTTAGGCTCAACTGATTTTTTTAAACACCACAAAAGCAGTTTCTAATTCACATTGATTTTAGGAAAAGGGTATCTTTGCTCATTCACATCATGGAAATAAAATGTAAGCTGCACATGATATAAAGAAGATGATTTTCATGAGGTTAGCCTCTTATTATATTCAAGTTTTGGAAGCTTTACTCCCTGTATATTAATTTATCATTTTCACATGATTTTTTAAAATGTGAACTTTTATGTGTGGTGCATAGTTTTATCCACACAGCATTTCTAATGAAAGAATACCTGTATCGGAAATTGCCCGTTTTTTTTCCTAGCAGCTTACTCTATTGTTTGTATTAAACACATGTGCTAGGAAGTTACCTTTACCAGATAATCGGATTCTGCCTAAACATGAATCCTTCCTTCACCTTATATTAGAAACCCATTCCTTGTTTTGGTAATGAATTTGATGAAAATCATCAGCTTTACCACATTTGACTCCTTTTTCTTACATCCTATGAAAGTTATATGCATTATTTGAATGCATTTTATTTAGTAGTAATTATTTAGCTGTATTGGCTTTCTGCTATCATGTCATACATTCATCATATTTCTATTAATTACCTAATGTACAGTTCTAGGCACTAAATGTACTAAAATCACCAAGTTGGATACCTGCCCTCAAAGAACTCAATCGTATAACATATTCAGAAATATAAAAGTTTTCATAGCATTTTGTCAAGGAATCAAGAAACTTCTAATTATGAAAAAATCAGAAAATTAATTCAGTTTGAGGGAAGAGAGAGTGAAGACTTCTTGCACTGGGGGGCATCTGGGTTAGGTCATTATATATATATACTTGTGGCATAGTCTTGAAGGAGCAAGACATTCAACCTACAAAAGTGCACAGGTCAAAAAGCATAGTTGCACAACTATATGATGATACCGCCAACAATTGACTATACACTTTGGATGATTACGTGGTATGAATGTATCTCAGTAAAATTCTATAAAAAGCAGAGTTGATTCAAAGACTTGCCATAATTATTTTTTGTGGGAAAATTTGACCAATGAATTGGAAATGTTAGGATGAGCATGAAAAAATATGTAGGAGTAAGATTATGTTTGCCTGCATTTATATATTGTATTTGTCCAGCGCATGGGTCTCTCCTAGTTATCTGTCTAAAGATTGTTTAGTTTTACTCTTTGTTGACTATTAAGACAAATAGCATACTCAAGTAAGTTTCTTAAAGTTCACTTGATTTGGCAAATGGCATTTAACAAGGAAGCTGTGGATTTGCTAAAGATACAACCTTATCAAATATAGCATTATGAAAATAATGGAGTCATGAATTTTATAGATAGTATTTTAATTAGATCAATGAACATACAATTACTGTAATATAATTTATGTACTTATTCTTGTATATACCTATATAGATTAAGCATAAATATTAACTAAAAGTTCACTGTATAATTAAATAAGATAGTGTCTGTAAAACAATTTCTCTGAACTGTAACAAAAATAGTATTGTTTGCATCATTTATTATTGCTGTATATCAAAACAAGCCAAAACTTAGAGGCTTAAAATGACGTTTTATTATTTGTCATGATCCCATGGATTAACTGGGAAATTCTTTAGACGGTCTCACCCAGGGTCACTCTTGCATCTGGATTTAACCGGTGTTTGTGCTAGGGTTGTGGGTGTAGATTACCTTCCACATAGAATTTCTATGTGTCTTTAACTTGGACTTCTTCAAAGCATGGTAGCATGGCTCAAGGTTCTGAGCGTATGTAAGGTTTTTTTTAAGATTTAGTCTGGAACTGACATAGTATTAATTCTTTCACTTAACATTGGTCAAACTAGTTAGTAGGCCAGCCCAGATTGAACAGGAGGATGTGCAAATAGGAATGAAAGAAGTTTTGGTTGGACATCTTTACAGACAATGTACCACATTGCTATAATCTCCCTCATTCCTTTATTGCACAATTTAGGTGTTTGGAAATGATAATATACAAAATGCAACTGTAAAAAACCATTAAATTACATATTCAACCCAAATTTACTTATTTCAAGTATACAAGGACTAAAGAATGCTCTCTGATACCAGGGAAGAAGGCAGTACCCTTCTTGTTCTCAGTAAGGGATGCCATTTGTAAACTCTGAGATCTTCCTCTGGCAGATTTCCTTGATTACCACTGTTATCTTTATTATTTTCCCTTTTTTTGCTAACTTTGATTTTATTTTTCACCTTTCCTTAGATTCATAAGGGAAAAGTTAAAGTAATCCATTCTTTGTCCAATTAGTAGAGGCAGATTTCCACCTGGGATCATTTTCCTTCTGCTTGAAGGACTTCCTTTAATACTGCTACTGTCCACGCTCATCAGCTGGCTCCAACCGCACGTACCCAGCAGCATTCTGGGCCAAACACTCACTGGTCTTAAATGCAGTCTCTCGGCTTCTCCAAGTACACACTCACTATGGGTGTAGAAGTCCTTGCACAGCCAGTGGAACCTGGAACTGCTGCTCTGGAGCACTTTCTGTCCTTTATCTAGTGTTGTTCATGGAGGAGAATTTTGCTTTGTCTCTTCTAATCTGCCATCCTCCCAGAAGTCTGCCTATACTTGTTTGAATGGGAGGATTAGTCTGAAAGAAGTCCTAATCAGATGTTCATAATAAAGAACATGTATAGAAAGGGTAACACTGGAGGTATAAGACATTAAGGGTATAAAAGACCTAAAATATGATTTATAAGTTAATATATTCAGTGAAAGTAGTAAAAAAAGAAAATTATCACTGGGGAAACAGATTTGTGTTGAAAGGTCAATTAATAAAATTATCTCAAAGATCACAATGAAAATGTAAGGTACTCAAAATTATGAGCCTATTATTAAATTCAGAATACATAACACATGAATATTAAGAGATTCATAACGAAATAAAGGAACTGATATAAATAAGTATAAAATAGCATACCTATAGATAATAGAGATTAATAAATTCTGGGCTGATTGATAAGAAAGAAACATAGTAAATATATGTTGGAATAAGTTTATTAAACTCCAAGGATAAAAATAAATTATTATAAACTTCTAAACAGAAAAGATGTTATCCTTAGAATGAAATTGGTATTAGACATTGTGTCTTTGCCAATGGAAGCTAAAAGTTAGGGGAAAAAAACTGCAGAAACTACAAAATAAAATGGTTTTATTTTGATTTTAATTTTTAATTAAATGAATAACATGATTTTAGCCAATATATTGTTTATAAGTTAAAATAAAATAAATATATTGATAAACTTACAACAATATAGGTATGTCATTCTAGAATACCATATAATGGCAATATGCCAGGGGGAAAAAACTGAAATAATGATCCAGGAGAGCTGTCATAATGTCAGATGAAAAAGGAAAGAAGAGGGCATAGTGAATATCTAGGCAGAAAATGAGTTGCTGTAATAAAAGTTCAAAATAAAAGTTTATTAAACACAAAATAATTTAATGGCACATATAACAATAGTCTAAATCTTAGAGTAATGACTATGGCAAAAAAAAACAAACAAGCAAACAAACAAACAAACAAAAAAACCTAGGAATTTCTCACAATGAGAAGAGAGAAAGGAGGTAAAGGTAGTTCCAGGATCCCACCTAAGTTGGATGTAGAATGAAACCAAGGAGAGAAGATAGGGAAATTATAAAAATTTTGTTTTTCTTATGTTCTATGTATGGCATGTTGCAGGAAAAATTAGTGCTGAGGGAGAGGAAGCGAACGGCATCATTGTGGATCAAAGATTAGTTTTGTCTCTCATAGCAAGGAAATAGTCAATTTGAGAATCTTTTTATTTTTTCCTAAGGAATCATGCATGGTGGGCCACCATGGTTCAAATTTCCATGTACTCTTTTACAATTGCATTAAAACTTCACACATCTATGGTTAGAGCTCCATCGGCTTCCCCACTTTCTCTGCTTTACCCTCATTTAAAAACAAATTACTCATGCTTCCAAGGTACTTATCTATTTTCAGGTAGTTGTTATTATTTATTTGTTTTTTACTCAATATCAGTGTTGTCTGTATTAGTAACACTTCCATTCATTGTTCCTTTCTGTTTATATATTCGTTCTCTTTCTTATTTCTTATTCCAAGTACTTTATTCTTTTATTTTTCATCTTTAATATTGAAATGTAAGATATGTTCCATTATATGTTTTCTTTGGAGTAGAGTTTTCGTGGTGATAAACGTTTTGGTATATAGGGAACACAGTCTCTTTGATGTCTAGATACTGTGCAATTTCATTTTTGAATTCTTCTTTGATCCAAGGTTTTTCTAGTTGTGAATTTCTTAATTTCTAAGAGGTTAATATTCTTCCTGTGAATTCGTTATTGTATGTTTCTCATTTTATTATATTTTGATCTGTGCAGGTAGCTTCCTATGTATATATTTTTCAATTAATTATCTTAAAAACTTGACCAATGACGTAGTTGTATTTTTATTTTGTTTTGATTCGATTTGTTTTGTTTTTGGTAAATGTCCCATGTGCAAATGGAAAAGTATAGGCTCTGTTTTAGCTATGTAAGTTTTCTTCTATAAAAATACAATAATTCAGATTGATTGAACATGCCATTTAATTCTTCTATGTGTTTCTTATATTCTGTTTATTATCCAACTCTCAGAGTTATAGTGAAGTGTCCCTTCGTATAATGAATTTTTCTATCAAGTTCTCCTGGTAATATAGTAGTTTCTGCTTTATGCATTTTGCTGCTATGTTTAGACATATAGGTTTATAACTGTTAATTCTTCTTTTTATGTACCTATTTTCATTATATAACATCTACTTGCATTATTTCTATTGACTTTGGGTTACATCAGGTTACAGTCTATCTGCTCAGCTCTTTATTTTCAACCTTTCTTTGTCACTTTAAGTGCTTTTCTCCTTTAATAATTAAATCAGGTACTGCATTCTAATGGGAGTTTTTAGTCCATTCACACTTATTATATGAAAGTTATATTTTGTTTTAGTGCATTGCAACTTTTATCATGTTATTTCCTCTCTGTTAAAAATTATTTTTGATGATATGACAAAGTTGATTTGAGTTAGTATATATGACCCTTTCTACTCCTTTTAACTTAACTCACTTTTTTGAAAGATTCAATTAAATTTATAACATCTTATAACTTGGAAATCAGGGGTAAAAGTTATGTACTGGGGACTCCCTGCATACTTCCTCTTAGATGTATGTCGTTTATAGAATTTGAAAGTATAATATTAATAATTCCCTCTCAACCAAGATGTACTTTCTATGATCCCCATTTTTCACATATGGAAGACAAATCAGAGTCAAGTTTTCAGACTACTACATTTTATTTGGGACACCAAAGTTTTGCTGCAACAAAGGAAGCCAGAATGGAAGTAGTTTTAAAAATCTAGGTATGGTAATTGTCTTTATTGATATAAAAAGGAAGTTAGCTTGACTCCTATTAATTGGGCAAGGCTTTGTTCATCTTATAGGGATAGATTTAAGGTGGTTGGGATATATTTTCTATTGGGCCAGTGGTAATGAACTAGGGCCGTATTTGCTATCTGGATCAGCTGCCTTTGTGGGATTTCAAATTTCAGAGGAAATGCAAGAGGGCTTTCTCTATACAAGTTTATCACAAATCATAGGGAGAGATGAAAGATCCATTTTGGCTCTTAAGGTACCATCTTTGGTTGCCATGTCACCTGCTTATACAACACAGGTAATATGCCTACACAGTAAGTTTATTAATAAATACTCTACCTCTGTCTGTCAGCTGCCACTAACATCATTCTTCTTAGAGACAAAACAAAAAAATGTATATTAGAGCTCATAACTAGTTGAAACTCATGTGACTTTCCTAAATATACAGTCAACATAGTGGAGAATATTGATAAAATTGCAAGTTGATTTTTTTAAAAAGTCCTCATTTATAGCTGCATCACTTTCAGAGGTTTCAAAGGATCTGCCCTATATATTTTCAGGTCAGAAAAGCTGAAGAAGGGTTCTCCTGATAGATGAGCTAATTTTTGCATTTCACTAAAGCACAGTTATAAACAGCTACTAATGATTCTTAGAGGCCTTGATGACTTTGCACACACTATACATATTAATTATCTAATCATTCTAGGCTTTTTCATTTTCTCAGGAGGAAGACACTAAAGGAAGTCAAAGAATTTACAGCTTGAGTTTGTAGATGCATTAAATAGATACAAAGCATTTTTTTGGAGGTATTTACCTCAAGCAAAGCTGTAACAATGGTATATAATAATTATGCTAGATGTACTGCATTTACCCCGGTTCTTAGAAGCTTATGCAAATAATAAAGTATTATTGAACTATTTTCCCATTTCAGAAATATAGAATGGATGCTGCAAGGTCTTGAGACAGATACAGACAAGCTAGGTAAACAGAAATTCCAAAATCTCAGTGGTTTAAAACAGCAAATTTTCGTTTTTTGTTCATATAACTTGTCCACTGGAAGTTGCTCAACTGTCATTGCACCATGGTAATTAGGGGTCCCTGGCTGTGGTAATAGCAACTACACTGAATGCTGCCCATTGCACTTTAAATAGAAGAGACTTCCGGAGAGTCTCACACTACTAAGTAAAGGCTCATCTCAGATTCTGATGTTTCCATTCACAACTCATTGGTCAGAAGTAGTCATGTGACCCTATTCCATCAAAAGAGGGTCAGGAAATCTAATTTTTTGGTGAGCAGCATTGACTACTTCACAGTGTATGGGCACAGTTAACATTACCTTGATATTTGTCTAATGAATATGTATCAATATGTATTTCCTGATATGCCCAATCAGTGTTCAATTCTGCTCTCATGGAGACTGTACATCAGGCAACCTGAGAAAACAATCAAGTTACTCATGACCAGCACTATGGTGGTGAATGTGGGATGGTTTCTTAGACTTAACTGAGGTAAATTATTGCTCTTTGATTAACCCATGATGAAGATCTTTATCTTGAGACTTGATGAAAACACAGCTTTGGCTAGAAGAGGAAAAAAAAAAAGACTAAAGTATAAATAAGACATAAAATTTTCAGTAGATAAAAATGAATATGTAATAAATTTTTTTTCTGATTTTTTAGGTTATTTAAATGTATTGAATAAGTAGAAATGAAAATATTGAGACAGATAGTAGGTTCAAAGCTCTTTGTATACTTGCTTAACTGTTCAATTATTCATTTATTCAAAAATTTCTATAGAAAACATACTAAGTGCAAGTCACTGTCATAGGGGACTGTAGACACAAATACACACACATGGATACACACGCACAAGAAAAGATCTCTAGTGTTATGGAGTTTACATTCTACAGGAGTAAAATTAATTAACAAAAAATGTAAGTTAACAAGATAATTTCAGACTACTGAAAGTGCCTTAAAGACAGCACATCAGCATATAAATAGGATAATATGATAGAAACTAGGGGCCTTTTTTGGTAATGGGAGCAGGGACCTCTCTAAGGAAGGTTTACTTGAGCTGATAAATAAATTGAGTTGGGGAAAACCTCCTAAGTGAAATTTTTCTTGAGATCTTTTGTCAATATGTGAAAGACAATTTCATCGCACCCAGGGCAGGATTAACTATTCTCTATTGTTTAGCTTTGTAGACCATATAGATGAAAATAGTGCGTGATTTTCTTCACACTTGAAATGTAAATAGTCCTAAGAGGGAGAGTAAATTGAATGAGCAGTCATTAGCATTTAGTGTAAATGGATATATCAAGTCCTGAAGTGAAGGACAGGTGAACTGGGATTCAAATGATAGAGATTAGATTTAGAATACGTAACATTGTGCCCAGAAAAGACAAGATGAGGAATTATAGGCTTTTGGAAACAGCCTGCAGCATGGGAAGGAATGGCTATAGAGGCAGGTGAATAAACAGTGATTACTAACTCTTCGTCTTTCTTTATATTCCAGTCAAAGAGAAGTCTTGCCACAGAACGTGTTTATTTTATTCTTCATCTAATTGTCTTTCTTCCTTTATCTCCTTTTCTCCTCATTTTATTGATAGTAGTTTTTCTTTGATAAAAATCAGTTTAAAATATATTATTACCACTCTTCTTGGTTAGAAATGAGTTTGCTACCAATCCTTAAACATTCAGAATGTGTGGCATTCTGTATACACATGTATCACATTTCTATACATTTTTAATACACACTTGGGTTTCTGTGTTGTTTGTGACGAATTTGTGCTGTTCTTAATGTATGTAATACATTTGACCTTACTGTTTTATTCTTGTACATAAATAAGTGCAATATGGAGAGGTATATAATCTTTGCTATGTGAGGTTTATAACCTGTTTTAAAATTTTCAACCTTTTGCCAAAGTGATGGAGTATGTAATTGGTGAAATATAAACCCTGTGGTGAATGGTGGTATAATTTAAAGCTTTCACTGTTATATTTGCTTTTAAGACATTAAATTAATAATTTTATGGGAAAATAAGGGTTTTTAATTGTATTTAACTGCAATCACTGCCCTGTTGCAATTAAACATTCTGTACTACATTTGTATTAAAAATAATATTACTGATTTAAAAAATAAATTTGAAGATGTTTTTAATGTATGTATATGTAATAAACAGGACCTCTAAAATGAAAGGTGAGAGGGCAAAAGTACCTACATATTGCCAAGTTTTTTGCATTTATTTGAAGTGATAAACTATTGCTTCTATTATTATTAACACTTTGCATTAGTGTAGTAACTTTGTTACCATTGACAAAAGAATGTTATTTTAATTTTACTATTATTTATAGTCCATAGTTTACATGCGGGAACACTGAGTTGTGTAGTGTGTGTGTGTGTTGTGTGTGTGTGTGTGTGTGTGTGTGTGTGTTTTAAATGTTTTATTCTAGTAACATATATACAACCTAAAAGTCAGTGAATTTTATAATTTTTGCATGATGTTTCTGTCAACCTACAAATTTCTTTAATTAAAAAATTATAAAATAAAAAGTAAAGGGATGGAAAAAGTTATACAATGAAAATACTAATCAAAAGAAAGATGAAATGCTATAATAATATCAGAAAAAGTGACTGCAGAAAAAGCAAGTTATCAGTAATAAGGAGAATCTTACACAATGATAAAAGTGTCAAATCACCAAAAGACAAAACAATACTAAAAGTATATACACCTTGTGATGTGATAAAGGTTCAAAATGTATGATGCAAACCTAAAGGAACAAAAGGAAGAAAATGGACAAATTCAAAATTATAGCTGGAGATCTCAACACTCCTTTCTCAGAGAATGATACAGTTATCATACAGAAAATCAGGGAGAACATAAAGAACTGAACAACACCATCAACCAACTGGTTCCAGTTGACAGTTACAGAAAGTCCACCTAACAATAGCAAAATATGCATTCTTTGCAAGTGCGCATACAGCTTTCATCAAGATAGATCATATCCTTGCTCAAAAAACAAATCTTAACAAACAGCACTGAATCCTAAAAAGTGTATTCTCTGACCAAATTGAAATTAAACGTGAAACCAATAGCAGAAAGATAACAGGAAAATATCTAAAATGTGGGAATTAAGATACTTCTAAATAATCCATGGTCAAAGAGGAAATCTCAAGAGAAATTAGAAAACATTATGAACTACACAAAAATGAAAAATACAACATCAAAATTTGTGGGGAGAAGCAGGGCAAGATGGCGGCATAGAGAGGAGTGGAAGCTAAGTAGTCCCCCTGGAACAACTACAAAAAACCAGAAACAACTAGTAAATAATCCAGAATGACTGCGGGGGGACAAACGAGACCATCCACTCATAATACACCAACCTGAATTGGGAGGAATGCCCAAGAACACAGCATAAAATCTGTAAGTAAAACCTGTGGATCCAAGTCATGAGACCCCCTCCCCCATAGCCCGAGCTGCAAAGCCTCATGGTGCCAGAGAGAAGCTCTCTCCCAACAAGCGAATATAGCTCAGCTGAGCTCCAACTGGGGTTTTAAGTAGCGAGTGTGAACTGCTCACTACAGGTACGAATCCCCAAAAAACAGACAGAGGCTTTGTGTGACAACTGACCTTGGAGAGCCAGAGGGTCACCTTGGACTGGGTCTGAAGGGGACTATCTGTTTCTTTTTTGGCTCAGTGGAGAAAGCCCCAGTCATTTCCAGTTCCCAGGACTGTGACTTGGAGAAGGGTGGAGACACCACAAGCAGAGAGAGAGAGACCATTGAAATGCTAATGACCTCCGCCTAGGGGGTCTATCTTCTCTAAGAGGAAAGGGGTGGGGCCCTTTCCATTCAGAACCAGACCCCAGAGCCTGGGGGAACACGGCCATACCTCCTCAAACCAGTCAAGAATTATAGGCTAACAGGCTTCACCTGCTGGGCAGAAAAGCACAGTGACCTGAGGCATCAAAGGGTGGAGCAATTTTCTAAGACACACCCTCAGGGAAACCAGATACTGAATATTTCTTCCCTCTGGGACCTTAGCCTGTTCTGATCTGGGAAAACCTGATTTGAATAACCAAGGAAACCATGCCTAGACAACAGAAAATTACAACCTGCACTAAGAAAAACAAAGTTATGGCCCAGACAAAGGAACAAATGTACTCTTCAATTGAGATACAGGAATTTAAACAACTAATGCTAAATCAAATCAAAAAGTTTTGAGAAGATATTGCAAAAGAGATAGAGGCTGTAAAGGAAACACTGGGCATATATACGGCAGAAATCAAAAGTTCAAAAAAACAACTTGTAGAATCTATGGAAATGAAAGGCACAACACAAGAGACGAAAGACACAATGGAAACATACAACAGCAGATCTCAAGAGGCAGAAGAAAACACTCAGGAACCGGAGAACAAAACACCTGAAAGCCTACACGCAAAGGAGCAGATGGAGAAAAGAATGAAAAAATATGAGCAACATCTCCGAGAACTCAAGGATGAAACAAAGTACAATAATGTACGTATCATGCGTGTCCCAGAAGGAGAAGAGAAGGGAAAGGGGGCAGAAGCAATAACAGAGGAAATAATCAATGAAAATTTCCCATCTCTTATGAAAGACATAAAATTACAGATCCAAGAATTGCAGCATACTCCAAACAGAAGAGATATGAATAGGCCTACGCCAAGACACTTAATATTCAGATTATGAAATGTCAAAGACAAAGAGAGAATCCTGAAAGCAGCAAAGGAAGCTTAATAAGACTATGTGCGGATCTCTCAGCAGAAACCATGGAGGCAAGAAGGAAGTGGTGTGATATATTTAAGATACTGAAAGAGAAATACCACCAACCAAGAATCCTGTATCCAGCAAAGCTGTCCTTCAAATATGAGGGAGAGCTCAAAATATTTTCCGACAAACAGACAAAGAGACTTTGCGAACAAGATGCCTGCCCTACAGGAAATACTAAAGGGAGCACTACAGGGTGATAGAAGACAGGAGTGCATGGTTTGGAACACAATTTTGGGGGATGGTAGCACAACAATGTAAGTACACTGAACAAAGGTAACTATGAATACGGTTGAGAGAGGAAGGTGGGGAGCATGTGAGACACCACAAGAAAGGAGGAAAGGTAAAGACTGGGACTGTGTAACTTGGTGAAATCTAGAGTATTCAACAATTGTGATAAAATGTACAAATATGTTCTTTTACGAGGGAGAACAAGCAAATGCCAACCTTGCAAGGTGTTAAAAATGGGGAGGCATTGGGGGAGGGATGCAATCAGCATAAACTAGAGACTGTAACTAATAGAATCATTGTATTATGCTTCCTTTAATGTAACAAAGGTGATATACCAAGGTAAATGCAGATAAGAAGGAGGGATAGGGGAGGCATGTTAGACACTTGACATTGGTGGTATTGTCTGATTCTTCATTCCACTTTTATTTAAGGTTATTTTTCCTTTTGCTGCTTCCTAGCTGTCATTTTTTTTTTCTTCTTTCTTTTGCCTCTCTACCTTCTTTGACTCTCCCTCTTGCCTTGTGGAAGAAATGTAGATGCCCTTATATAGATAGTGGTGAAGGTGGTGAACACATAAATGTATTACCATGCAGAGAACCATCGATTATTTACTTGGGATGGAATGTATGGTGAGTGAACAAAACCATATTTTAAAAAAAAATGGGTTGATGACAAAACCTCGAGGGCAATATACTGAGTGAAATAAGCCAGACACATAAGGACAACTATTGCAGGGTCTCACTGATAGGAACTAATTATAATATGTAAACTCATAGACATGAAATATAAGGTACCAAGATATAGGACGAGGCTTAAGAATGGGGAGTGGTTGCTTAGTATGAGCAGAATGTTCAATTAGGATGAACTTAAATGTTTGGAAATGAACAGGGGTGTTGGTAGCAAGATGTGAGAATAACTAACAGCGCTGAATGGTGTGTGAATGAGGTGGAACGGGGAAGCTCAGAGTCATATATGTCACCAGAAGGAAAGTTGGAGGTCAAAAGATGGGAATGTAGAAAACTGAATCCTATGGTGGCCAATGTCCATGATCAACTGTACAAATACTAGAAATCGCTTCCATGAACCAGAACAAATGTATGACAATACAATTAGAAGTTAATAATAGAGGGGCATATAGGGAAGAACTATATACCTATTACAAACTATATACTACAGTTAGTAGTATTTCAACATTTTTTCATAAACAGTAGCAAAGGTACTATATCAATACTATGAGTCAACAATTGAGGGGGGTGGTTAGGGGTAAGGGAAGATTAGAGTTTCCTTTTCCTTTTTTCTTTTTTCATCTTTCACTTTATTTCTTGTCTGGAGTAATGAAAAGTTTCTAAAAATTGAACAAAAATTAAGTGTGATGGATACACAGCTGTATGAGGGTACCCAGGGGCAAGTGATTGTACACTTTGGATCTTTGGATAATTGTATGGTATGTGAACAATCTCAATAAAAATGAAAAAAAAAAGTTATTGGACAAAAGCAAAAAAAAAAAAATTTGTGGGATGCAGCAAAAGCAGGGCTTAGCAGCAAAATTTTATCAGTAAATGCTCATATTGGGAAAAAAAAGGTCATAAATTAATGACACATGTTTCCATCTCAGCAAATTCAAAAGTAAAAAATAAATTCAAAGTGAGGAGGGAAAGAAAACAATAAAAGTGAGAGCAGAAATCAATGAAATTGAAAACAGAAACAAATAGAGAAAAATCAAAGAAATCAAAAGCAGATTCATGAAAAGAACAATACAATTGATAACCCTCAAGCAAGACTTAAAAAGATAAAAGAGGGAAGACACAAACCCATATCAAGAATGAAAGGGGATATCACTTCAGCACCTGTAGGTATGAAAAGGATAATAAAGGAATACAATGAAAATCTCTATGTTCAAAATTATGTAAACTTTAATGAAATGGGACATTTCCTTGAAAACTACAAACTAATAAAACACACACAAAATGAAATAGCTTGAATAGTCTATAACTATTAAAGAAATTAAAATCATAATCTAAAACACTCTTAAAAATAAATATTTGGGAAAATTCTACCAAACATTTAAAGAAGATATAACCCCAATTCTTCACAGTCTCTTTCAGAAAATAGAGAAGAAAATATTTTCCAACTCATTTTTTGAGGTCAGATTTACTGTAATATCCAAATCAGTCAAAGACATTAAGGCAAAGAAAACTAAAACCCAATATCCCACATGAACATACATACATACAGAAAAAAAAAATTCTCAACAAACTTTAGCAAAACAAATAAAAAATAAATTCAAAAGCACACAACAAAAAATATCACAACTAAGTGAGGTTAATTACAGGAATGAAAGTTTGATTTAATATTAAAAAATCAATGCAATCCAACTATTAAATCTCCTAAAGCTGAAATTTTTTTCATGGCCTATTTTTATATGGATTTCTACCTAAAATGATTTAGATTTCTTAAGGAGTTGTTTAAAAACTTGTAAGAGTATGTGACAGAGACCATATGCAGCCTGCAAAGTCTGAAATAGCCCTTTGCAGAAGTTTGCCAATTCCTGGTCTAAAGAAGAAAAACCACATGATCATATGACTTGAGGTAGGAAAAAGCATTTTAGAAAATTGAATACTCGTTTGTGATTAAAAAAGTGAGAAAACAAGGTATAAAAAAGAAATTTTTCAACTTGATAAAGAACATTTACAAAAATAAATAAATAAATAAGTAAAACAACTATACAGTTTACATTATACTTAATGGTGAAACACTGAATAGTTTACACCTGTGATTAAGAAAAAAGGAAGGAGTTCTACTCTCATGTTTCCGATTGGACTATTTTCTCTAGCTATGCAATGAGGTAAAAAAGGAAATAAAAGGCATACACATCATTTGTTCCTATTCACAGACAACATTATTGCCTATGCAGAAAATCACAAGCAATTAAAAAATTCTTCAACAAACAAATGAGTGTATCTATGTTACAGATTACAAGGAAACCATACATAAAATCAAACATTCTTCTATATTCTAGCAATGATGATTGGAAACAGAAATAAGAAGTGATAAGGGAAAATTGGTATTTTGAGGACCCAACATGAGAACAAAATTCTGTACTTTGTAAACGTTTTCATTCTACCCATCAGTTTTAACAATAAGAGGCATAATTGAATAGATGTGGAAGAACAAGGACAATACAAAGAAAAAGTAACATAAATAAAGCAGAGACAAACTGCAATGTCCAGGTAAGTTTAACCCACATTCCATGATATTGGGAAGAAGAAGGTGATAGAATTAAGCCCACAAGGTGTTGGAGCAGAGTTATTGCCCTCATATTATTTGCCAAAAACATGGGCACACAACCTAAACTTCTGCCCAGAAGTGACTTTGGATTTCAGGTGAGGAGTAAAGATGTCCAGAAATTTTGCTGATGCAGGTTTTTTTGTTCCTTTTGTTTTAACCATCTAAATGCACCCCCAATCAGAAATGTATCAAAACAAAACAAAACAGGGCTGGTGTCTGTGCTTTGTGTCGGGAATGGCTATTGGCTGGCCTCTCCCTTTGATTCCCATCAGGTGTTAATTTCCTTAATTCTCCTGTAATGTTTAGTTTCTATTTTTCTGCTAGTGAAGGATTCTTTTCCATTTAATATAGTTATACCCTGCAACCCAAGCTCTTCCCAAAGACTCCAGATTTACATTGAAAGAGATCGGAACCAGATAATAAAAGATTTCTGTTTAATTAATAATAAACTCGTCAATAATATTCACATTCTTATCCACACACCACAGAATTTGAGGAGACAAGAGTAGCAGCATTATCCCCTATAATAAAGAAAAAAGCAAAACTTTAAATCTTTCTTTTGAAACAGTAATTTCCTATATAATAGAAGGAGCATAGGATTCAGAATCAGGCAGTCGTATATAAATCTGTGTTCTAGTTTGCTAATGCTGCTGGAATGCAAAACACCAGAAATGGATTGGCTTTTATAAAAGGGAGTTTATTTGGTTACACAGTTGCAGTCTTAAGGCCATAAAGTGCCCAAGGTAATGCATCAACAATCGGGTACCCGATGGCCAATGGTGCCCGGAAAACCTCGGTTAGCTGGAAAGGCACGTGGCTGGCATCTGCTCCAAAGTTCTGCTCTCAAAATGGCTTTCTCCCAGGATGTTCCTCTCTAGGCTGCAGCTCCTCAAAAATGTCACTCTCAGTTGCTCTTGGGGCATTTGTCCTCTCTTAGCTTCTCTGTAGCAGAAGTCTGCTTTCAAAGGCCGTCTCCAAAATGTCTCTGCAAGCTGCAGCGCCTCTCTCGGTTCCTGTGCATTCTTCAAAGTGTTCCTCTTGGCTGTAGCTCCTCTTCAAAATGTCACTGTCAGCTGCATTGAGTTCCTTCTGTTTGCCAGCTCATTTACATGGCTCCAGTGATTTAATTTAGACCCACCCAGAATGGGTGGGGTAATCTCCATGGAAATTATCCAATCAGAGTCATCACCCACAGTTGGGTGGGTCACATCTCCATGGAAATACTCAAAGAATTACAATCTAATCAACACTGTTACATCTGCCCACACAAGATTACATCAAAGATAATGGCGTTTTAGGGGACATAATATATTCAAACCAGCACAATCTGAAACTCATCTTTCTCTTGCTGTATGACTTTATAAAACTAAACCTTGAAAATCAGTTGCCTCATAAAAATTGCCTTAATAATAGCCAATTATATGGTTTAAGTGTGGTTTAAAAAGAATCATAATTTTAACAGAGAGCTTAAAAATTTTAAACACCAGATAAATTGCAAACTCTTATAATTATTATTATTCTATAATACTTATAAAGCACTTTTAAAAATAAGCATACTCTAGTATTGATAATATGCTCTCAAATTTATTTTATCAAAAATTATCTTGCCTAAACACATTTTTATGAAAGTATTTTGAACTCATCTCATGTGGTTATATTCCTAAGTATTAGACTAGTGTAGAAACTCCCCTAAAAGTGATAAAAATTTTAAGGCATTGTTTTAGTTTCTTAGGCTGCTTAAATTTCATAATACCATGAAATGGTTTGGCTTAAACAATGGGAATTTATTAGTTTACAAGATTATAATTTTGAGCCTGTGAAAATGTCCAAATCAAGGCATCATCAAGGTAATGCTTTCTTTCTGAAGACCAGCTGCCAGAGTTCCTTGGCTTCTCTGTCACGTGGCAAGGCACATGATGACACTGATAGTCTCTCCCTTCTCTTCCAGGTTTCTCTTTCTCTGTATTTACTCCATTTATCAAGGACCCCAATAAGTCCCATCTTGAATAAGGTGGGTCACATCTTAACTGAAGTAGCCTCATCAAAAGATTCTACTTACAATGGGTATACACCCACAGGAGTGGATTACATTTAAGAACATGTTTTACTTAGGGTTCATACAGTTTCAAACCACCAAAAGCAGCTACATGAAATAATTATTTTGCAGAACATCACATCCAGCCCCAAGTGTTCATTGTGGTAGATTTTATGCTATCCTATTTGATAGCATTTTTGCTTTTCATGTAATGGATTAGATTTGTGACTAAACTTTATTTAAAAAAATAAATGATTAGTCATCACTTCTTCAATAATATTTACAAAAAAAGAGGAAAATTTTACAGCAGAAAAAGAAAATACACATTTAGTAATTGTGGAGTGCATGACTTTGGATGGTTGAAGAGTTCAAGTTTTAATCAAGATTCTGTCATAATGCTGAATTGAGTCTCCTAAGCTGCTCATAGTAATGTTGACCTGATAATCTAGGGAAGATATAAGCTATTTACCCATTTTTTTGTCTATAGGTAAACATATATAAAAAATAGACTTACAAAATTCACAAGAAATCAAGTTAGTATGAGGAACATGTAAAAGAAAATAGGACGAAATGAAAGCTTTTTATGTCATGCCATGATAATAGCTAATATTAACAAGCATTTATTGCATATTTAGCTCTGTATAATGAGTATTAAGTATATTTAAAATTTTTTTATTGTGAAATATAAAATATACACAGAGAAGTGACAGATTTCAAGGTACATTTTAACAAGTAGTTGTATAGCAAGTTTCATAGTAAACTATGGGTTACAGTTCCACCATTTCAAGTTATGTCCTTCTGTCTGTTCTAATACACTAGATACTAAAAAGAAATAGTAGTCATAATCATTTAAATCCTATCCTCTCTGTTATAATTCCTCCCTCCCATTTGATCATTCTCTCAATCTTCAGGTATATTTAGGCAATGACCATTCTACTTCTTCATGTTGAAAATGGATGTCAACATTATGGGATTGGGGGATGTAACTGGTTGATATTCTTGGAGAGACCAGTATCTCTGGGTCTCAGGGCTTTTCTGGCATAGAAACAATCTGGGGGTTTTAAGTTTCTGCAAAAGAAACATAGTGAGTGAAACTTTTCCATAGAATCTCATGTAGAACCCTTGGTATTCTTTAGGGTGTTCAGGAATATTGTTGGTTAGGGCTTGACATACCATGGCAGCTTGCAATATCTAGCTGAAGCTTGCTTAAGAGTAATCTTCAGGATAACCTCTCGACTATATTTGAACTCTCTTAGCCACTGAACCCTTATTTTGTTACATTTCTTTTCCACTCTTTGGTCAAGAAGGCGTTGTCAGTCCCACAATGCCGGGCCAGGCTCATCCCTGGGAGTCATGACCCACGTTGCCAGGGAGATTTACACCCCTGGGAGTCATGTCCCATGCAGGGGGAGGGTGATGAGTTTATTCACAGAGCTGGGCTTAGAGAGAGATAGAGGCCACATTTGAGCAACAAAAGAGGTTCTCTGGAAGTGACTCTTAGGCCTAATTATAGGTGGCTTAGCTTCCCTGTTTCAGAAATAAGTTTCATAAGAACAAGCCTTAAGATCAAGGGCTTGACTTATTAAGTTGGGAGTTCCTAATGCTTGAGAGAGTATCAGAGATTTCCCATATGGGAAAATTTAATAGTTTTGTATTTCAGAGTTTAGAGATAACAGAGTTTTAAGTATATTTTAAAATTAATTCTCATAGTAATGAATGAGACAGTTACACTCATTATCTACCTTTTATAAAATACAGATCGTAATGACAGAGCTGGAGTCTTGAACCCAGAGCTGACTGGCATCACATCTGGACTTGGACAAAGAAGATGCAGCCATACTCTACTTCTTAGTGTCCTTCTCAAATCCCAGAAAATACTTGTCTACCTTCAAAGCAGACAGGATCTTCCTAAGTGAGCAAATCTGTACTGCTTATATAAAAAATCCTGTTCCTCCTTTGGACATTTGTGAATGCATGCTGTTTTGCTCTCTCTAAAATTATTTGAAACTTTGAGCAGTTATTCAGAATAACTAAAATATGTTTTAGAGAGAATCATTTATGCACTGACAGAATCTGTCTTAGTGTATCTGTGTAAAATTTAGTGGAAAGCCATTATACTTCTTTAAGACTTTTATGATCAGAAAAACCTATATGTTAAATATAGCTGCAAAGATAAATTGATTCAGTTATAAATGATATACCATAAAAATATCAGTTATCCTGCTTTAATTGATAGGGATATGTTCTCTTGCCATCTTTTCTTGTACTTACATCTTTTCCTCTTTAAAATCCTGTCACTGTAATTCAACTGTGCTGTAGCATTCAGGATGCCTGGATCTCTGTTGGAATTACAGAAGCCCATAATGCATGGGGGACAGTTCTATCATATTGCCTTACGCACTGAATACCATTTAGTCCCAGCTTATCAAAATAGCCCTAACTCTTTGACATCTGTCTAAAGCACAGCTGAAAAATTCTATGTTCTGCATAATGGATTGACCCATATAACACTCAGGAAAGCTCTTAATTTGTTGTTGTTTTTTGTTGTTTCTGTTGTTGACACTTTCTATCTTAACCCAAAAATATCAGGTGAAAGTGAACTATAATTGGAGCGATATGTGATTAAAATGGTTTGCCAATTAGCATTCTTTACATTTAAACAATGAAATATGATCTGAATAAAAAGAAGTATAAAAATATGTCCCCAGTCTACAAGAAGTTCATCCATTAGTTTGAGAAACTGCATGAAAAGGAAATAAAGCTGGTAGTATAATGACTGCTTAATAAGGGGACAGAAATAGTTTATGCCATACCTAAGATAAACATAATTATCAGACATCTAACTGGGGACTTGGTTTATGAGAGGTGAGATTTAACCAGGGTTTAGATTATCCAGGGAAAACAGCTAGTAAAAAGATTGAATCTATGTTGACAAATTTCTTGGATAACTGAGGCCAAAAAGAGTCTACTTTGTCAACAGTGTTTTTTTTTTTTTTTTTAATAAAGCATAACAAAACCCTGCCTTGTTTGACAAGGAAGACAGAACACATTCTTCACAGTAGACGGAACCAAATAAAGTTGGATTATCTTCTCATTATCATTCCCAGCAGGGCAGTGTGGCACATACTTCACAATTTAAAATCTTTTATTAATTGAAAAGTTTCATTCATTCAACACTGTCCTGAAGACATCTAGGATTATAAAGAAAGGATAAGTTCATTATTTATAGTCAAATGTAGGAATCAAGTAGAGACTTTAAATCAAGTCTCGCACCAATGCTGAAAGAAAATGCTATTCCAATTTGCTGGAGCTGTCATTATGCAAAATACCAGAAAGAGATTGGTTTTTATAAAGGAGATTTATTAGGTTACAAATTTATAGTTCTAAGGCCATAAAAGTGTCCAAACAGAATACTTTCACTTAAGAAAGGCCGATGGTGTCTGGAACACTTCTCTCAACTGGGAAGGCATGTGACTGGCATTTGCTAGACCTTTGCTCCTGGGTTCTGGTTTCAAAATGGCTTTCTCCAAAAGGCCTATTAGCTATTGTCTCTCTTAGCTTCTCTTTCTCAGCTCCAGTGCATCCTTGCTTGTTCTCCCAGGGTATTTCTCTCTAAGCATCTGGGCGGTCCTCTTTTAGCTATTCCAGGGCAAACTCTGGGCTTCATCTTTTAGCTTTGCATCTCTAAACATCTTTTTGTGTGCATCTCCAGGTGTCTGGGTCTGTGCTGGCCCCTGAGCTCTCTTAAGGACTCCAGTAAATTAATCAAGAAGCACCTTGAATGTGTGGGGTCTCCATGGAAATAATCTAACCAAAGGGTCTCACCTACATTTGGGTGGGTCACATCTTCATGGAAACAACCTAATCAAAAGATCCCACCTGTAATAAGTTGGCACCCACAAGATTGGATTAAAAGAATATGACTTTTGAGGCCCATAATAGATTCAAACCAGTACAAATGCTATGGAATGCAATAGTTATGGGTGTGGCATTTGCAAACTGAGTGTATAAAGTAAAGGCAAATATTTTTTTAAATATGGGGAAATATTATTTATAACATTATAATTTTTTTCTTCTACCTTCTCTTCCTCTACATGTATTTACTAAAATAATAATTTTAAAAAAACAACCTCTTTCCCCACTTTTTTGACAAATATTTTGCAAATTTTCATGGAATGAGAGGTAAGACTGCCTAGGAGAGATCTTTAATGTAAAAGTACATACTTCCTAAACTACTTTCTACAGAGTACAGGCCCAGTAAAACTCAAGGCTTCAGTCCATGGAGTGGATATACATATTCACAGAGAAAGGAACCCCTGTGGAATCTGAGGTTTCTTGGGGGGAATGCCTTCTGAGAGGAAGATTCAAATAGGATAGTATAGCAGTCTTTTAGTTGAGAGAGGCTTGGAAAGAGATGTCTACAGATGTATATATAAAAGCAAAAATATAATATATTGGGGGCTGGGGGTGGGGTAAATAACCCTTCAGTCTATCCTAAGGAATCTTGGTACATTTTTCTCTCATGCTCTTTTGGTATAGATTTGCTTCAGGTAATAAGGAAAAACAGGTAAACAGTGCTTTAGGGTTAGCACAGGGAAAATCAGAGGATGCTGCCAAAAAAGACTCTCCAAACAGATTATGTAAAGTATAAAACTTGCATTAGAATTAAAGGACTTCATTCTACTTCTGGATTTAGAGACTTAAAGAAACATGTGTTTATTTTATTGAGTTGCAACTTAAACTAAAACTTGGCAGGCTTCCTTAACTTCTCTGTTTGTAAACCATTGTAAAGATAATTGAAGTTGGATTGGCAAGCTAGATTGTAATAAATTAGTCAAATATATCAGTTTAAAGGTATGACACATAGTCAAAATAACAAAAATGTTTCTTTTTATATGTTAAGAAGTAGAATGTTTGAAAAACAAAAAAAGATTCCCTGTCTGGGAGTAAGAATTTAACAATTACATGGTAGGAAAACTTGCAATTCTCAAAAGTCCTTAAACATAATAAAATGTTCTTTCCTTCAGGCTGGAAGATGATATTTAATTTGGAGAAGCGCCTGATATTCCAGTTGGGTCATTATCTTCCCTTTTTCTTAGGACTTATCTTTACTGATACTATTTACACAATCAATATTTTATGAAGCTATTTTAATTTTATATTTGTTTATAATGAATGCCTAAAATCAACAAAACTTGTATTTAAGAATGTGTTCCTGAATGTGTTCTAAAAAAAGTCATATATCATACATAAATGGATTTGTTTCTTCTTAGCCAATTTTATGTTACACTGCATAAATATGCCATTATATATGGTATATGACTATTCATAATATGATCACACTTAGACAGTCCTAAGGCCAGAGTTCCAAAGAAGAGAGCCCAAGGGAGAAGTCTAAAATGGCTGCCTTGGCAAACCCTCCCAAAGTTTTTGTTCCAGTCGTAAGTACTTCCTGCATTTAGGGTTTCAAATTGAGAATTCAGTGTCTCTTAGGAAATTTATATATAGACAGATCCTCCCATATTTTACTGTAGAAATTATAAACTGCCTTTTATTATAAAGAGTTGTGTATGGGCAACCCTTCCTCAATAACTGACAATTTTGGAAGGATAGAATCAATGTATGGAAGGGGCTTTGAAGTCAACGTCCTCCTTCTCTTGTCTTTGGATGCCTTTGAATGACTGATATCACCCTAGACTAAAACTCATTCTTCCCCCTTCGATAATGGCTGATTTTTTTTTTTTTTTTTTTACTAATTTATGTCACCCCAGTTCTCCAGCCCCTTGGCAGGAGGTAAACAAATTGTGCTAAATATAACCCATCTATTCTCCAGACAAATGATCAGCAAACTATAGCTTTGGGCCAAATCTCACCTCCACCATAAATAAAATTTTATGAGAATATAGCTGTGGTCATTCCCTTATATATGATGTGTGGGTCCTTTTATCAAAGGAAGAGCTGGGTAGTTGTGGCAGAGACATATGACCCTCAAAACCTAAAATATTTACTATCTGTCACTTTACAGAAAGAGTTTGTCAAACTCTGTGTAAGCTATGGTCTCTGTATCAAGTTAAATCAGATTATAAAGGATCTCTGTTGACTTTAGCCTCTGTGTTTTCTTGATCTTCCTACCTCTGTTAATCTGCAGAGAGGAATGAAATTAAATGCACATGCTTAGTCACTACTAATGCCACATGATTGGTAGCAGATTATTAAGGCAATTTCCCATTTATAGTATTTTCATTACATGAGACCAAACCACATCTTGTAAGTAGTGAAAAATTGTTAAGAAGTATCCTGATTGAATCACTAACAGCTTTCAAAAAAGAAATAACTTCCATTCCTTTGAGCAATTTATAGTCCATAACTTTATTCAGTTACATATGGACCATTAACAGATGACAGCTGTCACACAAGGTCGGATGAAGTGACTCACAAAAGTCATCTTTTAAAAAAAGTATGACCAACTGTCTTGGTGCCTATAGTTAGTTACTGACTAATCATTTTGGCAAGAATTTCCTCTCTCTTGGCCTCATGAGTACATAGACTAGGCAACTACTCCTGTGATATAAATTGAGTCAATGACGCTGGAAGGATGGACAATGAGTATACATTTTTCAAGTTTGAGAATTTCTTCAAAACCACACGTAAAATCTTCTATTTAATATGTTTTGAGTTCTCACTCTTTAAAATGTACATTTTGGCCCAGAAATGGTAAGAAACTGGGGAAAAATAAAGTGTTTTCTTTACATGTCCACATTGTAGACTAAAACATACATTTGTTAAAGTTTAATCCAAAGGAAGCTAGAATTAAAATAGTTCAACATAATCCTTTTAAATAGGTGAAATATACTCTACCTATAAATATGTCTGTTAAAGTTTTATATTTAAATTTGTGAATCAAAAGATATCAAAATTTGAATGATAACTTCATAATTAGCTCCTTTTGGTGCTCTAATTTGGGGAGCGGGAAGGGTGGAATTTATATTCTGATTAAAAGTGGAATTATTTCTAGTTCACTAACATATAATTGTTTTGATGATTTTTGTGGATACAATTTGCAAAAGAATTAGAGAATTTGTACAAAATTCAATGTATAAACAATATTTCATAGGAAGAGAAATGAGAAAATGCTTGAAAATCTCCAAATATTAAAAATTTCAATAGACATGTAGCTTTTCATGACAATATTTACAATAAATTTTATAAGAAATACTAAATGTGCTAATGGGGAAAAGACCTCATCTACATTTATGTGCATGGGGTCTATAGAGAAATATAAAGATCAACTTGTTCTATGGAAAACATCTAGAAAATGATGTTAAGCATTAAAAATGTACTCAGAGGCACTTTATACTATATTTATATGACAGCAGATATGTGAATTTAGTCAACACAGTGAGACACTGACTTGTAACCTTTCAAGTGCTCAAATAGGGAATTTATAAAAGGAATTTTAAGCTCAATTTAGCTTTTTTGATAAATTAACCTTTTAGAAAACTTTCCTTGAAGGATAATTTCTACATGTGAAATGAAGGACATTAATCTTTTACTTACATATTCTTTCCTTTCATTGCCATGTTATGTGTGTGGCACAGAAGAGTCTATCAGTAATAAGAGAGTCTAACTTACTTTTGAAACCATCAATGAATCACTGTGAAAATAAACATTTTTAAATTACCCTGTTTTTGAAGGAAAGAGAGTGGAAGGATACAATTCTCATATCCTTTCGATTGCCTTTGAAGTTTGCAATGTGTTATGTACTGAACATATGCATGTGGAATGCTCTGGGGTAAATCTGAAAGCTGGAACAAATCATGACATTTATAACCATTTGCCAACATTCAGCTAGATTATTTCAGGCTGTTATAAATCTGTAGAGGGTCGCCATCTGTGCCCCTTTAAAATTTATACCAGAGAAGAGAGGAGAGTAACTCTAAAGACTTCAAGAGTTTATCTCTCCTAGGTTAGTTTTAATATTCTTTTTACTTGTAAAGTACCTATAAAGTGAAAAATACCTTCTTTGAAATGTGTAGAGCAATAATGTACTTATGACTATGGTAAAGGTATGAGCTTTTCAAAGGTTAGAAATTTTAGTTTAGCATTTGAGAAATATCTGTATTTAGCCTTCTGAATTTTTGTATTTCTATACAATTGCATTACTGGAATAATTTAAGGATAGGCATGTTCTATAATACCTATGAACAAGGCATTTTCCTTCCATCTGAACCATCAGTTGCTTAGCAACTGTATGGTTGATGAAACTTCATCAGATATGATGTCTCTAAGTCTTTGGAAAATGCCAGCAACTAAATGGAGTAGGCTAGATTTTGCACAATATTTTATCATTTTATAGTCTCTGAAGGATTATTAAGTATTTTTATATTATTTTCCAGTGGATTTTATTTTTATTCCTCAAAACCAAGCCTTCGTTTGACCTCCAATATTTGGAATTTAAATAGAGCTTTTTATTCTATCTTCAAAGAGATATTATTATACCTTTAATAATTAAAGAATTGTTTCATTTGCTAGTTCTTGGAGAAATGGTTAATGTTTTGTAACTACACATCAACTTATTTTAATTGAACAATTGCTCTGTTCATAACATTATGCTAGATTATTTATGTGTCAGTGTGATTTCTCCTTTCACTCAAGAGGTTTACAATTCATTTTAGGAACACAATTTTTATACTACAATTGGCAATAAAAGACAGTGTTTGATAAGTGCCCAAGAGGGTGAGAAAGAAGAGTGAATAGGAGATAAAGAAGCAGGGCAAAAGTTATAGGCTTTGATGTGATTCAGGAAAGGAAGATTTTGAATTGCCCTGGTAGATTCACTAGATGGATGAGAGACTGCAAACCTTTCTAAATGGAGAAACTAAAGTATTCCTGAATGCCTCTGAAATGTGTAGCAATAAATAAAAATGACAATATCAGTGAGGCACTTAACATTTTCTCTGTAAACCATTTTAACACAATTAGTAGATAATTTAAAACTGAATTGCTACCTCTTGCATATATTATATCATTAATGAAATAGCTGAGCAAACAGCACATGCTAGAAATATCCACAGAAAAAATACCAGTAATATGTCAGTTAGAGGCACATATGTGTTCCATAATGACAGAATATAACAATTAATATTTTTACTTAAACTACTATATTTATTCAGTTAACAAATATTTACTGAATATATACATATACAGAAATTGGAAAAAGTGAGAAGAATATACAAAAATGTTTGTGGCACATTCCATACCCTCAAGTAGTTAATTAGATTAGCAATATAAATTAATTTTGAAGACATTAAAAATGTTCATTAATAAGAATAATAAGTAATCTAAATGAAGTGATTTTAGAAATAAACCCACAAGTAAAATGTTACAGTTTAGGAATACACTGTATGTACAGCCAAGAATAAAATCAATGGTTGTTAAAACAATTATTAAGTATTTTTTAAAGACGCAAAGAGAAAATATGAAGAAAAACTGTCAATTTTGGCATTTTAATAAAAATAATTTGCCAAATCAATTCCCCTGATTAATGTGCCACAAATCACGATTCTCACAGATCTTTAGAATGGATACTGTGTTGAAAAATAAAATATTCTATATAGGACAGAGACAGAAGTAGTGTTTAAGCTGAAGAGTACAGACTGCCGTGAATACCAATCTGTCAGGAATAGACATTTGTTAATATTTGTCCTGCAAGAATTAAAAATATGAGAGTCTAGTTGAACCTGAAGTCTCTGTACTTGTTGCAGTATCCCCACATTGTCCTACTCAGTATATGGTCCATTGGTCAATTAGCATAATGATCAAAGAATTAGTGATGTCTCCAAGAACCCTTGAAGTTCAAAAGAATTATAAGTACACTCAATTCAAGGAGACTATACCCCAGTGTCTATTTTGTAGTGGATTTTTAATTTCTTTTATAATGTAATTATTAAAATCCATTTATCAATTTACACATTATTTTAGGTAATGATAAGCAATTATGCCCCATTTAACTGAGTGCTGTGTTTCCCATTTTTAAAATAGTTCTATTTAAAAAAATCATCTTGGACCATGGTTGTTTTTCATGATACACCTAATGTGTGAAGAATAATATAGTATGTAATATGATATACCAATATGTGAAGAAAATATTTCTTATTTAAATGACACCAGAGTAATAATCCCTGGAATGTTCTCTCCCAAATATCTAAATCCCTGGAGAATAACTTCAGGCAATGGGGCATGGTGACAGCATAGCTTTTAAATCTTCCCAAAACTTCTTCTGAAAACCAAACAGATCTACCAAGATGGCAAAAACAAACAAACTCACAGAAAGTTAAGTGACTGGAACAACCACTGCCCAGCATAGGGACTGATGTGGACAAACCATCTACTGAAGCAGTAGTGCCTGCATAGACACTAGGCAACACTTCTGAGAGCAGTGAAAGGGAATGAACTAAACAGCCCAGAGTCCACAGAACAAAAGAATACTAACAAATAATCTCCCCACCCCCAACAGGAAAGGATAGAATTTCATCTGGGACAAGAGTGAACCTAGAAGAAGTCTTCACAACCTCTCCTTTGGGGATGAGTACAAACCTGCAAATGGTGCTTGTGGTGATCTACCAATGAGATCAGAAATACCCAAGCCTCATCCTGAGAGAAGAATGTTGAAAACAGAAATACACTGGGTAGAGAAAAAACACTAGGTAAAAGGGAGATAAAAAGTGTAAATGGTGGAAGTGGGGCAGTTCAGGGGAAGCAGATACCAGAAACTACTGTTATCAGCAAAATACAGCAAGAGTACCATCTTGGAAGGAAAGAACTGTAGAGATCTAGGAAAATAAGGCTGGGAAGTAAAAAAAATCTTCATGAATTTGCACGAACTTCGGGAAAGAGGAGAAGCTATAAAGGAGGCCATATTTTCAGTCCTTATGCTAAAACCAGAAATTGGTCAGTGAAGCTGGGAAATCTACTCAGCTGCATCCTTTCAACTCTTAAGGATTCTTTTCCAGTTGAGAACATCCAATTCCATTTAAATGAAAAAGAAATACAATTTAACCTCATATGTGCTGGGTATCTTCCTTTTAGCTTTCCAGACCCATGATCTACCCATCTCCACTTTGCTCCGTGCTCCGCAAGGGTGATCTGTGTGGACTATACCCAAAAATCTCTTGCTTGACTTCCATTTGGGTTTAACCAATGGAGAGAACTGAAAGGGAGGAGTATGAAATTGGTAAATTTTATTCTACTGGCACTTTCTAAGGGGGTGAAGGGGTCATGAAAATGCTCTCCTAAGTTTATTTCACTGAAAATATTTAGGATTTTGCCCTTCACTTTTTTTAAATTCACTTTTATTGAGCTGTGTTCACATATCATACAGTCATCTGTGGTGTACAATCAGCTGTTCACAGTACCATCATATAGTTGCATATTAGTCACCTCAATCTATTTTTTTTCCTTACACCAGAAAAAGTAAAAATAAGAATAAAAAATAAAAGTAAAAAAGAACACCCAAATCATTCCTCCTCCCACCCTATTTTTCATTTAGTTTTTGTCCCCAGTTTTCTACTCATCCATCCATACACTGGATAAAGGGAGTGTGATCCACAAGGTTTTCATAATCACACTGTCACCCCTTGTAAGCTACATTGCTATACAATCATCTTCAAAAGTCAAGGGTTGGAGTTTGATAGTTTCAGGTATTTACTTCTAGCTATTCCAATGCATTAAACCTAAAATGGGTTATCTATATAGTACATAAGAATGTCCACCAGAGTGACCTCTCACCCTTCACTTTTAAATCTGAGATATATTGGAAACTGATTTTGCATGCTGTGAGGTAAGTGCCAAGACACAGTTTTTTCATACAGAGATCCATTTAACCCAGAACCAGGCATTGAGAAGCCATTGTTTCCAATGTGCTAATTGTCATCTTTGTCATAATCCAGGTAACCATGTATGTGTGTTTATCTCTAGACTATTGTGTTGCCTTAGTTGGTTTGTCTCTGTTTGTGTCTATTTCTATTATATTAATTACTTTATAATAGGTCTTTACATATGATAAGTCCTCTAGAAAGCCTTGGGTTTGCTTGCTTAACTCTTTGAATATCCTGCATGATTTTAGAACCATTTTGAAAATTGCCACAGTAAATGCTGGGATTTTGATAAAGGCTACAATGAATCTATGTGATGTTGCAAGTTTCAAGCTATGCACATGGTATATCTTTCTATTTCTTTATGTTCTCTTTTAAATTTCTCTCAGTAATGTGTAGTTTTCAATGTAACTTTCATTGTTTATTCTTAGGTACTTGGTATTTTATGCTTCTTTTGTAAATGGTATCTCTTTTTAAATTTTTGTTTTATATTGTTAACTTTTATATAGAAATGTTATGTCTAGTGATCTTATATTAATTTATTATTTTTAATACTGTGTATACTATTTTGAACAACTTTCAAACATGGTCATGTGTATGCAATTAAGGATGTATTTCTTACTTTCCAATTTCTATGACTTTTAGTTCTTCTTTCTATCCTAATTGCACTGGTTTGAGTGTAATATTTAATAGATATTATCATATGACCTTTTCACACTTCTGATTTCAAAAGAAAATCCTTCAGTTTTTCACTACTAAATATAATGTTTGCTGTAGGATTTTGTTTATATTCTCTATCAGATTATGGAAGTCAATTGCCATTTCTTGTTTGCTGAAAGATTTTATCATTAATAGGTTTGAAACTAATGAATTTCTTTCTGCATCTTTTGAGATAAATTTATACTTTTTCTCCCATATTATTTTTTTAATTTTTTTTTTGTTTGATAAGTTGTGGGTTTACAGAACAATCATGCATAAAATACAGGATTCCCATACAACTTGCATTGAAGTGGGACCTTTGTTACTATTGATGACAACACATTTTCATAATTTTTCTCATGTTATTCTATTGTGGTGAATTACATTGATTGCTTTTCCAATGATAAATCACCTTTACCTTTGTAGCATAAACTCCAATTAATCTTTTCCAATGGTAATCCACACTGACCTTCTTAGAAAAACCTCTACCTGTTAATTATAATTTCCCAGTTAGATTATCTAACATTTGATGAATTATTTTTTATCTAGATGTTTGAGAGAGATTGATACTTTCCTTGTCAAATTTTAATATCAAATTGTATTGTATGCTGGCCTCATAAAAAGAGTTGAGGAAGTGTATCTTCTTTTTCTGTACTTCAAAATCACTTGTGTCTCTTGTCAGGAGCATACAAGTTGATTTTGGGTGGGGGGGGGTTGTTTTGTTTTATTTTGTTTTGTTTTTCTGTACTTCAAAATCACTTGTGTCTCTTGTCAGGAGCAGATTAGTAGATTTTTTGGTTGGTTGTTTTGTTTTATTTTGTTTTGTTTTAATTAAGTCTGACTAGTTAAGCCCTTTATTTAGAGTATTTAGCTATTATGGTTAAAATAATTACTGATATATCTGGATTATATCTACATTACATCTACCATTTTATCTCATATTTTATGTCATTTTTTTCTCATCTGGCCTATTCTGCATTGCCTCATATTTCCAGAAAATATCTCAAAACAAGGATGAGCACAATGCTATGGGCGATTCTCTTTCCATTCCAATTCAGAGCCATTTATTCTCAAACTAAAATTGATAAATACACAGAATTTTAAGTAGGGCATTTGTCAAGTGGTAAGACATGAATGAACTTATATTTTCTACATGTGCTTAATCAGGATATAGAATACTGGTTTTCTGCCATCCCTAAATATCTAGTGGTTTTTATGTAGATATTGTCATGAGTTTTATCAATATAAGTATGGTTGTATTTATGATTTATAATTTGAGATATGAATGAAGTTAAACAGTGATTTTGTAGTTGCAAACTCTTTTCTCATGAAGTCTGTTTATACATGTGGAAGGCTGATACATAGACAACAGCTAATAAGCTGCTTAAATAAATGCTTTCAGTCTGCATTTATTTAAATCTTCTGTTCATTTTACTTCCAAGAATTTTAACTATATATGTAATAGCCCAAGCCCACAAAGATGTATGTATAAAGAAATTCTCTGCAGCTGTTTATGATACTGACATTTTGAAATAGCCCATAAGCAAATAACAAATATATCAGCACCAGTAAATAAAATAGCATATATATATATATATATATATATATATAATGGGATATTATTTATTTATTAAAAAGAATGTGGGAGATAAATATTGTAAATGTTTTAAAGTTTCAATAAGTATGCCTAGAACGACTACATTTTCTAAAGTATATACATGGGTGCTCAATCCTCTAAATATTACCTATATGTATAGGGATATTTGTATGATATTATATTAAGAAACAAAAGTCTTAGACCCACAACAGTTGTTAACATATAGTTATGTTTGAAGAAGGGTTTTGGTGAAGAAATTTTTCAAACATCTTTGTAGCTTAAATTCTGTGTAATTTTAATGATTGAAAATGTAGCTTTTAAATATAGTTTGTCTCTGTTGCTGCTAATGTCCCATATCAGGACAGTACCTAAATCTACACAGGTATAAATGTAAATGTGCTTGAAATGAATTTCAAGGTAGTTATTAAAAATATTTACTATTCAATACTGGTGAAGTCTATGAATAAGTTTTACCTAAGAAATACATTCTAAAGCAAAGAGTGTTGGCATTTTTAAAAAATGAAATATTACAAAAGCCATTTACCATGAATAACTTTACAAGAGTTCTCAGCTCTACCCTGAATTTAAAAGAATCATTAACTTCATTGCAAAGTTGAAGCAGGTGGTATATAGAAAGGAGCCCCATGTATTAAGGATGAACATTTTTAAATACATGAGTCCATGAAGGTGCCTGATGTAATCATTGTTTTCAGCGAGCTAAAATAGTAAACATACTTATTTGCTTTGAGTGTGCAGCAAACCAGGCATTGCAGCTAGACCTACTGCCCTGAAGACTGTGGCTTTCTGCTCCTGTCTCATATGTGACATGTGAGAGCTAGAGTGACTGCCTGGTGGTTTCCGTATGGGGATCAACCCAGATGTTATTCAAATTCCCTGTCTTCCAGGCTTTAAGAATTCCTACACCTGCTCTCTTTTTCTGAAGACCAGTTAGCTGTACTTTTACTGCACTTTAAGCAGCGGTGCACTGGTAGTGGTGGAGTTAGGATGTGCGGAGCCCTGAATTGTAATAGTTAATTGTAATAGTGATTTTCCGGCTACCAATTAAGTTACTGAATGAAAACAGAGTTGGGAAACCATGTGAACAATTGGATTTCCTACACCACTGCTACGTGGCTTTAGCACAACACTGATTTAAGACATATTTGGTCACTCTTTACTTCCATATAGACCCTGGAACTATCTTTTTGTTAGATTCTTACAATGACTTTATCGTTATATGCACACACATGCATATATGTATGTATGTGGTATGTACACATGTATACATGTGTGTATGTTATATATGCTTGCATGTAGAAGTGTGTATATGTTTTTCTTCCTTTCCCCTTTTTCAGTGACCTGACAACTGAAGATATTCCAGAAACAGGCTACGGAAAAGCCTTGGCCTGAAAATGAAGATGACATGGAGCAGGGTCACAGCTGACCCACATGACTTTGGCATGAGTGACAAATAAGCCTTCATTGTTGCACACCACAGGTTTTTCCAGTGCATATTTTGCCACAGCACAGGTAGTTTCTCAGGACTGACATAAATACAATATCAAACCAGCATTTAACCAGCTGTTCAGAAAAATTACCTTCGTATATATCTATCATTTTCTCTTCTGCTTTTGAAGGCAGCAGCCTCAGGGGGATTTGAACATAGACTTGGCCCCAAGTGAGGGCACTCAAAACAGTTCAGACCATGCCAGATGGTCTCTCTGTTCTGACAGAGTGTCCCTGGGGAGGAACAGCAGTCTGAGGATGACAGAGATTCAGGTTAAATTTTTCTGTCAAAAGGAAAATAACTTTCCCCAAACTGGTTCAGTTCAGAGAATGTTTCACAGCATGGTTCCTCATATTTTGGGCTATCCCTTTCCTTTGGTCAAATATCTGAGAATAAGAAATAACCGTGGCAATTCAGAACATCTTTTTAAGTAGGTAAGTTATTCTCACTAAAAGCTTTATGACATAATTCCAACTCAAGTAAAATTTTATTAACAAATCAAACAACCTTGATTTGCTTTCTAAAGTACCTCTGAATGAGGTATGATAGAAGATCTTGACTTAAGTTATCATGATGTCTTTCATAACAGACCTAACGTATACAACAGACCTAAATGCACTGCTGATCTCCCAAAACTGAAGCCTTAAAATAGTGACTCTAATGTCAGTACTCCATGATTGTTTTCTCTTATAAAAGCTTAGGATCAATCAGTCCTCAATTGCTTGCCATTCCTAATCTTAACTCAGCCCTTTGCTACTTTAGGATGATGGGAAGTAGATTGGAGATTGCAGACTTTGCTAGATAACAAAAGGGAACAATGAGGCTTTTTAAGATGCCTCAGAACTCTTATCAGAAATATGACATTGTTCACATAAACACATTGTGCTTGGCTCTTCTTCCAGCTTCTCTCATTTGGGTCTATTCTCAGAATCTCTCCAAGTTCCTCATGCTATCCTCCCATTTTTGTTTGGCTGATCTCTATTGAGTAAGTTCTTATTTAATCTCAGAACACTTATTTTCTGAGAAGTTCTCTCCTTACCTTACCAAATCTTTATTTCAATGGCTGTAAAAGTGAGGAGGAACAGTAAAAGTCACTTGGAAATCTTTATCAAATTATGAAAATCTAACAAAACTTCTCAAATGTCTAAAATGTCATAACTATAAAGTTAGCTTGCTAGGTGTTGGTGGGGCATCAGGTAGTATTTGAAAAATCTTCCCTGGTAATTTTGCTCTGTCCATTATTCCCACCAGTCCACCTCCCACTCCCATACCCTTTGGACATCACTACTTTTCTAGTTTAGCAATTCCCAAATCTAGTTGCATGAAAAGCACATAAAGAATTTTAACACATGATGCTTTGGCTCATCCTGATCTACCAAACTTGAATTTCTGGAATTGGGGGTTGGAAATCTAGAAGGTTTTTAAATCTTGCAGCTGATTCTGATACCAATTCAGTGTTTTAGATTATGGTTATGCACCCAGGCAGGCAATGGCTGCTGGATATAACCTCCTACTCTGACTCCTATGACTGAAGTCTTGTGAAGTCTGAGATCCAATACTGTCATAGGAATATTTTCTAATGAGGTCTGCTTAATACCCTGTTTCTATCCATAAGGGAGTAGTAGGGACTGGATTTACCCTCCAGCCTTAAACACAGAGCCAACTTCATATACAAGCTGGGCAGCTACATAGGGCCCTGAGCTTAGAATGGCCCCATGCTTAGAGTTTAATGCTCCCTGGCTGCCATTTTCATATTCTTAATAATTGTATCTTTGAATTTGTGTTTGGTAAGAAATTCAATGGAACAGTGGAGGAAGAGCTGGGAGTTTACAACCTCAGCTCATGTGTGGTCTCCTGGCAATCACCCCACCTCCGTGGGGCAGTTTCTTTGCTTACCCACTGTTCTAGTTTGCTAATGCTGTCAGAATGCAAAACACCAGAGATGGATTGGCTTTTATAAAGGGAGTTTATTTGGTTATACAGTTACAGTCTTAAGGCCATAAAGTGTCCAAGGTAAACACATCAGCAGTTGGGTACCTTCACTAGAGGATGGCCAGTGGTGTCTGGAAAACCTCTGTTAGCTGGGAAGGCACATGGCTGGCGTCTTCTCCAAAGTTCTGGTTTCAAAATGGCTTTTTCCCCAGGATGTTCCTCTCTAGGCTGCAGTTCCTCAAAAATGTCACCCTTATTTGCACTTGGGGTATTTGTCCTCTCTTAGCTTCTCCAGAGCAGGAGTCTGCTTCCAACAGCCATCTTCAAAATTCTCTCATCTGCAGCTTCTATGCTTTCTTCAAAGTGTCCCTCTTGGCTGTAGCAGCTTGCTCCTTCTGTCTGATCTTATATAGTGCTCCAGTAATTTAATTCAGACCCACCCTGAATGGGCAGGCCAACACCTCCATGGAAATTATCCAATCAGAGTCATCACCCACAGTTGGGTGGGGCGCGTCTCCACAGAAACACTCAAAAAATTACAATCTAACACTGATAAGTGTGCCCACACAAGATTACATAAAAGATAATGGCATTTGAGGGGACATAATACATTCAAACTGGCACACCCACACTCTGCTTCCTGGTGCCTCAGGCCTCTCCTTCCACCTCCACCCTCCCACCCTCCATTGCTCCCACACCCAGCAGCTGCGAAGGGTTAGTGTTGGGCTTGTGCACATCATGGAGTTTCAGAGTGGGTCCTGGCAGACTTTATCTAAGCTTGTCCTAAGCTGGCAGCACAATATTATGTTTGGTTGGTGATTTGATGGGTGAGAGCCTCTCACTCATTTCTGATTGTTATACCTAGAGCAGTGCTTTGGGTTGTTTCCCAACTGATACGGGTTAGGGTGATGGACACGTAGGAATGGAAAATGAAGTGCCTGGCTCAACTTCCCCAGCCCCAGCTTGTATATGGTATGTTGGTCCAGTGGCTGGTGGGAGAGTGAACCTGGCAGCTTGTGAGTTGTGTGGGTATGCATGTGCACACCAAATTGGTGGGACTATATGGAAATCTCTATGCCCAAAGAAATGCAATATTAAATTTCAAATAAATGACACCATGTCAGTTTGTGAGAGAGACTGCACAAGCAACTAAAAAGTTTTATAATTTAGTAATTTAAACAGCATTTTTTTCATGTTTTTTGAATGAGGAGCCCATATTTTTAGCTTGCATTTGATCTGATACATTGCATATAGTCCTTCTTAAATGACTAGAAAATTCAATGAAATATTTGACAAAAAAACGCTCTTTGGTCATTGTAAAATAATCAGTGGAGGGTAGTTATCCCTCAGAGAAGGGAGACAAATGAGGTGAGCCCTACAAATGCCCCAGGCCACTTGCCTAGAAATACTTTCCAGGCTACTGTTGATGAAGAGTATTAAAGCCATTTAGAGACTGGTGATCTACCTAGCTGAGGTCACTGAGATTAGAGTTTGGAAATGCCAAGGAGGTTTGAATTTGCTTAGCAAAATACAGAGAATATTTTTCAGATATATATATTTTGTGTGTATATATATATATGTACACACACACACACACATACATATATATATAGAGAGAGAGAGAGAGAACTTCAGGCAACTCCAAAGGGTCCTATACAAGTGTTTGGCTGACTTTTTAATCTGTCCATGTTATAAGAAAACTATAAAGGGCAAAAATGTAACCACCAGAGAGAAGTAGTTAGAAAATTTTAACTTACACAGGCCTTTTTCCATGTTCACACCAGTAAGATGGAAAGAACTCCTGTCACATGGAGCATCAAGTAGAGATCTCAGAGGGATATCGTCTTAGTAGCGAGGCCAAGTTAGTATAAGACTAAAGACTGCTCTAACAAAGCTTAAAAGCAAGCTTCAAAACTTTCAAATGAAATTTATGATCCAGAACCAAGATAAAAGTCAATCAATAGAATAGAAATACAACCAGAAGTGAGACAGACGGTAGAACTGTCATGTAAGGAAGTTAAAACAGCAATTATAAATACATTAAGAATGTAGAGATAAACATGGACATAATGAGGTGTATAATGGAAGTTATGCAGAAAAGATGCAAATTGAACTTTCATAGATAAAAAATATAATATCTGAAAAGAATACACTGGATGAAGTTAATGGAAGATTTCACACCATGACTAAAAATATTAGTAAAACTTGGAAACATAGAATAGAAACTATTCAAAATAAAACACAGACAGAAAAAGTCTGGAAAAAATGAGCAGAGTAGAATGTGATACAAATATAACACAGTCTGCTTTACATGTAACTGGTGTCTCAGAATGAGAGGAGACGTGTGGGTGGGGCAAAAATATTTGAACAAATAACTGACATTTTACAAATTTAATGAAAACTATAAATTTGTAAATTCACAAAGCTGAATGAAATCTAAGTGAAAGAAACATGAAGAAAATAACAAAACACACTTAATAACATTGCTCAAAATCAGCAACAAAGAAAAATATCCCAAAACATAGCCAGAATAAAAGACACAAAAAGAACACAGGTAAGAATAACAACAAACTTCTTATTATAAAATACAACAGTCAGAAGACAATGAAACAACTTCTTTAAAGCATTGGAAATGAAACTAAAACAAAACAAAATAATAATTAAAAAGAAAAAACAAAACTGTCAACCTAGATTTCAATGCCCAGCGAAAATAAACTCTAATTAAAGATTTTTTCAGGAAAACAGAAGCTGAATATAATCATCACCAGCAAAGCTTCAGAATGAGAAAGCTATGGAAGGCTATATTAAATATTATAAAATAGACTTTATGGCAATAACCTATTATTAACAAAAAGAAAGCTGGAACATTATGATTAAATGTTCATATCTCCTAGAAAATAAGCAATGCCAAGCTTTTATAATGAAAATTTAGGTTCAAGATTTATACAGCAAAAATTTTAATAACTAGATGGAGCAATTGATATGCTACCATCATAACATGAGGTTTAACTTACTTTTCTCAGTAATTGTTAAACATAGAGAATAAAAATTTTTGTAATGGCAGAGAAAATTTGAGCAACACAATTGAAGTGTCATCTACTCAATAAATAGAACCACACATATGACAAATAGATAGTAAATATTCTTTTCAAGATAACATAGACCATTTAAAAAAATTGCCAAATATGAAGAAACAATGGACATCTCAAAAGATTTTAAAAAATGTATCACAAACCACGTTCTCTAACCTCAGTGTAACTAGGGTAGCAATTAGCAACAATAATAACAACAACAATAAAAACAAAAAACAGAAAACTGAAAACAAAACAAAAAATAAATGACTGCATGTTTGCAAATCATAAAATATTTCTATAGTAAACACCTAAGACAAAAATGAAATAAGGTTATAAATTACATAAAATTAGACAACAATATTTCTGATCAAAACTTGTGAAATGTAGCTTTATTCATACTTAGTGGATAATTTATGATCTAAAATTTTATATTAGACAAAGAAAAAGGTCTAAAAGTAATGTAACACATCCTTCTTTAAAGTTATTAAAAAATAGAGAAAACACAACTAAAATAGGTGTATTTGAAAAAATAATTCCATTTAAAAAAATATGGCCTTAATGCCTATACAGTTGTGTTTTACTACTCATTGAAATAAACTAGTGTGGTATTAATTTCAAAATTAGTCACAGCCCCAAGAAAATAAGTTACAAATAAATATCATTTATAAATACAGATGCAAAAGTCCTCAACAAAACATTATCCACATGATGTATGCAATAAGTAAAAAGATAATGCTTTGGGGACAATTGGGATTTTTCCCAAAAACTAAATACTGGTTTAGTAATAGAAAGTTGAAGATATTATGGGAGAAAAATGTATACTTAAATGAATTTAAAATTGAATATTGAATATTAAAACGAGTCTCATTTACTATAAAATCTTTTATTTACTTGGAATAGAAGTGAACATTTTTAATCTGATAAAAATGTGTCTGCCAATAACCTATAGCAAATTTTATACTTAATAGTAAAAATTACAAAACTCTCCTTTAAAAATATGAAGGAAATAAATGTATGCTCTCATAGTGTCTATTAAAAAATGTACTGGAATTTGTACTCAGCTTAGTAACATAAGAAACAGATACAAAATGTGTAAGCATTAAGAAGTTTAAAAAAAAGTTAATGAGTCAGAGAACCATGTCAAATATGGACTATGTTGCTCCCCAAATACAAGTATTATCCTTTTTCCATAATGGTATGTGTGCAAGTTCAATGTATTATGTCCCCCAAAATACCATTATCTTTGATGCAATCTTGTGTGGACAGACATATTAGAGTTGATAGATTTTGGAATCCTTTGGGTCTTTCCATGGAGGTGTGATTCAATCAATTGTGGACAAGACCTTTGGTTGGATAAATTCCATGGAGTTGTTGCCCTACCCATTAATGGGTCTGAATTAAATTCATGGAGCACTATATAAGCTCAGACAGAAGGAGAAAGCTGGCTACCGCCAAGAGGGACACTTTGAAGAATGCACTGGAACTGAGAGAGGAGCTTCAGCTTACAGACATTTTGGAGATGGTCTTTGAAAGCAGAATTTGCTCCAGAGAAGCTAAGAGAGGAAAAACGCTGCCAAAGCAACTAATAGTGATATTTTGGAGAGAAGCTGAAGCCTAGAGAGGAACATCCTGGGAGAAAGCCATTTTGAAACCAGAACTTTGGAGCAGATGCCAGCCATGTGCCTTCCCAGCTGAGGATTTCCGGATGCCATTGGCCATCCTCCAGTGAAGGTTCCCGATTGTTGATGTGTTACCTTGGACACTTCTATGGCTTTAAGACTGTAACTGTGTAACCAAATAAACCCCCTTTTATAAAAGCCAGTCCATTTCTGGTATTTTGCATTCTGGCACCATTAGCAAACTAGAAAAGTATGGAATGCAGCACAATTTGTCTTTCACTGTGGAAGCAATGCCTCAAGTCCCAGAACACTGGTCTCCCAGCAGCTTTACCATAGCAGCAGGAAATTGTTGGTCATGCACATGTCTTAGCCAGGTGTAAATAGATAATTGCGGTTTCCTGTTCACTGAGTTGCACAGCATGATGTCATCAAGGCAATGGGCCAACATGGTGCTCTATGTAATGGTGAGATGATCAGTTTCTCTCAGGAGAGTTGATGTAGGCTTGAGGCAAGACTGCTATTCTTGTCAAGTGAAAAAAAATTCTTCTACTTAATGTTTGAAGTACTACATATTCTCTGGTCAATACGTGTTTATCATTTTATCCAGTTTAGAGACCACACTCAATTAGAGTCACTGTCTGATAAATTTTTAACTAATCCACATTAATTTACTAAGGAACAAATGTCTGCTTCACAAGCAAAAGAAGTGAGTAGAAACATGATGTAATAAGTGTCATTGTGTTTTCATTTACCTAAAATTTGATTTTATGCAATGTGACATCCCTAGGGACATGGTATTTTTGGCTAATATCTATGTAGCAATAGTCACTCCATGATATCCATGTCTCCCATTTTACTGTAATAGAAACCATACGACCATCTTAGAGAATGCTTGGATTCTATATTCCTAGCATGTCAGCTCAGTCAGCTTAGGCCACTGTTGAGTCCAGAATTCTTAACACCAATGCAATGAAGCAAACAGTTAGAACTCTTTCCAGATGTAGCCATTTATAACTAACTCATACATGGGCATTATAGGATCTTCATGCAAACCTCTTCCAACAGAGGACAAGGGACAATTTCTATTGACATAGATAGAAGTGAGGTATTTGGTGTTCAGTGTACTCAGAATTATCCTAATTTTCCCAAATACCAACTTTCCAATTCCCTGTAAATATCTTAACAATCCCCTAAAAGACCTGGCAAAGCACTGAATTCAATCTACTTGCTGGATTGGACTTTATATCACATTTTTGGCTGTTTAAGTCCTGCATGTGCAAGATTTAAGATTCTCTTCAAGCAGCTATAGAAGCCATAGACAGTTCTTGTGTCTTGAACCATCCCTTAAGACAATAATTTAAAGTATTTAACCTGGCATTTTATTTATTTATAGCTCTTCACAGAACTAAGAAGCAGGCCAGTCCACCTCGTGTTTTTAAAGGACTCCTTATTCACGCTGAATACAAATGACATTTAAATAACTGTCTCACTGCTAGGAGCCATAGAATGCTAGTATCCCATCTTATAATAATAATCAGAAACGCCAGGTTATGGGTTGGATTGTTTCCCCCAACAAGACATGTTCAAATCCTAACCCCTTGTTCTGTAAATGTGACCTTGTTTAGAAACAGTGTCTTTGAAGTTGCTATTAGCTAAATATAAGACAAAACTGAATTAGAGTAGATCCTGATCCAATATGACTAGTGTTGTTATATGAAGGGGAGTACTGGATACAGACTGACTATAGAAAATAATGCAATGTTATGAATGAAGTGGAGCTTGAAACCTAAGGATTATTGGCAACCCATCAAAAGTGAGGAAGAGGCAAGAAAGGATTCTCCCTTATATATTTTGATTTCTAGCTTCCTGAATTTGAGACTGATTAATTTCTATTGTTCTAAGCCATCTGTTTTGTGTGCTTTGTCATGGCAACACTAGCAAACTAAGACACTCACTGACTTCAAAACAAAAAGGTTAGATTCTTATCCAAAAACATCCATTACTTGAATCCACTTTGGGAATTAAATGTAGACTCAGTTACAGATAAAATAATTCACATGAGCTATTTTAAATAAAAGGGGATTTAATATGGGTGTCAGATACTTACAAAGAATTAAAGAGCTTGGGAGAGTAAATTCTAAACAGAGAAACCAGAACTGACTCCAAGAAAAAGGGTGCATTCCAGTCCTCCAAGGATACTTCTATCTCTGCTGAGTATCAGGATGCTTATTTCTCAAATGGTGGCTCAAATATAAACCACTTTAGCCAAAATCTTGGAATGAGGATGATACTACTACAATAATTGGCTCAAGAAACATACTGCTACACCTGGAGTTTGAGAATCAGTAAGCTGTCTCACGTAACTTTGGCTCTGGAAGAATACCAACTTGCAATGATCCAGGGAACAGAAACTTTCCACAAAAACTATTTGCTTCAATATATTTGCTGGAGATTGAATCATGTCCCACAGAAAGCATGTTTAAGTCCCACTCCCTGGTCCTGGGGGTATGAATACACTTGTAAATAGGACCATTTACGATGTAATTAGATAAGGTGTGCTCATACTGAATGAGGGTGAGCCTTAACCCAGTATGGGTGAAGTCCTGATGAACAAAGGAAACTGGACACAGAGAAGAAGCCACAGGGAGCAGCCAGAAGCTGGAAGTCAACCAAGACTGGAAGAAAAGAGAGAAGATGCCACCATATGCATTGCCATATGATGGGAAAGCTAAAGAATTCCAAAGATTGCCAGAAGATACTGACCTTAGGAGAAAGCAAGCCTTCTAGCTTCTAAAACCATGAGCCAATAAATTCCTTTTGTTAAGCCAACCCATTGTATGATATTTATTTTAGCAGCTAGGAAACTGAAAGCATATCCTTTGTTCCAATAACTCCTGTTAATACCACACCATCTACACATTGAAGCTTCTCATTTAACTTACTTCTAGCACAAGTATCAGACTCTAGCACAAGTACTTCTGACTAGAGGAAACAATTACATCCAGAACACTACCTGCAAAGGAGTCTAGGAAAAGCAGTTTTATCTTTCCAGCTCTTAAATGAAAGAAACCAAAAAGAGAATACAGGGATAGATTTTGAGCTCATCAATTTACCATATATGCTGCAATCTTTATGTTATAATTTTCAATTGATATAATAAAAGTTCAAATTTTTATCACTTTATGTATCTTGAAAATATCCTTTCCATTTATTTCTTGGAGAAAACTTCGGATTTCTCTGCTTCTATGTCATGTTCTTCTCACTTTCTTTAGTTAGTTCATCATTTTCCTCCCTCAATTATAACTTAAAGGTTAGTTTCCTAGGATTCCAATTTCATCACTATATTTTTTTACAAAAGTTTACTAAAAAAATACATGCTGATAAATAGAAAAAAGTTTTACCAGCAAGAGGTTTATTTATTTATTTATTTATTTATTTATTTATTTATTTGATACCTATGTAAAGCATTTATGGAGCATCTCTAGTTGAAAATCATTATACTATCTTCTATCCCCATCATGCAGGATTATATTGTTTCTATTTTTGTTCTGTACTTCATGCATTTACAACATTAATATACCTTTTTGTTCGTTTTCAAAGTAGAAACTGCTTTTATAATAATACTTAATGTCCTATTATAAGACATATAATATTTTTATCCCATGCACTCACAAGGTTCAGACATATAGCCCAAGGTGGGATGTGGCCTCTAGTTGACAATTACCACCATGTTTACTTTGACTCTTTGTCTCAATTATATCCACCCTCTGTCTTCAAGTGATCTGTACTTTGATTACTCATAAACCCTATCTCTATTGCAAAACCCCTTCCCTAACTACACATCAACATTTCAAGCAACTTAAAAGAAATTTCCACTAGAAAATCACACTAGCTTCAATATCAATGTATATGCCTCTGTTTTGGTTTGCTATTGATGCTGTTATGCAAAAGACCAGAAAAGGATTGGCTTTTATAAAGGGGATTTATTAGGTTACAAGTTTACAGTTCTAAAGCCATAAAAGTGTCCAAACTAAGGCATGAACAAGAGGATACCTTCACTGAAGGGAGGCTGACGGTGTCTGTTAGCTGGGAAGGCACGTGGCTGGCATCTGCTGGTCCTTTGCTCCCAGGTTGTGTTCCTTTCAGCTTCTGATTCCAGCGGTTTTCTCTTTTTTTTTTTTTTTTTTTCCATTTTTATTGAGACTGTTCAGATACCATACAATTATCCAAAGATCCAAAGTGTACAATCACTTGCCCCTGGGTACCCTCATACAGCTGTGCATCCATCACACTTAATTTTTGTTCAATTTTTAGAAACTTTTCATTACTCCAGACAAGAAATAAAGTGAAAGATGAAAAAAGAAAAAAAGAAAAGGAAACTCTAAACCTTCCCTATCCCTAACCAACCTCCTCAATTGTTGACTCCTAGTATTGATATAGTACGTTTGTTACTGTTTATGAAAAAATGTTGAAATACTACTAACTGTAGTATATAGTTTGTAATAGGTGTATAGTTCTTCCCTATATGCCCCTCTATTATTAACTTCTAATTGTATTGTCATACATTTGTTCTGGTTCATGAAGTGATTTCTAGTATTTGTACAGTTGATCATCGACATTGCCCACCATAGGATTCAGTTTTATACATTTCCATCTTTTGACCTCCAACTTTCCTTCTGGTGACATATATGACTCTGAGCTTCCCCTTTCCACCTCATTCACACACCATTCGGCACTGTTAGTTATTCTCACATCTTGCTACCAACACCCCTATTCATTTCCAAACATTTAAGTTCATCCTAATTCAACATTCTGCTCATACTAAGCAAGAGCATCTACATTTCTTCCACAAGGCAGGAAGGAGAGTCATAGAAGGTAGAGAGGCAAAAGAAAGAGGAAACAAACAAACAAAAAAATAACAGCTAGGAAGCAGCAAAAGGAAAAATAACCTTAAATCAAAGTAGAATAAAGAATCAGACAATACCACCAATGTCAAGTGTCTAACATGCCTCCCCTATCCCCCCCTCTTATCTGCATTCACCTTGGTATATCACCTTTGTTACATTAAAGGAAGCATAATACAATGATTCTATTAGTTACAGTCTCTAGTTTATGCTGATTGCATCCCTCCCCCAATGCCTCCCCATTTTTAACACCTTGCAAGGTTGACATTTGCTTGTTCTCCCTCGCAAAAGAACATATTTGTACATTTTATCACAATTGTTGAATACTCTAGATTTCACCAAGTTACACAGTCCCAGTCTTTATCTTTTCTCCATTCTTGTGGTGTCTCACATACTCCCCATCTTCCTCTCTCAACTGCATTCTTAGTTACCTTTATTCAGTGTACTTCCATTGTTGTGCTACCATCTCCCAAAATTGTGTTCCAAACCACACACTCCTGTCTTCTATCACCCTGTAGTGCTCCCTTTAGTATTTCCTGTAGGGCAGGTGTCTTGTACACAAAGTCTCTCATTGTCTGTTTGTCAGAAAATATTTTGAGCTCTCCCTCATATTTGAAGGACAGCTTTGCTGGATACAGGATTCTTGGTTGGTGGTTTTTCTCTTTCAGTATCTTAAATATATCACACCACTTCCTTCTTGTCTCCATGGTTTCTGCTGAGAGATCCACACATAGTCTTATTAAGCTTCCTTTGTATGTAATGGATTGCTTTTCTCTTGCTGCTTTCAGGATTCTCTCTTTGTCTTTGACATTTGATAATCTGATTATTAAGTGTCTTGGCATAGGCCTCTTCATATCTCTTCTGTTTGGAGTACGCTGCGCTTCTTGGATCTGTAATTTTATGTCTTTCATAAGAGATGGGAAATTTTCATTAATTATTTCCTCTATTATTGCTTCTGCCCCCTTTCCCTTCTCTTCTCCTTCTGGGACACCAGTGATACGTACATTATTGTACCTTGTTTCATCCTTGAGTTCCCAGAGACGTTGCTCATATTTTTTCATTCTTTTCTCCATCTGCTCCTTTGCGTGTAGGCTTTCAGGTGTTTTGTTCTCCAGTTCCTGAGTGTTTTCTTCTGCCTCTTGAGATCTGCTGTTGTATGTTTCCATTGTGTCTTTCATCTCTTGTGTTGTGCCTTTCATTTCCATAGATTCTACTAGTTGTTTTTTTGAACTTTTGATTTCTCCCGTATACATGCCCAGTGCTTCCTTTACAGCCTCTATTTCTTTTGCAATATCTTCTCTAAACTTTTGAATTGATTTAGCATTAGTTGTTTAAATTCCTGTATCTCAGTTGAAGTGTACGTTTGTTCCTTTGACTGGGCCATAACTTTGTTTTTCTTAGTGTAGGTTGTAATTTTCTGTTGTCTAGTCATGGTTTCCTTGGTTATCCAAATCAGGTTTTCCCAGACCAGAACAGGCTCAGGTCCCAGAGGGAAGAAATATTCAGTATCTGGTTTCCCTGAGGGTGTGTCTTAGAAAATTGCTCCACCCTTTGATGCCTCAGGTCACTGTGCTTTTCTGCCCAGCAGGTGATGCCTGTTTAGCCTATAATTCTTGACTGGTGTGAGGAGGTGTGGCTGTGTTCCCCCAGGCTCTGGGGTCTGGTTCTGAATGGAAAGGGCCCCACCCCTTTCCTCCTAGAGAAGACAGAGCCCCCAGGTGGAGGTCATTAGCATTTCAATGGTCTCACTCTCTGCTTGTGCTGTCTCCACCCTTCTCCGCTTCACAGCCCTGGAAACTGAAAATGACTGGGGCTTTCTCCACTGAGCCAAAAAAGAATCAGATAGCCCCCTTCAGACCCAGTCCAAGGCTCTCCAAGGTCAGTCGTCACCCAAAGCCTCTGTCTGTTTTTTAGGGATGCGTACCTGTAGTGAGCAGTTCACACTCACTACTTAAAACCCCAGTTGGAGCTCAGCTGAGCTATATTCACTTGCTGGGAGAGAGCTTCTCTGTGGCACCACGAGGCTTTGCAGCTCGGGCTATGGGGGAGGGGATCTCCCGACCTGGTTCCGCAGGTTTTACTTACAGATTTTATGCTGTGTTCTCGGGCATTCCTCCCAATTCAGGTTGGTGTATGATGAGTGGATGGTCTCGTTTGTCCCCCCGCAGTTATTCTGGATTATTTACTAGTTGTTTCTGGTTTTTTGTAGTTGTTCCAGGGGGACTACTTAGCTTCCACTCCTCTCTATGCCGCCATCTTGCCCGACCTGCCCAGTGGTTTTCTCTTTAAGCATCGATGTATTCTCACTTGGCTTCTCTCTTTCAGCTCCTGTGCATCCTTGCTTGTTTTCCCAGGGTGTTCTCCCTAAGCATCTGGGGGTCCTCTCTTAGCTTCTCCAGGGCAAAGGAATGGATCTAATCAATAGGTCTCACCCACAGTTGGGTGAGTCACACCTCCATAGGAACAGTCAATCAAAAGTTTCCACTTAACGAGATTGGATTAAAAGACCATGGTTCTTCTGGGGTCTGTAACAGTTTCAAACTGGCAGAGCCTCATTTTAAAAAAATCAGCTACTGTTGCAGCATGCCTTATCTTGATTAATGATAGAACTGTATACAATATTTAAACAAAAACCTATTGACTATAGGTTTACTTACATAAGAGTAAGTAGAAATATGTGCAGAGCAAATTTTAAAAAGCAGGTTACATTTGGTAATAGGCATATTACACTCTTGAGCAAAAATTTTACCCTAAGGTTAGCAACACATTTACTAGGAATACACTAAGGATGTGTATAATGGAATAGACAGGGAGAAATGAGGAACAGAAAATGGGAACAACTCTTTCAAGAAGTTTTGCTGCAAAGGAAAGCAAAGAAATGGTTGGCAGCTGGTGCAGGAAGTGGGGTAATGAGAATTTTTTAAAGGATAGTGTAAATTACAGTATGGTTATACTGTAATTATTTAGAATAATCCATTAAAAATGAAATTAATAATGAAAGTAATAAATGTAATAATTGCTGGAACAATGCCCTTCTGTAAGAAAGAGGAGATAGGGCACAAGCAGAGGAATTCCCTCTAGATAATCCGGATGTTTCATCTTAATGAAAGGCAGGATAGCAAAGCTTCTGTATGGATGCTGGAATGTGGATAAATGTGGTGGCAGGAGTATGTGGTGGCTCTTTTCTGTCTGATTCTTCCTTGTAGTAAAGAAGAAACTAGTTCTTCAGCTGAAAGTGAAGAGAAGGAGAAATGTTGGAAATTTAGGGAAAGAAGAGTAGTGAAATAATTGTCTAGAGAGGAAAATATAGCATGATTGCCAGGAAATAATAATGTCCAGTTGATTTCCATGGCTATGAATTTAAAGTGAGGGTAATCAGGCTCATCCTATGTTCATCTGAAGCCAAATTCAACTGGGCAAATGAATATACACATTAAAGGGGTTGTAGGATTTAATCACGATTGTGGTTACTACATGGTCTTGCCTGTAACATATTGAACAAAGACAAATCAATGCTATCCCCATCTCTGACTCAATTTTCTGTTTTACTTGTTCGAGCATGTGGGAAATGAAAATATACTTGGGGTAGCAAGTGCATACACTATGGTGAGATACAAATTTTGCGGAAACCATAGAAAAATATTTCATGGTGAGATAAGTCATATATTTTCTGTTAGTTATTCAAAACTCACTGAGCTGAAAGTAACAGTAATTGGATTGTTATTGAAAATAGAGAAAATAATATAGTGTTCAAAAAGCCGTGTACAGCCCATAGCTATATACCTATTTTTTTCCAACAGTGTTTGAAACAAATAGAAATTTCCACTCAAGAGTTTATTGTGCTGCATTGTAATTTTATTAGGCAGATGGTCAGCCATAAAATAAGTCTGTAGAATGTATTCTGAGAATACATTGCTTTGTCATTTTTCTTTCTTTGATCAAATAATTCACTATTGTTTTGATTGTTCAAATCATGAAGAATTGTATTAACAAAGTTATAGAAATGTCTAACATGAAATCTGTAACTTTCTTCATTTTCTTTCCTACTCCATCCTACTAATTATTCATATGCTTAAATACTATTCCCCTTCCATTTTATCCCTTTGAAAAAAAAAACAGTCACTCTGTAGCAAGCTAGAATTATGATCCTATTCAGAAATTTAAAAATTTAAGCCAGTCTATGATGTGTCAAATTTAGCACAATTTTGTCCTTTCCAAAGACATAGAAACTGTGGGTAGCTGCAACTACCCAGTTCCTTCTTGCACAGGAGATATTGTTACCATGACTACAGTAGACAGCAGAGGACAACAGCACACCAGTAAGTTCCCTGCACTTTAATAAATGGTTCACTTTTATCTATTGCTGCATTCATAGCCTACACAGATTTTAAAAATCAACAGATGTTAAAACCTGTAATGCCCGTATAACAGCATACAAAAATGCCATTCTATTCTTCCTCAATGTTTTATATATGATTGCTCACAATAGTGCTTTTCAGTACTTAGATGACTCAACACTCCACAATGTCATGATTTTCTAGGATAGAATGATGGTAAACAGACAGCAATACAAACTGAGAAAATGCCTCACTATTTTGTGTTTAGCTTTTATGAGTATATATGCATGGACAGAGATCTTATCTCTCTCCTTGAAATTCATATACGTAGACTAGAGGGTCTGACTTCATCAGTTAAAATTATTTTTCCTATTTTACCCATTTTTAATGAGATTTCTACCTCTTGAAAATGGAACCATATTACCTAAGACAAGAGCTTAGCATTATTGTACCAATTATCCATCAAATTCTTTTAGTTATTTATAAAAACAAGCATTTAGTAATAAAAAGGAGATAATTGACCTATCTGGAGTCAGTTCAAAATATGTATTTATTATGTATCATATGGAAATGACACCAACAATAAAGATCATCACTCTCACTCACGCTTGGCATTTTTAAATTATCTGATGTAAAATTGTTCCATAACTTTTCTTCTCTCCACCCCTCACATTCCTTTAGTCTTTGCTTACTAGATCATTTTTTCCCATTCTGCTTCTAACTTGGTTCAAAAATTTGCTTTATTTTTGCTGGAGTGGTGAGCTTTTGCTTTGATACAGCTGATCTTGATTCATGCATCTCAAAAACTAATTCACAGATCAGGTCTGACTTTGTATCTATTCTCTTTATTCTAACTCCTGCTGTCCAAAGAGTCTGTCACATATTTCCTTGAGCTGTGATGGATCTGTGAAGCATATTCCAAAGCAGCTATTACAAACATAGGTAAAAATCTTTTATTGTTCATAGCCAACAACTGTTAAGTCCTCACTTTTGGGTTTAGGTCTACTGGGGGCCATCCTATCCTGAAGCTTAACTTCAGTAAAATGAGTCAGAAGGTGTTTTGGAGACAGTTATATATGTTCTCCTGAAGAATGTTCTCCTCAAGTCAAGAGAAAAGTGCTTAGTGGAGACCATTTAATATATGCCTCTTTCAGTTTGGCTGGTAGAGTAGAGGTGTGCTCCTTTGTGAAGATCCAAGAACAAGAATGAGTGACTAGCTATCTGCTCCACTGGCAGACCCAATAAGACTGTCAGTTTGAGGTTACCTTATGTATCTGACTTTGCCAGTGAAAAGAATATGTTTTACCTGTGGAGCAGGTATGAACCATGCACCAAAGACATCTGATAACACAGAATCTATGGAAGAAGGCTAACTGGGTTGTGCAAATAAACATGAGCAGAGAGAATCTAGAATTCTAAGACATCACTGGTGGCTCAGAAGAAAATAAATTATCACAAGAACAAGAGATGAATTTGCCCATGTTGAGGAAATTGCAATTGAAAGATCCTCAGCAAAGGGGAGGATGGTCCCTCAAAGAACTCCTGAAAACATCCAGAAGAAAAAGAGCCAGGTTTAAACTCTATCAATTCCAGGGTGTCCCAAGGTTAAAACCTTGCCACCTTGATAGTCAAGAAAGGAAATTTCCTGCTTTCCTCACCTATCCTTCCTCCATGCCTTAGTCTGGCCATACAAGAAACATGATTAAATTAATTGGTTAAGAAGAGTAGAAGCAGTTGGAAAAAGAGAGAAGAAGAAACCAACGATGTTCATTCCTTCTTCAATAGTGGGCACCCTGCCTATAGCAGGCTGGAACTTGGTAAGAGGAGAGGGAGCACAACCTGGAGAGATGCAGATGATCACGCTCCTTCCCAGGTGACCAGGATCAGGTCAGAATCTAGGTCCTGACTTAGGTTGACTCCTAGAATTGTAGAGCAACTGCTATCTGTACACAGCATATAAAAACAAGTGCAGAGAACACTGAAATTATGAAACCATTACAAACTCTATGCCAGCATAATTATCATTAATTTTAGATGATAAGATTATCTGCTCTGGAAAGTAGGCACTCAATAAGTATCTACTGAACTGTGGAATAAATGGAGAACTTTTAGTGAAACAGTCTATATAAAAGAAATGTATCAAATAAATAAAAATATATTTAAGAGCAGAAGCTATTTTTAAAATACTGCCCTGTTTAAAATATCACCTACAAAAATATCTAGATTTATACCAAGCAAAAATTCTATGCAGTCAATCAATAGGAATAAAATCACAACTCATATTTAAATAAAAGAGAAAAGATGAGTAAATAAGGGATTTTAAGAGAATGTTTCTAATGGGGAAGCAAAATAAAAGATTTGTTCTTCCGTTCTCTAAGTGTCTGACTAATCTAGAAAATCAATTGTAATCAACATCTTCAAGGAATTCTTGTACTTGACAAAATTATTCTACTTAATTTTCACGTACAGTGCATAAAATTATCAATAAAATACTTAAAATAATCTTAAGATCTAACTTAAAGTGACAATTATAAACCATTTTGTAAATGTTTAATAAGTAAAAAAAGGATTATTTTGACATGAACAAACACAGAGCATTTTTTGCCTTGCCAGGTGACAGAGTAGTGTCCAGAAACATAGACAGCCATATACATTTGTTATATGATGAAAATAACATTTCAAATTAAATTATTCAGTAAATACAGAAGTATTTGACAACTTGTCAAATAGTGAATGCAGAAATTAAAATAAAATAAAAACAGAGTTAAATGTCTTACACATATGACAAAGTAAGTTCCAGATGAAATGTAAAAATAAGGCTTAAAATAATAAAGAAAATACAAGAGTATATTTATATAATTTCATATTATGGAAGGACTTTTTAAATTACAAAACTATGGAAGAAATGAAGGGAAGGTTGGCAAAATTTAAACATAGACAATTTTTCAAATTCTGCAAGTAAAATAAAATTCCATGAACAACTTCAAGCAAGGCAAACATAAGTTTAACAAATGTATATTTTTCAGCAGATAGACAACAGATTTATAACATTAATAAGGAAATAAACTCAAATAAAACAAAAAGAAAGCACAAATGACCTAAGAGTATGAACATGTGTTGTTCAGAATAAAAATTACAAATGCCAAATATAAAAGGATGTTCAGCTTCATTGGTATTAAGAATGTTATGTATTTAGAGTAAGCAATGAAAGAGTAAGCTACAACAGACAAACTCCAAAATTTCGGAAGCTTAAGAAAATGAAAAATATTTCTACTTCACTTTATAGTCTGATATGGATCGGGTGGTTCTCTACCTCATACCTAAGCGATCTGGAATATACGGTCTCCAAAGACAATATGATACAAACTTAGTATTGTCTCTGTCACATGCTATTAAATATAAGGCATCTATTTCAAGAAATGAGCTTAAAGAAGTAATCAGACACAAATTCAAAGGGGTTTATTAAATTTTTACATAATAGTTATAAATTATAGCTACTGAGGGAAAGGGGTACTTTATAGCAGTTTCCTTGAAAACTATGCAACAATATAAAATGATGTTTTATAAAATCATAAAGTATATATTTCATGGGAAGTTAAAATGATCATGCTATAAAAGTAGTACATGATAGAAAGACAGAATAATGTCATGGGTATCGGAGCCAATATTTTTTAAGGAAATAACCTGCATCATAGAAATAAGAATGGAGAACAGATATTATGATTTTAACTATAGGTAGGTGTGAATGAGGAATAGCCTAGGTGGCTTTTTTGTTATTCTTTATAAATGTCTGTTCTTCAAGGGGTTCCCTTATGAAGATCTTAATGGCTATAAATGTGGAAAGTCTATTATTTTTAAAGTAGGAGTATTTTTAAGAATAGCAGTATTGAGGTATAATTTGTTTACCATAATATTCACCCATTTTAAGTGTATAATTAGTGATTTTTAGTAAAGTTGTCAAGTTGTGCAATCATCACTGCAATCCAGTTTTAGAACATTTCTATCAATTGGTGTGTTGGTTTGAAGCTGTATGTACTCCAGAAAAACATCTTCTTAAATCTGATACATTCCTTTGGGTATGAACCAACTGTAAGGATCTTTTGATGAGACTGCTTCAGTTAAGATGTGGCCCACCTGAATCAGGATAGGTATTAATCCTATTACTTTAGTGCTTTAGAAACAGAATGAAATTCAGACAGAGAGTGAGAAAGCCACAGAGGGAGCAGCCAGAAGCTGAAACCAATGGAACTCGGGGCAGAAAGGAGAGGCGAGAAGGGACCATTGTATGCCTTGCCAGGTGACAAACTAAGGACCAGGGATCCCCAGCAGCCAGCCCCAGAACACCACAGTCTTTGAAAGGAAAGCATCACCTTGATGATGCCTTGATTTGGACTTCTTCCCAGCCTCAAACTGTGAGCGAATAAATTCCCATTGATTAACCAGATCCATTTCACAGCATTTCCTTAAGCAGTCCATGAAACTAAAACATCCAGTAAGATCCCTCATGCCCGTTCATAATTAATCACCATTTCCACCCTGATCTCCAATCAATGACTAATCTACATTCTATTTCTTCCGGACATTTCATATAAACAGAATCATGCAATATGTGATTTTGTGTGTCTTACCTCTTATACTTAGCATAATCTGTTCATTTTTTTAAGACAAACTCTTCATTTTGGTTGGGCAAGATGATAGTTTTTGGTTTGCAAAGGCAAACAAAAGCATCTAATCTGAAGAGCTGAACAGTTTCCATTAATATGTACAAGCTTGTTCCTATTGTTATTGAGGTATATTTCTGTATTATTTTTTCAAATCATGTTTCATTTTAGAATAATTTTTTCTGCTCCTTTTGTGTAGTGTTGTAGTTAGTCTGGCTTAGAATCCAAGAGCAAAAGAGGCTTAAAGTGGCAGACTAATTTGCAAAAAAGCTACTTATATGAAAAATAATTAGAGTGAGGAACATGAGGAACATGGAAGCAAAACCCAGGAATTCCAATAGAATATCTCATGAAAGATAATATTGTTACAACACAAATATCAAACTCTAAATTGTGTACAATTTTAGTCCTCCAATAACCTGTATTATCATACTCAAATAATTTAATTTAAGGATCATATGTATAGTGGTAAATCCAGCATACTTCCCGTTACCACAGGTAGTCAAGAAAAGGCATGCTTAATTTTCCTATCTTTGGATCCATATATTTCATACTTTAAACCACTGCCCATAGTCCTTCTTTCTTCAAGTTAAAATGGACTAAATACTAGATGTGAGTCAGGCTTTACTTAACTGGGGGATGAGGGATAAAAGTAGGTTACATGTCTATCAAGCATAGCCAAAAACTGCATGTTGAGTGTTGGGCACCAAAATTAATAAAATTCACTGATCGTGCCTTGCCTAGTTCCAGAGGACCTTCTTGGGATCTTGCCTCCAACCATATTAATGGGACTATTCTATCTCAATGAACTCATCTCATCTCTACATCTTTTAAGACTTTATTCTACTGTGCACAAATAAGCCTTATGTATATCAAGTGATGAACATACATTGGCATGGGATATGGGTTTTTTGTGGGTTTACCTATCCCTCAATAATTTGTTATACATTATAAAATGTTACTAAACAAATAGATTCTTTACTTGAGAGGTAATCTGCTGTGAAACACCATTCTCTGCCTCTCCTTCCCCCTCCCTCTCTCTGTCTCCTTCCCTCCCTCCCTCTCCACCGCACAAAGCTGATGGAAACTGAGTTATACAGACTAAACAATTAAATCTATATTCAGAATTTTCTATTGTGTAAAGTATTACTATTAGAATCATAAAACTATGTTTACACAATTGTGTCAAATGAGAGTAATATAAAATGAAATTTCCCAAAATGAAGTCATGAATCTAAAAATCTTTAGGAAAGAAATATGCCATGAATTGCTCATGCCGCCTCAAAGCAGTTTTTCCAGAGGCAGAGTGTCCAAATGTTTCTAGTTGATTTTTTGCTGGGCTACAGTATTGAGGCCAGATTAATATCATCCTGTAGCATAATTGCCTCTAATGAAATGAAATTAGGTTAAGGCCCTGGGGAGTACACCTCCCCACTCACATTCTTTTTCTAAAATTTGTCTGAACAGTCCTGTTTTTTTCCTGGGAGCTACTGATGTTCATTCTTCACTTTATTTCATAGGCTAAACAAGTATGAGTTCTACTAAATACAAATAAAAAGGGTATTTCAGAATCCATGTATTTGCAGAAGGCTTTTGAAAATTATTTTGTCTTAATTTTTGAATGAAGTTATCTAGTATAGAAAATTAAAGCATAAAATAGGTCAAAGAGATCATACTATCATAACGTTACAATTATACATCGAGATGAGGAAATAATTCTAGGTATCTTTGAATTGGTGTTCAAGCATAAGCATAGATTAACTGAGAAATAAAGTAGATTTGGGTTAAATATTTAAAAATCATAACCTGTTTATTTTCTGCAAGGAAGATATAAAAACAAAAAATTTGGCCCCTGTAGATGTCCATGTCCTAATCCCTGAAACTTGTGAATATGTTACCTTAACTGGAAAAAGGTGCTTGGCAGATAAGTTAAATTTAGGATTTTGCTATGAGGAAAGTACCCTGGATTATGCAGATGGTCCCAATGTAATCACAAATGTCCTTTTGATGGAAAGAGGGAAGCAGGAGATGGAGGAAAAAAATGTGCCAAAGGAAGTAGAGTTTGGAATAGAATGCGGGCTGCTTCTAGAAGATGGAAGAGGCAAGGAACCGAATTATCCCCTAGAGCTTCCAGAAGGAACACAGCCTTGCTGATCCATTTTAGACCTCTGACTTCCAGGACTGTAAGAGAATAAGATTGTATTCTTGTAAGTCACCAAAGTTGTGATCATGTGTTAGAGCAGCAATAGGAAACTAATACAGGGGGATAATGGCTAACATTTTATTTAGCTACATATACAAAACCTGTTTGACAAGATGCAGAACACACTTTTCATCCTCTGTATGACTTTAGAACATTATTATACAATAATTTTAAGAATCTACGGTATTGTAGACAAGTTTTTCCAGGAGAGTTGAAAACTGTCTATTGTCAGGGCATGCTTTACCTGATATTTAGGATTTGTGTAGAATTTTTCTATTTCAAATAAAGTCTATAGTATTAAGAGCTATATTAAAATAATCTGGGATAGGTTTGCTCTCTCCTTTTTACTTCCAATGTCTTCCAAAGTCTCGTCTTGTTGAATATGAGACTCATGTACAATGAACAAAATTCTCATTTTATCATAGTCTCTAGTTGAAAATGGAAGACAGAGATAATTCTCACTTTTATAACCCCTTTCCAGTTATAATAAAACTAACACCCTCCCGTTCAAGGGTGGCATGCGGGGAATTCTGCAAGGATAGGCAGGCGTCTATTCCTTCTGGTCTCCAGGGGTGGCGGGTGGTGTCTCCCCACCATGTCTCCACACTCACTGGCGCTTGGGTTGTGCCGTATCTGGTGTATGCCCTGTGCTGGATCTCGCAGAACAGCCCACAAGATACAGGAAGCCGCTAAGTTGTATATAATTGATGAAAAACAGATAACTAGTTTCAAGAAAATTGATGACATACGTTCAACATAGACAAAATGAGGATTGTAGTAGTATCGTTGACCACCTGGAAACAAAACACAAATATGCAGAAGAAGCACCAGCATCTAATTGAGTGAGTTCTTTTACGAAGACTACATTCTGATTGACAACAATTTAATGCTTGCAATTAAAGAAGGTGTGTTTACACATTATTCGCTTTTGGTTTAAATCAAAAGACTCAAAATTAATTTTACCCATTTTCTTTGGAAAGTTTTCTTGTGCACATATAGAAAGTGAATGGAGAGATGCTCAGGTGCGGGCTCCTTTAACAGAAATAAGAACTTCTCAAACAGTTTTATATTAAAGTCCTGAATCAGAAAAATAGCAGCCATAGTTTTCATTTGGGAAATAGTTTTATATTACACAGTCACTGAGCTGCAGAAATTTCACAAGAAAAATGATTCTGAATATAATAAATACCTGAATTTGGCAGCCCCCACCCCCATCTCCCTAGAGCTCATATTGAAAATTTTTGAGCCTTTGGAAATCATCATATGTGTCCTACAACGGTATTGAAACTTTTTTGTGAAAGAGTCCTCTCTGTTTTTCTTGTATTTTGTCAAATACATATCTGGCTGATACAGATACAGCCAGATATTCAAATACATATCTGGCTGATACAGATACAGCCAGATATGTATAAACAAATTTCTCTAGCACTGAAAAGAGTACCAGAAATTTTTTTTGTAGTTTAGTGGAATTGTAATTATTAAAACCCATCGTTAAATTAGAAGATGTTGTTTGATGGGTTGAGCCCTCTACCATAAGTTTTACCCTTGGGAAGACGGTTGCTGCAAAGGAGAGGCTAGGCCTCCCTGTATTTGTGCCTAAGAGTCTCCTCCTGAATGCCTCTTTGTTGCTCAGATGTGGCCCTCTCTCTCTGGCTAAGCCAACTTGAAAGGTGAAATCACTGCCCTCCCCCCTACGTGGGATCAGACACCCAGGGGAGTGAATCTCCCTGGCAACGTGGAATATGACTCCCGGGGAGGAATGTAGACCCGGCATCGTGGGATGGAGAACATCTTCTTGACCAAAAGGGGGATGTGAAAGGAAATGAAATAAGCTTCAGTGGCAGAGAGATTCCAAAACGAGCCGAGAGATCACTCTGGTGGGCACTCTTACGCACACTTTAGACAACCTTTTTTAGGTTCTAAAGAATTGGGGTAGCTGGTGGTGGATACCTGAAACTATTAAACTACAACCCAGAACCCATGAATCTCGAAGACAGTTGTATAAAAATGTAGCTTATGAGGGGTGACAATGGGATTGGGAATGCCATAAGGACCAAACTCCACTTTGTCTAGTTTATGGATGGATGTGTAGAAAAGTAGGGGAAGGAAACAAACAGACAAAGGTACCCAGTGTTCTTTTTTACTTCAATTGCTCTTTTTCACTCTAATTATTATTCTTGTTATTTTTGTGTGTGTGCTAATGAAGGTGTCAGGGATTGATTTAGGTGATGAATGTACAACTATGTAATGGTACTGTAAACAATCGAAAGTACAATTTGTTTTGTATGACTGCGTGGTATGTGAATATATCTCAATAAAATGATGATTAAAAAAAAATAATAAAAAAAAATAAACTAGAAGATGTTGACATTTAATCCTACAAAAGCAAAGGAGAAATTAAACAAATGAATGATGTAAACAAATTTACTTTTTAAATTTTATAATTGTGCCTTGGAATATCTTAATTTCTAGAAATAATCTTTTGTCAGTCTCCTATTTTAAATTGCAAATTACATATTGTACTGGAATAGAATGACTTCTTAGAATTTAAATTTGGTGAAACACTCAGCAATAATAGAGAAACCATATATGACTAATTTTTTCTTATAAAAATACTTGAAGAAAGGTATTCTGATTAGAAGGAAGAATGTGGTAATTGGGAAATTATTTGATTTGAAATATTTACACCTTTTAATAAAATAGTATTAAAATTGGGAGTATGTACCATGTAGAATTTGTGCTGAGTTTATCAAGTACTTCAGCACATTTCATGAGATTGTGGTCTCCCCTGATAACCTAGGCTAACAAACTTGCATTCATCCTTCCAAATTTCTTCCAGTTCATATATATTCACTTATATACATGAATATAGTATTTTTAACAAAAAATTTGTGATCGTATTTTGTTCACATTTTTAGACAGCTTGTTTATCTACCTTAATAATACATTGAGGAAACTCATTCTGCTCAACTAATTTGGTTCTAATTCATTTTCTTAATGTTGCATTATTTTTCATGGTGTGGAGGTGCCATGATTTATACAGCCACGTTTATGTTTTTACCAGCTGTTTGCTGTTAATTTTTTAAAAAGCTGTAATAAATATGATTGAACTTGTACACTAAATGTGCTTTTATTTCTATGAAATGGAGTCCAAGAAGTAAATTCCTGAATGTGAATATATCTCAATAAAACTCAATTTTAAAAATAATAAATAAATAAAATGAATAAATAATACATAAAAATAAATAAAAAATAAAATAAATTTTAAAAAGAAGTAAATTCCTGGTTGAAGGATATATGCCCCACCCCCCCGCATTTTAATAGAACTTGCCAGATTGCTTTTTAAAGACTGACAATTTCACATTAAAGTGCTTTTTGGCTCTAAAACTGAATAGTAAGATGAATTTCTTCAAGTGTTCTAGTATGATGAGTATAAACTATTATTTCACCTTTACTTTAAATTTCTTTTACTAGTAGTAAGTTTGATAGCATTTCATATATAAAAATATATATGCCACTTCATTTTTTCTTTTGTGAGCTGTCTATATATTTGGCACAATTTTCTATTATATACTTCCACTTTTTTGACAGCGGTAAAAGCTTTCTGTACATAATAGATTTTTGTACTCTGTCATCTCTTTTACAAATATATTTTTCACAATATATAATCTCCTGTTCACATTGCTTAAAATATATTTTTCTACAAAAAGTTTATAGTTAGGTAAATGTTTCTATTCTAGACCCTAAGCTACAGAGGTAGCCTCTAAGATTTTATTTAAAATTTGTATTACTTTATTTCTCATAGTAGATTAACTAGTTGATTTGGACTTTATGTGGTATATGGTATAACAAAAGTGACCACTTTCATTTTCTTCCAGATAGGCCATCAAATGTGCTATCATGATCTATTGAATAATACATTCATTTTTCCCCAAGTTGAACTGCTGTTTTTTTTCTGATTTAGTGATCTCATATACTTAGGGATTTATTACTGAAGACTATCTTCTACACCACTGATTGATTAGTACATTTTCATAAAAAAATAAATTTTAACTTTGATTATTCTATTGGTATTCATTTTTAACCATTTCTAGGTATTTATTCTTCCATTTAAATTTACAAATAATACTACCTAATTGTAAGGCAACCATAATAGGAATTGAATTGGATTTGAATTAGGTTTACATATTAATTTTGGAATAATTGATATTTTCATGATGTAGGATCTTCCCATGCAAAAATATGTAATGTCTTTCCATGTATTTAAGCTTCAAGGGAATTTTATACTTTGGTTCATACAAGCCCTATGCTTTTCTTATTAAATGCAGTACTATTTATTTAATCATATTTTGCTTTTTCACATTTCTAGATGCTTATTGCTTATTACTAGAGAACTGTGTATTTATCTTTTATTAAGTCCCTTATCAATTTCTCTACCTAATTCTAATGTTTTTAAAAATAAATTCTTTTGGGTTTTAAAAATATATAATAACATTACTGACAAAAAGAGAGTTGTCTAAATTATTTAAAAATATTTATTCTCATTCATTTTATTGACTTTCTGCATTTGTTAGAACTTACAAGATAATATTTTAAAAATCATGATAATAGTCCCTGTATATTTCCTACTGAAAGTGAATGTTTTTGGCACTGCATTCAATTGGGTTTAGGAATTAATGATACACTTGTTTCATAAAATTAATTAAGAAGCTAGCTGTTATTTTCAATTCTCTTGATCAGTTTATAGTGCATATAGAGTATCCAATATTTGAAGGTTTGGAAGAATTCTCCTATGAAACCATCTTAGCCTGGTCTTTTTAGTGACAGTAAATCTTTGATCGTTTTCCATATTTTTTCTAAGAAATTGGTTTATTTAAGCTTCATACCTCTAATAGGGCTGATACTGGCAATCTGTATTTCCTTAAGAAAATCATTATTTTATCAAGGTTTTCTGTTTTTTTTTTCATTGAGTTGTACAAAGCAGCCTTCTGAGTTCTGCAAAGCAGTCTTCTGTGATATGTATAATTTCTGGTATTTCAATTTTTATTTCCCCTTTCATTTCTTATTCTGTGTTTTTGTGCTTTCTTCCCTTTTTTCTTGATCTAAATTAATGTTTGCCTACTTTGTTAATTCTTCTGTGAAAACAATATATTGATTTGCTATTTAGGTCTAGTCTTTTCTATTATATACCCATTTAGTTTCTGTTCTGACTTTTATGATTTACTTTATTATGATTATTTTGTTGTTCTAATTCATGAGCAGGAAATATAATTCACATTTATTAATTCTTTCAATTTATTGATAATACTGTTCAACTTTAAACATTTTCCTTTCAGATACCTGCTTAAAATGTAGCCAATAATTTTGATGTGTCTTATTTTACTATCAACATTTTTTAGAAATTCTGCAGTTTCAATGTGTATTTAACCTGTCATACAAGACTTATTTAATGGAAGGTTTTAAATTTTATGGTGGAAAACTTTTTTATAGTGTAGTATGTATGTTTGTGTATGCATGTGTATGGTGTGTATGGGTTGCCTCAGAGTAGGGATAAAATGTAGAAAGTAAATAATTAAATAAAAGTTAAAACCTCACTGATTTCATCATTCATTTTTATCAAGAATATGTTATTTAGAAACTAAAGTAAAATACCTACACTCCATAATGCAATGTAACTTCCTTCCATTGTTCACTATTTTGAATAAAATTTCTCACACTTAGCACCATGGAATCAAATTTTCTATTACAGTAAAGACAGATGGATTACAGAATGGGAAGGATCAACACATAGTGGATTTAATTTCTGGCAAGATGTCAAACTAAATTCTTGGAAAAGTCCTTTGATATACCTAGAAATACTGGGAGAAAAAATTATGGGATACTCTTCAGAGACCAGAACTGTCATAGAGATAAGCCACATTTGTAGACATTCTTTGCCCTTTGGTAAAATTGATATCTGAATGTTTAGAGTCATTTTAATAGGGCATAACTTTGGACGAGTAGGATGGAAGACTGTACCAGAGATTTCTGCCTTAAATTGAATCCCCTGAAGGGCAACATCTTGTAGGTAAACTAAGAGAGAAAAACCTGTCCAAAGAGAAAAATAATTGGGATAGTTACCTTTTCCCTCAATGTCTTTTTATAAAGTAAAATCAAAGAGAAAACTCTCCCATGAGAATTCCTCACCAAAAACTTGCATTCACATGTATTTGGGGCTATAGTCTTCACTGCATTTATATCTTGAAAAACCACATGGCTCTATTTCTTCACTGAAATAATACAAAAATTTATTTACATATATTTACTTAAAGAATATTCCTGAGTTGGTAATATTCCACTCCTTGGCAGAAGCAAAGGCAAACAGTACCTGAAGAATTGTACTTGTACACAGCTTTCAAAATATGCACTCAATAAATATACTCAATGGATGTAAGCTTATAATTCTAAAAATAAATATACTAAACACATGAGGACATAAGCCATCATAAGCAGAAGTCAGAAAAACATATATAATTCTAGAATAAGTTTTTCAAAGTTAGTGCATATTAAAATTAACAAATAAGAATTTAAAACAAGAAAATGTAATGTGATTAAAGAATCAAAAGTGAAATACACAGTACAATAAAGGAATAAAATATAAAAATTGACCAAGCAGATCTGATAAAGATCCACATAAGATATTTATAAATAGGAAACATGCACATATATTTAGAAATATATAATTGAAGTTAGAAACAATTAATAGATTAAACCACAAAAGAGGTAACATTAAAGATATAATTAGTGAATTGGAATATATTTTAAAGATATTACCTAGATTGCAGTAAAGTATCTATGAAGAGATAGAAGAAAATGAAAGTAAGATTGACAGTTGGAGTAAGTTCTAAGAAACATCTAATTGGGGTCTCATAAGCAGAAAATAAAGTAAATCTGGGTGTCTTAGTTTGTCAGAACTGCTACAACAAATACCACAAAGTGGGTTGGCTTAAGCAACAATTACTTGGCTGATGGTTTTCAGATAATAGGAAGTCCAAAATCAAGATATTGGCAAGGGTTGCTTTTTCTCAAAACTTTAGCATTCTGCTGGCTATCCTTGGGGTTCCTTAGTTTTCAGCTCTGCCTTTTGTTAAATGGCAAAGTCCTCTCCTTTCAGTACAAATCAGATTTTCTACTGATTTCCAGTTTCTGGCTCCTCTCATGTATCTCTGACTTCTGAATTCCAGTTTCTTCCCTTTATAAGACCTCCAGTAATATGTATTGATACTCCTTCAGAGGTTCTATTTACAATGGGGTCACACCCACAGAAATGTGGATTAAAATTAAGAACTTGTCTATGTTGGGGTACATAATTCAATCTACCACATTGGACAAGTCAGTAAATGAAATGAAAATACTAGCACATTTTCTAAAATTACTGAAAGACACAATTTTACTGGCAAAGAAAGCCCAGGGATCCAAAGAATATCATATTAAAAATGCATAACAGCAAAGACAAGAGAACATCTTCAAAACAAGAAAGTGAAAACACAGATTACATAAAACATAGTAACAATGCTACTTAAACATTATTGAAAATTAGGAAACAGTGATACTATTAAAGTATCATGAACATAGTACTAATACACAGCTGATAGTTCTGACAAATATAGACTTCCACTAATTTATAGAGCAATGTCCTATTTTTAGTAGGGTGGTTTTTTAATATTTTATTTGTTTAAAAACATATACTTTTGTTCTATTTAAAAGTTCACCAGGAATTAATGGTGACACAAATGAAATTGTTTAACAAGTATTAATTAAATGTTGAAGATGTAATTGATTAGTTGAAGATAGAGTTACATGCCCAATATTATCCTGTCTACTACTGAAACATATTCCTACATGTGGAGACATATTTTCACATTTTTTAAAAATATGTCTAAATTACCTAGATAGTCCCCTAGTATGAATGTTTGGAAAGGTATGAGTATATTTCTAGTTGTCACAATGGTGAGTGGTGTGTGTGTGTATGTGTGTGTGTGTTTATAGGAGCTTTTTTACCTTTAGTGGATCTGTGTTAAGTATGCTCAATAGTTTACATTGTGCAGCACAGCATTGTGCAAATAAAAAATTACTATCAGTGAGCCAATAACACTCCCATTGCAGAGTGAAGCTCTTTGATAGATCAACAAACTTCAGTACAAACCAATATCATTCTCTAAATCATGTACTCATCCACAAATATTTTGTTTGTCTTATTTTACATACCAGGCATTTAATTAGTTTATGAGAAAATGAGTAGGGAAAATATTCATTTTTCTTAACAGCCTAAACAAATACAATAGTAGACAGAAAAGAAAACAGATTCATTTTCTATTAGTTTTCTAGGCAGAATTCTCCTCTCTCCAAAACCTTGCACATTTTTGCATGGATTAATGCATACTAAGGTAATTATTTATACAGGAAAAATGGGCACTCAAGGATAATATACTCTACTGCTTTCATCCACCAACCCTAAATTCAAGATTATCAACATGGAAAATGACACACTTTTCCTGTCCTACTGATGTTCAAAAGTTGGATAAGTTTAGAGAACTTCTATCCTTTTAGTTTGGTCCTGTAGAAACTGGGTTTTCTTTAAAGGTTGGGAGATGAAGAACCTACCAAACATAGCTTTTTAGATAATAGACCACCATGGTCTAATGGCAAGATTCCACCAAAGAGACTCTCATCTCTTACTGGGGCAAAAGGGTAAATTTTGTGAGGCTGTTGGGTGTTAACTCATGCCTTATCATTTAAGGAGAGATGCCACATCCAACAGGAAGAACAAATAACTTTTACATGCAATAAATACAGAATTCTAAGAGTACCTTAAGATTCCTGTTCCCTGATGTACACATCCTGTATACTCCCCTTCTCTTGAGTATGGCAAAGACTTGTGAAGATGATAGAATTTCACCCCCATGATTAAATTAGGTTACAAAGCAAAGAGGAAGGGATGTTGAAAATGAAAGTAAGGCCCCTAATCAGTTGATGTAGAATTAATCAGAAGCGATCATAGCTTGAGTGGACCTGACCTAATCAGGCATGTCTTTTAAAAGAGGGCCCAGGGCTTCCCTGAAGGAATAAATTAAAATATAGATAGATTCTCCTTTTAGCCTTGAAGAAAAAAAGCCATGTTGTCAACTGCCTATGGAGATGGCCATTTGGCAAGGAATGGCAATAGCCTCTGAGTTCAAGTGGTCAACTTGAACTTGGAAGAAGACCTCAAGCTTTTGATGAGATGCCAGGCCTGGCTGACACCTAGACTTCAGCCTTGTGAGACCCTGAGCAGAGAAACAGAGGAGTGTAGCCCAGAATGCTGATTCATGGAAACCGTGAGATAATAATAGGTGTTGTTCAAAGCTTCCAAGTTTGTGGTAATTTGCTACACAGCAATAGAAAACTAATGCACCGTTCAAATGCAGTGAACATGTAAATTCTTCCCAGAAGAAAAATGAACTTTTTAACAATCATTTAAAATCTTTCAACTTGTAAATTCTTCTCACTAGAATGCACCATTTCAAAAGACATGAGTTCTTATAATCACCCTCCTTCCATTTGAATGTCGAATTCCTGCCAGATCAAATGTAAATTCTCCATTGCAAATAATTTGTTAATTATCAAAGGCTACTAAAATGGCCTCTGCATGCAAGATATGTAACAAAGCATTTTGCCAGGGGGCACACTGACCTTTAAAGGAAGTCTTCAGAATCACCACAGGATTTATAATCTACTGTGTTTTATTAATTGATATATTGATGGATGTCATCTGCTTTATTTTTAAAAAGCACACAGGCGCTAATATGCTGATAAATTGTTAAATAGAGGTATATATTAGCTGTTGTGAGAACACAGAGGATTAGAGCTAGATTATAAATCAACTATTGTGGAATATAGAGGATAAACACTGTAACATAAAATCCATGAGATCAGGGACCCTGTTTCGATTACGATTTTATCCCTAGCACTTAGAAAAATCCCAGGAAAGAGTAGGAGCTTAATTAATGTTTATTGAATGTTGAACAAAACCCAGTTTGCTGCTTGATCAGGACATATTTCCAGAAGAATATAATGGCTTGAGCTGAGTCATGTAAAAATAAAATACAAGTAGTTCATCAAGTATTTGAGGAAGAAAAGAAGGATGTCAAAATTTGGCAAAAGGATATTCCAGGTAATTGAAAGAGGGTTTGCAAAGACATTAGGATCTGAGAAAACGGATCACATTTAGAAAATAATTGATACATCTAAGGCTCATAGAATGATATCATGGAAAATAAAGCTGCAAAATGTTAAAGTTAATTTTTGTGATATTTGCCATTCTTGGACACTTCCATGAAAAAAGAAATTGAAGAATAATAAAATGACATTAGTTTGCATAGGGTAGGGCCGTTGTATAATTACTATTATAATATCTTATTGATTTAATGAATTATTTCCATCAAAGGTAATTATTCTATCTGAGCTTGTTTTGATATTTACTTCATAAGGCCAGAAGTCTAGATAAGTCAACCTACCACACAGAGTTTCTACCATGCATCAGCTGACCTCCGCTCTCTCTCCCCTCTTCAGTGTAGAAAGCAGTAAAGTATACATGACCTCCCACTGCCTATGGAGCTAATATTTTCTAAACTTTACCATATAGAAGTCCCTGTCAATATTCCTTTTGAAGGGTCAAACTTTGTAAAAGTTCTGAAATAATAGACTTACAGACTTAGAGTCCTGAAGGGCATGTACTAAATCGTTACTATTAAATATGATGAAATATACTAATGTGGCATTAAGCACTTGAATTTAACACCTGTAGTTGAGAATAAGTTGATAAATACAGAATGCAGTTATGACAAAACCATTGGCAAATTGACAAAATTTAAAAAATTAACCTTCATAAGAAGTGTACAGTGTATTTTGTTATATATCTCCATCCTGTTTACATATTTTCATTTAATACATTTTGCTCTTTCTTATACATTCTTTCAACAAATTATGTATTAAGAATCCTTTCTTGTCAATCACTGTATTGACTTTTATAGATGCAAAAATAAACAAGGCAGATACAGTTTCTGGAGAAACATATTTATAAAAGATATCAGGCAATAAAATGATTCCAAATAATTTAAAATTGTAAAAGTCTTATGAAAGAAAAGTGGATGAGCTATAAATAAAGAATAAAATGAAGATGCTACATTAGACAGGGAATATTTAATTCATAAAATGAAAATAAAATGAGATGCTCCATTAGTTAGGGAAGACCTAATCAAGGATGCAGCAATTAAGATGAAACCATCAGGACAAGGAGGAGCTAGACGTGAAATGAGTATACAGAATAGCATTCCTGGTAAAGAAAACAACCTGGGCAAAGACCTGATGTGGGAAAGATTCCATGTATTAGAAAAGCAAAAGGATGACAGTGCCTGGAGGAAAAGATTATTGGAGGATCCATAATGCTGTAAGTAATATATTTAATGCCAGAAGAAAATACAGATTTGCTGAACTTGGTATTCTAACAAATATTTCTAAACCAGGTATATCAAAATCACCTTTGGGACATGAATATACATTCCAAAACAGTATCATCTTCTTCATCATCATCATCAACATCATCGATGATAAAATACACATTGTTTCCTACGTCATACATTCTGATACAAACCTCTGGGTACAGAGGTTGATGTAGGGAGGAAAACTATAGATTTCTCACTCTTATACATGGAAGAACCTGATAAATAAATGAAGGAGACATCTGTGTGAGTTCAACATTAAAAGTTCACAGCAATAGTAAATACAGATTGTTGTAGGAGGCAAAAGGATCGCAAGTCAATATTACCTTAGAACTATCTGTGTTTTTGTTGAATAGGCTATCTAGATCTTTTATATAGGTATGGTCCACATAATTTAAAAGAAATATGGACATTTTGAAAATGTTCAATGAAAAGAAATAACTTGAAATTAAATTTAAGGTGCTAATAAGGTCTGACCTAACAGGGTTTATGTTTTTGACAGTAGAATTATTTTCTTCAATAGTTCAGGTACTAGGGGTTTATCCCTAATGGTACAGAGAATTTTGGTGCAGGGGCAGCAAGTATGTTGTATTTTGTTGTTGTTGTTCATTTGTAATTGTCATGGTAATCATTATATTATGCTCAGGTTTCCTGGGATCTAAGAGAAACCTCAGGGTTTCAATTTTTAAGGGTACGCTACAATTCCTAAATTCTTATTAGGCCTTGATTTTTTCTCTTATCTTTGTCTGATAGCACTCTCTCCATTGTCATCGATATATCCTGAGCTGGATATTAACCTGGAGAGAATGCAGCATTCCAGAAATATCTTAGACACTGTTTAAGGGGCCTAGAACAATGTTCTAGCAGGCTTCCTTTGAGTGGGCTACTCACCTTAAAGTTGGCAAATGTCTTTTGAATAAATGCTCTGGTATTCCTATGCACAGCATTGCCATTTTGCTTTGCAGGAGTCTGGGAAAACATAGCTAACATCACTAGCTGGTACTTTAAGAGGTAATCGCCCTCACCTGTGATAAAAGGTACATGGCATGTGTTGTGTATGAAATGGTGCAGCTCATGTGAGAACTGCTGTTTGTTTACTATCTGAATAGAAGTGGGGTGTTTTTTGTTTTTTTTTTTTTTTGCAGTATACAGGATATTCATTCATTTATTCAAAATACAGTTTTGAAGCACCTACTATGAGCCACATACTAGTCAGTGTTTGGAACGAAATGCTGAATAAGATACGTATAATTCTTGACCTCATGGAGCTCACAGTCTAGTGGGTGAGAAACTCACATTGAACAAGTATTTTCGGGTATAACGGATATTATAAAAGTCAAGGTCTGTATGAAGAACTCATGGAAATCAATGCGGAGAATATTAACATAGAAAAATTGACAAAGGATCTGCACTGGAAATTCCAGAATGAAGAAATGTAGTTCCCAATAAACATGGCAAGATGTACATGGTCATGAATAATCCAAATATATACACATAAAAACTAGATATAATGTTTTACGTATCAAATTATCAAATAATAAACTCAGTAACAAAGAAAATCTCTGCTGTTGAGCTATAGGAAATTGGTCAGTCTCACACACTTTGGTGGGAGTGCAAATTGAAGAAAAGCTGACAATGTGTACCTACATTTACAATTGAATAGAAGTGTTTTTGTTCTATGGCATACTTCCAATGGGCTGCTTATTTTCAAGTAGTTTAACCACAAAAAAAAAACAACTCTTGAGGATGTTTAAGACTTCCTCTTGGCAGCTTGATAAAACCTAGTAGGAGTTTTTGCAGTTCTTTTGTCACTTCATTTTCGATGAGGATGTCAAATATTTCCATAGACTATATATATACGCATATATAGAGATACATATATCTATAGACAAAATACATACACATATAACATTTGAATCTCAGATAAAAATCCCATCATAAACATCATATATGCATTTTAAATATTTGGTATACACAGAAAAAATAAAAATAAACACTATTTATAATACCACCACTGAATAATAGCCACAGTTAATTTGGTTTGTAAACTTCTGGTCCCTTATGTAGGCCTATTTATATACAGCTATATTGTTATGAAGCTTTAGTCAATCAAATTATATTGTACAAAAAGCATCCATGACAATGTATATGCTTGGAGAGAATATTTTTAATGGAATACATTATATTCATCTTACAAGCTAGCTATTTACATATAGAATATTTAATATTTATTCCCTACTTTTTAGACATTAAGACTGTTTCTACATTGCAACATAACTATTCTTACCATAAGTCTATTTCTCATTTAATGTTAAGTATGTGGACACCTAAGTCTTCTGCCTTAATCTAACTGGAAGAAATGATTTACTAATTATCCTTTCCTTTATTCAGTTCTGTCATTTGTAAAGTGTGGAAAGTAATAATATGATTTTATTTGTTTTATGCAGTTTAAATGAGAATACATATGAAGATATTATCGTGGTGTTTGATCGGTAATAAGTATTCAATGAAAGTCATTTTATGCTCTGTACTATTATGATCAGTATGTATTTTTATGCTCATCTGTTATTACTTTGAAATGATAAATTATTAGGCATGGTATTGCTAGCACAAAAGAATAATTCATAAGGCTTATGTTACTAAATGGCCATTCTGTGGTAATTTGAGTTTTTTGTTTTCTTTAAAAAAAAAAGATCGTGCTTTTATTTGTCAAACCAGTCTTTGTGAAATCTGACTTCAACTTTTTGTAAGTAAACTTTTTTCTTTCCTTTTTAAATGTTTTTGTCTCTAAGCGTTCCTCTGACAAGACACTTATGGAGAAGTCAAAAAGCAGAAGCTATGAGACAATATAAATGGCAAATTATAGAGAAGTCTAAAATAAGAAGTCAGTTCACATTACAGAAGCAGTAGAAGCAGAAACCCAGAGAAAATGCATCAGCAAAATGATGGAGTATGCTATGGGTTGAAAGGTGGCCACTAAATAATATGTTCAAGTTCTAAGCCCCCACTCCCACAAATGTGATCTTAATTGGAAATAGGGTCTTTGAAGACGTGATTAGTTAAGAGGAGGTCAAAACTAGATTACAGTTGGCCCTAACCCAATATGACTGGTATCCATATAAGAAGAGGAAAATTTGGACACAGAAACATACACACATAGGGAAGAATGCCATATGGGGACACAGAATGAAAGGCTAGAACTACATGCCAAAGAACACCGTGGATGGCTGGCAGAAAACTACAAAATATACTAGGAAAAAAAAGATATGGCTCAGTCAAAGGAACAAACTTACACCTCAATTAAGACACAGTCAAGATATTGTTTCACTTTAATGAAATAATCAATTAAAGATTTTCAAAGAAATATGCTAAATCAATTAAAAAACCAAATCAATGAGTTCAGGGAAGATATAGCAAATGAGATGAAGGATATAAAGAAAACACTGGCTGAACATAAGGTAGAAACTGAAAGTTTGAAAAAACTACTGGCATAATCTATGGAAATGAAAGGCACAATAGAAGAGATGAACAACACAATGGAGACATACAACAGCAGAGTTCAAAAGGCAGAAGAAAACACTCATGAACTGGAGAACAAGACACCTGAAATCCTACACACAAAAGAAAAGATCGGGAAATGAATGGAATAATATGAGCACCTCTTTCCTCTTAGGGAAGATACACCCCCTAGGGAGCTATCTTCTGCATTTGAATAGCTCCTTAGTCTCTCTGACTCTGTTATCTCCACCCCTGTCTGGGTCAAAGCGCTGCAAACTAAAAATGGCTGAAGCTCTCGCCACAGAGCCACTCAGATTGAGAGAGAGAAAAAGGAAAAGATAGGCCCTTTTCAGAGCCAGTTCACATCCCCCAGTTTCACCCATGTGTCAGAGAGAGCACCTGGTCTTCTGGGCTCCCTTTCCCAGGGCACAGGCATTTTCTTGCTCTTTAAGGTCAGCTGTCTCTAAAAGCCTCTATATTTTTCCTTCTTTTTCTTAATAAATTTTTTTTCCATCTGCCCCACCTCCTTTCCACTGGGAGTGACCTCAGGGTACTTTACTTCTTGTTAGGGGTTTGTCTATGTTTGCAGCTTGTATTCAGCAGTCCACATCTGTTAATTAAAACCCCAGTTGGAGCTAGGCTGAGCTATATTCACTTTCTTTGAGACTGCTGCTTTCTCCTACAGTGAGGTCTTGCAGCTCAGCCTGCCATGGGGGGAGGGCTTCTGGTGCCATTCTGCAGTTTTTACTTACAGATTCTATGCTGCAATCCAGGTTGCTGTATGATGTGTAGACAGTCACAGTTAGCCCCCAGCAGTTGTTACAGATTATTGTTGCTGGTTGTTTATTAGTTGCTCCAGGGGACTAACTCAAGACTCCAGAATTTTGAGACAATATACTTCTGTTGTTGTAGGCCATCTAGTTTGTGATACTTTGTTAGGACACCCCCAGGAAACAGACTGCTGTAGTAAGGGAGGGTGGGTGCTTGCTGCTGATATTGTTTCAGAGAGAAGTGGGATACAGCTGCACTGAATCCTGAAGCAGTTTAATTTCTCTGTAAGCTCTAGTTATTTGGTTGTTAACACCATTTTAGGTCTTCTTTATTTTCACTGAAAATATACTACTATTATCTATTATAATATTTTTTGTTTCTTGACATTTGAAAGAAACCTAACTCAGCAGTCAGGCTGATGAGAAACAAACTTGAGCAGCCTTCTATCAACAGAAGCATGGACTACATGATGCAGCCATTGGGAAAACACTATATTCCTTTAAATAGGGGATTGATATATTATACACTGATGTGTTCAGGTAAGTGACTTTGTCTTTTTATTTTTATTTTTTAGATAAATGCGGAGGCTGTAAAAGATAGAAAAAAGTGAAGGATAAAATAGGAGTTAGAAAGAAAGGAATCTCAGAAAAGAATCCATAAGAAAAGAGATTTAAAATTTAGAATGATCCAAAATTTGAGAGTATGTAGCAAGAGAATCAGTCCTTAAGTTTCAGATGTGCATAATGTGATTTAGGGTAATAAAATCAACTATGATTGGGTAGAAAAGGAATAGATTTAAGGGTTTAGTGATGGGTCATGATAAAGGAAGGATATATTCAATTTTGGACATGCTGAGTGTGGGGTTTTGGTGGGGATATATTGGTGTAGATATCTTCTAGAGGTTGGATATTTGATTTTAGAGCACAGTAAAAATGTCTTTTCCATGGTGTACTTTCAGTCTTCTAAGTATGAATAGAAGCTTTGGACCTTTTTCACTATAATATTATCAGTGACAATATAGGTAGCTGACTGTGTCCTGTGCCTTAAACACAAAATCAAATATATCACCAGAAAACATTCCAGAAAAGGGAAAACTACACAGCATCCCTAAGAGAGAACAAGAAATGTTGACCAATACATTGCATATAGCATAATCTAAAATGGATAGTTTTCTAAAACCTAGTTGTCTTCTGAATCTTAAAATACAATAATAAAGTAATGCAGCAAATGCTAAATATTCAGTTTTGCAATATAAAACTTTTTGGTTTTTAAGTTAAAAAATTCTGCTCATATATGAAAACAATGACTATATTTTATGTGTTTTTTGCTGAGTTTTCATTAACAGTTTACAATATCTGCCCCTAATTGGGCCACTTTTTAAAAAGGACTGATTTTAATTATAGCTGTAGCTATTGGATATTTTTTCTTTTACAAAACAGTTGCTCAGTTTTTACATAAGAATAGTCAAAGGGCTATGAAATTAGATAATCCTTATCAAATTCTTTGAATATAATTCAAAAAGTAATTTCCTAAAATAGTTATTTTTATTTCTTTCCTCCTTTACGTCTTTGGTTTTTGTTAAAAGACACCACTTCTATCATAAACTGCTACTCACCCCAGTAAATGATTTTTGTCAATTTAGGCCCTATTATAAGAGGCTGTTGTGAACTAGGTGGATTGTGTGACACTGAGGCTATGAGACACATGCTCTAGAACAGGGTAGACAGACCAAGGAACCTCAAAGACCAAGTGCATTTCTTCAAGAATCTAAAGGCTGAATGGAGTCTCTAAATACCAGGTAAAATCTGGTCAGCACAAATCAACCTTCTTTTATAGAACTAAAGAATGCAATATTTTTAGGCAAAATGTACTGAAACATAACACATGTAATGAACTTAAAACTGTCTTTTATTCACATAGAAACAAATCCAGTGCCTAATGACTAAGTTTTGCTGACTGACAAAGATTACATTTAGTTGTGTGTGTGTGACCAAAACCACTTTGGTTTTCACATCCTATTTACTTGAAAATTATTTTATTTAAATAATTAATGCCCTTGTTGGTCACCAGAAATAACCAACTTCTATCATACTAAATCCAATAAAAATTAAAAAAAACAAGAATAAGAATGTAATAATAACTGTTTTGAATGATAATAAGTATAATACTAAAACTTGACATCAAATAAATTACATTAACCTCATATTCTTGAAAAGAACTGCCATGTAGTAATATATAAAATATAATATAATATAATATAATATAATATAATATAATACAATACAATGATGGCAATATGTTCTCTTAGCCTTTTAGCAAAACTCTAGGTAAACAGGTAATCTCATACATTGCTACTAGGAATTCAAATTGGTGCACACTTTCTAGAGGAAAATTAGGCTAAAACAAACAAAAATACATATACATTTATGTTTGAATCAATAATTTCACTTCTAGGAATCTACCTTGAAAATACACCTACAATAATGCAAAAATAAACATGTACACATTCCGTATAGAAGAGTGATTTAATAATTTATGGTACATCCATATACCATAACACTATACTGCTGTAAAAAAGAACAAGAATGATTTCTATGGACAGATATGGACTCATTTCCATGATATACTGTTAAATCAGAAGATTATTTATTATATGCTTATGCTTCATTTAAGAAAGAAGGAGATATAAGAAAATAGCTGTATCTGTTCATTACTACATAAAGATTACAGGAGGAATAAATTAAGAACAAACAAAAAAACTCTGCTAGTTTACATGCAGTAAATGGGAAAGGAGTAGAGGAGAGGGTGAAATGGTGTCGTAGTAGCAGAGATGAGGAAGTGGGGAAACCCAATATAGAATACAAATACTAACAAAAAAGCTGAATTGTATTATAAACAAAAAAATGTATCACACTGAGAATGGTGGGGAAGTAAAAAATTAACATTTGTAACTTTGTAGAATAGTATCTTCACTCGAAGGCTAAATGCAAAAATATTTGCAGATAAATGCTGCTATGTAATTACCAAATATGTTTTTCACAGATATATGGGTTAACAATGCTAAAACTACATTCAATATATATAATAATTGAACAAATAAAGAATACATTGTTGATAACTAGAGCTTTCACTGTTGGCAAATACACACACACACACACACACAGATATATAAATAAGAAAAGCTGAAAGGCCAAAGTGAACTCTATGGTATTATATTGGAATCAGAGGTATTTATATGAACTCATGATAGGGTGTGTGTGTGTATACGCATGTAGATGATGAAATATAGATGTATACATGGGTGTGGTTAGGACACATACATATATTTCCTGACTCTATCTGCTGAAAGAATCTAGAAGCAATGACACTTCAGGAGCAAGGAACACATCTATTATCCAGATATTGTTTTCTAACTACCTTTTTTCAAAATATAGAAAAAGGACTCCTTGAAGAATTGGTTGATTCTAGGGCTTCGGCAGGGAAAATACAAGAAGATCATGGAACATCCTATGGTGTCAGAAAATACTCAGTCTATGATGCACACAATGTAGGAATTAACCTACAGTTTCTCTCAATGGCTAGTTGAGAGAAATATTTGAGCAAAAAATAAGTAAGAGTAATTGATTGCAGCTCCTGGAAGAAAATAAATATCCGTGGATCCATACTGATACAAATCAATAATTGAACAAATAACAAATGAAGGAGAAGGAACAGCATGCCCTTATTACAAAATTGCAATTTGTAAATATAAAAGGAAGGAGGGTAATAGAAAATCACCACTAGGTAAGCACCACAATAATCATTGCAGACAAGATATACCAATGAATGTTAAAACTAGTGGGCACAATTTTGATGAAAACAGGATTTTCCGGTCTCAAAGTATCTCCTGCTCAGATATGCACCAACTCCAATGAAATATGGTAACTCTCCAGCAGACATCACCTTACTCAAATGATCAAGGATAATATTTCCAGTAATAATATCTATCAACACAATAAAACCAACAATCCAATTCACCAAGGAGAGGACATGTTTCTGTGATACTCCTGGAAAAATGTATAATCTCACTATAATCATAAGACTATATCAGACAAACACAAATGGAAGGCCAATCTATAAAATAACTGATCAGGGTTCTCTAAAAGTATCAAGACGATGAAAGAAAGACAAGGGGAAATTGAGGAATTATTGTAGATTGAAGAAGACTAAGATTAGTAACAGGTATGTGCAATGTGGAGTCCTAGAGAGGATCCTGAAACAAACAAACAAAAAAATAGAGGACATTAGTGAAAATACTGGGGAAATTTCAGTAAGGTCTGTAGTTTAGTTAAGAGTATTTTACCGATGTTAATTTTTTGGTTTTGAATATTGTAGTATGGTAACATTTTTGACATTGGTGAGAATTAGGGATGGCTTAAGCAAAAAATCTCAATGCTACCTTTAAAACTTTACTGCAAGTCTAAGTTAGCTCAAAATAATAAATTGGAAAACAAAGAAAGAATAAAAATTAGGTGTTAAATGAATGTTTTATCTTCATAGTTCCAGCATATTGTATATGCCAGCCTCATATAATTGTTGAATAAAAACCTCTTTGAATAAATAAATGCTTTATATAAACTGTACTAATATTTAAAGTTTCATAAATAAGATAATGTTAATTTTGTTACAGGCAGGGAAATTCATTATGTTCTGCTTATTTATTCATGCCAGAAGCATTCATTAAGCCCCTATTATTTTCCAGGCACTGTAGTACATACTGGAAGTCACTGTTGAACAAAAATAAGATACTATCTCTCATGGATCCTATTTTTAGTGGGGAAGGAAGGCATTAATCAAGTTATCACATAAATAAAATCTACTATAAATGATAAAGTTATGATTCTATGAAAGCATATAATATAAAGATTTGACCTCATCAGATAATTCACTGATTCCTCTGGAGGAATTTCAACAGTTTAATAGACAGGATCAATTTTTAAAAGGTAAAACAAACAAAAGTAGGACTTCGAAGTGCATGTAACTTGAAGAGATTTTTAATTTTTTGTTTTACTGTAGATATAGTTTAAGACATTTTTCTCCTATTGTACATATTTCCATAATCTTTTCTGGTTGATCAGGAAATAAATACCAGTTAAAATAATCATTTCATCATTAGTTCCTGTTTAAGCACATATTGCATGTCAACAGCTTTTCTTTTGCTCTATTGTTTGCCCGCAACTTTTTTGACTAAAGAGAGAAATGCATTGATTGATTTTGAAAAGCAGTTCACCCATGCATTCCTTAGATAAACCCCATTTAATTGTGAGATATTATTCTTTTTATATATCACCTTACTGGATTTTCTAATAAATTATTTAGGATTTTGCAGATATTGTTATGAAATCAGTTTATCCATAATTTCCTTTCATGTAATGTCTTCTTCTGATTTTGGCAATAATAATATGCTGGCCTCATGAAGAGTTGGAAAGTATTTTCTCTGTTTCTAGTCTGTGAAAGATTTTGTTTATGATTGGAGGTATATCTTCTTAAATTCTAGGAGGAATATGTTCTTGTCCTGGGGTTTTCATTCTGAGAAAGTTTTAATAATGAATTTTTATTTCTTTAATAGATACAAAATTATTCAAATTTTCTAGTTTTTTTCTGTTAGCTTTATTAAGTTGCAATTTGTGGAATTTGCCTATTTCATCCAAGTTGTCATATTTATTGGCAGAAAGTTATTGATACTCTCCTCTTCTGACTTTGATATCTGGAGGATCATCTGTAGTTATAGTCGTTCTATTTCCAATTCATTAATTTTCTTATTTTTAGCTCATTTTTACTAAGATTTATAAATGCTACTGATCCTTTCCAAGAACTACTTTTCTGCTGTGATTATCTAATGTACATTTATTTTCTGTTGTATTGATTTCTGCTCTTATCTTTATTATTCTTTCTACCTTGCTTAACTTTGTTTGGCATTTGTTTTCAGCATTTTAAGAAGGAAACTTAGATCAGAGAAACTGCTTTAAAGATGTAGAGTGTTGTAGAATCAAGGCAATAATTTAGATTAAGGCCACAGCCTTGGTGTTTGGAAGCCATGTAGGAAGTGAATGCTTTGTGGACTTTGATCACTTTAAACCTACTTTTATAAATGCTTTGACCCAAAAAGCATTCTGGACCATGGTACTGAGATCAGGGCTCCTGCTTCTGGCTTCTGCATTGAAAGAAAAGAAAAAGACTGACCCCAGGAAATCTGCCCAAAAGGAGCACACACAAGCAGACATTAAGAAGTCTTTCTAAACCTTGTCCTCCAACAGTCGCCTTAGCTGTCTTGGCTCAGACTGTAGCCACTCAACAATTATGCACACATGTTCAGAAAAGCTTTCAGTCTCCCTTTGGATTCTTATAAGTTTTTTAGTTTGTTAGTATTATTTTTTAGTAGTTCCTAGAATCCATGTCTGTTTTTCCATAATTTATTTTCTCCAACATTGATTTTGAATGCCAAAGCTAGTTTTACATCTTTGCCAGGAATGAGAAACAAGGTAGAATTATTTTAAATGAAAGAGATTCCATTTTAATATGTGCCAAGACTAATATCTGTTTTTCAATAGAACTGTCATCTGAAAGAGAATTTTTCCTTTGGAGCACTGTGGTTTGGACAGCTTAATTGGATTTTAAAAAAGCAATTGGAATTCGCAGGACAAGGTTACAGAAATAATTGTGCTCTTGGACCAGGAAACATGTAAGTAAAAATTTAAATGATTGAATTGTGACATGAGATTACCACTGATAAAATAACTCAAAACACATTTTATTTATGAAATTATTACTTGAGATAAATGAATACATTTATGTGTATGTGTGTGTGTATATATATATATAGTACATACATGTACTCATCTTCTGAGAGTAAATATTTTTGTCACTCTAAGATTAGGAAAAAACACAATTTGAAATATTTCTAATGCTCCAAAATATACTGAATAGAAATGGTCTCTAGGCCAGTCTTATAAAGGGTTCTGTAAATAGCTTTTACACTTCCAACATAATGTTAAAGGATAAGATGAGTTGCTGGACTGAAGTTACCCTAACTACATAGAAAGAGGCTCAAACCATCTTCCACACTCAAATCTTACCAAAGTTATAAGTCTAAAGAAAAGAATGTATGATTGCTTTTCTTGGCTGCTATAAAGTCTTTGACATATTTTCTTAGAAGAACCCCCACCTTTCTTCCATAAAAGATGTTGCAAACTGTAAGAGTTGTAACATCAATTCACTTCTCATTAAAAAAAAAAAAAAAAAGAAAGAAAAGACTTCAAGAGATATCCCAGTTTTTAGATGAAAAGAGGAGCCTGAGAGTAGAGAAAGATAGAGTGGATATAGCTCAAATGAGGAACTGAGTAGAATGCCAAGCCACTGGCTTATAGTCTGGGAAACCCAATCCTAGAGCAGACTGATGGGTGAGAACTAGTTGTCCTAACTGCCTCCCCCAGGAAGTCTGGGGGCCCTTAGTGGAAGAAGCAGAAGGCAGAAATGCAGTGTCTTTCCTTTTCCTTAACTCAGGGGAAAACTGGATTCAGACACATAAAATGATGACCTTTACCATTACCATCCCAAAGTTTAAAGCAGTTAATTCTTTTGGGCAGAAACAAACACCAAGTAATTCTGAATACAGTTTTTTGAGTTCCATTAACTGTAATTGAAGATTAGATGCCTTAAATACCCTTCCCATTAAGGAAAATTAGAAATTGAATATCTGGATTAAAAAGTTCATGGGGCAAGGTGATGGCATCAACATGGTGAAGTAAACAGCCACTGAAAACTCCTCTCCAGACGAAAGGACTATTTTGAGTTGTTTGAAACTCTGGAGGAGGATATAGACTGCAGAAGGACCCTGCAGATGCCAAATTGAAGAAAGAAAAGGAGTATCAGTTGTCATTTTTTTCTTTCTTTTTCTTTTTTTTTTACCTCTTTCTGTTTTCTTGTGGAATAAATGGAAATGTCCTCACATAGATAGTAGCAGTGAATGCATAACTATGTGATTATACAGGGATTATACAGGAAACTATTGATTGTTTACTTAGGAAGGAATGTATGGTGTGTGAATAAAATTGTCTAAAACATAAATAGAAGGATACAAGTGCTGGAGAAAATGTGGAGAAAGGGAAGTACCTAATCACCATTCGTGGGGAAGTAGAACCATGTAGCCCATCTGTAGGGCAGTGTGGTGGTTTGACAGGAAGCTAAGCATGGGGTTGCCTTATGGTCCTGCAACCCTGTTATTGGGTATATTCTTGGAAGGAATGAAAAGAGGGACATGAATGGACACTGGCACAGTGAGGTTTATGGTGGCAGTATTCATGACTCACAGTGGATAGAAGTGTCCTAAGGGTACACCAACTGATGAACAGAATGGTGAACTATGGTATATACATACAATGGAATATTGAGCTGCTACAAGAAGGAATGAAGTTGTGAGGTGAATGGACATTGAGGACCATATGTTGAGTGAAATAAACCAGAAATGAAAAGACAAACATTATAATGCCTCACTAATATGGACTAACTATAACGTGCAAACTCAGAATTGAGTCTGAGAGCATAGGTTATCAGGGGAAGGCTTATTGTAAAGATATCTAGATTGTAAGTCCCTACAGCAGTTACATTTACTCCTGAGTTGTAAGGCTATTTCTAAATTCTAAAATGCTGAGCTTTTTGTGTATAACCTGGTTGTTCCCTGGAACTTTGGGTATGTGTATGACATTTGAGACTCAGGGCCAGGGTCCAGCAGCTATGAATGTCAGCATTGCCCCATACAGCAAATGTTAAAGAGTCTGAAAAAGAGATCAGACATCAGTTAGAGATATAAACAAAAGGGACTTTGTTAGGACTAAGGTAAATCACACCAAAGGGTAAAGGATGATATTGATGATGATTTAAAACTTTAACTTCTGTTTGGAACTAAAGAAAGAGATGTTTATTAGTTGCAGAATCTATACTTTTTTTTGTAGTACACTATATAATTTAACTTTTAAGGTCAATTTATTCAAACACTATAATTACATGGAATTTTGAATAGGAGGTCAAATCTGGTTGGTATGTACAGGTTAGTGTGAAGCCCTGATACATCCCTGAGTAATTTGGCAGAGAATAAAAAATGTATTTGCAAAGCCCCCTTGAGGGACTGGGAAATTACTAATATTCTCACAAGCATTGGGGACTATGAATTTTGAAGGCCGGGACTTCAGTCTTGGGGCTTGCCCTTATGAAGTAATTTACTGCAAGGAGAGGCTAAGCCTACTAAAATTGTGCCTAGGAATTTTGCCTAGAGAACCTCTTTTATTGCTCAGATGTGGCCTCTCTCTCTAAACCAACTCGGCAGGTAAACTCATTGCCCTCCCTGCTACATAGGACATGACTCCCAGGGGTGTAAATCTCCCCAGCAACATGGGACATGACTCTTTGGGGTGATCTTGGCCCTGGTATCATGGGAGTGAGAAAGCCTTCTTGAACCAAAAGGGGAAGAGAAATGAAACAAAATAAAGTTTCAGTGGCTGAGAGATTTCAAATACAGTTGAGATTTAATTCTGGAGGTTATTCTTAAGCATTAAATAGATATTCCTTTTTAGTTTTTAGTGCATTGGAATACCTAAAAGGAAATACCCAAAACTGTTGAACTTCAACCCAGAAGCCTTGATTCTTAAAGATGGTTATATAACTATATAGCTTAAACTATGTGACAGTGTGTTTGTGAAAACCTTGTGGCTCTCACTCCCTGTATCCAGAGTATGGACAGATGAGTAGAAAAATGAGGATAAAAAGTAAATGAATAATAGGGAAGGATGTTCTTTTTACTTTAATTTTTGTTCTTTTTTGTGTAGTAATGAAAATGTTCAAAAATTGATTTTGATGATGAATGCACAACTATATAATGGCACTGTGAACCAATGTTTGTACACTATTGATGATTGTATGGCTTGTGAATATATCTCATTAAAATTTAATTTAAAAAATGTTCATGGGGTAGCATTAACAGCAGATTGGACACAAAATTGAGAGCATATCTGCAGAACTGAATACTGGTGACTAGAAATTGTCCAAATACAAAGACTGGGGAAAATGACAAAAATTTAGCAGAGTCTCAGTAATGACACATTGCATACAGGAGAGGAACAACAAGAATGAAAGCTAGAAGACAATGGAATGACAGCTGGCAGGGCAGAAACAAAACAAGGCAAACAAACAAACAAGGTATACCTTGAGTTCTATATCCAGCAAAAACAGCTTTTAACAAGAAAAGAGGACATTTACTCCTGGTCCCTGATATAAATTGTCAGGGGTCGAATTTATCCTCCCTGGTTAAACAATTGAAAACCAGACAATATGTACAAAACAATATTTTCTAGAATTTACATAACATAGGCAGAACTGCGATCCCTGAGAGGGAAGGAATAACCTAAGTGAGCCCTCTGATTGCACCAACTTACTACTAGAAGGCAGTTTCTAGGACACAGTTCAGGCAAAGAGAAACCTAACAGAATCTGGTGTCTTAGCTAAGCTGAGGAGAAAGAGGCAGGAGTTTGGTGAGGACAAGAAGAGACAAGAAGGAGGGAGGCTATTGCACAGAGATAGTGCTGTCATGATTGCAAAGGGCTCTCTGTGATTCTTTGGCTGAGTTTAACATGGATATGAGTGAGAGGACACTACCTAAGATCCAGAAAAGAATTACTGGTAAATAGTACTAGCAATAGATAATTATTGTATTTTACAAACATATCAGTCTATAGTGTATTGAGATTTAAAAAAAATCAATATGAAAAAATTAGCACTTCACAACTGATTATTTAAGAGATGTACTGATGTGGCAATCTAGTCTTTTTCACCAAGAAAAAGCATCATGCATGTATTTGTATGCCTACCATGTGTCAGGCATTATTCATTTACTCATCACATTTTCCTGCCAAAGTAGGCGAGGAAGAGGCTGGAATACAGAGTAGAAACATATTTATTATACTGGGGCATTTCCTTTGTTCTGCCTCTTTGGAACCAAGCCATTAGCTCATATACTAAACAGAATAGCATTTATAAAACTATATATGAAAGCATTATAATACAAATTAAAACATTGGGGAAAATCTTGAATATTTTCTACCCTAATATTTAAATTGAGCATCTTTAGTTTGCTTTGAATTAAATCATTTTTTCTTTAATATCTTTCTGATAATCCAAACTTTCCTTGTTACTTGAAGGAAGTGCTTGAAGAATATCCTCTCGATGAGTTCTTAATGTTGATTATTGCTTTAAGGTTTTGTATCCACGGCGTAAACCCTGACACCTGTCAACAATTGCACAGCCATGATCTTTGGGACATAGCAATTATCCAATCCCTGATTGTTTTCCTCAGACTTTGCAGGCATAAATTTCCTTGAAGTAAACAGGCAGAATGAAATGCTTTCCCTGACTAATGTGTTCTTCTACAATTTCAAATTTCATTTATTCTTCTAATCTAATACATCTCAATAAGACCCCATTGCCAAGTATGCAATTTAAAATAAAACAGCAACATAAATACAAATTCACACAAAGAGGCCACTGCGCAACTCCTGAGAATTTAGTGCAGTGTTTTCACTTTATAGAATTGTTATGCACGATATTGGGTAATACTAAGAAACAAAAGGTGTTAATATTCTAAATTATTCTAAATACTCAGTACAGAGGAAAATCATTTTTAAATAACTGGAGTGCACTCACAATGCACATTTTAACATATTGTAACATTTCTCAAATACCAAGTGAAAAACAACGTTTTTTGACAAAGCTTGATTGCCCAGTCAAGGGATATAATATGTAAGTGGGTTCTATATGCTAATTTTATATGCAGACTCTTTTTCTGTAATGATAAATGGTTATACTATATGCTTTTGGAGTTTTCTTACTGAAGTGATTGCTTATTTGAAGTTGCAATAGGTTAGATTTGTTTTCAAGAATACTTTCTGACAGGAGATAAAAATATTGGTCTTTGTTGTGTTTTTCTTGCTGGAATGCAATTTTTCTCTTGTTGCATTTATTTTTAAAGAACTTATTAAGCTGAACTATGATGTTCCTTTAAAAATGGAATAAATAGGATGATAAAAGATGCAGATTTTTCTAAGTACATCTATGCTTTTAATAGCTAGTTAAAATAATGTCAGCCCATTAGCAAAGCTGGAGTGCATTTTCACCATCCTATAAAAGCAAGTTTTTAAAAAAGTATAGAACCACTTAATAGGTTACATTGGAAAAGTGGGAAGAAAATTTTTATTTGTGGAACATGGATTTGGTTACCAGGAGTTGGTCCATGATTACCTAAGCTTGCCTTACTCATATTCATACATACACATATCTATAAAGAAGCACACATAGATGCATCCACTCACAAATGAATTCCCTCCATCATATAGGTGCATATAAAAAGGCACTTCTACTTTGTTTCAAAAGTTGCGTATCCATTAAAAGCATAATTTTTTAAAGGTTCAATTTATATAAATAAAAATGAAATCCTTTAGGAATTGAATATAACCATATTCCAGAGGATTGAGATCTCACAAAGAGCCAGCAAAGTACAGCTTTAAAGGTGAGAGCTTATCTTTGGAAGCATCGTGTTTTGCCAGTAAATTTATGCCTTGGCTCCTCTGAGATCAAGGAAACTTGCACATATCCGGTGTTTTGCAATCCAAGACAAAGTCATCCTGTGCCGTTGAGAAAGAGCCTTGAGATCTGCACCTGAAGGTTTGTAGCCCTCTCGATGATTGCCTGTCTGCCTTTCTCCTTCTATGCCGTATCTTTAACTTTAATAAAGCTTTACAAGATGGTGTCTTTGAAGTCTTGGGAGTCCTCCCTGTAGAGTTGTGAGCCCTTTCAATTAGCTCACCATATATTATTGCTGCAGAAACTTTAATGCAGCATATGATTGGACAGATTTGTGGGACTTCATTAAGCTTACAGAACAGGTTGTATGGAACAGAGCAGGTTGTATCTGCTAACAGCTGTATTATGCTTACTTAAATCTTTATTCCAAACCCAAAGCACTGTCTTATGTTAAAATAGTTTGCCTAATCTTTATATGTCGTTGTCTTAGAGGTATCTCACATTTGATACATTCCAAACTGAGCTTAGCAAACTTTCTTTTAATTATACACCCACATAATTCCCAGTTTCTAGGATATTCCCTGAAAGCGGGATCTAGAAGGGCTGAAATATTTGCCTGATTACACCCAGAGATTGACCACTTTTCAATCCTTCATTCTCTCTTTTGGTCCAGGCCCCACCTCCTTTTAGGTCCTCAAGCCCAGAAGAGTTGATTGTTGATCTCTTTGTTCAGCTTGATTTCTTCCTAGTGAGTCCAGGCCACAGCAACAGAAAGGAATTTTTTTTTTTTTTTTTTTTTTTTTTTAATGTGAAGACAGCTGTAGCTTCTCCTATATGTCTCATGAACACTAGGATAGTGATTACTATCCCTCCCAGACAAATGAGCATGAGAATTCACAACAAAGTCCTTCCATGCCTCTGAGAGCATTCATCCTTTCTAGTATAAATCTTAGATCAGAAAAAGAAACAGGCTTAATTTCTAGCATGGCATCTCTTCTATTTAGGGAAATGAGGGCTCTAAGGCCAGACAGACTTGGCGACACTGCTTTAGCTGGCAGTGAGATCTTGAAAAATGTGCATCACCTTTAAAAGCCTGTTTCTCATTTGTAAAACTGAATTAAAGATAGAAATACTCAAGGTCATTGTGATGATTAAATGATTTAATAAGTGTATTTTGATAAGCACAAAAAGATCTCATAATAAATTATGTATTATTTTATTATAATTATTACCCAAAGGGTATTCATTCCTACTTCATTGGACTACTTCAAGTTTTCTAAGCCTGTCTGAGTCCCTAACACTGTACTCCAAATCACATGATCCCGTATCCACATTCCAGTTAATTTCAATCCCATCTCACTAAGATCAACTTGAACTTGCTGCTGTCTTCAATTATCAGAACACAACAACCTCTTCCTTCGTACATAAAAGTACTTGTTTGCGGTCGCAGTTGATTCGTCGGGGGGGGGGGGGTGGCGGCCGGTTGCTAAATCCTAGGCTCTCAGGATTGCTTGGAGGGTACCGGCGGCGGGGGCTCTTTCCCGGAGGCGAGGGCGAGGCGGGGGACTTGGCCAGGTCCCCGGCGGGGTGGCGTGCAAAGTATGGAGGGCGGCGAGAAAGGAACAGGCGGGACACGTTTCTTTTTAGGGTGAAGAAACCAAGAGAGAGTTTATTAGGGGAGAGTACAAGCTTATATCGGGCGTTTAGAGGGCGGGGTAGCTGTAGAGGTTAAAGGCTTGGATTGGTTCTGAGAGGGCGCGGAGGTTGATTGAAAAGGGGCGAGAGTTGCTCCGGTAACGGTGTCTGGCAACAATGTATGTGCACTGGTGGTGATGGGAGTTGCACTGGCAACGGGGAGTGTCCGGGCAAGATAAGGGGGTGGGGAAAAGGCGGTTCCCTCCAGCAAGCCTCCCCTAACAGTGTTATTTTGGGTGAGGAAATGGGGCCTGCCTCCGGCCTCACTTTCCCAGGCCCGGGGGGCTGCGGAGGGCGCTGTCGCCCGTGCCCACCACCCTCCCCAGGGGCTGATCAGGTCCCCCAGCCCAGGCCCGCCAAGTTGAAGCACGTAATCAGTGTCCCGCATTTCCCCCTTCTTTTCTAATTAAAGGAAGAAGCTTACCGGAGAGGCCCACTAAGGGATGAGGGAAGGGGGAGGCCGGGGAGGGGAAAAAGGGGTTGACGGTGGCTCAGCGAGGCTGGAGCTCGGCGTTGGTGTGGCGCCCGGGCGCTCGACAGGGGCCTTGCTGCTTGCGGGATGGACGAGGGTGGGGGGTTTAAAGTTGGAGGTTCAGAGAAGCTGGAGCTCGAGGTTGGTGCGATGTTCAGGCGATCGAGAAGGGCCTCGCAGTCGGCGGGTTGACCGGTGGCGGTGAGGTCGCGGATGGTTGGTTGTCATCTCGGAGTAGGGAGCGTTAGAGGTGGCGAGTCGCTGGTACTGGACTTGCACGAACGAGGAGAAAATAGCATCCGTTTGTTTCCTTACAAGCTGGACAATTCTGCGGATAATGCAGGGTCCTAAGGTGAGAGCTAGAATAATCATTAGTAGGGGGCCGAGGAGAGGGAGGAGGTAAGGGAGGAGGGGGGTAAAGATGTGGGACCAATAGCTGGTGGCTTCACGGTCTCTTTTGCGTTGTTCCAGTCCCTCTCGGACCTTCTTTAGGCTGTCTTCGGCGAGACCTGTGGAATTGGCATGTACACAGCACTCTTCTCCTAGGGTGGCGCAAAGGCCTCCTTCTTTGAGGAGGAGAAGGTCGAGACCTCGGCGGTTTTGGAGCACGACCTCAGAGAGGGAATTGACAGAATTTTTAAGATGGGAAATAGCGTCTTGTAGGTGACGAATGTCCTCGTCAACAGCTGCCCGGAGGTGAGTTAGGGCAGAGCCTTGACTGGCTAATGCAGCGATTCCAGTGCCAGCGCCTGCAAGACCTAGGAGGGAGGCAATTGTGAGGACGGTGATGGGCTCTCACTTTTGCAGTGGGGCAGAAGCTGCAGTTGTTTCCAGGCGGAGGAAGAAGTCTTCCTCGCTGTGGTATAGGACCCTAGGGATGAGGACAATTAGGAGGCAAGTTTCATTAGTTGTATTGAGGGTTTGCACGTTAAGGCAGGGGGTAAGCCCTGTAGAGGAGCAGAGCCATTGGGAGGAGTTATGAGGAATGAGAAATTTTGCAGAGCTGCTGGGAGATGAGTAGTCGGCACAAGCTGTGAGGTTGGGAGAGTTACTTGAGCGAGGGCGGATGCACTTTCCTGTAAAGGAGACTGAATGAAAGGTTAGGGGGACGGCAGAGGTATTCCAATTGCATTCCGAGGGGCTGTCCTCTGTGTTTTCTGAAAAGGAGAGGTTGGAGGCAACTGGCTCATACAGGGGGGAGGAAGTGGAGAGGCAAAGCCAACAAGAGGAGGTAAGATTGGGGTTGGAGAAATTTACCGAGGTGAAGGCTGCTTGGATAAGGCCGAGGAGGGGAGAGGAGTAATGAGAGGGGGGCAGAAAAGGTTGGGGTGGTGGGGTTGGCGATGCGCTGTTTGTAGCTGAGGTGCGGTTTCCAGATGCGCTGCTTGTAGTTGAGGTGCGGCTGGAGGGCTTTCGAGCGCAGGTTTCTTCGACTCTGGAGACAAAGGTGGCGAAAGGCTTACTCGGCTCCTGGAAGAGCTTGGTGAATTTATTAGGCCGACAGGCAGAGCAGTTGGCAAACGCTCGTAAGGCGATTCCCCAAAGGATAGGCCAAAAGGTGGCAGGTGTATTAATATAGGCAGATGCATTTATAAACACTCCCGTGCCTAAATAGGCTTCAGGGTGATGATAGACTCCAGTGGCTGCGTCTTGCTCACTTTGCTTAGCTGCTTCTGCCTGGAAGTGGGCACGCCAATCAACGAACTGGCCGGGGTTAAGGATGGTACGGGCAAGCGAGGCCCAGTCTTGGGGGAGGCAAAAGTCCATGGCGAGATCCTGCAGTATTTGGGAAGCGTATGGGCTACTTAACCCGTCTTCCTTGACGGCCCTGCGAAGCTGCTTGATAGTATCAGAGTCAATGGGATACCAGTCATACGGTTTCTGTGGTGTGGGGGTAAGGTTAAGAGGAAAGCAGCGAAAAGCACGAGAGAAAGGAGGACGCGCTTGCAGAGGGCTTGGCGCGGGAGTGGGGGTAGGGGGAGCGTTGCCCCAAGGGTTGCCTTGAGGTGTAGAAGGCAGCCAGGGGTTGTTAGTCGGCAGGGTGGGAGGAGCGGCGGCAGCTGCCGGTAGCGGCTCCGAGGGGGAGCTCGCCGGAGGGGGAGGCGGAAGTGGGAGGCCCCAAGCGTCGCAAGACGGCGGCGCGGTGGGAGTGGCTAAGGCATAAGATGGTGGACTAGCTCCGCCCTGTGAAAGGGCGGGGTAAAGCGCTTGCGGTTTCCGGCCCAGCTTAGGGCTGACGTCATCGCCGGAGCACTTCCTCCCCTCGATGGAAGAAGAAGGAGGAGGAGGAAGTTCGCCATCTTGGCGAGGCTCAGTATTATTTTGTTTTTTGGGAGTCACTTCGAGCGCGTTGTTAATCTGCTCGACTAAGGACTCTGTGTCCGAATCGTGGTTTACATTAGTATCGCTGTCTGAATCTGTTGACTGGGTTGATAGGGCCTCCTTGGATTTAATGGGGCCTCGATCAGGGGGGAGGGAGCCTTGAAGGCAGGAGCGGACGGTTATTAAGGTGGGGAGCAAGCCGGGAGGGAAGCGCTTGCTCTCATGTTCCATGGCGTTGGTGACCCGATCAATAAGGCGATCATAAGTAACAGGGTCCCAAAGATGGCAAGTGGTGAGCCATGGGTTAAAGGGCAGCAGGAGGTCCCAGTATACTTGCAGCTGCCGGACAGACACCTTACAGCGATGTGTGTCTAGGAGACCAGCCAGAGCACGAACTTGGGGTGCTTGGCGTGCAGATAGACGATTACCCATAGCGGAGTGAGAAAAGAAAAAGGGGGGTTGATTATTGAGTAAAGAAAATGAGGTAAACCGTGGTCGCGAGGCCGAAGGAGACGGCGAGAATAGAAGGCAGGAGCCTCTAGTAGCGAGAGCAGTTTGGGGGGGGCGGTCGCAAAGAGGCACACCGCGCGAAACAAAGAAACAAAGACACAAAGGACCACAGCAAAGTAATGGAGGGGAAGAGGGAAAGCTACTGGAGGAAGAGTGTTAGGAGGAATGGGGGGACATAGGAAGAGAAGACGAAAGGTAGTCGGGGGTAAGAGTTAGGTTAACGCGGGAAAGGAAGAGCGGCCCGGGCGCGGAGCGGCGTGGGAGAGGCGGCTCCGGACGTGGAGCGGCGAGGGAGAGGCGGCTCCGCGAGGCGGCGAGGGAGAGGCGGCCCTTACTTTGCAGGCGAGGAGAAGGGGAGCTGGAGAGGTGTCCGGGCGAGCGGGTGGTTTTACTGGACCGCTGCGTGGAGAGGACTTTTAATTCCAGGGGGCCCCACGTTGGGCGCCAGTTGCGGTCGCAGTTGATTCGTCGGGGGGGGGGGGTGGCGGCCGGTTGCTAAATCCTAGGCTCTCAGGATTGCTTGGAGGGTACCGGAGGCGAGGGCGAGGCGGGGGACTTGGCCAGGTCCCCAGCGGGGTGGCGTGCAAAGTATGGAGGGCGGCGAGAAAGGAACAGGCGGGACATGTTTCTTTTTAGGGTGAAGAAACCAAGAGAGAGTTTATTAGGGGAGAGTACAAGCTTATATCGGGCGTTTAGAGGGCGGGGTAGCTGTAGAGGTTAAAGGCTTGGATTGGTTCTGAGAGGGCGCGGAGGTTGATTGAAAAGGGGCGAGAGTTGCTCTGGTAACGGTGTCTGGCAACAATGTATGCGCACTGGTGGTAATGGGAGTTGCACTGGCAACGGGGAGTGTCCGGGCAAGATAAGGGGGTGGGGAAAAGGCGGTTCCCTCCGGCAAGCCTCCCCTAACAGTGTTATTTTGGGTGAGGAAATGGGGCCTGCCTCCGGCCTCACTTTCCCAGGCCCGGGGGGCTGCGGAGGGCGCTGTCGCCCGTGCCCACCACCCTCCCCAGGGGCTGATCAGGTCCCCCAGCCCAGGCCCGCCAAGTTGAAGCACGTAATCAGTGTCCCGCACTTGTTGGTATACTACCTTTTGGCATCATACTGTTATTCAACTTTACAAATGTATGTATCCTATATATTCCTAATTAAGTTGTAAACTCTTCTAGGACAGGAAACTAACATGTATTTATTTACTCTCATTGCTCTGACTTAATTGTTCAGAGATAGCTGTTCAAAAACATTTTATTTAGTTGATTATTAAATACCAACTAGTATTGGTTATTAGAGGGATATGAACTTAGCAACTTTTGAGGTACCATAGAAAATACTTTGTATAGTTAATTTACAAAGAGCAAGATCAACAATATTAGAATCTCAAGGACAAAAGTACCAAGAAACATAATGCTGAACCAAAGAACCAGGCACAAAGTACTGCTTACAATATTATATTTATATGAAATTCTAGAAAAGGCAAATCCAAACTGTAGGGACAAGAAAATAGACCAGTGGTTGCATAAGGCTGGGGAAGATGGGAATGACTTCAAAGCGGGATCAGGGATCTTTTGGGGATGATGGAAATATTCTATAACTTGATGGCAGTGGTAGTTACAAAATTCTGTATGTTTGTCACCAACACATCAAACTGAATACTTAAAATGGGTGTCTTTTTTAATTTAAATTACATCTAATTAAAGTAAGCTAATAACAGGTAAAGTAACTGCTGCCGTTGCTGCTCTGTGGATTTACCGTCTCCACACTGAATAAGATTTCCTTTGTTGTTCAATCCCCATTAGGAATTGCTAAGTGTTTCATTTAATTTGTATTTTGTTTTAATATTCAAAGGTTGATAAATTTATGTATAGTCTTTATAGTTTTATTTCTTCTTTTATGAATTTTGTTGGTGTTATTAATATTATCAGCCTTAAAAGAAAAAATATTGATTGGAAATTATTATCCTTTAACACTAAATATTTCATCTGACTGCCTTCTTGCCTCCGTGTTTCTGATGAAAAATTGACACTTGATTGGCTCCCTTGTACATAGCATGTTGCTTCTCTCTTGCAGTTTGAAGATTCTTCTTTGTCTTTGTCTTTGGCATTCACCAGTTTGATGATAATGTATTTGGGCATTGGTATCTTTGAGTTTACCCTGTTTGGGTTTTGTTGGGTTTCTTGGATGTGTATATGCATATCTTTCATTGAACCTGGGAAGTTTTCTGCTATTATTTCCTCAAATATTCCTTCTGCCCCTTTCTATCTCTCTTCTTCTTGGATGTCTGTAATGCATATATTGGCACATTGGTGGTTATCCACAAGTCCTTTGCACTCTTTTCACTTTTCTTCATTCTATTTACTTTCCGTTCCTCAGCCACAATAATTTTATTTGTCGTTTTCTTCAAGTTTACTGATTCTGCCAGCTCTAAACTGCTGTTGAACTACTCTAGCAATTTTTTTCTTAATTTCAGTTTTTGTGGTCATCTCAGTATTTCTACTTGATTCTTTATATAATTTCTGTTTTTCTTGAGATTCTCATTTTGTTCATTTATCATTTTCCTTTAGTTCTTTAAGTTCTTTCTTCATGCTTTCCTTTAGCTCTTTGAGCATATTGAAGATCATTTTCTAAAAAGGCTTTGTTTGGTAAGTTCAGAGTCCAGTATTGCTCATTGATGATTTCTGGTGTTTAGTCATATTCTTTTGGATGGGCCAAAATTTCCCTTTTCTCTGTTTGTCTTATAATCTTTTGTTGAATGCTTTATATTTTAATTTAATATGTTAACTCTATAATTTGGTCCCTCAGCAATCTAAGTTTGTATCTAGCTAGTGATATGGCAGAGGTTACCTTGAGTGCCAAGAGCTAAAAAAAGTAACAATAAATGTAATAAATAAATAAATAAATAAATAAATAAATATAAAACCTTTTCACAGTCTTTGCAAATTGGCTCAGTGTTGGCTGGTATTCTTCTTTAGAGTTTAGCCCTGTTACCAAGAAGATTAGGCTGACACAAATGCACAGGGTCCTCTCAAACTTTTCTGGTCATATGACTTATCCTGGGCATGTGCTTGTGGCTTTAGGGATTCACCCATTTAGAGGGATGAGAATTCTCCCTCTATTCCCTTTGAAGTAGTTATCCAACTTCTCACATTGCTTTGTTGTATGTCTTGAAGTTGGTACTCCTTTGCCCTAGGCCACTTCAATTTGATTGTTTCTTATACTGATTTGGTTGTCTGCAGACAGCTTTTGGTTACAGGGAAAATTCAGGAATGGTGAGCCAGAGATGTGTGCCCTAGTTTAGTCTTTCTGCTGCCACCAGACAGCTTGATACAGGCATATATGCACACCTTTGTGTGCACAGGAGCTACTCTACTCCACACTGAGAGCACAGGTGGTTCCCTACCAAGCTGGGGAGGGTGTGAGGCAGAGGCCAACAAGGCTTTCCTTAATTTTAAGTTGCCTTTTCCTTGATTTGGTGCTTGTTCAGTTACTGCAAATATTTAACTATTTTCCAGAGCTCTGAGGAAGATGACTTTGAGAGTTTTTGCTAATTGTTCAAAGATTCTGTGGGAAGACAGAACTTTGGAGCATCTTACACCACTATCTTGGTTGACTGGAAGACCTCTAATATACTGTGTAGCTTTATATCACTGAGGCTTTATAATAAGTCTACAAATCAGATGATCTTTATTCAATGCACAATTATAATTTTAAAAAGAGCTATCATATTATTATTAGATTTTTCTCTTTGGAACTAAGATGATTCAAATTTTGTTCAGAGAAAAAAGCTTTTAAGAAATACTTATAAGTAATCATAATACTCTGAAAGCATTGTAAAATATAAAATTATCAAGATACTAATAGAGGAAATCATAAGTAAACATATATGGATAGCAAATATCTATGTAGCTTTATTTGCAACCAACATTTAACCATTTTGAGGGATGTATACAGACATAATTTTTGGATTATTTTTGTATTATTTTAGTCTACTTTCCCTTTGTCTCAAACTCTTTGTTTCTTAAAACAACTTACTACAGGCATTTTTGTCAGCTTCTTCAAATCCTTGATTGAAAATTTTGCAAGAAGGGTGAAATCAATAAATATCAATGCTAAGTGGTCATTAAGAAATTTGCTAATCTTGGCCATACTGTTTTCTTTGTGTAAGACTATTTTGATCCTGCATTAATTTTCTACATTCATAACTTAGCATTATATGATACTAGAAAATAGCTTATATTCCAAGCTTAAAATCATACAGATCTTGATTTATAATTAAAAACTATAATTTAAACAAATAATGACAATTTTCTAATCTCTTTACAATAGGAATAGGTATTATCTAACATGTTTTTATACAAAGGTAATTAATAGATATCTACTGAATATGGCAAATGACAATAAATATAACAGAAATTAAAGTTATTCATTTATATTCCATGGGATCTTATTTTTTCATTATCACACAACAATAGGAAAAGACTTCCATTTAACCCAGCCCTCTTCCAGTTTTTTCCAGGTTACTTTCTTCATATATCATATACTCTTTGACTTTCTCATCAAACTTTATCTACTCTCCTCCCCCGTGTTTCTCCCCAAATTCTTTTTTCACTTGTCTTTCTTATTATGTAATCTACTTAATAATTTTAATTAATGAAAACTAATACTCACATAAAGGAAGAGACACAATCACGGTTAGACCAGGAAAATATCTTAGATGCATCTTTATCTGAATTAAGTCCTATTTTATAGCAAAGTAACTGAGTTTACATAATATAAGTTAGCTTACTGTTAAAATACCACCATTCATCTTCTGACAGACCTCTCTGCCCCTTTAAAAATTGAAATAAATACAATAATACTTCTTTAATTTTTTCTTCTGCTCAAAATATATATAGGATACAAAAATAATCATCATTTTGGTTGGAATAAAATGCCAAGTTGAAATTATATATTTTAAATCAATGGACCAAAGAAACCTGAGACATATGCATTGTCTGACATGTAAACTCTTTGTGAGTACTCTGATCTTGTGTTCCTGCTGAGTTCCAGGCCCATGTTGGCAATTGATAAAAGTTTGATTGAAGCACCAGACTATTTTGCATTTCATTCATTTCTAGAACTTCATGTTCTTTTATTTCAGCTGTAGGCACTTATTTCCATCCTCTGCATAAATACGAAGCTTCAAAACTGCAAGAATTGGCAGTAGGTAGTTCATGCATGGTATTATCAAAACTGTTTAATGGAAATGCAAATATAAATAGAATTACAGACACATGAAAAATCCATACAAGCCATATTACAATGAATTGAAATTGAAGTATCAGGAACATTCACAGCTTTCCCTATGAAAGGAGGATTTATAAATACACGAAATTTTTCATTCACTATCCAGGTTAATATTTAAAATTTACAGATTACCATTAGAGATTAGGTGCGAGACCACATGGTATTATGGTCCTTTTCTATTGAAGCCATTGTGTTTTAAAGGAATACATCAATTCTGCTGTATGCTGAACTTCTAATAATTCTCACCCTTAAGGAAAATTCCAGAACTGAAAACAGTAGCTAACACAGGTGATGCCCAAATCATTTGTTTCCAGTTTACATTTTGGTGACTTCAAAATGAGAAACTTCACCAATTTATTCATTATAGGAGAGTTACATATTTTTCTGGTGAGTTTGTACTAGAACATGGAGCTATGTTAGTAGATAATAGTTATTCATGAACCTGACTTTTCAGATCTTGTATTCTCTCTAACTCAACATAAAAATCTCCTCTACATCATGGCTGATAGACAGTCATTCTATTTCAGCTTAAACATTTTTAGTGATGAATAAATTGCCACTGATTTCTAGTCAAAAATAAATAAGATAATACAGAGACAATTTGATGCATTTAAAAAAAGTTTGTTGAACTAACCTAAACAATCTAGAAACCTGAATTGTCCTAAATTAGAGCATTTTTATAACTTTTAACCTTTGCAATAACTAGAGGCAATGCATTTTCTCTTTCTTTTAGTAGGCAAAAAGCTCAGTCACATCCAGAATAACCTAAAAATTGGAAATGTGGCAATTATATTTAATTGATAGGTTCAGGGTAGAGCAATTTAAAATTACAAGACCTTCCTTTTCTCCCCCCTAGCACTTTAATTTGGAAGTGAATCAAGTACTTCTCTACTCTGGAAATCTAAATTATATTAAGCCAATTTGCAAATGAAACATTTTAAGATTCTTAGATGAGGAAAAGTCCATTAAAATAAATAAAAATGGATGTAGAATAATATTAGAGGATAAGTATTCTGGACAGGGAGAAAGGGATGATCATATTTCTTTACCATATGATACAGAAGGAGAAAATGTGTATAACATCTAGTCCATACTGGTAAAACCACATTCTGAGAATTATGTCCATAGGTGTCATAAGAGAATCTTTGATAACCTTAAAGCACATTAAAATGGAAAATGGGTTGGACCATTAAAGAGATTCAAAAGGCTTTACATGTAAAATAGCTGATATTGGAGCTACTTAGAAAAGGGAAGACTAAGAAAGAAATTACAACTGTTTTAAAAGTTCCTAAATAGCTGTGATGAAGAATAGGTATGCTTGTCAATCTAGGACCAAAGAATGGATGTGTCCACAGGTGCAATTTTGATTAATTTGAGAAATAATTTTCAATTAATTAAATCTGGGTGAATATGGTTAAAATTAGAGATGCCTATCACCAAAATTATACATCTAAAGCTAGAAGATTGAATTTTGGGAAAGGTGTAAGGGGGATAAATCCATCAAATAGAATGTTAGGTCACATGTATCACAAAGCACATCTTGCCTAACAAAACAGTTATAAATGGAGACTCAGAGGTCAGAATTTTTATTTCCTTTCTCCTGTCATGGTGGTTTGATATCAAATCTTTTCCTTGATATGAAATTACATATTAGAGTATATAATCCTTTCTTCTGTATTCAAAGCTAAGTCTGAAATTGGAATCAAACATTAGAAAAACTACCTCTTATTTCTTGTTATTCCTTCATATTCTTCCATCAAGAATATAAAATTAAACAACTTGAGCAAACACTAAAATAAATCCTTTATTGTAAACAGATTTTCTCAAAGATTTTAACTTGAATTAAGCTCATTATTAGAGGCAAGTCAATATGTTTCCCAGTTCTTGTGTGGTTGGAAATGCACAATGCAAATAAGAAATTTCTTTGAAGACTCACTGTGAGTCTTTAAAATGCATTTGAATGTTTTATTTTAATAGAGTAAAATTATTAAGCATTTAATAGACTGTTTTCCTAAAACTTTTTGAAAAATATTGATGCTTTAGAAAAATGTGCCATGCTTATCCAGTAGCTTGGCATATCTAAACTGGCAGGAAATCCTAGTCCAGAGTTTGAGAAGAACAATAGTAAGATGCTAAATACATAGCATGGGAAACCTAGAATTTCAATTGAATACCAAAATACAACTATTGGTAAGCAAATCAGATATTACCATACTTTAACATAAATACTGGATAAGCAACCTTTTTTCAAGCAAATGAAGACAAATGGCAGAATATATAATTGTTTGACAGATGTAAACAGAATATTTGTTGGCTTTTTTATCAAAAGCTGTGGTCAAAACTATTATAGATGAAATGGTCTAATCATTTATTTTCATTCAGAAAATATAAAACACTTCAATTCCAATTGTTTTAAATTAATATAAAAGCTTTCTAGAATTGAGTCATTATACTTTAGACCAAAACTAAAGAGGTACTTGAAAATTTGAAATGACAAATATGTTTCATTATTTCTTGGTGCCTGAGCAACCAAGTGTAAGATGTGCTTCCAGTAAAATATGACTAAATAATACAAGTGACAGAGTTCTCCATCCAGCAGAATGAATCATAAATGTTATTTCACAGTCATAAGACTTAAATATTAGACAACAATCACTGAGTTGAAATATATAAAACTACTGAGAGGTCAACTCTTCTTTTTCCCAAATGTTGTATAGGAAAGGAGACAAGGGCTGCTCATGAAGAGGTTTGTGCTGCCACATTAAACAAATTGTTATTGATCCACTTGAGAATTTTAAGAATGGGACTGACATGGTATATATATAATTTAGAATGATAACCTACTGAAAATTTTGAAGAAGAAATCCTGGGGATTAGAGACAGAAGGACAATGTAGAAGTTTCTAAGCAAATAATGAAAACTTCAACTATGACAATGACATAGGAAAAGTAGGGATGATCTCTGCATGATATGGAGTCGATCTGGTAGTCAATCTGATGTGGGAAGGTAAAAGAGATGAAGGAACACAGAAAAACTTCTAAGTGTCTAGAGCGATTGGAGAAACTAAGATACCATTTTTTGAGATAGATACTACAGGGAAAAGAGCAGCACATCATTTTGAGGAGGAGTAGAAATTAAATAAATAATGCACTTATGATTGAACTTGTTGAGTTTAAGATGTGTATAGGACATTTGAGGGAAGATGCTAAGGATAAAGTTCTAAAAATTAAAAAAAAAACTAAAAAATCTCATGTAGTCATTAATTCAAAAACTCAAATAAATTAAGAGCTGTATAACTTTTCCCTAGGACTCAGTTATTGGAAGGCTTTGGGGTAATGACTCCACTTTAGGAAATGGAAGACAGATAGCTTAAAGTGAAGTCATATGCTAGTACATGTAAGTATGTGTCAAAAATCTTAGTGATAAAAGGAAAGATCAAAATGGGACCACAGGACTTTAAGAGAAATATGGAATGTAGTGTGGATTTTATTAAAAATTAGTGACTTTAAGTCATTTGTAAGTATAAATTAAAGTGCAGGAAAGAAAATGAAAAGTTGATAGGAAAGAACTTTACAAGATTTGAAAGGAGATAATGAGGAATAGATTGAGGGATTAGGAGGGAAGAAAAGTTTTCTTTTAGAATATCAAAAGAATGCAGATATAAATTTTATAACTTAGATTCATTTGCTATCAGCTTCTTGGTTTTCTGTTAGGGGAGTTCCAGTCTTCAGGGGTTTCTTTGTCTTTCACTATGAGCTGCTAATGTTAGATTTGTCTATTTAGAGGGAGAGGCCAAAGCCATCTCATGCCCTTCTCTAAGTGTGGTGTGAGAAGGACACCGGAGGCAGGTCAGAAGCCTCTGGTGTTAAAAGACAGATTGAGCTTTACCCATTTGCAGTTCTCAAACTTCACTGTTGTCCATAAAGCTGATACGTAGTCCTCAATCTAGTCTCAAGGTCACTTCGATACTAATTCCACCTCTTCAGCCCCTGGAGAGGATGTGGATGATGTCTCATTGCTTTGTCCTGATGATTCAGCAAACAGCAATTTTCCCAAGGCAATACAGAGGAGAAAAGCACATTTGATAAAAGCTTCTGCTCCAAAATGTTTCCCGTCTGTGATATTTGGCCTTTTGCTTTGGGCCACCGTTTCTCCCTATATTGCCACCCAACCACCTTTTGCCAACCCACCTACCATCAGAGGTTTTATGCCAGATTTTTCAGAGCCATCAACCTGTTTGGTACTGTAGTAACTCACCTTTCAGAAGAAGGAGACAGTAGCTTGTGCTGGTTTCCCCTTCTTACTAGGAATCAGAAAACAAAATGTCATCCTTTTCTTATGGACAATTGCTTTGAGGATGGATATTGCCTATATTAAAGCACTATAGAGACACCTTCTTCACAGCTCTTAAGTGTATTACTCTTTCTTTTAAGGAAGTTTTTGTTATTCAAAACATTGGACTCCCAGATCTGATTTCCCAGGATACAAATATGTTAAAATCAAACATTACTAATCCAATTCAAGATGGTTCTACACTTTTCCTTGTATTTGCAAATAAAATTATGTTGCAAAAACTGAGAGTCAGCTTATTTTGGAAAGTTGCATTCATTAGCATGAGAAAGTTGCCAGGATTTTTAAGGCTAATTTGATCCAAAAGTTTTAAACCATGTATCTCTTAGGGCTGAAAGTACTTTCTTTCATACTGATACTGGACATATAAAAACTTTCTGACATTTGCTTCTTATGTCCTAGGATATAAATGCCTAAATGCAGATTCTCAAGCCTTATTCTAACCTCTGAATCAGAACCTTCATCTTAACAAGATTAAGTTTTGAGAAACATTCCTTTAGTTCATAATCAATAATGGTGACATTAATTGCAGCATTAATAATTAATAATTAATGCATCAAATAATTAACATTAAACAGATCATGATCTATGAACAGCTTATAATTAAGTTAGAATAAAATCTAAAAGATAACACAAAAGTATCTACATGTATTTGAATTTTGAATCTGCTCAAAATAATATAAGGAGCAAAGAAGAAATTGAAATGGAAATTTCAAATGCTTAAAAAATTTAAAGGAAAATGCTATATGTGATACTTAGAATATTTAGAAGGAAATATATACCCTTTTGTCTATATTAGAAAATTAAGTGCAATTTAGCTTAAGATATTAGCAAAAGATGAGCAGAATAAACTCAGGGAGATTAGATGTAATGTGGTAATAAAGATAAACATGAAATTGAAAAAAATCAAGGATATAATAAAGAAGCTTAAGAAGGTTTTTTCTAAATACTAATAAATATATAAACAAAAGGCCAAATTGATTCAATACAGAGAGAAGGAGAACTAAACAGTATTATGGAATAAAAAGGAACACCATTGCAACTGCAAATGAGAGAGCAAATGTAATTTCATCTTACAAATGAGGAAACTTAGGCATAGGGATACATTGTGCTAGTAAGTAGAAGGTCTAAAATTTGAGCCCAGGTCAGTCTAACTCCAGCTTCAGTAGATTTTGCTTCTATGCAATTACCACCTACCTTGTTATGGCAAATGGAATTTTAAAAAAAGCAGCTCATCAATTCTCCTAACTGTACTTGTATATCTTACCCTCTCACTCCCTTTCATGAGTTCTTTCAAACAGCCTTCTAATATAATTATCAAGATATTCTATCCTCTCTAAACTGAATACATAGCATTCTACTTGGAGAAAACTGATGCAATCAGGCATTAATCCTATCACTTTACGTCAATATCTCCTATAAACATCTTTATATATGCATTAATTTCTGTTTTATTAAAGTATTTATATTTGTGTGTATATATATACTGTATATAAATATAGTATATATTATACACCTATTTTCTCAACAAAATATAAGGTTAACATTCTTGGTCCTCTCCTTCCTACCACCCTAGTCACTTAACACAGTAGGTGGAATGGATAGGTGTCACAGGTGTTAATTAAGGGTACCTCCAGTAAATAATTATTAAACTAATGAATAAATGAAAGAACAGATGGCACTTGCAAGTGAACTCATCTATTTAATTCATATCACCCTGACTAGACTATAAGCTCTTTAAGAGCAGTAGTCATGTATTAGGTGTTACCTACATCCCTAGGGCTAAGTGTATTGTGACTGAAATTGCTCAATAAATATTCAACTAAATTGAAGAGCACTCTTGTGTCCATTTAGTATGTAGATAAATAATCCTATACATCCATATTACTTATAATTTTTCTACCTCCTTAAGAAAGTGTTCAATTTTTTCTACCTACCCCGTATATGATTGTAGAAGAGTGAAACATATGCTTTAGAATACCATTCATCCCAAATACTTATCCAGAGCACAAGAATGTGGTTCAAAACACACAGGCACACACACGAACCCACTAACTTACAAATATGTACACCAGGAAATTCATAGTGGAGTTAATTTGTACTATATAGAATTTGCATCAGCACAATGCTATAAAACAATATATCAGGTGATGAATATGCTAATTATAAATAAACATTATTTGCCATGATAAGACATTTATAACCATTGCCCCTTCCTCCATATATCTGAAAAAGATGAAATAAATTTCTTTGGGAAAGTCATGATTAGTCACTGCAGAAAAGTTAAAACCATGGTGATATGCAATTTAATACATACTAAAATAGATAGACAATGAAAAATTTCATCAAGAAATGAGACTAACTGGATTCTCATATATTCCTAATGATCATGTAAAAAGTGCAATGACTTTGCAAGATTGTTTGTTGATTGCTTACAAACTAACTTTCTTTACCTACCCTGATGTGCCTGTTTGAAATTCTTATGGACCCCAGAAGGCCATGATCTTTTAATCCAATCTTGTTGGGTAGAACTTTTTGATTAAGTGTTTCCATAGAGGTGTGACTAACCCAACTGTGGGTGAGACCTTTGATTAAATTATTTCCATGGAGATGTGACCCCACCCATTCCCAGTGGATCTTAGTTAGATCACTGGAGCCCTTTAAGAGAGCTCACAGAAAGAAGGAGCTCAGAGAAACTCAGAGAGACATGTTGGAGAGAAGCTAGGATATGCAATCCAAATTTGCTCCTGGGAGAAGCTAGGAGTCAACACATACCCAGATGCTTGGACACACTGGGTGGTGCAGACAGAAGGACATTTGGAGATGCCAAGTGAAGAGAAAGCCCAGAGTTTGCCCCAGAGAAGCTAAGAGAGGACCCCTAGATGCTCAGAGAGAAATGCCCTGGGATAATAAGCAAAGATGCACAGGAGCTGAGAGAGAGAATCTAAGAGAGACAGAAGCCCAGAGGCATTTTGGAGAAAGTTATTTTGAAACCAGAACTTGAGAGCAAAGGACAAGCAGATGCCAACTATATGCCTTCCTGGCTGACAGAGGTGTTCCGGATCCCATTGGCCTTTCTTCAATGAAGGTATCCTCTTGTCGATGCCTTAGTTTGGATGCTTTTTTGGCCTTAGAACAATTACTTTGTAACCTAATAAATCCCCCTTTATAAAAGCAAATCCGTTTTGCATAATGGCAGCTCTAGCAAACTGAAACACCTGATTTAGCAATTCCACTCCTGGGGACTAAATCAAGAGGAACGGAGACATATGTCCTATCCACCAAACAACAACAACAATCTGTGTAAGAATGTATATAGCATCTCTATTCATAATAACTGAAAGCTGTAAAGAAACCAAAGAAAAAGCAGGTGAATATTTATACACCTGTGCAGTGGAATAGTACACACACACACAGACAAAATCTATGGATGCATGCAACAATATGGACAAAACTCCAAAACGTTTTGTTGACAGGAAGAAACCAAAAACAAAAGAGTACTTTCTGTGTAATTTCATTTTAAGAAATTGAAAACTAGACTAAACTAATATATGGTGATGGAAACTGGAACACTGGTTTCCTATGAGTACTGGAAATTGCCTGAAAGAAGTGCTAGGGAAATATCTGGTTGCAGAGTTCTTTCTAGGTTTTAATTTGGGTGTTGGTTGCACAGGTGTATATATTTGCAAAACTTATCTAATGCTACACTTAAGATCTGTACCTTTATGTGTAAATTTTTCCTTAAAATAAATAACAAAATAAATCACTGTATACATATATATTTACCCACATGGGCGCATGTAAATGTGTGTTTCTCACCACCAACACTGCTATAACCCAGGTCTGAGCCACCATTACTGAATTATTCAATAGCCTCTAAACTTGTCTCTCTCCTTCTACACCCCTGCCCCCAACACTTGTACACACATGTGCATACACATACACACACACACACACTTCTTAACACAGCAATCAGAAAAATCCAAATAAGTTAATTTCACACCTTTGGTCAAAACCTTACAACTTCTTTAAGGAGTCCCTTACTCTGTCCTACAAGATCACATTTGTCTCCTCGTTCTTCAAACCCACCATTCACAATCTCCCGCCTTAAGGTCTTTGCACTGTCTTCTCTGGCTGGATCCCTTCTCCTAACTCCCTCACCAACTTCAAATCTGTGTTTAAATTTCACCTTCTCAATTAACACTATCTTTGCCACACTAAGTAAAATTACACCCCTTTACTTCACTCCTTATCCTGCTCTACTTCTTTAGTCTACAGCACTGCACAGCTTCTAGCACACAGCATAATTAACTGATGCTGTGTTTATCGCTTTTTTGTTTTGTTTTCCCACCTCCATTAGCTTGCAAGCCCCAGAAGAGTGGGGATCTTTGTTAGTTCTGTTTCCTAGGGTATGGCTAGCCAAAAAGTATGCGCTGATAAACACTGACATCTCCCTTTCATCTCAGCTAAATAAATTTTTCAGTAAAACAATTTTTATGTTAAATAAATAAAAACAAAATCTCTGACAAATATTTTCTGAGTAATTTTCCCTCTTTTCATTCCTCACTGAGACTCACTGGATCCATTTGCTTTTGAAATTAAAACTGAAATTCATAGACAAGCTAGGAGGAAAATACACTTATAAGTTGTGATTTTAGATGAGAAATATTTCATAATTCAGAATGGATATCATGCTTTCAAAATTCAAGGACTAGAAAATGTATATCAGTGGAATTCTTTTTTCCCCAATTTATACCATATTAATAAAATATTAACTTTCAGAGTCTCAAAAGATATTAAACATAAAAGGAAAACAATAGGAATACTGAGATGACTCCCACCAAAAAGCTCACTGGGGAGGTAGGTCTATTACACTTATCAACTGGTGTCAAATTTGTGCAAGTAAAACAAACTGATTTTATAGTATGACTTGGTCTATTTATGACCACGTGGCTTGGTGACAGACTATTACAAAACCAAACAGTGAAATAGGGAAAATTAAAACAAGTAAATGTTAAAATAAAATGTGAAATGAATAGTAAATGATATGGCAATATATTAAAAGAACAAGTTCAAATGGAGAATTAAAGGGAAGCAGAAAGATATACCCAACTTTGTAGTCTCTGATTTTTGCATTTGTACATAGATATGTTGCAACATATTATTGTAAGAGGAAAAAATACAATAGAAAGCAATTGGAATTGTAAAGCACAGTAATTTATTTAACGCCAATGCCATTTTTAATCTGAAATGGGAAGTCGTAGGCTATAAACTTTTCCAACTCTCTAATTTGTTCAGAAGCTTTAGGAAATGAAATAAAGGCTGGTAATGCTTGAAATATACTCTAAATGCTCTATTCTTCTTGTGCACAAAAACTTAGGAGACTTGAGATTTATAAATCATGCCTCCTGTGTTATAGTTATATAAAAAAGTATAGTCATTGAATGAGAAGTACTTACATTATTCAGCCCCTGGAAATGAAGAAATATCCATTTAGAGTTCCATATAAATATAGAAAAATATCTTTTAATATGGTCTTTTCAAATAGCAATTTCACTAGATAGCTCATATTTACCGTTTCAATTAAATTATGTATAAATTCTGTTAACAAATAAAGGTGATTAGACTAATTAGTAGAATAAATTACCAGAAAAAGAACAGCTCTCAAGAGCTCAAGGTCTCCAGAAAGATATGACTTCTTATTGTCTCCTGAAATGATAAACTTACTTTTAATGCAATTTTTAAAAGAAACAGTATTAAATAAAGATTTAAAGAAAAATTCTCAAGTGTCTCTGCTAGACGTCTCATCCCTTGGTTGCACCAATGCTAATTTGGTTCAGAAAAATATCTTTATAAATGTAAAAATCTTTGTTTAAAACATATAAACTCTTAAAGGCAGAATTTTAATTGGAAAACCAAACTGTTGCCCCAAAGTCTTTAATGTGAACCCTTACTTTGATTGTTAGTCAGGCTTGAGAGCAACTATAAAATTATATCTTTATGTTTGTAACAACAGTCAGTCAAATTGATTCAAGCTGCTTGCTTTGTATCAAGCTGTGAACACAGGTCAAAAAGATCTTAATGAGAAAAAAAATGTGTGAACTAGATTCAAATGGTCAATAGTTTCCACAAAATAAAAGCCATTAAATTACAATTATTCTAGGATTTCATTATGTTTAACCATAAAACATTAGATCTATCAATATTCAAGTTTAGTCTAAACCTAGACAATAGCATGTCTGTGATTAAAATGAACAAGGCTCATTCAACAACTATTTACCAAGTATCTCTTCCAGGAGATTTTCTGGCATTTTTATTGTCTAGATGTGTATTCTAAATGTATTTATTATACCATTTTGTTGCTTTCTATAAAAGTTGTTGTTTTGTTGGCATCATTTAACAAATAGTTAATGACCTGATCTCAGCATTAAATGTCTTTGTGAATGCTATTATTATTCCTACAGATTGTTACTTCAGTTCTTACAATGTTTCATTTTCCTTTTCTGCATCTTTCATTCCCATTAGCCAATACAATACCTTCTAACATCAAGAGAGTTATATTGTAATTGCCACTCCTCAGGAAATGGTAATTGAAATATCAAGTTGGATTAGCAAACAATTGTTTGTGATCTTGTTATTTTGATCCCCAAATTTGATGCTATATTGCAGAGATCCATTGAAAATAAAATTTGTTTTAACATGTATTGCTAAAATCAGAGTTTTATTTATGGTGAAAATGTTGACATATTGGCTTTTCTTAATGTGTTTATTTATTTTTATCAGAAATCAGGATATATACAAATCCTAATTCAGCAAAGAGTTTTCATCAGAAGATAACAAAAATAAAACTAAGGTAATGCAAGCAAAAGAAGAATTTTTGGAATCATATCAATAAGGGAGTCGCAAAATCGACAGAAACTGTAGAACAAGAATTGGAAAATGTTACAGAACAAGAGATCTCTGGGAGGCTGGGCCTCGGGAACCCCAGCAAAAGCGACCACAGTTTCAATCTTGTTTGCCACCACGACTGAGGTCACTGTGATGGATATAGCCTCCAGTGAATCCTAAATCATCACTTGAGTTTTCAGGGGATAGTCAGCAATGAGCCTTTTGGATGAAGTCATAGTTTAGTGCCTGCTTCCTGGCTGCACCAGATGGGAAATTCCTTTGTATTCTGTAGTGACAAGCACTTACTTCAAGTATACACAGTGAGATGATTCCCAAAAAGGAGCCAGTAGAATTACTGATACCTACATGTTTCACAAAATAACAGTTTGCAAAATGAACAGCATCAAAATTGCCTTGAATCTATTATATGAAAATCAATCAAAATATTTAGAAATTATTTGAAACCTTATTGTACCCATCCAACTTCTTTCATGTTCATGAGTGGTTGTGATTTTTCCTGAAGACCAAAATAAAACTGAAAAAAATAACAAAAAAAATGTAATGTATATAATTTTAGTGCATATGGATTCTACTAGTGCAATATTATTGATTGTAATTTTATCGTGGTAACATATATACATATATCATTAAATTTCCCATTTTAACCATTTGTAAGTGTACACTTCAGAGGTATTAGTTACATTCACAGTGGTTGTGCTACTGTCACCACCATCCATTACCAAGATGTTTTCATGAACCAAACAGAAAATCTGCACCCATTCTCCCAAAACTTCCCATTCCCATCCACCTGCATTGCAGCCTCTTAAAATCTATAATCTACTTTTTCTCTCTATGAATTTGCTTATTCTAGATATTTATATAAGTGAAATCATACAATATTTGTCCTTTGGAGTCTCACCTATTTAACTCAACATATTATGTATTCTCATATACTCAACATAGCATGTATTACAATGTCATTCCTTTTTATGTTTGAATAATATTCCATTGTATAGATATACCACATTTGTTTATCCATTCATCTGTTGTTGGACAACTGGGTTATTTCCACCTTCTGAATAGTGTGAGTAATGCTATGAATACTGTCGTACAATCTGTTCAAGTTCCTGCTTTCAAATCATGTGAGTACATACCTGGAAGTGTAATTGCTGTATAATATGGCAAGTCTACATTTAAATTTTTTAGAACTGCCAAACTCTTTTCTTCTGTGGCTATACCTTTTCCATTCCTACCAACAATGTATGAGTGTCCCTTTTTCTTCACATCTTCTGTAAAGTGTTATTTTCCATTTTTTTTAACAATAGCCATCTTAGAGGATGTGAAGTAGTATCTCACTATGGTTTTGATTTGCATTTTGCTGATGACTAATGATGCTGAGTATATTTTCAGGTGCTTATTCACCATTTGTATATCTTATTTGGAGAAATGTCTATTTGAGTGCTTTGACCTTTTGATATTCAGGTTACTTGTCTTTTTCTCGTTGAGTTGTAGCAGTTCTTCATATATTCTGGATATAAACTCTTATCAGATAAATGATTTGCAACTATTTCCTCCCATTCTGTATGTTGTCTTTTTCACTTTCTTGATAATGCCCTTTGATGCACAAAGTTTTCAATATTGATGAGGTCTAGATTATCTACTTTTTTCTTTTCTTATTCATGTTTTCGGAGCTATATCTAAGAAAGCATTGCCAAATCCAAGATCAGAAAGGTTTTCCCTTATGTTTTCTTCTAAGTCTTTTATTGTTTCAGCTCTTATATTTAGGTTAATGATGTATCTTGAATTAATTTTTGTATATGGTATGGGGTAGGGGTCCAACATCATTCCAGCACCATTTGCCCAAAGGGCTATTTTATTCCCTGATTAAATGGAAATGGCACCCTGCTTGAAAATCTATTGGCTCTAAGATGTATGGTTTTATTTTTGGACACTCAATTCTATTTCATTGTTCTATGTTTATATCTTCATGCCAGTACCTTACAGTTATGATTACCACAGGTTTGTAGTAAGTTTTTGAAAATGAGACATATGAGCCTGACAACTTTGGACTCCTTTCTAGAGATTGATTAAACTATCTGGGGCCCCTTGCCATTCTATATGAATTTAAGGATCTGCTTTCCATTTTTGAAAAAGGCTATTGTGATTTAGATAAAGATTGTATAGAATATGTAGACTGCTTTGAATAATATTAACATCTTAACAATATTAACTCTTCCGAGTCACAAACACAGATGTCTTCCCATTCATTAGACCTTTAATTTCTTTCAGCAGTGTTTTATAAGTTTCAGTGTACATGTCTTATCCTCTTTGGTTAGATGCTATTTTAAATGTGATTGTTTAATTAGTGTCCATTATGGATTGTTCATTGCTGGTGAACAGAAACACAACTGATTTTATGCATGTTGATCTTTACCCTGCATTTTGTTGAATTAATTTATTAGCTGTAGTAGTTTTCTTCTGGATATTTTGGAATATTCTATATACAGGATCAAATCATCTGTGAAAAGAGGATAGTTTTTTTTCTGCAGATTTTATTGAGATATATTCATGTGCCTTATAATCCATCAGAAATATACAATCAATGTCTCACAGTGTCATCGCCTAATTGTGCAATCATCCTCACATTCAATTTTAAATCATTTTCATTGCTCCAAGAAGAAAAATAATAGACATAAAAAAGAAAACCCAAAGCACCCCATACCCCTATACCCTCCTATTACTGACCCCTAGTATTGGGGTGTTATACTTGTTACTGTTAATGATATAAGAGAGAGTTTTACTTCTTGCTTTCCAATTTGGACGTCTTCTATTTATTTATTTTTGCTAATTGCTCTGGCTATAACTTTTAGATAAATGTTGAATGGCAGTGAGTAGAGTGGTTATCCATGTCTTGTTTCTAATCTTAGGAGAAAAGCTTTCAGTCTTTCACCTTTACCATGTTGAGGATGTTCCCTTCTCCTTCTAACTTTCTGAGAGTTTTGATCATGAAGGGTGTTACATTTTGTCAAATGCCTTTTCTGCGTCAATTGAGATGATCATCTGCCATTTTCCCTTTCATTTTATTAATGTGGTGTATTACATTGATTGTTTTCTCATATTCACCACCCTTATATTCCTGGGATAAACTCCCCTTGGTCATGGTGAATAATCATTTTAATATGCCATTGTATTCAATTTGTTAGAATTTAGGTGATTATTTTTCCATCTGTATTCATAGGAAAAATTGGTTTATAATTTTCTTTTCTTGAGTTGTCTTTATCTGTCTTTGGATTCAGGGCAATGATGGTTTCATAGAATGAGCTAGGACTTGATTCCTCCTCTTCTGTTTTTCAGTAGAGTTTGACAAAAATTGTTATTGATTCTTCTTTAAATGTTTGATAGAATTCATCAATGAAGCCATCATGTCCCGGACTTCTTTTTGTTGAGAAATTTTTGACTACTGATTCAATAGCTTTACTTATTAACATCTGTTGACGTTTTCTATTTCCTCTTGAGTCAGTTAAGTCATTAATGTGTTTACAGGTATTTTTCCATTTCATGTAGATCATCTAATTTGTTGGTGTACAATTTTTCACAGGAGAATCCCTCTTATTTCTGTTAGGTTGGTAACAATGTTCCCATTTGCAGTTTTGATTTTGCTTATTCGGGTTTTCTCTCTTTTTTTCATTGTCAGTCTAGCTAAAGTTTTTCAATTTTATTGATCTTTTCAAAGAACCAACTTTTGATTTCATTGAGCTACTCTATTGTCTTTCTATTCTCTAGTTCATTTAATTCCAGTATAATCTTTATTATTTTCTTCCTTCTGCTACTATGAGTTTAGTTTACTCTAGTTCCTCAAGGTGTAAAGTTAGGTTATTGATTTGAGATATTGCTGCTTTTTTTTTTTCTTTTTGTGCAACAGTCTTTTAATGGAAGAAATGAAAGAAATAAGGATACAAGTCTTCTCCTTTTCCCTAAATTTTACTCAGTGGAGCTTTATATACTGCTTTTCTCAATAAAGCACCATGAATCAATTGAATTTTCTGCTGTTTTTAATGTAGGTGTTTAAAGCTATAAAATTCCCTCTGAGCACTGCCTTTGCTGTGAGAAGCTGACTGCACCAAGTGGCTGCACACACATACACACACCCCATACACAAGATGGCTAACTACTTGAGCATCTGGAGGCACTGCCAAGCAAGAAGCACAGAGACCAGGATGACCCTGAGAAACATGGGTCAAAAATTATGGGATAAAGATTTATCAACTTTGTTGATTTTTTCCAAAGAACCAGCTGTGGTTTTAAATATATTCTCTATTGTTGTCCTGTTCTCAGTTTTAGGGATGTCTAGCCTAATTTGTATTATTTGCTTTCTTCTGCCAATTTTCAAACTTTTGAGTTCTTCCTTATGTTTGCACAATGACTTCACTGTATACCTCATCTCTTTTGCCATATCTTCCCTAAACTCATTGATTTGAATTTTGAATTGGTTTAAGAGATTTGTTTGATTAACAATTAGTGGTTTCAATTCCTATATCTCATTTGAAGTGTAAGTTTTTTCCTTTGACTGGGCCATATCTTTGTTTTTCCTAATGTGATTTGTAATTTTTTGTTGTCTAGGCATCTGGTTTTCTTGATTACCCCAATCAGATTTTCCTAGACCAGATGGGCTCAGGTCTCAGGAGGAAGTGTATTCAGTACCACATTTCCCTGAGGGTGAGTCCTAGAAGATTGTCAGACTTTCCTGTGAGGCCTCTAGATGCTGTGTTTTTCCTATCTGGCCCAGCAGGTGGAGTTTGTCAGCCCACAGCTCCCCACCAGTGTAAAGTGGTGCAGCATATTTAATTTTCTGTGGGCCCTGTCCTGGCCAGGGACCAACGGTGTCAGAAGCCAAGCTTAAGTTGTTTCTGTTTTTTGTTTTGTTTTTTTTTCCCCCAGGCCCTGGGATCTGAGTTCTCTAAGGGAGGACAGTCCCATGAGCTGGGCCCTGCCCCCTCTTTTCTTAGGGAAGATAAGCCCTTTAGGGAATTGCTTCCTACACTTGAGTTTTTCCTTTGATTCTCAGACTATCTTAACACCACCCTTGCCTGGGTTAGTGCTGACAACTGAAAATGCCTGAGGCTTTCTCTAATGAGCTACTTACAATCCGAGAATAAAAAAAGGGAAAAAACAAAAAGTCCACTTTACGGAGACAGTCCCCAGCCCTCCAGTTCACCAGGTGAGAACCAGAATTGGTACCCTTTTCTTGGGGCACAGCTCTTTTCCAGTATTCTAATTTCAGCAGACTCCAGAATCCCCTGTTTTTCTCCATCAGCCCACCTTTTCTCTACCAAGATAATCCCCTGGGTTCCTTTCCTGCTTGCTCTGGGTTTATCTGTGCTTGTAGACTGTATTCAGTAGTCCAAGTTTGTTAATTAAAACTGCAGTTGGAGCTTGGTTGAGCTACATTCCTTGCTCCCATCAGGGACTGCTTCTTTTTCCCACAGCAAAATTTTGCAACTCAGCCTGTTGTAACAGTTGGGAAGAGGAACCAACTCTGAAGTATGGGGAGCTTTACTTACAGTTCTATGCTGCGATCTCAGCCATTCCAGGCTGGTGTACAAAGTCCAGTCATGGATATCCCCCCCATCAGTTGTTCCAGACTACTTTCTAGTTGTTCCTGGCTATTTACTAGTTGCTCTAGGGGACTAACTATATTCCACACCTCCCTATGCCACCATCTTGCCTCATCTCCTTTCCCTAAATACTTAAAGTGGAAGCTTAGGTTAATGATTTTAAATTTTTCTTCCTTTCTAATATGCACATTTAATGGTATAAATTTTTTTCTAAGCACTAATGTTACTGAAACTTACAGATTTTGATAAGCTGAATTTTCACTATTAGTCAAAAATATCTTTTAATTTATGTTGATATTTCTTTTCTGATCTCTTATTATCAGAATTGTGTCATTTAACCTTCAAATATTTGGGCATTTTCCAACTATTTTCTGTGAACAATGCCCAGTTAACTTCCTTTGTGGTCTGAGAACATACTTTGCATAATCGTATTCCTATAAATTTGTTGGAGTATGTTTTATGACATAGAATGTGGTCTATCTTGGTAAATGTTGCAAGTGAGTTTGAGTAAAATGTGTAACCTGATGTTGTTGGATGAACTATTCTATGTGTCAGTTAGATCAAGTTGACTGTTAGTGATTTCCATTGACTATATCCTTGTTCCTTGATCCATAAATTCCTGAAAGAAGAGTTTTGAAGTCTCTAACTTTGATAATAGCTTTGTTAATTTCTCCATTCAGTTCTATAATTTTTTTTTGCCTCATGTGTTTTGATTCTTTCTTGTTAGGTGTGCACATGCTAGTGATTGCCAAGTCTTGGAAAATTTGCTACTTTATTGTGATGAAATGCTCCTCTTTTGACCTTTTACTTTTCCTTTTTTCTGAAATCTGATTTGGGTGAAATTAATATAGGTACTCCATTTTTCTTTTGATTATTTTTAGCATAGTATATCATTCTCTTTGCCTTTCCTTTTCACATATCTGCATATTTATTTTCATAGTGGGTTCTTGTAGACAACATATAGTTTGGTCTTACTTTTATTTCACCTGGACATTCTCTATTTTTTATTGATGTATTTAAACCATTCACATTTAAAGTGATTATTGGTGTATTTAGATTAAATCTACCAAGTTTGTAACTGATTTCTAATTGTTGAACTTGTTCTTTTTTTAATCTTCCCCTTTTCCTGCCTGTTATGGTTGTGAGATTTTATATAATTTTGTCTGATTCAATTTTCTGTCTTATCTTAAAATATTAAACCTCTTTTAAAACAGAATTTTAGTGGTTGCCATTGAGTTTGCAATATATGTTCTTAAATAATCTAACCACTTTCAAATAATACTATACAATTTAAAGAGTAGTACAGTTACCTCATAAGAGTATATTCACTGTTCCTTCCATCCCTATCACACTGCTGTCATTAATTTCACTTAGCCATATGCTATAATCATCCAACACATTGCTACTAATATTATTTTGAAGTTATTAAATTTTTTTTAATTGGATCAATTATGAATAAGGAAAAGAAATGATTTATCCCATTCCAGTTTATTCCTTCTCCAATATTCTTCCTTTATGTAGAGCTGAGTTTCTGACCTTTATCATTTTCCTTCTGCTTGAGTATCTTGGCTTAAAATTTATTGCAGGGTAGGACTACTGGTGATGAATCCTGTCAGGTTTTTGTTTGTCAGAAAAATATTTATTTCTCCTTCACTTTTGAAGGAGAACTCTAATGGATATAGAATTCTGTGTTGGTGATTTTTCTCTTCCAATACTTTAAGTGTTTTACTTAGCTCCCTTGCTTTTCATGGTTTTTGATAATTTGTTGCAATTCCTATTTTTGCTCTTCTATAGGTAAGGGATTTTTTCCTTTCCATTGACCACTTTCAAGATTTTTACTTTGTGTTTGATGCTCTGCAGTTTGAATATGATGCACCTAGATGTAGATTCTTTGGTGTTTATCTTGCTGGTCATTCTTTGAACTTCCTGAATCTGTGATTTGGGGTCTGTTGTTATTTTTGGAAAATTATTGGCCATTTTTACTTCAAATATTTTTTCTGCTCCCCTTTCTTTATCTTCCTCTTCTGGTACTCCAAATACATGCATATGTTACAGTCTTTGAAATTGATCAACAGTTCTTGGATATTCTGCTCTTCCCTTTTTTTTTCTTCTTCATTCTTTTTTCTCTTTGCATTTCAGTTTGGGAAGTTTCTTTTGGCATATCTTCAAGTTAACTGATTCTCTCCTGTGCCATGTCCAATCTACTGATGAACCCATCAAACCCAGTCTTCATTTCTGTTACACTGTATTTGATCTATAGTCTGGATTTACAACACTTTCAGCTGTAATCTGCTGTTACTACACTGGAGCCTTCTCTGTGTGATTGTATGGTGTGCAGAGGGACAGGTTCTATAACCTTAAGATTAAATGTAAGTATTTTGGTTGGACCCTGTCTCTGGACTGTGACCTTCACTGGTGTTTTGGAGAAGTAAAGCTCCTCATTCCAACTCTTTGCTGAGACAGGAAGGCTAGAGAGAGTTGTAATTAGAGAAGTTCCCTTCCTGCAGGTGGGATAAGGCTCTGGTAAAGACTTTTTACTGGAAAATAGGCCTTTCTATGGAGAATGCTCAGTATGGCTGCAGCAGTTTGTATTCCATAAAAGGAGAGTTCAGCTGGACCCTCTTGATTTGCCTGTTTTTCCAGATATGTGGATGGTGGCTTGCTGTGAGACCTCATTTCTCAGATGGGTCCAAGACAAGTTGTTGATTTTCATTTTCTGTTTGTTCTTTTTCTTGTTATGAAGAGGGGAGTTATGACTTCCAATTATTTACCAGTCAGAACTCTATACTTCCTATTTAAGTTTTATCTTTCCATAATGCTAAAATCTGAATCCATGGGGTCAGAGACAGGAAAAAAATGAATTAAAATCACAAGACAATAACATTGATTATACTGAACACACATCTTCTCTTATTTTCCTCTTCAATTTGTCAAATGCTATTTTGGTCCAAAATCAAGATTATTGTTTCTGACTCACACTTTCCTAGAGACTAACAGTACATCATAGGTACTTATTTATGGGGGAACCATCCCACCTTGCCCTCACTCATCTGAAACCAGATTTAGACTAAAGCTGGATATATGTCTGGAATGGATAATAAAAAAAAAAAAATTGACAATCATAGTTGTTACAGGAAAGGGGCAGATATTGGAAATGTGATTTTAAAACTTAATTTTTAAATAAGAACATGTTATTATATGTTTCTAAAACAGTTTTTCAAATTTGGTTTGTTCAAGTAATAGTAATGTCCGAGGAATGTGGCATTTGGAAGTAGGAGGTTAAATACCAGCAAAGCTAAACATCTCCCAACACAGCTACAATATTTGACAGTTGTGAAATCTCTAAAGACATGTCATCCTTATTTATTAGGTAAAGCTGTCACAACTTATACACACCATCAAGCTCCAAAGCGACTATTAATAAATGACAGTACAGCTTCACATATGTAAAGGTAGTTATACAAGCATTTAAAAATTGCCAAGTACTATATATATGAAGAAAATTATGTATAAAGATACAGTCAACCAAGAAACTAAAAACACTGCTAAGAAAGGCTATCTCTTTAGAGCAAATCATTATGAAAATTCCACTTTAATTTATATTAAATAAACTGTCCTAAACAATTAGTCTACTCTTCAAAAATTGAGAAGGGAGTGAATTGACAAAAAAGAAAATTTCTTCAGTTTCCTTTATGATTAAATGTAAAAAGAATACAACCTATTTCTTTAGTCCTCTCTATATATGGGTGCCCCTGAAGAGGACAAAGCCAGAATTAGGAGCTCAGGCAGTTTCCTCTGAGGACACCATCCATCCCTTAGGTTTACCTGTAGCCACTGCATTCCAGGGTCCCTAAACTCCTGGGCATTCCTATCTATTTCTGTTTCTGACATATTCATAAATTCATTCCCTTTTCTTTTGCACATTCATGGAGCGCCATCTATTATTATATAGTTTTTTCCAATTCTTTTTCTACCTAACTCCTACTCCTTTCCAAAGCTCAACTGATATGACATCTCCTGTAGGATACCTTCGCTATTCATTTCATTGTAAGTTAGTAACCCCTTCACCCTACTTTCAGTTATCATAGTGTATACCACACTATGTTAAAAATAGTAATTGTTCACAGTTAAAAGCATAGGATGGAGAAACTGGATATCCATATGTAAAAGAATGAAGACAGACCATATACAAAAATTAACTCCCAATGGATCAAAGAACTAAATGTAAGAGCTAAGTTATTAATCTTTTTGAAGAAAACATAGGATACATATTCATAATCTTGGATTAGGCAATGGTTTCCTAGGTATGATAGAAAAGTGCAGGCAACTAAAGAAAATATAAAGTAGATTTCATCCAAATTAAAACCTTTTTTGCTACAAATGATACCATCATATAAGTGAAGAAACAACCCAGAGTGGGAAAAATATTTACAAATCATATATCTGATAAAGCTCTAGTATCCACAATACAAAAAAATGACTATTATCATTCAACAGTAAAAAGATGAAATAACCCAGTTAAAAATGGTCAAAGGATTTGAATAGAGAGTTCTCCAAAGATACACAAATGGCCAATAAGCACATGAAAAGATTCTCAACATCTGTATTAGTTTCAGATTTCTCCAATAATTTGCATCACAAGTTTAGTGACTTACAACAAAACAAATTTGTTACCTTACAGTACTGAAGATCAGAATTCCAAAATGGGTCTCATTGGGCTAAAATCAAGGATTTAATATGACTGTATTGCTTGCAGAGGCTCTAGGGAAATATTCATCTTCTTCACTTTTCCAGTTTCTAGAGGCCACATGCATTTCTTGGTTCATGGCTATCCTTCCTCCATCTTAAAGCAACCAACACAGCATCTTAAAATCTCTCTGATTCTAATTGTCTGCCTCTGTCTTCTACATTTAAAGGACCTGTGTAACCACAATGGGCCAACCCTGAAAATCTAACAATCTCCTTATTTTAAGGTCAAATGATTAACAACTTTAATTCTACCTGCAACCTTAATTTCCTCTTACTAAGTAGCAACATATTAGGATTAGGATTAGAGATTAGGAGATGAGCATCTTTGGTGGAGGTCATTATTCTTCCTACCACATCATCATTTGTCCTCAGGGAAATGCAAACTGAAACTAGTTAGATACAATTTTACACCTACCAGGATGCTATAATCAAAGAGAGGGGTAATAACAAGTGTCAGCAAGGATGTGGAGCAATTGTCACCATCATACATTGCTGGTGGGGATATAAAATAATGCAGTTGCTTTATTTTTTCTATTAACTTTACTTACAAAAAACTAAAAAAAAAAAAAAAAAAAAATCCCAAATAAAACATAGCAAAGGAATAAGAAAAACAAATGCAGTAACTTTAGAAAATAGTTTGGCAATTTCTCAAATAGTTAAACATAGATTTTCTAGAGGACCCAAAAATTATACTTCTAAGTATTTACGCCAAGAGAAAAGACAATGTATTTTCATGTTCACAGAAGAACTTCTATACAAATGTTTATAAACACAATATTCATAAGAGACCAAAAGTGGGAACAATTCAAATGTCAATCCATTGCTGAATAGATAAGTGACATACATGTGTTAGAATATTATTCAGTCATAAAAAGGAATGAAGCACTGATACATGCTAAATATGGATGAATCTTGAAAACATTATGATAAGTGGAAGAAGCCAATCACAAATGCACACATATACCGTGACTCTGTTTATACAAAGTCCAGAATAGGCAAATCAGGAGATAAAGAAAGTAGATTAGTGGTTACCAGAGGCAGGAATGGGGATTGACTGCTAATGGGTATGGGGTTTCTTTTGGGCATGATAACATCTTTCTGAAATTAGAGAGTGGTGATGGATGCGCAACTCTGTGAATACACTAAAAACCACTGAAATGTACATTTTGCAAAGATGAATTTTATAGTACATGGATTTTATCTAAAACAAATAGCTTATGATACACTATGCCCTGTGCTAAGGAGCCAAATACTTTATGTGCATTTATTTATTTAATCTTCATAACAACTTTGTGTTTGATTGTTATTATTATCCTCACTTTACAGACAAGCATAGTGAAGGTAAGAAATTTTTCCAAAGACAGATAGCAAATAAGCAGCAGAAAAAAAAATCATTAGCCCTGGCCCTGAGTATAGCTATACTGCTGGTGGGGGGGGGGGGGGGGTTGGTGCGGGGATGGGGAGAGGGGTGGGAGGGTTATCAGAGCTGCAACATGAAGTAACTTACATTTTTGAAGGATCACTCTGACTGCTTTGTTGACAGTAGACTGTAAGGGGAGGATGGTATAAGGATAGAAGCTGAGACCAGTTAGAAAGTCATTGTCAGTAGTTCAGGTAAGAGATAACGTAACTCAGCTGAGGATGATATAGTGGATTCAACGATGGCCCTCTAAAAGATACATTCTCTTCCTAAGCCCTGAACTCAAGAATGTTACCTTATTTGGAAAAAGGGTTTTTGCCAATCTAATTAAGTTAAGGATCTTGAGATAAGGAAATCATCCTGGACTGTACCTGTGGCCCCTACACGACAGCTGTTCTTATTTTTAAAAAGGCAGAGGAAGATGGGAGACAAAAGAGAAGACTCAATAAGAGAAGGAGGTAATGTGACCACAGAGTTAGAGACTGGAGTGCCGAGGTCACCAAAAAAGGGAGGCCGACAGCCACTGGAAGCAGAAGAGGGAGAGGACATATTGTCCCGTGGGGCCTCCAGAGGATCTCAGATTCTGGCCTCCAGAACAGTGAGAGAATAAATTTTTATTGTTTTAAGTCATTGAGTTCATGGAAAATCATACAGATAGTATCTGTGGACATGGTGAGGCATAGTCTAAGATAAGATTATTTTCACAGTAAAGTCAACAGGACTGGCTGCTGTTTTGAACAACGGCTGTGAGAAATCTGGGAGAAGGCACGGAGGGTTCAGCCCAAAGCTGGAAGGATGGAGTCACCATCCAGTGAGATGTTTCCCTGAGGACGACGAGCAAGTAAAAAAGAGATCAGTGGTTCATTTTTGAAAATATTAACTAGTTGATATATAACAGATGTTCAAAGGACAAATAAAAAAGCACTTGGTAGTTATGTTCAGATCCTCCATAAATATTAGGAAAATAAGTAAATATTTAACCATGATATTTCTTCCGTCCAAGTAACCATTTGATTTTCATAGGAAGATAAAAAATCACCTCACTTAAAGTTAAAAAGCTGGATTGATTAAGGCTGCAGAAGGGGCATTATTGTTTTCCATCTATGAAATTCAAGTTTAGCCCTACATACAAGAAATTCTGGAGAAAATGAATAAATGAGTTTGCAACATTAATAGCTCCTTTAGGTGACATGTATTTCTATATCTATATTAGTACAAGTCATCTTGAAAAGCAGGTATAGATAAAGTTACTACAGCTGAAATTATAGGACTATGAAAGTTACTTAAAAATCAGGAATTTGGCTGGAGCAGAACTGTTTTGGTGGAAGAGATAGAAAAATTAGTTATTTTCATTGTCTTAACTTCCAATAATATATGACAATATCAGAGGGAAGTTCCAGTAAGAGGTCATTTATGCTGTGTCGAGGAAAATGTTATTATTAATTTAGCTATTAGAGAATGTGCAAATTAATATAAAATATCCTTGCTAGAAACACCTGTGCACCTTAATTAGTTATGTATTCTTTATTAACCACACCACAAAGGAAAAGAGAGGAAAGAGAACCTGGAACCATAAAACTGTTGTGTGTTACAGGTGAATGGCAGGCATAATTTGTCATGAGGTGTTTATTCACTCCACAAAGATTGATTGAGCACCAACTCTCTGCCAGTTAATATTTCAGAGAAAAAGGAATTAAAGGATAGAAGGAAATTTTCTTGACTACACTAACATGTTGATAGAATTATTTTATTTTTTGTTTCAGTTTGTATGGGTGATAGCTATAAATCATTTGTTGACTTAGTTTCCTGCAATAATTAACGAACCTCATTGAATACATTTTGAAAGTGAATTCACCATTTTGACCCCTTCAACTTTCCTTAGAATCAGAGAGCTGAAAGAGACGCCATAGTTCCTTTGGGTATTAGTCTTTTTTTGTGCATTAAAATTAATATTTTAAACCCAGTGCAAATGTATGGCAATTAGCATAATCAACAACATTTCCTAAGCAGTTTCTTCAGGGAACTGAACGACTTCTGATGTGACGTACCTGGCTTATCTTCTTTAATGTCTTAAACTGTGAAAGAATCTGATTAAAAAGCAGTTGGCAGGGAGAAGTTTTTATCAATACTTTAAAGTAATTGAAGCCCCATTTACTGTATTTGAACTTCACTTCATCAGCCTGCTGCAGAAGATATCTAGCAGTTGTAATTCTTGAACTTCAATGATGCACTCTTGTTCTAGCTCCAATTTAATAACTGCTCCATCTTCTGCTTTCAAACCACAGAATTGCCACTGATTAGAGGCAAATCCACATAAATTTGATGTTTTAAAAATCCCTTCATTCTATTTTAAACCAGCTCCTCTTCCATACCATTTTAATTCATTTTTTATTAATAGCTAAACCAGCAGAAAGTTTTTTTTCCCAGAGTTTACCCACCTTCCTCTTTTACAAAATCTTAGCAGATACTTCAAAGAGAAAAATCCTTTATCTCCATCTTTGTCATATGACTTTATATGACAATCGTTGCTTATCTTATTCTGTAAAGCAAACAACTTCTTATTTTCCCTAGATTTCATTCTATCCCATTTCTTAGGTTTGGAACTTCTCTTTTCAGAACCACACATCATGTTCTCTCTACTGGCTTTCCTTCTGCCTTTAAATTTGTGTAAGTTTCCTCATTATTTATCTTTCTTGCTGTCACAGTTTTCAAGTCCACAGCATGGCTCTGCCTTTTTCATTTCTTTACTACCCAGTTCTTCCTTCATCACTTCATTTCATCCTCAGATAGAAATATTCCTGGTACCACTGTCCTCTTTCTGTTTAACAAATGCAGGAACCATGTCTTATTCTTCAGTCTTCTGAATTTCTTTGACATTTTTCTTAACTTTTCTTAGGATGATATATTTGATTCAAGATTGTCAATATGGGAAGAAAGGCTTTCTGGTGTATGAAACCTTTGTAATAATAAAATGGGTTCAGTGTGGTATGTAGAATTGGAAAATTCAGTATGAGTTCATCATCTTGAATGGCATGCACTCTGTGAGTCTAGAAGTGACAAGAAGCTGCAGCACCTCTGCTGGCAGCCTGCACTCCTGTGCATCCAGTGTCCAGAGTATGGTTTATAATATTATTCAGCCAAGGCCTACTGGACTCCTTGCAAAGTAGCTCACCCCATCTCTTGTTTGAGGAACCAGTGATCACATGTGTTAATGAAATTTTTAAAAATGTTCAGTAATGTGCTTCTAAAAGATGCATTAGATAAAGGTCCCAAAGAGTGGAAGCAAAGGCACAAATCTTTTAAAACATGATTTCTATACATAGCATTATGATGTATAATGAAATTAACAATGCATTTGTAATTTTTTAAATAATGGTAATAATCGGGTAGGCACATACGGGTTATGCAGTGATGGCCAAGGGAGACTTAAAAAGTACAAGATTTAGTGGGGAAACAACTGAGGTAATACTTTAAAATATAATGAAAGAATTAGACTTTAAATTCTCACTGACAAAATAAGTGAAGTTTACAATCAAAAGGAAGCTGACAGGCTGATATTAATTAGATGAGATGTATATAGTGTCAAGAATAAACAAGAACCAGTTGATTGATAACCCTTATACAATAATTTGATGGAGCAAAAGAGAATTTTTGGAGGTGTGTTCTTTCAATTATTATAACCTTGAGAAGTATCACTATGAATTTTGCTATACTTCTAAGGTGGTCTAAAAATGAATACAGAAAAATGATGATATGAATTAAAATAATGGTGTTGTATTTGAGAATAGATTTAACTTTAAGCATTTATATAGGTTTTATTATTATTTAAAAATATTTAGAAAATTCAAAAGAATCAGGCAAAATGAGTATTGCTGCATATTTAAATTTTAAAATAATTTAGTGAATTAAATGTAATCAGTGCTTAAATGTTAAAAATAGTTTTACTAAAGCAAGTTTTGTGTGTAATATACATAAGTTTAATAAATTGATCATGAAACCAATTATAGTTAGTAGAAAAATGTATATATGTATGATCAAAAGCTCCTGGCACATTAACAAATATGGTCAACCTAATGATGCAAAAATAAACTGATTTCTCTCTATGCATTTTATTTTTATTGATGTTTGCTTTTATTGCAGTGCTGTTTTTACTTTCTCCGTATTTTCAGCTCACTACAGAATATTTCCATTTTAGCTGAATGAGTGTAAAAATAAACTCACAATTTTCTCCCAGAAAAAAAAAGTTGTCCATGTATATATGTTTATGGCACCACCAATTTACAGATCCTAAAAATGTAGATCTAAGAGTCATTTTAGCTCATCTCTTTACTTCAGTCTTAAGATCAATCAGGCATGAAATGTAATTTTTTAAAAATATCTCTGGCATCTGTATCTTCCTTTATATTTCTACTGCCACCATCGTATAAAAAGTTCCTACCCCCAAAAACAGTTTCCTAACTGGTAGGTCTCATTTCATCATCCATAGCTGGTATTCATCCTATATACCATAATCAAGCTTACTTTTTCTTGCATGGCATTTATCATATAAAATGTCTCTGTTTCAGATCAAAGCCTACAAAGACAACTCTCGACTTCATTGCTTGGCATTCAAGTACATCTTCCAGCAGCATGACCCTAAATTAAACCTATTCATAACTTCCCTACTCTGCAACTTGAATTATCCAATCAAATCAAAGTGGTTCCACCCCAAGCCTTTGTTTTTATCACTGTGTTCACAGAGACTAATTCAGAGTCTAGAGCATCCTGTGCACTCAGTAAAAGTGCCTCAAATGCCATGTTTCTCACCCTCAGACTACGTCTTAATATTTCCAACCTGCCAGTTTCTACCCAGCCTTTAAAGCCCACTGATTTCCAGCTTACCTAGATGCTTTCTCTTACTAGCCTATGAAATTAATCTCCTCTTTCCCTGCAATAAGTTTACATTTAGAATATTATATCATAAACTGTAGTTGTTTCTAAAACTAGATTATAACCCTCCTAAATAGGACAACTCCTCATTTTTGATGCATTCACCATAACATCTGGCAGAGTGCTAAGCATATAATAGATAATAAAGTATTCAATTATTTCTTGATAGTTAATTGTATATACCAATCATTTCAGTAAATATTTATTGAGTAATTGTTCTGTGACATATCTGCTAGACACTGAACACAGAGTGAAAATAATCATCCCTCTTTTAGTCTCTTTCTTAAGTAGTTTTCAATAGGAGAAGCAGATAAAAACACTTTCAATAGAGTAGGAGAAAAAGTCACACAATTTTCATTGAATGGAATTTCCAGGAATAGGGTACTGCAAATATGAAGTATTAGAAAAGCAAGCGGAAGATTTATATAACTTTGCACACTGTAATTCTTTTCTTTATTTTCTTTTTCTGGCTGGTTACTTTTTATTGTGTCTTCCAAACTAAAATGTAAAGACTATGAGAGAAAAAACCATGCCCAGCTAGCTCTCCTTTATATACTCTCATTATATACTCTCTCTGTAGCAGAGATATCACTGGATAAGTGTCTGCTGAAGTATGAATACAAGAGGTTTACATTGACTTGGTTAATAATTATTTCTGTATGTCCGTGTTTCTCACAGGTTTTGCATGGTGAGGCACAGCCAGTGAATAAGCTAGAAAATTTGAAAGAAGAGCCACATAAAGATTTTGCACCTATTCTGAATCCAAAGAAGGCTGATAGAGAGATAGCAGAAAAGGTATTACAAGCAGGTATGTGTCTGGGAATAATCACACTGACATAGATATGGGGATTAATTAGAAGAAGCAAAATAGGGTGCTGGTGAACCAACTTGGAGGTGATTGCACCTATTATTCAGGATCTAAACAAAATTAACAGTAGCAAAGTATAAAGGAGGGCATGGATTCTAGATATATTTTAGTAAGAATGTAGACTATGGAGCCATTCTGGAAAACATTCTGGCAACATTGGCATACACTATGACCTAGAAATTATACTCCTAGGTATATATCACATGGAAATGCTTAGCATTTTGTTGCATATTATTGCAGCATTGTATCTGGCAGGAAGGCATTAGAGGCAATGTGGTTATCCATTATTGACAGAGTGGATAGGGAAAATGTGGTGTATGCACACCATACAACATTATTCAGCTCTATAAGAAACATTTAATATTCAAATCAAAACATGGATAGATATAATCTTAGGGAGAATGCAATAATGTAAAAAAATCACATTTATGTATCTTAAAATACATGCATATAAAACAACAATATTCCATTTTGCAATAAACAAAACAAACTACACACATTAAACACGAGGAAGCAAACTTGCATTTTTTTCAGAAAAAAAATGTTTTTACTTTTAATGGTACTGCAGCACATTTATAAATTTCCTTAAAGAAAATTAACAACATTATAATATTGAACTTTTCTATTCAAAAACAATAATACAACTTTCCATTTGGTCAAATCTACTCTTCCCTTAAAGGTGAAAATTTAAAAGCAACAAAAATAAGGTGGCATATTGAAGTAGTGTTTCAAGGATGGTTTACTTAAATAAATATCTTCCTGAACTTATGGTGAGAACATGGCTGTATCTATATTTTAGGTAGCTAATCATTTGGTATTTTAAGTTAGCCAAATGACTTATTGGAATGACTGATGGATAATGTTGTTTCCATTTCTTGCCCTCTCTTCTCAGAAGGGGAAGAAAGAGCATTGGAAAGGGAGCTCAGCATGTCTCCTTTATGTCTGGCCTTGGATACTCTTCTAGGTCTCGTTCAGTATGACACCATTGAATAACTTCCTGTTGATATCATCAAAGACTGTCTTAAACATTTCTCATCAACCCAACGTATGTTGGGACTTTGATATTCAGTGGCTGCATTGTATGCTAATAAAATTTAAATAATTATGTAAGGAAAAGTACACTAATGAAGAGGAGCAGGTGTAAATTTTAAGGAATTTTAAAACTCTAATTTATGCCTAGAGACTTTTTCTCCCAATTGTTAGCACTTCCGTAAATGAAATGCTGCTGCAGATCTAGGTTTCTTTCTGCCATTATATCATTATCTCAGAGATAAAAGAGGTTATCACTCAGGTTAAGTGGCTCCCATTGTGATTATGCTCTAATTCAAGTCCAGTAAAGCCTGACTCCCTGTCTCTATTGATTATTGATTGTGTCAACACTTTGAAGGTGAAACTCGTTCATTCAAAAAGCCCCTTCAATGGTGAGTACATCCTCCAGATGACCCTTGAACTAGTTCATCCTTGGCAGGGTGCTGCATCGCATGAATAATTGCTGAAGTGTTGCAGATGGGGATCTTAGTGAGACTGCTCATGACTCCCTAAGGCAAGTGTTAATAAGCCTACACTTCCCTCACTTATTCTTTGTGTTTAATTCATTCTGAAAAGGCTCATAGAAATTTGCTTTCAAAAGGATAACAGAATTTTCAAACAATTTCACTGACACAGTTTTTGTTTCTGTTTTTATTGTAGATCAGAATAAAGAAAAAATATAAGATTAGAGTCTGCTTTCTGAAGATGCTATCATTTTTACTTTCTTTGAAAAATTAGAGATAACCCTTCAAACATTAAACAAGATCCCTGAGAGACAAGAATAGTCCGTGGGAGAGCTGAGCTGGGTTTATATTGCCGTTTCTTGCTATGAGACATTGGTCAACTTATTTAACTCTATGAGAATCAGTAATGCCATATGTAAAATGAGAATAATACTTTCTACTTCATTGGACTATTGTGTATATTAGTAATTATAAATATGAAGTGCTTGGCCACAGTAGGCACTTAATAACTGGGAGATACGGTTATAATTATTTAGAGATGTAATAGTGCAGCAGAAGTAAAGGGCAGGGATTTCAGAGCATGTCAGAGATGCATTTAAATCTTAGCCACAACATATATGAGAAACTTAACCCTCTGAGACTCATTTCCTTTTTAGTGTGTGTGTGTGTCTCTTTGTTAAAAGAGATATGTATCTAAGTCTTTGTTAGTGTTTTGCTAGGGAAAAATGGGGAAATCAAAGTTAGATTCTAATGTAATGCTGTTTTAAACTAAAAATCTGACTGAGTGACTACTAAGAGCTTGTAATCTTTACCATCCCTTGCAAAAAGGGGGAAAAAAGGAATGGAGAAGGTCTTCCTTGCACCCCTTTAAAATACAGTATTAGGTACTTTTCTAGGTATTTTTTCCAACAGACACCAGTCACAGATTACCAAGAAATGTTTCAATTACATATAACCACAACAATATCCACTGCATCCACTTTCAAGGTTATGAAAATCTCAGTTCTGGTTGTGGCTGTGATGTTTTCAGTATCCCATCCCCATTGCTTGCAGGTAGGAAGTCGGGATAGCAATTTGAGATGTGTACTTTAAAGCTATTTTTTAAAGACTACTTTCAGTTTTCCAAATATGGAGACCAAACCATCCTGATTGGCATTAGGTTTGTCTCATAGAAATACCATATACCTAGCCATTTTTACAAAATATTGGTTCTGGTTCATGCAGCAAGTAAGCGTGGAGAAAGATGGCTGCAGACAATTGATATCTGAGATCCAGTATAGAAGGAAAGAGACATGATTACCTCTGAAGGCATTTCAAATCAATAAGCAAAATGGATACAGATTTACTATTTTTGTGAATTAAGTTAATCAAATTTGGGAATTTAAGATTTAGTCCTATTTGCCCTTGAAAATATAATTTGCATTACCTAATTGTTTGAAATTAATTTTAAATAAATTTTCATGATCTGTTGACTGTGATCTACATAAAATAAGGATATTAGAGTAGTAAAAAATGTATGATTGTTTAGAGTGGATACATGAATATGATGTTGCTGTGAATAAGTGTAAGTTACAGTAAATACACCCAAAAGAGAAGCATTGGTTTAAGGGAGTTGGACATGGAGTCTAAGGTTGCCTTAGACATCCTCATCTTGTCAGCGTGTGGCTCCTTTCTAGTTCTCTATAAATGTGCATTCTTTTTTTCTGCACTTCTTTGTATATATTCAGTCTAGCATTTCAAATCTGTGGCTAAATAAAGCCCAATTTTCTGACAGAGGCCAGCAAGTGTTAATACGTCTATGTAGCTGGACACATTAGACCTGGTAAAAGCCATGAGAAGTGCATTTGGATGTAAAACAAGATGCATTGTATTTTACATTCAAATGCATTTCTCCGTCTTTTGAGTGAGTAAATTCACTCAGTGACCTTGTGTTGTTGATAGACATTTTGGCCTTAAAATATTTGGAATTGCTTATTTAACTTCAAGTAATTCCTCAAGCTCAACAGCCAATTAAAGCTCATCAAAAATCTGACTTCCATTAGTCACCTCCTGGCTGGGAATACTGACAAGTCTCAAACCACTTAGAAAAATTATCCATAGCAATTATAATGTCAATAGGCTAAAGAAGATAAATTATTTTAAAGGACATTTTTTTCTTAATCTAATATATACATTGGCTGATGATACTTATGTTAGGCCATTTTATAGTGTGCATAATACTTCTTGATCCTACACTTTATTGAAAAGAAAACTTTTATTAATATCTGCTTTGAATATAAAATATGCCTAATCTTTACCTTTTATGTAAGGAAATTCTATAGTAACTCCATGAAGGACAAACATTTCAGGGTAAGCAGATTGACAGATATGACCTTTGACTCAACATCAACATTCAAGTCTCAGTTGTCCTGCTTATTAGCAAACAATTCATTAACAAGCAATCTGTCACCAGACAGTTCTGGAGACTTTATCTGTCATGATGATGATCTACGGTGTGTTTACCCAGGAACCTCACTGCTGAGTGTTCCTCAGGGGGACGACCCATTGAAGGCTTTAGTTGCTTTATGGCTTGTGCTCCCTTATGGGCTGTCAATGCCCTTGTAATAAGGAGACTGTTTCTTACTGGAGAATAAGCTGGTAGTGATCCCCTGCGATCACAGACTCAGCACGGTTCTCACATGTTCAGCTTGCCCTCTCAGCTTCCTGCCCATCCCGGAACTTTATAATTAGTTTCTTGACATGTTCAAGCAGCTGTCCTCTGAATGCTTTTCGACTACCTCCAGCTATTCCGTTGACTGAATAAAAGTAACTCAATGCAGTTATGATTATTTTAACATGTATTAACTATCTTGGGTGGTTATACTTCTTCCAAACCCTATAATATTTTTAGTGGCCAGGCAAATATGAGCCAAGTATATTTCTCTAATGAACACTTCCTAGACTTTACCCTCACTGTTAATTTAAATCGTCTTCACAAACATACAGTAACACTCATGTTGGTAAAAAGTCAAAACTTAATAGCCGTGGCTAGCTCCTCCATGAATTTTTATATTGATTTTGTTTTCTTTCATATTTAAAAAAGACAGGATAAAGAAAATGATCAAAGCAAATAAATAAATAAATAAATAGCTTAAAGCAAGGAACTGGAATATGCAAATTGGTTATGAAAGTAATTAATGTGGCCATTTCTTGCTATTCCTGCCATTAAGTTCCCAACATTTTTCCTTTATGGTTATATTTATGATTAATGAGTGGAATAAGGTAAAGGGAAAGCCTTTCTCCAAATCCCTTTTTGCAATATTGGTATCCCTTTTCATAATTCAGTTGGGAAAGGTGTTTCATATTTTACTAAACTGCGTAACATTCAGTCAGATAGCTAGGTGTATTGGGCATAAGGTACTAAAGGATAATTAAGCATTATTTGTTCAATGAGAAAAGCAGATCTATGTAAAGAACCCCCATCTTCTCAGGGTATTGGTGTTTAGGGAGGAATGTAGGTTGTACAATAGAGAAATAAAAAGTGAACATAGGCAGGGGAACCCCATTTGGATAAGTGAATATCCAGCTGGACATAGGGAGAATTTAATTGAAATTATTTCTAATTTATACATGAGATGACAGTAGAAGCTTATAAAACTTTAGAGTATAAATATGTGATGATGTTTCTCCATTATTTTGCAAGTAGGATTCTCCTTATCCATCTCCTAGCTCAACATTGTTTACTAGAATTCTGAGTTTTATGTCTTATCTGACTAATATTCACTAATTTTTCTCTCATGTCCGGTGGTCAACATTATATCAAAAGTAAAATAAGTCCAGCTCTCTGCAGCTGTTGTGGTTCAAAAGTGAGTCCCTGCTTAATGTGCACACAATCAGTACACACTAGATTTTGAGAAGAAAGAAAGTTTATTTGGCAAAGGCTGGCCACACGAAGGCTGCAGGGCAGTCCTCAAGTCTCTCTCCCTGAGCTGGAGAAAGTTTCAATGTTCTATAGCATTCAAACAAGGGCAGGCATGCTTAGGATAATAAGCAAGGCAGTTTGAGGTGATGGAGTCGGAGGTAGTCTACTTACTGAGTATGTGTAGAATGATTACATACTTAGGCTACTGTGCATACAAGGTATGCTAACCTTGAGTAGAACTGGTTTGGCTCAGCAAGATAGGTTAGGAATTGGGGGTGTTTACTTCTGGGCTGACTCATCTTAGTAATGCGCTACGTGCAAGGGCACTTGACTTCAGAGGACTATGTGCAAGGGCACGATGTCAGGGTTGTAAAACAAGATAAGACAATACAAAAGAGGTCAGTCATGAGTTGTCTTATTACAGGGTGCAGTGTCAAAACATAGCATCAGCAAAACAAAGCATCTGGGTTACAGTTCAGTAGGTGTGATTTTTGTTACTATAATTAGGCAAAGTTTTTCTTTAGATTAACTTTCTTTTAATGGTGCACATCTTGGTGATTAAAGCCAACTAAGTCTGGTCTAGCTGAAGCTGTTAAAAACAAGAACTTAACTATGAGGTGTGTAAGTGGGAATGTCAAAGATCAGAGAAAAGAGAAATGGAAACTTTTGCAACCTAGTCAGGGAAGGAGGTGGTTCCAAAAGTGGTCAGGGGAGGGTGGGGATAGGGCATGAAAAATGGGTCAGGGTCTGCTACAGCCAGAGATAATATGTATGTATTTGTTTTGCTTTGTGTTCTTTTCTTGTGTTATGTTTATCAGGAGGAATGATTGTTAGCCAATATGTTTCTTTAGTATGGCTAGGAATTCATTTTCACTTTGGTACAAATAAGGAAATTCATTTCTTCATTGAAAAGTGGGCTCCATCACCATCTACATTGTTGCCATGTGGTAAAGCACACTGAGAAGAATACAGGAATTTGGCTGAGAATGTTCAGAGTGAAACAGAGACCCAGAGAACCTAAGACGGAGAAAGGATCATATATTGGAGTGAGTAAATTTTTTTTAATCCTACAATTAGCTAAAGCTCTAAAGTAAATTTCAAGAAAATGAAATAGGGCTGCCCCGCACCCCTCAACGCACACACATATACACACACACACTTTATTTTTTGAGCAAGATTCCACACCATTGTCTTTCTTCTGATTCTCTAATGACAGGCTTATTTCTCTATACATCTTCCTTTTCACTTGTGATAATACTACCCCAAATCTTTGTAAAGCTTCCTCCATCACATCGGTCAGTCATAGTGCAATGTATTTGAATCCCCTGCCCCCTCAGTCTTTGTCCTATTACCCTATATTATATATTTTATTGCATTTATTATTGTGTAAATTAACCTACTAATTTGTTGACTTTTTTGTTTACTGTCTTTCCCACGCTAGAATGTAAATCTTATAAACAGTGGTAATGTCTGTCTTATACATTACTTTATCCCCAAGATGATTATCAGAACCTGGCCTATAGCAAGCTCTCAATAATTATTTGTTAAATGAATAAGTATATTCTTTGAAAAGTGAGGACTCTGATATAAGAAAAAAGCATCCTGGTACAGACTGGGTGAGTCATGTATAAAATAAAGTTGCTGGAAAATTTGACCAATGCAGGAAAATTCATTAAAGAGCTCAAGAAAAAGTTTACTTTTTGTTTTCTCAGTCAAGGATTTCATATGTGGGGTGTGTGCATGTGTGTGTGAGGTGAACAGGAAAACATTAAATTAATATTTAAATCCAACACTATAGTGTACTTCACTGTTTTATATTAGAAGATTGAAATGGTTAATTCAATAACACTATCGCAGCTTTTGCTTTTGTTCTGTTATATCATTTTCAATGTTCTAAAATCATTCTTTTGTTTTCTTTATAAAGTCCTGAGTCATATATACTTCCAAGACTCTTTAATTTTATACCTGGAATGTTCAGACTCTACCTAAAATTAAGAAAATCATAGGAAATATTTTAAATAAAATTTTATTGTTATTTTACTTGTTTTGTTTCCCATCTTTGCTTATACTACATTAAGGTTGCATTTATGTTGTAGGGGTATGCTTATCCTAAAATGAATTTTCATGTAGTTCAGTTAACCACAATAATGGAAGTACTACTTTATATCTACTCATTTTGGTCTTGTAACTGGTGCCCTGCTGGCAGAAGTGCCAGGCAGAACCCCCTTCCAGGTTCGGGACTCTCGCCGTGGAAAGAATCCAGAGATGAGAGGGGCCAGTAAGGATAAGTAGTAAAGTTTATTAAAGAAAGAGAGAGGGTGCACGTTAAAGAGATAACATAGGCATGTTCAAGGGAGAAGCATGCGCTGAGTGGCAGTGGGTTAGCTTGTAATAAAGGGAATTTTTACTGTGATCTTCACCTATCTCAACCTTTGAACACCTGATGTCTTCTTTGTTCTAGAAGGTGATAGTTATCACAGTTATCATAAATTGTGACCTGCCCTTGCATATCTAAAATTTGCCTTTGGGAAGATGTTTAACAATCTTTGTGATCCCATGCTTTCTGTTATTAACTAAGAATTTGCTTTGGGCCCATGATTTTACAAGCTTTTGTGGTTTGGGGAGGTTTCAGAGCTTTAGGGGAAATTTTTGTCCCGTGAGAAATTTGTGGGCCTGTATTATCTTTTTCAAAGCTGAATAGAAAACTGGGGACCACAGCCTTAATACCTTATTCCACCCTGCCTCAGTATCATAGGGGATATTGTTCTGAGGATTGGAAGCCTCATAAAAGCTGATTGGTAGTGACAGCGTATGAGAAAAGCAGCAGCTTTAACTGAAAACTTGCATGTGTTTTCTAATATACCTGCTTTTTTATCTATTCTTTAATATAAAGCTTTTCAGAAATACTAAAAAACTCCAATTCATTTATGTTAATCACTACATTTTTATTAATGTGCTGCTTTACATCTTTTCCTTATTAATAATTTATTAAATAAATGTATGTGTAATGCTAATCCTTTCAGAACTAAAATAATATTCTACTCAATATATATATGTATTTTTGTCATATCAGTAATGATTTGTTTCCCATGCTGGTATTATAGTCTTCTATAAATTATTTTTACAAATCAATTTAGAGTAATTTTGAAAGTAAAATTCTTTAAATATCATATTTTAAAAAGACTTATACAGATATCTATACAAGTCCAAATTAAGAATAGTACCTGTGTTTATTTGTCTGTGAGGGCTGGAAATCAATTTTACAGCAAAACCTCTATATTAATAATGTAACAAATCATTTTGATTCATTCCAAAAATCCTTCTGTTCAGAAAAAAAAAGAGTATAAAATCTGTGAATCATAAAATATGAATTCTAGATTATTAGGTAACATTATATTTGAAGAAAGGGATTAAATTCCAAAAGGGTAATCATTCAAAAGGCAAATTAGAGACTTACTGGCTCCTAAAATTCTCTTGACCACGTGATCTAACAGTCAAATAGCTTCCCTCAGTCTTCCTTCTTGAATCCATATACACTTTCAACCAGGGTTTGGATTACCTTATGAATTACAGAAATACACATGGTTTTATATTTATGGTGTTACATATCTGCAATTTAAAAATAATTAATGCACCTATAATGGAAGTGAATTGCTAGCATTTATTACAACCCAAATAAATTATAAATAAAGCCCAGTGTTAATCCAATTTACCACATATCTCTCAAAAAGTTAAAATGATCTGGTCTAGGCTTCATCATATTTTAAATTTCCTATGGATTGGTAACTTCAGATATAATGATGTGTTTTAAATTTATTGCCTGGCATTTTGGGTATTATTGAACATTTACCTGGGATGCTTAGATCTCTTTCTTAGGAAGAGGAGCTTTAGTCTATTTAGATAGATATTTTCACTGCAGTTTTGTTTTTTTTGTTTTTTTTGTTTTTTTCCTGCAGGAAATGACCTGTAGAGTACCCCATTCAGTAAATAATGAGGCATCTGCTTATATCTGGAGCTTCAAAATAACCCAATTACCTTTGTTTATGTTGCTATTCTTGTAAATTTATTATAGCAATAACTGGTTTGTTAAAGGCAGATTTTTATTACTAAGTAGTCCAGTGTATGGCTGATATAGGAAAGAATAAAAACCATTGGAAACTATAATATGGTGTTCTTTGCTAATGCTGCCAGAATGCCAAACACCAGAAATGGATTGGCTTTTATAAAAGGGAGTTTATTTGGTTAGACAGTTACAGTCTTAAGGCCATAAAGTGTCCAAGGTAATGCATCAACAATCAGGTACCTTCACTGGAAGATGGCCAATAGTGTCTGGAAAACCTGCTGGGAAGGCACATGGCAGGCGTCTGTTCTGGGGTTCTGCTTTCAAAATGGCTTTCTCCCAGAATGTTCCTCTCTAGGCTTCAGCTCTTCAAAAATGTCACTCTTAGTTGCTTTGGGGGCATTTGTCCTCTCTTAGCTTCTCTGGAGCAAAAGTCTGCTTTCAAAGGCTGTCTCCAAAAAGTCTCTGTAAGCTGAAGCTCCTCTCTCAGTTCCAGTGTGTTCTTCAAAGTGTCCCTCTTGGCTGTAGCAAGCTCGCTCCTTCTGTCTGAGCTTATAATACTCCAGTAAACTAATTAAGGCCAATGCTGAATGGGGGGAGACATGTCTACATGGAAATTATCTGGAGTTATAACCCACAGTTGGGTGGGGCACATTTCCATGGAAACAACCTAATCCAAATGTTCCAATTTAATCCCCACTAATATGTCTGCCACACAAGATTGGGTCAAAGAAAATGGCTTTTTGTGGGGGACATAATACATTCAAACTGGCACATTCCACCCCCTGGACCCCAGAAAAACATATTCTTTCCAAATACAAAATACATTCATCCCATCAAAATACCACAAAAACTTAAATCATTTTAGTAGCAATAGGTAAGTACAGGATCCCATCAAAACCAGTTATAGGCATGGTCTGTCAAAAAGCGTAATTCCCCTCTAGCTCTGGACCTGTGAAATTTAGAACAAGTTATGTACTTCCAATATACAAAGAAGGGACATTCCCATTGACATAAGGAGAAACAGTAAGGAAAGCAGAGTTTAAGGGACCAAAATAGGTCCTAAAACTCGCAGGGCAAACTCCATTAGATTACAAAGTCTGAGAGTCATTAACAGAACAACATTGCATCCTTGGGGCTTGAGAGAGTGGGAGTCTAACCCATCCTAAGGGCCTTTGCGGCAGCCCTTTCCTCTCCAAATGCTGGGGTGAGTGCTCCAACATATCCACACATTGGGGAGACCACCTTCTCGGCCCCACCCTCCTCAAACATCAGGGCAGCACTCAGATTCCCTTCCATCTCCAGGGCACATGCTCAACCACTTCAGAATAGTGGTGGCAGCAGGTTCTCCCCAGTTCCCTGGGAATGTGCTCCACCCTCTTTGGGTCCTGAGGTGGCAAATCTCTTCCGGAGTATTGAGGCAGAAGGCCCACCCTCAACCTACGGGGCAAACTCACCCTTTCCATGTGTGTGGACCACTCCTCTCTCTCAGCTCAAGACCTCTTGATTCCAGACTTCAACCTCCATGGCTCTGTCTTTGAAGAAATTTTTCCTTCAATTTGTTCCTTGTCTGTTCCCTCCAGTTCAGACTGGCAACAGCTCTGTCTATAAAGATATCACAAAAATTCTGTTGGCTTCTCATGATGCACACAGGGGTCAAAGCCATCAGACAATAGGACTTTCCATAGATCCTTTCTGGATAACTCCATCTCCAATCTTAGCTTGTACTGAAATGGCAGCTGGGTTCCATGTTTAGTTAAATCCTCATGTTGGACTGTAGCTTCTGGGGATCCATCCCCTGGAAGCCTGGAATTTTCCAAACCATCAGTTTCTGGTTTCTTTGAATCCAAGATTTCAGTTCTAAGTTTATCTCTGTCCTGTCACATTTTACTATAAGCTGTAAGTAGAAGCCAGGTTACTTCTATATTTTGCTTTGAGATCTCATCAGCTAAATATTCCAGGTTGTCACTTTCAAATTCTGTCTTCCATCCAATATCAAGAGTCAATTTTGTCAAATCCTCTGCCACTTTAAAACAAGGATTGCGTTTTTTCCAGTTCACAACAACGCATTCATCATTTCTCCTCAAGTTCTCATCAGAAGTATCTTTAGAGTCCATAGTTCCACAAACAGTCTCTTCAAAGCAGTCTAGGCCTTTTCTATCAAGCTCTTCGCAATTCTTCCAGAATCTTCCCCTTATCCATTTAAAAAGCCATTCCAACATGTTTGGTATTTGCAAACTCAGCAGCACCCCACTTATCTGGTACCAAAATCTGTTCTAGTTTGCTAATGCTGCCAGAATGCAAAACACCAGAAATGGATTGACTTTTATAAAAGGGGGTTTATTTGGTTACACAGTTGCAGTCTTAAGGCCATAAAGTGTCCAGGGTAATGCGTCAACAATCAGGTACCTTCACTGGAGGATGGCCAATGGCGTCTGGAAAACCTCTGTTAGCTGGGAAGGCATATGGCTGGCATCTGCTCCAAAGTTCTGGTTTCAAGATGGCTTTCTCCCAGGACATTCCTCTCTAGGCTTCAGCTCCTCAAAAATGTCACTCTTAGTTGCTTTTGGGGCATTTGTCCTCTCTTAGTTTCTCCGGAGCAAAAGTCTGCGCTCAAAGGCTATCTCCAAAAAGTCTCGGTAAGCTGAAGCTCCTCTCTCAGTTCCAGTGTGTTCTTCAAAATGTCCCTCTTGGCTGTAGCAAGCTCACTCCTTCTGTCTGAGCTTATAATGCTCCAGTAAACTAATCAAGGCCTGTGCTGAATGGGTGGAGCCACACCTCCATGGAAATTATCCAGAGTTATCACCCACAGTTGGGTGGGGCACATTTCCATGGAAACAACCTAATCCAAATGTTCCAACTTAATTCCCACTAATATGTCTGCCCCACAAGATTGCATCAAAGAATATGGCTTTTTCTGGGGGACATAATGCATTCAAACTGGCACATATGGTGAGTAGGAAATGAGAGAAAATAGATAACATAAGACCTTGTATAATACACCTTTTGAGGACAACTGAATAAGAGACTCAGCAAGACTGTATTGTTGCTGTTACTAATAGTTCAGATAAAGCTTGGTACAAACATTCTATCTAGAAGTGACATGAAACAATGGCAGAGAAATACAACTTTTGCCTAAAATTAGATGATTTTACCCCATAGTAAATTCTGTTTTACAAATAGTCTCTTATAAACTGGAGTTACTCTTATGCATGCGCAGTATTTATCTTATTTTGAAGAAACATTTCATTTTGAAATATAAGTTCTTTGGTGATATGATTTACTTGAATGTGTGAGTACTTGCCACCTACTAGTCTTGAAGGTTAATTTTATGTCAACTTGGCTAAGCTCTGGTGTCAATTGCTTGATCAAATGCTAATCTAGTTGTTGCTGAGTAGATATTTTGCAGACGTGGTTAATTTCCACAATTGACTTTAAGATTACCCATCATAATGTGGGTGGGCCTCATCCAATCAGTTGAAGGCCTTAAGAGCAAAAATTAAGGTGCCCAGAAAAGAAGACATTTTGCCTCAAAATTGAAATTTCAATTTGTCTGAATTTTCAGCCTCCTCACTTGCCCTATGGATCTCAGACTTGCCAGAACCCCTAACAGTATTCAATTTTATTTTTTATTTATGCCAAAAACATCTGTTTCAATAAGCCATTGCACAAATGGAAAGAAAATGAAACATTATTTTTCCAGGAAAAAAGTTGTCTTCTACATTTTTGATTCTGAGACATTCATAAGAAGTCAATTGCTCTTCTTTCAATATTACTTGGTCATTTTCTCAGTGAGATATGACTGAGCTACTGTCCTATAATTTCTTGTTCTCTACCACTTTTCAGCACCATATTTTCTTATAGCTTTAATATGACTGAGAATAAATCTTTCTTGTCCAGTGTACCATTCTTTTTCTTTTCATTTCTTTTTCTTACTCTTTTCATATCCTTATGTGGTTCTATCTTCACTATGTCTCATATGCACAATTTCAACAATATACAATATTTAAGTGTGATTATTACTGTTTTCAGTTATATATTGCTATATTAAAATTCACCCTAAAATTTAGTGGCTTAGTAAAAACAACATATATTTTGAATGTGGATTTTCAATTTGGGTAGGGATCATGGGGTCCACTTATTTCTGTTTCACTACTATCCAATGGGGGCTGGAGTCTAATAAAGACACTTTCTCTCAAATTTCTAGCAGTTGATGCTCTCTTTTGACTGGGAATTAGACTCCACATTTTAATAGCAAGAATGTAAAAAATTCTGCAGATGTATTTTAAAACCCCTGAGAATTTAAAATATTTTATTTATTACAATATTTGAAAAGAGAAAATAAATGAACAAAAGTAGAAAGAATTCATTCATTTAGAATTTTACACTTGAGAATACACATAGAAATTGAATTCAATTCCCTTATTTGAAATATGTTGTATTCAATAGAATCTCAAAAGGTCACAAACCTAGATAATTACTGGCAAATCCAACAAATGGAATCAAGATTTTCCCATTCTATAATAAATTGCTCTTCAGTAATGAAAAATGGAATAAAATTATGCCTAAAAATTTATCTGTCAGGCTCAGATACAGCAAGCATACAATAGTGAAGCCATATGCCATATACATTTTCTGTAATTCCTTGAGATAACAATGGTCATTTATATCTTTTTTTTTAAAGCAAGGACAACTGAATTCTGTGTGTTTGCTTGGAATCAGAACCCAAAGTGTTTCTGTCTTTATTTAAATAGAGGTTTGTCATTGACCAGGAAACATTATTATAAACATATTTTAAGCATGTAGCCATGTAAAAGGTGAGATAGCAGATTGAGTTTGACATAGTTCTCATCTTTTTTGAGGTTAAATCAAAACTAGACATATAAAAAGATATGAAAATTAAATATTAAACAAAGACAATTTTCAAATACATTCGGACACAAGTTGCTATATAATGCATCATGGCAACACAGGCTCAAGCACAGCAAAACTTTCAGCAAACGACTGCTTTACTACTTAACAGCACAAAGGGTTCAAAAGAGCAGGGAAAGACATACCATTGGGGCTGGGCCCCTGGAAGGCCAAATAATTTGGGTCAGGGTTGGTGGAAGGCAACTCTTTCCTTTAAAGGTTGAACATTTATTGATCTGACTTTTAATAAATTCATTACAGAACATTTGGTAAGTTAAAAAGAAATAAAAAATCAACTGTGATCCCATCAAAACATAGACACCATCTTTAACTTTGTGATATGTATTTCTCCAGTATTTTCCTTTATCCACACAATTTCTAATTTAATATGGAATTCATATTATATAGGCATATCTTTACAGATACTGGAAACTGGTAAATATTAAGTAATTAGTTTCACTTTTAACGGTTTATCATCATGCCATGTATATTTCCTTGGTTGTTAAGTATTGATACTAATGACAGTATTATAATTATGTTATTAATTTTATTGTCATATATTATATCAATTATAAATTTAATATATTAGAAGTTATATATTTTTAGTTATATGTTTTATATGTTATGTGATAATATGCCACCAATATGTAAATGGCTCCCGTTCCCATTTTATGGATTTATTTACTCAAACTCTCATACAGTGCATTTGGTATTTTATGCTCATTTTTTAACAATATAAGCAATACTATAATGAGTATAGTATACTAAAAAAGTAAGAGAAATGTGTGTAAAAATGACTTTTTCAAGAATAAATGAATAGAAATTGAATTTCTGGGTCAAAGAACATACAGATTTAAATTATGTGAATGTGAATCTTTCCTTCAAAGTGATTTACCAATTCTCCCTGCCACCAAAAGAGACATCCACTTTTCCCAATATTTATAATGGTAGTGTTCTAATGGCAGCAACCAAACACTTTTTTCCTCTCCTCACTTCATGTCTTCAACATAAAGAACAGTTACTTCTTTCTGTGAATGACAGTTACAGGACAAAAACAAATTAACAATTGTTTAGGACACACCAATGTTAATAGCTTCTGAGGACATGTGCATTGGAGATGATTAAAAAAATCATAATTTCCCGCTTTCAAAATAGCTTAGATATCCTGTATAGTAATTATTGTATTAGTTGGGTTCTCCAGAGAGATAGAACTAACAGTACATGTATATGTAAATATTAAATGATTTTTTATTGGTATTAGCTCAGATGACCATGGGGATTGGCAAGTCGAAATTTTAGGGGAGGCCTCAAGTTGAGAACTCTGATGAAGGTTTCAATGAATTCCCCTGGAGAAGCTGACTGGCTGAAGTAGGGATGGAAAATCTTCCTTCTGACTACTGAAATCATCAGTTATCCTTTTACAGCATTCAACTTTGTTGAAGGCAATCTCCTTAGCTGATTGTAGATGCAACCAGCCATAGATGCAATCAACTTACTGAAGATTTATATCCACAAAGTATCCTCATAGTAACAAATAAGCCAGTGCTTGCTTGACCAACAACTGGACCCCATACAAAAGCCAAGATGATGTTTGAACTTAACCATCATAATTATAGACACAGCTTTGATCATAGAAAGATGATTGATTATTATTGTATATCTTATTGCAAAAAACAATGTTCTATTTTCCCATCTAAACATTTAGGATGCAGATAGTAGCTGGGTTTTCAAGTCACTGGATTTCAGACATGTTTTACAAATTTTCATTGAGTATGTTGCTTAATATAAGAAGTTCCCCAGGGACCATTATTATTCAAATTCTGGTCAATCCAGTTTCTGATCCATTGACAAATTGAAAGAAAATTATAATTAAACACATATTACAGTTAAGATTCAGCTCAGCTTATTTATTTGAATTTCATCAAGTTCAATTGGATTTATTAAATTTAAAAGTTGCAAGAATAAAGCTAAGGAGAACCTAAGATAGCAGCTAGGAGAGACAGGGAAAAAAAACACCTCTGTGAAAAATACTAGATAAAAGCCAGAGAGTGTCCCAGAACACCAGTTCCAACGATGCACCAGCTGGACAAGGTCTGCTAAATCCACAGGACCATGCACTTGGTGAAACCGGGAGTCTGCATTCTGAAACAAGTGAGTGAACCTGCTGAATGTCCAGCAGCCATGCTGCGGTGTGGGGAAACCATGGGTTGGTGTTTGGTGGTGGACTAGTTCTTTTTTTAAAAAAAACCCAGGAGCGGCTGCAGATACGGCAGCGAGAACCACACAGTGAAGCACGGTGGGAATGGGCTGTGTGAATGCCTCATTATCCAGTGTGGAAGATAGCCTTTGGTGGACCCACTGCTAATTGTCTCAGAGCAGGGAGGGCAGAGGTGAGCCAAAAGGAGAAAAAAATCAGGCCCCTTGCAGCCATCTTCCCTGCAAGCTGGGAATGCTCCTGCCCAGTGCTGGAGCCCCAGACCGGAGCCGCAGCAAGAGACCCAGTGTGACGGGAAGTGTTTCCTTCAACACCGTGCACATGCCACAATTTCGCGCACCCACAGCTGGTTGTCCCAGAGCTGGGAATGCAGAGCTGTGCAAAAAGGGGGAGGTTAACATGCCCTATTCAGCCATCTTTACAGCAGGCTGGGAATGACCCTGCATGGCCTAGTGGCCCAGGGATTCCCTTGAGGGATGGTGTGCACTTGTGAAATAGCACAGCCTTCCCTCAGCAGAGGCCCTGGGAGGGCACAGCTGGGAAGAGGGACCCACTTGGAACTCCCAGGGACCCTACACCAATACCAAGAACCTGTGGGTCAGTGGCAGAGACAGTCTGTGGCAAGACTGAAATGAAGGTTTAGACTCTTGCAACAGCCTTAAATCTCCAAGAACACCTGGGAGGTTTGATTATTAAAGCTGCCCTGCCTTCCTAACCACTCAGACACAAGCCCCACATTAAGGGCGAACAGCACCAACAACACACTCAAACTTGGTGCACCAATTGGACCTCACAAGAACCAGACCCCCACACACCTCAAAGACAAAGTTGAGGAGGACTGACTTGAGGGGAATAGGTGACTCACGGATGCCATCTGCTAGTTAGTTAGAGAAAGTGTACACCACCAAGATGTAGATCTGATGAATTAGAGATTGGGGTTTCAATAATCCTTCACATCCTAAAAGAACACTATCAAGTAAAGCAAATGCCGGGAGCCAAAAACAACAGAGAATTTTAAAGCACATGAAAAAACCAGATGATATGGATAACCCAAACCCAAACATCCAAATCAGAGGAGACACAATACTTGGTGCAATTAATTAAAGAACTAAAGACAAACGATGAGAGCATGGCACAGGATATAAAGGACATGAAGAAGAGTATGGCACAGGATACACAGGACATGAAGAAGACCCTAGAAGAGCATAAAGAAGAAATTGCAAGAGTAAATAAAAGTAGATGATCTTATGGAAATAAAAGAAACTGTTGACCAAATTAAAAAGATTCTGGATACTCATAATATAAAACTAGAGGAAGCTGAACAACAACTCAGCAACCTCAAGAACCACAGAATGGAAAACGAAAGAACAAAAGAAAAAATGGGGAAAAAATTGAAAAAATCTAAATGGATCTCAGGGATCTGAGAGATAAAATAAAACATCCAAATATAAGACTCACTGGTGTTCCAGAAGGGGAAGAAAAGGGTAAAGGTCTAGAAAGATATTCAAAGAAATTGTTGAGGAAAACTTCCCAAACTTCTACACAATATAAATACACAAAGCATAAATGCCCAGCGAACTCCAAATAGAGTAAATCCAAATAAACCCACTCCAAGACATATTCTGATCAGACTCTCAAATACTGAAGAGAAGAAGCAAGTTCTGAAAGCATCAAGAGAAAAGCAATTCACCACATACAAAGGAAACAGCATAAGACTAAGTAGTGACTACTCAGTGGCCACCATGGAGGTGAGAAGGCAGTGGCATGACATTTAAAATTCTGAGAGAGAAAAATTTCCAACCAAGAATACTTTATCCAACAAAACTCTCCTTCAAATTTGAGGGAGTGCTTAAATTTTTCACAGACAAACAAATACTGAGAGATTTTGCTAATAAAAGACCTGCCCTCTTCACATACTAAAGGGAGACCTACCAACAGAGAAACAAAGAAAGGAGAGAGAGAGAGAGAGAGAGAAATTTAACAGACATTTATAGAACATTACATTCCAAATCACCAAGATACACATTCTTCTCTAGTGATCATGGAACTTTCTCCAGAATAGGCCATAGGCTGGGACATACAAGCCTTAATAAATTTAAAAAATTGAAATTACTCAAAGCACATTCTCTGACCACAATGAAATACAAATAGAAGTCAATAACTATCAGAGACAGAAAATTCATAAACACCTGGAGGTTAAAAATGAGGGGGAGATGAAAACATTCCCAGATAATCAAAAGCTGAGGGACTTCATCACCAGTAGATCAGTCCTATAAGAAATGCTAAAGGGAACTATGCAGGCTGAAAGGAAGGGACAGTAAATAATTGACTGAAACCACATGAAGAAATAAAGATTTCCAGTAAAGATCACATGGTAAATACAAATACCAATACTACTGTATTTTTTATTTGAATTTCCACTATTTACTTCCAACAGGATCTAAGATACATAAAGTGTAAAGATAAATCAGTGGTTTTGGGCTCAATGTAAAATATGTGATTTTTGACAAGAACTACATAAAGGTGGGGGAATGGAGGAGTATAGAACATCGTTCATGTTTCCTATTGAAGTTAAGTTGGTATCAAAGAAAACAAGACTATTATAGACTTAAGATGTTAAATTTAAGCCCCACGGTAAACACAAAGGAAGTATCAGAGAATATGATCATAGAGATGAAAAGTAGAGTATGGGTTACGAGAAGTGGGGGAAGGGGCGATGGGGAGTTAATAAGAAATGAGTGTAGGGTTTCTGTTTGGGGTGAAAGGAAATTTTTAGTAATAGATGGTGGGCAGGTGATGGCATTACAACATTGTGAATGTGATTAATCCCACTAAATGGAATGCTTGGGAGGGGTTGGAATGGGAATATTTATGCTGTATATATGTTTCCACAATTGAAAAAAAAAAAGACACTCTAAATAGATATTGACCATTAAATGCCATAGATGATCCTAGGTGAGATCTAAGAATAGAGAAGAAAAGACTCAAAAGGACACAATTGGGACATAAGGAAAAAAATGAAATATAGAATGTAAGCTATATATCAATGTTAAATTTCTTGAACTTCTTAACTACACTTAATATGATTACATAAATGAATATTCTTGTTCATAGGAAATATATATGTGAATTATATTATTTGTTCAAGGATGTGTGCAACTTGCTCTCATATGTTCAGAAGACAGAGCAATAGATGATGGATGATAGACAGGGAGGGAGGGAGAGAAAGAAAGAAATGGTAAAGTGACAAAATATTAAAGTTAGTAGATCGGGGTATCGGTGGAGGGGGGTTGGGGTATGCTGGAATTCTGTGTATGGGGTTTGTATTATTGTTGCCACGGTTACTGTAAGTTTGAATTTATTTCAAAATAAAAAATTAAATTAAATTAAAATTAAAATTAAAAAATTAAAAAAGAAAAAAAGAAAGTTAAATCTTAGGCCTCTATTTTTATTAATATACTTTATATGTTCATAACATTATATCAATATTTCAAAAGTCATAAGAATATCTACTGCTTGTTCCAGGAAAAAATAATGTGGGAAGAAGTAATGATTGGTAAAAACAGTTTTTAGAAGAAAAGCTTTATCCTAAAATAGTATGCTAAAATAGATGAACAAGTAGGAAATTAAATTTGTTAGATTCTTTCTATTGTAAGTTTTCTGTTTCCCTTTCTTCCTTCCATTTTTCCTTTATACTTCCTTCGTTCTTTCCCCTTATTTATCATTTTCTTTTTAACATCTGACTCTTGCTACAGGATAATAATATAAATATTCCTTTGAATAGAGAGTAGCTCCTCTCTGTCACACAATAAGGCCTTAATAAATATTTGTTAAATGAATGAATGCTTGCTAGTATCTGTATAACCTTTATTTTATTTAATTCCATGGCAATGCATGACACTCAGTTTGAAGACAGGTTTTAAATCAAGTGAAAAGATCCAGAGTGCTAATTTAATCTAAAACACAAGTGGAGAAATGTAACCTCAGCTGATAAAGGTGAAGTGATTCTGAAATTCCTGTATTTTAAAAATACCATCTTTTTTCCATAGAATCACTGGGAAATTTGTTTCTCTATAGTGTGACAAAAAACTTGTGATAAAAATTAATCAATATAAAAGAAATTTCCAGGAGAGAAACAATTACAGATTAGGAAAAAAATTATTGAGAACAATTGGAAAGTAGAGGTGTTGGGCTTCCTCACCTGGATTGTTGTTGATGTTCTCACAAACATTGAGGACTGGCGGTTTGATGTGCCAAGCCCTCTATCACAGGACTTGCCCTTATGAAGCTTGTTGCTGCAAAGGAGAGGCTAAACTTGCTTATAATTGTGACTAAGAGTCTCCCCCTGAGTACTTCGTTGCTCAAATGCAGCTCTCGCTCTCTAGCTAAGCCAACTTGGCAGGTGAACTCACTGCCTTCCTCCCTCCATGGGATCTGACACCCAGGGGTATAAATCTCCCTGGCAATGTGGGATATGACCCCTGGGAATGAAGATGGACCTGACATTGTGGGATTGAGAACATCTTCTTGACCAAAAGGGGGATGCGAAATGAAACGAAAGTCTCAGTGGCTGAGAAATTCCAAATGGAGTCTATAGGTCACTCTGGTGGGCATTCTTAAGCACTATATAGTTAACCCTTTTTAGGTTTTAATGCATTGGAATAGCTAGAAGTAAATACCTAAATCTATCAAAATGCAACCCAGTAGCCTTGTCTCTTTAAGATGATTGTATAGCAATGTAGCTTACAAGGCGTGACTGTGTGATTCTGAAACCCTTGTGGATCACACTCCATTTATGCAGTATATGGATGGAAGAGTAGAAAAATGGGAACAAAAAACTAAATGAAAAATAGGGTGAGGGGGGATGATTTGGGTGTTCTTTTTTACTTTTATTTTTTTATTCTTATTTTCACTTTTTCTGGTACAAGGAAAATGTTCAAAAAATAGATTGGGGTGATGAATGCACAACTGTATGATGATACTATGAACAATTGATTGCACACTTTGGATAACTGTATGGTATGTGAATATATCTCAGTAAAATTGAATTAAAGAAAGACAAAAAAAAAAATTAATCATTGTAAAAGAAATTTCCAAGAGAGAGATAATTACAAGTTAGGAAAAAAAGAATTGAGAACAATTGGAAAGTAGTAGTTCTTAGGGGCTTATTGTCAAAGATTTGCCAAAAAAATATATAATTTATGAATAAAATAAAAATGACTTATTTTTTTCATTTTCATTTAAAAATAACTAACATTTAAGTTAAATTCCTAGTAAATTGTTTAAGTTAAACTTCTTATTTAGAGAAAAAAAGGCATTATTTACTAGAACTGGCATCTTTTTAAAAATATGCAACTTAAAGTTTACGGAATAATAAATCAATTAAGTATACAAGACAAACTATTTGTAAAATAGGTTGAGAATGGAAAATTCCTACCTAGGATTTAGTCTTACTATTGACTAACATCTTTCTAATATTTTGTTTCATCATGAAAACTTTAATTATTATAAGAACTTTAGGATTTCAGTGTTTCATGTTTATGGAAAATTCATGAATTACAAGTCCTAGCACCAGAAACATCCTTTTGTTACTAGTACAGCCCAGTTCCAACAGTAGCGTAGCATAGAACATGCCTGACAAGCAGACTGGCTTCTTGGGCTTGTGGACTCCATGTTCTTTGTTCAACGCACTGCCGTAACCATCCTGAAGCCCTTAATTTTTTTTTAAATCTCTGAACTTGTTCTTTTTAGGTGAATTCTGATGGTACAATTAAGCATGTCCACAGGAAAGCAGAACAGATATATGCAATATGCATGTCCTTTATTCCTTGCCACCCCTTCTCACATACAGATTGCAGTGCTCCAGGAGCACAGAATTCTGGTCGACACATAATGTTGAGTTCAGCAGGACTTGAAACAATCATTACATGTGTGTTAGGTGTATGACTAATTAAGTGCTGGGTGTTGACAGCCCTGACAGGCCACACTTTCCACTGGAATCAGAACATGTTTCAAACACAGAAACAAGGCAATTGCATTCTGAGAAATATCAATGATTAAGGAACCCTACCATATTCTTTCTTGCTCATATTACTTCCCTGTATTAGTCAACTACTTAGACTCAAAATTATAATGTAGAAGGAAAGAGAACACCCCATGATTCCTTTCCCTTTCAGTATGTTCTTACTGATTAGTAAGGTGAAGAAAGAAAGTTTTGGTGGAATGTGCATTTATTAAGAAGTAAAATAGCAACAGCTGAATTAGATTTGTGCAGCATTTCTACTCTTCTAGTAAGAATGAAATAAACCTGCATGTATAAGCTTGGATTCCACCCACAATTTCAATGCCCCTATATCTGTATTTAAAACTGACATTGCACAATATAAAGATGAGTGGTAAAATTCAGGCTAGTACATTAACATTTCAATTTTTCTTCACTTATAATATTAGATGATTTAGAAAAACATTAAAACTGGTTAAGAGAACACAAAAAGACAGAAAACTGCTTTATATTTTAGTACCTTTAACTGCACAACATTTCTGGGTTTTGAACAAGGAGCTCCTCATTTTTATTCTGCATTGGACTCTGACAAGTATATAGCCAGGGCTGTTCACAAAACACAAGTCATGACATCTGAAATACTGTATTCTATTTGAATTGAAGACGCAGGAGAGTGGCATGGAATGGAAAATGCTGTAGTTACCAATTAGCATAAATACTAAATGAATAGGTTTTTTTATAGACATACAAAACACCAAGCAATATGAGCAAAATATGTAAAATTATAACAATTATGGAGCATCCTATGCAAGTAAATTTAACAAATACTAGGAAATAGAATACAGCATCCCTGAAAGATGAAAAAATATAAATTGAGATATGTTGGGGATTGAATCATGTTCCCCACAAGAGGCATATTCAGGTCCCAACCTCTGTTCCTGTGGGTGTGAACCCATTTGTAAATAGGAGCTTTGCAGATGTTACTAAAGTGTGCCGAAAGAATGACCATAGGCCTTAATCCAATAGAGCTGGAGTCCTTATAAGCAAAGGAAATTAGACACAGAAAGAGAAGCCATGGGGAGCAACCTGACACTGAAATTCAATAGAATTTGGAAGGGAAAGGAGAAGACACTGCCATGTGCATCACCATGTGACAGAAAAGCCAAGGGATCCTGAAAGATTACCAGGCAGCAAGAAGATACTGGCCCAAGGAAGAAGCAAACCTAGCTTCTGAAATTGTGAGCCAATAAATTCCAGCTGTTAAGCCAACTCATTGTATGGTATTTGTTTTAGCAATCAGGAAAGCAATACAAGGTAAAATAAATTAATGCATGTAACAGGTATCAATGGATTTAATTATTAAGGAAAAAAAACAAGATAGAAATTTTAAATATCAATAATGTTCTTTGAATCTTAGAATGCACTTCCATTAGTATACCTTTGGGCTGTCACAAAACATAAGTAGTTGCATTACATGAGTCAGTGGCTTAGACTCTGACATCCACTCCTACTTCATTGCCTCTTCATCCTCAGTCCATGCATATGGGGGAGTTCCTTGTGATCGATCCATGAGGCAGCAAAACTCCAGAACTGACTTACAGTGGTTCTGCAGAATATGCTGGTGCCACCCAAATATGGAGAGCTACAACGTTACTATCCAAGTGAGGGGTGATCATGAAGTACAGTGGTAAACAAAAATACTTCCAGAAGGCAGAATTTCAGGCAATACATTTGGTGGTATACATGAGAGAGGACCAAAAGTACAGGTCTACATTGGTTCATAGGCAACTGCTAATGGTTTAGATGGATGGTCAGGTACTTGGGTGGAATGGGATTGGAAGTTTGGTGATGAGGAAGTCTATGGAAGATTTATGTGGATTAAATTCTCAGAATGGGAACAGACTATGCAGATATATGTATTGTACAAGGAGGATATCTGCATTATATGTGAATGCCCATGAAAGAGCATCCACTATGAATATTTTTAATAATTTGGTGGAAAAAATGATGCACTTTGTGGATGTATCAGCCTTTTTCCCTAGCCAGCCCTCAGTAGGCCCATAAACCAAGAGTCTGTGGTGGCAGGGATGGAAGATACTCATGGCCTCATAAATACTGCCTGCTGCTTCCCAAGCTGATCCAGCAAATGCTACTGCTGAGTCCCAAATCTGCTTTCAACAGAAACCAATACTGAGCACCCAAAATGAAACTATATGTGTTAAAAGTTGAATAAAAAAACTGAGTAGCCAAGGGTATGGGCTGTACCAGGTGTCAATTTATTGCCTCTCAACAGTAAACCCACCCATCTTTGCCCTGCTTTTCAATAGTGTAGCTGGAATTTTTCTTGGTTGCCGGCTTGCGTGATGTTTAGCTTTGTCCATAAAGGGCTCTGGTGGGATACTGGAGGAAGAAAGGTCTTCTCATCCTGGTTTTAGTGTGCATTCCCGAGCTTGTTACTATAGTAGTAATGACGAGGAGTATGTTGGACACTCCGTGTTGCTCATATGCAGTGAATTTTAGTGTAAATTTTGTGGGCAACTTCCAGTAAGTCTCATGAGTTCACCAGCTAACTTCCCAGTACGTGCTACAAGTGCCCGAGGGGTGGATTCCTAGGGCGATTCAGAAGCATGATCTTCAAGGGTGTATCTCCAATGACTCACCATCACAGAGGAAGCTCTCCAGCGAGTTCCACTGATCCCCTAGTAGTTCTCATGTCTTCCCAGCAAGTTCCACCAGTCCATCAGAAAACGGCTCCGTGCTTGCCAGGCCTAGGTTGTGGTATCTCAGTGAGCTTCTTCATTGTTCAATGGGCCACATCTTATCCATTTCAAATGCAGTATGTGTCTCAGCTCTGAAGGAGGAAGTCTTCTTCCAGATGTGTTTTTTTTCTTGAATGTTATGCCTTGACTTATAGGTGGTGGCTGTTCTCTATATATGCTATCTCTGTAATCTTTAAAGATCTCATTACTCCCCAGTAATTAATTCCTTTTTTCAAATTAATAATTCCTTATATTAAACTTTCATTCTTCAAATTACTGTGTGTGTTCTGTCTCCTAAGTAGACCCTGACTGATACAAAAGTGGTGCCTTATGCAAAATAAAACAAAGTCTTCATTTGTTTGCCAATCCATGTGCCTTTGGAGCTGCATCTGATTCAGTTGGGGGCTGGGTTTGTGTGTGTGCATAATTTTCAAAAAGGCAGTTTGTCTAGTGGTATCCCTGAAATTTTGTTTTTGGTAAAATAATTTCTCTTCAATTCCTAATTGTAAAATTATTTTATCATAAAGAGATGCTCAATTTTTCTCAATGGTATTTTATGCAGACACTATGGGAAACATATGCTGTTTTTCCATTAATCTGCTAATGTAGGTAATTATATTAATAGATTTTGTTATGTTGTACCATCTTGCATTCTTGGAAAAAAGACACTAAATACACATATGCATATATTAACTGAATTTGATTTGGTAATATCATTTATAAAATTATTCCACTTAGTACCCTGGTTGAAATAAATCCATAACTTTCATCATTTGCACTGGCCATGTTGGAATGGATGAATATACTTTTGGGGTGGGGGTGTTTCTCTAGAAGATCACAAGCAACTGTTCCCAAAGTTGTACAGAATACCTGGCTGTGGTAATTTATATGTAGGAAGAGCTTCTTTTAGAGATTCAATTTCTTTAAGGTTAGAGGGCTAAACCATTTTATTTTCTATTTTTAATGAGTTCAATTTTGTGTTTTACATATTTCTAGAAAACTTCAAGTATCTGCTTTTATTTTCATTAATATTCCTATGTTTAAAAGTCTGTGTTCTTTTTCTATTTTCCCGATTTAATTTGAGTTACATTTTACATACAATATAAAACATACAGGTCTTAAGAGTATTGTTCAAGGGATTTTGGCAAACAAATACCATAAACCCAATCAATATATAGAACGTATTCATCACCACAGAAATTTTCTTCTACCCCTTCTCTTTCAATACAACCCTCCCCCTTTCAAAAATGTTTTGATTTCTATCACCAGAGACAAATTTTGCCTATTTGAGAACTTCATATAAATTAATCATAAATTATGTATATTTTATAATTTTTTACTTATATTTTTGTGATACGTTCACATTGTGTTTGCCAGCAAATATCAGATGTTTGCCTCTTTTATTGCAGAACATTACTCCATTGTGTAAACATATCACAACTGGTTTATTCATTCTTCTGTTGATAGACATATAGATGGATTTCAGTTTGGGGCTATTATGAATAAAGTTGCTATGAAAATTTTTGTATAAGTATTTTTATTTAACATATATTTTCATTTCTCTTCTGTAAATAGCTAGGACTGTAATTGCTGGGTCCAAATGCAGATGTATGCTTAACTTCATAAAATATTTGTCAAATCCAAATTGTTGAATCATTTTACATTACCACAAACAATACACGAAACACTATTTTGCTTTACATCACTGACAACATTTGTTGCCAGCCATCTTAAAATTAGACATTTTAATGGATGTGCAGTGGTATGTCATTATGGTTTTAATTTGCATTTCCCTGAGGCATATTGATCACAGTTTCATGTCATACATCTTCCTTTGTTACTGCTCAAGTTAGTGTTAATTTTTATATGATGTATGTAATTTTCTCCCACGTTTTCCTCTTTCTTCTAATTCTTTATAGACATTTTTAAATTTTATTTGTCTTTCTTATACTGAACCAGTTTTTAATTTTTTCTACATTTGATTCCTATTTTCTAGTTTGTTAATTTATGCTGTTAGTTTTGTCCATCCTTTCTTTTATATTTTAAGGTATCAAGTTTTACAAACTTCATGATTGAAATGATTGGCTCTTTAAGTTGCAACCATCCCTCTTTTCTAAAATATGTTTTTTTAAGGCTGTAATATGTCCTCCAAATACCATTTGGGACTCATCCCTCAAGTTTTGATTTTTTGGAATAAACAAAGAAATCTAAATATATGTATTTAAACATGATGTTTAGAAATACAGAATTTTAAGTATATTTTATCCCAACATGGTTTTGTGTTGATCCATGAGTTACTTGGAAGCAGTTCTTAAAATTTAAAGATTTTGATGTTCTTCATTTCTACTGGGTTATAATTTAATTTCATTCTGATCAAAGAATATAGTATATATGATACATTTTAAATATGTGTTTAGATTTGCTTTATACACTAACATATGGTCTATTTTATACATATTTAACAAGTACTTGAAGACATGTACAGTGCCTAAATCTCAACCTCAGAATCCTTAGGTGTTCACCAGAGCGAGCCTGTTAGTTTGTTTCCTGGTGGTGATGGTGTTTTCCTGTTGCTGCTTAGCTTTTTTTTATACATCTCTCATTGTGGGGGAAGAATTCCAAGTTTATCCTTGCAATTGTGTCAATATTTGCTTTATGTAATTTCAGGCTATGGTTTAAGATAGCTATTCTATTGTATTGCTTTATTTTTCTCATTATTTTTTGTAATTTTTATGTGGTGTTTTTATCCCATTTTACCTTCAAGTCTACTTAGTCTAATAGGTCTGTAGTTGTCATGATGTATAATTTCATTTTTCTCTTCCTATCTATATGTGTCCTTAAATGTTATGTTTGATCTTTATATATATAGATTAAACCAATTGTATTATAAGTGTATGTACCCCAGAAAAGTCTGTTCTTAAAGTTAATCCATTCCTGTGGGTGTGGACCCATTGTAAGTAGGGTCTCTTGGAGAGTATGATCTCAAGTTAAGATGTGACCTACCTCATTCAGGTAGGGTCTTAAACCTCTTACTGGAATCCTTTATAAGATAATGGAATTCAGATGAAGAGCGAAAAAACCACAGAAGTAAAAGGCTGAAAGCAATGAAACCCAGAAGAGAAGGGAGAGACCAGCTGATGCTGCCATGTGCCTTGCCATGTGACAGAAAAGTCAAGGATAGCTGGCAGCTGGTATTTGGGGAGAAAGCATCACCTAATGATGGCTTGTTTTGGAAATTTTTCTCATCTCTGAAACTGTAAACTTGTAAGATAATAAATTCCCATAATTAAAGCCAACACATTTTATGGTATCTGCTTTCGGCAGCTTAGCAAATTAGAACATAAGGCCTGAAATTAAGATGTAATATTACAAGTGCTGCCTTGACATTTTTGGGGGCCTCAGAGGGCTAACCATGAGTTTAACTACTTTCTCTAGATATGTCCCCATCCAGTGTGAAAATCTCTCCACCTGGCTACATCCCCTATCAGCCAAACCAGCTACATTCCACTGGGTCCTCAAACTAATGTTATTCAGTTCCCTGACAGCCCCAAAATTCCCCAAACAAGCCAATTTCATCCTTCCCTGGCAACCAAGTCATCCCACACTCTTTTCATTACAAAACCTGCCTCCTATAGTCCCTGCTGGTTCACTCTGCTGCACAGTGAAATCTCCCTGTGTCCCTATATGGCAATCAGTATCCTCCTCTCCTGGGCTGTGAGTATATGTAACTAATAAACTGCTTGTCAGTCTTACCTGTCCAGTGATGGGTATTCGGTGTTCAGCCATCATGCAGTATTTAGGGTGCAACACAAGCCTACAGTTTAACAGTATCATTGACCCATTCCTCAACAGTACAACAACCTTTGAAATTTTTAACTCTTATTATTAGTTTCTGGTTCCAATCCATAATTCTAGTAGTTCATTTTTGTTGTTGTATTTACAGAATTATCATCATCAACATCATCGTCATCATTTTAAACTGTCAATCCTTGTTCAATATGCTCATCAATATCAGTTCTGATAATTTCTTTTGTAGTTCACCCTTATTTTCTGAATCAGACTCTCACTTAGTGAAGTATTTTGTTTAGAATTATACCTTCTCTTAGGAAGGGATTATTTTTTTTCTTTGAATCTGCATCTGGTAGAAACTTGATTTCACCCTTTTTCTTGCATGATGATACAGTAAGACATGCAGTTTTTTGTTGACAGTTATTTTAACTCACCACTTAAAGGACATTATTTCTTTATCTTCTACCCACAAGTGTTGCAGGTGAGAAGCCAGCTCTAATTTTCACAGCCATTAATTTCTAAGTAATCTATTCTTCCATCTGGTTACTTTCAAAATATTATCTTTGCTGTTGGGTTCTGTGATTTCAACACAACATGCAAGAGCATGCATTTCTTTTTATCTCATCAGGACTTAGTGTGAATTTTCAATTTGAGGATCATTTTGTTTTACCTGTCCTTAAAAGTTTTCAGTTTTGTCTGTATTGTATTTCTTCATCATTATCTATTCCCTTTTTCTGAAATATTTTCTTGATGCATATTGCAATCATCATTCTATCTTCAGTAACTCAAACCTTCTTATTTTCATTCTCTTTATCTCTCCATGTGGCATTATATAGAATTTTCAGATCTCTATTTTAATTATTCTTTTCTTCAGTTGTGTATTTTCTGCTACTTAAGCTACATATTGAGGACTATGTTCATTTTGAATGAGAAATTATTTTATTTGTGAGAGTTTGAATTGATTTTCTTTCAAAGCTGCTTTATCACTTTTCAGAGTCTCAGAGTTTTAACATTATTGGGTCCATCTTTATGATTTTATTAATAACAAATACATACCTCAGAATCTAACTGTTCTAGTATCTGAAGTATGTGTGTGTGTGTGGAGGGGGCAATTCTAATACTGAGACTCTTTTGCCCACTGACTCTCATGCCAGACCCATTTCTCCCCCAACTTTATTTTTGTAATTTTGCTTGTAAACTCATCTTTGGCTCAGCTTTATCCTTGGGTATAGTATATAACCTGGATAGAGATAATGTCTTTCCAGAGTGGCTTGGACTGTTACTGAAAAGAAATCTATTGGTATTGCCATTCAAGGATAAATTTCTCATTACTGTGGATTCTTCAGGCTTCTTAATATCATATCATAAAATATCATAAAACTCCAATGCACATGGGCATTGTGTGGGTCATGATTATCATTCCAATTCAGAGTCCAAGCTGAGGCAGACAAGATTCCTTCATGCCTCTATACATTTATGGACAGATGTTTTCTCCACTACAGTTTTTACCTGAAAGGAGAGTCCTTTCAGCTCCAGTCTTTGTTCAAGGGTCTTAATTCTATCATCCTACTTCAAAAGGTGCAAGGTTTCATCTCCTGCATACATCTGCTGTAAATGTCTAAATTCTTGGATTTCAAAAATCCACCTTCCCTATCTCCATAGGATTTACAGTTTCTAGGTCATGTACACACTGCTCTTGGGCTCATTTCCCTCTTCACTTTTTAGCACATGAGCACTTTACTAGTTTCTTGCAAACTTAACTATGTTTGATATGGATGTTCTTTTAATATGTTACTCCAGTATGATGAAAACTTTTGAGATAATCTAATCCAGCATATAGACAAAAATGGAAACTCAGATTTAATTTTGAATCTATAATATTAATCACCTATTCTTCTGTTAAAGAAAACTTTTTTTAGATCTCTTATATTATTTATTTATTTGTAAGTAGGATTTTCTCTCCTTTCCCCACTTCTAGAATCTAAGCACTCTAGGGGTAGCACCTTTTTTCTCTTGCTCACTGTTGTACCCTCAGCCTATGGAAGAGTGACAGGTTCATAATAGATGTTTAATACTGATTTTTTGAGTGAATGAATAATAAATAAACGAGTTCAGAAACCTATCATTACCTAATTATTACCATATGCAGATATCATTAAGTGATAGTCCATAGTATAGCTCCAGTGCTTAGAGTGAGCTAAACACAAGCTTTAAAATATAAAGTATATTTCATGTTGGATCCTACTCTACTTATTATTTCTACATAGACTTGTCTGCAGCTAAATAGATAGATGTGCAATCTTGCCTTCAGAGATTCCTTACTTTTATTTAAATGTTTAAAACAACCAAAATTCATGAAAACGGTTTTTTAAACTCTATTTTATTCACAAAACTTGCCTCAAAAACCTAACACAGCTATTATAGTAATCTATTGGACTACAGAGAAATGACGGAATTTTATTAATTAACTCACTTTCCCATGGCAGAGGCTCATCCCGCAGGGCAATTCTTCTGGTCCACTTTCGCTTCCCTTCTCAATTATTAATTATTTACTTCTGCCACATCGCATTTTCTCCATGATAAATCTTTCCTCATTAACTTAATTTCAAAGTGCTCTGCCAAAAAATTGGTGAAAATCTTATTCTGTGAGCCAAGTTCATAAACAGGAAGAGCATAGTGCCCATGATTATGCACAGTTTTTTGAAGTGGATTTTAGTCCAAGCTGCTACACTGGCCCCTGTATGAAGGAGATTAGAGCTTTATTAATCAGTACAGAAAATCAGTATATACAGATTCTATCTGCAGATATAAACTTTATTTCTGGTCTCTATTCTTTTCAAGGTTTGAATCTGATAGATCTCCAGTGATTTCTGCTTGGTTTAGGTCATGATTTATTGGCAAATAATTAAATTCCTCTAATATTCATTTTCCTGTTAAAAAAAAAAAAAAAAAAGCAAAAAAATTCCCTAACGGCACTGACATCACATCTGTAAGATATTTTGAAGTTTTCGATATTAAAAGACTCAATGTAAATTTTGCACCAAACTGCAAAACTTAGCCACCTTTTTTTCCCTTTATATCTAGAAATCTCTCTCTCTATTGACCATGTCTAATAATATGTTCAACAGGTTCTAAAATTTTCAATAGCTCACTATTTATGACCTTGCCCCTCCCTTCAACATAAAAAATACCTGATTCTCCTCCCATATTCCCCATCTCAATTTCCTTCCTCTCTACCACACTTTACATCTGCCAATTATCAATCATATTCATTTTATAGCCTATTATCTCTTGGTTCTTTCAACTCATTGCCCTCTCTAATGTCACCAGCTTAGTACAAGCCTTCATTGATTATCACCTGCTTCAACTATGTTCCTGCTTCTAGTTTCTTTTCATTTAGTCCATTTCCCATACTGCAAGCACAGTTATTTACTCAAAGCCAAAAGATTCATGTCACTCTCCTGCTTAAAGCTCTTCACTGTCATGTCCCGGGAGGTACTTCTTGATCCAGACTTTATCTTTAACCACTGATCCCAATGGTTAGCCCCAACAATGCTGAACTATATTCAGATTATCAGAATTGTCATTTTTTTCCCCCAAATTCTGACCTTGAAGCAATCTGCTCCCTGTATTTTGAGGCTTCTTCCTCAATATCCAGAAAGATTTTCCTCAAGCCAAATACCAGGCCATAGGTTATTCCTAAGTACTTTCATAGAATTTTGAAATTAAACCATTGTAGCCATTACCACAGTGCTGCCATCCCCTAATATTCTCAGCTTCTCAAACCCTGCCTAACTGGTTTCTTACTGTCTTTCAACTTTCCAGGCATGCAACCACTTCGGCAGTTTGCAATTCCCGTTCCCTCATCTGGATCTTTCACCTCTATCAGTTCTCTATTCAAATGTTATCTTCTCAAAGAAGTTATTTTTGAACACTGTTTCATTTAGCTTTCTATGGAAATTTTCAAACACTTACAAAAGTAAAGAGAAAGGCATCATGCATCCTATGTTCGTATTATATTGGTACAAAAGAAATCCACTCATGGTCAATCATTTCATCTATATCCCTTTCTATTTCACCACACCTGACCACAGATTATTTTTAAAAAAATGTGAGACATCATATCAATTTATTCATAAATATGACTGTGTGATTTAAATGTGCACATACTATTCTAGAACATGCCCACCTCTCTTCCTTGCTTTAATTTTATCCATACCACTAATCAATATCTAATATTCTATTTCATTTCTTTATTTGTTTTATTTTCTTTCTCACCTCCTTATAATATAAGTAACATGAGAGCAAGGAGTTTGTACATTTGGTTCCCTGCTGTCTATACTGATTGCTAGGAAAGTATGGACACAATATGGGTATTCAATAAACATTTGATGAATAAGAAAATATATTTCTCTGACTCTGGAAAATACAATATTTATATGTATGACTTGTCTTTTCTAAAAACACACTGTACTTCATTACTACGTATAAAATTTAATGCCCTCCCAAACGGTGAATCTAGAACTTGAGGGATAAAATTATGCACTGCTGAGGAATGGGGTTTACTTTGCAATTTCCTTACAATGGGGTTGAAGCACATAGCACTCACTTCTTAGCATACTCAGAAGATAAATTTAAAATCTTTAAGTTTTAGAACTTTTGATTTACTTTTCTGAAAAAGTAACAGTCAATCACGTATTCAATCTAACAATACTTGCATGCCCCTGCCAACAGACAAATACATTTGTTAGGCCTGGAGAGGACTGTGTGCATGTGGAAACAATACTGCATTCACATCACTAGGAAAAGAAATAAGTTTGTTTTGTTTTGTTGTGTTTTGTATAAATGTGCTCACTGATATTAGCACTGAATACTAATATCAGTACCCTGAATTGGCTATATATTTGCCAAAGTGTGCTTGCTCTTTCAATCATTTTAAATAATTTCAACAAATGCAAGTATTTTATAATTCATCCTTCATCCAGAGAGATACTCTGCATGGTCCCCTCAGGGATCTATTTAAGGCTGGGTTTTCTCTATTATACTTTGTATGTAGCCTTGGGCTTATTGTGGATTTTCATGGTTGATTTTATTTTATACGAATACTAAGATCATAGTCTTTCATTTCAATTCATTATTTCTGGCCTCAGCATGACCTTTTGATTTTATTTTTATTGCCCTTTTCTCAACCATCATCATTCCTGGTTTTACTGCAATAAAGTAATGTTAGTGAGTTTGGAAAAATAAGCAATTGAGGCTCATTTTAGTTTCAACATAAATACTTGAACTACAAAGTTAGTTCATTTTCCAACCATTGGTATGTCAAGTGGTCACAAAGAAAATGAAAATGATTATGTGCAATGGCATTGATCTAGAAGATAAATGGATAGACCACATCATCCCTAGCCTGTGTTACAGTTGGGAGTCAAGAGCATCTTTGGCTCCCTCTTAATAACTTCTGTCTGTGATTTACAGCATTTCAGGTCTCTGAGCTCCACATTCCCCAAACAGAAGATTGGGATCAACACCTTGAGCATCTTCGTTACACATACTTAGACATAATATTGAATTAACTCCCAGATATCGGTTATAAGATTCAGTTCTTTGGGAAACAGCAGCATTAATAGCTTTCACTTTTTTTATTTCCTACTACAAGGAAAGAACAGAAGCAGAGACGAGAGAGAGAATATGAATGTAAGTAGTAATCTATTAGACGTCATTGTGCCAGTTTGAATGTATTATGTCTCCCAAAATGCCGCTATCTTTGATGTAATCTTGTGTGGGCAGACGCATCAGTGTTTATTAGACTGTAATTCTTTGAGTGTTTCCATGGAGATGCGATGCGCCCCACTCAACTGTGAGTGATGACTCTAATTGGATAATTTCCATGGAGGTGTTACCCTACCCATTCTGGGTGTGTCTAAATTAAACCACTGGAGCCATATAAATGAGCTGACGAACAGAAGGAGCTCAGTGCAGCTGAGAGTGACATTTTGAAGAGGAGCTACAGCCAAAACGGACAATTTGAAGAATGCGCTGGAACTGAGAGAGAAGCTTCAGCTTACAGAGACATTTTGGAGACAGCCTTTGAAAGCAGACTTTTACTCCAGAGAAGCTAAGAGAGGACAAATGCCCCAAGAGCAACTAACAGTGACATTTTTGAGGAGCTGAAGCTTAGGGAGGAACATCCTGGGAGAAAGCCATTTTGAAACCAGAACTTGGAGCAGATGCCAGCCATGTGCCTTCCCAGCTAACAGAGGCTTTCCGTACACCATTGGCCATCCTCCAGTGAAGGTACCCAATTGCTGATGTGTTACCTTGGACACTTTATGGCCTTAAGACTGCAACTGTGTAACCAAATAAACCCCCTTTTATAAAAGCTAATCCATTTCTGGTGTTTTGCATTCAGGCAGCATTGGCAAACTGGAACAGTCATCTAATTTGAAAGAAGTAAATTTATCAGGAATGTTCCAAAATAAATGAATAAAATGAAAATATACATTCAGATTGAAATATAAAATTCCATTGGAATAAAAAATAATAGATTTTCAGATGATTCAATGGACCAACAAAAAGTTGACTAAATCTTTAAAGATTCGCTTAGATACCAGGCAACCTTGTAAGATGAATGGAAGACAGAAAATTTTATCAAATGGATAAGCTTACTATTTTATGAAGTTACATTTCCAAATTTACAACTCAAAGAATTTGTTTTAATTTAATATACCTACTTTATGCATATGCATTCAATTCATGGAGCAAAACAGGAACTTAAAAATCTCTGACTAGGACAGATAATGAGAAGGGGAGTCAATCAATACCCATAACAACAACATTTGAATTAAAACTATTTTTGTCTAATGGTATTAAATTTACAAAATTTTATTTATTAATTCAATTTATTTATTACACCACTATTTATTAAGCCAGTCACTATGAGAAGAGATAAGAATCTAGTAAATTAATAGCACAAATTCCCTATTTCCCTCAATGCTTCTGATGGGAATAGAGGACTAAAAAGAAAAATTATCTATAAAGTGTGCCAAGAGAAGTAATGTGAGAACAGTGGATATGGTAAACATATTTGTGCATTTTGGTGGGAAACAGTTAACAAAGTTGTTAAGAAAAAAGAAATGTGAATGAAAATATATTTAAAGTTTAAGCAAAGCCCATCATGTGGTTTGAAGAAACTGCATGAAAGAACATTCTGGTCTTAGAGAAAAACATGAGTAAAAGATCCAGAAGGATTAAGATGTTTAAGAGGAGACATCTCAGTTTTTTGCTTTTATAAATAATATATCAATGAACATCTTTATTTACCAACGACCAACTCCTAAGGAACAGAATACAGATTTGGAGGATCTAAGTACTTCTAAGGTATATTATGATTGTACTTATTACTATTAATATTACATATTGTTTTCCATGTCCCTTAGATTATGGTCTTTTTTGTGCAACAATGTTTAGATGTATAACTTTTTGTTTGTTTAGCTTTCCATAATGCAAATAAAAACTCTGTTGCTAACATAACTCTTTTTCCTTGTCATGAACCCATTGTTTTCATGTGGAAACTTGTAAAAGTTTCTCCTTATCCTATAATTATTCATATATGTAGACATATATCACTTTTCTTTGTGCTGCTTGAGAATCAATGAGATTTCTAAATTGAAGATGTATAGACTTCCACTCAGAAATTTTTAAATTATTTTTTATATCATTACTTTTCCATCAGTTTCTGTATCTCTTTCTAGGGTTTCTCATATTTAAATAAGAGTTCTCCAGAATCTGTCATTAAATTTACTAATCATTTTTCACTCTTTATTTACATCTCTTTCTGTCTTTTCTCCAAGCTATAATATCCTTTTTTTCACACCACCTTTTTGTTTTCATGTCATTCTTGTTGTCTTAGATAGTCTTTTTGGGCTCTAATTAAATCTCTTTGGAAATTTTTTGTTGTTTTTCTTAAAGTTCTCTTCTGTGGCTTCCACTGTTGCTGCTTCAACAGTATTCTTTGATAATTTTCCATTTTTCTCATCCTAACTATTGAATCTCCTTAAACAAGATATCACATTTTTCTATTTGTTCGTGGATGTTTTTCTTCAAACCTCTTCAAACTTGCATACAAATCAGGTATTTAGCATCTGTTGGGCAGTGACAAATTAGCTTCATGGAAATGTATTAATATTTCTGGTGTCACAGCCACAGTCAAAGGTTCTAATAAAGAATTCCCAGTGGTAAACCACGCAGCCCACATGGACTAGGCAGATTCGGTCCATGGATCTCCTTTGCAATGGTTCCTTGACTTTCACTTGCTGCCAAAAATAACTGTTTTTTTTGCCTATTCTTGACCTTGGTGATCCTGTGAGAATACAGTATCCTCAGATACACCTTCCATCTCTGCCATGATCGTTCTCATTGACTGGAATTTAAAAAATCCTAGGTTGGGAAGAACCAGAACTAAGCCTACATAACTTTCTAAATGATAATATTAACAATTAGTTATTATATATTCCCATTCCTTTTCATTTCCCCTTTGCTTTCTGTTTGTGAGGTTAAAGACAATTGAGCAGGAAGTTAGTTCTTTGGGAAAGGGACATTGTCAAAGACAGTTAATTCTCTCCACCAGCACTCATTGCCTGGAGAAATCTATTGCCTATAAGGATCGGCAGGGTAGTAAGGGCTGAAGTCATTGAATAACTTTTTTCTCCGTGTAACTAGAAAATAGCCCATTAATATAATCAATAATGACAGCTGTTCTCAACAAAATTAAACTAAGATATCAATTCCAACATGCAATAATGAGCACAGAAGAAATCCAATCCAAATCCAGTATTTTTAGTCCCTGTTTCTGCAAGTCTGTGCTTTGATCCCATTTATACCATTTATTAAAGAATAACAGAAAACTGAAGAAAAGTTTTCCTCAAAATAAGTACCTTGAGTTGACTTTCCCATATCTCAAAAAAGATAGGTTTGCTCACGTAGTTTATTATGTCCCAATTATCACTCTTTGTCTGTTACAAATAGTACAACCCTCTTTTGTATTTTGATTCAATAGAAGGAATTTATACAAGAATTCATAATTGCGTCATTTAGTTAGAAATAAAACTAAAATCCTTTCATAAACTAAAGTACACTAACCCAAAATAGGAACTACAATCAAAGTGAGAATGACTTACTGGAACAAATAAGCAAAATATGTAAATTTTGTGCAACCTAAAAATCTCTTGGTGGTAATGACAATCATAATAAAGGAATATAATCAAGACTAAGCAGGCTAGCTCTGCTTATTTCAAAAATATTTTGAAATCAAAATTTGTGTCTCCATTTAACAAGCAGCATAATATTACAAACATTTCTATTAATGTTCTTACAAGATTTTAAATTGAGGACTTTTTTAATTTTATATTAGAGAAACCATATTGAGATTTATATTTTTTAAGTTCTGAAATGGGTTTTGAGAAAATAAATAAAATGTTTACCATAACCAGGTTAATTATGTAGAAAATTTTATATTGCAATTTGTCCTGAAGGAAATAATGTGGAATATTTCTATTGAAATTTGAGTAACTGACAGTTTAAAGTTCTGTATTTAATCAAAATATTTTCTTGATCAGTAGATACCAGTACAGGAAACGTATTTTCCTGTAAACTAGGATCTTTCTCTAATAGTTTATCACTGCACTATTCAGACAAGATATAGATTCATTTTATAAATATTATGAATATTATGAAACAGAAAGAAAACATAACAGGGTAACTTGTGAGGTGGAAGTTAATCCTGCCCTCTATTGTCAGCCTTGTAAAAGGTGCTGTTCATAGTTGCTGTATTTTATAATATTTTATGTTATAAATCATATTGTAGCATAATGTATTTTAGAATATTAGAATAATAATCAGATAATATCGGTAGGTTTGTATTTAAATTTGCTTCTCTAGACTAAGTTGAAGTACTATAAAATTATGGTTAACTATTTGATATAACATTATAAATGTGAAACTAGCACCTTTAAGTATTGGATCACAATTTAGGAAAAGTTTGAGCAATTGGGGGTAGATGTGATGTAACACTGACCATCAGAACCAACTGCCTGACACTGCCCTTACACAGATTCTTAAAATAATTTCTTGTACTGGGGATTGGGCTTAGAGAAAAAGCATGCTCCAGGAATACAAAATAAGATTCTGCAAAATGATAGAGAAAGTTCAGGTGCAAAAATAAATGTCAAGGACACAATGAAACACAACTTGGAGCAATATCACATGATCCTAAAATTGAGCTATAAAATACAGCAACAGATTAAAGAGTACTCCATGCTGCAGTCAAAAAGGAGGGGAGTTAAAATGGAATAAAACAGGAAGAAAACTGGTTACAGCGTTAGTCTCCAAAGAGTGAACAGAAGCCCTTTGTAATACTAGCAGCCATGGCCATTAACTTACAAGACATTACATGATTCACTTTAGAATAGATAGGATTGCAAAAACATGTTAGCTATAAGGTATGCCAGTGATAAACCAAAGAGGCTCAAATACCAGAATGTTCAACTGTTGCGATGCTTTTCTTTGGCCACAGATACCATGTGTAACTGTAGAATTTAACAATGCAACACTGATACTCATGCCTACTAAATATAGCCTTATAACTTGATGTCTGAATAATTACACAACAACATTTTCTAGAGACATGTTCTACGATTCAGAAAAAAATGCCTAAGAATGTCTGTAGAAAAAGAAAATAACCCCAAATAACCAAAAATTTATATTACCACTTTAGCTTAGGTGTAATTTTTATATCTTTTTAAAGGGAAGGCACAATATATATAGATACATGGTATGTCTTTTTTTGGAGTTAAACATTCTAATAAAAAAATCATCCAGGATAAATCCCATTCCTTCAAATAATCAAAACAATCTTTTAAATATAAAACTTCACTTAAGAAAGCTTACATTATGTTCAAATGGGGAAAGAATAGCTATAACTACAATTACTCTTGGCATCACTGATTAAACATCATTCCATTTTTTAATATTGCAATCACCCTCAAATTGCTCCAATAGTTTGCAAAATTGGCTAGCATGACAAATATTTTTAAAGACTTTCTAAACCAAAAATTATTATTGTAATTTAAGTAAAATATATATATTCTTTTACTTAAAATCTGCCTAAAGTATTCATTTTGTGGTTCTGAGATTATTAAAATGTTATGCCACATCTCAAATGATACACAATAAGCTCTGACATGTAGACAGCTTGCGCATTGTCACTTCTGTTCTTACAATAAGGAAAAAACTGAACAAACTGAAAACCAGCCACTTTCCATGAACTCCTGCAAGAACTGAAGTTGCAGTGCAGACAACCACACTGCAATCTGAAGAGTCAGGTGAATACAGAAAGTCAGCCAAGATCTGCTTAGTTGGAGCAAGTTTCTGCAGCCATCAATTGGTAGGAACACTTACGTGGGAATTTTGACAGAATGCTGAAGGCATAGATTTTGATGGAGAAATATGCTGGAGAAATAGACTGAAAATGCAGACTCCTAGGGGCAACAGTTTTAGTGGGGCCCTGTACTTTTTGTAAGTTTTACCTCCAGGAATCCCACCAGGTTCTCATAGTAAAGAGCCAAGAAACATCCCCTTGTGGCTCTGGCAGTGAGGACACAAGAGTAATGCTTGTGAAATAACCCAGGTATTCACCATTACTAAGGCCTACTCTCCAGGGGAAAAGAATTTACCAGAGTCTTATCAAACCAGGGAAAAGGCACTTCAACTCCTTCTCCTCTAACCTTCCTGTTTCACCATAGAGAAAAGACAACAACAACAACAAACATTTTAGAAAGGTGGCAACACAGGGGCACTGGCCCATAAAAGACAGATTTAAACGAGATTATAGAATACTTCTCCCCGTATATCTTTTTTTTTTTAATTTTTATTGGGATTGTTCAGATATCATGCAATTATCCAAAGATCCAAAGTGTACAATCAGTTGCCCCTGGTACCCTCATACAGCTGTGCATCCATCACCACACTTAATTTTTGTTGAATTTTTAGAACCTTTTCATTACTCCAGACAAGAAATAAAGTGCAAGATGAAAAAAGAAAAAAAAAAAAGAAGAAAGAAAAGGAAACTCGAATCCTCCCGTATCCCTAACCAACCCCCCTCAATTGTTGACTTATAGTGTTGGTATAGTGCATTTGTTACTGTTTATGAAAGAATGCTGAAATACTACTAACTGTAGTATATAGTTTGCAATAGGTATATATTTCTTCCCTATATGCTCCTCTATTATTAACTTCTAGTTGTATTGTCATACATTTGTTCCAGTTCATGGAAGAGATTTCTAATATTTGTACAGTTAGTCATTGACATTGCCCACCATAGGATTCCATTTTATACATTCCCATCTTTTTACCTCCTACTTTCCTTCTGGTGACATATATGACTCTGAGCTTCCCCTTCCCACCTCATTCACGTGCCATTCGGCGCTGTTAGTTATTCTCACATCTTGCTACTGACACCTCTGTTCATTTCCAAACATTTAAGTTATCCTAGTTGAACATTCTGCTCATACTAAGCAACCACTCCCCATTCTTAAGCCTCGTCCTATATCTTGGTACCTTATATTTCATGTCTATGAGTTTACATATTATAATTAGTCCCTATCAGTGAGACCCTGCAATATTTGTCCTTATGTGTCTGGCTTATTTCATTCATTATATTGCCCTTGAGGTTTTGTCATCAACCCATTTTTTTTTTTTTAAGACGGTTTTGTTCACACACCATACATTCCATCCTAAGTAAACAATTGATGGTTCCCTGTATGGTCACATATTTATGTGTGCACCACCTTCACCACTATCTATATAAGGGCATCTACATTTCTTCCACAAGGCAGGAGGGAGGGGCAAAGAAGTTAGAGAGGCAAAAGAAAGAGGAAAACAAATGACAGCTAGGAAGTAGCAAAAGGAAAAGTAACCTTAAATCAAAGTAAAGAGTTAGACAACACCACCAATATCAAGTATCTAACATGCCTCCCCTATCCCCCCCTCTTATCTACATTTACTTTGGTATATCACTTTTGTTACATTAAAGGAAGCATAATACAATGATTCTGTAAGTTACAGTCTTTAGTTTACATTGATTGCATCCCTCCCCCAATGCCTCTCCATTTTTAACACCTTGCAAGGTTGACATTTGCTTGTTCTCCCTCGTAAAAGAACATATTTGTACATTTTATCACAATTTTTGAGCACTCTAGATTTCACCAATTTACATAGTCTCATTCTTTATCTTTCCTCCTTTCTTGTGGTGTCTCACATGCTCCCCACCTTCCTCTCTCAACCATATTCGTAGTTACCTTTGTTCAGTGTACTTAAATTGCTGTGCTACCATCTTCCAAAATTGTGTTCCAAATCACGCACTCGTGTCTTCTATCACTCTGTAGTGCTCCCTTTAGTATTTCCTGTAGGGCAGGTATCTTGTTCACAAAGTCTCTCATTGTCTGTTTGTCAGAAAATATTTTGAGCTCTCCCTCATATTTGAAGGACAGCTTTGCTGGATACAGGATTCTTGGTTGGCAGTTTTTCTCTTTCAGTGTCTTAAATATATCACACCACTTCCTTCTTGCCTCCATGGTTTCTGCTGAGAGATCCACACATAGTCTTATTAAGCTTCCTTTGTATGTAATGGATCGCTTTTCTCTTGCTGCTTTCAGGATTCTCTCTGTCTTTGACATTTGATAATCTGATTATTAAGTGTCTTGGCGTAGGCCTATTCAGATCTATTCTGTTTGGAGAACTCTGTGCTTCTTGGATCTGTAATTTTATGTCTTTCTTAAGAGATGGGAAATTTTCATTGATTATTTCCTCTGTTATTGCCTCTGCACCTTTTCTCTTCTCTTCTTCTGGGACACGCATGATACGTACATTCTTGTACTTCGTTTCATCTTTAAGTTCCAGGAGATGTTGCTCATATTTTTTCATTCTTTTCTCCATCTGCTCCTTTGCGTGTAGGCTTTCAGGTGTTTTCTTCTCCAGTTCTTGAGTGTTTTCTTCTGCCTCCTGAGATCTGCTGTTGTATGTTTCCATTGCGTCTTTCATCTCTTGTGTTGTGCCTTTCATTTCCACAGATTCTACTAGTTGGTTTTTTGAACTTTTGATTTCTGCCTTATGTATGCCCAGTGTTTTCTCTACAGCCTCTATCTCTTTTGCGAAATATTCTCTAAACTTTTTGAATTGATCTACCATTAGTTGTTTAAATTCCTGTATCTCAGTTGAAGTGTGCATTTGTTCCTTTGACTGGGCCACAGCTTTGTTTTTCTTAGTGTAGGTTATAGTTTTCTGTTGTCTCGGCATCTGACCTCCTAGGCCACCCCAATCAGGTTTTCCCAGATGAGAACAGGCTCAAGTCACAGAAGGAGGTAATATTCAGTATCTGGTTTCCCTGATGGTCTTTCTTAGAGGATTGATACACCTGTGCTTTTCTGCCTGACAGGTGCACCTGTCAGCCTGTCACCGCCTATGTAAGAGGGTGTGGCCTATGGCTCTCCTCCCCCAGGCTTTGGGGTCTGGTTCCGGAAAGGCAGGCAGTAGAGCTGGGCCCCTCCCTTTCCTCTTGGGAAGCTATGCCCCCTCCAGAGAGGTCATCTGAATATCAATAAGTTCTTTGTTTCTGTGACTCTGCTGATCAAAGTGTTTTGATTTTAAAATGGTAGAGGCTGTCTTTACTGCAAAGTGCTGCTGGCTGAGAACTGCTGAGGTTTTCTCCACAGAGAGAGAAAGAGACAGAAAATCTCCCAGGTTCACCTGTCAGCTTGAGATAGCACCTGATCCTCTTGGCTCCCCATCCTGAGACAGATATGTCCCCCAACTCTCCCAAGGTCAGTTGTCACCAAAAGCCTCTGTGTGCTTGTTGGGGATTCGCTGTCTGTATTGAGCAGTTAACATTAAAACCCCAGTTGGAGCTGGGTTGAGAGAGTGCTGCTCTCTAGCACCCCGAGGTTTCCGTGAGGGAGGGGCTCTTGGCTCTCGGCTCTCAGCACGGGCCTGCAGTTTTACTTACAGATTTTATGCTGTGATTGCAGGCATTCCTCCCAATTCAGGTTGGTGGATGATGAGTGAACAGTCACATTTGTCTCCCTGCAGTTATTCCAGGTTATTACTAGTTTTTTGGTCATTTATGAATTGTTCCAGGGAAGGACTAACAGTCTTCCACTCCTCTCTATGCTGCCATCTTAGCTCCTTCCTCCCCTTATATCTTGCATGAAATCAAAAGGATTCTATTAAAAAAAAAAAAAAAGTGGCTTACAGCAGAAAGAGCTGCAAAATGCAGACTCTTACCATGAACAAGCACTTAAGAAAGTGTACTAAGAGACAGACAAAGTAAGGACTCTAGAGGAATTTGAAGATCTGGCAGCTACAGCTACAGCAAACATTAGACATAACAAAAGCCCTAGTGAGGTAACATAAAACTTCACCCAACAGGCCTATTTGCCTCAGTATCTATACCTGATGTATGATGTCTGGCTTTCAACTGAAAATTACAAGTATGATAAAAGAAAAGAAAATAAAAACACAATCTGAAGGGACAAAGCCAGCATTAGAACCAGACTCAATTGTGACACAGATATTGGAGTTATTATATAGAGAATTTAAAATAACAATGAGCAATATGTTAAGTACTCTAATGAAAAAGTAGACAACACTAAAGATCAGATACATAATTTAAGCAAAGAGCTGGAAACTCTAAGACAGAATCATTAGAAAATGCTAGAAATCAAAAACACTATGGCAGTAACAAAGAATGCTTTGATGGATGCATCAGTAGGCTATACACAGCCAAGGAAAGAATCAGTGATCTTGAAGACGGGATGAGAGAAATGTCCCAAGCTGAAATGCACAGCAAAAAATAAAATAGAAAACAGAACACCCAAGAACTGTGTAGAAATTTCACGAGGAGAAGCATGCATATCATTAGAATGCCAGCAGGATAAGAAGAAAAGGGTACGGAGTAAAAGAAATACTTCAATTAATGATGGCTGAAATTTTCTAAATGTAACGATAGATGTGAAACCAAGATCCGGGATGCTTGGAGAACAATAAAAAATCTCCATGTTAGGATATGATTCCCAGGGATGAATTTGGACCTGGCATCATGGGATGAAGAACATCTTCTTGACCAAAAAGGGGACGAAAAATTAAATGAAATAAAGTTTCAGTGACTGAGAGATTTCAAATGGAATTGAGAGGTCACTCTGGTGGACATTCTTATGCATTGTATATATAACACTTTTTAGGTTTTAATATATTGGAATAGCTAGAAGTAAATACCTGAAACTGTCGAACTCCAACCCAGTAGTCTGGACTCCTGAAGATGACTGTACAACAATGTAGCTTACAAGGGGTGCCAGTGTGATTGTGAAACCTTGTGGATCACAATCCCTTTATCTAGTGTATGGAAGGATGAGTAGAAAAATTGATAAAACTGAATGAAAAATAGGGTGGGATGGGGAGGATGATTTGGATGTTCTTTTTTACTTCTATTTTTTATTCTTATTCTGATTCTTTCTGATGTAAGGAAAATGTTCAAAAATAGATTGGGGTGATGAATGCATGACTATATGATGGTACTGTGAACAGTTGATTGTACACCATGGATGATTATATGGTATGTGAATGTATTTCAATAAAACCAAATTTAATTAAAAAATCTGCATATTGGCATATCATATTTAAATTGTACAAAACCAAAGACAAAGAGCAAATCTGGAAAGAAGGAAGAAATCTTGAAATTGTATCTTCCTATAGCAAAACATTTATTAGAATTACAGTGAAGTTGTAATTCCCTTATAGAGAAGAGAGTGGAGAGAACTATCTAAAGGGTTGAAAGAAAAAATACCACCAACTTAGAATTCTATATCCAGCAAAACAATAAAAAAGTCTTCCAGGTTTCCAGATCACCTTTTCCTTTAATAAACAAGTGAAATATTTGAGGAGCTGTGAGAGATTCAATGCAGATTCCTCCACTCTCATTCCTTCAATAATTACCTTCTACTGTGTATTTATCAAGGAACGCTTTGTCTCTGATTCACCTCTGAGCCAGTCTACCTGTAGTCAATTTCTTTACTATCTTATGTAAACAAACCATCTCTTATCCCCTGGAACACTTGCCCTCCTTCTGCACCACTCTGCCCAAACATTGGATATGAACTTTCCATTATTCTTCAAAGTGCCACTAATAAGATTATTGTGTACAGTAGATTTTAACTGAAAGTTTCAATAACAGAGAGAAATTTTCAACAGGGAACCTTTACAAAACTTGGGGCCTCTTTTGTTTTGCTTCCCAGTCTCAAAATTGGCCTTCCCCAAAGATGACTTTTTTGATAGTTCTCAGATTTCTCACTTGGTTTCATCCAGGCTGCCATCTCCAATTCAAAATTTAAGTCTTCTGTCTAAATCTTTTATATCTAGGCTATACCTAGTTTCCCTGCTTCTTCTCTAAATTAAAAAGTTCAATTAATGTGTTTCCCAAATAATAGAATCCTGGTTTAAATAAATGACAGCCCTGCCTTACAATACAGAAACAGTGATTTCTACTATTTTACAATTTTGTGGGCTATTTTTTTCCCTCCCATTGTGATTCTTTAAGAGAAATCATAGCATAACAGTGGAGTGCACTTCCATGTATGTTGGGCTATAAAGGAACAGATTGAAATGGTTTGTGAGAGTTAGAAAAATAAATGTCATTATGTATGCAGGATATCACCCATGCAAAAAACACCTTAATATCAGAAAAATAATACAGCAAGACATAATTGCCTCAACTTTCACTCCTGTATTCTTAACGATAGCATGGGCTATGCTTCAGAGTCAACCCTGGAATCTCAGTGAACAAAAGTTTATTGTGTCAACTGTTCAACATGGTCAGCAGGCTTTCTTTGAAAGCTTTCCCCAACCCTGGAATCCAGGCTGCTTCTCTGCAAAAATTGCAAAACCCTTGGAGAAATTCACTTGTAATCAAAAGGAAGGTAAAGACTGTAGGTTAAAAACTCACATCAGCTTTGAACTGATCAGTAATTTGTCACATGGTCCTAACCTGACCATCAGGGATGCTGGGAAAAAAACTTTTGTATGAACTGAGGAGAGGGTATAGCCCACAAAATGGCTTTGGTTCTACTAAAATTCCTGTTCTCAACAAAGGATTATAGTATGAAATACTATACAGGCACACCTCTTTTTTAAAATTGAGCTTCACTGTATTGTCCCGTGCAGACACTACAATTTTTACAAATTGAAGGGTTGTGCCAACCCTGCATCAAGCAAGTATATTGTCACCACTTTTCCAACAGCCTGTGCTCACTTCGTATTTCTGTGTCACATTTTGGTAATTCTCACAACATTTCAAACTTGTTCATTATTATTGTATTTATTATGCTTTTATATGATCAGTTGTCTTTGATGTTACTATTATAATTGTTTGGGACTCCACAAACCACAACCATATAAGACAGCAAACTTAGGACAAATGTGTGTGTTCTGACTGCTCCACCAACTGGCCTTTCCCCCATCTGTTTCCCTCTCCTTAAGCCTCCTATTCCCTGACACACAACGATATTGAAATTAAGTCAGTTGGCAGCTCTGTAATGGCCTCTAAGTGTCCAAGTGAAAGGAAGAGTCTCACTTCTCTCACTTGAAATCAAAAGCTAGAAATGATTAAGCTTAGTGAGGAATGTATGTCAAAAGCTGAGAGAGCCTGAAAGCTAGGCCTCTTGTGTCAAACAGTTTCCAAGTTGTGAATGCAAAGGAAAAGTCCTTGAAGGAAATTAAAGGTGCTACCCAGTAAGGGATTGCTGGATCAAGTAGTATTTCTATACTTACCTTTCTGAGGAACTGCCAAACTGTCTTCTAGAGTGACTGCACCATTTTACATTACCATCAGCAATGAATAACTGTTCCTATTTCTTCACATCCTCTCAAACACTAGTTAATTCCTATTTTTTAATAACAGGCATTCTAATGGGTGTGAAATGGTATCTCATTGTGATTTTGATTTGCATTTCCCTGATGGTCAATTATGCTGAGCATCTTTTCATATATGTTTTCTGGCCATTTGTATATCTTCTTTGGAGAGATGTACATTCAAGTCTTTTGCCATTATTTAACTGGGTTGTTTATCTTTTTGTTAAGTTGAAGGATTTCTTTATGTATTCTGGATATATCCCTACATATCTCTTATCAGATATGTGGTTTCCAACTATTTCCCCCCATGGTGTTAAGTTGTCATTATAGTTCCATGATAAAGTCCTTTGAGGCACAGGAATTTTTAATTTTGATGATGTCCCATTTATGTATTGTTCTTTTTTTCTTGTGCCTTGGGTGTATATATCCAAAAGAATTGAAAGCATACTTTCACATTTATGTTCATAGCAGCATTATTCACAATTATCAAAAGATGGAAGCCACCCAGGTGTTCATCAACTGATGAATGGATAAATAAAAGGTAGTAAATACATAGAATGGAATATTGTTCAGCCATAAAAATGAATGAAGTCCTGATACATGTCACAACAACGTGGATGAACCTTGAAGACATAATTGTTGAGTGAAATAAGCTAGACACACAAGGACAAATATTGTGTGATCTCACTAATTTGAAGCAATTAGATTAAGCAAATTCAGAGACATAATCTAGAATATAGTTTACCAGGGGATGATGTGGGGATGGGGAATGGGAAATTAAGGCTTAAAGGATTCCTATTTGGGATGAGGGAAATGTGTTTGTAATGGTGGTGATGGTAGCACAGCACTGTGGATGCAATTTGCACTGAAATATGTATTGGAATACAATTAAAAGGGGAAATGTTAGATTGTATATATAACAGAATAAATAATTTTAAAAATCCATGGAAGTGTACCATGAAAATAGTGAACCCTAAATTAAACCATGTACTTTAATTAATGGTAAGATTATAAAAATGTGCTATCATCAATTGTAACAGATGTTCCACACCAATGTTAGTTGGTGGTGGTGGGGTGGTGTATAGATTCCTGTACTTTATTCATGATTGTTTTGTAAACCCACATCTTCTCTAATAAAGAAAACAAAGTGCTGCTCAGTGAACACGCAAATGATAAGAAAAGCAAAACAGCCTATTGCTGATATGAAAAAGGTTCGAATGGTTTGGACAGATTAAAACAGCCACAACATTCCCTTAAGCCAAAACCTAATCCAGAGCAAGGCTTTACCACTCTTCAGTTCTATGAAGGCTGAGAGACATGAGGAAGCTGAAAAAGAAGTTTGAAGCTAGCAGAGTTTGGTTCCTGAGGTTAAAGGAAATAAGCCATCTCCATAACCTTAAAGTGTGAAGTGAAGCAGCAAGTGCTGATGCAGAAGCTGCAGCAAATTATCCAAAAGATTCAGATGAGGTAAATGATGAAGGTGACTACACTAAACAGATTTCAACTTAGATGAAACAGCATTCTACTGGAAGATGCCATCTAGGACTTTCCTTAGTAAAAGAGAAGTCAATGCCTGGCTTCAAAGCTTCAAAGGACAGACTGACTGTCTTATTAAGGGCTAATGCAGCTGGTGACTTGAAGTTGAAGCCAATGTTCTGAAAATCTTATGGCCCTTAAGAAGTATGCTAAATCTACTCTGCTTATTTTCTGTACAAATGGAACAACTATGCCTGGGTGACAGAACCTGTGTTTACAATCTGGTTTACCAAATATTTTAAGCCCACTTTTGAAAGCTACTGCTCAGACAAAAAAGATTCCTTTCAAAATATTACTGCTCATTGACAATTTACATGGTCACCCAAGAGCTCTGATGAAGATGTACGATGAAATGAATGTTGCTAACATGACGTCCATTCTGCAGCCCATGAATTAAGGAGTCTTTTCGACTTCCAAGTCTTATCATTTAAGAAATACATTTTGTTAAGTCTTTGGCTGCTGCAAATTGTGATTATTCTGATGGATCTGGGCAAATTAAATTGAAAACCTTCTGGAAAGTACTCAGCATTCTACATGCCATGAAGAACATAGATTATTCATGGGAGGAGGTGAAAATATCAACATTCATAGGAGTTTAGAAGTTGATTTCAACTTCCTGGGTGACTGAGGAATTCAAGCCTTCAGTGGAGGAAGTAACTGCAGACACGGTAAAAATAGCAAGAGAACTAGAATTAGAATGGAGCTTAAATATGTGTCTGAATTACTGCAATCTCATGATGAAACTTTAAAAGATGAGAAGTTGCTTCTTACGGATGAGCAAACGACAACAAAGGATTTAGAATAAAATATACACTTAACTGATAAAGCAGTGGCAGAGTTAGAAGAATTGAATCCAATTTTGAAAGAAGTTCTACTGTTGTAAAATGCTGTCAACAGCAACTCCTGCTACAGAGTAATCTTTTGTGAAAGGAAGAGCCAATTGATGTGGCAAACTTCACTGCTGTCTGATTTTAAGAAATTGCCACAGCGACTCCAACCTTCAATAAACACCATGCTGATCTGTCAGAATCCATTAACATCGAGGCAAGCCCTATACCAGCAAAACCATTATGTCTTGCTAAAGGCTCAGATGATGGGTAGTATGTTTTAGCAACAAAATATTTTTAATTAAGATAAGTGTGGTGGCTTGAAGCTGTATGTACCCCAGAAAACCATGTCCTTAAACTTAATCCAATGTGAACCCATTGTAAGTAGGTCTTTTTTTATGAGGTCACTTCAGTTAACTTGTCGTCCAGCCCATCAGGATGGGTCTTAATCCTATTATTGGAGTCCTTTATAAGCAGAATGAAATTCAGACATAGAGAGAGAAAGCCACAGAGGGAGCAGCCAAGAAGCTGAACAGCAATGGAACCTGCAAGAAAAGAGAGAGAGACAAGGAGATGCCACCATGTGCCTTGCCATGGAAAAAGCTAAGAATCAGAGATAGTCAGCATCTAGACCCAGAATGCCACAGTCTTTTCCAAGAAAGCATCACTTTGATATCACCCTGTTTGGACATTTTCCCAGTCTCAAACTGTAAGTGAATAAATTACCATTGTTCAACCCAACCCACTGCATGGTATTTGCTTGAGCAGTCTAGGAAACCAAAACAGTATGCACACTGTTGTTTTCAGACACAGTGATATTGCACTCTTAATAGACTACAGTAAAGTATATACATAAGTTTTATAAGCACTGTGGGAAGCCAAAAAATTAGTGTGACTCACTTTATTGTGATATTTACTTTATTGCGATTGTCTGGAACAGAACCCACAGAATCTCCAAAATGTGCCTATGTTTTAGTTGCTTGATTCTATGACACTTTACTTATTATGAAGTTTTTAAGTGCCAAAGTATAAGATCTAAGCAAAATATCATCTATAGCTAAGAAACACAGTGTAGAGTGATTTCAAAACTGTTACCTGAAAAATTTTATTTTCTCTGACCAGTGAACATGACAGAGAATATAAACAGAATGTTACCCCATAACTGAAAATTTCGTGGCATATAAAATACTCATCAAGGAGTTTCGTACTAACTAAATTTCAGAGCTCCTAAAAGTCTATGCGGTTATTCTTCTTACTCATCAACAATTCGTATACATCAGATATTAAAGCCAGCCACATCAGATATTAAAGCCAGCCACAGCATATTGCATTTTTATAGGTTTAAGCAGCTGAGTCATCCTCATTAAATTAATCTTCCTCAGCATTTTCATATTTGATTATCCTACGGAGATATGTGATAAATTCTTTGTGTATCATACCTTTTATGTTATTTTGAACTATAATGGTTTTATTTTGGGTTAAATTATTTTTCTAAAACAGGATTGTTTACTGTTGTTCATTCTACCAAATGCTTTTTCTTTACAAAAACAGATTTTGTCCCTCATAACACAGCGCAATTCATGTTCCTTATACATAACACAAACTAGAAGAAATGGCGTTACCTATAACGTATTACACAGAAATATCTGACACTATCATTTTGTATCTTACCAATCACTTACATGCTCACACGCACTCACACATTTATTTTTATTCTTGCAAAAATTTGGTAATAATAAACTTAAAAATTTCTTTTTTTAAAAAGCTTAGCTTTGAAAATACAAAATACCCAGGAAAAAGGAAGGAGAAGGAAGTCATTGGTAAAGTCAAACATTATCAGCGAAATAGAGAATGCTCAGTCCAACATACATAGGTAGTATTTCTTAGAGATAATTAATACAATATTAGGAACATTTAAACTTATATGGGCAATTTGTACAATGGAAGGTGAAGGAAATAATTGCAGAATCTGAAATTTGAAAGCCAGCTGCAATCATAGTAGAATGTATTCATTTTATGAGAAAATGTCACCTAACTTAATTTGTAAACATCGAGAACTCTTTGACTCCAACCAACCACCACCACCTTATCAAATCTTGTCAAATATTATAAAAAATAGGACATTTCCTACTAATGAACTTTCCAGGAACTGAAAGAACAACAAATATCATAATCTTGTTTTGTGCAACTCTAACTTTGTAGGTATGTTAATTGAAACCTGTATAATGTTTCACAATTCTTCAAAAAATGCACCAAATACAGGCAGCAGATTTTGTTTTTAAATTCCACTGATATTAAAATATTAACACAAAATTCCAAGGTTATAGCCTATTAATGTTTTCATTCATTTTGTAACACATATATGTAACTAAGGTAAAACAGATACCATTTATACAAATTATAACACATCTCTCATATATATTATATATAGAACAAATATACTTGTATATACATATGCATATATACATATGTATATTCTTTGCATAATGATTATCGAGCCAACTGATAGCAGAGGTGGTTAAGCAAAGCATTATAAAATCAGATTGTTTGGCATTCAAACCCTAATTCAAAGCCAACTTGCTTTGTATACCAAAGAAATCACTTTTGATGTTGCCAAAATTTCACTGAATTTACGTTTCTCAGATGTTCTCTTGGGCTAGGAGAGATTTTTATGTTTTCTTATTTGAACTTTTAAGTGAATACTTTGTAATCCTAATATTGTTTACGATGCAGTTGAATTGAATACTAAAAGTTGATATATTTTCCACCTGCAGTTGCTGTGAGAAATGTCTGCTCTGCATAAGATTTTTATAAATCCTACCATGAAATGAAATCATTATGCTTTATCCATGCCCCTTTGGGGCAGCAATTAGTCACAAATCGTATCACCAGCTGTGTTTTACAAGATTTTTAGTTCTATTATGTAATTTTTAACTGCGTCCTGGGAGCTGCAAGGTTTGTGATCCACAGAAGCCATATTTTAGTTTGTTCGCTTGTTTCAATTAACTCTATCTTTTGCTTTTTGTTTGTTTGTTTTGTTTTGTTTTTCAGAATCTCCTTAGGATCACCAATTTAGAACACAGTGTGATCATTTGCATACATGGATAGTTAACTGTCTTCAAAAGCAATGCTTAATTTCAAATTATCTTTTTTTTTTTTCCATTTTAGAGGCCCTCTCTCCCTTTGCAAAGAATTTGGGCATTGGTTATTTGAAAGCCATTTTTCCAGACAAATATAAACATAGTTTCTCCTCCTCACTGCCCTCTCCAGCCCAACACTTTCCAAATATACAAAACTTAAACTTTATTCTATTTTTATCATTTCCTACAAAAAGAAACAATTCATTCTTTCACTAATTTTGGATTTAGTGTGTGTTTGGTCAGGGGCATTATATGTAGAAAAGACTACACTTACAGTAAGAAATATTCTATAAAAATTCATCAATTTCTTTAAAATCTTAAAAGTCAGGCTGAAGTTTGTGATCTGAATGGCAATTACTTACTAAGTTATATTTATTAAAATTTCAGACAATCATCATATAACAACCTAAGCCACTCATTAATTTATTTAAATTTAATTAATAGACAATTATTATTTTTAATTGTAAACTATTTTGAGTGCTCTTAAATCAAAGATTAAGAAAAATAAAATGTATGTGGCTTGTCTTCAGAAAGAATCTGGTGAAGTCAGTGGCTGAGTGCTTTAGAGTAATTAATTGGTCAGAAAGCTTTTGCTATTAAATAAAGCATATGTGAACATTTTGGTTACATTTTGATTTCTCAACCCTGACCATTCTTTATCTATTTCATACTGTACTTTTTTTTTTTTTTTTTCCTGGTGCAATATGGTTTGTTTGTTTTTTTTAATTTTTTTTATTTTATTTTTATTTTTATTTATTTATTTTTTTTATTAAATTCAGTTTTATTGAAATACATTCACACACCATACAATCATCCATGATATACAATCCACTGTCCACAGTATGATAACATAGTTATGCGTTCGTCACCACAATCTATCTCTGAACATTTTCCTTACATCAGAAAGAACCAGAACAAGAATAAAAAATAAAAGTGAAAAAAAACACCCAAATCATCCCCCCATCCCACCCCATTTGTCCTTTAGTTTTTATCCCCATTCCTCCACTCATCCATACACTAGATAAAGGGGGTGTGATCCACAAGGTCTTCACAACCACACTGTCACCCCCTGTAATCTACATTATTGTATAATTGTCTTCAGGAGTCCAGACTGCTAGGTTGGAGTTTGGTAGTTTCAGCTATTTACTTAAAGCTATTCCAATACATTAAAGCCTAAGAGATGTTATCTATATAGTGCATAAGAATGTCCACCAGAGTGACCTCTCGACTCCATTTGGAATCTCTCAGCCACTGAAACCATTTTGTCTCATTTTGCATCCCCCTTTTGGTCAAGAAGATACTCTCAGTCCCACGATGCCAGGTCCACATTCATTCCCGGAAGTCATACTCTGCGTTGCCAGGGAGATTTACACCCCTGGGAGTTGGGTCCCACGTAGGGGGGAGGGCAGTGAGTTCACCTGTCAAGATGGCTCAGTTAGAGAGAGAGAGGGCCACATCTGAGCAACAAAGAGGTACTCAGGGGGAGACTCTTAGGCACCATTACATACAACTTTAGACGCTCCTTTGTGGTAATGAGCTTCATAAGGGCAAGTCCCATGCTTGAGGGCTCAGCACATCAAACCGCCAGTCCCAATGTTTGTGACAACATACGGTAGGGGATCAGCATCTCAAAGTTTAGAGATAGGCCTTACACTTCAGGGATAGAGTTAACTGCTGTAAGAGCTTACAATCTAGGGACTATTACAATTATTGTGTCCACGTTAGGCTGTGTTCTAAGATTCAATTCTGAGTTTATACATTGTAGTTAGTTCATATTGGTGAGGCATCATCCCTCTCACCATGTTTTCTCCAACACTTTTACTCCTATATATATATTTTCCTACAATTTCATAGAGTTATATTCACATACCATACATTTATCCACAGTGTACAATCAGTTGTTCATGGTATCATCATAAAGTTGTACATTTATCACCACAATCAGCATTTGAACATACTGATTACTACAAGAAAAATTGTTTTTTTTTTGTTTTTTTTTTAGCAATAAGAAAAAATGATAAAAAGAAAAATAACACGTCATACAATACAATATACTGCTAAGGACAGCAAATAACACCACTACCAAGAATCCCATATTACTCCCCTATATCCCCTTCTCATATACATTTAGCATTGGCGTATTGCCTTTGTTACATTTAATGGAGGTATATTATAATGTTACTGTTGACCATAGAATCCAGTTTGCTTTGATTATGTTTTTTCCTGTATACCATCCCTTTTTCAAATTTCTACATGGTTGACATTCATTTGCTTTCCCACTTGCAAAAACATTTTTATATTTGTGTATTTAGTAACAGTCATTGGCCACTCCAGTTTTTGCCACATTATACAGTCCCAGTCTTTATCATCTATCTTTAACTCTGGTGTCATACATTCTCCTATCCCACCTCTTTCAGCTTTACTCACAGACATCTTTGTTCAGTGTACTTACAATACTGTGCTACCATCACATAGTATTATGCTATCTATTTCTGGATCTATGCAATCAATCCTAAACATTCTGTAGTCCTTCAGCATCAAATGGCTGATCTCTGCCCTCTTTCTATCTCTTGGTCGCCTGTGTTGTCAGCTTTTAACTCCCAAAGTTTGTTCATTAATGTCTGTTCATGTTAGTGAGACCATACAGAATCTGTCCTTTTGTTTCTGGCTAACTTCACTCAACATAATGTCCTCAAGGTTCATCCACATTATTACATGATCCATGTCTTTGTTCTGTCTTACAGCTGCATAATATTCCATCATGTGTATATACCACAGTTTGTTTATCCACTCGTCCTTTGATGGGCATTTGGGCTCTTTCCATCTCTTGGCAATTGTGAATAATGCTGCAATAAACATTGGTTTACAAATGTCTGTTTGTGTCTTAAGTTTCAGTTCCTCTGAGTATATACCCAGCAATGGAATAGCTGGGTCATATGGCAAATCTATATTTAGCTTCCTGAGGAACCTCCATACTGTCTTCCAGAGTGGCTGTACCAATCTACATTCCCACCAACAATGAATAAGTGTGCCTCTTTCTCCACATCCTCTCCAGCACTTGTCATTTTCTGTTTTTTGGATAATGGCCATTCTGGCAGGTGTGAGATGATATCTCATTGTGGTTTTGATTTGCATTTCCTTAATAGCCAGTGAAGTTGAGCATTTTTTCATATGCTTTTGAGCCATTTGTATTTCCTCTTCAGAAAAATGTCTGTTCATGTCTTTTGCCCATTTTTTAATTGGATTGTTTGTCTTTCTGTTATTGAGATGCAGGATTCCTTTATATATTCGGGATATTAAACCCTTATCTGATATGTGGTTTCCAAATATCATCTCCCATTGTGTAGGTTGCCTTTTTACTTTTCTGACAAAGTCCTTTGATGTACAAAAGTGTTTAATTTTGAGGAGATCCCATTTGTCTATTTGTTCTTTGGTTACTCGTGGCTTGGGTGTGAGGTCTAAGAAACCACCTCCTTTCACAAGATCTTTAAGATATTGCCCTACATTTTCTTCTAAGAGTTTTATGGTCTTGGTGCTAATGTTTAGGTCTTTGATCCACTTTGAGTTAATTTTGGTATAAGGTGTGAGATGGACATCCTCTTTCATTCTTTTGGAAATGGATATCCAGTTCTCCAAACACCATTTATTGAACAGGCTGCTCTTTCCCAGTTGCTTCGGCTTCACTGCCTTATCAAAGATCAGTTGTCCATAGATGTGAGGGTCTACTTCTGAACATTCAATTCGATTCCCTTGATCAGTATATCTGTCCTTATGCCAGTACCATGCTGTTTTGAGCACTGTAGCTTTGTAATATGCTTCAAAGTCAGGTAGTGTGAGACCTCCCACTTCACTCCTCTTTCTCAAGACATTTTTGGCTATTTGGGGCACCTTACCCTTCCAAATAAATTTAGTTATTGGTTTTTCTACTTCTGTAAAGTAAGTTGTTGGGATTTGAATTGGTATTGCATTGAATCTGTAAATCAGTTTAAGTAAAATTGCCATCTTAACTATATTTAGTCTTCCAATCCATGAACATGGTATGTTCTTCCATTTTTTCAGGTCTTGTTCAATTTCTTTTAGCAGTTTCTTATAGTTTTCTATGTAAAGGTCTTTTGTGTCCTTGGTTAAGTTTATTCCTAAATACTTGATTCTTTTGGTTGCTATTGTAAATGGGATTTTTTCTTGATTTCTTCCTCTTGTTGCACATTACTTGTGTATAGGAACACTACAGATTTTTGCATGTTGATCTTGTAGCCTGCTACTTTGCTGTATTCATTGACTAGTTCTAGTAGCTTTGCTGTAGATTTTTCTGGATTTCCTACATATAGAATCATGTCATCTGCAAATAGTGAAAGTTTTACTTCTTCCTCTCCAATTTGGATGCCTTTTATTTCTTTTTCTTGCCTAATTGCTCTAGCTAGAACTTCCAGCACAATGTTGAATAGCAATGGTGATAGTGGGCATCCCTGTCTTGTTCCTGATCTTAGAGGAAAAGCTTTCAGTCTCTCCCCATTGAGTGTGATGTTAGCTGTGGGTTTTTCTTATATTGCCTTTATCATATTGAAAAAGTTCCCTTCTATTCCTATCTTTTGAAGTGTTTTCATCAGGAAAGGATGTTGAATTTTGTCAAATGCCTTTTCTGCATCAATCGAGATGATCATGTGGTTCTTCTGCTTTGATTTATTGATGTGGTGTATTACATTAATTGATTTTCTTGTGTTGAACCAGTCTTGCATACCTGGAATAAATCCCACCTGGTCGTGGTGTATAATTCTTTTAATGTGCTGCTGGATTTGATTTGCAAGTATTTTGTTGAGGATTTTTGCATCTATATTCATTAAAGAAATTGGTCTATAATTTTCTTTTTTTGTAGTATCTTTGCCTGGTTTTGGTATTAGGGTGATGATGGCTTCATAGAAAGAGTTAGGTAGCTTTCCCTCTACTTCAATTTTTTTGAAGAGATTGAGCAGGATTGGTACTAATTCGTTCTTGAATGCTTGGTAGAATTCAGATGTGAAACCATCTGGTCCTGGGCTTTTCCTTTTTGGGAGCTTTTTGATGACTGACTCAATCTCTTTACTTGTGATTGGTTTGTTGAGGTCATCTATTTCTTCTTGAGTTAATGTTGGTTGTTTATGCTTTTCTAGGAAGTTGTCCATTTCATTTAAGTTGTCTAGTTTATTAGCATATAGTTGCTCATAGTATCTTCTCATTATCTCCTTAATTTCTGCAGGGTCGGTAGTTATATTTCCTTTCCCATTTCTGATTGCATTTATTTGCATCTGCTCTCTCTTTTTTTTTGTTAGCCTAGCCAGTGGTCCATCGATTTTATTGATTTTCTCAAAGAACCAACTTCTGGTTTTGTTGATTCTCTCTATTGTTTTCCTGTTCTCAATTGCATTTATTTCTGCTCTAATCTTTGTTATTTCTTCCCTTCTGCTTGCTTTGGGGTTAGTTTGCTGTTCTTTCTCTAATTCCTCCAGGTGAGCAGTTAACTCTTCAATTTTTGCTCTCTCTTCTCTTTTAATATAGGCATTTAGGGCAATAAATTTCCCTCTCAGCACCGCCTTTGCTGCATCCCATAAGTTTTGATAAGTTGTGTTTTCATTGTCATTTGCCTCGAGGTATTTACTAATTTCTCTTGTAATTTCTTCCTTTACCCACTGGTTTTCTAAGAGGGTGTTGTTTAGCCTCCATATGTTTGTGAATTTTATGACCTTCTGCCTTTTATTTATTTCCAACTTCATTCCATTGTGGTTTGAGAAAGTGTTTTGTATAATATCAATATTTTTAAATTTGTTGAGGCTTGCTTTGTGACCCAACATGTCATCTATCCTAGAGAATGTTCCATGAGCACTTGAGAAAAAAGTGTATCCTGCTGTTGTTAGATGTAGTGTTCTATAAATGTCTGTCAAGTCTAGTTCATTTATCATACAATTCAACATCTCTTTTTCTTTAGTGATCCTCTGTCTAGATGTTCTATCCATTGATGAGAGTGGTGTATTGAAGTCTCCAACTATTATTGTAGAGGTATCTATTTCTCCTTTCAGTGATCGCAGTGTTTGCCTCATGAATTTTGGGGCATTCTGGTTTGGTGCATAAATATTTATGACTGTTACGTTTTCTTGATGAATTGACCCTTTTATTAATATATAGTGTCCTTCTTTGTCTCTTTTAATTGTTTTGCTTTTGAAGTCTAACTTGTCTGATATTAATATAGCTACTCCCACTTTTTTCTGGTTGTTGTTTGCATGAAATATCTTTTTCCAACCTTTCACTTTCAGTCTATGTTTGTCCTTGTGTCTAAAGTGAGTTTCTTGTAGACAGCATATAGATGGGTCCTGTTTTTTAATCCATTCTGCCAGTCTGTGTCTTTTTATTGGGGAGTTTAATCCATTTACATTTAGTGTTATTACTGTAAGGGCAGTACTTTCTACTACCATTTTGTTTTTTGGAATTTATATGTCATATCTTATTTTTTCCTCTCCTTTTACCTTTCCTGATAATCTTCATTTGTGCACTCTTCTCCAATTCTCTCTCTCCTGTCTTTTCCTATCAGCCTGTAGCACTCCCTTTAGTATTTCTTGTAGTGCCGGACTCTTATTCACAAACTCTCTCAGTGTCTGTTTGTCTGAAAATGTTTTAATCTCTCCCTCATTTTTGAAGGAAAGTTTTGCTGGATATAGAATTCTTGGTTGGCAGTTTTTCTCTTTCAGTATCCTAAATATATCATGCCACTGTCTTCTTGCCTCCATGGTTTCTGCAGAGAAATCTGTACATAGTCTTATTGACTTTCCCTTGTATGTGATGGATTGCTTTTCTCTTGCTGCTTTCAGAATCCTCTCTTTGTCTTTGACATTGGACAACCTGACCAGTAAGTGTCTTGGAGTAGGTCTATTGGGATCTATTCTATTTGGGGTACGTTGTACTTCTTGAATCTCTAATTTTCTGTCTTTTATAAGAGTTGGGAAATTTTCAGTGAATATGTCTTCTATTACTCTTTCTGCCCCTTTTCCCCTCTCTTCTCCTTCTGGGATACCCATAAAACGTATATTTGTGCGTTTCATGTTGTCACTCAGCTCCCTAAGACCCTGCTCATATTTTTCCATTTTTTTCACCATCTGTTCTTTTGTGTGTATGAATTCGAATGACCTGTCTTCCAGTTCACTGATCCTTTCTTCTGCCTGTTCAAATCTACTGTTGTGTCCCTCCATTGTGTTTTTCATCTCTTCCATTGTGGCCTTCATTCCCATGAGTTCTGCCATTTGTTTTTTTAAGTTTATGAATTCTTCTTTATGGTCATCCAGTGTCTTCTTTATATCCTTCAGCTCTTTTGCTATATCTTCCTTCATTTCATCGAATTTATTTAGCATTAGTTGCCTCCACTCCTGTGTCTCAGCTGAGCTATTAGTTTGTGCCTTTGGCTGGTCCATGTTTTCATGTTTCCTGGTATGGCTTGTTATCTTAAGTTGTCTAGGCATCTGATTCTCTTGATTAGTTTATTTTGGAGCTTGTTTTCTGTCTTTTACCTAGTGGTTTTCTTGCTGGTTGGCTTTGTTTCCTGGCTTCTGTTATTCAGTTCAACTTATTCTAGACCTCTAACTTAGGTTCTATTTAGTTGATCAAAATTTTTCCCCTCTTGTTTTTTCTGTTTCTTGCTCTGCCTCTATGTAACCTTTTTGTGAGTGGGTCTCCTCAGATATGGTCGACCCTAGTCAGATTTTCCCAGTCTAGTGAGGCCCAGGTCTCATTGGGAGGGTATGGAGTTTTCCTGAGAATGAGGCCTTTAGAATTGGTGCTTTTCCTCTCCTGTCCAGCAGGTGGCACTGGCCAGCCCGCAGCTCCCCCACCAGTGTAAGGAGGTATGGAGCCTTTAGTTCTCCTGGTGACTCTGATCCTGTCAGGGGCATGGCTGACTGAAGCCAGAATCTGAATTCCAGCCCCTGGGGTCTGAATTCCCAGAAGGAAGACTGCCAGTTGAGCTGGGCCTCCCTCCACTCTCCCAATCCTCAGAACTCCAGTTGTGTCTCAGGGGCACTATTCCCTTCTCCTCTCTCCAATTTGAGGCCTCTCCAGGTAGATTCCTTGGTCAGCCTGAGTTGCCAATTAAAGACGGGGGTGGAGGCCTTCAGTAGTGAATACGGAATTCAAAGACACTGTGGGTACTCTGTCTCCTCTCAAGCCCAGCCTAGTCCCTCAACCTGGGCTTTCCGATAGAAAATAACCACATATAATACTTTTAGATTAAAAAAAAAAAAATGTAGAAAAGAAATCAAGAAAAAGAAAAAAGGAAAAAAAAAAAAGAAAAAAGAGTCTCTTTTAAACGTCTTTCCCCAGCCTGGAAGTTTTGTCAGTGTCAGAATAGAGCATTTAAAGGTATGCTTTGGGCTATTGTCTGATAATTACTCTCCAACTGCTTCAGTTCCACCCCTGCCAGGGGAGTTCTCGCTGTGATCTCAGCTTTTCCTCCAATTCCAAACTTGTGTCCAATGTGTGACTGGTTACTGGAGACCCCGAAAACACTGTTTCGTATAGTTCTTGGGTAATTGCCATCTGTTCTAGGGGAGAGATGAAATTCTGCTCCTCACCACTTTGCCATCTTGCCCTGCCTCTCATACTGTACTTTTGCAAGGAAAAATAAATTGGAAACATGCCAGAGTCAATAAGTTGGAAGTATTTAATGAGAAACAATTTTATATTTAGGAATTGACTAAATATTTCTTTATTGATGAAAGTAACAAAAGACTCCTACCAAGGTAAAACACACATGTTTAATTGCCCAATTATTTTCATGTGACCATTTGCATATTCAAATAGTCACATAATTTTAACCCTGGATTTTTAATTTCAAGAGACTCATTGTGTTGAGCAGTTTAACCAACAGATTCATCTTTAAGGGAGATGGGAAGATTTAGTCATCAATCAGCTATAAGATTTTCATTGAAAAGATATCTGACTTATAACTCTTTTTCTCTTTTCTTATTGCTTCCTTGTTTCAGGATTTCTTTGCTTAAATACTCTACATTAAAATATCAAAAACCTCATAATGTCTTACTCCCAAACTGCTACTGCCCCTTCTATTTCCTCAGTTCCAATGGCATCTCATCTTCTTTATTGGTCTTTAAATATCAGTTACTTCCACACACTACAGAACTAAGTTTCACTTTTTTGTTGCCTGTAAGTTACACTGACCATGCATCTGTTGCATCATAATGCCAGTTTCTCTAACAAAGTCTCCTCCAAGTCCATTTACCCTAAAGATTCTTATGCATCTTTCAAGTTCCAATTCAGGTCACCTCATGTTGGAAGCATTCCCTGGCTCCTAGATTCCTTGTTCATACTTTTGCTTAATCCCCACATAGCAACAATTCCACTCTTGTTTTACAATCTTTTGGCATCACAAGTTTGTGAACTTGCAATCTGCCTCACCCAACAGACGTGAGGATAAACTGGTATTCATGATCATTTCTTCAAAGGATGCCTGGTACTTACTTGATACTCAATGAATGTTCACAGAAATGACAATGAATGAATGATTATTCAGAGTAAGTTACAAGTGCCAAGCATAGAACTCTCTCAACTTTTTCACCAGTGACTGTATTTTGCCAGATTCTGGTCAATTTATTTCATTTTACCAGTCCCTACAAAGTAATATGCTTCTCCAATTATCTTAGCATCTTTCTATGATGGTTTAAATCAATTTTCTTCTCCAATATTCTAAATCAACACAACTTAACTGGTCAATAAAATCATGATAACCAAATCTTAGCATCTGATGCAATTTAAGTTTTTCATTTTCATTTTTCATATTAGTGCCCTTGTTGTTTTGTGTTTAATTAAAGTCCACATTTCTGAGAAGAGTCTAGAAAGCTGTATTGAAGGGAATACCTTATATGAGTATAAAGCGCTATTTTAATGGTACATTGCAAGTTTTCATTATTTTAGTGCTTTTATTGTGTACAGTACTAAAGCAGTGAAAGATATTTCAGTCTTATGTATTTGGATCAAACCTATTCTTTGTCACTTAACCAAAGAACCTTATCAAAAGCAGAACAGAATCTTATAATGCTCTTGCCTACTTTCTACATAATTTGGTATATATTTCCCCCTAATTTGGTATAGATAACTTATGCAATGTCATACTTACAGCCAAGAAGTACTCTTCATCTGGAGTGCCAACTCCCAGCACTGTCTATGAGATCACATTAAGGTAAAACACTTATTATAAGCAAAGAATGACTGAAGCTCTTCTCACTCTTATTTTTATAACTGTGATTGTTCAGTGGTGTTATTTAGTCATAACTTTTGTTTTGATCACAAGTTATGAAACAAGATTATGAATGGCCTAATTAGTCAATTAATGACAATTGTTTCACTGACATACACCATTGTCTGACTTGCACAAAGTAATGTAAGAATAAAAATTGTAAATATTCTGTTAAGAATATTTAATGGCATTATCAATATAAATACTGTAATACAGGACTTAGCTTAGCACTGAGTTTCCATAAATGGCCAAATCAGTTATTATTATTTCTATTACTGTCAGCAGTGACAGTAGGCAGTATCACAATGATACAACAGCAGTAACAAATATTTTCCCCAAATTTACTTCAGTAAAAAATGTTGGTCATTTATTTTTAAAGAGTTAACTTTTTCTGATTGAATTCAGCTTCACAATATAATCATTATATTGGAGAAATCTTATAAACTCAATAGACCATTTTCCACAGAAAATGTACTTTAACATAGATTCTCAGCTTCTTCCTTCCACTCTTCCCTGGATGCCATACTGTGTTATTCTGGCCTCCAGAGTTTCAAAATAGTTGTTTCAGACAGTTCTTTCCTTGTTAAAAGTTGTTTTGGTGAAAGGACGGAGTCCTGAAGCTTCTATTCCACCTCCTTCCCTGGAAGTCTCCCCCATTTTTCTTTTTAGTAAAGAGAAAACAGGCCTCATTCTAGAACATCTAACTAAAATAACAAATTATTCTTATCCATTATTCCATTATTTAACTGTTATTTCTGTTTATTGCAAATCATTCTGGGTTACCTTTTTGAATATGTTCTAGAGTTTCCTACAGAAATAAGTTGATTTAGGTTAAAGATAGGAATTTTAATACAAAGAAGTCTGTTCAGTAATAATTGTGGCAACATTTTATTAATGATTTTGAATACTGTTATAAGGAAAACATAGATGAGGGGGAATTATAGTGAATAACTTGAGCCTAATGAAGAGAAAGAATTTTTACATATGAGAAAATGAGCAATTGTTTTGGTTGGTAAACCAAACCCTTCTGTTACATACACTACTATTTGTGAGGATTCTTGTGTGACAACATGACAGTACATTCCATTTAGCAGAAAAGCCTTTCATTATCTTAACTGGTGTAAGTATTACCTGGGCCAAATATATATTCTATTAGAGAAATTGGTTTACCTTGTTGAACAATTTCTTGCATAAATGTCTCCAAATAAACATTTGTGGTGATTTTGCAATTCTTTTGAGAAAAAGAAACATTGTTGATTACAAGAAATATTTTACATTTTTATCATGATTTCAGGCATGACCTCTTGTTTATTTTGATTGGTAAATATGAAGACCTTAATTTCTTAGAAATATTGAATGGAGTTGAGATGATAAAAACAGGATTTTAATGCATTAAGTTGATATAAAAAGACATTTACCACATCAACATACTCATTTTACTGTTGGAAAACATGACCTGGAGTCAGGATAAAGCTTTAAGACTTTCTGTTCACTCTGTCTGACAGCAATTTACAGAAATAATTCAGTCCATCAAGCAATACTATATAATATATTGCTGAGAAATCAGTCATTTAGAAAAGATCTAGTAATTACCAATAATAATTTTCAAAAAAATGTATTTATGTTAATCCACAAATAATTGAAACTGAGGGAAATGAGTTCCAAGATTATTTTTGGAAACACTAATATGTGCTGTGGAGGATGTATTATGCCCTGTTTTCATGGTGCTGGTTTCTTTTGTTAAAAGATTTGCTCATTTACAATTCAGATGTCCTCAGGGACAAGTATTTTTGGTATTGTTATTTTCTTTCAGTTTTAAAAGTCCTACCAATAATTTTTGAATAAATTAACATGCAAATACCCATATAGGAGTACAACACTGCAAGGCAGGATTCTTTAAGTTGCTGGTAGATCTCATGAAATAATGTCACAAAGGATAAATCAGCCAAGACTGCTGTGTGAAACATTTTAAATAAATTATACCCATTAAATAGTGTTTATTTCATACCTGGAACTACATACACATAAACTCTGTCTTCAGCCTATTCCTACACTGTCAACTTTAGAAAACTTACCTATTTCACAAGGAACTAGAGATTATTAACGTCAATCAAAGGTAGGAAAGGATAACAGATGAATAAACAAGTTAGGGATCATAAAAATTATTCCGGATCTAAAAGGATGAAAGGAATCAGCATTTATTCATTGACCACTCCAAATTAATTAATGAATAGGTGTTTTAAGTCGCATTATCTAATTTAATCTTTACAATAACACTTAGTGGTAGCCATAAATGTCATCATTTTACATTAATCAAACGGTAAGATTAATGAGTATTGATTAATGATTATTGACTAATGAATGTCTTGACAAGGTCACAAAACTAGTAAGTGGCAAATCAAACCTTTGAATTTGAATCATATGATTCCAAATTCTGCATGATTTTTGTTAGTCTATTTCTCTCTTTATTCTTCAGCCCTATTGTTTTTCTGTTTGTATTTTGACTGTGATATTCTTCCTTAGAGGTTGGTTTGTAATTACTGTGTAATCAAGCCATACAAAGAGCATCCTTTAACAAAGTTCTAACTGAAAGAAAAATCTAGGATAAGATAATGGCAAATGAACAATCAAGGAGAAGTTGTCAAAGTGCATAGTTTTAAGAACCATTTCATTGAGGTAAGATTGGAAATTAAATTGAACAATTTTCTCACCTCAGAAGGATAATTTTATCTTATCTTTGGATAAAAAAAACTATCTCAAGGCTCATATTCCACAAGTCTTCCAGAGAAGAGAACCCCAGGGTAGTTTATGCAAATAGTTGCCAAAGATCCCTGGCCTTCCTGCCCACAGGATTTGCTTACAATTGACTTCATTTGGGTGTTCTATTTACAGTCAGATATGAAACTCATGAATATAAGACAGGTGTCTCAGGACTTTGGAAGGCTGCTACAGTAATTTGCATGTGTGGATTTTCTACAATATGTTAGAAACTATTCCTATTAGGGCAATCAAGTAAATCCTCATTAAGCCTTTTATATCGAGACAGGCCTAATTTCTCATCCACTTTTCTGTCTCCCATACTGTGGTAGTTTAGAGCTAGTTACCCCAGAAAAACATGTTCTTAAACCTAGTCCATTCCTGTAGCTTTGGATTATAAATAGAACCTTTTGGTGAGGTTGCTTCAGTTAAGATGTGGCCTGGCTGAATCAGGATGGATCTTAATCCTATTACTGAAGTCCTTATAGGAGAGACCACTGAGAGAGAGAAAAACTAGAGGTAGCAGCCAGAAGCTGAAAGACAGTAGAACCCAGGAGGGAAAGGAGAAGCCAGGAGAAGTTGCCTTGGGCATTGCTATGTGACAGAAAAGCCAAGGACCAAGGATTGCCTGTAGCAAGCTCCAGAATGCCACAGTCTTTTGGGAGAAAGCATCACCTTGACGATACCTTCATTCTGGACTTCTCCTAGCCTTAAAACCAATAAATTACCATTGTTGAATCCAACCCATTGCATGGCATTACCTCTAGAAGCCAGGAAACTAAAATATACACCAACAGTCAATGAAATTGGGGAACTAAAATTTCAGACACAATGCAAAATGCCAATTTATTGAAGTAGGAACTGACTGTCTTACCAAGATTTTGTTAAGGGTTCACTAATGAAGTCTGGATAAAAGTTAAAAATATGCTTTAGAAAGTCAGCATCCTAACTTGGCTCCTTGGGATCCTCTATGTCAGGTCAATCAGGGAATGCTGCAGATTTACTATCATCACTGACAGCTCCAATATTCCTCTATTCTCTACCTCTACTCCAATTTGGCCAGTGGTACCTTTTAATTATGCTTCTCTCTCTGAAATCACTGGTATGGTGCAATCTCTGACTGGTTTATTGGTGATGAAAAAATGTTGGGTTCATAATATTCACTTCAACACTCAACCAGGTCTCATTAGCATGGCATCTCCCATTAATATTTCCTCTTTGTTTATCAGATAATCTAACGTCTTCACTCCTGACAGCTCAAGTCCAACTGCTACATTTGCCAAATTTTGTTAGCACATATTTTACATGGATTTTTTTTCACCATAATGGATTTCCCCTGTGTATTGGAAATTACCCATTTCTACTGATTTACTTTCAGTAGTCAAACTTAAAATTTTCCTTTTGCCTCTGAAAATATATTCCAAGGACAAACTCATCCTCAGAAAGTGCATTCCATTTAAATTCAGAGGATAGGCCTATTTTGACATTGGCCAGGGAACTTTTAGTCTCCTACTTCTTGCATCTCTTATAAATGCCATGGTTATCTTCAAATTAACAGTTCTACACAGTGAACCCTTAACAACCTCTGAAGTTGCACTTCTGAAAGTACAGCATGGTTGAAAAAATTCCATTAGAGGATATGAAGGTCTCATAGAAAGGGAGGATTCAAAGGCAAATGAATCATTCAATATAACATAATAAAGGACTTCTTTTTAAATGTTGCCAATGGCCCACATGTAGGTTTGCAACCATTCTCTTCCAAAACCTAACAGAAAAGATTATAAAGGGTATTCAAGTGACTTTCCAGCAAAGCCAAAGAGAACAGGAAAGGAGGCAACAGCTAAAAGCAGAGTAATAGACATAGCACGCAGACACAGTAAAACATGTGCTGGCAGTACTTCTCAAATGAGGAGACCAGTGTACTAAAAGCAGCCTAACCTGTGTTTCTTCCAGATTCTCTTTCCATCCCTATGCAGTTGGATATCTCCCCCTTCAAAAATCTCAGAGGGGATTAAGAGTATCACATCCAAGAGAGGCTGAACCATTGTCCTTCTAAACTACAGCAGCAAGCCTCACTGCTAGCGGTGGCACCTTGGCTTAAAGTAGTAAAGTCTACCTACAAAACAGTGAGGTTCTTGGCTTCAAACCTTTGCTTGGCCCCAAGAAATTTTGGCAGCCTATTTTATAGCCTTACAACCAGGAAATTGGAGAATTTCTCTCCAGGAAAATTTGCCAGCTCAAGAAAAGAAGCCCAGAATCATTGAATGTTGGGACCTCTCTCGTTCTCTTTCTCTCTCACACACATATGACCACACACACACACACACAGAAGCAGGCCAACTGGTCACACTACAGTGCAGACCACCCATGTATTTGCAGCACCCATAAAAATTGAGCTAATAATAGCTCATGTATTCTTGAGTATTTGCAGGAAAAAAGGAATGTGACAACTGTTATTTCTTCTTGCCCTTGCATAAGGCACAGATAGAGACCATAACGGGTAATGTAAAGTGCGCAGATAAATAAAATAATCATAGATTTAAATTTTCACATTGTGCTGGTTTGGATGCATTATGGCCCCCAAAACACCATTATCTTTGATGCAATCTTGTAGAGGCAGACATGTTAGTATTGATTAGACTGGAATCCTTTGATTGTTTCCATGGAGATGTGACTCAATCAACTGTAAGTGAAACGTTTGATTGGAAAATTTCCATGGAGGTGTTACCCCACCCATTCAGGGTGGGTCTGAATCAAATTACTAGAGCCATATAAATGAGTTGACAAACAGAAGGAGCTCAGAGCAGCTGTGAGTGACACTTTGGAGGGCAACTGAGAGTGACATTTTGAAGAGGAGCTGCAGCTAAGAGAGGACAAAATGCCCCAAGAGCAACATTTTGGAGAATGCCATTTTGAAATGCAACCTGGGAGCAAGCACACACCAGCCAAGTGCCTTCTGAGCTAACAGAGGTTTTCTAGAGACCATTGGCCATTCTTCTGTGAATGTACTCTATGGTTGATGCCTTACTTTGGACACTTTTGTGGCCTTAAGACTGTAACTTTGTGACCAAATAAACCCCCTTTATAAAAGCCAATCCATTTCTGGTATTTTGCATTCTGGCAGCATTAGCAAACCAGAACACATATACAAATACAAAACAAGTTATTTCAAAATCAGATTTGTCAAAACTGATGTTAGAGTTTACTGTTCTTGAAGAGCATGTATGACTTTTGTTTCCATGAGTTCATGTTTTGCTTCATTTTTTTTTTCTTGTTTTCTTACCAGTTTCACTTCTACCTATTCAAAATGATCTTAACTCTTACAGGGATCCAAATAAATAATAACATTGTCAGAAAAGCTCACTAATTCTGAAATTAATATAATCTGAGCATTCATTTTAAAAAGTCACACAAAGGTAACATTCTCAAAGCCACAAGATAATCTTTAATAAATTCAAAAATTAGGTGATTTTGATAAAATTTAAGAGTTAATGTAATAGCTTATCACTGGATACAAATTTTATACTAATATTTACCACTCTGTTACCTACATTCTCCATTTAATTGTTCCAAAAAGAAAACAAAACAAAACAAAAAATAATGGGGCAATGAACCTGACAATTATTGTTTTGTGACTTTAAAAGCAAAGCCCATGCTTAGTTTTGGATCTCTGCAATGACAGTGCTGCTTTCCTAGGGATCCCATCCCAAATATTCATGTATAACTTCTAATTCCAAAATTGAATATTCTGTTCCTTCCTTCTCCTATTATATATGATCCAAAGGTACCTTTTTATATGTTGTTTATGAACATAGCTGAAATACTTAATAGTACCTTTTTGACTTGATTCTAAGTCTTATTTTCTTTGGAAGTGGTATACAACTGAAAACTTTTAATAATCTTTTATTGCTAAGCTAAAAAGGAAATGCTAAGAAAAACATCTCTCCACTTCCAAAATGTGTACACAAATGAACACAATAAATGGAACTTTAAGTACTTTGCAGTAAAAAGATATTTTATAAAAAGTATAAAAACAAAATTCCTTCTTATTTGGTGACAGATTTTTTTGCTCAGATGTAAAACTTAGATGTCTGGACCCTATTATGCTTTCTGTCCACCTACCATATACCATACATTCTAACATAACTAAAATATGGCTCAACTTTAAAAGTATCGCTAATTGTAATATTTAACAATGAACATCCCAAAAAACAGTTGTTGACTTTGTCATAAAATAATTCTGTCCAGTAGATCTCATGGCACTTTTTATACATGTAGCGCAGTCTTTTCTGTTTACTTTCAACAACAGAGCTCTGCTCCAGAAACAATACCACTTTTTATTCCCAAAGGGCATTTCATGGGATGAGTCTTGGCTTGGTGGAGAGATTTTGCTAGGAGAAGAAGAAACCAGCATATATTTTTGCAATTATATCTGGCACGGCTGGCATTATATATTAGAAAGCCGAAGAGTTCCCAAAACAAAGCCGATTTTCCCCATGGACTATTTTCCTAATTCCTGGATTGTATATGAAGTCAGAGGGCTGGGCAGAGCTGAAAGGGAGTGGGAAATCCCAAACAATTCCACAGTACCTAGGAGAAGCATTCCATCAGAGGGCATGAGCCTGACACAAATACAAGGCCAGACTCTGCCTCCAAGCACTTGCCAAGATGATGAAGCACTGTGAGTCTAGAAGCTAAGGAACTGAACACAAAACCTCTGCAGATTATAGCTGAATCTTACATTATAGCTGAGTCTTTTGGGGTGGAGGGGACAGAAGCTCTCCACGTCTTCAAACAAAGCTCAGGAACTTGATAGCAGTTTTTCATAGTGTATCTTTGCTTGAATATAACCTAATAGATAGCTAAAAAAGAGTCAGTGTTTCTGCATCAATTATACTTTTATTTTTCAATTTTATGAAATATAATTGCTGATGTACATTATCCATGTCCATAAGTAGATCAGAATGTAAGGTAACTTTGTTATAGCAATGCCACACAATTATTTGATCTCTTTCTGAGATATTTCCCAAAGGCAAATATGAATCTGACACTAAATGCTCTATTTTATGATCTATCAGCTTTTTGAATTCTCCTTCCGTCAACTGAAAAAGAAAAAGAATTGGAAGTCACAAGTTGCTAAGTGTTTTATGCCTAGTCGTGGGTCATTTATTTCTGAACACCTATAGCAGTATTTGATTTGTTCTTCTATAGGTGTCCTAGAGGTTTTTCCACCCAAGCAATGCATGATAGTAAGATTTGGACTGTGTGATAGGTATAACTTTCCTTGTAAAGAAAGTAAAGAAGTCCCTGAAAGTTAATGCTAAGCAGAAGGGAGTTCTCAGGAATGTAAATTTTAGAAAATAATGCTATAGAAATTAGGATCTGCAAATTGGATCCCTAAAATTCTTCTTGTTGCTACAGTCTTTTAAAAATCTTTCTATGTGCCTGTATATTTGTGTAAATATATTTGTATATTTGCACATTATAAATCTCAATGATGAAAAACAACAATATTTACAAGATGGTCAGGTGAACAGGAACTGAGAAAGAAGAGAAAGATAGAAGAAAAATCAGCAAAATGTAATTAAGGCATGAAGATCTGCTAACCAGTTTTGAATGTGAGGAAGAAATCAAGAAAAATAAGTGGTAAGAAGTTTGAAAGGTAATAATTGATCTTTTTAAAAAAATACTGTAATTAGGGATAAGACAGACTGCTAAGCATGAGGAGCATGTGAAAATGAGACATAAGATGGTAGACAGCTCTTATGATAAGTTGACTGTGAAAGAATGCAGAATAACTGAGTAGCACTGTTAGTAGGGATATGGAATCATGTCGTTCCCCTGCTGAACACATTTCTCGTATTCTTGGGATAACATCTGAAATGTTTTTGAGGTCCTTACGTAATAGATACCTATCCTCCTCACCCCCGACCCCAACTTGCTGGCCTCATTTCTCACCCCTGTCTACCTCTCTCTTTTGCTCATTTTGGTCCTGTCTTGGTCCAAGAAATCAGGCTGCCTGTTGCTTCGGGGTCTTTCACACTCATCTCCCTGACAAGAATGGTAGACCCTGTTCCAGTTACACTTGCTCATTCCTTACCTGGCCAATTCGCAATCATGCTTCAGGTCTCTGGTTAATATCACTTCCTTAAAGCAGCTTTCCAAGCTCACACACTTGGTCATGTTCCTCTTTACCTACACTTAAGCACCTATGTTAGTCTCTCATTTTGAAACTTGTAACAGATCATAATAATTTGTTTCTATTAAGTTAATGTCTCTGTCTCTTGTGAAACTTTGTAAGCTCCATTACAACAGAAGTTAGGCAGAACTTGTGCATTTATATATTGCCAACTGCTGAGAAAATGCTCCATTAATTTATTTTTATAAAAGATATTTGAAATAGCCAAATTATGCATATGTGTATATGAATATGATGTGCATATAAATACGAGGAATAAAAAATAAACATGTGTGCACACCTTCTAGTCTTCAAGCTAAGAAATAGAACATTAATAAATTATTTTAAAAAGCATAAATATGAAATCAAAAAGTGTTTATAAAATGGAAGATTGTTTTTAATTCCTGATGGGAAGGGGCAACAATGTATGAGAGAAACAAAAGAAAGGAAATGGGAAGCTAAATATACCGTGTAAGAAAGAATTGGACCCAAACATAAGAAAGTTGCCTCTCTCAAGGTAACAGAAGGGAAGGTGGATATTGGTATATAGAAGATGTTTAAGCATGATAGTTGAAAGTTGAGAAATTTTTCTCTATTGGCCTCTTTTTCTGTGAAGTATTAGTGAAGGTCATTTTTTAATATTAGAAAATTTTTAAGGAAAAGAATCTCGTGGTCTTGTTCATAGAGTAACTGTTCAAGAAATGTCATTTGAATGAAAGAAAACTTATTAAAGATGGTTGGGGATCATATATTTTATTGGCATCAACCTGGAAATTATATGCATCACATAGACATTCAAATTTATAGTGCAATATCTGAAAACCCACCTATTATCAAAAATCCAATTTATCCTACATTAAGTCCATTCCTCCCTTTCATATGCAATATGCTTATTTATGTTTGGAGGAATTGGACCCAATCCCATTCAACCATATCATTGTGCTTCAGGGACCAGAGAAGCTAGTTCTTTGGAGGCTGTAAAAAAACACCACAACCACAGTAGAATTTGTTTCAGGGTGGCAATGCACTGTCAGCTATCCAGGCTGAGTGGCTGGTGGCAAAGGATAGGTGGTTTTGGAAGAAGAGACGTCTGCTTGGGATAGCACCACCTCGAGGGTGGTGTCTGCAACTAGTTACTTGGTGCCAGATTCTTCTCACTTGCAGCTCCTACAGAGCAGGGCCCTGTGGCAGTGCTTCTTTTCAGAGGGGATGAGCTCTTTCCTTCAGTGTTCTTAACCCACCCCGAGGGAGCTGTGGGAGAGGGTTCTCATGGACTAGAACTCTTAAGGAAGTTCCCACAGATAAAGCCCCCAGGCTTTGGGGGAATACTGGTTCTGAACCCAAAACTGTCATTCTTCTTCTTTCCCACTGCTATTATTACAGTTATTTACAAGTAAAGGTTTAATAGATTTCAACAATAAGCAAAGAAATACAATATTTACAAGTAAAGAAATACAATTATTTACAAGTAAAGGTTTAATAGATTTCAACAATAGGCAAAGAAATAAAGTTCTTATATAACAAATTGTCCATTCTTAAGATACTAATTTTGATACATCTCATAGTTGAAACTTCTTTAGTTGTTGTTTTTGTTTGTTTGTTTTTGAGAAGAGGATAAGGGCCATAATTTGGGGGGGCCATGCTTTGCAATTAATGTTTATTAAAATGTAGTATGCATGCAGAAAAATGGACATGCCATAATAATATAGCTTAATGAATTTTCACAGTAACCATATCTGTGTAAAGACTACCCAGAGCTTTGTCAGCCACCCAGAAGTGATTAGTCATATAAGTACTGTCTTTACTTTTAACACTATAGATAAATTTTGCCTAGTTTTGGACTTTCTATGAATGGAATCACATGGTAAGTACTTTTGTGTATTTGCTCCTTTTGCTTAACTCACACTTTGTAAGCATTATCCCTGTTGTGGCATATAGAGTATTTCATTCATTTTCACTACTTTATAGTATTCAAGTGTATGAATATTCTATAATTCATTTACCCATTAAACTCTTAATGGGTTTGGTTTGCTTTGGTTGTTCTCCATCTCCACTGTTATCAGTGATATGTTTTCTACATATTTACATGCCTTTTAATGCATATGTCCATATTTCTCTTAAGTATATAACTAGGAACAGATATATTCAGCTTTAGTAGATACTGCCAAATGATTTTTTAATTAATTAACACCTCAAAAATGCGTTTTATACTTTAAGTACTTTTAATAATTCAACAATGAGTTTAACATTTAACATTAACATTTAACATGCCTACAAACAATAGATAAAATTTCCAATTGTTTCTAAGCCCAAAGGTAAGGACTTCCTTTCATTGTGGTTGCAGTACCTGCTACTATACTCATTAAACAGTGTCTTGTCTTGCCAGAACTGCTATGAAAAATACCACAAAATGGGCTGGGTTAGCAATAGGAATTTATTGGCTCACAGTTCCAGAAGCCAGAAGTCCAAAATCAAGCTTTAGCAAGGCCATTCCTTCTTCCCTGAGTCTGTTGCATTCTGGTGCTGGCATGCAGCAAGCCTGGGGGTTCCTTGGCTTGCATTTCTGCCTCCTGTTATGTGATGCTCCTTCTCTATTTTCATCTGCTCTCCCAGTTTCTGCTGATTTCAGCTTTCTCCTGTGACCTTCTCTGACTTCTGGCTTTGTTCTTCTCTTTAGAAAACCTCCACCAATATGGAGGCTTTCTAAAGAGAAACTCACTCTCATTCAGTTGGGCCAAACTTAACCAAAACTAACATCTTCAAGAGGTCCTATTTACAGTGCGTTCACACTCACAGACTGTGATTTCTGAACGTCTGACAATTTCCTGTGCAGTTGCTGTTTAAATCCCAGACCTCTTAGACCTTTGGCTTCTGATATGCGTAGCTTATTGTCCCAATTCTTGGTGGGTACATCTCTGGGTTTCAAACTGGCTTTCTGATGCATATGCCTGTTTGACTTCTGAAAGATATGAATATCAAACAGTACATTTATTCACAGAAACTCAGCTGTTATCCTGCTGGGGGATCTGCATGGATTCTTGTCCTAACTGTGTCTGTTTCAGCCCATCCTGCCTCATCTGAACCGCGTAGGCCATCTCTGTCTTGCAGTTCCAGCAGAGCATTCCTTAATTCCTACAGCCCTAGTAAGCCTGCCTCCCCCACCCCTCACCCCCCTTCCTCCACCCCCGCCTGTGGCCATAGCCTGAGGTGTTATTTCTCTTCAAGAACCACTCACATCTTTTCTATAGCCATTTAACAACACAAACTGACTTGGCCACTACCGCCCTGTCTCTGCTCGCTCCTTCCCTTCAATCCTAGCTCACCTGGGTTCCATGACCTCACTCTGGACCAGTGTGTTGAAGTAGGGTGCAGTTCTCCAAACATACCTTCAGGCTGCATCTGTTCTCCTGGTCTTTGACTACTCACTAGCTAGGCTGTATTCATCAAGACTCAGCTCAAGCATCAGCTATTTCTGGAAGCCACTCTGCACCTCTACTTCCCAATACCCCATGGGTCAGTATACCTTATTTGTCCCAGCTCACAGCATATCCCTGGCACATGGCACTCTCCTTATGTTTGTTGATTGATGAGGTGAAACAATACATACATGAATGAATGCATTTGCTTCTTCTTCAGTTTTCCAATTGGAGACCTCTAGGAGATTTTGCTTCACTGATCATTCAGAAAGTATGAGATGCCCTTGTGAGCTAAAAATATTCCTCCTGAATCTCTCTCTCCTGAAAACTAGGAAGCAGTCTGTGAGAATAAAAAGTATACTGGGTGACAGGGAGCATTGCAAGTGGACCCAGAGGGAGACTGGGGCCAGTGCCCTGGACAGGGAGCCTGGCAGCGAAGGGTCATAGAGGCATAGCCAGAAGATTCGGGTTGGTTGGGACTGGTGTGGAGGAACCAGCCATTTAAGTCCTCCTGACCCAGTGTTTCTAAGCTAACCTGGGTTTTGTAGCTCCCTCTGGTGACAGAGCACAGACTCCGCTGCCATAACGGCTAAGATGTCCATTTTCAGCAGGGCTGATATTATTTCTAGGAGAAGGAAATTTGTTTTGTAGTGGGGGTAAAAAAATTAGATATTAAAATGGTTTGCAAACCCACAATGGGCCTCAGAACATGAACAAAAATACCGTCTATCTGTGGTATTAAAATTTTATGAGCAGAATTGGTTAGGGAAAAAAAGTGCTGAACACTTCTCCTTGGGAAGAAGGGATAATGAAAAAAAGGTTGAGAAAGCCTTGGTCTGGAAGCAGAGAAAGACAGATTCTGGCCACTGATGGCCTGGAAAACTGTGGTTTATGCAATACCCAAAGTTGTCTGGCTAAGAGGATGGGTGGGGGTGATGTTCAGTAGACTTTATTTCCCCAGCCCTGTACTTGCTACAGTGTTCTAACCTGTCCAACCAGAAGTGGATCTTTTTAAAATTTGCACAAGTCAACCTGTTTACTACTGGAGGCCCTCATTCCTGTGAATGGCTGAGAATGATCTGGCAACATTGGAAGTTCAGATTAAAATACGGGTTGCGTTATTGGGCAGGCCAGCCTGGTGCACAAAGGTTAGAAAACATCACCAATATAAATCAGGAATATGATGCAAGGACATGTAAATCCTTGTATAACTATAGAAATGAATTGGTCCTGCTCCCCAAGGTACAAGTGCCTTGGATTGAGGTAGTGATATGGGCACTGGAGTGAAGCAACACCCTTCCAGTTTGTGATATATGAGTGTTCTGGATGCAATCAGCTGGACTTCAGCAGTCAAGGCAGCAGAAAAGCTGATGCATGGCATTGTCCTGTTTACTGGCCATAAAGTATACTATCCTGAATTGAAATGCTTTCATAAGCCTTCCGAAGTTACCTAATCTTGAAACTCCCCAAAGAAAACAAGAAAAAATGAACTGTAGAAAATTGGGAAACTTGGCAATTTTCTTGTTTTTCCCCGAAATATTGTTTCTACTTTGGCCAAAGGAAATGAGTTTGTAATGAATTTGCTTATGAATACACTTTTCTTGGTAGAAAAATCAGTGACTTCTGTCCCAATAAGTAAATGTCAAACAAACATTTAAAGACAGACTGTTTGAACGTGGAAGGGTGCCAATGGATATTTGCAATTTTTCCCTCAAAAACAAAAACAAAAACATTACTATGATTAAAGGTACTGTAGGTGGAACTTACTGGAGGTAAAGTGAATCAGTGTTGGTTTCTGCTCTCAACATAGATAAGGGCAGTCACAAATATTTCTGCCATGATAAAGTGATAGAATATCACTGTAAGGGCTTTACAAAGATTCCAGAAATAATTTAATTCTTAGAACTCAATGTTTCATCAATATCATATTACACAGAATTTGTTGACTGTATAACTATTAAGTTTAAGTGTGTGTAAATAATATCTCTTCTTATAATTATGTTACTGAAAGATCTGAAATAGGAAAGAATTTACATAATAAAAGGCCCAGCCCACAGACTACATGAAATAGCTACCCTCAAAATTTATTTCTACCTAGAATGTAAGAGGAACTTCCCTGAGTAGGCTAACTCAAATACTCACTCTTGAAAGAAACATCTTACAAATAAAGAAAAAATTCTCATAATAGAAGAATATTTGGTTAAAAGTCACTAGACTCTTGACTAACTGATAATAATAGGCAATTGGATAGGTGGGTAACAAGTTTACCCAAATAAGTCTGGCTTGAGCATTTTCTCAGGAATGCCATCCCCTCTTCCTCCAAGAGAAGGTTGTGATTGCATAATTTAATAAGGTTCTACCCTTCACCAGGTTTGGAACTATAGTTATTTTAGAGTCCCTCCTTTTGAGTTATACATCTTTAAGAATCTTAGTCAAGAAGACTACATTGTATTGTGTATTTGAATCATCTACTTGACTAAGTTGTTTAAAACTTGTCTTTAACAGTGTGATGTATATTCAATATTAGGATTAAATTCAATGAAGAATGGAAACAGAAGTTCCAAGAGAACATTGAATGCTGTTGTAGTATCAGAAAAAATTTGCTCATGCATTTTTTATACAAACTGGTGAATGTCAGATAGTTAGAATATTTAATTTTCATTGGAGTTATTTCTTTTAAATTTTTAATGCCAGTATTTACAGTACACTAGAAATTAAATCATTTGCAACTGAATCTATGATAAAAATTTTAGATGCAAATGTAAATGTGTGAGGAATGGTTTGTTTTCAAAAATTCTCATAGGGGTACACCAGCAAAGTTTTTGAAAAGCACTATTATTCAGTGCCCTATATGAAGCCCAGTTCTCTGCTCATTGAACTCACTGACTAGATGAACTCATTCTGCCCTATAGATACAATTACTACCTGTCTGATGACGGCTCCCATAAGTCTGCCCTAGTCCTCTTTCTTGAGTTCTAGATTCATTCATTTAAAAATTCAATAAATATTTAGTGCTTTTTGAATTCCAAGCACTCTTTTAGGAATTGATGAACAAAAGTATATATGTCAATCCTCATCTAACTTACACACTTCTAGAGAACAGTCAGGAAACAAAGGACAGTTCAATATTTTATTCTGTTCTGCCCAATTTGGTAGACACTGGCCATGCATGACAGTTGAGGAACTAAAATCTAATAGCTAATCTAAATTGAGATTTCATACAAAAAAAAAAAAGAGCAAAATATCTCATCAACAATTTTAAATTGATTATTTATTAAAATAGGTTGGATATATTGGATTAGATAAAATACATTTTAAAAGCAGTGCTACCTGTTTCTTTAAGTTTTTTTAGTGGGGCTGCTATCAAATTTAAAACTTGGTATTTGGTTCACATCATATTCTGTTGAACAGCACTGCTCTATTTCCTATGCTGTTATGTAATGATAAGTGTTATTAAGAAAAGAATTGAGGCTGTTGCTTTAAGCTGGGCAATCAGAAAGGCCTCTCTAAGCATTTACCATTAAGCAGTGATCTGAAAGAAGTATGAAAGCAACATCTGTGACTATCTGGAGAAATCACGTCCCCAGCTAAGGAAACAGCAAGTACAAATTCCAGACACAGGAGTGTGGGTGGAATAGCATAACTTGAAGTCCTCTTCCCTCACCCATCAATGTAACCCTCCTTCTTTGTTCCTGAGATCCTCTACTGCTTATTTAGTAGCTCACTCCAGAAATCTGTCAGGCTTCCTTCACTTTTCCACATTCCATCAATTACAAACCCTGTCTCTTCGACTTACTGTACTTCAAATTTGTTTATTTGTTCTCATACCCATTCTGATTCCCTGAGCCCCTGTCATTATCATTTTAGGCTTTTTTTTTTCTTTTTATTGTGTAGCCTCTTAATTGGTCTCCAATATTCCATTTTTCTCTACCTGTGATTATTAAGTTTTTATTCCATTATATTGTGGCAACAGCCCCAATTCTCAATGGTTTACAAGAAAGGCTTATTTCTTGCTCATGTCCCTGTCCTTCCTGTGTCAGCTGTGTCTCTCTCCCATGTTTCTTCAAGTGGTGCCAAGACTGAAAAGGGATGTTCTTTCTATAACACAGGGGAAAAAAAGAGATAGGAGAACCACATGATGGCTCTTAAATCTTCTGCTTTAAGAAGCAACATACAGTCACTGCCCCTCCCAAATTAAGTCAGATGTTCATGTAATCCTCTCCCAGGGCTGAGACCAGACAGGAGGGCCAGCAAACGTTTCGACAATAAAAGTCTGAAAGAAATTCCACCCCCATTATTACTGAGCTTCAATTACAATGTTCCTAAAATGCAGATCTAATCATTTCCTCCCCTACTTAAAATCAATTTGCTTTTACATTATCGTTAGGATAGAATTCAAGTTTCTTGAGATGATTAAAAATCTTCCCATGACTGGATTCTGTTTACCTTTCTAACTGCATCTCTTTACCATTTCCCCTCCCACTCCATACTTCCAGCCTTTCTTTTCGACTGAACACTGTCTCTCCCAAAGTGGCCATGATCATTAAGCAGCCCTCACACAGACTTGGTTTTCACCAGGAAAAGTCCTAGGAAAGTATCGCATTACTTCCCTGCCTTGAGAAGATTATATAGCCCATCTGTGTGCTTCTGTAGCACACATGCTTTATTACTTGTTTAGTTATATACGCCTATATCCTCACATTGTAAATTTTTTCTACCCTTATCAGAGATCTTTACTGGATCTTTTTTTTTTAAAAAAAAAAAACTATGCTTATCAAAAAATAAAAAAAAAAGCAAACATTTCAAACAAAACAAAACAAAGGAATAAGAAAAAAAAAAACATTGTAAATTAAATGAGAAAGTTTCTGCCTAGGGGAGAACACATAGTAGGTGATTAGGTAATATTTGTTGAATGAATAAATTGATTTCATAACAAGAAAATTTGGAAAGACCAAATGTATAGCTTTCAAGTTACTAGAAAAATAATACCAAAATATATTGTCCATTCAGCAAACTAGAGAATACAAAGGTCATACCATTACTATAAAATAAAACGAGGAAAAACTATAAAAATGGCATTCCTAACTCAATATGTTTCCTCAAAATCAACTCAGCTGACAGAAATATATAGAAGTTAGTTACAAACAAAATAACCTTGTTTGCTAAAAGCCACTTGGGGAATTTCAGACAACAAATCACAAAGTGTATCGAAGCATATGGTTAGCATCTTGCTCCTTGCTTGGACAGAGATATTGTGTGTGATTCAGGTATTTGAAAATTCCGGCAAATTATAAAAGGTGGGAGAGTTGAAGAAAATTCTCTTTTGTTATTGCCCCTTAGAAACTGTTTCATTGTTCCCACATAAAAATCATTCTCCTATACATCCACAATGACAAAACCTTTGAGTAAAAGCTAATTATCAGTATAGATTGGTCATTTCATGTTCCAGGATTCCAGTAATAAAAAAAAAAGGTTACACAGTTTAAAAAGACATTTAAGAAAAAAAAAATAAACTATTCTTAAGAGTTCAGGGAAAGATGTGCAATCATGCTATAATTGGTTATTTTTGTGATAGAAATGTTCTGAAATGCAGTTGTTTATATGCATGTTTCATGAATTTATATTCAGCAAATTAACATATTGTCACAATATTGTGAATGTATCCCTTTGATGTTGTCTGGATTTATTGTTTTCTTATTTTTTTTGTTTTGGTTATAAAAATAATATATGTTTTTGATCCAACCAGCCGCAGACCACTGGGGAAACAATATTGTGTATTTCTTGTTTGGGTTGGGTTAATCGTAATTTTTAATGGAATATAAGAGTTCAAAATATTCAGGCTCAAGGATCATCCCCCTTTTCCTTTTCCAAGTAGATTTGCAAAGGAAGCGCACATATCACACCGTTCCCCTTGACAGTGAATATGCCCCCTCTCCTTTGACACAGATCTCAGGACTCTGCACAGATCATTATACGTGGATTAGGAAACCACCAGATGGATCCATTCTTTTTTAAAGCAATTAGATTAATATCTAGAGGAACATTAAGAGATATGTTAAAGTTAAATAATCAACTTAATATTTAATAATATTGCACATTTTCCAAATAATTCTCATAGCGAAAGTTATAAATATATTTCCTTAATAGAGAGGACTCCAATATTATTATGAATGGATTTCTGAACCATAAGTCTGTAACAAAAGCATCTGTTAAATTTCTAATAAAGATAAGCCAACAAGGATGACGATTTACACAAATAGAGTATTGTTCACAATATTCTCTTATCACCAAAGGAAATGGTTTCTTTTCCTTTGCTTTGTTTTTTTATTTTTGGAGTGGTTCACTTGAGTACAGAATAATGTGAATATTTGGAAATCAATCAAAGATGAATGTAAAGAAAAGAAAACAAAGCATTATTTTGTATGAAAGATTTCTTAACAAGTGAATTGTTTTATTTAGAGCAAATCGTAACTTTTATTTACTTAAAATTAAATGTTCTCTGAAAGAAAAAACAGAGTCAGAGAGTTGTGATATTTTTCTGGTGAAAATTTCCTCCCCTTCAACATCTTACTTTTCTTGGTTCTTGAAATAATAGTTCTGAATCTCATAATTTAATATTTTACTGTTTGCCTAATGCAGAACAAATGTGACTTTTATTATAGCAGCAGCTACCAAGTAAAAAAAAAAAAAAAAACCTAACTTTGCAATTGGATACACAGTTTCATAAAGCTAGGTTTATTTTCAGAATTCTGTGCATGCATGCATACATACCTACCTACACACATATGCCTGTCCAGGGGATATATAGGAAATATTTATAAACATAGCGCATCTTCTGCTCTTCCCCTCCTCAAGTAAACTCCTTGGTTGCTGCATTATGGGAAGTTACAGGATGGGCTTCAGTGGACAAAGCAGCAAGAAAACACTAAGGGGACAGAAAGAAGGGTCCGTTAAGTTTCAGTATTTTAGCAATACTTGGCTGTATCATTGTAACTCAGCTGAATGTTCACCATTCATCTATCCAATCAGTAAACGCTTTTCTACCCCTTCTCTGTGCTGTCATCCTGAACACTCCTAGAATCCTTGTCTTATGGTAGTAACAAATAATATAAATAATTCCATATTATTCCAGAACGTTTAAGAAAGGAATGGATAAAGTATCCTGGAATAAAGAGATAGGAGAAATTTACCTTACTGAAAGGAATAGTAATATTTTAAAAAATAATTGAAAATGGTCTACATAGAAACTCTGTTTTTAAGGTTTCTCATTCTCTCACTCCCAAGATGCTTACTATTCAATCTCAAGGGCACTCATTTCTAGAAGACTACACCCCAAACAATCACCTCCTTCCTGACTTCACATCCTCCTCAAGTTCACCATTACCCAGATTCTCATTTGCCAGTAACACCTCCCTTACTAAACTCCAACCTGTGGCCTTCTAGCCAACCCAGCTACACAGATGCTAAGCACAGATGGAACTGCAACCTAAAATTGTATGAACTGGTACCATTTCAAACCCAGTCTCTCCATGCTCAGCACAACTATTCTTTCCTGTGACAATTTAGCTCTCTCCAAATCTCCTCAATGGTTACTTGAACTTTCAATTATTTTCTCATATTTCATACTAAATTGACCCCTGTTTCACTGCAACATCATTGAAAAAGAGATTTTATTGGGTCAGGAAAGTCACAATCACCTTTCCATACCACCCTCCCAGATATTTTAATCTCCTTTGGCCCTAGTAGTGTTACCTTCTTGTCTAGAGTTTTAGATTCCTTCTCCTCCACAAAAGAAAACTTGCTTTCATTCAAACCATCTTTATATCTCCCTTTCATCTCATCCTCTATATAGCTCTTTCAATTTAGCAAATACATATGCTCCATATACTCCCATTTAAAATGGAACAAAACAAAAATATGAAACAAAAACATCCTTCCCATTCATATACACTCTTTCTTCTACAATTAAGCCTCAAATTGTCCTTACTTATCTGCTTCCACTTTTTTTGCAGACACTCTGTTCTCAATCCTCTGAAATCTGGCTTCTGCTCTTTCCATCAGGGGCACTAAAATCCATACAGCATCTTTTGCAAAGAGAAAAATGCACCCTTTCCTCAAAATAAATTGTCAAAATAAGATGCTTTGCTGATGTCAGCTGGAAAAGAGTTACGATAAATATATCAAGTCTTGATGACAGAGTATGCAGTGTCTTAATCAGTGCACACTCTTATGGAGCACAGCACTGAATCCAGAGAAATACGTTCTATAAAACTGAGTGATGTCTCTGTTTTGCCTAGTCATGTGAGATATATTTTAATATTTTAATTCTTGACTACCCATCTTTGAATCTCTTCCCCACACTCAGTTTCTTGGGTTTCTGGTTTTCCTTTTCCGTATTTGGCTATTTAAAAATATATCTCTTACATCTCAGAACTCTTCACATCCTCCACAAAAGCAAGCAAACAAAAAACCTCAGTGTTATTTTTAGTGTATGTGTACTCCCTGAGTAACATGACATACAAATATTTGTTTAGCTAATTCCATAACTCATATATTAAAGACTACTAAATCTCTATCATCAGCCTTAACTACCCTGTACAATGACAGATGTTATACCACACATTGATTTCTTTATTTATTCGATATATATTTATAGATTTCTTACCAGATCCCAGCACAGTGCTAGTGGCTCAGCATGCAATGATGAGTAAAAACGGATGTGGTATATACAGCTTAATTCTGAGCATCTCCACTGAATGTCCAGTGGGCTTTGGAGACTCAACATATTTAATGTAAGCTCATAATCTTACTTCCCTCAAACTGCTTCTTCATAGAACTCCTATCTTAGTAAAGGGTATCGCAATTTCCCCATCTATACAAACTAGAAATAAAACAATACTTATGTTAATAATCTCTCACATTATTAAACAGTGTCTTCCCTCATTTAATCTTTTTTTCTATTGTTATCATTTTTTTTAACTCAACAGTTTGTATAGTTCTTCAAATAATCTTGCTACTTATCCTTTACCAGTTATACAATTTGAAATAGACCACATCAGGTTGTCATCTGACCTTCTAACATTCTTTGAGATAGATGTTATCAGTTTTGTTGTAGTTGATTCATCTATTTTTTTCCTTTAATGGTTACCATGTTTTGTCTTATTAAAAAATTCTTCCCTCTGTATAATTTCCTATATATTTTTAAAAGTTTTGCTTTAAAAATTTAAATTGTTAAGCCCTAAATTATATTTTCCTGTTGCGGTCGGGGTTACTGCTTCTAGGGGGAGTGGCGGCCGGTAGCCGAGCCCTCAGCTCTCGGGGCTGCTTAAAGGGTACCGGCGGCGGGGGCTCTTTCCCGGAGGCGAGGGCGAGGCGGAGGACGTGGCCGGGTCCTCGGCGAGAGGCGTGCAAGGTGTGGAGGGCGGCGATAAGGACAAGACACTCTTCATCCAGTAGGAGTATGCGCCAAAGAGATTTATTCAGGGGTGATTACAGGTTATATAGGCTGGTAAGAGGGGCAGGGCTGGAAAGGAGGTGAAGTAGCCTAAAATGGCAATATTGAAGGGAGAGGGGCTAGGATTGGTTCTGAGAGGACGCAGGAGCCGTTGCAGCGGGCGGGGGTTGTTCTGGCCACGGTGCATGCGCGCTGGCGGTGGCAGGAGTGGCCTTGGCACCAGGGAGTGAGTGGGTAAGATAAGGAAGTGGGGAAAGGGCAGTTGGGAGAAAGGCGGTTTCCTCCGGCAAGCCTTCCCTGCCAGTGGCATTTTGGGTGAGGAAAAGGGAGCTGCCTTGACCTCGCTCCCCAGGCTCGGGGGGGCTGCAGAGGGCACTCACGCCCGTACCTACTACCCTCCCCAGGGGGTGATCAGGTCCCCTGGCCCAGGCCTGGCAAGCCGAGGTACAAGCTCAGTCCCCGCATCCTGTATCATGAGGGGTAGGAAGGTGATGTGTTTTTTCCCTTTGGAAAACAATGATAAAGATCTAACATGTGAAGTTGGACTTAACGTAGAAGAGCAGGGAAACAACAAATAATTGAAAAAGTAATGGCTAAATATGTTTCCAAGTTTTGATGAAAACTATAAACTCGTATATCCAGAAATCTCAAGGGATCCCAAGACAGATAAACACAAGAAAACCACAATAAAATTGAGGTAAAACTGTGTAACAAAGAAAATTTTACAAGCAACCAAAAATGAAAAAAATGGCATATTATACATGAAAGAATAAGGACAAGAATTACTCCTAACTTTTCATGAAAAATAGTGCAATACAGAAGGCATGATATGTGATATCCTTTCCTGAAGTGCTGAGCTGATAAAAAAAAATCTGTCACCCAGAATTCTATACCTACTAAAATATCATCCAAAAATAAAGATGAAAGAAATTTTCAGGCAAACAAAAGCTGACAGAATTTGTTGCCAGCATTCATGCACCATACAAAAGTTAATGAAGTTCTTTAGGATGAAAGTCAGTGATACCAGACAGAAATTTGGATCCATATAAAGAAGGAAAAAACACTATGAAAACAATATGTGTTTGTAAATATAAAATGTATTGTTTCATTTTTATGTGAATTATTTCTTTAAAAGTTACTTGACTCTTTAGAACAAAAGTAATCTTTAATTGGAAGGGTATATGCATCTGGGAGTTGGGCACAGAGATTGACTGGGAAGAGACATGAGATAACTTTCTGCATGAGGTAGCATGTTTTATACCATGATTGAGATTAGATTTCCACAGATATATGCATTTCAGCAAATATATCCTTAAAAAGTGTGCATAATTTTATATAAATGTAACTCAAAAGAAAATATCCATAACAAATATTAAACTACTGTGTCTAGGAGGAAATGTATTGTAGTTTGCAATGTAATTTGAAATGCATCCAAAAATTAAATGTATAGTTGGATGGGCAGTAAATGAACAGATGAATGATATATGATAAAACACATAAACAAACTGCTGATGATAGAATCTACACAGTTTGTGTAGAAGAGTTCAATGTAGAATTTTTCACTTTTCTATGTTTGAATACTTCCATAATAAAATACTTAAATACATGATTGACTATAAAAAGGAAAAATAAAAACACTGTATTGTGGAATTGATAATATATATAGAAGTAAAATATATGGCAATAATACCTATAAATAAGGTGTGGAAATGGTGGTATACTATTATGTTTCTTACATTATTTATCAAATGGTATCATTTGAAAGCACACTGTGGTACATTTTAAGATTTCATATTTTAAACCCAAAAGCAAGCATTGGAAAATTTAAACAAAGAGGTGTAGTTTATATGCCAATAGAGGATATAATTTCAAAATAATTTTAAATTAATCCAAAGAAAAGAAGGAACAAGAAAATAAAAGCAAAGAATAGATAACAAATGAGAAGAAGACAGCCACTACTAGAAAAAATAAATGAATTTAGTGATACGTCAAACTTAAAGCCAATATAAAAACCAATTACATGCCTATATACTGGCAATGGCAATTAAAAATAATTTTAAAGTAACACAACCATTTAAAGTAGCATCTCAATATACATATGGGCAGATTTAACAAAATACATACATGAACTGTAACACTGTAAATCACAAAACATTGATGAGAGAAATTAAAGCTGAAAAAAATATAAAGGCAAGAGTGTAAATTAATGAAATGCAGGGTGATAAATAACAGAGAAATATCAATTAAACCAAAAACAGTTTCTTTGAAACTTTTAATATAATTGATGTCACTCTACCCAGAATCAAGGCGGGGAGGGGGGATGGAGAGAGGAAAAACAAGTTATCAATATCAGGAAGAGGGGACAGCACCATAGATCATTAAAAAATTTTTTTAAATTAGGGAATATTATGAAAAACATTATGACAATACATTGGAATTAATACATAAAATGGGAAAATTTGATAACACAATAAGAAGAAATATAATATCTGAATGGCCTTATTTTCTTAAAGAAGTTTATGTACAATTAAAAACCTTCCCAGAAAGAATAAATGCACAGACCAAGAAAGTGACATTGATGCATTCTATCAAATAGCTGAGGAATAAATCATACATCTCACAAAATTTCTCTCAGAAAATGGAGGAGGAGGAAAAGTTCCCCAGATCCGTAAAAGAGAAAAACATTGCCTTAATATCAAAACTAGATAAGCTATTATAAAAGATCAATATTCTTCACAAACATATAAAAATTTTATTCAATACCATATTAAAACAGGAACTCCAGCAATTTGCAAAAGGATAATATATCTTGAATAAAAATGCAAGGTTGATATAATACTTGAAATCATTCAATATATCTCACTTCATTAGCAAATAAACAAATATTTAAATCCCTAAAATAAGAAAAAGAATCATAGAAACAATTTAGTTGATAAGCTTTATAGGTAAAGATATTTTCAAAGTAAGATATCTTAGAAGACGGAAAGAAAAACATTGCCAGTGAAATATTTGGGCTGAAATATATGCAAACTGCAAAATCAATGATAGAATTGAGAATATCCTCTATTGAACAGAACTTGATCTGAGATTATCAGTTACCTTTGGCCTTCTGCAGATATTATATCAATTAAAACAAGTGTGATCTACAGAAAAGCAGCAATGATAGGCGTCAAAATTCGTATCTCTAGAAGTCAAAGCATAGATTTTCATCAAAACCAGTTGTACTCACTAAGGGCCAGAAACAGCTTATGATATCCCACCTCACTCAGGTTCTCAGACTACAGTTCATAGGACTCAGATGGTCAGGAAGTAATCAATGGGAGAAGATTGGTGTCCATGTTGGCTTTGAGGAAGTCTTAAATGTGGAGCCCTATTGCTGTAGGGAGTCCCTGAAATCTCTCAGACCAGAATGTTTTATCTATGACTTACCTGCTGTCGTAATGCAGCCTGGTACTGCGATGATTCCAAGCTAAGCATGTGCACCATGGATGAAGTATGCAAGGCCCAAGCTTCTCTCTTGTTTTATAACCAGCAAGTTGCTGAGAATGGACCTTCTAAACTCTTGCTTCCAGAGCTCCTGCCTGGTTGCCAACATATAAGTAAAGAAGCTGATACCTCTTCTCATGACTTCTTTAGCTGATCCAAAGACCTGGGGACTCTCTTCTTGTGATTTGTATATATACTTTTTAAAAGGGCTGACTTAAAATTTTGAGCTTCATTGGTTTTTATTTTTTACTTATGAATCAATGCACACTATGCTTATATATTTTGTATCGAGCTGCAACAAAACCTTTACAAAGTGTAAATGCATGTCTATCAACAGCAGGTAACTCAACTTTTTACAAAGTACTTAGAAGTTTTAATCTTTAGTGTTTACCTCAGACTGGTAAGCCTTTTTTTTATGTCATATTGGGCTGAGATCGTAATTTTTTGCCATCTTCTACCAAAGAAGTTCAGATTGCATCATACTGAATATGTTTGTTACTTATTTATCTTTTGTAGCTATTCTCTATACAAATCTTTCTTAGATGTGAAAATTAGACACTTCGCTAATTTGGTCTTACCAAAAACAAAGGCATTTCTTTTGGACCATTTGTATATTGAAGCCACCTTTGCCCTTTGAAGTAAGTTAAACCGTTACACTCAAAGGGAAATATCAAGGTATCACCTAAATATGAAATAGCTATCAATTACACTCATTAATATTCCTGAGGCTTGTGTTTTAGGGCCCAGAATAGGCATTACTTTGATTAATGGAATTTAATTTTTTTAACGTATTAAGTTTTAATAATTGTTCTTTATTTGGCATAGTCAAACACTACCCAAATGAAAATGGCAGCTTTATAAATAGTATATTTAAGTGAACTTTGGTACTATGGACCCAAATAAATGATGGCTGGGACTTTGAATAAACAAATAGTTTTGTCCAGATTCTAATAAAGAAATCATATCAAAAATTCGAATTCAGCAAATAGTATATTGTGATGTCACACATATACATTTTAAGTCAGACATGGATTCATTTCATACTTTTGATAAGATTAGATCGCTTAAAGAAACTGAGATTCTTAGTTCAAAGGAATAAAAATCTTTAAGAGAAAAGCCTATAAGAGAAAACAGCATAGGGCAAAGATAACTGTGCAAAATTGGCAACTGGGCAACTTGTCTAGCATCTCAGTTTTCTAAATAACTAAAATCTAGATTATTATTCTTGCTAGGATTATGTGAATACAGGAGGAGTGAAACTCTTACATATTCAAACAGTAGGCCTCAACATTTTAAGACATTGAACATGAACTAAACTTTCATTTTATTAAAAATATAGTTGGAGACATTCTGCTCTTCCTTAATAATCCTACCAGATCTCTTTATAGTCATACTGCTGCTAACTAAATCTTATTCAGAAAGGGGAGAATCCATTAATGTCTGTAGATCAGCTCTGTAAGATCTTAGTTCAGTATTAACCACTGGATGATCATTTATCCCTTTTTAAGTTTGTTTGCTTGCAGGTTGAAATCTCAGTGAAAGAAAATATCCCATAGATTATTAATACTGTTTTCCACTACTTGGTAAATTTTTCTTCAAATCATCTAAGGCAGCTTATACTGAAGTGCAGTGAGAATTTATCACTGAACAGACAAATCATTTGTGTGAAAAATACAGTTTCAGTATAAAATAGCTAGGGCTTAAAAACATTCATTTACTAACACTTATGCAAGTTGTTACCTCAACTGTTACATAATTATACCTTACTAAAGAGTTAAGTAGAGAAGAAAAATATTCAGTATCTGTTCATTCCAAAATACAGCTTTAAAGAAGATTGCAGCCACCTTTATGAGAAATTTTAAACAATAAGATGATATTGAAAATAATATATTCTTTAGAAAAATGCCAGTAGCATGATATTTACAGCCAGAAATTATTAACAAAATGATTAAAGAATGTGAACATTTACCAGTAGTAATTCTATTATTATCCTCTTGAAATATTCAAATCAATGTAAGATGGATTTTTAAAATGTGCTTTGTTTCACAAAATTTTATTTATTTAATTTTTCTTTTGAAAATAATTTTAATATAACAATTCTGTGCATCCAAAATATGATGAAATAGATTTATATATTTTAAAAATACATTATTACTGTTTTGGCCCTTTTTGAAGATAAATTATATTATCTTGTAAGTGTTAAACAAACGCATTTGGAATAAAATGCAAAAGAACATGTTGCAAGTAAGCATGTCTTTCCTGACACCTAGACCTGCCTCCTACATGTAAACAATATCAGTATAGCATTTTAATATACATTCCTTTAATCAAAAGGAAAACAAGTGTAATTTCGCAATGCATTCTAATGGGCCATCCCAGTTTTCTCTTGCTGAACCCAAATAGATCATTCTTGTTGTGGATAATTGAGGCCCAAATGAGGGAGAAGCACAAACACAGACACAGAGTTAATGGAGCAGGAAGGACCAGACCCCAGGCCTTCAAGGGAGTGAGCAGAATGCCTTGTTTGTTTGGATTCCTTATTCCGGGCTGATGCAGCTTCACTCCAGCACACGGGAAGCAGAGCCTGAACTGGATTTTGTCTCCACTCGATGGACTGTGCCTCCATGCTGGGCATCTTGGGACAGAGCACAAATACATTTGCCTAGGCAAGACCAAGAAGACAGACTTTTGACAGGTGTATAAGGAGGAGGTGTGTTTCAAAGAGGCCAGGGCACCTCCCAAATAGCACATTGTAGATGTCTGCAAAACACACCAATGGCCCAAAGTACTGGACATGATACTATTTATTTCTTTCTTTCCCTCTTTCTTTCTTTGTCTCTTTGTTCTTCCTTTCTTCCTTCTTTCCTCTCTTTCCATCTATCTCTCTCTCTCACTCTTTCTCTCTCTCTGTGTGTGTCTTTTGTGGAGGGAGAGAAACCTGTGTAATTCCCCTTCTGACACTAATTTCTTAAGCAATATCATGGATAACAAAACTCTATCAAATGAAAACCTTAAATGGGAGAAATCAAAGCAAAAAAAGAGGCCTAGAAACAGAGCAAGGCTGTTTTATGAGTTATGGAAAAACAACAACAAACAAAACAGATCTCTGATTAATTAGGTAAAATCTCCAAAAGACCTGCAATATCTTTATTATTTACTTGAAAATATGTCCAGGAACTGCACATAATTAATTTTACCACCAAAGAATTATACTGACAAGGAGCATATTGTTAGTATTAGATAGTGTCAAATGGTTGCCTGGAAATTAAAATGAACTTCAGGATATTCGTCATTTTTTTTAGGATTCTTTTCTTATTCGACATTTAGTCATTAACATGTTTCAGTTTGGGAGAAGGAATCAACTGAGCTTTTCCAAATAATTAGCTATGCCTAAAATAAAGTTTTTTTTCCTGCAGCTTAGCATTAGTAAGTCATGGAATTCAAATTAACTTATAAATATTGAAATCATAGGCTTAAAGGAAAGGGTGTTACTTGATGCATATCCTACCTTGAAGTATTAAGTTAATGCAAAAATTGCTGCTAATGTACTGTGGAAACCGTTTTCCTAATACAGTACCCATGAGATAAGTATAAGCAAATGCTCATGTTAGGACACAGTTACTAAAGGGGAACAGGTTGTCCATCCCACACCTACCACTAATGCAGTTGGCAAATACTCCCTTCCTATGGAAGCTAACATTTTTTTTCAAAAATGTTTTATTGGATTTTCCAAAGCATTAGTCAAAAAATGTCTGAAAACAAAGACATAATATTAATGTTAAATGTATTATTTGGATTGCTTTGGACATTAATAAGAATATTTTTTAGTACATTCACTATGTTTTCCTCTATCACAAAGCCTACCATATAGTAACTGCTCAGCAAATCCTTTTTGAAAAAATGAATGAGTAGATTATTTTATTATATATTTTTGTAAACATGCATATTTCAGTTAGTGAGAATTACTAGCAGAAAATTTTAAAACAAGCATGCACAGATATATATTTTCATAAAAATGTTCTAGTGTCTTAGCATAAAGAATTTTGTTGTATTTCTATAAAATCAGGAATATATGTATTGCATTTAGGAAGCTAATAATTCTGATTATTTGATAATATACAGCATACTTTGAAAATTATTAAGAAAAACAGTGGAGAGTATTTGCATAGCAAACAATTTATTTTAATCATTTTTATTAATGATTGAAAGATATATTTTGCTGGTTTCTTTTGGAGGGGAGGTGAACATTTTACTTTTGTGCCTTCTGAAGTGCTTGACCATTCAATACTTAACTTTATTAATAATCAAGTAGTAGTTTTCATATGATTTCAATTTTGAAGTATGTCTGTCGGATTTTAGGTAGTCTAAAAATCAGTGCTTGTTGAATTCCCTTCATGGTTTATCTTCACTTCTGGTGGTGAATTTTCTCTTGTGTTAGATTAGAGTCCCATCTGTTTTTAAATATCAGCTCATCAGCAAGTTATTAATTTACTAATTTACATCCCACTGAATATTGCTGGAAGCTGACCAATGTCTTCACAGCATGACACTGAGACAGATCAAAATGACACACATTGCAATAATTCTGGGAACTTATGTCCACAGAAAACAACTATAATTTTTCTCCATGCTGATATTTTCCCTTTCTCTAGAGAAAATTCTAACATATGCATTTTAATTAGTTTTAAGAAATGAGATGATGTAGAAGTTGATGTGGGTTTGTGACATTGGGCAACTACATTAAACATGCAGCTACACTGACTAAGCCTTTGAGTATAAGGTAAACTAACAATGTTTTATGAATGAATGTTAATCCATCAGTGATGAATAACATGCAAATAACAAATATATTGATTAAAACTGACCATGAGAAATTACTTAAAGATTTAAAATCATCATTAAACAATAACATATAATAAATCTAATATTATAACTAAAAATATCCAGAAATTGTTTCAAACAACATAGTAACTATATTTTTTTCAAAAATGAGGAAACGTCAAAAATTTGATTTCACCACTAGATTTCTTGACTTCCTCAGATATATTCTTAAGATGATTCACTGCCATCAGCCCATGTCTCATTTACCATGCTAAATGAAATTCTAGAAATGACATATTTTCAGTAACTATAAAAAAGAATGATAACTTTCTAAATCCTATGACACATTAGAAAAAAATAATCGCAAATTGGTGAATTGCTTGTTTTTTTCTTTTCCTGCCACCACTTCTTATCTTCACACATTGTATCTTTGGCTGTAACTACTTACCGAGTTTCTGAAATCTGTATTACCTTGTGATTTATCTATTGGTCTAATTAAAGATCCAGCATGAATAAAATATGGTCATTATTTTCTCCTTAGAGTACTTAGCAATTAATTCATGTAAGTTATTTGACAATGCAATAATTTGATACCCTTAAGAAATTTTTTTGTGATTGTTCCAAAGTTGGAGGGAGATGACACATGTTTAGGAAAAGGGTTTCCAGAATTATTGCACTACAATTTATAAAACTTTCCAAGAAAGTTTTAGTAATATTAGAATGCTTGTGAGGCTATGTGAGGCTAGTAATAATTCTTGACCTCCTCTAACAACTGGGAATGTCCACACAGCATAGGCAATATAGGGAACTAACCACCTTTTCTAGAGGACCAAATCTGAGAGCTACCAAAAAAGAGGAGCAGTTATCTGATCTTTACTAGTGTCTTGAGTCAGAAGAAAGAAAGAAAGAAAGAAAGAAAGAAAGAAAGAAAGAAAGAAAGAAAGGAAGGAAGGAGAAAAGAGAGAAATCCTTGGGCTCAGGATCTCAGCCCTTCTTGTCTTTCTTCTCGCTACTCCCTTACCTACTTGCCCAAGTTCTTCCTTCAATTCCGTCTTGCACACCTAAGCAGAAAACTGAATCCATACTTTGATTTCTTCTCCTGAACCTTACACTTTCCTTGTTCTTAGTATTGGCTCCTTATTGTGGAAAGCGAAGGACAATTGGTCATAGTCTTGGATTCCTCATTTGGTATACAAGCATTTTAGGCCATTTCAGAAAATGTATCAGAGTAACACTTACCCACCCGAACTCCTATTCTCTTGAAACAAAGGAAAGTTCATAGTGCTGTGAATTGATGCTGTTTTATACTTCTATTTCTTCACACACATTTCTCTTTTCTGTTTAGTGTTTTTATAAAAGTCCTGCCTTTTGTCTTATGAGTTGCCCCATGGATAAGTAAAGGCATTTCTGGATAACATACCAACAGTGACAGATAACACTGCAATTAAATGCCAAGATGCGTTTGTGAGGCTTAGACAAGCAGGAAAAACATGTTGCTTTAAAATATTCTTTTCCTCTTTCTCCAGGGATATATGCTTGACTTATTCCACTGGAAGTGTAAATGTTTAAATGAGGATGACTTTTCTAGTTCCAGAGACAGAGCTGGGAGTATCACCACTTCCGCTGTAATTATGGCACTACAAGCCAGGAACAAAAATTCGCAAGCTAAGTGAGAGGGAGACACCGGTAAACTTCAATTGAGTCTCATATCTTCTCTAACCTAAGTGGGGAAAACAAAGGAGACTCTCTAACAGCAACAACAACATACAGACTGCAGGATTTCAGTCTCTTGTCACTCCAGACAGGGCAGGTTTGCACACTGAAGGCTTGAGGGCAGAAAGAACATGTGTATGTGAAACACGGGGCTGGGGGAGTGGAGGTGGGGCTGCGGCAGCAGTAATTGTTCTGACAGTTAGTAGATGCTTCCTTGTTCTGGCAAGAAAAATAGTTTACGTGATACTGGGTCTGAGCAGGTGCAACAGTACCTGCAAGAACCCTTTACATATTTTCTTTTCTTATGCTAACCCACAATGTAGGCATCTGGTCCTCTCTTTTATTGGACCAACTGGGTGTGATCTTAACTCTCAACCAGTGACCAGGTATGCCAGCCCTAGGAACCTCAGGGACATATAACTCATTGATCTTTTAAAAATAAATGGTTGAAGACCAGTTACAGTCTCATAATTTAAATACAGTGTTGGCACCAAAGGCAGTCAGTTTTATTTGTATATGAGGGCTGCAGTTTTAACTACTTTAGCAGACAGATTGGTGAAAGAAGACGTAAAGCTTTGTGTAAAAGTTGCATTTGTTAGAGAGTTCCAAACCCTAAATGTTATTTTTCTCCTGTGGAACCTTTATAAAGGTATGGTGTGTCTTAGTTTGCCAGGGCTACTATAACAAATACCACAGACTGCTTGGCTTAAAGAATTTGTTGCCTTACAATTTTGGATGCTAGAAGTCCAACATGTAGGCGTCAGCAGGATCATGCTTTCTCTGAAGTCTGTTGCATACTGGTGGGGCTTGCCAGAATCCATGAATAACTCAATCTGCCTCTTTCATGTGATCATCTGTCTCCTTCTTTCTCCTTCTACCATGTGTCCAGTTCCCTCTGCTTATAAGGACTCCAGTCATACTGCATAAAGGTCCACCCTGATTCAGCTTGACCTCCCCTTGATTAATAACATCTCTAAAGGTCCCATTTATGAATGAGTTCACATTATGGAGTGAGGGGTTAACAATTCAGCATGTGTTTGTAGGGGCATGATTTAATCTATAACTAGGAAAACCCCACTGCGTTGTGAGGGAAGCCACCACTCTAATGGGCTCTTTGTGTATGTACAGTTAAATCAAAGACCCTATTCTGGAAGGGACAATTTTGAGGCAACCAAAGAAACAATAATTTAATCTCTCTCTTTTAGAAAGAAAAATATAATATCAAAAGTCTGTCCCCTTTTATAAAAGAATAAGTGTTAAGTAAAGAGAAACTGTGGCATAAATCACTTTAAGCAAAAGTATTTTCAAAATTACTCAGCTACTATATTGTAAATTGTTTCTTTGAGTTGATAAGTAAGAAGATGCAGAATATTTTTAACAAGTTTTCATAAGCCCAGGGGGAGGGGCAAAAAATACATTTGTTAAATAATTAGGCTTCAGCAGACTCTCAAGTAAGTTTAAATTTGGCTGTTCTATTCTAAACAACTGAGTACCTCTATTGTATAGTAAACCTATCACTATAGAGGAAACAGTTCAGTTCTTTTGGTATAAAAATGATCTAGTCTCCAGAATAAAAAATCATGAAACATTATGATTCTTAAAGAAGGGCTGTGTAGTAGACTAATGATTGTTCGTAAATTACAGCAACATCTCTGAGATTTCCCATAAAAAATGTTCAACCTATTTTACCCAAAACTGTTAAAAGAATATTAAAATATTTTGGGTTCTGTTTCAGCTATCCCAATAAATTGTAACTGTTCTGAAAACTTCTGCAATAGCATCTTTGAATAATTAAAATAAAAGCATTTCTAACCATTTCTAACCCTCGGTATAACACTTAGAGAAATGATTATACTGTGCGTCAATGAGAAGCTAAATTGCTTTCCAAAATTACATCCAGGGTTGCCTACATACTATGGAGAATTTCAGCTCCACTGAGGACTTTTTTTGTATGTACACTGTTTATATTCAGAGCTTTCAGAAGTGAGGCTTAAGGGAAATTCTGTTGGGGAAAGTAACATGGGGGAAGCTTCAGAGTAAAAAGGCAGCCGATCACCAAGACTGGAAAGTTTTTGTTCTGTGGAATCTTATCTTAACCATACTTGGCATGTAGTGTTCCACAGTTGCAATTTTCTTCAGTTATTTCCAAGCCTTTTGTTAAGTTTACTTAAATATCATAGCTTATCCTTGCTGCCTTTGAATAACTTAAGGAACAATCTGTGTTTGGGTCAAAGTAATAGAGTAAACCAGCCCAATGTGGGAATTCAGACTTAAGGTCTATAATGGTTACCTACCAAAGACCAGAACCATAATCCAGAGCCAGGAAGCTGAATGTGGTAAGTGACAACCAAGAGAGATTTCAGAACATATATGCATATCAGCAGCCTTCAGGGTTACTCAGTTTGGAACTTAGTGAAATCTCTCAAGCTGGATGGGGACCTGAGTAATTTTAACTTGTATTTAAAAATATTTTTTTCATATCTGTAGTCCCAAAACAGTGATTTCTGGGACATCTGAATTATAGCCATCTATAGATATTGTAAACCCCTTAGATAAAAAAATAACTATAGAAAGTAGTTAATTTTTGAAAAACTAGTGTTGATTATAGTCACTAAAATGAACTGCATACTCTTTTACATAAACAGCATATATTAAATACATGCTGATGTCCTTTGGTTTTTATTGTAACCAGCTCCTTGCTCTGGGTATCTATTCAGAAGTTTTGTTTTCTTTTCTTTTATTTTAATTTAATGGGGTAACAGGAGAAAGGAGTAAGAGATAAATCTTCTCATAGGGAAAGAAGAGCTGTGTAAAAATGAACGGCATGGAAAGAAAATGTTCAAATGAACACAGAATCTTCAGAAATTGATGAGCAACAGGGAGTTGGCCAGGGTAAGAATGGAGTAAGACACCTGGAGAAGGACAGTGTTGGGAAAGGCTTACTGGCAGGAGGCCTGGGTTGCTCAAACCCCTGTACATTACAAAGAGATGCCTGTCTTCAGGACCAGCCCTCAGCCAGTTCCTGGGAGATTGTTTCTGAGTCCTTTTGGAATATTCTGTCTGGTAAGAGTGCTTTTGTATGATTGGGGCCATGGATCACATTTTATTTATGTTTAAACACCTTTTTTGGTATGCTGGAGGCCTTGGACCACATTATGCCTGTACTGCCTTTATCCTAACAATGTGCTTTACGGTAAAGGACTCTTTTTTCTTGGGGGTAGACAGGAAGAGCCAGGCTGGCATCTGAGTACCTGATATCAGTCATGCAGGTGCAAAATGCCTATGTGACTGTTGCCCAGTAAAAACCCTGAACACCAAGACTCAGGTGAGCTTCCCTGGTGGGCACCATTTCACATTTGTCACACATAATTACTGGAGAAATCGTGTCTTGTGCAACCCCACTGGGGAGGAGGCACCTAGAAGTTTGCACCTGGTTGCTCCTGGACTTTGCCTCATGAACCTTTCCCATTTGCTGATTTGAGCTGTTTCCTTTGACTGTAATAAACTGTAACCATGGGTATAACAGCTTTTCTTTGTCTTATGAATCCTTCTGGCAAATTGTCAAGTCTGAGGGAGGTCTTGGTGACCTCCCGACAATAAAATACTTTTAAATGTCCCTACTGTAAACAAGTCACCTTAATTCAATGCCCAAATCACACCTAACACTGATCTCAAATAGTCAAGGTATATGAATTGCTTCAAGAGGTAAGGGAGCTATATTAGTAGTTTTCAAATGTATTTTAGCCACAGGGCTGTTTATTCAACCAACAAAAGCAGAACTGCTCTGATTGGAGCTGGTGATGGTTGTCAAGGAAAGTCCTTCCTTGTCTAGATAGCAGCCTCCTATGCATCTGCACAGAATGTTTAGGGCCCTGTAGGTCTAATTTTGAAAGTTACTGAAAGATTTGAAAATGACTTTAGCATTTCAAGTCAATATATCTAAGTATTCAGAAATTATTAGTTTATGCAACATATGAAAGTTATAAAATAAAACCACATGCCAGTTCAACCTTGACTGGATGGAACTGTGTCATGGGTTCCATACAAATAACACAAAAATCCAGAGAATCATAGAGTTTGAAGAAAACTACTGATTCTTCATTCAATATGTTTATCAATATCTTCTAATAATGAAAGAAAATGAATAATATATATATATGTTTCCATTTAAATAAAAAATCCACTAAAATATTTTGAATTCTTAAAACATCAGAATTCTTAAAACAAACAACAGATATCCATCAACAAAGTTTCTTAACCTGGTGAAACAACGTGGATTTACTCCACTGATAAATAACATTTTAAAAGCACTAGAAAGTGGTAAGAGTCCCATTTCAATATAATGTTACATTTAAAATCTCTATGTACCATAAAAATAATGACACAATTCTGACAGCAACCCCCTTGGCCAAAAATGTGGTCATATTTTCTGGAAAATAAATCTGAAACCATAGATGTACTACAAAAGTTTCAATTTTTATGTGGGCCCCAGAAAAAAAAAAAAAAAAAAAAAAAATCAGAGTATGTTAATACATTAGAAAAAGTACTTCAGGGAAAAAATCTCATTCTTCCTTCTTAAAACTGTTACTGAAATAATTTTAGGTAGGACTTCATTATGTTACTGGAGAAATAAATTTATTTCCTGTCATATACTATTACTATTAGGCTAAAATTATACCTGATAATAAATAGTGAATTCCAAATCATGTTGGAAAAGATATTTATGGATAGGTCCTATCATTCACACCCTTTCCTGTATCTCTCAGTTTTTAGAAACTAAAGAGGAAAGAGTAAGTTGTTGATTCATCAACTTAGAAAATTTTCCATAGTTATCAAAGTGTTTAAATTTTTAAAAACTCCTTAAATGTATTAACCTAAACAAACAAACAAAAAAAAAAAAAAAAGAGAGAGAGAAGATAAATAAATAAAAGTCCCTGCCCTCATGGAATTGATATTAATCTAATTTGATTTTAACACAATTAGTAACTCTAAAAAATGTATGTGCATTCTGTATATCTTTAGATGGCTCTTATACATAGAAAAAAAATAAATTTCATTGAAAAACAAGAATGGAGAAACTTAAAAAAAAATAAAACTGTTAGATTAGAAATGAAAATTCCTGTACAATTCAAACAAACCAGACCCATCCTCTTATCTAAGAATGCCTGAAGTGACCATTGTTAGAAAGAAACCTAACGTTTACTCATATTTTAATTTTTCCTATGCAACTCTGCCTCTGAATGTTTTGCTGTACATCACCTTAGTATTTCCCATGAGAATCATATTATGTGGATGAAGGAAAGTGATAACAGGCAGGCAGTGAGGGATACAGAAGTTAGATGGAGATAGACATGGGAAAAACAACTCTGGAAGTCTATATCACCAATTCTTTAGATTGGGGCTTCATAACCTCCTCATAATGGCTTCAAGCATATTGTTCCTGAAGGATGCAAAACTCTGTCTTTACATACTAAAGTTCTGTATAAATTAGTAAGATATTTAAACATTCTTACTTAAAAGAAGAAAGCATTAGGGAAACTAAAGTATAAATAGATAATCTTTTGAGTAAAGAAGATCTGATTCTTAGTGCAATTCTTTATGGAAATTTTTTCATTGGAAAGTGATGTTTCCAAGCTCAAGCTTTGGCATTGTAAAATTCAGGAGGATATTCAAAATAAATAAATTGCAAACCTTCAAATTATATCTTTCTTTAAAAAGTATTTTTCTTATTTTTTATTGATACAGTAATTAATATTAGACATTGAAATTGGTAGGAAGATACATTCTACTAATTGAACAATAAAAATAAAGAGATTCTAAAGATATGTGGAAGTTCAGACAAGCTCTGATAGCTTACAATGCACGTATTTTGGATGAAGATTTCCTTCCCACAAAGCAGATAACAAAGAACCACAGATGTAACATTTTCAAAACCAAATTTATTTGCTGAAGCAATTAAGCTTTCCAAGGAAACTGGGAAGGAAAAGATGAACATATAGTAGCATACAGTATATGTATAGATTGAGTGTGATTTAGAGTTCTAATTATCCTAAAAATTGGAGAACAGCAGTTAAACACATGGCTTCTCAGACTGGCAAGTTCAACCACTCTTTTTTGTCTTCTGTTGCCTCCCACAATCCCAGATGCCTTTCATGAAACTACAATGGTGTCATTTTGTATACACTCCCAGAGAAAGAGCACTTTGTGGTTGTACCTTTTTGCCAAATCATTTTTGCTTATTTTCATAAATGTAGATATTTTTTGAGGGCCAAATTTGCATTTGCTCAGTATTTTGTATTGATCATGGAGGGAGGTTAAGATACCATAAAAGCAGTCCAAGAATAGAAGGAGGGAAAAAAAAGAAGCCTTGAGGCTATCCACAAAAGAGCTAAAGAATTTCCTTATCAGCACCAATCCTTGAGAAGTGGGGAAGAAATAATCAAGAGATATTGAGAGCTACATGAAAAAGGGAGAGGAATATCAGCAATGTTCTAAGATGATAACCTGGAGATAAATGCCTAATTAAAAATGTTTTTAATTATCCAATACCTGTGTCCTTTTTATCCTATAAATATTATATTATCATATGAATACAATCAAGTAGAAAACATAGTTTTGAATTGCTTAATTTCTAAGACACTACTTGGTCATGATATGTTTATTTTAATAACATACTCGGTATTATATGATAACTAATTTAGAATTGTTATGACTTTATTCATAGATTAAAATAATCCATGAAGTTTTGCTATGTCAGGTTTTATTACTGATGTTATATTTCATGCAAAGTTGTCATATTTTTTTTCCTCTGAAAACTAACACAGCATTGAAAATATTTTATTATTCTCTGATCCTTTACTCCCTGGGAGAACCATAAGCTTGATATCAAAAAGTTGGAAAAATGAAGATCATAGACTTCCCACAGGTTGACATAAAATTATTAAAAAGTGTTCAGTGATTATTTGCTCCCTTTTGCTCAAATAAAAAGTCTTCTTCAAATAATTGCATGTAATATGACCTCAGAGATGAAATTGCACATCACATAATTAAGCTTATTATCATTTAAGCCATCTTAAGAGATTTGCATATTATTCAGATTTACCATCATGTATAATTATTCAGGTTCTTAATTTAGCTATTTGCTGGGTTTCTGTCCTTAAAAAAAAAAAAAGGCTTAAAAAAAAAACATTGCTACTGTTGTTGAAGCTTGTAAATACGCTTTTCTTTAAAAGATAGCATGTAGTTTTACCATTTTCATTAAACTTCATTAAACTAGTATAAAATATGTATTAAGAGGGGAAATGATATTGTAACAGAGAAATTAAGAATTAAAAAATGATTATGATTACTGAATCACTATATAGATGTTTTTCTTTCTTTATTGTTGAATTGGCAGAAGTTAATAACTGAAATTACTAAAACTCAAATAGTCTTCTCCCTGTTTACTGTTACTATTGTAGTGATTATTCAAGCCTAGTCTCAGCCTTGTATATACTTACTATTGTAATGATAACAAATCCATCTCCCCTTGTTTGAATACATAAAAACCCTGAACTCCTTAGACTCTGGAGACAGATTTTTGGGCTGATAGGCCATCTGATCTCCTGCTTTAGGCACAGCATTAAACTTTCTCTCTTTGAAATCCTGGTGCCATGGTGTTCCAGTTTGCTAATGCTGCCGTTATGCAAAATACCAGAAATGGACTGGCTTTTTTCTTTTAATTCAATTTTACTGAGATATATTCACATACCATATAATCATCAAAAGTGTACAATCAATTGTTCACAGTACCATCATATATTTGTGCATTCATCATCCCAATCTATTTTTTTCACATTTTCCTTGGACCAGAAAAAGAAAAAAGAACACCCAAACCATCCCCCCCATCCCACCCTATTTTTCATTTAGTTTTTGTCCCCATTTTTCTACTCATTCATCCATACACTGGATAAAGGGAGTGTGATCCACAAGGTTTTCACAATTACACTATCACCCCTTGTAATCTACATCATTATACGATCATCTTCAAGAGTCAAGGCTACAGGATTGCAGTTTAATAGTTTCAGGTATTTACGTCTAGCTATTCCAATGAATTAAAACCTAAAAAAGGTTATCTATATAGTGAATAAGAATGCCCACCAGAGTGACCTCTTGACTCCATTTGGAATCTCTCAGCCACTGAAACTATTTTGTTTCATTTTGTATCCCCCTTTTGGTCAAAAAGATGTTCTCAATCCTTCAATGCTGAGACCAGATTCATCCCCAGGCGTCATATCCCACATTGCCAGGGAAATTTACACCCCTGGGTGTCAGATCCCACAGAGAGGGGAGGGCAGTGAGTTCACCTGCCGAGTTGGCATAGCTAGAGAGAAAGGGCCATATATGAGCAACAAACAGGTATTCAGCGGAAGACTCTTAGGCACAATTATAAGCAAATTTAGCCTCTCCTTTGTAGTAAGGAGCTTCATAAGGGCAAGTCCCATGATAGAGAGCTCGGCACATCACACGCCAGTCCTCAATGTTTGTGACAACATCAGCAACAATCCAGGTGAGGAAGCCCAACACCTCTGCATTTTCCCCCAGCTTCTCAAGGGTGGCCTGCATATATATTTTTATTCTCTGTCCAAATTCCTTTGGGATGTGTCTCTATTTCACACTAACCTATGCAAACCTACCAGGTCTCACTGCCTATTAAAAGGTCCATGTAATTATAGTATTTGAACAAACAGTACTAGTTAAATTGTTTAGGAAATATAGGTCTTGCACCAACTAAACATCTCTTCCCTTGGTCTCACATGGAATTTGAAGTTTTAAAATGCAGTCAATGTTGCCCTTTACCCTTTGGCCCAATTTGCCCTAGCTTTAACCACATCTGCTTCATTCATATCTCTAGTAGATGTCTGGACTCTTTTTCAGCTTTTTTAACAGTTGCTATATGTGCTAATACTGACATTCATATCTGCCGAGTTCTAGCTCTGAGTTTCAGGTGTCAAACAGATACGCAAGTTCCAGAGATCAGTCAGATTGTACACAAAGGGATCAGCATCTTGGAATCTGGAGATAGCCATTACAGTTCAGGAATAGATGTCACTGCTGTTAAGAGCTTGCAATCTCTGGACTATTACCCTAAGTGTTCCTCTGATAAGCTGTGCTCTAAGGTTCGATTCTGAGTTTACACATCGTAGTTAGTCCATATTGGTGAGGTATTATAGTGTTTGCCTTTATTTCTGGTGTAGTTCACTGAAAATGCTGTCTACAGGTTCCATTCATATCTTTGCATGAGGTAACTTCACTCCTTGCAGTTGCTCAATATTCCATTGTATGCACACACAACAGTTCACCATTCTGTCCCTCAGTTGACGTACCCTTAGGCCACCTCCACCCATTGCAAATCATGCATACTCTCTCTATAAACACCGGTGTGCAAATGTCCATTCATGTCCTTGCTCTCAGATCCTCCAAGTAAATGCCCCCTAATGAGGTGGCAGGACCTTAAGGCACCCACATACTTAGCTTTGTATGGAACCACCCCACAGTCCTCCAGAAAGGCTATACCATTCTGCCTCCTAACCAACAGTAAATACGTACATCCCTCTCTCCATGTTTTCATCAGGACTTTTATCCCTGTTTACATTTTTCCATACAGTTTTATAGAGCTATATTCATATACCATATAAATATACACAGTGTATAATTAGTTGTTCATGGTATCATCATACAGTTGTGCATTTATCACCACAGTCAGCACTTGAACATATTATTGTGAAAGAAAAAGGTTTTTTTACCAAATAATAAAAAAGAAATAAAAAGAAAAGTAAAATATCATACAATACAATATAATAGGGTCAGACGACACCACCACTACCAAGAATCCCATATCCATCCCTTATATCCCCCTCTCATACACATTTAACTTTGGTATATTGCTTTTGTTACATTTAATGGAAGCATATTGCAATGTTACTGTTGACCATAGACTTCAGTTTGTTTTGATTATATTTTTCCTCAATACCATCCCCTTTCCAACACTCTGCATGATTGGCATTCATTTGTTCTCCCACATGCAAGAATAGTTTTATATTTGTACATTTAGTCACAATTGTTGACCACTCCAGTTTTTGCTAAGTTAAATAGTCCCAGTCTTTATCTTCTATCTTTACATCAAGTATCATACATGCTTCTAGCCCACCTCTTTCAGCTTTACTCATGGACATCTTTGTTCATTGTAGTTACAATATTGTGCTACCATCACACAGTATTATGCTATCTATTTCTGGATCTATACAATCAATCCTGTTGAACATTCTGTAGTCTTTCAGCATCAAATGCCCAATTTCTACCCTCTTTCTATCTCCTGGTAGTCTGTGTTAACAGTTTTTAACTCTCAAAGTTTCTTAGATCATATTAGTGAGACCATACAATATTTGTCCCTCTGTTTCTGGCTATTCACTCAACATAATGTCCTCAAGATTTATCCATGTTATTATATGTTCAGTGTCTTTGTTCTGTCTTACAGCTGCATAATATTTAATCATGTGTATGTAGCACAGTTTGTTCATCCACTCATCTGTTGATGGACATTTGGGCTGCTTCTATCTCTTGGCTATTGTGAATAATGCCATGGTAAATATCAGTTTTCAAATGTCCACGCATCTCTTAACTTTCAGTTCCTCTGAGTATATACCTAGTAATGGAATAGCCAGGTCATATGGAAAATCTATACTTAGGTTCCTGAGGAACTGCCACACTGTCTTTCCAGAGTGGTTGCACCAATCTACATTCTCACCAACAGTGAGTAAGTGTGCCTCTTTCTCCACATCCTCTCCAGCACTTAAAATTTTCTCTTTTTTGGATAATGGCCATTGTGGTAGGTGTCAGATGATATCTCACTGTGGTTTTGATTTGCATTTTGCTAATAGCCTGTGAAGTTGAGCATTTTTTCATATGTTTTTGAACCATTTGTATTTCCTCTTCAGAAAAGTGTCTGTTCATGTCTCTTGCCCATATTTTAATTGGGTTGTTTGTCTTTTTTGTTGTTGACTTGTAGGATTATTTTATATATTTGAGATATTAAACCTTATCTGATATGTGGTTTCCATATATTGTCTCCCATTGTGTAGGCTGCCTTTTTATCTTTCTGACAGTCTCTGAGGTATAAAAGTGTTTAATTTTGAGGAGATTCCATTTGTCTATTTGTTGTTTGTTTGCTCATGCATTGGGTGTAAGGTCTAGGAAACCACCTCCTATCACAACATCTTTAAGATATTGCCCTACATTTTCTTCTAAGAGTCTTATGGTCTTGGTTCTAATGTTTAGGTCTTTGATCCATTTCAAGTTAATTTTTGTATAACATGTAAGATAGGGGTCCTCTTTCATTCTTTTGGAAATGGATATCCAGTTCTCCAAACACCATTTATTGAAGAGGCTGCTCTGTCCCAGTTGCTTTGGCTTGACTGCCTTATCAAACATCAATTGTCTGTAGATGTGAGATTCTATTTCTGAACACTCGATTCAATTCCATCTGTTTAGTACATCTATCCATATGCCAGTACTATGCTGTTTTGAGCACTGTAGTTTTGTAATATGCTTCAAAGTCAGGTAGTGTGAGACCTCCCACTTCGTTCCTCTTTCTCAAGATATTTTTGGCTGTTTGGGACACCTTGCCCTTCCAAATAAATTTGGTTATTGGTTTTTCTATTTCTGCAAAGTTGTTGGGATTTTCATTGGTATTGCATTGAATGTATAAATCAGTTTAGGTAGAATTGATGTCTTAATTATATTTAGTCTTCTAATCCATGATCACAGTATGTTCTACCATTTTTTTAGGTCCTGTTCAATTTCTTTTAGCAGTTTCTTATAGTTTTCTTTGTATAGGTCTTTTGTGGCCTTTGTTAAGTTTATTCCCAAATACTTGATTCTTTTGGTTGCTATTGCAAATGGATTTTTTTTTATTTCTTCCTGTTGTTGCACATTACTTGTGTATAAGAACACTACAGATTTTTTTCTGTTGATCTTGTAGCCTGCCACTTTGCTGTATTCACTGATTAGCTTTAATACCTTTGCTGTAGATTTTTCTGGATTTTCTATATATAGAATCATGTCATCTGCAAACAGTGAAAGTTTTACTTCTTCCTCTCCAATTTGGATGCTTTTTATTTGTTTTTCTTGCCTGATTGCTCTAACTAGAACTTCCAGCACAATGTTGAATAACAATGGTGACAGTGGGTATCCCTGTCTTGTTCCAGATCTTAGAGAGAAAGCTTTCAGTCTCTGCCTATTGACTACAATGTTAGCTGTGGGTTTTTCATATATTGCCTTTATCGTGTTAAGAAAATTCCCTTCTATTCCTATCCTTGAAAGTGTTTTCATCAAGAAAGGATGTTGACTTTTGTCAAATGCCTTTTCTGCATTGATTGAGATGATCATGTGGTTCTTCTGCTCTGATTTATTGATGTGGTGTATTACATTAATTGATTTTCTTGTGTTGAACCTGCATGGAATAAACCCCAACTGGTCATGGTGTATAATACTTTTAACATGCTGCTGGATTTGATTTGCAGGTATTTTGTTGAGGACTTTTGCATCTATATTCATTAAAGAGATTAGTCTATAATTTTCTTTTTTTGTAGTATCTTTGTCTGGTTTTGGTATTAGGGTGATGTTGGCTTCATAGAATGAGTTGGGCAGATTTCCCTTCTCTTCAGTTTTTTCAAAAAGCTTGAGCAGGATTGGTACTAATTCTTTCTTGAATGCTTGGTAGAATTCACATGTGAAGCCAACTGGTCCTGGACTTTTCTTTTTTGGGAGCTTTTTGATGACTGACTCAATCTCTTTACTTGTGACTGGCTTCTTGAGACCATCTGTTTCTTCTCAGGTCAGTGTTGGTTGTTTATGATTTTCTGCAAAGTTGTCCATTTCATCTAAGTTGCCTAGTTTATTAGCATATAGTTGCTCATAGTATCTTCTCACTATCTCCTTTATTTCTGCAGGGTCAGTAATGATGTTTTCTTTCCCATTTCTGACTGTATTTATTTGCATGTGCTCTCTTTTTTGTTGTTGTTGTTAGCCTAGCTAGTCCATCAATTTTGTTGTTTTTCTCAAAGAACAAACTTCTGATTTTGTTGATTCTCTCTATTGTTCTCCTGTTCTCAATTTCATTTATTTCTGCTCTAATCTTTGTTATTTCTTTCCTTCTGTTTGCTTTGGGGTTAGTTTGCTGTTCTTTTTCTTCTTCCTCTGGGTGAACAATTAATTCCTCAAATTTGCTCTTCTCTTTTAATATAGGCATTTAGGGCAATAAATTTCCCTCTCAGCACCACTTTCCTGCATTCCATAAGTTTTGATATGTTGTGTTTTCATTGTCATTTGCCTAGAGGTATTTACTAATTTCTTCCTTTACCCACTGGTTTTCTAAGAGGGTCTTGTTTAGCCTCCATGTATTTGTGAATTTTATGACCTTCTGCCAGTTATTTATTTCCAACTTCATTCCATTGTGGTCTGAGAAAGTGTTTTGTATAATATCAATATTTTTTTAATTTTTTGAGACTAGCTTTGTGACCCAACATGTGGTCTATCCTAGAGAATGTTCCATGAGCACTTGAGAAAAAAGTGTATCCTGCTGTTGTGGGGTGTAGTGCCCTGTAAATGTCTGTTAAGTTTAGTTCATTTATCATATAATTCAATATCTCTGTTTTTTTATCAATCTTCTGTCTAGATGTTCTATCCATTGATGACAGTGGTATATTGAAGTCTCCAACTATTACTGTAGAGGTATCTATTTCTCCTTTCAGTGTTCTCAGTTTTGCCTCATGAATTTTGGGGCATTCTGGCTTGGTGCATAAATATTTATGATTGTTACGTTTTCCTGATGAATTGACCCCTTTTATTAACTGGACTGGCTTTTTAAAAGGAGATTTATGAAGTTACAAAGTTAAGCTCTATGGCCATAAAAGTGTGTCCAAACTAAGGCTTCAACAAGAAGATACCTTCACTGAAGAAAGGCCAGTGGTGTCTGGAACACCTCTGTCAACTGGGAAGCCACGTGGCTAGCATCTGCTGGTCCTTTGCTCCTGGATTGCATTTCAACATGGGTTTCTCCAACATGTCTCTGGGTTTCTCTTAGCTTAGCATCTCTAAACATCCTTCTGTCTGCATCTCCAAATACCTCCAAACATCAGCAAGCGTCTCAGTCAGCTCCTATCTTAGCCTATCCTGGGCATTTTTGTGCCTCTGCTCTCTGTGTGAGCACCCTTTGAAGGACTCCAGTAAACCAATAAAGACCTACCCTGAATGGGTGGGGTCAAATCGCTATGGAAACATTCAATCAAGAGGTCACACCCTAATCAAAAATATTATTAACTCTTCGCCCACAAGATTGGATTAAAACATGGCTTTTGGAGGGATATAATATATCCAAACCATCACACATGGATTAGCCATTGTGCACATTGGGCAGAGAACCCACTGCTTTTGCTCAGTGTCCATATTTGAATAAATATATATGTTTAACCTGCTAAAGTGACTAAATCAATATAAAAGGGAAACTTCTGTCCAAGTCCTAGAAGTGGCAGAGCCAATTTCACTGATGTATTCATAACTTCAAGTGTCCATTAAGATGGTACTGGTAGAACATTTGGGGTTAAAGCTCATCCCTCCTGATTTCCTACTAATAATCACCAGTCTCATTGGGAAGATCACCTGTTGTTAACTTGTGATCCATGGTAAGACCCTATGCCTGCCAGCACAGGGAGCACACCTGTGGAGATGGCCTTCAATGTTCTGCATTGAGGAGGAGCATAATCACAGAGACCCTGAACAGCCTACATCACTTAAGACGAAGCTGAGTAATTGCTAGTGCTGTGCAAATGCATTGGGAAATGTAAATGTGGGCTCACTACAATCCTGCCAATACATGGGAACCCCATACATAGACTTTCTCTTCCAAATATAGTAAGGAGAACTCTACCTACTGGCACTTGCAGTCTCCTGCCATTTTTGGTGGTGAAAAATGATGGTTGGTCCACTTCATTCCAGTCCCTAGGGAGATGGCCTAACCACTAACCTCATTCTTTTCATATTCAGAGTTCTCTTTATCAGTAGATAAAAATTGAGAATTACATAATTGATAGATTCCCACACTTACATAAATGTTCTGCAATCTACATTTCAATTTTCAATATTTTTAGAGAAGATTAAGCAATACAGAAAGTATGAGGAGAATAAGCATTTTAAAACAGGGAAGGCAAACTGACCAACAATTATAATAACTGACAGTAATGAGTTTGTATAATGCATCAGGTGCTTGAATAAATGCATTTACATGCATTAGTTCATTTACTTTTTCTAAGAAATCCAATTTACAAATGGGTTTAAACAACTTGCCCTATGTCACCAGGTTAGTAAACCATGTAGCTGTGATTGTAATTCAAAAGAAGCCTAAACTCTTAAACACAAAATCAATTTGTCTAATCTCCATTACATATTATATTTATGGGGGATGGCAACTTAAAACTATTAGCATGTCAAAATCCCCCCAACCCCCAACCTCAGATCACTCTAAGGACAGGGCATTGAATCAGAACATTTTTAACCTCACAGGCTGCCAATGTTGAGAACTGCTGTATGCATGGCTATATTGCCAAAATCAAATGGATTCTACTGAAAGAGAATAAAGATAAGAAAAAAATGAAATAAAATTTTTATTATGTTCATGTTTTCATTGTGAGTTAAGGGAACATTGAGACAGTAGTGGGCATTAGTTGCTATTGTCCTCCTGGAATCCATTCTTCCTTCTTATAATAGCATTGTGACTTTGTTTTTTGGGAAAATCTTCCTCCCTAATCAAGCTATGAAGTTTCAACTATAAAGGATGGTAGTCCCTGCCATGACTAAAAGATGAACACCCATCAGCCTTAGTCCAGTCATGCACACTTTCTCTCTCAATGCTTTTACTCTTGAGTGAATGACAGAAGAGGTTGGGGCTGATTAGCAGCTCATTAGAAGAGGTTGAAACGGACTGATCTTAACAATCATGCCTTAAAGAGTCTGCCCATGAGTGTAAATCTGTAGAGATCAGAGATAGAATGTGTTATCAATTTCTAAATGCTAAGTACAAACAGCAGTTCATTTCAATTTGTGTTGTGTCAAGCATGTACCCAATTAAAAATTATTATTGGTAGAGTTTTAAAATGAAAAGAAATCTTGAAATTTATGTTATTTTGGCTACTTTTATAGCATCATATAAGCTAAAGCAATAGAACAAAAAATTCCAATTCTGTAGTCTAGTGTGAAGGCAAATAATGGGACTTTTGTCCCAACTGGAAGAACCCATGGATAAAAAAAATGGAAAAAAAGCAACATGTAAAACAATCTCAAAATTAGAAAACATTGGAAATTTAGAATGGAAAAAGTGGAAATAATCAGAAGAGACACAGAAAAAGATATAGAAGAGAAATAGTGATAGGGTATTAAAGGTTGAAATAACCATGAGAAAAGCATTAAAATAGGTTAAACACACAAAAAGAGAATATTATAGTTAGGTAGCAGGGATTCAATATCACTTAATTAAGTACTCATTAGAAGAGAACCAACATAATGTAACAGAGCATATATTCAAAGATATAATTTAAGAAAACTCTCTGAAATCAGGAAGACATATAACTTCACACAAGAAAATAACAAGAAAAAAAAAAAAAAACTCTAGTCCAGAAAAAGAAAGCAGAACACTCCATACCAAGATAAATCCTCACAAAATTACTGTTCCTCAAAGATACTTCAGTTATTTCTAGACTTAGGGAAGAAAAACATACAGTCAGCTATTAGGAAGAGACATCAAACTGGACTCAATTTTCTAAAAGCAATATTAATCATTATGAGTCAATGAAGATATCACACACAACAAGAAAAATGAAGCAAGGATTTTGTATCTAAACTAACCTTCTTTCAAGTATAGAAAATAGCACACAAAGAGTTTTGAACTTTTAAAATTTCAGGAATTATTTTTACCATTAACAATTATTGAAGAAGCAATCGGAAATCTCACTTTGGGTAACTGAGCAGCAACTGAAGAAATTACTGCAAAAAAAAAGTGCCTGTGAGCATTGAATATATCTAACACTCCAACTTACACTACATCAAATGTAAGGATTGCAGGAAGAAACAACAAAATAGAATATTTGTATGTAATAACAAAATACTGAAATGACACAATAGATAAAAGTTGGAAGAGAAAGGAGGAAGGAAAGTGGAAAGTCAGAATACTGATAGCCCCATCTGTAAGAGATGTGAGTCAAAATTATTATACAGATTAAGAAATAGCAGTGTAAGCATTTTATTGGCACTGCTAGGATATAATTCAAAGCAATAAAGTTCACCAATTTTAAATCAAAAATTTGCTGAGATATGAAAAACGCAGTCAGGCAAACATCACTGCAATCAATAAAAATGTGAAATTAACCATGAAATATGAAATATTAAAATAATGATTGGCAACTGTTTTGCACCATCCCTGCACATATCCTTGAAAAGTTAATTGGAATGTAACATTTTATAGGAAAATATAATTTAACAAAATTGGATGATGATAGAAGAGAGAAAAGATGTCCTTAGAAGACATGGAAAAATTTATAAAATAATAATTTCCTCCAAAAGTAAAATGACCATATGATTTCATAGAGAAATTCTCAAAAATTTTATAGAGCAAGTAATTCCAAAGAAACACTAAAAAGTTGTTACTGATAACAACATTGAACAAAGAGTGATTTAAAATGAAAAAATAGAAAGCAAAAAATACTTATACAATTTACCTAATTATATAAATTGCAGAAATCCTCTAAATTGAAAACAATTTAAAATTCCCAAAGAACATTATTAAATTCCTTGAGAAAAATTAGTAAAGAGTTCATGTTCCTGAAGAGAAAATCTCACATCAAAAAAAGTCAGTCTTCCATAAGCTGAGTTATAAATTAATTGTAGACCTTAGGTTAGTATATTTTTTAATTTCAGAACGTGACTCTAATTTTCATTTGGAAAAAATGAAATAGGACATTCTTAAAATGAAGAACAATGATAGGCTACTTAAAGCTTGTTAGATATTCAGTAAATTACTGAAGTTTTAATAATGAAAATGCTGAAGGAAGAGGGGAAAAAAAGTTGAAGCTTGAGTCTTTCTCTCCAAGGAGGTCTACTCTCTTGACTAGATATAAAAGACTAAAGACAATGGAGAAAATCTTGGAGGATATGGCGGAGTTAAAGTCCTCTAACCGAGACCTTGCACACTCAAATCTGAGGTCTTTTCCCTATGCATTTTTGCATTTCTTTTAGGCTACAGGGTATTGTAGAAAACACAAGAGTCGTTTCTCAAACTGCAGGTCAGAAAGGAAAAATAACCTATAGGGCCAGGGGTAGAAGAGTTGGCCAAATCATCTCAAGGCAAAAAAGAGCCTGGAGAGATTTATCAAGATTAAAAAGATCATAATCTAACAGGCAAAAGAAGTATTGTTTCTAAAAATATGTTTGATTAACAGTGAGTTATAACATCAATTTTAGCATCAGTGGCAACTTTTTCCTTTTTCTGTAAATTATTCTTTAATATTATTTGCCAACTTTTCTATTGAGTTGTGTATCTTTTTCATCAATTTATATGTTATGTATCATCTATTATATATTTTGTCTCTCATATAGGTAAGTAATATTTCTTCCTACTTTGTCATATATTTCATTGTACAGAAGCTTTTGTTTTGTACCATAAAATATATTAATCTTTTTGATTACTACATCTTAGTTTCATGCCACACTTACCTCCCCACAATGCAAATTATGAAATTAATATTTTTCTACGAACTCTGACATAACTTATTTTTTTTAGCCTCCAGAACTTTAATTCATTTGAACATTTTTTATACACTGCAATAAGGTATAAACTTTTCCCACATAGAGAGTGTGTGTGCCTGTGTGTGTGAATTTATTCTATTCAGTTAATTGATCAATTTGCCCTTGCAATTCCAGATCTAGAACAAACATGTTTAGTTTTTACCATTTAACAACCTATTTTTTAAATGTAGTAGGGGAAATTCACCTTAATAGGTACTTTGGTATCAGAATTTATTTTTCAAAATTATTTTGACTCTGTATATATTTTTCCAGACTGAACTTTAGAACTAATTACTTCAAATATTTTCACTTAAAAATCTTCCTATTATTTTGACTGATTTTACATCAAATAAGTTGACTAGGTGGAGAGAAATTGAATTAATGCTAAATTTAATGATGTCTTCCCATCCCTAATATCATGTTTCACATTTATTCAAGTCCTTTTTTATGTATTTCCTTAGAGTTCTGCACTTTTCCTCATAAAGGTCTTAAACACATCTTGTACTGTTTACTCCTAATAATTTCATATGTTTTCTTCATGTTTTGAATTGGATGGCTTATTTGAAGAATTTGGAAACACTATTGTACATACATATCTTATATCTTATCAACCTAAGGAAACTAAAGGAAAATAGCATATGCTTTTTAATTCTGTTTTTACTTCTATAAATCAAAATCTGAAATAGTTGAAAACCAGTAAGATAGCATATCCAGCTAAGCCTACAGAAAGAAGAACTCAACCTGTACCACTAAATATTTTTTTTCCTATTGATTTAAAGGAGTTGCCTGGAGCAATGTCAGATCTCCGAGTGGGTCTGGGTTGGAATGGGAAAGAGGCACCTGAATCTTTTATTGTTTGGATTCTATGTCTTGAAACCTCATGGAACCAAAGAAACTTGCAGTACTTGTAAAGAGAATGTTTGCTTCTATCTAGTTTTGTTAAATTCTGTACTTCAAAGTAGTATATAAAATTTCAAAGTTGGTTAAAATATTTCATGTAAGGGTGCTTCACTTGCAGAATCTTTTCCACTTAACAAAGCATGAAGTTGTAGAAAACCATTTCCTCTGTATTTATAGTTTTCAATTCACCTGTTAGTACTGATATAGAACAGTTGTCCAGACGATGGTGGGTTGCATTTGCTCACAAAATAGAATATTGTGTCTAAGCTGATACAGCAATTTCCTCAGGTGAGTATTATGAATCCATATAAAAGAAGTACAAGAAGTCTCTTTTAGCATTTGGCTGTAAAAAAAAAAAAAATTTCTTATTCATATTAAAATATTAGTTTGAGGAAAAGTTCAGGATATGCCATGATCTGTTGTCACATTTGGAGAATCATGTAAATGTGCTCCAAATTATAATCTTCTAAAAAAGAGCCTTTTTTGGAGCTTGTTACAGAATACTGGTAACTATATATAGTAAATATTCACCATCCAAATATAAACATAGTAATGTGAAATTTTTTTCACACTGTTAAATCTCAGCCTTTATGATAGAGGAACAACATAATACATTACCTACCCCAAGTGAGTAAGTACAATTCTATCAACATGTTCGTTTCTTCAAAGAAGCAAAGGAAATGAAGAAATGGTAGGCTGAAGTATCCAAAACAGTTTAAATACTTGCCAAAAAATTTACAAATTACTGATCAGAAAACATCAGATTAATGCAAAACCAGTTGATTAAAAATAAAATAACTGGTGAACAAATTGATTCCCTATTTATTATGTCTGCTTGTAAAGTTATTATTGAACCACAGGAATGCCCATATTATTAAAATATTTCTAGGGTATTATGAGAGGTAAATAAGGTATTACATACAAAGGTTTAGAACTATATCTTGTATTTGATAAAAATACTTTTTTCACCCTACCAACAGCATATCCATTTCATTGGTCAAAATTTAATTCTTCTTTTATAAAATATACTTTGCCTTTCCTTGGCATGCTTATTATGTCATCACATATTCTCCAACAAGATCAAAGTAAAATGTTCCTGAGTCTATAAGGTTGAAATATACTACCTTGAAAAACTTAGAAAATATGATTCTACATCAAGATACTATGTAGTATTAAGTAAATGTCGGAAAGGAAAAGGTACAAAACTACAGGAATTTATCAATGCTTCTTCCTCTTAACATAGTATAATCTGTCATTTGAGAAAAAAAGAAAATAGTGTTGTACAAGTTTATTGCCCTTGTTCCATATGGAGTGTTGACGTAAGGATTTGCAGAGCTAATTAGCAAGGAATTCTTTCAAGTTGAGAAAAGGTGCAGCAAATTAAAGTGTTTTAATTTCTGTATTAGTCAGGGTTCTCTAGGGAAACAAAACTAACAGGAGATATATGTAAATATTATGAGATTTTTATAAAAATTGTCTCATGTGACTGTGAGGATGGGCAAGAACAAATTCCATAGGGCCAGCCACAAGCTGGGAATTCCAATGAAGGTCTTCTATGAATTCCACAGAAGCTGGCTGGCTGAAGCAGAGATGGAAATTCTCTCTTCTGACTGCTGATATCCTCACTTCTCCTTTTAAAGTCTTCAAATGATTGGGTTAAGACATCTCTCACTGTTGAAGGCAATCTCCTAAATTGATTGTAGATGCAATCAGCCATAAATGCAATCAACTTGCTGATGATTTACATGTCCTCACAGTAACGATCAGGCCAACACTTGCTTGGCCAAAAAAATTACACCATCGCCTGGCTAAGTTGATACATGAATTTAACCACCATGGTATCCTTTGCTGATCAAGCAAATACCATGCAAAGCAATGGCTTAAACAATGGGAATTATTAACTCAAGGTTTTGAGGCTAAGATGGAAGGATTCTGGGCCTGGCTGCTGATGATCCTTGGTCCTTGGCTTGTTACATGGCAAGTCATATGGTGGGACTCCTGGTATCTCCCTTCTTTTCCAGGTTCTGTTGATATTCGCTTCTGGCTGCTCCCTCTGTCACTTTCCCTCTCTGTGTCTGAATTTCATTCTGCTTTAAAGGTCTCCAGTAATAGGATTAAGATTCATCCTTTTTAGGTTGTGTCACACCTTAGCTAAAATAACCTTATCAAAAAGTCCTACTTACAATGAGCTACACTGAGAGGAATGGCTTAAGTTTAAGAACATGTTTTTCTTGGGTAGATACAGTTCCAAACCATCACAGAAAGTTACATGAAAAATGGCATGCACTCAAAATATAGAAGTCTGGTGTGGAAAATGATTATTAAAAGAAGATTTGATAGAAACAAAATAAATATATGAATAGAATGAAAAATAGAGATTTGCTTACTCCAGTTACAATTATCAAACTAAGGCTCAGGCCTAAAAATAATCTATTTCTTATGAAAATGAACAGGAAACATTACTCTATCCAGTGGATAAAAAGGGTATTTAAGTAACTACTGTAAGAATACAAAATGAGCTCAGATAATAATGCACCCTTAGAGTTATTTTAAGGACATTAGAAAACATATTCTCAAATTTTAAGATGCTCTACTTAGAGTTCTCATCAAATGGTACTTTGTGCCACTGGGCAGGCCTTGTGTTGTGATTTTGATGCAAGTAAAGGCAGTCTATGCCAATGCAGAAAAGTTGCTACTAAAAATACCTAGAAATACTAGATGCTAGACAAAATATAACAAAGTGATTTAGCTACATATTTAATGTAAAAATCAAAAATGTAAATTATTTTTCACATTTTTAAAAGAAATTTTCTTCTTAAAGTCTAAATTATCTAATTTAAAAAGGCAGAATGTTAATTAAATGGATGATTATTTTAATAAAGGTGAAATTTATTTATTTTTAGATTTTTTTCAAAAATGGAAAATCTAGTTAGGCTAAAATAATAAAAATAACCCGATAATTCATATTCAATGTGCTTTTAATGTTTTATTTTTGCATACAAGTAAACTATTCAAAAATCTAGCATTCAATATCTCTAGTTTTCTACTTTTAAAAGGGAGGTAGGCAACAAATGTACATGTTTGCATTATATATACATTATGCTGGTTTGGAATTATGTACCCTAGAAAAATATATTCTTAAACTTAATCAATTCCAATAGATGTGGACCCAGTGTAAATACAATTTCTTCAAGATGTTATTTTAGTTAAGATGTGGTCCAAATGAATCAGGAGGGCTTTAATCTGGATTACTGGAATCCTTCTTAATCAGACAGAAAGTAGCCCAGAGGGAGCAGCCAGAAGCTGAAAGTCAACAGAACTGGAAGAAAAGGAGAAGCCAAGAGAGGCGTCCTTGTGCATTGCCATGTGACAAAGAAGCCAAGGATCAAAGATCAATACACAGCCAGCCCCAGAATATCAGTCTTCTGGGAGAAAGCATTGCCTTGATGATGCCTGGATGTTGGAATTCTCCTAACCTCAAAACTGTGAGCCAATAAATTTCTATTACTTAAGACAGCCAATTACATGGTATTTGCTTTGCAGCCAGGAGAACTAAAACACACACATACACACATATATACACATATACTCACAAACATAAATATGAATTATTTAATATTGAAATTGTTCCTAAGTGGTCAGATGAAACTCTTGGGAATGCTGAGCCAATTCAAGAAATTTTCCCAAACTCCCATTGAAACAGAGAAACAAGAACATGTTCATTCTGTACTATTGAACAATAATACTTCATATTACAAGAATCATTTCATGGATCTATGCAATTTAAGTGACATGTGGGAACCTCTGTAAAGCATGACGTGCAGTACCATCATGGACTGTCACCACAGAGCATCACCAGGCCAAGGGCAGTAATGGGCAATGGGAAGAAGCAAATGAAAGCGCATTCTATTTTTTTCCAGGTGTATAAATTCTTCATTTAGCACCTTTGTTATATACAAAAAGATCTATATATATAATTTACTATCTGTCAAATAAAAATATATAATTTATTTTGCGAAAAAAATAAATATACAATAGTACAAAGAACATCATTCTTAAAAATACTTCAACAACTGAAGTATTCGTGACCCCTTTTTATCTGAGGCCTGAAAAGAAAAGGAAAGATGAATATTAATGATGAGCTCATGTAAAACATTACAAAAACATATACCAGTCTATTAAAATAAAAGTTTTGGTTGCAGAACCACTATAATAAAAATAAAAGAGACCGAGACAGATTCCACATGCTGAATTTACCATGGAAATGGCTGCTTAACCAGATGAAGGATACATAAATGAGTCAGACTGTAATGAGAGAAGAGGATCTGTGAAGGAAATTTGGGGGTAAAACTGCTGCCAAGCAGTGAGATCTCTTCCTCACCAGGGGCAAATACAGACCATTCAGTAACTGAAGTTATTAGAATGCAAAAGATAATATATAATAAAATGATTGAAATGCCTCAGGAAATTCTTGAAATTTTATAGAAATCATAAGGCAAGAATAATATGATGTGAAAAATATCTTAGATAATAAATATATTTACCATCAGAGTTTAATAAGATACCATATATTCTAAGAAAATCTAAAAATTCAATAATCCACAAATAACTGTTTGCAAATATGATTAAATGGAAAATAAGCTAGAATGTTTGATTACCAATTAGAAGGCAATAGCTCAGATATGGATGGCTTATCTATAATAGAAAATATAGAGGAAAAATGGAGGAAATAAAACATGTTACATTAAGGTATTTTATTACAAACTTTAAGAATGTTTATAAGTACCTATAACCGTATTAAGTACCTTATACTTTGCACCGAAAGAGGAGTGGAATTATTTTTTTTTTCATTTCATTACTTCATTAATGGCCATTTAGTTTGAAGGTTAATTAATAGTTTCTAATTTAAGTGAATTCTAAAAATGCATATTAATTCTTATAACCCTTTAGTTCTGAAGTTTTTTTTATCTCTCAGCATTCATTGTTAACAATGTTAGCATTAATTTCAGAAGACACTGAAGCTGAATTCCAGCTAAATTTATACTTTCATTGCTTTCTCAATTTGACAGTTTCCAAATTCACTGCAAAAGCCATAGCCTTTGGCAGATGATTTTAACTATTAGCTTTATATACTCCCTTCTGTATATATTAACTTGAAAGCAGTTTTATATCAGTTGCATAGATCATAACCATTTCTAGTAAACTAAAAGAGAAGGAAATATAACAGCTGACTGCACTACAAAAGCAATTCTAGGTCTTCAGAAATACCATGAAATACTTCACAAATATAACAAAATAAAACATGCATAAATCTAAGCTGTCTGAGTTTCCTCAGGGTGTATATAAAAAGATAAGGCTCTGAGTTGTGCATAAGCAGCTCTATTTCATTTTAAAGAGTTCATTTTTTAAATCAACTGACTATTGTATGTGTCACCAGGAAAACAGTTACAATAAATTTGAGGAGCAGTTTGAAAGACTTGCACAAGTGGAATTCTTATTAGCATGTTTTAGTATTTGTTGATAAAATAATTAGAGCCAAAAATTAATTAGCAATTAGAACTAAAGGGCATTTTAAAGGAAAATTGTTTTTTTAAAAATGAAAAAAAAATTAAGAAAATCAGAAAGCTCACTATATTTTACTGAATATAAGTTCAGTTTTTCCATAAAAATTTTACTCCAAAAATGATTTGAAAAATGTTTATTTCTACTCTCTGAAGTGTCCAGATAAAGTCAAATATACAGCAATTTGTAATTAGGACCTTTTTTCACATAGCACATTCTGTGGATAGTTTGTGAAAAAGGGTTTTGGAATTATGTATGATTGTAAGTTTTAAACTGAGAGACAAATTAGGAGTTATAAGGACAGATTCTGTGGCCCAATTGTCTGGATTGCAATTGAAGTTCTGCCACTTCCCTGTTGCTGAATGTTGTATAAATTAAATTTTTAAACACCCATGTGGCTCAGTTTTCTCTTCTGTAAAATGGAGACAATAATAGTACATTCTTTAGAGGATTGTGCTTAGGATTAAATTAACTAATATGTGAACAACTAGAACAGACACCTAGAATAATGCCTGATAGTAATGCTGGTGAACCTACTATGTAATGCCTGGAAGCCACCTCAAAACTTTTCAGAGAAAACAATATTTTCTTTGCTCAAAAAAGAATTATACTGGATTCTACCAGGCATATTCCTTCTAGAATAAAAATTAAGGAAATGTTTTATTTAAACAACAACTCTCTGGCTTTTTTTTTTCCTAGCCGTTTAGATTCTTCCAAACCCATAATTCATATTAACACAAATTCTCAAAAGATTTTTTAAAAAGAAAGCACTATTATCCACACCCTGACTATTACTTTTAAAAGTCTCTCATATCTTGTTTTCTCTCTCAGTGCTTCCTCTCTCCATTACTGGAATTCTGATTAACTTACTTTAAGAGTTAATAATATTTTAATTCTATACTTAAAATCAATAAATAACAATATTTATTATTAGTCAATAATGACTAATATTTATAAGGGAAATGTGTCACTTTGAATTGTAACAATGTAAGATATAGAAAGATACCCAAACTAAAATTGCATGGTCTATATCAAGTTGTCATATAATAAATTCTCCTAACTTATTCAATTTATTGGCCTTAGAACATAAAAATCAATCTCAAAGTAATCATAATTCAGTATCTTTTGTTGGGTTGAAGCCTTAAAGAAGTTGATCAAAAAATCTGATAATCAATAGCAACAACTACTTGAGGGGAAGAGGCAGCTATTTGTCTATGAATTGATTCCCCCTCTAATCCATGGCAACCTAAATACAATCCATGAGTATTAACCCTCAGTTTCTCTCAAATATGTAGCACAGGTTGTTAAAAGACATCTTTCTTTCTCCACACTGGTTCCAAATCTCACAGCCGAGACCAGAGCTACAAGTTATTCAGAGTGTGTGGGCAAGAGAACAAGAAGGCAAAAAATCCTGAAATCCCAACTCTTCTAAGGATACTTTTCTACCCAAATAGTCAACTGAGACAAGAGTGGATTTATTTAAAGTAGATGTGGGTCAGTATCCTATTGAAAAACAATCAAGCAAAAACGATACTGGAATGGTCTATTCACATACTTGCATTTATAAATGTTCATATCAATAAAGCTAATAAAGTAAAATGGTAGAAAAATTTGCCTTTAGTTCATGTAATTTTCATTTGGAAATCTATGAAGAATATAAAAATTGATACATCAGAAGCAGAACTATAATTTGGCATAGCTCAAAAATCTTTTAAAATTGCCCATGTGGCGAAAAGTTTATTTCAGTTAGGGTTTTTAATTCATTATCTCTAGTTGTTTTCTTGTATCTGAAAATGAATGATTTTGAGGTGTGCTTTTCTTTTGAAGGAAGATATAGGAAGCATAGCTGAATTCTGTTACTTATTCGATTGTCCACACCCTCACCTCACCCCCTACTTTGAGTTTTCATGTTTCTCACTATCCAGAAAAATCTATAGTATATTCATTGAAGTGCAATAACATTTCAGGGTCATAGGATTTATATAAAAATTCAAAATTAAATGCAATGCAATAAATTTTAACTAGTAATGACCTAAAATTTCAAATTACCATATGTACATTTTAATATTTAAATTTTATTTTAACAATTTTAACTATTAAATGTTCAGTTTAATATTTCATGTTAAATTATGAAATGATTTTACATTTCTAAAGCATATGTATAAAGCTTATATTTTTATTTTCTTCTATATTTTAAAGGTTGAATGTTTATCATCAATATGGCTTGAAAGTTTTTAGTTTTGAAGAGGAGTTGTAAAATTTAAGAAAGCATCCTCCTATGGCTTGATTAATGCTCTAGAATTGATTTAATTGAGTTGATTTTCCATTTATAAAAATAATAACTTGTCATTCAAAATGAGGTTTATTGGCATCACCTTCAATCCAAAATGAAACACCGAACCCTAAATAGTTTTTTTTACTTTAAAGCAAAATTCAGCCATATATTTCGAGTAAATATTCTTCCCTCTCATTCTATCATTTATATGATTATCCAGTAGTTTATTCCCTTAAGTAGACTACAAACTTACTTAAAAAATATGAACAATAGTTCATCTAGGGGTGCAAATTGTAGACCCAGAATTTTGGAGCAGAAAGGGACCTGGAAAAGCACACAGTTCAACTCTCTCAAGTGATTTGCCCATAATCATGCAGCATGATAATATGGAGCCAGGTCTGGATGCCCTTACTGCTTCTTTCCCCTACCTTAAGTAAGAAGTTTGCTGATGAAGATTCCTTGAGTTAAATGGATTACTCATAGTACAGTTTACTCAAAAATTTATCTTATATTTTTTAAAAATTTCATTGTGACACAAGAGCAAATTCCTTGAAATGGTAGCTTGTATTTTGTCAGGTTACTTGTTAGTAAGTTATTGTTTTATAGTGTTTAATATAAAATAATTACCACTAGAAAGGACTATACAATTTCCAAAGCTCCTGTGCTGGTCTGAATGCATTTTGTACCCCAAATGCCATTATCTTTGATGTAGTCTTGTGGGACAGACTTTTGGTGCTGATTAGATTTGCTTGGAATGTGCCCCACCCAGCTGTGGGTGGTGACTCTGGTGGGATACTCCCATGGAGGTGTGGCCCCACCCATTCGGGGTGGGCCTTGATCAGTGGAGCCATATAAATGAGCTGGCTCAAGGAGAGGAAAAGGGAGTGCAGCTGTGAGTGACGTTTTGAAGGGGAGCAAGCTTGCTAGAGAGGAACATCCTGGGAGAAAGCCATTTTGAAACCAGAACTTTGGAGCAGACGCCAGCCACGTGCCTTCCCAGCTAACAGAGGTTTTCCGGACGCCATTGGCCATCCTCCAGTGAAGGTACCCGATTACTGATGTGTTACCTTGGACACTTTATGGCCTTAAGACTGTAACTGTGTAGCCAAATAAACCCCCTTTTTATAAAAGCCAATCCAGCTCTGGTGTTTTGCATTCCACAGCATTAGCAAACTAGAACAGCTCCTAACTTAAAATAAGTAAGTACTTCAGGCAACCAGGCAATACAGTTTGAATAAAGAATACTTGTATTTGCGATATAATCAACAGTACTCTCTATAAATTGTTCTTAGGATTTTTTACTATTATTCTTTGGTACTATAAAATCTGTGCTTACAACTGGCATATATAAATATATCCTTTTAAGATGACTAAATTTAAAATTCAATGCATTTGGCACAATTGCTGCCCACATATTCCACAATGCTGAACTATTTATTTGAACAAGAACATTTAAAGATGTTCAATTTTGTTCATTGTATCTTGAGCTATAATTATGCGAGCCACTGAATTTTACAGTTTGTCTGTTTTACAATAAGACTCAATGATCTGGCAAAAACACTGATATTAAGGGCCATCATTTATTTCCTATATTAAGAATTGCATTTTTAGTGTCACAGAGTTAACTGCAAAGTGTCAGATTTCACTGGGTTTTAATTCTTTATGCTGAATAATGATGATCATTAAAGAAGATTATCTATCTTAAAAACTAAATTAGGTTTTCAAATACCTGCAAAAGAGAAAAGATGACCTTTGAGAAGATTACTCATTGATGGAAGAATTAAATAAAACACTGGGTGTTGTATCTGAATTCTATGAAAGTTAAAACTAAGTGTTTTGAACATAATCAGAATTGATCTTACTGAATATAATGATCTTCCAAAATAGCATTTTTTTGCTATTGTTCCATATTTAGAAATCAAAGAGAGAATATGACTTCCTTGGTTCTGAAGATCATAAATTAATAAACTTGTGCAGACATTGTTAAGGAGATAGTATTGACATCAGTTCCAGCTTAGGTCAAATTTATGATTAAGACAGCCATTGGGCTAGGAAATGAATATGCTATACTTCAGAATCAGCAAGAATTCCGAACACCGGCAGCAAGAAAATTTCAGAGTAGAATGATCTGTTTAATGTTTAAATTTTTGGAAATTCCATATCAAGTACTTGACCTTTGAGGATCATATTTTAACAATCAAAAATCAAATGAAACATAAAAGTGGTTAAAATGGTCTATAAAAAACCCGTGTGATAATAAGTAGATGGCCATAAAAATAACTAAGACTGAATTCCTGCTACTATTCATTATCTAGCATTGTAGGGGAATAATCTTCACCACTCAACTGAATTTTCCAGGTGATATGGCAATTTAACTACCAACACTCCTCCTCCTCATTTTATCTGTTTCTTTAAATTAATATATTCTAATAGTCTTTATTCTCCCATGTGATATGAAGAGCCCACAGAGCACATTTACTTTTCTCATGGCCCGCAACTAGCATTTTCTAATACAATAGCATGCCCTATTTTTATTCACAATTTCCATATCACTTACTCTTGTTTCCCACACTCTTCCTTCATCTCACTATTTTATTAATTACTTTTTTTCTCATTTAATTCCACAATAACTGAATGAGGTAAAGTTTCTTTTTCTCCATTTTATATATGATGAAAATGATGCCAAAAGAGTTTAAGTGTATTTATCAGGCCATAGCAGTTGGGCAGGAATTTGAACATAAGCACTTTTAAGATTGCATGACCCTTGCCACTGAGTTATATTAACAGTAACAAAGATCATTTTATCCAATCTATATCATATTTTGTTTCTGTTTTATCTAATGTTTTGTTCTTTGAATTTTCCTGAACTATTTTTCACTTACAGTGGTTAAAATCCAGTATTTTTAAATTTGATATCTCTCCATACAATCGTTTTGTATATTAAAAATCTTCTTTTAGGTATAGAAAACCAATGAAGAAGATCTTCTGTATATGAACTAAGAAACTGCAGAGCATTTTCATCTCATATTTTAGAGGAGACTAATAAAACCAAAAGCTTTTCTCCTGGAATTATGGAAATCTATAATCTAGGCCAAAAGTGCCTCCAACTCCTTGATGAGAAAAAAAGAGTTCACCTCTCTGAGTGAGTGGTCTGTTTCATCACATATAAATTGATACGTAGATGGTATAAATGATCCCTTCCAGTTTTGAAATGTGTACAATTATTTAGGAAAACGTGTACACACACAAGAAATAAATATGGAAGGCAGTAAAAAGTATGTCCAGACAAAAACTTTAAATTAACATAAGTCAGAAAACTAGAATTTAAATGTTTCAAGATATTTAAAACAAGCAAATACAGTGAATGAATCATTTGCTAGAATGTAAATTTTGAAGCTTCTTGACTGTATAGTGGTTTCTAAGCAAATACAAGTAAATACAGACATGCAATATTTCTCAGGCATGGGGAAAGGTATAGAATTAAAAACACAGGGGGATGGGGAAAGAGAGAGAGTTTATATATTGATTAAAATAATGGCAAAACTTTTTTTAGTTTTTTATATCAAACACAAAAGTACAGCTATCAATGAGCAAAGGAATTTTAGGTTTGAATTTCTTTGTTTGCTGTTTTTCTTTTGTTTTTAAGTAACCAAACTTGATTTGATAAAACCATCTTTGAGGAAAAGATGAGAAGATATGTTTGCAAAAATTCTTAATGTAAACATCCCTTTCTCAAAATGTCTAGTATGAGATTTCTTCTTCCATCTTAAAATTTACACCCAATACAGGGAGCATCATTAGAGAACTCTTTCCATTTTATTTATGGATTTTGCTTTTGTCAATTATTTTATTCTCATTACTCATGAAAAGCTCCTGTTCTGGTATTTAGAGTATTTAGAATAACACTTATTAATGGCAGGCTAGCCCTTTTCCTTCAGCAAGGAGCATAGGCAACTCAGGTAAGCATTACATCCCAAATGCATATACTCAAGTAAGAGAAACAAACTTTCCTAGTTAACTATTGTTGGGGATTGCATCCCATACCCCACAAAAGGCAAGTTCAAATCTTGATCTCCATTCCCCTAGGGTTTGAACTCATTTGTACTTAAGGCCTTCTGAAAATGTTATTATTAGTGAAGGTGTAGCCAAATTAAAGCACAATGGATCTTAATGTGATTTACTGGAGGCCTTATAAAGAGAGGAAATTAGAACACAGTCAAAAGAATTCAGTAGAAGCCGTAAAGGAGAAGCCAGAGAGGAGACAGAGATCTCCAGGTGATGGAGAATTACCATCACTAGAATGTCACTGACTCTGGGAGAAAGCATGGCCTTGACGACATCTTGGTTTTGGACTTCTAGCCTCAAAGCAGTGAGACAATAAATTCTTGTTGGGTAAGCCACTCTACTGTGTGTTATTTGTCATGACAGCTCTGGGAAAGACAGGGGCTCCACGAGCTGCAATTGCCAAGTCCACAAAAACTATGAGTCATCCATAATTCTCCTGAAAAGAACAGCAATTCTAGGCCTCTCAAGATATTCCCCAAACAAATAACATTCATAATCTATTCACCCAGCACTGGGAATCCAAATTAACATTTAAAAATGCTCCTTAATATCCTATTTACTGAGCCTGATAATTCTATACATTAGAAAACTTAAGCAACTCACCAACAGAATACCACACCAAAAGAGGTTAGGTGATTTGCTCAAAAACATGCAGAAAAAATATATTCATGATTACAATGAATTTCAGCAGTACTACCCCAGGACACTGAAAGAATAAAACAAGAGGCCATTTCTTTCTCCCCTTCTCTAATTCTCCTCACCCTCCTCCCCACTGCACCAAGCCCCCATCTAATATTGCAGCTCACCTTGTCACTTCTCTTGAAAACTGAATCTGGGGAATAAGAACCCAGGCAATTATAGGTTCACCATTTGATTTTTTGAAGTTCCATGCAAACCTCTTACCACATAGGCAAACTTAGAGGCATAAGCTTACTTTAAAATGTTCAAAATATGCTTGAAGAAAAAAAATTCAAAAGAAAATTGTGTATTGTAGAAAAAATCAAGCATTATTTAAGGAATGACTAGGAAGATATTGGCATTTTGAAGGACAAGGTGAAGTTTGTGCAAAGCTATCTTTATTTCATTAATAAGATTGCACTCTGTCCTCTGAGAGTATACTTTTCCAGAAGTCAAAAACCTTTAAGTAAATTCTTCATGTTTTAAAACAGTTTTAATTTACAGCTTTTATGTGCAGTAAATTTTTAAATAAAATTATTAAAGGATATTAAATACAGTACACACCAAGTACAATATTTATAGCCCAAGAAGACATACTGAGTAATTTTATAGCAGTCTTATTTCATGTCAAGGAATTTATACATCTAGGAATGAAGGTTTTTATTACTCTTAGTATATCTTGTCCTTAAATATTAAAGAATTTGACAAAGTATGAGAAAATTGTGGTTAGTATCACTTGGTAAGAAAGGCAGAAGGAATAATTTTAAAAAGAGAGAGAATTTGATATTGAGAATTGGCTAGACAGGCATCTAAGGACTAGAAATGCAAAATGTGACACTGAGGTAACATTTTAAATAATAACTGCAGGAAGGAGCTCTCTCCCTTGTTTGGGGAAACTAAAAGACAGTGTCTGGGGGCTGTTAGAATCTTGAAGCTTAGGGAAGGGGCCCTTGAAGCTGGGCCTAAGGCCTCTGAGGAAGGGCACTGCCCTTTGTACCATTATTCTTGAGGCAGCACAGAAAGGCGACTCTGGGGAGTCAGGAAAAAAACAAAATCAAAAACAAAAAAACACTGAAAACTGGAACCACCTTTCACTTTCAGTGGTAGAAGGTCGTTGCTGGGATGACACTGACTGGTAGAGCAAGCAAACAGGAAGACCCCAACATTTTAGAGCAGGAGGGTGACTTTGGAGCTGACAGACAATTAATAAGTGTCACCATCCACCCTTTTGACTACTTAGCTGAATGCAGCTATGGTAGCATATTTATGGTCTCACTTAACAATCTGCGACTACGTGTCATACAAATGAAGATGCTGTCATCCTCAACCCAAGAAGGATAATTAATACAAGGTCCTAACAGCCACAGTCTCCATCTCTGAGCTACAGCCATGGTATCCATGACATCACTAGGAGATGCTACTACTCCCCAAATTGGATCAAGTTCCTACATGAATGAACTGTTGTCTAAAGGCTACATCGGGAAGTTAATAACAAGCAACTATGTTTACGTAAAACAATCAGGAGAAGCAGAAGAGAGGGGATAAGAAATTGGTTTACATTTGTATACAATTTCCAAATACTTAACAATTCAGAAAGAAAATACACGGAGCTGCTACATTCCTTGTTCATGTAATTAGTCATGAGGTCCTGGTGATGGTTACAATTTTCTTCCTCCCCTACCTTTTTTATGTTTTCTTGTCATGTATCCCTTAAGCATATAAATATTTCTACAGAAATGCAGGTCATCTGTTTTTAATTCATTATGAGCTTCTGTCTTCAAATGTTTGTTTTATTCCTGTGATATACTTGATGTCCATTAAGAGTCCTGTAAAAATGATAATTTTTATGTAATGATTATAGTTAATAGTATAACTGTCTTGTGTTTTCAGTATGATTCTACAGAATATTATAGCTAAAACTGATAATTTAGTTTACTTTTCCATATTCTTTGATTTTCCTAAGTTTGTTGGAAGTCTGTAATACAATTATTAAAAAAAACAATGACAATTAATTGACCACCTTCTTATACCAAACATTAAACCAGCTCTTTGATTTACATAATCTAAAAAAAAATCCTCGGTACAACCCTGTAAGAGAGGTAGGTAGGAATTATTGTCTTCATTTTTAAAAGTGGAAACTGATATACTAAGAGGTTAAGCAAATTGTTGAAGATCACACAACTAAAGTAAACAGGAGAGTTGAAATTCAAACTAAGGCTGGTCTGTCTTTTTATTTAACAAACCATGCTTTGGTTGAACCCTTCTTGAAATGCCTATCTATGGAAAAAATTATCAGTTTATTAGCATGGGAAAATACTGAAAAATTAATTCCTTAATTAATTTTTTATTTTATCAATTAATTAATATTACAGTTATAATTGAGTCATCATTTTACTACTATATGCAATGCACAGTCATTGCAAAGGAAGAGAAAATGCAGAGAAACAGAAAGAAAACCCCTCATCACCTTGCCACCAATTAATAACCACATTACAGTGCAGTGGGAAATGGCACAGATTCTGGAGCCAGGTTTCTTCTATTTAAATCCCTGCTGTCCTGATTACTAGTGGTGTGCATTTGGAAAGTTATTCAACCTGTCTGATAACCCCTTACTTCTTCTCTAAAATGGAGGTGTCAATCATACCTCATTGGGTTTTGTGGGTACTAAAAGAGGTAATATATGAATGAATTTAGAATAGTGCCTGGGAGGTAGGGACAATTTATTCTCTCAGTGTTGTTGCTAATGTCGTTGTATTGTTCACACACCTGATATCATTAGACAACTTTTACACTCTTTTTCTTTTCCCCTTCACCTAACCCCGATTTTCAATCATTGGCACTAAGGTCAGAGGTTTTAGCCAGAGACAATTATATCTTTTACAAACCATGCATTCTCTTCCGAAACTCTTTTTTTTTCTCTAAGTTTTATACCAGATTTTCTAAAAGCTTTGGTGACCACTCTTTTAACTAGTTTTTATTTGAAAATTGTTTACATAATGTTATTCACTTTCCTCATCTTAAAACTTCATTGTATTTCCAAGCATTTTTAAAGGACTCAAAAGGGCATTTTTTTAAGGACTGTATATTTTTACTGTTGTAAATGAATTTTGTTATCTTCACTCTTGAACAATAACTTGGCAAAATGTAATTTTTTTAATTATTAATCATTTCTCTCAAAATTCTAACATTATTACTTTATTTGTGGAATTTTATATTGCAGAATGTAAGCTACATGTAACTAAGCTTTTTTCTATCTTCCTGAATGATTATAGTTCAGAGATTTTCCAAGAAGGATCTAGAAGTACTTTTCACTTAGTATTTTTCTGAAAACAACAAAAATAACAGATCTGAGCTATAGCAATGCTCCATAGATAGATTTATTTTCCCTCCACTTGGGAGTATTTCCTTCTATTTTTTGTTTAATTCTGATTTTACCACTTGCTGTTTTTTTTTTTCTTTAGTAAAAACAATTATCTATGGGTTTGCGTTCTGTATGTTGTCTTCTCTATGCATTAGCTTTCTGTTGTTTTCTGTGTTTATCGTAATATGAGAAATAGTCTCAAATTTATCTCTAATTCATTGGCCTGTCCCTTCCTGCCACCAATGTGTACTTTAATTCTGTTCTTTCAGTTTTATCTTGTAATCTCTCCTCACCTCATCTCTCTTGTTGTCTTTTCATCTCAGCTCAATTTGTTTAGACCTAATGATGAGCAGCTCCTGATACACATCAGGGAAGGAGAATAGCATAAAAAAGAATCAAATATAAAAATATATTTAAAGATACTTAAGAAATATGTAGACATTACTGGGAATAATTATAATTGCATACATGAATACAGTTTTTAAATGTACAATGACAGTTAAAAAAAAATAAGCCTAGGAAATCAAATTTGTACCAACTTATAGCAATAAAATATTTTCTAAAGTGACTCATAGAAGCATACTATCTTTGGCTTACACTTCATTCATGCAAAAAACTTTTATTTTTCTGCCCCTACTGTGTATGTACTCGGGCGATTTCCAGGTACTGCATTCATGGTTCCATTATAGTAGAAGAAGGAAAATAATAAATATAAAAATATAAATTTTAAAAAGTCCAGTTCTGAAAAATTCAGGATAAGGAGAAGATAGAGATTGATGGGGGTGAGGTGGGATTTAGATAGATGGCCATGAAGGCCCATTCTGATAATGTGACAGTGGAAGTAGTCAGGTGGAATTGGTGTTCTCACCAATGAAGAAGTATCTAGAACCAAATAGGGAAGACTAGAACGTGCAGCCACTCACTATGGGACTATCCAAGGGAAGTACTTGCTAGAAATCAGGTGGAATTAAATGTTAAGGGGTTGGAGCTCTCTTTTATATAAATATGTGAATCCAAATATGAATGCATGAATACATATGAGATACAGTAGACATCTGATTTCCCAATCCACATAGCCCTGTTGGTCAGTTTGAATAAAACAGTTCCATCAGATTCACTTTGTTGCACTTCCTTGCTGGTAGGTATCACTGCATGGACTGCTTTTCAGACAGAGGATGGGGAGTTTATTAAATCAGCACTGCTTCTGAATTGTAAAATCACAGGAAATAATTGCAGCAATAGAATCACTCACCCTCTTTTCAGACTCCAAGAAAAGTCTAGACCACTGCATTACAGACAAGACTGGAAGATCATAAGCAACCTTCTTGCATATTTCTCCATGTTCTGAAATGGAGCATTTCCAGTGCTTCATTATTCCTCTGCTTCTCTTAGATGCTGTTCCCTTTATTTCTTAAGCCACAATCTATCCCAGTGCTACTCAGTGGCACTGACTAGTCATGAACTGTTTGGTACTAGTCTAAAGTGAGATAAGGAACTGTGGTTTATTTACATTCTGACGTAAACTTGACTCATTGGACAGTGGTAAAGCACAGTTCACAGATGGCCAACTTTTGGGAATAATTCTTCATGAATATTTTAAATGTTCAAAGAAATAAAGGAAATAATACCCAAAGATATAAAGAAAAGCATGAGAATGATGTCAAACCATATATAGAATGTCAACAAAGTGTTAAAAATTATAAACAACCAAAAAAATATGAATTTGAAAAATATGATAAATGAAATAAAAAATTGACTACGAGCCAACAGCAGAAGAAAGAATCAATGAACATAAAGATAGGTTGGGTTAGAGTATTGAATATGAGGAATAGAAAGAAAAAAATGAATAAGAATTAACAGTTCTTCAGAGGCATGTGGGGCATCACAAAATATAACATTATCCACCTAATAGGAATGCCAGAAGGAAAGAGAAAGAGACAGAAATAATATTAGAATAAATAATGGCCACCTGCTTTCCAAGTTGCATAAAAAATACATTAATAAACACACCCAAGAAGCTCAAAAAAAAAAACTTCAAGCAGTATAAACTCAAAGAGATTCACACCTAGACATATCCAAGTCAAGTTATCAAAAGACAAAGAGAACATCATAAAAGCAGGAAGAGAATAAGGAATTATCATGTACAATGGATTATCAAAACATAGCTGACTTCTCATCAATAAACAGGGAAACCAGAAGGCAGTGGGATGGCACATTAAAAGTGCATGGTGGGAAAAGACTGTCAAAAAAAAAAAGTTATAATTGCAGCAAAACTATCAAAAGTGAAGGACAAAAAGATACCTCCCATTGTAACTGTAGTGTTCAGGTGGTGGCTTGCTGGCAATCCAAAACTCAGTCTGTATCTCCATCACATGCACATCTGACTCCTTGTCACAACTGCTCCTTTTCCTCTGCTTATAATGATCCCAGTCATATTGGATTAAGGCTCACACTGATTCAGTTTGGCCTCATCTTAATAGGATCTTCAAAGTTCCTATTTACAAATGAATTCACATCCATAGGACTGGGGGTTAGTACTTGAACATATCTTTATGGGGGATATGACTGCATCCATAAAAATGACCCTGGGTTTTTTTTTCACAAGGGACAAAACAAAAAAAATAGGTAAATAGGACTCATCAAAATTAAAATCTTTTGTGTTTCATAGGGTAATACCAAGGAAGTGAAGAAGCCCACAGAATGGGAGAAAATATTTGCAAACATATTTGATAAGAGACTTGAATTCAGGATATATAAAAAAGTCACATATTACTTGACAATTGAAAGGCAAATGACTACTAAAATGGGGAAAAGATTTAAACAGATATTTCTCCAACGATGATATGCAAATGTCCAATAGACACATGAAAAGATGTTCAACATCATTAGATGTTGGGAAAATGCAAATCAAAATCACAATGAAATACCTAGTCACACCTACTAGGGTGGCTAAAAATGTCAGACTATAATAAGTGTTTGCCAAGGATATGGAGAAATTGAAACCCTCATATATTACTGATGGGACTACAAAATGGTGCAGCCACTTTTGAAAGCAGTTTAGCAGTTCTTAAAACTGTTAAATGTAGTTAACCATATGACCCAGCAATTGTACTGTGAGGTATATATTCAAGAAATGGAAACGTGAGTCCAAACAAAAAATACCATGTAAATATTCGTAGCAGCAAAGTGGAAATAAATACCCAAAAGTAGAAATAATTCAAATGCCCATCTATCAATGAATGAATAAACAAAATGTGGTATATTCCCCCAAAATGGAATACCCTTTAACAATATAAAGGAATGAAGTACTGACACATGTTTCAACATGGATGAATCCTGAGCATTATGCTAAGTGAATGGAACTTGTAAAAAAGATGAAATATTAGCCTATAAACAGAAATGACATATTACATGATTTCATTTATATGAATTGTCCAGGATAGACAAATGCGTGGAGGCAGAAAGTAGATTCCTAGCTGTCAGATACTGGCAAGAGGGACAAATGGGGAACAACTATTACTGAGTGTTTTGTTTTGGGGTGATGAATGTGTTTTAAAATTAGATAGTGCTGATAGTTGCACAACTCTGGAAATGTACTCAAACCACTAAGTTCTACACTGAAAGGTACATGTGAGTTATATCTCAATAAAACTGTTACAAAAATTTTTAAATTAAAAATCTAATCCCATCTACTGTGGCCCAGATATGAATGAATTCCAGGGCAGTCGAGTGAAAGGAAACCCTCTGACTATGGATTTTGGGAAAGAAGGCATTATTCCCTTCATCTTTGTGATCCACTGCCTTGCCAGCATAAGACACTTGGGTCACACTACATGGACACTAAAGAGAATGAGCCATGCTTTTTCTCTTTGAAATCATATTTTATTTTTTAAAGATATGTATACAATTGGATAGGTCTTTAATTCCTATCCATCTTGTCATGTAGCAAACCAAGCCACATTTTTCTCACTCCCAAACTGGTGCTAATGGAAGGGAGTAATGTTTTCACTGCATTTCATTATCTATTGCACTTTATTGATGTGAAAAACAGATTTAATGGTGGTTTAAATGTACCATTTTGAAAGTCTTTGGGGAATAAAGAAAGTTGGCAACATTAAGTTTTTGCATTACGATTTGCTATACAATTTCATTATGATCAGTCTCAATGCTTATTTAAAAAGGCGTTCCCTCTATAAAATGCCTTAAAAGTATAAAATAGAGCTTTTATATATCACAACCCAGAAAACTAGCTCTGAAAAGCAAATATAAAGTTTTACAGGTTTCCAATGAATTTACCTAATATAAACTATAAAAACACACTCTAGCTTGTGTTGTGTAGTTGCTCAGTTGTGGTTGGCTGTTAGTGAATTGTTTGAATCAGTGAACTCATTTCTCTACTTGGCTGTGGAGAAACAAAATAGTCATAATTGAAACCAAACCCTACTTTGAAATTTTCATTAACTGTGGTTTCAGATGTATTTTGTCAAGGTGATTGTTCTGGTTTGCTAGAGCTGCTGTTATGCAAAATACCAGAAATAGATTGGCTTTTATAAAGGGAATTTATTAGGTTACAAAGTGGCAGCATCTGCTGGTCCTTTGCTCCTGGATTGTGTTTCAAAATGGCTTTGTCCAAAATGACTCTGGGTGTCTGTCTTAGCTCCTCTCCCTCAGTTCCTCTGTGTCCTTGCTTCTTTCTCCCAGGCCATTTCTCTCTAAGCATCTGGAGTCCTCTCTTCACCTCTCCAGAGCAAACTCTGGGCTTCATCTCAGCTTAGCATTTCCAAACATCCTTCTTTCTCCAAGCATCTGCAAGCATAACAAGCATCTTGGACTGTGTCGGCTCCTGAGCTCTCTTAAGTAGTCCAGTGAAATAATCAAAAACACCCTGGATGGGCAGGTTCCACACCTCCATGGAAATATTTCTATCAGTGGTTCCCCTCTAATCAACAGACTAATCGGTCTGCCCCTGTAAGATTGCATTAAAGAATATGGCTTTTCTGGGGGACGTAATATATCCAAACTGGCACAGTAATATGAGTACTTGCCAAACATGGTGAGTGTCTAATTCATTATTTCAAGCCAAAGTGGTTCCATCTACCCTTTAATGGTTTAGTATTCCTGATGGCTGTAATAGACTGTACATTTTTCCTTCTTTGTCAAAAGTCAGTTTCAAAAAAAAAAAAAAAAAAAAATAGTTTAGAAAGAATTGAGTTAATGAAATAAATTGAAAAAGTGTTGGATTTGCTAATTTTTTTTTTCAATAGCTCTTCTTATTTGGGCTGTCTATTAAATTTTCTATTCTCTCTCTGTGGCCGTTTAGATATATTATGTTCCCCAAAATTCCATGTTCTTTGATGTAATCTTGTAGGGTCAGAGGTATTAGTATTGATTAGTTTGGAATCCTTTGATTAAGTGCTTCCATGGAGATGTGATTCAATCAACTGTGGGCAAAAACTTTGATTGGATTATTTCCATGGAGGTGTTACCCCACCCACTGAGGGTGGGTCTGAATTAAATCATTGGAGCCATACAAAAGAGCTGACAAACAGAAGGAACTCAGAGAAACATTTTGAAGATGGCCGTTGAAAGCTGGTGCTGACATTATGGAGAACGCCATTTTGAAGCTTAACCTGAGAGCAAGCAGATGCCAGCCATGTGCCTTCCCAGCTAACAGAGGTTTTCCAGAAGCTGATGACCTTTCTCCAATGAAGGCACCCTATTCTTGATTCCTTACCTTAGACATTTTATGGCCTTAGACTCTAAATTTGTAACCAAACATGGCCCCTTTATTAAAGCCAATCCATTTCTGGTGTTTTGCAAAATGGCAGCATTAGCAAACCAGAACACCTTCCAACCCATGTCCTTCAGCCACTCAATTCTACTTTTGGACTAACTATTCAAGCATCATCAAAGTTGGCTCCTGATTAAAAATATCTGAATGTTTTAGAAAATCCCATGAATGCCCAGACCACACTGCTAGAAATTCTGTTTCAGTCAGGGGAAAATCCAGGCTTTGATATTTTTAAAAAGCTCCCAGTGATTCTATGTGTAGCCAGTTTCAAAAACAGCTTACTTATTCCCTGCCTGGCCACAGTCACCTCATCAGGGGCTCTGCTTCATCAATTATTTTCTGCTATTTGTATATCTTCATGTATATCTCTCTTTTAATTGACTCTTTCCCTTCAGCATGTAAGCATGAGTAAATCTTCCTTAAATTAACAATTAAAAACAAATCTTGCCTTTTAATTTATGCTGTTTTATGTTTACCTCCTGTTCTTTCTTTACCTTTCTCTTAAAAGGGCAGCCTACACATGATTCCTTTTGGTCCTCAACTTCCTTAAATACACAAACCCACTGAAATATTCCATACACCCGGGTTATGTCACTTAATAAGAATTTTCAAAGGTCATTGTGCTGGTTTGGAGCGGTTATATACCTCACAAGAGGCCATGTTCTTTTTTTTTTTTTAAGTTCAGTTTTATTGAAATATATTCATATAGCACACAATCATCCATGGTCTACAATCAACTGTTCACAGTATGATCATATAGTTATGCATTCATCACCACAATCTACTTCTAAACATTTTCCTTACATCAGAAAGAATTAGAACAAGAATAAAAAATAAAAGTGAAAAAAAGAACACCCAAACCATCCCCCCATCCCACCCTGTTTGTCATTTAGTTTTTATCCCCATTTTTCTACTCATCCATCCATACACTAGATAAAGGGGGTATGATCCACAAGGTTTTCACAATCACACTGTCACCCCTTGTAATCTACATTATTATATAATCATCTTCAGGAGTCCAGACTGCTGGGTTGGAGTTTGGTAGTTTCATGTATTTACTTCTAGCTATTCCAATACATTAAAACTCTAAGAGGTGTTATCTATATAGTGCATAAGAATGTCCACTGGAGTGACATCTCGACTCCATTTGAAATCTCTCAGCCACTGAAATTATTTCATCTCATTTTGCATCCCCCTTTTGGTCAAGAAGGTACTCTCAGTCCCATGATGCTGGGTCCAGATTCATCCCCGGGAGTCATATCCTGCATTGCCAGGGAGATTTACACCCCTGGGAGTCAGGTCCCACATAGGGGGGAGGGCAGTGAGTTCACCTGCCGCGTTGGCTTAGCTAGAGAGAGAGAGGCCACATCTGAGCAACAAAGAGGTACTCAGGGGGAGACTCTTAGGCACGATTATATGCAAGTTTAGCCTCTCCTTTGCAGTGACGAGCTTCATAAGGGCAAGTCCCATGATCAAGGGCTCAGCACATCAAACTGCCAGTCCCAATGTTTGTGACAACATCAACGCCAGTCCAGGTGAGGAAGTCCAACACTTATGCACCTTCCCCCAGCTCCTCGGGGCTGGGGGAAGTGGAGAGGCTGTAAATATATTCTTTGTTATCTGCCCAAATTACTTTGGGATGTGTCACTATTTCACTCTAGCCTATACTAACCTACTATATCTCACTTCCTATTCAAAGTTCCATGTAATTGTGGTGTTTGAACAAACCGACTGTAGAGTTGTACTGTTTAGAAAATATAGATCCTGTACCAAATAGACATCTCTTGCCTTTGTCTCATATGGAAGTTGAAGTTTTAAAACACAGTCAATTTCAACCTTTACCCTTTGGCCCAGTTTGCCCAGGTCTTAACCAGACCTGCTTCATTCATATCACTGATTGAAGTCTGAGCTCTTTCCCGGCACTTTTTTTTTTTTTTTTTTTTTTGACAGTGAGGCCATGTTCTTTTAATCCATCTCTGTGCGGGCAGACCTATTGTGGGTGTGACCTTTTGGTTCAATTGAGATGTGACTCAGCCCATTCAGGGTGGGCCTTAATCCATTTACTGAACCCAGAGAAAGAAAATGCCTCAGTAGAAGCAAGAAGGACCCACAGGAAGTAAGAGAGTCATTTTGAAACCAAGGCCCAGGAGCAAAGGACAAGCGGATGTTGCCATGTGCCTTTCCATGTGACAAAGGTATCTGAGATGCCAGGAGAATTTCATCAAGGAATCTTCCACTTGATGCAATAATTTGGACATTTTCATGGCCTTAGAACTGTAAATTTGTAAACTAATAAATCCCCATTGAAAAAGCCAACCCATTTCTGGTATATTGCATTCTAGCAGCTTTAGCAAACTGAAGCAGTCATCAATAACATGCTTAATGCTATTCCCTCCATTGAGCACTCTGCATTGGCTGACATATTCTATGATTCCTTCTACTTGGAATTCCCTTGTTCTTCAGCTTCTTTTTTTGTCTTCATCTGTAATAAACCTCAGTTTAATACTAAATGGTCATCTTCTTATATTACCACTTCAATATTGTACTTTTCTACAGTTTTACATTTTCCAACTCCTCTCTGCTCAATATACACATTTTACAAGAACATGTAAATTTACATCATAGCTCCTACTATCACCTAAAAGCCAATAATGTGTGTGTGTGTGTATAGTCTAGAACAGTGCTTCTCTAACTTTAATGTGCATAGTCTTTAAACTAAAGACTTTGATACTGTAGATCTGGGATGGACCTGAGATTCTGCGTTTATAAAAACATCTCAGAATGCAGGCGTATTAGCCTACCCCACCTCGATGGTTCCTAACATGACCACAGACATAGGGGACTGGTGGTTGGATGGGTTGAGCCCTCTACCATAAGTTTTACCCTTGGGAAGACTGTTGCTGCAAAGGAGAGGCTAGGCCTCCCTATGGTTGTGCCTAAGAGCCTCCTCCCGAATGCCTCTTTGTTGCTCAGATGTGGCCCTGTCTCTCTAGCTAAGCCAACTTGAAAGGTGAAATCACTGCCCTTCCCCCGACGTGGGATCAGACACCCAGGGGAGTGAATCTCCCTGGCAACGTGGAATATGACTCCCGGGGAGGAATGCAGACCCGGCATCGTGGGACGGAGAACATCTTCTTGACCAAAAGGGGGATGTGAAAGGAAATGAAATAAGCTTCAGTGGCAAAGAGATTCCAAAAGGAGCCGAGAGGTCACTCTGGTGGGCACTCTTACGCACACTTTAGACAACCCTTTTTAGGTTCTAAAGAATTGGGGTAGCTGGTGGTGGATACCTGAAACTATCAAACTACAACCCAGAACCCATGAATCTCGAAGACAGTTGTATAAAAATGTAGCTTATAAGGGGTGACAATAGGATTGGGAAAGCCATAAGGACCACACTCCACTTTGTCTAGTTTATGGATGGATGAGCAGAAAAATAGGGGAAGGAAACAAACAGGCAAAGGTACCCAGTGTTCTTTTTTACTTCAATTGCTCTTTTTCACTCTAATTATTATTCTTGTTATTTTTGTGTGTGTGCTAATGAAGGTGTCAGGGATTGATTTAGGTGATGAATGTACAACTATGTAATGGTACTGTAAACAATCGAAAGTACGATTTGTTTTGTATGACTGCATGGTATGTGAATATATCTCAATAAAATGAAGATAAAAAAAAAAACAAAACAGATGATATACATAAAAAAAAAAACATCTCAGGTAATGCCCTTACTGCTATTCCAAGGACCACACTTTGATTAGCAAAGATATAGCTATCTCTCTAGAGCTCCAGACCTATATATCCATCCATCCACTGAGTACCCCCATTTGTTTATCCACTGACACTCAAAACCACCATTGACAAAACTGAAAATCCAAATATATATTCTCAAACTATCTCCCTCCATATGCTCTATCTTGTGCATAATATATTTGGTCAATACACTGCCCAAATGAAAAATGTAAGAATTACCCTTTTTTCTCCTTATTCTTCACCATACCACTTTCCATCAATTCTCAAGTTCCAACAATTCAATATCTCTAAGGAAAGAGAATCAACAGGAGATATTTGTAAATACGAGATTTTTAAAAAATGTCTCACACAACGGTGGGAATGCATCAGTCCAAATTCCATATGGCAGGATGCACAAGTCCAAATTCCATAGGGCAGGCTGTTAGCTGGAAACTCTGATGAAGGTCCTTGATGAACTCCCCAGAAGAGGCTGGCTGGTCAAAGAAGAAATGAAAGTTCTCTCTTCTTCCTTAAAAGTCTTCAGCTGTTTGGATTAAATCCAACTGATTGGACTCTCATTGTGGAAGATACTCCCTCAGTTCGGATGGTGGACGTAATTAGCCACAGACGCAATCAACTGACTGATGATTTAATAAACCAGCTTTCTGGTTTATTAACCAGCCATGAAATGTCCTTGCAGTAACAATCAACCCAGTGCTTGCTTGACCAGACAGCTGGGCACCATCACCTGGCCAAGATGACATATGAACTAACCATCACATACTTGAAATCAGTCTGTTATTATCTAACTGCCCTCAGCTTCTGCTGTATTTCAGGACCATATCAAAATTTACTTCAAAAACCTCAAAAAATTATTTCCCTGCCTTCAGTCTTCCATGTTCTAATTATACTCTAAATTTTCTCCCTAGTCATTGTTTTTTAATCACAATGCTGATCATGTCTCTCTCATACATAAACACTTTGATGACTTCTGATAGATTTGGGGAGATAATCTGAAACACTTAGAATTGCCAACATGTCCCAACTTACTTGTACATCCTAATAACACCTCTCCCTATACCACATGCTATACTCTGGTCATATAGAGACATGGATTTTCTTGTCATTGTGTCTTGGCATGGGTTCTTGTTTCTGCCTAAAATGACCTTATTGAATTTTTCATGCAATTAATAAAGCTTCATGTTCCACAAATTATGTTAGAATTGTCACCTGACCCTGATCAACCACACCTGGTGTGAGAAAAGTGTGTGTTACAACTGCCCCCAATATATATGCATTGTAGCCTTTGTCCAGTTGCACTGTAACCATCAGCATGCTTCTCTGCCCTTCCCATTAACCCATAAACCCCTTAAGGACAAAAGGTGGATCCTATGGGTTGCTTATTCCCAAACCTAACACAGTGTCTAGAACTTAATTAATTACTGAAATTACTTGTAAATTTTTTAAAGTGATGTCTCCAAAAATAAGATACTGTAAATGCTTTCCTAACATGCAAAAAAAAATCGAAAATTGTTAACAACATAATTTTAATATCCTATGTATTTTATTGTACTTTATTCATTTGGAAATTAATTATTGAATATTATCAATGTCAACTTTATGGAGAAAAGCAATGGGATTTTCACAAAGTCTCATATACACTAATATATATCAGATACCCATTATCTGTAATCTTTCTTCTTTCAATACTCTCCTAATTTAGTTTCTTTTTTCTTCTTTCAGTTCAATCTAACTTTTACATCTTTACCATGGTAATCTTCTTCTTGAGGTTTTCATAATATTACCCCCTTATTCAGAGATTTTTTCATTCCTCTTCTTTGTGTTAGATAAAACTATCAAGTCCCTATCAGTCAAGATCTTTCAACATCATCTTACCATAGCTTTCAAACAATTTCCCACTAAAATTTGCTCTTTTACGTAAACTACTCAATGCCTCAGCACAGAGTTCTGTAAACACTTTTCTATTTCTGTGGCTTAGATCGCACATTTTCCTCATGAGGGAATATGTTCAATCTTTCAAAGATCTGTTTAAATTCTAGCTCTCTTTAGAAAGCCCCTCTACCTAAATTTAAGCAAGTTTTCCATATGTGGACTTCTACAGCCAGCAGTCTCTTTAAGATACTGAAGCACTTATCCATTTCTCTACTGTGTTGTTTGTAGAAAAGATGTCTCATTTTCTCTTCTTAACCGAAAGACACTCTTGTATAGAATTCATGTCTGATTCATCTTTGCATTTGATCATCTCTATTAACCCAGGACAACAGAAAAATGAGAGAAAACACAGAAGCCCCTGGGGTTAGAGAGTGGCAGAGTACAGCAGAGCTATGGTGCTTCATGTCATTCCTAGAAACATAAGGCGAAGAGGCAACTGGGGATGCACAGATTCACTGGAGAGAAACAAAGCTTCCTTAGCAACACAGTGAGAAACACTGAGAATATTCTGCAAAGACTGATAAAGAATTTTATACAATCAAGTGACAACAAACATGGGACACACTGAATAGGATCAACAGATTACGCTTAACTTCACACACACATACACACACACAAAGTATATAATCTAGACCAAGAAAAAATACTCTAGTTCTAACCATATTCAGACAATGATGTTTTGCACAATTATTTAATAATCCTTGTAAAAGATGAAGTAGATGGGAAGGGACTTATTAGACATAAACATCATTACAATAGTGTAGAGTTTCTGTAGCTTTCTGAATATGAATTATATTTTAATATAAAGCAAAGTGCATTTACTTCCCAGTATAGACTTTATGATTAGTTGCTCTCAACAAGTCTTTTTTATCTATTAACAGAGTTCCAAATAAAGCGAGTCTATATATACACGTATATAGATTTAATTTGGAAAAATGAATCATTCCTTTGTATTGCAGTAAAGACTCTAGTTTCCAAAAGAGTAAAAATCAGATGAACAATACTTCTAATAGAATGCTGCTGCAATAAGATGTATTTCTGATGAATATATTTGTTACACATGAATATAGCAGCTAGTAATTTAAAGTATGAATATTATATATACACATAGACACATATACATACATATGTATGTGTGTATATACATATGTAATGAATTAATGCATTAAGATATTTATTTTTTATTTTTAATGTTTTGTCTTGAATATACAAGCTATTTTATTTTTTAAGTTGAAAAGTATTTTTACTTATTTTAAAAATATAAATTTCCATTTTAAGAATGATCTGCACTTTTCAAAATGCAAAACTACATGTTTAACAGAAAGCACAAGGCATGAGTAGTGATTTAAAGAACAGAGTTGACACAAAACACGATTTGAAAAGAATTTAGGAGTGGAAAATGAAATAGCTTATTTTAATATATTTAAGGGAAGCTAATGATTTCATTTATCTTAAAATGTAATGCTATGAGAAGAATCCTATATGCCCAAGGGTTTAGTAATTTAATTTCTTATACACAGGTCGTATTTCCAAATCTCACATAACACTTAATTTTCATAGTCTATTGCTCTACCCATGAATTATTACAAAATGACAAATAGCAAAAGATGTTATATCATAAATTGGAAATTGCCACTCTAAAAGGTTCATAATCCCAGGCCTGGTATGTTCTTACGCTTCCCAAATAAAATCTAACTAGAATGTAATTTTTTTTTTCCTCTTCCATCTTAAATGGCAGTTATTCTTCTGCCTCATCTGGTTTGCTTTGTCTGATTGACAAAGAAATTAACTACTCCAATGACCCAAGGCAGATCTAATTTCCAGGCATTTTTAATAAATCAGGGTTTCTAGGCACTAAGGAGAAACTAACACAGGTGTTCTGTCTAACACTATTGTGCTAATAACATTTCCCAAGCCCAATTTCCAAACATCTATGTATATCCTTATATTCCACCTTTCCTTTAAATATTTGTTCAAGTTCTAAGTTCTGCTTCCTCAGAAAGGTTTTGTCAAATGTCTGCCTTCTCTAACCTTTTAACAAATTCCAGAATCATTACTTGCCCTCTCTCCACATACATATACAAATTGGCTTCACCTGAGTCTAGAAACATGTTCTCTTTTTTAACTTTGGGAACTTCAATGTCATGTTTTCTTCAATAGCAATGCCCTGGAAATAACTTCAAAGATAAATTCTGTTTATAATGAGATTGTATTCTTAATGAAGTTATATCATATGTCATCATACACACACACCTCTTCTCTATTCAAAGCATTTCCTGCAGGAAAGATGGCGCAAGACACACACATACAGAAACTTTAAATAGATCTTCAAATTGTTCATTGTAAGTTAAGACATATTGAATTCCCATCCTTGAAAGCATATTCTGGTAATTTCTCCTGCCTTCATCTTTGTTCTTTAAACACAGCTGAGAATGCCGATTGGGCGGGAGTTGACACATGAGCACCTCATCTAGTTTCTTGATTAAAGGAAGAAGTTTAATAATGCAGAGCATTCCAAGACCATTTTTCATTTCTATAAATCCTACTTACTTCTTGCAGGAATCACCAGGAGTTAAGGAAAGTACTGTTTTGGAGTACTATACTAAATTATAAGATCAAAATTTCTTCCATTTTAGATTTTTCTTTGGAGTAAAAATAAATTGTCAAATCATGTGGAGTTCCACAAGCAGAAGTATCTTTTTCTTCAGAAATGTTTCACCACATGGCATTTTTCATTCTAAGCAAGAGCTTCTCAGGTAAGTGGTTTCTGACTGTCCTCAGAAATGGGTTTCCTCTGTTCGTAAGATTCTTATTTCATAGATATTAGAACCTCCTGTGTTGTTTCGAACTATGTAACCTGAGGAGAAATTGTAAGCTTGAACATTTTGGAATGAATCTTCCTCAGTTTTTTTTACCAAAACTTTCACAAATTATCATGATTATATGTTAAGGACACGACAAAGGATGAATCACAAACTGACCAATCTAGCAGACAGAAAGGCGGGGCGGGGGGCGGGATCAAGGAAATTAAATGATCTTTAGTCCTTGATTTTGCACTCCACAACATAAAGGACAGATAGTCCAAATGCCTGAAATAAAGTATTTCTGTGATGCTGCTAGCCTGCGGTTAAGTGCCAGTAGGAAAAGGAAAAAATGAACTTAATTCACTGAAGCTGGTTACTGCTCAAAACAATTGCTATGGCAAAATAATACCTTTTGGAGGTTCATGCATGTTTGGAGGATAAAGCTATTGGTTTCTCATCAAGGATACAATTTCCTGTCTTAGCCATTTCAATGAAAGATGTGAGGAAAATAGCCTACCTCACAGGTCTAAATCAGGGACCACATCAAAATAGAGGTAAATACAAATCAAAGAAAGAACCAAATTCTGTGAAGAGAAATCTAAGTTAAATATCTCATCAAAATATTCTATGGAGTTTCTTTTGCTTCTTTTTAAGAAAGAAGAAGTTTATTTTCATACATTTGTATATTCCAAACATTTGGAGAATTCCATTTTGAATCTGATAGAAGAAACAACAACCTAGTATGACTATAGCTTCCCACACCCTATGCTAAGCATAGCCACAGCCCCAAGATGTTGTTTTCAGCCACTTTAATGACATTTTTCCTTATTTAGCATGTTTAGTCAGAATCGGATGGTGTCCTGATATTAATTTCTTTTTTAATACCAAAAAAGTTGCCTGCCACGTTGTTCACCCATACCCTTAGGCAAAGTGCAAAGACAGCCTGCCCACTAGTGCCTCTCCCTTAATGCAAGTGCCACAATTAGAGGTGAGGTAACTTGAGAAAGCCACCTAGTGAGCAAACTAAGACTAGTTTTCATGAATAGACTGGATAGTTAATATAAGGATGGATTATTATAATAAATGCATAACAAATTAAAGTGATTGAAAAGACCACTATCTTAAAACGCAAATTGTTGTCATTTATAGACATGTCAACAGCAGTAGAAGCTATAAGATTGGAGGCAGTCAGTAGAGAAAAGTAGGAGAAAAGGGCCACTCCAACATAGCTCTGAAGGTCAGTCAGTGACAAGTAGCAGAGATTTAACACAACAAGCTTAAATTCATCCCTGTGGATTGGTAGTGACTGGGTAATAGATGTCACTGGGTATTCTTTCAGTAATTTTCTCTGCTTGCCATTCCTACATGGGCTATTTCTCTATATAATGGATATTGATTTAGTTTTGATCTAAATGTCCAGAGAAAAAATTTTTTAAAGCTGAATTCAGATTTTAAATAACATCTATTTATTTTCACTTGTTTACAGATTGTAGATTTCACTGGCCTTGTTGATAATACTGTACTATAATTTGAGAAACAGCTATAAATTTTCTATAGGAATTCTTACATTTTTGAACTATTTATTTTTTTGTATATCTTATTTCATAGAGTTAAACCAACAACAACCTTCTTGGACACTCTTCTATATCCAGTTTTTCTTTTATTCTTTTAGAAAATAACTCCTTAAAACTAAAATATTAATGATAGTAGCTAATACATATGAGTGCTTATCAAATGTCCAGCACTCTTTTAAATGCTTGACATATGTAATTCACTCAATTCAGAAATACTATGGACGGGCACTCTTATTACCCTCATTTTTCAGTAATCAATCCAAAGTCATCCAATGGGTAAGGAATAGATCCAGGATTCAAACTCTGGGCAGTCTGTCTCCTGGGCATCCACTACTACCCCCTTCCTTTCTCTGTGTCTTTGCTTTACTGCTTCTCCAGATGGACTTCCCCAATGCACAAAGATGTGAAACACAAGAACTGACATCCATCACATTTAACATCATCTCTGCATCACAGAGCAGTGTGGCTGCCTGTTTGTGGTATGTGGACTAATGCTTTGGAAGAATAGGCGGTGACATATATAACTCTGTGATAGTGCTGACATGATAGAAGTGCATGTGAAGTGCATGTACCCTGGAATTTTATATGATACATCCAGTCATCTTTACCCTGATGACATACTCTTAGTATGTACTAATTGAAGGTTCCTCTATCTAATTTGCCCTTTAAAATAAGAACACTTTCAACAGGGTAAACTGTTTCCTCCCTGAGGATTCAGCCAGGAAAACTTGAAGGCTGGGGGAAGTCAGTAGCTTCAAGCTCATATCCTGGGAGGTGTCTTCACTCACATGTTTAGCAATTGACACTCCTTCTCTCTGGGATCTCACAGAAGGCTGTTGACTAGAGCATCTACCAGAGCCCCACACTAGGAAGGGTCTCTTGCTTGCTGTAATGCACTGCTGTTGCTCTCTTGAATTTGTGTTTTATCTTTAAATTTGGATTTTGTAGGAATGATGGGTCAGTGGAGCAGGCATGTGAGCAGAAGAGATGTATGCAGTCCACATGCCCACCAATCCTCATGGGCCCATGAACAAGGAATTCTAGGAGACCATGGTGCATGGTCATTCAGCCCAACTCCAAGCCAGTACAAGATAAGTGTTTTACATCCATGACTAAATGAGGTGGGGGGAGGGGGGATGCTGACAATCCCGAGTGACCATCCTTTAATTTGAACCAGAACTTGCTTCCACCACAAAAAGACAATGACATGCCAAGAAACATAAATGAGCAAGGCATCTTGCAGCCAACATTACATATATTATTTCCCTATATTAGCCATCCACTTAAGGTGAAAACCATGATATAGAAGGAAAGAGAAAAACAGAACAAAGTGGAACCCTTAGTCATTTTCCCCTTCTGTTCTTCCATACTCATAAGTAAGCTGAAGTTTAAGAGTGTTGGTCAAATAGGTGCATATCAAGAAGTGAAGTAAAATCTACTGAGATAGTTTTGTACAGTATTTCCTCTCTTCTGGTAAGAAGAAAATGCATATGCATTTACGAGCTGTGAAATACAAATCATGTAATTTCAGTGATTTCACGAGTTAAATGCACTTATATTTGTATTTAACACTGGCTTTGTATAATATAAAGAAGAACAGTAAACTTGATGATAATTTAAATTTTAATTTTTCCTTATTGAAAGCATTAAATGACAAAAAAAAAAAGCACCATAACAAATTGAAGGAAAGATTGCAGAAGAAAGGAAAATGCTTTATAGTAAAAGCACTATAGTTTAGTATTTTAATCACACTTTTTTTCTGCTTTTTAAACAAAGGTTCTCACATTTTCATTTTTCGTATTGGGCCACACAGTTTACATAGCCAGCTCTTTCATCTGCACATGGCCCCTCAGTTTCATTAAATGTTATGAAGTGGTTTTCTGCATAAGTGTAGGCTCATATAATTCATTCCTTTATTTTGATAATATAATGAATCATGATAAAGAATGGTAGAGTACAGTGGTGGAACAATGGCTTCCTCTTCCTTCTCTGCTCTCACTTCTCCCAGCCTGAGAAATTTTCTTCTGGCCCCTGCGGGGGTGGGGATGGGAGATGGCGGCTGGGTGCAGGTGGAATAACCCAGCATCTTCACGTTCCTTGCTTTCAAACATTTTGCATATTTCAAGACTCCCCACTGTCCTCTGGGAGGTTTATGTTTTTACGACCCAAAGGCACGAATCACATTATTTATTGTTTTTACTGTTTTTAGCTTATCACATCCCTACTCTGAGGTAGGGTCACAAAAAATATTTTAATGCTTGAATAGAAGAAGGACAATGAGGAACAGAAATTAAGGGACAAACACGGGTGAGTATTTCAAAAAATACCATCCAGCCACATCATAATAAAATTATTGGTTGTGCTTTAAGTTTACTTAACTTCTATAAACTCCAAATATTTCTATTCTCTAAGGCAAGCTACTACATAAGCATAAAATTACCCTCTCCTTAACTGCCTTTGTTTTAGTCTTGTCACAAATTATGACTGCATAACAATTTCAGTTAAACTTTTTGAACCACTATTCCTGTGTGGGAATGTTTTCTCTGCCATTATTATTATTATATGATTATTATTTTGCCATTGCCAGCACAGAAGTTGTTAACTATTTGCCAATTTATTTGATATCTTAACAAACGCTCTAAAATATTTTTAGAAATTCTCTTTTGTACATGTAGTAAACTGCCAAACTGAAATTTGCATTTGCCCCAGCATAGAAATATGGGGCTCAAAGCAGAGGGAAAAATATATTAAAAAATCCACATTTTAAAGACCACCACCAGCAATTCAACCAGACATCTTCTTCAGGTCTTAAGGTGGCTAAACCAGCTCAGCAGCCATCATCTATCACACCAGCAAACCCAGCAGTCCATCCCAAGTCCATGAACTACACTTTATTGGTTCTAAGACAGTCAATTCTTTCATATTTTAGCACTTCTGAAATTCAGTGCTCTTATGATCAAAACCATCTTACAGTCACTTACACCTGGTAGAAGTTCAGATATACTTGCTTGTATAATGAGTTGAACTGCATCTCCCCGAAAGACATGTTGATGCCCTAGGCCCTGGTATCTCAGAATGTAACCTTATATGGAAAGGTATGCTAGGGTCAGATCATAATGCAGGAGGGTGGGCCCTTAATCCAATCTGACAGGTGTCCTCAGAAGAAGAGTAGAAGATGCACAGGGAAGAAGGCCATGTGACGATGGAGCCAGAGACTCATACTCCATCTACAAACCACAGAACGCCAAGGATAGCTGCCCACTACCAGAAACTGGAAGGGGCAAAAGAGAATTCTTCCCCAGAGCCATTGGAGAGAGCGTGGCCCTGCAAAACAATTTATGACTTCTAGCCTCCAGAACTGTGAAAAAATAAAAAATAAAAAATAAAGTTTCTGTTGTTTTAAGCCACCAAGTTTCTGATACTTTGTCATAACAGCTCTAGAAAACTAATACATTGTCATTGCTCTCCATGTGAGTCAGCATCGAAACTTCCAGAACTGGTACCAGTGAGACAGAAGAAGATTGTGGAGACAAAAATGAAGGAGCACTGCTAATTCCAAAACCAATTGTCTCTTCATGGAGAAGAGACAGGGACTGAAACTAATCTGACATAGTTAGAAACAGCTCCAAGTGGGAGTCAACAATTTCTCAGGCGTGTATAATTGTATAATAGCAAGGTCTACCCAAGACCTCAGGAAACTAGCAGTTTTTCTTTTATAGATTCAATTTTGAAATGTTTCCTTCTCGCAATTCTTGTTGACACAAAGTAAATATTAAGTGGAAAACACAGACAGTGATGGCTCTAAATCCAAAAGTGATTCTGAATATGAGGTAGTTCTAGGAGTATATTAACCAATGTATTTTGCTTATATTTATGCAGGTGCATAAAATGATATATGATGAAAATCTATCTGTCTGAATTTAAATGGTCTCTTTCAACAAGATATAATTTTAAAAATACATGACCAGGAAGCTTTGTGGTATAAATTTATTTGGCAGCATTTATGCTCATTTATAAATAAGCATTTATAAATTATGCTCATTTATAAATGCTCATTTATAATATAAAAGCTCATTTATAAATGCTCATTTATAAATTATGCAGCATCCTATAATTGATAGTATTTAGAAGACCAGGGAAGGGAGATCCTTGAGGTTCTCATGAAGAGTAATATGCTTGAAGAAGCATATTCCCAAGTCCTTTCCCAAAGCTAAGCAAAAAGAACTTCAAGCATAAAGCTCATACTAATCAGGAGAGACTCATAAAAGAGAAATGAACATCTTCTAAGAACAATTGGATGTCTACTAGAACAGTGCATTTTTCCATTATCCCTGAACTTGCATGGATAGAGAAAAAAGAATTGGGAAGAGATGGCAGACAGCTAGAGAAGAGTTTACCTGCTCATCATTTGCTTTTGCAAGGATGTGTTTGTTTCAACATGGCCAAGTTAAATCTCAGAAGTTAGCTAGGTTTACTCCCTTTTGCTCATGCCCCTCACAAGAAATTGGCTCCCCTAATAAAAGGACCAAACTTCAAGAAGTGGAAGGTTGTACAGGTGATAGAGAACTGAGGTGGATTGGTGAAAGATATTAAGTCAGTGTTGGATCTCCCCAGTCAGGGAAGGGGTACTGGAGAAGTTTTAAAAGCCCTGCACAAGATAGCCATTATACAGACTACTTCCCAGGAGACATGCATACTCAGACAGTGTTCACCAACACAGCAGCAACAAAAGGGGAGTGTAAGCACAATTATATAAGACTTTTGCCCATCCACTCTAATGCCTATCTCTGTAGCAGATAGAATTCACTGAAGGAGGGAGAAGGGAAGTAAAAAAGCAGATGCTTCTCCACTCCCCACCAGAGGTTCCCTCAGAAAAAGGGTAAATCCTGAGCTTTAGGATAGAGGGAGAGACAAATTGGAGTTTTCAACTGGATCAAACTTATGATTACTTGAAATGAAAGGAAAGCTATGGGATCTGCCTGGAATGCTGCTAAGGGACATTGAATTGGAGATTTGACAAAGCATGGTTGAAGGATGTGATTGGAAAAAATAAAAGTTCAGGCTGCTACATTATTGAATTACATTTATGTATCTAGCGTTTTAAAATGTAATAAATCTTCCTCATATTCCACTGCCTGAATAAGCCATACAGAAACAAACACAGTGGAGACGTTTGCAAAATCTATACTCTTATCTAGTTAAACTCTAAAGATTTCACGTAATCTAAGCTGCCAAGCTAATTTATCAAGTACTTTGAGTACAATGTTAGAATTCTTTTCTAGGCTGTATTTTCAGACAATGCTGCTAATTATATTTTTTGTAACAGCAATGCCGATAGCACAACTCTTAATGATCTTTTTTCCAATAGTGTTCACTTCTCTGTTATCTTATTCAAATGATGCTAAAGCACATTCTTATTGCCAGATTTTATTTTTGTTTCCATGAAATTTTTTTTCAACACTATCCTGCTTTTCATTTTATGCTGAAAGAAATTGAGACTTATATGTCTATGTGTAATCTGATTTGTTTCAACATGAAGTCGAAACTCAACAGTGTCTATACAATTATTTAATAAGATTTTACTTTTTCTAAGCCATTGAGGCAATTTTGCATTATGCCACTATGAACATAAGTGTCCAAATATCTGTGTCCCTGCTTTCAATTCTTTGGGGTATATACCTAGTAATGGTGTTGCTGGATCATATGGTATTTCTACATTTAGCTTTCTGAGCTACCGCCAAACTGTCTGCCACAGCAGCTGTACCATTTTACGTTGCCACCAGCAATGAATGAGTGTTCCTGTTTATCTGTATCCCCTCTCCAACACTTGATAGTTTCTGTTGTTTTTTTTTTCACTTTTAATAGCAGCCATTCTAATGGGTATGAAATGTATCTCATTGTGGTTTTTGATTTGCATTTCCCTGATGGCTAATGATGAGTGTTTTTTCATGTGCCTTCTGGTCATTTGTATACCTTCTTTGGGGAGCAGCCTATCCAAATCTTTTGCCCATTTTTTAATTGGTTTGTCTTTTAGTTGTTAAGTTGAAGAATTTCTTTATATATTCTGGATATTAAACCTTAATCAGAAATGTGGTTTCCAAATATTTTCTCCCATTGTATAGATTGTTGTTTTGCCATCATGATAGAGTTCTTTGAGGTACAAAAGTTTTAATTTTGATGAGGTCCCAATTATCTGTTTTTTTTCTTTTGTTCCTTGTGCTTTAGTTGTAAAATCTAAGAAAGCACTGAAATATATATATATATATATATATGAATGTGATTAAAAGGGAAATGTTAGCCTGTATATATGGTAACAGAATAAAAAATTTTAAAAGAATCCATGTAATTACACTACACAAACATATGGAGTTAAACCATGGACTTTAATTAATGGTAAAATTATTCGTAGTACAACTATAAAAAGTGCTATCATGAATTGTAACAAATGTTCCACAATAAGGCAAGGTGGTAGTGGTGGGGGGTGGTGTATGGGAACCCTATATTTTATTTTATGCATGATTGTTGTGTAAGCCTACAAGTTCTCTAATAAAAATGAAGAAAATTAAAAAAAAATTAAAACTATGGACTATAGTTATCAATAATATTGTAATATTCTTGCATCAATTATAACAAAGGTATTATATCAATGTAAGTCTCGATAATAAGGGTGTGCCAGTTTGAATGTATTATGTCCCTCAATATGCCATGTTCTTTGATACAGTCTTATAGGGACAGACATGTTAGTGTTGATTAGATTGGAATCCTTTGATTGAGAGTTTCCATGGAGGTGTGAGTCAATCAAATGTGAGTGAAATGTTTGATTGGATAATTTCCATGGAGGTGTTACCCCACCCACTCAGGGTGGGTATTAATTGGATCACTGGAGTTGTATAAAGAAGTTCACAGACAGAAGGAACAGAGCAGCAAACTGGAACAGATTTTGAGACCAGAGAAGTGGAGTGCTGCTCAATTTGCAAACACCGGACGTGTTGGAACGGCTTTTTAAATGGATAAGGGGAAGATTCTGGAAGAATTGTGAGGAGCTTGACAGAAAAGGCCTAGACTGCTTTGAAGAGACTGTTGGTAGAAATACAGACTCTAAAGATACTTCCAATGAGGCTGTGCCAATTTGAATGTATTGGGTACCCCAAATGCCATTATCTTTGATGTAGTTTTGTGGGGCAGACGTTTTGGTGCTGATTAGATTTGCTTGGAATGTGCCCCACCCAGCTGTGGGTGATGACTCTGATGAGATATTCCCATGGAGGCATGGCCCCACCCATTCAGGGTGGGACTTGATCAGTGGAGCCATATAAATGAGCTGACTCAAAGAGAAGGAACTCAGTACAGCTGTGAGTGATGTTTTGAAGAGGAGCAAGCTTGCTAGAGAGGAACGTCCTGGGAGAAAGCCATTTTGCAACCAGAACTTTGGAGCAGATACCAGCCACGTGACTTCCCAGCTAACAGAGGTTTTCCAGACACCATTGGCCATCCTCCAGTGAAGGTACCCGATTACTGATGTGTTACCTTGGACACTTTATGGCCTTAAGACTGTAACTGTATAGCCAAATAAACCCCTTTTTTATAAAAGCCAATCCATCTCTGGTGTTTTGCATTCTGGCAGCATTAGCAAACTAGAACAGAGGCCTTAGACAGAAATGATGAATGCTTCATTGCCAATTGAAAGGAAGGCAATTCTCATTTTAAAGCGGTAGAGAATTTGGCAAAATTGAGTCTTGTTGGGTGGAAGGCAGAATTTGAAAACCATGAGCTGGGAAACTTAGCTGAAGAGATTTCTCCACTAAATATTAAAAGTGTGGCCTGGCTTCTCCATGCAGCTTATAGTAAAATGCTAAAGGAGAGAGATAAACTTAGAAATGAACTCTTGGGTTCAAAGAAACCAGAAACTGATGGTTTGGAAAATTCTGGGCTTCCAAAAGGTGAGATCCCAGAAGCTATAGCCCCACATGAGGATTTAATCAAACAGGGAACCCAACACCAATTCAGTGCAAACCAGGACTGGAGACGGAATTATCCAAAAAGTATCTGTGGAAAGTCCTATTGTCTGAAGGTTTTGATCCCTGTAAACTTCATTCCAAGCCAACAAGATTTTTGTGACATCTGTATAAACGGAGCCACTGCCGGTCTGGACTGGAGGGAATGGAAAAGGAACAAATTGAAGGAAAAATTTCTTCAAAGACAGAGCCATGAAGATTGAGTTCTGGAGTCAAGAGGTCTTGGGTTGGGAGAGTGGAGCAGCCCATGCATGGGGGAAAGGTGAGTTTGTCCCAGAGGCAGAGCACAGGCCTTCCACCTCGATGCTCAGGAAAAGTGCTGTCGGCTTAGGCCTCAGAGAGGGTGGAGCACATTTCCAAGGGATTGAGGAAAGCCTGGCTGCCACTCCACTGTTCAGAGAGGGAGAGCCTTTGCCGCCGAGAGGCAGAGTCTGAGTGGCACCCTGATGTTTGAGGAGGGTGGAGCCAAGAAGAAGGTGGTATCCCCAATGTGTGGCTATGTTGGAGCACCACCCCAGCATTTGGAGAGAAAAGGGCTGCCACATAGGCCCTTGGAAGGGTTGGACTCCCACTTTCTCAAGCCCCAAGGATAAAATGCCATTCAATAAATGACTCTTGGACTTTGAAATCTGCCCTGCAGGTTTTAAGAACTGTTTTTACCATTAAACCCTATTTTCCTTAGTGTTTCTCCTTATGGCAATGGGAATGTTTATCTTATGACTGTCCCTCCTTTATATATCTAAGTTTCACAGGTCCACAGCCAGAGGGGAATTATGCCTTAGGACAGACCATGCCTGTAACTGATTTTGAAGGGATCTTGTACTTACTTATTGTTACTGAAATGATTTAAGTTTTTGTGATATTATGATGGGATGAATGTATTTTGTATATGGTAAGATCATGTCATTTTGGGGTCCAGGGGGTGGAATGTGCCAGTTTGGATGTATTGTTTCCCCCAAAATGCCATGTCCTTTGATACAATCTTGTGGGGACAGACGTATTAGTGTTGATTAGGTTGGAACCTATTGATTGAGTGTTTCCATGGAGATGTGACTCAATCAACTGTGGGCAAGACCTTTGATTGGATAATTTCCATGGAAATGTTACCCCACCCATTCATGGTGGGTCTGAATTAAATCACTGGAGCAATATATAAGAGCTGACAAACAGAATGAACTCAAAACAGCTAAGAGTGACATTTTGGAGAGCAACTGAGAGTGACATTTTGGATGAGTTTCAACTTAGAGAAACATTTTGAAGGTGGCCATTGAAAGCAGACTTTTGGTCTGGAGAAGCTAGTAAACCCCCTTTATAAAAGCCAATCCATTTCCGGTGTTCTGCATTCTGGCAGCATTAGCAAACTAGAATAGAGTGGTGTAAGAGGCATAGAATTTTATTTTTAACAATAAGAATGTTCTAAAAATTGATTGTGATGATGAATGCACAACTATGACTATGCCAGGAACCATTGATTGCACACTCTGGATGGATTGTGTGGTGTGTGAATAAATCTATTTGATAAAACAAAAAGCTATTGAGGAAATGGGGCAATTTTTGTCACCATAAAAGGTGAACCTGATGATATGTAACAATATGGTCTGGCTGATCAAAGCTGACAGGACTAATTACATCATGGTAATGGGATATTGCCAACTATCCATATAATCTACATGTATTCTGTGACAGCAGGGTCTTTAATGACCTGATATTTATGGACACAAAGACAGACGCCTAGAAACATCACATGATTTGCCTTATGTTTTATACCCTGTGAATACAACCTTAAACTCAAAACAATTGTTCACAACTATGTCAGATTCCTAATGAGCTGGTACAGGTGTGGCATGGGGCAGGGGGTCAGTGAGGGAAGGCATCCGTGAGATAAGCCAGACTGCATGGATGGTAAAAGGACCTTCAATGGAAAAACTTAAGAGTTAATAATAAATTTCTGTGGGGGTCAGACTCAGCTTTTGCTTGCCCAGTCTTGCTGGAGAATCTGTTCGTTCTTTGAGGGAAGTCAAACAGAATGAGCTACATCTCTAGAGATCCAGCGCTTCTTTCAATAGGTCCTCTCTTTATTCTGAAAGAGCTGGAAGCAAAAAGACAAAGGTTTATCAGTACTGCTTGGGTAAAGCAGTAAATAGCTTATGTTGTCAGGAAGGAATATGAGGCACTTATGACAGCAAACGCAGAGTTAGCTAACATGTCCCAAGCATCTATGGCCAAGGAGTTCCATATTCACAGATTTACTAAGGAAAAGTATGGAATTTTCAGAAATACACAAGAAATGACTGCTGAAATACTGCTTGTATTGGTGTTGTGAGATTATGGAGATGTAATATAGTTGAAACTACAGCCAAAGTGCAATGTGAGACTAAACAGAACCATCAGGTTGCACAAGTCTTACCTTGCATATGAAAATGGTACAATCTGAAATCTAAACAAAAGGTGAAAAGTTATGTATGATATATTGTAATCCTTAGAACAGGATATTTAAAAATATAAAAAGAATAGCTAAAAATCCCTTAAGGACCATTAAAATTTAATTATTAAAAATTATAATTATAATAAAGTACAACTATACCAATAATTGAATTGTTTAAATGGACTAAACACTTTATTTAAAAGACAGAGTTTATCAGACTAGGTTAATTAGTAAAAAGCAATACATAAATTTCTTTTTTCAAGAGATATGTTTTAAATATAAAATTACAGGTTAAAGGCAAAGGATTAAAATGATATTCCAACAAATAGGAAGGAACTGAATCAACAATGTTAATATTGGATAAGATGACCTTCAAAATAAATAGTATTCACCAGAAAACTGAGACATTTCATAATAATAAAAGGGGCAATTCTTTAGGAAGACTTAACATTGTGTATGTGTCTAATAACAAAGATTCAGAACACATGAAACAAATATTGACAAGAGAAAGTGAAAAATTAGACAAAGCCATGACAATAGGAGATGTTAACACTTTTCTCAGCAATTAATGCAGTGAAACTAGAAAGAAAATCAGTAATATTATAAAAGATATGAAGGACACCATTAACTGTGTTGACCCTATTGGCAATTGTAAAAAATAGCACCCAATAGCTACAGAAAATGCATTTTTCCCTAAGAGTTAGTGGAACATTCCCCAAGTCAGGCAATATTAAGAATCATAAAATAAGTCTCAATAAATTTAAAAAGGATTGAAGTCATTTGGACAATGTCGCTGTCACCAATAAAATTAAAGAGAAACTAATAGCTGTATTATATCTAGGAAACCCTCAGGCTTCTGGAAATTAAGTCTCACACTTCTAAATAATCCAGAGATTAAAAAAGGAATCTTGAGGGAAATCAGAATGTATTTTGAACTAAAATATAATAAAAATACAATGACGGAATTTGAGGGAGGCCAATAAAAAAGCTCAAAGGGAAATTCACAATTTTATTTGCTCAAATTGGGAAAAATGATATAAATAATGATACAAACTTCTACATTAACACGAGAGATAAGTGAGAGTGAAGTAAACCTGAGCTAAAAAAACAAAAAAAGAGTGTTTTAGTTTCCTAAGCTGCTCAAGCAAATAACATGCAAAAGGATGGCTTAAACAATGAGAAATTATTAGCTCATGGATTTCAGGCTAAGACTGAAGTCCACGTCAATGCATCATCAAGGTGATGCTTTCTCCTGAAAGACTGTGGCATTCAGGCCTGGCTGCTGGTTATCTTTGCTCTTAGTTTACCACATGGGAAGGCACATGGCACTGTGTCCTGGTCTCTCCCTTCTCTTCCAGCTCCCTTCTGGGTGGTCCTTCTGTTGTTTTTTTTCTCTGACTTTCTTTCTCTTATACGGGACCCCAGCAGTAGGATTAAGACAGATGGGTTACACCTTAACTGAAGAAACCTCATCAAAAGTTCCTGCTTATAGTAGTTCACACCCATGGGAAAGGATTAACTTTAAGAACATGGGTTTTCTGTTGTGTTTTTTTTTTTTTTTGTGGAGTACATATACAGTTCCAAACCATCACAAAGAGTAATAAAAAACACAGCATAAATGAAACAAGTAAAAAACATTCAAACGTAAGAAAGCTAAATGTTAGCTCTTTGAAAAAAATCAACAAAATTAGTAAAGCTCTAGCTAGATTGATGAGGAAAAAAGAGAAAGAGAGAACATAAATTACCAATATCATCACTAAAAGACACAGTTCCCCAAACTCTTGGATTTGGGGTTATACAGTTCAAAACTAAATCCCCTTAGAACTTTAATAGTCTATGATTTGATGCCATCTACTTCCACACCGAGTAGCGTGAAATCTTTGGGCTTCTGAGAAAAAAAAAAAAAAACAAAAAAAAAACAGAGCAAGGGTATAAAGTAAAAGGTCAGCTAGGATGATAAAGACAATTTTCCAACCCTTTCATGGCAAGACAAGTTCTTTCAACACATGGAAGGATTTGGTTAAACACATGGAGGGATTTGGGATTTGGTTAAACCCCACCAAGGCAGGCCAGCACATGAAGGATGTAGGAAATATTCCTATTTTCTCCAGTTGGCTCTGAACTCTACAGTTGCTTCATTCTATTCAAAACATCATGACTTAACTTTTATAACAGAAAAGCAAATATAAAAGACAAATTCCAAAGCCAAACATAAATGTTTGTATTATCTTCATTGCTCTTCCTTTAAACCCATCTCTAGAATCAATTTCAAAATTCATTTGGCAAACAGTAATATGTCACTTATGGGAAAGTATAATTATGTATGAACTTTCAAAGTGCTCATGATAGTGATTTACTTATATTGCCTTTGAAGAGATCACTCCTCTTTTCTACAGAAATGAGAATCACTTAATCCTTTAAGGTAGAAATGGCTTAGCATTTTTCACTAATTTATGATCTTATCAGGAACAGACATTTGCTTCTGTGATTCAGAATGAGTAGGACATTCACTTGGGCTGTGTTTCTAGATACCTCTTCCTTCTAAATGGAATGGAATTCAGTTTTCCAGAATTAAACTTCCTCCCCTATCTTCCAGATTTGAAAGTGTATAAACGTTTTGTAAAATTCTCTGACTCATGTTTATCTCCTGTCCTGCAATTTCCATACCATTACAATGCAAGTAATAAAGAAATCAAATTACAATCTAGTTCTGATGTTAGAAATATTCCTAAATTTGGCAGACCCTAGAAAAATGTATTTATTTATTTAAATTTATTTATTTAAACTAATAAAAAGGAAACATTTTAAGGTCTTACCAAGCAATATATCTTAAATGTATCCACTAAATCATAAAATATTGCTGGTTTAACAAAATATAGGCATTACTATTTGCCAATTCGGTTCTAAATAAGTTACGGCAATTAATTCATGGAATTCTCAGTCATACAGATGAGGCAGTTGAGTTCCAGAGAGGTTTAGTGCCTGCCCAAGATCACGTAGCTAGTAAGTGCCAGAGCCAGGCCTAGCTTCTGAGCAGTCTAGCTCCAGAGTTTGGGCTCCTTCCCACCCCAGTAAGCTCCTTTCAGTACTTGAGTGTGACACTTGGTCATAATCAAAATAATGTTTTCATATATTTCCCTTGAAAGTAACGTCTGAGCACTGACCTGGAATTCCTGAATAAGAATCTGAATCTCATGCACACTACTTTCATATAGATTGCTCTCACTTTAAAGAAAGTTGCCTGCTGAGATCTTGGGGAAAATAAAAGTTTCTCAGCTTTGCTTTCCCTAGGGAGGCTGTCAGTAGACTTTTCATGTGTCCCAGTTGTAAAGTTTGTAGCTTTTCCTAATACTTTTATTTTGGAAAGATACATTGAGGAAAGCACATAGATTATTAAAAACTGGATGTTGAACAAAGCTCACATGTGATCAAAAAGAAGGTATTACCAGAATATTGATTAAAATAATTTTAATTTGGATCTCTTTGTCCCTGCTAATATTTGAGCTTTACCTGGAAGAGCATGGGTTAAATAAGGGAACTTGAGGCAAATAATTGGAAAAGTATATCTTTTATCTATGGAATATTACAAATTTCCATTTTATTTTTGCTATTTGTTGATACTCAGTTTTTTCTTAAGATTTTTTATCACTTGCAAATGATATGTACAGATTGATTTTTTGTTGTTGTTGTTATCTTTTATCTTAGCCCTTAATCTGGATAATGAGAGAAGCAAAAAATGCATCAAAATGAAGATTGAGGTTAAGAAAAGGAAGCCAATGACTCCAGTTCTTCTACAAAATGTCTCTTCAGCTTCCAGTAATGAGCACATGGCAAACCACTCACGAACATGAATTGTTGTAACCCCAGAAAAGGGAAATGAAGTGGGGTTTAAAGAGAGAAACAACTGTACATTTTCATCCTTTCAAAGTGAAATGATGCATTCTAAGTGAATTTCATTTGAACTGAGTCTTATGATGAGTGTTCCAGAAGAAATTTGGAATCCATTTCCAGCATGTAGATGTAGTCAAGAAATACATAAATGGGGAAAAAAAAACAGAGAAATGGATTATGTTCCCTGCAAATGGGTGAATTGAAAAACTTGTCTTTATTATGTCCATCTGCCTTCTCTGTACCTTCTTTCTCCTGGCTCTGTGACTAACTCTGGTGTACCATCAGGTCTTTTATGCCACAGGAGAGAAATAAAGTGTACACATAAAATCTAGAACTAGAAAGGGCCTCAGAAAACAACTGGGCCAAGATATTTCATTAAAAATGCCTACCTTGGCTGGAAGATAATGTAAATGGCTGATTCCGTGTGAGTGTGGAGAATATTTGAGAGCTTGAGCTCTGTGGGGATTCATCCATTGCTCAGTTCCAGGTGACAAGTTATCTTACAGAATACAAGGTCAATGGAACTACATCTTCAGATTTCTAAAATAAGACTATAAATACATAATTGATATTAAATATTCTATTTTCAGTTTTCTTAAACTAGTTTAATTTATTCCAACAACAACAGCAAGGTCAGCAGAAAACACACATGGGGAACTACTGTAGCCATCACTGACATTGGCAGTTCATGAACTCTACTCCACATCTTCACACTTATTTTACAGCTGAGAAAACTGAGACGCAAAGACATATTCCAAGTGCAAATAATGAGCTAGAGGCAAAGTTTAAATAAGAATCTCAGTATTCCTCACTCACTACTTTAGTGTTTTTTCTTATAACCATGGCACGTCCTGCTTTACTGTAGCACAGCATTAAGAACATAACACATGCATGTGAACTAAGTGTGAACTTCTTACAATGGCTTAGTGGTCAAGAGCTAAAATTGCCTTAACCTATATTCCAGCCCACCAGTTACCAGTTCTGTGAACTTTGCAAAGTTACTTAAACTCTCTGTGACCCTGTTCCATAACCCATTGAGCATGAAAAATACTAATCTATCTTATTGGGTTTTCAAATGAGTTAATACATGTAAAATGCTTACAAAACTGCCTGGTGTATATTGAGTCTCAATAAATGTTAGCTACCATTTTCATTATCATCATCATCATCATCACAAGATCCCTCGTAATCTCAAACCTACAGTGTTTCCAAACTGATCTTTTGCAACCTTACTCTAGTTCGTGACACTTCTGCTACAAAGATATCCTTGATCACATGAGTTCATTTCTACTTCAGAGTCCTGTATTTCCTGTACTATGGCTTGTAAAACATGGCTCAGGGCCTCATTTCATTCAGTTCTAGGCTCAAATGCCACAAGCTTGATTATATCTCCCAAGACCATTCCTGTTACAGTAATTCTACTATGTGCAGCCCCTTCATTCTGCTTTTTCTTCTTAATGGGACAGAAACTTCTGAGATTATATAATATACCTATTTGCACACTTTTTTTTGTCAGCTTCCGACCCCCCCCCCACATGAATGTAATCTCCATGAAAGTGGTAACATCGTTTGTCTTCTTTAGCACAGTAGCCCAAATGCCTAGAATACTGCATAGTTTCGCTGAATGAATTACAATGGAATGAATGAATGAATGAGTGCCACATGAAAACTTTCTGGTAGATACAAATGAACGACGAAGACCCCTGGATAAAAATTGGCCCCTAAGAAAATCATGTTACCGTGAAGTTCCGGTCTGCCAATTGAAAGAGACCAGGTGGGAGGCTTTAGACACCAAAGTATTAATGAATTTTATTTCAAAGATGTTTTGGTCTTTCCTTTCTGCCAAAGACAAATTGCTTAAACGTGGCTTTCTCGCCCACTAGCTTTCTGAAATATTCATCCTATAAATGAACTATATAAACAAGAGTATATAATTTTAAAATATTTGAGACAGAATGCTTTCTTGGATTCTGTTACTTGTGTTAGATCTTCTGCTCTTCATTCACCAAGTTTTTGAAGATGATTGGCGTTTGGAGCTGTATTTAAAAGTGATAAGTGCTACTTGAATTCCATAAAATTAATATTATTAACTATGCTTTGACAAATACCCTGTTTCTTTATTTTTTATTCTTTTAATTTTGCCTTTTTTTCCTCAAAGGTATTGCTCTTCACAGAAAAGAAAAAGTAATCATAGTAAATTAAAACAGAAACCATATTCATAAAGAACCAGGGATTATAAAGTAAGTACCATCTCAGTAAATGATTCTGTGATTGCAGAATTTTCTCAGTAGAGTGTTCTGTCCGGAAGACAGAGCAGACTATGACATCATCCCCTAAACCCATCTGTTTGGAATAAAAGGAGCAATGCTGACATCTAGTGTTTATGAGTTATAACACAGTGTTGATATTTTCCTTTAAGCAGATGAATTCTAATGATCTATATCACACAGATAGAACATGTAACGACCCCGGGGATGCAGACAAGTAATATGATCAACTTCAATTCACAACCCAGTCTCTGAGTTATCTAGTCAAGTGTCTATATCTGTGAAAAAGACCGGAGTTTGAAACTGCTGTTTCTTGCTAATAGCAAACAGTTCATGTGGACTCAGGCTTCTTACGCCAAGTGATGACAGCTATTCACTGAAAAAAGAGACATGAAACCTAAGAAAATGGTGGTAGTGTCTGTGATATAATCATTTATTTAAAATCTGTGGAGTAGTAGACATCCCTGGGATGTTGACTGCTGCTGCCCCTGAGATGAAAATAAACTAAGAGCCCACAAATGGCAATTATGAGAAATCCTTGACTCATTGCAGGTGGTTCTCAACTAACTAGATTGCCTCTAAAGGATCAAAGAAGCACATTTGCTTTGGGAATGACCTCAAGAAGAATTTTGCCCCGTCTTTTAAACTCTATTCCACAGCAGCACGTTGCCACAAAACTCCGCAACTCTTTAATAGGCATCTGGAGAATTTCTACTACTGTGACTATCCTGGTCAGCCATTAGAAACAACTGGACAGGTTATTGTCTAAACGGAGCCATTAGAAAGTATAGTCTGAGTATGCTCATCCGTATCTGTTTCACCCACTTCTAATATTTCTAGAAACATCTATAGGAAATTAACATGATTCAAGAATATATCTATTTTCCCTAGCTCTTGTTTTATTGAGGTATATACCTTTTCATTAAGTGTAGCAGGACATTTCAGAAACAGAATTCTGAGTCATTCTCTCCAAACACACCTAAATCTCCATGTTTGACTATATTGACATTAAAATATATACAGACAAGTTTCCACTCTAATGAAGGCAGCTATAAACCAAATGACAAATGAGAACTAAGTGTGGGAAAAAATACCAAATTACTATGTAGTAGGAAAAGCTTTATATATTTTCTTAATAATACTGCTCATTTAATTACGATCATGGGTAATTCTTGTCTGTCAAAAAGGTTGTTTTCCCAGTGATCAAATGTATCTTTCAGGGTCACAGTCTAATAATTGAACAGAACAATTATTAGATTCTAAGTCAGAAAACATTTGTAAGATGATCTTCACCCACAGCATGGAGAAGTTTTATTCAGGTATTCCTCTTGGCTCCTTGGTGCAGACAGATCTGCATCAAAGAAACCATAGTATCTCTGATCAACAGGTGTAGAAAGCACATATCTGGTCAGAGAAGTATAATTTGGTGTTCAATCCAGCCAGGATCTTCCACCACATATTGTGGCTCGTCGAGTAGCAGCATAGCATAACAGTTAAGAGCTGAGGTCTGAAGCCAGAACGCCTTGGTTCAAAGTTTGCTTTAGCCAATTGTTGGCACATTACTGATTACTAATTTTTCTGTCTTAGTTTCCCCATCTGTTTAAAAATAATAATGAATAAAAATAAGAATAATGGTAGTGTCTGCATCGTAAGTGAGGAAAATGAGTCATTCTCATAAAGCATGATTTATAGAAAGCTTCTATAAATATTATATAAACATTCACTTTGATTTTTAATAAATAATTGGCACAAAGAATGTTCTCAAGAAATATTAATAGCCATTATTTTAGATGCCTTTGTCTTGGTTTCCATTAAGAGATACTTCCACAATGTTGTTGTATTTTAATGGAAAAAAGGGGATCCAAAAATAGAAGAATTTCAAGGAAAATATGAGATAAAATGCAGTCATGGACCGGAATATGGAAGAACAAGATGCTACAGGTCTGTGCTGTGCTGCCCGTAAAGCCTGGGAAAGAGGCCTTTACCACCTTGGTCAACTGGATACGCTTATCCAGCTTATTTGTTTATAGAATAATGTAAGACATGAAGGAGAGTGCAGGGACACCAGGAACAATTTACTAGAGAAATAGGCAAATAGCTAGTCAGGAAACAGCTGCGCAGATCATTCTGGAGGGCACGTTTTAGGAACTAGCAGTTACTAGAAAAATTTCAGGGGTGGGAAGACCAAACACACGTGCACGCGCGCACACACACACACACACACACACACACACACACACACACACAAAGTCCAAGTACAGCATTTGCTTGTAACCACTCCTTTGGTCAAGGTAAATTTAAAGTGAGTACATTGGAAAAGGATGCTCTTTAAAAACTATGCAAATTTGCCATTAATGGGCAGAAAAGATTGAGATAAAAATACCCAAAATGTTAAAAATCAAGTGAAGTAATTTTTCAGAACTCAAGAGAAGCATGACATTATGTGAATTTACATTTTTATGTGATTTCACAGGCAAATTTCATGACATTTAAAAAAGAAATGGAGTCAACAGCAAGAGAAAGACATAGGCTTAACAGTGCATTCTTGGTGAAAACTGCAGATTTTCTCTATGAAACTCCACTGCAACCTCTGTGCTTGTCTAATTAAAATAGAGCTATCCACAAACATACAAGCAGCATAATGACTAAATCCTATTTGCACAGGTTCAAATTTTCTATTTTCTGATCTCTTCTGATTAGCTTAGAATTCACAGAATTAGACAATAAATTAACAAATATCTTGGGCTGAGTCTTTTTATTTCTGCTGAATAATACCGAGCACCAGGCAAATTAGCTACTTCACAGTGTTTGATGATAAATAAAAAGAAAACTTTACAATTCCTTCTTTAAAATAACGAACACAGTGATAAACTTCTTTAAAAATTTAAATTCAAGCCTTTGTAAGTGAATTTATTGAAAAAGGCTAAATTTACAGTAAAACTTTTATTTTATCATAAAATTTTAATGGAACCTGCCTATTGTATTTTTCATACCTGGATGTAAGAACAGCTCCATGTTTCATTTTGAATTCTAAATCAGACACCTATCCACTTTTATAACCCATAACCCCCTAGGAGTACAAAGTTTGAAAAATAATGTGGTTTTTTTAAATTTTGTTATAAAGTTTAAAAAAATAATAATACATAGTAGTACTCTTACTCTGAAAGCACCTTCAAAGATGAAGATGGAGAGCTTGTCAAGCAAGTTTGGATAGACATCAGATAAGTTAGCAGGGGCCACAGAATGTGCAAATACATGGAATTGGGGGTATATTTGTAAAAACTTGGTATTGTTCCTAATTTTAAAGACTTAGAATTTGAAAAAGGACAAAGGGTTTTTTAATGAAATTATTAAAATGTCATCACAAGAGAAGAAAACCCACACTTAAAGGGAAAATTAGGGCTAAATATTAATGTGAAAGTTAGATGGCCAGGAAAGACTAACATTTTCAGTGATAAATTCAAAGTTCAGTGGGAGTCACATATGACTCTTTAATAGATATAATTTAGTTCACTGAATCTATTTACTTACTACATATACAGGAATTTATTAATACTTGTTTATAGTACATTCAGATAATAATTCATATCCCTTAGTTATTAAGTAATATTTGATTTTACTTATTTTACTTTCATGTAGATTGCTTAATCTAATGGCAGAAAATCTAATAAATACAGAACACATTAAAATATTTCCATTTTTGAAAATAGTTTATATTTATTGCATTTTTACTATGAGCTATGTACTTTTCCAAGAGCTTTGTTCACACTATTTAATTTAATCCTCTCAAAAACCCTGAGAGGTATGTTTATTTACATCATCCCCATTTTCCTGAAGGCAAACTGAAGCACTGGAGATCAAACAAAATGCTTAAGGTCACACAACTAACATATTCCAGGGTTGGGATAGAGCATAGTCAACAAGAGCCTGGAGCTGTTAACAACTTGGCTATATTGCTCCTGCTTGGAAACAGTTTTATGTAAGCCTGCTCTCCAGCAATTTATTATAAATTGCAAATCATAACAGTGAAGCAGAAAAATGCTAGTGTGTCTGTTTTAAAGCTAATAAAATTTGGTTATTCGAGATTGGAGAGAGAGTTGAAGCACACATTTTAGAACTTAAGGTAATCTCTTTGGCTTTTTCATCAGAAAATTATTGGAGGATAAAGCTAAGCAATTTATACATTTAGTACACTATAACTCATTTTCAACATCCAGGGCTTCTTCTACTTCCTGACCTTGGAGTCAGCCAGAATTGGGTTTTAATCCTGGATACTAGCTGAATGGCATTGATTTAATTAACAAATTAATTTTTGCCTTTGTTTTTCATTTATAAATTGGAAATAATAAAAGCCACTATGCAGTGTTGTTACAGGTATGTGTTATAAGTAAAAAAACACTCAGTATGATGCTATGTAATATGTAGTAAATTTTCAGCAAATGGTGCTTAATATTTATGGTGGTGCTGACTCAGTGTTCAGTCATAAAAAAATTCTTGTGAGAACAGGAATATATCATTCTATAATCAGATAGAACAAAAATGCAGAATGGAAAAACTAACAGAGTGGATAAAGGAAGAAAGTAGTGACTATTTTATCATATCTATTAAATTAACAGATGCATGCTATTTCCATATTAATAATTTTTATGCAGGTTGAATTAATACATATATATACATTTAGTAGTTACTTTGTCTCTTTAGTCTTCCAGATTCTGTTCTTAATTTACACCCCCTTCTTCATTTCCCCACAACTTAAGTGGGAAAAGAGAATCACCAATATATGCTAAGATAACCACATTTTGTGTAATATTTTGATATAATTTTTTTTCTTTAAACAGAGATTTATGGTTTTTTGGATATCAAATGGATTAATATGCTCAAAATTGTTTTTGTTTTAAAATGGAAAGGAAATCATTAGAAGAATAGAAAAGACAAGTGACAGACTGAAAGAAAACTATTTGAACAACACATAAAGAATGGGTATCCAAAAAATACAAAGAATATTTAAAACTCAAAAATAAGAAAACAACCAACCAAATTTATCAAATTGGCAACAGGTATAAACAGACACTTCACCAAAGACGATTCACTACAGATGGCAAATAAGCATGTAAAAAAGATGCTCAACATCATTCGTCTTTTGGGAATTACAAATTAAACACCAAGATGCCACCACACACCTACTAGAATGGGTAAAATCCAAAACACTGACAACACCAAATGCCTGCAAGGATGTGGAGCAAAGGAAACATTTCTTCTTTGTTTATGGGAATGCAAACTGGTACAGCTACTTTAAAACCTATGTCCATATGAAAATTTGCACATAGATGTTTATACGTTTATAGCAGCTTTATTCAAAACCCACAAAAATATATAACACAATGAGTGAGTCCTAATGTAAACTATGGACATTAGTTAATAATAATGTATCAATATTGGTTCATAAACTGTAACAAATGTACCACACTAATTTAAAATGTTAACTATTAGAAAAACTGGGCAGGGAGGAATATGAGAACTAACTCTACGTACATTCTGCTCAACTTTTCTGTAAACCTAAAATTTCTCTAAACAATAAAGTCTTTTTTTTAATCTCACAAAATTTATACCTTAGTGAATTATTATAGAGTGAACAGTGATGCAATCACCACACAGGTCAGAAATAGAACCTTCCAAGCAACCCCAGAAATCTCTCTGTGCTTCTCCCTCCCTTTATAAGGAGTGCCTACATGACTTGTGTGACTTTATGATTTTTATCACCTAAGTGTGCTTCCCTTAGCTCAATCTTGCTTGTTTTATTTAACATATGTTTAAACCACTTTCCAGTTAGATGTTTGGCCTCAATACTTTCTTTTACTTACAATTTACCTGTTGAAGAACCCGGTACATTTGACCTGTAGACTCTCCTGCTGTCTGGATATGGCTTTCATACTCATGATACAATTCAACATGTTCCTCTCTCCTCTATATTTCATACAAATATAGAGCTGAATGCAGAGGCTTAACTGGATCTATCCACTTGGCATGAATATTGATGATGTGTTCTTTCAGCGGGAAGTACATCTGTTTTTCACTTTTCACTGAGGTTAGCAGCCATTGATGCTCAATACATTGACCCAATAATTTGATGATGATGAGATACTAATTCTACCATTTTGCTTACACATTAGTTGGAATATTTTATAAGGAGCCACTTCATATTGGTTATAGAAAAAGAAGGATAATACTTGTCTCTTTTATATAGTCAGTTTTCAAAATAATGACTTGGTTCCCTGACATCTCAGAAGACAATCAATTATTGATGCTTTTTAATGCCATGAAAAACTCATGAATTTAAACATTTTTTTGTGATTTCAATTCATTGCACTTTTCATCACTAATGCAATTCAAATTTTCTCATGTTTAGCTGGAGGATACCTCTTCAAATGGATTTGTAAGTCTTTTGAGATGATAGTTGTCTTTGATCACTTCCTTTTTATCTGGTAGGTCAAGATGTTCTAGGTTCATCTTGTACATTATTCCCTAGCCTGGAATCAGAATCAGCTGTTTTTCCAAAAATTCCTGGTTTCGTTTCATAGGTAATAGTATTTAAAAAACCACAATTTTTGCACTATGGATGCTCATTATTACTCAGTTGGGCATTATTTCTAGGCCTTTTCAATGAACAGAGTTTGAAACTAACTTATGAATTAATACTGTTATTTTCAATTCAAATTTAGGATGATAAAGTTTTAATTAACATCTTATTACAGCTGTACCTCCTTTGTTAATGCCTAAAATCCTAGTTATTAAGGACCAAGGAAATGACAGAATAAAATATTCCATATGCACTCATTTGCTTTAAAGTAAAATACATATAAAATAGTCTCAGAATAACAATTCTATAACTGACACTGACCATTTTGATGAATGAAAACAGTTAAATATTTTTGCATATATTATCTGTCACAGCCCAAGAGGGCCATGCCAGTCCAGAGGCCAAAGAAGACAAACGAGCATTTTCTGATACATGAACTTTTATTCAGGGCTTACTTACAAGTTGAGAAGTCGTGGAGAGATCATGAGGGCTCTCTCAGGCCAGGCAGGGATCACATTCGCAGGGAAGATGACCAAGCAATGCAAAAAGGGCAGAAAGCCTTTTATAAGGGTTTAAGACAAAGGCCTTCCTAAGGGTGGGGGGAGCATAGATGCAGGAATAGGTCACTCTGACCCGGGGGGTGGTGCAGGAAGGACTAGAATAACACTTGAACAATTACATTTTGCTCTTTTTGTGAGACTAAGAGCCCCTCACTTCCTGCCTGCTTCCCATCAAGTTACATTTTAAGGTCAATTTACCCTTTTTTTTTCTTTACCGGTTTAGAAAGACAGTAGGTTAAACATTTAGCTGCCTAGGTCATGCAGACTGCAGTGCACCAAAGATCTGCAGGCCTGTTTTGCTCAGGCCACGGGTTGCCACACTATCCCAACTTTTTAAATGTCTATTCTATATTGTAATTGTCAGGTATACCGCTGTTATATCCTACAACTTCTCCCTTATACCCTAACTTCATTCTTAATTCCACAAGTAACTACGCTAACCACTGGTTATTATTTGATTGCTCTCCAGTTATTTTGGTTATCCATTCGGGCCTCTGCTCCCACTGGTCCAATCCACTGAATCTGCTCTTATTAGGCTCTTGAGTGACCTCTATATTACCAGTTGAAATGATCAGCTTCCAGTCCTCATTTGATTCTCTTCTCTTAGTGAAAGAGTGGGTGTTGAAAGTTTGAAGAGAGAAGATAGCATTTTTAAAATCATCCTGAAGAATAGAAGGGTGAATTGACTATGAAAATGTAGGAGGTTTCCTGGGCATGACTAAGTGATCAGTGGAGATTCAGGTGATAAGGATCAGAAAGGTGAGGTTAATGGAGTAGAGATGCTTACAGAATCGAGGCATCATTCCAGTGGATTGTGAGAGCGAGATAGCTGGTTGTGATCAGAGAATGGGACATGTGCAAGAATCAGGAATGACAAGACTGGGAATGGCTATTGAGTGGGTTCTGAATTGATGTTTTCAAGCGTATAGAAATCAGCAAGAAAGATGACAAGTCTATTGTTGAAGAGAAATATAATCTTCAATGCAGGGGCATGACAAGGAGGTAGGTAGTTGATTTTAATGAACAGGGGAAGTGGGTGGTATTGTCTGGTGGTTTGGTCTTCAAGGAATTATGCTTTTTGAGGTTCAAGAAGAGTATCTACTGCTTTGAGGAGGCATCAATTTGCTGCAATTAAGAGCATGAGCTTGTAAACAAACTAACTTCTGCCACTTAGGAAATGTTCTGACCTTGGGCAAATTACTTAAATTATCCAGTTCTAAGTTTCCTCACTGATAAATTGGGAATGATATTGTCTATCTTATAGGGTTGTCTTAAGGATTAAGTGAGCTAAGTTAATGTCATTCTTACCATATGGTAATGTTCAATGTATTTGGATATTACGCACATTAAGCCTGTGTAAAGAACTCTATAGAAGGAAAAAACAATGTGTCAAACTTGACAGTACTGCAGGATAAGCTGTGACTTCGGTTCCAGATAAGGCAGTAGGATGAAGAGAATGTTGAGAGAGAATCCTGAGGAGGTAGCCTATTTTGCTGACACCCAGCTTGGAGTCCCAGAAGGTTCAGTGTTAGTTGAAGATTGGGTCAACACCACATGCGGATGAGCATCTTTGTGGTAATGGATGGGACAGAAGTCTTTAATCAGTGTCTTTGGTAATGTGTGATGGCATTTATTTCTAATTTTCTTTTCAGAAATTCTAATTATGACCTAAGTATAATCTCTTTCTCCATTTGACATCTCACACCATTGGTAGAGATGATGTGGGATAAGTCATGCCATAATAACATGGGCAGTTAAAATATTGTTTGGCCTGAAATTTTTATCTATATGAGACAATGGGGACAGTAATAGGAGCATTTTACATCTACCAAATTACTGTGCATTTATTTTTATTCACCAGAAAAAAATAAGTAAAAGAAACAAAACATGTTTAATTTAGAAATATAAATATAAACATGGGTCGAATTTACCTAAAAGAATCCAACCACACAAACATAAAACAAGAAGACTGTTTAATAATCCTGCATGATGTAGTAGTGTGGAGAATTTGACATAAGCATGTATACCAGTGTGGATTTTTTGTTCACTTTTAAGGCTTCAGCTATTTGTCAATTTGTCTTATAATTTGTACGTTGCTTCTGTCTCCCAGAAACCATATACGTTCATGCTTCTTCCATTAAGAGGCTGTAATAAAAAGCAAAACTCATTGAACTTTGCAAGGAATCAGCAAAGTGGTCAGAATGTACAATAACTGTTAGAGAAATGTACTAAGGGAGTACTTATTGAGACAAGTGGAAAAAATTCTAGATAAGTGGAAGAGGTAGAAGATTTGCAAATGGAGAATGGTAATAAAGGCAGGTGCCAATAGAATTCAAAACCTTCCAGTCCCCTAACTTCATAGGCTTTAGAATTTTACCCTGGAGATCTCGTTAATACATTTATTAAAAATTTAATGGTTGTCTAATTTTTTTAGGTCTTGCTCTTAAAGATAAATACACTGCATATTTAGCAGGGAAGAGGTGAATTGAAACAAGAATCTGATTTGAAAATAAAAAAGAAATAAAGAAAACATATGAGACTCATTACAGATGTTTGCACAAATTAGAAACCCCACTGAGTTTTAGAGCTTTTCTAGGTCAGAACAAATGAAACATCACATTAGGAATAGTTGTCTCCTTGAGGAAATACTGTCCTAAATTCACCAGCTGATCTAATAAGCTATGCATCACCATAAGCAATTATTAGATATTTATGCATGTGTGTTTTATATGGAATTGTATTGTTTGTGCAAAAACAGTTATTGATTTTCCAATTTTGCCATCAGTATATTACTAATAAAATCACCAAAACTTTTATATGATTAATAAATTATCATTCTCTTATTTTATATTTGTATTTTTAATGTCATTCTCCTTTAGTCCTTCATTTCTTTTTGCTTAGGTTTTTACTTTATTCCTGGCAATGACACTTTTACTATGTAACAAAGAAATATAAAAATGAAAAATGTCAGTCACGTTCAAATCACATAGCAAAACTTGCTCTGACAGACTGAGATTGTGAATGATTTAATAAAAGAGTTTTAAAATGCCCAAAAGGAAGTTGACTTTTTCAAATTAAATAATTGCATCCAAAATAATAGGAAGTGATAAGTAAAGAGAATTTTCATGTATAATATTGACCATATTGAAGTTACTTTTGTGGCATATAATTTAGCAAATCCACTACTAGGAATGGAACTATTTTCCAGGAGATTAAATCTGAAATCTCCCACACTTATACAGAATTCAACCTATTATTAAAATGTCTAAGTCGAATCCCTGGAAAACATACCTTAATTCCTGCATAAGCACTGAGAGAAGTAAACTTAAAGAGATGAACCAAAGAGGATTCAGAGAAAAAAATGAATTAGTACTGATAAAAGCAAATCCATCACCATCATTAGTGATTCCTTTACATTTCACTCAAGGTATATGTAAATTTTCCCACCTATTTCATTGAACTTTTGACAGACATAGTTGGTTTACAATTATAGGTTTCAGATTGTATATAGGAAAAATAATTAGAAAACATTTTCATGGAGACTGCAAGAAAACAAAATGTCATCACTATTTAGACAACTATGGAAAAGTATGTCTTTCAATGAACTGAAGCTTCCAAGAATTTAAGTACAAATTCATGGGAATTAAGCAACGTCTGCATGTGAGAAGGACATAGAAGAAATGTGAAAGTTGCTTAAACCAAGATATTTGAAAGGATTTAAAACTCACCCCATCTTAGTTGAAAAGGTACCTTCCTATTGCACTTAAAATATTCTGCACTTATTTGTGAGATTCATTATTGAAGGTTCCTTTTAAGTATATGGATAAAAACCCAATGCTCCCAATGCTGAGTCATTCAGTGTAAGAAAAAAAAAATGGTGTCTGCTGTTAAGTCAGCGTGTAATATTTTAAAATTGGATTTGATTTTTAAAAATTAAAAAGAAGAGATTACTCCTTCCATCCTCATCTTCCTTGAACTTGTGTCTTCCTCCTCATGGGAGATGGCCTCACACTGAAAAACCTTGGTAGGGCAAAGTACAGTTGTGTCAGCAGCTTTGTTTGCAGCCCACACACTGGCACAGTATGGCTGTGTATTAAATCTGTGTTTAATAGCTCATTCCCAAGACAGACTTATGAGCCAAGCCAACAAAGGAAGAGCACACATTCATGCTGTAAATAGCTTTAGGCAGATTGCTCCCTGAGTAAAGTATCAAGGTCAGCTCATCATTGCCTACTTTGTTTTCTATTTTCCAGGAAATGTTCATTGTGATACTAATCACCTTTTTAATTATCCGAAGAGCTGTCCAACCATAGAGATCAGAATTCTGTTTGTATTCTCTTGCATGAACTGGTACAAGGATGAGGTATTTTCTATTTTTACATGGAACCTAAAATTAGAAGCAATTACATCATTAGGCTCTAGTGACAGATACATTGTCTACATCTGGATTGATGCTTCATCTGCCTGGTAGCAGCAGCATTTTTACTTTACCATGCACTCCTTCCTTTGCTCCAATTACTCCCCTCCCCCCTACAAATATGCCCCATGCAGACTTAGCTAATTAGATTATCATCATTGTTCTAGAAACTTTTAAACTTTATCTATAAAATACTATCATACAACTAGTTAAAAGGAGCTGAAATTCATTTTAAGATGCGTCCATGTTTCCAAGGCATGTATACCATACCACAGGAACCACGTAGAAAGGAGTGCTTTTCTCTTTGGCATTTTTTATTCAAAATACATTATTCCTTCTTCTCCTAATTCTGAATATTTACAATGTAGGGACCAAGGTAAAAAATTAATATTTTCATTTCTAAAAGTATACCAATACTCTATCAATAATCTCGAATATATTTTAGCAACCCTTGAATAAGTTTGCTAAAAAAAAAACATTTTGATGCAATTTCCTTGATTTAACACTAACTCTACATTTCATATGAGAGGAACATTTCTTAAAAAAAAGAGAAAAAGAAAATGGAACTTTCCAGCAGTGATGATCTCCCACGAAAGCATGCCTCTTGCAAAGGACCTCTTTCATCCTTCTCCAGATAAGAAGAAGAGGAAACATGAGAAGCTCCTGGTGCAGAGCCTCCAATTCCTACTTCATGTAAGTGAAATGCCCAGGATGCTGTAATCGCTGTGGTCTTTAGCCGTGTACAAACAGGAGTTTTGTGTGTTTGCTGTTGCACTGTTCTCCAGCAGCCTGCACAGGAGGAAAAGCAAAGCGCACAGGAGGTTGCTCCTTCAGACAGAAGCAGAACTAAAAGCACCCTGAAATCAAGATGAGTGGAATACCATGCCAACAAACACATTTCCATTTAAAACAAAGACAAATGATAAAAAAAAAACTATAATATTTTAAAATATTCTGTTTTTTACATGGTAGTTCATTTTCACAAAAAATGCTACTGCAATTTCTTGAACTATTTTGTCAACTACTCATATGCTATGAAATGATAACAGATTTATAAAGAAGTGTTCCTTGGAAGAATAATATACAAAAGTTTTATACCATATCTGTCTCCTAAAATTCAAATTGCATGTACATATATTAAATGCTCTGATATGATCCGTAGGGGGAATACCAAACTAACCATGGATTCTTAAGCTATTGACAACAGAATGTCTTTAAAAAAAAAACATTAACATCTATTGTGGTACAATTTGTCAAAAGCTCTAATGACATAGGAAAATAAAGTATATATTCTTCCTTTATCTTTGTAAATAAGCAAGAAAATAGTTAATTTCTAATGACCTAGTAATACATAAAGACATATTTATAGAAAGATAGTTCTTTAGGCCCCAAGGGGAAAATATATATATATATTTATATATATACACATATATATTTCTAAAGATATTTTATATGGGCCTAGGGAAGTAGTTTCGTCAGTACATGAATCTAATTCTGTCCTCGGTAAATATATAGAGGCATCATGTTGTATAAAAAAGGAAACAATAATATACATAAAATCATCATAAAGATCCTCATTTTTTACAGACCAAACCATTGTAGTTTCTCTAGCATTAGTGCATATACATACTAACTTACCAATCATTTATTAATATTTATTGGGCATAAAGCCACGACAATGATTTGCCATTTAAAGCAAGGTTTGCTTTCCAGGAGCCCTGTATTTCAGAAGGCAGTGTCACCATGGGACCCTCAGGCTGAAATCTTGCAAATTGCCTGTGAGGACCTCTTTCTAACAGTCAGAACTCTCCTTTCCAAGGGCCAGCCCAAGTAGCATCCCTGCTGCATTTGACCTGCCTTCTTACATAGATCTGGTTAAGTCTGAGGCTTAGCATGGAATTTGTATATTTTGGATGCATAGGTCAGATCAATATTGCACATCACAAGTTGTCCTGCTCCTCTTGCTCACCCTCTGGATTAATGATGTTCCTCTGAAGATTCTTTTACAGCGCTGTTGGGGTAGTCTTTCCCTCAAGCAGAGTCAACTATTCCTCATTTAGGAAAGGTATCCAATCTTAGTTTCAATACTAGTACAGAGTTGCTTTTTTATTTTTATTTTATTCTTTGGCTACTTCAATGGACTTAGATGGGTACAAGATATAAACACATATGCTCATAACATCTTGAGCTAGAAGTGGTTTGCATTTAATAGCTGCTTTTGCTTCTTTTGTTTTACAAATAAATGGTTTAGCTTTGCTTGTATCCAGAAAGTGAAAATAGTCACAGCTACCAAACACCCTGCCTCTGTAGGCAATGCAACCAACTGAAAAACTAAAGTCATATTCATACTATGAATATTAAAAGCTTAGGCAACAATCTTAAAATAAACATTTTACACAATGTTTTTTAAATTATAAAATAATTTTAATCCGAATAGAAATTTGTATTATAATTCTAAAAGTTCTTTCCTCTCTCCTGCCACCATTCAAGGCAAACAACTGTTCAGCCATTTAGTATTACTCAAGTCAAGGATTTTTCCTATTTCATTCATCTATCTATCACAGGTTATTTTGTTGTTTATTTTTTAAAATTGCATTCCATGCTACCTATAGTTCAAAAAACTGTAAAAGTTAACTATTGTTTTATTGCTTGCATTTTCATTTTAATTTGTCAAGAGCATTTTATCATGGTAGTAAATATAAACATTCTTCATTATTTTATACTATTCCAGAGTTTTCATTTTTTGGACAAACCATTTTTTTCAACTAATGGATGTTTATCTCATTTTCAATCGTTTGTTTTATCCTGCAATGAACTTCCTTCTTCACTTTTGTGATAGTCTCTGAGAGAATCATAGAAGTGCAGTCAGTAGTTAATTGGCATGCAGATTTTATATTTTGAAAGCAACTGAGAAATCGCTTCTGAAAAAGAATGTACCGAATTGCACTGCCACCAACCACTGGTGCCCACTTTGCCACATAGTCACCCACTTTGTATGCCACCAATCCATTTTACTTTTTGTATCAAATTGTTGGCTGTGCTGCCTTTAAATAAATAAGTATTTACATACAAAGCCCTAAATGTCAATGGTTTATCACAGCCGATGTTTTATTTGCCTATTACCAAAAGTGTGAGCCAGCGGGTTCTCTCTTTAATCTTGTCACTAAGCCATCTGAAACCGATGGCCTTGAAGGTTGCTTCACAGAAGTAATGACACATGTTGCTTCCTCTCACCACCAATGGGTGCCCATCACCTGTCCCTTCTAATTGCAAAGGGATTTGGAAACTTATTTCTTTCACATGTCAAGAAGGAGGGAATACCAGTTATGGGTGAGTACCAGAAGTTACTTCCTTACTTTTATTAATATAATGTGTGAAAAAATGGTATCACATTGCAGTTTTAATGTTTATTTATCTTTCTACTGTGTGGCTGCTTTTTTAATTGGTCAATTTTTAAGTTTATTAATCGTACATAAGAACTAATAATGCATTATGCATAGTAAACTTTCTTTCTACATAGTCCAGATATTTTTTCTCAGACTTTTTACTCTTAAATATGAGTGACTTCCCTGTGAAATCATCAATAAAATTAGTGTCATGTCACACAGTTTGGGGGTCTTTTTTACATATAACAAAATTTTTGTCAGACTATAAAGCTAAAAAGACATATGCATTTAAAAGTAACATATTTCATGTACAAAAATGAGGAGTGTGATACTGTACTACATCAGCATAGCTCCTAAGTTATTTTTCTAATCTTTTTCCTGCTAGTGTTTTTTTCTTAAATTTTATTTTATACCGAAGCACGGAACTTGTGAGATGTAGTCCATGACTGGGACTGCCTCATGAGTTATAAAGAGCACAAAGAGAGACATAATCAAGAAAAGCCAGTCCTGAAAGTCAAGTGAAGAAGGAAAATGTGGTGTATACTTTATTTCTGAACAAGAAGGAAAGGGCTGTCAAGAGTCACACTAATCCTTAAAACACACACACACATACACACACACACACAAACAATACAAATATGCATTTGGGGAAACTTTTCCAGAGTTTGGAAGATTAGCAGAGGAAGCAAGTAAACAGTGAGAATTTAAATCAATAAGTTGGGCTCAGATTCATCCTGTGGGACCCGTGGAGGTGATGCCCAGGACTTGGAGTACTCAGTCCTCATCCATGCATTAGTGAACTTGAAAGATGTAGTTATAGACTTGAGGAGGCCTGCACCTGCTGAACACACCCCAGAGAAAGCTGTTCAGAGATGTGATGCTGGAGAACATCAGTCATCTGCTCTCAGTGGTTTCCTTCATGAAACAAGCCATACCATCAGTAGGAATGTCTTTTGTTATCCACTGTGTTGATTTCTCTTCAGAGGCCTGGGATTTATGCCACTTGAGCAACTATAGCTAAGAGACCCATGAAGCCATTCAGTGTTCTGTTGTTTGTGTGCAATGCAGTTCACCTTTCCCGTCACTCACTAATGGGCCCTTCAGCCACCTCATTTATTGCCAATCGTGATTACTGCTGCCATTGGCATTATAAGGAGCAAATGCTAAGAAATGAATTCTATCCAGGGGATAGAATGTGGACAGAGATTGGGCAATTGATGACACAGGAGGGCACAGTTTTCAATGAGGCTTGTTGTAAAGGTCCCTAGATCGTAAGCTCTTATGGCAGTCACATCTATTCTTGAGTTTTGACTGTTTTTTAAGAGATGTTTATGTGGTACAGAATTTATATACTCTCTAGCACACTTTCCAATATAACATATATGGTCAGTCTATTTAAACAACATGGTTATGTGGAATCTAGAATGGGGAATAAGTTCTTGTTATTCTGTACAGGTTAATATGACACCCCGATGCACCCCAGAGTACTTTGGGCAGAAAATAATAAAGTTTTCGCAAAGTCCCCTTGAAACTGTGGAAGAATGTGGAAATATTAAACCTCATCACCTGGGGAGTCCCTGATATTCCCACAAGCATTAGGGAACACCAATTCAATAAGTCAAGCCCTCAGTCTTGGGGCTTGCCCTTATGAAACTTACTCCTGCAAAGGAAAAACTAAGTTTACTAATTATTATGCCTAAGAATCACCCTCAGAGAACTTCTTTTGTTGCTCAGACAACTCTGCAAATAAACCCATTACGCTCCCCACTATGTGGGACATGACTCCCAGACGTGAAGTCTCCCTGGCTGTGAGGGACAGAACTCTAAGCATGAGCCCGGCCTTGGCATTGTGGGCTTGACAATGCCTTCTTGACCAAAAGGGGCAAAAGAAATGAAACAAAATAAAGTTTCAGTGCCTGAGGGATTTCAAATAGAATCAAAAGTTCACTCTGGATGGCATTCTTATGCATTATATAGACATTTCCTTCTAGTTTCTAGTGTATTAGAATAGCTAGAAGGAAATACCTGAATCTGTTGAATAGTAATCCTGTAGACTTGATTCTTAATGATAATTGTATAACTATATAGCTTTTATCGTGTGACTATGTGATAGTGAAAACCTTGTGACTGGCACTCCCTTTAAGCAGTGTTTGGGTAGATGAGTAATAAAATAATGACAAAAATATATAAATAATAGGGGGGATTATAGGGTATGGGATGGTTTGGGTATTCTTTTTTATTTTTTTTAATTTTTTATATCTTAAAAATTTATTTGGAGAATGAAAAGTTTTGAAAATTGAGTGTGGTGATGAATGCACAACTGTACAATGATACTGTGAGCCACTGATTGTATACTTTGGACAGAGTATACAGTGTGTGAGTATATCTCAATAAAATTGCACTAAAATAAATAAACTGGATTCAATGTCTAGGAAGCTCATATACATGGCAGTATCAAGCAGACCATGTAAACTCACTGCAAGCCTAGGGCTATTTGTTTTTTTTCCCCTGAAATTATGCTCCCCACTGTCAGAATAGGGGGAAAGAGTTTCCAAAGGCCTAGATTTGATAACCTCAAGTGACCTCTAAATACAAGATGTAAAAAAAACTAAAAAAAAAAGAAAACTGTCCAACTTCTTCTGTATGCTTTTGAATTTCTTTACCCTTAAGGAAAATCCTTCTGTAAAGCAACAAATAAGAATGTCCTTCCAAATGAGCATTTATGGCCTTTTGAAGGTAAGAATGACTCTTAAAAGAGAAAGTGCTGAAGGAGAAACTTCTTATCACTGCTCCCACAGCAGATGCCAACATAGCAACTCTTCCTCCAGGAAATGCGTAGCTAAATACCCTGCAGGGATGATCACTTCCTGACAACCTATCAGAGACCGCAAAGGATAGCATATACAGCAGGATGGTGAATGCACTTTGCACGCCATATGACCATGGCTATGTTCTCATCACTTCTGCTGTGAAACACATTTCTCCAGGCTCTAAATCACATTAGCCATAAACTATGCATCAGGCTGGAATTTGGAATATAGAGCCATGACTAAGAGCAAAGTTTTAAAGCCAAGAGTCAAAAGAATTGGAGTTATAGGGCTGTAAACAAAACAGCAATCCAGCAGCCTTAGGATTAACATAGTAACTTAATTCTGTAAGGGTTTTCCATTTCTAACTCATTTTTGTTTCAGGGCATTAACCCAGGACATAGAATTCAAAATCTCCGAATTAGTTAACTCATTGTCCACTGTCTGGTGCCAAAAGTTTCCTGACATGAAGATGAAAACTTTAACGTAAAAGACTGAAAGAAAAAAATTGCTGAGATGACTGCCACACCAAAATGTAAGTTAAAATAGATTATTCACAAATTTAAATTATTTTTTTTTCAGTAACATTGCAAATCCATAGTTAACTTTGAAGAATTTCTTTTTTTTTTTTTTCCTGTGTGTACCAGTATCTCATAAGAATAAACAGGGTGACCTTTGTGGTCTCTGGGGGCAGATACACAGTATTTGAGCAGAGTTGGGAGGCCTTTGAGAAAAGGCCGCTGTCATTTCCCACCCTACCCCACCATCAAACCACTGTAGTGAATTATAAGCACCAAATGGCATGCATCACAATATATCCCAAAAAGTCCACAGATTCTATTTATTTCAAGTTCATCCGGTGACGAAGGCCAGGTGAAATACTATGGAGATTACTTAGGTATAAGATTAGCTATACTAGAGTATACCATCCCTGACTGAAGGCAGACACTTGTTTAAGAAAAAAAAAAAAGTAAAGAATGCTAGTTAAACGAAAACAGAAAAATATACTTAGATGTTGCTGAATTCCATCCATTAAACTATACTTTTGCATCCTTACAACTTAGTGCAGTATCTCACATTAAGAGTTTTGGGAAAATATTTTTTAATTGAATTGAGGGATTACTCTAAAAGAGTTTTGATCAGAGTGTACATCTCCAACTTATCCTCCCCACCCCAACATCTTCAAAGCTGTAACTTGACAATTGTGGGCTCTAAGTTGAAGCACATGTTTCATTGATAAAGTGCAACTTAGTTCTATGTTCCTGTTTTGTTTATAAAAACATAAAATGAAGGACAACAACAAACAACTCATCCTGACTCAAAGTAATTCTGAAATCAAATAATCATACAGCAAACAATGTTTTTGTTTTATTTTGTTTTTCACTGGGGATATTGGTGTGGACAAGGAAGTAACAAGGGTAAAATCTCAAGCAAGTGTAATTCCATGCTCTCCATCTCAATAAATGTCAAGTCTTAAAACTAGCTTTGTGCATAACAGATGTTATAACTTCAGACTTTTATAGGTGGAAAGAATCCTTCTATTGCTAAATGATTGTTAGCATATCAAGAAAGCCTGTGGGTAGCTGTAAATCCAATTTGTATCTCAACACTTTCCCCAAAGATCTGGTGGCCTCGAGCCCACAGGATTTATGATAGCATAGAATGAGGTGGTAGGGGGTAATGAACCCATGAAGGAGGTAAGGGAAGTAATTTGAGTATTGCCTCTGGTAAACAATAATTCTAACCCATAATGTAGCATTTTGATCTCATTTAACTTTAAGGAGCTTGGGAACTTTTCACTTCATCTAATATGAACAGATGGGTGCATTACATGTGATCACAGTCTAAAACGTTTCATGCAATAGTCTCCTCATTCCTACATTTGCTTGCCTATTCTTTCACTACTTGCTAATCATTATTTTATAAAATGTCCAAAGGAACACAACACCAAATATTAAGAGTTGCTGCAGGGAAAGGTCATTCATTCTACCTGCTTCTGATTTTATGGGCATCCTTAATCCCATAAAGCCCCAAGAGCGCAATCCCTGTGCTCTTAGTAATAAACAAATGTTCGATGGTTGTACTACTGAGAGCATGCTTGGAATAACTTGGTTATATTTTCCTCCATTCCTTTTAATTTAAGTGTGGGAAATCACATCAACCAATAACATTTGAAAAGAAAATACCCTCATTTTCCCTACATATAAAAATGATGCACTTTAATTTCAGTTGTTCAATTACATGTAGCATTTTACTAATTCTTAGAAATTGTTCCAAGTAACTTCTAATATTTTCTCAAAAATCTACCAGCTGATCATTAAATCATTATTGTAGAACTCCCACCTATAAGGATATTTCATTGGAAAAGAAAAAAAAAATGTTTCTTTAAATTAAAAAGGATTTGGGCATCTTTCATTGCTTCAAATCTCTTTGAAATTTTCTTGCAGCTCTTTCCACAAACCTGAGCAATGAGAAAGAGGAATACAAAATATGCATGACCTTGTTTTGGAGATTGGTAATATCTATTTCATTTAGAAATTTCTGAAGATTTACTTTTTACAGCAGAAATCATTAAAAGAAAACTTAGACATACTTTTGTTCCTATTTAAGGGAGTAATAAAATCTAGTGTATGACTTGTTAATGATCTGATGTTTGGGGCCAAATCTGCAACTGAATAGTTATGAGAACAAAGGAAAATTAATCTTCAATGACTTTCATTACTTCATCTGCATCCAGAGAGGATTGGATTTGATGATTTCCAGAGACCTGTGTCACATCTTTGAACCTATATTATATGCATATTCCTCATTAAGATGTTTTCATGGTAAACATTGTTAGTAGTACAATGATAGTAGTACAATTTACCCTCCATTGGTAATTTTAAAGATGTCACCACAATGAAACTAGTGTTGCTTGATTATTAAATTTAGCTTCAGTTTTGAGCACATATTCACAATCTTTTCAATTTTAAAAACCCCACAGATGTTTAAATGGTCATTCACTAATAAAATCACAAATCAGTAAATATATATTGAGCATCTAATATGTGCCAAGCAGTGTCCTAGGCAATTAAAAGGAAATCGGGTAACAGTCTCAGGTATCTGCTCATTTCAATTTTATTTGAAACCTGAGATGTTAGTACACTTTCCCCAAGATGGCAAGCTACCTGATTCCACTACTTGGTAGAGTCCAGGATCCCTGACATCATATTTACAAGTCATTTATCTCTAGGGGAAGATTTAGCCCTCAAACCTAACTTCCATCAATAAGATCTCTGTGAAATGTGTCCTTATTAAAGATTGTGGTACACTAAATCTACTCCTTGTTCCTGTAGTCACCAATCCTTACCAAAAGCAAAAAACAAAAACATACTTTGATTGTTTGCTTGTTCCTTAGTTTTTTTATGTAGCTCAGCTGGATTAAGAAAAAGTCATGCAGTCAAGGCAGCAAAATTGGCTTTTTTACTAATTGCCACAGTCTCTTCCCTATCCATCCCATTTACCTAACTCAGAACTTGAAACTACTGTGCTTCTTCTGGCTCTTCTGCTCACAAAGTAACAAGAAGGATCCCGCCAAAATGGCAGGGATACTTAGCAAGAAACAGTCCTTTCCATCTGCTAGACATTTTGGTTTTTATTATGAGTATTCTGCAGTGTCAAACTAGTTTAAAATATCCAGTGAACACACAGCCTCATTGTCAAGTACTTCAGACATATATGCACAAAAAAGAAATTTAATCTGCACACTGAATCAAAAAGCACAGAAAAAACATATCATAAGATGACCCAATCTGAATCTTTTTCAAGGGGCCTAGTTATATAGTCACTGAAAATAGCACATCTCAAGGTGGTCTGATCAATTAGGGGTATATATTAGATATTTTGAAAGTTCTAATAACTCTTCAAAAGCAATTTTTAAGAGATACAGGTCATCAAACATATTGTGAGGTTTTTTAAGCTTATTTTCTATGAAGCAAGAAATAAACATGTGCCACATACACGGAGGGCTTAAATCAAACTATAACAAATAGAATTGCTTCTAAAGCAGACTGTGAGCTTGCTCCTCCCTTAGGAGTAGAGAACTGAAAGAATAAAGTAAATACTACAGAATACTTGAAAGACTCTCATATTATTCTCTTGCATCTTTCTTCTTATAGGGCTTATTTTATTTGGGAGAAATTTCACTGAGATGTGGCTATAAATGATGTCCCTTCCTTGTGTCTTACAAGCTGTCACTAGTAGAAAAAATACTGATTTCTAATCTAATTAGCTCTTCCAGAAAATGAAATAAAGAAGATGAGTTGCCCAACTTTGTATCATCTGATATACTAATTATTTCTTATGAAATCCTTCTGTAGATAAATAGTAGCTTTTTCTGGTTGTTTGGCCAACATACTTAGATTTTCATATAGAAAATAAATTTTGACTTAGTGTTTGAAAATTTTAAACATTTAAAATTATTTACTACTGAAATCTGACAGTGTGTACAACCTCATATTAGGGAATGGGTCCTGTTCCAGACTAAAACCAGGTCTCTAAGGCTTCTGGTTGACCAAGATGGCAGCATAATACCCTCCAGGGTGCAGTTTCCGCCACAGAATCTTTTAACAACTAGCAAAAAACAGGCAAAGCCATATTCCTCAAAACACTGGAAAACAGTTAAAGGGTTGCAGCAACTACACAAGTGCCAAATCAAGAAAAGCAGCTTTAAAAAATTGCAAGAGAAGCTCCAAGTTTCCTTGCTTTCCCCTCTCACTCTTCCCTGAACTGTGTGGAGCCAGCCTGTGGTCCCATCACGGATCACTTGTCCCATTCCACAAGGTGCAGAGTTACCATATGCACACACTGGGGTGCCTGCATGTCAGTGCCAATCTAGAGGGTGTCAACCTGAAAGACTGAACCAGGAAATTTGTCTCAGGCTCATACTCCCAGAGAGAAGTAGCTTGCAGACAGCTAAAGCAATATAAGAAACAATTGAAGTAAAGCAGCCTGGGGCAAATGATTACCTGCTTTATGTTACATAATAGAGTGCCCAGGAGAGGGAAAAAGTGTATTTCATAGGGAGCACATGGGGTCTTTAAATTCCTGTAAGTGAAGGAATTCTTAAGGAGATGAGCAAAAACAAGCCCAGGACAAGATATAGTCTCAGAAAAGACAAAGAGGCCCCTGCACTTCACATTCTACTCAGGCTGATCTTGAATGGGTGGTTAAATTTTGAAGGAAAGTGCCAGCCAACACAAAGCCAGTTTTCAGAGACTGTGAAAAGTGTTTTTGAATTGGTTTGTTTTTGTTAGCTACTGGCACTCAAGGAAATCTCTCACATCTAAGTAGCTGGATACAAACTTAATGAATGGACAGCTCAGTGTCTAAATCCCAGAGTTAACCCTTTTAAAAATTAAAATGCTCAGTGTGCAATAAAAGATTACGAGACAAACAAAGAAACAGGAAATGATGGTTCATCCAAAGAAATGAGATAAAACTCCAGAAAACATCACTGAAGAAGATCAGATATTAGACATATGTGAAAAAGACTTAAAAAGAAAAAAAAAAAAAAAGATCCTCAATATGTTCAAGGAGATAAAGGGAAACACAGAAAAGAACTGAAGAATATCGGGAAAATGTTGAATGAGCAATATGAGACACTTAAAGGGATAGGAATCTTAAAAAGGAGTCACATAGAAATTCTCTAGTTGAAAACCACAATAACAGAAATGAAACATTGTCCAGAGAGTTTTAACTACAGCTGGAAGCTGGCAGAGGAAGAACATATGATGTCAAAAACAAGACATCTGAGAAGATTGAAGCTGAGGAGAAGAAAGAAAGAAAAAAAGAATTTACAAAAGGGAACAGAGACTAAAAGGCCTATGGGATACCATCAAGCATACCAATATACATATTATCCAAATCCAAGAAGAAGAAAGAGAGAAATGGCAGAAGGAATATTTAAAGAAATAATGGCAGAGAACTTCCCAAATTTAATGAAAGATTTGAATGGGCAAATTCAAAAATCACGAAGAACCCCAACCAGAATAAACTCAAAGAGAACCATGCCCAGACACAAAGTGGTCAAACTGTTAAATCAAGGGCAAGAAGAGAGTTCTGAAAGCTGCAAGAGAAAAGCAACATGTTATATACGGGGGGTTCCAATAAAATTGGGTGCCAATTTCTAATCAGAAACCATGGAGGTAAGAGACAGTGGGATGAAATATTTAAGGTACTGTAAGAAAATAATTGCCAACAAAGAAATTTTATATCTGATGAGATGGTCTTTCAAACAGGAGGAAGAGATAAAGCATTCCCAGATAAACAGAAGCTGAGGAAGTTTGTCACCACTATACCTGCCTTATGAGCAATGCTAAAGGGAATCCTTCAGAGTGAAAGGAAAGGTCTCTATACAGTGGATCAAAACAGCATAAAGAATATGCATGCTACAGTAAAAGTAACCATGTAAGTAGTTTTAAATGCCAGTACTGTTGTATTGTAATTTTTGGTATGTACTCTACTTTTTACTTCTTATAGGTTCTGAAATGTAAATCATTTAAAAGTAATGATATATCTATGGTTTTGGATATACAATATATAAAGATATAATTTGTAACAAGTCCAACAAAAAGCTGGGGGATGTGAGAGAGGTATAGGGACAGTGTATAGGTTTGCTATTGAAGTTACGTTAGTACCAAATGAAACAGGATTATTACAGATTTAAGATGTTAAATTCAAGCCCCATGATAACCACAAAGAAAATATATGAAAAATATATACAGAAAGAAGTAATAAGGGACTCAAAATGGTACAATACAAAAAATCAATAAATATGAAATTGAGCATTAATGGAAGAATTAAGGAGCAGAAAAAGTATAAAACATACAAAGACCATATAGAAAAATGTATTATCAGTAGATACTTTAAATGTAAATGGATTAAACTCTCCAGTGAAAAGGCAGAGATTGGTAGAATGCATAAAAAAGTATGACTGAAATATATGTTGTTTACAAGAAATTCACCTTAAATTCAAAGACACAAGTAGGTTGAGAAAGAAAGGACTGAACAATATTCACCATGAAAATAGTAACCAAAGTGATCTGGGATAGCTATATTAATATCAAATAAAAAAGACTTTAAGTCAAAAACTATTATGAGGGAAAAAGTGTCCCGGCCGGCGGGACGTTCAACAGAAGGCTCCAAATCCTGTGAGGGAGGAATGGTATGGGACAAGAGACACGAGGAACGACAGCAAGACAGGTTTCTGATCAAGCTGCAAAACTTTATTGAAGAGGCAGGGTATATATACCCTAAGGTAGAGGGAGTGGCTAGTACGAACGGGTGGCAGCCTAGAATTGGCTGCTGCTGTTGCTAGGGCGGATGGCAGATGTAAGGCTAGCACAGGATTGGTAGATGCTGTTGCCGGGTAGAAGGCAGGTAGTAAAGCTAGCACCCTAGATGTGAATCTTAGGCGCAAACGGCTATCACTTCCGTAGAAGGCTGAGGGCAACTTAAACTGTTGTTACATTAGCCCCAGCTGTTATGTTGCATATCTCCAGCATCGCTGAGGGTGGATTTTATACATGCTACCTTAATCGTCCCCAACAAAAAAGAAAGTCACTGTATTCTAATAAAGGGGCCAATTCAACAAGAAGACATAAATTCCATTTACAGTAGCAATTAAAGATATCAAATATCTAGGAATAAACTTAACCAAAGATGTAAAGGACTTATACACATAAAACTACAAAACGTTGCTAAAGGAAATCCAAGAAGATGTAAATAAATGAAGGACATTATGTGTTGATGGATTGGAAGACTGCATATTGTTAAGATATCAATTTTATTCAACGATATTTACAAATTCAATGCAATCCCAATCAAAGTTCCAAAAGCCTTCTTTCCAGAAAAGGAAAAGCCAATCATCAAATTTGTATGGAAGGGTAAAAAGTCCCCAATAGACAAAACCATCTTTAAAAAAGAAACTAAGTTGGAGAAGTTGCATTCCCAATTTTTAAAAGCGACAAGAGAAAAAAATAGATAAACAGAACTTTACCAAAATTAATAACTTTGTACTTCAAAGGGCTTCATCATGAAATTAAAATATAACCTGCAGAATGAAGAAAATATTTGACAATCAATTATCTGATAAGGATTTCATATCCAGAATATATGAAGAAATCCTACAGCTCAACAACAAAAAGAAATAACCAATTTGAGAATGGGCAAAAACTTGAATAAACATTTCCCCAAAGAAGATACACAAATGACTAAAATATATGAAAAGATTTTCAACATTATTAGCCATTATGGCAATGCAAATCAAAACCACAGTGAGATACCATTTCACATCAATAAATGGCTACTACTTTAAAAAAAAAAAAATGGAAAGCAAGCGTTGAGGGGATTTGAGGAAATAGGAATACTCGTTCACTGTTTGTGGGAATATAAAATCGTGTAACCATTGTGGAAAACAGTTTGATGCTTCCTCAGACTAAGTATACAATTACATTTTTTCAGCAATTGCACTTCTAGGTATACATTCAAAAGAATTGGACGCAGGGATTCAAACCAGTAAATACACACTAATGTTCAGAGCAACATTTTTCACAATTGGCAAGAGATGGAAGTAAGCCAAATGGCTATCAACAGATGAATGGTTAAACAAAATATGGTATATACATGCAATGGGATATTATTCAGCTATAAAGGGATGAAATTTTGATACATGCAACAACATGGATAAACCTTGAAGACATAGTGCTGTGTGATATAACCAAGACACAGGAGGACAAGGACTGTATGATTTTAATAATGTGAATAAATTAGCATAAGAAAATTCATAGAGTCATAACCTAGAATACAGGCTACTAGCTGATGGGGTGAGGGTAAGGAATAGGGAGTTAAAGATTAACTGATCTGGAATTTCTGTTTGAGTTGATGGAAAAGTTTTGGTGATAGATGGTGGTAATGATGGCACAATATTGTGAATGTAATTAACTACTAAATTATATATTTGCATGTGGCTAAAATGGGAAGTTTTAGGTTGTATATATGCTACTAGAATAAAACTTTTTTATAAAACCATATGACTGTACCACACAAACAGTGAAATCCTAATGTAAACTATGGACCGTAGCTGAGTACAATTTTAACAATATTTTTTCATCAGTTTTTACAAAGGTACCACACAAACGTAAAGGGTTACTAATAGGGAAAACTCTTTGTGTGAGGGGGATATATTGGGACTTTAGTTTCTTCACAATTTTTCTGTAACCCTACAACTTCTGTAATAAAAAAAATTGTAGAAACAAAAATACCAAAAACAAAAATAAAAACAAATAAAAAAAGACTCTAAAAACTAGGGAATAAATATAGCTAAACTCATTTCAAAAAACACATGCAATGACATTCTGAACTGGGTTTGTAATAACTTTTCACATAGATTTATGAACTGATTAACAGATGGGAACAATAACTTTTCAAAAATTTACTTTAAAGTAATTCTGTTTTCCCACCCATTAATGTAGTAGCGATATGCATATTCATAATATGTGTGTTTGTCTGTCTGTGTATATATATATATATATAATGAAATATGCTTTGTAAAGTAAGAACTCCAACATAATGTAGAACTTTGAACCCTGGGCCTTACAAAATTAATTTTAACACGTACTTATTTAAAACTTATGTATAGCTCTGTGCCAATTTAATATTCTCAAGCAGAGTTGGAAATCCTTCCCCAGTCTGGCCCTGCCTGCTATCCCGCTGTCTCACAGAAGCCTTCCAGCCCACACAATTCCCCTATTTTTCATTAATGTCCTTTTTACTACCTTCTCTTGAATAATAGCCTAGCATCTAACCTCAGCACTTTGGATCACAACGTTTCATCCTTTGGAATGTCCTCTCTTCTATTTTCTATTGATTCAGTTCCCATTTATAATAGAAAATCTTGCTCAAACCCCATGACCACCATGCCTTAAGGAGTTTTCCTTTCTCATTTGTCATCCATATGACAGACAGGCCTACACTGCCTGTTGTTTCTTCTTCTTTGGTTGTATATAATCATTTGGTTTTCTTATCATGAATTACCTTTTATTTTTAATTTTTTCATCCCATTTCACATATTCCTTGAACATAATGTTGATGTCTTGAATTCCTTTCAGATCTCTGTCCTAGGCTTTAGAAGACCTTGCAGATATTATTTTCTCAATAGAATATCTGTTGCTGTGACTGGAATGATAGCATATTTCTCATAAAATGTAAAACAGATGTTTTTGTTCAGAAATTGAAACAAGGCTACTGATTTAACCAGCAGATCACTCAGTCTGACATTTTCAAAACTACTGCATCATTGCTTCTGTGAGGCCAGCCAAATAATGTATCATATTTACAAAATAATGCTCTGTTTGATATACTATGTCTTTGAAGAATTTTTTTTTTAAATGAGTGTGCCTTATATTAGTGAAAGCATTTTGGAAGATGAAACTTACAAGAAAATGTTCAAATAGATTGAGTCCAAATAGAGCTATGATATTGGAATTCACACACTAGTGATCATGATATTAAAAATAGATTCACCAAATAAATTAATGCTAGGCTCCACTAAAATCTAGAAAAGAGTTTTAATTTTTATGTTTCTTAAAAGAGCAATAATAACAAAAATTAGTGTTCAAGATGTATCTGGGAGACAGTACAGTGTACCACTCACCCAACTTTCAGCGTGGTCAGTTGTTCTTAATGGTCAAGGATAAGCAAGGAAACAACTTGGCTAAATGAAAATTTTGGGGCAGCATCAATTTTACAGGAGAGTTTAATTTTTACCTTAATGGTGGCAAAATTGGTTTATATACATAAATAAATACAGAAATCAGCCCAAATAGATGTTTTGGTTGTCAATATTCATAATATTCAGCTACCTTTACTGAAGGTTTAATATGTTCCAAACACTGTTTTAGCTTTCACAAGAATAATTACATTTTATTCTTCAAAAATTTTTCAAGGAAAAAACTACTTGCTATGATGAGTCCCAGTTTATCAGTAACAAAACTGAGACCTAAATAGTGAGTGTGGATTAAATTGCAGATCATCTGACCCTAAAACATTTGCACCAATCACCAAACTCTATGGTAGGCTGGTGATGTTTTTATTCATTAAATATTAAAAATTGGTAATTAAAGTTATAGAGTCACTCTGGAGCTATGATGAACATGGAGGATATCAATATTATCCTTTTTTTTTTTTTTGTCTTAACTGCTCAATATATTTTTCTTCCAGTTAAAACAGTCCTAGATTTATTTACAACGTCTTATCAAATGAGATATCCATGTGCTGATACTGAAGTATTTCCCTTATACAACTAATATTTATTGTAGTCATTATGATTTTGCTTTGGCCAAGAAAATTATTTTATTTTATTGTGGAAATATGACAATATTACTTTGTTCTCAACAGAATTATAAATTAACAGATGCTTATGGGCAGGAACACTGGGAAAAATAACTGAGTGTCACATTCAAGTTTTAAAATTTTGTTAAATAGATGTAAAAAAGAGGTTCTGAAAAGATATGGATACTACCCACTCCCACTTGCACATAGTCTGAATTAGTGTTAATTTGTATGAACTTCCACAAGAATCAAGTTATTCTCCCCTATCTACCACAAAGAAAGATAAATATGATGCTAAGCTTTGTTACTTCTTAGATAAATTCTCACCGTCTTATAAATGAAGGAAGTATGTGGAAATGGAAATCTATTCATTTAATTGTGTAAATGACAATTCTAGTAATGACAGTAGATTAGACTTTTCTTGTTCACATGAAAGATCTTTTAAACTTCAAATCTAATGAAAGAAAAAGTAGAGCCAAATTACTTTAGACTCTTCCAAGATCAAAATAATACCATTGTCTTACATTTGCAAAGTGATATTTTTCCCTGTTGGCAGCTTGGTCTACAGTTTCTTTTTGCATATAGAATGGGCCAAGAAGCTTACATTTTGGAAAATGGTCCAAAGTTAAAGAAGTACTCCTTCCACAATATTAATAATGATAGAATTTTGTTAGCAGAGCACATATTTTCTCTTCTTTCCTTTCCCACCCACTATGGATCTTTAGTGAGTGGGGAAGGAAGTGTGAGTACAGAATAGAGGCAGATTCTGGTGAAGTGACTGTGTGAAGGTTTATTGGACTCTCCAGCTATAATAATGGCTTTGTCTATATCTCCTTGCAGTTCTATGAGTTTCTGCCATGTATTTGGATGCTTTCTTGGTGGATCTATATAACATAAGGATTATTATATCTTCTTGGAGGTTGATACTGCCTTGATAACAGGTTCTGAAATTTGGCAGAGTGATCAGAAAACTTCAAATGAAGGCTTTTGTTCAGTAAATGTATAATTATGACACATGGGACTAACATTAGAGAAGAAAGTGAGAATCTGATATTTACAGAAATGAAGTTCCTTTATGTTCTGACATTGAATTTGCAAGTAGGGATGATCTCATTTGAAAATATTTTGAAATCATTGAAATATACTATTGTTCTAGTTTGCTAATGCTGCCAGAATGCAAAACACCAGAGATGGATTGGCTTTTATAAAACGGGGTTTATTTGGTTACACATTTACAGTCTTAAGGCCATGAAGTGTCCAAGGTAACACATCAGCAATCGGGTACCTTCACTGGAGGATGGCCAGTGGTGTCTGGAAAACCTCTGTTAGCTGGGAAGGCATGTGGCTGGCATCTGCTCCAAAGCTCTGGTTTCAAAATGGCTTTCTCCCAGGACGTTCCTCTCTAAGCTGCAGTTCCTCAAAAATGTCACTCTTAATTGCACTTGAGGTATTTGTCCTCTCTTAGCTTCTCTGGAGCAAGAGTCTGCTTTCAACGGCCATCTTCAAAATGTCTCTCATCTGCAGCTCCTGTGCTTTCTTCAAAGTGTCCCTGTTGACTGTAGCTCCTCTTCAAAATGTCACTCACAGCTGCACTAAGTTCCGTTTGTCAGCTCATTTATATGGCTCCAGTGATTGAATTTAGACCCACCCTGAATGGGTGGGATAATAACTCCATGGAAATTATCCAATCAGAGTCATCACCCACAGTTGGGTGGGGCACATCTCCATGGAAACACTCAAAGAATTCCAATCTAATCAGCATTAAAATGTCTGCCCCACAAGATTGCATCAAAGAATATGGCTTTTTCTGGGGGACATAATACATTCAAACTAGCACAACTATATTTCATATTACCAAGGACTGAATATATTACATGATACAAAATATTAACATTTAAAAAGGGCAATCAAGTAAAGAGTTAAGACAGCAGAGTGGAAAGAACTGTAAGTTTAGAGCTGTGGAACCTTGGGCAAGTCACTTAAGATCATGGATTGCTTCTACCTTTCTCCAAAATGAAATGATGGAAATGAATTATTTATGAAGTCCCTTAAACCTATAGTTATATAATTCTAAGAGGAAATACACTATTGAACAAAGGTAACTGATACAAGCACCTTTGAAGAAAAAGGATTTTCTTACAAATTCTGAGAAGTGATAAAAATAATAGGGAAATGGAGCATTGAATAAGAGGAATAGTTACTTTAATCTGAAGAAAATGGTAAGTATAATTGACTAAAATAAAAGATGACTTTTTGAAAGATTTAGATATTATTTCCAGTTCTGGAATGATTACCTCTTATAATAGGAAAATTTTTACTATATAATATTGAAGTACCTAAAATATCATTCAATCAACAAATATTTACAGAGCACCTATTTTGCCACTGTTTTAAGTGCTTGGAATACAGCAGTGAAAAGATAAAATCTTTTAGGTACTGGGCCACTGTTTTATGTGTTTGGAATACAGCAGTGAAAAGATAGAAATCCCTACCCTCAAAAATCTCACCTTCTGACTTCATACACATACAGAGACACATGTGCATGCATGTATAAATGTATTTGGGGCATCATGTGGCTAAGTATTAAAAGACGTTGTATTCAAAGGAACAGCCCAACAACATCCACAAAAATTAAACTTTCCTGATTTGTATTTTCAAAATCCTTCTTAAAATCCCACTTTCTCATCTTTCCAACCCTCTTAAACTTCGAAACTGTTCTAATCTGTAATTCTCTAAACACTTCACTTTTGGTTCTCCGTTCCAACTCATCCCAATTCCCAGTCCAGGTAAATTTTCTTTCCTTCCTCTTTCACCCCTATCTTACAGCTTATTTTAGAACAATGAATGCTTGTAAAAAAATGATGCAATATCGTATCTTCTCCATTCCCAAATTTCTTATTTAGATCCATCTATTGCTTGACTGGTATCTTCGCAAGAATATTTAGTAGGTGATGCATTTCTTGAGTTTCAAATTTCAGAATGTGCCACATTTAAGTAGAATTTGACTGACTAAAACATTCTGTAACCATCCACCTTTCCCTCAGGAATTTATATTCATTCATTCATTCAACAGATGGTATATGCCAGGCCCTGTTACCGATGTCATCGCTATAGCAGTGAACTTCTCAGATCTCGTTCCTGCTCTCACAGGGATTTTATGCAAAAGAGCTATGCAAACTCAGCTCCATTCTCTTCTGACACTGATGGTTGTTGTGAAGATAATCAGAAGCCAAATTGGAACTGATTGTTCCTCTTTCAATTTCTTGCTTTTTTCACTTTAAATGTCTGAATGATTACATTTTTGTACTTAGGAATTGAGTAGCTTTACTGAGATAAAATTAAGTGTGTGTGCCCTTTAAATTCACAGATTCAATCATTCCATCATTTCAGGGAAATGTTTCTGTGCTGTATCATTTAATGTTTTCCCTTTTATGCGATTATCTATTTCAGAGATAGTCTCCTTTTGCTCTAATTTTTTCCCTCTGCCTTTAGTGTAATTTTCTCCATCCTTTCTTCTATTTCATCAATTTAATTTCAGCTCAGCCTATTCTTCTTAAGGTTTGATTTGTTCTGTCGGATGCTATTTTGGTAGGGTACTATTTTGACAGATCATTTCTCATTATATTGCTCATAGCTCTGTCCAGAATCTCCAATTGTTCTAACAGAGTGTGACAGAATTTTAGATTTGAAGTGATGCCATTTCCAGATAATATGAGATCTCATAGTCTTCTGTGGCTGTAACAGTTTGAGGGCTAAGTATCATGTTATATTCATTGCGAGGAAAGAGGAAGGGCTGTACTGGAGTGTTTGATTTTTGTTTGTGGAATGGGGCTCTGCTTCCTCTTCTGCTGTCAGTTTTCTTTCACGATTTTCTCTATTCAATGAGAGACGTGTCCTATTTCTGGGACAGGGGTTACCTTTGCAATTCTGAGTCCCTGAAGCTAATATTTCTTTCTCAAAAGTCAGCCCTACTTTTATATAAATGTTTTTTTTTCATTTATATCTACAAAGCTAAACTTTCCATAAACAATCAGAAGAGGAATTAGATAAGTATAAACCTCAAGTTGCCTCTTTCCAAATTTTGAACATTGTTGACAATTCTTGTATTAAGCTATCACAACTGAGTGGGGCAGGCAGTGGGGTTAGGAAAGACTCAGGTTTCCTTTATTTGTATGCATAAATGTCATAGATTATGGATTAACATCTTTAATACCTTTATCTAAGTAAAATAATTCAAGTGGGTCCCTTAGCAATAAAATCAGGAAAGCCTAAGCTTAAAACAAGAACTGAAAACAGATACTTTTAGACCTACCTGCAATCTATTCCTTACCAACCAAGCTGTGACTTTGTAGATGTATATGTGAACTTTAATAAGTATGAGACTTCATTCTGAGCTCACAGTCAGTGTTTCAGGGATATGGGTTATGCTCCAGAGGTCAACAAAAACAACTAAGCTCTAAAGAGACAGAATCAGGGAGTCCTTTTAGTTTTATATAAGGTGTTGTTGAATGCCACTAGGGAGCTCACCAAGTTTTTGTCATGTCCTGAGAATTATATAGAGACAGTAAATTAGAAAGTGACTTATTGACCTAAAAGCTGCTAGAAAATGGGAGCCACAAGGAGGAAAGCAGCTTTCAATGGAAAGCAGCTACTATGAGTTGCCACAACAGACAGTAAGGAAAGCATTTGAGAGCTGCTGCATGCTTCAGCAAACCATGGATCTGGGGGAAAAGAGCAACAGCCAATGTTTCAAACAGCTGATAAAGAGAGCCACCCAACTGGGAGATCCAAAGCTGACAGGCATCAGGGCCAGCAGACTTACCAATGGACTGGAGATTCAGTAATGAAGGAAGAGATGGCATTGGGAGAGAAAATATAAAATGTTGATTTTTTTTTTTTTTTTTTTTTTTTTTCAAAATGCCCTTACTCTGGAGAGAAAATGAGATGGCCCCTCCAGGAAAATTGATGGCTTTCAAGGCTCTTTAACTCTGGGTTTGCTCTCCACCAACTATAGAGATTTTTATTGTAAACACATCCATTGTGGCCTAATGTTGACATAGGAAAATAGTTACTTTTAATTGAAGAAGTTAAATAAATTTGCAGACCATCATGGAGTCCACCGCTGTGTCATTGACTCCAGGTGGTAATGCAGTCTCCTCAGTTTTCAAAACAGGATATCATGCCTGCCTCCTGCCAATTTGGAATCTAAATCACATGGAGACTTCTATAATCAACAGGGGTAGACGAGCTGCACTTCAGGCACTTGTCAAATGAGTCAACCATAAATAGACTGTGATGCAGCACTTGCCCAAGGCTTATTTGAGAGGGTCAGTGTATGACAGATGCAGCCTGTTAACACAGATCATGTTAACTCTTCACTCCTCGAGTTTCTCTCAACTCTTCCCTTGTGTTAGGCAAGTGTCAGGTTATAGAAGAATGTAGATCTGGATCACATTATCTTAGTTTCCTGTAGAAAGAATTTTAGTGAGCTAAGATTTTAATGTTATATCTTCCAGTTTGCTCAGAGTCATAATTTAAGGAGTTCTAATATGAAAAAGAATTACTTTCTATTTTATGAGGCTCAATTGAAGACCTTTGAGACAACAGATTAAAATATAAGCAATCCATTTTTTCATAGAATTCAGTGCCAATTAAATATTTGCTTCTCTAGATCGGATTCTATAATATTAGGTGTAAGGGCATAGACTCAGGAACCAAAAGACTAGGTCTGCATTCCAGCTATTACATTTACTGGTTGTGTGATATTAAGCAATTTACCTTATGTTTGAAGTGAGGATAATCATGATACCAGCCTTATAAGGTAAGGATTAAACAATATCTTAAAGGGCTTAGATAACTGGTACAGGGCAAGATATTGCAAAAGGGCAGGGAAGACATGACAGTAGCTTGCACTAGGGAAGTAACAATAGAAATGGAGAGAAGCAGAATGGATTTGAGAGAGATTTACAAGGTAATATTGATAGGACTTGTTACTCAATTGAATATGGTATATAAAAGAGAAGGAGAGTTTTGAATGTAACATCTATGTTTCAGGTTTACACAACTTCAGGAGCAATGATAAAGTACACTGAAAGAGGACTGTGTTTTGGGGATAAACATTTGATTTTGGTTTGGACATACTGAATTTTAAGTGCTTTCAAAAAAGCTAGTTGGCATTTAGATATCCAGGTCTGGAACATGAGAAAGCAGTCTGAACTGGCTATATAAACTTGGAATTCATCAGCCTCCAGATGAGGATAAGATTAGCAAGGGAAAGACTTTCAAAAGAAAAGAGAATGGACTGAGGACTAAGACTTCAGGAACTCCCAAGAATATTATAATATTGTTACACCAATGCACTAATATATACACTCTACACACTAATACACTAATATACCCACCTCATATTTGTTCAAGGCAACTCTTAAATATACACAGTAACAGGAAGAGGGAATGGTAGACAAGATTACCCCAAACTGAAAAAATACAGGGCAGAACATTTGAAAACAAGTTCTAAAATGGGTTTAATATAAATGTATTTTAATAATTACATCCAATATTGAGAAATTAAGTGCACTTGATGATTGAGTGGGGCATCACGAATGCCATTCTCCCTAATCCAAGTGACCTCACCATTCGGTCAGTCTGTAATGAAAGAATTATCTGATTACTTTTAATTGGGTTTTACCTGCTTCGATATTCCCCAATACACACTTTTAAAATAAGGCATCCTGATTTTAACAATTTTCTCAATTTTCATGTGCACAGGTCTTTTAAATAAATGCTAAATCACTTAATAACCCTAAGTTCAATGCATGTAAATTCCCAGAAAAAAATAGAACCACATTATATGAATAGCTCTAGGAAAAATAGCTAAATTATTTTCTGTGAAAGATTGTGGAAGACTCAAAACGAATAAATTGGATAGTAATTTTTTTAATGTGCAACGGTTTTGCCACATGTAAAAATGGATAATGTATTATTTATCTTATGGGATTGTTCTGATTAAAGAAAATAATATATGTAAAGATCAAAAAATGGTTTCTGGTGCATGGAAAGGGCTTAATAAACGTTAATATAAAAATTATATGATGGAGTATTGTGCCAGTTTGAATGCATTGTGTCCCCCAAATGCCATTATCTTTGATGCAGTCTTGTGGGGCAGACATTTTGATGCTGATTAGATTTGCTTGGAATGTGCCCCACCCAGCTGTGGGTGATGACTCTGATGAGATATTCGCATGGTGGCATGGCCCCACCCATTCAGGGTGGGCCTTGATCAGTGGAGCCATATAAATGAGCTGACTCAAAGAGAAGGAACTCAGTGCAGCTGAGAGTGACGTTTTGAAGTGGAGCAAGCTTGCTAGAGAGGAACGTTCTGGGAGAAAGCCATTTTGAAACCAGAACTTTGGAGCAGACGCCAGCCACGTGCCTTCCCAGCTAACAGAGGTTTTCCAGACACCATTGGCCATCCTCCAGTGACGGTACCTGATTACTGATGTGTTACCTTGGACACTTTATGGCCTTAACACTGTAACTGTGTAGTCAAATAACCCCCTTTTTATAAAAGCCAATCCGTCTCTGGTGTTTTGCATTCCGCAGCATTAGCAAACTAGAACAAGTATTTTGGAATGCTTCTCAGTAATCAGATGCTTACTTTTAAGGAAATAATATTTCTTAAATTCTCTTGCATTTTCAAATTAATGTTAGAAAGAAAATAGTCAAGAAAAAAGATTGGCTCCAATTTATCAGTAATTGAAGGTAGCTCTTGACTCTACTGAAAATAAATTATTGATAAAATCTTAAATCAAAAGTAAATAATCACAAGTTGTTTACATAAAATTTAAAATATGTTTGGGCAACTGAATTCCATGCATGACCATTGATGAGATAATTAATTGGGGAAGAAAATCAGCTGTAATAGACAAGATGTTATAATGGGGATAACTTATTATCCATAAAATTAGATAGATAGATAGGTAGATAGATAGATAGATAGATAGATAGATAGATAGATACCTGGAGATACTGAATGTTCGCTTCCAGACCACTGCAATAAAATGAATATTGCAATAAAGCAAGCCACATGAATTTTTTGGTTTCCCAGTGCATATGAACGTTATGTTTATACTATACTGTAGTCCATTACGCGTGCAGTAGCATATATGTCTATAAAAAACAATGTACCTACCTTAGCTGAAAAAAATGCCCTATTGCTAAAAACTGCCAAACATCATCTGAGCCTTCAGTGAGTCACAATCTTTTTGCTGGTGGAGGGTCTTGTCTCGATGTTGATGGTTGCTGGCTGATCAGAGTGATAGTTGCTGAAGGATGGTGTGTCTGTGGTAATTTCTTAAAATCAAATAATGAAGTTTGAGCATTAATTGACTCTTCCTTTCATGAAATATTTCTCTGTAGCATATGATGCTGTTCAATAGCATTTTGCCACACAACTTCTTTCACAATTGGAATCAGTCCTCTCAAACCCTGGTGCTGCTTTATCAATTAAGTTTATGTAATATTATCATCCTTTGTTGTCATCCCAACAATGTTCACAGAATCTTCACCAAGAATAGATTCCATCTCAAGAAACCACTTCCTTTGCTCATGCAGCAAAGGCAGCTCTTCATTCATTCAAGTTTTATTGTGAGATTGGAGCAATTTAGTCACATCTTCAGGTTCCATTTCTAATATACTTCTCTTGCTATTTCCACCACATCTGCAGTTACTTCCTCCACTGAAGTCTTGAACCCCTCAAAGTCAACCATGAAGAATGGAATCAACTTCCACAAGCTCCTACTAATGTTGTTATTTTGACCTCCTCCCATGAATAACAAAAGTTCTTAATAGCATCTAGAATGGTGAATCCTTTCCAGAAGGTTTTCAATTGACTTTGCCCAGATCCATCAGAGTAATCACTATCTATGGCTGCTATAGCCTTATAAAATGTACTATGTAAATAATAAGTCTTTTAAGTTAAAATTACTCCTTGAACCTTGGGTGCAGAATGGCTGTTGTATTAGCAGGCAATGAAACAATATTCATCTCATTGCATATCTCCATCGGAGCTCTTGGTTGTTGGGTACATTGCCAAAGAGTAGTATCTTTTGAAAGGAATCATTTTTTCTGGGTAGTAGGTCTCAACAATGACTTAAAATATTCAGTAAATCATATTTTAAACAGATGTGCTGTCATGCACCTTTTGTTCCATTTATAGAACATGAACACAAGCAGAGTAGATTTAGCATATTTCTTATGAACCCTAGGATTTTCAAAATAGTCAATGAGTATTGGCTTCAATTTAGAGTCTCCAGCTGCATTATTCTCTAACAAGAGAGTCAGCTTGTCCTCTGACGCTTTGAAGTCAGACATTGTCTCTTCCTCTCAGCTGTGAAAGTCCTAGATGACATCTTCTTCCAAGAGAAGGCTGTTTCATCTATATTGAATATCTGTTGTTCATCAATGATCTTAGCTAGATCTTCAGGATAACTTGTTGCAGCTTCTACATCAGCACCTGCTTCACCATGCATTTTGATGTTACAGAGATGGCATCTATCCTTAAACCTCATGAATCAACCTGTGCTACCTTTGAACTTTTTTTCTGCAGCTTGCTCACCTTTCTCAGCCTTCGGAGAATTGAAAAGATTTAGGGTCTTGCTCTGGCTTAGGCTTTGGCTTAAGGGAATATTGTGGTTGGTTTCATCTATCCAGACCACTAAAATTTTCTCCAGCAATAATTCTGTTTCACTTTCTTATCATTTGTGTTTTCACTGGAGTAGCACCGTTAATTTCCTTTAAGAACATTTTCTTTGCATTCACAACTTGGCTAGCTGTTTGGTGCAAGAGGCCTAGACTTTGAAATAGTCTTGACTTTCAACATGCCTTCATCACTAAGCTTAATCATTTCTAGCTTTTGATTTAAATGAGAGACATGTAACTCTTCCTTTCACCTAAACATTTAGAGGCCATTGTAGGGTTATTACTTGGCCTAATTTCAATATTGTTTTGTCTCAGATAATAGGTAGTTTTGAGGAGAGGGAAAGAGACATGGCCAGTAGGTGGAGCAGTCATTTATCAATTAAGTTTGCTGTATTATATGGGCACTTTTTGTGGCACCCCAAAACAATTATAATAGTAACATCAAAGATCACGTATCACAGGTCACCATAGCAGATGTAATAATAATGAGAATTTTTGAAATATTGTGAGAATTGCCAAATGTGGCATGGAGACAAGTGAGCACACGCTATTGAAAAAATGGTGCCAACAGACTTGTTCAATGCAGGGTTGCCACAAAACTTTAGTTCATAAAAAGTGCAATATCTGCAAAGCACAGTAAAACAAAGTGCAATAAAATGAGGTATGCCTATGTTTCTCTGGGAAGAACTGACTATTATAATAAGAAGAATTGGGGAATTTTGACCATTGACTATATTGAATAGAACCTTGTGTCAGTGTTGAATTTTCTGAATGACATAATTGTTTTATGGTCATTGTAGGAGATTATACTTGTTCTAAGGTGATAGATACTCAAGTATTAAGGCATGAAGTGTCATGAGGACAGTAACTTATTCTCAAATCATACACACACAGACACACATGCACACAAAGAGAAATCAAATGTGGTAAAATGTAATCAATTAGTGAATCTAACAATAAAGTAAAGTAAAATATAATAAAACAAAATGAATGGCACAATTTTATTTCATACTATACCTGTCAGTAATATCCTATTATTTTATGAAATCATTTATTATATTTCAAATATTTCTTACATATACATACCTTTTCTTTTAGAATGTAAACTTTTGTCTATACATTACATCCCCTCCTACAATACGAGTTAGACCTCATGAAATGCTTGTTTATATTAATTACCATCTGTGCCAGTTTGAATGCATTTTGTCCCCAAAACGCCATTATCTTTGATGTAGTCTTGTGGGACAGACTTTTGGTGCTGATTAGATTTGCTTGGAATGTGCCCCACCCAGCTGTGGGTGGTGACTCTGGTGGGATACTCCCATCGAGGCTTGGCCCTGCCCATTCAGGGTGGGCCTTGATCAGGGGAGCCATATAAATGTGCTGACTCAAAGAGACTGAGTGAGTGCAGCTGGGAGTGATGTTTTGAAGAGAAGCAAGCTTGCTAGAGAGGAACATCCTGGCAGAAAGCCGTTTTGAGGCTGGAGCTTTGGAGCAGATGCCAGCTGCCTTCCTAGCTAACAGAGGTTTTCCGGACACCATTGTCCGTCCTCCGGTGAAGGTACCTGATTGCTGGTGTGTTACCTTGGACACTTTGTGGCCTTAAGACTGTAACTGTGTAGCAAAATAAACCCCCATTTTATAAAAGCCTATCCATCTCTGGTGTTTTGCATTCTGCACCATTAGCAAACTAGGACACCATCTGTTTCATCAATGCACATTTAGAGATTGGCTCAGGATTTCACCAATACATAAAGATTTAGAATATTGTAATGAACCCTGCTGATGCTCTGCCCAGATCCCTCAGATCTCTTTTACCTATTCTGTTGGCCCATCATCTTGCTTCTCTGTGAGTTTGCTCCCAATGGCCCATACCTGCAACTCCCTTCTGGGAACTGGCCTTGGGCTATGAACCCACTTCACTCACAAGCCGCAGAGCCAGAAGTGCCTGGGAGTTTATCTCCTCAACACCACCACCCTAGGATGGCCCTTAGTCAGTGACTCACCAGTGGGCTAGTATGAATGTCAAGCTTGCTTGACTCAGGTGACACCCACTCTGAGATGTAATTTACATTCCACATAGTCCTTAAAAGCACACCCATTACTTGGCATCTTGACTTTTCCTTCTCAACTTACCCCACTCTCTTTCCAAAGTTTCTCCTGGAAGCACTGTCTTAATAAAACACTTGTCCCCAGTCCTGTCTCAGACTCTGCACCATTCCAAAATAAATATATTTGGTTGCAGAATTTACCCTGAGGCTTTTGTACTAAAATAAGCATGTTATATATTACCTTAATAAATTATAAATTACTATTTTTCTCAGATACCAATTTTTTCAAAACACTGTATTTATTTGGGTTCTTCCTCTCCCACCTTAAGTTTTATTTTAGTATAATGTTGCCTCTCAAAGATACATAAATTCAAATCCAAAAGCCTTTGGCAAGGGAACCTCTTAAAAAGGTAACAGAGGGAGAAATTACATTGAAAAACACAGAACAAAGGTTAAAATAAATCCTCTTTCCCCATTCATCTTCCAAAATTTCTATAGCTCATGGCAGCTTTCTTGTTCTCAACTACTGTTCTCCAACACTGGCCTCACAAAACCAACATATGGTGATTCTGCTATCTCAATAGCCCTCCTTTCAGAACACCTCCTTCCCTCCCAACTTCCAGATGTTTTATATTATGCATGTACACACACCCTCCCACTTTCATAGACAAATACGTATATACACACATGTTTATACATATACAGTATTCATATATTTTATTTTATTATATGCGTATGTAGTGATTTCAGTGCAGTAATTGTTTAGCTTAAATAACATAATGCACATATTTTCCAACTATAATAGCCTGACATTATGTCTCCATTTAGAAAATTTGAAGCCACAAAAAAAAAAATGCATATTTAACTGAAGTTAACTGTTTTTCTCTGTCTCCTAGATGTAGATTTTTGTATACATTTAGTTCAGAGGAAAAAAATAAGCTGCTTACAGGGATACTTAAAATAAAGTGAAATAAATAAAATAGCAATTGCTGAGAAAAATAAAAGAATATGGGAGAAAGCAATATAAAACAGAACAGGGAAAGAAGCTAATTTTACTATAGAAAAAGAAAGAATAGATGAATCTTGGACAGAGGAAAAGAAGATGTAAATAGCATGCCTCCTAAGTTGACTCTGCAACCTCCTGTTTCCTTTCTTAGTCTCCCTTAGGCACTGTTGCAAAACACCTTATTCTTATAAATAGTGACATCATTTCAAAAAGAGTGTTTCTAAATCTTTTGTCTGAATTAAACTGGCATAACTCCAAAAAATAGACATGAAAATAGAATGATAGCTTTAAAAAATCTGGCTAAAAACTTGGATGTCACCCAGCACCTAAGATTTAAAGCATCTGTCTCTTTTAACTAGAAAAATAAGAATTATAGATTAAATAAAGTTAAAGTACTTTTACTGATTTTGAATTAAATGCTGGTCCAGAATATCCTCCCCCTTGAAGGTTATATGAATTGGAAACAATATGGGATTTATCAAAGAAAATTTTATAAAACATAGTAAACTATTCTAAATATTTTGAAATTATTTGAAAAAGTAAAGCTTGATAGTTGTGTTAAACTGCTATTTTCCCTGAGTAGTCTGTTTCAAGGTATTATCTTTAAACTAGCATTAATAGAAATGCTAAAAATTACCCAGAAAGAACCAGCTAAAAAACCAAGCCATTGCCCGAAATGGGATCCCCTTTCTTGCTTCCTCTTTCTGCCCACCGACCACCCTCAGCTGCTCTGGCCATGGCTTTGATATTTCTCAAGATTAAGTTGCCTTTTCGCTATAGTAACTACACTGCTTATTATTCAGTTTTTTTTTTTTTTTCAATATTAAAGCCAGCTGGAGTGAAATGATCTAACGAAAATCAGCAATTAGCTGCAAATTATGTAATAACAAATGTAGTGTTTCTCTTGTTTTTATTTGGCTCAGAAACACCAACGAGGTTTATATAAAAAGGTAGAAAAGCACTAAGAGACACTAGGATGTTGGCTTTAGACCTATTCTAGATGGCAACAGCAAGTGTTTATTAATAAAAACTCTCTTTTGTGAACTCAAAGAAGCAAATAAAATGGAAAATTTAAACAAAACAAAACAAAACTATCACTATGACTTTTTCCAGGACCTAAACATCAGTAGACAGTTGTCAGCAATACCTTCACACATCTTTTCATTTTGTTTTCATTTTTTGCTCAGTGTCTACAACAAAGGATACCTTCATTGCATGCCCTGCAGTTGAAAAAAATTAATGCCCGAATGCAGATGAAAAGAAAATGTCACTAACTAAAAGTAAATCTAAGCATTTTTAATGCATTATTTCTCTTTGTTTTGAAAGTTTTTTAGAAAATTTAAAGTGACATCACAGCAGTGGAAATCACAAATTAAAAAAAATAAAAACAAGTTTGTACCTATTTCCCTAAAACATGTATTTAATCTAAGCTTGATGTTTTAAAAGTCATTGAAATTCTTCTTATTTGCTTATTCATCATTAAGCTACTTTCCTAGTAGACATTGCCAATAGTATCCTGATAGCAGTACAATTTATTCTCCATTGGTAATTTTGAAGATGTCACCATAATAAAATCAGTGCTTGTTTGATTATCATATTAAGCTTCAATTTTGAGCCCATATTTACAAGGTTTTCAATTTTTAAAACCTCACAAACATTTATTTTCCCAAATTATGTTCTAATTTTTAAAAGAAAAACAAATTGTTTAGGAGGCTAAGAATCATACCTAAGAGAAATCCATACTGTTCATTTGATTAATTTAACAAAACTTATCTTATCTAGGAAATAAAACAGTTACAATTATTTTTATTGTCCTCATTTTGTTAATTTTCAACATTATCTGCATGTATAAATGATGTCTATGAAAAAAATCAGAAAAAAGTTTATAGCAACTGTTCTAGTTCGCTAATGCTGACAGAATGCAAAACACCAGAGATGGATTGGCTTTTATAAAACGGGGTTTATTTGGTTACACAGTTACAGTCTTAAGGCTGCAGTTCCTCAAAAATGTCACTCTTAGTTGCGCTTGGGGTATTTGTCCTCTCTCAGCTCCTCCGGAGCAAGGGTCTGCTTTCAACAGCCATCTTCAAACTGCAGTTCCTCTCTTAGCTTCTGGGCATTCTTCAGAGTGTCCGTCTTGGCTGTAGCCCCTCTTCAAAATGTCACTCACAGCTGCACTGAGTTCCTTCTGTTTGCTAGCTCATTTACATGGCTTAATTTAGACACACCCTGAATGGGTGGGATAATACCTCCATGGAAATTATCCAATGAGAGTTATCACCCAAGTTGGGTGGGGCACATCTCCATGGAAACACTCAAAGGATTCCAATCTAATCACCACTAAAATGTCTGCCCCACAAGATTGCATCAAAGAATATGGCTTTTTCTGGGGAACATGATATACTCAAACCAGCACATTCCACCCCTTGGACCCCAAAAAAACATATTCTTTCCAAATACAAAATACATTCATCCCATCACAATATCACAAAAACTTAAATCATTTCAGTTACAATAGTTAAGTACAAGATCCCATTAATCAGTTACAAGTGTGGTCTGTCCAAAAGCAAAATTCTCCTCTGACTGTGGACATGAAACTTAGAACGACTTATGTGCTTCCAATATACAAAGGAAGGACATTCATAGGATAAACATTCCCATTGCCGTAAGGAGAAATTGAAAGGAAAACAGGGTTAACAGGAACCAAACAATCCCTAAAACCTGCAGGGCAAACTCCATTAGATTTCAAAGTCTGAGAGTCATTTACAGAAGGATAGTGCATCCTTGGGGCTTGAGAGAACGGGAGTTTAACCCTTCCTAAGGGCCTTTTCAGCAGCCCTTTCCTCTCCAAATGCTGGGGTGAGTTCTCCAACATATCCACACATTGGGGAGACCACCTTCTCGGCCCCACCCTCCTCAAACATTGGGGCAGCTCCCGGATTCCCTTCCATCTCCGAGGCACACGCTCAACCCCTTCAGAACAGTGGGGTGGTGGCAAGGCCTCCCCAATTCCCTGGGAATGTGCTTCACCCTCTTTTGGGCCTGGGGTGACAAAACTCTTCCAGAGCATCGAGGCGGAAGGCCCTTCCTCGACCTCTGGGGCAAACTCACCCTTTCCATGCATGTGGGCCACTCCGCTCTCCCAGCCCAAGGCCTTGTGACTCCAAATCTCAAACTCCATGGCTCTGTCTTTGAAGAAATTTTTTCCTTCAATTTGTTCCTTGTCTTTCTCCTCCAGTCCCGACCGGCAGTGGCTCTGTCTGTAAAGATCTCACAAAAATTCTGTTGGCTTCCCATGAAGCACACAGGGGTCAAAGCTGTCAGACAACAGAACTTTCTGCAAATCCTTTCTGCTTAACTCCTTCTCCAATCTTGGCTTGTACTGAAATGGTGGCTGTGTTCCATGTTTGGATACATCCTCATATTGGGCTGTAGCTTCTGGGGCTTCACCCCCTGGAAGCCCAGAGTTTCTCAGGCTATCAGTTTCTGGTTTCTTTGAAACCAAGAGTTCATTTCTCCACTTATCTCTGTCCTCTCACATTTTACTATAATCTGCAAGTAAAAGCCAGGCTACTTCTTCTATATTTTGCTTGGAGATCACATCAGCTAAATATTCCAGGTCATCACTTTCAAATTCTTCCTTCCATCCAACACCAGGACTCAGTTTTGCCAAATTCTCTGCCACTTTAAAACAAGGATCACCTTCCTTCCAGTTTGCAACAACACATTCATCATTTCTGCTCAAGGCCTCTTCAGAAGTATCTTTCGAGTCCATATTTCCAGTCTTCTTCAAAGCAGTTTAGGCCTTTTCTATCAAGCTCCTAACAATTCTTCCAGAATCTTCTCCTTATCCATTTAAAAAGCCATTCCAACATGTTTGGCATTTGCAAACTCAGCAGCACCAGCACCCCACTTCTCTGGTACCAAAATCTGTTCTAGTTTGCTAATACTGCCAGAATGCAAAACACCAGAGATGGATTGGCTTTTATAAAAGGGGTTTATTTGGTTACACAGTTATAGTCTTAAGGCCATCAAGTGTCCAAGGTAACACTCAGCAATCAGGTACCTTCACTGGAGGATGGCCAATGGTGTCTGGAAAACCTCTGTTAGCCGGGAAGGCACGTGGCTGGTGTCTGCTCCAAGGTTCTGGTTTCAAAATGGCTTTCTCCCAGGGCATTCCTCTCTAGGCTGCAGTTCCTCAAAAATGTCACTCTTAGTTGCACTTGGGGTATTTGTCCTCTCTCAGCTCCTCCTTAGTGCTGATTAGGGTCCTCTAATCAGCACTAAAATGTCTGCCCCACAAGATTGCATCAAAGAATATGGTTTTTTCTGGGGGACATGATACACTCAAACCAGCACAGCAACTAATCAGTGTTGGTACTCAGAAGTTTTATCCCACAAAAGCGTGTGTCTTTTTCTGATCTATTCCAAATTGGAGATTATATTTTTCTCTTGTCAATCATTTCATAAAGTAAGTATTATTTCATAAAGTAAGTATCACATGAACTGTAAATGACACAAGTGTGTTTGCTTTCAAAAGCTTTTTTGATTGCTTCTTTTATTGCTAAGAATGTTTTCTTCTTGTGGTTTGCCTCCTAGATCTACATCTAGGTGAGATGTAGATCCTTTTTCCAGTGTCTTTAAAAGAACAGAGAATATCTCATTTTGGGGGAAAAATATTAATGGGGATAAAAAATACATAGAAATTTATGTAATAACTAATTTATTCAATTACTCCTCTTGAATTCATTGGCTGAATAGAGGTTGATAAACTCACTCTTATTAAATGTGCTTATCTTCTTGTTGTTTTATTATTCATATGCAAATAGGAGGATATAGTTTCTTATATCCCTGCTCTCCCTCCTCCCCCAACTCTTACTGAAAAGGTAGCTGTTCTGCTTTTTGCTTCCTAAACTTAATAATATATCCTGGGGATCTTTCTATCCCACATTCTCTCTTACAGCTCATGGCATTACAGAGTACAGTATATAGGAGTTGGTTCTAGATTTTTCTTTGTTAGATTTTATTGTATTAGAGCAGGTGTATGTTTACATAAAACCGTGCAGAAAGTACCGAGTTCCCATATACCCACCCATACACACACAAAATCCAGTTTCTCTGGCAACTTTTGTTTTTTTTTCTTTCTTCCTCTTTTTTTTTTCTGCAGAAGAAATGGAAATGTTCTTATATAGATTGTGGTGGTGTAAGATAATTATATTATTATACCAGGAGCTATTGATGGTTCACTTAGGATGGATTGCACATTGTGTGAATAAAACTGTTTAAAAACTAAAAAGATACAAGTGCTGGAGAAGATGCGGAGAGAGAGATATACCTATTCATTGTTGGCAGGAAAGTAGAATGGTGCAGCCCATCTGGAGGGCAGTGTGGTGGTTCCACAGGAGGCTAAGTATAGGGTTGCCATATGATCCTGCAACCCCGTTACTTGCAAGCAGGGATGTGAATTGACATTTACACACTAGTACTTATGGCAGCAATATTCACTGTTTGCAGTGAATGGTGGTGGCCTAAGGGTACATCAAAGGGTGAACTGGAAGGGCAAAATGTGGTGTACACATACAATGGAATATTGAATGCCTGCAAGAAGGAATGAAGTCGTGAAGAATGCAAATAGGAGAATGAACATGGAGGATATTATGTTGCGTGAAATAAGCCAAAATGAAAGGCCAAATATTGTAAGGTCTCACTAATATAAACTAACTGCAATGAACAAATAGTGAGAATTGAATTTGAGAGCATAGGTTATCAGGGGATAGAACATGGACAGAGATTGGGCAATCAGTGATGCAGGACTATAGAGTGTTCAATGAGGCTTGTTGTAAAGGTTCCTAGATTGCAAACTCTTACAGCAGTCACATCTATTCCTGAGTTTTTACTGCTAGTTAAAAGATTGTTTGGTACAAAATTTACATTCTCTGTAGCACACTTTCTAATATAACCTGTATGGTCAGTTTATCTAAACAACATGGTAGCATGAAACCTAGAATAGGAAATGAGATCTTGTTATTTTGTACAGGTTAATATGATACGTGTTGCACCCCACTGTATTGTGGGCAGAAAATAAAAAAAGGTATTTGCAAAGTCCCCTTGAGGGCCTGGGGAAAAATGTGAAAATATTAAACTTCCTCATCTGGGGAATTCCTGATATTACCACAAGCATTAGGGAATCCCAATTTAGTAAGTAAGTCAAGGCCTCAATTTTGGGACTGCCCTTATGAAACTTATTCCTGCAAAGGAGAAGCTAAGCATACTATTAATTTTATCAAAAGTCACCCCCAGAGAAACGCTTTTGTTGCTCAGATGTGGTTGTTTTCTCTCAGCCAAATTTGCAGATAAACTCAACCACCCTCTCCTCTATGTGGGACTTGACTTCCAGGATGGCAGTGGCAGTGAGATACAGGACTCCCAGGGATGAGCCTGGCCCTGGCCTTGTGGGATTGAGAATGCCATCTTGACCAAAAGGGGGAAAACAACTGAAACAAAATAAAGTTTCAGTGGCTGAGAGATTTCAAATAGAGTCAAGAGGTCAATCTGGAGGTTATTCTTATGCATTATATACATATTCCTTTTTAGTTTCTAGTGTATTAGAATAGCGAGAAGAAAATACCTGAATCTGTTGAATGGTAATCCAGTAGACTTGATTCTTGATGATAATGTTATAACCATATAGCTTTTTTCATGTGACCATGTGATAATGAAAATCTGGTGACAGACATTCTCTTTACACAGTGTATAGACAGATGAGTAATAAAACAATGACCAAAAATATATAAATAGTAGGGGTGGATAAGGGTTATGGGATGGCTTGGATGTTCTTTTTAATTTAATTTTAATTTTTTGTATTTTAGAGTAATGCAAATGTTCTAAATTGATTATGACAATGAATGCACACCTGTGATGATGATACTGTGAACCATTGATTATAATGTGTGAATATATCTCAAAAAATTGCATTTAAAAACATCTTACAATATTATATTCTTCAAAACAGCATGTCACTGGAAAAAAGACAGCTATATAGATCAATGGAATTAATTGAGGATTCAGAAATAGACCCTCACATCTCTAGCCAGTTGATTTTGGACAAGGGTGCCAAGTATACTCAATTACAAAAGAATTATCTCTTCAACAAGTTGTGCCAGGTGAAATTGATATACGTATACAAAAGAATGGATGTGTGCCTTTACATCACATCATATACAAAAATTAACTCCAAATGGATCAAAGAAATAAATATATGAAACAGGGCTATAAAACTTCTTGAAGAAACCTTAGGGAAGCATTGTTAGACAATGGCTTCTCAGGCCTTACACTAAAAGTACGAACAGCAAAAGAAAAAGCAGGTAAGTGGGACCTCATCAAAATTAACAACTTTGCTTATTGAAGGATTTCATCAAGAAATTAAAAAGGCAGCATAAAGAATGGGAGAAAATATTTGGAAACCACATATCTAATAAGTTTTTAATTTCCAGAATCTGTATAGAAAATCCCTAACTCAATAACAAAGAGAAAAATCCAATCATAAAATGGTCAAAAAACTTGAATAGGCATTTCTCTAAAGAAGATATACAAATGGCCAAAAAGCACATGAAAAAATGCTCAATATCATTAGCCATCAGGGAAATGCAACTCAAAACCACAATGAGATATTATTTACACTCACTAGAATAGCTGTTGTTAAAAAAGAAGAAGCAGTATTGGAAAGGATGTGAGAAACAGGAGCACTCATACATTGTTGGTGGGAATGTAAAATGGTGTGCTACTATAGTTTAGCAGTTCCTAATAAAATAGAGAATTACCAAATGACTCAGCAATCCAGCTTCTGGGTACATAATCAAAAGAATTGAAAGCAGTGACTTGCACAGATATTTGACAAGCAATGTTAATAGCAGCATTATTCATAATTGCCAAAAGATGGAAGCAGCTCACTTGTCCATCCACAGATAAATGTGTAAGCAAAATGTGGTATATTCATAAAATAGAATATTATGCATCCTTGAAAAAGAATGAGGTTCTGATGCATACAACAACACGAATGAACCTTGAAGATCTCATATTGAGTGAAATAAGCCAGAAACAAAAGAACAAATATTGCATGATCTCACTGATATGAAACAGAGTAAGCAAATTCATAGAGACAGAAACAAGAACACAGGTCAGCAGGGCCTGGGGAGGGCTAAGGAAAGGGGACTTAAAGCTTAACTGGTACAGAAGTTCTGTTGGGGTGATGTATGTTGGTGACAGCTACACAACATTGTGAATGTAATGAACAACACTGAATTATATACCTGAATAACATTAAAGGGAGAAATTTCAAGTTGTATAAATGTTACTGAAATAAAATTAAAAGGCAGTTTAAAAATATTTGCTGACAGATGGAAATACGAATGTTCATCATATGTGCTGAAAATCTGATATATTAAAGTTCCTATAAAATGAGCTTAAGGTCTGCTTCCAAATTTGCCCTTTAACTGACATAAAAAAGATCAGGGAGAAATAGGGAAAAATAAGAGAGAAAAATCATTTATTACATTAAAAAGTGATTTCACAATTCTGAAATGTATACATGACATGTTTATGAAGATAAAAAGTGCTTTCCATGTTCATTTTTACACAGGAAAGTCAATTTCTGGATTATTGATGCTATTTATTAATTTCATGCTATGTTACTCAGAAAATATCCCAGACAAATGTTCATTTCCTGAATAATTTTTTAGTACATTAGGTAGATCAATTCAATTCAATACATTGTTTTTCAATCCAATTCAGGGAAGCCAATATGTATTGATTACTTTTGTTTTGCAGTTCTGTGTAGCTGCAGAAAAAATATTAGCAAATGAAATCTAATTCCTGCTTTCAAGTATTTCATAATCTGGCACAGAAAAAAATGTCATCATATGTATAAATGGCCATCAGTTTGATGAGTAATGTAGTGGCACACAGAGTAGTGCACTCAGTATAATTTTCAATATCTCTACCATAGTGCTTTCAAAAGCACATTAACTTGTAATAAAATCTATAGATTCAAATGATAGTGTAGTTCCAAATTGATTTATATTGTCCCTAACCTTGGACAGAATTACTTGAAGGAAACCATAGCATAAAGTGCATATTACCTTTATTCTTCATTGATAACATGAGACAGAAATGTTTTATAATCCCTAATATTTAGAACATATTTTATTAAGTTTAATCTTGACCTCATTAAAAATAAGCAGGGCAGAAAATCATATGGGAGAAAAAAAATGAATGGACTATAGAATGAACAGTTTAGTACTGCTATTTCCTCAAGTTAGGACAATCCTTAGTAAAAAGATAAAACAGAATAACTCAAAGGCAATTTCACTTCTGGATTCTCATTTCAATTTTTGGCATATGATAAACTCTTACCTTATCCCACTAAAATGGGATTGTCTTCCACTGTATTTATTGTCAATTGTTTTCCACTAAACATTTATCTTTTTCTTTTACTATTTGGTCCTATTCTATTTTTATTTTATAATAGTGGATATTTTATTTATATATTATACATAATTGTGTATAATATGTACGTTTTTTGCTTTATTACAGTAGTCGTGGGTTTACAGAACAATCATGCTTAAAATACAGTACTCCCATATATCACACTAACAACAGCATGTTGCATTGGTGTGGAACACGTGGTACGTGGTTTAATTTGGGGTTCAATGCTTGTGTAGGACACTTCCATGAATTTTAGTTTAAAATATTTTTTCTGTTACCATGTATACAAGCTAACATTTCCCCTTTCAAATATATATTTAAGTGCTGCTAATTGCATTCACAATGTTGTGCTACCATTACCACCATCCATTATCAAAACATTTCCATCATTCCAAATAGGAATGCTGTACATTTTCAACCTTAATTTCCCATTCCCTCTCCCTGCACCATCCCCTGGTAAACTATATTCTAGATCCTGACTATGAGTTATTTGTTTATTCTAATTGTTTCAAATCAGTGAAATCACACAGTATTTGTCCTTTTGTGTCAGGTTTATTTCACTCAGAATGATTTCTTAAAGGTTCACCTGTGTTGTCACATGCATTAGAACTTCATTCATTTTTATGGTTGAATAATAGTCCTTTGAATGTCTATACCACATTTAACGTATCCATTCATTGGTTGATGGACACTTTGGTTGCTACAATATTTTGGAAATTGTCAATAATGCTGCTATGAACATTGGTGTGTAAATATTTGTTCGAATCCCTCCTTTCAGTTCTTTTGGGTATATACTGAAAAGTGGGATTGCCGTGTCATATGGTAGTTCTATTCTTAGCCTTCTGAGGGTCCTTTAAACTGTCCTCCACAGTGACTGCACCATTTTACATTGCTAACAGCAATGAATGAGTGTTTCTATTTATCTGCATCTTTTCCAAAACTTATTTTCTGTTTCTTTTTTTAATAGCAGCCTTTATAATGGGTGTGAAATGGTATCGCATTGTGATTTTGATTTGCATTTCCCTAAGGGCTTATGATGTTGAACATCTTTTCATGTGTTTTCTGGCTATTTGTATATCTTCTTTGGAGAGACATCTGTCCAATTCTTTTGCCTATTTTTTAGTCATGTTGTTTCTCTTTTTGTTATTTAGTTAATCCTTTATAATAACATTTTATCATATATGTATATATATATACACACACATATACATACATAAATATACCAGATATTAATCCTTTACCAGATTTTTTCCAAATATTTCCTCCCATTGAGTAGATTATCTTTTTACTTTCATAATAATATCCTTTGAACAACAAAAGTTTTGAATTTTGATGAGGTCCCATTTATCTATATTTTTCTTTTATTACTTGTGCTTTGGGTGCAATGTCTAAGAAACCATTGTCTAACACAATGTCCCAGAGATGCTTCCCTATGTTTTTTTCTAGGATTTTAATAGTTTTAGCTCTTATATTTAGGTATTTAGTCCATTTTCAGTTGATATTTTTAAAATGTTGTCAGGTAGAACTACTCTTTCTTTTTCTTGCAAATGGAGATCCAGTTTTCTCAGCACCATTTGTTGAAGATAATATTGTTTCCCCAATTGGGTAGTCTTTGCCAGGTCATCAACAATCAGTTGTCCATAAATGTGAGGGTTGGTTTTTGAGATCTCAATTCTATTCCATTGGTCTATATGGCTGTCCTTGTGACAGTACCATGCTGCTTTAATTACTGTGACTTTGTAGTAAGTTTTAAGATTGGGAAAAATGTGAGTCCTCCAACATCATTCTTCTTTTTCAAAATAGCCTTGGCCATTCAGGGCCCCTTACCTTTCCATATGAATTTGATGATTGGATTTTCCATTTCTGCAAAGAAGGTTGCTGGAATTTTGATCGAGATTGCATTGAATCTATAAATTGCATTGGGTAATATTGACACCTTAATGATATTTAGTCTTCCAATCCAAGGATATAGAATAACCTTCCATGTATTTGTCTTCTTTAATTTCATTTAGCAATATTTTGTAGTTTTCTGTGTACAAGTCCTTTGCATCCTTGGTTAGATTTATTCCTAGGTATTTGATTATTTTTGTTGCTATTGCACATGGAATTTTTCTTGATTTCTTCTTTGCTTTGATTTTTTCATTGCTTGTGTATAGAAACACTACTGATTTTTGTGTGTTTATCTTGTATCCCACCACTTTGCTGAATTCTTTTATTAGCTCCAGGTCTTTGGTGTGGATTTTTCAGGATTTTCTGTATATAGGATCATATGTGCAATTAGGAAAAGTTTTACTTCATTTTTCCAATTTGGATGCCTTTTATTTCTTTTTCTTGCCTAATTGCTCTGTCAAGAACTTCCAGTACACTGTTGAATAACAGTGGTGGCAATCAGCATCCTTGTCTTGTTCCTGATCTTAGAGAGGAAGCTTTCGGTCTTTCACCATTAAGTAGGATGTTAGTGCTGGGCTTTTCATATATTCCCTTTTTCATGTTGAAGATGTTTCCTTCTATTCCTGCGGTTCTATGTGTTTTTTACAAAGAAAGGTTGCTGGATTTTGTCAAATGTGTTTTTAGTGTCGCTTGAGATAATTATGTGTTTCTTTTCCCTTCATTCTGTTTATGTGATGTATTACATTAAATGATTTTCTTATGTTTAATCAACCTTATATATTGGGGTAAATTGCACTTGATCATGATATATAATGCTTTTAATATGCTGTTAATTTGGTTTGTTAGTATTTTGTTCAGGATTTTTGCATCTATAGTCATAAGAGCTATTGGTCTCTGGTTTTCTTTCCTTGTGGTATTTTTATCCGGGTTTATAAGAGGGTGATTTGGCCTCATATAATGAGTTAGAGAGTGTTCCCTTCTCTTCAAGTTTAGCAAAGATTAATGGCCAACCTCTACACAGAATCATACCTTTTTACCCTCTATCAAGAATCAACTAAATACCTGGATGGGAAAAGCTAGACATAGTGTTGGCTCATCTCTATAATGTTCCTTTCTCCTGTAGCAGTTGACCCCTCAAGTTCTGGCTCTCTAGCAACTCTCAAATGCCCTCAAAACAAAATTATTTCCTTCTTAAAAATGTTATTCTCTTTTTCTGATTATTCTTGATGGAGTATATCAGTTTGCTGTAAGACATGCCATCATAACTATAAGTGGAAGTCAACTCAATTTAATCAAGCCAATAAATCGATTTACTGAATGGAAAATTCAGTGGCTTTTTTGTTTTCAAGGGAGAATGGTTTTGAACATATTACCATTCAAAATTGCAATATATAAAGCAAAGGGAGAAATCTGAGTGTATAATTGCTTTTTAAATTTAAAATATAATTTACTTATCAACTCCCCTTCAGATATATTCTCTTTCATAACAATCACTATGTGGTCTTAGTAAAGTTAATTTATTTTGTATTCCAGATCCCTTCACACAGACCTACTATGTATTCTGTAAATGTCAAATCTGAATTAAAAATCTACATACACATACATCAATTGTAATATCTTATTTAAGAATCCTTTGAAAGTATATTTTTAAAATAATAAACTTATCCATGTTGAGGAGAAGGAGGAAATAGATGAGAAGGAGGAGGAAGAGAAGGACAGGATTGTCATTTCTAACTGGGAATTTCATTTTTGCCTAACATAGTATATGCAAATTTTCTTTTTAAAAAGTAGTCAAATTTTTAATTCTTATGACTCTGGATTTATTGAATAACTTTTTAAAGGTCATATTATGTTATATTTCATATACATTTATTTTTTCACATTATGTCATTGTATAAATTCCAAATATCAATTTATTATCACTGAATTCCAAATAAATTTTTCATCAGATTCTGGATTAGTCATGGGGACACTTCCCACTCCCCACCTAGGCCCCTCCTTTCTCCCTCTTGCTTGTTTTTGTGCAAATGTTGGTTATGTTTCTTCTCTTTCTTGTTTGTGTGCGGGTGACTGGTATATTTCCATTTGGGCTCACTTGCATGCAGATGTTTGGTATGTTTCTATTTCACAAGAGACTGCAGGCACCAGAGGTAGACATTAAATCTTAATCAGACCCAGCTGCTTGCCAGGGCACAAAAGTTACTTATTGGCAAAGCCCCCTCTGTGGAGTACATAAAAGCTCAGCACTCAGGCAGTGCAGGTGCCCCTCTTCTTCAACCTGAAGCGAGGACTTCAGGGCTGCTGAGAAAATGGCCTCTCTGGGGAACCATTCATAATTGGTCCCTCATTTTGTTGCAAAGTAGGGCATGTGGAGCTGCCATCCACCGACCATGACCCAAGTAGTTGACCTCCACATGGGCCCATCCAAGGTGGGATCTTTTCCCCTGCTCTTCTGGACCCTGTTTGCTGAATAAGTAATAAAGCCTTGACCCTTTTTGCTGTGTAAGTAATAAAGCAGTCACCTGCTCCAAGTCCCTGTTGTGCCTGGGCCTGTGTTCCTGTGATGCACCATATGGCAACTCACTCCACACCTGCTGTAGAAAACAGGTGGGCCCTTTAAATATCGGTTCTTTGCCAGCTGATTTGATGTCAAGCATTGTCAATACAGAGCTGTGGAGGCCATTCTTGAGGAAGAGCCTCTTCCTTCTAGTTCTGGTGTGTCCCACTCAGCATACTCAGGCAGCCTGCACAGCTTCTCTGACACTCAGCTCCTACAGTTTACACGGCTTCTCTGGAACTAGGCAAGAGTACAAGAGTTTTTCTATGCCTAAGTATGGAAATTCTGGTCAATGGATAAGACTGTCTTAAAGTATTAGATATGACCAAGTAGCTATCCAAAGTGTTTGCTCTAATTTACTCTATACCCAGCAGTGTGTGAGCTCTTGTGCTGTACATCCTTGCCAATGCTTGACAGTGTAGGATGTTTTAATTTTCACTAATGCAATGGATAAAAATACTGTCACATTTTTATTGGAATTTTCCAAATAGTAGCAATGTCAAACATGTTTTCATGTGTTTATTAACTATTCAGATTTCTTCTTCTATGAATTGCCTGTACATATTCTTATACACTGTATATTGCATGAGTTGACTATCTTTTTTCTGCAAAGGGCCGGGTGGTAATTATTTTTAAACTTTATGGTCCACAGGCAATTCTTTCAACAAAGAGGTTCTCACTAAAAGACTAATAGGGTTTCTTAATTTGTGGGCTGTACAAAAGCAGGCAGTAGGCTGGATTTTACCCAAAAGAAATAGTTTTTCAACTCTAGATCTATCCAGTTATTGCTATACTATTGAATTTTAGGGTGCCTTTATATAATCTGATCCTCATTATTTGTCAGTTATTTCAAATACCTTCTAATTTAATATCTGTGTTAAAGAGACCAGAAAATTCTCTTACCAACATGGGTTACATTTTTAAACAATTTTGATAATTTCATATATAAATATATATATATATTTCTGTGTTTACATTCATCCAAATTTATGTTTTAAATCTTCTTGATGAATTATTCTTTTCGTCATTGTGTAGTTGCTCATTATTTTCCCAAACTGTCTTTTATACCATAAAAATTAGTTTATTTGTTTCTATAGGATGCCACCTACTTTTAGTTTATAATTTACATGGTAGGTCTCTTACATTTTCAACATTTTTTCACCATGTTTTATAAACATCTCTTTTTAAAAAGTTTATAGATGAGTTTTTGATTCAGCCCAAGTATATCTTTGCTTAAATTATTAATTTTAGCATACTTACATGTATTGTGCTTGCCAGTCTATTTGATTTGTTTCTTTACTTATAAAATGGAGACTCATATACTTGTTATCAACACTAAATGAGTTAATATGTCAGGGACTTAGGAATATGCCTGATGGATACAGGATTTAAATTTTAAATATTACATGTAACTGTTATTACTATCTTATTTTGTGCTTTACATTTTCCTTATTTTGCTATGGTTTTCCACCTCTTAATGCTACCCTTAAGATTATTAGTTTTTAATTACCTTTCCCTTTCTACTGGTTTAGAAGTTGTATATCCTACTTCTAGTCTTATTACAGTTAACCTCATAATTTTATCATGTATATTTAATAAAATATAAAGTTACTCTTCCTCTTAAACCCTACAAGAAATACTAGAAACAGTTAACTTCGATTACCCCTGTCTACCCAAACATTGTCTTCTACTTCATTTCACTTGTCTTCCAAATTAGTCATTAATATTATTTTTATGCTATTAATACATTTAATTTGGCACATAATTGCCAATTCTTTGCTCACTACCCCTTCTTGCATGCCACTCATTTCTGGTTGTATTTATTTTCCTTGGATGTTTTTAAAATTAATATCTGTTAGCTGTAGACTGTCTCAGTTTTACTAATTTGCAATTGGCTTTATTTAGTCTCCATTTGTAAATAATAGATTAACAGGGTATGAGATTCTAGCATAGCATGACAATTACTTGTCTTAATACCTTGAAGACTATTTCACTATAATGTTTGCTTTTCATGTTGGGAAGCCTGCTGTATTTCTAAAAGTAGTTCTTTCTAAGTGGTCTTTTTCTTTGGTTACTTTTAAAACACTTCTCTGTAACTTTGTGTTATATAATTTCAGTACTATGTGTTTGGGTGTGGATTTCTTTTTATTTAATTCTGGTACCCAAAATTCTTGGAGACTAATTCAGCTACTTGTTATTTTGGCTTGCTCTTATCTGAATATTTTGTAATATTTTGTGACATCACATTCTGTGAAGCATTATTTGATGGCATAATATGTGGTCTGGGTTTCAAATAAATTCCTCCAGAGTGTTTTTGTATACGTATATTCTCTAGAAAGGTCCAAGTATCCAAAGAACTTCATCAATATTTAAAATTACTTATTGGCTTAGAGAGGGAAGCACTTTTATGAAGCAGCAAGGCATCTGATTGCCCTGCAAGTCATGCTATAATTGCATAATTTACCTTTTCCACCAGTTAGGTCAACATTAATGTCTCATAATGAGAACTATAATTTAATAAACTCTGAGTGGGTGTCCAACATTAAGATAATGCTTTTTGTAAATTATGTTATTTAGTTCTGTTTGTTAAATAAATAAATGAACAAGTATCATAATTCTGATATGCTATCCCATACCCATCACCCATCTTGAGAACAAATAATTTACATTTATAAATTGAAATTACAAGTGAATAATTCCAAAAATGTTTACTTTATAGGACAACCAAATTAAACACACACACACATAAGTGCAATGAAGAAGATAGTGGAAAACAAAAAAACAAAGATAAGAAAAGAATGCCTATGTTAATGCTTTTCTAAAAATATAGATTATACTATTTAAAATAATGCTACCAAAATGGTGACATAATAAACATGCATATTTTATAATTGCAACTTTCATTTTTTGGATTGTTTTAAATTAATGTTTATCTCTCCGATTAGAATTTAAGCTTCGTGGAAGCAGAGATTGTGATTTAGTTTTTAACTTCTCACTAAATTCATACCACCTGGCTTATGAGTAGCCACTAAGCAAATACTTATTGAGTGAAGAAATAAATGGAATTAATAACAAATGGAGTTAATAAAAGACATGGTTGTACTTTGCCTTTTGGTTTGGAAAATGACAACTTTTTATGAGGGACCCTTTATTCCCAGAGAATACAAAAAGAACAAAACATGCAGGGGTGTAACAAAAGCACTGAAGCATATTTATTTGAGCACTGTGGAAAATATTCCTGCTATTTAATTTTAAATCATAGCCTTCTAGGTAATGTCCACTAAGTATTCTTTTAGTATAGGTTTATATATTTATGCCTTATTGTCTATAATCTTTTCACTTTACTTGTCCTTTCTGGGAAATCTTACTAAAATAACTTTAATATAATTCCTTGAAATAACCCTCTCTTCACCTCTACCTCAAACCCATCACCACTTTATTATCAGCCAGCTACCATTTTGTGAGTCACTGATTCTAATTTTAAAATGTCATGAGGGACTATAGATACACTTTTACATTGAGATGGAAAATTATTTTTCTTAGCTGAATTCTATATTTGCTTTACAAAAAAATTCTAGTGCTTTTGAGGGATATGAGATTTTTCACTTCTTAGATTTGGTGTGTAGTAAAATGCTATGCTTGTATATTATGAGCTGTAATATTAATCTTAATTAAAAATATTATAATTTATAATATTATTCAATAGAAGATGCATCATTGGTTCTGTTTTCAAAAATGTGTTTAGCACAATGCATGAAACAGAGCATATGTTTAAACTTAGTTGCTATTTTTAATTCCAAGTATGCTCTAAAAATTCAATAGCTGGGCAAAAATTAAATGCTCATTAACTAAGTCTTCAGGTATAAGGACAGCATAGGTAGGGAGAGCAGGGAAACGACAGAGGGAATATGAAGTCATTAGTTTGTATTCATATACATGTCATTATTTACTCACAACCCCCACTGTTGGCTTCTTAGATCTTCTTTCATCTGCTTTTTACTCAGGTATATTCCCACCTACATGAATAAAGAGGTTTCTATTTATTTTATGAATGTTTACTTTAAATATTGGATGATAGGTGGTTGATACACACTGAGACATGTGTAGGGCCCTATACCCCTTTGGAATTATTCTGTTTTGGACCCCGAACCAGGTAAGATTTCACAGCTGGGAGGCACCAGCTTCACAAAGACAGCTGGATTCAGGTTGAAACGCTGGGTGGGAATGGAGGGTGGGGGAGTTGAAGGCTGGTCAGTAAAAAAGTGGATGTCAAAAGAAAGTTTGGAGCCAATACTAATATTTCACAATGTATCAAGGCCAGCCTTTCCATCAATTGTTCCCTAATCTAATGGCAAAGTTTTTAAATTGGCAACTATAGACCTAAAAGCCCCCAAACTAAATATTCAATGTTAACCATTTATGATGCATCGAAGAATAAAAAGTTTCAATTTATTTATATACCAACATTTGTTTTCTTTGTGATAGGTTTGTATTACATGTTTATTCTTGTAAAATAGAAGGTATTACTGCAATCTATCAAATTGTAAATCTCCTTTTGGAGGTAATTATTTCTCCTATTTTCCTCTTCCCCTGCTAGATTTAACAAGTGGTATCAAGGTTTTTTGTTTTGTTTTGTTTTTCCAAAAAGACTTCTGTTCATTATCACTAAATAAAAATTTCCAATGCCAACATTTTGATAATTGTTTTTAAGTAAGTTATTTTTAATGTTACACAAGTTTATAGTTCCGCTAAATCTAAATAAAGCTGTAATATCTCCTTAAAAAATAACTTTTCTTGACAAAAAATAAGTCCTTAGATTCTTTTAATGACTTTTCTATATGGAGAGCAAAAAATGATATTTGAATCTCACCAATAAACATATAGTCATGGTACAAACCATATAAAATGAGACTTTGGTATTTTTAAAAAATGACCAGAATTTGATGCTGATACTGTGACATATTAAAATTAGTCCTAGATAGTAGCAATCCACCTAATATAAACATGGGATATTTGGGGGCTTTGGTAATATAATTGCTGTTTCTCAGGCATTTCTTTAAAAATTTTTTTTTGTTCAATTATAGTAAGTCATGATCTCCTTAATAATCTAGATTTACATCAGAAACTGACTTTTAAAAATAATTTGATAGATTTATGTTAGGAGGAAGCAGGTTTTCTTTTCTTTCTGAGTATACTCAGTGAGAATATTGCATGGGAATTAGAACTTTGGCAAATATAAAGCACAACCAATATACTGATATATGGGTTGAAAATAATTTACAAAATTAATTTAATAAAATGTCCAGAACAGTAACTAGCAATTATTAACAAAACAACAGTGAAGCTGTCTGTATTTTCATTTAACAACATATTTAAGGCAAATATAGTATCAATATAAAAACTAATATTAAGTAGTAAATTGATATCTGGTATACAATAAAATAAAAATTGAAGACAACATTATGACAACAGCTCTATATGCCTTCTAAATACCTTCTTCCTTTAATTTCTCAGCTTGGGTTAATACAGTTCATTGTTGCCTAATAAGATGCCAACTGAAATATCCAGAATATTTCTTAAAATAGAACACACTACATTTCCCCTACCATGCCAGATAAAATAACATATTTTCTAAAACAAAAGGTCCCTGGTTAGTGACACCAAACCATACAGTAGATTTTTGTTGTTTTTTTAGCATTTCTAGTACTAACTGTGGTTCTCAAAGATATCTACAATTGATATTCTAATTCTCATGCTGTTTCTGAAGGGAGAAATATAGGTACCCTGAATGTTTTACTGTAATTCATCCCTAAACTTTAATTCATGTGGAAAAGTTTCATCAAAAAAAAATCTACTACTTATATATATCAAGATTGATTCTACTACCTTTTGCAGAAAAAGCACAGATTTTGATGTCAGATAAGCTGGGATTCAACATCTGACTTTATACTTGACCCTGGAAGGTCACAGAATCTCTTTGAGCCTCGGTTCCTGAACTACAAAATGAGACCATTACCACAGATCTTAAAGGGAAGCATGAAGTTTAAAAAGAGCTAGTGTGTGACACTAGCCTAAGACATAGTATACTGCAGGTGTTCAATAAATGTGTGTTTCTCCTCTCCTCCCCATCCCTAGTATATTTTGGCTAATCAGAGATCAATGAAAAACATGTGGAAGATGTTACTGGAATAAATCAGCTCCACTAAAAAGCCCGTCTATATTGCAGGCAATAGTTACACATTTCCAAAGTAACATTCACTGAAATCAAAAGGTTGGTTTCAAAAATGTATTTACATTTTATAATTCATATGCAAGAAAAGCTTTTCAGGTGAAAAACAAATAAACCACATTTCTGTTTATGGTTTAATTTTGTAAAAATGAGAAAAAATACCCATTTTATTAAATGTGGAATCATTCATGTGGAATGATCAAATAATATCAAAATAGAGTGTCTTTAAAGGAAAGAACCATTTATTTAATGGGTTGGTAATGATTAGAAGTTCCCATTATTTGTCCATGAAACCTTCTAAGAAAGGTGCTACTTCAAACAGGAATATAGAACTTGGCACATAAATTTTAACTTTTCAACCATCTACTACTTTTCATCTTCTTGTAGCTTCACTCATTCAGACAACCCTACATGTACATACATTAGTATTAAAAACACACACGGCTTTAAAGAAGAAAATTCATCCTAAAATTACATTTTCTACAACAAAAGTAGGTCATCATATTTCTTGGTCATGGAAATGGATTTTCCCCATAGAACTGTTAATTAACATACACTATTATGTTCAACATTTCAAAAGGACTATCTATAGAAGGACCTGTTGATCATGTGCAGGAATTCTAAGGCATTATAAGTAGTTGTCTGACAGGACAAGTGCTGCCATTGCAACAATATACTCTTGATAGATTTAACAAGTCTTTATTCTTCAAATGCCACCAGCCAGACATAAGGAGACATTCATAGTCTACAGGTTGTTGGCTCAAAGGTCAAAAACTTTGTTTAAAGAAAAATATGTTTATGGAATAGCACCATAGAAAGTCTTTCAGAAATGAATCCTTTTTCCCAACATTGTTTTATCTTTTAAACCAAATCCCAATAGGAGAAAGAAAGAGTTCTTTCAATTCTTATAAGACCTACTTCTGCTTCATCTCATTTCATTTTTTTTAAATACAATATAAACAATGATAACATCAACAATAACAACTACAAGAACAGGTCCACAAAATAGTCAAAAGAAAGACAATAGCAGCAGTGGTAACTTGTGTATGAACCATCCAGGCAGTCATTTCAAAAACTCATGCTCAGGGCTCCCAGGAGTTTTTCCATAAGGTCCATAAGACATCACAGGGCTTCTTGGATTTGGGGTGAGAAGGCAGCTCTTCCACAGAAAGAGCTGTTTACCGATCAACTGGGCATTTTCAGAAACTTAAATAAATGATGTCTAGAGTTTAACTGCAATAATTGACACTATTGACATTTCAAACTTGTCAAAATGAGAGTAAAATGAAGTGGATCATTTCTGTTTCAGAGAGGTTAAGCTAGGCTGCAAGTGAAAATAATGAAGCTGAAATATTCCAGTTTCCAAACTCCAGACACACATCCATTTAAAGTACAAACCACCCTTTTAAAACTCCCACTTCACATCACCTTATATGGATCTGGTTTGTACTGTATCCTAGATACAAAGCAATTATACAAAGATACATTAGAGGGTTTTCCAGTTTGTGACCTGCAAGATCATTTTATTTCCACCAAGTCTTAAAAAAAATTGTCAAAATGAAAACTCTGTAGGGTCACAGCCCCTGATTCACACTGTCTGAACTGTGAGGCATCCATGTCAAACTATAAACAAAAGCTTTTAGAGTCTTCCTTGAAGCACATGATGTCGTTTCACCAACTTTATTAATACTGCCAAACATGAAGTTCAAATAACGTTGTAATGCTGATCTAGGTTAGCCAGAAACTTCTCTTTTAATACATAATACTGGTCTTTTTTTTATTCATTCTTTCCTTTTTCTTTTGTCCAAACTCATTATATAAAACATTTGTACTTCAGTTTTAAAAAAAATACATCTTTCCATTATGCACATTTCTATAGGTTCTGATGGAGGTTTTGGCATTATTTTTTGGTATGCATGGTATCTGGATGTCTTATACTTTTATATCTTATATGAAATCCTTTCTTGTTGATTGTGTCATCAGTATGAAAATGAATTAAAACTGCATCCCCAATTGAAGAGAGTTCTTCTGGTGGCTGAAGACAAAAAACAAGCAAATAAACAAACAGTAAAATGAGTTATTTTTTTCTTCAGTATAATTCATGTTTGGTAAAATATTTTCTTTATCAATTCTCCCAACAAACTTGCAAAATAGATATGACTGACTTCTTCATTTTATAGATTAAAAAAAAAAAAAACTGTGTTTGAGAGAAGCAAATGACATATTAAGATCACATCACTAGTGGTTGATGTGGTTTGTGCTTTGAGCACACGTCAGTTTCCAAGCTCTGTCCCCTTTCCTGCCTAGTACTCAGTGTTTTTCCCCCAAATTTTTAAGCTAAGTTCCTGCAATTTACAAATAAGTAAATCAAGGTTCAGAGAGCATAAGGAATTATTAAATTTGTTTCAGAAGCTGCTCTGAGGCAGAGCTACTTCTGGAATCCAAATATCCGCTACTTTTTTTAAAAATAATTTAAATACATTATGTTTTATTTAAGTTGATTTTAGGTCAGGAGTTCAGCTCTATTGGTTAAACTGTATTATTTTTGAATGCAAACATTAAAAAACTTGGGACTAATATTTTCTGAGCAAAATATGTATTCAGAAGACTATTCAATATTAATGCAGTGAATTTTGGGAACAAAGCATTGAAAACCCTTAGCTTTTTTATTTTGTTTCTTATGGTGACATACTCTGACTAGTTTCTGGCACCCTGTACCAGGCACAAGTGCCAGCATGTTCAATGGAATAATGTTCTGTGGCACCCGGAAACACCCTCACCAGTGGTTGACACTGTCACTCTATCAAATTCGTTTGTTGACAAAGCAATGACAATTTGAATGGTATGCATGCTCATTTATTTTCTTTTATGCTTTAATTTAGGAACCTATTACCATTCTCAAAGGTGTGTGTTTAAGTATTTTATATTTAGGTTATTAAATAGTTAACTATTTATTGCATAATTAGTGTGAATAAAAAAGTCAGAATATGGAAATTTCCAACAAGACATTATAGCTACTGATTTTTACCTATTTCATATGATATTACAGAATGAATTCATTAGAGGTGGAGAAGTAGTAAGGAAGGAAGAGGCATGTTATAAATTTTCAAGCTATTAATAATATGATGCAGCAATTCTTTTAAAATACTCTCAATTTGTATGGGTTACAAATATCAATTGTGAATCAATAGGGGATTTAATCACATCAGTGGTATCCTGCCAGTAATGTATTTACCCCTGATCCGCAGAATCGACCTAGCTCCACAGCCGTTGGGTCGAGACCATCGAAGAGTTCGACGTAGTCATAGCCACAGTCAGCTTCTTCCTCCACTTCAAATGTCTGGAAGGATAACTCGAGTCGAGAGCCCCGTTCGGACACTAACAGCCACTCACAGTCAACCTGTCCTGGGTAGTTGTTATCACCAAACTGAGCGTGTGAGTACAGATCTCTGGGTTTGGATTCTGCTTTCAGTCGGCCACCACACTCTGCCCAGGAGAGAAAAATAAAACAAGTAAGCTCTAGGGCTTTAACAGGTCCAATTTTGATTCACCATTGTTACACCATTCTCTAACTTCTGCTTCCACAGCCATCATAGGTAAATATTCTATAATTGGAGGGTCAGATAGTGCAATTAGTTTTGGACAGGAGACCCTGGGCACAGCCTGCCTAATATTCACCAGCTCTGTGATTGGGTAAGAGACTACACCTCCAATACATCGTTTTCTCAAGTGTAAAATCCAGATGAGAACAGCATTACCTATTTTAGTGGCTTCTAAGAATTTGTCAACACATGAAAATCACTTATAACAGTGCCTGCCACAGAGTAACTCTCAATAAATATTTTTTATGGTTATACCTAGTATTGTACTTAGTTATAGATATTTTCAGGAAGAAAAAGTTAAGGTTTTCATTCTACTTTTATCTTAATAATTTAGGAACCCAGAATCCAAAGGAATAAGAAATATCTGAGAATTCAACAAAATATATAAAACCCCTGTGTATATTATATAGAACTCTTTATCAAGAATATATAGAACACTATTACTTTCCTTAGGATTTCTTTTGCCTAACTAGAATGGGAAACAAAACAAACTCAATTACAGTTACCTTTGTAATTACAGAACCCATTCAGCTGCATTTTATGTGTTTGTTATAATAAAAAAATTAAATGCTCTCTTTACAGCTTCTTTTTCAGAAAGATATTAATAAACATATACTCCACCAGTTATTACCTTTCTTTAAAATGCTAAAGAAATACCTAAGTGTGTTAAAGATTTACAATTAGTATAATTTAGAGAACAAAAGTTTTCAAAAACTTCTCAGAGCACCAAGCCTTTGTAATAACTAGAATTAATGCAGGGCAGAGGAAATCTACAGTGCCACACCATACACATGCAAACATACAAGAAAGAAAGAAGAGAGAGAGAGAGAAGAGGATATGAAGTGTCAGAAGGAGAAAGTAGGGTGACCATCTGTCCCAGTTTTCCAGGAACTAGGAATGCCTGGGAAGCAGGACTTTCAGTGTAAAACCAGGAAAGTCCTAGGAAAACTGGGTTGAGTTGGGAGAGGACAGAACCAAATGCGGAAAGATCTGAACAAGCTCAGCCACTGATAATAAAACAGTTGTGACACTCTCACAATTGTGAGACTCTAATGCTATGATTAGACAGTCCTTGGAAACTCTGAGGATGGATTAGGCAACTGACATTCTTACTTGGAGTTTTTAGTAAATTTGTATATGGCTTACCCATATTGGGTTTTGGTGATTTTAAATAATGTTTCTGAATTCCTAGGTATGGAACTGCATTCAGCTGCCTCTGAATACATGTGGGCTCAACTAAAAACGTAGGCCTTGTCAGAGCCAACTGCTTGTTTAGAGACTTTAGTGAGACTGACATAGCAAAAGCTTCCAGCTCTAGGGTTCCTGTCCCACAAATTGCCCTCCCAAAAGGCTGTGTGACATGGTCGATCTAAATGTCCCTCTGTCTAGTAGATGACAGGTGGGGTATCTTGCATAATTATTAACCAAACTAGGTGCCAATATTACTTATGTTTACACGAGAAACCACTTAGAACCACTCAAAGCTACTTTTGAAAGCTGGAATGAGGATCAACCTGGGGATATCATGTCCTGGGTCCCACAAACCTGAAACCAAGCATCCTCCCTTTGCACAGTGCTGCCTCTCTTATCTCAGTAAGTCCAAGAACATTAGTCCTTTCCCTGTGAGAGAATTCATGTACAAATTGTCTGTGTCCAAATCCTCCCTCTGCCTTTGGTCAATCATGGGACTTTGTCATTACTAAAAAGAGGGAAAATATATAATTCCACATCACAGGCCCTAGGTGAGGAACAAATGAGTTAATATACAGTAAATGCTTAGAAGGTGCCTGGCACGTAGTAAAAGGCATATAACTTGAGCTATCATTATTGTTGTTATTATTTTCCAGCAAGGACATCTAAATGCCGTAATCTATACTTCTAGGGATTCACTCAGGTATGAAATTAAACGGTGGAAAAACTGAAAACAATTTAAAACACTATTAGTCTGCTATCAGAAAGGAAGAATTATATTTTTAAAGGCCAGTAGCATATTTTGTGAAGCACATTTCTAAATCCAATATATAAATATATAAACCAGTGTAATCTCATGTATAGGTTGAAGAAAAATTCTGCTTAGTCTCAAAATTTGATATAATTGACTGATCTACTTTCAATTTTTCAAAAACTGTCAGTGCATTCATTATGTTATTCCACAGCCCAGGGAGAGCCAAAAGGGAGGAACGTGAAGGGGGAGGGGCACTTGCTTTTGTGTGTCTACCTGACAGAAACAAGGTAGCAAAACAAAAGCCAAAAGAGACAATTTTTAGCCAGCCCAAGAATGGAACAGCCCAAGATTGGAACAAACATCAAGGAGGAAATGAAGTAGTTAAACAAAATGGGCCAAGAGATTTCCCAAGGCCTTTGTAAATAGGAAAACCACAGAAAGGTGCCATAACTAGATTTTATCAAAAACTTCTAGAAAATGCCTATTAAAAAACAAATGACTTGAACTACATTTGAGGATGACTCAAAATGTTTCAAAAAGTTCCAGCACAGTTTGATTTATCTGTTCCAAGCACACTCTGCATTTCTACAGATCAATGCTCAAACTAATAAACCTGGAATTAATCTTTCAACCATTAAAAAAAAATGAGAGGATCTAGTCCACAAGATGAATTTTTAAAGGATGAACGTTTGAATGGTATACACACAAGAGGTGTGATTTTAATGTGCCCTCAGAAATTCCATGAGCAGAAAATAATAGGCAGCATGAGGGCAATTGCTTATGAGTGTTTTTGAGAAGCCCTGCAAGTATTCCTTAAATGCGGTCAATATATCATTTATCACAATCCCTTTAAAGAGATTTGTAAATATCCCTATTAATTTACCAAGTCAGAGAATTATAAAAGCAGTAATTTAGCAACTGAGCAATACTATTTTTAAATAAATTGTTTGAAAATCAGTAATTTGACCTCAGGAGCTACCAGTGTGTCATCTACAGAATTCTGGGAAATGGAAAACAAAAGCTCAATAGGATGGGTGACAGGAAGGAAAGAAAAGCCTCGGGCTGGTTTTCATATTAATTTGGAAACACATATTTGTTTATTTCCTGGTAAAGTATGAAATTCCAGGAGAGGTGCTGTAATTTAACCTATAAATGCTTTCAGTGGACATTCAAATTTAATTGAGTTAGATCAAAATAATTTGTTTTTAAGGGACTTAATAATGAATCATTTGCTTTTAAATGGAATTGACAAATAGTATGATGCTTTTTTATTGCAAGAAAGAAGCCCTCCAGGACAAAATGCCATTTAAAAAAAATTCTTTTCTTATCATATTTCCCCTTTCATTCTGTATTACAGCCATATCCTCCCTCTCAGAGAAAACAGGATTTTTTTTTCCTGAAAGATTTGTTTCTTTCAACCAGTTTATGTAAAGGCAGAGTGATACCATTTGTTACCTGATTAAAATAAATCTGGGCTTAGAATTTGGTTCAACTGAAAGAGGAAAAAGGATTCTTTCCAACAAAGTTCATTCTCCATGGACAGTATTTCTTGTGAAAAAGTAACATTAAAGCTACATTGGAGCAACATTTCTAATCAGCAGATTTCAAAATTCATAGTATGAGACGATTTTCTTATGGATACAATTAAAATTGTATGCAGAAATATAAATTTACTTAAGCAAATTAAAATGTTCCCTTCAGTGCCCATCAATAATAGCAAGTATATTCTACAAGGCAGTAAATAATGGATAAATGCTTTGTACATGTAACAAAAGTTGATAGATGCGGTCCTTGATTTGGCTGTGTTTATGCACAACAGTAGAAACTGAGAGGTAAACTGAAAATCAGAAGTTTAACTTAGCCTTCAGATGTCAGAAGGTAAGAATGAATTCCTTTTATTTTCCTATAAATTTCACAAATTCCTAATTTTCTCCTACAGATGACGACTATCTTACAATATCTACCCAAAGCAGATGCCAGATAAATATTTGATGAAAGACTGAGGAATAAATGAACCTGTGAAAGAGAAAGATTTGAGGAGAAATAAATAGCAGGCATTAAATAAGTATTTCAGCATTTGTGGCTATTAGGAAATAACAGTATAAAACAGATATACCCAGAAAATTCCAAGATAGCCCATTAAGTGTGAGCCAAAATTTACATGTGAAGAAAAAACAAAACAAAACAAAAGAAGCAGGTAGTGTCAAAATTTTTGACAAGAACAGCTGAGCAGGAGTTGGTAAGGCAGGGCTGTATTTCCAATCGTCACTTTCTTTGCTACTTTGGTTGTCGTCTAACTTTTTAGCCTCAGATTCCTCATTTCTAAAATGAGAGGGGCTGGACCTAAAACTATCCAAGCCACGTTTCCCTAACAAAGTGTGACTGAGTTTACTTAATCTGGGTGCTTACAGGGTGGATGTGAATAAAAGGAGCCAAATTAGTTATACATTTTGAGCATAGGATTTGCTTAATGTTTATATAAGGAAGTGTTCAGCTACTACCTATTTCTTCAAATAATGATACAATTTTGTATCAGTTTTCCTCCTAAGTCAAAATGTTTACATTAGAAGAAAATATATTGTAATGGGAAGTATATGACCTTTGGAGACAATCAGAATTAGGAAAAAAATCCAGACTTTTATGCTATTTTGAACACTTTGCAAATGACTCCATCCTCCAGATTTCAATTTCTTCGTATGCAAAATGAAGATAATGATATCTACCTCAGAGCCTTCTTTGGAAGATACAATATATTGAAACCTTATGTAAAGTACTGCATGAAACTAAAATACCAAGTGCATGATGAAGCATAGGATCTCAATGTATGATCTCTATTATAATATAATTAGATCATAGAAATGGAATCTTAATGGTAATCTACTAATTACCATTTAAATACTGCAAGTAGGATGCACAGACAGAAGTCATGCAAATTGGGAAGGCATGGAGTTTTATAGCAGTAAGTAACTTTGAGGTTATTATTTTATAGGTGAGGAAACTTATATCCACAGAAATTAACTGTTCCAAAGTTCCCAACTAGGTAATGGCATACCCAGGCCAAGAATCAGATTTGCGGACACCCTGTAGCATAATATAATCTTAATCCTTCCACTCCCAAAGGGTAAAAAAGATACACCATGAAAATAAGTTTTTATAAAAGTAAAAAAGGAATTTATATATAGATAATTTTGAAATACTATATCCTCAGCTGTTTCAGAAGTTTTTACAGCATATTTTCACACTGCATTCTTGGAACCTGTGATAGCCAGGATATTAAAATACATGCTATGAATTCTGTGCTATCAGAAAAAATATTGATGGAGTAACAGGATTTCAGTTTTTCCACTCATTCACTATGTGACAGGAAATCAGGAAAATATTTTAAAAAGTAAACATCAAATATATGAAAAATCCCACCGAGAGTTTTTACGGAATTTCTGTGGTCCATGAAAAATTTTTCTCAAAAGCAAAACGTTTAAATTAATTGGGAGAAATATTTAATTTTCATTATTGATAGGAATCCAATCATTAATAGTATGGATCAGACTAATATCCTAACAATATCCACTTTCTCACAAATTCACTGCAATATAGATCTAATGGTTATAACAAAATATACTAGAATGAAGGATAATATTGGACAATGAAATACTTAAAATTCTGATATCTAAAATAAAATGAAACAAAAATAAAACAAACACAAATATTAGGAAACAATGACAATAACACTGAACTAAAATTGTGTTACGGAAGAATTTGTAGATTATTGTACTAGATTTCTCCAAGTGCCTCAACAGTCTATGCATTAGTACTGCCACTAGGTGTCACTGGAAGCTAAATGACTCTAGCAAATAGCTAATAGTAAACGATTTTTTTTAACTGAATGAAAAAGGGGATTCATTTTATAAATCTAGACATTTTATGGGATACAGAATTAATATGGCTTTATTTTAAAAACAATTTCATTTATTTTTGCCTAAAATTTTTTATACTTTTCTAAATTTAAATTTGTTTCTTATAAAATCCCAGACCAGCTGACTACATTGTATTTTAGTTTAGGACTAGGGAATGGTAGTGATCCATACCAAATAAATGAAAGAAAAATGACTCTGTAAAACAGAGAGACAAATCGCAGTATAATTTACAAAATACATTAATACAAAATCTAGACAACCAGGAAGTTTATTAAATAAAACATATTTTTAAGTACCGAGCTTTGGATTTCTATTTGTCAAATGATACACATAAATCAAATTGTTAAAGTGAATATGAATTAAATTATACCCATTTCCAGAGATAATTCTGCTTGATGATATTGCATTGGTCATGAATCAGACCAAAATTTTTGAGTTTCTTTTTAAATGTTCAACAACAGCAAAGATACTCTAAGAGGCTGCCTCATTCTCCAAATATTTCACACAGTGCTTAAGTGAGATTTCACCTGTTATGCTTCGAAATTCATTTATGTTTCTTTACTGGACCAAATGCACTCATCCACTGAAAGACTAAGTTGAATCTTAGAAAAGAGAAACATGATCCCAATAGGCTGACCTGTAGAATGTGTGGCTTGAAAGCCTCTTCTTTGAACAGATGCATCAGAAACAAACCGAACAAACATGTTATTTCCAGTAGCCACAAGGGGATCTGGTAACTTGTTGCCACATAGTCGTCCAAGAATTGGTGATTTTTCTGTTTCTCCATCAAATACTTCCAAGTGATCATAAGCACATTCTTGATGTTGCTCAATCTCAAACTCACTAAAGGACTATTAAAAAGAAAAAAAATAATAAAAAAAATCAATCAAAATGGGTTCCTTTCTTTTGTACAGAAATTCATATCAATAAAATAAATTCAGGGTTTATAAATTGCTAAATACATGTAGCAGATTTTTAAAAAGGTTGTGAAATCCACAGAATGTGTAAACTCTGGAAAAAAAAAACATAACGAGCAAAGCAATGTAATAGCTTCACTTGAAATTCTAGTATTACAACTAAATCTACTCCAGAATTCAGAAAGGTTAGAATAGCAAAATGCTGTGTTTTTCTAGAAGATTCACAGAAAATCATAAACAACCATATTAAGACTTTGAGTCCTCTTGTTGATGATATTAACTACTTTATTTCAACTCTAATATAAACTATTGTACATCTTCCCAGCTTTGGATCCTTCTATTAAGCAGAAGACCCCATAAAGTAATTATTATATTTTTGCAAAAATTAAATGCAGAAATCATTATAGCATAACTAAAACAAAGGGGATTTTCAGTATTTATTTATTTATATTTTATAAACCATATTATTACAAAACTCCAATATGACATTAGAATAATTTTTTTAAATTTATTTTTCAGAAAGATAGCACACTTTACTATTTGGAGGTTAATTTATCTTGTGTAGTATTTTATGTGTGAGTTTCAGCATATTCTTAAAACAAAAATTAATTAAATGTATAACATTAAAGATCACATAAGAGGGTTTAATTAGGGTGGACCAAAAATATCATTGTCCAAATTCCAGGATTTTTTCCAGTGCCAATTAATGCTCTTCCCTTTTCCCTGAAAACCATCATAAATTCAAGAAACAAGTCATCACTCCTACTTCAACTTATAGAGCCAAGCTAAATATTTATTTTAAAATGAACCTGAATATAAATATTATGCAAACTTCATTAATTTTGCTAAGATTCCTGCACCATAAAACATTTGCACATAAACTTTTTACATACCATGTTTTCTTTAATGCGATTTTGTGATCATAATTCTCAGTTTAATTGAAGACATTCATTTTGGAATTAGGAGAAATAAATAAGAATGGTTCTCCTTCAGTGCTGGTTATACTTATCTATCCCACCCTACACCACCACCTACTATCACTTCTGACTTTGGAGGAGTAAAGGAAAAAAATGAAAGGAGCAATTTATATTTATTAGGGAGTGGTAGAAAGGAATGAAAGTTACTTAAAGAAGCTAAAGGGAAGAAGGCTGATCTCTCTCATATCTCTTTCCAATGTGCCTAGTTAAAATCTACAAATAAAAATGTTATACCAAATAAGCAATTGAAAAATATTATTTGTTATAATCATTATGGCTAACAAAGGTGGCTGCTTTCATTGCAAAAAAGATTGAGCATAGTAGAAAGAATAGCACTGGAAACAAAAAACAGTATAAGGAAATATAATGATCAGGGAGATTATAGCAGAGCTTATTTATCCTGAAGCACAACATGAGAAGCAGGTGATCACTGAAGGATTTTGTCATTTATTAACTTCTGTAATCTAGTGGCAGAAAGTAAAGTAGAAACAGTGCTTGTGATGTTGAACATCTTAAATGGATATATGGATATGTCTATGCATTGATCTACCTGCCTACCTACCTCATGTTTATGGGCAACCTCATGCATGAAAATGATGTAGAAGTGGCAGGCCAAAACTAGTTTTCCTATCATGAAAGGTGGTCACTCAGATCCTATAATCTTTGTGTGCACAGAAACATATCAGTTTGTTACGCTCTACAGAGAAACCTGCAAGAGAAAATTGGCTGAACTGTACTCAGATTTCTTTAAATTCATTAAATATGAAACCAAGTTTCTGAATAAAACAGTAATGTTATTTCAAGAAGAAAAGAAACACTGTTTCAGGAAAATAACAATATCTGAAGACCACTGCATTTGGAGTAACTGTCTCTTCTGAACGTGATTTGCAGGCATTCATCTGTAAATATAAGGAGGAAGGAAACCTACTGTGTTGAGAGAAAATTGGAAGGAAAGTAGAGCAGTTATGTTCCAAAGTATATCCTATAAGCAAATGGTAAAAATTGGATTGGGATTTAAAGGCCACACACGTTCAGTCTATCGATTGGTCCACTGAAAACTAAGTGAATGAGATAAAGGACTATTTCACTCCCTAATGAAATGCAGGATGTCTGGAATAAATCATAACATCTGTTTAACTGAACACAGCAACACCACACAAAGTGAGGTGAGCTGGCAGGCTGGGGGGATGGGGGCATTTCTGACACCTGGTCTGGAGTCAACTGGGTCTAACAATTTTATCAAACTACTAATGGAATCAGACTGAATCTCTGAGTCAAATTAGGCAAAAGTTCTGTGGCTAACATATAGTCAAGTAATGCAAACAGCTCTCACTCGTGAATGGATAAATGAATTTTCCTCCTGGAATAGGAAGCAGTTTGCTAAGTCAGTGCAATGATTGGGTGGTCCTTTTCCAGAAGTCAGCTTACCCCAAAGCTCTACCACCCACAGGCAAAAGTATCATTTACTCACATGCTGAAATCTCATAAGTCTGGCCCTTAATATCTTAGTTATCCACATAGAGATACCTCCATATATAGTTACTTTGCTTCAATTTAAAAAACACACACACACATTTATTTCTAGGCCACACAAATGTATTATAGGAGCCCTTTTGGAAGTTGGAATAATGTTTTTTATATTTCTCAGGGTCCCCATAGAAAATGTGAAATGCACAATTTATTACTTTATTCCAAGACACATGCTGAGCCATGAAGCTCTGTATCTAAATGATAGGGAATATGAAAATTTCCAGATGCCGCAGAAATGTCCCTAGAGGACACTTAGGTTTCTAAGAAGTCATCCAAGTTCACAATGAGGACAAGAGAGCTAGTGAAGCTGAATGTATGGAGCTATACAGAAGTCTCATTTATGCAGAAATACTGCCCTCTTTTCTGGACTTAACCATTTGGGCTAAGATTTTGGGCATTTCAATATTAAAAAATTTAAATATTATCCATTCCATGATTAAACTTCTAGGATTGTAGGGTTACTAATCTAGGTTGTAGAAAGACCAAAAACGAGCACATATCTGGGCTCTAGTCAGAAATCCTAATGCATTTCCCACAAGGCAAACTAAAAGCTTAAGGAGTCCAATTCAAAAGGAATAAAATTGAACTCGCATTATATACTGTGGAAATAGTAACTGTGTATTTCTGGAATGCTCAAGCAAGCCTAATCTACCTGGTTGGCCACTAGCCAGGCTTCCATATGCAACCCTCTTATATGATAAAAGAGCAGCTTTTATTGAAAATACGGGCATTGACTAAACGATAAGGCCATATGGAGTAACTACATATATTCACAAAGGACAAGATAATAAAACAATACCACATAATGTGGAAATAAATTTAGCCACAGTGAGCATTTATATTAAGAAAATTAAAGAGACTGATGCAATTTGAGCAGCAAATTGGGTAAGTCTTAGATCTCCCTAGTCCCAGCCATCTTTTACCTATTCCCTCTTTTGTAAGAACTATCATTTTGTTTCCCAGAAGGTATTTGAAGGATTAGAGGTCAATGGAAAAAACGGCAGAGTGGAATACAAACCACAGTCTTCTGATTCATCATCAGAGACCCTTTCCTTTCTTTGAGTCCTCTGTAATTGTGACCAAATATACTTTTGTGGATTTATGATGAAGAATTATATGACATAAACAGTTGTTTTTGTTTTCTAATTATCCCATTTATGAAGCTGTAGATTGGAACCATATGTGACTTTGCAAAATTTTAAGGTCTGATAAATCAAATAAAACTGATATGAGCATATTATCTTGTCGCTTTGCTCCTATGCCTGGAACTTGATTTATTTCTGTTTTTTTTTCTTTTTAATGAATATTAATTCAAAAAGGATGAAAAAGGCACACAAAATTTAATGATCAGTTGAGTTTCTCATAACCAAGGCAGGCGAGATGTTTGTCTGGAGTCATTCAGAACTTTAACCCTTCTCTATAAAAAAGACCTGTTTTTTTTTAAACAGTTTTGACCAGGTTCATTTGTACTTTAAAACTATTATCATAGAGCCAACATCTTATGATTTAAAACATCTATATTTACTATATATAGGTATATTTTTACTTATATATATTTTTATATTACATATATGTATGTATATATATTCACACACCTAATAAAATCTATGCAAGTGAATTACTTTCCTATTATTGCTCTAACAGATTACTGCCAACTTAGTTGCTTAAAACAATGCAATTTATTCTCCTACAGTTCTGGTGGTCAGAAGTCTAAAATTGTTCATCAAGGCGCTTTTCCTTCTGGAGGCTCTAGGTGAGAATCTATTTCCTTGCTTTTACCAACATCTAGAGACTGCCCACATTCCTTGGCTCATGGCCCCTTCCTCCATCTTCAAAGTCAGTGGTGTAACAAATTTTCTCTTCTCTTACTTCTTCACTTCTATAAGGACCTTTATGATTACATCAAGCCCACCCAGATAATCCATGGCAATCTCCCCATTTCATGATCCTTAACTTATTTACACTACCAAGTTCCTTTTGCCAGGTAAAGTAACTCATTACACATTCTGGAGATTAGGACATGGACACCACAAGTAAAAGTTGAATATTTACACCCTAAAAATACACATGATTTTCATGGTAAATGAGCACACTTATAAATCCATGATTTCAAACTCTTTTACCCAGTCTTCCTAGCTCAGGGATCAACAAATACAGCCTGTAGGGCAAATATGGCTTTAAGTCTGTTTTTGTAATTACAGTCCCATTAGAGCACAACCTCATCTATTCATCAATGTATTGTCTATGGCTGCTTTTGCACTATAAGAGTTTAATTAAGTTAATGTGACAGAGGTCATATGGACCACAAAGCCTAAAATATTTACTATCTGGTCCCTAAAGAGAACATTTGTTTGCCTTTTCTAGCTGATCATTAGCTCCATTTTAAATTGTTAGGATTGAATTTTAAATCCGTAAGACTATGTAAAAACTTCCATGGAATGTTGTTGAACTATTCAATAAAATGGCAAATAATTTATCATTATCATATTATTATTACTATTTAGATACTAAACAGTCTCACTGTTTATTGGCATTTAATAAGTCACCATGCCACTTTATATATAAGCTCTTTCAATACATACACACAAATTCATAACTAAGTATTATCTCAGATTTCCAGATGAATAAATGACTGTTTTAAAAGGGTAAGTAACATTCCCAAAATAACATGGCTAATAAGTAGAAGTGCTAGGAACTAGACTCAAGTCTCTTGGAGTTCAAAATCTTTGTTCTTAATCCCTCCATATTTTTCCTAGTTGTGTATTTGTATGACTTAATTATTTTCACCTTGCCTTCATGATACTATTGTTTTCCATTTAAATTATTACATAAATACACACACATCCATCATGGATCTCTTTCCTCTCTGATGAGGAACAGCATAATGAAAAATAACATATATAAAGATAAAACACCTGGGTTTGAAGACTTTCATTCTCTTACTAACTTTATAAACTTGCTGAGTCATGTACACTCCCTAGGACTACTTCCATAATTATCTGAAGTGTCATTTATGATATCAAATTCAGATCATATACACGGTGCCATTTTTAAACCATTAGGTACTGTGCACACATTAGTTCTTATTGTTGTTTAACCCAAGTAAGTTTTGTGCAGGACAAGATGGGCCCCGTCAAGATACATTTTGCTATTTGGGGAGCAGTTTTAAGAAATGAAAAATTTTAGGGCATTTATATTTTATTTGTAGAATTACATTTGAGGCAGTGTCTATTTTTATAATGTTCAAAGATACTCCCAGGATCTCTGGATCCAAATTCTCTAACTTACTAAATTTATATGAAGAGAGCATTTCAGGGTTTTATAAAGATCAGAGAATATATCAGAAGAGGTATAGGCTAGAATACAACAAATCCTCAAGAACTGATAAATTCTTAATAAATGAACTCTACTACTTAACTTTCATATTTTTTTTACAGAGCTTTATTATGAGAGGAAACTCACTGACTTAGGAACAAATATTTATTATGTAGCTGTCTGGATTGAATTGTATACCTTAGTTTGGACAAGTTCTTGTTCTTGATCTGCATTCTGATGGGTGTGGACCCATCGTAATTATGAGCTCTTCACGCTGTTATTTCACCTAACAGTAGGGAATGGCCCCACTGAATCAGGTTGGTCTTTAATCCAGATCACAGAAGTCCTTTATAGACAGAGTAAAAGTCAGATGGAGAGAAAAACCAAGAGAAGATGCCATGAGCATTGCCATGAGACAGAAAAGCCAAGGATCACCAGCAGCCAGCCCCAGAACAGAATCCCACAATCTCCAGGAAGAAAGCATCGCCTTTCTGACACCTCAATTTTGGATTTCTCTTAGACTCAAAACTGTGAGCCAATAAATTCCCATTGATTAAGGCAACTCATTGTATATTTGTTTTTGCATCTGGGAAACTAAGACAGTAGCATACACATAATTTGGGCCATTATTATGTTCAAATTGTTGTTTTATATTATTCAATGCTATTTACTATGCCATTTTAAAAATCACCTTGAAGATTTCCCCTTTTGAATATGAGTCAGTATATTTCAACCTAGTAGTATTTTTTAAATTTTATTTCATTGAGATTGTTCACATAGCATACAATTATCTAAGATCCAAAGGGCACAATCAGTTGCCCAGCCCACAGTACCATTATACACCTGCGCGTCCATCACCACAATTAATTTTTTTTCCAATTTTTAGAATATTTTCATTACTCCAGAAAATAAATAAAGACAAAAAAGAAAACTCAATTCCTCCCCTACCCCTAACCACCCCACCTCCATTGTGGACTCATAGTATTGGTACAATACATTTGTTACTGTTGATGAAAGAATGTTAAAATACTGTCAGCTGTAGTACATAGTTTGCATAGGTATATTTTTCCCTATATAGAGGATTAACTTATAGTTATATTCCCTATGATTAAATTCTAGTTATAGTGTTATACATTTGTTCTAGTTCATGGAAGAGATTTCTAATTTGTACGGTTAATCACAGACATTGTCCACCAAAAGATTCACTGTTTTATACATTCCCATCTTTTAACCTCCAACTTTTCTCCTGGTGATATACATGACTCTAAGCTTCCCTTTCCACCACATTCACACACCATTCAGCACTGTTAGTTATTCTCATAATAACCCGCTACCATTACCTCTGTCTACTTCCAAACACTTAGTTTCAATCTAGTTGAACATTCTGCATGTAATAAGCAACTGCTCCCCATTCTTTAGCCCCATTCTATATCCTGGTAACTTATTTCATGTCTATGTGTTTACATATTATAATTAGTTCATATTACTGAGACCATGCAATATTTGTCCTTATGTTTCTGACTTATTTCACTCGATGTAGTGACCTCAAGGTTTCTCATCAACCCACATTTTTTAAGACAGTTTTGTTAACCCACCATACTGTCCATCCTAAGTAAACAATCGATGGTTCCCTGTATAGTTACATATTTATGTATTCACCACCATCACCACTATCTATATAAGGACATCTCCATTTCTTCCACAAAGAAGGAGGAATAGTCAAAGAAGGTAGAGAGACAAAAGAAAAAGAAAAAGAAAGAAAAAAAATGACAGCTAAGAAGCAACAAAAGGAAAGATAGAGTAAACCTAAAGTAGAATGAAAGAGTCAGACAACATCACCAATGCTGAGTCTCATACCCCTCCCTTAGGTTCCCCTCTTAAAGGTGTTTAGCTTTGGTATATTGCCTTTGTTACAATAAAGGAAGCATAATACAATGCTTCTGTTAACTACAGTCTCTAGTTTGCATTGATTGTGTTTTTCCCCAATACCACTCCATTTTTAACACCTTGCAAGGTTGACATTCATCTGTTCTCCTTCAGGTAACAACATATGTGCAAATTTTATCACAGTTATTGAGCCCTCTAGGTTTCACTGAGTTATACGGTCACAGTCTTTATCTTTCCTCTTTCCTTCTGGTGTCCCACATGCTCCTAACCTTCCTCTTTCAACCATACTCACAGTCATCTTTGTTCAGTGTACTTACATTGCTGTGCTACCATCACCCAAAATTGTGTTCCAAACCTCTCACTCCTGTCTTTTCCTATCTGTCTGTAATGTTCCCTTTAGTATTTCCTGTAGAGCAGGTATCCTATTCACAAACTCTCTCATTGTCTCTTTGTCAGAGAATATTTTAAACTCTCCCTCATATCTGAAGGATAGTTTTGCTGGATATAAGATTCATGGTTGTTGGTTTTTCTCTTTCAGTATCTTAAATATAATATCACACCACTTCCTTCTTGCCTCTGTGGTTTCTACTGAGAAATCCACACACAGTCTTATCAAGCTTCCTTTGCATGTGATGGATCCCTTTTCTCTTGCTGCTTTCAGGATTCTCTCTTTGTCGCTGACGTTTGATAATCTGATTATTAAGTGTCTTGGTGTAGGTCTATTCATATCTACCCTGTTTAGGGTATGCTGTACTTCTTGGATCTGTAATTATATGGCTTTCATAAGAGATGGGAAATTTTTAGTGATTATTTCCTCTATTATTGCTTCTGACCCTTTTCCCTTCTCTTCTCCTCCTGGGACACCCATGACATGTACATTCATACACTTCATGTTATTTAATTCCCTGAGACGTTGTTCATATTTTTCCATTTTTTTCCCTATCTGTTCTCCTGTGTGTAGGATTTCAGGTGTTTTGTTCTCCAGTTCCTGAGTGTTTTCTTCTGCCTCTTCAGATCTGCTGTTGTATGTCCCCATTGTGTTATTCATCTCTTGTGTTGTGCCTTTCACTTCCATAGACTCTGCTAGTTGTTTTTTCAAACTTTCAATTTCTACCTTATGTTCGCCCAGTGTTTTCTTTATAGCCTTTGTCTCTTTTGTTATATCTTCCCTGAACTCATTGATCTTGTTTCTGACTAGATTTAGCATACTTCTTTGAAAATATTTAATAGATTGTTTCATTAAAGCGAAACAATATCTCAACTGTATCTTGATTGAGGTGTAAGTTTGTTCCTTTGACTGGGCCATATTTTTATTTTTCCTAGTACAGACTGTAGTTTTCTGTTGTCTAGTCATCTGGTTTCCTTGGTTACCCCAGTCAGATTTTCCCAGACCAGAACAGATTCAGGTCTCAGAATGGGGTTATATTCAGGGTATCTTAGAGGAATGACAGACTTTCCTGTGGGGTTTCCAGTCACTGTGCTTTTCCTAACCTGCCCAGCAGGTAGCACCTGTCAGCCTATCACTCCCGACTGGTGTAATGAGGTGTGGTCTCCCTAGTTTCTGTTTTGGCTGTTTTTGTCCAGGCTCTGGGGTCTGGTTCTGAAGGGAAAACTTCCCTCCTTAGTCTTAGGGAAGATATACCCATTAGGGAGTTATCATCTGCATTTGAATAGCCTCTCTGACTCTGTAATCTCTACCCCTGTCTGGGTCAGAGCACTGAGAACTGAAAATGGCTGTGGCTTTCTCTTCTGAGCCCCTCAGGTTGAGAGAGAAAAAAAAGGGGGACAGAAAGACCCCTTTTGGAGCCAATACATAGCCCCCCAGATTCACTCGTTGGCCAGAGGTAACACCCGGTCTTCTGGGCTCCCCCTCCCAGGACAGACAGTTCTTTAAGGTCAGTCATTACTAAAAGCCTCTGTCTGCTTGTTGGGGGTTTGTAGCTTGTATTCGGCGGACCACATTTGTTAATTAAAACCCCAGTTGGAGCTCAGCTGAGCTATATTTGCTTGCCCAGAGAGTGATGCTAGTTTCTACCACAGCAAGGTTTTGCCATTCAGCCTGCCATGGGGGGAGGGGGCTCTCAGCACAGTTCCACAGCTTTTACTTACAGATTCTATGCTGCGATCTCAGGCATTCCTCCCAATCCAGGTTGGTGTACGATGTGTGGACAGTCACAGCTGTCCCCCAGCAGTTATTCCAAATTATTTACTAGTTGTTCCTTGTTGTGTATTAGTTGTTCCAGCGACTGACTAAATTCCACTCCTCACTATGCTGCCATCTTGTCCCTCCCCTAACCTAGTAGTATTTTGATAAATATTCTGGACTTTACCTAGAGAAAACCTGTCAGGAGAGTATACACCTTAACTCACTTGTGTTACCCCTACTCCCCTAAATATGTGCAGTCTTACATATTTAAGTGCATGTAGAAATCGAAGATGGTCACACATTCCCTGCTACTTCTCCCATTAAGGAGTGGAGTCTCATTCTTGCCTTGTTGAGTCCACAATAGCCTTACTGACATGCTTTACCAATAGAATGCTGGAGACACAAAGTTCAGAGACTTCTGTGGCTTCCTCCAGACCCCTGGAAAACTCTGGGAAGCTGGGACTGTCATGTAAAGAGTCTGGCTCCCTTGAGAACACCATGCTGGAGGGGCCCCATGTAAGGTCTCAGTGTGGTAGACTCAGCTGAGCCCAGCTTTATACCCATCTCCACCAAGGTGAGATAAATACAATCGAGGACTCTCTCACACTCCACACCAGCTCACCTACCAGGTGAATATTATTACTGAGTGACTTCCATCAATGCCATGTGCAGCAGAGTTGCCTGCAGAACACTACTCAAATCCTGAATCCCCTGCCAAACATGAGATATAGTAAAATGGTGCTTGTCTTAGGCCATAAGGTTTTGGGTTACTTTATTATGTAGCAATAGATAAAACCTGAACAGTGCATAAAAGAAAATGACAGCACTATAATGCCAAAAGTCTTAAGTTTCTGTAAATCTGTAATAAACCACTACTGATGGTTCATTCCATTTACTGTTATACAATAATATACATTATGTGTGAACAGTCACACTGTAAACTGAATATAATTAAAGCAAGTAAACACCATGCATAAGAATGGTCATATCTCACAAAGAACACTGATTTTATCATAATTCGTCTTACTCCATAATTGCTAGATCATTTCAATAATCCTGAGATTGTTGACAGTCTTACAAATAAACCAAAATAACCAGAAAAAATGTTATTTCAGATATAGTTATAGAAGACTTGCTTTGACCCATAAACTGCAACTTCCATGTCCCTCAACACAAATTTATGTCAAGTTAAAAGAACACTTGAATCAGAAAGAACAGTAGGATTCTAAAAATGCACAAATTGGACTTTTTAATATTCTCATGAAATTGTCTTGAGAGACCATTCCATATTCTTTACTTCTGTATGGATAGGTGAGATATTTAGAAATGTTTCCTTATTTTCCCACCAGCCTAAAGAAAGAGGAGTAGCATCTATGAGTAAAGAAAGCTCCATGGTGTCTAAAGAAGCACCAAATACTGCCTTTGCTCTTTCTGCCTTGGCTCAAAAACCATTAGTTTGCAACTAGATATCAGCAGCAATTAGCCTAAGGGGATTAAAAGATTTAAGAATTTTCCTCATGGTTGGGTTGTTCTGCAATTAAAATTAGCCCAAATTCTCTTATTTTTAATCATGTAGATTCTTGATGAAATTTCCTGCCTATTAAAAAATGTTTATAGGTAAGTGATTGGATGATTTAAATTGTAATACACAGCTGATGGCTAAATGTCCATTGTCTAATACCTGCAGTAGATAGAGATTTCAGTTTTAAACTGGTTAACATTAGTTTATAGTTATATTATTAACAGGATGAAAATCACAGTAGACATGAAAAAAAAAAGCTAATGTTAAATCTTAAGTGCTAAAAGAAGAACTAATCTGTCATGGCATATTTTATAATGACTGTTATGGTTTGCTAATGCTGCCAGAATGCAAAACACCAGAAATGGATTGGCTTTCATAAAGGGGGTTTATTTGTTTACACAGTTACAGTTTTAAGGCTATAAAGTGTCCATCAACAAAGGGTACCTTCACTAGAGAAAGGCCATTGCAATCTGGAAAACCTCTGTTAGCTGGGAAGGCATGTGGCTGGCGTTTGCTGGCTGCCAGGTTGCATTTCAAAATGGCATTCTCCAAAATGTGCATCATCTTCCAACAGCCTTCTCCAAAAATCTGTCTCAGCTCCAGCTCAGCTATGAGCTCCTTCTGTCTGAGCTTATATAGTGCTCCAGTAAACTAAACAAGGGCCACACTGAATGGGCTGGGCCACACCTCCATGGAAGTTATCCAATCAGAGTCATCACCTACAGTTGGGTTGGGCATGTCTCCATGGACACTGAACCAATAGGTTCCAACCCAGTCCACACTAATATGTCTGCCCTCACAAGAATGCATTAAAGAATATGGCTTTTTCTGGGGGACATAATATATAAAAACCAGCACACTGAACCTGACCTTAGAATAGTGTTGATTGTCAGTCTTTTCATAAATTTGATTAATGGGGTAGGAACGTGGGGATCAACATTATGCTCTGAAATAGAAACTTTGGGTTGTCAGCAACTTGTGTTTTACAAGGCTTCCAGGTAGACCTGACAAAATAAATGTTGGAAAAGACCTGGCTAAGGCCAAAACTAAATTCCACAAAGACCACAAAGTCAAATATTTATTTTGCTTTGCTTCTGAAAATTACCTCTTTAGGATACAAGCAAGTATGACCATTGTTGAACAGGCATGCTTTATATCTTGATTCTCAGTAGAATATTGGTGTGGAATATAAAACCTGTAAATTATGAAGAAAGATACCATTCCAGAGTTAGAACAGATGTTCAGTAAACTGAAAGGTTTATAATGGAGACTGAATAAAATATTGCCACTTTTAAATCTGGGGTATATAAGGAGTTCTACTTCCTCTTGGAAGTATATATAAAATGTTGGAAATAAAGTTGCTCCTATGCTAAAAATCCATAAACTAAGAATTCGTAACTTTTCTTGAAGCCATCTAAGTGCTGAAATCACAAATCAATCAAGTAGTCTGAAATCCACTGAATGTCTAGCTCCTCCTCCGAGTGGAGATGGGGCACAGGCACTGGCTTACCATGGGTGGGTCACAAGAAGAAGAGATGCTAAGTGTAGTTAAGTGGCTGCTGGAGGTAAGTGGAAAGACTGAAATCATGCTGAGACCCAAAGCCTTAAGCCTATTGGGAAGAGGCAGCACACAATGTCACCCCCAAGGCAAAGGTGACAATCCATTGTGGCCAGGGAAAGGTAAAAGTAGAAAAAAAATCCCTCTACTCCTGGGAAGAAGCAAGAAGAGGGAAAGGAAACTCTCTCCTGCAGAAGACCCATGAGAGATATAAGGCCAAGTTTGGTTGCCTTGGAGAGAAGAGGTAAGATCACTAGGAAAGCCCAAACCCCAAGAACTAAACATTCAGGGACTATTGTGGAGGCTGTACTAACATACAGAAAACCCCCTTCCTTAATTGCCAGACCAGCAAGCACCAAGTAACAAGCAACTACATTCTACCACTGGAGGAGAGAAAGAGAGTGAACAGACATGCATTCTGTGGTGGAGATGAACAGAGAAGCAGAAGTATTGAAAAAATACCTCCAAAATTTTACGAAAGTAATTTGAATCCAGTGATGAACTGAAGGTAATCATGGGAACAAGGAAATCCAAACTCAGCTTAATTCTTGACTAGATTCATTCAACTCTCCCTTACACACACACCAGTAGTCTAGCAGAATAAGATGTGTGCCCACTTGCAGACATAAAATCTCTACTGTTCTACACAGAATATCTTGCATTTAATGAAAAATTACATACCATTCAAAAAAGCAAGGAGAAACAAAACACCATGAAGAGAAAAGGCAATCAACAGAACAGACTCAGACATGACCCTGATGTTGAAACTATCACACAAAATTTAAATAAACCATGATAATATGTTAAAGACCCTAAAGAAAATGCAGGCAGCAAGCAAGAGCAGATGGATAATTTCATCAAAGTGATGGAAGCTATAATAAAGTCAAATGAAAATGATGCAAATAAGAAAGGCCTTAACAGAAATGAAAAATGCTTTGACAAGATCACTGGTAGACTCAAGACAGCCCAAGAAAGAATCACTGAACTTGAAGACAGATCAATAGAAATTACTTCAACTGAAAACTGAAACACAAAAAGAGAAAAAAGAAAATAAAAGAAAAAAGGAACAGAACAGACAAGATCTATAGGGCCTTGTTGAACAATCCAGCATGTATATAATTTGAATTCCCAATCCCAGAAAAAGAAGAGAAACAATGAGACAGAGGAATTATTTGAAGAAATAATGGTTGAGAATTTTCAAAATTAATGACAGATATAACACAGATCTAAGATGTACAGAGAATTCTGAGCAGGATAAATACCACAAAATCAAACAACCACACACATGCACACTCACACTCACACACATTACATTCAAATTGCTGAAAACAGAAGATAAAATGGAAAATTTGAAGGCAGCCAGAGAAAAAAAGAAACATTACTTACACAGGAATAAGAATAAGAGTTACAACAGACTTCTCATCAGATACTATGCAAGCCAGAAGATACTATGCAAGCCAGTGAAATGTTCAAAGTGCAGAAAGGAAAACAAAACTGTCATAATAGAATTCTGTAGCCAATGAAAATATCTTTCAAAAGTGAAGATGAAATAATGAAATTTTGAGAAAACAAAATGCTGAGAAAAATTACCAGCAAACATGCACTATAAGAGATATAAAAGGAAAATCTTCAGCCAGAAGGAATGTGATACTAGATGGAAACTTGGGTCTACACAAAGAAACGCCTTCAGGAAACTCCACTTTCTCAGCTCCCTCAGTAAATTTCATTGCTGAAAAGAATGAAGACCCTTATCTCAGCCCATAAAAGTTTAGGACATATATTTGAAGGTATAGCCAATAGGGCCTGCTGACAGATTGAAGATGGGCTGAGAGAGAAAGACTGGAGATAACGATGACTGTAAATTTTCTGGCCATAGGACTGGAAAAATGGAGTTGCCAGTACTGAGATGGGAAATATCAAGTTGTTGGTTGTAATTTCTGTTGGTGATGGTAGTGATCGTAAGGAACCACATGTTTTCATTTTGGACAAGAAGTCTGAGATTCTTGTAGATATCTAAGAAGCAGTCTTCTAAGTCAATGATAAAAATGACATACACAGTAAATAAATCATATATATTTATGCATATATAATTGGCATTTCACATTTCACCTTATGCAATTTTCATTCTCAATCTGATTTCAGATTTTGCTTTCAAACTTAGAATTTGAAACAGAATTTTTATGGAGGGTGTGAAGAAAAAATATATAAATTTTTTCAAGCTATATTATATTTTGTTAAATAGGATTTGGAATATTCAGTGATAAAGAAAGCCTAATATCTTAAGGAAAGGAACAGTCATCTAATAACAACAGAAGAACAAAAAATTAGTTGGAAATCAAGAAAAGAATATCCTTTCAGGAAAAATTTTGTTTCTGATGAAAGATCCTGGACCTGTGTGTCTGAAAGCCTCAAAAAGAATGGTGAATACTCGAAACAAATCTGTTGATGGGGAGCCAAAATAATTCTAAGGAGAAAACACAAGCCTAATGAAAGGGCTGACAAAACTCTGGACATAAGCAAAAATTGATGCTTTCCCACAACAAGTTATCTTTCATTATTTCTGCTAATATTTAATTATAACTATGAAGTTCATATTAAAAGTATGAGAACTGATTGTCTGTCAAACCTCTGTTTTTCTGAGTCATTCACATTTGAAGTAAGTCTAACAACTGTATCTTTACTAAACTAAACAAGAACAAATACTTACCTGGTGGCATATATCAGAGTGAAAATTTAAAACCTATGGAGGGATAAACTATATCACTTACCAGTTCTGAATATTTAGAAACAACCCAATTACGGAAAAAGTAGTTTTACTCTGGGAAAGTCAGTGTCAAAATTTTTATATTCATTAAATTTTATTTATTTAAATTATACTCTTCAAGTAAATGTAGCCAATGATGAAATTTAACATTTACTCTCAGGTGACCAGGCAAGAATCAAAACTCAAATACTGTGGGAAGGATAGCAAAAAACATCATATTCATATTCAAATTATTCATGTAGAGTAATATATGGCACTAGTTTAAGGTCTGAGGATAACAACAAGCCTGTAATAAGGGCAACTATGTTATGCAAAAATAATATTCTATGAACCACAAGAAAAAATTCATTTATTATAGGAAATATATATGCTTTGTACATGAGGCATGCAGAACTGACATGACCAATTCTGCATTTAATCGAATGATCATTCTTTTGCTTTACTGCTTGTTCCTGTTTGCTAATGCTGCCTTTTTGCAAAACACCAGAAATGGATTGGCTTTTTTAAAGGGGCTTTATTTGATTACACAGTCACAGTCTTAAGGCCTTAAAGTGTCCAAGGTTAAGGCATCAACAATTGGGTACCTTCACTGGAGAAAGGCTGTTGGCATCCAGAAAACCTCTCTTAGCTGGGAAGGCATGTGGCTGTCGTCTGCTCTGGACTTATGGTTTCAAAATGGCTTTCTCCCAGGACGTTCCTCTCTGGGCTGCAGCAGCGAACTCCTTCTGTCTGATCTTCTTATATAGGACTTCAGTGATTCAATCAACAGCCACCCTGAATGGATGGGGTCCATATATCCACGGAAATTATCCAATCAAACAGTTGATTGAGTCACATCTCCGTGGAAACATTCAATCAAAGAATTCCAACCTAATCAACACCAATACTCCTGGCCCCACAAGATTGCATCAAAGAACATGGTGTTTTGGGGGACATAATACATCCAAACCGTCACACTGCTATATTTCTGATAGTTTTGTTCTTTCACTTATTTTCTTCATATTAGGAAGTGGAGCCCACTGTTTTGCAGTAAATTTTGTAATACATTTTAAAGCATACAGGATAAGAACACTGCTGCTATTACTATCATTTTGATCTAGGAAATCAAGGATTCATTTAGTGTAAGAAGGACAACATGAGAAAGAAAATCTTTTCCAGCTGCCTACTAATTAAATTAAATTAAATAAGCATGTGTTAGCCATGTCAGACATGGACAGTCAGCTCAATAGGAAGAAGATTGATGTGCTCACTTACTAATTTGATTCGGTGGCCAGGAGTGGCGCTGATTTCCCATGTGCATTCCTTCCTGCTTGGGTACTTGTCTGGCCAGTTGGGACTGGTTATGATCCCACTTGAACTGTGGATCTTCTGTTCACACTCAGCTGTGCCAATAATGATAATATCAGTCAGTGTGGAAATCTAGCCTGGGAATGGGCCAGAAAGCAAGCAGCCTATTTACTCACTACCCTGTTGAAAGATTTTCCTGAATGCTAGTTAATCATCACTCCAGTCTCTGTTATATTCATCTGCTTTGGCAAACATGTTGCTGAGCATAATCAGGCAATGCTTGTTTTCTTGCTCAAATAAAATTAAGTGATTACCATGAATCAGATAAATGACTAAAAAATTAATAAAGAACTCCCTACTTCAAACAGCTGTATCCAGAAACTCAGACTTTTAACAGAGCAACATATATTGACAATCAGGAAATCAACACTTGGCATGGGCAAAATATTTAATATAAAGTCACAAACAAAAATCAATGGACTGTACCATTTTCAATTCATTTTTTCCTGGTAACAAAAACATCATTTACAGTTAGTAAAGATCATTAATCCATTTTATGAATCATGCGTTTGTATTTTCTCTCTCCCTTAGTCAACCTAAGTTAAAGTATATACTTCAGTACCTAAACCACAATTTGGACTGCTAAAGCAAATTAACCCTAATCTCATCCAAGCAAAAATGAAGCATTAACAGGGAAAAGGAGTGAACAGTTACTAGTCATGGAGATAGCTTATGAACTAACTTCAAAGAATATCTTGTTCAACTAAACATGAAATTTCTTTTAGGCTTTTCACAATTAAGATAGCCTCACCTTAAAAGGGACAATCTACATTTTTAATACCAAATTTTAAAAATATCTATTACCCTCAGGCTGTGTTCATAATCTAATTTATTTAGCATGAAGCAGCACCCTACATATACTGGTTTGGACTGGGATTGTTTATCCTGGTCTTTAATACAATAAATCACCTGAAATTTTCCAAGTAATCTATCTGGGGTAATTCTTTACTATATGGAAAAACAAACGAGCAAAAAAAAAAAAAAAAAACCCAAAATAAACAAACAAACAAACAAACAAACAAAAAAAACTCCTGCTACAGTGCAGGGTTGCTTAATAAATATAGTAATATGCCTACGTTAATGTCATTGTTTTCTTGGTACTGTTGTTGAATTCTTTCATACTAGACCTTTATCTTAATTGTGCTAGGCTTCCATAGGGAGATGTGGATTTGTAATACAGGAATACAAAAAAAAAAAAAAAAGAGAAATTCAGCTTCTGTCAAACAAAATAGGATCATGTAGCCAGATAGTAGCTTAGTAGCCTTAAATGTCTATATCCTATCTTGATGGAGAGTTTTCTGCATTCCATTATCCTGTCCTTGCCTTGATATATGAAATGTTGAGTCTGCAGGATCTGGCAAATTGCCTATGAGACTAAGCCAAGAGGCTTGCTGCTAAACTGCTATACTACAAGTTAAAAGAAAACCCAATCCCTTTGATGGAAATAAAAAATGAACTTTACAAAGGAACACCTGGATATTATTCTATCAAAAAGGAAGTTTCTTTTAAAATCATTTCTTGACAATATTAACTACTGAAATAAGCAGAGACTTAGGAAACCTAAATTAGATTATGGCTAAGTGCATAAACTGTAAGCTTTTTTGTTTTCTTCTGAATTAGTTTCCATGTCTCCAAAATAACCGGACCTATTCCTTAGTTTATTGATTTAATGGGATACCTTACTAAATTACAAATATCACAGTTCTTATGGGCTCATGCTTAAACATGAAAATAGAGAGAAAGAAAAATTCCTGCTTGCATATGAATCTTGGAAATGCCATTAATTCAATGGAAAAAAAATTCCAGGCATGTGACTGTATTTGGGTCATAAACCAAATGGAACAAGGGTGAATTCAGGATATTCTGTACTGTTCTAATGTGCATACAAAGAGCTGTTATCTAACTGTTGTTCCAGTCAGGTAACTACCAATCTATATGTGCTGATGACCAAAATTAAGACTCTGCCTTAGTAATTCTCCTTTCAAACAGGCATAAATCCAATTTAAGTAGAAACTTCAGGAGCAGACCCTCAAAGGAAGAAATAAGATCTGAATAACTACTTCTTGTTCTTCTCTAGCTCACAATGGCTGAGGTGATTAAGATAATTGCTTTTTAAACAATCTTGGAATTTTGTAATGCCTTGGGGACAAAAATTGTTAGTGTACTATTGTGCTACTATTACTATGCTTCATTTGGCCAAAACTGTGACTTAAAACTATAAATGGCACCAGTACATGCCATTTTCAAATGTCTGTCTTCTGGGTGGCATTCGAATTTGATACCCCTGGTATTTAAAGGGACATCACTCCTGTAACACACATATGAGATATTTTTGTGAAGAAATCTCACAAATGCAGAACAGAAGTTAGCAGAAGTTAGGTTTAAATATAGCATTGTTGCAAGGTCTGCTCTACAAAGACCTGGGGATAATGTGGTGCTTTTCTGGCAGTCAGATAGCACTTTAATTACTTTGTTATAACAAGTTATTCTAATGCCACCCATGTGTGAAGTGCAGGTAACAGAATGAGGCTTCCAATAGTATGCTTGAATCTTTGAACATTCTATGGAATTCTTTTTTTGACCTACAATAACATCATTCACTAATATGAAGAACAACCCTACTTGAAAGTGCTTCTTTACCCCAACTGCATGAAGTTCTAGATGTGGTCAAGGAAAAAACACTCCTTCTACATACCTTCCTTGCAGTCATGTTTATTTTCATGCAGCACAAATCCATTACGACACTGACACGTGTAGCTTCCCATTGTGTTGATACATTCATGTTGACACCCTCCATTGTCCTTAGAGCACTCATCTTTGTCTGGAAAGAAAATATCCCCATAATTAAGTAAGTAGCTTTAAAAACAAAGGATATAAAAGGAGATTCATTTAGTTGTGGTTAAAACTAGTAAAACTCTGCACTAGTTAAAACTGTGTAAACTAAGTCACGGCCTTCCACTTCCAACATAAAACAGAAAAACTCTATTGCATCTTAGTTATACCCATTCATTGTTTAACTAGTAGCCTTGTACTATGGGTTGAGTTTCAAAACCAAGACCCTTTGAGTTAGGATGACAACACGTTGTACTCTTTCACTCCTATGCTGGAATAGCAGTTTTGAGTTAGGGAAAGGGGAAATCAATGGTCTTTTGGCAACTAATCCTAAACACTTATTGTCAAAATTTTTAATTAATGAAAATCGGGAGTAGTTTGACTAAAGACAAGAGATGATATTTAGGTAATGGGAAATACTTCAATATAATAACTATGGTGTATAGACAAAAGCTAAACATGGTTCCAGGATTGGTGAGTAATCAGTTTAAAAAAATCACTCAGTGGTTTTTTTGAAAAAATGAAGTCTACAATTGTGCTTAGCATTAATGAATCTGGACATTTCATAGCATTCCTAAACAGAAAAAGGAATTGACTGTTAGACTATCCTAAAGAACAAACTAAATTTACATATTTTATATACACTCTATATATATATATTAAACAAATTATTCTGGCAGCTCTGTTTATTAGCAAGTAATCCCCTGAAAGTAAAATTGAGGCTACATTAGGAAATATGAGCTTTAAGAAATAGCCAACATACTCATTAAAGGGAAAAAAAAGCCAAACTAGATTAGCATGTAGTCAATCTGTAAGAGGCATCCGCCACCACATTTTGTCACTCAGATGTCATTCGATGGCTATCCTGTCCATTAAAGTCACAACTGGCAGATTTCTCCTGGCAAGCATATCATGGCACATCACTCAGACTTTCATCACTCCCACACATAGAGAACAAAAAGGACACATTACAATCATGTCAGACTTTTGGCTGAATCCAAAATCTATATCAACTGATTTTTCTACTAGAAACTGTTAAGCTTATGGTGACACACATAGCATGCTATTTTCTTTTTTATCAAATCAATATTCACTCTATGGATATACTTTTTAAATTTTTTATGTTTATATTTTATTTTTTATGCAATTTTATTGAGATACATTCATATACCATATACTTATGCAAACTGTACAACCAATTGTTCGCAGTTTCATCATATAGTTGTGCATTCATCACCAAAATCAATATTTTGAACATTTTCATTATTCCAAAAAATAAAAATAAAAATAAGAATAAGAATAAAAAATAAAAGTAAAAAGGAACATCTGAAATATCTCATACTCCTCTTCCCCCTACTATTCACTTACGTTTGTCCCCCTTTTTTCTACTCATCTGTCCATACAATGGTTAAAGGGAGTGTGAGCCACAATAACACAGTCATGCCAAATAAGATATATAGTTATATTATCATCTTCAAGAATCAAGGATACTGGGTTGCAATTCAACAGTTTCAGGTATTTTCTTCTAGCTATTCTAATAACCTGAAAACTAAGAAGGGATATCTATATTACACACAGGAATAACCTCCAGAATGACCTCTTGATTCCATTTGAAATCTCTCAGCCACTGAAACTTTATTTTATTTCATTTCTCTTCCCTCTTTTGGTCAGGAAGGCTTTCTCAATCCCACAATGCAGGGTCGAGGTTCATCCCTGGGAGTCATGTCCCACATAGTGGGGGAGAGCAGTGAGTTTACTTGCTGAGTGGGCTTAGAGGGAGAGGCCACATCTGAGTAACAAAAGAGGTTCTCTGGGGGTGATTCTTAGGAACAATTATAAGTAGGCTTAGCCTCTCCTTTGCAGTAACAAGCATCATAAGGGCAAGCCCCAGGACCGAACCTTGGCCTACTATAATGGTAGTCCCCAATGCTTGCAAGAATATCAGAATCCCCTAGGTGGGAAAGTTGAATGTTTCCACATTTTTCTCCAGGCCCTCAAGGGGGCTTTGCAGATATTTTAAATTCTCTGCCCAAATTACTTTGGGATGTATTAGGGCTTCACACTAACCTGTACAAACCAACCAGATTTCAAACCCTATTCAAGGTTCTGTGTAATTATGGTGTTTGAATCAACTGACCATACAATTCAAATTAATAGCATGCTACAGAAAATATAGATTTTGTACCAAATAACCATCTCTTCCTTTGGCCTCACATAGAGGTTGAGGTTTTAGAACACAGTCAATATTATCCTTTTCCCTTTAGTCTGGTTTACCTTAGTTCTAATCAAGTCCATTTTATTCATTTCTCTAATCAAAGTCTGATCTCTTTTTCAGCCTCTTTAACATTTGCTGTATAGGGTAATACTGACATTCATAGCAGCCAAACTCTGGCTCTGAGTCTCAGGTGTCACACAGATACCCAAAGCTCCATGGACATACAAGATCTCAAAATTCTTATCTCAGAATTTAGAGATACCTGTTACAACTCATGAATATATGTGACTGCTGTAAGAGCTTACAATCTAGGGACCTTTACCATAAGCCTTCCCCTGATAACCTATTCAATTCTCAGAGTTTGCACACTATACTTAGTCCATATTAGTGAGGCGTTATAGTGTTTGTCTTTTCGATTCTTGCTTATTTCACTCAACATACTGTCCTCAAGGTCCATTCACCTAGGTGCATACCTCACAAATTCATTTCTTCTTGCTGCCGTTCCATATTCCATTGTATATAGACACCACAGTTCACCATTCTGATCATCAGTCGATGTACCCTTAGGCCACCTCCTTCCATTGCGAATTGTGAATACAGCTGCCATAAACACCAGTATGCAATTGTCCACTCATTTCCCTGTTCTCAGTTCTTCCAAGCATGTACATAACAACAGGGTTGCAGGACCATATGGCAACCCCATGGTTAGCTTCCTTTGGAACCACCACAATGCCCTCCAGCTGGGCTGTGCCATTCTGCTACCCTACCAACAGAGAATAGGTACATCCCTCTCTCCACATCTTCTCCAGCACTTGTATGCCTCTGTTTATTTTTTAAACAGTTTTATTCACACACCATACAATCAACCCTAAGTAAACAATGATTCTCAGTATAATCACGTAATTATGCATTCACCACCACAATCTGTATGAGGACATTTCCATTTCTTCTACAACAAAAGAAGAAAAGGAGCAAACAAAATGAAGAATAAAAATATAAAAGAATAAAAATAGAAATAAAATAAAATACAATGATAAAGTCAGACAATACCACCACCACAAAGAATCCCATATCACTCCCTTATATCCCCCTCTTATAGACATTTAGCTTTGGTATATCACCTTTGTTACAATTAGTGGAAGCATCTTACAATGTTACCACTAACTATAGCCTGTAGTTTGCCCTGATTGTATTTTTCTCCAATTTTCAACAACTTGCAATGTTGACATTCTTTTATTCTCCCTCATTTAAAAACACTCTTATATTTATTCATTCAACCACCATCACTGACCACTCTAGATTTCACTAAATTATACAATCCCAGTCTTCATCTTCTATCATTCCTTCCAGTGTCATACATGCCCCTAGCCTTCCTCTTTCAACTCATCTTTATTCAGAGTACTTACAATATTGTGCTACCATCACACACTATTATGCTCTCCATTCCATTTCTTGATCCATACAGTCAATCCTGTTAAACATTCTGTACTCCTTCAGCATTAAATGCCCAGTCTCTAATCTTTTTCTATCTCCTGATAACCTATGAATACAACTATCAAATTTTGCTCATCAATATTAGTCGCCTTCTTGGACACTAATGACATGTATATTCATGCATTTCATGTTTCATTCAATTCCCTGAGACCCTGCTCATATTTTTCCATTCTTTTCTCTATTCTGTTCTTTTGTATATAGGATTTCAGATGTCTTGTCTTCTAGTTCCTGAATCCTTTCATCTGCCTCTTCAAATCTGCTGTTGTATGTCTCCATTGTGTTTTTCATCTCTTCTATTATGCCTTTCATTCCCATAACTTCTGTCAATTGTTTTTTCAAACTTCTAAGTTCTTCCTTATGTTCGCGCAATGTCTTCTTTATATCCTTCATCTTTTTTGTCGTATCTTTTCCCAACTCGTTGATTTGATTTTTGAGTTGGTTTAGCATATTTGTTTGAAGATTATTAATTAGTTGTTTCAACTCCTGTGTCTCATTTGAAGTGTAAGTTTGTTCCTTTGACTGGGCCATATCTTCATTTTTCCTAGTGTGAGTCATAATTTTTTGTTGTCTCAGCATCTGATTTCCTTGCTTACCCCAATCAGATTTTCCCAGACCAGATGGACCCTGATCTCAGGAGGGTGTATCTGTATTAGGTTTCCCTGAGGGTGAGACCCAGCAGGTTGTCAGACTTTACTGAGAGGCCTCTGGACTCTGTGCTTTTCCTACCCTTCCCAGCAGGTGGCACTTGTCAGCCTGAAGCCCATCAGGTGTAAAGAAGTATGGTGCCTTTAATTCTCAGTGGACCCTGTCCCGGCCAAGGGCTGAGGGTGTCAGAAGACAAGCTTAAACTGTTTCTGTTGTTTTTTTCCCCAGGCCCTAGGGTCTGAATTTTCTGAGGAAGGGCAGCCACTTGAATCATGCCCTGTCCCCCCCCCCCTTTTCTTAGGGAAACTAATCCCTTTAGGGAATTATGTCCTACACTTGAGGTTTTCCTTTGACTCTATGACTATCTTAACTTCACCCCTGCCTGGGTCTGTGCTGACAACTGAAAATGCCTGAGGCTTTCTCTAATGAGCTACTTAGAATGAGAGGGAAAAAAGCAAGAAGTCCCTTTTTCAGAGCCAGTTCCCAACTCTCCAGTTCACCAGGCAAAAGCTGGAGCTAGTACCTTGTTCTGTGGGCTGCTTTTCTTCAGACACAGCCCTTTTCCAGTATTCTGAACTCAGCCAACTACTAAAGTTTCTTTTTTATTTATTTATGTAATTTTTCCCATCAGCCCCACCATCTTCTGCCACGAGGAGCCTCCAGGTTCCTTTTCTGCTTGCTCTGGGTTTACCTGTGCTCATAGGCTGTATTCAGTAGTCCAAATTTGTTAATTAAAACAGCAGTTGGAGCCTGGTTGAAATACGTTCCCATGCTCCTGGCATGGACTGCTTCTTTTACCCACAGTTAAGTTTTCCATCTCAGCCTGCAATGCCAGTGGGGGAGGGGTACCAGCTCCTCAGTTTGGGAGCTTTAATTACAGTTCTATGCTTCAGTCTCAGCCGTTCCACCCATTCTTGACTGGTATACAATGTGTGTCCAGACACAGAGGTCCCCTAACATTTGTTCCAGATTATTTACTAGTTTTTCCTGGCTATTTGCTAGTTGTTTTACAGAACTAACTAAACTCTACACCTCTTTATGCCAGCATCTTGCCTCACCTCCTCTTCCATAGGATCTTGTTTCAAGGCCCCTCCCAACCTGACAGACTCGACACTTTTACACTGTCCAGGGCAGAACCTGGATATGGTTTTAAGAAACACATTTTATCAAATAAAAAAATAGTAATTGTTAAGGATGCATCTATTGTTCTGCTTTTGGAGACTGATTACATGACACAGCACACACATATTTAATGCACTGGCAATATCAGAACATTTCAAATACATACAGACAATCCCAAAGTTTTAAAGAATCCAATAGTATCAACATATGTGTGGTTAATGTAATCTCTACCTGTACCTGACACTTCTATTACTCTTTCAATACTTACTATGGAGGGTAAGCAAACACAAAAAAAGTTCATAAAGAAAAGTATTCTTTAAAACAGCATCCAGTGCAAATATAAATAATAAGTCAGGAGAGTTAATAGAGAATTACCTTGTATAAATAATTTGTAGAACAATTTATAATAATTTGAAGCCCAGTCTCCTTTTTAAATGTACTGACAGTGAGAGCTAATGTTTATGGTTTATGAATGGCCCATATAGACAGAGAGGATGGTGAACCATCCTTCTTACTACCATCATGTCAGTTACCTGCATTTCCCAATACAGACATTTAAAGAGTGTGGTAGTTTGAATCTATTATGTACCCCAGAAAAACCATTTTCTTTTAATCCAGTATTGTGGGTGCAGACTTACTGTAGATGGGATATTTTGATTAGGTTGTTTCTGTGGAGACGTGACCCACCAAACTGTGGGAGGGACTTTTGATTAGATTATTTCCATGGAGATTTTTGACCCCGCCCACTCAAGGTGGGTCTTAATTAGTTCACTGGAGCCTTTTGAGAGCTCAGGGGCTGACACAGTACTTGTTCACTTCACCAGAGAGACACTTAGAGAGAAAATACCCAGAGACATTTTGGAGAAATGCCCCTGAGAAGCTAAGTGAGAGCCCACAGACACTTAAAGAGAAAGTCAGTGGAATCAGAAGCTGAAAGCAATGCAACCAGGGAGCAAAGGACCAGCAGACACCAGCCATGTGCCCTCTCAGCTGACAGAGGTTTTCTGGATGCCTTCGGCAGTTCTTCAGTGAAGGTATTTTCGTGTTGCTGCCTTAGTTTGGAGACTTTTACGACCTATGGACTATACAATTGTAACCAAGTAAGACCCCTTTAAAAGCAAATCCATTTCTAGCATTTTGCATTCTGGCAGCTTTAGCAAACTGGAACAAGGAGTAAATGATTTAAATTTATTCTCTTTAATGCAATTTTCCAAGGCTTTTTATTTAAGAAGCTTCAGAAAAATGCTACCTCATGAGGGTTATAGAGATAAATCTTATCTATGTTAAATGGAAAGAGCCAATCTGAAAGATTTCTAGCATCAGAGATAGAAAAGTATTTCCTATGAAAATATTTATATAATTATTGTTTGGTATACTTAAAATACTACCAGACAGAGTGAACTTCAGTTGTTTTATTGGCCACTTTGAGAGTAATGTGGAAACCTAACAACTCTAAATATAAAGTAGTTTAGAGAAAATTAGTTCATATTTGCAATTGACTGTTAAACAGATGAACTGTTCACTGACCACCTCTTTAGTGGCAGGGAGTGCCTGCATCATCCTTTCATCTCTACTACATACACAAGAGATATAAAAATGTTAAAATACAAATAGGAACACAATTTGATACTGCTGAGTTTTTGAATCTATAGCCATTTTATACTGAACACATTTCTAATACATAAAATATTTGTAACATCTAAACTTCATTTTAGTAGAAATACCATCAATGGCTTATATTTCTAAGTATAATATTTTTCTTAAGATTTACTAGAGCATAATATGTCCTGTGTTATTGATAACTAAGAAGAAATGAAATTAAAAGTAATGCCAGTCAAATTTTCACAGTAGCTTTTTTGTAGAAAATTATACATATTTCTATTGTGCTGGTATTATAAGAAGGAGGAGGAAGAAGAGAAAGAAGAATTTATAGTCATTATTGTTAAGCTATCTAATGGTTTACTTTCTCAGTTGATCATTGTCTCCTGCTGTCATTCCCACGTCTGACATTGCCTAATTTAAACAAGGTCACATGAAAATTAAGAGCTAGCAAATGGCTGCTGGAATATATTTATGGGTCAATCTAAATTTTACCTAAAATTCAAACTGGACTAACCAAAATAGTAACTAAAAGTCACAAAACAGCATGTAAAAATGTGCCTTAGCTATTATCCAACGCGATTTACTTATGTTTTCACTTCTCTTTCTCCTCTTAGGACATAAGCTCTGCAGATATTTTGAACAAGGAATATCCAAGAAATGAGAGCAAGAAGTGAGGAGGATGCAAAGTTGTAAGTGTTTCTCATAATGCCTCCATACAAATTTAATAATTGACAATTTGATCAATATATCCTTTGACTATTTTCATCTTTAGGCAAATATTCCGTAAAAGTAGTTTTTATTAGTGATAATCAATATAGTATCATAAATGATTTGACTTTTAACCCATAATTACATATTATACACTTAATACATTGCTAGAACTGTAAGGTAACATTTTCAATGTAAATAGAACGTATCTATTAAAATGCATGATCCTTTATAAATTATGATTTTGCAAGATTATGATGATGATTAGGACATTTAGTCACCTGCATCCTTATTTGCTGCCGTCTCTTGACAGTACTACATGTACATGGTTATTTATTACAAATATAAAGTTTCATCTTCCCTTTTCCTGAACAAACATCTTCCCCAATATTAAAAAAAAAAACCCTCCTAGGAAATTAAAGTTAAATGTGAGGTAGATCCAGTTATCCATCCAGAATCACAGTATTTTCAATAACGAACCTGACAAACTGCCAAGACATTTCAAAACATAAAAAAGTGAACACTGAAAATTTATACTTAATGATAACTATCTTGGAGTTTATGAAACAATAAGCTAATAGAGAAGTGAAAAGTATATCTGTTGTTGTTTTTCAGATCTTAAGAATGTTGAACATAACACATAACTAATGCCATTTGCAAAAGGGAATGCTTAGCTCTTATGATTAAGAGCAAGACAAACTGGGGTTTAAATGCTCTGTGAACTAAGCAGTTTACTTAACTCCTCAGCTTCCGCATCTGTCAAGTGAATATAACAATTAGAATGTAACACACTTGAGATAATAAAGGAAATAACATAGGTTTGTGTAACATGTTCTTAGCTATAATATGAGCATTGGCAGCTATAATATGAATCTTTACGCTGTCACTCACATTGAACTACGTTGTTCGGTTTACTTACCTTAAATATCTACACTCTATCAAACAATCTAAGCTAGGCTCTTTCAAATTGAAGTATTGTCAAAAATTGATTTATAATTTTTTTAAAATATAATTGATGAATACTGAAAACAAAAAGAAACTATTTCCTAAGATGACCTGTATCCATGAATGTTCAACTATATTTAATGAATAAACTTTTGAGATTTCTCTGTATTCTTTCAAGAGTAATAAGCGCTCTAAAAATGAGAAGCTATATTTTCTGGCTACCAACAGATTAATTTTCAGCTTCTCATGATAAAGTTTGACCTCATCAGTTACTGCTACTGAAGTTTCATTCTTTCTTTTCCAGGAATTTGAAGACCTTTTGTTCTAATTTTAATGAACACAATTAGCTGTTTTTAAGGAAGGAAAGAATAAATTCTTCTAATAGAAAACATGCCTTTATTTTCAATACGTTTCCTCTGATAGTTTTCTTTAATTTGCTGCTTATTAAACCAGAGAGACTTATACTATAATATATTTGTATTTTGTTCAATTATATTCCACTGTTGTTAGAGGACAATTTTAAAATATCTTTCAAAGAGCTATGTATATATTATAGTTGCTACTAGAGAGTTTGTGGTTTTTTAATTATCTGGAACCGCACTCATTTAAAATAAACCGTATGAAGTTAAGTGTGATGGTATTAAGCTTATTCATTGAATATGAATACTTGTTGAATAGTATACATATTCAATATGTATATTGAATATATAGTGCTTAAAATTTGATTATAAAATGTAATTGGATGACAAAATTATGACTGGCAGCATTTGGTTAACAGTATACTTTTAACAAGAAAATGTCAACTTTCCAAAAAATTAAAACTATGCAAATATTATAGTCTCAATTACTCACCAACATACACAGTTAATTATACAAAGCACAGCCACACAGACATAGGAATAAAGACTATATACTCTCATGTACTTTAGAACAGCATCCTTGCTGTACGTGCTTAAATATATGTAGTATAAGAATTAAAGATGCATGCTTCATATTTCAATAGTATAGGTCTAAAAACACAAAATAAATAAACTGTAGATCTCACGTGGAAAACGTTGACTAACCAAAGATATAAGAAAGTGAAGTTCACTTAAATGTTCTGGGTAGCTTTAAATGTAATCGTATTTGGTAGATATTGTATATAGCATGTACCATTTTTTTTCAAAGTATCAAATAAGATTTATGACTAAGCAGAAGGGATTCTAGACATTTTAGTAGTATGGTAAAATTTCTTCACTTCATAATTTCAATTTTTAAAATCAATATTCAGATGGTTCTAAGATAAGTAGTCTTATCTTTATCTCCCCAGTGGATCACCTAAATAAGTAAAACACACAGTATTTAAAAAATAGTGAAGTTTGAGAAAGTTTTCCTTTTGTTAAAATAGGATATTAATGTACTACTTTAAATAAGATCAATCTTAGATGGATGCCTAAGAAGAAATTTTAAAAGGTAATTAAATAAGCTGAAAATTGGGGGAAAGAAAGGGAACAAGAACAGAGCAGCCAAGGCCCATTGTATTTTGAATGTACTTTGTATGACTTGGACCTTGATGAAACTTATGAACCATTAACTTAATTACAACTGAAAACCCAAATGAGCACTGGACACTGTAAATCTCATTAATTTTAAACACATGGGGACTTGAATAAATGGACTTTAAATTAACTCAATCCAAATTACCTAATATAAAAACATAATTGGAATTCAGTTGTTTTAAATTGCTTGCCAGTTTGAAAGGCAGAATATATTACCAAGGTTTATTATAATTTTATATATTTTTGAAGTTTTGGAGTTTTTTTGTTAATAAAGCAGTGGTCATGAAGTTGAGAAAAATAATGCTGTTTCCATATATTTTCTTAAAATTTTGGAACCTCTTATCAAATTTCAGCTCTTTAAAGGGGAAATTATTTTTTGAGTTAGTTAAACTAAACATTAAATTCTAAACACAGATGTGTCAATCATTAAATACATCATATAATAGATTATCTGTAAAAAATTATAATTTCCTAATTTCTGGGTCTCTTACTACAATCATTTCTATAGTAATGAGGCAAAGCAATCTGGTTTTAATATCAGCCAAATAATAAGAACAGAACAATAATAATAAAAGGTAGATTAGAGAGATAGTTTGCGAAATAACAATGAGAAAAATATGTTGCTAAAATAATAAGGCTGTATGTCCCAAAGGCAAAGATAAATTATTTGGAAAAATCTGCCAGTTCTTGGAAGCCTGATATCATTATTCACTTGTGAAAAGTAAAGTCACTGTGTGAAAATATTATTATAATTATTTTTTGTGTTGTGTACCTGTCTATAATATTTGATTAGATTCTATACAAAATCTGCATGTTTGGGAGCTACTTTGCACTGGGGTCCCTTTTATTAAAATGTTGATTTACAAAAAAAAATTGTTAAACTTAGGATAGATGTTGATAGAAAGATAAAATACAGTTTAAGTCCATCCTCCTTGAAAATTGGTCATATATACACACTGTGTGAGAAATATTCATACCTGAGAAGAAATGGGCTTTGAAGCCCTTCTTGGAAACGGTATTGTCAGATCTGAATTCAATTCTCATGTTGTTGAACTGGGATGTGATCACTTCAGGCACGTCAGCACCGCAGAATTTGCCATGCAGCTTTGTCTCAGAGGAAAGGCCACTCCAGATCTCCACATAATCATATTTGCAAACCTGAAAAAGGAATAGTCAATAAAGTCATCAGATTTGAGAATACCAGATGACTGACATTTACTTTTTGAAATATTATCATGCTTTTCTCCCTCTTTATTTCTGTGGTAATCAAACTAGAGTTGACAGGTAAACAAACAAAAAAAAATTAAGAAAATACTTCAAATATGAGGCAGAAGGCAAGGAAACCAGATTAGGGAAGAATTGTACTCTGAGAACCCTGAAGAACTGTATACAAATGTATACTAGTTTGTATATATTTATACAAAAAGATAAGTAGAATGGAGATGGATATCGCTGAGGTGGTGGTGCCTTTTTTTGAGTTTTAACTTTTCACTAGGAACTTCAGAAGTACTTGTCATGTACAGTTTCAATGCTCACAACAATTACATGAAATTGGTACATTTAATCTATGAAACAACTGTAAGCAATAGAAATAATCCTTCCCATTGTAGAGAGAAGAAAACTGAGGTTCAGAAATGTTTATATAACTTGTCCAAAAGGATACTTATCCTAGGTGGAATACTAGGGTGGAATTGTGGGGATTCAGAGCCTGGAGTTTGATTTAGTCCAGTGCTGTCTCCCAGAAAAACTAGTCTAATCAGGATGGCCCCACTTGCCATCAGGATCCACTAACTTTCAAACTTTTTAAAAATATTAATATTTCTTAATATCCTTGAATTGCTAGGTTCTATGAAGTTACTCTGTAGAATTGCTGCAGTGAAAACAAGTAGGAACTCTCTTAAGTAGAAATGAGGCAAAAGTTTGACTAAAATGGCATAAACTCATTCCAAATTATATGCAATGTGTACTAACACCACCGAAACAGAAGAAGCTAAGCAAATCCCAAATATACTTATGAAACTTCATGGCTACTAACAGATATTTCCATAACACACTTTTCCAAAGTTCCTATGGAGCACATTCTAGAGAACACATCTTGCATGACAGACATTATTGAATAAACATGTAATTAGCAAAGTTTAACAATGCATATAATTGAACCCTGGGGCATGATCTATACTTTGCAATATGTCACTTCAAATTACTGGTTTTTGTTATATTAGTTAGATGGTAAATAAGCAAAATTTTGTTAGTAAAAATGAGAACACTTTTCTATCTACTCTGTTATAACTGCAGTTTTTGTTTAGAGTGGGCTCTAGCACGGTACAGAATTGTTAGAAGCCCTAACAATATAATGAGTAAAATAATGAAATTTTAAACTTCACCTAATGGTCAAGATTTTCTCACTTTTTTTATTTTAAACAGCTAAGTTATCAAACTATGAAAATCACAGAATTCTGTAACATCCTTGCACATAGCATCACCATTATAAATTAAAGATTTCTGGGATGTATGATAGTTTGTAAAGGGCCCTTCTATGAATGAGAACCACTACTATGAGAATAAGCCCCATTTATATAAAACCATCTAGCTTCTTTTTTCCTGAACACAAAATTCTAACTTTCTTAGGAACGTTTATGAATCAGTAAATGAAAATGTCATACTTGCCACAACTAATAGCTTAAAGAGAACTGGGAGTAGACATCATTCTTGGACACTACTTTCATTTCAAATTACAGAATTGGTAGGGAAGTTCTCATTTTCAGAACATCTGGCTAAGACGAAGGCTTTTCTAAAAATACCATAATAATTATTTTATTCATTTCAATATCTCCACAAAATTTGAGAGAATTATTAAAGGAAAATGAGACTATATATGTATAAAGCACACACAAAATATAAAATATGGTATTTTCTGCCATAAAACTTACATGTGATAAAAAGACAGTCTCAAAAGGCCCAGTGAGTTCTAAGATTCTACTATTCTCTGATAAGTTTGCAACATTTCAGTCTTTACTTGACTTTAAGGATACTAAAAAATCAGCAACTTATTTTCACCTCAAAGCCGCTAGTAAGAGACAAAAAAAGTGCCCCAGGTATAGAGAGCTTTGGGTACAGCAGGAAGAATTACAAGAAAAAAGAAATGAAAGTTGTTGAAGAAGAAGAAAATGAAGGAGGTAAAACATAGGAAGGCAAGATACATACACAAGGGGAATATTATGGCATAGAGCCCACATATATTACGAACAATTGTTGCTCCCAGAGCACAGATATATCATGTTCTGTTCTCTCACTTCTTTACAAGTGTTCAACAGATTTACATTAATGAAAAATGATTTTATAAGTTAATTTAATCATATTTAGAAATTTTGAGTCAGGATCATGTTAAAATAAACACAGAAAAATAGGTTTTGGGGAGAAAAGACGGAGAAGTAGTTAGAAAAAAGAAAAAAAAAAGAAGGAAAGCTAACACAAAACAAATGTAGTTAACCTTTTCTCTGGAAGTTAACCAATGTTGACCAATCACAGAAGAGCACATTTCTAAATGTTCTCATTTCAAGGTTTTACATTCCATTTTAAGTTGTTGTGTGTGCCTAGCACACAGGCATTTTCAAATAAATGATTTCACTTGTTTAACTGTGGTCATGTTACCTGACAGAAACTGGTCAGTTTCTACAGTAAGTTATGTTTCATTAAGGAAAGATAGATGCACCTTTCACTGAGTTGAAAAAATTATTTTTTATTTATGAAACAAGAACACATTCATAATAAAAATAAACTACTTATATAATGAAAACTTACCTATTTCTACAATTAAAATATGCCAAATTGCCCCAAATGGATATTTCTGTTATGACTCAAGCAGTGGATTCCAGGTTATTTCTTCAAGAAATTCTATGTGACATGAAGCTGACCCTAAATATTTCATAGTTCTTTAATAAACCAAGCAAATTGTGTGTATTAATTACAGTGAGAAAAAACTCCTTCTGGGCAATTTTCAATCTTCCAGAAACAGTATGAAATATCATCCAATCCCAGTAAGTATCATAAACAGCTGCAGAAATGAGCAGTTAAGAAAGACTACAACATCTATACTGGCCTAATGTTGAAATACATTCCTACAATCCTACATTCCTTATTTTTTTGTTAGTTTGCCTTCAGGGATTCCCAAAACATGATAGAAAAAATCACATTTTTTCACTTACTTCATTGCCTTCTAATTCAAAATACTCAAACTTCATAGAAATTCTGTACTGAGATGGGGCAACCACTTGCCACACGCAGTTTTTATTCGGAGGATACTCCTTGGGCCAGCCTGGAGTTGTTATGGTGCCATTGAGCTTGGTAAGAAGTCCTCCACAAGCAGCTGTAAGGAGAGAAAAGGAAAAGGTTTTCCCTTATTAATACCTTTAATACCCTTCTAAACCCCTTTCCACTGACCCTTCTGAAAACCTTTCCACTGACCCTTGAACATCTCAGCATTAAATTTCAACCATCTTTTGGATTTAAAAATCTAGGAAGTTGAAATCTCCATGTTGTCTTTCATAGTTCCTTATTCTTTAGTTCAACTATACTAAACAACCCAATCTCATTTATAAAGGGTTATTTTGTAGCTTTGCAGCCTAACAAATTATGGCTGTACTACCACTTTTCAGACCAGTTTCAAGTTGGGCAAGCAATAAAAAGAAAACTGCACTTAGTTTTCAAATATTTTTAAAGGGTATAGAGTGTTGTAAGAACTAATAAAAAGATATATTTAAAGCACTATATGATATAATAAGACCAAAATCAATTGTTTATATCTTCAAACTCTTTTTTCAAAGACAGCCAACTCTTTACTACCTGAGCTAGCAGACAAGGTAAACTATGGTAATATATTTATTATTCCAAAAAACCTCACTTAACAGCTGGCTTTAATTTTTTTTCCCTTTTCAATGTGATCTATTCAGAATAGGTACTATTTATGTTTTCTTTCTTCTATTTTGGAGATTCTAATTTATGATTGAATTAGCAAAGTGAGGGTGTCCAAAAGCAAATAAAGGGAAAAGAATATATATTTTACATTGTTCATAATTAACTCCTAGGGAGTAAAGAATTACCTAGTTAGTTTCTTTACTTTAACTGCCTTTGCATGTGTGCTTATATAAAGTATATTACTACATTTATAAATTTATAAAAATATTATTTGTTCTTTCACTTTTTGGTAAATTATTATGAAGCAAAATATTTATTTCTGGGGTCACACAGAAATGATTGTCTTCTTAATAACTGTCCAATATTCTATGTCCTTTTTTTTAAATACTGCATTTTCTTCATTACTGTCTATTTCTTTTAGTATACAGAGAAGATTAAGTTTAATAGGTAGGATGGAAATTTGTGACGTTCAAACAGAAGAGTTCAAACTTTTAAATAGAATATCTCTGGTTTTTTAAATAGGTCTGCAAGCATTGGGGATTTATTCATTAAGCAAATAATTCTGTCATTTTTGCCATATATTATATACTCTTTTATACACACAGCAGATGGGAAACACCAAAGTAAACTAGTAAATATATAAGCTTAAATAAAGTTAAGCTGCAATAAGCTCTATGAAGATGAATTTGTCAGAAACTTGGAGAGGAATAAGGGAGAAAGAGGCTGGAGGCAGGAAGATCGGCTGCTTTGTCTTTAATTTGAGGGATGGGACCTGCAATAGGGCAGAGAGAAGGGAGCTGATAAAGCTAAATTTGGAAGGAAGAGTCACAGGACCTGGTAACAACATTGTATAAGGCAGTTTCATCTTAGAATGTGAAGAAATGTAGATACACATGACAAAATGCCTTTGTTTAATCCATCATTTGTTAATAAAACACACAGCTCTTGCTTTATTTTCGACTGTGCTCAATATTGGAGATAAAAGATTATTCAAATTCAGGGGATTCAGGACCACTCGCTCTAATAAGGGAAACACACTCATAAACTATGTTACAAAAAAGATAAAAACAAATGATGAATGGATGACTATATAGTATATATACGTGGGAGGGAAGGACTGATTCTATACCAAGGATCCAGGCTTGGTTTCCCATTGGCTGTGACTATGAATTGCATCTTACCAAATGAGGAAAAAGGTTATTGTAGAGGAAAGGGAAATAAAAATAGAGAGAGGAAAAGAACATGAGAATATGGGAAAGAAAGAAATGGGAGGGGAATGTCCAGGCAGGGAACGACATGGGCACGTCAAGTCACACCTTCACAGCTCCTTTTGTCAGGTCCCAGCTCGTAGCCAGGCTCACAGGCGCACTGATAGCTGCCCAGTGTGTTCAGACACCGCTGCTCACAGCCTCCACGCTCAGGTTTGGCGCACTCATCTTCCTCTATAAAGATGACGATAGTTACAAAACAACTAGAGAATTCTGCTTTTATATGCTAGATTATAAACTTTTTGGAAAATATGGTGTTTAATGACTTGGAATGAAACAGGGACAATTAGTTCCTTCAACAAAGGAGAAACAGCAATGTACAAGCCCTTGGTGGATGACATACAAGAATTCATGTTGCTGCAAAACAAGAATTGCATAAAATCTAAGAGAAAGACTAGAAACCTATAGCTGAGCCAACTGAAAATTGCCCTGTCACAGATACAATGTGTTTTTTTTCCTTAATCCAAGGCCAAATAGGAATTGTTAAAATCTGGAGATTTTTTGGCATGCCATAGAAAAACTCACAGAAAAACCACAGGTTCACCTCTCGACTTCAGAGTACAGTTTGCTAGATATTTCCTGAAACATGCTCTTAAAGAAAGGTCATTATTTAAAAACAGATAGTAGTGAATATAAACTGAAAAGAAATAAAACTCAGGATTGACTGGACCTCTTTTAATTTTAGTATTTCTTATATGTACATCTGGATCTAAAATACAAAATAATGCTACATTTCTTATAAACATATATACTATTTTAACTCTATATGAAAACATGAAAAATGTATATGTAACATTTATAAAAATACAGACTATCTCTTTAATGTGTATGACAGTGGATTCCATAATCTCACTCTTCAGGAATAACTTAATAAGAGGCAAATAGTAAGCAATACCATCTGGAGAAAGTAGGCATCTACAAAACACTTGGAAGTTTCACAAGCAAACACAGAATTATCACATGAAAGATAATTTCATCTATTGTGAAATATAGCACACACAGAAAAGGCAACACTTGTGAATGTCCATTTTAATGAATACTTTTAATGCATAGAGTAAAAATGTCAAGGTACTCTGCTTTTCAATTTATAAGACAAAAACTAAGTAATTCTAAGGGTAAAGCCATTATCCTTTTGTTCTTTAAATCATTGAAAATGTATAAACATTTATGATTCTAAATTTTGATGTAGCACAATGGAATAAATCGTTTTTCCAATAACAAATCATTGTAGAGAAAATTTGGGTTTCTTTTCCCACAAAAGAATTTTTTTCTACATTGATACACTTAATGTAAGTGCCTACTGATGTCCTAAATGCATATTTATTGTTATTGTTTGTACTAAAATAACTTTCTTTTTATATAAGCAACACATGAGAAATATAGGGCATGAAAATAAACAAAAATTTAGCTATGTGATTCAAAATTAAAGCTGGTAATCAGTAATAATGCTTTGTCAAAAAGACATTTTAGTCATCAGAATCCTCTGCTAAGAAGGCCATGAATTATTTCTTATGTGTGAGAACACTATTCTTTAAAGGATCATTTAGAAACGCTGCCACTTGGAAACAAACTAATGGACTACATGTCAGTAAACCACTTTTTGGTTATGAATCTTTTGTTGAGTATATGTATTGCAAATATTTTCTGCCTTTAAATCCTGTTCTGAATTTTGCTATTTTAACTATTTCATAAAAAAAAAAAAAAAACACATGGTAGAGTATCCTAATTTTGTTCCTACCCTATGCTATGAAGTTCCAAATTCCAGCATTTTACTAAACTTTCACACTTATCAATTATTTCAAATGTACCTTTGAAAAAATTAGCAGCAAATCCTGCCTTGTTAACAGTTCCATCAGAAACAAACTTCATCCACAGGGTATTGGAGGTTGATCTGATATCTTCAGGTTTATCATAACCACAGAAACGACCTATCAAAGGGCTATTTTCACTGGTTCCATCTCGAACTTCTAGGTAGTCGTAGGCACAGTTGTCATGCCTTTCAATCTGTAAGAGCAGAAATTTGCAGGCTCATATCTCATTCCTAGACAAAACAGTTTCTATAGAAATATTATTATATGTATTCTCAGTGCTATTGTACTGATATGGAAATATTAAAAAAGTATTTATATCAAATAAGAGCATTTCTCATTAGTATATATAGGTGATATCTATACTGCACATGAATAAAGGATGTATTATTCTGGTAGACAGAGAAAAGTAAAAAATTTATGGAATAGTGTATCCATATAAGTCATGAATTCAACAGAAGTTAACTGTCTTTTATTAAAAAAAAACTAAAAGGCAAGTTATTATTCTTTTGTAAACAGAAACGAAAAAAAAAACATCCCATTTTATCATAAAAAATTGGGCCAAATGGAATAAGCAATATATAATTTGCTCTGAAACAGTTATAAAAATTGTTCATAGTTCGTCAATGAAACCATTACTTTATTCAAAGAGAAATTGGACTCAAATTCTATCAACAGATACAGCACTATTTTAGGTTATATATCTCTTATTGAAAGGAAAATATGATATGCGATTGCATTCCTTCCTAGATGATCAAATTTTTTATTCTTAATCAGCATAATTATAGGTAGAAAGATTACTATTTTGTAGAATCAACAATGGCTTTCCCTTCTCAAGATAGCATGGCTTTGTTTGGATAAGTTCTTTCACCTCAACTCACTCCTCTCAGCCCCTATAATCTAAAAGAACTCAACTGTTTTCCTTAACTAAATGTAAATATTAAGTCATATTATTGGCCAATGAAACTTTATGGATAACTATATATTCACAGATTTATATTTTGGCCCTATACTTCCCCTGAAGGCAAAAGATCCAAAATTTAACTATAAAATTTTTTAAGAGTTATGAGACAATTTCCAAATAAACTTTCTGTTTCCTTTTTGTTTTTTTTTCCTCCCTTCACAGTAAATAGCACTAACCCTGAAATCTTAATAGGGTCAACTGCTTATTAGATATGTAAAGCTGGAGAGTACAGATGTTTATAATTCTAAATCCATGAAAAATATCACATCTTGCCAACTATCTTTCAACACACAATTTAATAGTTTATGGAACTGTCCTGTGACAAAGCTAATGTCAGGGAATACATTTGTCCTGTGCAACTACAACCTGAATGCCTGAAACTGCTAAAAATTTTGTTTCCTGATTTATAAATACATTAAGAGTTGATAGTCTTCAAATCAGTAGTATAAGGGTAAACAGAATAAGAAAAGAGTTTGAAGCACAGATTACATTAGAACTAAGTACTATGTTTGCTTTTCTCTTTTCCCCAGTCACAAAACAGGATTCATTCATTCCTTCAATGAATATTCATTATCCACTCTGTGCTAGGCACCCATGCTTGGGATGCATCATTGAACAAAATAAGCAAAAAGACTGGTCCTCCTGGAGAGTACATTGTATGGGGAGGTAAACTGAAAAGGAACAATGAACAAAATACATAATTAAATCAGAAAATATTATAAAGCAATAAATTCTATGGTAAAATATAAAGTGAACAAGATAAGAAGTATGAGAAGTGCTGGTATTGGGGGAACATAATAGTAGTAGTCACAGTATTCTCACTTCGGCAATACAACAGTTGTTGAGTTGCTTAGCAAACAAAATGTGTCTGATCTATATGAATTTATGATATTCAGAAATATGTTGCCCCTTCACAGTAATAATCCTAGACATCTTTTTCATGACCTCTGATTACATATTTCCCAGTTTAATTGATTAATCCTAATGGCAATGCCTGCACAATGAATTTTTCATAATCGCTTAATTATACTTCATCAACCACATCTACATAGGAGTAATGAAGGTGAGGACAAATGAAGTTTTAGTTTTTTTTTTTAAATTTATGTCATTAACATTTTCTCCAGCTATATCAAATTACTTCATCAATTAATGTATGGAATGGATAGAAATAAATATGGTTGAAACTGAAAAATGGATAATATCCATTGATGTTATGCCAGTAAACTTAAGCTCCATGAGAAAAAGAACACCAAAGTCAATGACAAGCAAAGAAAAAAGAAAAGGCAGTTTCTTCTTGAGTTAAAGCATGGACACAGTTCATAGGGCTGAGACCTGAATACAACGTCATGCACAGTTACATACATAATAAATATGTTTTGATAATAGTGATGCTGATTCATTACAGACTTCAAGGTAATCAGAGCACAAATCACATACAATCATGGCAAGTTTATCATAGTATAAACAAAGACTTTATATGTACATAGAGCATAAAACACAAGTGGTAATAAGCTCTGAACATTTCTCAGAAATTGGTGTTTAAATGATTTTGGAAGTAGATCCAAATATAAAAAGAAGGAAGGAAAAGAGGAGTTGACATTACTTTACATTACTAAGTGACAAGTAGAGAGGAACAATAGAACAGGTGATGTTAATTTCTTTTTAACTAGAACTAACATCAATCAAATGCACCCTAAAGAGGTCAGCCTTCCATCCTAAAGCTGAAAATCCGTGGTCAATGTGTGTGGCGAGTGCTAGAACACTGAAAGGAAGCCAGCCCTGGACGAAGGGACCAGGCCTGGGCTTGGGACCCATTCACATGCTTTGCCTTAATTATATAACCAGATTTCCAAATAAATATGGCGTTGTGAAACCATTTACTGCAATACCTAGTTTTTTGCAAAAGCTCTATAAACTCCAAAATTTCTAGATTTTAGTTTCAATAAAAGTTTTTCCATGACTGTCAAAATGTACACTCAAAATATAATGAAGTAACAGATTATATAGATGTATATTTGCATATATTATATATATCGTCATGTATTATTAATATTTATTAATATTTGATTAATATAAATACATAGAGAATTAGATCCCCAAACGGGAGAGAAAGACAGTGATTGTATACAACCATATGAAAATAACAAAAACCATGGATCCTTTACATGACTCATGTATTAAATACTGCCACTTCATTTCTTTTCCTTCACAGACACAATAATTTTTCATTCACTTATGTACTAAATAAGTATTTATTGAAAATCTACTAGAGCCAGGTAACATGAACTTGACAGCAGGTAAACAGTGGTGAATAAAAGATAAGAGACATGTGCCCTGACTTGCATTATAGAACAATTAAACACCACCAATGTCCAAATGATGATAGCTATGAAGAAAAAGGTGACTCCTAGGAGAACAGCAATTCCTTTCTTTACTACTAGAACCTGAACTCAGAAGTACACAGACCACGGAATGGGTTTCAACCATGGCCCAAATGAGGATTCTGTCACCTTGAGCAAGTTTTTTTAAACTAACAAGTTCTGGTCTTTCAGAGTAGAATCATAGCTTAAACTGTAATTCACGAATATCTACTTAATTCTTCTTTTAATAGTTATTAACCAGTATATATTCTCAACCAAATACACAAAAATGGAATGTGACAAACAAAAAAATGTTAACAAAATAAATTTCTCTTTCTCTAGTCTCCTTAGTTCATTCACGAAGACTAGCCTACTTATCTTAGACTAATGTAAAATATTTAAGAGAATTAAAGGATTACGATTAGTTAGGCAATCCAACAAATACCAAGATAAAAGCCTCTGAACATAGTTTAGAATGCTGCAGCTTGCAGTAATGATGGTTGAAGTTCTTGACACCTCTGGTTTTTATAAGGAACCAAATCTGAATGTGTAGAAATGTTGACAAATATCTCAAACTTAATCCCACTTGAATTAATGTATGTGGGGATTTCAATTTAAACACAAGTAAGCTCCATGTTTATTTCACTTCTTTTCTGTTTTACTATTTCTTTGACATTGTTACTATAAACATTTACAGTCTTCCAAACTTTTTCTCTTATGTATTTCTGCATACTGAAAGTTCTCTAAATAGTAGCACTAGAAGCTTCTTTACAAATAACACTGCTGCTGAAATAGAGAAGAAGCTCTCCAAAATAATTTCAGACAAGATCTACATTCACATACAAACACACTTAAGTATATTTGTCTTAATAAGCAATGCACCCAGTCATTGCTAAAGAAGAGAAAGCTTCCCAAACGGTATGACTACGGTGTCAGGAAAGACTCTATTACCCCCAAATAATTTTCCTTTCTGCTCAAAAATGCCTGAAATTCATTAACAAATGCATTTACTCCAATATTCTTTCTGTGTTTATGTTAAAATGCAAGTAGCACTGGGTAGTAAGGCAAAACCATGACTTAAACGCACAGAAAGAGATAAATGATGGGCAGCTAGTAAGTTATTTACCATAAATTTCAACAGAATAACGGACAAAGTTTATCATAAGGGCCCATTTATCTGAGGGGAGGTAGAGTGGTATAGAGAATAAAATGTTACAAACTAGTAACAGTTTTTGAAAAAGAGCAAAGATACATCAGTGAATAAGAACTGTGTAAGACAAACCACAAAACACTGAAAATGTGTGAAGAGTTTTTTTAAAATTATACATTTTCAATATAAAATGTCAAAGCTGCATAGTGAAAATATATTATGTAAACAAAAATATACTGACATAAACAGAAAACTAAGTGACTAAAGTAAACAATTCATCTGATGACTACTAGATCTAGTAAAAGACAACAACAACAAAATACACACACAAGATATCTGGATTCCACTGCTGGTTTAGCACTTACCTGTGTGATAGTAGGTAAATGGCTTTAGCTCAGTTTTCTTATCTAGAAGATTTAGATGGTACATAGGAAACATCTAAATTCCATGTCCCTTCTGAATTTCTTGGAATCTAGTCTAAATTCAGCCACACAGCATAGCATACCGGGTCTTCCTTACCTAAACCCTCCTTACTTATCCAGGTTTGTCTCCCTCTGTGTGGAAACTTATGCACCTCGGATAGAGAAGGGGTACATTAATCTCCACCCACCCAGACACCATACACCTAATTATTCACTTTTGTATAACCCATCCATTCATTCATCCCTTCTATTATGAAATGTTAATTTAGCATCAATTGGTGCTGAAGATATAGTGATCAATGAGACAAGTAATTTCCTTACTCTTTGATGATTATATTCTAGAGAGGGAGAGAGTCAGTAAAAATTTAAACAAATGGATCCACAGCATAAATTCTAGTAGTTGTAAGTGCAGTGAACTAAAAGATAAGAAAGCGATATTTTAGAGACTAACATGGTTAGGCAAATATTTTAAATAGAGTTGTAAGGCAAGGACTTTATAAAGAGGTGATGAATAAGCAGAGATTTGAATGAAGTGAGAGAGGAATCTAAGCAAAGGGACAGAGTAGAGGGATGTCAATGGCAGACGCCATGATGTGGTAGCAAACCTGGCATTTTTAGGAAGAGAAATTCCAGAGGAGCTGGCAGAGAGGGACTGAGGAGCCTGGGCAGGCTCCAAATCAAGAGTGCTGACAGATTGGCTGAGGCGTTTAAGAGAAATAGGAGAACTAGGGATATTCCTTGGGTAAACAGTGACACCAGGAACTGAAATAAGGGACAATGACAAGAAAAAGATATGGTGAGTAAGACAAGGAATTAAGAGAGTTTGGTTTGAACCATTTTAAGTTGGGAGACATATTAGATATTCAAATATATCCAGATGATAAATGAAGGGGGCAGAAACATAAGGAAATAAGCACAGTGAAGTCATACAGCACTAATTATTTCTCCATATTTATTTTAATAAAAGGACATGAAACTGGAGATAAGAAAAATTTACTGTCAAATAAATTATGACATGACTTTTCCCTCATCCCAAAACTTAGCAATCATTTATTCATTCACTTAATCAAAAAAAAAAAATTATCAAGTAACTACTATCTTCAATATAGTTCTAAGTGCCTGAGATACAAATATTTCTTATTTGTCCTTATGCTATCCTATTTTTGAAGAATATCACTGCTAATATATTGAAAAAAAAAATTAAAACTGCAAAACCAAGAAGCTAAATTAGAATTTCATGCTGGCCTAAATACATGGAATGAATGTAATCTCTTTTATCACTTCTATAGTAGGAGAATTCCATAAAACATTGACTTACATGTTAAAAGACCATTAATTTCTTAATTCTTACAATATCACAAAACATAGATAATACCACCATTGGGTATACTTTTCCAATGAACCAGTTGTTTTGGTCTAAATAGTGGATGAAATCCTTCTATCCAATTTTGGTTTACTGTTGCCAATACACTTGTCTATTTGAACAATGCTTGCAATCTCATTGGCTCATTAAAATAACAACATTCAAATATAATCCAAATAATAGCAGAACTAAGGTTTCTAGAAATGCAAAATGGTCAGCAGTATAAAATACAAAATCATGATCACAAGAGAAAATACATATTTTTTCATGATAAAAGAAAATAAGTCTTGGAATTAAATGGGGTGCATTCAAGGAGGCAGAGACAAGGACCAAAGAAACATATTGCACAGTCCTTCAGAAGGTCGCATGAGATTCTCTGTGCTTAGAAATGATGCACTTGCTGTGTAGACAGAGATGCTGCCACAATCGTTGCATTTGGTGGCAGGTACACACTGGCATGGGATGGGGCCCTCTACTGCCTCCTGATCACTTGGATAGTGAACCAACCTTCTAATCCATGAAGGAGCAAAGGATCTCCAAAATGACATCTGGGTTTCTAACCCTTGTCTGGCCTACCACCATCATCTCTTTGTCCCTGCCCATTTCTCTTTGTGCTCTTAATTTCTAGATGAGGTCTTTAATTTAAACATACTCTAGAGTTCCTCACAAATTTCCACCATCTCTTAGTTTCTAATCACTATCTCAGTTCCTCTCACCGCACAAAAATGACCCATTACTAAACTTGGTAGTTTGGGACCAAGACTTTGATCAGGAATTCTGACTGGCCTCTGGGTTATTCTGTCTCTTCATCCTAAAGAAGCAATGCTGGTGCTAATCTCCCTGGCAATTATTTTTGATGATGTTGAAAGCTCCAAAGAACTTTTAAATCCCTGGTTTTGATATAAACAATTTTCTGTGTAATGATTAAAAGTTAAAAAAAAAAAAAGATTTTTCCCCCTAAGAACAACAAAAAGACTGTCCGCCGTCAACCTCTTGGTTTAGAAGAGAAATAAAAGTTCCATTATTTAAAGGAAACTTCAGGCAGTCTTGTGAAACAAACCTCTGCATTTGTGAAAAGAAACTATTGTCAGTACTTCAAACATTCGAATTCAAATAGCACAGATAATGTAAACTCACTTTAATCTTCTTGAAAATGTCTGCAACAAGACGAATAGGAAAAAAGAAACTTTGCTCTTGATGTTACATTTTATAGGCAATCCTTTGCCTCTCTGCTGATTAAAAGGCTGATTCTCTGTTCCTCACTTATTTAATGAGGATTCCTTTAAATGCCACTGTCATTTATTGAGGATATGCTCTGTAAAGGTTGCCTGAAAGACTTTACCTCAAAGGCCTGAAAGGTCAATCCAACATAGTAATCCTCCAACACTGTTATTTTCCACACACATTCTTTCATTGGTCTGTAGTCATCAGGATAATTAGGAGACTGAATCTGTCCTTCATTTTTACGTATCTCACCTCCACAGATTGCTGAGGAAGACAATAAATAAATAAATAAATAAATAAACCTTGCCATGCCATTTCTGTTTTCTTTTAAAGTGATATTTTAGTTCAGTTCATTGTAGTTGAGTACATGAAGGTCAGGTTATAAAATACAAAGTTGGCTGGATGTACTCTTGTAAATATTTGGATTGTAACAAACCTAGTCACAACTATAAATATCAGATAATAGCTAGCAAAGGACTATATGATTTTAGACCACTATTGTTTCACATCTTCACAAAAAAGTTTTTTTTTTTTACTTTTAAAAAGCTTAGGGATTTTGTAAATTTATTTCATGTGAGTCTGCTCTGTGATTCCTTGAACTCCTTCATTCTGTCTACTCATATCAGGTAAAACAGCTGATCAGTAGAGATACTGCACCCACCACAGAATTCTCTGGACCTCTGGCCATGAGCTATTGCATGTGCTCAACATCTGTGGCTTCATCCAAATAATTCTCTTCACCACTATACAGTCAATCTTTAAAACAAAATGCTTCTGTTTACTTAAAAGTTTAAGAGAAGCGGAAATCTGTTCTTTTCTAAATTACCTAAACTCCTATACCAGCAGAAAAAGGAGCAGGAAGGGTCTCCTCCATTCACACCAGGCAAGAAAGGAGCTTTTCTAAGCCAGGAAGCACAATGTCAGAAGTATAGAAGAAAGCATTTAATAAATTCTTCCTTGAACAGTGACTCCCTTATTTAGACAAAGCATGCTCCAGAAATGTGCAGATTACTTTCTGTGCAGTTTCTTATGACAGATAGACTATTTCAACAGTACAGGATACAAATAGACACAAAATGAATAAAAAAGAAGATAATCATTTCTTCCTAATATTTTGAAATTGTAATGAAAAAACAAACTTAAGAATTCTTGCACCATTTGGGAATTTTTTTTTCTTACATGTCTCTAAACCCATATATATGTTACTACATCACTATACAAAAAAATAAATTATCTTGAAATTTAAATTTACTGAGGATTTTATTAAAATTATCCTTGCAAATATTATAGCTTCAGAAAACTTCATAATTGTAAGATACAGTTGCAATAACATTCTAATGAAATTGGTGGAAAGGACATTTTTATTAACAGATCTAAGATGAAGTAATCTTTAAAACTCAATGTCACTTGCCTTCATAGACAGCTGCAAAACCTTTTCCTACCCAATTACTGCTGCTACGAAACTCAATCCACATTCTGCTGTCTGTAGAGGTAAGAATCTCAGGCAATTTGTCCCCACAGAATCTACCTAAAAGAAATAAAAGAATAAAGAGGAACTCCTAAATATAACTCTATATTCTAACCACTTCCCACATTAGCTACAAATTATATCTATAAAGCCTGATTTGGCTCATCTCTCTATCTTTGGTGACAGCAGCATATCTGCACCTTAATACTTATTTGATAAAGGTAAGTAATAAAACATTCTCTTTATATCTATTTATAAGGTATTTGCACATGCCTTTCTCGATTAACCGACTGATAATAGCATTATTATTATCTGTAGATTTAAGAAACAGTTAGGTCAAAGAACAATTTGTAAAAGATCACATGATGCTTCAAGATAGGGAATACTCTGATAAAGGTGCAGGTCATCCTGAGAAAATGGTTCAAATTGTCAGTCTGGTCCTTTGTAGGGTAGAACTTTGGTTAAGGATGTACTCTCAGCCCAGTATGGACTTTGTGCAGTCAGGTTCACAGATGACCCCTCAAGAATACCCTCTAGCTATCCAAGTATCTTATAAAATTGCATACAATTTATCTCATCTATGAGGTTATAATCTGTAGTGTAGTAGGCAGAATAACAGACAGTATTAGAGGACTTGAGTATGAGTTCTGGTTTTTTCTAATTCTGTATCCATAGACAAATACAACAGCAAATGAATATAATAATACCTGTTGTTCCTTCCTTTCTTCCCCCTTCCTTCCACAGATATTTATTGCTTATATATGTCTGCCACTGTGCTCTAAGCAATGACATGACAAAATGGTTAAATATGACAATGCATACAAAATAATTCTACAAGCAATAGTACATTTTCATTTATTTTTGTTTGCCTGTGGCAATGATGTCTTACATAGTTTCAGTATATGAAAAATGGTAGTCAACTTGAGTAAAACATTCAGGCTAACAGCTAGCAGGTACAGAAGTCTTCGTAAAATACAATGTAAATTAGGAGCACATAGCATAGAGCAGTGCTGATTAAACTGTAATGTGCCTGTGAACTGCTTGGGGAATCTTGGTGGAACCTGAGTTTCTATATTTCTAATAACCTTCCCAGTGATTCTGATGCTGTGATTCTGAGGAACAGGCTCTTAGAGGAAATAGACAAAGCAAAGTTGTGCAAATGAAAACCATGATCAGATAGAAGCAGGTTGGTAGACCTTTATTCCACTGAAACATAAAACACTGATACTGCTCTTAAAGGAAGTATTCTCCAAAATTTTACCTTTAGATTTAAATCTCCCGTAAGAGTTTGATGAAATGTTTTCTTTGGAATGTGCATATATGTATCACAAATTACATCGTCTAGGCTAAGAAAATAAATGTTTAAGACAATCTTCTCCTCAACCTGATTTATCAAATTAGTTTAATTCTTTTAGGTTCCCTGTTTTTAAATATTTCTACAGATTGCCTGAACTTACTAAGGATGTGGTCACTTTTATTCCAGTAGTATCCATTCAGAAGATTTTAGAGGTTAAGAAAAAGAAGATCTGTACAGCACAACACAGCTGAACAAAACTACTTTTAATATAAATGAAAAGTCACGATCTCAAAAAAAAATCAACATAGGGTAAATTCCTACGTGCTCACAACAGCTCTCACCTTTAAGTAAAACAGATCACAGCAAACTGCCTCCTGCAAGTTAATGGTGTGGTCTGTGGTTAGATGTTGGCAGCAGACTTTCACGAGCACCAAGTCTGAGCTGCAATTTATGACACAGACTACAAATGCCTTTTCTCAGACACAAATGACTCCGAGAGGCAAAACGGTGACATCTAGAGTAAAAGTTAATATGCTTGGCACACGGAGCCAGATATCAAACATGCACCTAGCATCTCACACTCTACCACCTCAGCCAAGCAAAACAAAACAAAACAATCAAACCACAATAATTTATCTGGTTTTCTCATCAAAGATAAGATTTTTGAATTAAAAATATAGAAACAGTTTAAAGAGCAGTCATTATAAGGATGATACCTGAGAATGCTATCTTCAATCACTGTAATCAGATCTATGGATCCACCTCACAATATAAATTAATTTATATAAATTTATCTATCTATCTTCTATCTATCTATCTTCTATCTATCTATCTATCTATCTGTCTATCTATCTATCTACCTACCTACCTATCTAACTATCCATGTATCATTGAGCATTTTTACTGTGGTTGAAAAAAAGGAAAATAAATACAAAAACAATGTTGGCCCCACACATTTTTAACTCTAAGAAGACTCTTGAAAGAATCAATTGTTTTTAGACAGGACAGGATATAATTGTAGTCACATATGAGGTAAATAATCTCATACCAATGAGAGGTGATTTCCTCCAGTACCCATCTCTTACTTCAATGTAGTCATACCAGCACAAACTACTTTTGTATAGGTCCATTGTAGTAAAATTTAAAACGATCTGGAAAACAGAGTGAAGCAGCATGATATTGAGTAAACATGACTAACTGCTCATGGTGATTTGATTTCTGGAGGCAAGGAACTCAGGATTACATTGAAAATGGATTCACAGCAAATTCTTTCTTTTCTTATATTAGTATAACCCTGATATTTTTTCTTAATAGCAAAAACTGCAAAGAAAAATTTTCTCATTCTCGTGAAATGTTAATAATTGAACAAACCAAATGTTTTAGCAAATAACGTGGCACTTCTGTAAAGCAAATGTAAGCAATTATGAAACAAACAAAAATCTTTATTCAAATAGTTTATTTTTATATTACTAAGATAAACGTGACTTAAACCATGAAAAATTCTGATTTTCCCATGCATGTCTTCTCTTAATAATTTATTTGAAAGAGTACCAGATATCTATAATTATGTTAAAAATAACTGCCATGTGCCATATTCCAAGAACATAATATCATTGTATATGTTGAAATGTTTTAAATACCGTCATAGAATTTGAATGTATCCATCTAAGTATAATCAAAGGCAGATGTAACTATGCTTCTTTGGATCCAAAAATATATATTCAACAACCCTTAACTTTAAGAGACCTTGTCCATGATCATTTATTATGTATTTTGTTTTGCAATAATGCTGCTTTTTCTTAAGATAATTCATGCACAATTATAGGAAAAATAGCATTCTTACGGTTTTATAAATGAACTTTACTTTGCAAGTAATAAACTTTAATTGATTACAACAAAAGTAGAGTCAAACTAACATGAGAAATGCACTTACCTGATGAAGTCAAATTCATTTGGGAAATTATATTTTACATTCAAAAATTAATTCTAACTCTATTCTGCTTGAAATATCTAAAGCCCTTAAGGCGCACATGAACCTGTTTTTTACTCCAGAAATTAAAACAGACTTCTGCCAAATGCAACAAGTTATGAGTGTTTGAAACACTATACAACGAGAGTTTATAAAAATAATCAAATAAGTCTTTTGTGACAATACAAAAAGCTGAGTTAAGAAAATTCTCGCAAGGAATGACAAAAAAAAGAAAAAGAAAAAATATAAGTAATCAATTTTGAACCCACATACTAGAAAAGCAAAGTGTCCATTCTGTGTTGGAAAGTATGTTTTCCCCTGTCTTGAGCACAATATTTAACCACAAATTAAGTACTATTATGTTAAATCAATCCTTAACTAGTTTACTCCTTCCCTAAGTGAATATATAGCATAACTATAAATATTTTCCATGTAATCTTGTATCTAGGTACCATAATGGCCACTGATAAAATTGTTCACTAAAGTTGGTTTTAATTGTCTACATAGATTATCTTCTTTTGACTGCAGAGCTAGAAATTAAGAATTTATCCAGGCATAATGAAAGTCAGTTGTACTTTATATCGGCATCAACATTTCACCATTAAATTCAACCTACTTTAGCATATCTCAGTTTCTGAAGCAGTGTTTCCTTGATTACAAAGAGCTGAAATCAACCAAGGATAAAAAATAGAGACTTTCTTTTTAAAAAATGTAAAGCATTAGGTTGTGGCATAATTTGCCTTTTTTTTTTTTTTCCTATAGAATTTCTCATTTATTTTTATCTTCCTTATTTGTATTTTTCTTTTTTCCTTCTTCTACTTTTCCTTTGCCTAATTTTATCATTCTAAATATTCTCCAAAAATGTTTGCAAAAATTTCCAAAATATCTACAGAAACACCACTAATCATTTCCCTCTTCAATAATCCTCAACATTTGTTTATCAAAATGCTTTAATACCTAAATTACTTTATGAAGTTCCTAATACATTTTCTCCTCATTATCTGAATACCAGTACAACATTAGATTATCCTTAGGAATCAACTAGGAAATAATTTCTGCCTTTTACTCTTAACTTTGTGTTTACTTTAAGTCTGCTACAAATACAGAATACTACCACTGTGTGATATTGTTTCATTCCATATTTACATTCTCCTTGTAGGAACTACCCAGATTTTAACCATATATGATAATACAACAACTGTTTACACAGAAGAGACAGCAAAACTGGACCACAGACACAAACAGTAGATCCCAAGGTTCATTTCGTGGCTTCCCTCTTGGATTTAAAAGGAGAGTTTTATAATGGTGTGCCCATAGTTTCAATTTCCTCCTAAATAGGGAAAAATCAGGTAAACTGGAAGTGTGTATATCATCAAAAGTTACCCAACTGAAAACTATGTTTCGATACCTAACAAATAGTTAACATTTTAAGACTTAGTACACACACACACACACACACACACACACACAGTTGGAAAAGTGATAACTCTGACCAGAAAAGTTTCCTATCTTGTTTTTAATCTACTTTAAACGTCAAGCACCATGGAGGAACAAAACTGGCCTGACTTTAATATAAAACATAGAGTCCTTTAGAAGCAGAAAATGTAATAAAGATAGGTTTCCAAAAATCAAATCTTAGGTCTCTGTAAAAATAAAATTCTGGCCTTTGACTAAGGTTGCTAGCAAAATCCATACTTGAATTGCAGATCGAAAGCACTGGGAAAATATTTGCTTTTTTTAATATTATGCTATTTTACGTAAACATGACATGCCTCTTAAAAAAATAACAATATGAAAACTACGTATATAATTATATAAATCTTTCATTTCGGACATCAAACTTATGTATCTCCTTGAAATTTATATTAACTCACTTGAATCATGGAATTGAGAGAGACATAAGGAATAGTTCTAAGATTTCCTGATATCTATTAGGAGTCTTAGTTGCTTTTCAGAAAAGTGGATAATTGCTATTGATTTTGCTTATTAAATACTTTGTTCTGTAAAGCTGCAGAGTAAAGAATCTTGAAGAAGGGCGGATCAACAGATCAAGGGACTGAATGGCTGCAAGTCTACAGAGAGTGTTACAATCAATGACCTTTTGCCAGCACAATTAAGACATTATTGACTACGTAAACAAATTCTACAGCACTGTAAAGGGATCAATTAGAATAACATTTATACCTTATAGTGCTGAGAACAGGAAAGATACATTACAATTAGACTGATGTTATTAAATGCCTCTTTAAAGAGAATATTAGAAACAAAAGTATCAAGATAAAATAGATTACTTGGCTATCAGACAAGTCTAATAAACTCTCTAGAGTAGATCGCAATTTTATTCTGAGAAACCAGGTTAGTATAAGAGGTCAGCAAAAATGGTCAAAAGCCTGTTTGGTAAATAAAATTTTACTGGAACCCAGCCACATCCATTAATTCACAATAGTGTTTATGGCTGCTTTTGTGCCACAATGGTTAACGTTGAGAAGGTGAGACAAAGACTGTATGGCCTGCAAAGCCAAAAGTGCTTATTATCTGTCCTTTTCAGAAAAAGTTTGCCAATGTCTGGATTCGTTGATTTTTAAGGTTTTATTCAGTTCTGAAATTGCATAATGTTAAAAGGGGAATAACTGCATCTTATCCTATAAGAAGTTGTTCTTGATTGGGAGTTAAAAGACCTGGGTTCAAAGTCTAGCTTCTCAGTTTGCTACACTAGTTAACCTTTCTGAGGCTGAATGAATTTTCTTGTTGTAAAATGGAGATCACATTATCAGGTCTATATCACCAACATTAAATCACAAGGATTTAACTGGATAATGTGCAGGAAAACTCAGACAATCCTGAAGCATTAAGACTCGTGTTATTACTTTTGAGGTACATATTTGGGCATCCCTCACAACGTAAAAACTGGAAACAAATATAAAATGAAGTAATAATCACATTTAAATGTTGAGAAACCTAAAAATGTAAGCTTAACTTTGTTTCACAGTGAAGTCACCATGTTAAAGTCAGGGATGACAAAAATCAAAAGAATGAACAGGAAGACCTGGGGCCTCAGTTTAATCTCTGCCTGTCATTGACTAGTTTGTGACCTCAGGCAGATCCCCAACTCCATCTGAGCCTAATTATATAATAGGTGAAAAAGAGAAGTTGGGTTATGCTATTGAAAGTCATTTTATGCCTAAAACCTACAAGAAAATATCTGGATCTAGATATTTTGGTTTGACACTGCCAACCATTCAATCAGGATGAAAAGTCAGTGAAACATGTTTCATACCTCCCTTTCCTTTATCCCCATTGGGGAGATCAGTTGGATTGCCAACTTACAGAGATGACGTTCTGAAATGTCCCCTAAAAATGCCTCCGCCTTCCTTTTTCTCTGCCAGTGCCTTTCATACTGCCTTTCTGGGTATACTGCACTATCTTCAAAAACGTGCTTTCAGTTTCCAGTTTCACTCTTCTCCAATTCATCTTTGACCGGTGACCACCTTAATCCTAATAAAACCTGGATCCCATCCTGGCATGTTGCTTCAGTCAACACCATATAAATTGCTAAGGCTGGGCACCAAAGGCTTTAGGGTTATAACCCACCTTTTTGGTCTTGTCTTTCACTTTCCCATATAAATACCTTTGTCTTGCTCATCCTAAAATTCTTGCTGTTATGCTGTGATAAAGCACCCCACATTCAGCTTCCATTCCTTTAGCCAAGGAGTACATTATTCTACTAAGATTCTGCATACCCATTCCCTGCTCCTTGTAACTCTTCATATATGTCAATGTCCATAGCAAATGCAACTATCTCTTCAGTCACGTGTGGCTCTCCCAACAAGACCTGGGCAGTCCTCCTTCTGTGAATCCATAACAAATTGTACCTTGCTTTCTTCAGTTATTTTTCAGAGTTTGGCCTATTATAGGGTCTTGTCCCCATGATAAGTTTATAAGATTCTTGACAGCAAGGGTTTCTGTCACACACCAGAAGACATTAATTTAACAGAAACAATGATTTACCTACATAATTGCTAGATTGAAGCAATGTATTGGGAAATATAAATGCTATATTGTCAACTGACCCCATATGTGTAGACCATGGATGAGTGGTTAAAAAGAAAATTTTCTAAAAAATAAAGTGGTCAAAGGATAGTTTTTGAATGGGTTTTACAGAAAAAGAGAAAACATTAACTCTCTTCAAGACAGAAGAAACCTGCCCTTGTTCAAAGGTCAATTAATTTTAAGGGACTAAAGAATCAATATTATGTGCTTGTACCGGCTCAACACAGCTACATTCTCAGCTGCATATTATGGATTTTTACCAGCATGAACTGTGACAAATCAAGAACAGCCTTAGACTTTAGTAGAATCTGTCTTTATCTTGGGAAGCTCTATCTTAGGCCAGCATACATTTGAAGAGACTGCCTAATTTTCTGAAAGAATATTATTTCCTACAGAAACTAATATATGCTTATTGTATAAACAGAGAAAACGATGAAGTTAAAAAAAAAAAAAAAACTATTTGTAATCCCACCAGGTAGAAATAAACAAATGTTATGGTATACATTCTTCCATAATTTTCTAATACAATAATTTAAATATTAGACCTTTCCCTGTTTTGATTTTTAACCTGCTTTTAAAATTTCACAAAATATTATGCATTTTCTCAAGTCAGTTTTGTTCTTTTAGCTTTCAAAATTTATTTTGTTTCCAATTGTTCATTATTATCAATAAATCTATCATTGTACACATCTCAGATAATTACAGTAGAAATATTTCCAGGTAAAATAAGGGCAGATTTTAAAAGATTTGATGCAAGTTACCAAACGTCATTTAAGAAAGGTTATTTCAATTTCTACTTCCAAGAGCTATCTATCATCACGGTCACTTGATATTACCATTGTGTTTCGCCTTTGACAACCAGATACGTAAAATACAACAAAACATTTTTGTTCAAATAGCATTTCTTTAATAATGAGTGAGAGCAACCATAATTTGATACATTGATTGAATATCTGCACTAGCACTTTAATAAATTTTCTGTTTCCATAATCTACTGTAGGGCTAATCTTTTCCTTATTGTTTTATAATGGTTCTTTGCACACTAAAAATACTAATCTTTTCATGCACATGTGATGTTAATTTTTTTCATTTTGATTTTTACTTGTGCTTTTGTATTTTTATAGCAAATATTTAAAAAGTATGTAAATAATTCTAATAAGTTATTATTTTACAAATTCTTATTTTCAGTTCACATACCCAAGATTTCTTTCCTAGAATAATTTTCAAAACATGTTTTCTTCAGAAAAAATGTATAGTATGAAGTAAAAGTTTAATTATTTTCACAAATACTTAAAAATAATCTGAGTATTATTATTGAAAAATTCTGTTTTCTCAATTTATTTGAAAAAAAAATCACCTTTATAAACAAGTATATGACAAAAGTCTTCTATGCCTTTAGGAATGAACCTGGCCTTTTAATTTTGTTCCACTGATCCAGAAATTTATTTTGCCATTACCAAATATTTTGAATTACTGAAGCCTTACAATGTTATTCTACCCTCTCAGGGTGTAGTCCACTCCTCCTCATTAATATTAATTTCAAATTGCCTCAGTTATGTCGACCCTTTTATTTTGGTCTCAGTACAAAACAAAAATTATTTGGGAGAACATTTAAATGATACATTCATTTGGAAAAAACTGACAAGTTATATGTTTACATACCCAGGTATATGAAATGTAATTATGTTTATTCTACCTCACACTAGAGACTCCAGTTTTCAAATTCTGTTACATTTAAATATATTTGTCTTTATTTGATCGCCTCTACTCTTGTTTGTTTCAATTGATTCTTCAGAAAAATTTAATGATTAGCTCTGCCAAATGTTATGGAAGTTACTCAGTCCATTCAAAGGTTTAATTTCTTCAAAATGTAAAATTGAGATAATTATAGTACCTAAAATCAAGGGTGTGTTGACTAGATTAAAAACATTCAGCACGACACCTGAGAAATATTAGGCTCTCTTTAACAGAGTGAAAAAAAAATCCCTCCACTCCTAATTCACTGAATTATTTTATTATTATGCACCAAATATGCATATTGATTATAGTGTTTCCAGTATTTATAATAATTTTGAGACCGTTTTTGGCCAACTATTAATTTAACAAATTAACAGATTTCTAATAGTGAACTGTTCTCATATTACTGTAATCAAACACCTTGCAATTGCTGTTACTTAAAAATTATACAGCTTGCTTAGATTTAATTGTATTTTGATAATGAAATTTTTTAATTAAAAAAACTATGTTGAGAAATCATCTGCAAGAAGCATCATTTTATAAGTAATTCTTTGTCAATTTATTTTACATGATTATTAAGTTAATTATATTTCTCTGCCCACTGAATCAATTTTGATAACTTTTATTTCCAGGATTCTACATTAAGAGTTATTTCAAATGAAAATATTTCTACAAGTTTTGATTTTCAACAAGGTTCATTGACTACATCCAGTGAAACTATATTTTCATGAATACAATTTAAAAAATCAGTCTACATTTTCAAACAGAGAAAATAACACCAAACAATACTCATTAAAAAAAAAAAAAGAAATCAAAGGTAGGGCAAGATGGCAGTATAGGGAGATGTGGAAATTAGTTAGTCTTCTAGAGCAGTTAGTAAACAGCCATGAACAACTAGTAAATAGTCTGGAACAACAGTTTGGGGGACATCTGTGACTGGACACACATGACACACCATTCTGGAATGGGCAAAAGCATAGAACTGTAAGTAAAGACCCCAAACTGAGAGGGATCCCCTCCCCAGTGGACATGGCAGGCTGAGTTGGAACACTTCCCTACGGGAAAAAGAAGCCATTTCTGCTCAGAACAAAGGAAGGTTGTTCAACCAGGCATCAATAGTGGCTTTAACTAACAACTTTGGACTACTGAATACAAGCTACGAGCACAGATAGACCCAGAACAAGCAAGAAGCAACACTGAAGCCCCCTTGGCAGAGAGGGAGTGGGGTTGATGGTAAATAAATAAATAAATAAATACCAACACTCTTGGAGCTGGCCAGGCTCAGAATACTGGAAAAGGGCTGTGGCCCAAGAAAAGGGGTACATAAAGTTGGGTTCCAACTCCAGCTTTTGACTGAAAACCTTGGGGGCTGGGGACTGCCTCTGAAAAGGGGATTTTTATTTCTCTTTTTAAAAACTATTCTAAGTAGCTCATTAGAGAAAGCCTCAGGCATTTTTAATTGTCATTTCTGAGGCAGGCATGGGTGGAGTTAAAATAGGCCTGAGAAATAAAGTAAGAAGTCAAGTGAAGGCAATAATTCTGTAAAGGGTATAACTTCCCCAAGAAAAGGTGGGGTGCAGCCCTGCTCAAATGGTGGCCCTCCTTCACAGGATTCAGACCACAGGGTCTGGAAAAACAAAAACAGAAACAGCTTAAGCATGTCTTCTGACTCACCCTCAAACCACACACCTGGCAGGGAAAGGGTCTGCTGAGAATTAATGGCACCACACCTCTTACAGCAGTAGGGAGCTATTGGCTGACAAGCACCACCTGCTTGGCAGGATAGGAAAAGCACAGTCTAGAGGCCTCACAGGAAAAGTCTGACAACCTTCTGGGTCTCATCCCCAGAGAAACTTGATACTGATTACACACTCCTCCTGAGACCTGGGTCTCTCTAGTCTCAGAAAATCTGTTTGGGGTTGATCATTTCTCCATAGATTTCCACAGGAAAAAAAAAAAAAAAGAAGTTTCCAAATAGGCAGGACAAGAACGAAAATATAAAGGACTAAAAAATTCTGATCAGTTAAACAGAAGCTATGCTAGAAGTCTAGAATAAGTTGAACTGAATGCCAAAGAACAGATACAGAGCAAGGCCAACCAACAAGAAACCCCTAGATAATAGAGTAAAAACAACCTCTAGAATAAATAAATCAAGGAAACCAGATGTTTAGACACCAATGAAAAATTATGAGTCACACTAGAAAAAACAAAGACATGACTCTGTCAAAGGAACAAAAAACACTTCAAATGAGATATAGGAGATGAAACAACTAATTAAAGATATCCAAACAAACATGCTAAATCAATTCAAAAATCAAATCAACGAGTTGAGTGAATATATGGCAAAAGTGAAGAAGAATATAAAGCAGACATTGGGTGAAAATAAGAAAGAACTCAAATGTTTGAAAAAATTGGCAGTACTTATGGGAATGAAATACATAATAAAAGAGGAAAAACACAATGGAGACTTACAACAGCAGATTTGAAGAGGCAGAATAAAGGATTAGTGAACTAGAGAACAAAACAGCTGAAATTCTACACACAAAGTAACAGATAGGGAAAAGAAGGAAAAAATATGAGAAGGGTGTCAGGGAATTGAATGACAACATTAAGCACATCAATATACATGTCACAGGTGTCCCAAAAGGAGAAGAGAAGGGAAAAGGGACAGAAAGAATAATGGAGGAAATAATCATGGAAAATTTCCCATCTCTTATGAAAGACACAAAATTACAGATTCAAGAAGTGCAGTGCACCCCAAACAGAATAGATCTAAATAGACCTACCCCAAGACATGTGTTACTAATATTACCAAATGTCAAAGAAAAATAGAGTATTCTGAAAGCAGCAAGAGAAAGGTGGTCTATCACATACAAGGGAAGCTCGACAAGAAGTGGATTTCTTCGCAGAAATAAGGAAGGCAAGAAGGCAGTGGCATGATATATTTAAGATACTGAAAGAGAAAAATTGCCAACCAGAAATCTATGTATGGCAAAACTGTCCTTCAAAAATGAGGGAGAATTTAAAATATTTTCAGACAAACAGACACTGGGAGAGTTTGTGAACAAGATACATGCTCTACAAGAAATACTAAAGGGAGCATTACAGGCAGATAGGAAAAGACAGGAAAGAAAGATTTGGAGAACCATATAGAATGAAGACTATCATTAAGGGTAAAAAGAGAGAGAGAAAAAAATAAAAATAAAATAAGATAAGACATACAAAATCCAAAAGACAAAATAGTAGATGGTAGCACAAAAGTATAAGTATGCTGAACAAAGCTGAGTGTGAGTAGGGTTGGAAGAGGATGTCTAGGAGCTTGTATGGAAAGATAGAAGATAAGGACTGGACTGTAAACATAGCAAAACCTAGTGAGGACAATGAAAATGTACCAACATAAGAATGTTTTTACATGAAGGAGAACAAATAAATGTCAACATTGCAAGGTGCTAAAAATGGGATGGTATATGGAAAAATACAATCAATGCAAATTAGAGTCTATAATTAAGAGTAACATTGTAATATAGTTCCATGAAATATAACAAAGGCAATATACAAAAGCTAAATGTCAATGAGAGAGGGATATAAGGGAGAGGTACGGGATTCTCAGTGTTATGTTGTTCTTTCTCCTTTTTACATTTTTTTTTTATTTTATATATTTTTTATTCCTCATTTTTTTCCCTCTTCTTTTTCTTTGCAGAAAAAATGGAAATGTCCTCATATAGATTGTGGTGGTGAATGCGTAACTATGTGAGTATAACAGGAACCATTGATTGTTTACTTAGGATGGATTGTATGGTGTTTGAATAAAACTATTTAAAAAATAGAGAGATACAAGTGCTGGAGAAAATGTGGAGAGAGGCATGTACCTATTCACTGTTGGTAAGGAAGTAGAATGGTGCACCCCATCTGGAGGGCAGTGTTTTGGTTCTACAGGAGGCCAAGTATAGGCTGCCATATGATCCTGTATATGCTTGGAAGAACCGAAAACAGGGACATGAATGGACATTTGTACACTGTAATTTATGGGGGGCAGTATTCACAATTTGTGATGGATGTGGGTGGCCTCAGGGTACATCAACTGATGAACAGGAAGACGAACTGTGGTGTAGGCATACAGTGGAATATTGTGTGGCTGCAAGAAAAAAAGTTGTGAGACATGCAACTAGATGAATGAACCCTGAGGACAGTATGTTGAGTTAAATAAGCCAGAAATGAAAACACTAATATTATATTGTCTCACTTAATGGAAGAAATATGTGCAAACTCTTAAAACTAAATTCAAGAGCACAGACTGTCAGGGGAAGGCTCATTATATAGGTTCCTAGACTGTAAGCTCTTACAGCAGTCACATATATTTCTGAGTTGTTACAGTTATTTCTAAATTCTGAGATGCTGGGCTCTTTGTGTATAACCTGTTTGTTCCCTTTGGATATCTGTGTGACTTTTGGTAACTGTGTGACACCTGAGACTCAGAGCTAAAATTCTGCAGTTAGGGAAGTCAGTATTACCCCATCCAGCAACTGTTTAAAAAGCTGAAAGAGAGATCAGACTTCAATTAAAGATATCACTGAAGCTGATCTGGCTAGCACTAAGGGAAATCAGACTAAAGGGTAAAGGATGATATCGACAGTGTTTAAAACTTTAACTTCTGTATGAGATCAAATACATATTTATTTGGTGCAAAATTTATATTTTCTGTAGTACACCATCCAGTTTAACTTGTACAGTCAGTTTATTCAAACACCATAATTACATGGAATCTTGAATAGGGAGTGAGATCTTGTTGGTTTGTACAGGTTAGTGTGATAGTCTGATTCATCCCAGAGTAATTTGGGCAGAGAGTTAAAAAGCATTTGCAAAGCCCCCTTGAGGGACTGGGGAAAAATGTGGAAATATTAAACTTCCCCATCAGGAGAATTCCTGATATTCTCACAAGCAATGGTGACCATCAATTTAATAGGTCAAGCCCTCGATCTTGGTGCTTGCCCTATGAAATGTATTCCAACAAAGGAGAAGCTAAGCCTACATATACTTATGCCTAAGAGTCATCCCCAGAAAACCTCTTTTGTTGTTCAGATTTGGCCTATCTCTCTGAGCCAACTCAGCAGGTAAACTCACTGTCTCCCCGCTACATGAGACATGACTCCCAGGGGTGTAAATCTCCTGGCAATGTGGGACATGACTCCTGGGGATGAGCCTTGACCCGGCATCATGGGACTGAGAAAGTCTTCTTGGGCTAAAAGGGGAAAAAGAAATGAAACAGAATAGAGTTTCAGCGGCTGAGAGATTTCAAACAGAGTCAAGAGGTCATTCTGGAGGTTATTCTCATGCCTTATATAGACATTCCTTTGTAATTTTTAATGTATTAGAATAGCTAGAAGGAAATACCTGGAAATGTTGAACTGTAATCCAATAGCATTGATTCTTGAAGATTACTGCATAACTATATAGCTCTTAAGGTGTGACTGCATAATTGCAAAACCTTGCAACTGACACTCCCTTTATCCAGTGTGTGGACAGATGAGTAAGAAAACAAAGAAAATAAATAAATAATGGGGAGGGGTGTTAAGGGGCCTGGGATGTTTTGGGTGTTCTTCATTTATTTTTTAATTTTTTCTTATTTTTATTTTTTTCTTGGAGTAATGAAAATGTTTAAAAGTTAATCATGGTGACAAATGCACAACTACCTGATGATACTGTGAATAATGATTGTATGCTTCAGATGATTATCTTGTATGTGAATATATCTCAATAAAACTGCATTACAGAAAAAAAGAAATCTAAGTCACAAAATACAGGTAGAACCAAAATGAACCAGGGTGGAAATCTGAAATGCAAGAAGAAATGTTGAATAAAAAAGTTGGTAAATATCTGCATATAGTGAAAAAACTATTAACTACAAAAAAGAATACTATTTTTTCATATGCATGAAAAAAATATAGGATTAACAAAAATACTACAGAATAATAGCATCAAATATCAGAGGGCACAATCTGAATTAAAATATTCTAGGATTCTTTTTTGTTTGGGGAGGAGGATAAAAACACTAGTTAAATATGACTTCATTAAGGAAAATAGGCTGGTATAGAAAGGATACCAAATTAACGAACATTGTATTAGAACAGACAAAGTTCCTCCTATTTAGTTGAAGTACCCTTCCCATTAGGATTGCTTCTTAGACTTCTCTTTCAAAATAAATATGATTCACTTTTCTAGGAGCTGATGTAATTAATTAATCTTGTTAAAAAACTGTTCATATTCTTTAGTGCTTAACTTTTAAAAAGCATGTATTCTTTTAAATCTTGCCTTCAAGCTCTATTATCTTTGTAGTTTGCTCTTCAGTATCTTTTTAAAAATAATTTTCATAATATATTTTCAAGTGCTTATTAAAAGTACCTACAGAGAAATAAAGCAACACCTATGACCACATAACAACAGGGACTTCTAATTCTTAAATAAAAAAATGGTATAAGGAACTATCTATATAGTCATGTGAGCAGTTCAGCTATAACTTTTTTCAGTGTAATAATTATTTATGATACAAAAGTGCTTCACTCAAAGAGTATTCGTTGTGAGTACTGCAACAACCTGGCCAGCTCCATACCCATGCCATCTCTTCACAAATTTCAATGATCGGGGACGCCCAACTTTCTTTAACTGCTATCATAGGCTGGGAAGACCTATGTAAGACTAACATACAAGAATGAATCCAGAAATCATTGATTTCAGTTCTTAATAATTTTAAATTCTATAATCAATAAAATCAACTAAATCTGATAAAAGGAATTTGGTGAATTCCTTTTCAATCCTTGTATGTTTTTATTCCATTCTCTTACTGCAAAAGAAATACTTTTGGGAATTGTGGTGGTTTGGAACTCAGTACCCCAGAAAAGCATACATTTAAACTTAATCCATTCCTGTGGGTGTGAATCCATTGTAAGTAGGACTTTTGAATGAGGTTATTTCAGTTATGGTGTGGTCCAAATAAATTAGGATGCATCTTAATCCTATTACTGGAGTCCTTTATAAGCAGAATAAAATTCAGACAGATATAAAGAAAGCCACAGAGGGGGCAACCAGAATATGAAAGTCAACAGAACAGGAAGAGAGGGGAGAGGCCAGGAGTATGTGCATTTTTTCGTGACAGAGGAGCCCAGGACTGAGGATTGCCTGCAGCCAGCCCCAGAACATCAGTCATTGGGAAGAATCCATGGCCTTGATGATGCCTTGATATGGACTTCCCCTAGCCTCAAAACTGTGAGCAAATAAATTCCCATTGTTTAAGCCATCACATTGCATGGTACTTTCTTCAGCAACAAGAAAACTAAAACAAGTAGTATTTGCTATAATTTCTTGCAGTTCACCTTTCTCATATTAAGGAAGTATCCTTTCATTCTCAATTTGTTGAGCTTTATTTGTTGCTGCTGCTGCTGCTGTTGTTAGATAATTAACACATGCTTTTTTCTTGATCTAACCTGTTAGTATGGTAAACTATTTTAATTTTCTAATAAAACTGATCTTGCATTCCTCAAATAAAAACAACTCCTTGATATGGTGTTTTGTGGGTGTGTTTGTGTGTGTGTGTATGTGTGTATCTGCATTTGGTTTATTCATTTTGGGGGAATTTTGCATCCATATTCATGTCTGAATCTGGTTTCCTTTCTTACAGCATCCTTCTCATTGGTTTCAAAGTTGTGTCAGCCATATAAAGAGCATCCTCTTTTTTATTACTTGGAAGAGTAACTAACATAATAAAAATTATAATTAATTATAATTACAATTATTTCCTACTTGAATGTTAGGGAGAATCTACCTATGAAGACAACTGAGCCTGGATTTTCTTCTTTGAATCAATTTCAACTAATAATTCAATTGACAATAATAAAATATCTTTAATGGTTATATCTTTGTATAAGAATTTAATGACTAACATTTTTACTGGAATTTCATCCAAACTCTAATTTATGGGCATAATATTGTTTGAAATACCCTTTTCTTCTCATTTTGGTACCTAAGTCATTAATGATTAAAATAAACTTTTTATTCCAAGTACTAGATAACTGTACCTCCTTTGTTATAATTTATTTTTCTTAATATATCATTTCATCTGTTTTCTTGTTTTTTAAGGAAAATTGAAAGAACCACTTTTGTTCATGCTTTGTACTGCATGTTATTTTCATGTCACTAATTTCACATTTTATTATTCGTTTCAAATAACTTTCTGTTTATTTACCATTATTTTTCTAACTTCTCTTTATGGATATATAGCTCATTAGTGCTGGGCCATTCCTAACATAAGCATTTAAGTCTGCAAATTTCCTTTTATGTACTTCTTTAGTTGCATCCTACAAGATTGATATGTAGCAGTTTTGTTAAATTACAGTTCAAAATAATTTATATTTTTCATTATAATTTCTGCTTTGCTGAAATAAATATGTAGACATGTTTCTTAAATTTCAAATGCATGGGAATTTTTCTAATTATCTTTGTGATGCTAAATTTTAGCTTAATTGCATTGGGTCTGAGTTCACACTTTTTAGCCCTTTTATATCACTTTTTTAAACTTTAAAAATAATATCTTGCAAATAACTTCTGGAGTTTGAATAATTGCCACTATAAATTTTCTGAGCTTTTAAGTCTTGTATTTGAAGAATCAACTAAGAAGAAAAAATGAAGCAAATTACATTTAAAAGATGACTGAACCTTTGTATCTGGATGAGACTAAAATAGAACCCCTGACGGCTGAAAGTACCTTCTCTCCTGGAGTTACAGAAACTCTCCAGATGCAGTGTGTGTAAGAAGGGTAGCCGTTTGGAAATCCTGGGGAGGAAAGGTTGCCGTAGGATTCTTGCAGAGTTTCCCCACAGGCTGAAAGGGAAAACATATAGACACAGTTGATTTAAAAAAGGAGGACAACTTATCCATCGTTTCTGGAAAAGAAAAAGATCATTCTTTAATTTTTATGAAGGACATGGATATCTTAAACAAAGCCTTGAGTTGTTTTGGTTAAAGACAAGCATATATATTTGTATTTTCTACAAATACAATGTAAGAAATGCCTTTCCTTTCTCAATCAATTTTTTTTTCATATTTCACCAAAATTTCAGTATACTTAATGCCAACACTAGGGCTGACAAGGAGGCAAAACTATGAGATGAGTGATCTTATATTTGTCAAGTTCTTCCTCATGGAAACATTCTTATTCATTCTCAAGCAGCCAGGAGCCAACTTAAAGGTTGGCCATATTCCCATTCAAGCCAGCAGTGCCTAGTTGACTTGGCTCTGGGACCACATAAAACATTCCATTAATACGTTCAGTGTGAAGTGAGGCTAAATTTAATAATGATACCATATAAGTGTTTTAAAAATAAAACTTAATAACTAATAAGCAGTCAATTAAGAAGTACCAAAGTGTCATACGCAATGAAGAATTTTCTCAAACTAAGCCAAAAAAGGTAAAATGGAAGATAAATATCATGGAAAATTCTAATTTTCCAATAAAATATAGACATGTATATCCCATTTCTTATCTGTTGGTCATAAGTAGAAATTGCTAGAAAAGAAATTATTGTATTTTCCTCTTACTAAACCTAATTTCTTGAAAGCAATTATCATTCTTTGAAATAGCAAATTATCCAATGCATGACCTTGGAATCTGTGTGATTTACACTTCCAGGGCCATTTCAACACAGGCACAAGCAGGGTAACATTAGCTCATTGGTTCAGCCAAAGCTGGTGGGCAGAACCCTTATCTAATGCTTTACAGGACATGGCATGAGGGCCAGATGAACCTAAACTGCTCTCTGACCCTTAATTCCAGAATAATTCCTTCACTGCAGCCAGTTGTCTCTATAACCTCCATTCAACAATTTGAAAGCTCAGTTTTCTATGAAGGAGACTGCAGTCAAAATTCATATATTACCATATTACAGAGCCATGGCTACCAACAGATGAACTCTTGTCTCATCAAATTCTCGATAAATTATAAATGACTCAATATCTGGAGTTAGATGACAAATTAGGATAACCTTGAGAGCAGAAAACAGAACTGTTGAAACAGTGTTATTTGATATAAATATTTCTTTAGAACACAGATATGAAGGCACACAAAACAAATTTAATGTAGGAGTAAGCAATGTTTATTTTGATGAATAGGCAGATACAAGCAACTTTAGAACAAGGCAAAATGCTGAAGGTCAAAAATACATAGTTAAGCACTGTTCTATGAATCATCTCAGGCACTGGATAAATGTAACATTACAAGAAGCCTGGAAATGTGAAAATTTGTTAAGATTTACTAATGCAAACAATGTGCTTCTAAATAGGATTCAGTTTAGATGTTAAGTAATCATTTGGGAGCTGAGCATGTTTCAGTGAAAAAATACTAATTCACAGTAGTTTAAAAATAAACATTGGAATGATTAAAAGCTCCACTAAGGCACAGAGAATGTTTGTAGTGGATTTCTCAAAGTGGAATTAAAACAATTAAATATATTTAACCAACAAACACAGACAAACAACATGCTCTGATTTAAAAGATAAAATGATAGACTCTAAGTAAGACATAGAACAGACTACAGCATATAACTTAAAAACTACATAAATCTATAATACAGTTTTTTGATTATTAATGCAGTAAGTGCAGATACCTATAGTTAAGTTGTGATCAGTTGTGAATTTCCCTCAAAAAATGTGTTAGTCCCAGGCTACATGCCCTTTACTACAAGAGATGTTTGATCAATATTCCTGGTCGTTTGCTTATTTTTGCTCAGATATGAAAAGAAAACTTATTATTCAAAGTCCCAAAGGAAAATTAGCAAGGATTAGGTGCCACTACTGTAACTAATTTAAAATATGTAGTCTGTCTATTGATTTAGCAAGGAAGGTGGAGTAAGTTCTGGCATTGCCACTTAATAATTATGTCCCTATAAGCAAGTCTCATAACCTTCCACCCCACGTTCCTCTTCTGTAAAACAGCTATCTTATTAACATGTACATCATAAGGTTATTTTGTAGGGATCCAATGATATATAATGATCATGAGAGAATTTTATCAAAACTACTTTATGGCCTTTCTTTATCTTCTTTTTAATCCTGAGCTACCTTCTTCCACAAGTGGGAGACGACTGTGTCATCCTAAGGGTTAGAAAGTGGCTTTGAATTACAACCACTTCTATGGTCACATATGGGAGGAAAAAAGCATAAAATATAGAGAGTTATAAAGAGGCAAATTATCATTATCATTGTAATTATAAAACTTACTCTAAAACAAAACATAATTAAGACATTAAACTTAAAAATATTTGTTAAATGATCTCACTTTTGAATGAGATAATCCACACACATCTTTCTTCTTCTAGCATAGAAAACTGAGCTTGAATTGTATAAATGCCCCTTGGATTGTGTGTTGGTGAAGAATGATTACAAATTTGGTCCTTTTCATAATATGGTTAAATTTACAGCTGACTGAACTTTCATCAACAAACATTTTCCCCATCAACATGTCTATAACATCCACCAAATATCAAAGGTTGAGCACTTCTCCTTCTCCGTATTCTATAGAAACATGTTCCTAATTTTACCCAAACTAAAGAAAACATAGGTAGCACTAAGTCTCTTTCCAAAGAATCTTGAACAAACCCTAGGTTAGGGGAAGAAATAAAATGAAATCTAATTACTTTAGTAGTACCTAATTAATCTATATTATTCTTACATCCTTGGCTCCCTCAAATGGTTTAAATATAATGAATAAAAATACATTTCAAATGATTTTAAAATAAGAGAAGTTTAAAGGAATCTGAAATCATTATCTGATAACAGCCAGATTAATTACTGAAATATTTTAAAATATATTTCAGCAGTAACTGCCTAGGCAAGGCCTCAACAGCCCTGAAGATAAAACCCATGTGTACGCTCAAGAAAGCCTTCTGTATCCAGTATCAGCCCGGGTTATTGTCCTTCCTCAGAACTGTTTTAGCCTCCTTTGCTGCTTAGATTTACTTCCTCACCACACTGTATTGTCTGTATGGTTCCCCCAAATTCTATGCTGTTTTTATGTATAGTTTGGGCTTCCTCCCCTGTGTCCATAACACCTTGTACAGTACCTTTCACATATTAAAGCGTATATATTTAAGCATACAACAATTATTTATTGAGCATCTAATTTATATCAGATTCGGGATACAATGAGGAAAAAGCCTCAAGAAGCTTAAACTCTAGGGCCTCATATTAAAAGTGAACTGCAATTCAAACAGCAAGACATAAAGAGAAGGATCATATATGCATTTGCCGCCATGGGAGTCTTAGGAGATCAGGGGAGATTTTAAGTAGCAGGTTAACGTAAGACCAGCTAGGGCTCAAAGAGCTGTTATTAAGTGTTCTGGCTGGAGGAACAAGCAGTGGCAAGCAATTTTGTGGTGCCAGGGGCAGAAGGAAGTAGTGGTAAGAAATTAGGCTACACAGGAAATATCTAGAGAAGAGGTTGAAGGTGGGGACAGGGGACAATTCTTAAAGGATACCTTTTAGAAAATTGGCCTTTATCCCGAAGATAAGTTGAGTAAGGTTTGCATGTGAAAGAACAGCAGCTTGGCCATAGAAGTGTAGAAATGTAAAGATGGAGACTAGAGGTCCATTAGGTAGCATTTTAGCAATCCAGACAAGAGGTGATGGCACCAGGGTTAGGGGATTCACTGCAGGAATTTGAGGTGCTAAGAACAGTAACAAAAGGCCCGGGATTTTTTTTTTTTTTTCTCTTTTTGTAGACTGATAATATATTTTAGCTAACAGTGTTATATGTAAAAGCACTTATCAAAAGGCTATTCTATGCAATCTTAGAGATTCATGTCAAGAAATCGAGACATTAATAATTTAAGTAACAAAGAACTTGTATCAATTTTAAAAATAAATTAAATGGAGCAAGCATTTATAGCAATTTAAGGTTTCTATTAATCAAACTGTATGTTAATTGAAACCCACTATCCTTCTCTGCAAGCTTCACACAAATGTGCACACATAGACATTTATTTTCTATATATGTCTTGTATGTATACCAAAATTAGGAACACTTTTAAATTTGTGAACACATGTTGTCTGTGTGGTCATGTGTAAATAAGCATATACAGTTTCATATAACAAAGGAGATTCTAATCTTTAGAAACCCCTTTACTTTTAGATATCAATTTATATTTTTCTTTTACTATGTGACTTGACATATTTAATTAAGGAAGTCCTACTGGGACAATATTAGGGTTGATAGTTGGGCTAAATACTAAGTAGTTATAAGAGGAAAATTCCATGGGATTAATGAAAAACTAAATTAAGAGAAAACGCAAAGATGAATAATGGCAACAGCAGAGTTATATGAAGCACATTAGAAAGAAAAAGGAAAAGTATTCTAAGATTAGAGAAAAGCAGATGAGAAAACATTTAAAAAGTGAAAACCACAAGAAAAATAAAACCCAAAATGAGAGAATGAGAGAATAAATTAATAATTTATGAGGAGAAGAAGATATACTACAACTCATACTCCAGAGAGGATCTCCTTCACAAGCAAACTGCTAATTATGGAGACAATGACTATAAAGGGAAGATGGAGTGCTGTAAGTTGCCCATTCTCCAACCCCAGGTGACATTTCTTGTCCTGACAGTATATAGGATGTAAGGGATTAAAATGACAGGTAAGACACATTTGCTGGTGTCCTATTAGGTACTTTACCACTAAGAAGGCTTAGAAGTGATCAGAAGGACACGGGATTGGTCTTTGGCCTGTGTGGCCACAAACTGATTCAGTCTCACTGTTGAGCAGCTCTGCCTTCCTTCCCTTCCCTTTTCTAGGGCTACTTGGCCTGGTAATGGATGACAGCGCCTTATATCAGTGCAAAGCCAGGGCTGTAAAAATGATATTCTTTCTTTACATGGAAATGCATAAGCAGACTTTTCTTTCCTGCTTCTAAAAATAAGATGTGTAAATGGAAATGGAAACATCTGAAGGAAAAGAAACTTATCCTCATACAAACACATTAAAAACACAACTTTATAACTGCATGGAGCTTTTTAATGATGAGTGTACACTGACTGTACAATAAATAATTGAGGTTTCCTATACAAATCTAATTTATATTTCATTTGCCATGTATAAATAAATAAATATAATAATGATTACACATTATTTATCAGCCATAAAGTCTGAGAAAAATAACAGGTAATTTTATTTTAAGTGAATTTAAACATTTTAATGCTATTCATTTAAAATATATACATTTAAATATTACTCATTTCTGATAGGTAAAAATACATTTTTCTATATTCTTTAAAGAGGAGCAACAGTATTTGTATGCTGCCTATTATTACCCTTATTACAAAATTGTCCTCTTTTTCTTGGGGCTTCACTTATCAAAGAACATAAAAGCCACAAACTTGCATATCTCTAGGTGTGAATTAGATCAGTATTCCTTTCAAGATTAAATTATAAGGAACAGCTTTATAAAATCCAGCTCTAATAGAGCTTTGAGCATAAAAGTGTTCCTAATTTTGGTATACATACAAGACATATATAGAAAATAAATGTCTGCGTATGGACATTTGTGTGAAGCTTGCAGAGCAGGATAGCGGGTTTCAATTTACATATAGTTTGATTAATAAAAACCTTAGATTGCTATAAATGCTTGCTCCATTTAATTTATTTTTAAAATTGATACCAGGTTCTTTTGTTACTCTCATTCTCTCATTTTGGGTTTTCTTTTTCTTGCGGTCTTCACTTTCTAAATGTTTTCTCCTCTACTTTTCCCTACTCTTAGAACACTTTTCCTTCTTATTTCTAATCTTCTTCATATAACTCTGCTGTTGCAGTTATTCATCTTTGCATTTGAGCATAAACTGATAAGGAATAAAAATTGGAGAAAAAATCTATCAAATACATCTTTTTGGCTCTGTTAACCAGTAATTTCTAACAAATGAAAATAGTAAGACAAACTCCAAAGGAATAGGCCATCTTACAACTTCCTTATCCCTGAATTAAAATCAAGATACAACTAGATTCCACTTTACAAACACTTATACTCTTTCTAGGTAATTCTCAGATAAGTCATCTTATTTAGACTTTTATATATGGTTATGCATCTTTAATACTATCCCATTGGTATAGTTTAAGTTACTGGTAAACCTTTTGTCTGAGTGTGAGTTAACTTCCTTTGGCAAGTATATTTATACTTCATTTGGTAGGCATATTATACCATTACCATTGTCTTACTCAGAAAGGTTATTAGAATTTTGCATTGGAAGGGAATGAAGAATGTTAAATACATAATCATTTGTAAGGCTCACAAGGTAACAACTTCAGAGAGGGAAAGAGAAAGACACACACACACATAAACACATACACGGGCAGGAAGGGAGAGCAAAAGAGACATAGAAGGAGAGAAAGGGAGGGAATTGGTTGGTGAGCATTAAGACCAAGAGGGGGAGAAAAAAGCCATCACAATCACATTGGGAGCTGAAACTTAGCATATCTTTAATTCAAAATACATAATTCCATCTTTAGCTCTCCCTTACTCCAGGCAAGTTATAAGCAGTATTGCAGGGACTTGCTTTCTATACCATGTTAGAACACAGCTATCTTTCTGAGTAAATAACAATGACACAAACTCTGACACAATCTTCAGAGAGGACCAAGTTTTGTTTGTTTCTTTCTTAAATATAAAGTGACATTAAGTTGCTCAAACATCATTCAACTTTTAAGAATTATATCTAGTTTCTGATGCCACACAATTATTCAAGCATTAAAACAAATAACTTTCTTAGTTATGCACCAGATCCCAGCTGCTCTCTCCTACTCAGGGACAATTGTCCCCTGTCTTTTTCAGCACGGCCAGTATCTGCCTTGGATCATTCCAATAGCATATAAAAATCATTCTCCAGGCTCTACTTCTCTCTCCAGATTTTGACCCATTTCTCTCCTTCCCACTACAGCAAAAAATCCTCAGAAGGGTTTTAATTTCTGACTGTATCATTTTTCTCTAATTCTAATCTAGAATTCCAATCCATTTCACACTTCTCACTACAGTAACTGATGATCTCAATCTTCCCAAATTCAAAGGATAAATTTCAATCCTCATCCTCGGCATCAGTGAATCTGTTGACAGGACCCTTTGCCATGAAATTGTTTCTTCACGTGCATTCTAGGATGGTGAACTCACCTGAATTTCCTTTATTTCCTTGGCAATTATTTTACTGTCTCTTTCTGTACTCTTCTTCCTAAATTCCTATAAGCCACATTCATTCAGCAAATCCTGTAGATTTTATCATCTCTTTTTCTCTTGTCACATGTTCTCCCTCAAATTCTTCCACGTTTCTCTGTATTTGCTGCAACTATACTGTCTTATATTATCATCATCTCCCATCCAAATAAACACATGTTGTCTTAACTAGTCTTGCTGCTTCCCTTTTATAACTACTCCCGTCTACTCCACACTGCAGCCAAACAAATGTACTCATATCATTCTGCACTATGACAGGTCTCTGCTTACCTCGCCTTTCTTAGCCCTCCACAGTCCTTTTCCCCCTCATATGCTAAGCTCCAGGTGTACCGAAATTCTTTCAGTTCTTCAGTAGCAACAAATCTTCCTGTCTCCGGGGACTCTGTTCTCGCTATTCTTTGGCCTGGTCACCCTCCCATAACCCACCTGAGACTGACTCTTCTCATCCTTCTTCTGGGAAATCTGCTCTAGGAACTCACATCAGGACGAGACGCCTTTCCTATATATTTCTATTCTTTTACCTTTAAACAATGGGACTAATCACATTGTACCTTATTTTCCTGTTTTCTCATCTCTATTTCAAGTAGACTGTGAGCTCTCTGACCAGAAACAACATTCAACATGTTCTTCTTAGTTCCCCAAAGATTAGCAGAGTGCCTGGTATGTAGTAATAGTTTCATAAATGTTTGTAGAAGAAATTCATTAAGTAATTAATAGCTTATTTGAAGCAATATAGAAAAATTATTTTAAATTAATTAATACATGGTTAGAAGAACACAGAGCAAGCTTTCAGAAGTCATTAGCTCTTATGACTAAAAAACATTTATTATTAAATCAATCTGTATTGTATAAATGGATGCTCCAAATTTTTAAAAAAATATTTTCCTCTAAAATAACATTTTACATTTTGAAATTATTGCATTATATATTACATGTATCATTATATAGTCAATATTACATGATATCAATATATGATATTGAGTATTACATATTGAAATCAATACTGTATTGAAATAATTTCCTCTACAAATTTATTTACTAAATTTCACATAGATGATGATGCCTTCAAAAATATGGTTTTACTATATTAAATAAAGCAATATACACTTTAGCTATTTCTATATTTCAAGTAAGAAAATGGCACATTTATTTTACATAATTAAATCTAATTGGAAACTATATCTACTAATTATCATCTTGTTGAAAACTGAAATGTTCAAGTGCCATAGGCTAAAATCTTAATTACAGTGTCATCAGTTTGATTACTTTTGAATTGATTCCTATTGACTTCCCTACAGTTCATTGTGCAAATCCATCTCCAGTGTGCTTCTTAATGGCTAATATGCTACACATACATTTGCTATCAATTCACATAATCTTTCCCAAAATCTCTACTTTGAAAGTTAAAATGTCTATTTTCAATACTGCTAGAAATTAGCCAAAGATCACCATACCTTTTGCCATATTGTGTCATTTGTTTACAGATTCATCTTTCCTCTGGAAAGTTGAATTTCGAAAAATATACAAAATAATACCGGTTATACATGTTGTGTTTCACATACATACAAATAACATGCACTTAAAGGCATTTCTGAAAATATGATTCCAACCTAAATAAATATGCATTAAATAAATAAATTGATGAATATTAAGTAGAAGCTTAGTTCTCTTTAGATACATGGGGAAATCCCATAAATAGAGATAGATATGTCTATAAATGTAAGACAACATTTTAAAGCTTAATCTCAATATCAAATCATTAAGTTGCAAAAGGTTTCAAATACAGCTTTAAATTCAATATCTCTTAAAGGTACTTCTGAAAACCCAATAGGCTGAATTATAAGAAAACTAACCATTAAAAATAAAATTGGAGGAAAGCATCATTTCTTAAAACTTTTCCTTAGCAAATTCGATCTTAAGGAAAAGAAACCCCATCTTTGTGCAAAACTGTCAACAGAATCAATCAGGTTGAATCCATGAATTCGATGCTATGACCCATACTGAGTTAAGAACTTCCTAGATAGTTCCTGTGATTAGCTGACTAAATCATTTTTCCTTGCTTGCATTAGATTCTTGATATGATCCACAACAGTGTTTTATATTCTCTTTTATACTGTACGCATTTTTATGAATGAAAGCGAGACCTTTCCTATACCCAAAAGGGAAAATTTCCTGGATTGACATTAGAAACATAGTAAACCTAATGAATATAATTCTTGATAATTTACTTTATATAAATGAATTTTAAACACAATTATCTATATAAAACTCCAATGATTAATATACCCATCATCTGATTTTCTGCAAAAAGTATTAAAATAGCAGCCAATTAAAACTTTTATAGTTATTTTACCACATGCAACCTTAGTATCTAGAACAATATTTCCCAGAGTTAATACTATAGAATGCTTCTTTGGGCATATAATTTTGGAAAGTTGTGTTAAGCAAAGTTAAATATGTTTCTTTGATATAAGACATTCCAAAGTATTGTAGAGTATAGGGATTAGGGAGGTAAGCATAGATTCCACAGCATTTCCAATTCGAAGCATAAAATATTTTTTCTCTTGACCTATTTAGGAGCCCTTGGAACATTCTTATTATGACCTTATGTCAATCTTTTTTCTCCCACAACGTTACTCAGGAGCAAAAAATAAAGTAGCTCATTAAACAACATGGTTGGAAAAGTTACTTTTTTCTGACAAATTTATAAATTCTACTGATCGACTTTTTAACTTATATACTGTTAGTGATGGTACTTGCAAGAAGGATTATCCAGGATAAAATTCTGAAGTTAATATTAAGGATACTATTTTTATGTTGGTAAGGAAATTCAACATTTTGACTAGGAAATCATACAACTATTTAATTAATAATAATCTTCAATATTATTATTGATAGAACAATAAAAACTATCCTGTTTTGCTCTTTTACTCATTAAACTAAAAGAAACAAAACATCATATCCTTATGCTTAAAATTTGATTTCTAGCGATTTGGCTTTTTTACTTATAGCAGTGGGCATTCCAGAGTTCTCTCCTACCTCATTTTATATTACTGACTTGAACTGTGTATGCCACTGTTCAGCATGGAGGGAGACAAGTAAACAGTTGAGTAAATCATTGCTTGTGTGCTTGCATGGGTACGATACCTGGACATCTATACAGCTTTCTTGCCTGTGCAATATCTCCTTTGCTTAAGCGGGTTCGCTGACCAATTGCTGGACGTATGCCATTGTCATCACGGTTAGGGAGAATGGTATCCAGAAACATCCCCCTGAAAAAATTCAGAAGCAAGCCACACATAAGTCACAAAACTGTCTCATATATTCCTTACAAATATAAGGTGTTTTTTTTTTTTTTCAAATTCAAGTTAATCAAAAGGGAAATATACCAGTGCTGAGCTTGAGCAGTGTCAGGTTTCAAAATACTTTCATCAAAGTAGAAAAAAACATTATGTATGTTAAATATGTGTGCCTAGAATAAATTCAATATTGCCAACAACATTTTCCTTAGAAATATGTACTAATTTTTTTTTTTTTAATCTGGAATAGTATAGCCCCTCAACAAGTATACCATGTCTTTGATCTCCCAAGAAGACCTAAGAACCCATTAGATTACAGGGCTATAAAACAGTTCTTCCTCACAGAGGTCTGTTCTTTAAGAACAATCTACAGTAAATATATTTGAAGTTACAAAAACTGTCAAGTCAAATGAAATACACATAAGGTTAATTTTTGACTTAAACTGCTAATTTAACCTAAATATTCTTAGAAGTCCAAGTATTTTAGGACATGTAAAACAACAAGGGAAAATAAAAGGTGTCAAAATTTACACAGGACAATTTAAAGCAACATAGTTTCATACATGTAATAAACACAAATATTTTCATGGTAAAATTAATGAGCAAAAACAACCAACCTCTAAGTGATGCCCTAATAATGATAAGCTACAGATACTGAGTTGTTTTGACCCCAACGTTATGAAAGAAGACTCAATATTGTTCTTAATATGAATGATTTAAAATCCTATACATAGAACAGTCCAATTTTATAATATATTTCTACATATATAGCAAACATTTATGGTTGTAAAGGAAGTACTGTATTCGAAAGTTAAATGGACTAAGAAAATATTGCCAGTGATGCACAGAATGTAATGGGGGTGTCTGTGGGTTTTCAAAAAAAATGCCTCAAAAGTAGGTTTTATTATAAGAGCATTTTAAAACGAAGAAATATAATTTTAAAAAATCCTTCTGATTGAGATGAATGGATGGAACACTCCTTTTCAAAAGTTATAAATGAATAAAAATTGTATTTGAACTGCAGAGTAAAAAAAAAACATTATCAGTTCTACTTATACCTTCCTTTAGGGAATATTTACTAAGTATGCTTTTAAGTCTGGATGTACAGCAGTAAATAAAATATAAAATAAACAGATAATAAGGAGAAAATAATGGAGAGAAGATGGATAGTGATTGTGGGGTTATGGGATAGCTTTTATATAGGAAGATCAAAGAAAAGTTCATGTGGAAGTTGGCATTTTGGCCAAACAGGAAGAGAATGAAGGACAGAGTAACATGGATAGCTGGAAGGAGAGAGTTCTCAGGCAGACAACAAGAAATACAATGACTCAGAGCTGGGAGGACTCCTAAGGTGTTTGAGCACCAGCCAGAGAATTTAACTTTCACCTGGAGAATAATAGTTAAGCTCTTGGAAGATGGTACACAGAGAGTGTCATGATCTATGAGTACTTAAAACTGATCTCCATAGTTTCTAGATAAGTAAGAAGGTGGTGGCCCTTGGATATCACCTGGATGACTCATATAGAGAGACTGAACCACTTTAAAATGACATCAAAGCATCTATAGAATTCTGTATATATTCTGCCTGAGATAAGGATAGGAAGGGGAAGACAAATTATTTCTGGGATTGACCAGGAGTGAGAGCTTGCACACACTTAATCAGATGCAACTGAATCGAGCCATGAAATTGAAAGAAAAAATTTAGCTTTAAGGTAGCATTGAGAAAAGCCTTTCTCTACTATGCAGCATGAATCAACAGATACTTTAAGTAGGTAAATCCAAATAATGAAGTGTCACAAATTAGGGAGTACTGTAGTACTAAGGAAGACATTTTCTATTTCTACTTCTAAAAAATATCTTTGAAAAAGTTTCATTTTTTTCTGGCTTTCAAAAGAAATTCAATTTAAAAAGGTCAAGGACAACTTGTAATGGGTATATTCAATCTCAAACAATAGAATGGCAATTTGTGGATCATTCTGTTTCCTGCAGTAACCTCCCTTCCAGCCCAAAAGGGGACAGTCACCAACTCTTTTGTTCTTTCCTTGTGGCCAGGAAGTGCATATTCTCTGCCTCCCGCATCCTGGCTATTAAGCACTGCAGAGCCTTCCTTGACCTCCTTAGTGCGGTGCTATCAACAGACCAGAGACAGATCAGACTGGGGTCAATTTACTAATCTTCATTTGTTCCATTTACATTAAAAGGATGAATTAACTTTTAAAGAAACTTGATAAAATTTTACAACTCTTTCATTAACGAGAAAACGGGCAGTCCTCGTTTGCAAACATACACATTACAAAATGCCCATGCAAAAAATGGCCCCATAGATCCAGCACTATTCTTCCCACAAGGGACAAACGACTTTTATGAAAACAATTGGAGCATTATAGACTCTGGGTTCAGAATAGAAGAAACTATAAACTTCAAATACTTTGGGAGAGGAGGCTGAGAGCTATGCCAAATATTTCATCTCGTGAATTTAGTCATTTAGATATGTGTATAAGTTGATAAATATCCTCTTTACAGACTCAAAATAACAAAATAATGTGCGTTGGATCAATCAGATCAGTACTTTTAACACCTAGATACGACTGTGTGCTGCAGGACTATAAGTTCACTTAGGAAAAATAAAGAGGATAATTTTAAAAGATAAAATAGGAAATAGGCCAGGGGTGGTTGACAGGCAACACGAAGGTGAGTGTGGGGGGAGAGGAACTGCAGGCAGCAAAAGCTGGGAAAGAAGCAATCTAACATGTTGGAGAAGTACAGAATAAGGGGAAGTGTATATCACGAACTTTGGTATGGATGCAGTATCTATCAAGAATAGAAAGAATAAATCACTTTTCTATTCCCTCTAGTACCTCTTCTATTCCAAAGAATAAAATTTCAAGTTAGTTTTGAATAACATAGTTCAGCAGCATAATAGAGGCTCCTTGGCTTAATTGGGGCCCACACCCCTGCTGGTCATATGTTCCCAGGAAAAACTGAATTCCAAGCATTGAGTATAAAAAAAAAAAGCTCTGTTACTCTTTATAATTAATTCCAGGCCAAATTTCTTGGTGTACTTCTATTGAAACCTAAGTTCTAATTCTAGAAATTGTAAGGGTTTGGATAGTTACTATATTTAAAGAAATGTATTGTCTATGATAACTTTCAGAGAAAATAAGTTTTAGAAAACAGTTCACACTCAGTTTATTAAATAATAAAATTTGGTCTGAGACAAAAGCAAAAGTTAAAAATGTGTCCACATATTAAGGGTTAATTTATACATTTTTCTCTACTTTTTACCAAGAATTTTTTAAAATATGGGAATTAATTTGAATGTTTTCTCTTCTTCCTGACACTGCCTTTAGAAACCAGATATTAATGAATTGTGAAACTGATAGAAAGTGGGCAAAAAGAATGAGTTGAAGTGGGCATATGAGTGTAAAATGGGCAAAAAATGGGAAAAAGGGAGTTCAATGGCTTAAGGGTCCCAAATTCCTTACCTGGGAACTATTTGCTTGATGTCATCATCTTTAGAATGAAGTAGATCAAGACCCAAATTTATTACACTCTTAAAAAATAGCATTCATCACTAACAAAATAATTTTAAGTTTAATAAATAATGAAATACAATTCTAAATTGTATGAAGTGAAATGTCTTAATATGTTCTTGAGAATTAATTTAGGATAATTAAGTCAGCATAACTGAAATTTAAGCAATGGAAAATACACAGTAGAACACAAGTTGCCTAGGGAGTAAACTTTCCAATTCAACAAGCGAGTACCCTATTTGACATATGAATACCTAATCTCCATTAAATAAGGCTGTGCCAATGAAACATGTTAACTGGTTTGGTAACTTGTTTTGATTGAACTTTTTATGACTTTGGAACATAAATAGTTAAAATAACTTACACTACTTAAATTATTATTTTAAACATGTATATTTGATAGGAAATACGAAAAAATGTTTTAAAGTCTCTTTAAATGCCTGGTATTAACAATAAATGCTTGTCAAGTACTTTTCTCAATTCTGCCACCAGACAAAAGTATTTGCAAGTGGTTCTAGTCCTAATGTAAACAAAGCTTTCTGAAGAAACCAACAGAGGAAAGGAATTAAAAGTCAAAAGGTATAACCTGAGACTCCAACCTTGAGAAGGTGTTCCTGGCATAGTGCATGATGCTGTCAAAATCATATCTTTCTCCAAGTGAGTTCACTTCTCCAGGCTCCATCTTCAGAAAATTGTACTCTTGACCTAAGAATCAGGTATAAACAACACCTAAGAAGCCTTTTAACAAATTAAAGAGAGAGCAGAAGAGCCCTTCCAAGGCGTTTATCTGCTCTTTTCCTGAGTGACTGATCATCTTGCTGAGTGTATTTACATGCTAATACCCTGGCATGTGCAAAAGCCTTTATCCAGTGCCACTGTCTTCATTTTAATATTGTAGGTGAAAGAGCAATATTGAATTTCATTAGCTAATTTCTTCAAAAAAGTGGACTACCAAAACATACATTTGTTTTCTATGTATACTCTTTTACCTTTTCGTAATATATAACAAATTATGGTATGTTTTCAGTACTGTACTCAATGATTTTAAAATGTTACATTTTTTTACTGGTCACACTTTTCTCTGCATGTGCCAGGACCAACAAAAAAATGTCTTATTATTTGCTTTAGATAGTTTATATAAAATGTTTGAAAAATATCTCTTAAAAAAACATTAGCAGGTACACACAACTCTGCAGGCTTTAACTGTGACTTTGTAATGCAAGAAAAACTAAAGCAGTAAATCCTTTACTTTCATAGAAAAATGAAACAAGGTTCTCTTTTACTTTGATGAAAAAGAGGTACTACTTTCAGGGTAAAGAACTTAATCATTGTTATTTTTTTCATACCTGCTATATTAGCTTCTGGACATCTTCATTTTTAATAGATTTTTCTACTGCCTTTTTATATCTGCATTTTAATGTTATTCCTTGAAACTTGACAAAAAACAGAGTTTAAACATGGAAGTCTATGTCAGTGGTTCCAGAAGCAGAGAATTTCATCTGATACAGTTTAGGTTTCAGTGATTCATCTTCACAATTTAAGCAGCCAAAGATGGTGCAAGTCATCTCATTTACATAACTTCAAAAGCTTTGAAACAACAAAATATAAAGGTGAACTATTAAAATTCTACATTCAAGGGCAGAGCTCAAAATGGAACTATTATACCACTCATCTCTCTAGGATTTTAATCAGACTGCCATATTACTGATCAATGTAAAAATATCACATCAATGAAAAGTTTTCCAAAGAGCAATAAAGAAACTGAGTAATGACACAGAGTGTAAAGTCTTTCCTACATGTATACATATTTGAGCATAAATGATGCGGGAATCTGCCTGAAGCTGTAGAACTCAAGCCCAAGACCAACTTTTTTTGGTCCATCGTTGAATAAATTCACACAATAAATGATTTTACCAGTCAATATGGTAAAATGTGTGTTCCACAAATTTCTGCTACATCCATCTATTGCAACCATTCCTCCAGAAATATCCTGCATTCTCTTAAACTACTGAAAGAAGCAATTGCTAAAAGTGTTAACATCAGAAGGAATTATACATATATTTATAATACATCCCATTCTAAGATGAGATTTTTTCAAAAAGTTATGGACCTGATTTTAGAGTTGTTAACCATACTTGCTGAAAATTTCAACTTAAAGAAGGATGTGGGAACATATTCTCCAATTAAACAAAAGGGTTCATAAAAATTTTTTAAAAGTGGAATGTGGTATTTTGGAACTGTATGTACCCCATAAAAACATGTCCTTAAACTCAATCCATTCCTGTGGGTGTGCAGGACCTTTTGATGAGGTTACTTCAGTTAAGGTGTGGCACATCTCAAACAGGAGGGTCTTAATCCTATTTCTGAGTTCTTTATAAGCAGAATGACATTCAGATAGAGAAAACCATGGGAAGCAAGGAGCTGAAAAGCAACAGAACCAGGAAGAGAAAAGAGAGGCCAGGAGAGGCCGCCATGTTGCCATGTGGCAGAGGAGCAAAGGACCAAGGATCTCCGGAAGCCAGTCCCAGAATTCAGGTCTTCAGGAAGAAAGCATTGCCCTTATGAAGCCTTGATGTGGACGTTCTCTTTACCTCAAAATTGCAAAAGCTAATAAATTCCCATTGTTTAAACCAGCCCATTGTGTGGTATTTTCTTGAGCACCCAGGGAAACTAAAACATGGAACATTAAGAAACCTCTGTAAAGCATTTCAGTGCATACAACTGAGCATTTAACATGTATACAATACAGTATACAGTATACAGTGTTCTGTGCTAGTTATAAAGAGCATGGGCATACATAGTACAAATAAAAGAAAATTAAACATATCATTAAAGAAGGGAAGAGAATTGGAGATACAGAGCAAAAGGGGAACCCGCCCTAACAATAAAAAATAATATGAATGCCCTTCTTGATGCATATTCAAACATGGATTAAAATAATCCAATTCTGATATCAATTTGATTCCTATCATAGTCATCAATTTTACATATAAATGTGAAGATTAAGTCTGCCCTTATTAGAGGTCATCCTCAAATAACCCTTGATACTAAGTTTCTGAATCAGTATAAGTTTTTAATCTTGAAGATTAATCCACAATATGCACCCTTTCATACTAGAATTGCCCTACTATCCAATTACTCAAGTAATCTCACCCAATAAATCAATTTTTCTGTTGGTCTGAATGTTTAGTCAACAAAGGTATTACTAGCTGTAATTTGCCTAACACTTGAGGTTTTACACATTTTTATACCATTTATACACTTTGCCTTGTTTAGGTACATATCAATGTTGAATCAGACTCCTATGTTTAAGAGTAAAACCCATTCTTGAAAGTTTCTTACTTTATAATTTTTTCAACCACATAGTAAAATATTTGGCAAATAGAAGAAACTAAATAACCATAGTTAACTGCAAACTTCTTCTCATTTACTTGATAGTTGAAATAATTTTCAGAAATAGTATTTCCTTTTTACATAACTCACAGTGATAAAAAGTATAAGGTGATCCTTGATAGCTGTCTCAGCTATTAGAGTCTTCTATATTGTGAGTATGCATTTTCTTCACTTCTCCTGGATATGCAACATTACAGATTACTCCATCATTCTTGAAATGATTTCTTCCCTTGGCTTCTGGGACATGACCCTTCACAGATTTTTTTTTTTAATGCAGTTTTATTGAGATATGTTCACACACCCTACAAACCATCTGAAGTATACAATCACTGGTTCACAGTATTATCACATAGTTGTGCATTCAGTACCATGATCAAATTTAGAACATTTTCATTAATCCAGAAAAGAAATAAAAAGAAAACCCTAATCCTTCCATACTCCTTATCTCCCCATATTATTGACCCATAGTATTGGTGGGGTACACTTGGTACTGTTGATGAAAGAGTATTAAAATATTACTGTTAACTAAAGTCCATAGTTTGCAACAGGTACATTTTTTCCCATAAGCCCCTTTATTATTAACTCCTTATAATACCATCATACATCTGCTCTAGTTCATGAAATAACTTTTTATCTTTGTACAGTTAATCACGGACATTGTCCAAGATTCACTGTGTTAAACATTCCCACATTTTAACCTCTGACTTTCCTTCTGGTAACATACATGACTCTAAAATTCCCCTTTCCACCACACACACAATATTCAGCACTGTTAATTAATCTCATAATAACATGCTACCATCACCTCTGTCCATTTCCAAATACTTAAATTCACCTTAAACATTCTGCACATATTAAGCAACTGCTCCCCATTGTTTAGCCTCATTCCATATCATGGCAACCAATATTCCAAATTTTATGTCTAGGAGTTTACATATTGTAATTAATTCATATCAGTGAGATCAAACAGTATTTGCCCTTTTGTGTCTGATATTTCACTTAATATAATGTCCTCAGGGTTCATCCATGTTGTCACGTTTTAGGACTTCATTCCTTCTTACTACTAAACAATATTCCATCATATGTACATACCACATTTTGTTTATCCAATCATCCACTGACGGACACTTGGGTTGTTTCTATCTTTTAGCAATTGTGAATAATGCCACTATGAACATGAGTGCACAAATGTCTGTTCGTGTCCCTGCTTTCAGATCTTCCAGATGTATCTTTAGTAGTGGGATTCCGGGTCATAAGGCAACTGTATACTTAGCTTCCTGAGGAAACACCAAACTGTCCTCCACAGTGGCTGTACCATTTTACATTCCCACCAGCAGTGAACAAGTGTCCCAATTTCTCCACATTTTCTCCAAAGCTTGTGGTTGCCTATTTGTTTAATAGCAGCCATTCAAGTAGATGTGAGATGATATCTCACTGTGGTTTTGATTTGCATTTCCCTAATAGCTAGAGAAGCTGAGCAACTTTTCATATACCTCTTAGCCATCTGTATTTCCTCTTTGGAAAAATTTCTGTTCAGTCCTTTCCCCATTTCTTAATTAGGTTGCTTGTCTTTTTGCTGTTGAGTTGTACAATTTCTTTATTTATACTGGATATCAAACCCTTATCAGCTATATGGTTTCCAAACATTTTCTCCCACTGAGTAAGCTGCCTTTTCACCTTTTGACAGTGTCCTTTGAAGAACTGAGCTATTCAATTTCAAGGAGTTCTCATTTATCTATTTTTTCTTTCATTGCTTGTGCTTTGGTTGTAAAATCTAAGAAACTACTGTCTATCACTAGATCTCAAAGATGTTTCCCTACATTTTCTTATAGGTGTTTTATGTTACTGGTTCTTATATTTAGGTCTTTGGTCCATTTTGAGTTAATTTGTGAATGGGGTGTGAGATAGGGGTCCTCTTTCATTATTTTTGCTATTGATATTCTTTTCTCATTTCTCCCAACCATTTATTGAAGAGACATCTTTTTCCCAGGTTAGTGGACTTTTGAGCCTTGTCAAAAATCAATTGACCATAGATCTGATGGTCTATTTCTGAACTCCCAATTCAATTTAATTGATGAGATAGGGGTCCTCTTTCATTCTTTTGGATGTGGATATCCAGTTCTCCCAACACCATTTATTGAAGACACTGTTCTGTCCCAGTTGAGTGGGCTTGGGAGACATCAAAAATCAATTGACCATAGATCCAAGAGCCTATTTCTGAGCTCTCAATTAAATTCCATTGATCAATATGTTTACATTTATGCCCATACCATGCTGTTTTGACCACTATGGCTTTATAATATGCTTTAAAGCCAGGAAGTTTGATATCTACCATTTCATTATTTTTTTTCAATTTGTTTTTGGCTATTCAAGGCCCCTTATCCTTCCAAATAAAATTGATAATTAGCTTCTCCACTTCTGTAAAGTAGTCTGTTGGAATTTTGGTTGGTATTGCATTGGATCTGTAGATAAGTTTTGGTAGAATTGACATCTTAACAACATTTAACCTTCCAATCCATGAACACAGAATGGCTTTCTGTTTACTAAGGTCTTCTTTGATTTCTTTTTGAAATGTTTGGTAGTTTTCTGTATACAAGTCTTTCACATCCTTGGTAACTGATTCTTTTTGGTGCCATTGTACATGGATTTTTTTTTTCTTGATTACATCCTCAGATATTACTAGTGTATAAAAACACCATAGATTTTTGGGTGTTGACCTTGTACCCCATCACTTCACTGAACTTGCTTATTAGCTCAAATATCTGTGCTGTCATTTTTTTCTGGATTTTCTAAATATAGGATCATATCATCTGCAAATAGTGACAGTTTTACGCCTTTCTTTCCAATTTGGATGCCTTTTATTTCTTTTTCTTGCCTAATTGCTCTAGTTGGAACTTCTAGCACAATGTTGAATAGCAGTGGTGACAGTGGGCATTATTGTCTTTTTCCTGATCTTACAGGGAAAGCTTTCATTTTCTCACCCTTGAGTATGATGTTAGCTATGGGTTTTTCATATATGCCCTTTATCATGTTGAGGAAGTTTCCGTCAATTCTTGTCTTTTGAAGTGTTTTTATCATGATAGGATGCTGAATTTTATCAATAACTTTTTGTGTCAATTGAGATGATCATGTGATTCTTCCTTTTTAATTTATTAATGTTTTTTATTACAGTAATTGATTTTCTTGTGTTGAACCACCCTTGAATATCTGGAATAAAACCCACTTGGTCATTGTGTATAATTCTTTCAATATGCTGTTGGATTCTATTTGCAAGTATTTTGTTGAAGATGTTTGTGTCTATATTCATTAGAGAGATTATGGTGAAGTTTTCTTTCCTTGTAGTATCTTTATCCATTTTTGGTATTAGAGTAATGTTGGCTTCACAGAATAAGTTAAGTAGTATTCCCTCTTCTTCAATTTTTTGGAAGAGTTTCAGCAGGAAAGGTATTAATTCTTCTTGGAATGCTCAGTAAAACTCGCCTGTGAAGCCATCTGGTCCTGGGTTTTTCTTTGTTGGTAGATTTTTGATGACTGATTTGATCTCTTTACTTGTGATTTGGTTTGGTGAATTCTATTTCTTCTTGAGTCACTGTAGGTTGTTCGCATGTTTGTCAGAAGTTGACCACTTCATCTAAGTTGCCTAGCTTGTTGGCATTCAGTTGTTCATAGTAACCACTTTTTTTTATTTCTTTAGGGTCTATGGTAATGCCCCACCTCTTTTTTTCTGAATTTATTTGCAGCTTCTCTCTTTTTGTCTTTGCCAGTCGTGCTAAGGGTTTGTCGATTTTATTGAGCTTCTCAAAGAACCAACTTTTGGTTTTACTGATTCTCTCTCTACTGTAGCTTTTATTCTCCATTTCATTCATTTCTGCTCTAATTTTTGTTATTTCTTTCCTTCTGCTTGCTTTGGGAGTAGTTTGCTGTTCTTTCTCCAATTTCTCCAGTTGTTCAGTTAAGTTGCTGATTTTAGCTCTTTCCTCCTTTTTAACATACGTGTTCAGGACTATAAATTTCCCTCCCTGCACTACCTATGCAGCATTCCATACATTTAGATATGTTGTGTTCTCATTTATATTCATTCAAGATACTTACTAATTTTCTTGCAATTTCTTCTGTGACCCACTGATTGTTTAAAAACATGTTTAACATCCATATATTTGTGTATTTTCTGGTTCTCCATTTGTTATTGAATTCCAGCTTCATTCCATTATGATCAGAGAAATGACTTTGTAAAATTTCAATCTTTTAAAATTTATTAAGACTGTTTTGTGCCCCAGATTATGATCTGTCCTTGAGAATGTTCCATGAGCACTTTTGAAGAATATGTATCCTCATGTTTTGGGTATGTGTATCCTGTCTGTTAGGTATAGTTCATTTATCATATGATTTAGGTTCTCTGTTTCTTTGCTGTTTCCATTGGAGAGAGTAAAGTGTTGAAGTCTCCCACTACTATGGTAGAGTTGTCTACTACTCCCTTCAGTTTTGCCAGTGTTTGCCTCATGTACTTTGGGGCACCTTGAATAGAAGTATAGATATTCATGATTGTTATTTCTTCTTGTTGAGTTGCCCCTTTTATTAGTATATAGCATCCTTCTTTATCTCTTCTAACATTTTTGCATTTAACGCCTATTTTTTCTGATACTAGTATAGCTACCCCAGCTTTCTTTTCGTTACTACTTGCATTGAACATCCTTTTCCATCTTTTCACTTTCAACTTATTTGCATCTTTGAGTCTAAGACAAGTTTCTTGTAAACAGCATATAGAGGAATCACATTGTTTCATCCATTCTGACAATTCATCCATTCTGTTTTATTGTGAATATTCTGACAATTTCATCCATTCTGTTTTATTGTGAATATTTTAAACTCTCCTTTATTTTTGAAGGACAGCTTTGCTGGATAGAGAGGTCTTGGCTGGCAGTTTTCTCTTTCAGCATCTTAAATATATTATACCACTGCCTTCTCACCTCCATGGTGTCTGATGAGAAATCAGCACTTAATCTTATGTGGCTTCCCTTGTACGTGGTGAATTGCTTTTCTCTTGCTGCTTTCAGAATTTTCTCCTTCTCTTTGGCATCTGACAATCTGATTACTATGTGTCATGGAGTGGGTCTATTTGGATTTATTGGGTTTGGAGTATGTTGGCTTCTTGGATTTGCAGGTTTATATCTTTTGTAAGAGTTGGGTAATTTTCAGCCATTATTTCTTTGAATATTCTCCCTGGCCCTTTTCCTTCTCTGGGATACCCTTGATATGTATATTTGTGCCTTTTGTATTATCAATCATTTCCCTGAGACCCTGTTCAAACTTTTCCATTTTTTTCTCCATTTGTTCTTTTGGTTTATCCATCTTCTAGCTCACTGATTCTTTCTTCTGCCTCTTCAAATCCACTGTTGTGTGTCTCCAGTATATTTTTAATATCATCTACAGTGTCTTTTATTTCCATATATGTTATTTTTCTATGTATTCTTTCAAATTATTCTTTATGCTCTACTAGTGTCTTCTTAATATCCTTTACCTCTTCATAAATATTTTCCTTCATTTCTTTGAATTGATTCAGGAGATCCATATGCACTTCTTTGATTAGTTGTTCCAGATTCTGTATCTCCTCTGACTTTTTGATCTGTTCCTTCAACAGAGCCATTTCTTCTTGAGTTTATTATGATTTGTGATTTGTTGTTGATATCTGGTTATCTGATTATCTTGATGGGTCTATTCTGAAAGTCTATTTCTCTTTCTTTCTAGGGTTTGGTTGCTGCCTGGGACTGTATTAAGGCACTCTTTGACAGGTGGGTCATCCATATTTCTCAGCCAAGACAGGCCAGGTACCTGTGGAGGGGGTGTAGACAAGCTCCAATGGGTCTGGGGTAGGTCTGGAGAGGCTCTGAGAAGCCCAGCAGTTCACCTGCACTTTCCCACCTTTCCAGCAGATGGTGCTGTTCAGTGACTTAATCATCATCAGAAGCTGTTTACCCCCTGGGGCACCAGCAGCCACTGACTGGGTGGGGCTGAAACCACATGGCTCCTATGCCCTCACCCTGCCAGCCAAAATCTGCTTCAATATGGGGATATTCCCCCACTTTACTTGTGGCAGAGCATTTCCTTAGCTGCTCCAGTCTGCAATCATCCCCCAGGCAAGGATCAGCCCCCCCACTGCTGTTTCCATCAACGGTGGGGATGGACACCAGGACCCAGGGCTGGAAACAGTCTCTGTCCACGTTTTCTCAGACTCTTTGTCCCTCACTGACCTGGGTCTTGAAATGTCCTCCTCTGTCTCCTGGGTCCCCAATCAGTTGATTTGGGTAGTTTCTGCCTGGTTACTTGCTGCTTTGAAGGCAGATTTTGCAGTTCCCTTGTGATCCTCCATTTTGGAAGCTCTTCCTTGCTGCCCTTTGGTATTCTGCCCTCCCGGCAGCTTTAGCCCTGCCGTGGGTCCTGTGGTCTTGGGTCTCTGTGTGTGGATATAGGTGGGGCCTCCACTGATTGTTATACTACTTTTAGACCATATCGTCTTGGTCTTTGGGGGAGCTCCTCTATCAAATGTTGCTTAAATATTGGTGTTCCCCATTTTCTATCTTCTTTTCTTCTCTCTCCAGATTTTCCCTGGACAGTCAAATCCACTATCAAATTCTTACTTCCAGATATACTCTGAAGTCAAAACTTCTCATTTGTTTGTATACTAAACATCTCCACTTGAATTATCCAAAGCCTTCTCAAATTCAAGGCATAAGCTAAATGCAATCATCATTTTTATCCCTCTCAAAAACTGCTTTATACATATTTCTATTTCATTTGATGGCATCACCATTGATCATCCTGCTGCCTAAAAAATAAAATCTTGACAATTTTCCCTCACATGCAGATGATCTTCTTGAAGAATTTTCAAGAATATACCCTTTTCTTCCTCATGACCTTTTTTACCCTGGGTGAGGACACAGTCACTTATAATAAATTACTGATTTAGGCATCTAGTAGATTGCTCTGACTTCAGGCTCATATTCCCCACCCACTCCACGATCCCCAGTTAATGTTCCCAACAACTGACAGTTATTTTTCTTTTTCCTTTTTTTTGTAAAATCTGACCTTGCTCTGCTTGTAATCCTTCAGTTACTCCCCAGTAGCTAGGGGCTAAAATATCAAATTTCTGGTCTCATATAGAAGGCCCTCTATGTTCTAACCTTCTCAGGTCATCACGCACTAACTTCTCTCATTTGTAAGCTACCATGCAGCCATAATGGACAAATAAAAATGGTTCCATTTCCTGTAATTGTAGCTTTGATTCTGATGTTCCTTCTGTCTAAAATTTCCATCACTCTTTTGTCTAGCTAGAATCTATATATACTTTACTTCTAAATTTCAGTTCCTTTGTGACATTTCTTTTGACTGACTAAGGCCCATGTAATCACACCTTGCTTTCACCCTACAGTATTCACAATTTAGGACTATTGTCACTTTTGTCTCTCACTTATAATTGTACATATGCACATAGCTGCATTAAGCTTTGAGAGCGGGGATTCCATTTTTGATAACTGTATCTTTATCACCTAATAGTGCCTCAACATATAATTAATACCAAATATGTGATGAGCAAATAAATAGGCCATCCTGCTCATTATAGGACATTCTAAAGAATTCAGTATTTTTAACTTAAAACTGGCCATGAATAAAGAAATAAGCTTTACTTTGTTCATGCTTAAAATTCAAACTCCCTTACAAGAAAATTCTACTTGGCAGTGTTCTTTTTGTTGTTGTTGTTGACATTAAAAATGAACTGATCTTTATGAGTGTCAAATTAAACAATTAAAAAGATCGAAAATGAGGCTATTATTAGTGGTGAGGTGGTGTATGGGATGCCTGTATTTTACACCTGATTGTTCTGCAAAACCAAAACCTCTCTAATAAAAAAAATATTTCACCTAAAAAAATAAAAAAAACAAAATAAAATAAAATAAAATGAGGCTATTATCACATATCAACTGTCAGATAAATTGTTTGTTAATTTTGAATTATATTTCAATTACAGAAAACATACTTAAGAATTTTTTCTTTAGGATTTTAAGGGAAAAATCTCAAAGAAACTATTTAGATTGCCCTAGAAATCACTTATTTCCCTGGAAATTTTTCCAGAAATTGTCCATAGTATTCTATAGATTCTAGTAGCATGTTTCATGGCAGATCTTGCACTATTTTTAAATTGCTACAACATAATTCTAGAATTAAGTACAGAAAATGCTTAAATAAAAAAGAAAGTTTTAATAATATTGATTTGTGTTTCAATAGTACATGACCAGGCTTGGAAAGCAGAAAAGGGATTTAGAAATTAAACAAAAAAAAAAAAAAATGCTGTGTTAAGAAAACAAGAAAGCCTGAGACTCATAAAACTCTCTCAGTCTCTAGGAAAAAAAATAAAAGTATAAATCTCCCATGGGTGATTTTTCATCAAGTAAAATGTTGATTCTATTGTATCAAAAAAATCAGTTTACAAATCTTAAGTAGTTCAATGTCGAATAGTATAAATACAATTCAAAGAGATCAGTCAGCCTTAAACCCAGCACTTTCTGAAGATTCTCACCTGGCTGGATGTTTTCTCGTATGATGGTTACATGGTTATCTCGATCTGGTCTTGTGTGTTCATGCCAAAAGCCTATGACATGGCCCAATTCATGAACTACAATTCCAAATTTATCACAGTTCTTGCCAATAGAGATGGCCTGAGGTCCATTTCCTCGTCGACCTACATAGGAGCAGCATCTGGAGTAAGGTAGAAAGAGAAGACATTGGTGGAAAGGATGACGCTGGATGAATTACAACATGGTAAAAATTTCATAAAAAATTATGATAACTATGAGGTTCAGCACATTCATAGGTGGAATATTGTTTCACTAGTAAATATGCCTGTGATGTTTTGAAGCTGTTATGTACCCCAGTAAAAAACATGTTCTTTTAATCCATTCCTGTGGGTGCAGACCTATTGTGGGTAGGACCTTTTGATTAGGTTATTTCAGTTGACAATGCCCAGGGTGGGTCTTAATCCTCTTACTGGAGTCCTTGATAAGAGGATGAAAGACACAGAGAAAGACCCAGAAACTGAAGGAGAAGAACACACACAGAAGTTGAGAAAAAAAAGCCACTAATTGAGAAGGCAAAAGCTGGCAGCAATGAAACCCGGGAGAGAAGGGAGAGACCAGCAGATGTTGCCATGTGCCGGGCCATGTGACAAAGGTGCTGAGGATCACCTGTAGTTGGTCTTTGGGGGAAAAGGTGTAGTCCTACTGATGCCTTAATTTGGATATTTTTCACGGCTTCAAAACTGTAAACTTTTAAGGTAATAAATCCCATTGTAAAAGCCAACCCATTTCTGGTATATTGCATTTCATCAGCTTTAGCAAACTAAAACATATGCCTAATATCTAGTATCCTGATAAGTTATGTAAAGCAAAAATTTCCAAAATGATCATTTCAAGTGCTTTATGGTTATCCATTTATTAGGAGATGTGCCTTAAATTATTTTAGAAATATTTAGAGGGTAAATCAGAAAACAAAATAATAATGAAGATGCTGATTAATACACTATTATAGAGACACAGTTAAACCCCAAAATTCACATTTATTTCTCTACATGAGCAATGTAAATTTTTAGGTAACTACTTTGTCAGTGGGGTTATCTGGCCATAATCCAATACTATTTCAGTATTAAATATAAAACAGAGAATGTGTCATTCCTCTTTGAGTAAAACAGAAATTAACTTTATAAAAGATGCTTAATCAAAAAGAAATTAACTTTTCTACTCATAGGAATTTTTAAGGAGAACAATTAAAAAAATCAACTGAGGAAAATTATTTTCAAAAAGTGAATTACTTAAGGTTACTGGCTAACTGGTGAAGGAAAATCAAAGCTGGTAAATTAGTTCAAAGGATCATTAGATTTATGCCAAATGGTCAGGCCAATATTTGAGTCTCCAAGAATCTATTCTACTTTATAGTCTCAAAGAATCTCCTGAACTACTGATAACTGGAATGCAAAACATCCAGGGATAACGCTCTGCAAATTTTCTTCAATTTGTTGATATTTATACACATACAATGATGGTTTTCTACCCAAAAATACAGAAGTCTCATTTATTCATTGTGTGTGTGGGGGGGGGTGAGAGAGAGAGAGAGCATGAGCACGGGTGAGAGCAGGCACACTGGTGTACCCACTTAAATATAAATTTTAAATGGTATAATATTGCAGTAGCAACAACTACAAATATAAATAAAATTATATCTAAAACATCAATAATTAGAATTTACAGTAAAATAGCTTCTCTACAGGACCACTCTTCTAAACAACAATTAATGGCAGTAAATAATTGGTCACGAATAGCTGGGAATCATAGTGCACAAAACACTGCCAACATCTTTCCTAATTTATTAAATTAAAAGAGAAAACTGCCAAAAATTAATCATACAAATGCTTAAAAGGAACTTCACTATTTTCATTTCCAGGGCAAGTACATTTGACAGTCTTTTTGATTGTCCAATACACAAATCTTTGCCCCGTACCCCCTTTCTTCAAATTGAGTGCTTCTGTAGGCTTTAAACGCCTAAGAATTTTAACCCATACTATATCAGTTAGATGAATTAATGAGTACTCATTATTCATGAATCCATTTAAAAAGTAATTTAAGCTTAGAAAGAAGAGAGAAAGGGGAAAGGGAAAAACTGAGTGAACTGTGTGTTTGCTCCGCAGGTAGTTTCTTTAAAATATTTTAATTAATACTATTAATAGTTTTAATAGTTTTAATTCATACATAGTTGTTTTGTCACATAACCAAACACTAAAGTATCAGATGTAGAAAAACACAAATTTTGCAAACATCACATAGATGTAAACTGAAATACTTGCTACCTTAAAGCAACAGTAGTGAAACAGAAATGTCTGGTAATTATATAGCAACTACATTACCAGCATTGAGTCATTCTTGCTAGTTATATTCAGAGAAGAAAGTACTTTGGAAATGAAAATCCAAGAGACAGTCAAACAATGTGGTCAATGTATTCATCAAAAACACCCTTCCTAGCATACTTTTACCTACAGCAGTTTCTTATAAATAAGATGTAGTTTCAAAATGGAAAGGAAGAATACATTTCACACTATCTTGTTCATAGACCTATAATTTTACAATATCTTTTAAAAAGAGGAAAAATGTGGGGGGTTTGACCCCTGACTAATCTAAGAGTCTTAGGGACAGAAGAATGTTACCTACTCAGATGAAAAAAAATAATTGAATATATGGCATATATAAATATTAGGCATGGAATGACCAGGAAACATTTGCAATTTATAAAAAAATTTATACATGTCTAGATATTACCTTAGTTTCTAATGTTACTCAGATTTGAAACCATTTTTTTTGTACATAAGCTTTTGAATTTTTCTTTCTAATTTGGGTGCTACTTTCAAAGCTTGGCTACTATAAAGGTCTATCTGCCCTCTAGAGAAAAACATTCACCATCTAAGAAAGCCTGGCCTCTCCTTGAGCTATAAAGAACAATCAGGTAATCCCAACTCTGCCCCTTCTTATTCCTGCTTCAGGCTGGTAGACCAAAGAATCTTTGGAACTTCCCCAACCTCATTCATCAGGACATCCTCGAAGTTGGGATTGTTCTTACCTTTTCAATTGCTTCCAGTTATTTAGGTCATCTATCTATACTCATTCGTTTGGTGATCTCATCCAATTCCATGACTTTAAATACCATTTTTATGCTTGTAACCATTCCAGACTTTTCCCATGAAGGTCACACTCACCTATCCATGCCCCTGTCTTTACTTCTCCACTTGAATGAATAATAGGTATATTAATTTAATATGTCCCCATTTGTCTTCTCCAAAAAGGCTGCTTCCCTATCCCAGTTAATGGCAATTCTAATCTTTCAGTTGCTCTGGTCAAATAACTTGCAGTCATTCTTGAAACATCCCTTTCTCTCTCAACAGCAAATCATGTTGGCTTTACTTTCAATATATATCCAAAATCAGTCTACTTCTCCCCACCTCTACTGCTGACTTCCTGGTCCAGGCCATCATCTTTCACATGGATTATTAGAAAAATCTACTAACCTGTCTTCTTGTTTCTATTTTTGCCTCCCTAAAGTCTTTTCTCAACGGAGAGATAATTTGAAAATGTGAAATCAAATTATGCCACTCTACTCAATGTTGACTCTGTGGTAAATTGTGTCGCAGTTCACAAATATTCATTATTCCTCTGTAGGGGATGATTATTCTTCCCTGGTACCCACTGGTGCCTTACTTGGTCATGAGAATACCAGTGGACCATGTCATGTAAGAGCAAAGTGTTTATGTCATTTCTGGAGAGAATGTTTAGGAGAAGCATTTAACTGGCCATATTCTCTCTACCCCATCTGCTGCAGGAATCATAATGTTCCAAAGAGAGGCTTCTCCAGTAAACTGGATACACGAATGACGACTCTGTGGAGCAGGGTCATGGCTAACCAGTGACAGACATTTAGCATGAGTTAGAAATAAACATGTGTTGCTGTAAGCCACTGAGGTTTAGGGGTCATTTGTTACCATGGCATCACTTACCCAAGCTGAATGATATCAGCTCTCTATTTACTCAGAGAAAAATCTAAAGTCCTTGCTACAAACTATAAGACACTAAATGATATTCACACACAAACACCTTACCACACGGATCTCATCTCTCACCACTCTCCTTTTCCCTTTCTCCACTCTGGCCATGTGTGTCGCCTTGCTCTGCCTTGAAAATGACAGACACGCTCCTATCTCAGGGTCGTTTCATTGTCTATTCCCTCTATCAGGAACTTGGTTTTCCAGATAGCCATATGGCTCTTTTCCTCACCTTTTTCTGCACAAATGCACCCTCAATTTTGTATACTTAGCTTTTTTTTCACTTACAGAATTTATGGTCTATTTAAAATTATATATTTAACTTAATTGTATGTCCTTTTTTTTTTTAACTTTCTTCCTCTTCACCTTAGAATGAAAGCTCTTTGTGGGAAAGGGAGGTACTTATCTGGTTTTTTCACTTCTCTATCTCCAGTTACTAGAATATAGCTTGGCAGAGAGTAGGGGTCAATATTTGCTGAAAGAAAAGCTTCATTATGGCAAGTACAGTATAGAGGTTAAGACTCCAGGCAGGAAGCATCCAAAGCAGTGATGATAGTGCTGGTGGTGACGGGTTGAACATATTGTTCCCTCAGCCTGGCTCTCCAGTTTTTCCACTAGTGTGAGTGAATGAATTATCTAATATGCTCAGCTTACCTGAGCTGGTCTCTGTTGTTTCTAAACAAAAATCCTGGCTGGCATACCCCCTCTAGCTGACTGTGACTTCCTTGCAGAGAGAAAACACCTTATATGCAATTTTATATTCCCAAAATTCAGTATAGTAAGTGACACAAATAAGTATTCAGTAAGTGTAGGGTGAATAAGGCACCATTATTGTACTCTACTAAATAACCAAATAAACCAAAGTTAAACACAATTTAAAAAAATCTGGACAAACTTTAAATAAGCTAACTCTAAGTTTGTTTGTTTGTCAATCATTAAAACTTGGAAGACTGGAGGAAAAAAATAATTGTTAAGAAATGACCTTGAAGAATGAGAGAACTAGTGTTAAATAGAGGATAACCTATTATATAATGTTACATAACAGAATAAGGTAATTAATTCAGTTCCACAAGTCTCTGATTTATGAAGAATGATAACAAATGACCCCGGTTATAGAATGGTCTCACATTTTGCTAACAGAAATCAGCCATCCTGTAAAATTGTAAAATGTCACCAATTATAAGGGATATTCGTTGAATATTCCATTTTCAACAGTTACTTCTATAAATAATCAGAAGATTATTTTAACAAATCTTTTTTAAAATTTTAAGAGTTATCTTAGTGGGCACACTAAGTGTGATAAAAGTGATATTCAATAGTAAGATGTGTTTATCTAGCAAATTAAAGCTAAAAATAAAACTGACAAACATTATCAACATTAATGTCACCACATCTTGCAGACTCTCTAAATTCAGTGGTGATTTCCATTCGATAATGTAAAATGCTATACACTTTGTGTTTCAGCTCTTATGAGTTAAAAGGGCCCCATATAGAAGTCTAAAAGGAGTCTTAAGTGCATGACTTGGCAGTATCTTATTCTAGTTAGCTCTCAGTGTTTTGCATATCACCAACTGTCAAGCTCATTAATAATTTAAACGGGTTTTTTTTCTGAGATGGAAGAGCAACATAATCATAGCAAAACAAAGACTTCCATAAAAATGAAATAACAGTTTCATGAAATTGTGGACAAAATAGCAATTGCATGTTAAATTTTAAAGTCACAAAATGGTTAGCAGGTCAATGATGAATTCCTACAAAAAGTATCATCTTCCTATTACTGAAAAATTAATGCAGGACAAACTTCTAAAAGTAAGATGAGAAGCAAGACAAATTACCAAAATACAACATTACTACTATGATATTAAAAGTTATATAATAAAGACTCATAATACAGTCACATATATACATTCAGGACTGCCACACAGGATTAAGTATCCTTGTACAAGTTACACACCTCTAAAATAGTGGAATTAATATGTTCTCTAATATTCTTTAAAAATGCTTACATTCTTTTATTTTGGATATACACAATGTGCTTAAAAGATGTGTTAAAGTATCCATAATTTTTTTTTCCATGCAAGCACTTATTTATATTTGTAGTGCTAATCTGTGGGATACATGCCTTTAAACAACCCCTTCCAATCATATTCGCCTTCAATGCAGCTCTGATACTTATAATCCCATTAATGACCAGTCATCACCCTTATCTAGTCCCATACCTCTGAATTTATCCTCATTAACATATCTGAACATATTAGCTTATCATTCCCCTTTCATTAGCTTCTGACCATACTTTCTTGATCACCTCCATTTAAAGCAGAGTGCTAGGCATCGTGAGGGACACAGAGTGCTAGGCTCTCATGACTGATGAAGACGAACCTTTCAGCAAGCTGTGGTAATATAATTGCTATAGCAGTGGGTAAAGCAAAATACTGTGTGGGAAGCTCAGATAGCTGAGGATGAAAGATGTGAATTATTTCAACTGATAGAGAAAAAGATAAAGGTATTCCAAGCGGTTAAAATATCACAGGCAACAACATGAATGCATGATATGAATGAGGAAATATAGTTGGGCAGAATAAAACAAGTGAACTGGGAAACTTCCAAAGTAAATATAAGAAAATGAATATAAATATGGATTTGTGACAAATAAAAGTCAAACAGTAAAATAATAAGTGAGCAGTGCTTTGGATGTTTTTGTTTTACAAAACTGAAGAGGTGGGAAGGAGGAAAGATGTATTGATCTGAATACATTATATATTTAAAAATACATAAGCTGACCTAAAACCAATCCTATTAGATAACCAGAATGAAGGAAGGAAAGACTGGATCTGTATACCTGGGAAATATTAAATAGATATAAAGAATAGGAGGTAGGGATATTTATTATGTAACCTACACCAATAAAGCCAATAGGAGTAATTTAGAAGAAAACATTGTTTGAATAGGTCATAACTAAAAAAATATGGAACTATTAAAAAATCTCTAGAAAGGTAATAATAATTTTGCTTAATGTCTTTCAGATAGGATTAAAATTAAAATCCATTACTTTTTTAAATTAACTTAAATGTTCCTGGTAAATATGGTAGAACAAAGCTGATGGCATAATCTCCCACTTACAATACCTAGTGAAATAAACATAGATCTATGTGATTTCGCCCCAAATTAGGCAGGATGGTAAGTACTATTTCCTTCGAAAAATAATTAAGCATTTATTTGGACTGCCCTATATAAGGTATATATCAGCATACTCAAATAGCTCTAGCTGATTAAGGAAAATTATTTTTACAGAAGAATTTCAGTGAATAAAGGTAAAAGAAATGAAAAAATAGAACTGGAAAATCATCATTTGCAATGATCATCAATGAAAACTAAAACCATCAGGAGGAAGGTTGCCAGAGACTTTTATGGTGAAAAGACCTGTAGAGACTTTTATGGTGAAAGGACCTGGCCATCTCCACCTGAATGCACTGCTGACTTGAAGCATCACTAAAAGTGGGATACCCCATACATGTACCTCCTGACACAGTGCAGCAGAGAGCAGGCAGTACCAGCCTACGTCGTATTCTTAGCAAAAGAGCTGAAGCAGAATTAATAAAATGTTTAGATATGAATCCCCATGTACTCAAAACATGGGGGTGAGAGGAAGAAATAAAATGCACAATGAAGAAGAAAATAGATAAATCCTGAATATAGGAAAGTCTTTAGGAAAATGGTTTCTTCAACAGATCAAGAGTACATAAAAAAATAAAGGTATTTGGAGGTGAGTGTGAGGAAAGGACTGTTGCAGGATAAAAGAGATTTTAGAGACACAAAAATCCAATGCCACAATGGAGCTTATTTGGATCCTGATCCGAGCAAATCAACTGTCAAGAGACATTTTCAGGATAATTGGGAAACATGTTATGGACTTGACATTAGATGATATTAAGGAACACTTTAAAATTTTAATAGGGTAATGATTCTGCTGTTATGAAAACATGTTCTATGTAAAACATCTTTCAGAGAAAGATACTAGAATATTTGGTAGTGAAATTATTTGATGCCAGATATTTGCTTTAAAGCAATATAGCAACTACTACAGCAAAGAAAAGTTTTTTAAAAAATGGAAGGGAAGGAGGCAAAAAAGGGGAAAAAACAAGTACACCAAAAAAGTTGATATTTCTTAAATCTGACAGATAGTTACAGTGGGATTTGTGTATGTTTGAAAACTTTCACAATAAAATGTGCAGCATTGCTTGGAGAACTGTTATTATTCTATCATGGCTGGATTATGGGATTTGTGGAGAGATGTGGTGAGAGAAGCAGCTGCAAATGGAAGTTGTGGTCAGTTCGTGGCATTCCTTAAATGCTATATCAAGGAATTTGGATTTTAATCTCAGGCCAGCATTTCTCAAACTAATGTGTTCTTCACTTTGGGAGGGTGGGGCAGTAGGGAGGGTATTCCATTTTTAAATAAATTTTAAAAACTCTGTATTTTTTATTCTTTTCAAATGGTTGGGCATTATCAATGTTCATTAGCATATTGCTGTGGAAATACCTATGGAATTTAACACTATGATTTCTCAACTTACAGTACCTCTTTTTTTATTTTTTTTTGGATAATTTATTAACATCCTTTAAGAAGCGAATCTGGAAAACACAACTGCAGGAGGAAACACAGAAGAATGTTTAAAACTGGTATCTTACTCCATCCTGTGTTATAAGAAAATATTGTAGTGGTAGTGAATTGGTGAGCAAGAGAGGAGGCAGTTGGTGAGATAATAAAGACATGAATGGACCAGGGAATTGACATGGGATAGAGGTAGAATCCAAATGATACAGTGAACGTCAGTAGGAACTTACTGGATAGATTTTGGAGGGACACAACAGAATCACTGAACCCCTGAACTGAAGTTTCTAACAGGGGTAAGTGGGGCATTGGCAATACCATTGTTACAGTTAGAATACAAGAGAAAGTAGCTGAGTGGTAGAGGAACAGACTTGAGGTACATGCACAAAGGTCTGTGATAAAAGAATATATTATCTAAAAGTTAATTTTTTCTTATGTAAAATAAAGACTTTCTCATGGGCAAAATGCTAAGCAAATATCAAGAAATGAATCCTATCTACAGATTTTCAAATGTTTAATGTCCCCCCCTCCTTCTGAACTTGTCATTGCCTGGTTCTACTTACCCACAAGGCCTGTATGTGAATACAATGTAACTCTCTTCATCGCTTCTTTCAATGAATGTCACACACGTGTGCTTTTCCCAGTGCCTCATGGCCTGCTTAAACATGGCTCGCTGGCTGCCTGGAAAAATTGCATGATGTTAACAAAGCAGCGTCTGCCCCAGGGAGGAGTGCTTCCAGCAGGTTCTTCTATCCCTGGACTGTTCAGAAAGCCACCACTACTGTCAACCAAAGAGTGCCAGCCTGTAGCACATGAATGAGTCATTGTTACAACTGGACCCTCATCTTAAAATCAGAAGGTTAAAGCTTATTATCTCTACAAATAAGTGTGTACAAGGCTCTATAAACAGTACATACATTATTCCTGCACGGTGAAGACAGATCAGCTCCCAGATTTAATGGGCACATCTGAAACACAGTGTAAAATCCAAAACAATGCTTTCGACTCTTAGAGCATAAGACTAAACATTATTCCATTTCAAAGTTGTTCTAAACTAATGGCTTTGGTTCATAGGGTATTTTTTCAAGTTTGATTTAATACTACTATGTTTTATATATTAGTATTCTAGAAAACTAAACACTTAATCTGCATGACAGTTATTATTTCTTTATTAAAAAAGACACTCTGGGAATATTTTACCAGTGAAGTTGCCTCCGATAACATAAGGAATAACTCCTCCAGGCCATATTCTTTCAGTTCTTGATGTAGCAGCTCTGGGAACTCGATTTTTTTCATTTTGCCCTGAGAATTTTAGAGGTACTTTTCCCTTAACTGTGTTATTCTGCTCCAAGCCTGCAGTAACATTTAAAAAATTCTGTGAAACAGAAGTCCTTGGTCAAGGAATCATTTAAAGGTCAAAATTTGAAATGTCTTATTTACATATTTATACAGATAATGCCTAAACTCAAAATACATTAAATAAAAATTTCACTCATATAACAAACTTGGAAAAAAGCATTAAAATATTGAAGTAGTTCATATCAAAATACTATTTCTTGATGCTCTATCAGTAAATCTCAATGAACTTCTATACAATAGCCTACAACAAATAGAAGCCAAGCAGGCTTGAAAGCCACTAAAAAAATTGTTTTATGTATTCTTATTCAACACAAGAGAATAAAGTAGGTATAATTTAGTGAAGTCACATAATAGTCACAACTTTTTGACTCCTGCTACATTTCTAATCCTTTAAATCAGGATTGACATTCTGTAGTCCAGCCTGAAATTATGAATACTACATTGTACAGATATGCAATGAAATATCATAAAACAGATATGATACCTGATATCTAAGACAGGTCAAAATGTTTTAAACTATTTTTTAATCTAATAAATTAGTGAGACAATTTATTTTAAGTAGAATTTATTTCAAAACTGATGGACATGTTACTTTCTTATTTGATTAAAATTGATATAGCTCCATGCTTGATGAAAATACTTTATTGAGATAAGAAAGTAACTTGAAATAAAAGTCAACAACAAAATAATTCTTGATATATTTTCATAAGGAGAAGCTTAAAATAAGCTAAAGAAACATTCTATTTTCCGAAATTAAGTTCTAAAACATGAAATATGAGCTAACAGAAAAAAAATGAATAAAGGACTCTTTTTCAGAGTATATACCATGCATACTCTACATCATAAAGCACAGTGATTTTAATAAACTGAACTGCCATGAGTATAATATTTACTGTACATCAAGTCAAGTGTCTGCAACTTTAAACATTGATATACCAGAGCCAATTCTTCTTATCCTGTCAATTAGTTGGTAGAGAGCTCCTCTTTTCTTTGACATACCATGGTCTCCAAATCCACCTAAAAGAATAAAAGAAAACAATTAATTTCTTCTTGTAAATAGACTATAGGTTATTTCTCTTAGGAAATTATTATGCTTTTTATGTGGTCTTGGAGTATAAGAGTTACGAATACCCATGAATCTTTGAAGAGGGTAAAAAATTCCACTGCAATAAATTTTGGTAACTGGAAAAAATCAAAAAACCTTGGGAGAGTGGGGGAGATCCAGAGAGCAATCTAACATGACTTTATTTGGACACCATGACAACTGAGTCTTTGATTACTAATTTGAAATATTTTTCTTCTGTGTGATTTAACTTCATATAGTGTTACATAGGATGACAGCAAGATGTTCTGCACTGTTGACTGCATTCCAACTATTTGCAGTCTGAGTAATTTAGACCCCAAATCAGCAAATGAAAACAAACAAAAAAATTAGAAAAGCAAATATAGTGCAAGTTTTGCTCCAAAGTTTCTATCAATTTTGAAATCTTTGAAAGCATATCAGATTTTTACAATATATCCAATTAAATATTGAAAATTAGTTCCTATAATTCATAAAAATGTGTAACACATAATCAAAAAAAATCACAAGGTAAGAAATGTAAACAACTTCATAGCTCAAAAGTAAAAACAGAGTGTAGGGATAAAAATTCATGTATTCTTAGAATTTTACCAATAAAGACTAGAAAAGGTCGATTCCTGCCATAACTCAGAAAGCAGATCTTTTGGCTAAAATCCAAGTCTTCTGATTCTCATTCTGGAGCTTTTAATAAAATTTTGTTCCCAAGTTTTTTTCCCATTTTTCCTATCTCCACAAATTTTTAATAGACAAATTATAAAGGGGTATCATCAAGCAAACGGCCAGTATAACCCACTCACGACATTAGAACAACTGCAGATGAATTTGTACCACTAAGAGTGTGGTTCAAGAATCTCTTTGGGCTAGGACAACAAAAGAGTGTCAGAAATTTATGAAAGCAACAAACTGTTCTCAGACTTTGAACTATTTCCTTTGAGCATCTTCTTTTTCGTCTCTTTGAAATTAATGCTGAAACTTAAATTAGATTGAAGTAATAGAAAAAAGAGTTATAAAAACTATTGCCGCATAAGAATCTTAGAGGAAAAAGCAAATAAATCCTTATAAGGCAAATAAGACAGGGTGCATGTTCACTGACTGATAATCTGCTAATTATTTGCATTACATGTTCACATTTTTGCTGTTCCCCTTGAGAAAAATTTTTGAAATTTTTTTGTTGAGCATTTTAGAAAGATGAGGTAATACTTAAATGCATTCATTCCTAAGCAGTTACAAGAAACATTTTTAAAATATGGAAACTATATGCTTGTAAGGACCATTATGTAACAGTTACATTTGATATCAGATAACCTAAAATGCATACAGATAGATTTATGGAGAAGCTAATTATAAGAAAAAAGAAATGCATTAGTTAATATTAAATTAATAAAGATAGAAGTAATTATGTAATTGAAAAAACAATGTTGAAGTCTGTCAAAGGCAATAATATTGTAATATATGAAATTTTAGCAAATTTAGCAAGTTTTAATAATTTTCATAGCAATTGAAATAAAACTCTGCATAGATTGCTCATTGAAATAGAAAAAGGGAGGATTCATAAAATAAGTGGTTATTTTTCATGTGTTCTAAAACAAAAAGAATCTATACAAAATAAAAATTATGGAAAAGGCCATACATTTCAAAATAAGGAAATGAGAAATATAGTCAAATGAACATAAACAAGTTAGTAAAGGAAAAGACAGAATAATAAAAAGCATATAGTATACTTTTACACTGAAATTCAGCTAAAGAGTACATGTTACTATTGAACTTTTGAACTGTATTTGTATTTCACATACATATATATTTAGAATAAATGTTTATGATTGACAAAATAATGTTTTATTCTATATATCTAAAATATCAATATTTTATCTTCCATCTATTACTATTTTAAAGCATAACTATAAAGGAAATGACAAAATGAAATAAGATGAAAATGTTTTAAATCACAGAAAATGAACACCCCCAAAATAATGGGGTAGGTGGAATAAAGAAATGACCTAAATAAAATTTGAAGGTAATAAAAATATTTAACAAACTGAAAGTTCAGCTTTTGATAAACCTAGGATTTTTCTGAGCTGTTTCATTGCTCTATCCAGAATATATTGCCTCCTTGGCAGTCTTCAGGGTTAGACAGACACTGGAAATTAAGCCAATAAACGTATTGTATAGAAACGTATTATTACTGCAAACCTATATTGGTTTATGTTTCAGGAAAGATTGTCAGTATATATAACAAAGGCCAAAGCATTTTATTTTTAAAATAGTATGCATTATTATTTTAAATAAATTTCCTAGGTTTTATGATATTATACACTTTTTATTTTACATAATTATTTGATGTGATAATGCCAATATAATGTCCTTATTCTTAGAAACTTCATGTAAAACTAATGTCAAAGGGTTGTGTTGTCACAAACTAATTTTACAATGTTCTGGTTTATAAACACATACATTCCTGTTTGTACATGTGTGCATGCACACACACACACACACACACACACACAGCAAATATGTTAAATTGTTTGTTTGAATCTAAGAGCCAGAAATACTACTGTCCTTGTATCCTTTCAACATATATTTGAATTTTGCCATAATAAAAAGTTGAGGAAAAAAAGTAAATTGGCAAAGAGATATTACTTCACAATGAAAATTGTCTTAACTCTGTAATGTATTTGTCTGCCATGTATCAGAAGGGAAACATGTATTTGATTTTCAAGGGAAATGAAGAAGAAAATTTAAAAAGTAATGGGGGTGGGTGGATGGATACAATGAGTTCAAAAAGCATAACATCAAATACATTTTTTTAGCCATAAGTACAAAAAGATATTTTAACCATGCAATTTTTTTCCAAAATGAAACAATAAAAATCTTACCAAAATAATATATTTTTAAATGTTAATAAAAATACCTTAAAATGAGAGGCCATTTTAAAGAACATTTTAAAGAGACCATAACATGGGAGTAAAAAAAAGACAACTAACCTAAGATAACTGCTTAACTTCCAACATGTTCCTACTTTACCCCAAGAAAGTTACCTAATATAGCAACATTTCTGTGAACTTGCTCCTACTATATCCATCAGAAATTAACAGACCATAGTCATTCCTGGGCATCCCCAGAACGTTAAATAGCTTATCTGTTCTTCTTGGATTATTGTTCCCTCTTCCTTAATTGCTCTCTATTGCTAGTTCCCCTACATTCTACATTATAAGCCATTTGTTTTATATTTTTCAAAGTTCACATTAGTGGTAGCATATAATATTTCTCTTTTTGTGCCTGGCTTATTTCGCTTAGCATTATGTCTTCTTCACACTCCACTTTGTCTAGTTTATGGATGGATGAGCAGAAAAATAGGGGAAGGAAACAAACAGACAAAGGTACCCAGTGTTCTTTTTTACTTCAATTGCTCTTTTTCACTCTAATTATTATTCTTGTTATTCTTGTGTGTGTGCTAATGAAGGTGTCAGGGATTGATTTGGGTGATGAATGTACAACTATGTAATGGTACTGTGAACAATCAAAAGTACGATTTGTTTTGTATGACTGCGTGGTATGTGAATATATCTCAATAAAATGAAGATTAAAAAAAAAAAATGAGAGGCCAAATAATATTTTCAATATTAGAACTCTCATATAGTCATAATCCAATCATGTTCAAAACAACTATAATTAAAACTGTCTTCTAGGTTTTCCCTAGAAATTATAGATGGATGATACATGGAAGGAAGGAAGGAAGGAAGGAAGAAAGATATATTTTCTAAATAAGATTTATATAACTACTCTAAGAATAATTTACATTTTAAACTCACTATCTAAATGAGAAGCAATTGAATATAAGCTCAAGAGCATGAAATTTTGCCTTTGTCAGAACTGAACTCTGGTCTTGACTTAGCCACTCTTGGCTGTATGACTAAGCAACTACATAGCCTTCTAAACTCCACTTTCCTCATTCATAAATCACAATAACCTGAGTTCCTACCATCATGGGGTTGTTATGAGGATTCAGAGAATTAATATCTGCAAAGCAGTTGCAGAGGCTGATATATAATAAAAACTGTGATGTGTTTGCTTAATTAATAAAGAAAATGAGTACTATGAACAAGGCCCAAATTTCTAAATATTCTCATATGTGTGCAGAAAATCAAGGTTAATCAGTAGAACATTAAAAATGACTCAAAGAGTGTTTGTAGCATTTCAAGGGTATATTTAATCCAAAATGAACACATACTTAATCAAATAATCAAACATACCTGTGGTATGTCCAAGTTTTCCAAAGGGATTCTGTGTAAGGTCAATTGTTCTATCAATTTGAAAGATATTTAAGTCTTCATCATCTAAGGCAATATCACCCCAAAACACAGCTAAAAAAGAAAAATAAATGAAAATATTTAAAAGATAAAATTAATGCAAACAAAGCTAATTAGAAAATGTTATTAAAATATGGAAATGAGATCCATATAATACAGTGAAAGACATTTCAGAAAGTAATTGTAAGTGAATTTATTGGAACTGTTACAGAATAAAGATCAGCCATCTGTCAATTAAAGTCGAGGCTGTCCTGGAGGTTACTCCTATGCAAGCTTCAGCTAGACATGCCAAATGGCCACAGTATGATAAGCCCAAGTCAACAGTAGTCCCGAAAACTCTGAAGAAGACCCAGATCCCTATCTGAGACTCTATAAAACTTTCACTCACTAAGTTCATTCTTCAGAAATTTAAATTCTCTAGAGAGCTCCTATGCCGGCTAAGTCCCCAAATCCAAAATGTTCCTATTTTTTCATATATCCTAATAATGTTCTTTTGGGCTTTTTCTCCTCCCAGTAAATTACCCAGTTGAGGATAATTTACATTTAACATCACTGTCATTGTCTCTTTAATCTCTGTCTTTTTCTCTTTTTTTTTTTCAAATGGTGGAAAGATAGATACAACATAAACTTTCCCATCTCAGCCACTCCCAAGCCTACCATTCAGTGCAAATAATCACATTCACAACGTGGTGCCACCCACACCACCATCTGTTACCAGAACTTTTCCATCACCCCCAACAGAAACCCTGGGCCCATGATGCCTTAACTCCCCCTTCTCCCCCCATCGCATCTCAGTAACATGAACTCTACTTTCTGTATATACGAATTTGCACATTCTAGCTATTTCACACAAGTGGAATTACACAATGTCTGTCCCTTTGTGTCTGATTTATTTTACTTCTTAAGACTTTTCACATGCAGTGCGAATTATGCTTTTGCAAAATTATATCAAAACTGTTCACCCTTCCAAGGATGTATTACTTCCCAGAAGCAAAAACATTACTTCTAGGGAGAAAAAAAAGGCATGAGACAGTTCAGGAGTACATAAGCCCATTTTATTCATCATTAGTTTTCTAAACTAATAGTTTTGGAATAGTTGGCAGTTATGAATACACCATGAATTGTTTCAGAAGAAAATTAAATATTTCTTTGAGAATAGACAATGAGCAAACAAGGTGGTTCATTAATGTGCAGCTGTGATGTTATGTGATGCAAATCAGGTCAAATACAACTTTAAACCTTGATATTATCAACAGAAAAAAACAGACGTCTTGGACTTTTCAACCTATCACATAGTTTAAAATGCATGATTTCTCTAATTATGTTGTAAATATTGAAGGTTCTTTTAATTCATCTTTTACTTGAATCTAAGAGCCCTATTTCTGCATGCTAAAATATTTAATTTATGTATTACTATAACAAGCTGGACCATGGCAATTTATATCAACATGGATTTAGAATTTACTTTATAATCTAACATATATCTGCTAGTTAAGACCAAAGAGATAGCTGCAATTCTCAAGTCCACTTCGGAATTTTTGTTTTCCTTCCTATCCAATATTCTTAATTTACTTTGTTTAAAAAAAAATAAAGTTTTAAAAGCATGAATTATCATTTCCCATAATTAATACAAAGATTTGATGTTAGTGAGATCAAAGGTTAGAGCCTCCTCATCATTACCTACAAATAAATTTCCCCCAAAACTCCCTCTTTCTGACTGACCTTTTTAGGTGTCAATCTTGACTGTTTCCATATCCTGCCTGTATTCTATTGTATGACAACACACAAGATTTCACAATTATGTTTCAATTGTCTGATTCCTCAATCTGATTTTGAAAATATTGACAACAGAAAGCATGTGTTGCTCATCTTTAAATCTTCAATGCCAGAGTATCTGACATAAAGTAGTTCCTCAATAAATGTTTGAGGCATAAAAAATATCAGTGAGAATATGCCAAGGATTGAGAGATAAGTCTTGTACAACAAAAGTGTGGCTAGGTGTGCTACATACTTCACAATGTTACATTCATACCCCAAATACTGGATATTAGACCATTCTAAGGAGTCACATATTTAAAAGAAATTCAATTTAGAGAGGATTAGTGCTTTATCATTTTTTTATACAGTAGTGTATATTACTAGTTGTAGTTACGGGAAATATGTCCCCCTTTCTCTAAATGCCACACTGATATGCTCAGGAAGTATATTACTGAGCTAACAGATCGGTTAACTTGTGATTTATGGGGTTTGAAGACATAGTTCTAAAATTCAACAACAGCCAAGAACACTTGCTTTTTTACATTTTTTCACATAAAATTTAAGCTTTTCTACTTCTATTGCTATTCAATTTGGGGAGGAAGAATGATGTCTTGTGAACATCTGACAAGGTTGTTTTGGCTGCTGTAGCCCACAATGAAGGCATGATGAAATTTTCCTCAGACAAGAGCAAGAGAAAAGGCTCAAACTTCGACTATTTTTACATGATTGACAACCACTAAGCAAACTTCCAAGGTCAAGGATTATTTGGTAAAAGTTCTAAAATATAGAGTTTGAAGACAATTGTATGCCACTCAATAAAGGAAGTAAGTTTCTAGGGTATTTCATGTGCACAGAACAAAAAGTTTCCCCCATAATCACATGCTTGAAAGTTTGGTAAACAGTTATCTAAAATTTTGAAAGCTTAAATACAGGATAAAAAATGTGTTTTTACATAGACTCTCAGAAATACTCTTCAAAGCACTTAAGAATACCTTAATAAAAAGAAATTTTAATAATAAAATTAAATAAAATAATAAACTTTTTATTATTTTATTATTATTCTAATAATAAAAAAGAAATTTTTTACAGTTCAATTATTTTGGTGGTTGTTCATAAGAAAGTATCCCAATGTTTTATTTGAAATATTCTACAATTCAAAAAAAACATGCATTTCCACTTCTACCACAAACGAAATAAACTTAACAAAATCATCTAACGTATAATTTTAAAAGTGTGTTTATAGGGAATCACAAGCAATGAGTTAAATAAAATTGTTTAACTCATCTTTCCCTCATAAACTGGACTGAATGACACACCTAGGTAACATGACTCTTATCTGGCCACTCTGAAATAAAATGTTTTTATCTACAAAATAAGATTTATTGGGGGTGGAGGATTTATGGGAGGCAGCTAGATATTGTTTAGGTTACTGATTATTAAAAAAATAAATATACTCCAAATGTATAGCACAGAATTGCTGCTAAAGCTCAACACAGTGTTCTTCAATTATTTACTGAATCCTGAAATAAATAATTTCAGTACAAAATCAAATGAAATTGGCAATCTGAAATGCAAAATGAACATATACATGCACCATGCTAGAGCAAGGGATTTCCCTCCCAAACATGGAGATATTTGATAATATAGTCATTGTTCAATTTTTCATAATATCAATGAGTGTTTCAAAGTGAACATAGATTGAGCAATAGATTCTGAATACAGCATACAATGTGTCTTTTAAATTTTTTTTTCTGTTTTCATGTAATGTTATTTTATCATATGATTAAATGATAAATTTTCAAATAAATGCATGTTATTTTTCAAGTCACAAAACATAAAAACTTTCCCATAACAAAAGATCCACTCAAATACCAAATCAATCTGCATTTATAGCCCACAATGCCTGTGGACAGGATTTCTCAGTACATTTTTAAAATATCACCCATACCACAAATATTCATTTTGAACTCTGTCTCAAAGGAAAAAACACTGACAGAGAAGTACTTTGATCAAGAAATATAAAAATAAATATTGAAACGTTTTTAGTGTATGGTCTAATATTTTCTCTTGCATGCTTTAAGGAAATGAATTATTATAGTTTATAAATTTTTAAAAACTTCCATTCTTATACTGCTCAAATAATAAATTTATAATAAACCATTATCAAGATTATAATAAACCAACATCATACACCTTGTAACTATAGAGAAAAACAGTTGTTTATTCTTCCCTTAGGCCTGTAATTGTTTACATTTGTAGGCCGTGTAGGAGTCAATCCTGGTACTTATTTTTTAAATTAGGTTTGTTTTTTATTTTCTAAATATTAACACTAGCTCCTGGAGGAAATCTTGTTCTCTTCCTGGAAGGATGACTGTCTATGCAAACTTACTATTTTCTGTATTCTAGCTATATTTTTCCCATTGGCTGGTCTTTTCTTTCACACTAACAGAAGGCTCTTTCCCCCCACTTTTCCCCATTTTTAAGCAGTGTACTTATATAATAGGTCAAAAGAGAAAAATGTTGCCTTCCAATCTACTGTGTTATTATTTCTCTTTGTAAAAGATTTCCTTTGGTGTACAACTCAAAGCCTGGAGTCTTTTCTCTTTGGTTAATATCCCCCACCACATTAACCACAAAACATGTACTCAGTAAAATAAACTATGAAATTTTTAAAAACTCATCAATTTCCTGTAAACTTGACTGGACATATAATTTCTATTTCTTCTCTTCATAGTCTTATGTACCTCAAACAACTAGAAGGATAATTAAATAGAATTTTATTCACACTGAAACAAGCAAAATTTAAAACATCTGTGAAATACCCCTGTCATTTAATTTTCAATGTTTTAAAGTTTTACTTTCAAACTTCTATAAAGTGTCAGTAACTTAGAGTAGTATGCACTGTATGCTGATTATCAATAAAACACTTTCACCTACATCATCACATTTAAGACTTAGAAAATTTTATGATACTGATTCATTTTGATACTGCTGATGGCATTTACTTTCTAACAAACTTCCCATTCTCTTATTGCCTTATTCGTATTATGTCTACACCTTACTTGTTATAGCAGAGTTTATTAGAACAGACTTTAGGTCATATTTTAGAGTTAACATGATTCTGAGTCACATTGGAAGCACTGTCTGTCCAAAACTTTCAACTTGTGATCATACTGGTGACCCATCTTAACCACAGCAGGCAAGTCTGCTAGGGGAAATGCCGGAATAGATGTTACTTGTGCTGACATATGGATGACACACTTAATTGAAAAATGGAAGTAATGTACAAAGGAATTATTTACGAAAGGAAAACGGAGCTCATCAGTATTTGCAAACTGGAAGGGACGAAAACACAGAAGACTCTGCAAATGCCCTAGTTGCATTTCACTGTTTTTAAGCCTCTCACAAAATGTTAGTTCTGATGGGCAAAATTTTGTGAAATGCTTATTTGCATTAATTCACTTTAATAAAGTCATTGGAGTCTTATAAAACAAACTAACATGTAAGAAATGAAAGGTGGTTGTTTCATTCACAAGAAGACATATGTGTGTGTGTGTATGTATATTTAAACATACATATATGTATATATGTATACATGCACTTACCAATGTGCACCAATGATAGTTTAGTATTTATCAAATGTATATAATAAAATTTAAAATATATAAAAGTAAAATGCAATCAACAAAATCTAATTCTGAAATATAAAATCTTACAGTATTTAAAAATAAATAAAACTTTGGTAGAATGGTGTGAATCTTGGTAAACTTTTAAACTCACGCACTACTTCTTAGGTAAAATTACACCACACTTTCAAGTTAAGCAAGAAAGAAAAAACAAATTTCTACAAATTTAATATTACTATATATAGCAAATTCTGTGACTAATAAAGTCAGATAATTTTATAAGGTTTAAGAAAAGCCAGGAATAAATTTTCCCTGACTTTGCTAATTTATAATAAACATTAATTTCAGGATTTTACTTCCCTACATCAGTATAAAAAAAATAGAGTTAAAAAAATACAAGGTAGGAAAATGTCACTCATAATTTATTACAGATAAAATAATAAAATGAAATAGGAAAAAATAAAATAAAAATACACAACATACATATATGTATGCATATGTGTTTATGCATTGAATATATCTGAGTGCGTATTTTTCTATGTATACAAAATAAAATTACATAATATTATTTTGGGTCCCTACTAATGTTATGTATGAAATTTGGCTTTCATGATTGGAAATATCTGCCTATGATTAAAAGTAATTTACCAATAACTCTATAGATTATCCATCACCTTTCAAATTAGTAATTTTCTTTCCCAGAATCCAGTTAATGCTTAAAAGATTTCATACCACTGGAAATGGGAAAACTGACATAACTAGTTGGAATTTGCAATGAGATTATTTGTTCAACAATGCTTAGCCTAGGGACAATAATGAACTGCAATTTATGTAGGTTCTCTCAAATTTAGCAAAGTTGTTTCAGATCTTTTTAAGAATCCAGATCATTCAGTTACATTTGGAATGAGAGAATACAGACGGCTCCTTCTCATACCAAAATATCCAGATGCAAACATTAGTATATTTTTTACCTTTATTTTTTAAATGTTTGCAAACATACAATTTTTAATTATTATAATTAAATTATTGAAAGGCAAACATCATCATACACAAAGTAAAAAATATCAAAGAGCTAATTTTTTTACTGTAAAAAAGCACAAATCAGTATGAAAAAGACCAACAACCCAGAAGAAAAATGATCAAAGGACATGACCATTTCACAGAAAATATGTCATATTTGAAAAAAGACTCAAAATCATTCTGTATTTAAGGAATTACATATAAAGGAGCACAATGTACCATTTTTCACTTATCAGACTGGAAAACACTGAAACAACTACTAACCTCCAGTGTTTGCGAGGTAATGGGAAAATATGAATTTTCAAATGTGAAAAGGTTATTTTTGCATATATATTTATTACATCATTTTATATTAGCTAAAATTTAAATAAACTTAGAGTTATATCAATAAAGGAATTTTATATAAAGTCTGCTATGTATACACAATGGAATATACTGTGGATAAAAGACCTTCCATAGTCTGCCCCTAACTACTTCCCTGGCCTTGTGCCAATTTATATCCAACCATCTCTGCTCCAAACTTTACTTTATAGATATTCATTTATTAAACAACTATCTAGTAAACACTCTTTTTCAGCCCGAGATACACCCTACCCTACTTTAGGTGGAAGAAGATTAATTTCTAATCAGGGAGCGAGCAAAACAATTTGTGAATGTGTATGTATCAGCATATATGTATTTGTCAGGGTTCTCAAGGGAAACAAAATCAAGGAGATAGATATAGGGAGAGAGATGGACATAGAGATAGAGACAAGATATAATGTAAATATTATGGTATTTATCATAAGAATTGACTCACATGACTGTGGGGGTGGGTAAGTCCAAATGGGCAAGTCCAAATTCCACAGGACAGGCCACAAGCTGGAAACTCCAATGAAGGTTTTTGATGAATTCCCCAAGAGAGGCTGGCTGGCTGAAGTAGAGATGGAAATTCTCCCTTCTGACTGCTGAAATCATCACCTCTCCTTTTAAAGCTTTCAGCTGATTGGAGGAGATTTCTCTCATTGTTTCAGGCAATCTCCTCAGTTGATTGTAAATGTGATCACCCAGAGATGCAATCAAGTGACTGATTTAAATCCATTAAATAACCTCAGAGTAACAATCAGGCCAGTGCTTGCTTGACCAAACAACTGGACACCATCACCTGGCCAAATTGACACATGAACTTAACCATCACAGCCCACCCATTTTCTATAACTTGGTACCCATATACATCTCATTAAACCATACCTAATCTCTAAAAAAAAAAAACACAGTTATATTTTCAACTAGCAATACTCAACTTTCACTAGAAGAGGGTATAAGTCCTTGGATAATAACCACTCTTAAACCTGATACCCTATAACTTAAATACTATGACATAAAGTTGATACAACATATGTTATATGGTAAGGGAAGAAAAAAAGATATTATAAGATATTGAAGAAAACAAAGATATTTGCTTCATGAATATACACAAACCTATTCATAACAAAACAAGGAAGAAATATTCATAACCATTACAATCCTCATTTCTGTTACTGGTCATGTGGTCATAGTTCGTATTTATCACTACCTTCTTCACTACCCATTCCATGTTCCCTGTACCCTCACCAAGCACTTCAGCTGACCATGGTTCTTTGCCTGGTGGGGTGACCCAAACCATTATTCCAAAGTTTCTGGGCTATTGTTAGTCCTGCCTGGATTAGGTTGTTACTGTTTTTCATTGACTTTAATCACAGGACATGGTAGTACTAAAAGATGCCGTAGGGGATCTCCTGTATTCCAGGCAAACTCTTCTTTTCCTCCATTGTGTAGTTGCAGTCCTATTTCCCCTAGTAGTCAGGATCGATCACCCCAGCCAGTACAGTAATCCCCTTCTTTGCCTGTTGATTAAGAGGCATGAGAAGCCCCAACTGGCCAGGTGGCAGTCTTAACTCCCAGTTCAATGGAATCATTATTGTGTCTGCAGTGAAAGCACTCCTACTTTTGGAACTAAGACCTGTAGAACAGCAGAGCTTAATGTTTCAGGGGCAGGAAGGAAGGATTTTTCTGATGGATCACTAAGGTTAATACTGAGTGGTGCCTCTCCATTTCCACCCCTTGATTCCTGGACTAGTGAATCCAGACTATGGGAGAGACAGCACCATGGAGCAGGTGCTGATTTAGAGCACACACAGCTTCCTGGAGAACACTGACCCAGCCCTGCCAGGTATTGCTACCAGGTTGGCACCATAATTGAGCTTCAAAAAGCTGTTCCACTTGTTTACCAATCCAGCTGCTTCAGGATGATGAGGACCATGGTAAGACCTGTGAATTCAATGAGCATGTTCCCATTCCCACACTTCATTTGCCATGAAGTAGGTTCCTTGATTAGAGGCAGTGCTGCGTGCAATAGCATGATAATGCATAGGGCATTCTTTAAGTCCACATATGGTAGTTTTGGCAGAAGGGTTGTATGCAGGGAAAGCAAACACATATTAAGAAAATGTGTCTGTTCCAGTTAGAACAAAACACTGCCCTTTCCATGATGGAAATAGTACAATCCAATCAACCTGCCACCAAGTAGCAGGCTGATCATCTCAGGGAATGGTGCCATATCAGGGACTGAATATTGGTCTCTGCTGTTGGCAGATTGGGCATTCAGCAGTGGCTATAGCCAGTCAGCATTGATGAGTGGAAGTTCATGTATCCGAGTCCATGCATAACCTCCATCCCTACTATCACGGCCACTTTGTTCATGAGCCCATTGGGCAATGACAGGAGTAGCTTGGGAAACAATGCAACTGGTATCCACAAAAGGGTAATCTTATCCACTTAATTATTAAAAGCCCCCTCTGCTGAAGTCACCCTCTGGTGAGCATTCACATAGGACAAAAATATCATGCTTTCTGTCCACTCAGAAAAGTCTATCCACATAACTCTCCATACTGTGAATAAAAATCCTTCCATGGTATGCCCCTACCTACTTCTCTGGACTTGTCACAATCAATATTCCTCCATCTCTGTTCCATACACATTTTACTTTTACAGATATTCATTTATGCAACAATGATTAAGTAAGAACTTTTTTTAGGTCCAAGGGACATACTTGGGGGAAGAAAGGTTAAATTCTAATTGGAGGAGAAGATAAAAAAATCATATATGTATATTTATGCATATATATTTATATGTATATTTATGCAGATATATATTTATATGTATATGCATATGTGTGTGTATGTATATGTGTATAGTAATTGGAGATAGCGGTATGTGCCATGCTAACTCTCCATCTTCATACATGCTGGCTAACATTCCCTGAAGAAGTGACATCTAAGTTGAAATCCAAAAGACAATTAAAAGGGACAGCTTTCATTTACCTCTTCACTCAGTTAACTTCCATTAATCTGTATATTGAAAAGTTTATGGTAAATGATATGAAGAATTCACTTAATAGCCATTTATTGAACTTCTGTTTGTGCCTGATATTGTATTAGGTAATGGGAATTCAAAATAAAGAAGTTAAAGTTCATTTCCTTATGGATTAACAATTTCGTAAATCTGGTAGGCTCTATTAACTATTCAGAGACAATTTTAACTGACAATTTAGCCTTTTATTTTCTATCTGCCACTCAAAAAATTACAGTAGGCTCAGGTACTTGAGGGCCTCTCTGAATCACTGAAAGGAGTATTAAAAAATATAACGCACTCCCTAACAACCGCTCACAGAGTTCCCAGTTTTGCCAGTTCTGTACCTCTGTCTGTAACTATCTATAACTACACATAATCCTGAGTATTCCTGAAATATCAACCATATGTTTTTCTCTGAGACTGTGACTATAACAGTCATTTACTTGCTCCTTCAAAAGAGACCACCAATGAATTTCAGAAATGATATGATTTAGAAAATAGAGAGATGTTTCTGGGGAGAAGCTCCAAAGGTAGTGTTTACTTTTGCTCTAATTTAAGGTCTGGCCTGAGTCTTGTAGACTCAGAAACTCAATCCTGCCAGTGTCTCAAAATCCATTACACTGGAAAGGCAGATAACCTTGAGAAAGCCCAATAGAGATTGCCATGATGGGAATGAAAATGCCAGTTCACAACAAGAAATACAGCTGTGAAGGGGAATGGACATGCCAGTTGTCTGCCCAACATACACTCAATACAGATAAAGATAAACATGGGAAGAAAAACTATATTCACACGATTTCCTGTTGAACATGAAATCTCAATATGGAGTTTTAGTTATTGGATTCCAATGTTTAACGGCATCAGTCCATTAAGTCTTTGATCAGACTTATAAGCCTCTGGAACCATCTTTTTCTCCTGGCTTCTATGTATATTATCTAAACTCTAATTGGCATATTCTTTCTTTGTCCATATTAATATATTCAATCAACCAGACAGACTTTTACTCTTTATTTAAATATTATGATATATTTCAACTATACAGAAAAGTGTACTTACCATCTACCTTTGTTAAAATCTAAATAATTAGCAAAATTTCCCTCAGGAGTTTATTTTTAGAATAGAATTTAACACCCTACAGATACTCCTTCTAATTCCCATGGCCCTTATTTTCTCTCCAGAGTAATGATTGCCAGAGTAATCATTCACATACAGGTTTCTATTCTTCTGCAACTCATATATATGTATCCATAGAAAGGTGTAGTATTGTTCTTTTTCCATGATTTTAAATTTTATATAAATATCATATTAACATATTCTTTTGAACTTGATTATTTTGCTCAATATTGAATATGTGATATTTATTTATGACACCTTTGGCTGTAATTTTTTAGCTTCTAATTACTTCTGCATGTACGTAATATTTATTTATATATTTTTCTGTTAATAGATAGGCATTAATGTAGCATCAAATTTTTCACCAATGCAACAATGATCTATTAAACAACATGTATTGAATAAGACTTTCCCTAAGATATATATCTGGGAGTTCAATCAATTAGGTAATAAGCCATACATATATTTACCCGTTTTTAGGTACTCTCTAGATTTTGGATAACAAGTGGTAGCAGCAGCAGCAACAAAAACATAATAATTGAATATTCTCTATTCCTCCGATAAAAACAGAGAACAACCAAGATGACAAAACTAGGACCCATGGACAATATTTAGCATGAAATTCAGTTGCAAGCTATTCCCAAGAAGCTCCAAAGACAAGTGGGGCAAAGAAAACCACAACTCTTGCTTTACACAATTCCTAAAATGTTAATATTGAATATAAGCAATGATAGAAGACTCTTAATAACAGAAGGCTCAATATTTCACCAGTAGCTCTGCCTTTGCTAACAGTTTTGAAAAAAACTCTACCAGGTCAAAGGAGCCCCTTATGTTCCAATTTTGGATTTTAGCATATAGATTTATAAATAATATTGGGTCATGATTTTTCTCTTCTCTTTTTTCATCATCATGTTTTGGAATCCAGGTTATACTAACCTCATAAATCAGCTGGCAAACATTATTTCCTTTCTAGTCACCAGAACAATTTTTATAAGAATGGAATTATTTGCTCCTTAAATAATTGGCAGAAATATCTTATAAATGTGCCTTGGCATGGCAATATATTTAGAAGTAGATTTTTTTCTATGCAGTAGCTTAAATGTTCCCTGCCTATACTGCCCCAATAAATATGGAGAGGGGTGGAGGTAAGGGAAACACTACCAGACTCTTTCCCACGGTGTTTTTTCAGAGGATGTTTTGATGGACTTTCCAAATACCTCCTCAAGACTGTAGAATATCTTCTCAGCTACTGAGAAGGTTTTTGACTGACAGACATGATCTTTCAGCCTTCTTGGCCGAAGAGTTCACTTATCCATAGCCAAGCTTTCTTCTTGTAAGTAGCTTGTATCCAATGACTGGTCGAGAAGAGGGTATAAGGGCATGACCACCTCTACCCAATCTGGGACATCTCTGATGGGTCAGCCTAGGCTCAGAGCTCTAAACTTGACTAAGACTTCACTGAGACTAAATTGTAGCCCAGTATCTCCCTGTGCCCAATCCTGTTTCTTACCCTTCCTTTCACAAGTAGTGATCACAAGAATTCTTGCTGGTCAACCCCCCACATGCTCATTTCCACCTCAGAATGTACTTCCCAACCTGTGACAGTTGGGACAACTAGTGACACTCTTGGCTGGCAATGAGAATTCCAACACTGGTTGTAGGTGGAGCACTAATAGCCTCTGCTATCCAGTAAGAGTAAAACTGTTAAATATTTCTTCAGTGCTGATGGTACACTGGTAAAAGGGAATGCTAGCATGATCTGTCAGATGTTTGTGCAGTATAGGCGAAATAGTAATTCTAAGGACAGAATCTCTCTGGACTTCAAGCTACGGCTGCTGCCTGAGCACTTTGGGCCCTTTGTGCCAAGGGACCAACAGGTAAGATAAAGAATTACCATCTTGCTGGGGGTAACTGACGCTAATCATCAGTGGAGCTGAGGCTATTGCCATACAACTGGGGAATGGAGGAACATGTTTGGCAGAAGATAATCACCTTGGGTACTTCATGATATTCCCTTAACCAATTTTAATTGTAAATGTAGCAGCCACAGCCTAAGAAGGGCATGGTAAGCAGTGGTTTAGAGCACACGGGTATGTGGTTGCGGGTCACAGCACTAGGTAAGGCAGACTAGCCAAGGGTAACCTGACACTACCAACCCACAGAGTGTGACCTTGGTTAAAAAAAAACAAAAAACAAAGCTTATGAGTTCCAATTCCTATTGCACATGATACCTGTTTTTCGGTCACCAGAGAAACAACTCAATTTTATATGCCATTTATTCTTCCAAACAGAATAATTAGGATCACTTAAATAATGTGCTAATTACATTTTAAGAAACATACCCTAGAACAAGAAATTAGGATAAAAAGTAATGGTAAATCTTCTTAGAGTCCAGTTGTACATGGTAAAAAGAATAATGTCTATTTTAAATGCTAGCATTCTTGTGCCTCCTATGAAGAAAAAAATTTTAATCTAACCTTCTCTCACAGCTTTCACCTACCAGGAGAGAATGAAGATGGAAGATTAAAAGTAATATTCCCTAATACACTTCGTGTCCAAAAGAATTTGCCTACTTAAGAATATTATATTTAGAAATATTTCAATTAAACATTGTAGTGGATTCATTTTTGATCATTTCCAGATGTGTATGTTCCTTCTTGCATACATTTAGAAATCAAAGAAAGGCTCCTTGAGGAAATATCGATACTTACAACATTTTAAAAATATGTTATGCCCAGAATAAGAATGTCTATTATGAACAAAAAGAGAGAATAAATATAAAAGTTATCTGATTACTTATAAATATTAATAGGAAGAAGCGGAGACAAAGAAATTGTAGATTTTATTTTTTTAATTTTAAAAAAATTGTTTTCTCTGGCCTCAGAACACTCATTAAAAGCCCAATGTTTACATAGTAGAAGATAATGAGACTTATTTGGAATCTTTGTTAGCTTTTGTAACTGATGTTAATGAATTCCCTTAGAGTTACACAGGATGAAAATCTGTGTGAGAACTGTTGAGTCTTGTAAAATTATATATACAACATTACACAGAGTAAGAATCTAGCTGGGAATAACAACTTCTCATAAACTTTAGATAAGAATGTGCCCTGCTGATAATAAAATATACAAAACAAGATTCTTCAAAGGATCAGTTAATGTTTTTCAACATTTTAACATGAAAAAGTCCATCTAAGTACAGTGATTAATAATTCTGGATTTGTGCTGTATTATTTATTTCCATGACATCAAGAATGCCACACATCCATGAAAGGGATAAAAAAGCAGATCCCAAATAATTTGTGTTAGGTCATCCCTAAAATAATAATTTTTAAAAATAGCCAATTTACGACATTTGCTGCTAATGTAACTTGAATTCTTTTGAGGAAAGAGAGGAAACTTCTGTATATTTTCTCAGAGTTTGGTTAGTCATAATTTTTTAATTTGGACCTCAACTGAATATATAAAACACATAAAGAACATTTAAAAAATATGTGCATATAAATACTTGTGATATTTATGTACTATAGCCCCTCCAAATAAAAGCTATAAAGGCAATCCTGATGATCAATGGCCTAGGATCATGAACTTTTTCTAAATTAATGTCCACTAAAATATCACCGTACAGGTAAAGCTAACATATGCAATGAAAAGGTAGACTAATTAAGCATTTCAATACAATGAAGAACCAACAATCCAGGAAATGGCTGAAGGTACCGGCCAAACTTTAAGACCCAAATTAAAAATTTTATACTGAATTAAGGCTTCCTGGACTATAATACAATTTAATATTGGCACTACAAAATGTCCAGGTTCAACGAAAAAGGTCCCATGGTTATCAGAAATCTCTCATAAAATATTGGAAATGAATCAGAAATCAAAATAATATTGCTAAAAATACCCAGAGGTATAAACTTAAGGGAGAAAGTGGTTTTCCAAATATGTTTTGTATTTTGCTAAACACAAAGCAGCTCAATGTGAAATTTAATTTTGCCAAGCTCAAAGTACTTCCAGGTTCTCCTAGGCTTAACACATACACATTTATATTCCTTCATTTTGCCACCCAGGCAGTACAGAAGTAGCTTTCCAAAAACATAATCAGTATTTCTGTGACACAAAGTATTATAGTTCTCTACGTAGGTCATTGTAACAGCTTCTAAAAATCACACAGAGAGAGAAGCTCTTACTTTTAATTTTAAGATGAACTACTATAATAATTACGAACTTGAGAGTTTGATAAATAGCACTTTGATATACAACATCAAGATTTGAATTTTTTTCTTTAAACAAAATTGACAAAACAAAACTCATCATCTCCCACTTATAAACCTCCAAAGTGACTAAATGGGCTTAAAATATTTATTTTATAAATAATGTGACAAATTTTCTTTGGATGAGAGCCAATAATTATCTCCTTGTTCGTTTTAATATCCATGTATTTATTAAGCCTGTTTTGGCAAAAAAAAAAAAAAAAAAAAAGATCCTTTGACATGTAGTAAGAAAACTAAGGACTGAACCTGAAACTAATAATCTTTCCCCCTAATGAGTTCACCAAAAAGCATCACTTTTTATTAGTCATTTGCTTGGTCTATATTCCTGTACTACTGATGAAGTAGTAATTTGGGGAAAGAATTCAGAATTGGAACTGGGCATAGAATGAGTGGTCTTTGAAATTCTTTATCCTAAAAGCAGCAATGTGTTTACTGTAACAGAAATGTGAAGTTGTTTAGGTATACTATGGCTACCAAGGAGATTTTTTTTAAGAAGTCGAAACAGGCTCAGAAATTCAAGTATATGCTTCTTGTTTAAAAGCGTCATAGTGTCAAAGAATACAAGACATATAAAAAAATTATAATTCTAGTTCTAAAAAGAGCATTGTGAGACCTAAAACATGTAAAGCATTCATAGATGGCTTTTTTCTGATGTTTGTAACTTAGAGAAAGGATGCGGAAAGTGCTATACATGCACTTATTTCCCATAACAACTCTGAGGCTGGTACACTCCTTTTACAGATTAGATAACTGAAATTCAATGAAGGAAAGAATCTTTTCTAAGTTAGTAAAGGTTGGAATTCAAACCCAGGCATTTTATCATTAGGTTATACTGACTCCAAAATAAACCTTACATAGAAACCAGCCTCATTTTAACTAGATACAAGATAAATCCAACATGAATTCTAGTCATTGCCTTTAAAACTGTTTCTCTTTCCAGTGATAGCTTCCTAATTTAGCTTTACCATTTCTCTATTCTCTTTTCTTTCCCATATTTAGTGTAAATCATCAAATTCTACTGACTGTGCTCTACATACCCCTAGTAACTTTTCTGTCTATAAGTTATAGTTTCTGTCAGAATGCCACACTAAATTCTAATCACCTCTTAGCTAGATGACTTAGTACATTTTATCTTGACCTCTGGTATGCCACTACACCAGATTAATCTTTCTGGAACACTTGTAACACCTCCCCTCTGGCTCAAAGCCTTCAATGAACAGCTCCATTTTCCCTGGCACTATTTCTCCAAGTGTGAATTTATATGCATTAGAATTAACTGGAGAGTTAGAAAAATATATATTGATACCTGGGCATTACTTCCAGTCCACTGGAACATATTTTCTGAAGATAGGACCCAGAAATCTGCATTTTAAACTACTGCCTGGATAGTTCTTGTATGCCCAAAGTTGAAGACCCCTATCCTTCAGTCTGGCTGAAGACTTTATTCCAGTCATGTGAGCCGTCTCATTGTCTCATGACCACAGACTCATTCCACCTCTTTTTCCTCTTTAGGTTGTTTGCCGTTGCTCCCTCCTCACACATCTTTGTACTTTTTTTTTTTTTTTTTTTTACTAAATTCAAATCTATGTCCTTAATGCTGTCACCCTCAATCCGTAATGCTTCTTGTATTCCATGAAAATGAGCATTCCACATCAAACTCTTAGGTGGCAATACAATGAGACAGACGCACATGTGCCCATCTTCATGATTAGTGGATAGTTAACATTCTTTCTCAGTGACTCGCAGTACGCAATAGGATCACCAATTATGGGAAACTGCAGAATTGCATATCTATGTAGATTGCCTCCCCTCCTGTTTATGCAGGCTCACTCCCAGAGCTATCAGTATGCTTACCTAAAAAGCTTTGCTCTGTCCTCTTTTAGTTCTCAATGTCAATCTGATGTGGTCAGTAAAGCTGATACGTAAGCTTATTAAAAATCCTATGCTAAGAAAAAAATCAATAAGGATCTCGTGGAAATTCCAAGATATAAAGCGCCCAATTTAATACAGGGTTAGATGCTATAGATTTGTGTTGAATGATTGAGTGTTTCATTTACTTTAAGATTCAAATCCCACTCTGTAGGGTTGAAATAGTTCTAAATATGACCTCAGAGTAAATGGGTGCTGATAAATATTTTGTAGAGGGGTTTTATTACGTAGGATATTTTTAAAGGTACAGTTAATCTCATCGGAATTTAGCCAACCATTTCTACAAGGAAATATCTTGAGCTTTTTTGAGCCTATATACTAGCCCAATTCAGAAGTTTACATATAGATTTTTATTATTCTAATTTAGTATAGAAAAAATGTAATGGGCAGAGTAAAAACACAATTTTAAAAATCCAAATAATTTGAACATAAACACCCAGATAACATCAATCAACATCATTTTCACATATTAAAAATGAAAGATATAAATGCCCAAAATTATGCAAGGGCAATTTAGGTAGATGGACTTATGATCACACTCTTACAGAGTATCTGATTTAATACCCACAACACAACCCTTTGAGGCAGGGATTACAACAAACATATAAGGAGACTTAAAAATAAGCGAGATTTTAGTGACTTACCCAGTATCACAACTAAGAAGCATCAAGGCCAGAACCAGAGTCTAAATGTGTGTGACAATTTTAAAAGTCAGTACTCTTGGATGTAATGTGTTCACACACACACACACACACACACACACACAGCAACATACATAGAGGCTTTGCACTATTTGATGCCTTATAGCCTGTATATCACAATGTTGCTCTCATAATGTTGAATTCACAATTACCCCCATAACTAATCTGTGAGTAACAAGCACCAAGGTTAGCATGGTGCATGTATTGTTACAAGAACCTACTAAGTAGTCCAGTTATTATCCCCAGATTCTAAGACCCAATGAAAAAATTAAGGCTTAGAGAAGTTCAGCCAACAAATCACACAACAGATTCAAACCCTGGCAGTCTGACTGAAGAGTATAAATATTTAGCCATGATTACTTATCTCATGTCTTCATTTTATAGCACTTAATTCATTTTCATGTATGTGCCATGATATGTCTCTCCACTTGGTGGTAAAGTCCTAATAGAAATCTATCAAACTGAGCTTAAAAGTTTGAGATTCTGGCACAGCGTCTGCCATATAGTAGTTTCTTGGTAAGCGGTAATGACACCGCAGCTCTGGTAAAGATATTTCACATATTATTTCAGTAGTTGCAGATATTTTAATAATTTCTGCCAGACAGGTAATGCCTTCTTCCATTTCTCCCCAACCACACTTTTCACTACAATTTTTGTGCCATACCAAGGACAGTTGCTGGGAATCTGCAAACCTCAATGCCATCACTGTTGAGATTCATCCTTTCCTATCTAGTGTTTCTTATCTATTGAGCTATCATCCTTTCTCATCATAGTTTATAATAAATTGTAGATAATTGCCATTCTTCCAATCTTCCAATAATTTTATGTATTCTTTTTCTTTCATCCAGATTATCTTTTCTTGCTCATTTTACAATCTTTCAAACCTCACTATTAAATCTTAAAATTACAGACTCAAAATTCAACCTTTCCTGAGCTGTAAGAAAAACACAGTTTCTCCATTTATCCAGAAAAAGAAAGTGTGATATATAACAAAACAGTGATTGCACCATCATGAAAAGAAACTATAATCCAAATATTTGCTCATTTAACTGCCTTTTCTGGAATATTGAATCTTAAAAAAACTAGTCTCGGATCCAGTAGCCCTTCTTTTCTTTGGCTTTCATACCCCTAATACTTTCAGTGGCTATTTTATTTTCTTAGAACTTTTATTAAGCTCGTGATCATAATTTTTTCCATTTGTCTTTTCATGAATCCACCAATATTTTCCAGAAACTTAACAAGTCTTCCTTTTGGAGAACTCACTCTCTTTAAATGCATTTATCCCTTCTACCTCTTTCAAATGTATAGGAATTCTGAGTATTCCAGAGAAATGGTCAGTCTTACTTGAAGACATTCTTAATATTTTCCTCTCCCTGATATCCGTTGACATTCCTATTGTTATTGGATAACATTCTGTGACCCTTTACAATATTCTCACACACATTTGATTAGTGTGATATTAGAAAAAAGCCTGCCATTATTTGAAGACTGAAATTAATAAAGATCCCAAATATGATATAATAAAAATAAATTTTGAGTTTCAAAGTAAAAACAATAAGATAAAATTCAAATTATGAATTCCAACATCAGAGTAATGTTTGGAATAGAGAGATAAATTAGGTGAGGACCAGAATTTGACAAAAAAGATCATTTCAAGGAAAGTAAAAATACAAGGAAATATTATAACTCCTTATTACAGGAGAATTATTTGACCATAGGATACTTCTTAGGCTCAGAACCTCACAACAATCCTCCAGTGGAATTCATTTCAATCACAAAATGCTAGCATTATGTTACGCCCTCTCAGAAACACCCACTCTCTCATAAAAGTTACAAAAAGAGATTTAAGGGGGAATTTAATGAAATTCAGGTATGTTTTATTGTTAAATACAGAGAAGTGAATCAATGGCATTATGTCTTTGACTAAACTGAGTGAAATTCACTGTCTTGATCTGTATGAAACAATATGACAAAAAACAAATGGATGACCTATCTCAAAGGTGTTTTTATGAAGAATAAATATCTCTGCAGTTAACATCTCTGCAAATGAAAAGCAACAACAACAAAACCAGCTGGGTGCTGCAGCATGAGGTGATATATAAATAGATGCTCCACAGAGAGAACACAGCTGAGGAGAGGTAGGTAGACGTTAGCTCCTGGAGCTGCAGTGTTGGCAGAGTCAACCAGACTCCATCCAGATGGAGAAGGGAAGCATGGGGGAGCCAAAGTACATGAGAAGCACAGGCTGTCCATCTGGCAGAACCTCATGGTTCCTAAAAACTGCAGGTTGGGCATGAACCCGGACAATGTCAATAAACAACAAAGGACAAGCATGATACACACTCATTTAGGCCTGCCTCACAACTTTATCCTCTGTTACTCAAAGCCATAGTTTTGTGTCACTCACCCTTTCATTGTGACATTCTGGTCATCATAACGTCAAACCTAATAGTTCCAGTGCAATACTTTGTCCCTACACCAACTGCTTTTAACATTTTATTTTGACCTTCATTTTGATTTTGTATCTTTAGGCACATTATGTCTGTTTGAGAGATGTGCCAAAAAGACATTATATTTAGATAAACATAAGTAAGTGGAGTTGAAAATTGAAACATCAGTAATGAAATCTGTATTTTATCTCAATTTTATTTTTCTTTTCAACCTCTTTCTTGCTTTTTAGTTGGATATGCTTTGTCCACTATAATTTAGAAGACAAAACAGGCAATTTTCCTTTGAATTATTGGATTCTTTTACCTTTTGAAAATGTTGATTTTTCTCCCAAATAATATGAATTAAGGTGAGTTAACATAGGTAATATGGCAGAGTGTCAATGCTAATGTGTCTTCCATTGACAATTAATATAATTGAATCATGAGAACAGTAACCACATATGTGCGTAGAAGGCACTCAATATCCTGGGTCTATAATTCTTCATTTCTTTATATCTTTGTATTTTCAAACCCATCAGTCCATCCATACTCATCAATCTTGACAAGAAATCATGAGATGCAAAGGCAATTATTAAGGAAGGCATCCCAAGACATAAACTGATAAGCAATATCTAAAACCCGGGTTTTAAATTCCTTGTCTAGCCATCTACCCTCTCTACCACCTCATTACTCAAATCATTATTAAAAATATTCAGATTAATGTACAATTGAGAATTCACTTCAAATGAGTTTTTTTAAAACCAGAGTATGATATTATTTAAATGTTCCAAATGGTTTTTCAAAAATCATACAACAATAAAAAGTTATACCTGACCCACAGGATTTCATAATTTCAATAGGCCTTAATTTCTCCAATATAGAGAAAATGACGATAAAGTATTTTAGAAATATAGTATAATCTTCTGGTACTTTTCATATTTAGAAGAGAATCATTTCATATTTTCCCTGACTTGGACAAAATGATGGAGCACATCAGAATAATTTGATAAGGAGGAAATTCTCCATGTTGGATCATATGAGAAACATTTGTGGTACAGGTACCATTGGCAACTTTAAAAATCAACCTTTTATTTCTACCTGCTCAGATCTATCTAGACATAAAATATAACAGAATATTTTTTCAGATTTATTTTTTCTTAAAGTGCAACAATGGCACAGTGCTAAGCAATATATAGTACAAAGCAGATTAATCATGCTCTAGGAATGTGCTCTTTACCATTGGCAACATGGCTATTAAAAGAAAGAAAATACATCAGTAATTGACTTGGAGTCAACCTACTTGCAAGGTGACCATCTTGTGTCACCTGAAGAAACTTCACTCCATTATCCAACACGGTGGCTGATTAGGGAGCATATGGAAGCATTCAGTGCTAGAAGAGGAGCTATCTTTGCCACCAGTATGACCAAAACCCGGAGTCATACAAACCAAGTCAAACAAACCCCACTTATCTACTGCACTGCAAGGGTAATGCATGTAAAATAACCCTCCCTCTTTGACATGACATGTTGACCTCTCGAGACTCCTTCTCTCCTTGAAAAACCACCTAGACTTGCTTGAATATAGCAACTGAAACCTGGCATTAATTGTCCATGGTTCAATTGTGATTAAGATAGACCTTATCTCAGGGGCCCATTCTAGCAAATTGAATCTGGGATTCCTCTTCGTTCAACAAACCTTTGCTCTGGTACCACATCGAAGCCTGCCAGCCCTGATTTGCTCATTATTTTGCTGGCTCCCAGGACTTGCCCTAAATCCCAGCCATCCTGGTTTAGCCTACCCTGCTGATCTGGCCAGCCCAGTTCCCACAAGTTTGGCTCCTGTGCCCCATACCTATAGCCTCCACTGGAGTCTTGTTCCAAACCAGATTGACAACCTGGAACAGCAATAGTGCTACCCATTTGAGATGATAATCAACAAGGCAGCATAATCACCTAGTTTGTGGCAAGTGGTACTACAATTCAGGATCAGTCAAAATTGAATTTGCTTCACTTATTTCAAATCATTCATTTGGAGTATGAGTCACGGCTCTCAGGTTTCCAAGCCACTCCTGGTTTCCCCATTCCTTTTCCCCAATTCTAAATTGTGCATTAACTCAGCATTCTGCCACTGAGAGCCACTGCATCCTGCAGTTAGGTCTACCTGAGATCTGATCAATTTTATAATAACATTTTCAGGGAGCATGAGAAAAATCAAGTATGATTTGCTTCAGACCTACATTTTACCAAATAGCATTAAGATAACATACCACACCTAGACAATAATAAAGAAATATTATTTGCTGACATTAACCAATTGTGTGAACTGAAATGTATATAAAATTTGTTTTAAATATATCAAGAAAGAAGATATATTTTGTAACTTTATATTAGCTCTGTCTGAAGTCTAATGCATGTTGAAATTTGTTGAGAGTGATGGACTATTAAAAGTAACCATCAGCTAGTTTATGTAAAATTACTTTCATGCCATGGGGAAAAAAAATGACAAAATTAGATTAGGCAAGGTCATTCTATATAAACTAAAAATTGGTTGGGTGGTGTTCCCTCCTGTTGTATTTTCTGGAAGAGATTGTGGAGACCTGGCATTAATTCTTCCTTAAATGTTTGATAGAATTTGATAGTAACTATATCTGGCCTAACATTTTCTTTCTAACCAGGAATTTGATTTATGTAATAGATTAAGCCGTTTGGGTTATCATTATTCCTGGGTGAGTTTTGGTAGTTGGGTTTTTCATGGAATTGACCCCTTTAATCTAAGCTGTCAAATTTATATGCATGTAACCATGTAACTTTTTGTAGTTTTCTGTTTTGATGTTTCTAAGTCAGTAATCACATCCCCTCTTTCATTCCTGATGCCTGTAATTTGTGTTCTCTCTTATTTTAGTAGGTCAATTTGGCTAGAACTGTATCAATTTTATTTTCTTTTCAAAGAGCCAGCTTTTAGTTTCATTGACTTTCCTCTAAAGTTTTTCTCTTTTCAATTTAAGTGATTTCTGCTCTGATTTTTATGACTTCCTTCTTTATGCTTGCTTTTTAAAGTTTAGTTTCCTCTTCTGTTTTCTAGATTCCAAAGATAAAAGCTTCAATTATTGATTTGAGAACTCATTTTTTCTTTTCTAGTAGAGAATTTAATGCTATAATTTCTCTCCTAAGAACTGCTTTAGTGGCATCACAGAAGTTTTGGTGTGTTGTATGTTTGTTTTCTTTCAGTTCAAAATATTTCCTAATTTCCATTGATATTTCTTCTTTGACCCATGTATTATTTAGTCATCTGTCATTTCATTTCAAATATTTGTGGATTTTCCATATAGCCCCCCATGATCAACTTCTAGATTAATTCCATTATAGTCAAGGAATAGAGTTTGAATAATTTCAAAACCGTCAATTTAATAGGATTTTTTTGTGACACACAATGTTGTCTATCTTGATGAATGGTCCAGGTACACTGGAAACATGTGTTTTCTACTGTTACTGGATAGAGTGTCTTTTAATATCAGTTGGGCCAAATTGATTGATGGTGTTGCTCAAGTCTTCTATACATATTTGCTAATTTCTGATCTATTTATTCTATCAATTCATGAGAAAGGAATGTTGAAGTCTACAAATGTAACTGGGTTTTTGTATTTCTCCTTTCAATTCTTTCAATTTTGCTTCACATATTTTTAAACTTTGATGTTAAGGACATACACATTTACAACCACTATGCCATGGTCAGTTGATCCTTTTATCTTTATTATTATTATTATTATTATTGCTATTTTATTATTACTTTCCTGTTTGATTGTATTAGTGTTTTATTACTGCTGTAACAAATTGCCACAGGGTGATGTAAAACAATATCCATCTATTATCTCAATTTCTGTAGGTCATGAGTCTGGGCACAGTGTGGCTCCCTGGTTCCTCTGCTTAGAGTTTCAGGAGGACAAAAACCAAGGTGTCAGCGGGGCTGCACCTTCCTGAAGACTTTGGCAAAAAATCAGCATCCAAGCTCTTTCAGGTTATTGGCAGAATTTGTCACCTTGAAGCCATAGAGTTGAGGTCCCCATTTCCTTGCTGGGTGTCAGTGGGGAGCATCTCTGAGCTCCATAATGTCACCGGAATTCCTCATCACCTGCCTCGTCCTTCTGGCACTTTCAGAATCTCTGATTTCCCCTTTTGCCTTCCTCTTCTGTTTTGAAGGGCTTATGTGATTACATTGGGCCACCTAGATAATCCAGGATAATCTCTCTAATTTAAGGTCTTTCATTATATATTAATTACACCACTGAAGTCCCTTCACAGCAGTACCTGGATTAGTGTTTGAATTCTGACAAAACAGAAATCTTCGTGGGACATCTTTAGAATTCTGTCACCACCACAGTCTGGCTTCTGACTCCCAAAGATTCAAATTCCTCCCAAATGCAAAATGCATTTATCCTTCTCAAAGTGTTCCCAAGAGTCTCATCCCATTACCGCATCAACTCAAAGTCTAAGAATCTCATCTGCTCAAAAAATCCATGACTTCATCATCTAAGTCAAGTGTGGATGAGTAATTTGTTAAGTACATCTCCTGGGCACAATTCATCTCCATCTGTGTGGACCTGTGAAACTAAAGAAACAAGTTATCTGCTCCCAACATACAATGGTGAGACACATATAGGATATCAATTTTAACTATTATAGTTGCAGTGAAGGGGTTGGGGGGGAGCAGAATGGTAGGTAAATAGAGTCACTGATCCAAAGCAGTTTCAAAGTCCAGGCAGGAAAACTACATTAGATCTCAAGACCTCAGAATAATCTCAGTGGTTCTTGGCTCTGCCCCTTCAGCCCTTGGTTCCATCCTTTGGGCTCAGGGCTCTGCCCTCCAGTCATCCTTCTTTCTTCATGAAATGTAGCATGTGTTTGCAGCTGAGTAGTTTTTTGAGTTAATTTATCTGCTGATAGAATTTTGGGGACCAGGCAGCTTTCTCTCGCTTCACACTTTCTCTGCCTCTTTCAGTCTAAGCTGACAGAATTTCCACTGGTATAAAATTCTCAAAAACCTTGTGGGCCTGGGTGAATTATATGTGGATTCCTTCCATTAGACAGGAGGCTCATCTACTGATCTTTCCTGCATAAACCCTTCTCTATTTCTGACTTGCTGAGATGGCTGACAAGCTTAAACTTCCAAAGGCCTCCTGGTTTAAATCAGGGGATATGTGAGGCAGGCCCTTAATCTCTTCAAAGAGTCTTTTATGTGAATGAATGCTCTGAGCTTTTAATCTTTCTGAGGTTTCAGAAAAAGGTTGTAGAGTCACACCCTTGGCTTTTTCACTACAGCACCCTTTCCTGACAACAAATCTAATTTTAGAGTTTTTTGCAATCCAGGTAAGCTGAGAATTCCCCAAATTATTGGGTCATCATGCTTTTTTGTTTAACAGTTCATTCCTCAATTCATCTCTGTCCTCTCACATTATTTTAAGTAGCAAGAACAAACCAGGTAACACCTTCAACATTTTGCTTAGTAATCTCCTGAACTAAATATTCCGGTTCATCACTTACAATTTCTCCTTGCCACCTAACTTCAGGAAGCAATTTTGCTAAGCTCACTGCTACTTTATGGTAGGGATCCCTGTTCCTCCGGTGTCCAACAACATGCTCCTCATTTCCTTCTATGCTCTCAATAGCAACACCCTTATGGTCCATATTTCTGCTAACAGGCATTTCAAGACAACATAGGCTTCCTCTACCATGCTCCTCAACATTCTTCCAAGCTCCGTCTACTGCCTGATTCCAAAGGCGCTTCCACATTTTTAGGTATTTGTTACAGGAGCACTCCATTTTCATGTACCAAAATCCATATTAGTTTTCTATTGCTGCTATAAGAAATCACCACACACTTAGTGGCTTCAAACAACACCACTTATCATCTCACAGTTACTATGGGTCAGAAATCCAGGCATGGTGTGGCTCTGCTAGTTACTCTGCTTAGAGTCTCATGAGGCAGGGTGTCAGCAGGCTGCGTTTCTTTCTGAGCTCTGGGGAAGGATGAGCTTCCAGGCTCATTCAAGTTATTGGCAGTATTCCGTTCCTTCTGGCTGTAGAGGTGAGGTCCTTGTTTCTTTGGTGGCCATCAGCCAGGAGCCTCTCTAAGCTCCTTAGGGCCACCTGCACTGCTGATCACCCTAACCCCCCAGAGCAGCTGGTTGAGTCCCTGTCACACTTCAAACCTCTCTGACTTCCCTTCTGCTGCATCTCTATGATGATTCTCCTGCCTTCTTCTGCTGCTTTTAAGAGCTTATGTGATTATGCTGAGTCCACCTGAACAATCCAGGACAATCTCCCTATTTTAAGTTCAGCTCTTTAGCAGCCTTAATTAAATCTGCAAAGTCCCTTCACAACAGTACCTGGATTAGTGTTCGACTGATTAGCCTGAGGATGGAAATCCTGAAGAGACATCTTTAGAATTTGCCCACCACATTTGCATTCCTATGCTTTTCTTTCCCTGCCTTCTTTTGAAGTGTTTGAATATTGTTTATTAATATTCCGCTTCAATTTTTCTCCTGGATTTTTTACTATGTATCCTCATATAATCTTTATAGTTGATGTTCTACTACTTTAAATACACAGTTTAAACTTTAAAAAATCTACTTTGATTTAATAATGTTACCACTTCAAGTAATAAAAATAGAGTTCCTTTACCTTCCACTTTATAATGTAGTCATATGTATCACATTGAAAATCCTACCAACTATCTTTGATTTCTGCTGAATCACTAACCATTCCTTCTCTACTAGATGATTCCTGTCAACATACAAACTGCTCAAACACCTATCATTGTTTTAAAGTCCTCCCTTGACCTCAAATGTCCCTAGTGCTATTTTACCATTCTCAGCTTACCATTCAGAGCAATTTTTCACATGCTGTCTGTATTTCCTTCTCTCCTCTTTAATCAAACTCCTGCCCAAGTTTTGGCCCCAGATCATCACTAAAACTTATCTTGACAAGATCAGAAATATCTCAGGGTGTTTCACCCAGTCTCTCAGAATCATCAAACAATACTGATCACTATTCTGACAGATTTGATAATACCTCACAGTCCTCATTTTCCTCTTACTTTATTGGCTATTCCTCCTCAGTATGTTTGCTGACTCTATAAAAAACTGCCTCATAATGTTGAGCTCCTTCCTTGCTTCAATACTGCATATCTAAAATCTTTTGATCCACCATCCTAGACTTGAAAATCTGTGCCAGAATTACACATCTGTAGAAACTGTATCAATATTATTTTCTCTCAATTTCTGTATTCTTTTGTTCCCACTGCTATTGCCACCACTGGAGTCCAAATCATTGTCTTCATCCCTGCAAGCTGTACAAGGCTCCTGTTGGTTCTTCCTCCATTTTGCTCCTGTGCATATCCAATCCAGTCTAAACATCCAATCTAATCAACAGCAAGTCAGCGCTCCTTAAAACTTAGACCTTGTCAGTCTCCTGTATAAAACCCTTCAATCACTTCTCTTTATACTACAAAGAAAATCCAATTTTCTTAATATGTCTTTCAATCCCTGCCAAATATTATAACTTCATCTCATGCTATTGTCCTGTCACTTATTATTTTCCAGCTACACTGATCTTCTTTCAACTTAGGAAACGCATAAAACCCTTTCTTACCTCAGGGATTTTGCACAAGTTGTTCCCTCTGTGTAAAGAAATATATTCTTAATTATTCATTCTTTTTTTCCTTCTGTTTATTGAGTATTTATTATGTGCTCATCACTGTGTTAAATACATGGGCTCTTGTTAAGCTATACAGATAAATTTCAGGTTTTCAAAGTCTACATTTATAGTGCTGAAGATAAGCAATAAAAAAGTAAACAAAATATAATAATTTTAAATCTATGCATGTATAATCAAGAAAAGAAACAATATCATGATATACAAAATGGGGGTGGTAATTTGGGGTGGTAGAGAGTGCTTGAGAAGTTGACATTTAAAAGGAGGCCTGATCATTGAAAATGAGCCAACTCAGTAGAATGAGTCAAGTACATTCAAGGAGAAGAGCATGTGCAAAGGTCCCAAGTCAGTAAAGAGGGTCATGTGTTAGAAGAGCTGAAATATGGCCATGGAGACTAAGCATTTTTAATCAGAAGAGAAGGCTCTATGACAAAGTTGGAGAGCCAATCAAGGTCAAATCAGACAGGGCCTTGAGAGACCAAGTGAAGAATCTGGAGTTTATTTTTGCATCTTTTGCAGTTGTTTACACAATAGAGTGATGCAATTTGATGCGCCAAAATAATTTTAATGTGGTACATTTAAAAACATTTCTCCACAACACGGCCTAAAATCAACTATTGAGGTTACTAATAACCTCTAAATAGTGAATGTGCCTCCAAAGGGAAATTTTAATCTTTTCTTATGAAATTACACCACAAGACAGTTTATTAACAAATAGCTGAGTCCATAAAGCCTGAAACAAGAATTTATTAGAACTACTAAAAATACGTACAGATGAGAACAAAGAAGACAATCCCCAAAAGGAAGGCAGAATAGCTAAATCCAATAATATTACGATGGGCAGAAGCCAATCTATGTTGTGCACATGTAGCAGCAATAAAAAAAACTTTTAACTATAAATGTTCAATTTCCAATAAGATACATAGAAAAAAATGTCAGATATAAAACAGAACTCCAATCTACTTTAGCAGATTTCTTTATATACTGCAAACATTTTTTAAATGACTTTGCCTTACCATGGCTTTGAAAGGTTAAGTTAGTAACAAGTATTTTGCTTCAAATTTTCCAGAGTACATGTGGCTTAGAAGAGCTATAGGCAACAATTTCCAAATAACCTCAGCTAAAACTTCCTGGCATGAGTATTAAAGGTCCACTTTTTTAAGGACATAAGCAGTTTTCTTTTAAAGAAAACATCCTCATTACATGTATTTAATATACTCTTAAGAAAAACAATATTAGCAGTAGCAAAAAGAAACAAAGAATTTTAAATACTACCAAGAGAGAATAACATATGATGTTTTAAAATCTGGAATCCCCAAAGCTGTTAAGGAGATTTTTAAAAGCATAAATTAAACTAAAAGTTCAATGCATAGAACTAATAAAAATAGTTTTAGTATCAAGGAGATGATTTCTAAGAAACTTAACATTTTGCTTCTTTGTATGAAATTTTGAAAATTATTATTTTGAAAATAGGTTTTTAAATTGCTAAGAAATTAGAATGGAAAGAGCCAAATCCATTTAAGCAACTGTTCTATTTCCATGAGTTAGCAATCCTTTTTATATACTGAGTATAGGAAAATAATAAAGTAGTTAATCTTGTAGTGCAATTAATTTTGGTTTGAGGTAACCAGATCAATATTGCACTTTAAAAGAGGAATAAAGGGAACTTGAATACCTTATTAACCTTTGATAATTGAAGCAATTTTTCTGCTCTTTCCAACCATTATCTGAAATACTCTTAGTTAAAATATTTTTCTGATATGAAATAAATAGTGTTCAAGGAAATCCAGAACCAGCAATACACTACATAGCTGGTGTTCTGAGAAAGTCTTTGTATTTAATCTAGGACACAAACAATAATCACATCCTCAGCTCTCACAGCATCATATGAGCATAACTCTAGGCGTAAACTTTATATGTATTATCTCAGTGAAGCCTCACAATCATCTTATGAGGAGGAAAATATTATTGAATCCATTTTTACAACTGAAGAAACAAGCTAAAAGAAGAAACTTGTTCAAATTATATATATAAATATGTTATATATATATATATTTGGCTCTCTATTACTACTATAAACTGGAAGGTAGTCTACTAGGTTCTGATGATACAAAGACACATAGGATGTCATTTCTGCCCTTAAACCCAATCATGGAGACAGGCAAATAAAGCAATAACTCTAATTCAAAGTGAAAAGATAAAATATAAGCAAGGAATGCCATGGGAGCCCAGGAAAATTGTTTTGAACTCAGCCTCAAGTGACAGAGAAAGAAGCCTTTCTGTTACAAGTTATGTTCCTTACAACGTCACACAGATATGAAATGCTGAAATAAGAAATCTTTCAGCAATTTTAAATGCCAATGTTGTTATGGCTGAGAGCATCAGGCTTGTAGAGAGAGATGTCCAAAAATGGAACTGGAAAGGAGATCATCAGATTCCCTTGATGAAGAAATTATTACATTTTATCTTGGGAAAGCTATTTAATCTTTCTCTGGGCTCCCATTTCCTCATCTGTAAGGAGAGTTAATACTACCTACAGTTTTTGTGAGAATTAAATGGGTTAATAACCAAAAATTTTAAAAATAAATTTATAAAAAGTGATGACATATTACACACTCAAATATACACTATTATTAGCTAATAGAATGAGTAACGGGGCCCAAATCTTACAACTTTTAAGAGTCCTCTCCTAGATGTAAATTCAGCTCAGAAAAACTCTAAAGCCACTGATTCTAACACTATCTGTGATCTAGTGGCCCAAGAAATGTATATGCAGCAACACAATTCAAACCACAAATATTTTTTTCCTTTATTTTTAACTTGAGCTTCCACATTAAAAAAAAATTCCAAAATTTTAAAGATAAGTAAAGATGACAAGAAAGGAGAGCATAATAACAGCTATAAGAGGTATCACTCAAAAGCCAGAATACAATAGTATGATTTATAAAAATAAAACCTAATAAACATTAGCTATTGGTTATATTATTTACTCCTCATATGTGGGAGTGTTTTGTTTAGACAATTATTTCCTATTTTTAACTAAATTTTAAGTTCTGTCTTCTTTTAAATGGATGTAATACAAACAGATACATTTTTATGTTGACATTTGGCTGTCAAAATGTCAATAATTTTTAAGGGAAGACAATAAATGAGATAAAATGCTAAATCTCAGCAACAATGAATTATTAAAAAACATCTGAAGCACACTGTTCCTTAAATAACCCTGCCCTCTGTTTCCCTCTCAATAAATTCAAAAGCTCCACTATTATGGTTTGCATTTGTGTTTCATTCATCTGTGGGCTATGTTCTCTTTATTCTTCCAGAACATTATTTTCTCTCCAACTTAGCTCTCCTGTATTCTGAAAACTGAATTCTTAACTCACCATTAGAATGAGCTCAATTTATTCTTTAGGAATTCCCCAAATCTTTCTTTTATAACTGGAAAATAAACACTAGAAACCTTGCTGTATTATCATTAACAACAAATCTTATTTCAGTAAATGTTTTTTGTTCAGAAGTGTAAACAGTAGAACAAAATGTTACAAACAAGAAAATTACTTCTTTCAAACTTAAGTACCAAGAAGGCATCTATTTTAAGTTTTTTATATAAACTGAAACAATTAAAAGGCCTGAAGATACAGAAAATACATTTGTCTAATTCTCAAATCTAAATTATGTAAAGTGATCCTGAAATCCTTGAGACAACAAAGTCAAGATAAATTCTAAATTATTGTATACATATATTAAATAAAATAAGCAACACTAAGAGACAGGATTGAGCAAAGGTATGATATTTCCAGCTACGTGGCAGTTTGTAGAACACCAGGAAGAAATAACCCAATCAATGGTAAAAGCTAACAACATGTAAGCAAGTCTGCCCTGTCAAATACTGCACTCGGTCAGTCGGGAAATTAGATAACAAAGGTTGGCCATGTGCATTGTGCTCTTTAATAAAAAAAAGATACCAGATAAGTAAAAAGTCACATTCACATCATATATTTCCTAACAATAACATAGACAGGAATACCCAGCAGGGAAAAACCTCATTTTATTTTGCTTGGAACAATGTCTACTTTGAACATGTACATACTAATAAGAAATTTTACTGTACAAAACATATTAAGGAGTAAATTTATCCCTTATATACAACAAATTCAGCTGTCATAAAATTACTAATCTCTGTAGTAATTTTTATTCCTAGTAGGTATATATATGTGTGTGTGTGTGTGTGTGTGTATGCTTGCATTTACATGTGTATGTATATATATACATATACATACATATATATACCCATATATACGTATTCAGCTATTTTGTAAATTTCTTAGAAATTTCAGCCTCCCTATATTAGTTAATGGAGTGTACACACAAGAGATGTTTTAGTATACAAATGTGTAATGTACATCTCTTTTTAGAATAAAGGAATAAAATAGTTCAAATCGGAATCAAGCAAAGAAAGCACTGAATGCAATAGCATACAATTTGAAGAAAGAACCAAATGGATTGATTTAATTACCAACTAAATATTTAGATTGTAGTTAAAGGTGATTCCAAAATGTAAAGCATCTGATTGCATGGAGAACTGCCGTGTCATGGAATTTGGAAGGTATATTTCTACTTAGGTGAGAAATATACCTTTGATTTTATTATTTGAGTTTTATGTAAATGGATTGAACATGTAAGTGAAAATGTCCAACAAGAAGATGGATACATGGAACTATAGTTTGATTAGAGCTAGATGTGAAAGTTAGCTATATTGAGGTAAAGAGTTGAGTCCACAAAGTTATCATTGATGGAAATACAGAAGAGTGATGATGAAAATCTGAGTTACATTCATGTTTAAGAAGTAATATGGATGAAAAGCAATGTCATAAAAATTTACAAAAGCAGAAAGGAAGTATAAGAAAATAAGAGTCATGGAAATTATTCTAGCAATAGTAACATTAACAATGTCAAATATTTGAAAATGCTGAAGTTTATGCGAGAGAAGTCCACAGGGACATTAAAGAAATAGCTGTCTACTTCCCATTTCAAGAAGAGTAGATAGACACATCCCTGTACCCTTTTACTCTCAAACATCTCCCCTAAACAATAAATAGAACAAGAAAACAAAATCTAGACACCACCAGCTTGAATGAAACTAAGAATCATCTGCATAGTACATGGATAGAGGAAGAGTAAATAAAATAGCAGAGTGGATAAAAGATAAGCTTTATGGAAAATGAGGAGAAACAAATCAATTTGCCCTGCAGAACCCTAGAGAGGCTCAAGTATTGGAGGCTCCAAGTACAGCAGAAGGCTCTGACAAGCACGGGGAAAATAGGCACACCATTTGAAAATCAATTTAAAGAATAGTTGTTTCTCCAGAGCCTAACTTAACCAGATCTGTCATGCTTCATAGAGAGATGAGGTTTATAGATTCTGGGCCAGTCTGATGCAAGCCCAGAATAAACCTGGGATAAGGAGTGTGATTCAAAATAAGAGAATTAAGTGCTATTCTGCATAGTTGGCAGTAAAATCTACACTCCCCTTTTCCTGAATAAGACAAGAGAAAACTCTTGGAGGTTAAAAATGTAACAAATTAAAATACTTATTATAATGATAATTGGAAAAACTACCAACAAGATGAGGAAACCTACGAGAAAGTAGAAAAAAAGTACAGAAATTTTAAGGGAATATTCTAGGAACAGGAAACAGCAGTGGTTGCAAGGACTGAGGACAGGGGAAGGGAGACTGACTGTAAAAGGGCACAGGGAACTTGGTTGGCAGAAATGTTCTATATGTTGATTGTGCTAATAAGTAATGACTATATGAATTTGTCAACACACTGAAATGCACACTTAAAGAAGGTGACTTTTATTGTATGCAAATTATACTTTTAAAAGGGTAGAGATATGGAAAAGACAAAAACAGAGATAAAATAATTAGAAGATTAATCCCAAGGCCAAGTATTCAATTAAAAAGAGTTGTAAAATGAGAGAATTAAGAAAGAGAGGGAGAATTTAGTAAATAATAGAAGAAAACTTGACCAAACTCAAGGACCAGACTCTCCAGATGGAAATGGCTCACCTACAGCTTAACTCAAGAATGAATGAAGACTTACACTAAGGCACACAATGAAATTTCAGAACACTGGACATAAAATCAAAATCTTGCAAACTCACTGAAAAGAGTAATAAAAAAGGAAAACATACAATAAAATATGAATCAGAATGTTTTCTGACTTTTTACATAATATCAGATATTAAAAAACAATAGCCAATACTTCCAAAATAATTAAAGCAAATTATACCTACATTATTATTTTGTCCAGTTAATTATTAATTAATCAGATATCTGAAGTATCCAGCAAATTAACTTCTATGCAAGCCTCTTTGTATCAGTATAAACTCTACCTTTGATATCCAGGCTCATTGAAAATTAAAGAGTATACTATCAAAGAAGAAGAACTGGGATAAATGAAACGGGGGATCCAACATAGGAAAAAGGTAAAGAGAACTTTCAGCAGGATAATGGCAAAAGAAAGTTTCAAGATGACAGCTGCACACCAAATTGAAGGAGCAATGACTATACCCTAGACCAAGGGATTGGAGGGTTCCAACAGGGATTGTCTCCTGAAAAGAATGGGAAAATGGTGCCAACACATCATGACAGGCTTTACTAAGGAAAATTGTATCAAACAGAGATTAATGGAGCTGTAAGGAGTGTGTAAAAGCTTAGGAATTCAAAAAATAATTAAACATAAAAAAGTTACTGTTAATGCTAGGAAAAACAAAAGCTTGTATAAAAAAATTAGTCATAGACTACTACTTGGCTCTGAGTTTGAAAAATATCCACACAGTATTAATTAGAAAAGAGAATACTGGATATTTTTTCAAATTGTGACACAAATATGGGGAGAATGAGATCAGCGGGCTGGCTGAGAGTAGATAATGCCCAAAACTGATGAATCAAGAGAGAAAATAATTTTCAAATTATTTCAAAATATTGAAGTTAAAATCCAAAGAAACCACTAGAACAGTATTGAAGGTTATGGGTCTAGGGAGTGGATCTGGAGTGGAGATTGAGGGAGGGAACGGATGGAAGCACTGGTTTTCTCCTGTTTGCTGTTACAATTTAAATTTCTCGAGTAGTTACATGTTACTTTGATGAAAATAAAAATTTTATTAAAAACATAAGAATATATAGTGGGAATATGGTTGTGGGAATAGAAGCCAACTAGATTTTAAATAAAAATTTAAAGAGTAAATGAGCATATCAAGGCAATAAATATAAATAAGATCTATTATTTCAAGTCCTTTATTGGTAGGGCTCTTGAGGGTCTATTAGTATTAAGGGAAAAATATATTTTGTTTTTGATATATTTGCATATAGAGAAAGCAAAAATGAATGAATGAATAAGATATTTAAGACAGGAGAAAGAGATGGGATCAAGGTGGAGAAATTATACCTAGAAAGGAGGATAGCATCTGGTCATCAGAGATGTTAAGAAGAAAGTACAATGGATAAAAAGAAACCAGTTTTGAAATGGAAGGCAGAGAAGTGAAGATATTCAAACCAGATGACCTTGATCTCAGTTAAATTAAAGTGGCATGGGGATTAAGTGAATGAAGAATGTGGAGCGGGTACAGAACAACCTTTTAAGCAGTGCAACAGCAAAGCCACAAAATAGGATTATGGAGGAACCTTAAAGCTGATTGAGATAAGATACAATGAAATCTGAGTCAGTGTACTTTGCAGGTTCTTCATGTTACTTATTAAGCATTCCACAGTCTGAGAACAGGAACAGAATAAAGAAACCAAATGGTGAGGGAGTCTCAAGTGTTAAGGTTTTGCACTGTGGATGGTTCTAGAGCAGAAGGATTAGCATAGCTGGTATAATCCTCCAAGTGGATAAGAAGGCAAGTGATACCAAATGGAACCTGAGCTACAGAGAATAAAGAACTAAATACTCTTTCGATTATCGAGTCAAGAGAAGGGAGAAATGATATGAGGAGAATTTACTCTCAAATGTGAAAAGGTCTATTGAAGAGATAATAGAAGCAATGTCAGGAGTGATGAAAATGTAAAAATCAACAACTTTCAGAACATAACTTTTCCTCAAACATAAGTTCCTATGTCAACTAAACATATGCATTCATCACTAAAAGTCAGGTGTTACCCATATTCTTCCAAAACACCCACACACATGCACAGACACACACGCACATTTAAAGAATGAATCTAAGGATTCTGGGAAGATAGGAGCAGCAATAGCATAATTTTTGGATCTTCCTAAATCCCCACAAAAATACAAGAGAAAAATCAAAAGTCCATAGATAACATTTAAGAGAAATTGGGTAACAGAAGTATCCCTTCACAACACTCAGGGATAAGCAGGTGAGTAACTGAGAGACAGAAGACTGCATAATGTTCTGTTTATGGGGAAGGAAGCAGATGTAAGCAAAGGCGTGTTTGACAGAATTGAGAACAAGAGAAGCCTGAAATAACCAACAGGCATCCACTGGAAATACAGCATGCCAAACAGAGAAAAGCAGCTGAAACAGGGAGGGATTCTATCCACTCCAATGGGAATGAATGAAAGGGGTTCATAGTAAAAGCTGAGGGGTCTAGAGCAGTGTAGCTCCTGTGAACTCTCAAAACTGATCAGTCAGTGCTTGATTCCTTTGAAGACAGGGTCCCAACCTGAGGACAAACTTCTCAGTCAGAAATCAAAATTGACTGGATATGGAAAACAGAAACAAAGAAAATAGTAGATAAAAAGGAAGAGGAGAACAGAGTCAGAAAATCTCAACAAGCAAATCACTATATATATATATATTATTGTTTGCCTGTACTGTGTATATATATATATATACACAGTACAGGCAAACAATAAAGGAAAATGTTTTGTGAAAGTAGGAAAGCTACTGGAACCAAACCTCCTTTTAAAGTTCAGGAAAACTAAATTCACATACAAATAAACAACTAAGAAGTTTTGAGTCAAATCACACACAAAATATTATAAGAAAAAAGGATAATAAAGAGCAAAATAACATCCTTGAAGACAATGTAAGCATGCTAGAAATACTTGGTTGAAAACAGATCAAAACTGCAACATATCATTTCAAAGTGAACTAAACTACAGAAAAATTGTGAAACGATGTGAAAGAACTCAGGAAAGTATTATAAATAAAATAAAAACTAATTTTAAAAATGAAGACCATATAGAAAGAATCCAAAATTGAATACACTGAAAAGAATACCTTATAAAAATAAAAGGTAAAAAGAAAGAATATATTCAAAAATTTAAAAAATTTAATAGAGGACCCACCCCAGTGAATATGGTGAGTGAGAAGCTTCAGGCCTCTGTCACTCCACATAAGTTTTCAACAACCAGCAGGAACTGGCAGAAATAGCTTTCTCCAAACTCCAGAAAACAGTTCAAGGACTGCAGTAACATGACAAACACCAAACCAAGAAAAAGGCTATTTAAAAGTGGTAGGAAATCATGGAACCCTGGTTAGACCCTCCTCCAACCCTCACCAGTTTGGTGCAGAGCTAGCCCACTTTCCCTTTGTGGATTCCTGGGCCTGGTTCCAGAGGGAGCAGGGTAACCATTGTGCACATACAGGGAACATGGATATCTGGCCCAACTTGGATAGTGGTGGCCTGATGAACTTTGCTGTCCCAGTATTTGTTCTGCATATAGAAAGTGGCTCACTTGAGCTCTCATACAGAACACTGTGGGAGAGCAGTCAAATGGATGCCTGGGGCAAGAGACTGCTGACTGTAGGACACACAGTGAAGTGCCTGGGACCATTAGGAAATGGTTTCCTAGGGAAGAGAGGACATTTGGAACTGTGTAACTGGGGTATTTCCAGGGCTGGATGTGCACGTCTAGGAAAAGATGCATGTGCAAAAAGGAAAAGGGAAGTCCCTACACATTGGCCAGGAGGTATTCCCTAGACTCATACGGATAAACTCTAAAGGAGAGCACTCATAAAGGTCAATCTCCAAAGACTGAGAGAGGTGTTTTCTTTTTTATCCTTCTTTTACTTTATTTTTTGTTACCTCCTAACATTCAAAGAAAGCTCTATCATAACACCAGCTGGATACAAGCTTAAGAACAATACCTCAGAGTAAAAATTTCAGTGATAACAAATTAAAACATCAAAATATCCAGGTATCAACTAAAGATTAAAAAACAAACAAAGAAACAGGAAACCAATCACCCATGCAAAGAAGATTAAAGCATTATAAGCCATCAATGAGGAAGATCAGACATGAGACATTCCAGACAAAGACTTTAAAAAGATGGTCCTAAGTATGCTCAAAGAGGTATAGGAAAATATGGACAAAAAACTAAAAGAAGTCGGGAAAATGATAGATGAACACAAAGAGACTATTGATAGAGAAATGGAAATTATGAAAGGAACCAAATAGAGCTGAACATCATGGTAACAGAAATTAAAAATTTCCTAGCGAGGTTCAACAGCAGATTGGAGCTGGCAGAAGTAAAGAATCAGTGAACTTGAAGATAACACAATTGAAATCATCCATTCTGAGGAGCAGAAAGAAGAAAGAATGAAGAAATGTGAACAGAGCCTAAGGAACCAATGGGACACCATCAAGCATATCAATGTACACATTGTGGGAGTCCCAGAAGGAAAAGAAAGAGAGGAGGAGGCAGAAAGAAATTCAAAGAAATAATAGCTGAAGACTTCCCAAATTGACAGAAGACATAAATATACACATCCAATTGCACAATTAATTCCAAATAGGATAAAGCCAAATAGACCCCATGCTATACCATGTTATAATCAAACTGTCAAATGACAAATATAAAGACAGAATTCTGAAAGCTGTAAGAGAGAAGCAACATGTTACATACAAGGGAACCTTGTAAGATTACATGCTAATTTCTCATCAGAAACCACAGAAGCAAGAAGGCAGTGGGATGACATATTTAAAATGCTGAAAGCAAAATCTGCCAACCAAGAATTCTATATTTGGAAAGACTGTCTGGATTAATGCATTCCCAGAAAAACAAAAGCTGAGGGAGTTTGTCACCACTGGACCAGCCCTACAAGAAATGAAAAAGGGAGTTCAGCATGATGAAAGGAAAGTACAATAAAAAATTGACTGAAGCCACATGAAGAAATAAAGATCTCCAGTAAAGATAGTGACATGGGTAAATATAAATACCAGTACTATTGTATTTTTTATTTGTAACTCCATTTTTTTTTTTTTACTTCCTACAGGATCTAAAAGCCAAATACATAAAATGTAATTTTAAATCAATAGTTTTAAGCATCATAATGAATAAATATCTAATTCAAGACAAGAACTACATAAAGGTGGGAGGATGGAGGGATATAGGAACATAGTTTATGTATACTGTTAAAGTTAGTAGCAAACAAAGGAATTTATTATAGATTTAGGATGTTAAATTTAAGCACCATGGTAAATATGAGAAATTATCATAGAATATGCAAACCCATAGAAATAGAAAGTAGACTGCAGGTTACCAGGGGTGGGAGAAAGGGGCACTGGGGAGTTAGTGAAAAATGAGGGTAGGTTTTCTGTTATGGGTGAATGGAAAGTTCCAGTAATGGATGGTAGGGAGGGTACTAAAGTACTGAATATGATTAATGCTACTGAATGGTATGCTTGGAAGGGGTTAGGATGGAATGATTTACTTTGTATATGTGTTTCCACAATTAAAAAAAAGGAAGAGGAACTGAAGAGGTAATGATAACTAAATGTGATACATGATACTGGATGTGATCTAAGAAAATGGAATATGCTCAAAAGGAACATTACTGGAACATGGGTAAAAGTTGGAATACAGAATGTAAGCTTTATATCAATGTTAAATTTCTTGAACTTGAAAACTGGACTTAAAAGTGATTATGGAAGTAAATTCCTTGTTTGTAGGAAACATACACGACTTAATATGTGCTCAGGGAGTATGATGTGTGCAAGCTTCTCTTAAATGTCCACAAAATGGAGACAGACAGAGAGAGTAGGAGAGAGAATGATATGGCAAAGTTGGCAAAATTTTAAAAAGTGGTGGATCAGGGTAATTGCAGGGTGGGTAGAGGTATGCTGGAGTTCTCTGTAAGGGGTTTGTATTATTTTTGCAACTGTCCTGTGAGTTTGAAATTATTTCAAATTAAAAAGCTAAAATGAAACAATGAAAAATGTGAAAGGATTCCAGAGACAGTGAAAAATATTAAAGGGAAAGAAGATCCAACATATGGATAACAGGAATCTCTGAAGGAAACAAAAAAATTCTAAAAACTATAATTTTTCTAAAATAAAAAAGATTTGAAGCTACATATTGAAAGAGCACATTGTGTACCTGAAAGTATCAACCTATAACTAGTAACACCAATACTTAACGAAATAAAATTCTGGAGTTGAAAAAGAAAAAAAAAAAAAAAATCCTTTGGTCATTTAGATAAAAGGAGCATGTGACACATGAGGGAAAGAAAATAAGATTATTATCAATCTTTGAAAGCAATGCTCTATTTCAGAAAAAAAAATGGAGAGTATATTTAAGATCCTCAAAATATGAAAATGTAAACCACAGATTTGATATCCAGCAAAACTGACCTTTGATATAAAGGATATGAACTGCTAACATGCAAGAGCTCAATGAATATGGTTCCTAAGAGCCCTTCTTGAGGAACCTACTACAGAACAACTTCAGACAATCAGAATGACCAGAGGGATATCAACAAAATAATTTGTATGGAGCACTAAACAGCTACTTGCAGAACCAAAAGTAAATGAAGGTTGAATGGAAGAAAGTGTTGTATATAATGGCTATATGCTCTGACAATGAAAAAAACAGAGGGTAATGAATACAGCATATACAAAGATATTTTGTTTTACTGTTTTCAGTAATCAGAACTGGTAATGACAGTCCTCTTATTCTGAGAATGTTGTATGCAAAATGTGGAAAGAATTATTATGGAATATTCTAATTCTTATATCTCCTTGTGCCCTTGAGAACCAGAGTGTAATAAAGAGATTAGGTAAAAACTCAGTGGTCCAAAATTTGAATTGGGAATATCTGAAGAAACTCATCTGGTATTTTATTTTTAAAAATAAATAGGAATTTCCTAGTTCTTCTAGTACATAGGCCTAGAAACAACAACCAACCCAGAAGCCATGAGCATCGCTACTGCCCAGAAGTGGTATGGAAATACAATTGCTATTAGGAGAAACAAGTGTTTCTTGAAGAAATGGCAGGTACTAGGTATAAGGCAGAAAAAATACAAGACAAGCCTGAAATATTTTGTCATATTAGACAGTAAGAAAGCTTTCAAAAGCTACTAGGCTCATGTCAAATGGACTTAGACACCAACTTGAAAGAAAGTCACCCTGGCAAATATGGGAGAATCTGAACAGCAAGAAAAATTAGACTTTCAATAGATTAAGAAATCTATGCCAAAACACATCATAATTAAACTTCTGAAAACTAAAAACCAAAAAGAAAAAGGGAAGGGAAAGGAAGGGAAGGGAAGGGAAGGGAAGGGAAGGGAAGGGAAGGGAAGGGAAATATCTTGAAAGCAGCCAAAGAGAAATGGCACACCTGATACATTACTTAAAGAGGAAAACTAATTCAAATGGCAGCAGATACATCTAAAACATGGAGGCCAGAAGGGAATGACCCAACATTTTTCAAGTGCTAAAGGGAAAGAACTGTCAACTGCAAACTTTGTATCTTGACAAACTGTCTTTCAGGAATGAAAGGGAAATAAAGACATTCTCAGATGAAGGAAAACTAAATGAACATGTCACTAGGAGACCTACCCTTAAAGAATGGTTAAAGAAAGTTCTTCAAAAAGAAAACGATAAAAGAAGGAAACCTGGAATATCAAGAAGGAAGAAAGAATTACAAAAAAGACCCAGAAATATAGGTACTCACAATAGACTATCTTCCTTATGAGTTTTATAGATCATATTTGATGATGGAAACAAAAATTACAGCACTATCTGATACTCAAGACAACAGTATTTTAAAGTAGGGAAGGTATAGAACTTACACGGAAGTACCATTTCCATATTTCATTCAAGGTAGTAAAATGATATCAGAAGACTGTGGCAAGTCAGCTATATATATGGTAATACCCAGGGCAACCTCTAATCAAACTATATAAAGAGATATAAATTTTAAAAACACAATAAATGAAGCAAGATGAAATCTTGAATTGTTTTTTATTGCAGTTTAAAAATCCATAAATGTATAAATTTATTAGTCCATAATGATATTTAGAAATACTAATTGGTCACTTTCAAAGCATGAGAAAGAATGAATGTATTGTCTTTAAAACTGTGTAAATACAAGGCAAGAATCAAGCATTTTCCTGCCTTTCCAAGATGAACTGTACTTTCGGGTAACCAGTAATACAAGGGAAGTATCTCTTTTTCAAAACTATTCCAGTTAATAAATAAAGAGTGGTACAACATCAACATTTTGCAACTTCCAGCAAATTAATGATCACTCTAAGCATGAAGTACCAATAGCTGCTAACAATAAAAGAAAAATGTTTAAAACCAGACTTTACATGCTTCCTGATAAAGAATATGCAAACACCAAAGGGATTTAAATTGAGTTTGATTACACCTCTGGATACAGCTGTGACTGCAGGAACTAGAGAAGGCAATGGAGCAGATTGAATTGCACCGTAAGTATCCAAATCAGCAAAATCTACACTACGGTAAACACTATCAGTTAAAAGGGTCCAAATTATTCTTCAGATAGATTATAAGGAAAAGGAAGACAACGAGGAGAGCCTGTAGATTAAAAGAGACTTCAAAAACATATTAACATTTTAAATGGGCCAGACTAAACTACAGTGTCTAGGAACACACTCTTGGCTGATAAAGCCATCAAGAAGACCTGCTATTATAAAACTCAGAATAGTGGCTACATTTGGAAGAGAGAAGGGGCCTTTGACTAAGATGGGGCATGGGGAGTCGCTTCTGGGGTGGGTGGAAAAGCTCTATTTCTTGAATTGGGTGGTAGTTACACGGGTTTTCCCCTTTAATTCACTAAGGTATATATTTGTTCTGTCTGGTTTCCTATACCTGAGTTTTATTTTACAATACAAATGTCTAAAAAGGTTAAAGATGTATCATGTGAATTGTTAGTTCAACATTACATTTGTACACTGCTAGGGCAAAAGAGATGGATGCCAGACAGGCAATATTTACTCTTCCAACATAACTTCTTCTGAGGTTCCTAAGCTAACCAAGCAATAAACATTATCTATTTCTCACAAGGTTTTCAGTCATAGAAGTATTTCTACCATGATCTACTTACAGAAGTTTAGTATCTTGCAAAAGTTGCTGGCATCAGACAGACCTTAATTTTAATCCTAACCCTACTTCTTTGTAGTTTTGTGACTTAACCTCTTCTTTCCTCTTATTTTCAGTTTCATCTGCAAAACCAGAATAATTCCTGAATATTGTTATTTTTAAAGTTAAACATTTTGTATATAAAGAGCCTAGTATTAGTCAGGCACTCAAGAAATATTATCTGCCATTTTGATTACAGAGATTATTTTCATGAATCCAGTATTCACCTCAACAAAATAACAAGTCCCCAAATACTGACTCTTCCCAGCAGCTTTCTATAACAGGAAACACAGAACATTGATTATTTTAGTTTGGAGTAATTCATGTTAACACACTTACCCCATTTCTCATTGTTAGCTTTCAGGTGTTTTGAACCAATAAGAAATATTGCACACATCTTTCCATTATGGAGTTTTGTGCCCATTGTGACAAGAGGTTAAAATGTAATAAATTCCTTGAAGCTACAAACAAGGACATAAAGCCACGGGAAACCTGGCTATCAATGATCTTGGGGAGTCTGCTGGAATGAAATTAACCAACGTGATTCAGAAAGCACCTGGTGTAGAGCAGGGAGAAAATAAGCATTCCGTTGCCTTATACCTTTTCTTTCCTTCAAGTGAACCTTTTCCTCACTGCTGTCAGTTCACCAGGACAGTCTCCTAAAGCTAGGTGTGAGGTCTTGGTGTCTTATTTATAAGCACTTCTCTCTGTGCTGTTAAAAGGCCTTTGAATCACCACCTGACAGAAAGACATCATCCTCTCCTTGCAGGGACTAATGCAGTCAGTTTGAATCACATATCGGAGGCTACAGAAATGATATTTTGAAATTATCATTGTAGTTAAAAAAAAAAATTCCTCTGTTATAAAAAGTGCTTCCCAGGTGGCATTCTGCACTTAAAAAGAGAGGAAGAATGCCACCACAAGGAGAACGTGGACATGACCTTGGGGATTTGCAGCAATATAGGAAGGAGAAATAAAAACCCAAAGATATTTGAAGGGTAAGAAGAATATAGGGCAATCAGTCATTGAGGGTATCCTGGGTCCCCTACCATGTGCTGAAAAATACAAAGAGTACAAGAGATGACACGTGGTAAAAGATCAACTGAATGCAAAGACCACGCAGGAATCTGGTGGGGATGTACCATAGAGTGAGTCTGCTCCGATGCGGGCAGCCACATCAGAATTAAATACCAGTGCTACATTATCAATAGGAAAGGAATTCAAGATAGCACTCCCAAGCCTTCCTCAACTCCCTTGGGGCAAAGAAGGCATTCAGGATATTTCCCTGTGCCCTGTGAGGGACATACAAAGTTGCTGAAGGGTCTCAAAATTAAAAGCTGAAGGACAGACTGCCATGACACAATGGATGACAGACCTCAGGATTTGCAACAGTCAGCATCAGCAGGGGACACAAGTTACCATCCCCAGAATTCCCCAGTGAAATAATGGTGGGCAAAAAACCAGAACGGTCCCTCGCAACTGAAGCCAGTGAGAACTGAGGTCTCCTTTGTACGAAGCCATGTCACAATGGCACAAAACAACCCCTCCCCCATGCACCCAGAAAACATCTCGGGGAGTGTGTGGGGGAAAAAACTGATTATCTGGGGAACTGAACTTACTGAATAATTTTGCAAAATAAGACTGAAATAATTTTATTTGGTGCTTTAATTACCTGTTGCGGCAATTACTGCCAACACCAGCATGCAATGAAGGTTTGAAAAGTGAGAGAAGGAAAAGAAAAATGTTAGCGTTTTTTGCACATATAATACAGTGTAAAGTTCTGATGTCTTATAAAAGAATATTTTGAGAAAGTTCACACAGTTAAAGAAACTGCTTTACCATTCTAATCAGAAGCCGGTCACCATACCCAGGTAACCCAGATATCTCAATGTATAGTTTGTAAGGCTGGTACGTAAATTCAAAGCTTTTTGTTTCAGAGGAAATTTAAATTTTCAAATCGATTTAGACAAAATGGAAAGCTTCTTTTCACAGAGTTAAGGGAATAAGGAACATATTACTGATCTTAAATGTGTCAAAATATTTTTTTCTAATAAAGAACTCTTAATCTTTTTAATAACAGCAGATTGAAAGTAAATTCTAAATTCCAAAATTTTAACTGTGGTATCTCTGAACAAACCACTGAATGGAGAACCGCTCTGTGCAGGAGATGAAATCAGCCATTGAAATCTGCAATATGGGCACGTTTGTATTTGTTAACTTTAAAGGAGGAGATAAACAAACCTAATAGAAACAAAACTATACAAAAATTTGGGGTCAAATCAAGCTTAGAAGTATAACAACTGAAACTACCATTTATTTGTATCATCAAACCTATGAAATAAATTACAAATGAAATTTTATTAGCTGTTTTTCTTACAAGTTGAATTCTTCAACTGTATTGACAACTACAAAAACAGACATCTGTAAAACAGAAATAAAATTGTCCTACTTCAAAGGGTTGTTGGAGAAAGAAATAAAAAAATACTTAGAACACTGTCTGACATACAATAAGCACTTTTATAAGCATTTGCTGTTGTTATTGTTATTTATTCATTTCCCTAAATATAACTGGTAGAATACAATTTAACATCACTTTATAGTCACTGTATTTCTATATGCATAAGTCTTTTCTAGAGTGCTTATGAATCATGAGAAACTTTCTTTTTTTACATATTATATCAACATTTGCAGTTAAAAAAGAAGCTTCTTAGGTGTTTTGAAGCACATGAAATGAAAAGAAAGTACTTAGGGTTACTACTTCTTCAAAATAAAAGAAGTTCATTTGTGTAGGTAAATAATGACCCTGACAGATCTGATCTAATTGCAGAAATTAGTTTTGGTTTAGAAAAAGTATTTCATGGAAATAGGAGTCAGCAGACCTTTCTATAAAGAGCCTGATGTCATGTATTTTACCTTGGTCTTTGTAAGCTAAAAGTCTCTTGCAACTAGTTAACTCTGCCATTGAAGCAAAAAAGCAACCATACACTATATGTAAACGAATGGGTATGGCTTGTTTTAGTAAAACTTTATCAACTTCAGCTTTAAAGTATGCGGTAAATAACTATTCACTTAGAAAACAAAATCTGATAGATGATAATGAAAGAATATATGTTTATCACCTATTCCATAATGAAGTCCTTAAGAAATCAAAACATTTTTTTTCATATCATACTTAAGATTGCTGATCCATTAATTCTTCATTATAGTCCCTCTGCAACTATCACTGATGATTAACACATATCATGGGGGACATGTTGGCTTTGGAAGCATTTATTTTTATCCCTTTGCATCCCCTCACCTAGCTGATAAAACCAGCTGCACTCCAGTGACTTCTTGGGGAATGCACCCAGGCCTCACTTTCTGAACATTCCCCTTTAGCTCAATCCAAATCAAAAACGATTGGCTTAATGTAGTGGCCAAATTAGCAAAGTCATACTGATTCAACTGCAGCCAAGTCTGCTCTTTTCTGGGATATTTAGTAGGTTAAGTGAGGTTGTGACAAATTCATACTGAACAGCTAATCATGAATTTTACTTTTTAGTGGGAAAACGAAAGGAAGTTGTCAAATGTCAGAATACTTAATGCCTAATCATATAAATAGAGAATGAACAGATATCAAGTGGAAAAACACTTTTCCATGTTATAGAACTTTTCTCAAATATTCTACAGGCATTACTTCATAAGTCCTGAGTAATGAACAGCAGGTATTATTAGCTTTTTCTAGAAAGAAAAGTTCAGGCATCAAGAAATGAATTTTCACAGAAACTCAGTGGCTTGGCTGGAAATAGAAGGTAGACTTCATGAACTCTCAGCAAGTCGCTGTGCTATCTACTACATACCTTCTTTTTATTTCTGGATATTTCCAAAGGAAAGCAACAGAAGGAGTTATTCCACTTAAACGCCCCTTTCCTGAGAAAAGTCAGATGTGAGTGGAAACTCATGCAAAATCCATCTACTTCTTGACAGACAACAGAAAGACGAATTTCTTCAGATTACTCCCACTATTTCTTGTGATGTAATCTGAAGGAAGATACTGACTTTCAAAGCCAGAAAAGATACTTGAGTTTGGTGGTGACTTAGGCCTAGCTGAGAACCACGTGATCGGCAATGCTGAGCAGCATTTGATCACCCTAAAACAAAAACTGTGGCTGCCTGTGGCAGTTTAGGCTGGACGCCTTGCCACTGTCTCCCATCATGGTCTCTATTTACTCCACAAGGGCTAAATGGGATGGTGGGACACTTGGTTCACCCTAATTCACAAATCATACCATCAGCAGTTTTGCCCAAATCCACTGCTCCAAGGGGGGTTATTAAAATTCAAAATTACCTCAAGGGAACTTGAGGAGGAAAAGACTGACGCTTTTTTTTTAAATAGGATTTCATTCCTGACTTTTCTGCCTCACAAGTTACAACATTAACAATAAAACAGCATATCAGACACAAGATAAGAAAAGCAAAGCAGGAGAAATGGGCGCCTGAAGAAATTCCCAGACTGTAATAGAAGGTGGTTATTGTTTGTGGTAGATACACTGGAAATGAATGAAGAGCTAAGGTGTAAGATCAGGGGTTAGATGCTGAATAAAACATCTGAATATTGATTTTTTTTTATATTTAAGATTCTTTTGGAAATTTTTGATATTGTAAAGCAATTACTGAAGAGCATTTTTATTCAGTGATCTTTCATGTTCTAGCCATACTTAACATTCTCAAACATACCAGCTAATTTTCCCATAATTCTAAGTTTTTGCCTGTGCCATTCCTTTTTCCTGGAATGCCCTTCCTCTCCTTCTCCTTTCAAATCCTTCCTCTCCTTCACTAGCCGCGTCAGATTCTATCTCGTCTCTGAGGATTTACCCAACTCTTCTTACCTTAGATGGTAGCTATCCTCCCCTGTTCTATGGCAGAAATTAAATCATACTTTTGTTAGAACCCTTATCACAATACACAGTCACTTCTGTTTACATGGGTGTCTCCCCAGCTAAGTTGCAAGCATTTAGAAATCAGGAACTATGTCTTCTGTGTCGTTTCACTGCTAACATCTACCGCATTGTTCGACAAAGACAATAGTCTCAAGAAGGTTGAATGAATGGTTTAGACCAATTATTTTGACTCTGCTGGGCTACAAGAAACCTTAGGTATCATTTAGGTCTGATTTTTAGAGATAACGACTAGAAGAGTTTAAGCAGCGTGCCCGAGGTCAGAGAGCTACAACACAGATCTTCTGACTCCCTTTTCACACTGTACAATCCCAACCTTGAGAAACAACTCTGTAAAGCTTAGATTCAGCACAAAACAGAGAGCCACTTACTGAACTCAACTCCAAGTTACACATACCCATTTAAGAAGAGTGGAAAAGAATGAAAGAAAATAAAAAGAGAAGAGATAAAAGTCAAACTGTAAATACCTCAGGTCAGGGTTTTATCAACCTTGACACTCCTAACATTTTGGACTGGATAATTCTTTATTGTGGGGCACTGTCCTGTGAGTTGTAGAATGTTTACCTGGACTTTATCCACTAGATGACAGTAGCACATCTCCCCACTGTTGTAACAACCACAACTCTCTCCAGACACTGCCAAACGTCCTGTGAAGCCAAAATCACTTCTGGGAGAGAACGAATGCCCTAGGTGAACATCTCAGAGCAGGTGACCTTCTACATTACTTCAAGCAAAGCAGTAATAAATTAGCACCTATAGTACACTGGCATCAAACCAATACTCTCATAATACTTGTAGAAGTCAGAACTTGAAATGCTTAATCCTCTTACATTTTTATTAATCCATCTTATTAAAATCAATGATGTTTGCACTTGGTCTGTGGCTGCTAATGCAACAACTAGAAGCAGTAAAAGAAAGAAAGAAAAGAAGGAAAAAAAAAACAAACTCCAGCTAAAACTTCCCGTTTTGAGGGAATTAATTTTAATTTTTACTTTAGTTTTACTTTAAACTTGTTTTAAGTTCTTTCCTATTCAATATTCCTGCAAAACACAGTTGAAAAAAATAAAAATCAATAAAAGAGTAAGTGAAGATCATTCACTCTAAGTGGTACTGTACGTATCTTCCAAAAGCCCCATCTTCCATGGTATGCAAAGGTTTGAGATTGTTTTAAGCACTTTTTTTAATTCCTAAAAGTCAGCTCCAGTATGAAAAGTTCTCCTCTAATTTCTAAATATGTAGATAAAATCAAATTTACATTTCAAGATTGTAATAATGGCCAGACAGGTGCAATCACTGCCCTCCTCCCTACGTGGGATCAGACACCCAGGGGAGTGAATCTCCCTGGCAACGTGGAATATGACTCCTGGGGAGGAATGTAGACCCAGCATTCTGGGATGGAGAACATCTTCTTGACCAAAAGGGGGATGTGAAAGGAAATGAAATAAGCTTCAGTGGCAGAGAGATTCCAAAAGGAGCCGAGAGGTCACTCTGGTGGGCACTCTTACGCACAATATAGACAACCCTTTTTAGGTTCTAATGAATTGGGGTAGCTGGCGGTAGATACCTGAAACTATCAAACTACAACCCAGAACCCATGAATCTTGAAGACGATTGTATAAAAATGTAGCTTATGAGGGGGGACAGTGGGATTGGGAGAGCCATAAGGACCACAGTCCCCTTTGTCTAGTTTATGGATGGATGAGTAGAAAAATGGGGGAAGGAAACAGACAAACAAACAAAGATACCCAGTGCTCTTTTTTACTTAAATTGCTCTTTTTCACTTTAATTATTATTCTTGTTATTTTTGTGTGTGTGCTAATGAAGGTGTCAGGGATTGATTTTGGTGATGAATGCACAACTATGTAATGGTACTGTGAACAACTGAATGTACAATTTGTTTTGTATGACTGCATGGTATGTGAATATATCTCAATAAAATGAATATTAAAAAAAAAAAATGGCCAGAACTACTACTTTTTACTTTTGACAAAGAAGCTGTGGTTCATTAAAAATAGAAGAAGAAAAAGGATGACATAAACCTAGCATGTTCCATTCAACCAGTGCAGTAAAACTTTGTCATTAGTTGGTAAAGAGGGTCCAAAATTGAAGTTGTTCTATTTCACAAACATGAGGTCACATTATTGCAAAGTAAATGAAATGACAGAGTCGGCCAGTACAGCTAGCTGGCTGGGAGTTCCCAGCTTCTGGCATCTAGCTCACAACTTTGGTATGGCACCTGTGGAAGGCAGTTGTCCACTCTGGCTTAAATATCAATGATAACACATGGCACTAATCCCAACTGTGATTGTCCAGGACACCAGCAGAGATCCATAAATCTCTGGTGGTTTCATCATTAGATTATGCAGATTAAAACCCCAAAAATACTCCAGACAAGAGGACCATCTCTTTGCCTTCTGCTTCCCAAGACAGGGTTGTCTCTCATTTCCCACTGGTGCTGCCATCCCCTGAGATCTTCCTCTCCCCAAAGATTAGAACTTCAGCCAGAGGATGAGAGCAAATTACCAGTCACATTACATCCAAATTCCAGTTCTTGTGGGATTTTTAATGGAGTCACTTATATTTTCAAATGCACTGAAGAGAAACATCACATCTTTAAGTGTGAAGTTTTTAACCCAGAAATCTTCCCCATCCCGCTCTCAGGAGCCTCTTCAGTAGAGTCTTAATATTGAATTCATGTGTTAAAAAATTAATCAATTAATCAATTAATCAAAATTGCACATATATAAGACACACAAAAATATATATAGAGGCACACACACATATCTGCTATTTTACTTCTTTTGCAATCCATAGGTCCCCAAATTGTTTGAGTCTGTGTGCTACCAACTACCAAGGCTGAAAAAACATAATTACTGCCACTAACTCTCTGACCCATGCTATATGCAAAATTTTAATCTTTCATTTATTTGCATTATTTTCCTGCCCTAAAGAAAATAATAAATCTGCCTCTAACTTGCATAGCGATGATAATTAAATTATGGATACAATATCTGTATCATTTCTAATAATTAATATCACATGACTGGAATATTACTTTTTTTAAAATTTTGAAAATTGACAGATAAAAATTTTGATAATTTGCTAATCCAAAAGTCAACAATTTCTGATTCTTGACTCAGACTGAAATAAAAAGTTCTGGTTATATTTTTGGGACTTTATGACTTATAAAGCATCACCATTTTGAGCAAAGAATTACCACTTTCCCATTGCCCTGTGGCTTGGAGGCTGGGCAACCACATATGAGGGTACTGTTTACACAAGCACAAACATTTCCGAAGAGCGGGAACCCGGCCCTAAAATCTTGGACTGGAGGATAGAAAACAAGGAAGAAAAGGAAGAAGAAAGAGACATGGGAAGAAAAGAAGGGCAGAAAAAGGAAGATTACAAGAAATGAAGGAATGAAAACAATGGAGAAAAAGCAACCCTAATTTTCTGCTTTAGGGTAAGTACATAATGGTAAACAATGATGATGTAAATATTGAGTTTTCTAAAACACTCTTTCAACTACAGGTCTCAAAAGCAAACAACCAATAACAAAGAAACACGGCAAGCATTTGATGATAATAAGCTTAAATAGTTTTAAAACAGATACTCCATTTAACTGTATACTGTTTAAACTATCAATGCCAAGATAAATGAGTTCCTTACCTCCTGTTACCCATTCACTTTGGGCCTTTTTCTCCCTTTCCAGTGTTCTTGACATAGGTCAAGTGGTGTGCACAGATCCCCAGTGAGCTCTTCTGAAATCAGTTCTGACAAGTCATAACAATCCTAGAGAATGAGTTTTCTTTGTCTTTTTCTCTCATCAACAGCCTTCCCCTCATTCCCAACCTAAAAATTCATCTTTATGCTACCCCCTTTCTGCAGTTTAGGTTTTTATGTATTTCTCTTCAAACTATGTTTACTTAATTTTTATGAATTACTTTACTCTGTTTCTGCTTTTCTCTGTTACTTAATTCTAAACGTAACACATGGGGGTGTGCTTTATTTTTTTTGTTGTTGTTGTAAATGGTAGTGACAGATAGAGCTTAAGAGTTTAAACCACAGAACATTCTCAGCTGAAGTACGACTATACACACCTGGCAACACTACCTACTGGTTTTATTATTCACTGGCAAACAAAGGCTACTATTCTTTTTCTCATCCAGCAGCTTAGAGCACCACACTGCCTTACTACAAGGCATCAAGGGAAAGATGACAAAAATATTTTATACAAAACCTGCCATTATATCAAAGTGATCTAAGCACATACATAGAAGGGTCTGAAAGACACAAAAGTTAAAGTGAGAAGACAAACCCAGAAAATGCTACCAATCTTGAAAAGAAGGTAAGGAGGGAAGAAAGAGTGGAGAAAGGGAAAGAAAGAAAAGAAGTTTGAGGGAAGAGAGAGGGGTAGAAAGAGTATAGAAGACAGCTTGATTCCAGGATATGCCATGGTGACTAAAGCTGCTTTTCGTAAATATTTCTATGTTGTTATTTCATGCAATTTAGCCTGCCATGCATCAGTTTGTTCCTTGCTTTCTTGTATTAAAGCTATATAAAGAAGACACCCTTCTCAAGACTTGCTGGGTGAAATACCCAACTTATTTAAAATTATTCATTCTATGGATTGCATCCAATAGATTGTTAAAGTACTTTCACATATATAATCTCATTTGATCCTCACAACAACCCTGTGGGAGAACATAAATGACCCTGAAGGAAGAAGAGGAACTTGAATTTAATTATACGTAGGGTTTTTTACTCTATTTTTCATGCTTTTTCCAATACTCACTATTTCAATGTGTAATAGGATGAGTACAATTTAGGAAACTGGAGATATGTAAAATATTAATTCGTAAGTTATTATTTCAAACTTGTTTATCTGCATTATATCTGGGTCATAAGATAAAAAAATAGAAACCAGCTTGAATCTTTACTGCAGGACTTTGTTTCCCTTCTCTGTAATCAAATATCATAATCTTACATGAAAGTTCTAAAGGTCAATTGTTCAAGAGAATTTATCTTTTCATGATCTTCAAATGACATTATCATATAACTTATAAACATTTACAACTATTAGATCCTTGGAACTTGGTAAGAATAAAACTTGATGGCAATATAATATTTTTCATTCTCTCATCACTTCCTCCTCCTTCCCTGTTCTTAATGAAAATCCCACCCTAATACAAGCATGGTATTATAACTTCATTATTTTTCCATTAAGGAAAAACTCAATCCCAGTCCTCTGTAATTTATCATAAATTAATGTATTTGCCATTGTTTCTGTTATCCATTTGTATATTGAATACAAGTATATTCTGTATATTTGTATATTGGTGTACACTTATATATACACCAAGTATATTCTGATACAATTTAATGAACTGTTACCGTTAGGACTTCCTACATTATTGGGAATTCCTGAAGTGACATCATTGAAAAGAAATATAGCCGTACCATACAACAATGCTCGATAACAATGCTCTAAGCAAAATAAAAATTATCTCAAAATATAATTTTTTTCACCTTTGCCCACATATATGTTTTTAATTGACAAAGTTCTGCTTGGTTTGAAAAGACCAAGAAAACATTTAATTAGACTTTAAATATTCTCTATAAATTACAATTAACATTGATTTTCAAATTAACTCCAATTTGCAATGAGTAATATTTTCACAAAATTGAAAATATTGCTGGGTAATTCTAAGGAAACAAAAAAAAACTGAGTGCATCATACCTTTGTACTGTGATTTTCATCTGAGATAATTAGGAATTTTATTACTTGAGAAATATTTGCAAAGTTCTATTTTAGGTCAACGGCAATAATTTGGGGTATGTTGATGACATAGAAGGCACACTGGAAATGACCATTTATATGGCTGACTTCAAAGAGACCTTATCACTGAAGGGATTCAGCCCCCCAAATTAGGAAGTCACTTACACTTACATTGACTCTGACCTCCCATCATGAGAAGTCCAGGTGCTTCTTCTTGAACTTCAAGGGCTCGGGCAGCCCAGGCATTGCCCCAGCACTGCTTAGAGCAGTGGTCAGTCTGGAAGTAAAGAAGCACAGTAGTATCCCAGAGTGAGTGTTTTAAACAAGGCCTTCAAGAGGCACTAACACTGCATCCATGTTTGGCCACATGGCATTTGAGATTATAACATTATCCCACCAAAGCAAGAAATGGTGAGGAAAACATAAAATACACTGTATTTCTCCAAAGGATGTAACATAAAATGGTTTTAATACATTTTTCCATTTTGCCATTCATTTGAAAGTTAGCCTTGATGATTTGGTACTATTAAAACTGCACGTTAAAACAAAATCTGGAATACACAGAAAGTCAATTAATGGTATAAATATAGTATATGAGTTATATGAATTATATTGTTGGTTCTAAATAAGAGTCAAGACATAAGATTTATCATCATAAAATAGGTTAACGTAGTTTAAATGAGGGAAAAAGTTTTACTTACTTACTTTTATTCTATCATCTTTTTTTAAAAAACCTAATATCATGCCCCATAGCTAAAACTAGGCTAATGTACATATATTCCATCATTATTGAATAAAGTAGAATGCAATTTAATTAATACACAGTGCATAAAATTAGAGTAAGTGACCAACTAGAATTGTCACTGTGCTTTCTCCTTGCCACAAGGGGACTCGATTATGGAGCAGTGTGCCCAGCCCAGTTCAGGGATACTGGGACAATGTCAAGGTCTTCACTCCTTCCACAGTGTTTCAGGAAACGCAAATATGTGATATCGCTGAGGTTCATCCTCTAAAATAAGGCTTGACTGCACCTGATTAGTCTACCCCAAGGATTTCTGGCACCCACACAAATTCATAACACAGAACAAAGACTGAAGGAAACAAAGGGAAGCAGTGTGGGAAAACTCCTGTTTAAGAGAAGAACATGATTCTATTTCAATTCTGAAGGTAAATAACTCTATGACTTTAGGAAAATCTAATGTAGTTCTCTGTTTCCTCTCCAAATGGTGATAGAAAAACCACATGAATTATTCTTAAATTGACAAAAGGGTACAATCATCAAAAAAGTTCTCAAAATCTACAAATCCTTAAGCTCTGTTCCCAGAGGTTCTGATTTAATGCACCTGAGATGGGCCCTAAATGTTGGTATTTTTTAGAATAATTTTAATTTGCATCCAGGGCTAATTTAAAATCCATAAATTATCTAGATTACCTCAAAGCTTCCTCCCAACACTCCAAATTCTATGATTCTGTACCACAAGCACATTTTGTCACTCTTACAAACTATGAAATAACACATTACAAAAAAAGGACTTCACTTAATGGATGAACAATGCATTACACAACTACTGAACTAAAGTAATATAACCTTCACATTTATTCTCTTCATACAAATATTATACTATCATCTTAAATTTATATGTATGCTGGGGGGACAGGGCATATATTTATTCGATAATTTTCCTTCTAACATTTTCATTAGTCTGGCATCATATCTCCAATTAGCATCAACATTCTTTCCCAATCAATGTGAAAAAGGAGCATCTTTATCTTAAGAAGGTATATTAAGATATTAATGATTAAAATTCTAGTTTCTTACTCTTTTGGACATCTACATTTCTTACATTTTGAATTGTTCAATTTAACAATTTTACAATCCTTACATTTTGGAATTCTAGGGAGGAAATCAGAAAGCTACAATCAATGCTGCAATCTGAAAAACCAACAAGTCTTTTAAAGGATAATAGAATTAGAGAATAATTAAGATCAATTTTGACAAACAATGTGCTTTGTAGATGATTCATGGTTTTGGTTGAGTAGCAGGTAACAATTACTCCATGCATGCTTTATTGAAATGAAGAGTCAAGATATAAAATCTTGCAAGTACTCAGAAGTGCAATCCCATGTGTGGTACTTTGGAGCTGTTATATACCCCAGAAAAGGCCATCTTTTAATCCATTTTTGTGGGGGCAGACCTATTTTGGTTGGGACCTTTTGGTTAACTTATTTCAATTGAAATGTGACCCAGCCCATTCAGGGTGGGTCTTAATCCATCAACTGGGGTCTTTATGAAGATAAGAGAGAGAAAATACCCAGAGACATTTTGAGAGAGAGACATTGAACCAAAACCCAGGAGAGAAGGACTATGTCTGCCTTACACCGCCATGTGCCTTCCCATGTGACAGAGGAACCCTGGATGCCAGCAGCCTTTCCTCAGAGAAGGTGTCTTTCTCTTGATACCTTAATTTGGACATTTTCATGGTCTTAGAACTGTAAATTTGTAAACTAATAAATCCCCATTAAAAAAGCCAACCCATTTCTGGTATATTGCATTCTGGCAGCTTAAGCAAACTGAAACACTATGCCAACTATAAATTCAAAGTAAAATAAATAAAAATATAAACACATAAATGTAAATTGTTATAAATATGAATATAAAAATGTAAATATATGTCATTAATTCACAAACTCTAAGGTTACCTCTAATTAAAATAATTGCTGACATTTATTTAAACTCTATGGGATCTCAGCCACTATTATTATCCCCATTTTACACCCAAGGAAACAGGTTCAGATAATTTGAGTAATATTTCCAAGGTCTCACACTTAGAAATATGACAACCAGAATTCAACCCAGGGCAGTCTTGACTCCAGAGAGTCAAGGAAAAATCTTTTGGGGGCAGTCCATTATGATTCATGTCACTTAAACACCAGAAGCAATGCTATTTTTTTTTTTCAGAAAAAAAAGAGGAAAGCCTATGTAAAATTCATGGACCTGTGGTATAGAAGTTACCTTCACTTTTGTAATTTCATTGATCAAGAAATGTCAGATGCATTTACTTATATTTGAATGGAAAACAGAATGAAATGTTGGTCCAGAAATACCACAAAATCTATCAATTCACAACAAACACTAATGTAGTAAATTACAAGAAGCACAGAAATTGCCTTGATACTACCAGCACAAGAAACAAACAACAAAAGAAAAAAAAAAAAAAAAAACCCTATGAAAGTAATCATTTCAATAATACTATAGAATGCCTTTTTTCATCTTTGACATTCTTCGTGATTTTTCCAACATTCATGTAAACAAATCTCAAGGAAAATGCTCAAACTTGAATGCAAAGACAAGCAGCAGAACTGTTTCCTTGACTGTTTTGGGGTTCTAGATCCTGCTCTTCCAATGACTAATCCCACTCTCCCTGACCCTCACTTTATAAAAATGAGTATTCTGCCATATAAATGAGTCTTAACCCCAGTAACTTATTTTGAAAAATGTCAAACAAACAGCAAAGTTAAAAGAATCATAGAGTGAGTATCCATATACCCTCCATCTACTATTTACTGCTAACAAGATATTTGTTTCATCATATATCCTATATCTAGCCATCAAATCCCCCTTATTTTTGATGCATTTCAAAGTAAGCCACAGGTGTCAGTCTACTTCACACCAAATATTTCAGCATGCTGCAGTTAACTTGAGTTCAGTATCTGGTTACAGTTTTTTTTTTTAATACAAATTTCAAATATAATAAAACATACAAATCTTGTATACATACACTGAGTTTTAAAAAATGCATGCACCCAAATTCCTATCAAGATATAAAATATTTAAGAATTGAAAATAGGGACTCAGACACCAGTGTTCATAGTAGCATTATTCACAATAATCAAAAGGTGGAAACAGATTAACAGATAAATAAAATGTGGTATATACATGTAGTATAATATTACTCAGCCATAAAAAGTAATGAAGTTCTGATACATACTACAACATGGATGAACTTTTAAAACATTATGCTAAGAGAAATAAGCCAAACACAAAAAGACAAATATTGTATGATTCCACTTATATGAACTACCTAGAATAGCAAATTCATAGAGACAGCAAATAGATTAGAGGTTCCCAGGGGCCAGGGGTACAGGGGAAGGGAGGAAACTGAGTTATTGCTTAGTAGGTAAAGAGTTTCTGTTTGAGGTGATGAAGAATTTTTAATAATGAAGTGCAGTGATGGTAGCACAACACTGTACATGTAATTAATGCCACTGAATTATACACTTAAAAACGGTTAAATGGCAAATCTTATATTGCCTATGTTACCAAATAAAACTTTTTTAAAGATAGGAAATATTATATCTATGAGCTTTTGAACTTGTTTTCTATGTAACAGAAGCAAAGATGTAAATCAGGTAAAAGCAGAGTGGCTTTTACTTCAACTTGAAGAAAGGGTGAAGGTCCCCAGCAGGCTCCTCTGCCCTGCCTCAGGGATTCCAAGAGCTTGGAGCTCCTCAAAGGACAACTGGAAAAATCATCCCAACCAATGCTCTCTAAGATCCCTTCCAGCTCAACATGGCCAATGGCTAGACTACAGATGGTAGTAGTTAAACCACTCTAACATTCTCTGGTTTCCATAAAACATGCCCCAACACTACTCTCTCAATGCTTGAGAATTTCACTGGTAAATTATAATGGGCTTAATTATTTGTTTATTATGCTTAAGGCAGCCCTGCATTTGCATCTCAGTTATTCCTTGCAGAGTGATTCCAAATGGCAATTAATATTTTTCTACACTCGAGCTAAGCTCTAGATGCAAACTGAAATGCACTTTCATACAGTCTGGCCAGTTCCCAAATACAATACTTATTTGGGATGACATTAACAGTGACAAGTAGAGGTTTCCACACATAGAGGAATGGCGATTCCCACTGAGGTAGAACAGTCTGTGTCTCTCCTGCACATGCTCGTACTTTCTCCCTCTCTCTCCCTCCCTCTCTGTCTCTCTCTCTCTCTCTCTCTCTCTCTCTCTCTCTCTCATTTTGACCTTAACAAAGGTGCATCTTTTGAGTAAACAAATGCCTTACAGGGAGCACGAAATGGATTTTTATCCCACTTTCAGGAAGTTTTCCAACCTCTCTTGGCCTCACTTTTCTAGTCAGCAATATCAGAGGAGGGATGACTAAATAATCCTTAACACTGAGAAATCCAGTCATATGAACTGTTAACACAAAATCTGCTTCAAGAAAGTCATCTTTCAGCAGGCAATTAAGGACCTTTCCAAGAAAGATATAAATCTATAGTTCCTCAGATCACTCAATCATCTACTCCCAATCACAAGATTTAACACAAACTGCATAAAGAGACTTAATCCTGTCCTCAGTATTTATATAGTTTTTTCTGAATAGTTGATTCTTATTTCTCTCCTCCTCTTCCTCCTTCTTTCTCTTCTTCCTTCTCCTCCTTTTTCTGCCCCCCCCCCATCTTCCTCCTTCTCTTCTTCTCAGACCATCTTCTTTCAAAGGAAATTCTGGCGCAGCTATTATTATTTAACACTTTTCCTTGAGTTTCAAAAATATTGATACCAATTGCAATATAGTACCTTCTTATGAAAGAGGGCCTAAGCTATGATGAGCTGCTCCTCTTCTCTTCTGATATTTCTAGCTATTTATGTTTTAGTCATAATACTGATTATTAATATTGCTATCATAAAGATGATACAAAAGATGCATCCAAAGTAAACTCAAGCAAACCAAAATTAGTAGACTGGATAAAAAATTCTGGTGGAAATAGTTTAAACCATAAGGATAAAAATATCACTTTTAGGAGAAGCTGTTGTTCTCTGGGGTAGCAATAGACAAACAAACCCTGTGAGCATTTTCCACATGGTAATAGATAAGAACCAAACAGAAACTACTATAAAATGAAGTTATTGAAAATAAAAATAAATCAATATACCTTAAAAGAATTTTAACATCATTTCTTGTTTGTGCTATATGCAACTAATGAGGGTGACAAATGAAATAATTATAGACACTGAACTACACTGACGTCTCAGTATTGGAGCCTCTCCAGCAAATGTTGTAAATAATTATAAACTATGTTATAAGTGTTTTACATGGTACCTCAGTTTAAGTGGCTACTATGAGACAGCAGTTATTTTGCATGACTACAAATTAAGGGTAAAATGTAGGCCCAATAATATGGGATTCTGTCTTGGAACAGAATATTAACACGTTTTCAACTAGAGTCTCATCTCCAAGCTGGGTTAGCCTTGCCCTGAATTTCTCAGGCAAATAAATTATCTGTCATTCATTTGCTTTAAGCAGTTCTTCATAATTAAGCCAAAAAGTAACCTGCTTATGCTGTCTCTGAGAGAAAAATAATATGGGGTGTCAAACAAGAACACTCAGTCCTGAAAAGGCTCTTTCACACAATAAAAATAGACAACAGTCAACAACATGAGGCCATAAATCACATTTCTCTCTAGCACATAATACAGTTCTTAGCATTTAGAAGACAATTATTATTAATGTTCACTAAGTTAATTGACACAGGTGGGTTTATTTTCACTAAATAAACTCACCATGTTGTACTTAGAGGGATTTTAAAAAAAATCAATGATCTGGACTGGTTATTCAATTACAAAAAAGTATCCATTGAGAAATTGGCTGAAATCTCTTATTTCAGAAACTGTTTGGAATAAACATGAAGCTACACATAGTTCATTTGGCATGATGAAGATTTTCAAAAATATTTGCTTATGAACTCCAATGCATAATTAAAATGTTGAATATTTAATTGAAGAAGGGAAAAGAGTAAAAGCACTAAATCTGAAAGTTTCTTTTTCATTATATGGTAAGATAAGCTCTTCTATGGGGAATATAATTCTAAACGTAATTTACTATGATGTGCTTAGACAACAATAAGTATATACATATATTTTTCAGAAGTTTAGAATGCTTTCTTGTTATAACTCTCTCATCAATAAAATTTCTAGTCAAGGTGCCATGACAGTATGATATCTAACTCCCTGACTTCCAACAGCTGGTGAAAAACCCAAACCATTGAACCAGAGCAAAATCTAGGCACCTGCTTCAGGTAAAGACAGCCCATGGGCAGGGATTCCCTATCTGGCTGTGCATGAAAGCTCTCTTCTGTGTAGATTTCCAGGTTCCAATCCAAACAACTGTACTTCATCTCTCATCTGTACTTCAGAATCTGAATTTTAAAAAAAAATTATTTCTTCAGTTTATTCTGTTACTCTGAAATCTTTGAGAGCTGTTCACATGGGTAACAGAAAGTGAACAGGAAACCAGAATGGTAGACCAACCAAATCAGGTTTTAGAATGAGAAGTAGGAGGCAACAAAGGAAGGGATCACATCTTGGAGGGCTGCATGGCTGACAGTTAAGACAAAAATTGAAGTGACACTTAGCTGATCCTAATTGTGATTTCAGCATTGCTGTGCCTCGGGATATTTCAGTTACTTGACTTTCTTGAATACAATAGTACGAAGATTGTCTTTAATGCAGTAGAACAGATAGTTTAAGAATCTGTGGTTCTAAACAGGGTCACAAGCTTGGGATTGATATTAGGGATTCTGATCAAACTCCTTAATTTTATATACAGAGAAACTAATACTCAGAGAGCAAATGGATGTAAACCACATCATCCTACCAATGGATAGAAATTGCATATTGAATCTTTTCCAATTTTTATTTTTGGATGAAACCAAAGAATTAACACAGGCTCATTATAAACAAATCAACCATACCAAAGAGGAAAATAGAAGTCTACCTTTATTGTCCTCCAAATCCATGATGCTGCCCGGAAGTAACTCCTCAATGTATATGTCCTTCCAAACCTTTTTAATGTGCTTTTGCATCTTTCCCATAGGAAAGTCATGCTCTCAGCAACACACTACATCCCGAGAAATTGGTTTCAAGGCTTCTGGAACATTAAACAGCCAGGACTGGTATCCAAGATTCTTGGTTTAGTGCTCTTTTCATCACACCATGATTCTTCATCTCATGTCACTGTGTTCTTAATATTTCTATTTTCCTTAACATCAATTAATTTTCTCTCCTTTGTTTCAGTCTCTTATTTATTTACTGCTTGTAAAACATATCAAGAACTTTGTCAGCAGGGACTACACCAAGTATTGCAAAAGAACTAAGCATTAACAACATCAAAAACAAAAAAACCTAATACCTGTAAAACCATGAGCAACTCACTCAACTTCTCTAATCAGTTTCCTCACGTTATAAATTAGAGTAATGACTCACTTTTACATAGTTCTCAATCTGGTATTGTCAGAACTAAACCAACATTCATTAGTCCAACTTTTATAAAAGACTGAATCACTATTGTGTTTTACGATGGACTTTTCTTGTACATCTCAATGCCTAACATACCATTAGGCCCATAGCATGATCTAGGAAAAAAACTCTTTAGGTTGCTTTTAAGTTATGTTTCAACATGCCTTTAACAGTTTTTCCCACATTCAGTGAACTCATTTCAGCTCATTCTAAAGCAACTGCTTTAATACCAAGCTCCCAACTGGTTCTTCCTCATCTTCAGAAATTCAAAACACTGGAGTTCTCCAGGGCTGATTTCCTGGACCTCTTCTCTTCTTTGTCTATAATCATTCCTCTTATCATCTCATCCAATCTCATGATATAAATACCATAAGTATTCTGATGTCTTCTAAAGTCCTATCTCCAGCCTGGCCTCTTCTCTCGAACTGTAAACTCAGGTATCCAGTTGCCCACTTGACTTCATTATTTAGATGTCCAATGGGCATCTCAACTCCACATGTCTAAAACTCAACTTCTGACCTTCTCATCATTCAGTGTTTCCCATCTCATTAAACTATAATTGTATTCTCCCAGTTGCTCAAGTTTTTAAACTTTGGATTCATACTTGACTCTTTCTTTCTCATATTCAGTTGGCTCTGTCTTCAAAATGTATCCAGAATCTAAACACTTCCCTCAAATCCTAGTCTGAGCCACAATCATGCCTGACCTGGATTATTGCAGTGGTCTACTCATGGTCTTTCCAGCCCATGGCTCCCACCCCAAATCTATTCTCAGGCATTTAGGAATCTAATTCTTCTCTACTCCCAGATCACTTTCCAACCTCCTTTACATTAGTCCCAGTTAGACTGATGATAGCTTTTTGTTTTCCACCTCCTATTTTAGGGGTGGTACAATATAAAATTTATAGGATTCAGAGTTGGAAGACCAGGATATGAGTGGCACCTTCCTTACCAGTTTTGTAGCAAACTATGTAACTCCTCTAAGCCTCAAACTACTTTTAAAATGTGAGTAACAATACTACTTGTGCTAGCAGGTTGTTGTAAAACCAGTTTAGATATATAAAAGTGCTTTGAAAAACATCCAGTGCTAGAGAAATATTCAGTATTCATTGTATCTTTCCAATTTACACACCCCTTTAGTCAAGCATTCCCAAAGTGAACTGGTAAAAGATCTCTTTCTTTTCAAGCCCTATAGCACTGTTTGGTGGAAAGATTTACTTTGTATCAACTTATATCATTGTCTTGAACAGGTACTTAAATATTGTAATACTGCTTAAGTTAGCACAAGTTTTTAACGTGTCTTATGTGAAACTTACCTTATATTACATTTTTAATGCAATCATTTCTGTACTTATTCTATCACTAATGACCAGACTATAATTTCTGTGCAGGACAAGGCACTCTGTACAAGCCACTTTCTAATTCCTCACATATTCCACAGGTGCCTAATAAAAGAAAAAACATGCACTTTTATAGCTCATGTGGCTTTATGGATGCAATGAACAGGGATTGTTTTAACATCTCATAATGAACATACCTCATGTTTCACATATTGAAAGAAATATGTATTATGACCCTAAAAGGGAAAGAATATTAGGATTTGAGTCCAAAAACAGAAAAAGTTATGGCATGGTGATCTTTTAACAAAAGTAAACCTATAGCATACTCTTAAATATTGGTTCATGTTAAACTCTGGTCATAAGTGTAATCCTCATAAGGAGAGATAGTCATCAAATTGTCTCTTCAAAAGTTTACACTTTTTTGAGATCACTGATACATGCATGTCAAAATCCAAACTGAAATAGTTACAAGAAAAATAAGCAAGCTGTCAGAATCTCTTCAGACTCTTTTGTTTCACATGATTTATTTGCAAACTCAATTAGTGAAATAAATGCTTACTGATTTCTCTATTAAAAACAGGTTTTAGGGAAACTCAGTTAAGAAACTGAAATTTATGGAAATGATTTTGATTCCTTGGTGGAATGGTTCCATGGATACGACAATGAACAACAAAATAGACAAAATGGAGAAGCTAAAAGAAGGAGCCTGAGTTCTGTACTCAAGCACCACCCCGTAAAATTACCATAATAAGATATAGGCCTAACTTAAAAAGGCAATTTATTAAGGGTGAATACATCTAAATTAAAAAATAATTTGACCAGTTACACAATTATTTTTTAATGTATAAGCCTGAAGAAACTGTAATAATTAATCTAAAACCAATTAAATTTATCTTCTTTCCTGTAATTTAAATAATTCTCTGCTTTCCCTCTAAATTAATTGGCTTTGCACCACAAATTTATCATGTATTCTACGTGCTGGATTTTTATAAGGATTCTGTATTTCTTGTCTTATTCAATTGGAGCAGTAGCATAACACACCATTAAAATCTCTGACTTTGGGGTCGAGTTACCTTTGCTTGGATTCTGGCCCTATCACTTCTTAGCTCTGTGACTTAAGGTAAATTACTTAATCTCTCTATGCCTCAGCTTCCCTTCAAAGTTTTATTTTATGCCAATCTTAACCAAATTTTGCCTCGATAAAAGTAAGAGTGTGTGTTTGTATTAAAATCCAGGGAGGGAGGGAGTGCACGCAGCATATGCCAGCAAAGAGGAAGACAAGTAAGGGGGGAAGGTGACAATGTAAATGTGGCCCAGGAAGTGAAACTGCAGGAGAGTACAGAAAGCCACAATAAATAGGGAGAGTTTACTACACCAAACCCTTTATGAAATGAAACATATGACAGGGCAGAAGGAAAGTTAAATATTAATATGTATAATCTGAAGACCAGAAATGTTTAAATTTTCATTCATTCAAATCCAACATAAACTGAATTATAATTTTAACAGCTTTATTGAGGTAAAATTGACATTCAGTAAACCACTCTATTTAAAGTGTAAAATTTGATTAGATTTGTATAGATCCATAAAACCACTGCCTAAATCAAGATAATGAACATATTCAACACCAGCAAAATTTCCTCCTATACATTTGCAATCACTTCCACTTATCTGCCCTCTCCCCTTTCCCCAGGCAACCATGATTTGCAGATATCTGTCTTTATTCACTTAGCATAATTATTTTGAGATTCATCTATGGGGCTCATTGTGTTAGTTGGTCATTTCTTTTTATTGTTGAGTAGCATTCCATTGCACAGCTATACCACAATTTGGTTTTCCATTCACCTATTGAAAGGCATTTGAGCTGTTTCAAGTTTGGGGCTTTTACAAATAAAGCTGCATTTAACATTCATGTAAAAGTTGTATATGGACATATACTTCCATTTGTCTTGGGTAAATACCCAGGTGAAATAGCAGGATCACATGGTAGGTATATGATTATATTTTGAAGGAATTGCCAAATAGTTTTCCATCTGTTGTACTATTTTATATTCCCACCAGCACTGCATGAGTATTCCAGCTACTTCACTAAAACTTGGTATGATCAAACTTTTTGTGGAATACTTTCAAGTATTTTGTGGAACACCCTTCAATTTGGGTTTGCTCGATGGTCTGTGTATTTCATTTAAGACATTGTAATAGGTGTCTTAAATTAAGGTGCCTTAAACTAAGGTGTCTTAAACTCAAGAAAAAATAGATGGTCCTATAAATATTATAGAAATTAAATATATATAACATATATGTATATATAATTGCATATATAATTATATACATAATTAAATATAATTATATATACATATATGTGTGTGGTAATTACACTGACTGGTTTTTTTTCAAGATAAGAATTATTTACTTTATGGCATTAGTTGATACCATTACAGTGTATACTATGATCTAATTTCCAAGAAATTGTACATTTTAATCCAATTTAATTATGTGTCTGTGATGTATTTCCTTGTAGTTTGTAATTTACTGTCTGACATGAGTAGCAGTTAAAAACAAAACAAAATAAAATAAACAAAAAAGTTATGGGGCATATGCCCTAGACTCATTAACTCACAGGCACATACAATAAGAATTAACTAACTTTGCTTTGTTATTTTTGTGGGGGAAGGGTACAAGAGTTATTTTTTTAAAAATTACACACAAAAAACAGCTTTATTCACACACCGTACAATCGATCCAAGTGTACAATCAATGGCTCTTGGTATAATCACAGACTCGTGCATTCACCACCACAGTCAATATGAGAACATTCTCATTTCTCTGAAAAAAAAATCCCACTCTCTTTACACCCACTTGTTCTTGACGCTTGGCCTTTGTTACAATTGATGAAAGAATATTACAATGCATTGACTGGTTTATGTGCTTATCTGCCAACCTAACCTTGCAGTACAGAAAAAAAATGTACCTGATCAAGGTGTATTATCATTTCCATATATCTTTGGATTCGATTTACTAAAATTTTGTTTAGAACTTTTGTTTCAATGTTCATAATCACCATGGGTCAACAGTTTTCTGTTTTCTTAATATATGGTTCTGGTGTCAGAGTATTGACCACATAGAACAAGTTAGGAGGTATCTTCTGTTCTTCAATTTTCTGGAAGAGTTTGTGTAGAATTGATATTATCTCTTCTTTAAAAAATTCACCAGCAAAGCCATCTGGGACTGGAATACTTTTTGTGTGAAGGTTTTTAACTAAAAATTTAATTTCTATAATAGATATAAGACTATCTGTTTCTTCATGAGTGAACTTCGATGGTTTTTGTCTTTCAAGAAATTTGTCCATTTGCTCAGAGTTTTCCAATCTATTGCACAAAGTTGTTCACAATATCCATTTATCTAAGTATCTTTTTAGTATCTGGGGAAGCTACTTTTTCCATTCATAATATTGGTAATTTGTTTTTTTTATATTTTTTTTAGTTTGTCTACAGATTTATCAAATTTACTGATGTTCTCAAAGAATATGTGGATTTTCTGTTTTTCTGTTTCAAAGCTCAATAATTTATGCTCTGAAAGTATTATTTCATTTCTTCCATGTATTATTGTTTTAAGTTTCTTTTCTATTTCTAGTTTCTTATCATGGAAGCTGAAGTTATGGATTTGAGACCTTCCTTCTTCATTATATATGCCTTTCAAGCCATAAATTTCCCCCCAAGTACAGCTTCAGGGGCATCCCACAAACATTGATATGTTTTGTTTACATTTTCATTTCTTTCAAATTATTTTCTAACTTCTATTTTGATTTCTTCTTTGACCCATGGGTTATTAAAAGTGTGGTATTTAGTTTCCAAATACTTGGGGATTTTCCAGAGGTATCTATGTATGTGATTTCTAATAAATTCCATTGTGATGATAGAAATTTGATGAACATCCTTTGTTCATTTTTCCCCTATCTCTGTATACTTTCAGGTTGTGTATTTTGGGGGTGTATTTTTTATAATTCCATTTTATTTCCTTTATTGTCTTCTTAGCTTTAACTCTTTATTGTATTATTTTAGTGTTTGCTTTAGGATTTCTATTACACACCTTCAGCGTATCAGAATTTTCCTTCAAGTGATCATACATCACTTCATGGATAGTGTAAGAGCATGTAACAGTATATTGGATTTTAGCAATTTGATTTCTTCACATTGATTGTACTTGGGTTCGTTAAGATTTCTGGATCTGTGCATTAACTGTTTTCATCAAATTTAGAACATTTTCAGGTCTTATTTCTTCAAATATTTTTCTATCCTTCCTCCCAACCCCTGCCAATCTCTCTCCTCTTCTTTGGGACTCCAATAACTTGGATTTTAAACCCCTGGATTTTGTCCTACAGTTCATTGATGCTCTATTCATTTTTTTTTTCAGTCTTTTTTCTCTTTGTGTTACATTTTTCATAGTTTCAACTATTATGTCTTCCACTTCACCAATCTTTCTTCTGCAAAGTCTAAACTGCTAATCATTCCATCCAGTGTATTTTTCAGCTCAGACACTAGAAATTTGATCTCTTGAAGTTCAGTCTGTGTCATTTTTATAGCCTCCATAGCCCCACATAAAATGTTCCATATTTCTTCTAGTCTCTTGAACATATGAAATAGTTATGATAACTATTTAATGTCCTTGTCGAATAGTTATATCATCTTGCCATTTCAGAGATATTTATATATTTTTTATTTTTCTCCCTATTATGGGTCATATTTTCATACTTTATTGCAAGCCTGTTATTTGTTTTGGTCTACTTTTTAATATAAAGACAGTGTAACAATACATAGAGTTTAAGGAAATTGAAAAAATGTATTCAAAAGCTGGCCATTCTAACACCTTTAATTGTGTGTCTTTCATTTATATGTTGCCCACATACATCTATATTTATATACATTACTAACAGAACTATCATTATTATTGCAAACATTCACAGATATTAAAAGGAAAAATTACATATACTTCTGTGTACACTGAAGTTCTTTCTAGTCCTTATTCACATGCATATCTCATTTCACATTTTTAATCAATGCATATCCTGAAATGAATTTATTACAAAATATTTGATATTACCATATAGCCTCTGTCAAAATTGTTTTCTCTCTGAAATGTTGTAAGACTTGGAAAAATTACAAAGTAATTTTGCTTATTCTTACAAGTAAAATATAGAAAATTGCATGAAAGAAAAATTACATGTTTCCCATACCCTACCCTAATTCCACTCTCTCATTTGACAAATATTAACAGCCTGATATGAATCTTTCCATATTTTTCTATTTCTTTCTACATCTTTCATATGTAAATAATATATAAACAAATATATACAATTTTATTTGTTTTTATTAAAAATGGGATACTATGCACATTTCTTGAAAACTTGTTTCTTATTTGTTTTTTATTGTATCATTTGCTTACCATGAATATCCTTTCAGATCAACAAATGCATGCTGCTGGGGAAGTCACAGACACACACTGAGCAGTTATGTCCCGGACCCGGCCAACCTCCACACCCACCCATCTCCTCTTGTATTGGGATCAGCTCAGAGTTTTCAGTCAGCCCAGGGGAGATGTTAGGTCTAACGTAAAGGCCTCACGACACTTTAAACCTGGAAACCGGGAATAAGCAGCCCCAGAAGTTTATCAGGATGGGAACTCTCAGTGGCAGGACCTCCTCCCCCTGGAGTGGATAAATACTCAACACTCAAACAGCACCGACTTGTCTCTTTCTCAGACAGGAGGTGAGGCAAGTGAGGCTGCCACCCACCAAACTGGACCTGAGCCTCTGGCCTCCCTAGGAGACCAGTCACAATACGGTCTCTCCCTGCTCTTTTGGACCCTTTCTGCTATGCAAGTAGTAAAGCGGTCATTTGCTGAAAGTTTCTGTTGTGCCTGAATCTGTGTTACCATGATGCACCATATAGCAACTTGCTCCACATATACATAATAATTCTATGCAGTAGCTACATCATGTTCTTTGGTAAGGTTGTCACATATTTTAGCCAACCATTTACCTAATGGTAAACATTCCCGTTTTTTGTTTTTTTTTTTTTACTTCTTAAAAACAATGCCGCAAATTGGATGGCAGAATTTGTAAATTTTACATTGTTAGGTGCTGGATATATTGTATTCCTAAAATACTCTTGAACTTTGTTCTGGGAAGAAGTTATTTTACTTGGAAATATTATGATACTTTCTGGTCTGTCTTTCAAACTTTGTTAGGTGGGACAAGAGCAGTGTTTAATTTAGGGCAAAATTTTAGCCATCACTTTTGCAAAACTCTTCTTAGTATTCTCCCTGATGTCCAGTGAATTATGGGATTTTTCAGCTCTGGTAAGAATAGACACTAGTCCCTGCCCTGTGTGAAATCCAAGGATTTTTCCCTCTCATCCTTTGGGGTGGCTCTTTTCCCAGCTTTGGGCAGTTTCCCCGCGCACATGCAAAGCTCAGTAGTCAACTGATTGCTCGAGTCGTACTCTATTTAACACTCTATACAGACTCTCTTTATGTCTCCATAGTTCTCTCTGAGTGCAACTCTCTTTTCTCTTGTACTCTCCTGCAAACTCTAGCTGCCTTGGTTCTCCTAGACCCCCATATCCATCTCCTCAACATATGGAAACTTCTGGGTTATGTTTGAATTCCCCATGCGGTCTACAGACAGTAACCTGGGCAATAATAAGGTTCATCTCATTTATTTCTCTTCCCCCAGGAATCACTGTCCTTTGTTACCTGTTGTTCAATATCTTGGAAACTTTTAGTCCACATATTTTGTTCAGTTTTTCAGTTGCTTCAAGCATGATGATAAATCTGGTCCTGGCCTGAAGTGGAAAGTCTTATTTATAGCTTCAATATATTAAGACTTTATTCATTTGTACATCAAGAAATATAATAATTCAACTTGGATCAAACTTTCTTTAAGAAGTAAATACCTAAATAAAAAGCCTAATTAAAGAAGCAGTTTAGAAATTCAGAAATTCTGTGGAGCTTATGAAACTAAAAGTGGCAGTCTCATTCAAAAGCTGGGCACTAGCTTACATGTTCACTAATGGCTCAAAATGGCAAGCACATTTTGGAGTTATGACAAGGAATGGAGCTGAGGGAAATAGCTACCATCTTGAAGACAAAATCTCATAATATAAGTACAGAATAATCTCTTTAGAGAATAAAAATCTCAAATCTAAATAAGGATGACTGAGTATACTGAAAAGATACCAATATAAGGAAAGAGGGGTAAAAGGGTAAGAGCGCAAAACTTTGAAATAGGCTATAATTATCCTCAGAGCTGTTGTTCCCAGTACATTGACAAAATGGATCTGATTTTTCACATTAATAATTTTCATGTTAATGACTTAATATTTACCCAGAAAAAAGTATTTTGTGTAGACATAGAACAATGCTTAACTCAAAGAAATCCTTGATGGTATATTTTAAGGAAACAATCATTAACCAGTGAATGATAACCTTTCTGATTCACCTTCATTCATACACACAAGTCATCACCACCCACTTCATCTATTTGCATAATCTGCTCCAAATCAGGATTAGCTAGAACTTCAGAAGAGCACATAGTGCCTCTATTAAGAAGAGTTTGGGGTTATCATCTCTAACTGTACATCCAGAGCTACATTTCTACAAACCAAAGAATAAAATTTCTTTTGAGGTCCTGTAACTGAAAAGTAATACAGAAAATTAATTGAAGTTAAAATTGTATGATTAAAAATTTGAATAATCATAGGGTAGAGGTTAAAGAAATTCAGCTTATTTTAAATAAAGAAAAAAAGACATGAATGTCTTAATTAATGGTTTTCTAAAACCTGAAGAGATGGTATTTGGGTGATGGTAGTCTGCTTTTCTATTTTTTCCAATGGCAGTAAGACAGAAATGCATTAAACATCAAAAGACGCAGATAAACATTCCCAATATACCTCACTGGAAAAGTTTAAGAAAAGCTTTATTAGGCTAAAAAGTAATCAAATCTGCTTGAAGGCAGCAAGTCAGTGCAAGTACCACATTGCTTCATTCAAGCAGTGTTCTTCCCCCATGAAAATCTGAATTGAATCCTTCGAAATGAAGAGTACAAAAAGTTTATATTTATAATCAATACAAAAAAATTTTATATTTTACAATATAAAAAATTCAAGAAACTTCTGGAATTCTGGTGCATACCTATGAATAGAATGAAAACCCTAAAAAGTCACCTAAAGCAACTAAGAGTAGTCTGATCCCTATTAAGTTCCCATGTTAACCAGATTAGATACATGGTATAGTCTCATAGAAGACCTTATGGTTATATTTAATATTTTACAAAAAATAAGTTTTAAATAAAGACATTTAATCATCATAAGTATTTTTTTAAGTTCTGTATGGAAATGCCTTGCTGATTTTTAACATTTCAAAGTATACATTTTAAAGACTGCTGTTTCTGCCAACAACGTGGACTAGGTACTAGGGCTAATCTTCCTGCATAAATAAAAATGCTAGATAAAACAGGAAAAAAAAATCTCCTTGAGTAGATCACTAGATGACAAGAAAGTAAGAAATATTCATGACTTCGTGAAAGAGGGAATCTAGAAAGTAAGCAGAAGATTAAAGCCAGCTTTTAACTAAGGCATTTGCCAAGCCCTGTTTGATATGAATATTGGTTTTTTGTTGTCTCCCAGGGCTCAGAGGACAGAAGACAATGTCCAAGACCCACCAAGCTGAAAAGCCTAATAGAATAAACTCCCCCAAATCTGGGCTTCCCAAATCTGAAACTCCTCAGTATAAAGAAGGAAAATTAAACCCGTACTCTTCCAGGCAACTGCACAAAAACTGATTTTCTGCAACTATGAAACTAGGTAGATAGGTGGAAGAAGCAAATATCCCCTGAGACCTCATAAGCAGAAACCCTGCTCCAGTGTAGGTTTGCATTCTAAATTGATATTGCCTTGGATGACAACACTCTCAAGCAAAGAATTTAGTTTAAAGTGAGCCGAACTGCTAGTGCCTTTAGAGACCCAACAGAAGCAATGGAAGATCCTCTCAAATTCATTCAAAAAACAAATAATTCTAATATTCCACAAACAATTTCATAGTATTTGTGAGGTTAAAATAACCTTGACACCAAAATTCAACAAAAATAGCAAGAACAGTTAAAAAAAGAAAATATAGTTTCAAGCTAATTTAATTAATGAATATAGAAATAAAAATCCCAAATAAAATGAATTCAGCTCTGCAAAAGGAATAATGGATGATGTCCAAATTGGGTTCATGCCAGGAATGCAAAAATGGATTAAAATTAGTATTCTTGTTAAAAAGTGGAACAAGGATAGGTATATCATCTCAGTAAATGCAGAATTCCTTACTCTGATAAAAAAAATCTATGTTTTTTAAAAATATACCAAATAACAAAATTGATAAATCATTGAAAGCATGCTCTTTAAAATCAGGAACAGGGCAAGGGAGCCTTCAGTCATCCCTTCCGTGCAACACTGGAAGGCCCTGCCAGCACATTAAGGCAAGACAAATTAAATAAAAGAAAAACATTGGGATCATAAAAGAAGAAACAAAACCATATGCCTTATTTGCAGATGAATTTATTGCCTATGTGAAGAATATACAGATGATTTTTTCAATTAATAAGAGACTGGCAAGGATGTTGGATAAAAAGTGAAAATATCAAAAATCAAATGCATTGCTACACAATAGCAGCAAATGGTTTAAAACAGAAGTGCTATAAGAAGATATACTTGTCATCAAAAAATACAAAGTATACACAAATAAATATATCAAAATATGCAAAATCATTTATAGATAAAAATATTAAAACTTTATTGAACAGTATGAAAGACAAATCCAGATATGTACCATGTCCATGGATTGTAAGACCATATAAAAGTGATGTCTCTCTAAATTAATGTATAGATTCAATACAATTCCAATCAAAAGCTAAACAATGGGACTTGATAAGCTGACTTCAAAGGTAATATGAAATCCACAACTTCAAATATAATCAATATACTTCTGAGGAACAACATAGGGGTACCTGCCATAACAAATATCAGTAATTATGTGCAACTCAAAAGGATCTTAAAACCAAATTCATTTGCTTTACAAAACTTAAACTTGTTGCTTTTTTTTTTTTTTTTTTATTCAATGCTTTTTCCCTTGCTCATCTGTGTCACTGTATATCCAGTTACTCAAGTATGGAACCATAGGGAAGGCATATTTAACTCTTCCTTTTCTTTTACTCTCCTGATTTTCTCCCCAAGTCAGTCAGTTGGTGACTGGTCTCTTAAATACAATCTTTCTTCTCTATAGCTATTGACATAGTCCAACTATAAACAGTCATCATCTCTACTTTTACGATGACCCTCAACAAGTCTCCCTGCTCCCACTTGCTCCCTACTTTCTCCACCAACTACCCCATACAACTGTCTTCATCTTCATATGTCTTTTTAAAATATGGTTGCAATCAAACCAACATTCTGCTTTAAATTTTCAGTAAGTTCCCTTCCCATTGCCAACAGGATCAAGTTCACCCCTTGTTAGTACAGCATTAAAGATCTTTTACATTGTCACTTTCCAGAATCATTTCTGGCCAAAGCACAAACCCTCTCACACCTTCTACTCTGCCCAGAATAATCTATTCACCACAATCTGTACTTTCATAAAATTCCATGAACCTTCACAGCTTCAGCTTTTATCCTAGTTATTTGACTCTAAAGTTTTGCCACATCTTTTCTCCCAGGAAAACAAAACAAAACATTATAATACTTGAAGATCCAGCCCAAATGTCACCTTCCCTGAGAAGCCTTCTTTTCTCCAAACATAATTAATGCATTACATCCTTTGTGATTCTACAGTAATTTTTTATTGCACTTTCATACTGATAGTTTAAACACTTGTTGCTTTATTTCTGGTAGATATTGAAATCTTTAAAGGAAGGGAACACATCTTATTTTTAGCTCCAAGCATATTCCTGAAACATATCAGGTAAAAAACAAATACTGATTGCACAAATAACTTACATGTGTACAGTACATTACAGTTTACCAATCCCGTCTGCAATTAATCCTTACTTGTTCTGTACACTAGATATCATTAGTCCCATGTTACAAATGAGGGAACTTAAGTTCAGAAGCACTAAGTAAGTAAAACAAGATAATATAATTAATCACTGATGAGCCAAGACTTGTAACTAGGCCTCCTGACACAATAGCTCATTCTCTTAAATTAAACTATACTACCTAAACAATGCTATAAATTTATGCGGAAGTTCATTCTAAGAAATTATAAAAGTGCAAGACTGAAAACTTCCTTTTGACAATGATTTGGATAAGAATTTGGGGACCCTTCATTAAAAATAAAGAACTATATTACTTATAAAATAAGTTACCTTATAAGAAAATTAAGTTTCTTACTAGTCAATTCAGATAAAGTGAAGGACTGTGAAGTTAAATTTCATGGGAATAATTAACAATATACACTTGTGACAAGTGGAAGAATGTTTCAAGGACATAGAAAAGTGATTAATTGGTAAAAAAAAAGAATGTTTATTAAATGCTTAATAAAATGCTTTACAGGGGAAAACCTTCCCTGCAATTTCTTTGTCTAAAGGTCTCGTTTTCTCCATTATGAATACTGACCTCAAACTTGAAAGAACTGATCTCTCCATCCACTGACCATGTTCTGCTCACCCAACATACAAATCATGTCTTCCGTGAAACAAATCCAACTGGGCATCATTCAATGTTGATGGTAATGCAACACCAACATTTAACACTTATGTTATGCAACATACCTTATGACTCTTTTGGCAGATTTTTTACTGATGAACTGAGATGGGGAACGAAGGATGAGAAATCATGCATACATTGTTTTCAAGACTAATTTTAGCAAAGTAAAGCTATGGAGCTGCAGGGCCTAATACAGCTACAGCCTGGTGGCTGCTGTGAGCTGGCTGGGGGTGCTAGCAAAAACAATATCTCTCATTTCCTTGACATAGGAGCCACCAGGATCATGGAAATTTTAGGGTTTGAACAGCCTGCAGATTCTCAAGCCTCTCATTTACAACAAGGGGAAACTGAGGACAAGGAAAATTAAGGGATGGCCTCAGTGTTACCGACAAATACAGTGACAGAGCTAGTACAGTAATTTGCATTTCTTGAGTACCCATCCAGTTTGTTTCCAATTACTACACCACTACTCAGGTAGAATAATCTAAAGAAAGCAAAACTTAAAGAGCTTCTTTTGAAAACTCAAAACCACAGTAGAACTGTGTGAGTGGGGGAAAAAAAAAAAAGAATATCCACTTGTTTTATTGAATGTATCATTTGTTTTTGCTTCTCCTGAAACTCAGAAATGTGAACCATTCAACTTTTCATGTTAAGGATAAGGTTATACCTGGAGTACAGACATTTACTCAGTGTAGAAAATATGAAAAATAAGAAGATGAAATTTTAAAAGCAAGTGGTTCGAGAAAAAATAAATTGAAATCATGATTGCAAATACAGACTACTTCCATATAACTGCATAAATAATTATTGATTATTTTCAATTCCAGTCCACTGCCAAGTAACAAATTCTGCAAAGTACTTACTTAAAAGTTATCATGGTCCCCACAAGGCTTTATTCTTAGTATGTCTTGAGTTAAGAAAATTGCAAGAACAACTTTAAACAACACATATTCTGAAGATCATAATGCATAATGGTATCCATTTTCAAATGCTAAATTGAAATAATATTAGCATATAATTATGTAATTAGCTTATAGACTACTATTTATACATAAACTATCATCTACCTGAAAATAGTAAAGATTACACCAGGTCAGGCATTGTATCTTACTTCATACTTCTGTAACTCCAAGCATAAATCTATGCCTGGTTCATAATAGGTGTTCAGTAAATATTTAATGAATTAATGAATGTTTGTAGCTTAGAGCCATGTGTTCATACTTAGCTCTGTGTAAACATGGGTTTGTAAGTATGTAAACTCCTCAAGTTAATCCAGATGGCAAATAAATCTGAACTAGAAATTATGGAAAAAATATAGCCAAGATTCTATTCACACATTAGTCAATGTGAATTGAAAATTGTCATTATATTTTGAAGTATGTTAGTTATGTAAGCAAATACCCAAGAGATTACCTCTGTGATGGTTTGAATCTGTTATGTACCCCATAAAAAACTATGTTCTTTTAATCCACTCTTGTGGGGGACAGACCTATTGTGGGGGGGGGGGGGTACCTTTTGATTAGGTTGTTTCCATGGAGACCCAGCCCATTCAAGGTAGGTCTTAATCCCCTTGCTGGAGTCCTTTATAAGAGGATAAAAGGCAGATGTACCTCAGAGAGCATGGAGAAACATTCTGGAGACAACCATTGAAACCAGAAGTAGGAAAGAAACTAAGACAGAAATTCCCAGAGATATTTTGGAGAGAGACAGAGAGCTGTTTTGAAACCAGAACCAGAAGAGAAGGACAAGCAGACGTCACCATGTGCCTTCCCATGTGACAAAGGAACTCCGGATGCCAGCAGCCTTTCCTCACAGAGAGCACCTTCCTCTTGATGTCTTAATTTAGACATTTTCATGGCCTTAGAACTGTAAATTTGTAACCTAGTAAATCTCCATTGAAAAAGCCAGCCCATTTCTTGTATACTGCATTCTGGAAGCTTTAGGTAACTGAAACAACCTCTGATATCTTTCTAAAAAAACAGTTACATTTGGAGGTTTTATCTTCTCAATTGCAAGGTTCAGAGGACTTTAGATAAGAACACACTTTTATATATATACTAAGAAAAAATGACCTTCATCACATAAATGTTTTTATAAAGATCATTTTCCCACAATTTAGTTGCAATTAAAGAAAAAAAAATCCAGTACTTCCTATATTTGTAAATATTATTATGAACAAAAATTGGGTATTTACTATGTTCCAGACAAAGTGATATGCACTTAACATTCATTAATACCTGTAATAACACCATGAGGATCATAATATTATCTCTATTTTATAGACTGGGAAAGTGAATTACAAGGGGGCTAAAGAACTTGCCAAAAGCCATACCTAGTTATTATGTGGTGGGTCCAGTCTTAGAAATCATGTTTGTGTCATTCCAAAGCCCAAGATTTTAATAGATGCATTATTCTTTCTCCCTAAAACATTACAAAAATAATTTTTGAAGTCAACACCAATTTGCAAAAATGAACCTATGCTGGGGAAAAGAAAAATCAAACACCATGGAAGCATATGGCGTACAGAGTACTCCATTCAAATTCTGAATCTATCACTGGGTGACAGAAAACAAGCTACTTTATAACACTTATCTATAGGTGCCATTCAATAAAAAAAAATAAGATGCATTATAGAATACTTGTGTGTGAAGCACAGTTTTGTGTTTGAAGCCCAATTCCTGTAATAAGTTCCATTACATACGCTCCAAGTCCGTTTCCAATATAAATATTTCAATCCTAGCACACCCTGGATATGTATCTTATAATCATTCCTTTCCCTATTTTCAGTTCCTAGTTTTCCCAGCACCTGCTCACCAATCTGTTTCTACACTAAAATACAAGGCCCCTAATTATGTCATCATATCCTTTACCCTTTCCTAATAGCAAATCCAGTTATACTTATGTTAGTGACTGCCTCTAGCCACATTCCACACAGGTCCAGAGATAAATACTACTTCTTCTCTTGGGACTTAAAAAAAAAAAAAAAAGGACACATGAAAGAAAAAGTACACCTTGTTCTTAGGTTTAGAAAAGAAGGAGGGAGGAAAGAGAAACCTGTTCTGTTAACCAGATTTTGTTCTTAGCCACTTTTATAGAAGTACCAGCTGGAGCTCTGATCCCTAGAAATCATGATAATTTGCTAAAAGTAATATGTTTCCACCAAAGAATTTGTAATATAGTAAATATTACCTACAATAAACATTTGAAATGTGCCAAACTTCCTACTCTTAGGAAAGCAGACTGGAATTCCAAGACTTTTATTTGGTCCTATTATGGCTAAAAGTTTACAAGCATTTGATTGTAAGACTTCCAGACAAGTTGGGATAGAAAAGGATGGACAAATTTAAGTAAATTCATGCAGCATATCTGTTTTCTTAAAGGCATTCACAGCTCATTTATATACATAATGTACACTATAAACCACTTTCTTGAATTGCCTGCACTTGCGAGGATGTTCTTCACACTCTTCATGGGCTTATAATCACAAATTCAATGAATACTCAAAGAGCAAATCTAGAGAGTGGACAACCTAAAACATACCACACAAAATGTCAGAGCTGATATCAGGAATGGACACAAATGACAGAACTCTACTCAGTTCTAATTCAACCCTTGCCTTAATGAATGTGGAAAACGACAAGGCCAGAAGTGTCTCTCCCCTACACTTTTTAGCACTCAAATATTTCTCTAACCCTCTTAAAAATTAGTCATATGCATTTTCATTTGTTTCCCACACTATTGGAGTATTTCACTTGTAATTCTCCACTTAGAGAATACTTTCTTGAAACAGGGTAGTGCCTGCAATTGAAAAGTGGTGGCCTTAATCTCACAACACAATATATGACTTATAAAGTATTTGAATGTTGAAGGCAAGATGTATTCTCATCAAAGAAAACAACAAGGGATAAATTCCCAGGGCACAAATGCTGTCATTTCAATTGCCAGTCATACTACGCTTTTATCAGCTGGACAGCCAGAGTAGAGAATTCAGAAAAAGAAAGGCATCTGGAATACAGAAAGCTGAGTTCAAGGTCTCATCATTTACTGTCTGTGATAATAGCAAAGTTGCTTAACCTTTCTGAGTCTGTTTCCTCCTGTATACAAAAGTAGTAACAATGTTACTTGATTGAGTTATAGTGAAGATAGCAGACTCTAAATAACATTGTAATGTAAAAATATGAACTATGTTATTATGGCATGAGTCAAAAAGACAGTTCTTAGATATGTGAAGTATATGGGGTCCAAGAACTTATTCTCTTGAAAGTTCTCCATTGACTGTTTTCTAGGTTTGCGTGATCCTCTCCTCAAGGTATATTAAACGTTTTAACTTCCATACGAGGAGGTATACATAATTGTCTTAAAGCACAATAATCTGATTACAAAACACCATAAGCATCTGTGGTCAGAAAAGACCAGGGGCAAAGGAACGGAATTCATCCTTTCAGTACAGTCAGTAAACTGATTAGGCTAATAAACACTTCAAATACGTTCATGGTCAAAGAAGAGAGGTCAGAAGACACTGATACCAGAAACCAAGCCAGGAGCCATTAGACACACCAGTGGTCCACTCTCGATGCCAACAGTTTTACATGGGTGAGAAATGTAAGGAATGAGGAAACGATTCTACACTCTTCCCTGTACACCTCTGCTTCCCTCATCACACTAATGAAATGTTATCAGTGGAAACTTTAACACAGAAAACATCAAATGCTGACAGTAAATCATACCGTTTTTGTCTCCATCTAAATAATGACGCTGCTGATATGTAAAAACTAGCAATCTGTCTTTCTGAAACATTGAATTGAATGCTTTCAGCATCATATTAATCTATAAATAAGATTCTAATGGGGAAAAATAATATATCTGGAGGGATTTCTCAACTACTTAATGTATCATTTTGAGAACTATTATATTTGAGGGAGTTTATTAATTTTTAAATATATATATAATCGATAGCAAATGTTATTTTTTAGGTTAAACTATAAACATGAATCACAAGAGATGAGCTGCAGAGGGCAAATACCTCCTAGGTTCACTTTCTGGATTTCAATTAACACCTAATTTACAATATTTCTTAATACAAATACATAGTTGAGTTATTTAAAACATCTTGACAGGATCAGCATACATTTTGTAAGGAGCTGACAAAACAAGCATTCCATTGGGCACCCACGATGACTTAAAATCTAATAGTCAATATCCTATTTTCAGAGCTGACAGTAGCAAGAATTAAATAAATAAACAAGGGAGTCCCCTCTCTTGCTTTCCGGGAAAGAACAAATTCTATGTAATTCATTCCATTGTTTTAAGGCTACAAAAGATTAAAAGAAAAAAAAATAATAAGCAGAAATACTTGTTCCCTAAGTGTTATTACCCAAAAGATGGCCAAAGGAAATAAACCACTAAAGCTATATTGCTAAATCATTCTGCTGCACCCAGGGTTGATTTAGGAGGATAAGTCCACGACTGATTCCAGATCTCAGAAATGAAAAAAGCTATAAGAGGCCTCAAAACTCTCCCAGTAGAGGAAACTCTACCTCCCCAAGAATCTCGCAAGGCACCTGAGGCCTGACCTAGCCTAGGCCTAGATCTGAGCTCAATGCTACGGGGGCGTCCCCCTAGTTCAGGAAGCAGCAAAGTTTCCCTGCCCAACTCACCAGACACCAGATGGTCCCAACAGGACATGTAATGCTTCATTTTAAATGGATTATTTGCCTCCATCTTTTCTAAGCATAGAGAGGAAAATTTAGGGAGGGTTCAAGTTTTAAATATTTAAGCAGATGGATCCAAAGTACTATTAGAAAAAATAATATTCTAAAATGAAAAAAAACTAATGATAGTGAATCCTCAGCACTTGACACTATGTACTTGAGTTCTAGATGATTTTAAGGGCTAGTAAACTAGTAAATTTTCTTGTAAACTTTCAGGGCCTTACTGATTGAGAGGCCTAAGGAATTATTAACGTGACTGATATTCATAAGAAGGTCTGCAAAGAATATTGGGGTAACTACAGGCAAATGATTCTCAGTTTCATATCAGGGAAAGTTGCTAAGATGTATAAAATTAGGATTCATGCACACATGTTGGAAGAAGACAATATAGTATCTGTAGAAGAAACTACATGGCATATATTAGACTTTCCATCATGAGAGCAAAAGTAAAAGTTGTGGAATTTACACTAACTTTTCCAAAAAGCCTTTATTAGACTCCTACACATTTTTAAATTGTTTCACCCTGGACCAAGCATGCCTCAGTGAGCACCTATCTGAATGGAAACAGTAAGGATTCCATGCATTTTACACAGACTAATTAAAAGAAAGAATTTCAGGTAGATTTGGAATTTGCAAATGACACTGTCCTCTTCAAGGACAAAAAAAAAGTGGGAAGACATCAGGAGACTACACATAAAAAAACATACAAACAAAAGGAGCTTTAAAATTGGCTTAATCTGATGGAATACATTTAAGAAAAAGTAATCTATCCTATTCATACCTAATAATAGTAACTGCCATCTGTGGGCCAAAAATGGATGCAAGTCCTGCAAGACAAGGGCTGAGTAATTATGACTGGCAAATGATAACCAAGATGAATCCAGAATATAAAGTCTTATCCAAATCTTTTGCAAATACTGTGTTTTGTCCATTTCTGTGTTGGCACCAGAGGCAAAAGGAGAAAACATTTTTGAAGAAAGACCTAAGGAATAAAAACTAAAACAGAAAAAACCAGCTGGGAGAAGTATCTCTATGAAATGTACTTTTTAAAATCAGGGTCTGCAGTCTAGAAAGGGCCAACCAAAAGTTACATGGTTGGATATTTAAAATTGTGATAGAATAAAGCAGACATGGAGTCAAACGTCAAATTCTAAAATGGCATGCGTAGGAAGCTGTCAATGTAGCTAGGAAGTACAGCATTGAGGGCAAAAGGAATAATATACTTTTACCTACAGAGTATAACCTTAAGAAAATTATCCCAAGATTTAGTATCCTAGGACACCAGGACAGTGATTATGAAGAGAAGCAGACAGAAGAATCCCCTGAATGCCAAAATCCTATTTTTATTTAAACAAGTTTGCATATGCAGCTTGAAAGGCACATTTAACTTTGCAAGTCACTGACCTTTAATCATACTTGGATTTTTTTTTTTCCAGAAAAGGGAATCATTTACTCAGGAGATTCAAAGTAGAAAGTGTTTTTTTTAGGATTCTCACACATGTCTACAGAGGATAAAACTACCCTTCTGGACAAATATTTTACCTCATCAGTCTTATCGACCTCTAATCATCATTCAAAATACTAATTTCTTTAATCTCCCTTATTAGATATTTTATTTTCAATTTCCTGTGCTTCCCTGATTTTCTCTTAAATATAAACAAAAAGAAGAAGAAGAAAGGGAAGAAGGGAGGGAGGGAAAGAGAATGGGAGGGAGGGAGGGAGGAGGGGGGGAGAGAGGAAAAGAAAAACTTATTCACACAGTTATTTCATGTATCAGGTCTCTGCTTTTCCAGATAATCTCTAGACAAATCTGCTAGAAGATTAATATGCACATTGAATTTGCCCAGGCTTTTCACAGCTATTAATACTCTGATTAACACTTATTGATATATTACCACAATGAAATAGGACACCTCAGTCTCTTCGGGAGTGATTTCCTGCAACATCAGCTTCCCAATGTCCCTTGGGACCCTTTTGAACTAGACAGTAAGAGAAATCTGATTGCATGTTCAGATGACCATGTACCCTGCTGGAGAAAGACCAGCAGATAGTCCTTTAATCCTCTGCCTCTTTGTGTTTATTTATAGAGATAAATTATCTATTTTCTTTCCTGATGGATTTGCCCACATAAATGCATCTGAAGCTATACTGCACTAACTTACCTATTTTCACTTATACCAAAAATATCTTTCTGAATCAAAAAGGCAGACAATTGGATTAAATTAACACAAGGCTTCTTTCCTACCCTGTAATTCCATTAAGTTTGAAGTCAGATCTGGTAAGTATACAAATTTATTCTATTTCACAAACATATTAAAAATGGCACAATTGTTAACAAGTTATAACATAATGTTTGTCCTTGGGGTAATATACATTTGATCTTGCTTAGAAGTGTGTACTGGGGGGCTGAATATCAGAATTAATATTTATAAATATTGAGGAGATATTAAGAATATACTAGATACCTAATAGTGGCAATCGATCCCTGTGATAAATGTTAAACCAGTTATTACCTCTGTCCCCAAGAACTTCAAGTTTTAATTGGTTTTAGAAAAGATGAAACCATTTTTTTGGACATTTCACTATGGGTTTGAAAGCAACTGTATCAGATATGAAAATAACTGTATCTCTATTAGCCAGGACTCCAGGTAAACCTGGGCTAATTCTCTTTGCATTTCAAGGGAGGCCTCCATAAGGCCAACTAAAAACACAGTGTAACAGTTACATGCAGTCCGACTTTGCAGCTAGGGGACTTGGAATCAAGTTCTGGATAACCTCAACAAAGGCATTTAACCTGGCTGAGCATCTGCCTTCCTATCTGTGTTATGGGAAGATCAACAAATTCCACCATAACAGGCTGTTGAGAGCATCAGCTGAAATTATGTACTCAAAAGTATTTTGAAACCATAAAAGTATGTTAGTTATTATGATATCAACCCACTATGTAATTTAAGGAATATTAGGACCCTGTTAGAGGTATTCAGAAAGATTTCTTATTTCATGGGCCATGCCCTTTCCTGTACTCTTTCAAAAGGGCAGATCAGAGGTGCCAAGTGTTTGGAGTGCACCCTCTCTTCTGCTTTTACATGATCTTTCTTCAACTTTCTTATTTCAGTGATTTTTTTTGACTTTTACTTGGGATTTCAATGAACTATGTAATTTTTTCCTATTATTATTACTACTTTGATTTGTTTTATACAGTGCCAAAAGGGAGGGCAAACTTTAGCCAGGATGGCAAACTAAAGCCTATTATATCACTAAATTTAAATTTTAAAATTGATCTCACATTTTGCGCACACTCCTCAGTATTCCACTTGAGCCATTCTTATTTCTCTCTCACCACATGCACATACATACACACACAAGCACTTGTAAGCATGCACACGTGTGCCTCTTCTATGCGATTGGGAAGAACAAGATTAGAGTAATAATCCTTTCAAAGCTGATGTTTTAACTTCAACAGCTATGTTAAAAAATAAGCCAATATCCAAAAAAATAAATAAATAAATAAATAATGCTATTTTTTTCTTACCCTAGATATTTATTTGCTGAGGAACATAAACATTTTTACTTCAGGTGTATTTCAATTCACATGGTACAAATACTTAAATTTTAAAGTTTAAAGCATTCTTAAATATAAAAAAAAAAGTTCACAGAACATTCTTCAGGGAAGCAACACAATTTCTAACTCAAAATAAGCCTGAAGAAACATAACTTCTAAATGTGTATTAACTATTCTTTTGATATTTTTCATAATGTTCTCATTTTAAAAGTTAATGATTTTTAAAAGGCAGAAATTTTTTATTTTGTATAGAAAACTATATTTCTGCATGGTATGTGAATATATCTCAATAAAATTGAATTTTAAAATAATTATATTTATTTTTCCTGAAATTGGACTAATGAATATGCCCTGCTTTCCTCATGATAGTTAACTGAATTTTTCACACAACAGAGCATCAAAATACATATTTTCCCAGATAATCTTTAAAAATGGTATGTTAATATTTCACTTCTATCTTATCACAAATAAGAAAGTACATTATCCAAAATATTAAAGCTTTAAGAAAAAGCAAAAAAACACATATTCTGACTGCCTAACTATTAGTCAACCACCATAGCAGGATAGCGTTTCTGCCCTCCCAATCATCTGGGAAGATGCAAAAAACTTAATGGGAAAAAAAGATTGTGTTAAAGGTGATAGGAGGGCAAAACTGAATCACATTAGAATTCTAACTTCCAGACTGACAAGTTTCTGCCAAGATACTCTGAATTTTGAATAAGTATCTGCAGGATGAGTGCACCAAGCATGTTCTGATAACGCCAACATAAAACACACCCTCTATGTCAGGTCAGTGCGCCATCAAAGGTAAAAACTAACAAGGGAATTTCCAGCATTTCCCTTCTTTTGCCATCCTGGCTGATGTTTATCTAGCTATGGAAGGACAGAAACACCCATCACGGGCCGCCCAACCCTGCACAGGGTCTGGAACGGTGTAGATACATTGGCTATAAGACTCACTCCTTTCCTGCGCGCCTCGCTAAAGGCCACAACTCTTGAGATGCGACACATTTCAAGAGGTACCTTCAAGAGGTACCAACAACTCTCCTAAACCCATCCCAACAAACTGCTCCGAAGTTAGTCTTGAGCCGACACTGACCTCGGGTCACTTTAGCCACAGCGCAGCACCGCATAAGGCCAGGGGCCCCGGAACCCCGTCCACACCCGGGGCGGGGCGGGGCGTCCCCAGCGCTGCGCTCACGCGGTCGCCGGGCACTGCACGTGCGACTCGGACCTGCGACTGCGGCGGAGGGAACGGCCTCCGGGAGCGGGAGGAGAGACGAGCAGCCGCGCGGGGAGCGTGGAGGGGAGGGGAGGGACCTGGGGCACTCACGGACACTGCGAGGAAACGCTGGGCTTCAGAGGCAATGCCGGTCCAACTGCCACTCCCGGCGGTGTCCGCAGAAGGAAGGCATAAGTTTGAATGGGGTAGCAACGTGGTGTTTTTTTTTGTTGTGTTTATATAAACATATATATATAGGTTTATTTTAAGTGGGCAAATACTTGAGACTCCATATAGTGTGAGAACTTCCAAGGTTGTCAAAACTCCCTTCTAGTCTGGAAACCACACCTGAAGTTCCAGGGCAGGAGAGAAAGCGAAGGTATCCCAGGTAGCAATGCCATCTCCGCCCGCCTTTTGGCGAACGCTGCCCGCTCCGTCTCAGCTGGCTGCGGAGGAGCCGCACCCAGTACAGAGGAGAGGTGCCTCCTGCAGATGCATACGATCTCTGGGTGTTGGAATTTGAAACCTATGGCAGCCAGCTGTTTTATAACTTGTTCAGCGTTGTTAGGGGCAGGGAAGAGGGAGATCAGAAGTCTAGGCCGTTTTTTCCCAAACTGAGAAGACGGGAGCTTGGCATTCCATTCCACTAGCACAGAACTTCAGTGAACTCGGGCTGCGGCGGCTGCCCTTTAGAGGCTGAGGGTGGTGAGGGGTAGGGGTGGGAAGGAGAGGAGGAGGTGGAGAAGAAGGAGGAGCGGCGGAGAGGCTGGAGAGGGAGAGAAGGAAACAGGTGAGCTCCCACCGCCACCCATCGGCAATCCGGCACGGCGGCCCCCGGCACGCCACGGTCCCAACCCGGAGAGGCACTTACCGGCTTTACACGGGTCCTTGTAGTCTATCGTCTCCGCTTTATCCTCTTCGTTCCCATCAAAAGTGTAATCATAATCGAGGCTAGCGCAGACCCACAGCTCCCCGTAGAAAACAATCCCCGAGGCCACCAGCCACACGAGCATCCTCGGGGAAAGCGTGTCCAACCCCATCCTCCTCCCCCGCAGGAAAAGGAGGGGACGGGACCAGGAGGTGAGGAGTCCGCGATCTGGGCTGATGTGCTGATCGAGGGAGACCGGTGCTCCTTTCCCCACTGGGAGTCTCCTCGGTGGGACCAGAGTGGAGTGTTCAGGTGTCCGGAGACATGCAGATGCCTTCGGGACAGAAGAGGAAGCAAGAACTGCCGGTTACCCCCAGTTGTACGGAGAAGTTGGCGGCGGGCCCGCGGGTGGGCGGAGGGCAGGTAAGGAGCTCGGCTCCGGGGGACAGGGAGGGGCAGCTGCCGGCAAAGTGGGCTCTGGTGGTGCGGGCACTCGCAGCCTGCCAGGTCGTCCTTCGAGCCGCCGAACTTCCCGCGGCCGCGGCTCCTGGAGCCGCGCCCCGCGGGCTCAGCTGCCGCCTGAGCTCGGGCTCCCGCTCCGTGTGCTCGCCGCCGCCAGGACCCGGCAGCCGAGCGCGAGCCGCCGCCTCCTGCGCCAGCCGCCGCCGCCGCTCGGGGAAGATGAATCCGGTCTGCACATCAGCACATCTGAACTGAAAGGGGAGACCGTGGAAGGGGGTGGGGGGGCAGTCATTTCTGCGCCGCGAGACCTTAAAAAAGCTTGCAGAAGCGAGCAAAGCAACTAACTGCAAGGAGAGCAAGTGTGAGGATTTGGGGATACACGGTTTGTCCCCTACCCTCCACCCTTCACCGCTGTCTTTTACCCTCTTCCTAACTTGAAAAAAAAAAAAAAAAATCTTCGCAGCATCTAACCCAATCACTAGCATCCTGCTTACTTATTCATACAATCAGGGTCAGGATCCGGGCCTCAGCCTCCTCTCTGACTTCTTTTGATAGCCTTATACAAACAAACAGACAAGAGCGCTCAGACAATTCCAGTTATATTTTACCAAAGATAAAAATGAATATATTATGTATTTGCGTCCACGAACAGCAATTAATAGATGATGTACGTGTCACTTGAGAGTGCCAGACCGGGGGTGGCGCGAGGGATCGTGATAATTTAACTGCAAATCTTTATCCGCCCACCCCCCACCCCAATAAACAGCGAGTGTGTGTTTCTTTCCTTTACTGCAGTTTAACCTTAGTGCAACCCGGGAGAGGAGGAAAAATGCCTGAGCCTCCGCAATTTAGGTAAGGAAATAGACTACTTGAAAAGTGCCCTAACCAACAAAGTTCTGCCAAGAACCAAGATCCTCAGAACTGCAATTAGGAAAAAAAAAAAAAAAAGCAAAATCAAGTTACACATTGCAGCAGCAGGAAACGCTAAGACCTTGCTGATGGGCTGGCGCATGGGCTCATGAAGGGAAGTTGGAAGGAATACTCAGGAAGCAAATTTTCTGCGACATTTCGGGTATCCATGCCCAGAATTGCTCTGCATCAATCGGCTCCAATTGTTTTATTCTTTCGGAGGTGCGTGTGTAAAACCTGGCAGCATGACTAGCTAGGTAAAACACGTCAGCCGAGCAGAATCAGGACAAACACAGGTTGTGGGAAACGGGGGAGGTGGGGGGAAAAAAGCAAAGGAAATCCCTGCAAAACCCCTGTTGTGAGCAATTCCGAGGTTTTCCCACATCTGCAAGTAGTTTCCAAAATAGGTGAGACTTGACTTCTCTTCCCTAAACTTTGAAGAGAGGAGCGATTAGGGGCCTTCCCTTTTCCAGCTAAATCTTTAACTGTCACTTAAGCAGGGGCTTGTAAAAAATTCTCCTGTTGCCTTTCCCTCTTTATTTAACATTTAAATGCTCCCTCAACACACAATTTCAGCTAGAAGGAAGTCGGGAAGCAAAGAGGAAACTGAAGGAGTGAACACACACACCTTTGAAAGATAGAGCCAGTCTTTGGTTAGGAAATTTGACCAGATTTTATTACATTTCTAAAAAGAAAACTAAGAAGCTAGTCATGAAGAAGTATCAACTCTTTCCAACTTAAGCTAAAGATACAAGGATAGGAGGACTGGTAGAATGCAACTGATTCAATGTTCCTAGCAAAACTGGGGCTTCCTCAGATGCCCACTGCAGTGATGGAGCTTCCCTTCTCAAACTTTCAACCTTAAGACATGGAGTATACAGCAGAATTGAAAAGAACATGTTCAATAAACAGATAAAGATATTTGGTTTTGAAATTTTTTTGCTGAGTCATTCTCAAATTCTTTTACCTGTCCAAAAAAAAAAAAAAATTAAAGCTTGCATAATTAATATGATATTGCTCTAGTGCAGGACTAAACAAGAATGTATCCTGCTTAGCCCATCTGAAAGCCTAAGAAATACAAATATCCTTTAGAGGATCCCTGCTCTTAAGCTGCTGATAGTATTCCCACACCCCACCCCAGGCATTTAAAGTGCCCCAGTGCACCTCCTTACTCTAAAAGCTTGCAAACATCTCCTTAGACTATTTCAGCAAATGTAGGTTTGCAAGAGTTTGTACCTAGAGTTTGCCTAACCATCATTTACTTTTCAGGAATGAATATGTTTCATTCATTTGTCCAAAGAAAAACAGTACCATGTAGGAACATCCACTCATTGTATAATGACACCTATTATGTTTTCCTTTCAGAATGTATCATTGTAAAGTTGTAATCCAGTGAGTTAGAATGATTAACATAGTAGAACCTCAAGTAAAAATATAGAAATGTTCTTTTATAGCCAAAAGCTTGCAGAGACTGTCACAATATTCTCGGCCTCAACCTCTGATTTGTCTTATATATTATTTTAAAATATTTATTAAATATAGCGCTAAGTTTATAAAACTAAAATGCCTGCCTTTGAATGTCATTTATTTCTATGGCTACTGTGATTGCAAACAAAAAATCGATTTCTGCCCTGTCCATGAGAATACAAATTTGTAGGAATATTCACATGAGATGGGAGTTGAGTGTTCTGTCATAGTGTACTCACAGAAATGTACAGTCTGGGAATCCAATCTCCTTAGGAAGATTAAAAGACAGAGAGAAGGAGACTTCCTCGGAAAGGCATGCACTGACGTCACCTTTGCTTCTAGCTGGCAACTTCCTGTGATCAGCTCTGGCTTGAAACAGGGTCTCCTAGCAATCCTAGGGACTAGCGCCACCCAAGATAACTGGAGCAAGAGGCATCCTAGACACCAATTTCTGTATCCTATTTGCTATCACAGTAATTAAAATAAACTTGCCTTGTAAATATACCAACTAGAAATGTCTATTTTTTTTAACCTAGTCAATTTGTAATAAGCTGGGTTTGATTTTTGTTACGAAATGATGTAATACATGAATATATCCACCTCACCCTTGTAAAAATAATAATAATTCAGAAGTATATGGAATAAAGTGTGTCTTCCTTTTATCCCGTCTCATAGTCTCACACCACCCTCCTCTGCAGTAAAAACTGTTAAACTGTTAACCAAATAGTGTGCATATAGATTGACTCTTTTGAAATTGTCTTCTCTTTATGTCAAAACAGATAAATATGGCCATTTCATGTGGTTCAGCCTATTACTTTAAAATTTTTAAAAATCCTGCTTTATAGACTAATTCAGTTCTTCTGAATTAATCTATGTGCATCTTGTTCAAATACTTTTAAATGAAGAGATGATTCTTGGAGCATCCATAGGCTTGACTTCCACATCTTCCTTTCTTTTTATATACATCTTACATTCTATAGCATTTTTATATCGCGTTACGTTATATATCACCACTGCGGATACCTCTAACTTTCGCTAATTAGAATGGCAATACATTCAATCAAAATCTGTCCTTATTGCTATGTCCCAAGTAACAAATATAGTGTCAGAAAGAGAATGAAGAAAGGGGAGCAAAGGGCAATATTTGCTTCATAACATCGGTGTTAATGAAGAGGACTTTGTTTAGAGAGAGAGAGAGAAAGGGAGAGAGACGGTTAGACAGACAGACTTCCTTGGGGTGGAGGGCAGGGGGAGAGAAGGGGACAGCTTTCCTTCTGCAATGGATTCTGGTCCCAGAATCCATTGAGCTAAGAGTTTCTGGTTATTCCCTGGTGGGTTACTGTACTAACTTCTATCTCTACTATTCCCTCACTGGGGGGCATTCTTTGTTTTTATGACTTTTAGCTACTCCAGACCCTTTGTCTTCCCCTTTCATCTCATCCTGACATGACTCTATAGGCTTCATATGGCATTATTTTATCATCTTCCCACTATAGGCTCTGTCTCAGCCCTGATCAATTCTACACAGCATCTTCTAATTCTAGTTCACTGCCCCAAAGTATGATACTTAAAGTACTGATAATTGTATATGAGATAATTTTAGGTAATACAGTCATCAACATTTTTTTAAATTTTAATAGTTACATATATGGGTATATATTAGAAAAATAAATTGTTAAAACTTTTGCAATTTCATGTGTATTTCTTATAATGATGCCTAGGTTAAAAAATAAGTTACGTGCATTACAAAATTAAGTAAATAATTAAGGTGGCACATGAAGGTGATACTCTTGTTAGCTGATGCTTGATAAACATCGATATAATTCAATTCCTATGCCCCCTACCCCACAATGTCTGTGGGCAGCTACCCTTTTTGTTACTTCCATCACAACTATACCACAACATATTCCTTCCCTTACCTACTTATCACCCAGACTCATTTACAGTTCAGAATACAGAAAGGGCTATGTTTGGACACAGAAACTGCATCTATTTCCTGTTAGCACTTTTGGTTTGTTTCCTTGTTTAAGCGTTACTTACTAAATAAGTCTCCAGATGATCCACTGACTTGTGCGTTCAGAAACCATATATTTTTGCCTAAGGACGTCTGGAAATGATTGTACTCTTCATTCGGCATCAGGTTTACCAAAGCAAAATGGGGAGAATGGGAGGGAGTAGAAAGGGGATCTTCCCATTTCCAACCTGATGAGACTCATCGGTTCAGGTCCACTAATAAATATTCAATTGCATAACCTCTGCTCCTCTACTAATTCCACATTCTTGTCCCATTAAGACCAACCCAGGGAGGCACAGAGCACGAGGCTTGGAAACGGTTCCTGATTCAAATCCTAGCTCTCTACTTACTAGTTTGATAATTTTGGGCTCACTTTTTTTTAAATTCCTGTGTCCTCAGTTTCTTCATCCATAAAACAGGGATAATTTTAGGGATAATAATATTTCATAGAGTTATCATAAGAAATTAGTTAACATATTTGATGTGCTTGGAACAGTGCCTAGTACATAGTGACCTTTTGGTAACTATTATCATCTTAACGTTCTAAAAACATAAGCTATTGCTGGCCCATCTGAATATACCACTTGTAAGGAGCCTTCTCCTCCTTCACTTTCACCTGAATGATGTAAGTGTGAGGCAGAGCAACCCACTCTAACACTGCTGGAGAAAAGCAATGGACAAACCTATCAAGAGCACAGGCTTCAGCAGCAGAAAGAAAAGTTTTAAATCTGACTCCATTATTTAGTAGCTGTTTTGCCTTGTGCAAATTACTTCCCTGCCCTTCATTTTCCTAATTTTTGAAACAAATGAAATTCATCCCTAATAGGGTCAAAATGAGAATTAGATAAGCTAATGCATGTAATGTACTTCCTTGGAGGTTTAAGCACCTATAAAAGGTAATTATTATTATTAATTGCTCTTTTTCCGGTGATCTATGGGAAAGCCTATACATTATAGTATTTCCACTATCAGACAGGAAATTTAGCATACACATACATGCACACACACACAAACACACCTGGCACAGTTTAAATAAAACCCAAACAGTTTTATTTGAAAAATTTACTAATGCAGAAACTATCAAATTGAAATAGACTTAGGTGACATTACCAGGATTGTTCATAAATTTTTCAATAATATACTTTAATGACTGACATCTAGAACACCTCTCAACTGGCCATTTTCTGTCCCTTAATTTACCTAACATAGTGCTGTGTTAATATTTTCATATTTTGACCATTTAGATAGGTCCCCCAATTTTTACTATGCAACTTCCCTATAAAATGAAATTTCTATTTCATTTTTCTACTTGTTTCATGAAGATTAAAAAATAGACACTGAAGCCTTTGATAAAACATACTATATATTTCCAATGCAAAGAGAATGACTTAATTTAAAAAATAAAACAATTATGCAGCACCAGCTTCTCGTGAGAAAGGAATGGCAGAACTCCACAAGATATCATTATCCAGTTCGATCACTTGCCAACATTTTTATGGTCTTATGGTATTTTGAAGATAGGGAATAGCAGTTGGAATGAGTGAGTCATTCACGAGCATGCTCCTGTCACTTCCTAACCTCTGACCCTCCACTTGCTCCTTCAGCTGGCAGCTCTTTGGGACCTACAGTGCTGCCAATATTCTGACACACTGTGGGGTGAGTGTCCTCATACTTGATAATCACCAAGAGCCTCTAGCCACAGCGAAAGTCCATTCTTCCTTCAAGTCTTAGGTGTAGCCTTACTTTGTCATTGCATCTTTTCTGTCTCCCTAGGTTATATTCTAGACACATATTCCTCTACTCAGCTTTGCATTCAAGTTATTTATCTCATAGAGGATAGAGGCCATGAATTGTCCTTGCACGAATCCCACAACATACTTCACACATACTAAGTGCAAAAAGTAATTGAGTAATCTAAGTAATATTTTAATATTCCATCACTGAAAACATTGAACACTAGAATAATAGTGAAAATTAATTCTAAAATTCTATATATTTCACATAAAGGTTTGGAGTCTGAAAATGTGTTTGAATCCTGGATGTTCTATTTGTTAGATGTCTTTTGACACTTAACCTTTCCTAGCTCGATGTTTCTCAACTTTAAAATAAAATGCTTACCTCATATGGTTATTTTGTGATGCAAAACACATCAAGAACTTAAACCACTTAGTATGGAGCCTAGCATATGACAAGGCCCATTGGTTATGTAGTTCCCACACCTTATAATAACAAATACCTAAGAGAGCATGAACAATCAAGTCAAGGACTCTGAAAGGAAACTTGTAAAGAGTATTTTATGAAACAGTTGGAAAAAAACAAGATTTTTCCTTCCCAGGGAAAAAGAGAATGTGAAGGGAGACTGGAAAAGACGAATGCTTGTATTAAATAATGGGACTCTTTATTTCAGGATTCCATCTCTCCTTTCCATTCCCCAACAATGTCCAAATAATAATAATACCCTATTACTAACTTTCTTAATTTATTGTCTCAAAATAAATTTCTGAAGTCTAGGTTTATTAAAGCAAACATCTTTTAGTAAGCAGTAAATAAAAACATATTTTGCTGAAATGAGTTAAATTTAAAAGCTGAACTATTTACTAATCTCTTCAATAAATTGTTGGGTAATTGGTTGACATATATTTAAAACTTGTGAGACTTCATTTTTATGATGCATTCTAAAATCACCAAGTTATTTTATAACTCATGTAACTGTTTAAATTATGCAGCTGCCCTTGAACACTAGTTTTTCTGTGAGTATTTCCAAACTCTCCATTTTGCTATGGGCCTGGTTCCAGGGGCAGTGCAAATTTATTTTGAATTCTGTGCTGGGCTTTCAGGTGGCAATAATTAATGACCTTGGACTTTATCTTCAGGCATTACAATACACTTTGGGTCACTTTTCCACCACTAAAGCAATAGGTTTGCACTATAAAACCAACCTCCAATCAATATGAAACAACTGAAGTGTGTTTATATATATTTATACATATTGCTTTTCATCTTCAAAGCACTTTAACAACATTAACTAATGGTCCCTAAAATAGGTGAATATGGTTTGCTCCAGGCTAGCAAACCAACTTTTAAAACTTGAGCTGAAGTTGCTACTAGTCATAGGGGGCAATTTCCTTCATGTTTTTCTTTTTCCTCACCTCCTGGGGAAGCTTTCATTCAGATTTACTCTGTCTGACAACCAAAAAAGCAAACAAACACAAAACAAAAACAACTTTAAACAGAGCAGGACACAGTTGGGCCAGGGATATCACCTGTCCTAACAGTAGATTCCAAATGTCTCACAGTTCAGTAGAGCATTAGAATAGCCATGCTCCTTTTGCCAGAGTGTATACAAGAGCTGGGTTATAAGCTAATTGCCCAAAGTTTTGAAAGCATGCCTCATCTTCAATTAGCTATCTATTTCAGATGAAAATGAGCATGGTGTTTTCAGTTTTTCCTAGAGGGTAAGTACTGACATTTCTGGATAATTTATTAGTTTTCTACTGTTGTTTGCATGTATTTAATAGAAGGTTATACCCAGGGCTTTCTAAATTATTACCACTGCTCTAAAAACATCACCATTTGTGAGCTGAGGTCCTGGTTCATTTGTAAGTCTGTGCCTCATATCTCACTTCTCACAATTAAGTATTCTGGTGGTACACAAAGATTCAGAAGGTTTACTATCTTATTGTCTCACTACCCGTCAAAAAGATGTTTTTTTTAAAGTATGCTCATTAGTTGTGGTTCCAACATCAACATAAAAAGTAATTAAATCCTTTGGCTGGAACAATTTCTAAGAACAGCACCCTTTTAAAAATAAAACACTTTAATAATTTCAAAAAGGAATAACAAAGGTTTAAACTGTTCTAGATAACCTGTAAAAAATGAGTTAGTTCTCCTTTGTTTTCTTGCTCTATAATAATTGCTATGAGAAATGGAAATTGTCTTGCCTTTGGCTTTAAAATCGAGCAAAGTTTATAGCCTGCTCTTTTGAAATCATCAGACCACATGCAGAGAACCTGAAGCTGTTTGCTTTTAATTACTAGTAAAACAGGAAAGCAATTATTAGAGCAATTAATTCAATAGGTAGGCATACCTTTTATTTAGCCATTTTTATTCTAATAATCCAGCATATAGATGCTTCAGTTCACAGCACATGCTCCCAAAAGATAAATAAAATTATCATGAAATAAGACGCTCTTAATAAAATAGAACATGTGCCTGTTGATGATGGTAACAGTACAAAGAATATAAGGTCAAAGTAGACCAGTTTCTATTGTAGGTTCTTCCTACCCCTGAAAATTAACTTGTTCCTAACAAATTGACATTTACTGCTTTGACCTCAGTACCTCAGTTATTTTTTATAAATTATTCCCCAAAATAAAACACATCAAAGTAAATCATATAATTTTTAATTTAGCTAAACAGAACTTTTTATTGTAAAATTAATTGTTTCTTCTTTTGTATGTTAATTATTATAGGCTGAAATGATGAACAGTTTTTGGAGCTGTAAAATTATCTGTGGGTTTTGAATTTCTATCAAAAATGTACATCTGTTTTTTCCCTCTGATTTTCATAATATATTTTTCCATAATAGTAACAATTAAGCAGACCACTCATCTCAGGGAAAATGACTTTTTCATTTAAAAGTTCTCCTGAGGATTTACAGTCAACAGTTTTATACTACAATTTTGAGAGATGTTTTGCATGTGTTTTAAGCATTATTATGTTTTATCAATATTCTAGTTAATGTGATGGGCAAAACATTAAAAGCATGAGCTCCACATCATTGACTATTTTGATGTATATGTGTATGATGAAAGCTGAAAACTAATATTACCAAAGGAATACAAATATTTGCACATGGAGCCTACTAAAGCATATTAAGTGTATTAAAGTAAAATGTATTAAGTAAAGAATAGGTCAATATTACCTACTTTATTAGCAATACAGTTAACTGAAACTCATAAAGAAATATTGATTTTGTGTTTCGTAAATGTTGAATTTATAACATTGATTGGGACACGAATTAAATATCTCTAAAACTTCATAACGGGGAAAACAATAATAAACTAATTCATCAGATAATATTAACTATGTTGAAGCATTGTTCTTGAGAATGTTATACTCATCCTTCATATCCTGTTTTTCTACTAGGACTTCAAAGACTACGTGGCATTGAAGCTCTTAATTTCAAAGACAGAAATGGTGCATGAGTCAGGCCACTAACTGGATCTAGCTTGTTAAAAGTATTGAGTTCTTGTTGGCTCACTGTCTGAGGTATTACCTAGACTGTACAAAGAAGATACTTTATGCATACTACGGTTGGCAGTGGTGTCCTTATTGGCTGGTCAGTATTTTGACATCCTGCGACCTTAGTGAGAACCAGAAGTTGCCAGCAAACATAAATTTCCTTGTTCAGACTGGGTCCCTATAGGAACTGTGATGAAAGCCAGAAACATACATCAGAAGAGCTCATAGAATACTTTTCTTTTTCTACGTCACAGAGTTAATTCAGATCTGAGAGACTGAAAATACCTAAACATAAATACCTTCAGAAAATTTTCCTCAAATTTTCTAGACATTCCATTACAATCATTAGAGAACCTTGAATTATTACATTGAAGGAAATGAAAATGCATACATATAAAAAAAAAGGAAAAACAATGAACTGTCCAATGACAAATATGAATTGTTTCAAAGAAAAAAAGAAAATAATGGGCCCCTTCTACATATTAAAAATACTTAAAAGTGGACAGTCTTTGACATTTGTTTTACAGTATTTTTTATAGATTATATACTCAAATTTTAAAATAGAAGAATTATACCATATTTTAATTGATGTTATAAAGTATAATGTTATTCTCTGAAATTAAGATATGGAATCATTTATTGCATTTAATGCAAAACATAAATACATAAATTGGCACATAAAGTATGAGTGAGAATAACATGACCTTAACTCTCAAAGCACATAGTTCAGTAACTGGCATGCAGCTTAGTCTGAAAAGATTAGTTGTAATAACTATAACTTTTATAATGATGCCTAATTGATTGAGGTAAATGTGTATATATATATATATATATATATATGTATGTATATGTATGTATGTGTGTGTGTGTGTGTGTGTGTGTGTGTGTGTGTATATATATATATATATATATACAGTGTAAAATAGACACAGAAAGATGAATGACACATGGTCACCACCCTGACTGGATGTAAAATCTAATAAGGTGAACCACAGGTATAACTTAATAGAGTATAATAAATATCTTACATGACAAACAAAGAATTATTTGATACTGTATGAAAAATGATCGCCTTTACCTTATGAACTGAGAGGAGAAATTTTGTAAGAGGTGCTACATGTGGTGGTTCTAAATACTGGAGGAACAATCAAGCAGCTTTCTGATTCCTTTGATGATCTCCAACTTCTGTCTATCCTCTTTAGCCTGAGTAAACCCTAAAGAGTTATTTAATTCATAATACAAATACAGAATATATTATATTTAAGTCTTGCCTTGGAAAGTAACCTTATATTTCTTCCCATGTTTCAAATATACTTTATAACTTTCTGTATTTTTACATGCCCATTGATAATAAAAGTTTACATATTAATGCATTATTTGGATGAGAACATTTGGAACAAATAGTACTCATTTAAAGTGAATTCCATTCTTAAACTTTATTTTTTTTCAGAACTACTGTTGCTATGGAAATCATAAATTTAACCCTCATTTAGAAAAACTGGAACACTCCATACCTATTATTTAGTGATGTAACATTTAAGGATGTTGAAAAAAACACGGATTCAGTAAAAAATACTTCTTGATTACAGACTCCAGTTGACCAATATTTTGGCATAAGATTCTCCAGGGCTCCTTTCCCCCACAGAATCCTTGAACAACCAGCAACAACTTGAAGAGCCATCTTCCTCAGAACTTGGGAAATAGTTAAAAGGTTGCTACAACTAGGTAAGTGCCAAAACAAGGAAACACAATTTAAAAACCATAAGAGAAAACTTGTGGCACACTCGTTGGCTCCTCCCCTAACCCCATTCTGGTCCTGTGTGTCATCAGCCTTCACTCCCTCTGTGGGTTCCTGTTCCAGAGGGAGCAGAATAGCCCTTCTATGAATCCTGAGGTGTCTGTATGTCAGTGCTACTCTATCAGGTGGAAGCCTGAAGGACTGAACCAGGACACTTGGCACTGACTCACCCTCCCAGAACTTGCCCTGCAGGCAGAAGCAGCTTGCTCACAGCTAAAGCAATGTAAGAAAAAATTCTATCAAAGATTATTGGGGCAAAGGACTACCAGGTTCACAAAACATACAATAGAGCACCCAAGAGTGGGAGAAAGCCTATTATATAAGAAGTGGAGAAGGCATTCAGATTCCTGCAAATATGGGAATTCCTAAGGCCACAATTGCATGCCCAGGACAAGACATGGATGCTGAAAAGATGGAGAGGACCCCAAACTTTTGCCTTAGGCTGATCTTGGTAGGAGGGCTAAAGCCTGAAGGATAGCACGAGCCAACAAAGAGCTGATTTGCAAATACTGTGAAAGGTGATATTTTTATATTTAGTCAAGTTGTTTTTGCTAGCTCCTGGCTGAAATGAAGAGGCCTATAAGAAAATACTATGAACAACTGTACACCAACAAATTAGAAAACCTAAATGAAATGGACAAATTCCTAGAAACACACAAACAACTAAACTGAATCAAGAAGAAATAGATTCTAACAAACCAATAACTATTAACATTAGGGGCAAATGAGAATGCCCACTGATATCAGTGCTATTCAAAATTGTACTAAAAGTTCTAACCAGAGGAACTAGACAAGAAAAAAAAAAAAAAAAAGGCATACAAATTGGAAAGGAAGAAGTAAAACTTTCCTGATTTACAGATGACATGATCCTATATGGAGAATATCCTGAAAAATCCTCAACAAATCTACTACAGTTAGTAAAACAAAACAAAACAAAACAAAAAAAAAACCAGCACAGTAGTGAGATACAAGAGCAACACTCTAAAATCAATAGTGTTTCTATATACTTGTAATGCACAATTTGAAGAGGAAATCAAGAAAAAAAAATCCATTTACAAAAAGCAACTAAAAGAATAAATTATCTAGGAATAAATTTAACCATGGATGTAAAGGCCTTGTACATAGAAATTTATAAAACATTGCCAAAAGAAATTAAAGAACACCTAAATAAATGGATGGACATTCCACATTCATGGATTGTAAAGCTAAATAATGTTGAGCTGCCAATTCTACCAAAAATGACTTACATCTTCAACACAATCCCAATCAAAATCCAAACAGCCTTCTTTTCAGAAGTGGAAGAGGCAATCGTCAAATTTATATGGCCCTGAATAGCCAAAAACATCTTGTGAAAAAAAGAGCAAAGTTAGAGGCTTCATACGCCAATTTTAAAACTTATTACAAAGCTATCATAATCAAAACAACATGTTACTCACAGAAGAACAGACATGTAAACCAACAGAATCAAATGAAGAGTTCAGAAATAAACTATGATTTTTACAAAGGTAGTTTTTAGAAACGATTTTCACAAGGTACCATGTCCACTCAATGGAGAAAGAATAGTCTCTTCAATACATGGTGCCGGGAAAACTGATTATCCATTTGCCAAAGAATGAAAGCAGACCCCTACTTCACACCGTATATGAAAACCAACTCAAAAATGGATCCTAGACCTAAATATCAAAACTAAAACTGTAAAACTCCTAGAAGAAAGCATAGGGAACATCTCCTGGACCTTTTGTTGGGCTGTGGTTTCTTAGACCTTACACCAATGCATGAGCAACAAAAGAAAATATAGGTAAATGGTACTTCATCAAAATTAAAAACTGTTGTGCTCCAGAGGACTTCATCATGAAAATAAAAAGACATCCTAGACAAGGGGAGAAAATATTTGGAAATCACATATCTAATAAAGGTTTAATATCCGGAATATATAAAGAAATCTTACAATTCTACAACAAAAAGACAGACAACCTAGTTTTTAAAAATGGACAAAAGACATGAGGAGACATTTCTCCAAAGAAGATTTACAAATGGCCAGAAACACATGAAAAGATAGATGCTCAACATCATTAGCCATTGGTGAAATGCATATCAAAATCACGAGGAGATACCATTGCTCACCCACTGGAATGCTACTATTTAAAAAAATGAAAAATAACAGCTGTTGGAAAGGATGTGGATATACAGAAGCACTCATTCACTGTTGGGAATGTGAAATGGTACAGCAACTGTGGAAAACATTTTGGTAGTTTCTCAGGAAGGACATGTGCATGGAAATTTACAAAACATTGCCAAAAGAAATTAAAGAAGACCTTAATTCTTAGGTATAGAATTACCATATGCCCTGACAATCCATCCCACTTGAAAGCAGGAACTCAAATAGATATTTGTACTCTGATGTTCTTAGTGGCATTATTGATAATTGCCAAAATTTGAAAGTAATCCAAGTGTCCATCAAAAGATGAATGGAGAAACAGAATGTGGTAAATACAAACAATGGACTATTATTCAGTCATAAAAAAGGAATGATGTTCGATAGGTGCTGCAATGTGATTGAACCTTGAAGATATTAGGTTGAGTGAAATAAGCCAGACACAAAAGGACAAATAGAGTATGAACTAATTTATATTAAATTACATAATGTTCAAATTCATAGAATCAGAAACTATAATACAGGTTACATGTGGGCAGGGATGGTGGTAGAACAGGGAATGGGGAGTTAATGCTTCATGTGTGAAGAGCTTCTGTTTGGGGTGATGGAAAAGTCTGTATAATGAATGGCGGTGATGATAGTATAACATTGTGAATGTGATTAACAACACTGAATTGTGTGTTTGAAAGTTATTAAAATGGGAAATTTTAGGTTGTATATATGTAACCAGAATAAAAAAGTATTAAAAAATCATAGCAATGTAAAAGAGAAAGAGTGAAAACTAATGTAAACTATAGACTATAGTTAATAATATAATTTTAATAATATTGGTTAATCTATTGTTACAACATTACCACATTAATGGTAAATGGCAATAATAGGGAAAATGCATGTAAAGGAAGGTGTTTATGGAAACTCTCTATTTTATGCATGGTTTTCTGTAAACCTACAGGTCCTCTACTTTTTAAAAAATGAGGAAAAAATGCTTCTTGAAAAAAAGTTTGGATTCCTTGACCAAATAAATCTTGTCTTTGTATTTACAATAGATAATATATATTTATACATACACAATCAGTTTTGTTATATTGGCTCTAAGAAGTCACAGAGTAAAGAAATATATTTAATTTAATTGAATACAAACATTTTAAACTTCTATTCCAGGGAGCATTCTTTGAGAAACATGCCTATAGATATTTATACAAAGCATTATTTATACTCACACACATGACATAATATATATAATGTGGCAATATGGTTGCATAACTAAGCAATTTTATATATTTGTATGTATTATTATTATCATTATTATATAATTATTCACAGATTTAAGTACGGGATGATTCTCATTATGCCCTAAAGATGCCATTGGATAAACTCAATCCATGTATTGACAAATATCTGATTGATTTCGTTTATCAATAAAGCACAGAATTAATTGATTGTATTTGGCCATATTGTACCTTTTTGCTCTAATTAGCTTTTCTTTCTTCTTTTTTTAAAAGAAGTCAATTTTGTCTAAATAGTTATTCTAATTTCAGAACTATTCTTATCGATCCAGATTCATAAAATTTTTAAAATTCAGTATTTACACAAAAATATTATGAGAAAAAATAGTGATTTAAAATGATTTTACTTTTTTCTTCATCATATTTACAAGTACAGGTCTAATTTCAAATGTTGTTTTGGAAAAAGTAATTCCAATTAATCAACCAACATAATTCAACTAAACACAATGCATGGAATGAGGAGCCATCTAATCAGGAAGCTGATATGAATTTTTAAAACTTCAGCTGCTTGAATCTTTTAGTGAAATTTTGTTAGCATGGATCATGTGGTAGATTGGACTATGTAGCCCAATGAAAGACATGTTCTTACTCTTAATGTGTATTCCTCTGGATGTGAATCCATTTCTAAATAGGACACTTTGAATATGTATTAACAATTAAGGGTGGACTCATCCATGAATAGAATCTTCTAAAATCCTATTTAGGTGTGGCCCAACTGAATTAAGGTGGGCCTTACTCTGTTTTACTAGAGCCCTGTATGAGCTGAAGAAATTTGGAGCCAGAATTCAGCAGAAACTGGAAGAGCAGACACAAAGAGAGAGGGATAGCCTTGTGATGGAAGGCAGAGATGCAAGTCAAGGAGTCCCACGGATTGTAGCAAGCTACCCCAGAAGGTTCTAGACTTTGACTACAGAAAAAACCTTGATGTTGGACTTTTGGCCTCCCAAATCATGAGCCAATGATTTCTTGTTATTAAGGCCACCCATAGCAGCCCTGACAAACTAAGACTGAGCATCAGAATTACAGCAATTAAAATGATTACAAATGATTGTTTAACTCATTTTTAAACTAATTGTAACCCGTGGTTACCTTGAAGATCCTCATGAGTGGCAGGCAGACAATAAGAACCTTAGCTGTATTCACTTTCTTTGGTTATATTTGCATTTTCTCCTTAAGTTTCTGATTCAAGTTCTAAATGACTGAGTATTCAGATGTCACAAGTTTTTACAATGCGCATGAGTATTCTAAAGTACTTGAGGTACCTTAAAGCCTGTCAGTTGGGAGCAGCATTGCTTAGCTATGTCTTCACAAAAGCATCAAGGTAAAGTCATTTTCTTCTGTATAATGGATAGAGATGAAAAGCGCAACAGCATCTTCATGTTCACGTAGCCATCATCTTACGTCATCTACAGACTAGGTCACTCAGAAGCTCTCTGATTACTCAGAGAGAAATTGGTGATGGGCTTAATTCTATTAAATGATTATGTTAAGAATTTTGTTTTGGTTGTTATTTTATTGCTCTCTGAATAACACAACCCACAAAGTAAATCAAAACTTTGAAATAAATTCAGTTTTATTTTATTTCTAACTCAACTGGACCAGCGCTGTGTTCTGCATTGCGTGGAATAAAATGTAAAGGATGTGGTTTCTGACCTGACTCAAATTCTGCCTTTACACTGTAGTAATAGTCACCTAGGTAATAATTATTTGGAGCTATGGAAATCCAAAATGTCTATATCAATATAACATGATGACTAAAGAAATGAAGTATAAGTCTTTGAACTTGGTTCAGTATTTTCTATTTCTGGTTCATGTTTCTCTCATGAGAACAATGCTAAATAGGCTCTTAATAATTACTTCCTTCATAATTAGAGAACAGTTAGTAAATATTAATTTAAAATTCATAAGTCACATGCTAGATATCCTATCTCCCTTCTCAAGTAATTTTATTATCTACCATGTTGGTTAGCTGAACTCAAAGGTACATTCCATTTGACAATGTCAATAGGATGGGGAAAAAATTTGCTTCTATTAAACTATTAAATAGAATCCATCCATAAGCATTTGATATTTTGCTGTATCACATACCAAGTTTGCTATGAGATAAATCAAGTGCTCAGTCTCTTTTGGATGCTTATATCATATTTTTCATCAGTTAAAAATGTTTTCTGCTACTTTTATAAATATTTCTGAGTGCTGAATATTGTAGACTTTGGAGACTAGTAGAATGCAGCCTAAATAATTAAAGTTGTCTCATTTCATCTCACTATTTTTTTATTTTTTTTTCAGATATTTCCATCAGTGGGAATTCCTTTGTAAAAAGATGATACTCTGTCTTCCCACGATACTGGATTCTGTCATTGATAATCAGTTTTTTATCACATCTTGAAGGAAATTTGGTGATTTAGTTTTTCTTAGAAAAGTCTGTTGTCCATTTAATTTGTTTGATCAGTATTTGAAAGTATAAACATGGATGCATACATATGTTTTATTATAATTTTTGTTCTGTGATTGTACAGTTCATGCTCTTTTCATTCTCAATTTCATGTATTTCCAATTTTTCTTTTATTTACCTTATTGCAGCAACCAAAATTTTTATTTTTCTGATATCCTCCGTTTATTTCTAATTCTTTAGGAATAAAAAGATTCATGATGATGAAGTGTAGCATTTGGAGTTCCACTGCAGAAAATGCAAAACCATTCTGTCTAAAACAGAAATTTTCTGTCTAATCAGAAAGAGATTAGATGGAATTGCATGATTAAGAGTTTTGGAAAGACTACGAGAGTCAAGCTTGATTTTGAGTCCTCAGGAATGATTCCAAAAGGAGACCACAAAACTTGCCTGCCATGGGGGATACACTTTTTTTTTTTTTTAAGGTGTATACTTTTTTTTTTATTTTATTGAGATATATTCACATACCACAGTCATACAAAACAAATCGTACATTCGATTGCTCACAGTACCATTACATAGTTGTACATTCATCACCAAAATCAATCCCCAACACCCTCATTACCACACACACAAAAATAACCAGAATAATAATTAAAGTGAAAAAGAGCAACTAAAGTAAAAAAGAACACTGGGCGCCCTTGTCTGTCTGTTTATTTGTTTCCTTCCCCCACCTTTCCACTCATCCATCCACAAACTAGACAAAGGGGAGTATGATCCCCATGGCCCCCGCAATCCCACTGTCCCTCCTCATAAGCCATATTTTTATACAATTGTCTTCAAGATTCATGGGTTCTGGGTTGTAGTTTGATAGTTTCAGGTATCTACCACCAGCTACCCCAATTCATTAGAACCTAAAAAGGGTTGTCTATATTGTGCGTAAGAGTGCCCACCAGAGTGACCTCTCTGCTCCTTTTGGAATCTCTCTGCCACTGAAGCTTATTTCATTTCCTTTCACATCCCCCTTTTGGTCAAGAAGATGTTCTCTATCCCACGGTGCCGGGTCTACATTCCTCCCCGGGAGTCACATTCCGCGTTGCCAGGGAGATTCACTACCCTGGGTGTCTGATGGGGGATACACTTTTGATACAATCAGGAAGGTGGGAATTGAGGAACTGTCACTGGAAATGTTGACTCGATAGAAAGTGATAGTAGACATTAGTAGACATGATGCTAAATCAGTTATTCCAAATATACTTTCTATGTTTAAAATGTTGGTGGAAAACATTATCAAGATGAGGAAAAAAATGGAAGATAAAGATCCATTTTTATCTCAACCTTCTAGAGATTAACAATAAAATGTCTGGGATGGAAAATATACTAGATAGGATTAACAGTGTATTAGACACTACATAAGACACTACATAAGAAAAGATTAGCAAACTTGAAGGCATAGCTATGGACACTACCCAAAATGAAACAGAAAATAAAAGACTGGAAGAAATGAACCGAATACTAATGAGGTGTGGGACAACATCAAACAGCCTAACGTTTGCTTATTTGGAGTCCTAGAAGCAGAGACAAAGATGGAGGGAAGAAAACAATTGAAGACATAATAGTGAATATTTTCCAAATTTGTTGAAAACCATAAAAAAAAAAAAAAAAAAACCTTATTGGTCACCACTGGAGGTAGCTAGGGTATCAATCACTTTTCTTGAAAAGAGAAGGGATAAATTGAAGTGTTTGCTCTGAATTTTTTATGAACACTATTTCAAGGTAACCAAATAGCCTAAGCTGATAAAGGCAGTTTCTTCTTTGTGTGAGATTCCTACATAATACATGAAGAATAAATCATATAATTAGAAAATCACCAGTTTGTAACTACTATTTAAATGATTAATTCAAATAACAATCATCAATGGATGCTAAAATCATTGAGAGCAAGGTTTGAAAGTGAACTTTTCAATTAATAGATTGGGCTGCCAGTTGATCAATATTAGCATCACTAAAAGTGGGACAACCATACATTATGTGCCTCCTGATGTGATGCAATATGAGGTATATTCCTCTACCAATGAAGTATTCTTTTCAAAATTAAGTTGAGCCTGAACCTAGTCAAGCATTGAATCTTTCAGTTTAGATGAAGTATAGGAATACAGAAATCAATTAAGTGATAAAAGAATGAAGCAATCAGAAAAATCTATGATGTGAGACATTCAGCAAGATAATTGATCTGATTCTCATCTTCGACACAAGTCAAAGGCATGAAAGAAAACTAATGAAAAGAGCATGGAAATGATCTAGGTTAAAGAAACTTAAGAAATACAACAATCAAATGCGTGTTCGTATCTTGTTTGGATACTAATTTAAAAACAGCAAAAAATGCATTTGGAAGTTAATCTATTAAATAGAATGGTTTTGCAATTTCTGCAATGGAACTCCAAATGCAATGGAACTCCAAAGGGACATTTGAATGCATATTGTGTTTTAGAGGGTATTAAAGAATTTTGTTATATTTGGTTTACTGTTATAATGAAAAATGATTTATGACAATGCAAAAACTTCCTTTAAAATTACATATGGAAGTATTTAGAGATGTGGTGATATGATGTCAGAGACTTCCTTTAAAATATAACAATGAAAAAACAAGAAATTAAAAAGGAATCTATAAAATACAGGTAATGAATGATAAGTTTTCAACTTGAGAGAGGAATATATGATTATATGCTTTCTACATTTATATATCTTGGAAAGTCTGTAATAGCAGTTAAAATATTCTATTTTAAGCATTAAAATTTATTTGAAAATATCTTAGTAGCTGCATAATATTCAACTTTATGGAAGCAACATAATTTCTTTACCATTTCTTAATTGTTGGACATTTAGACTTTTTCCCAATTTCTTGATATTAAAAAAAATGCTTTGATGAACATTCTTGTATTGATATTGTAAGCTACTTTTGTATTATTTCCCCACAGTACATTCTTTAGGCTAATTCAATAAAAATGAAATCATGTAGTCAATGCCAAAAAAGTATGGTATTATTTAAGCTCATATTACATATTATTTCTTTTCAACATCACTAATTTTATTTTATTAGCAGTGTATGATAGTGCTTATCTTACCACTTATCTACTCAGTAGTGAACATAATCTACTATTCATCTTTGTGCATTAATCAGAATTTCTGTGACTAAATATTAGTGATGTTGAACAATCTTTTTTCTTAAATTTATTAACCATTTACATTAGTTCTTCTGGGAATGACCTTTTATAATCCTTGACTGGTTTTCCATTAAATATTTCAGGGTTGAACTTAGATATTTGTAATTTTTTTCATAATTGCTTCAAGTATTTTCTCCCAGTTTATCGTTTTCTTTTTAATTGGTGACATACAGAAATTTCGGTTTTCTTATGGTCTTAATCCAATCACTCTTTACTTTGTGGTCTTATTCTACTTTACAATCTGTTCATTCATGTCTGAAGATCAGATGATATATGCATGGGTACTTTAATCTTCATCTATAATCTTCCTAATTCAGTGAACTGAGAAATCAATTTTCCTAACGTCATTTTTTTGACTAATTTTTCCTTTCACAAATAATTTATGATACCACAACCTATTTCTAAATTATAGATTAAGTTCTTTTTTAAGTATCTGTTTATATAAAACCAGAGCTATGTTATTCTAATTATTTTGGCTTCATATTATATATGCTTAATATGGCATATAATATAGGGAATATATTTTTACTAGATATATAATTATTTGATAGCACTATTCTCTTTTTAGTCTTTTTCAAAATGCTCTCAGCTATTTTTGCCCATGAACTTCTAACAGGTTTAAGCAACTAAAACTCCCAGGAGTTTTTAGAATTTTTTTTATTACATAAAATCTGCAAATTAGAAAAAAAAAATTGACATCTCTATACCAATCTATCTTTTTACTCAGGAACATGTTTCTTGTATTCCTTTAAGTCATCTTTATTGCATCTCAGTAGTTTTGTATTTTTTCTTCATAAAGCTACTGAACTTTCACTAGGTTATTCTTAATATTTTTAATTGCAAATAAATGGGATATTTATTTTCTAACAGAATTGCAGGTAGAATATTCAACTTTAAATTGCAATCTATAAACTCTTTGTTCATTCTAGGAGCCTGGTTTATTCGCAGGATGAGTAGGCACACAAATATTTGTTCAATAAAGGATCTGATTTTTGCTTTCTTCTGGCTAATGCTCATTAAAGAGGGTAGTGAGTTTGGCTTAGATAAATAATATTCATTGGCCGAAGTTCACATCATGCCTTAGTTTTTTGTGAAGAGTTCTGCAACATGGAACTGAAGAGGCAGAAAAGAAAATTCTGGACAAGGGTAGACTTATGCTTTTCCCTGGCCTAAAGTCACATATTGTGAAACACTCTATTTTAGTTTTCTGTGAAAGAGGAAGATATCTCTCCATCCTCTCTAGATATACTACACAAATATTGGAAGACAAAAAGCCATGTTTTTTAAAAATCTTTTTTTGTGAGTATCTTTCACACATATCATCAATTGGCATCAGAAGGAGATAAGCTCACAGTAACAGGGCTGTTAAAATTGGCTCTGTCCGTGACAATTAAAATATTGACAGTAAAATAATAATGTTACAACAGTGAAGTTTATTGAAAGGACAATGAAATAAGCAATTCTGTTATAAATTAAATATCATATCCTTTTTAAATTCAGAACATCAAATTTAAGCCATCTTTTTTTGCATATCATCAGGGGTCATCTATTGATATATGCCAATTATACTGAATATTTGCATATATACTCTGTAGGTGTCAGCATTGCTTTGTAATAATATTATGCATAGAACTGTGTTTTTATCATGTCATGGGATGTAAATTTATGCTAAATTCAGAATTAAAATTTAGAAGGGCTACCCTGAGACTTTAAGATGTCTTTTAATTATTCTTTATTTTTTATTGACAAGTTATGACAATGATCATATCAAGCTGGGAAAAAATGTATATTTCTGCTTCTGCTTTAAGCATGGAGACATGCTTTCAAATTTTTGCATGGCATTCTCTGAGTTTAAAAATAAAATGCTTTGAAATAGATGCTTTAACTATCATAGAACCTAATTCTATTTGGCATACTTATAAATGATATTCCATTATTTGTTTTGGGGAGGACAGGTAACACAATACTCTTCTGAAGTTATTTGGATTATGGACACCACTGCATCACTGTGTACATTATATTTTTCTTATTGTCACAGGAAAAATAGACTTTAAAGTATAATGTGCAAGACACTATACCAAAGCAAAGCCATTTCTATCAGTGTAGTAGAAACTGCCACAACTAAAAGAAAGATACATAAAACTGTGTAGCAGGAGGTGGTTAAAACTATGTGCAGTCCTTTTATTGATAGAGTTATAAGAATTCAATCAAGGAGGCACTTCTTAAAAAGGAGAGATGTTTATAAAATTTATGTCTACAACCAAGTAGGTATCCATTCTTGGGGATATTTTATAATTCTCTGTATTTCAATAAAGATTTTATTGAGACTTACTATCTCAAGGCTCTAGAGATTTAGAGATGCTGAAGATTCCATGGTGGTAGGACCTGATCTAATAAACATTTTGTAGATCTGGAATTGCACATAAGCAGTCCTGCTGAGGGTGGCTTCTGTTTTAGGTACCTTACTACTCATTGACTACACAGCTTTCATTCTCTACAGAATGGCGACTAATAAGAGCATGCCAGAATTACTACAGCAATGATAATTCTTACAAGAGACCGTGTTCCGGTTTGCTAATGCTGCCGTTCTGCAAAACACCAGAAATGGATTGGCTTTTATAAAGGGGGTCTACTTGGTTACAAAGTTACAGTCTTAGGCCATAAAGTGTCCAACGTAAGGCATCAACAACAGGGTACCTTCACTGAAGGATGGCCATTGATGTCTGGAAAACCCGTTAGCTAGGAAGGCACGTGGCTGGCATCCGTTTGCTCCTAAGTTGTGTTTCAAAATGGCGTTCTCCAAAATGTCTGCGTCAGCTTCCAACAGCCATCTTCAAAGTGTTCCTCTGCTGCAGCACTGAGTTCCTTCTGTCTGAGATTTTATACGGTTCCAGTGAACTAATCAAGACCCACACTGAATGGGCAGGGCCACACCTCCACGGAAACATTCAATCAGAGGTCACACCCTAAACAAAGGTGTCACTCATGGTTGGGTGGGTCATATCTCCATGGAAACAGCCCAATTCCAATATCCCAGGAGATTGGATTAAAAGATCATGGCTTTTTCTGGGGGACATAACACATCCAAATGGCACAGTCCCAAATCACATTTTATGTTTAAGCATGTCAAGAGAAAAACAATGATATGTATTTATAATTGAAAATGACAAAACCAGTAGCACCACAGAGAAAAATAGGGGTCTTAGAAAGCATACAGTGTGGCATAACTATTCAATGTAGAATTCTTTTCAAGTAAGACAAAGAAACACAGCAAAACTCTGTTCTCTCAGTGTCTTTAAATGGTACTCTAGTAACTAGTGAACTTAATACCTTTCTTCTTCTTTTATATGTAAGGGTGTTATACTGTTTTAGTAAATGCTATGCATTTTTTTTCTTTCATAAATGTTTTCAAAATAATTTTGTATTCCATTTTGCAGCTCCTTTTTAGGTACACATTCTTTGGAACATCTGAAGTAGGGTAGTTCAGGTGTGAAAAAATCAAGAGCAGTTTCTCTTTAAATACCACACAACATATGGAATCTCACTTGTAACTGGCAGAGATGTCTTTGCAAAGAAAAAAATATCAGGAATTTTGTCCAAATCTCTACAGAACGTGAGTCTCACCAACCAACTCTGATTATTTTTTTCCTGTAAAAGTGAAATAAAAATGCGTGTACAGAAACACACTACTTAGAGAATGCCGCTGTGTGAAGCTGATTGCCAACATGAAGATATTTAGAGGAAAACTTTTAGAAAGGTATAGTCCTCTGGGTCCAAATTCTAAACCAAAATTTTTCTTTCCAGTCTTCCTTTATATGCAGTTGATTTTTAATGCATTTGAATGAATCATTCTCTGATCTATAAATACTTACAAGGCAAAAAGGAGGATAATCTTCTAGATATTAATGGCCAAATAACAGCTATTTGAAGCAAAAGGTTTGGTGATTTCAATCATGAGACTAGCATTATGGAATAAAGGAGATGGGAAAGACCTAAACTATAATCTAAGCCAGTTCTTTCATTTTTATAAATGCAAAAACGTAAAGTCCTGAAAGTCTTAACCATTCATCTACAGCCACACAGGACTAGTTCAGTAAAGCAGCTCTTCTCATTCTTATTTCAGTATTCTGTTCACTGATCCATGAAATTTATAGATCAATTTTAGACTTGGAATATCAAAGATAGTACCACATTGTACAGGAAGCTAACTATGGGGTTGCCATATGATCCTGCAACCCTGTTACTGGATATATATATACTTGGAAGAACTGAGGGCAGGGATTTGAATGGACATTGCACACTGGTGTTTATGGCAGCAGTATTCATGATTCATAATGGATGGAAGTGACTTAAGGGTACATCGACTGATAAATGGAATGGTGAACTGTGGTGTATACATACGATAGAATACCAAGAGGCGGCAAGAAGAAATGAAGTGAGGTATGCAAATAGGTAAATGTACCTTGAGGACAGTATGTTGAGTGAAATAAGCCAGAATCAAAATGACAAACATTGTAACGCCCCATTCATATGGGCCAACTATAATGTGCACACTCTGAGAATTAAATCTGATAGCATAGGTTATCAGGGGAAGGCTTATGGTAAAGGCTCTTAGACTGTAAGCTCTTAGAGCAGTGACATATATTCACGAGTTGTAACGGTTATCTCTAAATTCTGAGAGAAGAATTCAGAAATCTGGTATGCCCATGGAGCTTTGGATATCTGTGTGACACCTGAGACTCAGAGCCAGAGTTCCGGCAGCTATGAATGTCAGTATTACCCCATACAGCAAATGTTAAAGAAGCCGAAAAAAAGATCAGATTTTATTAGAAATATGAACAAAATGGACTTGGTTAGGACTAAGGTAAACCAGACTAAAGGGAAAAGGATGATATTGACTGTGCTTTAATACTTTAACTTCTATGTGAGACCAAAGGAATTGATGTTTATTTGGTGGAAAATCTATATTTTCTGTAGCATGCTATGTAATTTAACTTGTATGGTCAGTTTATTCAAACACCATAATGTTTGAATAGGGGGTGAGATCTGGTTGGTTTGTGCAGGTTAGCATGAAGCCCTGATACATCCCAGAGTAATCTGGGCAGAGAATAAAAATGTATTTGCAAAGCCCCCTTGAGGGACTGGGGAAAAGTTGGAAATCTTGGGGAATTCCTGATATTCTTGCAAGCATTGAGGACTAACATTGTAGTGGGCCAAGCCCTCGATCTTGGGCTTTGCCCTTATGAAGCTTGTTACCACAAAGGAGAAGCTAAGCCTATTTATAATTGTGCCTAAGAGTCACCCCCAGAGAACCTCTTTCGTTGCTCAGATGTGGTCTATCTCTTTAAGCCAACACTGCAGGTAAACTCACTGCCTCCCACCTACATGGGACATGACTCCCAGGGATGTAAATCTCCCAGGCAACATGGGATATGACTCCGAGGATGAGCCTGGACCTGGCATTGTGGGATTGAGGAAGGCTTCTTGACCAAAAGGGGGAGAAGAATTGAAACAAAATAAAGCTTCAGTGGCTGAGAGATTTCAAATGGAGTCAAGAAGTCATTCTAGAGGTTATTCTTATGCATTTTATATCTATCCCTTTTTAGTTATTAGTGTATTAGAATAGCTAGAAGGAAATACCTGAAACTGTTGAACTGCAATTTGTACCCTTGATTCATGAAGATGATTGTATAGTTATATAACTTACATGGTGTGACTGTGTGATTGTGAAAACATTGTGGCTCACACTCCCTTTATCCAGTATATGGACCGATGAGTAGAAAAAAGGGGGACAAAAAGTAAATGAATAATGGGGGGAGGAGGAGCATGAAATGTTTTGGATGTTCTTTTGTACTTTTATTATTATTCCTATTTTTATTTTTATTTCTTGGCATAATGAAAATGTTAAAAAAATTGATTTTGGTTATGAATGTTCAACTATATGATGATACTGTGAGCAACTTGTACACTTTGGATGATTGTATGGTATGTGAATATATCTCAATAAAATTACATTTAAAAATAAAAGACAGTGCCACTCCATAAAACTGGTTCAGCTGTTTTATCTAATTTATTCAATTAAAACTCAAAGTGTATGTAGTTACAAATTGTCCTGCAGATCAAATTAAGCTAACTTTGGAAAATTTTACATTTTTGTGAAATGCAACAGTTGGATATCAAGTCAACCTTAAATATTAAGATAGCAATTGGGAGAATAACTAAATTTAACCTAATCGAATGTGCTTATGTATATTGTAACACTATTTTCAACACTCCTTTAATTTACCTAAAGAATTTCTCAGTATTATTAATTGCAACCACTACAATCTATAAAATAGATATTAATTTTAAAAATCTTTCCACAAGACAGAAACCTAATGAAGTTTCTAAGTGATAATCCATGCATATATGTTTATTGGAATTTCTGCAATGCACAACAGGATCTCAAAAACTACATCCTAGGAACCTTCCATTTATAAACCTGTATTCAGACCAAACTTTTATATCATATTTTCAATTGATCCACTAGACATTATTTCTGATATTTACTAGACTGTGTCATTATTGTCTAGCAAATACAACTGTTTAAAAAGCACTGTGATTAAAACCTGGGTGAAACTTGATTGCTATCTCCTCCTGACAACAACCTTTGATGTTGACCAAATGTCCAAGTTGAACTGATTTTTCAGATTTTGTTACAACTAATTAGAGGGTCTCATAGGATTCTCAGAATCAGGGTTCTCCAAAGAAACAGAACAAATAGGATATATATATTATATATACATATGATGTTACATAATACAAAGTATATAATTACATATATTATCCATACTTATTTTAACTCTGTATCTAAATATAGATTTATGTTAAGGAATTGGCTCACAAGATTATGGGGGACACAAATCTGGAATTTGTTGTGCAGGCCAGCAGACTTAAAACTCAGGCAGGAGTCTTGGGTCCAAAATCTGCAGGGCAGGTTGACAGGAGTTTATGTCATGTCTTAAGGCAGAATTTCTCCTCTGGGAAACTTCAGTTTTTGCTCTTAAGGCTGCCAACTGAGTGGATGAAGTCAACACACATTTTCAAGGGTAATTTCCTTTACTTAAAGTCATCTGATTGCAGAGTTTAAACACATCTACAAATACCTTCAAAGCAACACTAAGATTAGCATTTGATTAAATAACTGGGTACTATAGCCTTCCAAAGTAGATGATAAGACTAACCATCAGAGGTATGTAGTTGCACATGTTCTATGATTATAAATTCTTGTCTCCAACAGGAATATGTGCTTGAGCTATAGCTAAAGTGAATTTGCATCCTAGTTTCCCCTAGTCAATCATGGTTGATTCTTATTGCTCCAGCATAATAATAAATACCATCCTGTTACTCTCAAAACTATCACACTTCAGGTGATAATTTAAATGATTAATGTGGCAAAAATGCTAATAAGAAAAATATAATACGTAAGTCCTCTGACTACAAAGAAAGATAAAAGATGGGGCAAGTTTCTGCTTGGACTTCTCTATATGTGTAATATTGTTGCTATAATTGTTAACCAAATCCCTCGTTTACCTCTGCCTAACTGCATCATCATTGTTCCTAGTCACAATGAAGTTATTTTGATAGTTGACATGTTATTTGTTTCACAAACATTTCAGGTTAGCCATAGGAATGGATATATTGGATTGCAAGGTCCATATTGCCAATAATCTTTATCTTCTCCTTCTAAAAAGTTCTGATTCTTTTCCAAAAATTTATATGCCATGGTTTCTGACCTTCCTTCAGTATCACACAACACAAAGCTATTCTGCTTTTTCCTTTGCTCCTTATCATGAAGGAACATCTAAGGGAATTCCAAGTTAAAAGAGCTTTCAAAAGTTGGCCAGAATCTTCAGACAGAACAGTTGGTAGAGAACACAGTAATTAAAGTCTGTCTAAATCATTTCCTGTGCTTGTAATATTTTAAAATTATGAATATGTTAATTTTATACATCTTTTACTTGAATTTTTAATCTTGAATCTTTTAACTTGAGGTTTAGTCATAATCAAGTTTATAGTAAAGAATAATTTGTAGAACTGTAATTAATTTAATTAGTATTGTTTTACTAGCAATATAGAGAAGTGATATTTCTATTGCTGCTTGATACCATGACTGCTGACAATAATTATAATACTACTTCCCTAACTGAGATCTGGGAAAGAGGCATTGTTTCTTTCCATGTAATAGTATTCCACATTTTAACAGTCTCAGCTGTCTTAGCGCAAAAGATCTTGAATGAAAAATTAATTTTTCTATGGGCATTTCAAAGATTGTTAAACTCTGAGTTCCCCTGGATTACTACAGATTAATGGTGTTTTCAGTGGGTGTATGGTGTTGTATAGTGTGTGTGTGTGTGTGTTTGGTATATTTGTAGTATATGTATATTTGGTGTGTGTGTAGTGTGGTGTGGTATGTGTGTATATGAATGTATGTGTGTGGCTCTATGTAAATGTTTGGTGTGCTAGTGGTGTTTGTGTGGTTGTGTGTGTGTGTGGTGTGCATCTGTGTGTATGGAAAGTGTGGGCAGTATGTTGTTTTTGTGTTTGTGTTTTCTTGTGTGTGTTGTATAGTGTGTGTGGCTGTGTGAGCATGGTGTGTGTGTGTGTGTGGTGTGTGTATGTGAATGTGTATTGTGTTTGCTGTATTAGTGGTGTGTGTATGTGCATACATGTGGTGTGTGGCTATTTGTATGCTGTATATTTAGTGTGTGTATTTGTCAGGGTATTTTAGAGAAAGAGAACTGACGGAAGATATCTATAAATATTATGAGATTTTATAAAAATTGTCTCATGTGACTGTGGGGATGGGCAAGTCCAAATCCCTTAGGGCAGGCCACAAGCTGGGGACTCTGATGAAGGTTTTCTATGAATTTCCCAAGAGAAGCTGGCTGGCTGAAGTCAAGATGGAAAGTCTCCCTTCTGACTGCTCAAATCATCACCTCTCCTTTTAAAGCCTTCAAATGATTGGATGATACATCTCTCGTCGTTGAAGGCAATCTCCTCAGTTATTATAGATGTGATCAGCCATAGATGCAGTCAACTCACTGATTATTTAACTCCATGAAATGTCTTCATAATAACAGGCCAGTGCTTGCTTGACCAAACAACTGGATACCATCATCTGGTCAAGCTCACATGAACCTAACTATCACCTATCACAGTGTGTATGTGTGTGTGAAGAATATGTATGCATTGTGTTCTGTTTGCTATATTTGTGAGGTGCATTTTGTGTGTATGTGCTAGGTAGTGAGTGTAGTATGTGTGTGTCTGTGTTTGGTGTACTTGTGTGTGTGTATGTGAATGTGTGCTTAGTTTGTGGCATGTGAATGCATGGAGTGTGTGTGCAGATGTCTGGTATATTTGTGGAGTGTGTGTTTTGATGTGTTTGTGTTATCTAGTGTGTATGGAGTGAGTGTGAAATGTGTGTGCAGTATGTGTATGCTTGGTATGTTTGTGGTGTGGGGTGTATTTGTGGTGTGTGTGTTTGGTGTGTTTGTGGTGTGGCTGTGTGTGTGATGAGTGTTGTTTTGGGTGTGTGTGTGGTATGTGTAGACAAATGTGTTTGGTGTGTTTGTGGTGTGGGTCTTTGTGTGGAGTGTGTGTGCAGTATGTGTATGTTTGGTATGTTTGTGGTGTGGGGTGTCTGTGGTGTGTGTGTTTGGTGTGTTTGTGGTGTGGGGTGTGTGTGGCTGTGTGTGTGATGAGTGTTGTTTTTGGTGTGTGTGTGGTATGTGTAGGCAAATATGTTTGGTGTGTTTGTGGTGTGGGTCTTTGTGTGGAGTGTGTGTGCAGTATGTGTCTTTTGAGTGTGTCTGCTGTATGTGTGTGGTGTGTTTGTGAATGGAAATTTGTGTGTGTTGTGTTTGTGGTGTGTTTGTATGGAGTTTGAGTATGTAGCATGTTTCTGGTGTATTTTGTCACGTGGTGTGTCTGCATGTGTATGTAGGTATCTGTGTGTTTGGTGTGTTTGTGGTGTGTGTATTGTGTGGTGTGCATGTGTTTAGTATGTGGGGTGTGTGGTTGGCTGTGTGTGGCTATGCGAGTACAGGAAAGAGAGAGAAAGAGAAACTAGCTTTTAACTGCATTCATATCTCTGGAATGGCTCGTGCCAATTTGACCACATGGCTGCTCACAGGGCAATAAGGTAGTTATTATCTTTCTCTCCTTTTTAGTTACTTTAGCCCATTTGGAAAATGTGGGGCCTTAGAATTACTGTACTCAACTTTCAGAGATATGATTAAGTTCTCACTATGAAAAAAAATTCTAGGTCTAATTAATATGCTTAATATCAAATATCAATCCATTGCTAAAATTTATCAATTTTTAAAAATTGTGGCATGAATACATTGTTTTCTGGCAATCAGAACTGGCTGATTATTTGTTAGAAGAACTAATACAAATTAATGACTGTTCCAAAGTTGAAAAATTTGGAGCCAGGAACTTCTGATACATTAATTGAATTTCTCCTGGCAAAACAGTTAGTCATCATTAATTAGGATTTGCTTTTAGTGATTATCATTTGTTATTAAACTTTATGCATATGTCTATATATTTCTTTAACATAGCCGAAATTCTTTTTGTTGAATATTGTGGGGTTAACTAAAAATTTTCCCAATATCATTTATTAAGTAATATTTCCTTTTCCCACAGATAAGTAATACCCCTTTCATATGGTTGCATTTTTAGGTGTGCCAAATTCTCTCTCCGTGTTTTCCTGTGTTTCTGTGGCACTCTCCCCTATTAGTTCCTCTATCAGTGCAGAAGTTAAGGATTATAGCTATGGTATGTCTGAGTATCTGGGGGCCTAGTTTTCTTCTTAACATTTGTTACTTTTCTAGATAAACTTTAGATATATGTTTAATTAAAGTAAAAAAGTCATTTTTATGTTATAAATATGAGGTAAATAAATGTCATTCCATTGTTCAGAAATACATCAGGTCTCTTCCTAAAGTCTCAGGTTTTAAATATCAGACTTAAATACATCATTTATGGTTGTTCTTGGATATTTACATGGTATTAAGAGTGGAGTGTTCCAGCTTGAATTTTTTTCTTTTTTTTTTTTTTTGACAGACTGAGTATAAGATTCCCAGTTAATACAAAAACAAAGGAGTACAATAAAAAAACTTTGTCTTTTGTGCCAAAGTGGCCATTTTGGTGTAAGACCATAAAAAAAAAAAAAATCAGTCAACAAATTACTATCCATAATGACTGAAAACTGACTTCACCTAAGTCATTGGAATCAAAATGGATGTTACCAAAATCATCATTAGCATGTTCTGTTTTCAGATCCTTTTCACCCAATAATGCATTAAAAGTAATAAATAATTTAGAAGCAACCTTGCATTAAGTGCATAAACACATAGATATAGCTAATATAGTTAAGGAAGTTTCTTATACAATACTTAGTCAATCATTTATCTTAAAAATTTTAGAAGGAATGCGTCTCTTATTTTTCTCCTACAGCCATAAGATTGTTTCCAATGAGATATTTGTGAAAGTGTTTTGTACACTTGATTATTTGAAAATGGAATGACATTTTTCTGATACTTCTGTCAAATAAAAAAGGAAATTACCTGACCATTCCATGTTGATTACTAATTTTTAAAATACAGTCACTCTTACAATATTATATAATGTTCATATGAAAAACTGTTCTATTACAAATGGTATATATTAGCAAGAAAAATATTCACAAAATAAACATACTCAATTTATAAATCAATGATGCACCATAACTATGTACCAACAGAGCCATGATGGGTATTCAAACTTTTAAGGGTATCCTCTAAAGAAAACACAGCATTGAGAAAAGTAATTTATAATAATACCACATATTCAATACGCACTCAATAAAAACTGACTGCTGCTGCTGATTCTATACCATGGAATGATTCGAGCTCGGGAATATCACACTGCATTGGTTGAATTGCTGAAAAAATGTCAAGTATAAGTCTTTCTTCTTTTGTTCTCTTGTCTAACCTATATTATTTACAGGCCTTTTAAGGAATAATTAATTGCAAGCCTAACTTTTCTTTCCTTATAGGGACACAGACTTTTTTTTTAAGCTAGAGAACACACAGACAGACTCATGGCTCTTCAGCCTGGTAGCATTGAAAGTTTACGTGCTCGTGTGTGTGTGTGTGTGTGTGTGTGTGTGTGTGTGTGTGTGTGTGTGTGTGTTGCAAGGAGAAAACTGTTTTCAAGCAAAGCTGTGTGGTTGACATTGAGAGATCAATTAGTTATTATTCCTCAAGCAGTTTTCACCAGCTTTCCAATGCTCCTCCAGAGTTTTAGAGAAGATATTTTTTTTCTCTGAGATCAATGGTTACATTTGGTCCAGGAAGATCTAATAACAAAATAGAATACAAATGAAGATACATCCCTTTTAAAAGGGAACAGCATTTAGCAAGCATATTGAACTAATATCTTTATGTTTTCCTCAAGAGATCAAAACCCACAAATGATCGAAGCCAGTAGACAAAATTCTAGGGTATATTTGGCCCAAGATGACATGAAAATACTGACTTTTTTCTGTGAACACAGCCAGTGACAACTAACTTTTCCTGAAGGAGACCCAGGTCAGGGATGATAAAAGAAAAATGTAAGTTGTCACAGAGTTTGACAGCTGAAAATCATTAAATACCAGTTAGGTCTACTCTTCCTCACCCCCACTCATAAAAACATATATTTTTAATTGGACATATCTAAAATTGTTGAAGACTGGTCAATATTGTAAAAGGAAAACTGTTTATTTTCCAAATGTGATTGGAAGCCTGAAAGTACAGATGGAGATGACACCCTAGAGCACACTTTCCTGGTACTTTTGAAAAGAGAAACAATTAATTTAAAAGCATTTTTTATCTTAATATTTTTGGTAAATGTCAAGTTTTATCAAATGTTATATATCACTTCTTTAAACACAGGGTCTTGACTCATTACTGTTTACAAAAGATTTCTCAATCAGACCTAGGTTAGTAATATGAAGCAATTAATGCTATTTCCTATTATGATCTAACAACTAAATATATTTTATTAAAATAACAAATAAATAATGATGACAGTAATTTCTGCAGAGAATATTCTATTAATCAATAGGTTCCTTTTCTTTTTTAAAATGCATTCCATTTCCTTTCAGATTGAAAGTATTGACCAAAATTTTTTAAAAATACAATCTAGTGTTTAATTTCAGCTTTATTTGTTATTGCTTTCTGTAAATTACTATTCCTATGTTAATAGTTTACACATATATATAGTTTGGGATTACCCGAAGAGATACTGAATTAAAGTTATTATGGAAGATAAGATCTGAGAGCTCCTCAGCCCTCAAAATTGAATATAATTTTGAATATACCTCTTCTCTTGATTGTACTTATGGGTCAGAAGTCAGGCTGATAGATAAGAAAGCAGAGGAAAAAGAAGTATAATAGAAAATTCTGTTGTTAGGACTTCTAAATAAATAAAAGTTTGACATGTTTCTTAAGAGCTTAAACACTGAAGTAAAAGAGAAATTTATAGTCGGGTCCTTTTTGTCCTACTACATGTTCTTAAAATAGAAGAAGTTATTTTTATCATTTTATAATCAAGTAATACATCATTTTTGATATTCTAAAACACCAAATTTAACTCTCCAGAGACAAAAGAATTTTTTATATAACGGATGAGAATAGGTAAAGAATGATAAATCTCAGATCTTTGCCTTCAAGAGAAAGCACTTTCCAGAGCATTCAATTCCTTCTGATCATGTTTCAATGGCCTGGCCCCATTGGAAAGACTAAGCATTACAATGGTGTGACTCTAAATTCTCCATATATAACTTTTTACTTCTTTACTTCTTGGTATATTGTTTCATTGTCAAACTTTTGTGCCAAACCCTTGATAACCACATTAGTCTGTGCCATTTGACCTGAAAACATATACCTTTATTTCAGAGCTACAAGTTTGCTTGTGTGTTTGCCCATGTTGCTACAGAAACACTATTCCATAAAGTTGCATAAGATGTTTTCCTTTCCTCCAAGTACATATAGTATCTCTGAATTCTAATTCAGAATAATATACCTACAAAATTCCACATTTGCTTGTAATATTTCCAATGCTTTTTTTTGCTAAGAGAGAAAATGTTTTGCATTTTTAAATAAAATTTAAGTACTGTTATTCTTAGACAGGGCATATCCTTTTTCAAATTAAAAAAAAAAAAAAAAGCATTGTCCAGACAATGGTATCTGTCAGAGAGATATTGAGCTGTCCTCCTGTCTCTATAAAGCCTGGATAGAATTTCCCTAGCTGCTATAAATATTTCAGAAATTCTGTACTAAAATATCTCCAGGTCAGATGGGATTGCTAATTATTTTTAACCAGTTAAAATAGATCACACTTATTTAATTATGACCCTTGTCTTCATCATGAACATAACCCTAATAATTTCAATAATAATAATAATGGCTATAATTTATTAAGTGCTTAGACACTGTGATAAATCTTTACAAATAAGACCTCATTTAACCTACACAATCACACCTTGAGGTATTTATTCATTTTCTAGATAAGAAAACTGAGATTTACAAAGATTGATAAACAGCCCAGGTCATACAGTTGTAAGTAGCTGAATCATGATCCAATCTTGTCTAATTCTAGCACGTGTACTCTTCACCACCATCCTACACTGCCAGTATTCCTCATAGTGAGAAGGTTTCAAATTAGTCTACAGCCCAAAATTATCCAGAAGAATTATCTGGGTAAGTGAGGACAGATGCGCAGAGAGGTTGTCCGTATCTCCAGTGACTGGGCATGAAAGGTCAGGAGGTTTGGGGCAAATTTTTATGCCTAAATGTAATTCAAAGTGTGGCTTTTGTAGAAGAAGGAAGAAATTTCTATGTTCAATAGAGAAGCTCCTCCAGTACTTAAACTCCAATTTGCTGATGCCAGGGCACACACGTGTGCGAGTGTGTGTGTGTGTTTAGGCTCCTCCTTGAGCAGCCAACCTCAGAAGCTTGGCTCCATTCCATCCTGGGTTTCCAATGAAGAACTGGCCGGAAAATGAACTCCATTAGTTATAGTGCAAAGTCAAACATGGTTTTATTCATTGTGCCAGACAGGAGTCAGAAAACATGCACGATGTCTTTCATATTAAAGAAAAAGAATGCAAAGGAGCTAAAATTGGCTCTTTGGAGAATTAAATTTAGTTGAGAAATGTTCCAAAAATGCCCATGTATGAAAGAAATTGTTACTTAAACAATGATTGTATAATACAAATAAATTAATATGTAATAAAATATTCTGTTTTAATTTGCTGTAAACAAGTATAAATCAAATGAAGGGAGGAATGGAAGGCAGGAAGTTATGTAAGAAGGGAATCCAATGGGATGTCAACAGAAGGACAGGGAATTCTACTTAGAAGAAAACCATAGAAGTGAAGGAGTAAGTGTTTCTATGGCTTTCAGAGCAGGAGCAGGGCTAGATTAAGGCCTGAAGATGCTAAATGCTAATAACACTAAACCAAAGCTAATTATAAATATATCCATCAACGTTCTTATTTTTCCAAGAAAAAAAATTTCATTTTTTTTTCAATTTTTTGAAAAAATTTTTCATTTTTTTTCAATTTTTTGAAAAAAAAATTCATTTTTATTAAATTAAAAAGAAATTGTGTCCATGCTTTGCCATTGCTCCTAGCATAGCACAGTCTGTTTACTGTGTAACCCAGGATAATGCAGGACCAGGGAAGAGAACTCTGAAGGGATGAATGTCTTGGAGCCCAGGAGGCATGCTATAAATGTTAAATGTTAATAACACAGATGTTGTGTTGCCCAGGAATGAAGCTTCCCCATAAGAGAGGTGTGCTGGTTTCAATGTATTGTGTCCCCCAGAAAAAGCCATATTCTTTGATACAATCTTGTGGGGCAGGCATATTAGGGGGGATTAAGTTGGAACGTTAGGATTAGGTTGTTTGCATGGAAATGCACCCCACCCAACTGTAGGTGATAACTCTGATGAGACATTTCCATGGAGGTGTGGCCCCACCCATTCAGGGTGGGCCTTGATGAGTGGAGCCATACAAATGAGCTGACAAACAGAAGGAACTCAGTGCAGCTGTGAGTGACATTTTGAAGTGCAGCTGAGATAACACCTTGAAGAGGAGCTACAGCCAAGAGGGACACTTTGAAGAAAGCACAGGAGCTGCAGATGAAAGAGTTTGAAGATGGCAGATGAAAGCAAACTCTTGCTCCGGAGAAGCTGAGAGAGGACAAATACCCCAAGTGCAACTAAGAGTGACATTTTTGAGGAACTGCAGCCTAGAGAGGAATGTCCTGGGAGAAAGCCATTTTGAAACCAGAACTTTGGAGCAGACGCCAGCCACATGCCTTCCCAGCCAACAGAGGTTTTCTGGACACCGTTGGCCATCTTCCAGTGAAGGTACCTGATCGCTGATGTGTTACCTTGGACACTTTATGGCTTAAGACTGCAACTGTGTAACCAAATAAGCCCCCTTTTATGAAAGCCAGTTCATCTCTGGTGTTTTGCATTCCAGCAGCATTAGTAAACTAGAACAAGAGGGTTCTTGCTTCTGTAACGAAAAAGGAGATGGTGTCTGTGAACTGTTTTGTTCTAATAGAAGGTGGTTGGGCTTTGTTTGCAATGAAGCAATATGGCATATGAGATGTGGAAGAGGGTTATTTGCATGTCTAAGCAATTCTGAGAATGATATTAGAACAGGTCAAACCACAATACAAGATACATATTGTAAGTTCCTTCTAACCCTCAACAGTTAAACCTACATTCTTAAATATGCTAATATTTCTTGTGGCTATTTCTTCCCAACTTGATTTATTAAAATGAAGATGAGTGAGCCTGAACCAAAGCATTTTCTTTCAAAAAAATGTATTTCACCCACTAAAAGTTACATTTGATTAAATATGGAGAAAACAAAAACAATGTTCAGTTAATTTCAAAATCAATATTGTTATCATAATTGATGCTTAATTATCAATCTTCACACAAATAAAAATAAATATTTGTATTTCGCAAGGAAACTTGAATCAATGAATGTACATGATATTATGAGTTCAATTTCTCTTAGAATGGTAACTAACCAGACACTCTACAAGATTCTCAATAAAATATCTAGCATTACATGGTCTGCTGTAGTGAGAAATCTGACACCCTCTTTCTGTCTGAGAGACAACTGGATTTAGAATAAAACAGCCAAGACAGCTAAAATTTCACTCTCTATGAGAACTCTTCTTCCTTGACAGGGAAGGAGGATACTCAGAGGTTCAGTGACTCCTTGTGTGACCTTAACCTAATCATGAGCCATTTAATTCGTTCCAAGTTTAATTAACAGCCAGAAATAAAATAAATCTCAGGTAAATAATAGCAGAGTGGTCTTTCTTTTCCTTTTTTTGTCTTTGGGGGGATGTAGGGTTAGAAATGAAGTCAAAATTTTATGAAACAACCAGGTAAAAGGGAAGCTGTGTAAATGAGATCTGAATCTATTTTTAGTGCTTTGTGCTCAGGATTTTTACAAAGAATGAGCAATAAGGTAACACAGGGCTATATATTTAGAATCTATTTTATTTAGAAAGGGAGGTCAGATAGGACATCTGGGTTATCAGATACTTTGCCTTTTTAAATTTGTTTTTCTGTTTGTTTGTTTGTTTTTCTTTCCCTTCTGGTTACTAACACTCATTAATCCAAGAGCAAGTTTTCTCATCCACAAATAAGTTCACACCAGGATTTCAAGGTAGCCCAGAGAAATAATCTGAAGTATATAGACCAGATTTATTCAATGCAAAGTTACCTGGATATTTGACATTGATTTTCTAGTAATAGATTAGATTACCTTAAAAATTGAAGGCTATTTCTCCAGCACAAATTTACCAGGCAACTCAATTTCCTGAGTCTTTCAAATTGTGAGCTAAAAAGTAAATAAGTTTTTAGGTTAGTTAGCCAAGAAGAAAGAGAACCTGCATTTGAGCATACACTACATACTGTGTATACAGGATCTGTGTTATATACTTTCCATGCTTTGATTTAATCCTCAAAAGAGAAACATATAAACATTATTGTCTCCATTTTATGGATAAACTAAGGCTTAGAGAGAAGGTTTGCACAGGGTCCCACTTTTTAAAATTCATAGAACTCCTATTATTCATTTCTGATGGATTTCAAAAGTTCTCTCCATAGTGTCAACCCCAAAGAAACAACTGTTAGCTCTTAATAGGACACTATCAAGTAAGATGCTATTGTTATGACTTAATAGAACAAGCATGAAGTATGTGAATGAGGTTTCCTGCATTCTAATCCTAGCTGTGAGCTAAATTTGTGACTTAGAATAATTCAGTATCTTTGGTTAAACAGAAACTTAAATAATGCTAAATGATAGTGTCATTGCTGCTTTTTGTAATATTGTTATATTTATAAGCAGAACTGAAGTGCCACTGTAATACTGTGCTTTGTTTTGTTTTATTGGTCACAGATCATTTCTGCTATTTACTTCATCTTATAAATTAAAAATAAGATTCCTCGAAGGTTTTTTTTTTTTTTGCTGTAGTTTTTGTTTTCTCTCCCTTTTTTAATGCATTGTAATTACAAGTACTTTTTATGTATCATTATGCCAGCTCCTTCTAGAACCCAGCCTCAGAGTCACTTAAATGACCCATTAGAAATGTTTGATAATAAACACATATATTAGCTTTTCACTTTCTCATCTCGTTTTTCCTCTTCACTTCTTTGCTTGCTCTCTCCCTTTTCTTCTCCTTCACTTTAGCCTTCTTTTCCTTCTCCCATCCTCCCCCCCTCCCCTCTCCTCCTCCTCCTTCTTCTCTTTCTCTCTCTCCCCCCTTTCTCTTTCTTACTCCCTCCTCTCTCCCTCCTTACACGTGAGTTGAGATTTTTACAATCCTGCCTTTTTTCCAATTAACACCTGTAATTAGCCAGACATGGTCCTAGTTACTAGGCACACCAAATGCTGTCTCAGTTCATCCTTACCTCTTTCTTATTCTATTAAACTTCCTCTTCTCTTGAATCCTGAGGTAAAAGCCCTCCATGAGGACTTCTCCAATTTCCTACTGAGAGGAAAAATCTCTCTACACTTATGTGGTAGGTGTATAATATAGTAGAGGGTTAAAATGAAATAATAATATTTATTATAAATGAAGTTGGAATAAGCATATTGTGGTCTCCATAAGGAGAAGACTAACACAGGTTTACAATTTTGTGGGTCAAAATTTAAAAAATGTATATGTTTAATGTGGATAAGTAAAAGTTGACTATAATCAGGAAAATCCATAGTTTCTCAGTCTTCAACTCATCTATCATGAAGAATAATATTTAAGCAAATAATATACGTGAAGTGTGTTAGTCACAGAATCCAGAGGGTCCAGGTCCCTTACTGATCCCTTTCATTCTGAGTTTCCACATCATAAAATGATAAACTGTCTATGAATTAAACAACATCTAATGTCCTTTTGCTTTTAAATTTCTATGAGGTGAGGAATCTTAAATGCCCTCAAGGGAGCAAATGTTGGTCTTTTTATCCACTTCTATCTTATGAACCACCTTATCTTTAGATATCACCAATGTTTAAGTAGACAAGATTTAGTGAAGTTATTTTCTCTTAGTCATATTATCTTCTGGCTGTGGTAGGTAAGGTTTTTGTTTTGCTTGGGTTTTGTTCCTGTTGCCTCATACTGTGTCTTGAAAACAATACAGCAGTTTGAATGAAGTGAGATGAGGATAAATATTGTCCTCACAGCAATGGTAGCCAAAGTTCAGCAAGTAGAGAGTGGGATAATGGCCCATTTCCTCTTGTGTATAAGCATGGGTGGCAGCCAAAGGTACTCTGTTGAATTTTGCTTCCTGTATACACTATGCATCATTGTGTGTGCTACTCAGGCCAAATTTTAGAAAGTATGCCAAGTGGAATTTCACACCATGTTTGGAGGAAGGGAAAGACAACAAAGTGAACTTACTTCTACTCTCTTCACCGTATTCCCACCCTTTACCAGACAAGAGGGAAGACTCATATATAAGCATTTTCAACGGAAAAAACTCTTGATTTTCCAAGATGAACCAAATATCAATAATGATGATTTTTGCCATGTGTCCCAGCAAGAACTCCAGGCAGTTACAATCAATGCTAATCAACATGACTGAGGGCTTTCCTGCCCTCTACTGATAGAAGTACTCATTATGACTACTTTCCCAGCTTCCACTTATCTTGCCATCTAATAACACACCTGTAAACAGAGCCTTGTGTACTCCCAGATTTACTGCCAATTCTTAGATGATGCCTAGGGATTTATGAGGTGAAAAAGAACTCACAATTTCAATGGAAAGGGGATTGGGAAGGAACTAAGAGTAACTACAGAATCGTGTCAGGAAAACGTCAGTGCAGGAAATAGATAGAGGGGAGCCAGCAAAGGAAAAGGAGCTCCAGACAGCTGCAGAGGTTAAGAATCATTGTTTAAAAGAACTTTGGCATATACTGAGCCAGTGAATAGGTGAACCAGAGAGTCAGCTTGCCATTTCCAATTAAAAATGTGGAGCTGATTAGTTATTCTTTGTGCCTCAATTTCCTCATTTTTCACATGGCACTTTCCCGAAAGTATCATTTTGAAGAGTGACTGAAATAATACAAAGAATTTAGCATTACACATATGAAGTATACCAGAAATATTAAATATTATTGCTGTTAATGTAATAATAATAAAGGATGGGTGATTACTTTAGGAATAATTTAAAGGATATAATAGTCATTTGAAACTAGAAAAGTGGGATAATGTGGAAAATTAAGGAATATAATCATCTTAAACTGCAGAGGCAATAGGGGGATGTATCTGGGTTGAAATGGTAAAATGTAAAAGACCTCATAAATATGGTGATGTATAATCTTGTTTTACTTTCACAGACATATTAGAAGCAGATCTAACAATCTAATATTTTTAACCGAGCAATTAAAAAGAAATTTAAAAAGAAACCTAAGCAGGTGTTGGAGCAACTGAAGAGAAATAGATATGGAGGCAATGTTCAAACAAAGGAGAACAGGGAAATCCTGGAAACTTCTATTAGCCTGAGTAACTTCCTTCCCAATTATACTCATGGAAGATGTATTAGTAGAATTTGTAAACAGTTTGATATACTCCAAATTTGACCAATATCAGATAAAAATTTGTTAATGCCAGGTCATCATTGTCTTTGCTAGGGATACAAGTATCTCTATGTGAGAAATGGAGATATAATTCTCTAAGACAATCAATTGGCTCCTTCCATGTTATTATACCCTCTCAACAGTAAGGGGATTATTTCATTTAAATGAACTGAATGTGCACCTCTTTATGAGATGAATCTCTAATGTGCAGTAAATAGCAATTTGTTAAATAAAACTTTGTCTCTCATGAGAGTTTTAAATGTCTATTAAAAAAGTGCCAGAAATACATTCACACAAAGAACTTTATGAGTAGAAACATCTTAGAATGCATTTACATATACATATTATAATACTACTTGTTTTTTCTGCTGTTAAAAATAAAATTGGAATTGTTAGAAAGGAGCTAAGAATAATTAGTATAAATACAGACATTGGGAATCTGTGGTCTCTCATATCTGCAGATAGAAATAATTATGAGGAATGGACTGATAATGGAGTTCAGCCAAACTTATGCTTAGAAGGCAGCTTGAAGATGACTTTGAATATGAAAGTGAGCTATAGTTTATATTTTTATGAAGTCTCTGAAGTCATGTGTGTGGACAGATCCCTGGATGCCATTTAGAATATTATTTTAAATACTACATGCTGGCAAAATAGATAGATCTTGTTACTAGATTTGTAGTCATATTGATATACTCAGTTCATGGCTGATTAGGATTCCGGGTTCTTTGATGACTGGAGTTCCTCAAATTGTAGTTTTCCTGTACGTAAATTGTACTTTCCTCCTGACGTAAAATGCTGTCATTTAAGTGTTTTTATATTCTACTCATAGTGTAATAAGTAAGGAAGATTCTCACAGGCTTTACATGCAGTGAATTCTTATAGGAAAAAGGACTCATGGTATTAGAAAAGACTTTTTTTCATTTAGGGAATGATAAAATGTCACTTGTCATTTATCTTTATATTAAGATAAAAAGCATTAACATATGAAACACTGCCCCCTCTAACTCTGAAAATGTGTGAAAGACATATTGAAGGCTTTCATTTATTAACATTCTCATTACTATTCTTTGTATATAACACAAAAAAAGTGTGTTAAAGCTAAATATTTATGCCCATCACCGAATCCAACTAGAAACTTAAACTGAGCTACTAAGAGGGGCTTGGATACACCTCCGGAAGCAATAAAACAGTTCAGTGACTCAGATTAAGATTCAGGAAAGAAATAGTTATACCTAAAAGGATTCCTCTTCTCATTCCCTCATACACCCTGCTCATTTCCTCATATAAGAAATCTGCAAAAGAAAACTTAGCAGCTTATATAAACTTAAAATACTTTAAAGAATATTTTAACAGTTACAATCATTTTACCCTGAAAACATTCTGCAAGAGCACAAATCTCCATTTCTGGTGTTATAGATGCAAAATATTTCTAATATATTTACTTCTATACTTTTTCAAATTTACGATTGTGTTCTGCTATGGATGGAGGTTCAATTGAGTGGTCCACATATTAGCAAACTGGTAGACTGGTGATTGGCAAATGCAATGTAGCTAAAGAGTAATCATTTGAAATGGAACTTAATAGAATGATAATGATACTTGAAAAAAAATGAATGCAATTTTGCAGCAACAATAGGGAAAAACCAGAGTAAAAGACAGTGGTAAGTAATGAAAAATGAGAATATAATTAGATGCCACCAGAAGGATGAGAGTAGTCTAATTTTATTTAAGTTTAGCTGAAAAAGTAAGCAGCATATTAATTAGATACAAAAATACTACTAAATTAATAAGTGTTGAAAACCCCAAAGGTCTTATTTTCTTCCCCAACAAAGTTTGTAGAGAGAGTAAAAGGACTGTTTCAGTAATACATATATGACTAATCTAATTTCTAAAGATTGAGAAAAATTCCCTTCACCAAGACATCCTCAATTTTGTAGATTTCATTTGGTATATCCTAATAGATCCTGGGGATCTATCCCAAATTATGTAGAAACAGGCAAACCAGCAGACTTTTGGTATAAACACCTTGGAAAAGAAAATACAAATTTAAGACACAGGAAATTACAAAAAATTTAACTAAATCTAAGCCAAATATAGAAAAACTTTGATTCATTCAGACTTTGATTCATTTGACTTCAATACAGACTACAATTTAAATTAGGTATAAACATCTGTGTAGTAAAGGAACTTTAACTGGTGGCTTATTAGCCTAAGCCTAAAATCACATAAGACATTCACGAGCCAGTCAACATCAACTGTAACTCAAAAAGCAATCAGTTAATGCATAATACCCTGAAGTCCTCTCATGCAGACTAATTATGTGTTTAGATAGGTGCAGCTGGATGTTTATCACCACACTTAGCTGAACCCCCTTCCCACACGCCAGAAGAAACTGCTGGTCATCAGGGAGTTGAAATTACATCTCAAATTTCACAAGGAAGTATGTATTAGAAACTAAACTATTCCCCAAACCTAAGAAGCTCATTATCACATACAACACCACAGTAAAGCCAGGATGAACTCATCCATATTAGTTCCTGAATATATTACATGCTTGTATCTGATTGACCCAAATCCAGTGATGCCGATTCCACTGAATCAATATATTTACAGAGAATTTGGATACCAAATAAATAAATATATGAAAAAAAAACAAAACAAACAAACAAGAAAAACACTTTTTTAAAACTATTATGTTAGTTTCCTAGCTGCAAAAGCAAACACGTTACAATGGGTTGTCTTAACAACAGGAACTTCTCGGCTCATGTTTACATAGGCTAGAAGGCGAACTGCTTCCTCCCAGAGTCGGCATCTCCTATCTCCTGGCTGGCTGGCAATCTTTGAGGTTCCTTGGTTTTTCCATCACATGGCGGCATCTTCTTTCTCTTCTGGGTCTGTTGACTTCTGGCTTCTGGCTGCTCCCCAGTGGCCTACTCCTGTCTAATTTCCTTTACTTATAAGGACTTCGGCCATGTTGGAACAAGACCCACCCTCATTCGCGTTGGGCACACCCTAACTAATGACATCTTCATAGGTCCTGTTTACAAAGGGGTTTATTCCTACAGTTCCAGGGGCTGGGACCTGAACACGCCTTTTGTGGGGGGCATGATTCAATCCCCAACAACAGAGTGGTTCATTATTTCCACTACTCACAACATATACAGTGTTTTGGACCCCAGGATGAACTTTGACCAAAAACATTGTTCCATCTAACTTCTGTCTCTGCTTGAAATGTGCTCATTTCCAGAAAAATAAAGCAAGCAAAGACCTGCAAGAAGCAGTTGAGAACTGCAGCTCCTGCAGCCTTGGTCCCGTCGCTCCGCGGCAAACCACAAATCTCCAGCCAATGAAATAGCAAAAACCCCATCTTGACGCTGGGCATGTTCCTGCATTGCCACCACCAAGAATAGCTCCTTCCCGGAGCATGCGCACTAAGCTCCCAACCCTCCCCTTGTTAGTTTTGCTCATTATAATGGTAAATTCCCCACCTCCGTGCAGGATTTAGATGCTGTTTTCTAAACATGTAATGTATGTAAAATTTGTACATGATAGAGGACTGCACATGATCAGAACCGATGATGAAGCCCCACTGCCTGCTTGCATCAGCCATCACCCTTCCCTGACCCCCTGTAAAAAAGAACCAGGCTCACCTCCCTACAGGAAGAAGAAGGATTTAAGACAAGAGTCCACCCTTCTCCATTCTTTGGCCAAAGAATAGAGTTCTGCTTTGCTTCACCGAATCTGGTTTCGTTCCATTGGCGTGAATGACACCAGATAGGAGACCCGTTTTGGGGGTCCGGAACAAAAGAAGATGGGTAACATTTTTGATTGCTGTTAATGTTTTCCATTCCTGGATGAAATCTTTTCCACATAGAAAATAAAAAAGTAAGAACAAAAAAGCTCAGTTACCTAAACACCTTAGAATTCTGACTTCTTTCATCATCTAAGACATTTCCAAGCTTATTTTTGGGTTTGTGAGAATTTTCACTAGGCTATAAAATAAATTAATTCCCCACCCAAAGTTACAAACTTTAGTATAAAATGCCATTACCAAGAAGGATTGAAGAAAGGCATTTTTTAGTCAATTATTAGCAGATCCTGTTATTGCTAACTCTGGGAAATGGTTGACTTCTACTTTTGGAACAGTCTGGACTCCCATTGGTAGCCTCTTCCACCACTTTCCCCCAGTAACCTTCCTGATCATTTCACCTCCATCAAAATTAACTAAACCTGGTCCCCATTTCTCCAGGGGTCTTCTCTCTACTTTCCCAGGGATGACCAGTTAATTCAATAACCAAACCTGTACCAAAACAATACATTCTTATCTTCTATGGTAACAGAAGCATTTGCTTCTAAGCAGTGGCTTTGGTAGAAAATGTTATAACCTAAAGAAGGGAAATTACAATACTACCAGGACTCATTTGGTAGCAAGCAGATCTTTCAGTGTCTTTCAAATTTTAACATCTAGTCTGACTATCACAGGTCACCACTCTTTGAAATGAATTTCAAGAGCATGTCCTAGAGCAACAAAACATTGAACTATAATAAAGGTAAATTTCATTCTTAATACTTGCCCTTGTAGAATCACTACTAGGTACTCAGTTGGATTTCACATGATGGACACCTATGTGTGGAATTATTTCACTGTATACTTTTGAGAACAATCTTCCTTATTCAAGAATTGAATCACTTGCTTTTGTAACATGTAATAGATTTGTTCTCTGCCTTCCCCCCTCCTCCCACCCTCCTTCCCTCTCTCTCTCTCTCTCTCTCTCTCTCTCTCTCTCAGTATTGGCATCCTGGATATTCTCATGCTGTTCTACATAAGTGGTCTCTGAATAGATGAAGCTGCCACCTGTTCACAAGTATAACAAATCACCCTCCTTTGAGAATATGATTTAACTGAATCATGATGGGATAATGAGCCTGGACAGCAGTTTCACATCTGTATAAACATGTATCTGCCTCCTACACTCAGTGTGGTAATCTTTCCTAATAGAATAGGGTTATTTTTAAATGATAACAATGTGTAATTATTATGTTGATCTTATTTTGATTTTAAGTAATTCTTCCACTTTACCTGTTCTACTTTTGTACTTTATCCACTTTACCTCACTCCACAGAGAATATGCTTCAGTATCCAGATTATACAATCAAAAGAAAGCACAGCTCTCCCCAAAGACACTCACCAATTCAGCACCTAATCATCAAGAACTCACATTTCTGGACCTTAGGTCTTCAGCCTGCCCAGTTAAAACAAAAAGGAGCTCACAAAAGAATATTTTTATTCATTTTTAATATATTGGAGCCATCTAAAAGTTTTGGACAATGGAGAGAATCAACATTAGTGCATAGCTGGAAACATACTGCTTCTTTCCATTGTACAGTGCTTTAGAAGATTTAAAAGGATTAACTATCATTTATTATACAACCAGATTAACTGGCTAAAGAAAATCTCATAGATGCCTTGGGATATTTCTAATCATGATCACAGTAGTCTCTATCTTCTTATAATTTCTACTTAAATTAAATTATTTAAGAACTAAATCAACAAGTTCCCTCAATATCAAGAATATTATCCTAGTTTCTATTGGACACATTCCCAGAGCTATTTGTAAAACACATTGTTCCAGTTTGCTAATGTTGCTGTCATGCAAAATACCAGAAATGGATTGGGTTTTATAAAAGGATTTATTTGGTTACAAATTTACAGTCTGAAGTCCATGAAAATGTCCAAATTAAGGTATCAACAGAAGTATACCTTCACTGAAGGAAGACCTCTGTTAGCTGGGAAGACATGTGGCTGGTGTCTGCTTGTTCCCAGGTTGTGTTTCAAAATGGCGTTCTCCAAAATGTCAGCTTCAGCTTTCAATGGCCATCTTCAAAGTGTCTCTCAAAGTTGCTCTGAGTTCCTTCTGTTCGTTGGCTCTTTTATATATGGCTCCAGTGATTTACTTAAGACCCACCCTGAATGGGTAGGATAACACCTCCATGGGAATTATCCAATCAAACATTTCACTCACAGTTGATTGAGTCACCTCTCCATGGAAATACTCAGTCAAAGGATTCCAACCTAATAAACACTAATACATCTGCCAACACAAGACTGCATCAAAGAACGTGGTGTTTTGGAGGACATAACACATCCAAACCAGCACATTCCACCCCCTGGGCCCCAAAATGACATGATCTTTCCATATACAAAATACATCCATCCCATCAAAATATCACAGAAACTTAAATCATTTCAGCAACAATAGGTAAGTACATTTCTCATCAAGATCAGTTACATGTGTTTTCTTATTCTAAAGCAAAATTCCGCTCTGGCTGTGGATATGTGAAACTTAAAACAAGTTACCTGCTGCCAATTTACAAAGGAGAGACAATCATGGGATAAACATTCCCATTTCCATAAGGTGAAACTGAAAGGAAAACAGGGTTTAAGGGACCAAAACATTTCCTAAAACCCACAGGGCATACTTCATTAGACTTCAAAGTCTGAGAGTCATTTATACAATGATGTTTTATCCTTGGGCTTGAGAGAGCAGGAGTCCAACCCTTTCCAAGGGCCCTTGTGGCCAGCCCTTTTCTCTCCAACCGCTGGGGTGAGTTCTCCAATATATCCACACATCGATAACCATTTCTGGATGAATGCATGAGTGAAAACCAAGACAGGAAAACTAGGACTGCCCTAAATACCTTTAACACTTAGATTCACATAAGTAGGATCTATTTCATCTTTAGCAAACCAGTTCAACAATTGAGTACTTTCTCTTTATAAGAGAATGTACAGGAGTACTTGGAGAAAACAACTGGTTAAGATGAAGGCATAACTCCTTTGTTAATGTAATTGGTTACATGTAGTTTAATACCAGTGCAATATGGTAATTGCCAAAATATAGTTATAAAATTCTGATAATGGAGAAGTTATTTTTCACTTTTAGCATTTGGAAAGTTCTCATGAACAAAGTGATATTTGGCCCAGATGCTAAAAAATTGTTAGAATTTCAAATAACAACTGTTAGAGAGGTCTCAAGAATGTCCTAGAAAGAGTAAATTTGAACAAAAACACAAAAGTAGGAAAAGGCATGCCTTGTTACAGTAATGAGGGGTGGTTGACAGGAGAGTAGTCTATGAAGGTAGTCAGAAATAAGCCTGGGGGAGATAGGGTGAGGCTAGATTGTGAAGAGTTTTCAACATCTGTACTTAATCTAGCAGGCAACAAGGAAGGAAGGCTTTGACCAAAGAAGTAACATACCTAAAGACAATCGAGACTATTCTGACTGCAGTATGTAGCAGAAAAAAAGAGCAGATCTTTCCAATACAGTTCTTATGTAAAGAACTGAATTATGTGCTGCCATATATGGACAATAAATACTTTCTTTAGAAGGATCCAACATGTCCCTCTGGACACCCCTTTTTTTTAATCCATTATGAAATGGCTACTTGTAGCATAGCAGTAATGCAGAGATATATGTGGGTAGATATGAGCAGTGAATGGAGAGGAAATTGAGAAATAAAAGCTTTTGTATTTTAAGGACATTTATTGTGAGAAAAACAATGATATTTATACTTTCCGTAAATGTTTTCAGTATTGAACATTTTTTGTGACCTAAAGGCTGTCTCTCTGGGAGACCAGGAGAGATTACAGGAAATTTGAATAGATGTGAAGCATAGAACCCTATGTATGTATAGAGATGTACACCCTCTCTCTTTTTGAGTACCTATAAAAACCACTGCAACCGCTGTATGATAGTCCAGTCTAGATGGCATCCAATGCCAACATCTCTCAGGTTATTTCAATCCACATCTAAAAGTGCTTCTGTTTTGTTTTGTTCTGTCTTAATCCTAAAGCAACTTCAACCTGATTGTGCTCTTAACGTACCCCATCACCAGACATTAGGAAAAAAATAGCATTCAACTTGATGTAGCTCTTAAATACTCATAAATTTAATCAGCCAAATTTAATTTAAACAATGTGGTAGGATCCAACAGCATCAACGATTTGACAAACTAAAAGAGTAAGTATAATGATTACTGATACTTATTTTAGGTATATATAATGTGTCCCAAACATGGTAAGTTCAAATTGAAACATATAAGACAACTTAAAATGGATCTCAATTCTTGACTGATTGAATGTTAGCCTGTTATTATTGATGTATAGATGGAAGGCCCTCCCTTTTCATAAATAAATGTATGCAAGAATCATTATTGCTTTGGCACAAAGAAAGCAAAATTTATAAATTACCTTTCCCTTTTCCCTGGCATCCTATAGTAGTCTCCCATTGAGATTTAAACTCAGAACCTCCAGAGAACAGATGGTGAAGACCTTTAACTCTTACTGATCACAGCATGAGACAGTGTGACTTGGTCAGATAATGCAGTCACTTGAAATATAATGCTTCTTTTGTCTTCCATTTGCCTCTATTTTTCAGATAAATATTTTATTTTTATCAACAATAAATATCTCATTTGCACTTGGCCTGACCCGACAAACCAACTTGGAGCAAACAAAAACATCAGCAACAATCTCTTTTGTTAGATTTAGATTTGACTTGTAGTATGTAATCAGTAATCCAGATTTTTTTCCTTCTGGTACTTTTTTGTCAAACAGATTTACTACAAGTTGCATGTATAAGCTTTGCTAAGGACAAAGTAAACTGAATAAATCCTTTGGAGATGGAAGATGGAGAAGGACAAGATAGATGTGACAGTGTGATGATCTAAATAATTCCTCATTTCGACAGGTAAACAATGACCCTGATAAGACACTGTAATGGATCTTTTCTCCCCATTTTTTTCCTCAGACTTATAAGGGTGCCTCATGCTGATTTAGGTAAGAGAATGGGCATTTAAATGCTAACAACATTGCCCTTGATTAATTTTGTTCTCAAACATATATATCTAAATATATATACACAAATATATATTTTAAATTTTTGAAACAGAAACTGCTTGACAATTTGAGAACAAAATGGAAACAGAGAATTATAACAACATCACCCTCCTCATATTATATTAGAAGGAAGCCTTAAGATTTAAGGAGGTGAGAGAAAAAAAATCAAAGGAAATCTTTTGAGCATGCTGCTTGATTTATACTCTTTAAAGAACCATGAATAAACCATGTGAAAAAAAACACAAATCACACCAGAAATCACATTATTTCCATTCATGGTCTAATGAACAATGTGAGGTTAATGCTCAATCAAAACACAAATTAATAAAAAACACAGTAGTGAGCATTTTAACAATAACCCTCTTGACACCAACTCAAAGACTTGATAGATCAGAAGACATTTCCAAAATGCCAGAAGCATGCTCAGGAATGTACCACCTGGCCAGAATCCTATCCTAGGTGGGATATTTTTCACAGTAAGAGTTTAGGGAATAGCTTAATTGATATACAATGAGTAAGTGGAGAATAAGGAGACAACAGACAAATGGTACTGATAACAAAGCATTACTTCTGATTTGTTTACTCTCACATTTGAATAGAAGAAAGCTATTTCTAAAAGAAGTAATTTAGGCAACACCCTACTACTTCTAGAGAGGAAAATGTGTTTGTAATTTGCCTTTACCCGACTCCACTGTGGTTAAGAGCTAGCCAGATGTCCTTTGGGATATGATGTGAGAATGGTAATATATTTCATTCACAATGAACTAGAAACAATTTGCATGCTTATATCCAGAGAAATGATTTTCTTTATTGCCACTTTCAATAACTGATATAATCAAATTTGCATATTAGAAAATTTTATTAAAAGGGCCATTAACAAAAAGTGAGAAACATTTCCGAATTAATAAATACCTCTTTATAGATGCTATCATAAGATCAGAACACTGTTTTTCACATGTTTTAAGGCCTTTTAAGTTTTAATTTGGATTGTGCTACTTTTATGAATTGAAAAATAACTCATAATTGAATTAATGTGTTCACGCCTTCACAATAACTACAGCAGCCTTGGAAAGTTTTATTTCTAGTTTATCCACAGAAGAATTTAATTCTGCTACTCCTAAAATCTGACTTCATAAAAACATCATAAAACTTGTGTCATATTGTCCTCACAATTCAAATATCATATTAAAATACTGATATTTTTAAAATATTAATAAAATATATTTATAAAAATATTGTTTATAAAAATATTCTATTAAAATTACATTGGAATTTAAACTTAAGGAAAAGCTACAAATATTGATGGCATAAGGATTAGAAGCGACTGTAAAGCAGATAATTTTTTTCTAAGCAGTTACACAAGTCAAAATGATTTATATGAGTAGCAAATAACAGATAACACTGAGCATAACTCCTGTATAAAACAAATGACTGTTGCTGTCACAGCCGGGAGATTGACCTTTTCAACTTTTTGAGGCTCCAGCTTTGTGAATTATTGGCAATTTCCTCACTATTGGGAAACCATCCCCTTCCTCAGCACCATATTCTTTCACTTTCTTTCTAAGTCTGTATACCAAGTAGCTAGATTAAAAAAAAAAAAAAAAAAAAAAAAGGACTTGCAAGTTGAATATTTTTTCCTGTGCAAACAATTTTTGCAGGAATTCCTTTTTAACTGAAACCTAGAATTTTTGAATGGCAATTGTAACATGAGCACACCTTCTGGGAAGACTCATGTTACATCGTGCTTGTTAGAGGACCATCTCGGCTGAACATGGGAGAGGAACTGAGAGCGAATTATATTAAAACAAAAGTATTCTCATTTATTAGGAGACTAAATAGTAGTTGTTCTTTGTTCTGACTGTTTTTAGAAAGTAACTCTTAAATTTATTTAGCCTAACATCCCTGATTCACAAGGAAGGCAACAAAAATGCGAGCAAAGATTGCACCACTTCAGGCGCCTGAATGCAACAAATGGGTGAGGCTGTTGACCTGGCTCAGTGCCCGAAAGACCCTCTGATGATACTTGAATTCCTCAGGCACCTGTGCTGGTTTAAATACTCTCAAGGGGTTCTATTTACATTTCTAACAGGTCTTGAGTTATTTTACATGTCTGAGGCACTTTTTCCTTTTCAAAGCCTTCCAAATCTATTATTTTATTTTCTCCTTGTAACATTGGTCCTTGTCCCTCATTACAAATGAAGAAATCAAAGTAAACTAATGCTAACTTACCTGCATAAGGTCATGTACACTGAGAGCCACAAAGATCCACCTGGGTATGCCAAGTCTTCTGGTCCTAAGTCCACTGTACTTTCCATTAGACAGCCCTCTATCCTTGGAGCTCCCCACTGGTGCCTGGGTATTCTGTGCTTCTGCTGGGATCCCAGAAATATACATAGGACCAGCCTTATCTAGGGTCTTTCTAAGTCCTGAAAAATGCCAACTAATTGGAAAAACTACCAGGTTAAATTCTCTGAGTCAATATTTTCAGAAGTCATATCTTTATTATTTGCCAATTGCTAATAAATACATATAAATACAAGTTAAGGTGTTTATCAAAACCATGTTTGGGGAATCAGTACACGGTCTTGTATGAATTAACTTTGAGAAAAAATTAATGGGAACTTCTGATTCTAGCAATAGGAAGAATTAGATTTCAAGTTCCTGCTACCAAAAGCACTGAAAATGGTAGTTAGGATTTAAGAAAAAAAATTAGCAAATAAGTTCTGTTATTATTTATTAAATTTATTTATTTATTAAATACTGTACTTCTATATAAATAAAAAAATAAGAAGGAGGTAGTGAGGGAAAACAAATTGGAGCAAATATCTCTGCAGGCATACCTCAGAGATATTTTGGATTCGGTTCCAGATGACTGCAATAAAGTGAATATTGCAATAGTCAGTCACACGAATGTTTTAGTTTCCCAATGCTTATAAAAGTTATGTTCACATTATACTGTAGTCTATTAAGTATGCAACAGCATTATGTCTAAAAAATGAACATAGCTTAATTAAAAAATAATTTATTGCTAAAAGAATGCTAGCCATCATTTGTGCCTTCAGTGAGTTGTAATCTTTCTCCTGGTGAAGAGTCTTTCTTCAATACTGATGGCTGCTGACTGATCAGGGTGGTGGTTGCTTCATGTTAGGGTGGCTGTGACAACTTCTTAAAATAAGACAACAGTGGAGTTTGCAGCATTGGTTAGCTCTTCCTTCACAAAAGTTTTCTCTGTTTAATGGCATTTTACCACAGTAGAACTTCTTTCAAAATTCGAGTCAGTCCTCTCAAACCCTGCCACTGCATTACTACAAAGTTGATGTAATATTCTAAATCCTTTGTTGCCATTTCAACAATATTCACAGCTTCTAAATCAGGAGTAGCTTCCATCTCAAGAAACCACTTTCTTTGCTCATCCATAAGAAGAACCTCCCCATCCTGTTCAAGTCTCATGAAGAAATTGCAGCAATTCAGTCATGCCTTCAGGCTCCACTTCTAATTCTAGCTCTCCTACTATTCCCAACACATCAGCAGTTACTTTCTCCACTGAAGTCTTGAACCCCTCAAGGTCATGCATTTACAGAGCACAGGCAGAATAAATTTAGCATAATTTTTAAAAGCCCTAAGATTTTCAGAATGGTCAATGAGCATTAGTTTCAACTTCAAGTCACCAGCTGCATTAGAGCCTAGTAAGAGAGTCAGGCTATCCTTTGAAGCTTTGAAGACAGATATTGACTCCTCTCTAGCTATGAAGTGCTAGAGGGCTGTTTCATCTCCATTGAAAATCTGTTCTTTGGTGTGTAGCCATCTTTATCAATGATCTTAGCTAGATTTTCTGGATAACTTGCTACAGCTTCTACATCAGCACTAGCTGTTTTACCTTGCACTTTGATGTTATGGAGACTTCTTTCCTCAAACCTCATGAACCAACCTCTGCTAGCTTCCAGTTTTTCTTCTGTAGCTTCCTCATCTCTTTCAGCCTTCATAGAATGGAAGAGACTTACGGCCTTCCTCTGGATTAGGCTTTGGCATCAGGTAATGTTGTGACTGGTTTGATCTTCTATCCAGACCTCTCAAACTTTCTTCATATGGGCAATAAGGCTGTATGGCTCTCTTAACATTTTGTGTTCATTGGAGTAACAATTTTAATTTCATTCAGGAACTTTTCCTTTACATCCACAACCTGCTAACTGTTTGGCAAAAGAGGCCTAGCTTTGGATCTAACTCAGCTTCTGAGCTTCCTCACTGAGCTTAATTGTTTCCAGGTTTTGATTTAAAATGAGAAATGTGTGAATCTTCCTTTCACTTGAACACTTAAGAGGGCATTATTGGGTTATTAATTGACTTAATTTAAATATTATTCAGGGAATTGAGAGGTCGGAGAAGAGAAAGCAAAAAAGGAGAAATGGGTGGTTGGTGGAGCAGTCAGAAAACACAACATTTATTAATTAATTTCACCATCTTATATGGGTGCAGTTCATGGTGCCTTCTCCCCACACAAAAAAATTCTGATAGTAACATCAAAGATTACCAATCACAGATTACCATAACAGATATAATAATAATGAGAAAGTTTAAAATACTGTGAGAATTACCATAGCACATGCTGTTGAAAAAATGGCACTGATAGACTTACTTGATACAGGTTGCCACAAACCTTCAATTTGTAAAAAAAACCCACAATATTTCAGTTTGCTAAAGCTGCTGAAATGCAATATACCAGAAATAGATAGGCTTTTATAAAAGGGATTTATTAGTTTTCATATTTACTATTCTAAGGCCACAAAAGTGTCCAAACTAAGGCATCAACAAGAGGATACCTTCATTGAAGAAAGGCTGATGGCGTCTGGAACACCTCTGTCAGCTGGGAAAGCATGTGGCTGGCATCTGCTGGTGCTTTGTTCCTGGGCTGCACTGCTTTCAGCTTCTGATTCCAGTGGCTTTCTCTTTAAGTGTCTGTGATTTCTCATTTAGTTTCTCCGGGGCAAACTCTGGCCTTCTCTTAGCTTAGCTTCTCCAAATGTCTTTCTGTGTGCATTTCCAAACGCCTGGGTCTGTGTCGGCTCTGGGCTCTCTCTCTGTCTCTGAGCTCTCTTAAGGACTCCAGTTAACTAATTAAGACCCACCTTTAATGGACAGGGTCACAGCTTCATGGAAATAATCTACTCAAAAGGTCCCACCCACAATAAGTCTGCTCCCACAAGAGTGGATTAAAAGAACATAGCCTTTTATGGGATGCATAACAGATTCAAACCAACCAGCACACACAATATCCATGAAGCACAGTAAAACAAATTAGGCCTGTATAATCTTATCCAGCTGCAATGTAGTTATTTGCAACTACAAAACTTTTAGGACAGCAGAGACAACAAAAGCAAGGATTGTGCTAGTTTTGTAAAGCAGCATGTCTTCCTCTGACTGGGATAGAGCTACTGATATGCACTTAAATTGAGAACCTGGCAATAGAGTAATTCCTGGAACTAGAGTCCTGACAGAATATGGGATGGGAAGTGGTGGAAGATAGGGGGAGAAACATTAAGGTTAAATAATATATGGAAAAGTGTATTTAGTGTATGGATGCTAACTGGTCCAAATTCCTCAGAAAAGAAATATTGCTTTAGAATGGTTTTAGTTGTTTTCCTTGGAGAATAAACAAAATTGCAGCTAAATAAATACAAGTCTTAACACTTACGTGTGGCTTCTTTTCTCCACTCTATTAGCACTTCAACCCTCATTTCCATCTCCCTTTTCTTGCCTTGGCAGATCCCGACTGTACAGGGTTAACAGCACAGAGAACAGTGGATGGTAGAGGGGACACAGTTTGTGTCATAGCTCTCAGAGGTATGCCCCAGGCCCCAGGCAGGAGGGCACTGACGGACAAACCATGTGGGTCCTATGCATGAAATGAAGAATGTTAGGAGAAGGAGATTAATGCATGCAACTCTCATTAAGAATATTCCTCTGCTGTGAAATGAGAAAGATTATAGTACTACTTTATATACCTGCAGATAAGTTTCTGGTGACAACCAAATACATTTTCTTTTTACGTCATCATTTCCCTCTTTCAGTAAGTTAAATTCCTTTTTGGAATGGAAAGTTACAAGTTAGTATTTTCCTTTTATTTTCTTTCTCCTTTCTTGCTCATTTAAATCATGCTTGTGCTAGAATGTACTTGAAACATATTTAATGCATTGCTAAAGTGGCAAGAAAGGAAGGAAATGTAAGCAGACAAATATGGGGTAAATGCAGGAATCCAGAGAGGTAAGCCAGCAGTGATGGTGGTTTCTAACCTTGGGGTACCCACAAAACCTTAGAAACCTTGAGTGTTGGCTTTATTTGTGGCAAAAGTCTCAGAAAACAAAGCCCACATACTTCCAAGGCAGGAAGGCTAATAGAAAACACCTAACTAAAGCTGTGAATCCAAAGACCTATGCCTTAAGTATAAGAGAAACACAAAATAAAACCAAGAGCAGAAACACATTGATTGTTTGTCCCGTCTGATGTGTTTGATTGACTCATATCCCCCACAAAGACATGTTCAATATTAACCCCAAGTCCCGTGGTATAAACTCATTTGTAGAAAGACTCTGAAATTCCTATTAAAATGAGCTCAAACCAAATCATGGTGGGCCTTTGTATAGTATGACTGGAGGCCTTATAGTTAAAGGATGTTTGGACACAGAAGTAGAAGCCACAGGAAGAGATAGAAAGAAACAGATCACCAGGTGATGTTGGCAAAGATTGATTGCCAGCAAGACACCATGAGAACTCTACAGACTTCAGATAAAGCATGGCCTGCTGATACCTTAATTTTGGGCTTCTAACCTCCAAATGATGAGCGAATATATTCTTGTATTTTAAGCCAACCAGTCTGTGGTGTTTGGCATAACAGCCCTGGCAAACAAAGACAGTTTTTTGGAACCAGGAAGTGGTATGCTGCTATGATAAACAATTGAAAATGTGGAGGTGGCTTTGGAATTGATTAATGTGTAGAGACTGCAAGAATTTTAAGGCATTTGATAGAAAAAGCCTAGATGGCTGTGAAGAGATTATTTATTGGTAGCTATATGGGCACTAAAGGTGACCCTGGAAAAGGCTCAGAACAAAAGTGAGGAGAGCTGTAGAGAATGTTTTTATTATCTTAGAAAAATACATATATCATCATGAAGAGAATCTTGGTAGAAATATGGATGTTAAAGATGCTTTGGGAAGGCCCTAGAAGGAAGTGATGAACGTGTTACTGGAAGAAAGGCAGTCCTTGCTATATAGTAGTAGAGAACTTGGAAAAATTGTGTTCTGATGTTGAAGGGAAGGCCCAATTGTAAACAGTGAATTTGGGGTATTTAGCTGAGGAGACTTCCAAGCAGAGTTTGGAAGGTATGGTTTGGTTCTCCTTACTGCTCATAGTAAAATGTGAGAAGAAAGAGATAAACTGAGAATTGAATTATTAAGAGCAAAGGAGCCAGCAACTAATAATTTGAAAAATTTTCAACCTGTCCAGATATTATGGTCTGAGACCAGAGCCAGAAGCAGTTCTCACAGGACCCTCTCTCAGTTCCAGGAAGGTGAGACCTGAGAGAACTGGGCTCCACATAGGGTTGTGGCTGAACAGTCATTTGCTAAAGAGATTATGGATCCAATCAACCGTCTCAGAAGAAATCAGGATTAGAGATGCAGTTGTTTGGGGAGGATCAGCAGAAGACCCTTTTGTCTGACGAGTTGGGCCCCCTTTAATTGCATGGAAAACACACGGTTTTTGAGAATTTTATATCAGCAGAAACACTGCCAGGCTGGACTAGATGGGACAAAATGAAGGAAGATTGATCCTGAGGGCAGTACTGTGGATGCAGAGGTCTGTGCTGAAAGAAGCTCCTTAGGCCTGCAGAGAGGGACTGCCACCCTAACATTTAGAAAGGACAGGCCCACCCCAGTACTTGGTGAGAGCATACTGCCCCCTAGTCGTTAGAGAGGGTGAGGCCTGTGCCCCAGTGTTTGGGGAGAGCATGACTACTGACATATTACCTGAAAAGGAAGGGGCTGGTGCAGAGGACAAAGAATAAAGCTACAATGACCCTCAGACCTTGGAATCTAATGGGTTTGCCCTGCTGGGCTTCAGACTTGCTTGGGACGCTTGGTTCCTCTTTTTCTTCCAGTTTCTCCCTTCCTGAATGGGAATGTGTATCCTATGCCTGCCCGCCATTGTATTCTGAAAGCAGGTATCCTGTTTTCTAGGTTTCACTGGTCCACAAATGGAGAGAAATTTTGACCCAGGACAGTCTACACCCATAACTAACTTAGATGAGATTTTGGACTTAGCGTTGTTAATGGTTTAAGGTTTTTGGAATGTCGGGAGAAGGTGAATGTATTTTGCATGTGGAAACGTGTCTTTTTCAGGTTCAAAGAGTAAGACTGTTGTAGATCGAATCATCCCCTCAAAAGAAATGTTCTCATTCTAACCCCTGATCTTGTGGCTATGAACTTCTTTGTAAACAGGACCTTTGAAGATCCATTTGTATGAGGCCATAAAGAATCAGGGTGGGCCTTAATCCAATATGGCTGAAGTTCTTATGAGCAGAGGAAATTCGGACACAGTTAGGAAAAGCCAGAAATGGAAGGCAGGAAAGGAGAGAGGTATTGACATGTGAAACACACAGAGATCAAGCCAGCACCAGGATGCTACAGACTCCAATATCTATTTAAAATATTAAATGAAATAGGAAAAAATTATAAAAAGTGTAACTTGATTAATTCAAGTAGAAAGGGAAAACATGAATTGCCCTACAACCATTAAAGTAATTCCACAAAGGAAGCAATAAGCCCAGGTGGTTTTTGACACATAAACTACCAAATTCTCAAGGAGTAGTGGTTATAAAAATATTCTAAAACATAGACAAAGTGGCAGCTCTCCTAAAGCCAATTTTTGAGCCTGTCATAACTTAATATATAAATAAGCAAGGCATTTAACATAAACATGAAATACCTAACCAAAATTGCAGCAATTTTCAAATCCAGGTGGTCAAATTTGGGACTTTCCAAAGATTACAGGTTTTCCTAATATTAGAAAAGTGTAATTAAAATGTAATTAACTATAATAATATATTAAAAGAGTAAGACCATATCATCATCTCAATAGGTCAGAAAGTATATTCATTAAATCTAAATTTATTCATGACAAAACATTTTTAGAAAACTCAGAATAGAAGGCAACTTCCTAACCATAAAATTTGTCAATGAGATCTCTATAGCAACTATTATACTTAATGTAAGAACTCTATAGCAACTATTATACTTAATGTAAATCATTAAAATCATTCCCTTTAGGATCAGAAATAAGAATGTCTACCATCACTGCTCAACACTGAAATGGATACTAGACAAATAAAGAAGCAAAAAAAGAAAAATTGTAAAAATATAAAAGGAAAAATAATTGTTATTCTTCACAGGTAATATGACTGTTTACAAATAACATCAAAAAAATCCATAAAAAAAATTAGAATTATTAACAAAGTTTAGCAAGCTTGCTGAGAAGAAATTTAATGTAAAAAATCAGTGGTATTTCTATAACTAGCAAATATTTAGAAAGATGAATATTTAAAAAATCTAAGAATAATTCTAATAGATGATGTTATAAAGAAAATTATAAAACTTATTGAAAGTCTTTAACAAAAGATCTAAATAAATGGAAATATTTGCCATGAATATGGGTAAGATTACTCAAAATCGTGAATTTCTCAGTTCTCCCCAAATTGATCTTTATATTGAATATAATTATAATTAGACTTCTAAGTTATTCCTGAAAATTCATTCTAAAGTTTAATGGAAGAATAGAAGTTCAATAATCAAGAAACTCCTGAATCATGAATAAGGTGAGGAGATTCACCCTATCAGATATAAAAACATGATATACATATTATGAAGCTAATGCTAATTAATATTCTGTGCTATTGGCACAAAGATGGACAAATAAACGAAAAAATAGAGTAGAGAGCCAAGAAACATGTTCACACATAAATGTAAATTTAATTTAAGAAACATTGTCATTGCAGGCCACTGGGGAAAGGGAAGACTTTTTAATAATTGGTCTGGGACCACTGGTTTTCCGAATGGGAGAAAATGCATCACTGCCTTTTGTCATACACAAAAACCAATTTCAGGTGGATTAAACATTTAAACTAAAATGATAATGTATGAAATTTTAAAAAGTCATGCGGGAGAATATCTTTATAACCTTGGAATAAAGAAGTAGCTCTTAAAACACAAAAAAAAACATAAACCTGTTCATAAAGACACCAAAATTAAGGAACGTGCAACCCACAAACAGGAAGAAAATCATTTCAACATTTAAAACTGGTGATGCATTAATATTCAGATTATCAAAAGAATTCCAATTTGTGTTTGATTTTTTTTTTTTAAAGAAAAAACAATACTATAAAAATTGTCAAGGTCATAATAGGGGAATAAGGAAGGAGAACATTTGAGCAAAATGTGATTCCCAGTCGGGGCTTAGGCTGCACACCCTGTAAGCCTCACCCCGTATTTCCAGTAGCCAACTACAGCCCCCTTTGTGGATGCATTCTGTTCACCAAACTTTGAAAGAAATGCAGGAAAACTGGACACCACTCCTGGAATAATCAGTCAGAGTGATCAAAATGATGGAAAGTGCATATTATGAAGAAAGACTTTTCTAAAATCCAAGTTTCTTTAACTTAAAAAATGGAGATCAGATATATCAGTGTCAACATGTGAGGGGCAGAGCTGAACTAGAACCCGGAACGCCTGACCTTCTAACTCTAGGAGGTACAACTTTCACACATGAGTTTTATCTTGCTAAATCCTCCCTTTTCCCCCTCCTCAGTCCTGTGAGAAAACTGGGGTTTATCATTTTTTAGAGATCTTTTCATACCACTTGAATTTGAAGCTTGAAATCCAAGGAGTTTGGGGATTTTCTTGCTTCTCTGTCTTGCCCAGGCTCTATACACTTGAAGGAGAATGGAAAAGAAAATTAATAAGGAAATAAAATAACCAGAATTCTGTATTGAAGCTTTCAAAAGCAAAAGAAAAAGTGGAGAATATTCTTTTGGATTATCATCTTAAGGCCTAGATGGGATGCTGCAATATGGAAAACTACTGTGCTTTCATGATTTTATAACGCTGCTTATGTATAATTAGGGCTATTTTAAAAATATTTAATAAGTATTATCAGGAAAAATAAAAGATGCCTTTTGGACCACATCATATTTTTGGCAGTTTTAGTAGTTCTATTATTTTCTGTTGCCATAATAAGTCTTATTGAAGAGGATGAAAGATGATAAATTAAAATTCTGTGCTCACTGAGAATAAAGCAGAGTTTCTGGTGAGTCTTCCTAATTCGGTAATCAGTAACCATGAAACCAGAGTTGCCTTAGCCTGTGTTCTAGACATGATGGTACAGTGAATTATTTTAATGTTTGGAATTAAAGATTGAGCATTTGTCATTTTGTGTCATACTAGTCTATAGATATCTCTGGTGGCATCTGCATTCAATTGGTAAATACTATCTCTAATAGCAGCTCAATAAATACTTGAAGGAGAGGTAGTAAAGTTCAGGATTCCAAGACCAAATGACTTGGTTTAGGATCCCCAAATTCTTGTTTTCTTTTCAGCTATACAATCTTGGCCCTATTACCAGGCCAAGTTCACTATGATCAGTATCTTGATGGAGATAACACCTCTTCCCAAGTCTGCAGTGAGGATTTAACGAAATGATACATATGAAGCACCCAGCACATAGTTAAGTACTAGAAAAATCTAACAATAACAACTTGTTGTTCTTCATTGGCTAGATTCTAGGTTCCAGGAACAGATGGGAGATGCAGAGAACTTAGCTTGCAGATAAGATATTTTTTCAGACCAATTTCTTTATTATTGTCAAATTATTGTATCAGTATGTTAATAACTTATGCTATGTCCAACAGTGATAAAAATCTCAGCAGGGTTCAGCAAACTAAGGCCAGTGGGCTGCTTGATTTGATTTTGTAAATAAAGTTTTATTAGAACACAGCTATACCCATTTATTTATTTATTGTCTATGGCTGCTTTTGACCTCCCATGGCACAGTTGAGTGGTTGTGACAGTGACAGCATTTCCCACTGCCCATGAGGCAAAAATATTTACTATCTTTCCCTTTAAGATAGTTTGTGTATCCATTTTTTTCCAAGTTACTAAGATGGATTTTTTCTCCTCCTTTGCCTTTGAGATCCAACTTATTCTTCAGGTTTACACTCAAGGTTCTTCTCCATGAAACCAACCAGATCTGAAATCCTTACTCTTTATTTCTCCTAAGCATTAGCACATATTTAAGATTGGCCCTTATACATGGGTAAAGTAAGCCTGTGCTTTCCAATAGTTTTCAAAATCATGGTTCACATTGAACATATTTGCATGGCTCACTGGGCTAACCCAGATGAAGTTGCTTATGGCTGGTGACTCACTAGTCTGTGGCTCCAGCTAACACAACCCCCTCGGACTTCTTAAAGGACTGAGGAGATCAAAATCATGAGCTACTTATTTAACCAGTTTGTAGCAATGATGTACCAGCACACTTTTTGGGAAACCAGACTAGGCTATGGCTTATGTTGATTTGAGGGCCTTAGGAAAGCAACTCCCCCACAAAGACTCATGCTAAACCAATTCTTCAGGAATCAAGTTGTTTCTTGTTTGATTCTGACAAATTCATTCCTTTGGATCATGCCTCTTGTCATTCACATACTTCTGGGGAAAATGAGGGCTTCCAGTATTGAGGGTAAATCAGATTTCACTCTCCCACTAATCCTTCCTACTCCTTCCCCCAAAACACTAGATAAATTCAGAGCATTTTAATGGAATCCTACAGGTGGGAGGAATTACTTTAGAGCCTGAGGCTTGACTGAGATTATAAACCATGCGGAGGCCAGCATGGTGAGTCTATAGAGAGAGAAAAAGAAAAACTTTAAATGCTCCACAATTTGCTAAAAGCTGGCCCTGTACTGTCCTTACCACATGTTTAATTTAAGATTATCTTAATTCTTTTGTATTGTTCTCTAAAGATTTCCTTTTTTTCCCCAACAAAGACTACAAGCATCTGCTATCATTCCTGTGTCTTCTATAAAATCAATGTCAATGTTGAGAAGAGGTGAACTCCCAAGGGTCCAACTGATATGCAATACGGTTGGAATGATGCCCCTGTAGTTGTGCAAGAAGACAGGCCTGGTGCTAAGCACACAGTAGAGAACACTAAATCCTTTAAATATATTAAGTGCATCAAGGTTGTAAAGCAGCAGATGATCCCAGACCCAGTCCTTCACCTGGTCAGCTCTCCAGCATCTGTATATATTGCCTAAGTAGGTGAAACACAGTGACTTCTGGTGCTGCCTTGCCTGAGTCATGATAGCAGTCTTATAGTGGCATGGGTACAGATGTAATAAATTAGCCTCTTAACTATTCTATTTAAAATCTTCTGTGATAATGGATAAACTGTCCACTCTCCCTCAACCTCAGTTCCTTCACCTATAAAATGCTAGCTCTTGAATCCCTTCCCACTCCTGTGAAAAGTTGACTTAAGGCTGTAAAGAATCATTATTACTTTTCATTACTATCATTGTTGCAAAGTACGCTATTTAACCACGGCAATGTATATGATAGGATAAAATCTTACAAACAATTTCCATGTAAGATGTATTTCCAAATGGAAATATAGAAATATTATATATTATAGAATAATATATAGAATATAATATAGAAATATTATAATATTATAGAAATATTAACTAAAATAATGTTAAATATTTGACCAGTCTACACAAAGCTTTTCTGTTTTCAGAATATGGAAAAGTCTAAGCATCTTTGAATTATAAAAAGTGTTTTCCTTAAGCATCTGTGGAATGTCAAGTTTATTATGTCAGTTGTTAGGGGAACTATGAGTTTGCCAAATCAGAGAAGTAAAGGTCTGTGATTTAAATAAGCTAAAAATAAAATTGCTTTTCAGACAATGTTCTGCTATCAACAGTGAACCAATAATGATGGCAATGATAACCGCATGTATAAATATTTTAAATTCAGACTGCTAGGGACTATGATTAAATGCCTCAAGGCTTGTCTTATGTACATGTATAATAAATACACTGCACATTTATTAGTCCCTTGGAATTTGCTAGCAAATACTCTCACAAGTCTATAATAGGATGACACATACATTTTCATTTCTATGGTAGGATCAGCTATGAGTTAATACATTGTTTACAAAAAGGCCACCTTTTATAGGTGATAAGTGATTGTGGGAAAAAATAACCAAAATGATTACTTTCTAATTGTTTCACTTTATAGCAGCCCATAAAACAAGTGTCTAAACCATGGTAGTATTTTCCAAAAGAGATACTTAACAAATGTTCCATCAAGTAAATGACTACAAAGAAAATAATTACAAAAATAGAGGGAGAAAAAGTACTATGCTATTGAATTAAGTTATCAGTATACTCTACACTTCCTATTTTCTATGTATTGTATTAATTATCAAATTAAATGAAGGTAACCCAATAGCAATATGTGACAAAGTAAGAGAAACAGAGTTCTACAAGATAAAAATGGTAGTTTTTTGTTGCAAAGAATTTTAAATTCATTGAATCCTTCAGTTCTCTTATGTTCATTACATATAATCTTTTCCTTCATCTCTACTAAACTTCAAACAATTCTTCTTATTGCTTGTACAACAAAGTTTTTAAATTTTAATTTCTTTGAGAAAACTGTAGTCACTATTCAACATTTTAGTTGGAAACTCTGTAAACTCTAATTATTTTGAGATCTTTCTGGAGTGAGAGTAGTCTAAGAAGAGAAGCCTTCTTCTTCCTGATGTATAAATTACATAACATACAGGCTGTTTGAGTAATATAAGATTGTGACAAAAACACTATGCTTAGAATTAGTTTTATCATAGTAAGAGCCTAACACTGAGTAAGGCTTATGGGGGAATTAGTTAAATTATCTTCAGGTTTATTATTTCCTCATCATAAATTGGATTTCATATGTCATATATATGCAAGAAACAAGGCAAATAAAAATCCAACTTACAAGTCAGCAGTTCTAATACCTACTGGATTGTCTCATGTTATTGCACCAAATTCTCATTTTTATTGTTCAGTTTTTAAAATAAGAATAACAAAATTTGACACTGTTTGCTTTCCCCAGACAAGAACCAAAGAATAAACTATTCATACCATTCTTTAAAAACTCAAAGTAACTTAGGGTTTCCCATTCAACATGTAAAGAGCCTAGAAATCCTCACACATATTCTTATAACAAGAGAAAAACAGAAAATCAACAACTCTTCTTATATCTGTTGGGGAATTGAGGTCACAAGACAACCCATCACCCTGAGAACTGGAAAAACAGACAGATACAGAGAAGCACAGTTTACCAGGAGCAGAAACCTCTGCTGGAGCCAGCTTTAGGAAGGAATATGTAAATGTAGTGGACTAATTGCTGAAGACTGACCTTGGACTAGCTTGAGAGATTAAAAACTCCTGTGGGCCCAGCCTTTGGGGTCTCCCCACACTTTCGTGAATTTAACTCTGGGAGCCCCACCTGGTTCTCACTGTGAAAACTGAGGAAAAATCTCCGCCTACTCACAGCAGGGGGTGGGGAAAATAACCATTTAGAAATATGTCCAGAGAGTGCTATTTTACCCCAGCCCAGTCATTGTGAGTTTTCCAGAGCCTGGCTGTGATGGTTAGCTTCATGTGTCAACTTGACTAGGGATAGTGCCCAGTTGTCTGGTTAAGTGAGCCTATCTGGCCTACTGTTGCATGCTGGCTTATCTGTTGTTGCAAGGACATTTTGTGGACTTAAATCATCAGTATGTTGATTGCATCTATGGCTGGTTACATCTGCAGTTGGCTAAGGGGAGTGTCTCTGCAATGAGAGATGTTTAATCTAATAATTTGAAGGCTATTAAGAGGGAAGTGATGACTTCAGCAGTCAGAAGAGAGAACTTTCGACTCTACTTCAGCCAGCCAGCCTCTCCTGGGGAATTCATCGAAGACATTCATCAAGTGCCAGCTTGCAGCCTGCCCTATGGAATTTGGACTTATGCATCCACACTTTTATAAAATCTCATACTATTTATAAATACTAATACTCTGGCCAACATTGAGAAAAAGAAAGATACAAATTCAGCCTCCTCTAATCTCCAACGTGTGGAAAGGGAAATATCAAACTCCAGTCCCCTGTAACATTCCTGTCTCACAAGGAGTGAAAAAAAGAAAAAGAAAACTGAGAAGCAAAAGTAAAGTTCACAGCCCGGGGCACAGACTTGCTAAAAGACTGAGACTAGATAATAGGATTATAGACTTCTCCTCGCTGGATATCTTACCCCATATCAATAGGACTTGTATAAAAACAGGCACTACAGCTGAAAAGAACTGCAAAGCTGAGACCCTGTTGAAGAAGTAGTCTCTAGGGAAACAAAGACAGCAAGGAAGCCAAGATCAAGGACACATATTTAATTTTATTCTCTGAAACTTATAGCTACAGCAAACAGTAAATACATCCTAACTTCTAGCCAGATAAACAAAAAACCGTACCAAAAAAAAGGCCTGCTTACCTCAGCTTCTTTTAAATGATAGATCACATCCACTTGCAACAAAAAATTACATGTCATGCTTAAAAGTAAAAAGCATAGTATAAAGAGACAGGGAAAGCATTAAACCAGGCTCAGATATGGCAGAGATTTTGAAATTATCAGACTCGGAACTTAAAATAGCTATGATTAATAGACTAAGAGCTGTAATGGAAAAAGTGAGCAGCATGCAAAAATTGATGAATAAGAATGGTTTAAATGGACCAATTAAAAGACCAAAACCATCAGAGTGGATTACAAAAGAAAAAAAATAAAAATAAAGTAAAAACTACATATGTTGTCCACAAGAAACTCATTTTAAGTATAAAGACAAAGACTCAGATAGATTAAGAGTAAAACGGTGGCTAAAGATATACCAGGCTAAAGATAATCAAAAGAAAGCTGAGGTAACTATATTAATATCAGACACAACAGATTTCGCAGCAAGGAAAATTATCAGAGAAAAAGAAGTGCATAACCTAATGAAAAGGGGATCAATTCTCCAAGAATACATAACAATCTTGAATGTTGATGTGCCTAACAAGAGAGCACCAAAATATGTAAGGCAAAACCTGATAAAATTGTAAGGAGAAAGAAAAAAATCCACTATCATAATTGGATAATCTAGCAAGAATATAGTTGAGCTTGACAGTACTATCAGTCAACTGGGTCTGATTCACATTTGTAGAATACTTCATCCCTTAACAACCAAATGCATGTCATCTCAAGGTCATGTGGAATATTCACCAAGATAGACCACCTCCTGGGCTATAAAACTACCTTAGCAAATTTAAAAGAACAGAAAGTATACCAAGTATGCTCTCAGACCACAATGCAATTAAACTAGAAATCAGTAACAGAAAGATAGTTGAAAAATCTCAAAATATATGAGGATTAAACAGCAGACTTATAAGTATTATATGGGTCAAAGAATAAGTCTCTAGAAAAATTAAAAAAATATTTTGAATTAAATGAAAATGAAAATACAACTTGTACAAATTTCTAGGATGCAGCAAAAGCAGTGCCTAGAAAGAAATCTAAGCATTCAATGCCTATATTAGAAAAGAAGAAAGATCTAAAATCAATAATCTAAGCTTTTGCCTGTGGACACAAGAAAGACAAGAGCACATTAAATCCAAAGTAAACAGTAGGAAAGAAATAAATATTAAAGTAGAAATTAATGAAATAAAAAATAGGAAATAGAGAAGATCAACAAAACCAAAAACTGATTTTTTTTTTTGAAGAGAACAATAGATTGACAAAACTTTAGTCATGTTAATGAAGAAAAACAGAGAAAAACCACAAATTACTAATATCAGAAATGAGAGGGGTCATCACTACTGAGCCTATGGATATTAAAGGATAATAAAACAGTATTAGGCACAACTCTATGCCCATGAATGTGTTATAACTTAAATGAAATGGGTACATTCCTTGAAAGACACAATCTACCAAAACTCACACAAAGAGAAATAAATAATCTGAATAGGCCTGTATCTATTAAAGGAATTTAATCAACAATTAACAACCTTCAAAATTAGAAAGCAGGAGGTCCATATGGTTTCACAGGTGAATTCTACCAAATATTTAAATAAGAAATTATACAAAGTTTCTATAATGTTTTTCAGAAAATAGAAGCAAACTCATTCTTTGAGGTCAGTATTATTCTGATACAAAAACCAGATAAAGATATTTCTAAAAAGGAAAATTACAGACCAATATCTTGCATGAATGTAGATGCAAAAAACCCTAATGAAGTATTAGCAAATTAAATCCAACAGTGCGTAAAAATAATTATATATCACAACCTAGTGCGATTTATTCCAGTTTTATAAGGTTGGGTCAACATTAAAAAATCAATTAATGTAATTCACCACATCAATGGGTTAAAAAGAAAAATTGTATGACTACTTTAATAGATACAGAAAAATGTATTTGACAAAATCCAAAATCCATTCATGATAAGAACTCTCAGCAAATGAAGAATAGAGGGGAACTTCCTTAAATTGATAAAGGTTATATACAAAAAACTTACTGGTAGCACCACAGTTAATGGCTGGAAACTAGGGAATTAGGTCCTTTTCTCCTAAGATTGGAAGCAAGACAAAGATGTCCTCTCTTACCACACCTAAAGAACATCACACCAGAGGCCCTACCTCATGCAAAAGAAAAGAATATAAAATTCATACAAATTTGGAAGTAATAAATAAAACTGTCCTTGTTTGCAGATGATATGATTGTCTATGTAGAAAATCCCATAGAATTGACAACAAAACAAAACAAAACACAAAACAAACAAACGCAAAACTCCAGGCACCAATAAGTCATTATAGCAAGGTTGTAGGATATAATGTTAGTATACACAAGTCGATTGTTTTCCTATATACCAGCAATGAACAATTGGAATCTGAAATTGAAAGCACAGCACCATTTACATTAGCATAACAAAAAAGAGGAAAACATGGGTATACATCTAACAATGTCTGTACAAGATCTATTTGAGGAAAACTACAAAGCTCTGATGAAAGAAATTTTAAAAAATGATTTAACAAAATGGAGAGATATTCAAATTTCCTGAATAGGAAGACTTTTATTAAGATGTCAATTCTTCCCAACCTGATCTATATATTAAATGCAATCCTAATCAGAATCCTAGTAAGATATTTTGTGTATATACTAAGATTGTATGGAAATGCAAAAGACCCAAAATAGCCAACAAAATAATGAAAAGCAAAGTCAAAGTACTGATACTATGCTACTTTAATTATTAATGTAAAGCTACAGTTATAAGACAGTACAGTACTTGCAAATGAACAGATTCATCAGTATAAATAAATAGAGAAAACAGAAATAGATCCATATGAATAAAGTCAACTGAGTTTTGACAAACGAGAAAAAAGACAATCCAATGGAGGATTGTCTTTTCCACAAATGGTGCTAGAACAACTGACAATCACAGGCAAAAAAGAAAACAAAAAAGAATCTAGACACAGACCTTATACCTTTCACTAAAATTAACTCAAAATGGTTATAAATCTAAATGTGAAGTACAAAACCACATCAAAGTGACCATTGATTTGGTGATGGCTTTTCTAGATACACCAAAAGCATGATCCATGAAAAAAAAATATACCAGTTGGGCTATATTAAATAAAAAAAAAACTTCTCCCTATGAAAGACACTGTTAAGAGAATGAAAAGTCAAACCACAGACTGGAAGAAAGCATTTGCGAAACACAGTGCTGATAAAGTACTTGGATGCAAAATAATACAAAGAATCCTTAAAACTTAACAATAAGAAAACAGACAACTCAAATACAAAATGGAAAAAATATCTGAACAGACACTTCACCAAAGAAAATATCCAAAGGCAAATAAACATGAAATAATGCTCATCCTCATATGTCATTATGGAATTGAAAATTAAAACAATGTGATACTACTAATCACTTATTAGAATGGCTAAAATCCAAAACTGTAGCAACACCAAGTGATGATGAGAATGTGGAGTAACAGGAACTCTCATTCATTGTTGGTGGGAATGCAAAATGGTACAGCCACTTTGGAAGACCGTCTTGACAGCTTCTTGCAAAATTAAACCTAGGCTAACCATATGACCCAGCAATTATGTTCCCAAATGAGTTGAAAGGTTATGTCTATGAAACGCCTATACACGAATGTTTATAGCAGCTTTATTCATAATTGCCCAAAATTGGAAACAACCAAGATGTCCTTCAATGGATAAACAAACTGTGGTACATCCGTACAATGTAGTATTATTTAGCAGTAAAAAGAAATATGCTATCAAGCTATGAAGCGTATTGCTAAATAAAAGAAGCCAGTCTGAAAACATATATTCTGTATTATTCCAACAATATAACAGCATGGAAAAGGCAAAATTATGAAGACAGTAAAAGATCACTGGTTACCAGAGTCAGGGGGACGGGGAAGGGATGAATAGGTGGCACACAGGGCATTCTCAGGGTAGTAAATTATTCTGTTTGATAATGTAATGATGGATACATGACATACATTTGTTAAAATCCATGGAACTATACAACACAGAATAAACCCCAATGTAAATTATGGACAGTAGTTCATAATAATATATCAATATTGATTCATCAATTTTTACAAATTTATTAGACTAGTGCAAGATGTTAACAATAGGAGAAACTCTGTGTGTGTGTGGTAGTGAAAGAAGTATATGGGAACCCTCTGTACTTTCTGAGCAATTTTTCTGTAAACCTAAACTGCTCTAAAATATAGTGAATTAAAAAAAAAAGAATTCCATGTAAATTACTCATTTCCTAAAGATTCAAAAACAGAAACTCTAGGCAATTTTTTTACTTTTTAAACCTACTACTGATTTAATTTTAATAACTTTCTATTAATTTACAATGATAGTTGGAACTAAAGAACTTTTTTCTCCAGGATAGCTCCAGATCCTTTAGTGCTCCAGAGAACACTATAGCCAAGTAACAAAGATCCATTTCTGCCAATGGTTTGCAAAGGACATACCTTCTCAACAGGTTATGCCAAATATTTTTACCTACTCCATAAAGTCAATAACATATTACACAGAGGAGATAAATAAATTCCGGTGTAATTGAGCTAAAGTTGAGTTCTGAACAGTGACCAAGAAAACCAAAGACCATCTACTGCCAGTCAGAGAACTTGAGTAGATTGGAAGAGAATTAAACACAGCTATGTATGGGAGCATATTGCTACAAAAAAATAGACAGAAACTGGAAAGTATCAAGAAAAACATAACAGTGTTTGTATAATTTCATGTTAAGATTTCAACAAACCAAAGCATTTTAACAAAACCTCAAATATGCTAACTAAAAGTTCACTGGAAACAATTAGATCATCTATGCCATATGTAACCTGGCAAGCTGAGAAACCACCATAACTATAGTAGTCTCACAGTATTCTCTCTTCAGAACTAAGGCAAAAATTGTCTAGGAAACATAATGACTGAAAAATGAAATATTAATAAATGGATTTGGATTTTATCTTTATTTTAATATAAAACACATACATGTATTTAGTTGAGATGATCATCAAATGGTTTCGTAGCCTGGGCATTATACTTTTGTGGATAATATAATTGCTGTAATAAAAAGTAATAATACTGCCAGGAGCTTGGGCCAGAAGATGGTGGGCAGTGGAGCTGATGCTGCTGGAGAAGTTGCTGGGGCTGGTAAAAGGCATAAATACAGCAACCAGGGTGAGCACCAGATTCCAGTTCTTCAAACAAACAATGGTCCCAGTCTAACAGGATTGACTGCTATAGCAGCTCATCAAGTAAAGCAAGCCAACAAAGAGTGTTTGCTCGGGGTACTGCAGAAGAACAAGCAATAGTCAACAGTGGTTGGAATACAGGGTAACTCAAGTAGACGGACACTCCAGTAAAGACCATATTCCCACTCTGTTAAAAGATCTTAATTCATACCTTGAAGATAAAGTCTATCTTACACGTTATAACTTTATCTTAGCAGATATCCTCCTATACTATAGCCTTCATCACTTTATAGTTGACCTGACAGTTAAAGAAAAGGAGAAATATCTTAGTGTGTCTTGCTGGTTTTGTCACATTCAGCATTATCCAGGGATCAGGCAACATCTGTCTAGTGTTGTCTTCATCAAGAACAGACTATATACCAATTCCCATTGGAAGCTATCCATGCTGTACTGAAGAATGATTAAAAATGTTTTAAATGGAAAATGTGCTCTGGACCATAAGATTAACGTAAATTGAACAGTCATTCTGTATTTGTTGAAGTAGAGGCTGTAGTTTTTAAAGTGTAAACTTGTGTCTGAATGGCTTGTTTTTTTAGTTGAAATTTTGCAATTTTTATGTAAAACTTCAACTGTCAAAGAAACTTGAATTGAGATCAAGTTGTAAATTACCTTGTTTTACAGATGAAATTTATTTTAATAAAAGTTGTAAATCACTGGCTTAATCTTAAAGAAAAAACTAGATACTCCTCTCAGTGGTTGCCATATTTGGCTATTTATTGACCTATTTCATATTTTAAAATTCATTTTCCTCCCATGGATAATTATCCATTTGTTTAAGAAGTATAATAAATTTTGCAAGGATAAAAAAAGTAATAATAAAAAATAAGAAAACTACCCTAAAGATATTTTGTTATACTGGAAATCTTGCCAGCATCCCTCAAATTCTTTTCATTTAGATGTGTTTTTTTCATGTTTATTTAGTCTTTGTTGTAATTGTAATCATTTTCATGGTCATAGTTGTTATTTTTGTCAATATTGCTATTTCTGGTAGCTTGGATAAAATATGGAAAATACATAACATTACATGCTTTTGTTTTTTTATGCTGTCAAATTTTCTTCCCATTGCTAAATGTGAAATCTGGAAGTTAAACATTTTGTAGAATGTAAAACATACATTAGAGAAGAATAGATTGTTTCTTCTAGAGTGGAAGCTGGCTTCATATTTGGGGCAATACCTCCTCTGGTTTTGAGAAAAATTAGCCATGAAGATGTAAGATTGTTCCTTTCATAATATCTTAGGGATAAAGTAATCTTCATGCAGAAACTTCTGATTGAAATGTTTAGTGGCCTCTTTAATGATGTATGCAGTTGCTTTCTTTAGGTTCTTTGGGAACCATATTAGAGTTCACCAGAGAAACAGAACTGACAAAAGATAAGTGTGTGTGTGTGTGTGTGTGTGTGTGTGTGTGCGCATGCCCGTGTGTATGTCTACATAAATGTATGTAAATATTAAGAGATTTATTATAGTAATTTGTTCATGTGACTGTGGGGATTGGCAAGTCCAAATCCATAGGGCAGGCAATAAGTTGGAAATTTGACGAAGGTGAAGTTGAATTCCCCAAGAGAAGAGGGTTGGCTGAAGTAGAGTTAGAAATTCTTTCTGACTGCTGAAATTGTTAGTTCTCGCTTTAAAGCCTCCAACTGATTGGATGAGGAGACTCCTGTTATTGCAGAATGCAATCTCCTTTGTTGATTTTCGATGTAATCAGCCATAGATGCAATCAATTGACTAATTATTTAAATCCATGAAATACCCTGACAGTAAAAATCAGGCCAATGCTTGCTTGACCAAACAATGGATGTCGTAAGCTAGCCAAGTTGATACACAGAAGTTAACCATCACAAGGATGCAATTAGATTTTTGTAGAGATTATTAGGCAGCATTTTCTCATCCTGTACCAACAGAAATTTGGCAGCTTTTGCAACACTGCCTAGGATGAGACTAAGAAGACAAACAGTAAAGAGGATGACTCTCTTTGGAGGATTGTTCTCTGTGGATGCCACATGCAATGATATAGAACATTTAGCTTTAAGATTTCTTCCTTTTTCTTTGCATTTTAATTCCCCTCTGTTTTCCCCAAAGCTTCAATCTTATTAAACTGGTGTTAGCTGTGTTAAGGGGAAAGCACCTGTGCATACTTGGAATAGTGTCAGTCAGAGAGACACACTAAAAAACACAGAATTTCACTAGCAGATGAGCTGGAGGCAGCAGCCAGAAGCAACAGATAATGAGGCAGCCCTGTTAAATGTGTAGAACTTGTAAGCAAAAAATGAGTCAGCATTGTACATTGTTTTATGACCTGTTATCTAATTTTAGTTGGTTTGTGACCATTTAGCACATCACTGAATTATTTTCCATTATTTTTCAATGTTGTTTTAACAAAACAAACCTATATACAATATAAAGTTGACAGAGAAATATCACAGCATCTTATGTTAAAAGATAATTAAGAGTGAAATTGTTGTATACATTTGTAAAATAAACACATATCAAGAATTTGTTTTACTCAATAATTAAGTAAGGAACAAGTAAGTTGATAAAACTATTCCAAAACAAAATTCAAAGAACCATACATACATAGGCAAAGAAGGAATGCTGAAATGAACTTACAAATACAGAGGAAAGTGATCTATCCACAGAGCAATAATCAGTTGCATTCCATGAAGACCTAATTCATTTGTATTTCTAAGAATAAGAATCCTTTGCATTATTATCAGTTTTCTGCAATTTAGAGTTGTAAAATAGTTCAAGGACAATGAAAACTAGATATAACCTAGAAGAACAGGACACCCAATAATCTTTTTTTCTCCCATTTCTTTTTTAACCCATCTCAAAGGTCTTTCACAATTTTCCCTGGCATGTTGTGAACATTTTCTAATCCTTTTTCACCATCATTTTTTCATAAAAATCAATGTTAGAAATAAATACTAAACAGAGAAATCATAGAAACCTGAATAAGAGTCACTCCTTGAGAAGTGTGACCCCAAAGAGGTGAGTGGAAGATCCACAGCCTCCCACTCTCTTTCCACCCGGATGTGGTCTCATGGACCACAGCTGAGAAATCACCATATTGCAATGCCAGTTTTTAATAGTTAACTAGATTTGCATCCATGGATACACAGGAATTTACTTCTGTATTTTCCTTATTTTCCAGAATAGATAACATATTTGAAAATAAACTTTTCCCAAGTTTCCCAAGAGACATGTTTTCTCAGACTTCACAAATTCCTACATCTCCTTAAAAATTGATTTCCAAGAAAATAAGCTAAACAAGCACAAATGCTGCCACAATACCCTATTGTTAAATATTAAGGTTTTTGTCCAATATTTCAGTTGATATAAAAAGCTGTGGGAAACATTTGTGAATGTATCATACCCTTAAGGATAAATTCCTACAAGTGAAATATGTGAATAAAACAATTTAATGTTTGTAAGACTTTAATACATATTGCCAAATTACATGCCTGCAAAATTTGTACCTATCAGAGTATATGACATTCCTCTAAGTAGTCACCAACATTAGATTTTCCTACATTTTAAACTTTGCCAAATGCACAATTGAAAAACAGTAACTTGTTTTTTTGCCTTTCTTTCACTTAGAGGATTAACTTTTTCTTTTTTATGTATGTACTGGATGTTTTATTTTCCATGGTAAATTTTTTGTACATGCATTCACTTCTTTTTTTTTTTTTTCTATTTTTCAAGTTAATAGGATTATTTTTTTATTCCTGACATTTAGCATTGTCTAGTTTTCCATGGCATAATGTCATTTGAACCTTGAAATCTTTTTCTTTATACCTTTTAATATACTTCAGACTAATGTTCAATGTCACACTTCAGGAAACATGTGAGTTATCAAACTTATTGAGTTACTAAAAAATATCAAATAATTAATTTTTTCCCAAGCCAATCTGAAATTCCATTATTGTCAAACACTAAATACTTGAACATGAGTCTCTACCTGAATTTTTATATTCACTTCCAATTAGTCTCTTTCTTTTCTTGCACCATACATTTTTATATAATGCAATTTTATAATACTTTCAAAATATAAGATTAACTATGGCCTCATTAGTTTTCTGTTTGGAGGGTCTTCTTTATTTTAGCTACTTTTACTGTATTTTTCATGAACATTGTCATATTCAGATTTCTACCTATTGTAGTTATATCTGGAAATTTATATTTTACGCAAAATTTTCAATTGTATTAGACTAGTATGATTTTCAAAAATTTCCAAACAACATCTGATTATATGTCCCTTCTGATTCTTAGTATTTTAAGTTTATTTTTTACTTATTTGGTTGTGACAATGATTGGTTTACATAGTTGATATTTTCAAAAATAAGCTGTTGGTGAAATGTTTAAAATTATGTGGTTTTTTTTTTTTCATTTTGCCTTATGCTTTCGTCTTTTAAAATTCTTCCTCTTGCTTAGCTTGGGAATTTCTGTCTGATGTTTCTGCTCTTTTTCCAATTTCTTTACTTAAATGTTACATTTAGTCTCAGGATGTTTTATTCTACAGTAAGAGTCTCTGTACATTCTCCTGACAACAGTTGACCACATACCATTTTTATTTCATATTATGTAAAATTTTCAAACATATACAAAAACAAGAAGAAAAGTATAATGAGGATTTGATGGACTCATTAGAGCCAGCTTCAACTCTGATCAATTCATGTTCAGTTATTTTCATCTATTTGCTTGCTCACTCCCACCACAGGATTATTTTGAAACAAGATTGTCTTTGTTTTCCAGGCTGTTATGACAAATAACACAGAATGGGATGGCTTAAACAATGAGAATGTATTGTCTCACCGTTTCAGTAGCTAGGTTTGGTACGTACCAGGGTCTGTAGCATTCTTGGCTGGCAATCCTTGGGTTCCTAGGCTTATTCATCATTGGTGATGTCCTCTCCTTTCTCTTCCATTTCTGTTGATGTCCTGCTCCTGGCTCTTCCACATGACTTTCTCTTTATAAAGCCTCTGGTAATAAGATTAAGACCCATCCGGATTCAGTTGGCCATGTCTTAACTAAAAATAACATCTGCAGAAAGTCCTATCTACAATCCAACAGGAATGAGATTAAGATTAAGAACATGTTTTTTCTTGTGTACATAATCTACTATACAAGCCTATTCATTCTATCATTTCATTTCTAAATATTTCAGTATTTATTTTTAAAATGCTAACATTTTTTCTTTAAATTATGGCCAAAATGTCATTGTTGCACCACAAAATTTAACAATAGCTTCTTAATATAAAGTGTCTAATCATTATTTATATTTTTAAGTGTCTTAAAAAACAAAAAGCAGTTTGCATCAGTTTCTAAATAAAGTTTCCACATCTTCCATCTGTTTTTTCACTGTTTTGGCTGTTGAAAAAACAACAAATTTTAGAATGATTTTGCAGTTTAAATCCTTGTGTTGTCATTAAACAGATTCCTCTCAGTTATTTTTCTTGTAAAACAGTAATTTGATCTTGAGGCTTGATTGGATTAAGAATCAATGTTTTATATTTTTGCAAGACTCCTTCAGAGTTAATGTTTTGTAACTCCATCATAATGTCAATGTCTCTTAATTTGTGGTCACCACCCCTTGATCCCTTACTTCAAGAGGGTTTGCAATATGATGGTGTTCCTATTTGATCATTCCTTCTTTGGCAGCTGGAACAGTTCTATGATGAAAAACTTCCCTATATCAACTATTTGGTTACTCTAAGTTATTTCCCATATAGAAAAAGCAGGATAAATGCTTGATATGCTCCCAATTTCCAATTAAATGAGGTGATTCCAAACATCCTTCAAAAGCTACAAATGAAGTAATTTTTTTCTTAGCATTATTATGAATTCATAGATTTAAACGTATTTGTTGTGTTTCAACCCATGGAGGTTATTACATTTATTGTAGCTCAAATGTACCCATCTTCAGCCAGTGGATGCTTATCCAGATTGGCTCCTGATTCTTTTTGATAGCTTCTTTGCTTCATCTTGTATATTTTCTGTTCCAGACTGGGAAAAAATCATTTCCCTACAGTGCCTTGGATCTTTTTCAAGAAAAAAAGATATGTAGGACCAAAATGTGATATGTCTATTAGTAGTGCTCATAGCTAGTTGTGTGATCATTATTTCTAGGCTTTTACACTGGAAAGATCTAAGAGATATGTCCATGTGTTCATTTGTGCATGTATATGGGTGTGTGTGTGTGCAACAGAATGCATCATGAATTCATACTGATACTTCCAACTCAAACGCAAGAGTAAATGCTTTTTATATAATCACATTGATATTATAGGTGTAGTTTGCTTAAACCATACTAAAAATCTTGGTGTTAAAAGTACTAACATTTATTCACTTGATTTTTTTAACAGTGCAAACAAAACATTCTCACAATAACAATACCAATAATATTCCCAAAAATATAATTACTAAAAATGGTTCATATTTTTGTGCAGTTCTTTTGGCAAATCCTACTAAGGATGCACAGTCAGATTACTGTATTTTAAGGTCACTTGGAATGATTCTTCTCTGTGTGATAATGTTACTAACTGGATACTAATTTAAGTTCATTTGTTGCATTTACTTTTGATATTTAAGAATTTTTAACATTTTTATTTTATAATTATGGGAAATATTTAGTTCTCAAGTCAAATCTACAAAATGAGTATATTAAAAGGAAGTATAGTTTTTATCTCTTTAAGCCCATGTTATTTTTTTCCTCAAAAATAAAACATTTATAAAATTTTCACAATTTATCTTTCCATTGTTTTGTTTTTTGAAATTAAATTATGTATTTATGAAAAGCAAGTACATACATGTTTCATCATATGTGGCTGCCATCTGCCCCTTGTTTTACATATCCATATCCTGAAGATCATCCTATAATAATATATAGAGAAATATAAATTTTATTCAACCATCCCCAAGTAATGGACATTTTCAATTATTCCCAGCCTTTTGTTATTAAATATTGGCTTTAATAAATTTTGATTTGTAATTTAAAATTTTTACTACTTGTCACAGCCCATGAGGGCAATGCCAGTTCAGAGGCCAAAGAAGACAACAAGCATTTTCTGATACATGAACTTTTATTCAGGGCTTACTTACAGGGTGAGAAGTCGTGGAGAGATCATGATGGCTCTCTTAGGCCCGGCAAGCATCGTGTTTGCAGGCAAGACAACTGAGCAATGTAAAAAGGGCAGAAAGCCTTTTATAAGGGTTTAATACAAAGGCCTTCCTAAGGGTGGGGGGAGCATAGATGCAGGAACAGGTCATTCTGACCTGGGGGGTGGTGCAGGAAGGACTAGAATAACACTTGAACAGTTACATTTTGCTCTTTTTATGAGACTAACAGCCTCTCACCTTCTGCCTGCTTCCCATAAAGTTACATTTTAAGGTCAATTTACCCTTTTTCTCTTCACTGGATTAGAAAGACAATAGGTTAAACATTTAGCTGCCTAGGTCATGCAGACTGCTGTGCACCAAAATCTGCAGGCCTGTTTTGCTCAGGCCACGGGTTGCCACATTACTGTATCTTTGGTATCAAAATCTGAAAGTGGAATTCCTTAGTCAAAAGTTTCTTGGATAGGTTAATTTGTTGGCCATTACTGAATTCCCTTCCGTAGGGTTTGTGTTTTTTGTATTCTTATCAGCTGTACATGAACCAACCAGTTTTCTCCACAGTCTCACCAAAGAGTACATGGCTAAAATTTTGGGTTTTGCCAATCTGATGAGAAGTGGTTTTTCAATGTAGCTTAAATATGTATTTCTCTTCTGAGTAGCTTTAGGTACATTTCCATATGCTTAAGAGTCATTTACCTCTTTTCCCTGTGATCTGTCAGTTTGTATCTCTAGCCCCTTTCCCTATGGATTGTTGGCCTTTTCCTTCTCTATTTTTAGAAGCTATTTGTATCATAAAGATGTTAACTGTATGTCTCCAACTAACTTTAAAACATTATTTCTCAGTGTGTCTATTATCATTTTATTTTTCTTATTTTTCCATGAAAATACATATTTTTAAAAAATTTATGTAATCAAACTTTAGCTTTAATCAAACTTTTGCCTCTTGCTTCTAGATTTTAAGTCATAGGAAAGTTTGGCCCACTCTAAGTTTACAGAGTAAAATAATCATGCCTTTTTCTAGTACTTGTGTGCTTTTATTTTTACTCTGCTGTTTGATCCACTTGGAATTTATTCAGGTGTATGCTTTAAGGAACAACCCAGTTTTGTCATTTTCCACATGGCTATCCATATAGTTTAACACTCTCACACGTAATATGTACTAGATGGTCACATGTTTGCCCCCATGAAATTTGTAGAGCTTCCTGAAATACGAGTTCCTCACTTTACTGCCTATCTTGTAGGTTTTATTTGCTTACATCCTATTTTCCTTTCAACTGCTTGGCATCTATCCATTTTCATTTTCCTTATATACTAGTATCATCTTTTCCTCTTATTTTCCATCTCAGCCTTTTCTTGTCTTTTTACATTGTTGCATTTCTTTGAGACATTATTTTCTTGTACTCCAAGGATACCCAACAGTTAATTGAAAATTTTTCTTGATTCTGTAAGAATCGTTTTCATATATGTTCTTTCTTTGAGCTTTATGATGACATTCCTTTCCCTTTATTTTTGCTATTTCTTGGTCCCTTTGCATAGCTTCTGAGGTTGTTGGGTTTCTTGTTCCTATGTTGATCGAGGCTATTTTTATCCAGTCTTTTTGTTTGTCAGCAGTCAGAGAGTGCAAATTATGATTGGATTTTATGATAGTCAAACCCCCTTCTCTAATCCATAACTGGAGAAAAGATTGATGTGCATAGTTCTCAGAGTAGAAATTCACCACCTGCAGGTCTGCTATGTTGAGCTGGATTGTTCCTATAACCCTGCAGTATATTTCTCTGACAGCATGCAGATCCATCCTAAGTAAGTAATCAGTGATTCCTGGTATGGTCACATGGTTATGCATTTACCACCACAATCTATATGAGGACATTTCCATTTCTTCCACAAAGAAAGAAGAATAGGAAAAAAAGTGAAGAATAAAAAATAAAATAGTATAAAATAAAAAGGAGAAACAACAACGATAACAGCAAGAACCCCATACCCCTACCATATATCCCCTTCTTATTGACCTTTAGCTTTTGTGTGTTGCCTTTGTTACATTTCATAGAAGCATATTACAGTGTCATTGTTAGCTACTGACTCTAATTTGAATTGATTGTATTATTCCCCATACTATGTCATTTTTAACACCTTGCAATGTTGACATTCATTTGATTTTTGACTTGATTTAGCATGTTTGTTAGAACATCTTTAATTAGTTGTTTTAACTTCTGTATCTTCTTGGAAGTGTTGGTCTGTTCTTTTGACTAGGCCCTATCTTCGTTTTCCCTAGTATGATTTGTAAATTTTTGTTGGTGTCTAGGCATCTGATTTCCTTGAGTGGTTTATTCTAGAGGTCATTTTCATTCTTTTGCCTAGGGTTTTCTTTTTGGTTGGCTTTGTTCTCTATCATTCTCTGGAGTTCAGTTCAACTTATTCTAGACCTCTAGTATAGCTTGTTTAACTGATCAGAATTTTTCAGTCCTTGTTTTTCTGGTTCTTGCCCTGCCTATATGGAACCTTTATTTATTTATCTATTTATTTTTGAGGAAGGTCTGCCCAGATATGATTGACCCCAAACAGATTTTCCCAGACCAGACAGGCCCAGGTCTCAGGAGGAGGTTGTAATTAGTATCAAGTTTCCCTGAGGATGAGATCCAGCAGGTTGTCAGACTTTCTGGTGAGGCCACTAGACTCTGTGCTTTTCCTATCCTGCCCAGCAGGTGGCGCTCGTCAGCTGTAATCACCTCACCATAAAGAGGTATATGCCTTTAATTCCCAGCAGACCCTGTCACTGTAGCAGTGAGGTTAAGGCAAGCTTAAGCTCTTTCTATTGTTTTTTTTTTCATCCCCAGCCCCTGGGGTCTGACTTCTCTGAAGGAGGGCCACCGCTTGAACTGGTACTGCCCCCCTTTTCTTGGGGAAGATAAGCCCTTTAAGGAATCATCGCCTTCACTTGACTCCTTACTTTGTCTCTCAGACCTATGCTAACTTCACCCTTGCCTGGGTCAGCCCTGACAAATGAAAATGTCTGAGGCTAGCTCTAATGAGCTACTTAGAATGGTTTTAAAAAAGAAAGAGAAGCAAAAAAAAAAAAAAAATCCTCTTTTCAGAGCCAGTGTCTAGCCCACCAGTTTCACCAGTCAAGAGCCAGAGTTGGTGCTTGGGTGCTTTTATTTTTACTCTGATGTTTGATCCACTTGGAATTTACTCAGGTGTATGCTTTAAGGAAAAACCCAGTTTTGTCATTTTCCACATGGCTATCCATATAGCTTAACACTCTCACATGTAATAGGTATTGGATGGTCACATCCTTTTTCCAGAGCTCAGCTTACTCCAAAAGCCTCTGTTTTTATTTATTTATTTTTTCATCAGCCCTCCATCCTCTCTGCTGAGAGAGACCTCAGGTTTCCTTTCTTGCTTGCTCTGGTATTATCTGTGCTTGTAGCTTGCATTCAGTAGTCCAAAGCTGTTAATTCAAACCATGATTGGAGCCTGGTTGAGCTACCTTCCCTTACTATCAGCAGAGACTGCTTCTTTTCCCCACAGGGGAGTGTTCCAGCTCACCCTGCCATGCCAGTGGGGGAGGGACACCAGTTCCGCAGTTTGGGGGGCTTTACTTATAGTTCTATGCTATGGTCTCAGCCCTTTCACTCATTCCAGACTGGTGTACAATGTGTGTCCAGTCACGGATGAACCCCAGACAGTTGTTCCAGACTATTTACTAGTTGTTGGCTGTTTACTTGCTGATCTAGAAGACTAACTAAATTCCACACCACCCTACACTGTCATCTTGCCTTAATGTACATTTAATGAAAAAGAAAAGGATATATTTCCCCGAATTAACACTGGCTCTTTTTATCTAATAAACATTCTCTTATCCATAAATATTTATTTGAATAATATATTGCTTTATTGTTGATACTGATGTTATTACTCCTAAGCTGAATTTTCAACGCAGACAAAAAAATTCACTTAATCAAAAGATTAAGAAATGTACTTGACCTTAATTGAGAAGACACAAACTTCCTTTTCTGAAGATAAGAAATTGTAGGAAAGGCAATTAGGAGATGACAGAATTTTGTAGTCAAGAGGCAAAATTGACTTCCAACTCTTACACTGGCTATAAGACTTGAGCCACAATTTTCTCATTTGTATGCTGTCTTGACAATTACAGCAGAAAATACATGGGATTAGCATTATACCCAAGGTATAGTAAGTACTCAACAAAATATATCTCTTTGCACTATTGGGATGCTGTGGCATTTTAGAATTAGTTTTACCTTAAAGAAGGCTGATAGATTAAGCAATCTGTGGTTCTTAAATAGACAATAGCTACTTCCCAGAACATGTATGAAAAGTAATGTAAATATTCACTGTCCCCTCATTATCAATTTCTGGAAAAATAAATTGATCTATTTTTGGAATAGAATTAGGATCAGTTAGAGGCTGAAATAGCATGAGAAGTAAAGAATGTGGGGGAGTTTAACTAGGTTGGTATGTATCACGTGATGAAGCTAATTCAGAAGGTAGCATCTCAGCTCTGTGTGACCACCAGACATATGGCACCCACACTGTGGTAGCTGCCAAATTAGTGCCTCAATCATTTCAAGGTCACAAGGCTATATGGAAACTGGTGTGAGTTGGGCATTCCTAAATGTTTGCCTTTTTATTACTATTATCATATAACTATTGAGAAAACTTCTCTTAAGTTACACCTAATTATACCCCATAATATTTCATCAATTCCTGATATCCCCCAAAACTTGATCATCTTTCAAAGTGCATGGATCATGCCAGTCTTCAGATGTCACAGGGCCCCATAAGTTAAGTGACAGAGGAAAGAATCTGAAACTCGAGTTCTAACTTCAATAGGTATTTATTTACTGGACCTCATGTTCTTTTGATACTTACAGATGCAATAAAAAGATTAATGATAAACAAAATGGTTGTAAGCTGTGTGAGTTCAAAAATGATCAATTAATTGAAACATCAAAGATTATAAATAAAAGTATTATAAGGATAAAGAACATGATCATGGAATCTGAAAACCAGAGTTTGTTCATTATCTCAGTGCCATTTTTATCCATTTCTGAGATATTGATATTAAAATGATAAAATAACAATAAATGTTATATACATTTAATATCTTGAATTATTTAATAACTAACAAAAATATCTCCATTGATGAAACATAAATAATCAGGCCTTTAGAAATTATTTTTCATAGTGATTCCTAAAATATTTGTCATAGCATTTAATAGATTCATGATCAATAAAATTCAGAAGCACTAAGTTAAATGAAATTAGACTGTTGTCTTTTTTTCACATTGAACTGCTCAACCTTTCAAATGCAAATTTTTTCATGAATTCCTAAATGTGACAAGGCGAGAATATAGTATTTAAGTTTCTCAAACATATTTCACTGTGGATCTTCAAAGGGCAGGTTCCAAGAAATTGACTTTTAGAAGTGCTAGTACAAATTGAACTCTTTGTTTTATGTGATAGAACTAAAGTCCAAAGAAAGTAAGCAGCTGGGTAGTAACAGACAGAACTAGAGATTTTGGATATTGCTTTTGCCCAGTTTTTTTTTTTTTTTTTTTTTTACTTCTTTTCTAAGATAGTCTATATAACATTATGCCTAGCTAATATTTTCTTTTGAGATACCTTTGTCTCCACATTTTTCTATTTTACAAATTATTTCAGTGATATACCTGGAAGCTTATTAAACCTGTTATGCCATTTAGTATGCACTAATATCTCCCACACACAAAGCTGGAAATATTACTTTATAACTTGGTTTCACTTACCTGATTAAGTTAGCTCTTAAAGCAGGAAAAAAAAAAAGGAGGGTGACTCTCCCTAAGGAAAATACTAGAGCACAATCAATTGCATCAGATTTTCTCTTTAAATATATTTGAAAATGCTTTTGAAAAGTCCGGAATGCCTACTGACATGGAAATGGATTACACATGGCAGTGCACATCACCATCTGTCTAGGCAAAGTTGCCCTTTCTGCTGAGTTGAGTGGAAAGGTTAGTTTCAACTTAGCATGTGTGTGGTTGAGCAGTTCCCAACTGAAAACCAAAAGAGCACAGATATTTATTTAAAAAGAAAAAACTGCACAATTGCATGTGTGGCCAATGTGCTGGATTAATTCCCTGTGTGGGCGAGTTATTCATATGGTTAGGCTCAGGTGTCTGGGAGAAGGTACAACTCTTTCTTAGAGCTAGTGAGGAACCCACAATAACAGTTCATTGCTCATACTCGAGCAAAGCTTGGCAAAGGAATTGTGAACAGTTTGCAATACATAATCAAGAAACATTTCGCCTACTATGGAAGTTTATCTAAAACTGGAATCCAACTGAGGTAGCTGAGAACAGCCTATCTGTTTGTCTTTAATTAGTCTGGGGTAAATGAACAAAATCTCAGTCTTGAAGAGAGATGTGAAACAGAACAGCCTTACACATTCTACTATGTATACAGAAAACCAATCTGGATGCTGACTGCATTGGAAAGCAATCATGTTCCTGAACAGCTTATTTTTGACAGCAGAACCACAGGGTGTGTTTCACATGTGTACATAAAATTCATATGGCATGTGCAAGTCTGCCAGGAAAACATCCTTTAAAACCAGAGCTGAAGTTCTAACAGTTCTCAGAAGGAGATGAGGATTTCACAGGCTGGGATAAATAAAGAATATACAATTATGGCAGCTGTTCACTGAACAGAATTCACTCTTTATTTGTTTATCTTTTAATTTAAGAAAAGGCTCACAATGCATATGTCTCTGGGCACATTCTCAACAAAGAATAATGTGTTGTAACGAATTAAGGGAAGAGCTGAGCTTTTGATGAATTGACACAAAAGCTTTATTAAGATAAACTGGGTATTTTAATGAACTCCAAAGTGCATAATTTATAGGCTATGAAAGAAAATGAAGAAATCTTTTTCTAAGGCTATCTAACTTCCATGCCCTCCAATTTATAAAACATATCAGGCAGCAGAAATTTCTGATAAATAGCCCCTATGCTGGGAGTTCATTGACAATCGCTAAGCTAGTTTTGGGTAAAAAGATGTAAAGAATACCAAAGGTTGCTTATTTCCTGCTCCCTGACACAAAACAAAGCAAAATGAGGTGCACATGTTCTGCAATATATGCATAATCGTACAGTTTCAAATCACATTTTTCATTTTAAGTGCAAAGAAATATAAAGCCAGATACACCTCTTACAACAGTTATGCAATGGCAACTTCTTGTGATTTAAGAAAGACCAAAGATATGACAGGAAGAGGGAGGTCTGATATAGCTCAGTTATGGGGAAAAGATCCTAGACTAGTGGCTTCCACAATCTGACCTGGCGAATATCTAGAGTCTTGCATGACCCTGATCAACCTAACCCTTGTATTGATTAACTCGTGTGATGAGTTGAATCGTGTACACTCAGTGAGGGGCAATTCTTAATCTAAATCCATGTACTTGTGGGTATGAACTTATTTGTAAATAGTACCTTTTGAAGATTTTATTATTCATTAAGGTGTGGCCAAATGAATCAGGAATGAGTCTTAATCTATATTATTAGAGGCTGTATAAGGAGAAGAAACTGGAATCAGAAGGCAGTGAAGGCTACACAACAAATGCCAGAAGTCAGCAGAAACTGAAAGAGCAGGCACAAAGAGAGGCCACTGCCATGTAACAGAAGGCAGACACGTAAGCCAAGGAACCCCAGGATTGCCAGAAGTCAGCACCAGAATGCTACAGATTCCTGGAGAAAGAAAGCTTTGCCAATATCTTGATTTTTGGGCTTCTAGCCTCAAAAGCACGAGCCAATAAATTCCCATTGTTTAACTTAACCCATTGTGTTGTATTTGTCATAGAAGCCTGACAAATGAAGACACCTTGCTATTGTATAATTCTCTTGTAGAATCTAAATCTTGTAGAACCTAGATATTTTTACTATACCCAAAGACAGCAAGAAAATCAGTGCATTAATAATATCTCAGCTTGAAAGTCCATGAAAACAGACTTCAGATTTTAAGGACATATTTAAGTTATTTACAAACACAAGGTATTACTCTCCCTTGAATGCCATATTTCAGACGATTCTTTTGGAGTTAGTTCTGTTTCACATTCTGAATGGAATCATGTATTATTAGTGATACCAGTTTGTTCTGGTCCAGATTATCTGTAACTTTCTAAAATCTCCTATAACCAGAGATTTATTTTTATCCCTCAAATAACTGACAGAAAATGCAAGGGAACTAAGAGAAATGTTACCTTCAGGTAATGGGGTGCAAGAAAGCTGATGATTGTAATTGTTTTCACTCTGACATGAATTTTATGGAAGCTTAAATCATCTTCTAATACTGGATACCAGGTAACATATATTTTACACAAAAGTCATCAACTTTCCAAAAATCTGTGGATCAATGCCTTGAGACATACACATATTTAATAATAAGAAGAATTAAGGCACTCATAGCCTAGGTGAACATTTCCCCTTTATGCCCCTGACAAACATGCATTCTTTCAGTTCCTCAATAATACCAAGCCTTTCCCACTCAAAGCACCATCACCTGTCACCCTTGGGTATAGCATTCTCACTGACTAAGACCTATTCCTGATTCAGATTGTATTTAACTAATTCCTTGGGGTATTTTTCTGACCCATAATTGCATAAGGTTCTTTTCATATGCCTGTACTTCACCATTGTAAAGCTAATCAATTTTTCCCCTTTCATCCCATTTTTTTAACTAGAGAAGTTGAAGGTTTATAGAAAAATCATGCATAAAATACAGAGTTCCCATATACCACCCTATTATTAACACCTTTCATTAGTGTGGTACATTTGTTACAATTCATGAAAGGGCACTTTTAGAATTGTACTATTAGCTATAGTCCGTTTACAATGGGGTTCACTATGTCGAATAGTCCTGTATTCAGTTTTTAAAAATCTTTTTGTAGTAACATATATATAACCTAAAATTTCCCTTTTCATTACATTCAAATTAATTAATGTCTTCTCCATCAGACTGCAAGCACGATGAAGCCTGGGAATAGTCTGTCTTACTTTCTGATATATTTCCAGTGCCTTGAACAATGCTAGATGCATATTAGGTGAATATTTACAAAATCTTCTTTAACAATCTGTTATATTTACCTCATATATCATACAAGGTTTCAGATACAGATAACTCCAGGCTCAGATAAAGGAATAAGACTTGCTTTTTATCATTTAATTAAAAGTTAGAAATCTTTAAGAACCATGGGATATTAGTAAATTTTCTAATCTAAATTTCTTTATCTTCCTCTGAAAAATCAGTTGAAATCTAATGGTATCACTGTGAAGCTCAAATTAGGTAGTGTAAGACTATATGTATTTGTATAGTTATATAACCTATATGTAATACATATTATATAATACAATAATACTAAGTGTATATTATATACTATGTATATACCTGTAGGCATATAAGCATACACATGTGTATATAATATGCATATTTTTATATGTATTAAATAACATATATTTTATATGGTTTATATATTGTACATATTGTGTATCCAATATGTGTAATATTTTATTAACATTAATTAGTATCTCATTCAAGCAGGTGATTGAGCCACTAAATATGTATTTTTCATTTTACATAAGTACATTTTGTTTTAGATATTACTGAGCAATTTTAAATAAGAAACTATCAAGTTGGCGTTATCACATGGTTTTGCCTATACAGCAAATCTGTTAAGTTGAATCTAAAATAAATATGATAGCAATGGTTGAATTTAATCTCTACAATTACTCATTCATCATTCTTTCATTCATTCATTCACTTGACAAATATTTATTAAGCACCTACTATATGCCAGACTTTGTGGCAGCTGTTGCCTACTTCAGGTAAATTAAAAGCAGTGTGCCAAACTGTCACTTAGCTAATATTTAATTGTCATCTAATATTGCTAATGAAAGGAAGTATTACATAACAGCAGAAGTTTTTAATGCCAGGTTTCAATGTTTCTTTTTAAACTAATGATAACCCTTTCTTCCAAAACTTTTTTATGGTATTTATGGAAGACATTATGTTAGACACAATTAGAAACAACAAATACATTGTGGGTTTTGATTTTTAAGACATATGGTTTAAAATTTGTCTTGCAAGAGTCACTTTTGTTAGAGAATGGGAAAAAAAATGGGCAAAGAAATCTCATTAAATGGCTTATCCAGCTTTTTGGACATCACACAGTTCTTATTTAGCAAAATCTTCTGAGTTAATTGTAAATGAATCAGAAACATATCAATTCAATTTTTCTGAAATGTACCTGGGTTTAAAATTGAGTGGAAAAAGTCCTTGGCAAAATACATTTTAGATTTTATTTTACCCAGAATGTTTGAATAATAGTTCAAGATGTTCAATGAAACCAAAACACAGCTGGGTTCCTCCGTCCTTAGTAATTATATAATTACTGTGCATGAGTTGAAGCCGTATCTTTAGCAAGGATTCATCAAATAGCTGGTGAGAACACAAATAGTTGGATAATAACTAGATTAAGTAGCTTCTAGTGAAAATTGTATTCCTTTCATGCTTGAAGTACCATGATATCAAATTAATTTCAAAATATCAGTGACATAAAATATTCAAGAAACTTAGCTAAGGTATTTCATATATGCAATCATGTATTTATACAGGCCCAACATTTATAAAATTTTATAGTAATTAACACTTTTCTCAAATTCTACTAATTTCAGTGAGACTTTTGAGAAAATGAATATACTAGAGACTCCCAGGAAATCCTGCTTATATTTTCAATACAAAATTTCCAAGGCCTAGAAGCAGACCTTTGCATTATTTGAGATATTAGCTTTGCTTCAAATATCGCCCCTATTCCGAAAGACTTTCATTTTATTATCCTTAATTATACCTAAATTAATATTATAGAGTCCAAGAAAAGAAGATTTTAGATACAACTGCATATCTAACACTGGGTGTCTAAAATCCAAGTGGATATAAAATCTCTACATCTCACTCCTCTGGGCATAAAGAGGTTGCTTAGATGATATGATTGCCTAGATAAGCACTATAAAGTAAAAATACAATATGTCACATATTTAATAGCAAATTTTCTAGTAGTTGCATTTAAAAAACGTAAAAAAGATAGCTGTAATTAATTTTCAAATATTTTTGTTTAATCCAATATATTAAAATATTATTTCAACATATAACCAATATTAAAATAATTAAGATATTTTACAGTTTTTAAATAAAATCTTTGAAATCTGGTGTATATTTTACACATGCAGCATATTGCAGTTTGGGCTATTCATATTTCGAGTGCACACTTGTCACGTGAGACTAACAACTACTATACTGGACAGTGCAGAACAAGATTGAAGTCTCTACCCCACTTATTTGGTATCTACTTACCATTTTCTCACTGTTAGCAAGAAAATTCCTTGAAATTGTCATATCCAATTTTTGTCTCCAATTTTAGTACAATTTCTTTGAAACTTGCTCTTTCCAATTGCTCTCCACCGCTTACACATAATTCAATCAGATGTTCACTGCCATTGTTCTAACAAAGATGCTCTCATCAAGGTCACTGATGGTTATCTCCATGCCTTTAAATCAATGGCCACTGCTCAGTCCTCCACATATTTGTCTTATCAGTGGCATGTAGTTAACCCTTTCTCCTTTATATACTTCCTTCCCTTGGATTCAAGGATACCACACTGCTGTTTTTTTCCTCCTACCTCACTGGATGTATGTTTTCCGTCTCCTTTGCTGACGCCTCCTCTATTTTCTAGCCTCTTAACATTGCACTACCCCAGGACTTAGCTCTTGATCCTTTTCTTTGTATGTACTCACTCTTATGGCAATCTCATTCCGTTTCATGGCTTTAAATATCATCCATACATTTTACAGAGGAAAAGAGTTCTCTCCTAAACTTCAGGCTCATTACCCAAAATTTCTGCTTGGATGTCTAATAAATATGAACCAAACATACACCAAACTAGTATCCTGATCATTTTCCAATGTGTTTCATTCACAGTTTCCCCTATCTTAGTTAATAATAAATCAATCTTTCCAATTTCTCAGACCCTGACTCCTTGTCAAATTGAATCCTCTCTTTCTCTCATATCCGATATCCAATCAGGATAGGTTGTTGGCTAGAACTTGAAAACACATCTAGAACTGATATACTTTTCACAAGCTCTACTGCTACCAAACTATAGCCTACCATTCTCCCTTGCCTGGATTATTACATGAACCTCCTAATTAACTCATGCTTTTCCCTTTACTAGAAATGCAATTCACTAGAAATTCACTAGAAAACACAATTCTAAATACTTAAAATATGTAAAACAAAAATTGATAGAAGTACAGGGAAATATTTATAAATATACCATCATGATGTGAGAAGTTTCTGTTACTGATGAGTTAAGCAGACAAACAAATCAGCAAATATTGGAAAGATCAAAAAACACAAAGAAAAACTGATTTAACAGGCACAATTAAAATTCTGTATCCAATTATTGAGCATACACACTCTTAAGCACTCATGGAAATTTTCCACAAATTGATCAAGTATGAGAACATAAAGCCAGTATCAACAAATATCAGAAAACAGATTTCAAAAAGACTATGTTCTCTGACCCCAAGGCAATTTTGTTAGAAAGTAATAGAAAAAAATTAAAATTTTTAAGTCCCCAAATATTTGAAAACTGGAAAGTATGCTTCCAAATATAGCTCAAATGTTAAAGAAAATGCCAAGATGGATATTTATAAATACTTATAACTGAAAGAATAAGGAAAAACTATCTATGTATAGAAATATATGTATGTAAACATTGGGGTACAGTGAAAGTAGTGACACTAAGGAAAATTATAGCCTCAAAGTGCTTATATTAATAAAAAAGAAAGGCAGAAAATTAGTGAACTGTCCAGCTTAAGAAGTTGGAATGAATAGAGAAACAACAAAAGTAAATCCAAAGGAATTTGAAGGAAGGAAAAAATAAAAACATATGATCAGAAATCAATTAAATAGAAAGCAAGAGCACATTAGAGAGCATTAACAAAAAAATTCATGTATTTAAAAAAAATCTTAGGGACACTAGTCATTAAAAATAGAGAGAAGGTATAAATAAGTAATGTTATGTCTAAAAGGAGGATACATGTGCAATAAATAAGAGATTAAGAAGATAATACCAGAATATAATCAGCAAATCTGGGCAAACAGATTCGAAGGCCTAAATAAAGTGAATAAATTTATAGAAAAATATATTATCAAACACTGACTTGGGAAAAAATAGAAAACCTGAATAGTGCTATAATTATTAATGAGTTTTAGGCAGTAATTAAAGGTTTCTTTCAAAGACAAACCAGAAACATACCACTTTACCGGTGTTCGGGATTGACTCATCTCCCCCACAAAGGGAATGTCAGGTCCCAAACCCTGGTCCTATGGGTGTGAACCCATTTGTAAATAGGACATTTGAAGATGCAATTAGTTAGGGTGTGCCAAGAGTGAATGAGGATGGGCTTACTCCAATATGGCTGATGTTCCTTACAAGCAAAGGAAACTGGACATGGAAAGAGAAGCCACGAGTGGTAGCCAGAAGCTGGAAATCAGCAGAAGTGAAAGGAGATGTCACTGTCATGTACATTGTCATGTGACGAAAAGCCAAGGATAAGGGATCACTGGCAGCCAGTTTCAGAATGCCACAGGATTCAGGAAGAAAATGTGGTCTTGCTAACTCCTCAGTTTTGGACTTCTAGCCTTAAAACTGTGAGCAAATAAATTCTTATTGTTGAAGCCAACCTATTGTATGGAAAATTTTAACAGCTAGGAAACTAAGACAATAGGATAGTTTAACCTTCAAAAAAACAGATCATTCTAATCTTATATAAACTTTTCTAGAAAATAAATTAGGAATACTTACAATTTATTCTATAAAGTGAGAACCGAAAAAAGAAATTTGCAAGCCCATTTTGCTCATAAATAGTTGTCAAAAGCTTAACAAAAGAATACAATCAGAAACCAACAGAGTATGAAGAAAAAAAAAAAGACAATCACTCACATTGTTAGTTTTTAACCAGAAGGTCAAGAAAACTTAATTGTAGAAATCTATAAATGGTTTTTACCAGATTAATGGATTAAAAGAGGAAATATGACTATCTTATTAAATAAGGTAAATTATCTGTTACTATTTAGCATCCTTCTTTTTTTATAAACAAGAAATAGATGAAAAATTACTTGGCCTCAAGAAGACTATCCAGGCCCATCATGTGTGGTTTTGTTGGTTGCAATGAAAATCTCAGGAAATAGTGCTCACTGTAATTATACAGTAGATAATCTAGAAAATAAACCCACCCCAATGGAATGTTGTTGAGAAAATATTAGAAACATTTGTTAAAATCAGAAGCAAAATAAGTAGGCCCATTTTTCTAACTTTATATACATTTTGCTGTAGAATCCATCTAGCACAACAAGAAAAGATAAAGAAATTAAATTAAAATGGTAATTATTTGCAGAATATCTGTTTACCTAAATAGAAAATCTAGAAGAATCTTTAGAAATCATTATGAAAATAATATAATTCAGCAAGGTGGCTGTATATAAAATCAATACACAAAGATCAATTACATTCCTATACAACAGCAATATATATATATATATATATATATACACATATATATATGATTTAAAATACCACCATTTACATCAGCAACAAAAACAGCAAAATACAAAAGAATAAACCTAACAAAAGAGTTACAAAATATTGATGAGGAAAATTATAAAATAAGACCTAAATAAATGGAGACATAGCCCAGGTTCATGAATAGGAAAGTGATATATGCCTAATTGACTCATAAAATCAGAGTAACTCCAATTAAAATTCAAATTGTTTTTCATGGAATTTGTCATGGTTTTTACAAAATTTATAGGAAAATCAAACAGCTAAGTATTACCAGGATACATTTAAAGAAAAAATGTGAGATAATTTGTACCAAATAGTAAACCTACTGTAAAATTATAGTAATTAAGCAAGTGGGGAACAGCCACTGAGTTTGATAAATAAACCACTGAAGAGACAAGAAAGCCCCAAACAAACCCACACATGTAAGGGAATATTAATATTGTCAGAGGCATTATGGTAAGTTAGCGGAGTCTGGAGGAACTATGTCATAAACAGAGCTGGGGAAAATGGTTAGCTGTAAAGGGAAAAGTGAAATTGCATCCTTACCTGGTAGCTTAAGCAAAAGTTAACTCCAGATGGATTAAGGAATTCAATGTCAAAAGCAAAACTAAAAAATTTAAAGTTTATATAGGTGAATATCTTCCTGATCTCTAATAAATTATAAAAATTGCCAAACATAAAAGTAGTGATTGATAAATTTGGCTACATGAAAACTAAGAATAGACATTCATCTAAAGAAATGTTTAAAAAAGGCAAAAGGCAATAACTACCACAGTTTTACAATACTAATAATCAATACAGGGTAATCATTATAGACTATATATTGAATTCCTACAAATCAACAAAAAAAGGTAAATAATCTAGTAAAAGAATGGGAAAACACAGGGGCATTCTTCATAAAAGTACATTTATATGGCCAATAAAAATATGAAGATGTTTTCAACATCTTAGTAATTAGGGAAACTCAAATCAAGACCGCAAGGACTATCATTTGATTTACATAAATTACAAAATTTGGCAATGAATAATGTTGGAGAAAAAATAAATCAACAGTATTGATTATATATTACTGATGCAAGTGTAAATTGCTATAACAACTTTGAACACAATTTGACACTATTTTGTAAATTTGAATATTTGCATATTCTGTGACTCAGTAATTCCTCTTCTGGATTTAAACCCAAGAGGACATATGTGCACCAGAAGATATGTAAGGTTATTTATAGCATTTCATTAAAAAAACAAAAACAAAAAAATCTGTAAAGAACTCAAATATCAATCAATAGGAGAGCAGACATACAAATTTTAATATATTTAGAATTAAATATTTTACAGAAGTGAAAATGAATTAACCCCAGCTATATCCACAGATCCATCACTGAAAAATCCTACACAATATGATACTATTTGAGGTTCAAAAACAAGCAAAGGTTTTAACTTTTTAAATAATATTTTCATGTTAAAACTTTTTTTAAAAAGCAAGGAGCATACAAATATGAAATTCGGGTAGAGGTTATCTCTGGTGTTGAACTGGATTGGTAAAGAGCATCTCCCTAAGTGTAAAGTATTGATTAATATCTCAGTTCTTGGATTGAATGATAGGTCCCCAGATAGTCATTATATTATTTTAAAGTAATTAGGTAAAAAAAAAGTGCCCTGCGTCAACCAATGATTATGATGTGTCATAAACTGAGGATTACAATTAATTCATATGCCTAAATTCCACAAAATCATAAAAGGAGTGGTTTATTTAATTAAAATAGTTGTCATAATTCTTAATTAAACATGTGTAAAACTCTTTTCCCCAATACGAGAGAAGCTAAAATATAACGAATATTCATCAAAATTACTTAGAACATGTCTTTTGATGCTGTCAGTTCTGGGGGCAGAAGGCAAAGAGTAGAGGAAGAGTTAAAAGCTTGGACTCTGGAATTGGGCTTCCTGAGTTTGGATTACTGACTCCTACCTCTACTAGCTGTATTACTCTGGACAATTCACTCAGTTTCTCAGTGAAATGAGAATCATAAAAATCATAAGATTTTATAGGGCTTAACAAAATGTATAGATGTGCACTCAATAAATGTTGATCATTAATGTTGGTGAAAGCTTGCCTGGAAGGCTGTGGCTGCCCTGCCTACAGGTGACTTCTCTCCTCTTTCCTCCTTGCCACACAAGGGAGATCTGGACCCCTCTGAGTTTTCTGGTTCCCAAAATGAGTACATCCGGGAATGCGCTGACAGCATTGCTAGGGTCCTTGATGAGGGTGGTGCCTACCACTACAAATCTAGGGCTCTTTATGGATGTTGACTGGAGCAAGTGGGGCTCTTTAAAAATAGCTCCTTCCAAAAAACTGAAATTTTTGTGTCTGTAGGAGGCAACTTGGCCCACCCCTCTTCTCTTTTCAGCCATTAGTGTCAGAGCACAAAAGGCGAGTTGTAAACACACAAAAACCCACAAATTATCTTAGATCTTTACCAACATGGAGATAAAAATTACCTGTTTGGGATAAGAGGTGCCATGGAAAGGGCCCTAGATTAAAGCAACTGAGATCTACTTAACTTGTCTGGGATTCTGTGTCTTTTTCTGCAAGAACTTTTGCAAATTGGTCAGAACTTTTGTCCCCCAGAAAGTCCTTCTGAGCTCTGAAATTTTAAGTCTTTAGGGATAATAGCACATCTTTTATCTGGGGTGTGTATTTTCGCTATAGACATAATCATGTGTTGATTATCCTTGCGCATTTACCGTTGACTTCACCAAAGGCTCTGAAATAGTATTATAATAACAGGTGCGATGGTTAGGTTCATGTGTCCACTTGGCTAGATTATGGTGTCCAGTTGTTTTGTCAAGCAAAGAACTTGTGAGGATGTTTTGTGGATTTAAATCATTAGTGAATTAATTGTACCTATAGGTGATTACATCTACAATCAACAACGAGATTGCCTTCACCAATGAGAGAAGCCTCATCCTATCAGTTGAATACCTGAAAGGGAGAACTGATGATCTCAGCGGCCAGAAAGAAGAATTTCCATCTCTGCTTGAGTCAGCCAGTTTCTCCTGGGGAATTCATCAAAACCTGCATTGACATTTCCAACCTGCCACTTGCTCTACAAAATTCAGACTTGCCAATCTCCATGGTCACATGAGCCAATTGCTATAATATATCTCATTTATATATAGATACTGTCAGTTCTTTTTGTTGAGAGAACTCTGACTAATACAGCAGGTGACAGAAGAAAGAGAAGAGTAAATTTCTAAGGATAGCCAATTTGAGAATGTCTTCGTTTCACCAATCTACAGGTGATTAAACTAGCAAGACTAGCTGTACAAGTGTTTTTCCATTACTTGTCTGAACACAACTGAAGTTCATGTGGTATATAAAATCCCACGGTGTTAGCTAATTTATGATATTTTAAAAGCTTAGGCACCTCTTTAACAATCACCATGAAAATAAATAGAACAGAATGAAGGAAGTCACCCTAATACATTTTTAAACGTGTGCTATTTCTCATCGTTAGAGTGAAGAATAAATTCTGTATCTACTTTGCACAGAGCCAAATGTGCTATAAGATATTATTTATATACTTGACAAATTCCCAAGTATAGCATCAGCCTTGCTAAAATACCTGTTGGCATGACATTGCACTTCCAAATTTAGCATTATGACTGATACCATTTTTCTTGGTCTGTCAAAAACTGACCAGCCAAAATTTCACTGCATACATTTCCAAAGGATATGATACTTATTTTTCTACTTTTAGAAATTAAACTACCTGAGTGTGAAACCAGTAGACACAGATACAACCTTTAACCTTTTCAGGTTTTGGAGAAGAAAAAAAAAGTATATGAGTACCATTCAGTTAGAAATTAAAATAATTATGTAATTTAGAGAAATTAAAGTGAAGTTAAGTTCAGCATGAGAAAAATCAAATATGGATATCTAGATCACAATAGTGACTTTGAAATTAAATATTTTAATTAATTTTATGTAATTATATCCACCATTCCCTTACAGGATTTTACAATCTCTCCTGCTCTTACACTTTTTATGAAGAAAAAGGATAAGGATATTGGAACAGTGTAACTCTGAAGGATACTTTCTAAAATAAAGCCATCCCTCAGGAGGCAACTGAATATTAAAATTAAAGCATTTATTAATATTCATTGTGATTGAAATTGAGTTGGTATTGCTTAAGGTGATAGTAACCTGTATTTCTAAAGGAAATCTTAGGATGAAAAAAAAGTGAGTAGGGGAATCCACTGACATTTGAATGTCATCCTCTCAGTTCTTCCATTTGAACCCAAACTTTGTTTTGGCTCTGTTTCCATTTCAGTTTCTACACTGTCATGCTCTCTCTCTCTCTCTCTCTGTTTTTTAATAGCAACATAACGTTGTGCCAAGAAACAACGACAATGCCAAACCGAGAAAAATCCATAAAATCAAGTTTAGGAAAGAACTGAATTGCTTTATGTCAGAAGCCATGTAAGGAGTAGTAATTAAAAATACAACAAAACCTTCTGATGCTTTGCTTTTAAGATCTAAAATACCCTGAAACTGAGGTGGCCAAAAAATAGAAGGCTTATATAAAAATCAAAACCTCCATCTTCATTCACATTTACAAGCAAATACTGCTCTTTAGACTAAGGTAGTTGCTCCTACCCAAGTGGGGTACACGTGCCCTGGTGGCTCACCAAGGTGATTATAGGTGGCACAGCCAAGGATGTATCAAAACCAATAGCTCCATGCTTGGCACTGACTGGTGCTTTTCCCACAAAGCACAGTCTCTCAGCCCCTGAGCATCTGACATACCATGTGGGGATTGTGTCCAGTGCCCATCTCTGAACCTAAGACAAGTTATTAAATGTGTTGGGGGACTTTAGCTACCTCAGGAGAGAACAATGTTGCACTGAATTAAATCCCAAGAAGACCAAGAAAGTTCTTACCCAAGAGTATGAAGAATACACAAGGTTTAGTTTACCATATAATTCTGAGAAGTGTTCACTTCCTAAAGAAATTAGTTCAATTTTGATACTCACATTGGCATAATGGGAATGAAAGTTCATAATATTAACTACCATTTACTGAGTGCATATTACATGCCAAGCGCAGTACTTAAATGCCTAATAAAGTGATTCTTTTCAAACCTTACAGTAATCCTCTCTTACATGAAGATCTGGGGTAGAGTGCTTAAGATCTTTGCCCAAGTTCCCACAATTAGCTAACCAGTATGTGCCTAATTCCAAAAAAAAGAAAAGTACTGTGAAGTTCCTCCTTCTGTATTTATCTGTGTCATAAAGTGAGATCTTAGCAATACTAAGTTTTTAATTGGCATATGTTATTATTTAGTTTAGCTCACAAAATTATTACCTGGTATTAGTAATTCAATTGCATAATACCATTGTCCTGGGCATGTACCTGATGAATAATGGCTAATCAGTATTTATCACTCCTGGAGGAGACTGGAGACATCTAGGACATTGACATCTAGGATGTCACAATTGCATAAATGGGAGAAAAAAGTTTTGAATCTGTAGGGCACATCTTAGAGCCCTTTCAGATAATCTACACCTTATCATGGGCATCCCTGAAACATGACTGGAAAAGACTAGACTCACCTCTTGGCTGCTTTGTCCTGAGGCTGTCAATAATAAGACATTCATGATAAGAATATTTTTGGTGGACTCAGTCTTAGAATGAGGAACTAGTCATAGAGAAAACTGCTGCATAGAGCTATTGGAGACTCCACTCTCAGTATATGTTCAAGTTTTGTGCTTCTACCTCTGTCTTCTCTTGGATCCTCAACTCCAGCTAGAAATTTACTTCATCAAGAATTAGAAAGAACCAGGACTCCTGTAGTAGCAGCAGACGTAGAGGAGCGACGCAGACTAAATGTACTGAGGTACTTACTCACTGTACACCCTGAACTTCTTATAGTAACAGTTTTAATGAGTGGAGTTTTTATAGACACTACATGTATTTCACTGTGACTATGACTATGTTTATTTCTCTTTCTTGTGTCATGAAGTTAACACTGAAGTTCTTGAATACAGACTGAACTGGGTGATTTTGGTTTTAAAGTACCAGGAGATTTGGTTAGTTTTTGTGTTTCTAAAACATTTGGGATCTCTAGAATAACCACTTAATTGAATAAAGTGTGAGAGAAACATTTCTCTTTCCCCACCTTCCTTTTCTGGACATCCATCCTTTCAACATCCCTAATTTCTGGAACATTTTTCTTCTTTCTCTGCCAACTGTACAAGTCAAGGATAGTACAAAAACATTCAGGTTGGGCAACTGCCAGTGGATTCTGCTGCTAGGGATGTTCTGTCACGTGGGCTGTTTATGGAGTATCACTGTGCCTGGGAGCTGTCACCCACTTTAGAGGGCACAGAGAATGTTTTGTCATTATACACCCACATGATTCCAATTGTGCAAGCACAGGCTTCCAAGGACAGGAGCTAGTTCTTCTTCTTCTTTTTTTTTACTCCTTTCTAATAACAACAATAAAAATAATTTATTTTATGTTAGCATTCTGGTTCTTTGTTGGGGGTAGAGAGACTTCTGCTCCTTTTTGCCTCTGATGTTTATCTTTAAAATTAATTTTGCATAGCATAGGCAAGACTTAATAATCAGCTACTAAGGGCTAAGTAAATTTACATGAACCTAATATTTATATATTATATAAAGGAATGTATGCAAATTTACACATATGTATAAATTTACACAAATTTCTTATTTAAAATCCCATGCTTTATATAACAATGCACAAAATAATTCCTATAAAACAAACTCTGTTTATAGGAGCATGATTTTTACTGTAAATCAAAGTGTATTATATGCCTTTTGTCTCATTTATCACAAATAAATAGAAAATTCCTGATAAATATTTGTTGATGACAAGGATAATTTTGAATGCATCTTGTGCCAAAGAAATCCTAGTGATGTGTGGCTATTTCCCAAAGCACTACATATCTGGCTCCAGTTTTAAATAAGCAGTGGTTAGCTTTATTGAGGGGACCAGACAGAGGTCACTGGAGGAGTCAGCCAGAATTTGGAAGTGGAATACTGCTGGCTCCCTGCCCTGTTTCTAGTAACGACTCCACCCTGTTGCTCCTGGGGGAGCAAGTGTACACTTGATAGCTGAGCAGGTGGCATGGGCTGCACTAATAAACAGCTCCTTTCCTGTCAGGGAGCAGTGCAATAGGTTTACAGATCCATGAGCTTTCCTGTGGGGAAGCCATTATGTCCAGTTAAAATTGTAACTGGAAACATCAGTCTCTATCAACTTCTCACTAGTTCTACTTATGCATAGTCCAAAGACCCTCAGTGCTGCTCTCCTCCTTGATTCAGGAGAGCACATGAACCCCAGCTTCTGGGCTGAAAGACAACATGGGAACGACTAAAATTTATTCATTTTGTCCCTGAGTGATGAGACTTGTGGGTGGATATGTCCACCTGCAAATTAATGCCGGGGAAAGGAAACCAGTTGTGGCTCCCTGTTTTTCATATGTTTACTTCATCTGCCTCTCTAACAAACTCCATAGTTGTCACGTTCCACAGCCACTAAATGGACTTAAGACAGGCTCATTATTTAGAGCCAAAAGGTTACAATCAACTCCCCTCCAACAATCAACCAATATCCTTTTGTTTACGTGAACTGTAACAGGAAAACACTACCTTAGACCTAAACGACTTGGGGGAGCTACTTTCTTAAATGCTTGTTAAATTTTCCTAATTAATCAGAAGTCTTTGGCACGAAGAGTCAAACTGTTGTGGCCTTAGTCACAGAGCTGGCAGAAAATTAGTCAGAAGAAACTGGCTTTTGTGCAATCTATGTACTACCTGGCACAAAAAGTACTTAGTACATCTTGATTATGATTACAACACAATAGTTAATTAGCAGGGCCTTTCTTTGCCTTTACAAACTTCTTAGACTCTTTGACATTAATGAATTGAGGAATGAGAGTTTCCCCAGAGTTGTATGCAATAAAAGAGAGCTAGTGTGTGTTGTTTTTCAAAGGATATCCCTTGTGCTGACAGTATTCCATGGCGTGAGCCCCAAAGTACCAAAGCCAAAGACCTATGCTAGCCAAAGAAAATGCTGACCCTACTGGACTTGAGTAGGTCAAGGAGTTTTATGGTGAATGGAGAATGCCTGTAAAGTTAATCTCTTATTTATGTTACACTGTGATAATCCTGTCTGATAGTAACAGCAGCCACAAAAAGGAAGTAAAAAGAATTAACAGCAAAAAAAGAAAAAAATTCTTAAACTTTTTTGTTTTGTCAGTGATTGGCATAAACTTGATACAAGTAGGTTTGCATGTTTAAAATGCATTTTAAGTCTAATTAAATGCATGTATTTTATAATAACATATATTAAATGGAACAATATAGAATATTCTGAATTGTAAGACTGTATATTTAAAAAAGTAAATTTATTCAGCACATAAATTTAAAAGTTGGAGATTGAATGGGTACCTTAAGTGGAAAGCATTCAGAATATCTCAGAAATTATTTAGAACTTATTTAAAAAAGAAAATATGAGTTAGATTGAAGAAGGTTGGTAAGGAGTAATTTAAAAAAGCACTATTCCAATGTAGGGAAGCTCCTTTATAGAACTTTTCAGTGAGGACAGAGGAAAAGGAATCATTTAAACATATTTTGAAATATTCAGGTTATGTGAGAAATCATTTCCTGAGGGGATTCAGTCATTGAAATAAGTCACTGAGAGTAACCTCTAAAATTTCTTTTCTGTAGGGGTCTTTAGAAGCATGATGCCTTCATCTCCCCAGGACAGTGCTGTATGTCCAGCAGGCAAGCATAATACATGATTTCAAGGAGAATATGAAATTTTCTGACTATGAGTAAGGTTTTTACTTTTTCAAAAATACTTAATGGGAAAAAAACAACATTGATTAGATTCTAATAGAGTAACTGGGAAAACAAGCAAAGCTTTACAAGTTTTCATTGCCTCTCAGCATATGTGCTACTGTAGCAAGCTCTGTAAAATTATTAGCTTAGATTTTGGCTCTTTTTCCACATGAGCATAACAGTCCATTAACTCATATTTGGAGTCCCAAGCAATTATGTATCTTATTAAATCTTGCCAAGGTCAGTAATATTTTTGGTTGTTGAGTGTGTTTTGTTTATGAATATGGTGATCATATATTACACTAGACAAGTCAGAAAATGAGATTAGATAATACAATTGTCATGGGACAATTTTAGAATAATTTCACCAGTGAGGAGATTTTTCATTAATGAATGAAGACAGGTTTGACTCCTGTAATGTAATTTTATACTAATCTCAGAGATGCAATGCAATCTTTTGAGGGACTTATGCACCAATAGCCAGGCCATTGCTTCCTGGTGAAATAGACCAAAGCAATTCTCAGATGCATTGCTCATTCCTCTATACATCTGTAAAATGAATGAATATGTGTGACAAAGAAGATGTTGTAAGGAAACAGAGAAAAGAAGGATAATTATGGAAGCTTAAGGTACGAAAGCATGTAAGGAGAGGGGGAAATAAGGCAATAGCAATTGAACACACAAGAAAAGAATAGTCTCAGTAAGAAAAGAGAGCCAGAATATTAGGGTGCCACATGAACCAAGTGAAGAAAAGTTTCAGTAAGGACAGGGATGGACATCTGAGTCAAGGGCTAAAAAAAGCCAAGAGGATGAGGATTGAGAAAGACCATTGGATTTAACAGGACATTATTGGTGACCTTCATGAAGTAGGTGAGAAGAGAAGGAGAGATGACAAGTGAGAAAGTAAATGGAGCAGTAATTGAGATAGTTTGCTGGATTACTTATAGTTGGTTGTGGACAATGGAAGCATTCATAACAAGGAGTAGAACCAAAAGAATAAAAGATGCTAATACCAAACAGAAAGGAAAACTCTCATTGCACGATAAGAGTACACAAAGGGCTTAGAATAAATCTTCCTTTTACTCTCCCCTGAGCTCCAGAGGCACAACTGAATAACCATGTTTCTCCTCCTGAAAGTATTCATGATTTGATTTTAATCAATTCATGTATTATACTTTGATTTTTATATTATTAATTTTTTTCTGAATTGAAACATAAAGCACATGAACCTCTATATTAGGTAGCTTTTGCTAGACTATTCTGAGGTTATAAACAACCCCATAGTGTCAGTGGTTTCAAAGTGTCTGTATTACATGTGAGCTCCATTTGTGCCCTTGACTCAGTGATCTGGAGTGATGGCTCAATCCTTGTCTGTCTGGACAAGCGACACTTGCGGCGGGGAGGGTGAGTAGTGGCTAAACCTCACAGTGATTCTCAAACATCTGCTAAGACATGGCAGGCACCACTTATGCCCATGCTTTATTCATCAAAGCAAACTGGAGCCCAAGAGATGAGATGCACAAGTATAATTCTTTGACAGGGAGTGCAGAAAACACTTAGTTTCAATACAATCTATTACAACTGTTGAAATTTGGAAAGCACAAAAGCAAAGTGAAGAAAATTTAAATTGTTCATGTCCTTCCAATCAATTTACTGATGGAATCATAATGTAGATGTACTTTGCATTCTAGTTGTTATCAATACTATATTATAAGCTTTATAAGTTTTCTGACTTTTATTCTTTAAAAGTTTTCCTCTATGTCATTTAGTATTCCTTATAATGTGATTTAAGCCTTTAAACGACTCCATTTTCTGCACAAACCATATATTTGTAGCCATTCCTTTGACTTTTTTTCCTTTTTTCTTTTTCTTTTTCTTAATATAGTGCCCTTCAGTAGTTTGGGACATATGTTGTAAGCTATTTTCTTCTGCACACTTTGAAGCATGTTAATGAACTGAAACAAATACCACACTTTCAAAATGGCTGCTTTATTCGCTCATCCTGAAGAATTAATACTCTATATACAAATACATGGTTGTTTTAAGCTTCGATTATATCTAAACACTTGCTGGGACAATGAAAGCAATGCTCAAGAGACCTGATATAATTTTTTGGTGTTTCACTACCATGATTTAATTCATTGTAAAATTGTTTTGATGATCAGTTTTCTCTTTTCCAGCTATAAGATTTGTTTTTCAATCATATAGCAAGGGAATTAGCAGTTCAGATACCATCTATTTCAAAATGCTTATTAATAGTATACACTAGAAGTTTTAACTTAGAGATCATGTGAATTCCCTGTATTAACCTGGTATCTAAAGCAATGATTTATCCAGAGAATTAGATTAATTTTCAGGTTTTATTGTCCTCAGGCCCCTGATTAAGACAGAGGAAAATTTCCTCGAGAGGTAAAAAATCATCCACACTTAGGCCTACACAATTCCTACAAATTAAGATCAAGAAAATATAAGTTCAAAATAAAAGTATCATCAAACATAAAAAGAAGTAACTCATGAGAACAACAGCCAGCAGATATGTACTTCAGATATTGAAATAGATATAAAATAGGTAATATCTATGTATTAATTTCCTATGTGTGCTGTAACAAATTACCACAAACTTGGTGGTTTGAAACAATGCAATTTATTATCTTACATTTCTGGAGGTCAGACATCTTCAATTCAGGGTATCAGCAAAGCTGCATTTCTTTCTGGAGCCTCTAAAATGACTCTTTTCCCTTGCCTTTTCTAACTTTTTAAAGGCCTTCCACCTTCCTTGGAACGTGGTCTGCTTGCCCCATCTTCAATGCCATGCCTTGCATCTCTCTGAACCTGCTTCTGTTGTCACATCTCTTTCTTTGACCTCTTCTTCTGCCTTCTTTTTCCACTTTTAAGGGAACTTGTGTTTACGCTGGGCCCACTTGACTAATCCAGGATAATCTCCCTAATCTGCTGATTAACAACCTTAATTCCATCTGCAACCAGTTACTTTACCATGTACTCTAACATATTCACAGGTACCAGGCATTATGACCTGGACATATATGGGAAGCCATTATTCTGCCAAACACAAACTATATCATAAATGCATAAGAAAATAAAACATGGACCACAAATATGAATATGCAATACAAAACTATCAGTAATGGTCTGAAAGACTTAAAATTAACAATGTGGAATTTCTTCGAATGAAAGTTATGCTTTTTGAAATTAAAAAATTTCCATAAACCAGTTAAACAGCTTTTTAGAAAAACAGCTAAAGAAATAATTATAATTAGTGGAATGAATATATATGTATCTGATGAAATTACCCCAAATGTAGCACAGAGGGCCAAAAAGAAATAGAAAACTTTAAAAAGTTAAAATATATATATCATAGAATAAGAAGCTCCAGGATATGTGTAAGTGGAAACCCAGAAGGAGAGAATAGAGATAATGAAGGGAAGGAAATATGTGAATGGATAGAGGCTGAAAATTTTGCAAAATAATTGAAAAAATTTCAATTCATAGATCCTGGAAGCATGATTCTCAAGCCATATAAATAAAAAGAAATCCAAGCCTACATGTATTTTGGTAAAATTGCAGAATACCAAAAGCAAAGAGAAGCTCTTAAGAGCATCAAGAAAACAATGACTGACCACCTAAAAAAGACTGAAAACTAGGCTGACAGGAGAATTCTCAACAGCAAGTACTTAGTTCATGTAAGTACAAAATTATTTTTCAAGAATAAGGATGAAATACAATAATTATCAGATAAACAAAAACAGAGTTTAACACCAATAGTTCTTCCTCAAGGAAACTCTAAAAGATGTACTTTGGCAGAAAGGAAAATAATCACAGAAGGATAATCTGAGAAGCAAATAATAATAATAGTTATAAAATAAAATGGCGAACATGTATAGTAATCTACACAAATATCATCTGCATAAAGTAATAGTAGTTGTGTCTAATTTGTAGTTTTATTTTTAAAAGACAGATCTGAAATAATGGACAAAAATAGACTATGTCAGGGGGGAATAAGCAGTGTTACTGTATTCTAACATCTTGATAATACAGAGGCAAGGTCTTAGATAACTTTAGATATGATAAATTAACCATGAATAACCATTGAATGAAAAGTAATATAATATATAGATGACTATATCATAGAGGGAAAGATGAAATAAAATCAATCCAGTAATAAAAAGATGAAGAAGAAATGAAAAGCAAAACACATAGGACAATGTAAAGAACTCAGCGATAGAAATAAGAGAGAGAATGTATCAATAATCAGAACACAGCAGTGAAGTTCTCAAGTAAAAGTCAGATTGTTGCATTAGATTAAACGAAGCTATTTGCCTCTAATATAACACATGGGGAAATGAAAGGAAAGGGATGCAAGAAGATTGTATTTTCTATCTATCTACCTATCTCTATCTATGTATCTATCTTTTTTTCAACTGTACAAAGAAAATATTTATTCATGCAGTCTAAGTTCAGCATCATCATCATCTATCTATCTGTAGCTATCTAATGCTGCATAACAAATCACCTCAAAATTCAGTGGCTTAAAACAATAAACATGTATTAGTTCACATTTTCTATGGATCAAGATAACAGAAGTGGCTTAATTGCATGTTTCTGTCTCAGGGTCTCCCAAGAGGTTGCAGCCAAGCGGGAGCTTAGGGACACTGTCACCTAAGGCTTGTCTGGGGCTGAAGGCCCTTCTCCTAGTCCTGGAACTGTCACAACGTAGCTCCTGGCATCTCTTAGAGTAGGTGATCCAATAAGCCACAGTGTGTTTTATGACCTGGCCCTGGTAGGCACACACTGTCATTTATGCAGTACCCTATTGGTTACGCAGGTCAGCCCTATTTATTGTAGGAGGAAACTATTTAAGGATGTGATTTCCAGGAGATGAAGACTATTTGGGGCCATCTTGGAGGATGGCTACAACAAAGATACACCAAGATAACACCATCAAAACAAAGATGGGCAGCAAGTTTAATATCAGAAAAAAAAAAAAAAAACAATTTAAAATCAAATTTTAAAAAAAGTAAAGCAAAATTAATAAATGCATTTTTACCAAAAAACACATAAAATCATTGTTTAGAGAAGGTTAAATAATGGTAATTTTCTTGAATTCATCAAGAAAATCTAACAAATCTACATTCAATTCCTTCTGAAAAAAAATCAGTAATAAAATATGTGAAGCAAGAGTATATTGAACAAAAGGGAAGACTTGGCAATCCACCATCAGGATAAGACATTTTGACACAGGTTGCTCAGATCCAACAGTCAAAAATTAGTAAAGACAGAGAGGATCTGAAAATAGGATTAGTGAGTTTGATTTCTAGATGTGATAATTAAAGACTATGCATTATATAATACATAAATAAAGTATTTATAAAAATTAACCATATACTATTAGGTTAAAATCAGGTCTGATATAGTTTTAAAAAATCATTTTATGAGACCATGTTCTCTGGACACTTTGCAATTAAGTCTCAATAACAAAAACCAATATTAGCAGCAACATATATTTGGAATTTTAAAGCACATTTCTAAATAATTTACAGGTTAAAAAGAGATCATAATGGGAATTAAAAAATACTTAGAACTGAACAATTATATAAACAATGCATATCAAGCCCTGTGAATTGCTGTGCAAGTGGTACTTTGAAGGAAATGTATAATTGTAAATGTTATATTCAAGAGAAAATGAGAGTAATGAGTTCATCATCCAAAATATGAAAATAAAGAACAACAGAATAAACTCACAAGAGGCAGAAGTTAGTAGTTACGTTTAAAAGGCAGAAAGTAGTGACCTAGAGAGGAGGCTGGAAAGTTTGCTCAAGAAAAACAAGAGAACACCTAACCACCCAACCAATCATAGGAATTCAAAAGATAACAGAGATATAATCAAGATAAAAAGAGAGCAAGAAAATAAATAATACTGAAAACATATGAAAAGTGAAAACATTCTTAGAGAAATGTCATATTTCTGATGCAAAAAGATAAAGTAATTGAATCAGTAGTTAAAATGTGTGCATAAAATCATCAGGCCAAAATAATTTTACAAAAACATGGGACAAAATTTCAAGTTGCCAGTTATTTTGGTCTTATAAACATTTTAAAAGATAGTTGAAAAGGAGGAAGTACTCCCCAACTCATTCTTTGACGTCAATGTAACCTTGATACCAAAATCAGATAAGGATTACATGAGAAAGGAAAATTATAGGCCTATCTCAGTCATGAATAAAGTGCAGTGAGCCCAAAATGAATACAGCAGTGGATAAAAACATAATTCATGAATGACCAAGTTGTGTTTATTCCAGGAATCCAAGAGCGTTTTAACATTTAAAAATGTATAAATGCCAATAACAACATTGAAAGGGTAAATATGTGCAAAACATACCTTTGATAAAATTCAACAGGGTAAATGATAAAAAATGTTTGGAAAAAACAGGAATAAAAGGGAAATAATTTAACCTAATAGGGAGTTTCCACCAAAAGCTTAAAGGAAGCATCATTGCTAATGGGGAAACATTAGGAGAATTCTTTTTAAAATCACAAACAAGTCAAGGATGCAAAATCTTATCATTTCTATTACACATGGTACTGAAAGTCCAGCCCACCACAGTAAGACAAGAAGAAGAAATGAAAGATATAGAAACCAAGAAGGCAGAAACAAACTTGTCACTATTCTCAAGTGATATAATTGTTCACAAAGTACTCTCCCATGCTACACACACACAAACTACTAGAAACAGGAATTAGCAAACAGGCTGGTGATAAGGTCAATGATAAAATACCCATTACATTTCCATCTACTAGCATGAAAATACTAAGAAAACTAGATTTTTAAGATGTTGCCAATTATAATGGGAACAAAAACACTGTATGCCTAAGAATAATTCTAATGAAAGTTGTGCATGCCTTTTCTGGAGAAAATTATAAAACATTATTAAAAGGCAGCAAAGAAGAACTAATGGAAAGGATAAATAATGTTTATTGCTAGGGGGGCTCACTATCACAAAGTTTTAATTCTCCCCCAAGTTGCACTATCAATTTAATGAAATTCTAACCCAAATCCCTAGAGCTTTTGGTAGAATTTTACAGAATGATTCTAAAATTTACCCAGAAGTGTGAACAGCCAAGAAAGCAGATACATTTTTGGAACAGAAGACTAAGACAGGATGACTTTCCTTGTAATTATTCAGATTTACTCAGAAGGCATAATAATTTGAAAAGTGTGGTGTGGCAGAGTGACAGATAAATTCACAAGTGAAAAAACAGAGAATCCAGAATCAGACCCATGATAATTTGGACATGTATTGTGTGATACAGCGAGTATACTTAATTACTGTGGAAAGGAATGATATTCAATAGCGCTGGGACCACAGGGTATCTATGCGCAAAAATGAAATTCGACCCCAATTTCACAATGTATATGGAAGTAGTATCCAGAGAAAGGTAAAGGATTTAAGCATGAAAGGAAAAACTTAAAATTTTAGTGGAAAAAAATGAGAAACCACCCTTTGTGGGAAAATCTTAATCTTCTCAAAGTCGTGAAGAATTTTTAAAGACACAGGTGGTACTATAAAAGAAAAGACAAATAAATTGCACCATACTAAAAAATTAATGAATTTTGTACATTGGAAGGCACTATAAAGTGAGAAAACAAGCCACAATCCAGAAAATATTTGCAATACATAATGAATAAACAGACAGTGTGCAAACTATAAAAGGAATACCTACACACCAGTAAAAGACAGATAATGCAATACAAAAAATACATAGAAAAAATCTCAGAAGAGGAAGCAAGAAAAGTGAATAAATGCACGTATAGATATTCAACCTCCTTAATAATCAGGAAAATGCAAATTAAGAGCATAATAGGATTCCATTTTATTCCCCTAGTTCAGCAAAAGTTAAGTCTGAAAATAAAAGCATTGGTGAGAATGTGTAAGCAACAGAAAAATAATCGATATCTAATAAATTTGAAGATGTTCATACACTACAATTCAGCAATTCTCCTAGTACTTAGTATAGAGAAGGCTTATACATGCACCAAGACATGTATAAAAATGTTTATAGCATCAGTTCACATTAGCAAAAAGCTGGGAGATCCCAAATGTTCATCAGCAGGAGGACAGATTGATAAATGTCTGTCTATTCATACAATGAATTACTGCAAATCAATTACATGCAACAAAAGGTGACAAAAATATAATGATACAATGTTGAATGAAAAAAGCAAGACTGATAACATTCTTAAAAAGATGAAAAATAAACAATATAATTTTATAGCTGCATATGTATATAATAAAACAAAAATCCAGAGGGAATGGGAAACACAAAGTTCAGAATAGTGGTTATATTCAGAGGTTGGGGCAGGAGAGAGGAATAGGAAAAGAAAAACTGGGTGTTGGGGACACTGACATTCATTTTATTATTTTGCTTTGTAATTAAATATATGGCACATATCATTTTTGGACATTTGTTTATTTGGACATATATTTTTTGGACAACTATTGCAAGAAAAACATTTTTAAAAATTTAAAGAAAATAGTGATAAGCCCTGCTTAAATGGATCAAAACCTGAATTTAAAATTGACAGAATATAAATAATATTGAGTCTTTGTTTCTTTTTCATGTTTTCATGAGTATTTTTATGGGATGAAGGGAAAGTAAACCAGAGGTCATTTTCTCAAATTATAACCCAGAAGTCCAAAGATTAGGAATTTTAAAGATATGTTGCATGCAAACTCTATCCATTGTCAATACTTATGTTTTTCTTTATATTTTCTAAGAAGAAAATGTATATAAATATAAAAAGTATCTACAAATAAAAAATTTACAAACATGCACACACAGATACAACATTTAAAAGATATTGTAAAACATATGTACAAAGTATTCTAGGCTACTTACCTCTTAAAATAGTATGTCAAAAATATTTAAAAAGTGGTATGTGTTCTAAAGATAATTCTAGCTTTTTAAGTGGAGAAATCGAAAACCTGAGATTTAAAGCCTTAGGTCATTTAGTCCTAGAGTTGATTCTGCAGCTGCTGAATCAGTAAAGCTCAATGATGATTTGTACCGAGTTCAGGGACACTTGGCTATATCACATCTCTCCTTCATAAGTAAATCAGTCAGGTTTCTAGAGTCTGGAAGCTGATTTGTTCTGTCTATAGATGGATATATACCACCATTTCTCTCTCTCATTCTTGCTTCTTTTATTACCTTCCCACCCTATATATATAACACCACCCACTAAAGATTTTGAAGCATTTTCCTGGCAATTTTGTGGGCAATTTTCAATTTTTAAAATTTATTTATTTTTACTTTTCTGGAGATGGCAGAGAAAGCACCCATTTATTTTGATACCCTGTACATTGTGCCTCATGTGAAAAATATTTGTATTGCTTTCCCAAATCTATCCAGCCCTCTCACTTGTCTGGTATTTCCCGAAGTAGCAGAAGTAGCAGATCAGGCAGCCATCATAGGAGACTTTAAAATATTTCTCCAAGAAATCCCAATACTAGGCATCATTTCTTTTATGTTTTGAAGGGTTTTATATTTTAAAAATCTTGTCATAAACTATAGTTACCATGCAGCATCTTTTGCAGGCTAGCTCACAGTGAGAGAGAGGACCTTTGATTCAGATAGGGCTGGGGCCAAACAGAAGGGACGGACAGAGGAATGGGACCAGGGTCAAGTTTTACCTACATTATAATTTTGCGAGAATTCTCAAGGTTATTATTCTAAGAAAAATTATTTTCATTGCCCCTTGTTATCTTTGGGACACAAAAGGGGGTGCTCTCAAGACTACCTCAGGAGGTCAGATTTGTAGATTAGGATGAAATGGGTAATAAGATTTCTGAAAGAAAAAATTCCAGACATTTCATAGGAGGCAGTCTTAGAGGGGTTAATATTAGAATCATAAAATTTGATAGTAGTGCCCCTTTGAAAGCTGCCTGAATCTTTTAACCTAATTGGCTTTAATTGCCTTTAAACAGAGAAAAAAATCCTCTACTACCTTATGTGATGGCCTATTGTGAAGAAGGTCTGCTCTGAAGGGCACATTTAAGAATGTTATCTTTTTGGTAATAGAAAACAATAGTGATGATAGGAGACTTAAGTTGTAAATTCAAAGGTTAACGACACTTTTTCTTTAAAGATCAACATCTATTATTTCTACTGGCAATTCCTAAATATATTCCTATATTTAGGAATACATGGTTAGGTGATACATGGTTAGCCTAAGTTTTTTCTTTTTCATTCTATCTCCAGGTAAAGGCAAATTTTAACTTTAAATGACTGTTCATCTGACTTAAAACACACAAACAGACAACAAAGTTTATAGCCCCAGTACTGGTTTCAACTTGGTGGGCAAAGGGAAAGTTCAAAAATACACAACCAAAGAAAAAACGTACACAGGAGTGTTTTCTCTGTGTATTTTGTTCTGATTTTAATGAAGCAATCATGAATCAGAATACTGGGAATTTGCTGTAACAAACCAAGGTTAAAAAGATTCTGAGCAGTCAAATCAACCTTACGACACAGGAAATAAGAATTTCCCAGCATGAGGTCCTAAAATACAGGACATGAACATGAATCAGAGGAGAAATGGATATATTCTGAAAAAGAACAGCTCCTTGCAAGGGGAAAAGGAAATTGTGATTCTAGTAAGAGAAAATGCAGTGGCCATTCATTCGTTTGTTCATTCACACATTTAACAAATATTAATCAACACCTATCATGTGTCAGGCAGGAGATACACAATGCCTAAGGTATGGCATCTCAATCTCATTGTGAAGGATCTGTAACCTAGTGTGGGTACAAAGAGGTTTGATGGAATACACATTGAAATAATAGAATTAACACATTGTGGGTGAAACCTGTGTGCCCTGTGTATGAATCTAGGTTCTCAAGCACTAATGAGCTCCACTGGCCCTACAAAAAAATATGTTGCATAGACAAGGGTTTTTCTCTCTCCAAGCTTAAAATGTAAAATTATCAAAACCATATGCTGTGATTTTCACAAAGGAAAATTTAAACTGGTCCTCCTAACACAAACAAAGTGAGACTAGACATTCAGCCCAAGTCCATTCTTTGATGAGGGAGTTGGGAATTGGGAATGGGGTAGTTGGTAGAGGCAAATATACTGGCTCTGAGAACTTAGAAGCATAACTAAAAATGTCTTTATTTTTAACTATGAGTCAATGGAGTAGAAGAAACCAACTGTGGAAGATGATCTTCATGAGATCTTTAGTAGCTTATTATGTAAATACAGGAAGTGTCTCCCCCTCCACTCTCCTTTCTCAACCTTGGCTGACAACTCAATTCACAATTTTTGCAAATTCATTTACTAGTCCATTAAACAAATATTTATAAAGCACTTAATATGTGTCAGGAACTGTGTTAAACATTAGGGATATTAACATCAACAAAATGGTCACAGGCCCTACCCTCATAAAAATTATAGTCCAATGTTGATGCAATTTACCAAATGTTTATTTAATTTTCTTGTGTTTTTTGTTCTTTGGAGGTTATAAAAGAATCATGACATTGTCTCTGTCCTTCAGGAGTTTATAGTATGCAAAGTTCCATACATCCAATTTAAAAGTTGCAAGGCAGCAAATTTGAACACAACCAAGCCACTGAATTTACAATTATATAATGACTGATACTTCCTCAGTGACAGTTAATGCTTCTCAGCATGCCTTTCAGAGCACCAACCAGGTAGCATCTTTTGTCAGACAGGTGGTGTCTTCCTCTGCCATCTGTCCCTGGAGTGCATGTAGGAGAGGCAGATACCCTGGAATCTGAGAAAAGAAAGAAAAATCACACAAATGTGGATAATTTCAAGAGAATCAGAAATTTCCACTTGGAAGACAAAAATTGTTCAACTGGCATTTCAGTCAGTGAAGAAAAAAAAAATGCTTGGCTCATTTTTAAACATCTACCAACCAAAAATCAAAGAATAAACAAACAGATGAAATAATAATCTTTTAAAAATTGGGAACAACAGTTTAATTGATAGGCTTTCTCCCCTCAGCCCTGTTTAGGAGCTTATCCTGATCTAACATAAAAAGTAGGATCTGTTTTCTTGAGGTCTCAGCTTATTGTTAGTTCCTCCCTCCTCTTTTCCTTTTTGTAGTACACTGTTTACTTGAGTTGGGTTTGCTCAGAGTCCCCAGCCCTCTCCAGGGGAGAGTCCTTCCTTGCACCTGTCAAAATTATGTTAATCTACCTGTGTCGGAATCCAGCCCTGATTTTGCCCATCGCCAAACAAACACTTTGGAGCTGTTGATTAAGGACATTCTTTACCACATGGCTGTAGAAAGTGATTGATTGAATCATCCTACCTCCTGATTCAATGATTTTTTTTTTTTTTTCCACTTTACGTAGCTATCAGTTGATTTCATCGCTCATGAGGAAAGCTCTCTCCTCATCAAGCAGGAAACATGGCCTGGAGCTGAAAGGGAAGGAACTCTCTTAAATGGTAGTAATGGCAACAGCAAAATAACAAACCTTTTCAGAACTAAGCAGTTGCTGCCTCCTCTCCATCCCATTTCCCCCTCATATAAGAGGCTTCCACCTCCTCCTGGCATTCCAATCAAAACAGGCTGTATACTGCTAATTACCAAGAGCCTGGAATCCTAATCCTTCACACCTCAGTCATTAGCCAGTCTAATAATAATGTGAGAAACCCAAAGGGAGAAGATGATTGTCACACTTCCAAGCAGCTGGGCTGACTGTCCTCTGGTCACCTGGGACAGTCTTCCCGTCTTCATATTTATGTGTGGGATTCTGTTTACTTTCATTTATATGTTGGTATGCTCATTTTCCCCCAAAATGGTCAAAACAATGACCTGATTAGATTTTCCAAGGTAAAAGGAGGAAGAAATAAGAAAATAACGATATGAAATTTACTGTAAAGGGACACAAGTTTGTGAAAGGAAATTCGTAGATGTTATCTGAAAGATACTGCATGATAGTTCTAATTAATATGCTTTGCACTTTACGAAGGTTTATTTCCCATGAGCTAATCATCACACATTATTTACTAGGCTTTTGTGAGTCCCTGTGTTACAAGAGACATATTCAAATTTTAGTCGCTCCTACTCTGTGCAGTCTCAAAGACTATGTTGGACGGAGCATGCAATTCTCAAATGAAGCAAAATGTGCACAATAAGTAATTAACTGATTTTGCAATTTGCAAATCTGTGAACAATGTCATATGTTGTTTAAAGTGTAACTAGCTGATTTTTTAGCAAGAAACAAATCACAGAGAAATCTAATGTTGCTTTTACAAAAACGAAAAAAAACAATATTTTGAAACAAAACAAAATAAAAACTGCTTTATCTTCCAAAGCCAGAAGTGAAGAGTTAGTGGCGTAGTGGCTGACCCCCGTTTTCAGTATATTCTCCGCTCTAAGGACATTGACAGGAAATGGTCAGCCTGGAGATACAATGAAAGGAAACCCAGCAGTGAAGGTTGAACTGATAACATGTGATTTGAAGTCAGTGGACAGACCTAACAGTCATTCACTCACTTAGGCCAAAGTGTATAATAATCTAAAGGCTCCATTAAGATCATGTCATAAACGTGCACGGAAGATGGTGTTTGACACAGGCAGCAGGACAGAATATTTTCCTACTAGTAGCTAGATTGCAATAGCTAGTATCGGTAATAAGATATTATTTCATAACATCCCATTTATCTACTATATATCTGTCCTAAAAATTTCTGTGTTATACAACAGATAGCTAATTTTTAAAGTACGCTCCTTTAACACTAAAGCCTTGTCTGTCCAGAACACAGCCCTGTTAATTCTTTTCTCCTACTCCTTCTCCCCTCCCATCACTGTTTTCCCTCTTGTCTTGGAGAGAGAAGCTGCTCCTCCTAGAAAAAAATCACCAAAATTCATTATTTTCTTTTCCCCCCTTTAAGATAGATACCTTCTTATGATATAATACTGTTATCATGCTTTCTTAAGTGGAGAATGCCCTGAGATCAATCATTTAACTTTTTCTGACATCTACTGAACTAGATTAGGAGATCTCAGAGCCCTTGCTCCTGCACTAAGCCCACTGTGTGTACCCAACAATTTAGTTGTGTTGTTCTATCTTCTTTTCATAGTATTTTTATTTCCTTCCTTGTTATCAGGCTGTTAGAAAACAAGATATGAAGGTTTTGGATTCTCAGATACGTGTGCTTGCCAATGGTTGTTTCCTTGACCTTAGAAAGTGAATACGTACCTTTGTTAAATTGTGGGTTAAATAGGAGAAAATGAAGGCTAGCCAGAAACTTAAGGACTTTCACTGAGTAGGATTTAACACTTGGAATTTTGTAACATAGGTTTTTATTACTCAAACATCTCTTTTGCAGAATTTCAAGTTTGCAATTCGCCTTTAGATAGGTAAGTGTGGCATAAAGCTGATTTTAGTTAGGTGAAGTTTTTGCACCTGTGAGTTATAGTGTACAGCAGCACAGTCCAATAGATCCATAATAAGAGTTGCATATTTAGTTGAAAATTTTATAGTAGACACATTAAAAAAATAAAAAGAATACGGGTGAAATTAAGTTTAAAATTATATTTTATTTAACTCAAAATACCCAGAATATTATCATTTCAGCATACAAAAAATTGAGGTATTTTTCGTTTTTTTTTATACTAAGTATTTGAAGTCTTATACACGTATACATACAGCATATCTCAATTTGGACTCACCACCTTTCAAGTGCTCAATAGTCAACATGTGGCCAGTGGCTAATGTATTGGCCTGCTCAGGTATAGAGGATTTTTTCCATTTAATCTTTAGGTCTCCATGGGTCTAATCAATAGACTGCTAAAAATTTATTAGAATTTAATGGAAAGTCACTGTTTAAATAAACAGGTCTTGTTTGCCAAGAATTCCAGGGGGAAAAAATGTGTTTTGCTCACTTGGCTCACCAATATGTTCATTTTGCTAGAAGTAATAATCTCCCAAGTTTAGGTTTTTCTTCTTAATAGTATCTGAAGTGACTCTTTAAATCAGCACTTGGTGAAAATGTCAAAAGTATTCCGTGAGAATGGCTGAACTCACTCTCTATGGAGGCTAATTATGATTTTATACATATAAACACATGTATACTATTCACTTGACTAGCAAACCTTAATCAAGCATTTTCCTATGTGACTGGCTAAGCGAGAGAGATGAAGAGTTGTAAAAATAGTTTCTGCCCTCAAGGAGTATACATTCTAGTGGAGGAGAGAGAAATGAATCAATAATCACATAAATGAACATAAAATTACAATGGTGAGAAGTGCTGCAAAGGAAAAATACACGCCTTATGGGAACATAAAATAAGCAGCTTTGACCTAGTAGACAAGGTCAGGGAAAACTTCCTTGAGGAAGTGGTGTTTGAGCTGAGATCTAAGGGATGAGTAAACCTGACCAGGCAAAGAGGAACTAGAAAGGATATACTGTGCAGTTTGATATTAATCTCAAGGTTTGTTTCATGAAGAAACTGTGGTTAAGAAAAAAACATTTTCACTCTGGCAGAGGGAACAGTTTGCCCAGATTGAATGAATGGCTTTTCTTCCTGAGAGTCTTTCAAGAGCCCAGTACAGACTTTTCCTATAACTTCAGGGCCAAGCTGGAAAGTCACTTCTGCTTCAGAGTTTTCTAAGCTCTTATCTCTGCTTATGCACTTAGGACAATCCAGAACTCTACTGCATATACATTGTATCTTGTCTTTAAAATTCAATCTATGTAATACATATAAATGGTAATTTCTGTATACTTAATTAACCAACTGGTAAAAACCTTTTACAGTATATTAAAAATATTATATGATAAAGAACAGAATAAAAATACAAATGACCAAAACACATGAATCTCAGCAGTTGTCAAAGAAATAAAAAAATTTAAGCATAAAGACTTGTGTTTAGTTTATGCTGTGGACTGGGGTAATAAAGAGGAAACAGGCATTCTAATATACTGCTGGTAGAAAAGTAATTTAGAGCCATCCTTCTGGAGGACAATGAACTAATATGCACATATATGAGGAGACATAGCCATTGACCTGGCAAATCCACCCTTGGAATTCATCCTGAGGAAATAATCAGACAAATGGGTAAAAGAAATTTATTTGGGGGCTATAGCAGTTTAAAAAAATGGAAACCATCTTAACATCCAACAATAGAGGAATGGTGAAAAATTACAGTATGCTAATATAAATAAATATATTGCAAATTGTGGTATAGGTGTGTATTTATACATAGAGAAAGATATTCACAGTGTACTGGTAAACAAAAAAGTGGAATATGAAGCAGTATGAACAATAAATCCCATTTTTGGTAAAAATTTATACCTCCTACCCCACCCTGCATATTTGTGTGTTCACACTGGAAACAGTCTGGAAGATGTAGCAAAGTCTTAACATGCAATGGTATAATATGTGTAATTCATTTTCCTTTTGCTTGTCTAAAGTTTTGTTTTTTATAGCACAAAGTAAATGTTTTTTTTACAATAATACCTTCTCTTTTTTGTTTAAAAGGATAAACAAAGAAAAAGAATGAAAATTTTATCCATCATATTACCAAAGGGCGATTAAATCAATGTTGTGAAATATTCCCTGAAATCATTTTTTTTCGTATGCTAGAAGTTTTTTTTGTTTTGTTTTGTTTTTTAACCTAGTTTTATTTAATTGGGTTTCTGAGACCAATGTTAAATCTTCCCTGAGGGACAAGCTTTTACAGGGGATTTTCTTGTATCCAGTTATAGGGCTTTTCCATAATAAGGGGATAATAATTTATAATGAGATTGACTGAATTTAAGCCTTACCAAATATACTTGTGTAAGGAGATACTATCACTCCTCATTTTTGGCATGTTTAGTTCAGTCAGATACGGTTTTATGAACTTATAATTCTCCTTAGGAATTTTGGCCGAATTAGGTGAGGTGTCTATCAGTAATCACACAAACCAGTTTTGCAAATATCCAGAATACTTCTGGAATAGCTAGTATAAGAAAAAGATTATAGTAGTCTTATTAAAGAGATTCTGTAACACTGGCTAATAGGACAGATTCTGGAGCCAGATTGCCTGGGTTCACATCCTAGCTCTACCACCTTCTAGCTACATAACCTAAGGAGAGTTACTTAGCCTTTCTCTGCCTTAATTTCTTCTTTGTTTGGATTGTGAAAAAAAAAAAAAAGCAGCATCTATTTCATAATTGTTGGAAGGGTTAAATAAGCTAATACAAGTAGCACTTTGCACTTGGTACAAAAAAAGATATACCCAATGAATGTTAGTTTCTATTGTTATTCTGACACCACACCTACTGGAAATGATGCCACATGCACAATGGTTGAAGGGTGTGGAACTGTGTATTGTGATTTCAACAGTACAACTCATTAAACAAACTCATTCTCTGTGTGGTATAAAGTGTTTTACATATATTCTCTTCTATTCCTTACTTCTGTTTTTAGGATTATAACAATAAGAGATTGTGCCAGTTATTAAGTTATTGTCTCTCATCTCCAAACCACCTTTCTAGACTCTGCTTTGGAATGGTAGGGCTGGACCTCTGCAAACCATGTTTCTGTTTTGTTAGCCGGCTCCCAGTTAGGCTCTGTCTAAAGGCTGTGCTATAGGGAGAATGAAGGGCTAGAAGAGAAAGAAACTGGCTCCTACTGGTGTGCTTTCTGGGAGCTTTCTATCTGCTTCTTGTGCCTGTGAACATCACCCTGGATTGCTCCTTCACCCTGGAAGTCGTAGTTCCTTCCTGTAGCAGCAGCTGAATCCTCTGTGGAGTTGTCCCAACACCTACAGAACCAGCTTCATCATGCTTCACCTCAGAAACATCATCTTTAGTGGGCAGGGGTCCCCTTTCCAGACTTCTGGGTTTCAAGTCCCTGGGGCCCCTCCTATAAGGTACTAAGTTTAACTAACTCCAACTTTTCCTCCCTTTGTTACCCCCACCCACACCTAGGTATGACAGCTGCCTCCTACACTTGGCAACTTTATGATACCTTAGAGTTCTTTACCTTTTCTTACCCTTTCAGTTACTTAGTCAACAATGTCATATTTAAGTAAATGAATGGAATGTTCATTAGTTACCTAGTTACTTTTCCTTAGTTGAACATCTAGCTATTTCCATTATTTTTAACATTTAAACACTGCTGTCAATAAGATTGTGCTTATTTTTCTTTATTTAGGATTATTACTTTAGCATAGATTCCCAGAAGTGCAATTACCAGGTTAAAAAATATGGCTATTTTAGTACTCTCTCTATATATTTATACACAAGCACACAACACACATGTGGCTAAAAATGCTCATGTCTGTGTATATGTGTGTTGGTGTGTGTGTGTGTATCTTCAAAAGGTTGTACCAATTTTCTTCCCCAAATAATGAGGGGGGATGTTTATGCCATTCTCCCAAACCAGTTCTTGGTAAAATTATATATTAAATTCTATCTTATTTTTGTCCAATTTACTTGTACTGTGTTACTAGTGTGGTCTAGCATGTTTACATGACTTGTATATTTTGAGGTTGTGAGTTAATGTTATTTTCAGTAACTCACTGTTCTAAATGTCTGATGACAACAGTTTCATGGATTTTATATTTTAAGTCATGTGCATGATGGGAATGAGTAAGACTCTGGAAACTGTTTTAATTCCTTCTGTATCTAGGACTCCAGAGAGCAAAAGTCATAATCTAAACATGGTTCCTTAACGTCCCAAAATACCCTACAGAAGAATGATAGAGATCTTTACTAAATAGTTCATTGAATGAGAGAGAAATTATAGCTGTTTATTTTTCCTAAATAATTCATATAAGCTTTTTATTGGTTAACACACAGGATCACAAACTCCTCGACAAATTGCATTTAACTAAACTCTCTACTATTTGTTTTCCAGTAAATCACACTCATCCAATGACTACTAATAATTTTGTAGTTTCTAGTTCTGGTTCATTTTTTTTTTTTACTGCCATCATAGTCTTTTGGTCCAGAGCGGCTGATTTTCCAAAAAGATCAGAGTTTTCTTATGACCATGTTGGGCACTTACATTCCAACTCCTTTAGCATGAGGCAGGGCCCCATGTCTCTTTCTTAGGCTGCTGTTTCTAGTAACCAAATATAATTCTTAACACCACTTTAACAATGAAATTGTGGTATCACATGTTAACAGATAGATTAGATTCCTGTACCGTATCTCCTCCTAGTTTAATTTGTTTATAATAATAAATTAGATTGTTTACCATGAACAAGTGCCTGATAGCTTATGAAAAATACCAATGGAATAGTCTAAGCTTTTTTGATTTTTAGATTTTGCTTTATCATCATTGGGTAACATTTGCAAAAATAATCACCAAACACTTGTGAGATGGGAATAAAAGGGATACCTACCTCATATGCCTGTATATCTCTATCTATCTATGTGTAAGCACTCAGTAAACTTTAAAGGAATGTATAAATATTGGATGTCATCCAACTAGATGGATTGCACAAAGACAAGTCTAAACAATAGCTAAAAGTGATTACATTAAAGATAAATCAGTGACAGGCTTTCTGAGGTAAAAAGCAAGTATATGCTTATACTCATATGTTTTGGTAGGCAGCACAGTATTCCAAAAAATTCCCTAATAGTATTTTTCCCAACTTTGTGAATACATGTCTATATTTTTCATCAGAAATCTAAGTATGTTGTAAAAATTAGATGATCAGTACTGGCCCATTTTAGGAAAAGTCTGTGTGAAAACATAACGTATTCATTCTCATAGGGCTGCATGCTGTGCTGTGCGAACAGCAGGGAAGTTTTATAAAAAGTAACTTCACTCACATTTTCCAATATTAAAAAAGGGCTTGGTTTCACTAACGTCAACCTGTACTCCAGCTGTTTGTGCGTATTTTTGTTGACTCTGAATTTTCCTTGGAGTTTAAGACAGTCTCCTAAAGAAATCATCCTTTCCAAAATAGGCACTTTGCTTTACAATGCATTGCAAAACAGATGCTCCAAAGGAAGTGAGAGGGAGAAGCATGAGCCAGAGGAAAAGACAAAGTCGTGGGACCCCCAGATCTTCAGAGAAGAAGGTAGGAAATGAACTTGCATGCATTTATATTCAGAAATATTATCCAAAGCAGGACAGCAATTTCTATGTTGTTAAAAAATAAGGCAGTATTGTTTTGAGAATTCTCAAAATCCCTCCCTTCAATGTAATTTGGACCGTTAAACACACATACACACACACAGACACACACACACATACACTCACAAGGCTATAAGCCCAGCTCATCATATAGAACATCAAACTTTACATACTTTATAAATCTGGGTATTCATCCTTTGTATGGAATCTGAAGACTTGCATTACATTTTTAAAGTTCCAAATGTGTTAGTGAAATTGTTTCATTTACTTCTTTTTGTGTCTAATTTTTAAATTAATTTTAAATCAACACATTTCAGTACCTACACTGTGCAAGATCTTTTGTGGTATGCAATGGGAATAAAACCTAGCCTCCAGGCCACTGCAGTCCACTAGGAGAGAAAAGGAACACACATCCAACCACCAACTTGGCATAAGCAAGGCTCCAATGCTATGATAGTTCAGAATAAAGAGAAACAACCAGGCAGGCATGTTGAATTGCTGCCCAGACTCTTGTTCCATCTTATTCTCCAACTGACTAGATCAAACTGTTCATTGTTAAAGTCTGCAGTGTTGACGGCGAGCACAGAAAAGAATTTGAACAAACAAAAAGAAGACAAATGACTATTGTAGATGCAAGAGAAGAGTTGATAGAAGTTTGATTCAACATTTACCCCCTTTAGACCTTTAAACTACTGAACCAAATATAAAATATACAACCACATTTTTTAGCTTAAATGGCTTCTTTTCATCAGTGCTTAATATTGTAGTAATCTTAAGTGAGATTTTATTGTCTCATTCCCCAGGAATTTTCCAAAGAAATGTGTATCAATTTATTATAAATTTCTTTAAAAAAAATCTAGAATTTATTTAGCATTTGTGTTTGGGCCACAGGCAGCATTTCAAGACCATAACTTTGTGTTAAATAAGATCTACCTATTCCCAACCTTTATCTATATGGCAAAGACCAGATTAAAAATGGTTCATTTGGATTTTTATGGTGTGAACAATCAAATTAGAGCATGAAAGAATTTGCAAAAATTTCATTAATAAGATGATAACACCATAAATCAAGTGAAAACTAGATCAAGCTGCCATATATAGAAATCTTCATTAGTCAAATGATTCTAGGTGCTCTGAGTGAGTAAAATTTACCCAAGTAAATTTTAGGCATAGAGCTATGATATAAGAGAAAAGTCAGGGACACAATTATAAATAAGAAAGGACTCCTCTCCTTTAGTTGCTAATAATATAGTCTTTAATACATATTTTTTTTTTGAATCACAAAGGCAGCAGTGTTGAAAATGGATCAACAGAGCAAGAATGGACAAAGGGATAGAAGTTAGTAGCATTTAGTTTCCAGGTGAGAGTTGGTAGCCAGGACTAAGGTTATGTTAGTGGATATTTATTCATTCAGAAAATATTTACTAAACATCAAATATGTTCACAGACCTGGAGCTCCTTGATTGTAAGGAAGGCTAGATCCCTTTGGGAAAGGACCCTGCAATACTGCCACAAGTATATACTGTAAAAGTTTTCTAAGCCTTCCTGAGTCATGCCTCCACACATTTAATAGATGACTTTACACTAAACACCAGTTCTAAATTAATATTGTCCTAGGAACTCAAAATCATTTTGGACCACTAGTCAAAGCAGGTACCTTTGGCGTCAGGTAAAAATATCCATCTCACAGTGGACCAATTAAGGGGAAAAAATGTAGTGGAAGAAGAACTATGCATATTTTTTCCATGTATATGTATATGTATATGCATATGCATATGTATATGTATATGTATATGTATATGTATATGTATATGTATACATAGCTCTGCACATCAAGAGGTGGAATCAGTTTCACCAGGTCTTGAATTTAGGCTGCCCTTGTGATTGGTTTTAATCAATAGAATATGGCAGAAATGAAATCTTATGAGTTTTATGCCTGGGTCTCAAGAGACTTTTATTCTTCTGCTCTCTTAGAACCCTGTAACTGCCTGTGCTTGCCATCTGAAGGATGAGAAATCACATGCAACAGAGACAATCACTTATAGCCGAGGCCCCAGACATGTGAGAGAGTCCAAACCAATGCATCCATCACTGTGGCTGACCCAGATGTGTGACTGAATCCTTCACTCAGTTGAACCCAGTCCAAATTTCACAATCATTAGCTAAATAACGGGCTGTTATTGTAAGCCACTATATAGTTTTAGAGAGGAGTGTTATATAGCAAAAAGTAACTAATGCAATAATATATAGATAATTAGATATACTTAATTTTTCATTTTTTATTTTATCCCTGTCAATTTATGTAATGACATTGGTGGGATTTTAACTGAACAGAGAAGAGGATTAACCAGAGATGGATATGGTAAACGCTGAGGCTCTGGGTTTCCTCCTTATGGGCAACTGTGAGAGTGTACAAGATAATTGGGCCCTGCTAGGTAGAAGCATGAGGTTGTCACTATTGTTGCATGGAAGTTAAGTTACGTGTAGAGTTGTATGATGGGTGCTGAACAGCCAAACGGGGTGACTCTGTGATGGTGGAACAGAGACTGGGACTTTGCAAATTACATTTCCCAGTTTCCCTAGACAGCCAGCTTCCTTTTAGATTCTGCCTAAAGGATAAAGGGAGAAAAGGCAGAGGAACAGACTTCCTTCCTGTTTTTCCCATCTTTGCCAGCATTACCCAGAAGCAGCAATTGAATGCTTGTATTTTTTGTTTTTTGACATTTCCAGCAGAGCCCTGTGGCACTCCAATGAAACCAGCAGTACCCTGGCAGTGACTCTTCCTCAGATGTATGAACACCAGCTCTGCATGATCCTCCCTTCTAAACTGTGAGGGTCCAGTAAACCCGCCTCTTCTCTCTTTTCCCTGCCCCAGCAATGGCAGTTGTTGCCTATAGTTATTAATCCGTGGGTTACTCTTTTGCTCTTTCAGTCTTCCAACATCTATGTAAAAGTCCCTTCTGTTTGAAGCAGCTAGTGTTGCCTCTGGTTTCCTGGCTAGAATCTAATCAAAGCAAAACCATTGGATGGTTTTGAGCAAAGGTCTGAAAAAAATTTGTCTTGCATTTTCATAATCACCCTGTCTGCTGTGTTGGCATAGATTGAAAGGGGAGACCAGTTGGGAGATTATTTCAATAGTTTAAAAGAAAAATGAAGATAGTTTGGACCTATGGATGAAGAAGTAAATTCTGTATATATTTTGAAGGTATTAATGATGGGATTTGTGGACTGGGTGTGAGTTTTGAGGAAAGAGAAAAAGTATGAAAATATCATCTCAAACAGTAAATAGACTAGAGGAATATTATATTAATAATGGACAGCAATTAAGATTAGTGATCATGAGTTTTAAAGTGAAACCACTTAGAGCAGCAGTGTGTTTTTCTACAGGCATTGTTAGCTACAGTGGTTCTACTTGTTAAGATAATGCTAGCTGCTGTGATAGATAAAGCCCAAAACCTTAGTGACCTAACACGGTAGAAATTTACATTTCATTAATGTAAAGTCTAATAGATGGTGAGATGTGGAAGGGGAGAGGAAATCAAGTTTGTGTACTTGTGACTTTCAGGGATCCTGTCTGACAGAAGCTCAGCACATGTTTTCCAAGGTTGTCCTTTAAATTGTAACCCAGTTAGCAAGTGGGGAAAGAAAGAAAATGGAAAACTTCAAGAAATTGTGGTTACACCAGGCCGGGAAGTGTTATGGAGAAAAGAAAGAACATGAGGAGAGAGAAAAGGTGTTAAGATTGATGGATTGAAGTGCCAGAGTGGTGACAGAATTGTTAGACTTGCCATTTTAGTTAGCAATAGCTGGCAAGATAGGAGGATCTGGTTGGAGAATGCAATGTTTGAAATTGATCTTTTACAGGAATTGCAGTGCTGGCTATTACAAAGCCAAGAGCATGACCTTGTGAATACATGAGATAGAGGACAAGACAGATCATGGGAAGAGATGCTGTCAAGAAATTTAGAATCCAGGATATTGACAGCTAATCTACACAGATGTTGGAATGTTTAAGAGAATGACAATGAACCAGATGAAGAATATTCAAGAAATGAGGAAACATGAAATTAAGAATAGTGGATGGTTTAGAGAGCTATTAAGATGGTAAAAAGACAAGACTTGATGATTGATTGGTTGCTAGAAATTAAGAAGAGAGAAGTATCAAGAATCAATCTGAAAATGCACACTTTTGTAAATGGGTGTATAGTTTAGTCATTTACAAAGGAGGACCATTATAGGATAACTATTTTTAGAGGAAAATTTAAGTTTATTTTTGGATCTATAGTGTTTGAAACATCTCTTTCAAATATCCAGATAGAGATTTTTGAGGAAAATGTTTGAAATCCAAAGGTCTAGGGCTCAAACTAAAAAACAGGGATGGTATATATATATATATATATATATATAAAACAGGGATGGTGTGTGTATATATATATATATATATATATATATTTACTTATTTATTTATTTATTTGTATTTGAGAGTCAATGGAAAATAAACACTATTTAAAAACATGTATTGAATAATAACATCTGGGACTTAATAGGAAACAGGACTGGGCCTGAAAAATGTAGAAGAGATGTGAAGTTTGGGAATCAAGGGAACAGAGTTATTCAGGAAAAGGGGTGTGGTCAATAAAATTGAGAATAAAATTCACTGAGCACTTACTAGGTGCCAGGCTATGTTCTAAGAACAATACAATGTTCATTTATTTTATTTTCCCATCATTCCTATGAGGTTGGTGCTGTCATTATCTCCAGTTTTCAGAGAAGGAAACTAGGTGCAGGGAGGTTTAATTAATTGCTTCAAGTCTCAGGGAGTAATTGGCAGATCCAGAAATCCATCCCAGACAGCCTAACTCAAGAGCCCAGGTTTACAACTAACTTAGACTGACTCCTGACCAATAATGGTGAGCTCTGCTCAGAGAACTGTAGGCCAAGGAACAAGAAATCGTGTTTTTTCATTTGTTTGATTTTTTATTTAGTGGCATGGGGGTCATTGATGGTGGTAGTAAGACCTGTTTTTGATCCATGGCACATGACATCTGTTAGACTAGCTTGAAAACAGAGTCGAGGGTTAAGAAGAGAATACAGTAAGGATACCCAACATTGTCAAGAAATTTGAATGTCAAGGAGAGAAAATGAAGAGATAAGAGGATAAAAAGAAAATTGGGGTTAAGGAAAATTTTATTTTTGTTTATGTTTGCTGTTGTTTTTAAATGAAAGGAACTTTTAATGCTTAAGGGAAGGACCCATTTAAGGAAGAGGGGGGCTGATAACAGAAGAGAAAAGAGGTAATAAACAGTGTAAGATCTCTGGGAAGGTGAAAGCGGATTGAAACTAGGATGCTGGTGGAAGGATTGACCTTAAACAGGGTGAGGGACAATGCTTGTTCAATTTGAACAGGAGGGGAGGAGAATAGGATGGGTGTGAATGCTCTTACGTTTCTAGTTTTAACGGCTGAAACTTCAGAGCGTGCCCATCTGATAGCTTCTGTTTTTCCATTTTAGGAGGTAAATTCACCTGCTGAAAATAATGGGTGAAGTATGAAGTGAATAGAGGTTGAGAAAATTATAGAATGTATGAATAATTGAGGTTAGTGATAGATTTGGTGACGACAGAGAAATACAGTGGGATATGCAAGCACTACTGATGATCTAGATGAAGTTGGTGATGACAAATTTACAGTTATTATATGACTTTGTTATTTCCTCCAGTATCATCAGTTGCCCACATATAGACACAGAAAATGCATTCCTTTAGGGTTTAGCTTTGCTAAATAGGTTCAATGAAAGGACAGAAAGAATTGGACTTTTTAGAGAAAAAAAGAATAACTGAAAGAATGGAACATAGGATCTAAGGTGGACAAGGCGGAGGTGAAAGTTGGAAGGGTTGTGGTTAGAGTTAGGGTATGGATATGGAAGGTTGAATGTGCAAGGGCCAAAGGAGTAAACATCCTGGAAAGGATGAAGAATGGTCACCATGGAGTTAGCTGGAAAAATAAACTCATTGTGGACAGGAGACTATTTGAATTTGAGTAGCTTCTTGTGATGGAAAATCCAAATTATGGCCTTAGAGTGGGTATCAGAGTGAAGTAGGGTAGAACATTAGAAATGAGTGTTTAGAGTCTTGAATGGATTGCCATGGACCTTGAAATCTCCCAGAATAGCAGTAGGAATTGAGGGTGAAGTCTATATGTGACCTAGGTGTCAAGATCCACAATGAAGGAGGTGGAGTTATTACAAGTTTGGTAGGTGCCAACCGCAAGGGGTGGGAGAGAGTGAGAGTGAGTGGTGAGCCTTACAGCAGTGGGAACACTTACTGGGCAGTGGAAAAGTAAATGTCTCAAAGCCACAATGGGAATTAAGAAAGACACTAACTTTTCTGCTTCATGATTGGTATGTGGAAGTGACAGAAAAATGTCTTGAGTGCTACAGAAGAAACTGGGTTCTCAAAAGAGAGCCAGGGTCCAATTGATGCAAAGTGGAAGAAATGTTCTAAATAGAAGTTGACGATACTGGGGAATTTCTAGGGTATGGAACAGGTCTTTCAGGGAACACAGTTGTCCAAGAGGGGAAAAAGGAGGAGGGTCTGGGAGCAGTTTTCTCAGGGAGGTAAATAGCATAGTGCAGAAGAAAATAGATTTTATTTGCAGTAGATCATAGTATTTTTTTGAAGAGGTCATTTAGACTTGGAATATTGACTGACTTAAACAAGGATTAAAGACCCAGGAATTCATGAATTTGGTCCTGACAGTCTCTTTGAAGGGGTGGGAGTGAGGGACTGGGATGACAGACAGTTCTTTGCTCACCCAACTTGAGACTGTGTTGGCTTGGCCACAGAAGTCTTGGAGCAGAACACTGAGCTTTGAGAGATACAATGGCTCTGTCTCTGTTGGCCCAGCCAGGTTATTATTTCTCTAAATGTGTATTATTTTGGCTTAAGTTCGTTATTCGTGTATCATTCTGTTTTGCATTTGTTTATAGACATAGCTCCCCTACTAGGCTCCAGTTTCCCAAAGGGCAAAAGCTTGTCTTTTTTCCTCAGCACTTGGCTTAATGCTTCCTCAATAAACATTTGATTCCATGACTTTAAACACACTATTTCTAGTCCAAGTTCACCACACTTTCTACTATTTGGTATAGCTTATCAATGCTGCACATTGCTTTGTTAGTTCATGGTTACTTCCAAAAAAGTTTTAAAATCTAGATACATAAAGAGGTTGGGTACAAACAAGAGGAAAAATGTGGAAGCATTAGTTACTGTGTACAGATCAGTGATAAGAGAGAGAGGAAACCAATTAGCATTCTTTTCATTATCAGTTGTTTTCAATTGTGTTATGATGACCCAGACAGCATTTCCCATAAGAACTAAGTAGTGAAAAAATAAATAAATGAGGACTAAGTCAGTAGCTTAACTGCATTTAATAATTAAGTATTATCAGTCTGGAAGAATTATCTCAAGAATAAATGGCTTTATGGGATTCTAGTTGTTTGTTTATATCTGATGTTTTGCACTAAAACACCCTCCCTCATTTGCAGCATTGGATAATGTAACCAAAGTTTCTTAAAATGAGTTCAATTTAATTCACTAAGTCAAAATCCAGTCAGAACCTCAATTGTGGAATCATCCGTGATTGCAATTTACATCTTTCCTGTTGAATGAAAAATTTGCTTCCTGTCGTCATGGAATTCTGAGCTTTCTTTGTAGTAGTTGTAATTTCCGACTGTGGGCTTTGTAAGGCATGTTGCAAAACAGTGATTGTCTGTGGCTTCATCAAACTTTATCAAATATGGCTCCTGCCAAATTTCAGTGGTGAAAATGTGTAATAGACTTGTCAGGAGAAGCAGAATAACATTTTCACAAGGTGAGGTTTTAAGCAGATTTCTGAAGCAAATGAAGAATACCCCTTTCAATCAATCATAGATTTTCTATTAAGGTTTAGTAATAATTGCATTAATAAGTTAATACAATAGCACTTATTAAATGCCTGCTCTGTCTCACGTGCTTGACAGTATCTCAGTTAATCCTAAAAACAATATTGAAAAGTTCTATTTATGGCTCAGAATTTACAGATGATAAAATGTAGGTATAGATAAACTAAGTTGTCTAAAGTCCCAATTTTTTAAGAGAGGACTTTGGATTTAAGGCTAGGTTTTCTAACTCCCATCCCCATGCTCTTTGTATTAAGTCATATTACCTCCATTCCTTACTGGAATCATTCATGATTCCAGTAAGGAATGGAAAGCAAATGTCCACAAACACACCTTCCTCAACCATGAAAATAAGCACTGGCCCCAGGACATAGTAGAAATCAGGCTTGGTTGAATGGGAATTAAGCAATGATTCTCTTTTCATTTATACTGTTTTGAACTGAAGAGTTCACCCATCAGGATATCAAGTATTCCCATCACAGTGAAAAATTTCTTCAGGCCCTTTTTCAGTTAATCCCCTTTGCACCCTCAGCATGGCAACCATTTCTGTCACTATAGAATGGAATCATCCAACATATACTCTTTTCTGCCTGGCTTCTTTCATTCCACATAGTGATTTGAGTATTCATCCATCTTGTTACAAATATCAATAGTTTGTTTCTTTTTGCTGCTGAGTAACATTTTATTGTGTGAATATTTCACAGTTTGTTTATTTACCTGTTAATGGGCATTTTTGTTGTTTCAGATTTGGGGTATTCAACAAAGCTGCTATAAACATTCATGTACAAGTCTTTTTCTGGACAATGCTTAGGATTGAAATTACTGGGTCCGTAAAAAAAGTGTATGTTTAACTTCATAAGAAATTGCCAGACTGTTTTCCAAAGCAGTTTAACATTTATATCTCCTCTGACATTGTAGGAGAGGTTCCAGTTTCTACACATCCTCAAATGGAATTGTCAAGTATTGGGGGAGGGGGGGGGAGTTGTTTTTAAAGTTTAGCTAGTCTAATGGGTAAGTAATAGCATCTTATGGTGGCCTTAATTTGGATTTCCCTGATGACAAATGAGTTGCAGGTCTGATTTTGAGCTTATTAGCCATTTGTATGTCTTTGAGTGAAGTGCTCAAATCTTTTCAATATTTTAATTTATTTTTCTCTTCTTATCATTGAGTTGTGAGTGTTCTTTCTATATTCTGGATACAGCTCCTTTATTAGCTATATACATTGCAAATATTTCTTTCAGTCTGTAGCTTGTTTTCAATTAATTAGTAGTGTCTATTACTGAACAAAAGTTTTTACATTGATGAAGTAAATTATTAAATACTTTCTTTATGGTTCATGCTTTTTTCTCCTAAGGAATTTTTGCTTACCCTAATATCATACAAATTTCCTTCAATTAGAACTGTCAAAAATGAAATCACTCTCTCATGAAATATTGAGCTTCCTTTGCTTCTCCCTCACTGAGTGAGAAGTTGGGCCAAACAAAAGTTAAATTCCTTCCTAACTGGTCTTTTTTAATTAGTTCTTGAGATTTCCTATTACTAAAGCTGTATTAGCCACTTTTCTAAATAATAGGGATGAATCAGTGGTGTATATGGTATTTCCACTTCTTAGTGAACATACATTATATTAGGAGAAATAAAAGAAGTACATCACAAGGAACAATGTGTAGTTCAATGCCTCAAGAATAATACAACCATACTTGTAAAGATGCTCTTGGCACCAGAAGATAATTCCTGACTGAGTAAGGAAGGCTTTATGAAGCCTGGCTTGTGGGTGATGGCAGGATTTTGATGGACATGGGTAAAGAAGAGAGGGCATTCTACTTAGAGGGCATGGCATAAATGGGGGCATGGAGGCAAATTAAAAATATATATATATATGTGTGTGTGTGTGTGTGTGTGTGTGTGTATATATATATATATATATATATATAGTTATGTGTGTTAGGCAATAGCGGGCCATGCAGTTTGCTGGAGATTAGTGTCATTTTAGGTGAATAATGAAACCCAATGCTGAAAAAGTGAGTTGGAGATGGGTAGATAGAGGGTTCATACAGTGTAAAGTGCTGCTTATCTGACTGAGTAGTTTGAAATTCTTTCTGAAGGGAAGCACATTGATGATTTCAAGTAGGGAAAGACTAGATAGAGTTAAGAGGTGCTTTAGAGAGGTTAGTCACACAGCCTTGATCAGAATGGTTCAGGGTAAAGACATGGATACCAATTAGAACATGGAGACTGGACTTCATTGCTAAATATTGCATTTTTTTTTCATGCCTCCATGTCCTGTCTCTCCATAGTGATCATGAGTTTTCAAGGGCAGAGGTGATGAGTTACGTCTCTTTACATACTCTACAGCCTCAAGAATAAGCCACATTCCAATGTTAATCAATACACATGCACTGCAAAAAGAAGTGCTTGAGGATGGCAGAGAATAGAAATTGCTAATCCCAGGGAAGTATTAGCTCTGGTTTCAAAACTAGAATTTTCTTGTGTATCAGCATCTGACTAGTTTAGAAAACAGTTTTATTTCTTGCTGTGTGGGCACAGGGAAATCACATTTGCCCCAAACTGTTTCCAGTTCACTTTCACAAGCTGTAAAATCAGAATTTAGACTAAATGATTCTAAGTTCTTTTTTATATCTGAACCTCTAAACATTGTTACAAGACCAATGTAATATTTCTGTCTGAGCTATTCAATGTGAGATTGTTTATAGGAGGTGTTCCGGCTTGCTAATGCTGCCATTATGCAAAATATCAGAAATGGATTGGCTTTTATAAAGGGGCTTTATTTGGTTACAAAGTTACAGTCTGAAGGCCATGAAAATGTCCAAAGGCATCAACAGTAGGGTACGTTCACTGAAGAACACCGATGGCATCTGGAAAACCTCTGTTCGCTGGGAAGGCATGTGGCTGGTGTCTGCTTGCTTCTAGGTTGTGTTTCAAAATGGCATTCTCCAAAATATCACTCTTAGCTTCTCCAAGTTCCTTCTCTTTGTCAGCCCTTTTATATGGCTCCAGTGATTTAATTCAGACCCACCCTGAATGGGTGGAGTAACACCTCCATGGAAATTATCCAGTCAAAGTCATCATCCACAGTTGAGTGGATCATATCTCCATGGAAACATCCAATCAAAAGGTCACACCCTAATCAAAAAGATTAATCAATCTGCCCCCACAAGATTGCATCAAAGAACATGGCTTTTTTCTGGGGGACATAATATATACAAACCAGCACAAGGGTGTCTTAAAACTGATCATTTTGTTTCCTGAAAAATGAGTTAACAAAAATATTAGCATTTAGAATGAGGAACACAGTAAATCTTTAAATGTAGAATTTAGAGGGTATTGATTCTATTTGGTGATAGAGGCCTCATATTTTGATTTCTGTAAGTATTATCATCCTTGATTACATGTTAGCTTTTATCATATCATACATTGTTTTAACGTAATATGGTAATTGAAATGCAGTTTTGAATTCTCCATTTTCCTTCTCTACAAGTGCCCAAATACATGCATCTGGGGGTTTAGAAGATCATGCTTATCACATATTACTTTTCTACTGCAATTTCCCATGCACCTGCATGAAGGAAAAGAAGGAAGGAATGAAAGATGGGAAGAAGGAAAGATGGGAAGGGGTAGAGGAGAAAGGGAAGGAGAGTGGAAGGAAGGAAGGAAGGAGGGAGGGAGGGAAGAGAGGAAGGTAGGGGATGGGAGGAGAAGGAAGGGGAGGGGAGCAGAGGGGAGGAAGAGAATAAAGAGAGGAGACATACTAGTCCATAGGATGCTCTTTGGATTGGGAAAGATGAAGGAAAATAGAACCTGATAAAGTCCCTGAAAACTGAAAGAGAATTACAATTTCATTTATTATCCCACCGTTGCTTTTCTGCAGGCCCTTAGAAGTATAATCCTCAGTCAGAGAAATCTTAAGCTAGTGTTTGGTTAATGAAATAAGCTTTCCAGAAATCCCCTTTTGTGATATGTGTATTATTAGTAAAATCATGGAATTTTAATGTGTAGCACATTTGAAAGTTACTGAATACCAAGGAATTATATTGAATTTTACTAATTTAACAAAACAAAATAGATTCTGTTACATAAAATAATCAGCAAAATGGTTGCTGAGTGATTTCTAATAAAATTTAACTTATCTTAAATTTAATAATTTCTAAACTTTCAACATTACATGCATTTTATTTTGCATTTTATATAGAAATAGAAATGAGAAACACTCCCAGAAAATTTTCTGTGCAAACAAAACATATTCCAGAAATGCTTGTGAAACCCTATTTGATTGTTATCTGTTAAGAGAGAGCATGAAATTATTATTTGATAAAGCCTCAACAAAACTTGATGGAACCAGATAAAATGAGTGATCTTGACAAAGGAAAAGTACTTCACAGAAGCCGGAAACTGGTACACTAAAGAGAGGAAACTGGTACTAGAATATTTCATTTAATGACTGTATGACAAGCCCATCACAGGTCATTATTTATAGGTCATTTTCCTGTCAATTGTAGGAATCCTGGCCTTAATCACTTGTGTCAACACACACTTCCGTATAAAAACTTCCAACATGATACAGATAATTCTGAGAAACACGATATGTGTTCTGACAATTCTGTGCTTTCCTTTCGACTCTGAATTTGCCAAGATATTTCCTGTTAACTCCTTGGCATGAGTGTTTTCAAGTATCTGTTCCTAATGCCAACATTGGGTGTCATGCTGGGAAAATCCAGTGTTTGTAAGGAAAATTACAAAGCATTGTGGTCAGCATTAAATTTAAAGAAACATTACTGCTAATTTTGACTGTATTTCCACAGTTAGATATATATATTTTTTTATTTTAGACAGGATTTCTGAAAGTTTCCCTTGTCTTTCTTTGGTGAGACTGTCTCTCCCATTCAGCAATTATTTCATGTGTAAAAGAAATAAAATCGTTGCACTGCTATATGTCATGAACTTTATCCACAGGAAAAACAGAGATCTCTCAAAAGCAAAAAACATTTTCTGCATGATCAAGGGAGTTGATAGTCTACAAAATAAGTATATTTTCTGGGATTCTACCTGTGACAGATACTCAGAAAATGCTCCCTCAGCTGGTAAGAGAGAGAGTCCCTCTTTTCAGTATTATATTGTATATTTCAAAGTTATTTTTTAGAAAAAAATTATTTTGTAAAGAGTCACAAAATTTATTTTGTTTTAATTATAATAATTTGAGTTAAAAATCAAATGGGGTTAGTAATCTTGTTTCCCAGCAAAGTTTTTGATTTTTATTTTTGAGATCTACAAGAAGACGTAAAAAGCTATTCCTGGCCCATGTGTGTCTGTACTGGGGTGCTGGGGTCAATGGTGGATGAGTTAGCAACTCAAAGAGAATTATAGTGTTTTCCAGGATGAATCAGATTGAAGTTTTCTGGTCAAAATCATATTTTCTAACAGAAGTCTTAATAAAATTTTAAGTGATTATGTCACCTAGGAGGGTCTAGGGTTCAAATTAATAGTAGTTTACAAATAAAATAGACGTAAGTCCATTATGGAGAAGAATAATTGGTTGAAGTGAAAAAGAAAAATGGAGAGCAAAGAAAATGAAAGAACAAGGAAAGAGATATTTCCATGATTATATATTTAATGGTTTATGAAGCACAGAACACCAAAGGGCCCCAAATAACCAACCAATAAGTTAAGACGTTAATTTTATAAAGATGCAATTTTAGCTATTTTTAAAGAATCTTACAATTACCATCCAGGAAAAAAATCTTTTAAAATAAAACAATCAATGGCGATTAATCAAATATTCTGAAGATAAAATTTTGACATAGGATGCAAATTTGTGGGCATAATTTCAGCCAAAGGATTGATTGATCCAAAGTACTGAATGTCTTCATTGACATCTACATTGTGAAAACTACTCTGAGAATTATAAAGTATTCGGCAAGGAATCTTAAAATTCAAGAATAGGAAGTCATTAAGCACATATTGACCTATAATAAACAGTAAGCACTGTATTAGGTGTGGAATACACAGATGGGTAAGGCAAGCTCTTAGTCCTTGAGGAATCAGTGGTAGCTGAGGCATGAAATACAATGCCATAGGAAACTGTCACAGAGATAGCAAAGAGAAAAAAATAAGATATGAAAAGAATTTCCCAGGAAATGTTGACAGGTCTCAGTGACTCTAAATCAGTGTTTCTAACCTTAAATCTTATGTCCCTTTAATTTCAATTGAAAATCCAAAAATTGAAATAATATAAGAAAAAGTAAAACAACAGTAGTTTTAAAGTAGCCCTATTCAAATTATGCAATCCTTCTTTAGATTTTGATATGCCTTCCTTAAACGTCATTCCTTTTGCTCAAGAATCACTTCACTAGATTCAGACTAGATTTGAATAGGATATTTTTTTAGATTCAGTTTTACTGAGCTATATATTCACATACCATACCATCATCCATGGTGTATAATCAACTGTTCACAGTACCATCATATAGTGTGCATTCATTGAATAGGATATTTTTTAAAGGATTAAGATATAGATTATGATTAGGCTTTAACTAAATTTACATGCTGAAGTGGATCTCTACTCACCCAGATTACTTTGCTTCAAAACCACAGTCTGAACAGTTTTTCTTACTTCAAAACTTAGAGCGGTGGGCACATATTTAATAAGTAGTGTCTCCCTGATATTATGATGCCTTTTTGCTGCGTAACCCCAGTGCCTAGTAGGCTTCTGCAGCTTACGAGGTACTCAATAACCGTCTGTTACTGAATAGATTAATATCAGCCCTATTTGTAAACCTGTCATTTTAACCACAACAATGAGGCTTTTCCTGGAGAACTACGTAGGCAAAGCAGTTTTTAGGGGACAGTTCAGCCGGAAATTTCATCTGGCCTGATACTGGGAACACCCAAGTTATCACAGGGACTGAGTAGCTCGGGCTGCACTGTTGATTCACTGATTTGGCAGGTGACAGACAGGGTAGAAGCTCACAGCCCTGACAGTCACATACAGTTAGTGAACACGTGACCCACCCTAGCTTGCGTTCAAGCTAATGCAGGTGCACTCTCTTTCTATTGCTGCTCTAACAAATTGTCAGAAACTTAGTGTTTTAAAATAACGTAAATGTATTCTTTTCCAGCTCTGGGGGCCAAAAGTGCAAAATGGGTCTAATAGTGCTAAACTCAAGATGTTGGCAGAGTTTATTCTTTCTGGAGGCTCCAGGGGAGGTGGGTTCCCTTGCCTTTCCCAGCATCTAGAAAAGTGACTGCATCACTCAGCCTCTGCTTCTGTCATCACATCACCTCCTCTGACTCTGACTCCTCCTGCATCCCTCTTACTAAGACTCTTGTGAATACAGCAGACCTACCTGGGTAATGAAGAATAATCTCCCCATCTCAAAACCCTTACCTTAATCACATCCACAAAGCACCTTTTGCCTTGTAAGGCAACATGTTTATAGGTTCCAAGGATTACAGCATGGACATCTTCAGGGGACCATTATTCTGTCTATCACACAGTAGGTGAATGCATCTTGCCCTTTTAGGCTATCTTGATGTGAAATTTAACCAGCTGCTTCTATGTCTGAGAGAGGATCTTGCCTTTGAGGGAAGGGGATAAGCATAGAAACTATGGCATAGTTTGGCCCATGTCACTTTAGTCCCCTAAAGATAGTACTTTTTCTGGCCCACCATGCCCCAAAATATCTGTCCAAGGGCTCTGCAGGTTGATTTCCGAGTTAATTTTTGCAATTTAATTTAATTCTGAATGCCCCAAAGAAATGCCATTTAACATCTACATTGAATGTAAAGTAGGCCTGAATTCTTATAAAATAAAAATAAGGGGACTTTCAGATTATTTAGCTGGATATGTTATCAAACTCTTTTGTTAAAGGAAAGGTAAATCAAATCTTCCTGCATAAAAATGCAGGACTGGGTCTATAACTACCTAAAAGACTACCTTGAAAATATTAGATTTGAATGCTTATGTACCTTACTGTAACAATAGGCAGGGGTTTACTTTACAAGGTACTTTGTACCATTGAGAAAGAGATCAGTGACTCTGGTATTCACAGAGAAGTCATCCAGTAGGTGCTGAATTATATATTAATGGCTGGCTTCAATTTAAAAAGTCACAATTAATGTGTTTCAAATGAAACCAAATCTTCAAAAGAACTCACTTTAACTTTGTTAACAAGAAGGACAAACCTCAAGTTCCGCCCTTCTTGGTATTATCAAAATTTGGTTAGTCTCCTCAGAGGAAGTGGTGGAAGCAGGTAAGATAAATGTTCCCAAAGAAAGAATGACTCATCTGGAAGTTTATAATTAAAATCTGGCCAAGCTATATCAAACACTCTGACCAAAGTAAGCTGGAGGGCAGCAGTTTTCTTCAGAGCAGTATACTGTACAATCTAACCATATAAGAAGCATCTTCTTTTTAAAATATGATTAACATAATCATCTTTCATTTGCAAAATCTTTAAGAATGGTCCTTATTTTTGGCTTATTATTGCATAGAAAAATAAACAAAGTCTACAGCAAAAGAAAGCAACAGATTCACTGAAGCCAGCAGTTGGTCAACAATGAATAAATGTCTGCATCATTCATTAATTAAAGAGATAATTACTGAGCACTTAGACAGAAGGCAATGTTCTAGGTTCTAGTATGTAAAGATAAACAAGAGAAAAAAGAATCACTCTAATGAAGTCAACATTGTAGTGGGAGATTCCAACAATAATGCTTAAATAATAATTAATTCCAAATAACCAGTTTGTCCTTAAATAATTATCTTACCAGAAATTGCTACACATGCAGTGTTTCACGTACAATGGAAAAAATTAAAATGATGGATGAGTGAGGATATTTTAGAATGATATGGGCAGACCTCTCTGAAGAAGTGGCATTCATGCAGGGACCTGAAGGAAGTGAACAACCAGCCAAGTGAAGACCATGAGAAAGTCCACTCCAAGCAGAGGGGACAACAGGGGACAGTAAGCTCCATCAGCGGGAAGGAGTTTGACGTGCCCGAGAAAGATTGAAGCCAATGTAGCTGGCCAGAGTGAGCAAGTGGAAAGTGGTAGGAGGACTTGAGGTCTATGGAGTTGCCTAGGGCCATGAAGTTGATGTTTATTCTGAGGGCAATGGGCAAGATTTGGAGTGTTTTCAACAGGGAAAGGATATGATTGATTTCTGTTGTCCAGAGTTCACTCTCACTCTTATGTGGAGGATAACATAGGACTAAGGAGGAGAAACAACAAGACAAAGTAGGAGACTAAGGTGAGAGGTTGGTTTTTTGAACTAGAAAGTTGTGAGGGAGTACGAGGAGTGACTGAATTCCACATATGCTTTGAAGGTAATGGTGGCAGGTCTTGTTGTTATAGGTGCAAAGAAAAGAGTGCATCAAAGGTAATCTCCAGATTTGTTTTTATCTGATTCACTAAGTGTTTACAGAATGGAAGAATAATACTTTACTGAAAAATAATACATTGCAAAGGAAGTTTCAAAGTCTTTGCAATCTAATATGTAGGACTAAAAAAAGTAAAGAAACACTTATTTAATACAAAATAAAAAAATAAAAAGACTTCCCAGTTCTAGCTACATGGATAAACATTCTAATAAAAAGAAGTTTTATGAAATGGTGACGTTATTTTTATAAGGGACTAAATAGAGGAGATAAATAATAAATGGTGACATTATTTTTATAAGGGACTAAATAGAGGAGATAAATAATAAGGGACTAAATAGAGGAGATAAAAAGGCATAGATGAGCACAAATGAATGGCAAAGGACATTCCTTCTAGGGGAAAAAGAAGAAAGTGATTTGAGTTGGTGAGAAATAAAGAGAGAAAGCGTGAGAATGCATGCAGTAAAAGAGTGTCTTATGTTGAGAAAGGGTAGACTCTGGAAACATGGGACATGAGATAATTAGGTAAGAAAAAGGGCTTGGCTTTTAAGTTAGTCACTCCTGTTTCTCTACCAGCCATTCTGAAACACTTTCTCCTTTAGTAGCTGGAAACAAATGTTCAAGAACTTGGAGCCCATATTCAGAGTTACTGTGATTAGAGAAGTGAGACTTACATTTGTATGTTTTGTTAACAAATGAGTACAGACATTAGAGACCAGAGCAGATGTGTCTTCCAGATGCAGGTGAGGGAATGGCTGGTAATCCCTGGGAAAATAATAACTAACATTTCTAACACCAAACATATCAGGTACTTTTCTGGTCCAACATAAAAACAGTTTGTCTCATAAATTATATTGACATTTAAACCCACCTATGCTACAAATTCTTTTTGATATTTAATTAATATATATGATTCACCACTGCAGGCCAGGTCCCCAAGAAACTCTGAGAAGGAGGTTAACATGTGCGGCATGTCTTAAGGAGCAAATATTCTCCAGGAGGATAACAGTGAGTGATGGTTTCCAAACCCATGAATCATATCTACTGGGGGTATCTATCCACAACACCATGTGCCAATCATATTGATTTAGTGTGGATACTGTATCCTGAATGAAGAAGTTGGTGGGGCAGCTACCTGATGCCTCAGTGTGCCTTCTAAGGGCTGCTCATCACTCTTACCAGGCTGTCAGCTTCTGGGTGTTGTGGTATGCAATGCAACCACTAGATCCAATGGTCATGTGCCCACTGTCTCACTTGCTTTGCTGTAAAGATGGCCCCCACTTTAGTGACTTAGAGCTATGTATCACAGAAAAATACATTCTTAAACTTTATCCATTCCTGTAGTTGTGAACCCATTGTAAATAGAACCTTTGGACGAGGTTACTTCAGTTAGGGTATGGCCCAGCTGGCTTAGAATGAGTCTTAATCCTATTACTAAAGGTTTCATTGAGAAGGTCACAGAGAAAGAGAAAGACACAGGGAAAATCCAGAAGCTGGAAGTCAATGGAACTCAGAAAAGAAAGGAGAAACCTGGGGAGGCCACCATGTGCATTGACAGAAAAGCCAAGGACCAAGGATTGCCAGACTCCAGTCCCAGAATGCTACAGTCTTCTGGGAAAAAGCATTACCTTGATGATGCCTTGATCTTGGATTTTTCCTTGCCTCAAAACTGTGAACTAATAAATTCCCATTGTTTAGCCAAACCAGTACATGGTATTGGCTTTAGCAACTAGGAAACTAAAACACCCCTGATTGGTTATGGGAGTGAGTGGAGGAAGAGGCACTGAAGCATCAGTGATAAATGACTTGGGGGTCCCAGGATTCTGGCCTACCAGCTTGTGCATCTTACTTGTGCCCTTCATCCTTGTGGCTACCTGATGCAGGACGTACTCTCCTATGACCTTATGATAGCTGGGAGCTGTCAGTCAGCAGGAGTCTCACTGGCTCGTAGAATAAGTCCTTCATTTCTGAAGAAGGAACTGAGAAGTATACAGTAGCATCCACTATTTATTTCAAAGATTTCAGATACTAATTAGATGTTTTCTCATTGTTTCTGGCCCAAGGAGCAATATTATTTTCTTTCAAATAGAGTAGGAAACTGAGATGCAACTGAGGCAACTGTTTGATGCATCTCTTCTTTTTGTTTCTGCAAATGAAGCCACAGAATCCTGTGAAATAATGAATCCCTTTTCCATCTGATAACTCTTCCATTTACTCTAAATTTTCACCAATATATTGCACATTTCTATTTCTTTCAACTGTATCTCATACAGCAGGTTTCCCAGACCATTCACCCTTCCTTGAACAAACTCAAGTTCATTGATGTCTCTCTTAAAGTTCAATATTATTAATATGAGTATATATAAAGCAAAAACTCCCTAATTCTCTATTTTACAGCTATTATTTTAAAATGAAGTCTAAAACTGTGCAATTTTTACTCCTAATTAAATTTTCTCTCCCTAGACTTGGCCTCATATTTCAGACTATGAAAGCATTTAAAACCCTGGTTCCATGATCCAACCAATTGTTCATCAGGAGAAGTGATAAAAAGCACCGTACCAGCCATGAAAAAATGTGTTCTAGTCTTGACTTTTACCACTCATTAACTCAGTACAACTCACACAAAGTAGGGGCTTAGTAACATTGCCAAATCATTAGAATTCCTAGTAGACTATGGAATTAAAGTCCTCAGGAAACTTTAGTATCATGTTAATTTTAGTTTATGCACACCAGACATTAGCCATGCTCAAAAATACACTTTGATTTTAGTAAAGCAACCTTCAATTGTATGAAAAAAAGAAAGTCCCAAGACTTTCAGGCCACTTACCTGTAAGAACGAAAAGAAGTGTATTTCTTGATACATTTGAAGCCTTGAAGATAAGCCTCCCGAGCCCACCAGTGGACTTGAGGTACATGTTGAGAGACACCACTCTACCAGTGATTTCAATCTATTCATTACCGTGTTTTGAATGTGGTCATCTTATCATTCAGCCCACATTTTCTCATTTTGTTCAAAACTGTACCATGAGATGTCACTTTCTTTCTTTCTCTTCCTCTACCAACTGAAAAGGGTTGTACTTGGTTCATGTCTGGCTTGGAGAGGCAACTGTGGTGGTCAAAGAGTAAGAGAACAAGAAGCATGGCTACATCTGATGATGTGACTACTGATGACTGTAACTCCACTGTGTGCTTCCTGCTGGCCCATCTTATTGCATATTATTTGATAATGCCTTAAATTCTGAATATTTGCTATCTCAAACACTACTGCAAAAGAAATATGTTGATCAATCACTCAATAGACATTATTCCATCAAATTTTTAATGATGATGAGTATCTAAACAGTTGGTTTAATGGCTGATTTCTTCAATAATCTTTTTTACCTCCCACAATTTTTCCATAAGTCATAATCTACTCCATGTTTCTTCCTAAATCAACCTTAGCTCAACATAAACATTAGTTAAATGATTTTTCATTGTTGGCCTTGGAGGTGTATAGGTGAGCCACTGTGTATTAGTCAGCATCCTCCAAACAAACAGGACTGACAGGATATAATGCACACACGTATATAAATATTTGGCAAGTCCAAATCCCAAAGGGTAGGTCATACACTCCAGTGAAGGTGATGTCTGAATTCACCAGGAGAAGAGGGCTGGCGAAGTAGAGACAGAAATTCTTCTTTCTGACTGCTGAAGTCCTCAGTTCTCTCTCTAAGTCTTCCAAATGATCGAATAAAGATTCTCCTCTCATTGCTGAAAGCAATCTCCTTTATTGATTGCAGATATAATCAGCCTTAGATGCAATCAACTAATGATTTAAATCCATCTATGAAATACCCTCACAGTAACAATCAGGCCAGTGCTTGCTTGGCCAAACTAGACAACATAACCTGGCAAAGATGACACATGAAATGAACCATCACACACTAATTTTGAGTCTACATATTCATAATGAGGCATTCAATCTTGCTAAATATTGAAATAGACTTGCAAATCTCAGTAAAATTGACAGCCTCTATAATCTTGCTAAGATGTAGTTTACTGTTCTTAAATGCCACCTGATTAAGGTATTTATGTACATAAATACATTACAAAGGAAAGACTACTTTGTAGTCTTCAACAAGGCTTCCTTGTTGAAGAAGAAGAAATTGATATAAAAGAAAAAAGAAGAGATTTTTTTGGTCCCTTCATCACTGATGACAAAATTCTTCAAGGGAGGAAAGTGTCAGGGATTCCCACTGTCCTCTCTTGCATCTTTGCTCCTCTCTTGAAATAAATTCTAACAATACCATGATCTTTGCAATTATATTGCTCTTTAGCTAACACAGATGTTCCCTGAGAGCATTTTCCCTCTTGCAGTGTGAAGAACTATCGTTTCTTCTCTCATTTCTCTTAATAGATCTAAGAGAACACGTGGAAGGGATGTGGTCAAAAACAAGTCTTTGCATATAGAAGGAGTGCATTTTCTGCTGTTAATACTAAAATATTAAACTGCAAGTCATTTGAAATAACAAAAAGACTGAAAATACATATATCAGCCACCATCTACATATTTTATTTCATTTATTAATTTCTTACTGTTTCAGTATTTTGCTCAGTTTGAATAATGAAACAGAATTAATTGGTTTTACTTTTTAAACAATGTTATTATAAACATGTATTCAAACTGAAAAATTCTGATAACATATTTTATATATTAAAATTTGTAATTTTGAGGCAACTCCTAATTTAACTCAGACAGTAAACTCTCCTTTTGTCTTATACCTGAAGGGTTTTAGTTTATTCTATCTTCCATTGAAATTATTTCTCACAAATCTTTTCATTTGGCTTTACAAATGTCTCCATTTCTAGATTTTAAGGAGCCAAAACTGTGACCTAAGATATAGGGATAACTTTTATTTAAATATAAATTAGGTAAGCATAGTAGTTAATAAGGAAATCTAAATAGCCTTAACATATTTTCAAGCTCAGGATATATAAAAACTCTCCCATACTTTGCTTGTGTTATTTGAAGAAAAGGTCTTTCTGAATGTGTAATTAGGTTAGAAAATAGAACTTGACCATTTTAGTTCTACATAAAAACTTAAAGGCAATGCTTAATAAAAAAAAAGATGTTAAGGAGAACTTTCTTAGACTATAATTGTCTTACATTCCTAAGTGACTTCAATTGATTTAAAAGAAAGCAGCCTACATTTTGATTCAAACTCACTGAAAGTTTTATGATTCACTTGGATTTACAAATGGTGAAAATAGCTTTATTTTTCCTTTAAATCATTTCCAAGTTACTGCTAACTAATATATACATTTTAAAGTTACTGAATTTTATGATAAAGACTTTCCCCATCTGGAAAATAAACCCCTCTTTATACATTACTATCACATTCAACAATGAATACACAAGATTAGAGTTTTGTAAGCAATAACATACGGGAGATTTTCAGAGGATGTGGCAAGGAAGGTGGGAGAGAGGAGGACAGGGTTTATCTGACTATGGGAGCAGGGCTGCAGACTTGACACAAGGTCACATATGATCCTTCTACGTCCAGGCCAACATTTAACACCCCCTTTGGGATATGATGCACCAGAAGAAAAGAACCAGACTTCTAACACCCTTGTGAGTTTGAGAGGATCACTCACTACATACTTCAACAAGTCTGAAAGGGGCTGGAATTAAAAAAGTCTGTTCTTTGGAGAGTTTAATATTGTCCCTCGCTTATTGAGCTGTGTATATTCTCTTTTTAAAATTTGCCTATTAACCCTTAATTGATTTGATTTTTTTTCTTTAAAAGTTTAAGGTTTTTGTCATGATATTTATGTTTATCTGAATAGGTGGAGACCATAAAGAGAAAAACTGAGTTAACTGAAAAAAAAAGACACACAGTCAATTGCGGTGTTCTAAGAAATATTCTCCTTCAACTATGTAGGTGCATATCAGAGCATAGTGGTGTTTAAAACCATGTGTTGTTCTGTAATGATACTTATATTTTTGCTGTGAAAGCAGAGGCAGCAGGGAGCACAGGTGCAAAATGGCAGAATAGAGAATGATACAAATTGCTTCCTCCACTAGAAAAATGAAAGAGCTGGAAAAAGAAACTGGAATTAACTAGGTGGTAACCGTGAAACCAGAATGGACATTTAGAACAACTGCAGGAGTGCCAGAGGAAATGAGAGGCTGCTGAGAGTCCAGCTTTTGTATGTGAAAGCAAAAATCAGTGATCAGGCCCTATTGCTTAGCACTGTGGCTACATCAGCAGCTGCAGAAACGTCTGTAGCTGCAGCAGGGTGACCCTGATTCCTAGAGGGGCTGGCTGGGGCCAGGGCTGGCAGAGGAACATTGCTCCTCTAAAAGTTGGGAGCAGGGTCAAGGTGGGTCTGGGGGAGTTCCTGAAGAAATGTGGCAGAAGCTGGCCTCAATTTTGGTCCTCTGGGCTACAACACTTCCAGCCTCCCTTTAGCATTCACCTGGACATAAAGAGCTAGTACACTCTCTTTGGATATTTTTACTCTTTTTCTTCTCTGTGTGGGCATTTCTTGGTCTGGAAAGTCCCTATGGTCCCAACATAGACTCTGGCCTTAGTTTCAGCCCTCTCCACAGCAGCAACTTCTTGCCTCATTCCAGCATAGGCTAGAACTAAAGACCCAGCATACTTTTCTGTTAATTGGATATCTTCTTTCCCTTTCTTGTGTTGTTTAGTTTGGCAGATACTTCAAAGCCCAGCATAGACACTAGCCTTGGTTTCCTTAGAAGCAGCATCTTCTGGCTTTATATCAGCATCTACTGGGAAATAAAGAACAGATGCACATCTTCTTTTCTTTTTCTGTTCTTGGTTGTTGCTTTCTTTTATGTTTGTCTATTGGGGGTCTGGTGGGTCCCTGTGGAACAATCAGGGATGCTGACCTAGGTTTTGCATCAACAGCAGCAGCATCTGGCTTCCCATCAGCACACAACAAAAGACTGAGAGTCGGAGCATGTTATTCTTTTCCTTGTGTTTCTTTTTTTTTCTTTTGGGAGGGGTGTCTCTTTTTTAGTATTTTTTTCCTCTCTTTCCTTCTTTTCACTTTTCTTTGTTTTTTATTCTTCTTGTTCTTTGTTTGGTGGACTGAAGAGTAGGAGAATTAGATTTCCAAAGTGACTACAACTTAATGTTCAGAATGTCCAGTTTTCAACAAAAAATTGCAAAACATACAAGTCAGCAGGAACATATGGCCCAGTCACAGGAAAAAATAATTCAATGGAAAATATGCTAGAGGAAGCACAGTCTCTGGAATGACTAATCAAAGATTTTAGAACAACTGTCATTAATAGGATCAATGAACTAATGGAAACTATGGATAAAAAACTAAATGAAATCAGGAAAACAACATATAAACAAAATGAGGATTTCAATAATGTGATAAAAATTATAAAGAAGAACCAAATGGAAATTCTGGAACTCAAAAGTACAATAACTGAACTGAGAACTCAATGAAAGATTTCAAGAGCAGATTGGAGGAGGCAGAATAAAGTTTTCAGTGAACTCAATGACAAGACAATTGAAACTGTCTGGGTTAAGGAACAGGAAAAAAAAAAGAATGGAAAAAAGAATGAACACAGGCTGAAGAACTTATGTGAGATGATCAAGCATCCCAATATACACATTATAAGAGTCCCATAAGGAGAAGACAGAGACAAAGGGCCAGAAAAATTATTTGAAGAAATAATGACAGAAAACTTCCCAATCTGGTGTAAGACAGGCATATACGAATCCAACATTCTCAGTGAACACCAAGTAGGATGAACCCAAACAGATCTACACTGAGACACATTATGGCCAAACTGTTGAATGCTAAGGAGAAAGATAAAATCTTAAAAACAGCAAGAGAGAAGCTACGTGTCACATATAGGGGATGGTTATTAAGATTAACATCCAATCTCACAACAGAAGCCATGGAGACCAGAAGGCAGTGGTAGACAATTTAAAGTGCTGGAAGAAAAAAAAAAAAAAAAAAAGGTTACCCAAGAATAAAATATTCAGCAAAGCTGTCCTTCAAAAATGCATGGGTGTGAGGGGGTGGGCATCATCAACATGGCAATGTAAACAGCTACTGAAAATCTCTCCCCAGAAAAATCAATGAAATAAAAAGGACAATTTTGAATTGTTCAAAACTTTGGAGGAAGACATAGATTGGAGAAGGTCCCTACAAATGTCAAATTGAAGACAGAGTTAAGTAGCAGAAATGGAAATGTTCTCATATAGATTGTGGTGGTGAATGCATAATTATGTGATTGTACTGGGAGCCATTGATAGTTCATCTAGGACGGATTGTATGGTGTGTGAATAAAACTGTTTAAAAAATAAACAGAAAGATATAAGTAAATGCAGGAGAACATGTTGAGAGGGGAATGTCCCTAATCACTGTTGATAGGGAAGCAGAATGGTGCAGCCCCTCTGGAAGACAATGTGGTGGGTGTAGGGCTGCCATATGGCCCTGCAATGCCATTATTTGGTATATACTTGGAAGAACTGAGAGCAGGGACACAAATAGACATTTGCACACTGATATTTATGGCAGCATTATTCACTCTTTGCAATGGATGGAGGTGGCCTAAGGGTATATCGATGGATGAATGGAGGGGCAAACTGTGGTGTATACATACAGCAGAATATTGAGTGTCTGCAAGAAGGACTGAAGTCGTGAGACATGCAACTGGGTGATGAATCTTGTGGACATTATGTTGTGTGAAATCAGCCAAAAACAAAGGGACAAATATGATAAGGCCTCACTAATATAAACTAACTATAATGAGCAAATGCTGAGAATTGAAGTCAAGAGTGTAGGTTATTTAGGGATAGAATGGGAGCAGGGATTGGGTAAAATCAATGATTAAGGAGTACAGAATCTTCAATTAGGCTTATTGTAAAGGGCCCTAGATTGTAAGCTCTTACAGCATCACCTCTATTGTAACTGTCATTTTTAAATTCTTAGATGCTGTGCTCTTTGTGTATAACCTTTTAGTTCCCTGGAAATTTGGGTATCTGTGTGACACCTGAGACTCAAATTTAGAATTCTACAGCTCTGTAAGTCAACATGACTCCATACAGCAATTGTTAAAGAAGCTGAAAAAGAGATCAGACTACAATTAGAGAAATGAATGAAGTGGACTTGGTTCGGGCTAAGGTAAATTCGAATACAGGGTAAGGGATGATATTGACTGTATTTTAAAATTTTAACTTCTGTGTGAGACCAAAGGAAAAGAGATTTATTTGGTACCAAATTTATATTTTCTGTAGTACACTAATTTAATCCATCTGGTCAGTTTATTTAAGTAACATAATTATATGGAACCTGGAATAGGGAGTGAGTTCTTGTCATTGTGTACAGGTTAATATAATAACCCAGTACATCCCAGAATATTTTGGGCAAAAAATAAAAAAGTATTTGCATAGTCCCCTAAGGAACCAGAAAAAATGTGGAGCTATTAAATTTCCCCCATGGGGTATATCTGCTATTCTCTTAATTATTAGGGGTTCTCAATTTAATAAGCTAAGCCCTTGATCTAGAGGCTTGCCCTTAAGAAACTTATCTCTCCAATGGTGAAGCTAAGCCTACTTATACTATGTCTAAGAGTCACACCCAAAAAATCTCTTTTGTTGCTCAGATGTGGCCTGTATCTCTAAACCAACTCTGTAAATTAACTCATCCCCACTCCCTACATGGGACTTGACTCCCAGGGGTGTAAGTCTCCCTGGCAATGTGGAACATGACTCCTAGGGATAAGCCTGGCTCTGGCATTGTGGGATTGAGAACGCCTTCTTGGACCAAAAGGGGGAAAAGAAATGTAACAAAATAAAGTTTCAGTGGGTGAGAGATTTTCAAATAGTTGAGAGGCAATTCTAGAGATTATTCTTATGTGCTGTATAGGTATCCCCTTTTAGTTTCTAGTGTATTAGAATAGCTAGAAGGAAATACCTGAAACTGTTGAACTGTAATGCATTGATTCTCAATGATTATTGTATAACTACATAGCTTTAATTGTGTGATCATGTGATTGTGAAAACCTTGTGACTGACACTCCTTGGATCCAGTATATGAGCAGATGAGTAACAAAATAAAGACAAAGAAAAAATGAGGGAGAGTCCACCTCCATCAAGATGGTGGAATGAGAAGCATCAGCACTCTGCCTCCTCATAGAAGCTTTAAGCAACAACTAAGAACTGGCAGAAACATCTTTCACAAAGCTCTATAGACAGCTAAAGGACTGCAATAACAGGGTGAGTGCCAAATAAAGAAAAAGGCTACTTAAAAGCAGTAGGATTTCATGTCACCCTAGCTGGTTCTTCTCCCATCCCTCACTATCCCCACACAAAGCCAGCCTATGCACCCAATGTGAATCCCAGGTCCTTGTTCCAGAGGGAAGAGAGTAACCCTTGTGCACATACAGGGAACATATATTTCTGGCTCAATATGTCTGGTGGTGCCCTAAGGGACTCATTGTCACAGAACTTGTCCTGCATGTAGAAGGTGGCAAAAAGAGCTCTCCTGAGGAACACTGTGGGAGAGTAGTCAAGTCATGATTCCTGTGCCAGGAGATTGCTGGCTGTAGGACTTACAGTAGAATGCCTGGGACCATGAGGAATCTTCTTTCTAGGGAAGAGAGGCCTTCCTATTCTCATAAATGGAGAATTTCTAGGGCCAGACACACATAATGGAAAAAAGATGCATGCACAGAAAGAATATGGAGGCTCCTATGCTTTGGCATGGAGCTATTCTCTAAACTCTTTGTATGGATAAGCCCTGAAGGAGAGCATTCCCACAGGTCAGTTTGCAAAGACTGGGAAAGATGTTTTCATTTTTCCTGTCTTTTGTTGTTGTTGTTTCCTGACATTGAAAGAAAGCACTGTCATAATACTATCTGGATACAAGCTTAAGGAAGACACCTCAGTGATAACACATTAAAACATCAAAATGTTCAGACATCTTCTAAAGATTAAAAAACATATAAAGAAACACAAAAATGATCACCCAGGCAAAGGAGAAGATTAAAGAATTAGAAATCATTGATGGAACATTCAAGACAAAGACTCCTAAACATGCTCAAAACGCTAAATGAAAACATGGACAAAAACTAAAGGACATTAGGAAGTGAAAGATGAATACAAAAAGCAAATCAATAGAGAGATGGAAACTATGAAAAAGGAACCAAAAAGAGCTGAAGACCACAGTAACATAAATTTAAAATTCTCCACAGGGGTTCAGCAACAGATTAAAGCTGGCAGAAGAAAGAATCAGTGAACTTGAAGATAAGAAAATTGAAATCATCCATTCTGAGGAGTAGAAATAAGAAAGAATGAAGAAAAGTGAGTAGAGCCTGAGGAACCTATGAGCCACCATCAGTCATATCAATGTAAGGATTGTGGCAATCCCAGAGGGAGAAAAAGTAGAGAAAGGAGCAGAGGCAATTTTCAAAGAGATAATGGCTGAAATTTTTTGTAATTCAACAGCAACAAAAAATGATTATACACATTCAAGGTGCTCAATGAATTCCAAACAGGACAAACCCCAATAGACCCACACTGTGTCATGGTATAATCAAACTGTTGAATGAGAGAGATAAAGAGAATTCTAAAAACTGCAAGAGAAAATTAACATGTCACACGAAAGGGATCCTAAAAAGAAAAAAAGTGCTGATTTATCATCAGACAACACTAAGGCAGTGGGAATACATATTTAAAATGCTGAAAGCAAAAAATCACCAACCAATTCTATATCTGTCAAAGCTGTCTTTCAAAAGTGAGTTAGAGACTGTGGCAATGGACTCCCAGGGGTGTAAATCTCCCTGGCAACACAGGATATGACCCCCGGGGATGAATCTGGACTCGGCATAGTGGGATTGAGAGCATCTTCTTGACCAAAAGGGGGATGCAAAGTGAAACAAAATAAAATTTCAGGGGCTGAGAGATTTCAAATGGAGTCGAGAGGTCACTGGTGGACATTCTTACACACTATATAGATAATACTTTTTAGGATTTAATGTATTGGAATAGCTAGAAGTACATACCTGAAACTATCAAACTCCAATCCAGTAGCCTTGACTCTTGAAGAACATTGTATAACAATGTAGCTTACAAGGGGTGACAGTGTGGTTGTGAAAACCTTTTGGATAGTACTCCCTTTATCCAGTGTATGGATGGATGAGTAGAAAAATGAGGACAAAAACTAAATGAAAAATAGGGTGGGATGGAGGTGATTATTTGGGTGTTCTTTTTTACTTTTATTTTTTATTCTTATTTTTATTCTCTCTGGTGTAAGGAAAGAGTTCAAAAATAGATTGGGGTGATGAATGCACACCTATATGATGGTACTGTGAACAGCTGATTGTACACCATGGATGATTGTATGTTATGTGAGTGTATCCCAATAAAACTGAATTTAATTTTTTTAAAAAGTGAGTGAGAAAAAAGCTAAGATATGTAATCCAGAGTTTGCCCCCAGGAGAAGCTAAGAGAGAATCTAAGACAGAATCCCAGAGACTTTATGGAGGAAGCCACAGAAACCAGAAGCTAAACCTGGGAGAAGATCAGCAGACTCCGGCCAGGTGCCTTTCCATGTGACAGAGGACCACAGATGCCCTCGGCCTTTCTTCAAAGAAGACACAGATGAAAACCTGGAGAAGAGGCAGAAATGGAGCATTGTGGTCAAATTCCTGATTGCTATCACTCTGTTGCTCAGTGGAGTTGCCATTATACTGTTTGTCATCTTTGAAGTCCCATGCCATGGTCAATGCCTGAAGGCCAGAGACCCATGCCATTGCCAGCAGTTGTGGAGAAAGAAAGGGAAGGGAGCCAGCATGGAAACCCAGCAACCTGGGGCAGCTGAATCCCAGCCTGGCGCTCCACCTCAGGAGGAAAGTGTTCCCTGTGGGATTTACATCATTTGCTTGGAGAAAATGGGGTTAATAGATAAATGCTGGGGAGAGAGAGGCATTTCAGTTATGAAACAAATGTGGGTAATCATTAGTGTGTCAGAAAATAGGCAGGTATTTGATGTTTTTCCAACATCAGTCCAGCCATATCAGAATAGAATGCTTAATGAAAATACATTTTCTGTTGCCCAGGTATACCCAATCAGAATGTCCTGAGTGTGGCCAGGAATCTTATTTTTAAGATTTTTAATAACCTTTCTAAGTAGAGGTGAATATACTATTAAATTAACTAAGCCAATGATACCACTCCAAGGCCTTGTATCCAATTTTGTATTTTTAAATTTTGTATGATTTTTCTCAAAATGTGTTTCCCCAAAGTGTATGGGGATATGGGATGTTTTGTGTGTTTTTTTATTTTTGTTTATTTATTTATTTATTTATTTAGTAATGAAAATGTTCTAAAATTAATTACGGTGATAATGCATAACTATATGAAGATGCTGTGATCCATTGATTTTATACTTTGGATGGATTGTACAGTGTGTGAATATACCTCAATAAAATTGCATTTATAAAAGTTTTTAAAAAGTGAGTGAGAGATTAAAACCTTCAAAAATCAAAAAATATGAACATAGGCATTGACAGAAAAATTGAGGACAACAAAAACATAAGACTTACAAAGTCTAAATAGCAAAATGGGAGAAGAAAATCCTTCAATATCAGTAGTGACTTTCAATGTAAATTTAGAAGTGACTCTGCCAGTCAAAAGGCAGAGATTGGAAGAAGGATTTAAAAAAGCATAACATCTATATGCTGTTTATAAGAGACTCACTTTAAATGCAAAGACATAAGTAGGTTGAAAGTGAAAGGATAGAAAAAAATATACCATGCAAGTACTAACCAAAATAAAGCTGGGGTAGCTAACTGATAGCAGAAAAAATAAACCTTAAGTCAAAAGCTGTTATGAGGGACAAAGACAGTCATTATATACCAATAAAGGGATCAATTCAACAAAAAGACATAACAATTATAAATATATATGCACCTAACAGCAGAGCCCCAAAACATATGAAGCAAATACTGACAGATTTAAAGGGAGAAATTGATGGTTCTACATTAACAGAAGACAAGTAGTAATCAAAACAGCATGGTTTTGACTTGTGACGGACACTCCCTGGATCCAGTGTATTGGCAGATGAGTAATAAAATAAAACAAAAATTAAATAAATAATTGGGGGGGCAGGGGGTATGAGATTTTTTTAAAATTTTTTTAGTTTCATTATTTTAGGGAGTAATGAAAATGTTCTAAATTGATTGTGGTGATGAATGCATAACTGTATGATGATACAGTGAGTCACTGATTTTATGCTTTGGATGGATTGTATGGTGTGTGAATATATCTCAATAAAATTGCATTTTAAAAATTTAAAAAAAAAGTGAGTGAGAGATTAAAAGTTTCCCAGATAAACAAAAGCTGAAGAACTTGTTATTATCATTAGCTGAAGACACAAGAAGAAATAAAGATCTCTGGTAAAGATAATGACATGGGTAAATATAAACACCAATACAATGGCATTATTATTTGTAACTCCACTTTTTACTTCCCACAGGACCTAAAAGGCAAATGCACAAATTGCAATGATAAATCAGTGGTTTGGATTTCATGACGTATAAACATCTAATTTGTGACAAAAACTACATAAATGTGAGGTATAGAAGCAAAATATGTGTACACTATAGAAATTAATTTGATCTCAAAGCAAATGAGATTGTTACAGATTTAGAATATTAAATTTAAGCACTATGGCAACCAAAAAGAAACTATCATAGAATACGCAAACACAAAGTGACCGAAAGTAGAGTGCAGGTTAAGGGGTGGGGTACCGGAACTGTGGGGAGTTAATGCAAAATGAGTGCAGGGTGAAGGAAAATTTCTAGTAATGGATGGTGGTGAGGGTACTGCAACATTGTGAATGTAATTAATCACACTGAATGGTATGCTTAAAAATGGTTGTAATGCATAGTTATTTTATATATGTGTTTTCACAATTCAAAGAAAAAAGAAATTTAAAAGATAAGGACAATTAAATCCAATACAGGGTAATGGATGCGACCTAAGAATGAGGAGAAAAGGCTCATAAGGATACTATTGAGACATAAGAAAAACTGGAATATAGAATGTAAGCTATATATCAAATAAATTTCTTGAACTTGATAAGTGAACTTAAAGTATTCATAGGAAATGTACCTGGAAGTATTATGTGTTCAAGAAATATGATGTGTGCAATCTGTTCACAAATGCTCAGAAGATGATAGATAGATAGATAGATAGATAGATAGATAGATAGATGGATAGATGGATAGATAGGTTTTGGAACGAAGGAAGAAAGGAAGGAAAGAAGGAAGGAAGGAAGGAAGGGAGAGAGGAGGGAATGAAGAAAGAGAGAGAAACAACAAAGATGGCAAAAGGTTAAAATCAGAGAATAATGGTATGTGGGGAGGTGCAGGTGTTTCCGTTCTTTATATGGTGTTTGTATTATTTTTGCCACTGTCCTGAAAGTTTGAATTTCAAAATAAAAAGTTTAAAAAATTTATATAAAAGGTGGATGTGAAAATTGATTCTTCTTGCTTCATAGCACTATAAGTTATGTGGGAAGTGTTTATTCTCAGAAAATTTAGAGGTAATAAAAAAATAAAAATATTAACCTCTTCCCAAATTGAAAAAAACAAAAGCTGAGGAAAAAATTCAGACATTTTGTGGTAAACAAAAATGGAGGGAGCTCATTAGCGCTAGACCTGCCTTAAATGTTGAAAAAAGGACACTAGACAGTATCTTGATGCTGGATGAAGAAATAAAAGATCTCTGGTTTAAGTTACATTATAGGTAAATATAAATGCCAGTATTATTTCATTTTTCATTTGTAATGCTGTATTTTACTTCTTAGCAAAGTTGTAATTTAAGGGCATAAAAATCAAGCCTAAATCTTTCTTACTGTGCACAAAATGCATAAAGATGCAATTTGTGACAATAGCAACATAAAAGGGAGGGACAGAAGGATATAGGTACAGAGTAGGTGTAGGCTATTGAAATCAAGTTGGAATCAACACAAACTAAATCATAATAGGCTTAGAATGCTAAATGTACTCCCATGGTAACCACAAAGAAAAAAATCTATAGAAAAGGAAAGGATAAGTGATTCAAAATGATGCATTATAAAAGATATATCAACATAAAGGAATGAAGTAATGGAGGAATGGAGGGGCAAACAAAGTATAAGCCTTTCAAAAAACAATTAGCAAGATGGCAGAAGTAAGTCTTGCTTTATCAGTAATTTCATTAAATGTAAATTGATATACTTTCCAATCAAAGGCAGAGACTGGCAAAATAGATAAGGAAACATGACCCAACTATATGCTATTTACAAGAGACCCATCTTATATCAATAGATATAAATAGGTTGAAAGTGAAAGGACGGAAAAATATTTCATGCAAATAGCACTCAAAAGAGAGCTGAGGGGTCTATATTACTATCAGACAAAATATTAAGGCAAAAACTCTTACAAGAGATAAAGAAGGACATTATATATCAATAAAAGGGTCAATTCAACAAGAAGATTTAACAATTATAAGCATAGATGTACCTAACAACAGAGTGCCAAAATATATGAAACAAACATTGACAGAATTGAAGGGAAAAGTAGAAGCTCTAAAATAATAGTTAGAAATTTCAATTTACAACTTTCAATACTAGATGGATCATATAAACAGAAGTGCAATAAATGAAGGATCTGGACAACATTATAGACCAACTAGATCTAACTGATACATTTGGACAACAGCAGAATACATATTCTTTTCAAGTGCACACAGATCATTCTCTAGGATGGATCACATGTTAGGGCAAAAGAGAAGTCTTAATACATTTTAAAATATTGAAATAAAAAAGTAGCCTCTCTGACCACAATGGAATGAATCGAAAAATAAATAACTGAAGGAAAACTGGAGAATTTTTAAATATGTGGAAATTACATAGCACACTCTTAAATAACCAATAGGATAAAGAAGAAATTACAAGGGAAATTAGAAAATACTTAGAGACAAATGAAAACAAAGACACAAAATGCCAAAACTTATGGTATGCAGCAAAGTCAGGATGGAGAGGAAAATTTTTATCTATGAATGCCTATATTACTCTTATACCAAGACATCACAAGAAAATAAAATTACAGACCAATATCTCCATGAATATAGATGCAAAATCCTTAACAAAATACTAGCAAATTGAATCCAATGGCATATTAAAAAGATTGTACACCATAACCAAGTGGGATTCATTTGAGGAATGCATGTGGTTCGACATAAGAAAACTCAATGTAATACACTATATGCATAGAATGACAAGAAAAAAAAACCCACATGGTTATCTTGATAGATGCAGAAAGATCATTCAATAAAATTCAGCACCGCTTCTTGATAAGAAACACTCAGAAAACTTGGAATAGAAGGGGACTTTCTCAACATAATAAAGGCCATTTGTGAAAATCCTGCAGATAACATCATACTCATTGGTGAAAGTCAATACTTTACCCTAAGATCAGAAATGAGACAAGTATGTCCACTTTCACCACTGCTATTCAGTATTGTACTAGAAAAAGAATTAAAATGTAGCCAAATTAGAAAGGAAGTTAAACTATCTATACTTGCAGACAACATGATCTGTTACATCCCAAAGGAATCCACAAGAAAACTGTTTAGAGCTCATATATGAATTCAGCAAAATGGCAGGGTGCAATATCACCACACACAAAAATCAATCATGTTCTTTACATTAGCAATGAACAATCCAAAGAGGAAATTAAGAAAACAATTCTGTTTATAATAGCATAAAAAAGAATAAAATATCTAGAAATAAATTTAACAATAGATACAAAAGACTTGTATATTGGAAACTATATAAAGGTGCTGAAAGAAATTAAAGAAGTCCAAAATAAATGGAAAGATATTCCATGTTCATGGTTTGGAAGAGTTAACCTTGTTAATAAGACAATATTACCCACAGCAATATACAAATTAAATACAATCTCTATTAAAATACCAGAAGCCTTTCTTGCAGAAATGGAAAAACTGATCCTCAAATGTATATGGAACTGCAAGGGGCCCCAAATAGCAAAACAATCTTTAAAATGAACAGGGTTGGAAGATTCAAAATTTCTGATTTCAAATTGTATTACAAAGTGACGGTAACCAACACAGTGTGGTACTGGCACAAAGATAGATAAATAGATCAATAGAACAGAATTGAAGATCCAGAAATAGACCCACACATACAGCCAATTGATTTTTGACAGAGTGCTAAGTATACACAGTGGGAAAAAAAAATAGTCTCTTCAACAAATGTTGGTAAAACTGGTATCCATATGCAGAAGAATGGAGTTTGACCCCCTACCTCACATCATTTATAAAAATCAACTCAAAATGGATCAAGGGCTTAAGTAAAATAGCTAAAACTATAAAAGAGATATGTGGAAGAGACGAGAAAAGGAATGGGATTTAGAAAAAGTATACCAGATTGGAGAACACATTTGATAAAGCACAGACTGAAACTGCGAAAACCAGGTGCACAAAATCTGATATTCCTAACACTTGCTTCTTTAGTCCACAGGGGAGGACCTTACAGGCCCTATGCCTCTAACGTGTTCCCTATTTATTTATTTCTCTCTTGTCCCTTTATAAACTTATTTTAGAGAATTGAAATTCCTGGCACTTTGAACATGGCTCAAAACCAAAGCAGTTTTATATGTGTATATGTGTATATGTGTATATGTGTATATGTGTTTGTGCCAAACATTAACTTTTCTCAAATGCATTTTGACTGTAATAAAACAGACCAGTAGGTCTGTTGTGAGGTCCAATTGATAATTGCTGATAAAACCCCCAAAGACCTCCATTTTCCAATTCTCCAAAAACAACCTGTTTATTTTTCATTTTAGTTGTCTAATAAAATTCAGTGTTCTGTCATGTATTGAAGCTTCATTCTACAAAAGTAAGAGTCTCAACAACAAAATATGGTGTAAAATAGGATTTCTAATGCAATTATTCATCTGATTACCAAAACTTCAGAGAGCTCAAGGAACACAAAATCAAGTTATAAGATTTCTTTGAATATCTTTCATCTTTGTTGGCTTATTGCCCTTGTTTATAATTTGACTGTTTTTTCCACTTCCAAAGCATAAAATGGAAGGTAAGATTTGAACTGGAAGGTAAATAAAAATACAGTTCAGTATAGAAAATCACACCTGTGTGTAAAAAGTATCTGAAATGGCCATGACTAACAGCTTTATGTTTTTCTCAGGTATTCTTTCATGTTTTTATCTCTGTGTGACCAACCACCACAAATTTAATTGAGGATTTGTAAATATTCCCCACACCCAGTAACTCTGATAATTTGTTTTTCCCATACTTTTAAAACATACTACTACAATGACTGATTCATGTAGAGACTTTTTAACAACACAGCAAAACAAATTATAAGTAACATAGATAAATGAAGTTTTAATGGATATATTAAATCATAATGGAACCTATTTCACAAAAAGATCCCTATTTGCAGTTACTTTCTTTCATGGCATAGTCTTGGTAGTCTTATAAAAATCTAACACCATTCCCCCCAAAAAAAATCCCTTAAAATTTTTTTTCAGGAGTGTTTTTACTGAGAATAAATGTATCTTACACACTTAATATCATATACTTTTCCAAAGAAATTTGTTTCATACATACTTCAGAATTATATTCAAAATATTTTGGTGCAGGGGCTGACCAGCCAGAAACTGCCCATTAGAACAGGCCCCTCTGCACCCACCTTTAGTGAATGGATTTGGGGAGGTTGGCTGATTGGGGAGTGGTTGGAGCAGGAGGGGCCAAAAAGGAAGCAAATTGTTTACCAACTTCTGTGAGAATACTGCAGTAATTACACAACCAATATAGCTGAACCAGTGCATACTCTGCCCTCTACGAATTGAATGTATATCTCTCAACTTTATTCTGGTAGTACACATAATGGAAATTTATAAATGTGGGTATTTTTTTATTTGACAAATATTTATTGAGTACCTACTAAGTGCCAGGCACTGGGCTAGACCCAGAAGGAAAGAAGATGACAGTCTTCTGAAGAGGGAGCTGTACAAATGGGGTCAACCTTAAACAATGTTAACAGCTAAATTTCCTACTGACTTTCTTCTGCCTTTACTGTGTTTGTATTTTTCTCCATCTTATGGGAATAAAGAAGAACTGATCAAACTTGATCTATCTTCTCAATCCGAAACAGTTTAACTCTCCTACGTAAAACTAGAATTGTTGATTTTTTTCAAGTTTTCTGCCTTTATTCCAGAAGGATCTGATAAGTTTTTGAAGGTTTGACTCTTAGCCCTTCTTAGATTCCCTGTTTGTTGTCTCTGTCCTATTGGAGGGCATGCATCTCTAGAGCATTCAACTTTCTATCCAGGTGGTAAGTGGACCGGCTTCTAGGGATCAGGAAAGAGAATGCACAGCTCTGCCTGCTGAATGTTACAATCCTCCGCCGACCAGGTAGAGTTCATGAGGAGAGGGCATTTCCCTTGCATGAAGCATTTCCTGTGTGAAGACAAGCGTGGTAGTTCAGGAGACACTCATCCCCTATGTGTTGTTCTTCTACTATGTTATATTTGATTAAACGTTAGCGCGTTTGCACCACCACAGCTTTCTGTTTGCTCCTCTTGGGATCACTTTCCCCTGCAGTCATCAGGAAGTCTAAGAGACCTCAGAAGTCTGAAAGCCAAGAAACAAAGCCCTGCACTTACAACCTAGCATCTGGAAAAACATCTCAAACAAAAAAATTTTTCTTCCAAAATAATGAAAAGCAAGAAATAATTCACTGTCAGTTAATAATTTATAAATACATGTTCATTGATTGTAAATTATATAATTATTTAGGTTTGTCCTAAATTAAGAACAATGAAGAATAAAAAATAACTGCAGTAAACTGACAGCTTAATTTGTATGTTAATGGAGGAAATTATAGGACTAATAAAGATAGGGTGGTGAAATCAAGACAATCAGTTAAACACCAAGGGACCTTAGGATGGGGTCAGACACTGTCACGGGCAATGGGTCCATACATTATGTGGTCTGAGCAAACACATTGTTTCTCTGTGTGAGAATAGATACAGACTGACTCCACCCCAGGTACAAGTATAGCTGATGTTCAAGCCGAAAACCAGCACCATACGGACCCACCATGGTGTAGCAAGATCCAGCCAAACAGAAAGAAGACAATTTATCTTTTCTCACTTCCTTGTGTGGTTAGATAAGTTGAAGAAAATCCTTATGAATTGTCTTCGGAAAATCTTGGTGCCATGTTAAAAAGTGTGCAAAGTTCTCCCCTGGGTAGTGGTGGTGGTGGTGGGGAGTCAGAAGTCAGGTGGGTGGGTAGAAACAAGGAAAACACTTGGCAAAAAGCAAGAGTCACAATTAATGGAAAACAGTTCTGAAAATATTTTTAGCATATTAGGACGTATTTTAAGCCATAAAAAAAATAGGATTTAGCAAATCATTTTATTTTAGGGAACTATGTGGCTCAAAGGAATCTCAGCAGATCTGAAAAAGAGAAACTTTCATTCCCAGGCCCTTTATTTAAGGGTAGAACTGCTCAATGCAATACAGTAGCCACTAGCCACATAGATTACCAAGCACTTAGAATGTGGTTTGTCCAAACTGAGATGACCTATAGTGTAAAACACATGCTAGATTTCAAAAACTTAGTAAGAAAAAAAGAATGTAAATTATTTCATTAATAATTTTAAATTTTCAACATATTGGGTTAAATAAAATATATTATAATTAATTTCACTTTTTTTTTTTATGTTTATTTATTGTGGCTACTAGAAAATTTAGAATTACATGTGCAGCTCACATTCGTGCTCAGGTTATATTTCTATCAGAGAGCATGGACCTAGATTAGCTCATTATGGACCAGAGGGAGTTAGCTAATTGACAGCTGTTTACTGAAGAGATAGTGGTGCTAGTACAGTACTTACCAGACTGTGTCAGGAATCCCTAAGCAGGCAATGATTTCTTCCTGAATAATAAAGACATTTGCTTTAAATCTCCGGAATTCACCCTGGCTTTAGACCAGACATCGGTGTTAAAAATCAGCACATCTAACTTCCACTTATCTCTCAGGGCAATATCAACTGACAGGTCTGGATTGAGTTCATGGAGGAGACCAAAATCATTTTTAATACTATTCTTGTGACGGACCAAAACACTGATCCTTTAAGAATGAAGATTTCACACTTAAAATTTTTGAGAAAACCAGCAGAAAGGTGAACATTTAAAGGGAATGAGCAGAACAGGAGAGATAATTGAATTATAACCAGGGTTGGGGAAAAGAGGAAACTCTTCCCAAAGAAATGCCAGCCTCACAGGAAGGCAAGTTTTCGGGAGATGGGGTCAGGGCCGGCTGTACTTTGAGAGAGGGGTGGGACTTTGGGATTGACTGAATAGTGGGTGAGGCATGCTCTCCGGCCCCACAGCCTTCTTGATTCTCACAGCCTTCTTGATTCTAGTTTGTTCTCTGATTCCCATTCTGCAGCCTTATGGAAGCTTCTTTATTCAAACAAAAGAAAGATTCTTGGCTATTGGCCCATAAAGCACAGAAAATAATACTCTTAGACTGGACATAAACATTACTTTAAGGGAGGAATTCAAGAATGATACTAAGTTTCTTCTTCCTTCTTGATTTGTTAGAAAAGTGCCTTAGGGAATAGTGTTTTTCCCTGACCTCTTCCTGCGCAAACATCCAGTTGTTTTCAGTTAGCATCACCTGCATTTCTGTCCTCAAATTATACTGGGATTGACAGTAACCAGAGAGGGTGAGGAAAAAAGGCAGCTGAGGGTGGGAAAACTCAATTGTTTCACGTCCTTTGTACCATATGTGCCTGTTCTTTACTGTGTTGCTTGCTTTTGTTCTCCATTCCTGTGGACACTGTAAGTGGAAACTATTTTGCAGTAACTTTGGCCCTTTGGTCTTGCTGTGCTCCCTCAGTCAGTGATTTCTTGGACTTTGTTATTCAGCAGCCATTGAACCATTTCTGATCTGACACTTGTGTTTGGTCTACTCTGCTTTTCTTGGCCCACCTCTTTACTTTTTCCTGTCAAATCATTGCCACCTATGTCTCTACCTAGTGAGGCTAAATTGATAACATTGACCTCCTTTGCTCATGGAAAAATCAGCCTACATTTTGCAAACTCAATTTTCAATTCTCTTTGTCAGATAGGTAACATAGATCTGCCATGCACCTGTTTGATCTGTACAAACATGTAGGTTATTATTAATTACAGAGCTTAAGAATTTAGCTCATGCTTTGGAACTTCCAAACCATGATTCCTGCTTCATCTGAAGTTATAAATATTTAACTTTGGCACTGAATCTTAAAGAAAACATAGGGTGATTTATTCTCTGAGGAGGGATCACTGTTAGAAGTTTGCCATGAAGCATTTTTCCTAGCATTTCTAAGACAAGCCAACTTCTTAGCTCACACTCTCAACTGGGACAAGTGGCAGAGAGCTTTTGTGACTCTGCATAAAAATATCACTAACCTCACAGATCTTAGAGAAGCAAGCGCAAGAGGGAGTGAAATAAATATACTAGGAGGATCCAAAATTAAAGACGGCTAGAACCCAGAGAAATGTTTCTGCCAGCATGCCATATGATTTATTATTGGCAATAGTTCCCAAATCTGGAAAATATTTTAAATACGCACATGAGGTAAACTGAGGGCTTACTTAAATGCTTAGTTATTAGTAGCATTGATCCATAATACTTTCCCGTTTTGAGACTACAACTATAGCGTTATATAATATATGTATCACCATAAAATACATATTTAAAAACTAAAGGGGAACAACAAAGCTACATGAAATGTGGATGTGTGTGTCTGTAGGACTCATTCACTATATTCCATGGATCTTTTAGTATTATTCACAAAAAATGCTAAAATGCTAAACCCACAAAGAAAATAAGCATAAATATAATTTTGCCATTTTGGAAGAATTAGCTCAATATGAGATATAAAGAAAGGCAATGACTCAATTGTTAGTCAGGATTGCAGAGAGAAGTATCACCCAGCACCCCCATGGATGCTTTCCTCACATCCCTCATGTTATCAGCTGACACCAAGGACCAGATCTTCAAAGCTAAGAATGATTGGAAGATATGGGCTACAGGTCTTTTCACCCATTGTTGGATCTCTCACTGTCAGGTGAGTAATTTACTAGATGCTCCTGAATACCATTCCAGTTCAGTGTAGGGAAATGGAGCCTCAAAAGAGGACTGGAACTCCTGATGGGAGTTCCAGAAATTCCAAGAAATGAATGGATTAAGAAAGTACAAATTGGATTCACTGCACGCTCTTTACAAGGTGTATTAGTTAGGGCTCTCTAAGGAAACAGAATCAAGAGATATCTGTAAATACAAGATTTTATAAAAGTGTCTCATGCAACTATGGAGAAGCACGAGTCCAAATTCCATAGGGCAAGCAGCAAGCTGGCAACTCCAATGAAGGTATTCGATGAACTCCTCAGGCAGCAAACTGGCAACTCTGACGAAGGTGTTCAATGAACTCCTCAGGAAATGCTTCACTGGCTGGCTGAAGAAGAAATGAAGGTCCTCTTTCTTCTCCTTAAAAGTCTTCAACTGATTGGATTAAATGTAGCTGATTGAATTCTCTCATTGTGGAAGACACACCCTTCGTTGATGTAATCAGTCACAGCTGCAGCCTTCTGGTTTATTAACCAGCCATGAATGTCCTTGCAGTAATGGTTAGGCCAGTGCTTACTTGGCCAGACACCTGGACATCATCACTTGGCCCAGTTGATATAAACCTAACTATCACAAAGGGGTTCTAAAGTACCAAAATAGTACCCACGATGGTCTTGGTCTGGTTAATTTTAAAATTTAAGGCTCTACAATGTTGGCAGGGGTCACAAACCCAAATGTCTGAAGATCTGAAATAAAACAATACAGAGCAGTGGAGAATGTATTAAACTGTAGAGCTGAGATTGCAAAAAAGCAGCAGCCTTTCATCTGCTCCAAGTGATTATTGCCAAGGATTATCCAATCTGCTGAATTTCCAAAAGAAGTCAGAACTCTAGATTTTTTATGTGTGAAATCTCCCTATTATAAAAATATTTTGTTGTTCGAGCAGAATGCCTTTGTGCATCATCTCAAACCCACTGGCCTCCATTTCCTAAACTGAATTCTATATATTCCCTAGAATCACTAATCCTTCTACCTTCTCTCTGTGTGTTAAAGCATTCAGACATGGTATTCCCATTAGTCACCAGGAACTCAGGTCATGAACATTGTAGTGAAAGGAAAACTCTCACTTTCAAAGACTCACCCCTCAATGTTGGGGACGATTAAGGTAGCATGTATAAAATCCACCCTCAGCGATGCCGGAGATATGCAACATGACTGCTAGGGCTGATGCAATAGCGGCTTAAGTTGCCCTCAGCCTTCTACGGAAGTGATAGCTGTTCGCGCCTAAGATTTGCGCCTAGAGTGCTAGCTTTACTACCTGCCTTCTACCCCAGCAACAGTAGCCACCAATCCTGTGCTAGCCTTACATCTGTCATCCGCCCTAGCAACAGCAGCAGCCAATCCTAGACTGCCACCCGTCTTTGCAGCCACCAATCCTAGGCCGCCACCCGTTCGTACTAGCCACTCCCTCTACCTTAGAGTATATATACCCTGCCTCTTCAATAAAGTTTTGCAGCTTGATCAGAAACCTGTCTTGCTGTCGTTCCTCGCGTCTCTTGTCCCATACCATTCCTCCCTCACAGGATTTGGAGCTTCCGTTGAACGTCCCGCCGGCCGGGACACCTCAAGGGCTGTATTCACTCTCTTCTAAGGTACCTAAACTTGCAAATTGTACACTTGAGTGAGTTACAAAAAAAGGGGTAGCAATAACCTCACTTAACTCAGAAAGTGTCTAAAGAATAATTTTTATGTGCCAGGAACAAAGCGAGTCTGTGTGGGAAGAGTGGACAAATGTAATTTGGTTTCTACACTCAAGAAGCTCACAATTCATACAATCATTTTGGGATTAAAACACTAAAAGTATTGTAATCTCTTAGCTGTAAAATGCAATGTGTCACAGAACTAGAGGGATTTAAACTCAATTCGTCCTTTCTGACTTGGAAGCATCCCGGCCATTTGATTGAATTGGGGCCTTTTTCTCTCTGTTGCCCATTAGCTGATAGAAAGTATACACAAACAATTGAAAAATCCAAATTTTTCACTGAAAGGTTGAGGAGGAGAGTAAAGGCTGGGGAAAAAAATAAAACCAAGTAATTACCTCATTTATACACACAGAGACTCATTAAGTTTTCATTGCCCTTATTGAAAAATGAAAACAAAGATGTGATTGATTCATTCAGATGTTAGATTTTCCTTATTATTACAGGCTAGTATTCAGCACTGAAATAACCAACTCTTTCTGAATTACAAGGTTTCTTCAACTCTGCCTTACTTTGAATGAAAATACCTGCTTTCTTTATTACTTCTGAATTACTCCTGGGAAAATGCTAAAATCATGTTGCTGATTAATTAGATAATGCTAGTCCTAACTATTAGAAACAAAATACAAAATCAAAGTCCACATTTAATGAATAGTTAACTCTTTGGAGATCCCAGTGATGAGTTCTCAGAAAAAAGACCTAATACAGAAGTTCCCAGATGACTAAAAATACATTTAATTTTTGTCTCTAATAACAATCACTCTCTGAAATACAAATAAGAATCCACCAGTTCAGCGATGAAGCCTAGAGCTAAACATCTTCAGTGCGATTAGGGATTTTCCTCAGCTATCTCTAGCAGAGATCTCAAAGGAACATGACCTGAAATATCACTCAGCCAATGGTAATTCTTCACTGTTATAACGATGATCATTTAGGGGATTGCTTGGCTTTGTTCAGAATTAAACAGTGATATAAAAAAAAATCATTATCTCATTAGCATATTTCTTAAAGATTTTGACAGCAATAAAGAGGCAAGAGGATACTAAGATTAAGTGTATCGAGACTGTATTAATCCTTCTGGTGAAAGAAAATTTAAATAGCACAGTTAGAGGGATGCAAATACCATGAGAAATTTTAAAGGAGTAGAAACAATAAATCCAATAAAATCATTTCAAAGAAACTCCTCATTTCTTAAAAAAAGTATATATTTATTTTTCAGTGCTTTGATATAGTGGAATCAATTGTGTTACAGCTACAATTGTAAAGTGTATGACAGAGAAAATATCACCAAGACCTATGGGTACTTGATTTACTGCTTTTCTTTTCAAATTAAGACTAAAAGACCTTCACAGTGTGGGTCAAGTAGCTAGAGGGTCCCCACACTGTAATTAGGGAGCAGGGGCAGGAGAGAGGAGTAGGGGGAGATGGGCACGTCTCCTGGGTGCTTCTCCTCACCTGGCCCTGCCGTTGACTTCAGGCGTGGTGGGCATGGAAGGAGGAGGAAGGCAAAGCAGCTCTGTCAGACTAAAGAGCCCTGGATCAAATGGTTAACCTAGAGACAGTTAACAGGATTTCCTCTTGTATCTACATAGTTCTAATCTCCAGGTTTTTTAAACCAAAAAGTCTCATTAGCACCATTGGCATTTCCTGAAGACATTTCTAAGACTGGATCTCTTATACAAGTTTTGTTTGGCCTGAGTAGTTTTCCTCTTTTCTATCATGTGTCTATGATGATAGATGGAAGGAACTGGAGACTTTACTTCCTTCTTACCAAGTTACCCCTACAGGCGAGGGCATGAAGTGGGGGCAGCGAGATTAAGGTAAGAAGAAGACTCAATGACTCTTCAAACATTCAAATTTTACTTGGAAAATTGTACTCAATGCGGGAACAACACATTCCGCAATGAAGATGTAAAAAATGTAGGGCAGTGTCCCACATTTTGACATCATCATCTGCAAATGTATGCAACAGACCAAGCCAGTCCCCCTCCCCAAATATTTAGTTGCTGTATTTATGAGCATTCTAATTGTGGCATTTTAAAAATCAGTTTCTTATTTGAAACTGTAGTTGTCCTTTGACATAAAAATAAACACAATCTGACAGGAACATTAATCAGCTCTTTTATTGGCAGGCATGGAGAGCTCCCTGGTGGAAAGCAGTGATCCTCCAATCTTGGCTTGCAAACTACTAACCCAGGAACTGGAAAAATGCTGATTATCAGGCCCACCCATAGAAATTCTAATTCAGTGTGTTTGAGATGCAGCTCAGGAATCCTTTTAACATGCAGAGAATGGTGATTATGTGGGCCATGAATGTCTCAGAAACAGTGGCCTAGAGAATGTATTCTCAGGAGGGAAATGAGGGAGCGGAGCCCTATCAATGTATACTCTTGAAAGATCATACATATGAGATCTGAAAAATCTCAAGTGTTTTTCTTACAAATCTTCACACTACAGCTTTAAGGTGGGAAGGGAACAGGAAATAATATTCTAAGGACAAGGTTAAGTAATTTGCTCAAAGTAACTTAGCAAATCTGTGTTTGAACAGCTGTTGGAGCCAGTCTCCAGTCCCGTCTCCTGCACTCTCTCACGAGATCTACATTTCCACAGTTATGAAACACATGCCGCATTCCATGCTATCAGTTTCTCTGAAATATTATGATGCCTCTTTACAACTATTATATATATATACATATCACATGCCAAATATCTTAAATGAAAATCTAATTTGGAAATACTATTATTGTACAGGCAACTGTCTGTGCTTGCTGCCATAACTTCCTTATCCACTACTAACTCTTCAACGCACTAAAATCTGCATTCTGCCTTCCACCACTTCATTAAACCTCTCTCACCAAGGTCACTCACCCTATTCTTCTTGCAAAAGACAAAAGACAGCATTTAGGTCAAGGTTACCGACCAAATGTAATTTTCCTACTCACTTCCTGCAATATAATTCTCAAAATGACAAAAAGGCTTCTAATTAAGGGTAATTCACAACTTCGTTAAGGAACGAGAGAGGGTGAAATCAGTAAATTGGAAATTTTAAGGAATTCCTCAGAGTCAGCAAATTGATAGGATTGAGGGAGAAGAGGATTGGAGAAACCAGAACCAAAACACACCTAGAAGAAAACTACCAGAGGTTTCAATGATACTTCAAAGTGAAGAGTTACAAAGATACTCTCAACAACTTATTTCTGCACTGCCCCTCCCCAGTCTCCCACTAAGCAGAACAGCACTGTTTTCATGTGGGCTAATATCTGAGAATCGCTCTTTAAAAAGTAGGTAATCTTAGGGAAGGCTGCTTTTAAGAATGTTGATATTTAAAAGACATGTATAGGAAAGATGGATTGCACAACATAAATAATAAGAACTAAGACTTATAAATCATCTACTAGGTACCAGGCCCTGTTGTAAGCACTTTAAAGGCATTGACTCATTTAATTTCATGATAAAACTACCAGGTAAGAACTACTACTTTCCCATCTAAATGAGAGACAGAGAATTCTAGTGGCTTGCCCAAGGTCACATTGCTAGTGCATAGCAGAGCTGTGATGCAACTTTGGGCAGCTGTAGAGGTTTGTGTATTTAGCCTGTATACCACTGCAGGTCTCTGCAACAGTCACAGAAGGGGAAAAACAAATGCAGCTAGGCCCAGAAGGGAATAGTGTATGATATGGAGCCTTTTTTTTTTTCTTTTAAAACTGAGTGAGGCAGTGTTTTGTCTACTTATTTCACACCTGCTGATCCGTTAAAGCCACCCAATTATGCTTACAAAATGGCTTAAAAAAATCCATACCCACCACCTGTCTGTTATAGGTTAACTATGTCCCCCCAAAAGACATGTTAGGGTCCTAAGACCCAGTATCTCAGGATGTGACCTTATTTAGAAATAGGGCCATTGCAGATGGAGCAAGTTACATTAAATGAAGTCATACTGGAGTAGAGTGTGTCCTTAGTTTCAATGTGACTGGGGTCCTCATAAGAAGAGGAGAAGGGACCCAGATAGAAATGGAAGATGGCCATGTGATGACGGAGGCAGAGATTCAAGTACTGCAGCCAAGGATTGCTGGCAAAACACCAGAGGTTAACAAAACGTAAGGAAGGATTCTCTTCCACAGGTTTCAGAGGGACTACGGCCCTGCCAACACCTTGATTTCAAACTTCTAGCCTCCTGCACTGTGAGACAATAAATTTCTGCTATGTTAAGTGACCCTCTCTGTGGTACTTTGTCACAACCCTGAGACACTAAGACATCATCCTTTTCAGCCTAGTTCTCCATGCAAAAGTATAGACAATAAGAGGCGACAGATATTTGAGAAAAAAAAATCAGGAAAGGAAAACTCAAGATCAAAAACAGAATATCTGGTCCTGAGAAAAAGATATAATATAGAGAATAGAAGGGAACTTTAAAATATTCTGAATAATGTCCTCAGAGACACAAGAGAGTATTTAATCTAAAAGAAGGAAAGTTTGCTAATATAAAAAAATTTTAACATAGTTACAAAAAATGCAGTGATACATACAATATTATACCATATATATAATTTTGAAAACATTTATCACATTGTATTATTCATAGAAATATATGCATATAGTCAAAACAAACCAACTTGAGGGGAAAGAAAAAACCTACTTCAGGGGAGTAGTTCCCTATTAGAAAAGTGAGAGGTGAATGGGATCAGGAATAGTTATCCAAGGCCTTCAAATAAATTTATAATATTTTATTGAATCTACAGCATTTTGTTGTATCTGTGCCATCATAGATGTTAGTTATATTATTCTCTGTACTTTTTTTTTATGTTTATAACTTTCCATGTGAAATTTAGCTGTTAAGACAAAAGACACTCTTCTTATTAAAATGAGTAATGTGTTTTCTCATAGCAAACAAGTCAAGTCTCTAGCACCTGGGGATGTTTCGGCAGGAAATGTCTAAAAGCAATTGCTCACACAAAGTCTTTAATGTGACCTGAACGAGAATATAATCGCCTATAATCATTATGAGTAAGAGTTCTATATTCCAAGGGCCTCTTGAGAGTGACAAAGGAAACCCAAGTGGAAAGTTCCATCCAACTGTCAGGCCCCAGTTCACTGAGGCGGTTTCTATCTGAGCAGTAGTGGACGAGCAATTCTCACATACTCAGGAAGGACTTAGACCATCCTTAGTCCTTTATTTGGATTAATTAATGGGAATTCCTACTGAAAAACCTCCACCAGGGACCAGAGATACATGACAAGAGGAGGAATGGGAGAGGGCAGTGTTCTTCAAAGTTTGATACATTTCTTTTCTAATAACAGTACACGTGATTGAGTCATTGATATCTATAGGCACAGACAGTACTGAGAGCATACAACAACTAAGCTCCCAAATCATGTGTGAACACACTTATGGGGTTCTTAGACCAAGAAAAGCCCAGACCAGCTCTAGATCAAGGCATTGCACACCACTAAATCTAACTACACTGCTGGGGTTCTGGGCAGCTATAGAAAAGGAGCCCCAGGAACCCAATGGTTAGTCATCTTTAGAACTGACTTTCCCACACAGCAGCCTCTCTTGCCAGAGAGGTCACACACACTCTGGGTTCCAGAGAAAGCTAAGCGTGGAATGCAAAGATCACAAACCCATGGAGGACATTTGCTACTGTTCATGTATATCAGTTTGGATTTAAACAAATGTTTTGTTCTCATTATATATGAAACACAGCCATTAACTTTTATGTAGCCCTTTCAAATACATGATTTCTCTTAATTTGACTGCAACCCAATGTGGTTGTGTGTTGTGAAAAACCACAAACATTGATGAGGGGCAGGGTCTCTAGGGTAAGGTATAGAAAGACAATTTTCAGGGGCGGGATGCTTCCCAAGGACATTCCTTGGCTGCAGACCAAAATCTCAAGCTCCACCATTCCCGTCTTACAGTCATCCCAGAAAATAGCCTGCCATATTTCCCTTTCCATAATCGAGTGTATTTCACAACCTGACTCAGGAATTAATCATTCATTCAGTATAAAACAAATTTCCCCCAGCTCTCTAATAAAAGAAGCACACAGTCATTCCTGTTGAGGTTTCCTAGTTGTTTTTTCACAAATCTCTTCTATCACAATTCCTGTTTTCCTTTATATAGTTCCTGTAGTACAGAACCTCCTTAAAGAGCAGGAGTGCTGGGCAGGCTGCATCAGAATCATCTACGGTGCTTTTTAAAATAAAGACAAATGGGCTCCACAATCAGGCTTCTGTTTTAGTAGGTATGAGGTGGGCCCTAGATTCTGAATTTTTTTTCAAGTCCCATAGGTTATTCTTAGTATAACTAATTCTGGGAATCACCACAGAAGGAAAAGACATGATCACTTATAGCTGCATAATAAAGTAGAGGCTTGGGTGCACATAGGACTGGAGATTCACCTATATTTCAAATAAGTTTATCATAGATTTTTGTCAAGGGTTTTCAAATAAAGGGACTTGAAAAATGATGTAATCTTCAAACGTTTCTTTTGACATTCACTACTATATTATAAGCAGCGTGCTGAAACCAGCTTGTACCGGCTTGTGAGAACCAATTATTGAATTTTCAGGAAAATTGCCAGTCAGTTGTTAATCTTCAGGTAGCTTGAAATCAGTCCTGGTAGAAGTATGTACACCATGGAAAAGGGGAAATGCTAAATATCAGAGATTTTTTTCCCCTGGAGAACTGGTTATTACAAATTTACAATCCATGCCACAAGTTGTAAAAGATATAAGGAACAACATATTATAATTATAACCGTTTTATAGAGTACTGTTTCACCACCCTTTTAAATGTATCCAATTCAATGTAATATCAAAGAGATTTGATAGCCACCACCATTATCCACTTAAAATATGCAGGACAGTATCTTTCTTAATAAACCAAAATTTTACATTGCCCCATTTTCTTCTTGAACTTATATTTCCTTTCTACATTCCTCACAGAATTGTATTCAGATATAATGTTTTATGCTTAAAAGTCTATTTTTGTTCATCCATCATATATCTCAATAACAAAAAATATACATATATTGAAAATAGAAGTTGTTTTTAAAGAAAAAATTTCTTATGACCATGAGACTCTTAAGTTTTAAATAATTTTTTTCTGGATTGAGTATTGGTACAATTATTAATAGTAGGAAAATTGATCAAAACAATATAATACATTAATACTTTATAAGTAATTACTAAATATAAAAGCATTTTTTGGAAAAATGCATCATCTAATGAAATGGATGGGGCTGTTAAATTAGTTTATGTATCCAAGGATGAATATTATCTAAAGCAATAATGAGATAGGCTTCAGCCTAAGCTATATTACTCTTTTCCCTTGTTTAATAGAAACATAGAGAAAAAAATTGTTAAAGAAATAAGTAGATAGGAGTAAAAAAATTTAGTTGACTAATTCCCTTCAATTCCCTAAGTTATTTCTCATTTATATGCCAAAAGTCTCATGGTGATCTGGTTAACAAAACTAATTCTTAAAGCATAATCTGACAATTTGGTTCAATTCTCTTTCAATTATGTTGAAAGCAAAGAATTGGAAATTGTTAATTTCAAAAAGTGTATCCATAATAATTGGTCATTTCCTTTCTCACTGCCAATGGCAATCATTCTGTTCCTTTGTTTGCCTCTGGAAGTTTTCCCACTCTGGGACAATGTACCAGGGTAAGAACACAAATGGGTGAGACTTACGCCCTTTTTTCCTTTTTGGTAAAGTGGAAAGGATGATTTTGAAAAGGGAAGTGAGAAAGGAGAATCATCAAATAAGTCAAATTCCCAGGCAGATCCACTTTAGGAATGATTAAATATGGAAATTGAGAATTTGCAAATTGATTCCCACAAAACTCCCGTTGTGCTTTCATGCTCCTCTGACAGTCTTCATGTACATCCTGGACAGTGTGTACCCCACTTGCTGAGAGTTCAACCATTCTGCCAAAATCAACCTGATGTAAACCATCCAGTGTGCTCCAAGGCATCCACCTGCCCCATCCTCTGTTCAGACGAGGCATCAAGGAGTTCTCATTTCTCCTTTGGTATCTTAGGTGCTGCAGACAGCACTTATTTTTTTAAACTTTTTATTGTGGAAACATATGTACAACTAAATTTTCCCATTTTAGCCACTTTTGAGTGCACAATTCAGTGGTTTTAATTACATTCACAGTGTTGTGCCTCCATCCATTGCCAAAACTTCTTCATCACCACAAACAGAAACTCTGTAACTGTTAAGCAATAATTCCCCATTCTTCCCCTGCACCCAGCTCCAAGTAACCTCTAATCTACTTTCCGTTTCCATGAATTTGCTTATTCTAGGTATTTCATATAGGTGAAACCATACAATAATTGTCCTTTTGTGTCTGACATTTCATGCAACATGATGTCTTTAAGTTTCATCCATGTTGTAGCACTGTATTAGAACTTTATTCCTTTTTATAGCTGAAGAATATTCCATTGTTTATACATATCAAATTTTATCAATTCATCCATTGATGGACACTTGGTTGTGTCCACCTTTTGGCTATTGTGATTAATGCTTCTACGAACAATGGTGTGCATATATCTGTTTCGAGTCCCTGCTTTCAATTCTTTGAGGTATATATCTAAAAATGTAATTGCTGGATCATGTGGTAATTCTATATTCAATTTTCTGAAAAGCCAATCTGTTGTTTTACAGTTGCTGCAGTATTTTCCATTCCCATGAAGAAAGAACAAGGGATCCAATTTCTCCACATCCTCACCAACACTTTTAATAATAGCCATCCTCATTGCTCTGAAGTGACATCTCATTGTGGTTTTGATTTGTATTCCCCTGATAATTAATGATGCTGAGCTTCTTTTAATGTGCTTATTGGCCATTTGTATATCTTCTTAGGAGAAATTCAAGTCCTTTGCCCAGTTTTTAGTTGGGTTGTTTGTCTTTTTGTTGTTAATTGTAGGAGTTCCTTAAATATTCTGGATTTTAAGTCCTTATCAGATAAATGTTTTGCGATGTTTTTTTTTCCCACTCTGGAAGTTGTCTTTTCACTTTCTTAACAGTGTCCTTTGATATATATAAGTTTTTAATTTTAATGATATCCATTTTATATATTTTTTTCTTTTTTGCTTGTCTTTTAATGTCATGTCTTCACACAGGTTTGCCCTTGTGTTTTCTTCTAATAATTTTTGGTTTCAGCTATTTTGGAACTAAAAATTAGTTCTTTTGGAACTAACTTTCTAATGAACAAACAGTTGCACATGAGTTTAAACTTATTTATCAAAATAATAAAGCCTAATTTCCAGGATTAAGAGTTAAATTGGGTGATCTGGATTTCCTTTGAAATCTTAAAAATCCTCAATAACATTTACCAGTATTCCTTTTCTTATTTCCCAAATCTCTATTGGTTTCAACTGGAAAAGGAACTGGAAAATGTTGCTATAAGTTCTTTCAAGAAGTGGAAACCTTCTTGAAATAGCTCCCTTCATTTTAAGCAGAATATTTTCCAACAGTTAAGAGAAATATTCTAAAACTTTTCCCCCCAAAGAATATGATGATGGATGGGCACTTGCCCCAAGAGAAAAATGTTTTTTTGCACATGCACAGAAAATGTGCCTTTAACTATTGAGGGTGTAATAGATTCTATGAAGCCCACTTACAGGTATTGGGTAAGGAACATTTTTAGCAATACATTAGGGACATTAGAGATAGGTTATCTCTTATAACAAATAGGAAAAACATTTTAAATAATTAAGATAGAAAAACTTTCACACATAAAAATATAAGTTTGGGTAATTAGTTTATTCACAAAAAGAGGGCATGTGATTTCTTAAAATGGTCAATTTTTCTTGTACATTTAACATATTTAAATGTGAAGAGTTTGCATGTTGCAGAAGATGAAGCACAAGACTTGGGGTCAAACACACTGAGATCTTGATTTTAGTCCCTCAGTGTACTGACTCTATGACTTTGGATTATTTATGTAGTTTTGGAGCCTCTTGCATCATTTATATGCAAAACATGGGTAATATCCTCATTTAATAAGCTACTATGAGGATTAAATCAAGGAAAAAAGTTAAGTGTCTGGTGCATCATTTTAAATATGAGTATGCTCAATAAATGGTAACTATCTTTTTTAATTTAAATTAAGTATTTTTAGAAACTTTTCCATTTCATAAAATGAGATGTCAAGTAGGCTCTTTTTACAAAAGGGCTTAAAGAAACATAAGATCTAGGTGGTAGAAACTGGAGGATTTGGGGAATTCAAGAAGACCCAGGGATTCTTTGGTAGACATTTATAACCTAGGCTGCTTATTTGTGGATCTTATATCCTCTTCAGAGAACTACAGCCACAATGGCAAATTTTGGTGGAAATGAATACCTCATGATTTGCTCTCACATTCTTGCCTGTGCCAAATTCCTGTGGTATTCAATGGGAAATATTGCTATAAATCTTTTTTTTTTTTTTGGCCAATAAGAATAGTAGGCCTCCTGAAAGTCCTGGTCCTTCAGCAATAATGAGAGGATCTGTCATCCATTTAGATATGTGTGGTTAAGATTATAAACAAGAAGCATTTTATAAAATCCTTCTCCTGCAGAGTGTCTTGGTGGCTTTGGTAAATTCTTGAGAAAATTTACATTCTCCTTCAGATCCCTGTTCAACTCCCCCCAAGTCACACAAGGACTAAATGTTTATGCATTTAATAATTTGAATGACACAAAAGTAAAGAGAAATATGAAGTCTTAGTAAATCTAATTTCTTTTCCCCCTGAGTCTAGGGAATTAGTGACTAGATCTTAATTTAAAATTTAAGTTAATGTAAAATCATCTCTGACTCTTGATGAACTTTAAGTCAGTGGAAAGTAGGAAAGATCAAACTCAAACCTCTCAGCAAAACAGCTCCAAAAGGAAATTCTGACAGACCCACTACTGGGTGCTGCAGTATAAACAGATGACCCCTTCTCTTTGTGTCTTAATTCCAGTTACACCCATTGGGCAAAGCCGTTACTGGCCAAATTTTGCTGCTGAAACCACTAGGCACTGATGAAAAGTGTGCCAGAAATAATAATTTGAGCTAAGAGGAAACATTCGATGTCAGATAGGAACTTGCCATTATTTTGAGGGAACACGGATGGAGGAGAGAATAAATGCCTGTGTGCTGGAAGCTTGATGTACGTACACTGACCAGCAGAATGAAACTTAACTTTTCCCTGTCTCTTCACAGCTGCCACAAGATCATCTTTTTCTGATATTTACTTACATGTGACACTCATTTCCAGGCTGCTATCCAAAAATATTTTAGTGTTAAGAATGTTTTTTAAAAAAAATAATAAATACATGACATCATAAAACATCGGGCAGATGTTTATAAACATTAGCCAAGCTCATGTCGTACAACTGTGATACTATATTCACTCATGGGGAATTCAGTTTGCTAGAGGGGACAAATAACCTCATGTGCCTTCCAAGCTTATATACTCAGTTTTAGTCATCCCAGTATCAACTGGGAAAACCGCAGAAAATAATTACACACCCACTTTCCTTATATGCCTCCACGGCTGTTCCCATCAAGGTTCCCCACACAAAAAAAATAAAAATTAAAAATAAAAAATAACTGAAACCTATGCAGAAGGACAAAACCAGTAGTTCCTTTCAAAAGCCAAAAGCCACATATAAACTTAAGAAAGCCAGTGAATGTCAAACTGACCTAGAATCATGCACCTATATAGTTTCTGGACTTGGACTTTTCCGTTTAGCAAGCCACAAGGCAAATGTCACTTGCCATTTATAGGACTTTGTTTAGTGGAGCTCTTTCTATTTTGATTGTTTAATAATATATATATCCCCATAGAACCATAGAAAATCACAAGATTTTAGAGCTAAAAGGGGTCTGAAAAAATATAAAATTCAACAGCTATAATTCAATAAGATATACGTGCACTGTATCTAACGTGAAGCAGAACTGTATCATATTGTCTTATATATATGCATATCTATTAAGTACCAGATTCTGAAATGACTCTATTCTTAGGAAGCTCACAGTTTAGAAGGGAGAAAAAAAATCACTCAAAACAAATTGCACTACAGCATGACCAAGTTCATCAATAGAAATACAGCCAAGAGAGAATAAAGGAGGAAATGATTAATTTATTTTTAAATCAGCTGCAGCTTCCTAGAGAAGGTAGAGTTTGTCTTCAGTTGGGAAGAATAAGTTATACACCATTCAGCAGAAAGGGTGGGTGAGAAAGATACAGGAAAGAAGGCCAGAGGGAAAAGGTATTCCCAGAATAGGGAAAAGCATGAACAAAACAAAGAAAAACCCCAGGAGTGTTAACGTACCTGCTGTATTTGTGCAACAAGTAAAATTTGGAGTTTGTGAAATATAATATAAGATGGATGGTAGAGAAGAGCTGCTTGACTGTTTCACTGAGAAGCCTAACTTTATCCCAAAGAGTGTAGAACCACAGATGATTTTAGCAAAAAGTGGCATAATCGTCTCTGGGCTTTAAAATATTAACCCTGATAGTACTGTAAAGGATGGCTGAGAGGGAGAGAGTGAGGAAGAGGCTCAGAACTAAATTGGAGCAATTAATAAAATTAATTAATGAGGGGCAACTGGGACCTTAACTTCCCTTTACCTTGATCCCATGGTTCTTGTTTTCTGTCTGGTTCTACGTACTGATAAAACACAAGGTGAGAAGTTACCCGAGGTTCAAGTAAAAGTATTTAAGGGCATAAATTGCCTCACTTGGAATCCTGGCATCTCCATTTTCAGTCATCAGTTGTGTTTGTGTCCAAGGCCTGCTGCCAGTAGGAATGCAAGGGATTTGAGACCAAAGATTGTGTCATAGAAAAGCATAGGAAGACGGGGTGCTCAACTGCTTGTGGGAAATCTTTTCTCAGTAGAATTTGAAATTGCAAAATATTTGAATGAAAATACAGTCCTGTCAATTCCTGGTAGTGAGCAATTTGTCAAATACCTGGCAGTCAGCTCAGCCGGAGCAATGGCCAGGCTGAAGCTGCAGAGTCGCTGCTGCCCAGCGCGAGCCCTTCCTGCTTCCACTTGCAGGTCCCAAGGACCTTTCCTCATTGAGGCAACGGACTGCTTCGTGGTTTGGGGGCTATCTCTATTCTCTAATATTTCTGACTAACCTCCTGCTTGACTGCTTAACTCCTGTATGTTTCTGGGATCCTAACCTGATCACACCCAGTAGAGACCCTTGCCCTGCCCATATATGGCTCTCCCATTTGTAACTTCTTATCCTAGACCCCAAATCTAGAATTCTCCAGGATTCTTGTAAAACAAACAAACAAACACCTAAATGACTCAGAGATAGCAATATAATTACATAAAGTAAATTTTTAATGGTATTATTTTAACTAAAACCCCTTAAAGACAGAAATGCAGTTGGCTTTTATCTTACTTTCCCAGAATAATATACTTGGAAATGTTTCCAGTTGTACTAAAATGATTTGCCAAATATTCAGTCCCTATTATAATGATGTCTATCTAGAGTTTTATTTTTCTTCACTTAATAAAATGACTGAAATAAATTTCTCTGGAGAAAGTAATAAATATAAAACTATTAAAGAACTTAACAGAATCTTTGAATTTGGAGAAAAGGGGCAATCAAGTGTGACCTGTCTCCCAGCATATGAATACATTCTATGAAGTCATGGATAGATAATTTCTCAGTTTCTACCTGGACTCTGTCACTGACAGCAGCTCACTTAAAGAACCCCTTTCCATTTATTACTTCTGATGGGTATATAGCCCCAGCTATTTGAAGCTAAAATCTGCCTGCCTCTATCTTCCAACCCTTGGCCCTGTTCTGCCCTTTACAGCCACAAAGAGTAAATCTTCTCTTCCATATTTAATGCCTATGTGTATTTGAAGAAACTACAATCATCTAAATTCATGTTTTTATGGGCTCTCTATGCCCAGTTTCATCAACCATCCCCCATTTAATAATGTTCATAAATCCTTCACCCACTTGGTTGTCCCTCCTGTGGAAACTCATTATTTTGTCATATCCTTTTAGTATGTCCAAAGTATTGTGAGAACATCTGGAGATGATACTTCTGTTTATGCTATGTGAGATTCCATTTGTTTCAACATTTGTGTCACACTGTTGACTCATTTGCTGGTTAAGACCAAATGAAACCTTTAGGCCAATTATTTACCAAATCATCTGCTATAAAACCATATACTTAGAATGTCTCCTACTAACAACCTAGTGAGAAAGAAGGTGCAAGGACTGGGAAAGAATTAGGAATCTCTGAGCAGATTTCAGAGAAATATATTTCCACTTGAAAATTTGAAATTCTCTATACTTAAAGCAATACACTTTTTTAATTTTAGCTACATCGTAAAATTGAATAAGATGGTATTCTAGGGAGTTAGTTTGAGTTCTGACTGGTATTAGAATATATATCATAAATCTATGGTAAATTTTGCTAAAAAATCATCTTTAATTTTTGAATGACCTGTTTCAGTAATTTTAATTGAAAAATCACACAAATATTTATTCCGTAAAACTGAAACATATGTGAAGTGCTTCATATCTTCCATTCACCAATGCACTATTTATGTTGTTCAGCTCAACACTGCTATACCAGGAGCAGGGCCAAGGTTGGGCGAGTTGCTGAATGAATCTAAGAGAGTATTTTCTGTGCACTATGTATTAAAACCCAATTAGCAGGCTCTAATTACCAGTCACTTCACACAAAGCTTGTATTATGCCCTTTGGAAACAAATATACATTTTAATTTAGCACTGTTGTTAAAAAGCAACAATTTGATAGTATGTATAGGAAAAGAGACCCTTTAATGTAATTCAACCAAAAAAAAAAAAAAAAAAAACACCCTCTACTTTATATCATTAAAAGAGATGGCATATTACATATATAAACCTAACAGTAATATTTCCAAAAGGTAGTGCTATGTTGTTGGAAAATGTCAGTTGTCCAGTTTCATTTTCTAAAATTGTATTGTCATTATGCATGAAGGAGTCATAGCAACTGAGTGCAAAGTATCCCATAATAAAAACAAATATTTTTCACATCTAATTCCCATAACATGTGCTTTTAAAAGATCCATTAATTTAAGTTTTGAGAAAATACTAAGATTTATTATTTAGCTGCATAAACTTAAACACTTTGTTAAAGTCTTCGGCCCATTTTTGAAACAGAATTTCTTTGAAAAAATCCACTTAGTTTCTCCAGGAAAATTTTTTTAAAATAGATTTTTCCCTTCCCAATATTACTTTCCCTTAAAAATAAAAATTCCTCCCTTTGAGAACACAGGATCTCTGATGCTCTCATGCCCCTAGTAAGTTCTCTGTCCAATTACCTATCATCGCCCATTCATGATTCACACTCTGAACTTAGATTTAGTGGCTAAAAAAGTTCACATCCAGCACAGTTCAAATGAAACAGGTCAAAGAGCATAGCACGGACGATTCTGAGCACACAGATGGTCACCAGAGACAGCCCAAAGACCGGCATGGAAATACCACTGGATCTGTAATCCCAGCCCTCTGAGGCCATTAACAAGAGAGGCCATTAAACAATGTACATTCACCTGTTTGTTCTGGCCTGTCACATTTACGTTCACTGTGTGGTTGGTTTTCTAATTACACCACAGTTTGACCAAGGCATAAATGCTACAGGTTGCTTTCAGACACTGAAGAATTAATCTGGAAAGAAATTAGCCAAAGATTTGATAATAAAGAGATAATAAATGGGGCTTCCTTTAAAGGGTCCTATTGGTCACTATATAATTATATAATTTACTATTTATAATTTACTATTTATATTATGATAACTATATAATTTACTACATCACTCTGTAAAAATAGAAATTTGAAGAAAACAGCCCTCCCACCGAAAGTAGTTTGCTTTAGGAACCAAGGACTCATCACCGGGCTGTGAGTTTTAGAGGCAAAAATGGTCAAAGGAGGAACTAGAACAAAGCAGAGGAAATATTTAAACAGGTAGCAGAGGAAGGCCATGTCAAACGAGTGTGCACTCAGTTTGCCAGAGCCACTTGTGGACAGAAATCAAAGGTAACCTCCCCAGACTGAGATCATGCATCTTACCCAAGCCCTGGCAGTACAGCAGAGACTCTGGAGACCTCCAATTAATGGTCACTTTCACTCCACAGGCAGACAGACGTTTCTATATCCATCTGGTGAGCAATATTCATCATATAAGTTTTTATGCTAGGTGCTATGAGGGATGCACAGATCAACCCAACTTCCGTTCCTAATCCTACCTTCAAAGTGTCTAGAAGAGAAGAAAAGGCTGGTGCATAAATAGTGATAATAAAGGGTAGAATCTGGCAAGAACTATGAGATAGGCATAAACTACTGTGGGAATTCAGCAGAGGAAAGAGGAGGGAAACCTGGGCAGAATCAGTGATGGCGTCATGGAAGAGGTGTTTTCTAAAGTTAGCAATTCACTGGTTGACCTACTAATGAATCTTTTAGCATCCTTCTCCAGGTTCTTATGAAGTTCTCTTCATGGAAAGATGAGTGAAAGAAGAATATAGACTTCATCAATATAGGTTACTGAGTCAACTCTCCTTGTTGGAGGTACCTAATTAAGCTTAAATAGGAAAGCACATGAGTCTGTTCTAATCATCTAGCTGCACTATCTATTAAAGTAGCCACTAGCCACATGTAGCTATTCAAATTCAAATTAATTAAAATTAAATTAAGTTAAAATTTACTTCTTTAGTTGCACTAGCCAAATTTCCAGCATTCAATAGCCATAAGTGAATAAAAGATCTGTTGGACAGTGCTGAAAGAATCAGAATCACAGTAATGAAAACTGTTCTTTGCCACTGTGCTTTTCAGATACTTTCACATGAATAGTTATAGTTATGAAATGCCATAAATTATATTAAAATGAGATACAAATCTAGATAAAATAACTGAAGTAAATAACGTAACACTGGTCTATACCACATTATACAATTGTAAATGATTAAGAATCATATCCTTTGAATTTTCAAAAATTTATCCACTTTGAGGAAGCAGAACCAATTAAACATATCAGTGGTCAAGAAGGCATTGCCAGGATAAGGGAAAAGGAGTGGTGGGGAAAGACAGCTAAAGAAAGGGCTATGTATGTAAGGTGAGTAATATCAATTAGAGAAAAGAAGTAACACTTTTTGTGTTGGAAATAATTTTTTAAGTGGAAATGATAGAAACAAAGAAATACTTGGGGTGGGGGGGGGGAGAATATATCCTAAATCCATTATACACATTATCTAATTCTCTGGATAGATCTAAATCATCTACAGGAAGGCCATTTCCCCTCCATAATTCCTCTTGTATACACAAAGTGCTTGTTATAAATTTGTCTGCTTATTATTGTAATTAACAGAATGTTTGTATGTAATTGTAATGCTCTATTAAAATTAGTCTTTTAACCTCAACATTATAAATTACAGTTGCAAAATCCCATGGGATAAAATATTATGTCACAGATCAGTGGAAATTTTCTTAATGATTCATAGGAAAATAAAACCACCTGAAACTGAGCAAAAGTTTCCTATTTGGAATCAAAGAAGACTTAATAGTTTGCCTCATTAGTATCTCTGTCATAATTTTTTTAAATGCTGGATGAATAGTCTAGAATTAAAATATATTTCTTATATTTATGAGTTTGGGTAGACAATACTTGTATTCTGTACTTCTGACATTTGTGTAGCTGAGGAGGGTATGCTAAAGTTTCTTTAGAGAAGCAACAAATTATCTTCCTAAAAAAGTGATCTATCTTTCCTTCTTCCTGAGAAATTGAAGTTAGAAGAAATGTGTGCTTCTAGAAGAGGAAACCCAGGGAACACAAGCTCTAATGACAAATTTCATACATTTTTAATTAATGGCAGTGAGACTTCTTTAAAAGCAGAGTTTAAAAAGGTCCCAAGTCTAAGCTTGCCTGAATAAGAATAAAACTATATTTTTATGTAAGGCATTATAAGTGATGAAGACATTTTATGGTTTTAATGATTTGAGGTCATTCATTACTTCTTAATGTATGTTCTCTTATAATAGGATTTTTTTCACATTTAAACAATAGCACCAAATGAAGAATCAACTAGAAAAATAGCATTTCATGAAAAATTGGGGAGTAAAAAGACCAATTACTACCACTGTTAAATATTTTATAATTGAATAGTGCTTCCAAGTTTTCAAAACTTTTTCATATATGCTAATATATATATATATATAAAAACAACAAAATCATATCTGAGAAGCATTATGATATCCTTACTATAGAAAGAGAAACTGGTTACAGAACCCATGTTGAATGCAGGTGTTTAGATACCTGCAAATCAAAGCAAAATTTTCTAGTGGAAATCTCCATGGACTGAGCTAAGAAATGGTAGAGTTGGGGTTCTGAACCAAGGTTTCATACTTTTCTTCATAAATCTATTGTAGTAGACATTAGTGCCACTCAGATATTTCTACTTTGCCTCCTTCGGGGACTTGGATGGGCTACACATCTGTGCCGGTTTGAATGTATTGTGTCCCCCAAATGCCATTATCTTTGTGGTCTTGTGGGGCAGAGATTTGCTTGGAATGTGCCCCACCCAGCTGTGGGTGATAATTTTGATGAGATGTTCCCATGGAGGCATGGCCCCGCCCATTCGGGGTGGGCCTTGATCAGTGGAGGTATATAAATGAGCTGACTCAAAGAGAGGGAACTTAGTGAGTGCAGCTGTGAGTGGCGTTTTGAGGAGGAGCAAGCTTGCTGGAGAGGAACGTCCTGGGAGAAAGCCGTTTTGAGGCCGGAGCTTTGGAGCAGACGCCAGCTGCCTTCCTAGCTAGCAGAGGTTTTCCGGACGCCATTGGCCATTCTCTGGTGAAGGTACCTGATTGTTGAGATGTTACCTTGGATGTTTTGTGGCCTTAAGACTGTAACTGTGTAGCAAAATAAACCCCTGTTTTATAAAAGCCTATCCATCTCTGGTGTTTTGCATTCTGCAGCATTAGCAAACTAGAACAACATCATATCCTCTTTGAAGCTTGACTTGTCTATGTAACTTTTTTGACCAATGATATGTGAACGAAGTGACATCACATCATAGCAGAAGCATTTAATTGCCAATGCAAGTCTCTCCAGCCCTCCCTTCCCTTGCACATGTTAACATGAGTGTGCTACACTAAGCCATCCCCTGGATAGCAGCTGTCTTAAACCAACAGCAAGAACTAAATGTCATGCTGAGTCCGTGGAATACTGTAATTGTGTATTACTAAAGCCTACCCAGGCTGAAACATTTTTGTAATATTTAAAACCTAACTAGTTCTCAAATCTGTCATGCACCTAAAATGCAGCCTTTTCTTTTAATTACTATTAAAAAATGTTTGATGGGTACTTTGGTTCACTCAAAATAAATCATTCAGATTCTTTTCTGATTGTTTATATTCTCTCTACTTTCATAACAAGTCCATTTATCCCCATGTAACAGCCTTCTTATCACCAAACCTCTGAACAGCCAGCTTTTGCTTTTTTCCTGGTAGTCAGTTACTATTCCTCAGTTTTCATTTCTTCTCACAGAACACCTTCTTCTTCCTTCTCTCCTCTAGAACACAGACTTGGCTGTTCTGTAGTTACCAGCCCCTAGTGTGAAAAAAACACCTGTGCCTCTGAATTCTATCTTATAGTAGGTAATTTCTAAAGAGAGCAAAACTGCCCCTGAGATCATAAGGGTGTTTTATTAATGACAACTCTAACTCAATCTAATTTAAGTAAAGGGAGGGATTTAACTGGGTCACGAAGTTCAAGACAGAGCTAGGAATGAGAAGGTGGAAAGAATAGGGAGACAACTGTTCCTCGTAGAGAGTCGGCACCAGAGATGAAATCCTGGCAGTTTTCCCTCCCTCCCTCTTGTTTCTATTTCTGTGTTCCAGCTCCATTCTCTATCACTAGACAATCGCTTTCACATGTCAGTAGCAGCTCACACTACAAATTTCTCTACCCAATGGATACTGACTCTTTTTCAATTACAAATATGAGAAATCCCAGAGAAAGTCTCAGGTTGCTTGGTTTGTGGCAGACGTCTATAGCTAAACCAAATGACTGTGACTGAAAGAAGAACATCATGCTGGCACAGGTGCAAGCATCTCTCTAGGCAGGTGTGGGGCAGTAAGGTGTTCCAGAGGTGGAAGGACAGCAAGTTGGGTAGAAAATAGTGTGGATGCCTTTTACGGACTCATCCGAAAGAAAATCTGCCTTTGGGCAAATAGTTCAATTTGATTTAGTCTATATAATCAAGGAGTTGAGTATAATAACTATAGGATAGCTTAATTGATTAAGATTACCATGGGTTACAACAGCTACCCTTTCGCAGTAGGTGAACAATCTACTTTTATTTGAAGGTGAAACTGGTTCACAATTGCTATACTTATTTTAAATTAAAAATGGGATCTGGAAGCCATAACTCTAGCTTTTCATGATAATTGAATGAAAAAGCCAGTTTTTTATTTGATGAAAGAATAATATTGATCCACCTAAAGTGGATCTACTATCACAGTACTCTAGTCTCACTTCTTCTAATCATCTTTTCCCTTCTCATATTTCACCTACTTCTACATTTCATTAGGTTGAAGAGAACCTCTTATTGAGAATCTGTTTTTCCAGGAAGATCCCCTATTCACATATGAATGAAAAAGATAGAAAGAAAGGGAATTAACTTGTCCCAGTCTTGTAGAATTTTTTTTTTAATTATTCTCATTGGAATAATTTTAAAGAATAAAATAGAATTGTAAGAACACAGGCACTAATCTGGTAGATTCTCTAAATTATAATTCAGTTCCTGGAACCGTGATAGCTTCTGGATGAGATTCTTTGGGGAAATAGAGATGATTTGCATTTAGTGGGAAGAGTTTCAAAAAGCCAATTTCTGTATCTTCTTAAGAGCCAATCATTTTCTGTATGTACCAGTTTAAGATTATATGCCTGCCTAGAAATCAAAAGATACCTATATACCTACAAATAAGATGACAATAGAATTAATTGTCTAAACTTGGACACCTTTGAGATTGAAAAGAGCCACAGTTAATTATGCCAGGACAGCTGAGTAAACTGAAACAGTCTTGTAGAAACCGAGTGTTACAGTCACTCTACCTATAAATAACAAATGATCAGTTTGGCTTTCTATTAAGTGGCATTCTCTACTGATATTGTCAAAGAAGAAATATTCCTATGCTTTGATATTTTGCAAAATGGGGAAGCCTACAATTGACATGTTCTGCATGAAACATTCACATGCAACCAGCAAATTTTGAAAGAAAGCCTGATTATTCATGCAGTCTTAAATCACAGAGACACCATTTAGAATCCACACTTAGTTTCCTAACCCAGCTAAGGTTAGTGAGTGAGGTTCTAATGAACTGTTAACATTTTTGATTTGGCCAAAAGAAAACCCAGGCCTCGAAACTCCACAACCGTGGTGTACCACAGGAGGCTCCTCCAGTTCAGGAGATCTCCAATAGCAGAGACTACGCCATAAATCAGACTTCCTTGGAATTAAGGTGGAGAGCACTGGGACAGTTACTGCCTGGATTTTATTCTCAGCTAAGGCCTTTCTAGCCTGAGTGGTTGAGAGACATTACGTTCCATGTTAAAACGGAAAGGAATGCATCAAATGTGTATTCCATGCACTTAAAGTGGAAAAAAATAAAAGCAAAAACCGTGTTTGCCAGCATTACTTATACTTTGAATTCCAACTCACTTCCAGTTTCTCTCACTATGTTGGCATTACCCAGTTATGATGCAAAACAATGTAGATATCCACACAAAACTTGACCAACAATACAGATCCTGAGTGATGTGTTCCTTCGCATTAATCTCCTTTGCTCTCCAAAACACATGAAGATCAAATATCTCTTAGGATTGATCATTACCTAAACCCTTTATAGACATTGGAAAAACTTTCCTCCTTCTAAGTGCCCTGCCCCTGTGTTCCTCTAAAAAGGAACAGCTACAGTTTCTCACTGTCAATCCATATAGACGCAGGTTTCATTTACACACCTATGTAGCATATATTTTTTTTATGAACTTCTTGGCCTGTTGCCCACAATTCTGAGGCTCTCAAATAAAGACGTAAACTTCAGATGCATTTCAATCTCTTCCTGAATGGAAGGTGAGGAGAAGCAAGTAACACTTCAGGATCAATGTTTAAAAAAAAAAAAAGTCTCTGGATGGTAACTGCATGTTGAAATATGAAGGCCAATGGTGCAATTACACACAATTTAAATTTTATGGGTGAGTGGTGATTGCTCCTTTCTTCTACTGGGCCATCACAGTGCTAGATGAAGCCACATAAAAGTGAATTTTTCACCTTGTGAAGACCAAATCTCCAGTAATCTAAGTGTCTTCCAAACATGGTTCAGTAATTCATCTCCAATCATACTTAAATCTAAGACAGTCATTCAGTCATTTTTCCAGTTTCAAATAAACTTGTCGGGAAGGTGTAAATATTAGTCCAAGAAGGGGCAAGGAAGGCCAATTATCTCTTTTTTAAATATATTCAGGATATGAGCCCGTGGATCATGCTCACAATGATGTTGAATGACTTATGTTTCTCCCACTATTAAAAGTAATTTTAGTGGATGAATCATGTAATTTTTTCATTAGTATGTGTTAATTTTTGTTAAGTTTGTGAAATATGTTAAATGTTAATGAATAGGTTAACATGCACTTAAGTATGTATATGTGTGTGTTTGTGTATATATAAACACATAGATATAAATATGTAGATATTAGATGAATTAATCACAGATGGCAAATAAAGATGTTTGGGGCTAAAATAATTATTTATCAATGAATTATATAGTGTAGGGTTTGGCACATGCCAACTGAGTAAATAAGTCTTTCTCTCCCAAGTTGTGTAGGTCCCTATGGTGCAAAGTTTATGAATTCAATTTCCATAATTGTAAAAGTCTAAATGGGATATGCCCCGTTAATCATCACAAGCTCTCGACTTTATAAAAGGTAAAAGACTCACGGAGGTCCTAAGCATGCAGCCTAAGTCATCTCTTCAATTATAAGACTCGTTCCTTCTTAATTTTAAGTCGTTAGGACTTTTATGTGTTTAGAAAACTGTTCAAATGATAATAAAACTGAGAGCAGACTGCTTTTAGCAGTTTTTGTTTCCTCTAAGCATCACGACTAGCTGTGACTAATCCTCCCAAATTAATTCAATTTTGCAGAATGGAAGCATCTCAAGATACAGGACAGAATTACTCTCTTGAAGATGTGCCAGATTCACATATTCACTGTTCCTGAATGCTGGGAATTCATCTGGGGAGAGTTAACATTCCATAGCTCAACAACCCGGGCAAATTTTTATTCCCAGGGAGTAGTAAACTTATAGTTTTCTCCTTAGAATATTTTATATCTGAATATAGTTTATGTCACCATTTTTATTTCTTGATTTACTACTAACTCACTTTTAAACATAGAGAAAGGGGACTTAAGTTGACAATAAAAAAGGAACAGAAAAACTGACACAAACAAACCTCTTTTCTTATTTTTCCATTTTAAGTATTTATGATTTTTTGTTCCAATGATGCTTTTACAGAATATAGCTGGTTGTCTGGATGATTCAAAATGAATGAAAATTCATATTTTAAAGCAATATATGCCCATATAGCAATGGAATTCGAAAATCTGCCTGACTATGATTCTCAACAATTTACCCTAAGCTACAAAAGCAGGTAATTATGAGTAGCAAAAGAGAGAGTAATCAATTTCCCACAATGTGATTATTATAATTGGGTTACTTACGACAGAAAAATGCAAGTTCAAATGCACAATGTTCCAGATGCTGGATTGATAAGTTTGAAAGTTAGTTTTTAATAAAAACTTGCAATAATTCAGCCCAAGGAATGCCAGTGAATCAAATGCGCATTATTGAAACTACAGGGAAAATGTCCTCTTCTTGGGAAAGAACACTTCAGTATTTTTAAAAAGTATTCAGCAAGTGTTTCTCTAAATGTTTTATAATTTGACTTATTATAAAGGCTTTCATTCCATCCTCCCCTAAAAAATTATAGTCCAAGAGCATTACCACCACCAATAACAAAAAAAAAAAAAAAACTCCCTTTGTTTGCCAATGTTGAAATTACTTTTCTGTTCCCGCCCTGGTGCTATCTAAGTAGTTCCCTGAAGCAAACATCTGAACACACACAGACAGTTTTCCTTAGGATATGAGGTTGTGTTTGCTCAAAGCAAAACTTAATTTCTCCCTAGGAATCACATTGTTTCTGTTTATAATATGGGGCAAAATAACCTATCTCAATGTACTTTTTATTAATTGGTTTGATGGTATCTATTTCCCCAATCATATTATAGTACCCAAACCGAGGCTCCCTGAGGCTCACAATTAGTCGCTCAGCAATTTGAAAATAGAGTATCTATGCTTCACTGGAAATTCAGCACCTCTCTGCAGAATACCAAGGAACCCCCAGAATGTTTAGTAATGAAATACATGTTCCGCCAGCTAGTACCATCCAGCTTTAGGGAACAGCTTTCTCATTTTTTTCAGATCACCACACAATAGAAAATCAGAGGAGAAATATTTTTCTTTTTTCCCCTGAGCCCAGAAAAATGGATTTCTAGATCACTTAAAGGCGAAGAGATTTGTCCCCACTCTTTAATGATGGTGATCATCAAGTACTTAAGACTTCTTTTTATTACTCAAATTACTGTATTTCTTGCAGAAAATAAGGTCAAAAAAAAAAAAAAAAAAACAACCGAGGATAACATCATCACTATTAGATGCATTAAAGCATATGAGCACCTCCTATTTCCAGCTGCTTTCTGATTCTTACTACTAATACAAATGTATCAAAAAACTCTATATGGGTTCCACAACATAGAAATAAATAACAATATTTCAGGTAACACTTTAAAGAATACACTAATGGACTCTCCTCTATGACATAGGAAAAAAAGTGTAAGACTCCTTGCATGTGTTTATTAAGAGGTCTTGGGGGAATATGCTATATTGATTTTAAAAGTCTCAGGTGTGCAAGGGCAAAGGACTCGAGATGTATCTGGATCTACTATAGAGTACAGTCATTAGACTTCACGGGCTTTAGGTTTAGCACACCTGCAGCCATGCCCTGGCTTTGCCACTTAACTGTGTGATTTCAGGCAAGTGAAGGGCACAATATTTAAAAGCTGATAGCAGAATTTCTCAGATTCTTTATAAGCAAATCAACTTGATTGTTGATTTTGGTTGTAAAAAGACAGCACATGGTCAGGATAGTTGAAGACTAGGAAAGAAAAATATTAAATTTTACTCCCTAAAAATAAATTTGGGTTTCCAACAGCTGTCCAAGAGGTAAAGGGTTAGGTAGAAATAGAGAGGAAAACAGAGGAATGCAGAGCGGAGGGGGTGGGAAAGAAGCCACAACAGCCAGAAGGCAAGGTTGGGAGCGTGGGACCTAAGGAGAGGGACAGTCACTGAGCAGTGCATGAAGAAGGCATCGCTCCTGGACTTCTAGCAGCAAGGATGTCTAATATTTGCTGTTAAGATTTTTTTTAATGTTCTATGCTGTACAACTTAAACAACCAAGGAGATGATAACAGTCTTAAATTTAGCTCTGCCAACCCTGTCAAATGAACTACAAGTCATTAATAACAACCTGATATTATATGAGTAGTATTTGAAGAAATAAAGGAGAGGGGCTGAATTCCATTGACACAGAGAAGAAAGGGAGGCACATTTAATAGTATCAAGTCTCAAGAAAATAAAAAGGTCATTGGAAAGAGGAATTTAAAGGAAAAGATGAGTAGGAGAAATTGCCAACAATTTTTTGTGGTAGTGATGTTGGTGCATCAAATCATTTTTGAAACAAGGGAATTAATCTCTATTTAATGTTACCAACTGAACCTCTGAAGAATTAATATGAAACAATACTTAACTCCAGGTTAAAATTATCCAAGCAATCATCAGTTATTTTCTATGCCCTTGTTCACCTGAGCTCAGCACATAAGGTTTTACAGCAAGCACCACTGACTGGCAAACCCAAAACAAGAGGAGTGTTCCAGTTTGCTAATGCTGTGGAATGCAAAACACCAGACACAGATTGGCTTTTATAAAAAGGGGGTTTATTTGGCTACACAGTTACAGTCTTAAGGCCATAAAGTGTCCAAGGTAACACATCAGTAATCGGGTACCTTCACTGGAGGATGGCCAATGGTGTCCGGAAAACCTCTGTGAGCTGGGAAGGCACGTGGCTGGCGTCTGCTCCAAAGTTCTGGTTTCAAAATAGCTTTCTCCCAGGATGTTCCTCTCTAGCAAGCTTGCTCCTCTTCAAAACGTCACTCACAGCTGCACTGAGTTCCTTCTCTTTGAGTCAGCTCATTTATATGGCTCCACTGATCAAGTCCCATCCTGAATGGGTGGGGCCATGCCTCCATGGGAATATCTCATCAGAGTCATCACCCACAGCTGGGTGGGGCACATTCCAAGCAAATCTAATCAGCACCAAAACATCTGCCCCACAAGACTACATCATAGATAATGGTGTTTGGGGGACACAATACATTCAAACTGGCACAAGGAGCAATAAAATAGTCAGCATTTTAAAATTCCCTGATAAAGCCATGAATATGCAATCTTGACACCTTGTGACTAGAAGTAAGGAAAAAGCCCATTATTTAAAGTCACAATATAATGAAAATTTTGACCTGAAAGTCTCTGTTTTCCCAATTTTTATTCTGCACAGGAGCAATCTTTTCAACTTCAGTCTTCTGGATGGTTGAGTTCTCAACTTGCTGTAGCCTGGGCTCTTGGTCCAGGGAAGCCAGATTCATCAAATCTCAAGACTCTCTTTGAATCAATCCATCAATGGAAAAATCCAGGACAATCTACAAAACCAACAAGTAGTAGCATCCTCCAGAAAGAATGACATGTTTGCACTGCCATTGGTATATTTAGCTATTTTCCTGGAGCTTCTTTAGTTATGTTCATCTTAAAAATATATAGCTACATCTTTTCTTAGCCCATCTACACATAAAAATATAGTTAAAAATAGTAGCACGGTCACTTGTGAATCAATAGAAATTAAGTGATTATCCAGTACTCACAAGCAAAATAATCCACTTTTTCATACCCTAGCTAGAAGGCAACATCTTGAACTCCTCTCCTCCCTGGGGTACTGGGTTGAAAGCAAGCCAGAAACATAAGTTAATTAATAGAGGAGCAACTTTCCAGGACTTTTAAAAATTGTACAGGGCAAAAAATGTTGGTTCCTGTAGATACACATTCTCCACGTATCCAAACTTGAAAATGAAGGAAATAATATAATCCTTTGGAAAACAAATCTTAAGATCAATTCATAATGATTCAAAGCAGAAAAATCACCTAAAGAGTTGCAATAACACATGTAAAGAAAGAAACATTACTTGTGAAGCAAAGAAAAAAGAAGTTTTTAAAGACAAAAGTTGTGAGTACTTACCGAAACATCATGCAGGTGGAACGATACATTATCCTAAAATCACAGCCAATTGATTCAAAGGCTATTTCATGCATTGGGTTCTCTTGCTTGGCATCTTGAAATATTTAAATCGTGAACAAAACTCCACCATTACTCACCAAGCAAACTCCTGGGCAGAGCTTAACTTTCCATGTAGTTTGCCTATAAGCCATTAAAATATTGATCAGAGCTATATAACATACTGTACATTTGATGTTTTATTTGACTTTGTAGGGTGATAAATTGGCCATTCTGGTTTATACATCAGGGTTGGAGTTTATAATGTAAGTCTCTTCTTGGAGGCAAACTACTTGCAGAGAGTTGAGAAATCAAGCTGCTAGTCCTAGAAAGCTGAGAGCCAAATTCTGGATCATTATGAATTAATTCAGGTAATGCCTCCCCGAGAAATGTCTTGGGAAATAGCCAAAGCACCTTTTTCAGGTGCTACTTTCATAATTCAAAGGTCTACCTTGAAATTCAACAGATAAACACCTCACTAATATTTATTATTCTCTTTATCTATGAGTCAAACTACTACTATCAAGTACTCTTGGGCTAAAATAAATAAGAAAACAACTGTATTTAGTTTCATGCAATGAGTGCATCAAAAACTGAATGGCTAGATTAACAACCAAAACATACTAAGAAATAATTTCAAATCTTAATTCACCACTTTGGTGGTTTGAAAACTAATATTTCTTCATCTATTACTAGAGTAGAATTTGTCTAATTATAAGATAGCAAGTTTAAGTTCTTGTTTTATTTTTTTTTATTATCTTGTACTCAAAGACATAGGTGGCATTTTTGTGATATTTTTCTATTAATTCCCAAGTAGAGAAAAACTTTGCTAATCTGGGAATAATATTACTTTCGGCTTTGACCTTTGTGGATGATTGTAATGACACATGCTGCTGTTGAAATGTAAATGAGAAATAGGTTAACCATGTATAGAGACTACCCTTTTTTACTCCAGCCAGCTGCTCCTTTCTTTTGGTTTAATAAGCCCTAAGTAACCTTTGTTCAACAGAGAACACTATTAAGTTAGCAATTCAGCTTAATTTATTATATTTTAATATTAATTTTTCCACTTTCATGGAGTTGGAATTTGAGGAGATTAACAAATTTTTTGTGTTTAGTCAAACTAAAATTCATATTAAATGATGTTCTTTTGAAGGATACATGAAACACATTTTACTGTTTTCTGTGGAGAAGTAGAGATGTCTTTGTGTAGAGTCTGTGTACAGTGATGTGAAGTGTATCTTTACACTTCATAGATCACCCATATCACCCACTGACAGTCAAGACAGCAGTGACATAGCTTTTGAGGCCAAAACCCACAGAATTTAGCTCATCAAGGTGAAATGCATCATTCAAAATTTCTTTGAGTGTATAAAGCATTTAATAATTCATCAAATCAATAAATATTTATTGAGCATATTTAATGTGTTAGGCATTGTTCTAGGTGCTGGGGATACAAAAACCCTGATTTCCTTGGGCTTACATTCTGGTGGGAGAGACAGACCTTAAACATGATAAATTAAAATGTATTGTCTGTTAGACTGTGATAAGTACTAAGGAGAAAAACAAAACAGGGGAGGGATAAGAGTTGTTGGGTGGTGGGTTTTACAATTTTAGATATGATAGCCAAGAAGGGTTTTACTGAGCAGGAGACATTTGAGTAAAAACTTGAGAAAATTGGAGATGAAAACCATGCAGATTTGGGGAAGATCAATCTAGGCAGAGAGAAGATCAAGTATAAAGGTGCTGAGGTGGGAAAAGTTCATGTGACTGGAGCAGGGCAAAGAAGGGGAGAGTAGAAGGAGATGCCCAAGGGAGATGTCTTAGTTTGTCTGAGCTGCTATCACAAACACCAGACAATGGGTTGCCTTATGGCTTTGAGACTAGAAGAAGTCTAAAATCAAAATATTGGCAAGGCTTGCTTTCTCCCTGAAGACCACTGAGTTCTGGTGCTGGCTACTGGCAATCCTTGGGGCTCCTTGGCTTACATTTCTGCTTCCCCTCACATGGCAATATCCTCTCTTTTCTTGCTTCTGTGATTTCAAGGTTCTGTTTGTAAGGCCTCCAGTAATCTGGATTAAGATCCATTCAGTGGGGCTCCATCTTAACTTAAAATAGCATCTTCCAGAGGTCATGTTTACAATGGGTTCACACCCACTAGAAAGGGAATTAAGATTAAAAACCAGTATGTTGGGGTACGTAATTCAATTTACCATAGAAGATGAAAGGCCAGGGTGGGAGAAAGATCACATAGTGCCTTGGACATAATACATGGCACTATGGTTTTTATTCTGAGTAAGATTGGAGCCATTGGAGAGTTTTGAGCATTGTAGTGTCATGATCTGGATTACCTTCTAAGAGGATTACTCTGACTGCTGTGTTAGAAAATCAAGAGATCCACTAATTTAAAAATGTTGACATTTGTAAAGCAGCTCACAAAACAAATGTTAACTAATTGGAAAAACATTGTTTTGTATAACAAGAGATTTTAATTATAAAAAAGTTGTTGAGCCTTTATCCTTCTTACACAGGTCATATATATATACCAAGAACCAGTTAATAACCTGCGTAGTAATACTGGCAACCAATTTAAAAGAAATATCTGCTTTCATGTATATGAAGCATTAATTTCTCTTTTAGAATATGCCATTGGTATGTGATAAAATAATACTGCAAAATGTTTGTTTTGCTTTCTTGACTATTATAATATTATCATTAACTCTGAGGATTATTTCAAAAACTTTTTGGCTAGAATGCATATCTATGTTTTTAGAAAAAAAACTAAATTTCAAATCTATTTTAGTCTATTCTTCATTTTGATGAAAAAAAATCATTAATTTTTGTATTTTTTCTCTTATTGTATATAAGTTCCATTGGTTGGTTAGGTGATTTCATTGCATAATTTTGGTAATGACCTAAAACCTTCTGTTGCTTCCTGTTTCTGTTTGCTAAAGCTGCCAAAATGCAATATACCAGAAATGGGTTGGATTTTTCAATGGGGTTTTATTAGGTTGCAAATTTACAGATTTAAGGCCATAAAAATGTCCAAATTAAGGCATTAGGAGGAAGATACCTTCTCTGAGGAAAGGCTATTGGCATCTGGGGCTCCTCTGTTACATGGGAAGGCACATAGCGACATCTGCTGGTCCTTCTCTCCTGGTTCTGGTTGCAATGGTTGTCTCCAAATGTCTCTAGGAATTTCTCTCTCAGCTCTCTGGGCCTTTACTGCCTTTTATCCTCTTCACAAAGAACTCCAGTAATGGATTAAGACCCACTTTGAATGGGCTGGGTCACATCTCAATTGAAATAGCCTAAGCAAAAGGTCCCACCCACAATAGGCCTACCCCCACAAGAATGGATGAAAAGAACATGGTCTTTTCTGGGGTGCATAACAGACCAAACCAGCACACTTCCTTCCACTATCTGAAAAAAGTTCCATAACAGACAACACAGCAGAGACTAGAGTCAAATAGCCCACTGATCTAATAAAATCTGTTTTTCAAATATTCATCAACATGCCCTCCCAGTCAAACTTTTGCTTTTTGGCTCTTCTTATAAAAGCATCATATTTGAAGTTTTGCTTGTTCCAGCAGCAAAAAATTCGTGTTCCATATTCAAATTGGAGACTTCTTCATTCTTAGTGATTATAAAACCATTTTGGATTGTAGCATGTATGCTATTATTTTATCATTATTTTAAGGCTTCAGGGAACCATGTTTGAGTCATTGATCCATTATGTGAATTTTGGATGTATATACACTGCACTGTGGTGACAACAACAAACACAGGATAATTAACAAACAAAATCATTAATAAATATGCAAATAATATGAATATTAGGTTATCTAGACAAATTGGCTAATGGAATGCTTATAGCATATATACATATAATCCCTGAAAATGTAATGATTGTTCAGAACATAGAGACATTTCTATAGAAAATCATTATTAATATTATGTTTCATATTTATGAAATCTATGTAAGCAAACATTTCATTTTTTGGGTCCTAAATCACCAAAACTCCTAGGAACCACCGATAGACCATGAGAGGTCACCAGTGTTCCACTGACCATGTATGGAGAAGCACTGCCCTAAAGGTTTATTGGAGGTACCTCAGGAAGTGTGCAGAGGGCTGGGGTGGAGTATGGCTAGCAGACCAGAAAGACATCTCACTTCAACCAGAAGGATTCTGCTTTCATGTGATTTACATATTGGGTCTCTGGGAAAACGTTTTACTTCAAGAAAGGTTTCTATTGATTAAAAAAAGAAGTCTAAAGATCATAACCACTAAATTTGTCTGGAAGAGGAAAAATGAAACAATTGAAGACAAATTATTAGAAAATTATCATTCAGATAGTTAGTGGCACAGGTACAATAAGAATCCATGCTCTTCTCCCTCAAGACAGCGGCCTTTACACTGTATCATGATCTCTTCTTACGTGAGTGGAAAGTAAAAAGGATAGGATCCTTCTGGAGCAAAATGCTATTAAAACTGTGGAAAGGAGACGTAAAGGAAATGCTTAAATTAAATAACATGTAACATGGCCAGTAAAACTTTGGCAGAGACAAGAGAAAGGGAAGAAAAATAAATGTAATAGTTGTTATGCTACCTCACACTCCGAGAAAAAAAAACGTTTAAGAAAATTACCTTTATTTATACTGTTTCAGGAGTTTAAAACCAAACCTATGTAAGGTATTACCTAAGGATTCGCAGATTCGGGTATTCCAAATTGATTATTCAATAACTTAATGGATCCTCCATTTCTTCCACCCAAAGTTTTTGCTGTGATTGAAGTTATTTCTGTGGAAGACTTAGAATTCACTTGTCAGAGTTCCTTTCTCTGAACATATCATTTCCCAGCCAGAACTGCACTAAAAAACAAGCATCAACTGCTGACCTTTTAAATTCATCACTCTTTGAAACTCCAATCACAGAAAAATACTTAGGAAAATGTGGCTCTTTCATCTCTGTGTGGTAGTGGATACATAGCTCTTCCTACAGAAGCTGGCAACTCACAGTTCCTTTTCTCACTTGTGAAAAATGCTTTGAAAAAGCCATTTCCAGCCAAAGTTCTCAGCCTTCCATTTCCTTCTTTACTTAAACTGAGGAAATGATTTGTAGAAAAAGGGGGAAAAAAAACAATAAAGGACTCATTTATTATCCACTTAGCTGGTTTGAATTATCTCCTAATACACATCTTTGCTGATTCTGGGAACTCCTCAAGTCAATTCTCAGCACTTGACAGAGCCACCTATTCTGCAAATTTTTGTTCTCCTAACAACCTAGAAGTTGGTAAACATTCTTCAATGTGTGCCAGACGCATAGGTCAAAGTTACTATATAGTAGGGAGGAACAGAAAAAATAAAAATTATGTGTGTGTGAGGGTGTGTTTAAATAGCTGCCTTTAAGGCTTTGCAATGCTTCAGGTTATTTGTTTTTACATCAAATTACCTTTGTAACCATAGTTATTTGAGCTAACACTGAAGTGGCTTTGCATTCCCCAAGTAACCAAAGATTAATGAGAGCTAACATTTATTGAGCACTCACCACTTGCTGGTTGTTGTAATGGACATTTTATGTGCATTGCCTCATTTAATCCCCACCTCCACCCTGTGAGGAGGACATACAGTACAAATGCTAAAACTGGGACCTAAATTACTTAAATAAGTTTCCCAAAGTCACAAAGCTAGCTAATAAAGTACAGTGACTGGATTCAAATACAGCTTTAACTAGACAGTCCATATCCATCCTACACTCTCCAGACAATATGTAAGGATGCAAAACAATAAGTAAGGATGATGTAATTTAATATTATTCATTAAATCAGAGTTTCCTTTTTATGAGGGCTCATGGGAGAATCCACTGTCAGTCTCAGTAAAAAGGATAATTGGGCTCCTCTCTACAGATGATTACTTTTATCCTTATAATGCCTACTAAACAGCATGGAACCAAATTCATGGCCCTTCTCCTGCACGAGGAAAACTTGAAAGCATTCATCCAGTGAAATCTTCCTGACTTCATCATTTTGTTCCTATACCTCATTTCATTTGAACCCATTTTCTTCATTTCTCTAATTTGTGTTTCATTTTATCTTGTTTTATTTGCAGCACACATATAAGCCATCTTAAAGGTTTTCTGGGACAAAAAAAAAAAAAGGAGAGAAGTACATGAATACATAAACAAAACTGGAATGATATGAATCTAGAAATATAAAAGATATTACAGAAAAGACATCACTCTATGATGAAAAAATTGTTTCAGATACTTCCCAAAGTCATAATTCACAAGTGTAAAAGTGAGAATTTATTTTGAGAAACTAACATATTATATTGCTGGTGGGATTCCTTTGTCAGACAGTCAACCTTCAGTTTTTCACAAAAGGGCTTTGCTATTTCAGCAACAAGTTGGACATTCCAACCTTACCTTTTTTTCTGAAAGTTGTCTGGAAAGTATAAATATGGAGATCAGTTGTGAGGATAAGGGAAACCAATAAGAGCACATGTTGCTACTGATACTTTCTGATTTTTTATTTCATAAGTTTCATTTTTTCCTCTAAAACATTTATCTTAAAATACATGTCTTGGCTCTTCAAATTAGAATTTGTTTTTATTTTAAGAAAATCAAATTTCAGGAAACCTCAGAACAAAGAAGCTCTACTCTTTCCTTCTTCCTTTGGCAGTTTCCAGCAAATCACAAAGCAACATTTTCCCTGTATAAAAATGACTGATTTACTGACCAATTCCATAGTGATAGCATTTCATAATCATTTGATATTTTGAACTCATCTGTAATAAGAAATTACCAGAATTATTATAACACTTATTATAACAAAAGGATACAACACAAATTAACAATTACTGACTTTTGATTTCCAGCTTTTTCCCTAACACACACACACACACACACACACACCCCTTATGATATTCAAAAAATAGGTGACATTACAACATCTTAATGTTCCACTCTCTGTCAACTACAGTTAATATTCCCTCATTAAGTTTAATTTATAAAATGTTGGCATTTTAGCATAGGGTTGAACAATATACTGTGTTCATCGTATAAAGAATTCATTCTACTTGTGTTAAGGCATTTTTTAGTGTCTTCAAAATTATAAATTTCTCTCCAATAGAATTACAATATACCAGTAGAAAGATTTCATTACTGAAACCTATTTATTATAATAATGTCTACCAAAATAAAAGTTCTGAAGTGAGAGTTGGCCCTTAGTTCAGTACAGTGCTTTATTTGAGGGATTTACATCTGGATTCTAAACCTTATTTCCATTTAGTTAAATTGTTCAGCTGAGAACATTTTGAGTAAATGTAAAATAAAGGAACTGCATAAGGATTCCCTAACTGCTTAATCATCCAAGTTCTCCCAAATACTTGGAATGAAGGTCAATGAATTACATGAGACCTTCCCAACATTCACGTTTTCTACTATGACTAATTGATCCCAAGATTCCTGTAAAAATGAGCAAGAATAGATGGCCCGGACCAAATTGGACCACTGGAATTCCTACTGAGTGGCTATTTTAAAATTCAGCCTCCTATAACAAAACACACAAAAGCCAACTAAACCCACAATGACTTCTTTCATTTTTAAACTCTTCTTTCTTAAGGATAGATTTATTTTCCTTACCAAGTATCTTGGCTTAGAAATTTCCCTAGAGAGAATTCAGCCTTGACAGCATGGCCGGGGTGGGCCTGTAGAGCCATTACTGCAGTGACCACTGAAACTCATACTGCCTGTGGACTACCACACGGCAGTTGTTTAATTAAGCGCAGCATCACACGCAGAGCAATGTCTGATGGGAAATGAAGATTCCACTTGAAACTGCTAGGGGCATCAGACAAGCAAAATATAATTATCTGCACTGAAATCCAGCTGACATCTCTGACAACGAATACCAGGGGATCTTTAAGGATCAGATGCTCCATTTTAAGTCAGTGCCTCTGGCTTTGCAGTCCCCCCTCCCCCTCTCTTCCCCCAAGGTGGAGATAACACCTCACACTGAGTCACCGGCACCACTTGATTTGGCTGCCAATTCCTCTTGCTAGCACAGAGGAGGCCAGGTTTGTACTGACAGAGTAATTGAGACAAGTATCCAAATACTTAAGGCCAAATGAATTTTGATTCTTGCCAAATTAAAAGGATTATATAGTATCTATGGAAACGAGAATTCTGCCCTGGTGTCCTTCCTATCCCAGACAAAAGTGTACATTTAGAGATAGGATAGCTCAGATTGGTCTTCTATGGATCCCAGTGAAGACATACATTTAAATTATGCTTTTCATAAGTTAATCTTCTAGGAAAGAACTCTTGAGCCTGCTTTTTAAGGCAGAAAAAAGTGAACATATTGAAACTAGAAAATGATTTGAACTGTGCCAATGTTTGGTCTTAGGATTTTCAGTACCTCAAGTGAGATTAGTGACCACAATCACTTAGATGGGCTCTTTGCCTTAAGAAGAAAAAAACAAAGAAACTTTGGAACTTTCCAAGGTCATTAATAATTAGAGATAGAAGAGATCTCTCAGTTCAATTATATTTTAATGGAGAAGACATATTTCTTACAGTGTATATATATATCATACACATTCTCCATTTTCATTTTAAATATTTTGCTCACATTGGCTGAAGTACCTTCCCTAGGGAGGATCTTTTTTAATCAGTCTTGGCTGTTAGAAATTTTTCCTTGCTATTTTACTTAGCTTAATTTTTCCTTTGTTTAGGTTCATGCTATTAGTCTTAATTACATCCCATTGGACTTCTCTAACTTTCCTTCACCTTACCCCCTGATTCATCACAGGAAAAACACCATTTACTTGCTGAACAAGTTTACCATTGTCCTTCTCATCATTCAATTTCCTTTGAATCCGCTCCTCCCTCTTCTTTTAAAGACAGTGACCAGTGATCCTGATTTGGGCCTGTTGTTCTGGCTTAATTATTAACACCAATCCCTTTCAGTCTCCAAAGTGAACTGGTTTGAATGGTAACTTACATAGTTACCCTAATTTTAAAACTCTCATGGGCTGGTATCTTCATTTAAGAGAAAACTTAGGATAGCAGGTAATGTACTTGAGATCACTCTCAAAGTCATATAGAAAAGATTATGAAGCTGAAACTGAACACAGTGGTAACCAGGCTATACTACTTCTTCATAGCATTCATCATAATGATAATATATTTATTATTAATTGTGTGATTATTTGTTTAATGTCTCCCTTGCCCTTTAGACTCAAAGCTTCATAAAAGCAAGGCCATATTTCTCTACTACTTCCCAGTATCAATAAATGGCCATAACAAAATAGGTGATCAACAAATATTTGTTGAATGAAGAAATAAATGAAGTTGGAGCTCAGGAAACCACAGATCCACATATAGAACTATGATCTCCTTTATCTTCTCTGTACCACACCTATCACTCCAGTTCTCTTACTAAACCCATCTTTTGGTTTGGTTTGTTTTTTAATGATTGTTTGTCCTCTGACTCATGTTTATGGGTATGATAGCTAATTATAATCAAATTTCATTCCTACTTTCCTAAGTTCCTAAAGTTAAACTCAATGGAATTTGTGTTAGCGAATTAATATCTGCCAACTATTCAAAATGATGATCACATATAGAAAAGCCAGATTCTTTTAGCAAAATCGACCTAATATAAAATCCTACAAGCCACTCATTAACACCACAGAATCCTAGATACTATTTCTACTCAATTTTCAGAAGACCTTGCACCTACAGTTAGCCATCTCCCATAGCTCCTTCCTCTCTGCCTTTATACACATGGTGACTACTAACCCCAGCCCAAGCTAAGTGTATTTATTAAATTCTGCTGCCTTCTCTAAAGTACTGTGCTCTTTCTTCCTTACATTGCCAGATACTTTGAATGAGTGGCCCAACTTTATATAGAAATTTCCACTGGAATATGCTGCCACCAGCTAAACCCAGCATATCTAACACGGACACTCATAAGCAAATAAGTCTTGCTGCCATCCCCTGTATGTTGTTAATGCCTGATGTTTTTTCTTCCTGATACAATAAGTGATTAAAAACTAGTAAATCATAATAGTGATTAACATAAATTATTTACTAATTTCCTGACAAACATTGAATCTTCACAATTCACAAAGTAGGTACTGTTAAAATTTGCATTGATAGATGATAAAAATAAATGAAGTTGGAGCTCAGGAAACCACAGATCCACATACAGAACTATGATCTCCTTTATCTTCTCTGTACCACACCTATCACTCCAGTTCTCTCACTAAACCCATCTTTTGGTTTGGTTTGTTTTTTAATGATTTAGAAATTTAAATAAGTAGTTCAAGGTCAGATGAGTTTGTGAAAGAGTCAGAATCAAGCCCAGGTCTGTCTAACTCCGAAACCCACCAATCTATACCACTTCCACCATAAAAGTGCATTAAATCTCCATTGGAACCAGGTAGGGGAGTGAATGAATGAATAAATAAATGATTATAATTACATCTGTTTTCAATCTTATTAATGGGATTTAATAACCTAATTTCAAGTGAAATCAATGGAAAAGACAAGTTTTTTCCAAGAAGAGCACACTGTGGGAATTAAGCTGACAGAATCTGAGCCACCTTTGCCAAAGATTTAGCAAAGGCTACTTCTTAACTGTGTGGGAAGCATAATTCCATAACTGCTAGGGCCCCTTCAAGATCAAATGATGCATTCTATGATTCCAAGAAGTTCCTATAAAATGAAAAATTTAGAATCATGAATGACTGACCATCGTCTATATAAAAAGAAATAAAAGTAATCAAACTCAATCTTTCCTTTGTGATTGTCTGAAATAAAAACAATCATTTTAGGGTGAATCCAGGAGATAACAATCAGAATATCAACATTTTGACCTCTATCAGCTTTAATTCATTTTTCCCTTTAATTCTGTACTTTTTTTTAGCACTGACTTTGCCTAGATCAGAGAAAATAGCAATACTAAATAACGAGCATTTGGTGTTCCTGGAACAGACTACCCAATGCTTGAAACGTCAGCTTCAGCAAGTGCTGAGAAAGCATCCAGATGTTAGCCAGCAGAAAACAATATATTCCAGTGCATCTAAATAGGAAATTCATCTTCGTTTAAGAATTGGAAGTCAAAGTGGAGTTCAGGATTTGGAAAAAGAGTCAAGAAACAGTGAGTACTGATGAATCACTGAGCATGCTGTTTGCCAGATGGTGTGCATATAGCTCTTAGAACACTGAGAATGAAAAGGTAAATAAAATTTTAGATACACTAGTTTACCATTTTGAGTTTGGTACATTGAGCTAAAAATAGTAGAGATGCCTAATAATTATTTGGTTATTAGATGATTTTCACAGGTTAATTTCTGAGCACAGGTTATCTGGAAGAATGAGAACATATGCCCAGCACTGGAAGACTTGGAGGGGAGAGGAGAAGAGAGGGAAGGAGAGGGGAGGAGAGGGGAGGAGAGGGGAGCAGAGTGGAGGGAAAGGGAGGGGAGGGGATAATGGGATTGCTCAGATCACTGGTAGAGCTGGGGAGGGAGAGGGATGATTCTCCACCTTCTTCCTAAAGGGAGAATTAATAAAACTGTCAGGGAAACCAAAACCGTGCTGAGGAGCCTTGAAAACTATGGGGAAAAGAGTTGGTTCTCAGAGTCACGGAAAAAGAAATTAGGCTCAACCCAATAGAAATCATTTTGGGGAAAAATGGATTTTGAATTATAAATTGAAACAAAAGCAAGGATACCTTGATCTTGCACTAGAGGTCACTGACATCAGATGAGCCAGGGGAGAGTAGAGCTTGTTTCCCAGGATGTGGCCCATGGACCACCAGCATTAGAATTATAGGGATATTCAAGAAACAAAAAGAGAGAAAGACAGATGGAAAGATGGAAAGACAGAAAGACAGAAAAAAAGAAAGAAACAAGGGAAGAGGGTTGGAGAATAAAAATAAATGTCACTTTCTTAGCCTAACATCAGCTCTAATAAGTATTCCTGAAGGTCACGCTCAAACATTTTGCATTCTATAAAAATATCCCAGTGATAATTAACATGAACAGTTTGAAAATTTTGGGGACTTGAAACCCCTTTTTAGATAACTGATTTTTGTGAAAACCTGAAGTGCAAGGCCATGAATAGTTACTTGTGAGTGTAGTACAAGAATGAAGAGAGAACCAGCCTAGCTTTTAGCAAACAGAAAGAAATTCACCAAAAACAACTTTGTTGGAAAATAAAAAGGCAAGACCAAGAACCAACACTCTCTTTTCTTATTTCCCTTTCTTTGTTCTATTTTAAAACAAAAAAGAGAGGCATTAAGTAAAAAATGATCTATTAGTTTGTTTACAGAACATTAGTGTCTTTAAAAGGCCTCTTTTTCCCCCATGTTTAACATAGTTTTTCCACACCCAGGATCATTCTCCTTATCTGTTCTTTCTGCCTTTGCATGTTGGGACATCTGTAAAATTGATATTAATCCAGAGCTAATCTTAAGAAAAAAAAAAATTCTAGGCAAATCCATCATGATTAAGTCAAAGACAAGGCATTCTATTTTCAGTAGATTTGATATACAAAAATGTTTTATTCATAAGGACAATACACATTCCTCCTTATTTAATTTTTGAACAAGGGCATTTTTTACTTGGATATTTTGTCCTTTCTCTGTCCATGTCAACTCCCTCCCTTGACTCTCAGCTGAAAGTTTGAAATCCCCACATGTGCAGAAGGACTTGTTCTAGTGGAGATTTAAGGAAAAATAGCAGAGAATTGTGGTAGAAAATATAAGCTCCGGCCACCATTAAAGCACCATTGTTTTTGAATATTGAAACTATTTAGATATTCTAGATTTTCTATTTTAAGTGCTTGTAACCTGGAAGCTAAGCTCTATTCATTTAAACCTTGAACTGGTAGTCAACTAGTTCAAAGACCCAACAGGAATGAGGCTGAAACGTGGGATACATGTGAGGAGGGAGAGACGAGTGCTACAAAAATGTGAGAAACTGAAGTCAACTTCTATGTCACAGCTTTTCCAGGGGCTAGCTCAAAACATGCCCGCTAATATGGAGTATTCATAAATATTACTGATGATAAGTACTTAAAAGATCACCCTGCAAAATGCTCTGCTTTTAGGATTTTAGTATTAAAATCAGGAAAAAGCAAGAAAAAAGCCCAAGCACATGCATACATATGTGCATGACACACATACACACACAGGGCCACACCCTGTATTCACAAGCCTTTGAAGAGCAACTCCAAGAAGCAACCAAAACCAAAACCAGATCTGCCCACGAAAATCTGTGATGTGCCAAACCGAAGTAAATTTACTGTGTGGCCAATGTTACAATTTCAGGTGCACTACAGTACATGGCATCTGTTTCTTTTATTTCCTAGTTGTTCCAATCAGTGATTGCTAAAGCAGGTATACAAGAGCACGTACTGGGATGAGGATAAAACATCTGTTTATGTTTATTTTTCATCTTAAATCATAAGAAATCAATCAAGCTTTACTTCTGTTTAAAATATAGAGCAGTGTCTTTTGTAATTCATAAGTGTGTAAATATACATGCAGAGAGAAAGAAAGATAGACACACAAAGATAGAGAAACACACTTATATGGATCTGTGATCAAAAAACTTTTGAGGCCCTTGATTTAACTAAATTGGAAGTAATTTAGCCACTATTTTTCTCTCCTATAAAAGTAAAAAAAAAATGAAGTTGATAGTTTTCAGATACCTGAATTTTATATGCATGGAAGGATGATATAAATTAAATTCATTTAAATATAGATATATATACATATATATATACACACACATATATACATATAAATTATAAGACAGGTCTTGGGATACTTCTTTGGGGCCGGTATATGCTAAATCTGCTCCAGATGCTCAAGAAGCAAACAGTTCAATAGTATGGTATTACATAAAAGCTTCCAACATGTCACATTTCTAACAAAATGTCTTCCAACAACATCAACAAGAAAATCATACCCTAATTGTTCAGCTGTTTAGGCATTTTGGAGAAAGAAAAAACTAATGAGGTTAAATTCAGTGATTTTAGCTTTTATAAAGGGTCAATATTTACCAATGTTCCATATATGACATCCTTCAATTTAAATATCACAGTCTTCAAACTTAAGGATTATTAGATTCCATGTATGACCTAAATTCTCTTTCCCTCCTTAAAATGTCCAGATCATTAGAGAAGCATGTGAATAACTTAAACTCAGTCTAAGAATTAGACTGATGGCTCTTTGTGGACCAGGACTGTCTTTTGCTTGTTGTAAAGCTCATCAAAATAAAACTCTCAGCTACAATATCAGGATAAGCTGAAATGGCATGGTCACTTACTATGAGTTCCACAAACATTTTATTTCTAAAAGTAGTTCAACTACTGAAGATAGAGAAACCATAATCTTTACTTTCTGCCTGCCCATCCTCCCCTCCTTCTGGTACAGACTCCTTCTTTTCATTTTGTAAACTGTCCCCTGCTTTTCTTGGGTCTTCTGTCAATACAAGGACCCCCTCTACTCCCACAGGTGTTGGCACAAGACTCAGACAGGTCAGAATATATTCCAGACCCCTGGACACATTAGTCCGGGAATGGACAATTTACCAAATAAGGTCAATTCAAGCCATTTGTGTGGATTGAAATTAAAAAGGCAGATTTCTTTTCCTTTGGAGATCACTGGCACTAAGGGCTGTATAAAGCTTGTGCTACCAGAGCCATTTTTGCCGCCAAGGGACAGAGTCTACTTGAGAATAAAGACAATGCAAAGTAAAGCAGGGCTGAGAGATGGAAAAAGAGATTGCGTCCTGTTTTACCCCTGTACTTTTCCATTATGTGGGGCAATCAAGTCCCTCTTGGGGTTTGGGCCTCTGTCAGTTGCAACATAAAGAGTCTTATTAACACAAGAGATTATATACTTAGAACAGACTCAGGTTATTACTATAATTGTGTCACTCCTACTTTCTAGATATGTTTTCTTAAGATGGTAAATGGTAAATCTCCAAGTAGTCTGAAAACAATCGCATGACGACAGGCTCACTCATGGAGAGTGCCACGCACCTGGCTGTCATCCAATACATTGCTCTGGATTCGCACACACACAGGTCTCAGGGTATGGCCTCAGCATAGTTCACGGAGAGTACTGCAGGCAGGGGTGTATTCCACAAGCATAACTGACTAACCAACACCACTACCAGGCTGGAGTTTCCTCCAGTAATATCTACATCTTGGATAATCTGCTTATTGCTACTTTTGTATTCTTTTTATTTTATTCCATTCTAATATTTTATTATACATGATAATCTCTTTTAGGCCACACAATATTAAAAATGAATGACACGAAATTTTTATAATATTTTGTGATGACATATTTCACAAGATGAAGATCACAGAATGGAAATTGTTATTGATCAGGAAAAAAAATGCAACATCTGCTCAAGCCCTTAGTCACTCTGAAACATTCTGCTAAGTCAACTGAATAGCACTTTTCTTTTTTCTTTCAGAATGCCAACCTTTTGCTATATTATCTATGACTGGCCTTTCTAAAGACTAGGATCCAAAATGGATTGATGGGTGCATTCTTTTAAAAATGAAATAGATGGAGTCAAATGCCTTTCAGATCTTTCTCAGTAGTAAAAGCTGATTCTCCCATTAACCTCTTTAAGCTCTGCTTTGGTGTATTATTAAAAATGGAAAGACATTGTGGATGTCATGCATTATATCAGGAGCATTATTTTACTTTAAGGAGAGTTCGTTTTATCTTGGGCCAACTTGGAAGGCTTCTCAGAGGCTATCAGTACCAGCTTTCTTGTTAGATAAAAGCAAGGACACTACATGAATATTGATCTGGAGTTATTCAAAGACTGAGTTGGAGAAGAAAGAATTTCCTTCTTTGGATCAGACTAACTCTCACGTCATATCGATGCATTCAAACTCTGCAAAGCTCTTTGTAAATTGAGAATGTCAATAGGAAATTCTCACCTTTATTGAGTATAAGCTGTAAATGTGAGGACATTTTGTCAGCACAAAAAAAGGAAAGGAATGAAAATAAATGTTAATGTTCTCTGAATTCTAAAATACAAATATTGAAAAACAGAATTTAAGCAATACCATTACTTGAATATCTTTAATTACTTATTTCTAAGTCATAAGTTGTAGGTTAATATAGAAGACACTTATCAAGCATAAAGCTGAATATATGACTTCCAGGGAATACTTTTCTAGAAAACTTTCTCTGTAAATGGCCAGATAGTAAATATTTAGGTTTTGTGGAGCATCTGGTCTCTGTTTAAACTCTGCCATTGTAACATAAAAGCAGTCATAAACAATATGCAAATAAGTGGGCTTTTTCCAATAAAACTGTATTTATAAAATCAGGTGGCAATTCAGATTTGGCCTGCAGGTTGTAATTTGCAGACCCCGCTCTATGCGAAACTCTAAATTGTAATGTGAACTACTAAGGGTGGAACTGTTTATACACTTAATAAATAGAACGTTTTCCTGAAAATAGGAGGATGAGTTCTCTTTCTAAATTTGCCAATAGCATGTCATAATCTATTGTTACTAAAGATGTGTTCCTCTGAGGCCTAGGTTTCTTAGATGGAGAAGGAAAGTGAACATTTTTTGGAGAGGAAAATGATGGAGTGTCTCAGTGAGAAAGTCATCAGGCTCAAGCTTTCACTTGAACTAGACCAACTCTGCTTTTGTCTACTTCATAAATTTGAGTTGTGCAAATTCCATTTAAAATAAAACATTCTACTCGGAAAGGTTGGGAAGCCACTGCTCAAAATTATTTTTAAGTCACATTTAGCTCTACTTGCCACTTAAGGTCGTGCATATGCTTTAAGATCATGAGAAAAGATGCCTCAAATGTAGAATAAACTGTGTGTATAGGAAGTTATAGAAGATTAATCATTTTAGATGAAATGAAGAAGATCTATACATCTGTCAGATGTCTTATAAGAGAATCCTTAAGAGCCAAGAAATGACAAGAGGAGACAGATGCTAGCAATGTCAAGGCAAGGACACGGTAATGCTAGTGCTTGAGATAGCTGGCTTGTGGGAAGTATTCCACTTGAGTTTTTCAGAGGATACTCCCTACCAAAACAGATTTTAACAAGTAACATGGAGCTAAGGATGCAGCTTATCAGCAATGCTCAGATCACACGTGACAGCCATAATTGAGCAAGCAAAGAGGGATCTAGAGTAAGCAAAATGGGTCAGGGAGACAGAGAGAGTAGAGCAAGTACTTAAACATGCTTCTTATTGAGAGCCATTAGAAATGGTTGGTGCATGTCAAGTTTAATACAACCTTATAATCTGGAGACCAAAACTATTATTATCGTTTTGACAGGTCCACAAACCGTGGCCATTGTCCAAAGGATATAACATCCAAAGAACTAGAATGGATAACATAAATTTTTCCTTTTAAGTACCAAAAGGAGCTGATATGCTCGGTAGAATTTGGAGCAAACAAAATGCTTTAATTAGATTACAACAAGTGAAATTATTCATATTCTTATAGAAATATTCTAGTTAATTCTGTGTATTAGACTGTATTTTCCTTGAATCTATAGATCATGACTGATCCTCCTTGAGACTCAGGGATTTTGGAAAAGAATTACAAATCTGTCACTCTGAGCAAACACAATTTCATGATCTCCCTAACTTTCATCTTCCAGACTCTCTGTTCATCTTGGATTCTAGTATCTCAGCCGCTAACCTAATTCTTCTGTACCAGGGGTTATAAAAACAAGAGACCCCAAAGTAAAGCAGTCACTAAATGGGACTTCCTGATAACAGAGAGAATTCTACTCATTTGGGCAAGTTTAAACCTCTCTTAATCTAAAGAACTGATTAAGAAAATCAAAGGAATGCAGATACAGTCTCACTCCTGAGCCATAATAGCAGGGAATGCTCTACAGATTTCACCCAAAACACCTGTTCAGGCAGCCACCAAATGACTGGTAATGCTTACTTAGTTCTTGTAATCTAAACAGAGTGGCTTTGTATAGTCATGATCTATAGATTCAAGGAGAATACAGTCTAATACACAGAATTAACTAGGATGTTTCTATAAGAATATGTATTAGAATAAATTCATAAATATTAACTGCCACTAACATAAAATATAAATATGAACTGCCATTAACAGGATATACACATATATATCATAGATATATATGTATGTGTGTGTGGAGAGAGAGAGAGACAGAGAGAGACAGAGAGAGAGAGAGAGTTGAGAGCAAGGGTCCCCAGATTTTCTCTGTTCTTGGCATCCTTAGTGTTTTGGTAATTTTTTCATGGCACCCCTAGACCACAAGAAATGTCTAATAGTTCCATTTATTAAATAGTTAAGAATCACCAAAATCCCAGTTCCAAAAATTATGATAGCTGCACAATCTAATGCTGAAACTGTGAACTACCTTCAACTTCCTGTGGTGTCCAACAGATATCAAGTGTTGCTGTCTTCCCCTTGAAAATTTAAAATATCTCCTAGCATTACTGTGAGTTTGCTGCAGCACCCTGGGATGCTGTACACAGTTTGGGAATCACAGGTTTAGAGCAAAAATAGTAATTATTTTGTATATAATCTTCCATTCCAATAGTCACACATAAACTAGAAGCTATCATTTTAATATGCTGTCAATTATACACAATCTAAAATTGGCCATTCCTTCAGGTTTAAGGCAAAAAATTAAACTTGGTTTTGAATTTACTTTGCAGCTTCGAAGAGAATCAATGGTTCTCTTAGATACTATCTGCTGTTCGATCTTCTTTCTTCTTCCGTAGGAAAGACTCAATTGCCTACATACAACTTACCTAGAGAAAAACTGCATTGTCCTTTTACGGTCATAATTAATAGTTCTCATTTTTCCCCAGAAGCAAAGCTGACAAAAAAAGATGCAGAATATTTTCTCTATTCTAAATGATTTCCTACATTCCAAATCTCAGTGGCTATCCTTGGTTGATCAAGAGATTTTCTAATTAATATTCCCTCCCCACAGAAGAAGCTCATCATCCACCTGTGATTTTATCATGTTTTAATAACCCTCACTTGCATACAGAGATAATGGTTTCCTCTAGCCTTACGTTCCTCATCAAATTAGACTCTTAAAAATTTTTAATGGAATATTTGAAAGATAATGGTTCTTCACAAAAATATAAAAAGAAGCATCACACAGCATCATCTAACTAAAGAATCCTGGATGGCTGGGAAGAAAAGCTGAGTATGTGGAGTGTGTCTTTATATGTGTGTATGCATGTGCACTTGCATTCAAGAAACAGAGATTTAGAGACAGAGGAGGAAACAGAGATTCACATTCCTTAAAGCTATGTGAACCTTCTTGATGACTGTCTAACTATATGGCTTTTATTGTATAACCATGTGATTGTGAAAACCTTGTGATTGACACTCCCTTTATCCAGTGTATGGGCAGAAGAGTAATAAAATAAAGATACAAAATATATATAAATAATAAGGGGACATAAGGGGTATGGGATGTTTTGAGTATTCTTTTTTATTTTTATTTTTTCTTTATTTTGGAGTAATGAAAATGTTCTAAAATTGTGGGATGATTGCACAACTATATGATGATACTGTGAGCCACTGATTGCCTATTTTTGATAAATTATATGGTGTGTGAATATATCTCAATAAAATTGCATTAAAAATTAAAATTAAATAAAAATGAAAAAATTTTAAAACAAGGTATGTGAACACGAACTTAAGAATGTGAATATGACAGGATGAGTGTGGGCAGGTAGGCAGGAAGTAAGAGTTTACACTCAAAAGATGGGCCAAACAATGTGATAGGCCAAAAGGTTTTCTCAAATCATTGGTAGTGATCAGATAGATCTAAGTGATTCTATCAAAACAGGCTAAATACCAATGATAGCCAACGACAAGCTGTAACATTCCAAAAGCAATCTTTCTCCTCACATTTCTTGGAGGCTTATCAGGACACAACTACGTGCATAATAAACACTGTCAGCCTTAGACTTTGCAATTGACTTCTTCCTATGCTGTAGTTTGATTTGGGACTACCCTCTGCTCCAACAATGGGTTTGATGTTCCATATTAACATTTGCATGTGTCTCCTCTAAAAGCAAAGACAGGATCCTATTACATTCGTAATTAGCAATGGTGCCAAAAGCAACAATTTTGACAAGGACCATACTATGGCTTAAGTTTGTATTGGTAATTTATCTTCAATAGAGTTGCCATCATCTATGAAAAACACAAAGTGCACAAAGATCAACAAATCATGCAATACATTCAGAGTTTATGAGAAATTAATTATTAGGCTGTTTCTTTACACACGAACTTTAAAATCTGAAGGAAACTTGGTAAAATTGTTAGGCATGGCGTTCATTACATGTATGTTTAAAATTGATGTAAAAACATGACTGCATTTCAATTTAAACTTAAATTTCAATAAATATCTATATTTCAAAACCTCTAATAATTACTGGATGTGTAGCCTTAAATTAAATAAGACTAATATTGTACCATGCATGAAGCAAATACAAATTAGTTGTCAAAAGCAATTTTTCTGAATGTTTTCACAGTATAGTATATATTACATAAAGTAAAGTAACTGGGACAGGGAAATGGAGTGCAGTGGGGGGGGGGTGAGGAGTGTTGGGTATTGGAAAATGTAAAAAGCAAAAATAGAGCCAGATGGCAGTGGAAAGTTCCCAATGTGAGCTGTCTGTCTTCTTCTCATGTTATTTCCCTGTAACTAGATTGTAAGTTCCACCTGGAATGGAATCATCATATTCTGGCAGTAAGAACCACTCAAAAGTTTTAATATGTAAGTGCTCATGGTTGTTCCCTTTTCCTCTTGGGGAATCTGAAAGGTGTCATGAAAACTGTTGGTATATTAAAACTTTTTTTTTAAATACTTTCAAAGTACTTTCTAACCAGAGAATTGCAGATTTTAAAACAGCCGTTAAGGGTGTGTATTTCTTTATTAACCTCTTTGTTTCAAATTACTCTGTAAAATGGAAGTAATAGCGCCGACATAATAGGGTTGTTGTCAAGACTAAATGAGTTAATATATGACTAACGTGTCTCAGAGTTGAGTTATTTTTCTGTTAGAGAGCTAATTCAGTACAGACACCATGTGTTATATAATACCCTGCAATCAAACCCAGTGTTTCTGCACATTTTAGAGGATGTATTTACCTTAAGTGGAGTAAATAAAGATTATAAATAGTCCAATGTCCATTAAGGATAGTTTTTGCCACCAAGTAAACTCACGTCACCTCTGGTGTTGAACTTAAAAACATTTAAAAAAAAAATTTTAGAGTCATAGAAAAGATATTGCAGTCCTGTATATGTAAAACACTAGACACTTAGCATGGTTATCTGGCACATATTAAGCATTCAGCACACATTTTTCAATTTTGTATTTATTATTATTATCACCATCATTCTCTAATTTGGACTCAAGACAATATCTTCTCTCCTCTCTTGCCTTGCTTCTTTCTTTCTTCCTTCCTTTCTTACTTCTCCCTCTTTCAATAAATAAATATCCAGGGCATTTTACTTATAAAGTATACCTGTACATGATGATATAATGTGCCAAGGAAAGCACGTACATAAAATACAATTCCTTCTTCATGATCAAGGGCCAGTAATGTTCCTAAAAAGATAAATTTTTATTGTTTATCTCCTTAACCAAAAACCATGGCTAATCACCAATACATTAGCCAATAATTAATTGAATTAAATTAGCAAGTAAACAAGTATTAAAACTGTCACAATAATTTTAACTACAAATGTTTTCTGTGATAACCACTTATAATAGAGAAAATGAAAACCCTAGCAGAGTCTCCATGAAGTATTGTTAAAATAAATGACTGAACAATACACATTTAAGTTTCACTTTACATTTGCTAAAGGATCTCCCACTCCCCCCAAAAATGAGTTTTCCAACCTAATTTCTAATTCAATAACTGGGCTGATGAAGAAAAAGAAGGGATTCAGGTAATACCCCATCCTTCTCCAAAGATTATTGATCAAAGCCAAATCCTTGCTAAATAACATTTTATACTCAAGATGAAAATCTTCAAAGCATTCTTCATTAATTCCATAAGAAATTTACTTATTTTAGTTAGGTCCAAATCTGTATGGGAAAAAACCCTTAGGGCAAAATGTTAAGTATGCCTTTGACATAATAACTATCAATCATACCCCAGGCACTCTCTAAATCCAGTGCTAATTTCTAAATGGGACAGACCCTTCCAACTGAAGGTGTTTTCTCCATTTTCCCTGACTGTTCAACTGCTTTACCTACATTGTTAGAACCTAATTAAAACACTACCCTGGAGACTTTTTTCATTAATAATGAAATTTGCTTATTTTGAATACAATACTCTATAACATGGGGATAATACTTTTACTTCGCTTATTGTGTGGGTCAGATTTAATTTCAACAAACATTTACTTTCATATAACTGGTAAATGTCCAATTAACATGTGTAAAGGGGTTTTAAAACTGTTAAACACTATAAGATGGTAACATTTATTTACTCACTCTATCACAAATAGAGAAAACAAAAAAACAAGAGTATCATATGTATTCATTTCCATTAGATAGCTATGGCAGATTCATCTTAAAATTATTTAATGAAAAACCCACAAGAGCCACTTAGCATTTTTGGAATAGCCAGACTCCGACTAATTTATATCACCTTATTTACCTCTCCAAACAACCCTTCAAGGTATCTGTTGTTATGATAAATTACATTAAAGAAAAAAAAAATCCTAAAGAAAATATCTCATCCTTGAACACCAAAGAGTTATTGATGGCCCAAATTATCTCTCATTCGAGCAGTCCTAGATCCAGATATCAGGACATTATGTGACTTTCTTAGGTTACCTCTGGTTAAAGCAATATGCCTCCCTGGAGAGAAAGAAGCCCAAAGCTTCTCCAAGTCAAACAACCTGGCTAAATCCATTACTGAGGTTGAATCAGATTTTATCCTAAGGTAAGGTTAGAATCACTCCCTCCAATTAGGTTTGCACATTCATACAGTGGCATACTGCTGTTGCAATCAAAATGAAGAGACCAGAGCAAATGATGTGGCAGGTATGATAAATCTAATACAAAATGCTGAACAAAAGGACGAGTTGCACAATAGATAATATATATATATATGTGTATATATATTAGTTTTAAATATGTGAAAAAATTATATTGTCTATGACACATACATATATATAAAAGTATAAAAATATAAGTGATGATCAAGAGCAAATTCAGCACAGTTGTATCTCTGGCAAGGAAAGAAAATGAATGCAATCAGGCTGGGGCACAGACCAAATCTAAGATTTTTTATTTCCCTAAAATGAAGATCTGATACAGTTATGGCAAAATACCAAGGTTTGTTCAAGTTAAGTGCATATGTCTGTATGTATAACTTTTTAGTTAATTGCTATACTTTTCTGTATGTTGAATATTTCATAATTTTAATGGGAATAAATAAATGGATTTGTGCATGATAGGGATAAAAAGACAAAAGAAGAAGCCAAGCTAACTAAGCCATTTTGCCTTGGAAATTGTCCATTTATTACACATCACTATGATTTTCTAATAATCTCTTTAACAGCAAAACAATGCCAAAATTTTCTGAAGACTGAAAAAATGTGTAAGATCAAACACTTAGTGTGACTCCAGTTCTATCCTAAATGCTCTCATTTAATACTCCTCAAAATTTTGTGATGTAGTTTGCTCACAGCCTTTCGACTGTGGCAGAGCTGAAATTCAAACCCACAAACATGTGAACCCAAGACCCATTCTCTTTTATCAGTACTATATTGAGAAACCAGAAAAAATCACAGAGAGAAGAAAGGGAGCAACACAAAGTTCAATCAGAGAAGAGGTTAGATTAGGATGGGAAGAATTTGATGTAGACACTATCTGGGTGCAGTCAGTTAGAAGCTAGCTTAGGTGAAGTTGTTTAAAAAGATGAGATTTGAGCCATACTTTACATAAGATCTGATTGTTGACTTAGAGGTATAAAATCGAACACAGGTGGAGAAAGTTAAAAATGGAGTGTGAGCTCATGAGAAAGAAGGCTCATTTCCTCAGAACACGAATGGAGAGTGATATTTATTTAAATAAATAAATAAATAAAAAACATAGACAAAAGAGAAAATAGGCCTAATGGAAATTTAAAGGAAAGAGAACCAAATCAGTAAAGAAATTAAATGACAGAAAATATACAGAGACTATTAAGATATAAAAATAAGGAAGATTGAAGAATCAAGCTTTAGCTTCTGAAAGTTGAATCAAGCAAAACTATTAAGGCAGAAAGAGGAGCTGAAGCACCCACTTTCAAAGGTAGAAAACTGGAACAAATGATTAAATTGAGGGAAAAAAAGGAGAGCAGAATTGCAGTTATTTATTTTTGGAGGTTAAATGGAAGACTCTTGAAACATATTAAAAGCATCTGATTCTGCATAAAGGACTTTGAAAAGTGGAACAAGAAGAAGAATGCTGCTTCTGTTTCACTAAGCCTTCTGTAAGTACTTAGGTGGGTGTATTTGGGTGGAAACATGAGTTTTTTTATTTTTTTGAACACTCTCTGATCCTCTCCCTCCCCCCACATGAAATCCTAAAGCTGTGTTTATGACAACACAATCATTTCTACAGTAACTAAAGAGCTGTCAGCAAAAGAGGATTATTACTTAATTTGAGAAATAAGCAACTGAAAAGAAAAACCTCTTAAACCACAAAGAACAGGTTCGCAAGCCAATATCTAAAGTGACAAAGCTAAAGCAATGCAAACATGGGAAATGTTATGTGCTGGGAAAACCCAAAATGCCTTCTGTCAACTGGTCTCCAAATTTCATGGAAAGGTTTTCACAGTTTAAGCTGATGTTGTCAGACTTTGTGTTTTGCTGACTTTTCAGGCACATTTTTATCCATGGATTTCTAGACCCATGGTGTATCACGGTTGTATTCCACTTCACACACACACACACACAGAATTCAAACTGAGTTATTTGAATACTCAATGATAAGGATTATGAATTCCCTTGTGAAAATTTGAAATGGCCAACAACTCCATCAAAAATTAAACTATTTGTTCAAAGAATGTTGCCAAGGAGTTTTAGGGAAAACCAGTGATGTATTTCACCTGTAGGAAAGCTAATAGACCATTTATCAGTGCTGTGGCAGGCAAGCAACCACGTGGTCTTCTGCAGGGACTTCACATTCTTTCTCTTTGCTAATTCAATTTCAGCCTTTCTCTTCTCTCCATTTGTTGCTACCAAACAGAGAAGAGTTTCAATATTGCTTACAACAAATTATTTATGTGCTCAATAGGTTATAGATTTAAGAAAAATTCCTGTTAGCAGGTATGAAAGCTCATGTCATTGAAAAAAGTAACTGCAAAAGAAATGATTATCTACCTTAACTAAATATTTATTCTAAATAAAATAAAACTATAAATTGCCAACTTTACATTTTTTAGACATTAAACATGTCATTGACCCTGTGTTTCAATCTGTCAGAGGACAAGTGATAAATTGATACAAAATATATTAACAACATGAAAGCAATTTCTTTTTAATAACATTAACCATGCTACTGGAGAATTAAAATCACCAAGGAATTTTTTTTAAGAATTTTATGCTATTATTTATGCAACTATAAAAGAAATGTAAAATTTAGGATTTTTTAAATGCAGAATAGATGCAGACATAATATGAACCACAAAAAGTTGGATTTTCCCATTCCTCAGACTTTGGCAATTTAGGGAGGTGTACTAAGTCTGTTGAGCCACTAGGATACATTTCATGACTGAGAACCTCCTTAGTCATGATCAAAAGAAGTTAAGGAGCTTCTTTTGGTGCTTTCTTGGTTGCAGAAAGAGGCATTATAGTGGTTTTAAGAATGTAGGTCGGGAAGTCAGAAGAATTGGACTCTATTCTAACTCTAGCTATTTTTACTACCCAAGTGACTTTGGTTAAATCAATCAGCATTGAGTTACTTCATCAGCAAAGCAGATGCAATACCAGTTATAGTTCTTTCACTGAACAGTGAGAATCAAATGAAAGAATCTAAGTTAAAATATACCTATATGCCTATATGAATGCACAGCCTGCCTCAAAAGGATTTGTATATGTATGTGTTTATGGAAAATAAATGTAGAAAATGGGACAAAATGAGAATAGCAAAGTTAGAAAAAGCCAGTGAAAGTCATCATGTGGCGATGCATGCCAAAAAAGTGCAAACAGTCTCAAGACTTATTTGGTGATAAGATGGAAGTTTTCAAGAAACCAAAAGCAAAAGAGAGAAGCATGAAAAACTGTTGGATTCATGGTATCTATAAAGACAAATCAGTTACCAAGGGGAGACCCAATTTTTCATGATACTGAAATCTCAGAGAAATTACTCCAGTAGAACCTCAAAAACGTACACTGTGTAAATAAAAATCATCAAGTCCTCCCAACTGTTCCTTGGATCAATAACATGGTGAATCTCACAGAATTGTTTGTCATGAGGCTCAGCATAGGCCATATACTAGTTTGCCAGGTCTACTATGGCAAATACCACACAATGGGTTGGCTCAAACAATGTGAATTTATTGTCTCATGACTTTCAAGGCTCGAAGTTCAACATCAAGATATTGGCAGAGCTTGATTTTTCCCAGAGTCTGTAGCATTCTGGCAATTTTCTGTCACATGGCAGTGTCTCTTTCCTTGTGTCTGTTTCTTTGATTTCCACTGACTTCTGACTTCTACTGACTCACTGGGTCCAGAATTTCCTTTGCTCATTAGAACGCCAGTCATATGGATTAAGGCCCAGGCTGTTTCAATTTGATCTCATTCAATAAATCTCCGAAGACCCTGTTCACAAATGAGCCCAAACTATAAATAACAGTGTTTTCAAAGGTCCTATTTACAAATGGGTCCACACTAACAGAAGCAAAGATTAATACTTGAACTTGTCTTTTTGTGGGATACATGATTCAATCCCCAAAAGGCCAAAACAAAGAATTTAATGTCAAATCACAGTTTAGTAAAAGTAAATTTTTAGTATATCAAATAAAGTGTACAGATACACAACTCTCTGGTAGCCAGCCTGAATACAATAAATTGATTTTTCTAGAGCAGTGGTTCTCAAACTTCTTGGTCCCAGGACCCCTTTGTATTCTTAAAAATTATTGTGGACCCAAAAGGTTTTTGTTAACCTGGGTTATATTGCTCAATGTTTATCACAACACAAGGAGACATCAGAGTGACGATACTGGCACACATTACATAGCCACTGCAAAAGACACTGCTCATAAGAGAACAAGAATGAAAAAGGCAGATAATGCCTTCCTATTGCTATGAAAACAGTTTTGACATTGCTGACCTCCTGAAAGTGTCTTAGAGAACTCCAAAAGTCAGACTACAATTTGAGAACAGCTAATCTACAGAAATGTTGATCTGTGTATCCTTTAAGCAAGGCTTCATGAATATTGCTTTTGTAATCAAAATTTGAATAAGGATTGGGCAGCAAATTTGACATTATATTATCTGAAAAAAAAACCAACAACTGAGAGGGCAGGTATTCTGTTTCTAGTTATAGGATATTTCATTTTCTTACCTGATAATATAAAGAACATTTTCTTACTAAAATTAAGAATCCTAACAAAAAATAAAAGATTGCCTGACCTCCATTTGTAGGCAGACCAAGAAAATACCTCATGACAGGGTCGAGATTTTCTGACAAAATTTAGTCTGCCACAACATATGAACAAATGGGTTATTGAGGCCAAATATCCCCCAGCAGAGAAGACTCCACACAGACACACATGCACACACTTTAGCCGTTATTACCACTCATCATATTCATAAAAACCTATTTCACTAAAGCACTTAGAGAATGTAGAATTTTAATCAAGGCAACTTCAATACACAAATTGCCAAATGTAGCCCCATAAATCAAATGAATTAACCTGCCATACAGGACTATTATGTGTATACTACAGTGGGTTGAATAGTGTCCCCCAAAGTTCAAGCCCACCTGGAACCTGTAATGTGTCCTCATTTAGAAATAGGGTCTTTGCAGATGTAATTAGGCAAGACGAGGTTCTATTCAGATTAGGGTGTGCTCCGTATAAAACAGAGAGAGGACACAAAGAGAAGAAGGCTATGTGAAGGCAGAGGCAGGGATTGGAGTGCTGCAGCTACAAGTCGAGGAACATCTAAGATAGCTGGAAGCCGCCAGAAGATGGGGGGAGGCAAAGAAAGATTCCTCTCTAGACCCTGCAGAGGGAAAAGGGCCCAGATGACACCTTGATTTCGGGCTTCTGGTTAGAAGCCAGAATCATGAGAGACTAAATTTCTTTGTCTTCAGCTGCCCCGTTTGTGGCAATTTGCTAAGAAAAACCTAGGAAGTTAATATATATGACAAATACATGTTCTAAGACATCTCCTGAAAATCATAATTTTGATTTTGAGGTACTTTATCTTAATCCATTTCTTACAGAAATTAAATTGTCTTTGAGCACCTCTTAGCTCAGAGTGATAGAACAATGTCATTGATGAGCTGAAGAGTTTTGTAGAGTGGGTTGGAGGTGTATATCTAATCAAATTCTGTACAGTGGGTTGGAGGTGTATATCTACTCTACTCAGGGGTGATACTGTGTCTTTGGAGGATAAATCTTAAACAGTTCTGAGTCAGATATCTTCAACTAACACTTTAGTTTAATTGTTTACATCAACTTTACTAGATAAAGGATCATTTCTAGACTTCAGTAAAAAAGCAACAGCAAGGGATTTTAAAACTGGGATATCAAATTTTACCAATAAAGTTGGTGACATCAACTATCCCATCTGGAGTCTAGGTTTCCCTGATCTCACTGTTCAAATCCATACTAGAGAGACATCATTATTATTATTTTTAATGTTCAATTTATTTCTTCATACTCAAATTTATTATACCTTGGCTTTTCCAGGGGAATGCGAGTTTATAGTAAGACTGAATTTGATTGGATCCTAAGTAGCCTATTCCAAATTTTAAATACCATGGCTTACAAAACCAGCTGCCACCATGATATCAATTAATAGGAGAATGAACTCTACATTTTCCAAATGCAAGATAGATACAATTGATTTAAATCTATGAGAAAACTGTTAAAAATTCAGAAGGAGACTACTTTTTCCAAGCACCAGAGGCAGAGTTCTGAACAATCCTCACATAGCAATAGATTGACATTGAGATCCAGCCCACCTTTCTTAACACTAGCTTACTCTTTTCAACCATCAAGTTAGGTGATGAACAAGACTCGGTCGTAGATAACACTATTTTTTAAAAATGAATATTCACTATTGTAGAAAATGAAAAATTACAGAAAAGTCTAAAGAATATAATACAAACTCTGTTACTCAGAGTTAATCTTACCATTTTGGTATATATCCTTCTAGACCATATAGACATAAATATAAAGTCAGAAATAAATATGTGCATAGAAATGGGGATACAGGTAGCAGTGAAAGATATATGTGTGTTTATATATAATTAGTACCTTTCTGTATTAAAGTTTTGTGCTGATTTTTAATTACAATTTTATAGGAAGCATTTTTCTATCAATAAACATTCTTTGGAAAAAATTTTAACTGAATATGCCATAATTTTTTCAATTTCCCCTTATTTTCAGCCATTTGGATTATTTGTGAATGCTTTGAAAACTGTAGATCACTTACAAATGAGGAGACATAAGTTACTGTGATAGCCATTGTAGTAATCACAAGAAGATTATAAAGCAAATTGAGTATTATCTTTGACTCCAAAAAGATGGCTTTTTTTTTTAATATGTGATTAAATTTAACTTAGTGAAGAGAATAACTTTTTGAAAATAAGTGCTTTGGCACCTAAACAGGCAGCTAAATTTTCTGAAAAGCCTGCTATTATTTATTTTACCCATGTTTTTTTTCTTGTTCAGTGTTGTTTTCTAATGAATTTTTCTAAGTGGTTTGTCCTAATTTTATCAGTCTAATAAGAAGCCATGCTTCAACTTTCCCACTGCTATAAGCAGAAATTCTTGTGCCCATGTCAAATGCATGAAAGAATGGACAAATTGTCATAGTGGGAGAGCACACACAAACGTGAGATGATGGCTGACCGATTTCCCTAATTTCTGGAGCTTTAATGAGATGATGAAAACCGTACTAAGGATTTCCTAAGTTTTATTAGAAGTCAAGTCTCTTTCCATTTTAAACTAAGGGGCAGCCCAGACTGATTCACAAAGGGGCAGTGTCATATTCACTTTACAGTTGACAGTCACTGTTCGTGCCAAATGAAGCAATGATGCACAGTATTGCTGAACATGCGAACAAAGCAAAACAAAACAAAACATTTTCAAAAGGGGAAGTATCTCAAACATGAACCTGAAAAGGCAATGAGGCCATAATGATCTCATCTCAATCCTCCTTTATAGTCATGTTCCCAAATCTTCACTCATCTGAGCATATGAACCCCTCAAAACTGAATCATATTAATTCCCTTCTAACTTGGCCATAGCACATCTTTTCAAAAATCTTAGGAATATTCCCTTTTCTCACCTAAACTACTTCTGTTTCACTTAAATTATTCCTATTGGCATCCTACTGCATAGGCCTTTCTTCCACTCTTCTGATCATTAGTTACTTAAATATCTATACATTACCTCAAATACACTAAGCCCTATGACCTCCTCTTGCAAGTTGCTTTTACATAGCTCCACAAACATGAATAGTTTTCACATTTTTCTGAAATCCTCCATTTTTTTTTTTTTTTTCAAATCAATGAAATAAGAACAAAGAAGAAAAGTAGGAAGTCAGCAGTATCACTCTTTCAGAGTTTCAGAATAACTCTCTTTGGTAACACAGGGTATTGAGTCTTACTATTGGTTCAAAAGCCATACAGCAGGAGATTGCAGTTCTCTGCCCTCTAGACAAAGTATAGAGAAATATGCACAGGAAAATTGCATAGCCCAGTCTATTTTGACTTAATTTTCTGATTCTTAGTTTTCTATTACTCCTACCTATATTTGCTGATTGGCCAATAGAAGACAGTGTCATTTGTCATGAAAGTGCAGTAAGTGATTTACATAGTCATTAATCCCAAGGAAGGAAGGCAATATCTTTATATTCTTAATGAACACAAAGACATGCACATGGATTGCTAATTGACTTTAGCAACTGCATAAATTATTATTTTTAAACTTTAAATAGCATGGGAATTCACTTTATTTTATAAAAGGTTTATTTCACAGTTTATCAATAATTTGATATTTACCAAATCTCATTTTTAAAAAGGAATGAAATGCATATTTAATTTCCTCAAACTTATTACCAACATATGATATTTGGTATCCACCAAATGCTGACTTTTATTGTAGGCTCACTCGGTGAGTGCTCTTCCTCTCAGAAAAAAGTATCTGGAGGTGGCCTTGGTAACCATGTTCTTCAGACAATGATAATTGGCCCCACAGCCCTAGAAGGTTAAGTTCAGAATAGCCATCTGAACTTAGTTTGTTCAGTCAGATACCTTTCCACAGGAATTTGGAATTGGAACTAAGAGAAAATAATTTGCTTAGCATGTAGCTGTATCTGAATGTTTAAACTTGGGTGGTTAGGTACAGCCAACTTTGCAGAGAAAACTGTGCTGCAGAGAGAGAGAGAGAGAGAGAGCTTTGAAGTACATATACAGAAGGAAACAAAGAGACGAGACCATGTGGCTGCAGTTAGTGAGGCTGAGAAAATTGCTGCCTTAGTTTCTGACAGATTTCCAATTACTGATTTGAAGCCCTCTGTATTATGATTAACCCTTTGTAGTGGTTTCAAACTGTATGTACTCCAGAAAATCGTATTCTTAAAGCAAATCCACTACTTTGGGTATTAACTCGTTGTAAGTAGGATCCTTTGATGAGCCTATTTCAGTTGAGGTGTGTCCTACCTCTTTCAGGATGGGTCTTAACTATCTTACTGAAGTCCTTTATAAAAAGAATGAATACAGAGAGAGAGAGAGAGAGTCATGGAAGCAAGAAGCTGAATTCAATGAAACCTAGAAGAGGAGGGAGAGAGCAGCAGATGCTGCCATGTGCCTTGCCATGTGGCAGAGGAGCTGAGGATAGCCAGCAACCAGTCTTCAGGTAGAAAGCATCATCCTGATGATGCCTCGATTTGGACATTTTCTTGGTCCCAAAAATGTAAGCAAATGAACTCCCATTGTTTAACCTGACCCATTTCATGGTAGTTGCTTTAAGCTGAAACACCCAGGTATCCTTATATTTTTCTTCCATTCTTAGGATCGCTTGGAAGTGATTACATAATTGTTTATTTAAAACCAAAAAGTTTACAGCAGTAGAAATGACATTCTTCATTTTGGATATTGTATTTTTTCAGTTTAAGAATCTCCATTAACTTCTTTCCTATGGTTTCCATTTCTCTTATCAATATTCCCTTTTTTCCCTCATTATATTCAGTCTTGCCTTTAAATCCTTGTGTATTGTTACAATTGGTATTTAAGTCTTGTCTGCTAATTCCATCATTTCTATAACTCTGCATCTGTTTTATTTTTAACTAATCTTTCTCCTGGGTATTGGTTACATTTTTCTGCTTCTTCACAAATCTACTAACTTTCATTGTATACTGGACATCATGAGTGCTGCATTGTTGCCTGTCCGAATTTTGTCATCTTCCTTAATGTAGTTTTGAGTCTTGTTCTGGCAGGCTATTAATTAATTTGTAGATCTCTTTAATTCTTTTCAGCCTCGTTTTCAAATTTCATTAGTGTGAGCCTAGAGTTGCCTTTAGGGCTAAATTATTCCTATGTCTAATGAGTGGCCTACTTGAAAACTCGACTGCAAGCCTAAGGGTTTACCAAGGTCTCTGCACTCTGATTAGAAACTAGTTGAATATCTTTCAGCACTTTTCAAACTATGGAAGTTGTTGTCTTCTCTGCTCCCTGGTAGGTTTGCTTTCCTCAAAAACTACTTTTTGTCTGTTCTTGTGGAGTCTTGACTGAAATATATGCAACTTAGTATTTGGCCAAATACTTTTGGGGACCTTTATGTAGATTTCATGAACACTGTCTCGTGGCAGTGTCCTCCTCTCTGATAACTTTCTTCAGAAAATTTAGGTGATTCATTATCCCAGACGGATCTCTGCTACTTCAGCTAAGCAAGACCACTATACTCTATTTGCGCTCTGCCTGCTTGCAGAGTACGTTAAAAAGTGCCACCAAATAGAAAGTCAAAGCAATCACGGGGCTCACCTTGTGTGTTTCCCACCACTCAAGAATCACACTCTTGTACTCCTTTTTTGTCAAAAGTCTAAAAACAATAATTTCACATATTTTGTTCAGTTTCATAATTGTTAATGGTGAGGTGCTAATCTGGGACTAGTTAGCCTATCATGGCCAGCACCTAAACATACTTATTACAATATTGTTCCTTAAGATTAATTTCATCTACAGTGCATTTATATATTGACTGCTTGTTTTGTTGACTATCTTGCTTAGCTTTAGGTTCATGTATTTTACAATTCTATTTGTAGGCTTATTTGAGTCAGAGGATTTTTGTTACTTTGCTCTTGGTCTTGTTCCCACTATTTCCTGTAGCCAGCTCACTATCTCTGTATTACCAGGTCTTGTAATGGTATTTTGGGGTCACTTGTTCTGCAGTGACAAGCAGTCCTTGTAAACACAGCTGAGTCATTTTGAGGCATCATATGAACTTCCAAAAGACCCAGCATATTTCAAGGGGCACAGAATTTTGCCTTTAAGGAAACATTCATCACCCAGATTTAAGTAAGCCTGTCAGGAGGTTTTGGCATTAATGCAATATTCATTGTTCCTTCAGCTGTAGAGAGGTGAGAGGGAAGTTTCATTTTCTGTGTCAGGGGAGATTTGTCTACGCATTTAGTGAAACCAACAGGATACTAACTTCTAGGGCAGAAAGGACAGGTTTGAAAAACATTGTAGTAACACCATATTTGTCTGGACATCCCAATCATCTATAGCAATGAATAGGTAAATAAGAAAATAAAGTCACTGAATAAAAGCAGTATGCCTCAAAATGTTCATATGCTGAAGGTGACATTCACCACTTTTAGAACAGGTCTTCACATTCTTACTCAGAACATATATGTTCATATTTTAGGCATTACTATAATAAATTCGATTAACTCATTCCTGGTTATAACAGAAAAAAATCACAACTTCAGAGGGGAAGCATTGTTTGGGGAAAGGTGAAGAGGATAGTTATGATAAAATGCGTATCGAGAACATGGGAAAGGACAGATAAATAACAAGCAGAGAAGACACTTCACAGAGCATTTTAGCCTACAGCCACTTAGTAAGTGCCAACAATTCAACAAGCATGGAAATTGTCAGTACTTTATGGTTCAGAATTATAATTAATATTCATAAGTATAACTTTAAGATAGCAAGAAAATTTAATAATAGCTAATATACATGATTTTGCAGGTTCAGTAATGATGTTAGAGAAGCATTGACAAGAATTCTCTTCTACTAAATTCATGTAAAATAATCTGAGTGAGAAAATATTCAGCAACAACCAAGATCAACAAGTTATATTGAAACATATATTGTTCAACAAAAAAACATATGAAAATATTTTTCAGCTGTAAAAACAATTTGAAAATAATAAGAACTTCTGGATGTAAAAAAAGCCTTGATATATAAGGAATATGATGAGAGAATAAATTTAAATGCAAGTAGAAATCCTGTAGATAACATTGTCAAGAAAATCAGCAAAACATGGAATCAACAAAACAGAAAATTGAATCAAAAAAAGAGAAAGGAAATTCAAGAAAAGTAAACAGAACTTTTTTTAAATGACCCAATTCAGGAGCACAAAAATAATTTGATCAAAGATAATGGACATTGAGGATGGAATACCATAGTCACACTGCCAAAAATAGGAATTCCCAAGGGAATCAAAATGCATTGTATTAAATCAACACTTGAAAGGATAGTAAGAAAATTGAGTAATAATAGTACTAAATCAAGCACACTACAAGAAAAATGGAATTTTAAAAAAGTAAAATTATATAAGTTTCAAAGCAACAAAATCATGTTACATCTGTGCAATACCAAAGAAGTTTTAGAAATGATCAATACCACAAAATGGTGAGAACAATTTCACAAACCTCTGAGAATAATATTTAATCCAGGTTTAATGATAACAGACAATTATCATCTGTTTGCACAACAGAAAGATAGTCTTGGGTTTACCAAAATCTTGGGAAATTTGCTAATCATGTGACTTTTCTCCAAAAATACTTGAACATCACTCATGAACACGAATGACTGAGTTTAAGAAAGAATGCACATGTGGAGATACCACTATGGAAGAGATATATGATTATTGCATTGATATTGAACCTCTGCAGAAATTAAAAGATCAGACATCAAGGAGAAAAAGACAATTGTTAGTTAATATATTGGCAAAGTTCTTTTGTGAAATGAAGTCATAAAAGAACTCAGCTGCAGAATATTACATTATATTAACAAGTGAGATGAGACAGGGACAAAAAAGATACAAGGGCAAAATAAAGTAAATAATTACTTATTTCTTTTATTTCATTTACAAAACCCCTGTTAATGGCCAGATATTCCTCAACTTAAAAAGTAAATTGATATATAACAGAATTCAAAATGTTTGGAAAAGTTAAAAAAAGTTATCACAAATTAAATGTTAAATTTGCCAAGCATTATTTTATTTCTTTAAACAAGAATATATTGAATATCAAGAGGCTGATACAGTTTTTTTCTTTTATGAAAAAAGTAAATCAGAACATATCACAAATTTTTAAAAACTAGAAAATTTTATAAACTTAAAAACCCAAGAATATAGCATAATACTGTATTAATTTACAAGTTAATTGTATTAATTACCTAACATTTCTATAATACTTTTTCCCTACTTTTTAATCTGATATTCTTTGATCTTCCTAAAACAAACTTTTTTGTTTTGCTTTATTCACTTTTTAATTTACATAGAGTAAAATTCACTCTTTTCTGTGTACAGTTCTACGGGTTAGACACTACATTAATCAAAATATGGAATAGTTCCAAGATCAGATTCTGGCCAGGCCATTCTCTGCCTCACTCTGTGCCTCTTTGCTCTTGGGAATATGGCAGAGCAGGTGCCAGGGTTGGTGCTGTTTGCATGTCTGTGAAACAGTTGTTGATCATGCACTGCAGGAGTTTTCAGAAAATTGTTATAGATCAAAATATTTCAGATAATTAGAGGATAGACAGTGCTGCAACAACAACCACCTATGAGATAGGAATAACTCCTGATTATCAAGGGCAAAATTATATTCCTACATATCACATTGCACAGCAGGTTACCAAAGAGATTTTGCCACATTTGATTATTCACTGTGTTTGGATAAAAGCAATCTGAAGGATTTGAACAGAAAAGGTAATAAAGTTTAAAAAAATGCAAAGCTAAAATTGAAGTACTTGGGAGCTGTGATCCACAAAGACAACTTATTATTGAAGATCCTTACTGTGGGAATGACTCCAACTTTGACACTGTTTACCAGCTGCAAAGCATTTTTGAAGAAGTCACAGTAAAGCGGCTTCCATTCATCGCTGAAGGCCAAAAATGATTAACATCTTCACAGTGATGTTCTGGGTTTTTCAGTCAATCACTGTGTTAAAAGTGTAATGTTTCATAGCTCAAGGCCACAACTGTTTTTTCAACTGACTTACTGTTTATCTTAAAAAAATAATTGTAGATGGAAATCAGTGTTGTGTTTGGCAAAGAAATGATAAAAAAAAAAATCTTTGATTCAGATTACGCAGTACATTAAATGTTCTTCAACTAATTGGACTTCCTACCCTGCCCTAATTACAAAAATAGTGGAACAAACAAAATAGTGGAAACACAAAATATAATATTGTGTGTGCACTTTGTAATACAATCATTTCTTTCTGATGTTTAACCTTAAGGTACTAATCCAATGATGGCTAGCATTCTAATATACTTAATTATGATCTTAATAAATAATGAAATAAAACATCACTTTAAGGTCCAAATCAATATCTGAGTCCACTGAGACTTTTAAATAATCTACTCTACCTCTTGAGTAAGTTGATATGGATAACTTGATGGACTTATTCTATTTTCTGTTGCTGTACTTTTACATTTTCCATAAGATGTAATCATACAGCATGTTGCCTTGTGAGTCAGGCTTCTTTCATCCTATATAATGCATTGGAGGTTCATTTGTGTTGCAATCATCAGCAATGTATTCCTTTTTATTGCACAATGGCATTCCATTGCATGGATTTACCATAAATGTCTTTACATACACAACTTAAAAAACAATTGGGTTCCTTCCAGTTTGGGGGAATTTTGAATAAAATGCTATAAACATTTGTGTACAAGGTTTATAAGAATGTATGTTATCATTTGTCATGTGTGTAATACTGAGAAGTGAGTGAGTGTTCTGAGTTGTATGGTAGGTGTTTACAACCTTTATAATAAAACTTTTATAAGAAACTGCCAACCTAGTTTTCAAAGTGGTTGTATCAATTTTCATTCCCATCAGCAATATATGAATGTTCCTCTTGTTCTATATCCCCTGCAGTGCTTGGTATTGTATTTTGTGTGTTCGATTATTTGTTTGTTGTTGTTCTAATAGATGTCTATTGGTATCTCATTGTGATTTTAATTATCATTTCCCTCAGGATTGATGCATCTTTTCACGTGCCTGTTTGCCATCTGCATATTTTCATTGGCGAAGTAGCTGTTTTAATCTTTTGCCCATTGTTTTGTTGGGCTGTATGCTTTCTTACTGGTGAGTTTTGAAAGTATTAAAATATACTTAATCAAATTTTTTATCAGATATGCTATTAGTAATATTTTCTCCCAGTCTCTGGCATGTTTTTTATCTTCTTAAAAGTGACTTTTGTAGAGCAGAAGTTTTTAATTTTGGTGAAATTCAATTTATCTTTTTCTATTGTGCATTTAATGTAATATCTAAGAACTCATTACACAGTCTAAGGCCGCTAAGTTTTTAGCCAATGTGTTTTTTTCCTAGAAATTTTATAGTTTTAGGCTTTACATTTAAGTCCATGATCTATTTTGAGTTAATTTTTGTATATGGTGCAAGGTATGAGTTATGGTTTAGGTACTCTTTGTTTTGGGTCTGCAGATGTCCAATTGTTTCCACATCACTTGTTGAAAAGCTCATCCTTTCTCCATTGAATTGTTGTGGCACTATGGTTAAAAACCAATTGACTATATAGTTTTGGGTCTATTTCTGGATGTCCTAAGTGTCTATCCTTTCACCAATACTACCCAGTCTGGATTACTGTAGCTTTATAGCAAGACTTGAAATTGGGTGGCATAAGTCCTCCAATAGTTTTCTTCTTTTTCAGAACTGTTTTGATTATTCTAGAGCCCTTATTTTTCTTTATAGATTTCAGAATCAGTTTGTCAATATCTACAAAAAATAAATCCTGCTTGGATTTTTATTGGGATTATTTTAAATCTATAGATCAATTTAAAGAAAATTGGCAGCCTAACAACATTGAGCCTTCAAATCTATGAACATGGTATAGCTTTCCTTTTATTTATCTTTAATTTTTCATTAGTGTTTTGTAGTTTTCAGTATATAGATTCTGTACATATTTCATGTTTTTGGTGTTACTGTAAATGATAAGGATTTTTAATTTCAATTTTCAATAGTTCATTGCTAGCATATAAAGATATAATTCATTTTTTGTAGGTTAACCATCTACCCTGCTACCTTCCTAAGATCATTTATTAGTTATAAGTGCTTTTTTGTAGATTCCTTAGGTTTATTTAGATAATTTTGTAGTCTGTAAATTGAAACAATGCTGCTTCTTCCTGTTCGATCTGTATGCTCTTTTCATTATAATTTTGCACAGCTAGGACTTTGACTACAACGATAGATAGGAAAGGTGAGAGGGGACAGCCTTGCCTTGTACCCAGTCTCAGAAGGAGAACATTCAGTTTTCACTCTTAAGTATGACATTAACTTTAAGAGTTTTGTAGATGTACTTTATTAGGTTAAGGAAATTCCTTACTATTCTGAGTTTGCTGAAACTTTTTTCTATAAATAGATGTCATATTTTGTCAAATGCTTTTTTGCATTTCTGAGCTGATCTTAAGATTTTTCTTCCTTAGTTTGTTGATGTGGTTAATTATATTGATTTTTGAAGGCTTAACCAGTTTTGCATTTTAAAGATAAACCCATTAGTCATGAAGTATTACCATTACTTTATATTGTTGGATTTGATTTGGTAATATCTTTCTGAGAATTTTTGCATCTATAATCATGAAAGACATTGGAATTTAGCTTTCTTTTATTGGAATGTCTTTGTTTGGTTTTAGAATCAGATTAATGCTTACTGCATAAAATTTGTTGATCTTCTTGTATTTTCTGGAGGAAATGGTGTGTAATTAATATTATTACATCTTTAAATGCTTGGTAAAGTTTACTATTGAAGCCATTTGGGCCTGAAGCTTTATTTGTTTATAGTGTTTAACTATGAACACCATAGTTCATAGCTATTCAATTTCTATAATAGCTGTAGCGCTCTTCAAGTATAACAATGATTTTTGCTACCATTTTCTGAAGAGAAAGATAATTCAGTCTTTTCCATAGCCTGGCTGTTGGAAATACACTTTTTTAGTGATAGGATGCATACTCTGTTTGTAGTACAACTACAGATTTTTGCCCCACAACATAGGAATTTGAAAACTGTTTGCACAATATTTGAACAATTCCTATTGAGGAGGAAGAAGGAAAAGAAAAAGGAGGAGAAATGGGAGGAGGAGGAGGTAGAGGAGGAGAAAGGGGAAAAAGGGGAAGTAGGGAAGAAGAAGAAGAGTTATGTTTTTGTAGGTATCACTTTATTGGATATAATCCTGTCAGAAGAAATATTTCATATTGACTGGGCATCAATGAGAAACTGTTCCTCTATTGACAATTCACATGACTCATGCATCAAAAAAATAAATAAACAGTAGATCAGAATACATCAAAATAGAACATTTTAAAATTTTTCTGTTTTGTTAATTACAAAATTGTTAATTTCCTGAGGACCATCCATGTGGGTTAGTACTAGTTCATTGGAATCCAGTGCAAGCAAGATGTAAGTGAAGAGATAAAAATGAGTGAGAAAGAAAACCATCAGGCATTCTTAACCTAATGGACATCTAAATAACATATATAGACTGCACAAAAAAAAATACAAGACCAAAGTTGCCAAAATTCCTCTTTGAAAAATATACTTATGGTTTTGTATACTGTGTATTACATTTATAATAAAGAATTATAAATGTTATTTTTAGCATATCAACCTAAGAAAATATTGGTATGATATCCAAAGTGTTCTAAGGAATATCACATAGTATATAAGAACTTTATAAATAGTTCTATCAACCTTGATAATTGTGTTGAAAAACATTCAGATAGTGGGACATAGGTATAAGAAGCTAAAGTGTGTATTGGGTCACTTTTTTATCATACCTAATTCAATATGTGCATGGGCTATAACTATTGCTGCAAATTCACCCTAAAATTAAAATTTAAAATTCCCATGAAGTCCAGCAAAAAGTCAATAATAAGGATAATATATATATGTGATATCTTTAGAAATAAATTCTGATCTAATTTTAGAAATTTGGGGCATGCATTACTTTAGGGAATATTTGTTATTTTAATGTATATTATTTGTAATATTTTCACTTCAGAATTGTGGGTTATTTTGCTCCCAAGAATCCATTTAGGGTAATGGGACGAATATTTATTAAGCAATGTCCTGGTGTCCTGAAAACCTAGAGTATGCCAAAAGATTCTAATTTATTTTTCAACAATGAACATGATCTACTCCATTTCTAAGCCCTCAATGAGACAAATATGACCTGTAGAGAGACAAATTTATTCCCTCTACTATTGGATGTCAAATTAATGTTACTGAATTAATTGTGAATGATGTGCGACAATGATGCTAAAAAGTTAGTTCTTCTCCTTAAGGTCCTTAATTTAGGGAAAAGTTAACGCAATAAAAAGATGCATAGCAGATCTCTTTATTCACTTCTGTTTCTTCATATTTCCTCCCCTTGAAATATAAGTCATTTTCAAAGTTAATTTATCCAAATTGAAGACTTACTGAATTTTTTAAAAACATGATGTTTGTCTTAACTAACCTTCACATTTCACAAGACATGATCATCAAATTGCTTTGTTTTTGTTTTTTTTTTTCATTTATGTAGATGGTATTTCATCTTCTCTTGAAAATCATCAAAGAATAAAGAGAAAATTCAACTTTACCTGACCATAGGCTTGGTGACCTCAGCTGTCATGCTACAGGTTGTACCTGAGAGTGACTATTTCTCCCTAATGTTTCCTGTTGCTATGAAGTTACTCATTCAGACTCGGGCATTCCTGCATTCTTTTCCTGCCCCAAGCACTAGTAGAGGCTGGCTCCATCCTAGCTCACTCAGGGCCTCCTGTGCTGCCAGAATGTCAAGGCCAGCAGGGTTCCAGTATCACTTACCCTTTATGGGCTATTGTTCCCAGCAGTTGTATTGTTGTTTTATGCTGTCAGCCAAAGAGCATGTCAGATTTATGGCTAATCCAATGGCCCTACGCCACAGTAGTAGGAGATTTAAAAGAGAACATCCCTTAGGAAACCATAAAGCTGGCCATAATACGCTGCCTACAAAACATACCAGACTAGATTACAAATCCTATGAAAATTAAAACCAAAGCAATTCTGCTTACCAACCATCTGAGACTGATTTAAACAAAGGAGATCTACATGGATTTGAATACTGAACACCAGAGACATGGCTTTGCTCTTTAAAATATAGACATGCCAAAGTTCTGAGAAGGTAATCGTGTTGTTGCTCTTACAGTCCAAAACAGAGAAGGAACAGCTGTTCAGTTGTAATTTCTTCAACTGTTTGAGCACAGGGAGCGTTGTTGCATGAGAGGTGGGTGTCCTATCAAGTGAGTCTCTGAGTGCGGACAGATGAGTCCAAATGAAGCTGCTGATAAGGACAAGGCCAAGGGAACACCTAAGGGAAATAGTCACACGCACACACACACACCCCGCCCCCCATCTTGTGCTCCTTGAGCGAGCAATGTAGGAAAAAAAGGAGAGGACAGGATGCTCTACAGAACAAGTGCTCCCCCCAGCACCACAATCTTCATCTCTCAAGCATGTGAAAGTCCATATTACAAGAACAATATCTGGTCGCTGACCCATTAAAGGTCAAAATAGGTAGAAGATGAAGAACCAATGGGATGAAATGCTGCCCCATGGGTTACTGATACTTGGAGTAAAATATATTTCTCACCAATTGATTTTTTTTCTTTTCTTCTGTGATTTGTAGGCAATGTAAAGTAAATAAAAACTCCACTATGTCTTACTATGTTTATGAGCTGTACTTTGCGCTAAGTAGAAATTTGGATTGTAAGCAAACTCCTTAACAAGACTTTTAACATCCTTGGTAATCTGACCCATTTATAGCTTTAGTTCCCTGCCCATTCCTTCCCTCCAGCTCCAGTCAATCTGAAGCACTTTCAGGTTAGGAAGCCCTGTGCTGGTGTTAGCTTACAGCAGTGAACCAAGTGCTATCCCTGTTTTCAAGGAAATCAGTAAGAGTTCTAATAAGTGCACTAAGAGCTACATATAAACAAGTGCCAGGCACAACCCAGTCTTGGAATCATAGAAGACTTTCTAGGGAAAATATCTAAAGCAACATCTGAAGGATAATTAAGGCTTAGGCAATTGAGGTAGTGCGGACAAGTATTTTTGGCAGAAGAAGTTGTGCAAATGCTTGGAGGTCAGAAGAACTTGACACATATTACAAACAGTCTTTAGTTTCAATTTGTCTATGGTGTTTAAGGGCCAATTATTTTGGGTGAATTTGAAATGAGTTCCTAATGTGAAGGTCATTTTTCCCCTAGGTTCTCCTAAATTTGCTGTGCCCAAATCAGTTATAAGAAAATTAGAAATAAGCCTGCAAAAGTTAAGGCTAGAATAATGTGTGTGTGTGTGTGTGTGTGTGTGTGTGTGTGTGTGTGTCTAAATTTGTGAATCACTTTCCCACAAGTACAGAATTCTTCCCTAAACTGTAATGTCTGGCCCCATGCAGTTCAGTTAATTGTTTCGTTTCACTCACTGTTCGGACTGTTCTCACTCTTCATTAGAATGAAGGCCTATGATCTATGTGAAAGACAAGTCCTGAAAGCAAACTTGGCTTTGAGCTGCTGTTTCTCTTCCGTAATCCTTTGTATTTCACACAATTCAGCTTCATTGGTTTCCCTGTCAAACTCCTCATTCAAAAACACAAGGGCAAAAACAGGAACAATGTTATCAACCATGCATGCTAAAAGCGTGACATCTCCCCACCTCCATATTGGCCTGACCCTTCTCATTTATCATCCTTAACTTCATTGCCAAGTTCTTCCAGTCATTCCCTGTGCTACTGGAAAAATATGTTGGATGACAACTTGGCAAAATATGGCCAATCTTTAGTTAAATATGCATGTGTAACACACATATGTGTTCAGAAAAGTAAGCAGAACTAATTTCAAATAGATCACTGTGGCACCACATCTGCTCTCTATAAATGTTGGCTAAGGAGGGGAATTAGCTTGGATTTGGCCCAGAGACTATAGAAAGTCTTGTGTGTTCAATTCCTGGCATTTTCTCTTGACTGACTTATTTGGTGCTTCACAAATATTTTACCCTTTTGGCATTCAATTTTCCTCTTCTGTTAAGTGGGAATAATTGTTACCTGGTCTCCATTGTCCCATTGTGTGCACCTCCTGATTTCTGCATATAATTTTCACTAATTTTAATAGGTATTCAGTTTAGAGGGAGGAAGGAGCTAGACATGTATGGGAAAAAAATTAGAATTCTTTATAGTTTGCAAAACTACTTAGCTAAAGTCAGGATATGAGATACAAATATTGTCCATGCAAATCTATTTTGAATGCCAAGATCTGGTGCTGAGATTTGCCCAGATTTTTACCTATCACTCTTGGCATTTTTTTTGTCCTTTGAAAGAAATAATACCAGGTTATAATGCTAAAAAAATTGCCAGGAAATACCAACTTCTTTCAATTTAATTTTTAAAATAAATTTCCTTTTCTAAGACTCCAGATAAAGACACAAAGACATGTATCAGTCAATATTTTTAGTTCCAAAAGTACATAAATCCTGATTCGAATTACCTTTATGTTTGCATGACTTAAAAAAGTCAGATTTTAATAAAAATTAAAATCTGTACCAAAATGCTTTTCTTCAGAAGAGCTCAAAGAAATCTATAAATACTCCATCAACAACTTCTGGTTTTCTAATTTTAAATTATGCATCATGCAAGAGTTACAAACAATTGTTTCTTAAAAAATTACTTCCCATACAAAGTTTAGTATCAGCTCTTATAAGTCATTTCCTATGATTTCTGAATCATTTGGAGAGTAGTTACGCATCTGTGTGTAACTGAATGACCTAAATTACTTTAACTTCTGATTCATCGCATCCCCATCCTATGTTTATATTTAGTTCCATTTTCTCACCAAGTTTCAGCATCAACATAGAGCAAGGTCATGCATAAATAGTCTTCAACCTGTAATTTTATTGTTTTCCTAAAACTCCTACTTTCTTCCCCAGGGAGGATTTTGCATTTTTCTTCCTAAATTTCTCCTCCTCAATTTGTTATTTTAAGTTCGAAGCCATGTGGTTATGCCAGGTAAATACAGAGGATCTTAAAGATGAGAGAAGCTTTTTCAAGGCTGATTAGTGCAACCTTGTAACTAATGCAGAAATATCTTCTTAACCTACCTCATCCATAATCCAGAATCTGAACAGTTCCAGGGACAGAGAACCCACTAATTCACAAGAAGCCAATTTCTTATATTCCCAAAGTAATACTTTTTTTTACTTGCTCTTCCCTATGCCTGAATGACAACAACCTTACAGGTCTTGTTCCCTAACTATATTCACATCTCTGCTTGTAGATATTGATGAGAATACTGCGATTTTGTATTAGGAGGTAGAACTGAAGAACTGGAAAGAAATCTAGTCTGCTGCCATATCCCATTAGGGATACTAGGTTAGAACTAGGTCAGTACTGCAGCTTTTTCATAGAGTAATATAAATTCAGCCAACATATTGTAGAAATAGCCACTCTATTATTTCTTTTCTCAACAATTGTTTTCCATTTTATGTGGGGATTAACTTCTAACCTTTAGCTTCTTGATCTATCGGGAAATAGACAAGATATTCCTCAAAGTCTCTGACAGCTTTGAAATTATCTTCATAACCAACCTCCAGAGGGTTAATGAGCGAAACCTGTGCAGGAACATAAGTCTTCTGCTGAGACTGGAGATGAGGCGATGGGGCTGAAGACGTGACAAACACAAGAAGTTGTGGAATGGCCTTTCTCATAATCGAGCTAGGGAACATTAAAGATAATAAAAATAAAGATGGTATGGAATTAGAGTAGGCCAACTTCTCAGAGGATGGGGGATTTCTCTACTGATGTTCTATGGTGCAGGAAGAGCAGGGGAGAAAGGATTTGTGAGTGAGCCACGTTTGAGACTAGGTAGGGTGGAGACCCTGAACCTTTAATGTAATCATGAGGGCGACCTTCTGGCCATGAGGTACCTCTTGAGAACGAAGTTGGTACAGCCAGTAAAAGACTAAGGAATTGGGCAAACTAAGAGAAATGAGACAGATAGAGTAAAGGAATACGTTTTTTCAACAGCAAGATATATTGCAAGAAGTTTGAATATGTCCCACAACTATTTGCATTAATGGATGCTTGTAATGTGTATTCTTTCCCCTTTCTTCTGCTCTTTCTTACCAATCCTGGCTCTCAAAGTGTCTTAAATACTTTCTGTACACAAAATAATTATTTCTAAAATCTCACTGTTCTTTGAGGTGTTAACTTTTTTATTCTACTTTATAACAATTCTATATTTGGAAAATTCTCTTTATTTCTTATTTAGGTATCAATAAAATGTCATCAGAATAATAAAAATTGGATTTTGCCAACTATCCTATATATGACATGTATATCACAATCTGTTTCCAGTTTTTTTAAAAATATATGTACCTCTCTTATAAAGGAAGTACAGTTAATTTTCAATAACTTATGCTAAAGGAGGATGGAACTAAATATAGTTAAACTAGATCCACGAACCTCATTTTAGACAATAGCTTTAATATTCTCTTTGACAAATCTTTTACCAGAGCTCCTAAAAGTAGTATTTTAGTCTCATTGCTAACCAGATCACCAGGTAGCCAGGAGTAGATGAAGGCTACCTGTGGACATTCTGTCGCATATCCTGTCTCCAGTGGAAATGTTCATTAGGCATACCTGGGTCCTGCTTTCTTACCCCCTGTAAAAGCCCCAGTCTTTTTCTTTATCCTTTAAATAAATCAACTAGAAATATTAATTAAGTACTCTAAATTTAGAACACTCACCAAATTATTTTCATGTACTTTCTTAATTTTCTCCTTAGAATAGGTTCGTCTTCTCTTTCTTTGGAAAACAGGTCGAGCACTAGAGCCTCAAACTTCTATTAGCACAGCACCTTTTTGCCACATTTCTAATTTCCTTTATCATTATCACTTTCCTTCTCCAAAACAAAGAGCATTTTTCCAATAACTAGGGTATGGCTCAAACATCTTCCCCATTCCTTCTTTACAAAGATCCACATAAAAACCCTATCACCAAAATATTTACTAACTGCAGCAGTTCCTTCCTCTTCCAGTTCATGGTGAAACTTCTTCCTCTCTGCCAACACTATCTTTTACCACATGAAACATTGTTATCTGGAGGAAAGGGGTTTCCTGTCTTTAATTTGCTGAGTCAAATTTACCATTACTCTTCTGTGATCATCCACTCCTCTTTTCCCTTTTTTTTTTTTTTGGACCACATCCTACAAGTACCGCATTTCTTCATTTAGTTCTTTATGGCTTCCTCAGCCAAAATGCAAAGTTCGACTTTCACATCGTGATTGCTTCTTTCACTTTCCTCCAGTTTGAATGTATTATGCTCCCCAAAATGCCATTATCTTTGATGCAGTCTTGTGTAGGCAGACACATTAGTGTTGATTAGATTGTAAATCTTTGATTAAGTGTTTCCATGGAGATGTGACCCACCAACTGTAGGTGATAACAGAAGAAGCGAGCTTGCTACAGCCAAGAGGGACACTTTGAAGAATGCACAGAAGCTGAGAGAGAAGCTGCAGATGAGAGACAGTTTGAAGACGGCCATTGAAAGCAGACTCTTGCTCTGGAGAAGCTAAGAGAGGACAAATGCCCCAAGAACAATTGAGAATGACATTTTGAAGAGGAGCTAAGGCCTAGAGAAAGAGGAACATCCTGGGAGAAAGCCATTTTGAAACCAGAACTTGGAGCAGATGCCAGCCACGTGCCTTCCCAGCTAACAGAGGTTTTCCAGACACCATTGGCCATCTTCCAGTGAAGGTACCTGATTGTTGATGTGTTACCTTGGACACTTTATGGCCTTAAGACTGTAACTTGGTAACCAAATAAACCCCCTTTATAAAACCCAATCCATTTCTGGTGTTTTGCGAGAAGGCAGCATTAGCAAACAGGAACACCATCTATGAGATCAACACTATTCTCCCACCTAGTCACCCCCTGACTTCTTTACTATTTTCTCCAATATCTCTGGGAAATTTAAGTAAGCATGATAATTCCACATTTCACAGTTAAGAAAGCTCTAAGCTTGGCAAGATAGGTAAATTATCTAAGATTGTAGAGTAGACAAGTTTTAATATACTCTAGGTGGTGTTGATTCACTGCAGTTACTCATAAAAGTAATATTGATGTATTAAAAACAACTATTGGATAACCTCTTATGAATGTATTCTACTAAGAAATTAGGTGAACATGTGGCTTATTCTCCACTGTTCCCCATCCATCTGAACCCAGAATTTCAACACCTTTAGCCCCTTCCTAAACAGTCCAGTCCAGAGCATGTCAAGCCTAAAGGTACAGTCTGACCTGCCTCGCACAGCCCTCTGTCGCCAAGAATTCAAGCAGCCAGCCTATCCCAAGACCCTGGTGACTATGAATAATCACTCTCCTCAGACTGCTTGAGAGACACATCTTCCATTATTTCATCCTCAATAGCTCTTCTTCTCCTTAATTTTCATTTTTCTCTTTTCCATTAAAAACTAACTTGTAATGAAGTCAGAAATAAAATCTAATATTCCAGAAATCTCTCAAATAGAAGGAGAGAGCCAATGTCCTCCTTTGCAAAATGCTGAGTCATGCCTTTTTTTGCTCTGCTTTAGATATTCAACTTTATATTTCCTTTGGAAAAAAATGGTGATGATGGTAGTCAACAACATTTTTCTTAAATAAGATTTAGTCTTATAGATTCTATGTAACAGTTTCTTGCAATGTGTATATACAACCTGAGCAATTTTTTAGGGTCCATGAGAGAAAATGGATTCTTGGGTAAGAGTTCGTCCCTGAAAGTAGCTACTTTATAATTCAATAACAAAATTAGTCCACAAAATTGAAACAGTCACTGAAATGTTTGTATTTGTTTTTCCTTGCTGCAGAACAAATTATCATAAACTTAGTGGCTTAAAACAAGACAGATTTATTATCTCACAGTTTCCATGGGTCAGGAGCCCAGCATATTTTGGCTGGGTCCTGTGCTCAGAGACTCACAAGGATGCAATCAAGGTGTCAGCCAGTGTTTCAATTTCACCCAAGGCTTGTGGTCTTTTTCTAAGCTCCTTGGTTGTTGGCATAAATCAGCTCCTTGTGGATGTAGGACCAAGGTGCCCACTTCTTGCTGGCTGTCCTCTGAAGACCATTCTCAGCTCCTAGAGGCCATCTGTAGTTCCCTGCCATGTGTACCTCTTTACAACATGGCAGTTTGTTTTTCCAAGGTCAGTAGGAGAGCACTTCTCTTGCTTTCAATCTCTCCCTTCAATCTGCTAACACAAATCCCACAGGTTCTGCCCACAGATCCTGCCCACAATCAAGCAGGGAATTATTCAGGCAGTATACACCAGGAAATGGCTATCTCAGAGGCCATCTTAGATTACCGCCTACCACAGCGGTTCAAGCAGGAGTTGCTTCCAGAAGAGAGACAAAGTTGTCCATTTTGCCTGAGATTATCACATTGGACAATTCATTGCCTTGGGCAGATCACAAATGCAGCAATTTCCTTTTCTGATGGACATTTTTCCAACAATGGGACTTTAGTAGAATGAACATGTTGGCTGTGAGAGGACTATAGGAATTGTTGTTCACAAATCTAAATCTAACCTTACTTTAGAAGCTCACAAGAGAAAGAAAATTCAATAACTTACAAACTGGCACTAAGTATTTTAGTTTGGGGCCTAAACCTGATAAGAATTGAAACGGTAACTGCCTTAATTAAAGCTTTGGGGCATGGGGGGTCCTTTGTACTATAATTCTAGCTAAGCTTTGGAAAGAAGATTCAAAAGATAGACCTCCAAACAGTCTAGTACTTTTAAGTCTATGTGGTGTATGAATTATCAATAGCTTACCAAAAAACCCCTCTCTATTAAAATTTTAGGCTAAGCCTGAGAAATTACGGTTTTAAAAGAAAGCAAAATAATAGTAGTTTCCTCATTAGTATTCTTAAAGTGCAGGCTTGCAAAGCTCACAGCTACTCAGTTCATGATTGCATACATAAAGATTGACAAAATTGCAATGCTCACTTAACATTATGCAAAATGTAACATTTCCCTAATTGTTTTTAAATATTGAATAGAGCTTTTCACAAACTCTACTACATTGAAAGAACTTTTCTTTCCACTCTGTGTGTGTTCTGAATTTTATATATGTATGATTTTGATAGTGCTGATTAAGTCAATTAAAGCAGAAAGCCAGTGTCACCTTCTTAGTTATGAAGCTGGATACTGTTCTATGGTAACCAGCCTTCCCCAGGATACCAACCCTAATTATCTTTCTACCAACTGCCCAATGCATGCCTACCATTATATACACAGGAAACTTGGTAGGAAGAGGTGATTCAGCACAAATGCACCAAGTACTACCAAGAAATAAGTCAATACATCTTTTCAATAGACACCAGATAAGTAGCTTCAAGATCGAAAATGAAGACATTGCATTCACATTCAAATCTTAAATCAAATGTTGCCAATTCTTTTCATTAGTGTTTTGTAGTTTATACAGCTGGTGCCAATTCAGTTATAACTGAGAATTCTGACAGTTCTTCTCCTCCTCTGTTTAGGGTTTGGAAGTTCTCTGCCTACCATGGGATCTATCACTGTCAAATATTTCATTCCAAACAAGGTCTGTGGGGATTCATGAGCCAGAGATGGTGCAGGCCACAGCTCCAAGAAAAGCCTGCCTTGTTGGCATTGTTCTTGGCTCTTCAGGAACTTCTAAAAAGTATGCAGCCTTCTCCGACAGCAACCCAGTGTATCCAGGCCTCCTGAAGGTTTATGTAGCAGTTCTTACTGCTCCTGCTCTTTTCTTAGCGCCCTTTAATGTCTGTGTCTCCCTGGGTAGCTGCAGATCCAAAAAAAAATGGCTTTAGAATACTTCTGTTAATTGTTTGGTTTTACGCTAATCCTGAATATTATGTCTATTGCATACCTATACAAATCACGTGTTCTGAATCTTTGTCTTTGAGAATTGGTGATACACATCAATTTCTAAATTTTTCAATGTAGGGGGTGCAGTTTGTAATTCATGTTTATAACTTCAGAGGGACAAGTCAGAAGAACATAGAAAAATATTTAACATATTCATCTGTGCATAAAAATATTCTGTAAGAACACACAAGAAGCTGTCAACAGTTGCTGCTTTTAGAGGAAGACCAGAGAATTGAGATGGAAGAAAACTTATATATGGTCTTGTTCTATCTGCACGTTTTTCCATTCTTTCATTTTATAAATGTTTGTACACTTTCTTTTTCCAATTAAAAATTAAATTGTAGCTAAAAAATGAATACTCAAAATGAGCTCAGTGCTGGTGTGATTGAAGAGGAGAGCAGACAAATTTGCTGATGTGTATCTACATCAGTTACCAATAAAATGGCAGTGTTAGTCTCCTAGGGTTACCATAACAAAGAACCACAAACTGGATTACTTCATATAACAGAAATTGATTGTCTCATGGGTCTAGAGGACAGAAGTCCAAAATCTATAGAGGAAAATCCTTCCTTGCTTCTTGCAACCTGTTTCTGATACTAGACCAAATTTTTCTTTATATGTAGTATGCCATTTTCATGCAACAAATATTTGAGAGCATGCTATATTTCATGTGCTCATAAAAGAATGATTATGAAAATTTTATTATTTTGGTATCATGACTAGCAAGTGCAATGTGGCACACAATAAGCTGTAAAAAGCCACTCTTGGATAAGTGTCAAACCCCTTTTTGCTTACTGTCCCTGTTTTTCAACTATGTGAGGTTCATCGTTCTGTTTCAGATTTCAGTTTGGTTAAAGTAATATATCACTTCTTTCTTGTTATTCCTTCTAGACCGCTAATAAAATAGCACATATCTGGAGAAAGCAATGGCTCAAAAGCTGGTTTTGGATTCTCGGTTACTGTAAAGTTTGTGGGAGGTGGCCCAGGATGAGAGAAAAGAAATTAACAGACCAAGCTGCTGCTATGTTCTGATCCAACAAGACTCAAAGCACATACTCTGTGGTTTCTCTCTTGGTCTTCTGTGAAGTCTTCCCAGTATAGTTCATCCGTCTTCCTATCCCCTAAAAGGATTAAAGCCTTTTTCTTCCATTTGAAAAATCTTTAAATACTTTTGTTCAACTGTCAAAAAAGTAAATACTGAATTTTTCTGAGTAATGCATTAATAGTTTTATTTTTTCTTTGATGAGTTTCAATTCAAATCCTAAATTGAAATGGCTGGTGAAAAGATGTCTTATATAGTTTCATATTAATGCTTGATGGTCTTTTATCCTCATTAACCGTTGTATATTTGAACTTGATAGACAGGTTTTCTTAAAAAAGAGAAAAAGAGCAGGTTTTAAATGACCAATAGATCAGAATGAAATGCATTGACAGCTTTGCTCCAGGCATAACCTACGTTATGTAAACCAACAAAAACTATTGTCTAAACTTAAAAAATTACAACCACATGTCACATTTTACTCTGAATATTATAACATTTGAAGAATGTAATTATAAGCCACATGAAGAGTAAAAAGAGAGTGAAGAAATCTTGCAACCCCCAGAGGTAGGAAGTCCAACTCTTTTTGTTGTATATGTTTATTATGGTTTTGCTGCAGCCTTGGAATACCATAAATAAAGGAAAAGATAAAATTTATACCACCACCTAGAAAAAAATATGTGTGTCTATTGTTTATTTGTTTGCATTTCTCCTGGGAGCATGAGCTCCTTGAGATTTTTCTGGTAAAATACCAGCCTTGCTTCCAAAAATCAGGGCTTCCTTACAGAAAATAAAGAAACTCTTTCACCAGCAAGAGAGTCAGGAATAAATTGATGGATGACAGAGATGTGTGGAATATGTAAGCTTTCATAGGAATGCTGTCAGTATAAATTAGGTGTGGTTAATAATAGAGAAATAGCAGCAGCACAAGAGAAGCAGAGTTATTTACAGGCTTAGAACTGAGAAGTGGATGAGAGAATAAAAAGAAAACCGTATATAGTGTAAAGCTTTGGAGAAAAAGAAAGGTGCAGAGATTTTATTGTAGGGCAGGACACAGAGCATGCAGGAACTATAAGAAGGGGAGCATTTAAAAGATAAAAAGGTCAATTAGAAATAAAAAATACTAGACAAAGGGATCATGAATGTGTAAGGATTCACAGCAAAGGCAGCAAAGCCTTATTAAAGGAATACTAGAAATGGATTAACTTAAAAAGGAGTCTGCGAATAACCTCTCATACACAGAACATAACAACAATAGATAAAGATGCACCAGTCACAAAAGCAACTTTGAAACATTGTATAGCCAAGAGAGTTTACCCTGTCAGTAACAAAAAGCAGAAAACTTGGGTTGAGCCCTCTACCACAGGACTTGCCCTTGGGAAGACTGTTGCTGAAAGGAGAGGCTAGGCCTCCCTATAATTGTGCCTGAGAGCCTCCTCCCGAATGCCTCTTTGTTGCTCAGATGTGGCCCTCTCTCTCTACCTAAACCAACTCGGCAGGTGAAATCACTGCCCTCCCCCCTACATGGGATCTGACCCCAGGGGAGTGAATCTCCCTGGCAACGTGGAATATGACTCCTGGGAGGAATGTAGACCTGGCATCGTGGGATAGAGAACAACTTCTTGACCAAAAGGGGGAAGTGAAAGGAAATGAAATAAGCTTCAGTGGCAGAGAGATTCCAAAAGGAGCCGAGAAGTCACTCTGGTGGGCACTCTTACGCACAATATAGACAACCCTTTTTAGGTTCTAATGAATTGGGGTAGCTGGCAATAGATACCTGAAACTATCAAACTACAACCCAGAACCCATGAATCTTGAAGACAATTGTATAAAAATGTAGCTTATGAGGGGTGACAATGTGATTGGGAAAGCCATATGAACCACACTCCCCTTTGTCTAGTTTATGAACGGATGAGTAGAAAAACGGGGGAAGGAAACAAACAAACAAACAAACAAAGGCACCCAGTGTTCTTTTTTAATTTAATTGCTCTTTTTCACTTTAATTATTATTCTTGTTTTCTGTGTGTGTGGTAATGAAGGTGTCAGGGATTGATTTTGGTGATGAATGTACAACTATGTAATGGTACTGTGAACAATCAAATGTACAATTTGTTTTGTATGACTGCGTGGTATGTGAATATATCTCAATAAAATGAATTTTAAAAAAAAGCAGAGAACTAATGACAATTCTCTGATGAGCAGAGATCCATGATTTGAAAGTAAACTGACATCTCTATAACATACTTCTAATTTATTCTTATATTTAAATGAAGTTCTTGGTCAATTCGATTATTGCCAAATTATTCTTTTTAGTTAAAGGTATCATCTAAACTCTCTAACCAATTTAGCATCTGAAGTAGAAGTACTTGAGTGGACTGCATTGACTGAAGTAATGTCAGAGTTTTTTCCAGGTTTCTTTTAATTAATTACTTTTCCACCCACACCTAACTATATTAGAAATGAAAGAACAAAGGGTTAAACAACCAGCAACTGCAAATGGATGGTTATATGAGAGTATTTTGTTTTTCATTTGATAACTTCTTCCTGTGGAAGATGGTAAATTCTCAAGCATTCAGAGAGATGGAACTGATCTGCTTATTCTCATTTTACCCTTCTCCAGATTTTCCTTTATCTTGTCTCTTGAGAGTCAATAAATGCTCAGTGGTAGCTGATGACCTGTGTAATACTTCTGGCACAACACTGAGAGAAAATGAAAAAGTTCCAAACTGGGTTCTTCATGGCCAATGGAAGCATTTTTGGCCACATATTTGATACTTGTTCAGGGCTGGTTTTACAGCATTTGTTTATTCATTCACTCATCTAATATTGATTGAGTGAAAACCTATGAGCTGTCAGATACTGAGCATTTTTTCCGTCCCACCTGAGATCCAGGCTCATATTCTAACTGCAGTGCTTCCATGTTCTTAAAACTATAGGTTAGCGTAATCTAAACAGCATTGCATTTAGAGACAGACATAATCATGTCTAAATGGGAAGCCAAGAAGGTATCATGGGAGAAATAGTGTTGAAATTGAATGGTAGTGCCTCAAAAGGCAGGGACGTGAAGGGAACTAATTCCTGTGTATTGCATGTAGAAAGAATATAAGAATCAAAAGTGCAGAGCTCAGAAAGCAAGCATTTAGGTAACAGCCATTCAAAGTTGCCTAGAAAACAAGGCTAGTTTGGAGAAAGTAGAAGAGGCGCTGCTGTCAAGGTGAGTGGAGGCAAACTGGGGAGGTCAAGCTCTCCCCAATGGAGTTTGAATTATATTTTGCAAGCAATGAAGAGCCATTGAAGGCTTCTGAGTGAAGGAGTAACTTTAATAGGATAAATTTTTAACAGTGTTTTGAATGGACTTGCAAGGACAACATCAAGTACAAATCTCAGATAGTAGAATATTCCAACAATCTGGAAATAAAGTTCTATTGGAAATGAGACAGAAAACAACTAAAGGCAGCTGATGACAAGATCATTACTCATTGTATCCATGGTACCTAGCACATTATAAAGTTACAAAAAGTATTCTGTTGCTGACAAGAAAGACTGTTGCCAAGGAGACTTCAGGATTGAATGGATGCTAGGTACAAAAAAGAAGGCAGACCCAAGGTTTTAGAATCAGGAAAGCAAAAAGAAGTTACTGATTTAATCCAGATCTAATTAAAAATAATCGATCAGAGATCTAGGCGATGATTCACGAAGACAGACAGAACAATGAAAGTCAAAGGGAAATCAATGTCAGGTGCCATGGCATGGTTCAGAGGGATCAAGGTTGAAAAATGAGCAGTGGATTTTATAAGAAGATAGCGTGACAATGAAGAGAAAAGTAAGGCTTTAATCACTAGGTGGCAGAAACAGGGGCAGCAGTGAGTCTTAACTCCTATTTTAAGGAACTTGAAAGGGAAAGGAAAAAGAGAGGCTCTTAGATAAGAGGTAAACAGTGAATATAAAGGGGCTTTGTTTTTCAAAAGGAACACCTGAGAGAGTTTTAGGTGAAGGGAGTAAACCTTGTTTAGAGACAATGAAGGCAACAGCAAGAGAGTAATTAACTAGATAAAACTCAACAATGAATATTTGTTAAGCACTATTATCAATCAAAAATTATGCTAAGCAATGGAGATATGAAGATAAAAATAAGCAATGTCTGCCCCCACAGCATTTGTAATCACATGGAGAATCTGAGAGGACTACCACACAATTCAGTGTGTAGCTGGGGGAAATATAAAAGGTGCCAGAGATCCATTTTTCCCATTTCTCTGTTTCTAGAATCATTATTTTGCTCTTAGCAGAATCACTCCCACTCCACAAAGCCCATATGGTTTGATAATATCGACCATGCACTCTAGCTCCAGGATAAATCTATGGCCCTGGGCCAGCTAATCAAAGTAATACATCCCCCCAGTGATAGATTTTAGGGTGGGCATACGGTCTGGTGTAGGCCAACCATAATCCTCCCCAGAACTTTTGCTTAACTACCAACCAGCAAGAAAGAGCCACTTTCTCTTTTAAAGACTACAAATTCTAAGAATCAAGCAATCCTTGGCTGCCAGGGTTCCATTTGCCAGCAAAAGGGAGGAGGATGTTTGAAAATGAAGTCAACCAAGAAACCAAGAGGAACAAATAAAAAAAAGAGAATGATAGATAATAAAAAGACAGAGGTCTACTAATAGTTCCAGATGTGTCTAAATTTATTCTACCCCTGGACTTTTCAGTTGTGTGAGTCAAAGGGATTGCTTTTGCAAGATGCCTGAAGTGATCAAGCCTAGATTAAAAGGAAGAAAAAAAGGAAAGGGCCACATAATTAATCAAAATGTGACTGGGGATCACAAAGAGAATGGAAAGTAACTATACTAAACATAAAGTGAAAGAGCTAAAAGGTAAGGGGTTTTAGTGCAAGTGGAATATGTGATTTCAAGATTTCAGAGTTAGAGCAGTTTCAAATGATAAGGAATTCCAAAATGTTGTCATAGATAAGAGTGCTTAAAGTAGATGTAAGTAAAAATCTTTGGTATGAGAAGTTTAAGAAACTCCACATTGTCTGGTATCTGCTTAGGATATTTTCAGGCATTCAAAGAAGGAGGAAAATATGACAGAAAGTGAGGAGAAAATCAATCAATAGAAACAAGCCAAGAAATGACTCAGATGGCACAATCAGCAGAAGAGATTAAAACAGATGTCATAAATATAATCCTTGTGTTCAAAAAGGTAGAAGGAAGCATGAACATGGTGAGTAGAGAAATGGGGAAAAAATTAAAAAGAACTAAATGGAACTTAGATTCCATTTTTCTAGATAAAAAATATGCAGAATGAAATTAAGGCCATTTTAGAAACAGTAGAAAAAATGATTAGTAAATTTATGTATAGAAATAGACATTATCAAAAATTAAACATAGAAAGGGAAAGAAAAGGACAAATTAATAGAGTATTACTGTTCTGTGAGACAACATCAAATGACCTGAAATGCTTCTAATTAAATTCCAGAAGGAAGAAGAGAGGAAGGGTCATAAAAATTATGTTAAGAAATAATAACCAGAAAATTCTGAAATTTGATGAGAACTATAAGCATTGATCAAACAAGCTTAATGAGCCTGAAGCAGAAGAAATATGAAGAAAACACACCAAGGCATATAATAATAAAATTGCTGAAAAATGTATAGAGAATCTTAAAAACATCCAGAGGTTTAAAAACATGTTTACCATACAGAGAAACAAAGATTGTTTAAGATTCTTTTGCCAAAAAAAGTGGGGGAGGGGGGTGTCATCAGTGTGGTGATGTAAACAGCTACTAAAAACTTCTCTCCAGATATTCAATGGAAAAAAAACGGACAATTCTGAATTGTTCAGAGTTCTGGAAGAGGAATATAGACTGGAGAAGGACGCTGAAGATGCCGAATTGAAGAAAGAGAAGAAATATCAGGTAGGAGTCTTCTGTCCCAGACCAGCCAGTCCTCTGTCCCCTGACTCACTTGGTCTCATGTGGGAAAGGCCATGATCAGCAGGCAGGACCCCTCCCACTGGGGACACAGCAGGGAGACATACCCCCACAATTTGAAGACCTGGGAGATGGGGCAGGAAATTTCAAGGCCCAGGTCAGTGAGGAACAAAGAAACTGAGAAAACAAGGACAGAAACTGTGTTTCCAGCCTTGGAGCCAAAAGCCTTTCCCCCATCCTTGTGGGACACAGAAGTGGATGGCTGTTTCCTTGCCAGGGAACAGCTGGAGGACTGGGTCAGCTGGGGGGTTCTCTGACACAGGTGGAGTCCCAAATCAAGCCAGATTTTGGCCAGCAAAGTGATGGCATGGGAATCCCACAGTTGCAGCTCAGCTGCACAGATACGGCCTCTGCTAGGAGGCAAAGCTGCTTCTGAGGACAGTTAAGTTACTGAACAGTGCCATCCACTGAACAGACTGGAAAGTTCAAGGGAAGCATGTGAATATATGTGTTATAGGTGTCTCAGAAGTAGAAGAGAAGGATAAAGGAGCAGAAAGAATAATGGACGAAATAATCAATGAAAATTTCCCAACTCTTATGAAAAATATAAATTTCCAGGTCCAAGAAGCACAGCATACCCCAAAGAGAATTCCAAATAGACCTACTCCAAGACACTTACTAATCAGAGTGTCAAATGTTACAGACAAACAGAGAATTATGTAAGCAATAAGAGAAAAGTGATCCATCACATACAAGGGAAGAATGATAACACTAAGTGCAGATCTCTCAGAAGAAACAAATCATGGAGGCAAGATGGCAGTGGTATGATATATTCAAGATACTGAAAGAGAAAGACTGCCAAACCAAGAATGCAGTATCATGCAAAACTGTTCTTCAAAAATGAGTGAGATCTGAAACTCAGAGCTAGAACTCGGCAGATATGAATGTCAGTATTAGCACATACAGCAACTGTTTAAAAAGCTGAAAAAGAATCCAGACTTCAAATAAAGACATGAATGAAGCAGACGTGGTTAGGTCAAGGGTAAATAGGCCCAGAGGGTAAAGGACAACACTGACTGAATTTTAAAACTTCAAATTCCATGTGAGACCAAGGGAAGAGATGTATAGTTGCTGCAAGATCTATATTTCCTAAACAATTTAACTCACACAGTTTGTTCAAATACCATAATTACATGAAACTTTTAATAGGAAGTGAGACCTGGTAGGTTTGCATAAGTTACTATGAACGAGCAACACATCCCAAAGTATTTTGGACAGAGAATAAAAATATATATGCAGCGCCTCCCAGAGGAACTGGGGGAAAATGCAGAGGCGTTGGGCTTCCTCACCTGGATTGTTGCTGATGTTCTCACAAACATTGAGGACTGCCAATTTGATGTGCCAAGCCCTCTATCATGGGATTTGCCCTTATGAAGTTCATCACTGCAAAGGAAAGGGTAAATCTGCTTATAATTGTGCTTAAGAGTCTCCCCCTGAGTACCTCTTTGCTGCTCAGATGTGGCCTCTCTCTCTCTAACTAAGGCAACTTGGCCCTCCCCCCTATATGGGATCTGAATCCCATGGGTGTAAATCTCTCTGGCAATGTGGGACATGGCTCCTGGGGATAAATCTGGACCCAGCATCATGGGATTGAGAACATCTTCTTGACTAAAACGGGGATGCAAAATGAAATGAAATAAAGTTTCAGTGGCTGAGAGATTCCAAATGGGGTTGAGAGGTCACTCTGGTGGGCATTCTTATGCACTATATAGATAACCCTTTTTAGGTTTTAATGCATTGGAATAGTTAGAAGTAAATACCTGAAACTATCAAACTGCAACCCCATAGCCTTGACTCTTGAAGATGATTGAATAGCAATGTAGCTTACAAGAGGTTACAGTGTGATGGTGAAAGCCTTATGGAACACACTCCCTTTATCCAGTACATGGATGGATGAGTAGAAAAGTGGGCACAAAAACTAAATGAAAAATAAGGTGGGGGGGGTGTTTTTGGGTGTTCTTTAATTTTATCTTTTATTCTTATTTTCACTTTTTTCTGGTGCAAAGAAAATGTTCAAAAATAGATTGGGGTGATGAATGCACAACTATATGATGGTACTGTGAACAACTGTTTGTACACTTTGGGTGATTGTATGGTATGTGAATATATCTCAATAAAATTGAATAAAAAATGAGTGAGAGTTTAAAATACTTAAAGATAAACAAAGACTGAGAGAGTTCATGAACAGGAGATTTGCTCTACAAGAAATACTAAAGGGAGCACTACAGACAAGAAAAGACAGGAGAAAGAGGTTTGCAGAAGAGTGTACTAATGAAGATTACAGTAAAGGTAACTAAATGGGTAAAAAGAAAGAAAAAAATAAGATATGGCATATCAAATCCAAAGTGAAAAAATTGTTGAAGAAAGTAATACCTTTATAGTAATTGCATTAAATGTTAATGGATTAAAATTCCCAATCAAAAGACATAGATTGGTAGAGTGGATAGAAAAACAGGATCCATCTATATGCTATCTACAGAGACGCACTTAAGACCCAAGGATAAAAACAGCTTGAAAGTGAAAAGTAGGAAAAAGATATCTGATAAAAACAACAACCAGAAAAGAGTGGGGGTAGCTATACTACTATAAGACAAAGTAGATTTCAAGTGTAAAACAGTTAAGAGGCAAAGAAGGACACTATGTATTAATAAAATGGACAATCTATCAAGAAGGCATAGCAGTCATAAATATGTATACACCAAACCAGAGTGCTCCAAAATACATGAAGCAAGCACTGACAAACTGAAGGAAGAAGTAAACACTTCTACAACAGTAGTTGGAGACTTCAATTTACCATTCTCAACAGAGATTTTGAATAAAATGATAAATGAACTAGACTTAACAGACATGTACAGAACATTGCACCTAACAACAGCATGATATAGATTTTTCTCAAGTGCTCATGGATCATTCTCCAGGAGAGGCCACATATTGGGTCACAAAGCAAGTATCAGTAAATTTAAAAAGATCAAAACTATAAAAACAGTTTCTCATATCATAATGGAATGAAGTTAGAAATCAGTAATAGGCATAAGGAAGGAAAATTCACAAATTTATGGAGGTTAAACAACACACTTTTAAACAACCCTTAAGTCAAGGAAGAAATTATAAGAGAAATCAATAATTATCTCAAGGCAGATGAAAATGAGAACACAACATATCAAAACTTAAGGGATGCAGCAAAAGCAGTGCTGAGAGGGAAATTTATCACCCTAAACACCTATATTAAATAAGAAGAAAGGGCAAAAATTGAGGACTTAACTGCTCACCTGGAAGAACTTGAGAAAGAATGGCAAACTAACCCCAAAGCAAACAGAAGGAAAGAAATCACAAAAATTAGAGCATAAATAAATGAAGTTGAGAACATGAAAAGAAAGAGTTGGTTCTTTGAGAAAATCAACAAAATAGATGGATTATTAAAAAGTTTGATAAAGAAAAAAAAAGAGAGGATGCAAATAAATAAAATCAGAGATGGGAGTGGGGACATAACTACTGGCCCTGCAGAAATAAAGGAGATAATGAGAAGATACAATGAACAACTATATGCTAACAAACTAGACAACCTAGATGAAATGGGCAACTGCCTAGAAAACCAAGAACAGCCAACATTGACTCAAAAAGAAATAGAAGACCTCAACAAACCAATCACAAGAAAATAGATTGAATCAGTCATCAAAAAACTTCCAAAAATGAAAAGTCCAGGACCAGATGGCTTCATATGTGAATTCTACCAAGCATTCAAGAAAAAATTATCACCAATCCTGCTCAAACTCTTCAAAAATTGAAGAGGAGGGAAAGCTACCTAACTCGTTCTATGAAGCCAACATCACCCACATTCCAAAGTCAGACAAAGATACTACAAGAAAAGAAAATTACAGACCAATCTCTAATGAATATAGATGCAAAAATCCTCAACAAAATACTTGCAAATAGAATCCAGCTGCACATTAAAAGAATTATATACAACATGAGAAAGTGGATTGTATTCCAAGTATGCAAAGGTGGTTCAACACAAGAAAATCAATTAATGTAATATACCACATCAATAAATTAAAGAGGAAAAACCACATGATCATCTCAGTTTATGCAGAAAAGGCATTTTACAAACTTTCTTGATGTAAACACTTCAAAAAGATAGGAATAGGGTGAAAATTCCTCAACATGATAAAAGGAATATATGAAAAATCCAAGCTAACATCATGCACAGTGGGGAAAGATTGAAAGCTTTCCCTTCAATACCAGGAACAAGACAAGGGTGCCCACTGTCACCATTGTTACTCAATGTTGTGCTGGAAGTTCTAGCTAGAGCAATTAGGCAAGACAAAGAAATAAAGTGCATGCAAATTAGAAAGGAGGAAGTAAAACTTTCACTGTTTGAAGATGACATGATCCTATACGTAGAAAATCCTGAAAAATCTGTAGTAAAGCTGCTAGAACTAATAAATGAGTATAGCAAAGTGGCAGGATACAAGATGAATGTACAAAACTCAGTAGTGTTTCTATACACTAGTAAGAAGTAATCTGAGGAGAAAATCAAGAAAAAAATTCCATTTACAATGACAACAAAAAGAATCAAATATTTAGGAATAAATTTAACCAAGGACATAAAAGGCCTATACACAGGAAACTACAAGAAATTGCTAAAAGAAATCACAGAAGACCTAAATAAATGGAAGTGCATGCCATGTTCATGGGTTGGCAAACTAAATATACCTAAGAGTCCAATCCTACCCAAACAGATTTACTGATTCAATGCAATACTAATTAAAATCCCAACACCTTATTTTGCAGAAATAGAAAAACCAAGAATCAAATTTATTTGGAAGGGCAGTGTGCCCCAAATAGCTAAAAATATCTTGGGAAAGAAAAATGAAGTGGGAATTCTCACACTACCTTGCTTGAAAGCATATTACAAAGCTACAGGGGTCAAAACAGCAACACGCTGGCATAAAGATAAGTACACTGACCAATGGAATCAAATTGAGTGTTCAGAAAAAGACCCTCTCATCTATGGAGAATTGATCTTCAATAGGGCAGTCAAGTTGACTCAACTGGCACAGAGCAGCCTCTTCAACAAATGGTGCTTGGAGAACTGGCTATTTACATATCTAGAAGAATGAAAGAGGACCCCTATCTCAAAACTTATACAAAAATTAACTAAAAATGTATCAAAGGCCTAAACATTAGAGCTAAGACCATAAAACTTTTAGAAGAAAATACAGGGAAATGTCTTAAAGATGTTGTGATAGGAGGTGGTTTCCTACACCTTACACCCAAAGTGCAAGCAATGAAAGAAGAAATAGATAAATGGGACCTCCTCAAAATTAAAAATGTTTGTGCATCAAGGGATTTGTCAGAAAAGCAAAAAGGCAGCCTACACAATGGGAGATATTATTTAGAAACCACATATCATATAAAAGTTTAATTTCCAGAATATATATATATGTAGATCCTGCAACACAACAACAAAAAGATAAGCCAATTAAAAATGGGCAAAAGACATGGACAATTTTCAAAATACAAATGGCTCAAAAACATGTGAAAAGATAATCAACTTAACTATTAGGAAAAAGCAAATCAAAACAACAGTGAGATATCATCTCACACCTATTAGAATGGCCATAATCAAAAACCAAACAAACAAACAGAATTACAAGTGTTGGAGAGGATGTGGAGAAAGAGTTCCACTTATTCACTGTTGGTGGGAGTGCAGAATGGTGCAACTGCTCTAGAAGGCAGTTTGGTGGTTCCTCAGGAAGCTAAGTAGAGAATTGCCATATATTCCTGCATTCCCATTACTAGGTATATACTTGGAGGAATTGAAGCCTAAGACATGAACAGAAACTTGTAAATTGATATTTATAGCAGCATTATTCATGATTACCAAGAGATGGAAAGAGCCCAAATGTCCATCAAAGAATAAGTGGATTAACAAACTGTGGTATACACATACAATGGAATTTTACACACCTGTAAGACAAAATAAAGTCATGACACATATAACAACATGGATGAACCTTGAGGACATTATGTTGTGTGAAATTAGCCAAAAACAAAAGGACAAATACTGTATGGTCTCACTAATATGAATTAATTATAATGAGCCAACTCTAAAAGTCCAAATTAGGAACACAAGTTATTTGAAGGTAGGAAGAGTGTAAAGATTAGGCATTTGATGCTGAAGAAGTACAGAGTGCTCAGCAGGATTGATTGTAAAGATCCAAATATGGGTAGCACAATAATATGTGATGGTGGCACATTATTGTAAGTATAATAAACAAAGCTGACTATGAATATGGTTGAAAGAAGAAGGCTTGGAGCATGTATGACACCAGAAGGAAAGATAGAGGATAAAACTGGGAATGTATAACTTAGCAAAAACTAGAGTGGACAATGATGGTGATTAAATGTAGAAGTATAAGAAAGATTTTACATGAGGGAGAACAAGTGAATGTCAACATTGCAAGGTGTTGCAAATGGAATGGTGTGCTGGTTTGAATCTATAATGTCCCCCACAATAGCCATGATTCTTTAATGCAATCTTGTGGGGGCAGACTTATTAGTCTTTTGATTAGGGTGGAACCTTTTGATTGAGAGTTTCCACAGAGATGTGATTCACCCAACTGTAGGTGAGACCTTTTGATTAGATCATTTCCATGGAGGTGTGACCCTACCCATTCTGGGTGGGTCTTAGTTAGATCACTGGAGTCCTTTAAGAGAGCTCATAGAGAGAAGGAGTTCTGAGAAGCTGAGAGAGAAGCTTTGTAATACAGAATTTGGAGAGCAGCTATGTAATACAGAATTTGCCCCTGGGAGAAGCTAAGAGCCAACACAGACCCAGATGCTTGGAGATGCTGGGAGATGCAGACAGAAGGACATTTGGAGATGCTAAGCTAATAGATGAAGCCCATATTTTGCCCTGGAGAAGCTAAGAGAGGACTCCCAGATGCTTAGGAGAACCAAGCAGAGAGCTGAGAAAAGCTAAGAGAGACAGAAGCCCAGAGACATTTTTCAAGAAAGCCATTTTGAAATGCAACCTGGGAGCAAAGGACCAGCAGATGCTGGCCACACGCCTTCCCAGCTGACAGAGGTGTTCCAGACACCACTGGTCTTCCTTCAGTGAAGGTATCTTCTGGTTGATGTCTTAGTCTGGACACTCCCACAGCCTTAGGACTATAACTTCATAACCAAATAAACCCCCTTTATAAAAGCCAATCTATTTCTGGTATTTTGCATAATGGTAGCATTAGCAAACCAGAACAGATGGTATATGGGAAAAATACAATCAATGAAAACTAGAGTCTATAGTAACAATAACATTGCAATATTTTTCCATTAATTGTAACAAAGACAATATACCAAAGCTAAAGTCAACAGAAGGGGATATAAAGGTGGGTATGGGATTGTTGTTGTTGTTGTTTCTCCTTTTTATTTTATTTTATTTGTTTTTCTTTATCCTTTTATCATTTTTTCTTTTTTTCTTCCTCTTCTTTTTTTTTTGCAGAATAAATGGAATTATTCTCATATAGATTATGGTGGTGAAAGCATAATTATGTAATTATACCAGGAGTTATTGATTGATCACTCAGGATGGATTGCATACTGTGTGAATAAAACTGTTTAAGAAATAAACAGAAAGATACAGGTGCCAGAGAAGAGAGAGATATAGCTATTCACTGTTGGAAGGGAAGTAGAATTGTGCAGCCCCCCTGGAGGGTAGTGTAGTAGTTCCATAGGAGGCTAAGTATAGGCTGCCTTGAGATCCTGAAACCCCATTATTTGTTAAATGCTTAGAAGAACTGAAAGCAGAGACTTGAATAGACATTTATACACTGCTATTTATGGCAGCAGTATTCATGATTTGCAATGAATGGAAGTGGCCTAAGATACATCCGTGGGTGAAAGGAAGGGTGAACTGTGTTTATAGATACAATGGAATACTGAACAACTGCAGGAAGGAATGAAGTTGTGAGGCATGCAACTAGGTGAAGGAACTTTAGGACATTGTATCTAGTGAAATAAGCCAGAAATGAAAGGACAAATATTGTAAGGCCTCACTATTTTAAAATTACTATAATGTGCAAATGCTGAGAATGAATTCAAAAGCATACACATCAGGGGATAGAGTATGGACAGAGATTGGGCAAATCAAGGTTGCAGTGAATGTGGAGTGTTCAATGAGTCTTGTTGTAAAGGTTCATAGATTGGTAAACTCTTACAGCAATAACATCTATTCCTGAGATTTGACTGTTATTTAAGAGGTGTTTATTTGGTGCAAAATTTATATTCTCTGTAGCACATTTTCTAATATAACCTATAGGTCAGTTTATTTAAACAACATGGCTGCATTGAACCTATAATGCAGAATGAGATCTCATTATTCGGTACAGGTTAATATGTTACCCCAGTGCACCTCAGAGTACTTTGGGCAGAAAATTTAAAAAGTATTTGCAAAGTCCCCTTGAGGGACTAGGGAAAAATGTGGAAATATTAAATTTCCTCACCTGGGGAATTCCTGATTTTCCTGCAAACATTAGAGAATCCCAATTCAATAATTCAAGCCCTCAATCTTGGTGTTTGCCCTTATGAAACTTATTCCTACAAAGGAGAAGCTACACCTACTAATAATTATGCCTAAGAGTCACCTCCAGAGAACCCCTTTATTATTGCTCAGGTGTGGCCTCTTTTTCTCAGCTAACTCTGCAAATAATATCACTACCCTCCCCACGGGGGACATGACTCCCAGGGGTGTAAGTCTCCCTGACAATGAGAGACAGGATTCCCTGGGATGAGCCTGGCCCTGGCATCATGGGATTGAGAATGCTGTCTTAACCAAAAGGGGGGAAAGAAATAAAGCAAAATAAAGCCTCAGTGCCTGAGAAATCTCAATTAGAATCAAGAAGCCAATGTGGACATTATTCTTACGTATTTTATAGATATTTCTTTCTAGTTTCTAGTGTGTTAGACTAGCTAGAAGGAATACCTGAAGCTATTGAATGGTAATCCAGTAGACTTGATTCTTGATAATTGTGTAACTATATAGCTTTTATCATGTGACCATGTGATAGTGAAAACCTGGTGACTGACACTCCCTTTAACCAGTATATGGGCAGATCAGTAATAAAATAATGACAAAAAATATATAAATAACAAGGTGGGATAATGTGTATGGGATGGTTTGGGTGTGCTTCTTTATTGCTTTTTTTTTTTTTTTACTTTTTTATACTTTATTTTGGAGTAACAATAATGTTTGAAAATTGATTGTGGTGATGAATGCACAACTATATGATGATACTGTGAGCCACGGATTGTATACTTTTGATGGATTATATGGTGTGTGAGTAATTCTCAATAAAATTGCACTAAAAAAAGCAAATCAAGCTACAACATGTTAGAGCAATATCTTCAAAGGAATGGGGGAAAAACCTGTCAAACTAGAATTCTCTCCCTGGCAAAAAATAACTTTCAAAAAGGCAAAATACTTTTGCAGACATATGAAAACCATAAGAATTCATCTCCAAGAGACAAGCAATATAAGAAATACTAAAGGAAGACCTTCAAACTAAAGGTGGAAATTTGATCTACACAAAGAAAAGAAAATCAGAAATGGTTAAAAATTAGGCAAATATAAAATATCTTCTCTATTTTTATAAATCTTTTTAAAAAAGATAATTAATCATTTAAAGTATAAACAATAACCATGTATTTTTGGATTCATGGCACATGTAGAAGTAAAGTGGTAGGCAACAGTTGCACAAAGGCCAGTAGAAAGAAAATAGGAGTATACTGTTGTAAAGTTTTTATGCTATACATGAAATGGTAAAATATTATTGAAACAAGACATTGATCAGTTAGATATATGTACTGTAAACCAAAGAGCAACTGCTAAAAAGTAAGGTTTAGTTAATAAGCCAATATAGTGTATAAAACATAATTTTAAATTATACATAATCCCAAAGAGAGGAGAACGATGGATGAAAAGGGAAATAAACAGCATATGAGACAGAGAAAACAAATAGCAGGATGGTAGATTTAAACCAAAGCATATAATAATCACACTGAATGTAAATGGTCTAAAACCTCAATGCAAAGGCAGGTATTGTCATATAGGATGAAAAAGCGATCTATAAGAAACCCACTTTAAACAAAAGGGTGCATTTAGGCTATAAATAAACTGATGGAGAAAGATCGCTATGGTATACAATGAAAAGAAAGCTGGATTGGCTATGTTAATATTAGAAGAGTAGATTTTAAAGCAAATAATATGACCAAGTAAAAAGAAGATAATTTCATAATGAAAAATGGGACATTTAATAAAGAAGACATAAAAACCCTAATTGTTTACACATCTGATAAGACAGCTTCAAAACTGATCAAAGGAAGGGAGCAAACATATAATATACTCACCGATTTCAACATCCTTTTATAAAGAAACACCTGATTTTAAAGAAGTGATAAAAAAAAGTTAAAAGAAAATGAGTAAGGAGAAAGAAAAAATGAGCAACAGGATCAATGAACTTGACAAGTTATTTTTTCTTTAAGAATACACTATAAATTAGCAGAATAAACAATATTTTCAAGTGTACATAGAACATTTACCAAGATAGGGAATATTCTGAGTCATAAAACAATATCAATGAATTTAAAAGTGTTTAAATAATATAAAAGATGTTCTCAGATCACAATGGAATGACATTAAAAGTCATAACAGAAAGATAGATGCTAAATCCTCAAATGTTTGAAAGTTAAACACCACACATCCAAATAACTCATGAAAAAAAGAAGAGATCACAAGGGAAGTTATGAAATATTTTGAAATAAATTGAAATGAATTACATTGTGTTAAAATCTGTGACATATATTTCTGGTCAACCAAGAAGGTGATGAAAGATACTCCAGGGTTCCATTCCCCCACAAAAAAATCTTTGAACAACTGACAACACCACTTTCCTCAGTGCTGTGGAAAACAGTTAGAGGGTTGTAGTAACAGAATGAATGCAGAATTTTTTAAATGCAGCTTTGAAAAACTAGGAAAAGCTCATGATAATCCTGCTGGGCTCTTCCTTACGCCCTCCAAATGGGGATAAGCAGGCTGCCCTCTCATTGTGGTTGTCTGGCCCTATTTCAAAGGGGGAAGAGTAATCTCTGTGTGCATATTGGGGTCCCTGTATGTCAGTGCCAGAATATCAGGTGTCAAACTGAAGAAATGAACTAGGACAATCATCTCTGTCTTAACATACCAAAATTTGTCATGCAGGCAAAAGCAGCTTACACACAGCTAAAGCCATATGAGAACAATCAAATCAAAATGGCCAGGGTCAAAGGATTACTGACTTCAAGATATACAATAGAAGACACAGGAGAAGGCAGAGTCTATTTCAATGAGAGCAGAGGGGGAATTGTGATCCAAACAAATGAGGAAGTTTCTAAGACCAGGAGAACATGTCAAGGAAAAGATGCATGCTCAGAAAAGATGGAGAGGACACCATAATTCAACCTTGGGTTATTTTTCTTGGTAGGAGGACTAAACTCAAGGAAGAGCACCAGCCAATAGAGAGTCAATCTAAAAGGATTGTGAAAATTATTTTTGTTTTGGACTATTTGTTTTTGCTACCTCCAGAAACTCAAGGAAATATCTGTCATATCAGCAGCTAGAAAAAAAATTTAAGGAACAGACAGCTCAAGGACTAAATTCCAGAGTTAACATTAAAAATTTGAAATGTAGAGCATACAACAAAATACTACAAGACAAAGAAAGAAAAAGCATAAGAGGATCCATCCAAAGAAACAAGATAAAATTTCAGAACTCATCAGCAAAGACCAGACTTTGGACATACCTGAAAAAAACTTTTAAAAGATCTATAATATGCTGAAAGAGAGAAGGAAAAATCAGATAAAGAATGACAGCATATAAATGAACAATGAGGACCTCTGTAAAGCGATAGAAATTATAAAAGGGAACCAAAGCAGAAATACTTGATATGAAGACCACAATAATTGAAATAAAATATTCCTTAGAGGGTTTCAAGAGCAGATTTGATGTTGACTCAAGAAAGAATTAGTGAATGCAAGAAAAGACAATTGAAACAATTCAGGGAGAGGAGCAGAAAGAACAAATAAAAAAGTAAAAAGAGCCTAAGAAACAGGTCAGACACCATCATATACAACAGTATATGCATTATGAGACTCCCAAAAGAAGATGAACAATAAAAGATTAGAAAGAATATTCAAAGAAATAATAGCAGAAAACTTCCCAAATTTAATGAAAGACATGAATATACATATAGAAGAAGCCCAGCTAATCCCAAACAAGAAAAATTTGAAGAGAACCATGCCTGGACACACTCTAGTAAAAGTATCAAATACTAAAGATAAGGAGATAATTCTGAAAATGGCAGGAGAAAAGCAACATGTTATGTACGAGGGACCCCCAATAAGATAAAGTGCCAAATTTTCATCATATACCATGGAGGCAAGAAGGGAATAGGACAGATTATTTTAAATGTTGAAAGAAAATAATTGTCCACCAAGAATTTTAAATTTGCTGCGAATGTCTTTCAAAAATGGAGTAGATACTAGAACATTCTGAGATAAACAAAAGCTGAGGGAATTTGACATCCCTATTTCTTCTCTACATGCAGTGCTAAAGGGTGTTTTTCAGACTGAAAAGAAAGGACTCTAGACATTAGACTGAGGTGTCATAAGTAAATAAAGATCACTGGTAAATGTAATCACATGAGTAATTATAAATGTTGAAACTATGATAGGTTTTTGTTATGTGACACCAGTTTACAAAAAAAAAGGCAAAGGATAAAAGGCAAAGCATAAAAAATTAATGAAAAATCTATGGTTTTGGATAAACAATGTATAAAGGTATCATTTAGTACATCTACTATTCAAATTTAAATTTGAAGTTTAAAAATTTGCTAAACAATAAAATTCCAGTTCAAGTTAGATTCAAAGGTGAAGTCTACCAAGCATTAAGAATGAAATACCAACTCTCCAAAGTCTACCAGAAAGTAAAAGAGAGAAGGAACTTCCCCATCTCACTCTGAGAGCACTGTTAACTGTTTTGATTACAAGATCACATTACAAGAAAAGAAAACTACAGATCAAAATCACTCACGAATACAGACACAAAAAAGTTTTACTTAATTTTATCAAATTAAAACCAACAATATGTAAAAATATTATGATCAAGCATTTTTTAACATGAAAAAATCAATGTAATTTTCTAAAAAGAAAATCTATGATTATCTCAATGGATGCAGAAAAAGTATTTGACAAAATTCAGCATCCATTTATGGTTTCAAAAAACCTCTCAGTAAATGAGGAAACTTCCTCAAACTGATAAAGTGCATCTACAAAAAAATCTACAGCTATCATCATAATGATGGAAAACTGAATACTTTTCCCCCTCACATTGGGAAAAAGGAAAGGAAGTTTACCCATACCACTTTTATCATTGTTTTGAAGTGCAATAAGGCCAGAAGAATTAATAAAAGACATCCATATTGGAAAGAGGAAGTAAACTGTATTTCTTTGCACCACACATGATCATTTAAAGATTCCACTAAAAAAAAAATGCTGGCACTAATAAATGAGTTTACAAAGTATCAGGATATATGGTCAATATACAAAAACCAATTATGATTCTATATACCATTATTTAAAAATGAAAATTTTAGTACCATTTACTACAGCTATGGCATCAAAAACATCAAATACTTAGGAATTAATTTGACAAAGTTGTATAATAAGGCCTGTTTGCAGATTGAACACTATAAAGTATTTCTGAAAAAAAGTTAAAGACCTAATTAAATGGTGAACTATATCGTGCTCATGGATTGGAAAACTTGATCTTCTTAAGATGCCAATTATCCTCATTTATAGATTTAGTGCAATCCCAATCAAAATTCTACTAAGCTTATATGTAGAAACTGACCAGCTTATTACTAAATTGTATAAGAAAATACAATTAACTATAATAACTAAAACTATTTTGATAAAGAAGAACAAAATTGTAGGCATTAATATTACCTAATTTCAAATCTTGCTATAGTGCTACAACAGTTAAAGGTATTGACATAAATACAGACAGAAAGATCAATGGAACAGACTGGAGAGGGAACTGGCAAACTTTTTCTGTAAAGGAACAGATGATAAATATATTAGGCTTTGTGGACTTAAGAGACCACATACTCTGCTGGTTTAGCATGAAAGCATCCATAAGTAATATGTTAAAAAAATGTGAGTGAATAATCATTGCTCAAAACACAACCAAGGGGCCAGATTTGGCTTGTAGGCAATGTTTTGTTGACCTCAGGACAGAAGAGTTCAGAAATAGACCCGCAAGTACACTGCTAATTGATTTTCAATGAAGGAACTAATGTAATGTAGAAAAGGAAAATATTTTTTAAATGGTACTCAAACAATAAAATATCACATGAAAAAAATGAACCATGATCCTTACCTCACATTATATGTTAAAAAAACTTGAAGTAGATCATAGACCGAAATGTAAAAGCAAGAATTATGCAACTTCTATAAGTAAACATAAGAACATCCTTAGCGTCCTTAGATTAACCAAACATGTCTTAGATAGTATACCAAAAGCATGAAATTCAAAAGGAAAAAAAATCAGTGAGTTAGATCAGCAAAATTTATAAATTTTGTTTCTCAAAAGATATAGTTAAGAAAATGAAATGACAACTCACACACCAGGAGAAGATATTTAATAAGCATATATCCAACAAAGGAATTTGATTAAAAATATATAAAAAAAAAACCTCTTATAATTCAATAAGATGAAAGACAAATAACCCAATTAACAAGTTGGCAAGTAATTTGGACACTACACCAAAGTCAATATACAGATGGTAAATAAGTACATGAGAAGATATTCAACAATATTAGTTGTGATAGGTTGAATTGGGTACCCCCCTCAAAAAAAAAATGTTCTTAATCTTAATCCCACTCATATAACCCATTAGAAATAGAACCTTTTGAAGATGTTATTTTTAAATGTGGTGTGACCAACTGAATCAGAGCGGGTCTTGAGCCTATTACTGGAATACTTATAAAAAAGAGAAGCCACAGGAAGAAGACAGAAGTCAGCAGGAACCCAGAAGAGAAAGAAGAGGACATCACCATGTGACAGGAAAACCAAGGAACCCCAAGGATTGCCAGTGCACAAGAATGCTACCAACCCTGAGAGGAAACAAACCTTCTAGCCTCAAAAGCTGTGAGACAATTAATTTCCACTCTTAAGCCAGACCATCATGTGGTATTTAACACAGCAGCCTGAAAACTAAAACAGTTTTCAGAAGTAGAAAGTGGGTTGCTGCTATTACAAATACCTAAACATATGAAAACAACTTTGGAATTAGGTAATGGGTAGAGGCTAGAAGAATTTTGAGTGTGGAAGATGAAGCCTGGTTTCTCCTTGCAGTTTATAGTAAAATGCAAGAGGAAAGGGAGAAGCACAGAACTGAACTCTTAAGTACAGAAGAACCTGAAATTGATGATTTTGGAAATTCTCAGCCTATCTAGATAACATGCTCAGAGACTAGTGCCATGAAAGTCTCCATCAGGGCCTTGCCTGAGTTTCCAGGATGTAAGACTTTAGAGAACAGCTACCACAAGAGGGTTTAACTAAACAACTCCATGATGGTTTGAAGCTGTATGTACCCCAGCAGAAAAGATCATGTTGTAAAAACTAATCCATTCCTATGGGAGTAGACATATTGTGGGTGGGAATTTTGGATTAGGTTATTTCAATTGAGGTGTGCCCCAGGTGAGTCATTATCCTCTTACTGGAGCCCTTTATAAGAGCATGAAATAGAAAGAGAAGGACTCACACAGAAGCTAAGAGAGACAGAAGACAGAGAAAGGACAGAGAGAAAGAGAGAGGCCAGAGAAGCTGGGAGACGACACATATAAGACAGAGAGAAACCACCACTGAAACAGAAAGGCAGCCAGAATCTAGAAGCAAGGCAACCTGGGAGAGAACGGAGAGACCAGCAGACGCAGCCATGTGCCTGCACATGTGACAGAGGAATCCAGGATCAACAGCCACTGCTCTTCAGGAAGAAAGCATCATGTGTTGATGCCTTGATTTGGACATTTTCATGGCCTCAGAACTGTAAGTTGTAGGTTAATAAATCCCCATTGCAAAAGCCAACCCATTTCTGGTATATTTTGACAACTTTAGCAAACGAAAAAAAGTCCTTTGCTAAAGAGAATGTGGCTGAACATGGATTCAGTCAGCCATTTCAAAGGAAGTCAGGATTGGAAAAGCAATTAACCAGGAAGGGTCTATGAAAAATCTTTTTGTCTGATGGTTTGGTTACCATAGAACTGACTGCAAAGCCAACAATTTTTCTGCAATATTTGTATAAGCAGAACAACTGCCAGCCTAGAATGAAAGGGACAGACAAGGGATGATTTGAAGGAAAACAATGTCAAGGATAGAAACATAGAAGCAGTGGTTTGGAGCAAACAGATCTCCTTGGACTAAGAGAGGGGGCCCACTCATTTGGGTGGAAAGGGCAAGTCTTCTCCTGTGCTTTAAGAGGTCTGGACTCATGTCCCGATGTTTAGGAAGGGTTTGACTGCCACCCCAAACTCAGAGAGAGTGGGGTCTATGCTGGTGTTTGGAGAGAATTTGGCCACCACCCCAATCCTTGGAGAGGTGGAGCCTATACCCCAGTTTTCAGACACAGTAAGCCCACCACTCCAGTGCTCACAGAGGGTGGGGCCTAGACTCCAGTTTTCTGGAAGAGCCTGGCAGCTGCATAAGCATTTGAAAAGGGTGAGACTGACACCCCAGCAGGATTAGAGGACAAAGCTAAATCCACAGATGAATTTCAGACCTTGAAATCTGATGGAATTTGCCCTGCTGGATTTTGAACTTGCTTGGGTCATATGATCCCTGTTTTCCTTCCATTTTCTCCCTTCTGGAATGACAGTGTCTATCCTATGCCTGATCCACCAATGTACTTTGGAAGCAGTTAACTTGTTTTCTAGGTTTTACAAGTCCACAGACTGAGAGGAATATTTCCCAAGGATGGAGCATACACATAACTGATTCTGATGAGACTTTGAACTTAACATTGTTACTGAAATGACAAGGTTTTGGGGATGTTGTGATGAAATGAATGTATTTCACATATGGGAAGAACATGTCTTTTGGAGATCCAGAGTGGACTGTGGTAAGTCAAATTATATACCCCAGAAAAAAATATGTTCTTAATTTTAATCCCACTCCTATGCATATGAACCTATTGTAAATAGAACCTTTTTAAGAGGTTATATTTATTTGAAGGGTAGCTAGTTGACCCAGGATGAGTCTTATTCCTATTACCAATGTTATCATAAAAGAGAAAAGCCACGAGGAGCTAGAAGTCAGAATTCAGTGAGAACATGTAAGAGAAAGAGAAAGGAAAGTGCATCTCAATGTGATGGGAAAACCAAGGAACCCAAGGTTTGCCAGACCACCAGAATGCTACTGATGTTAAGAGGAAGCAAATCTGCCAGCCTCCAAAACCATGAGAGAATTAGCAGCCTGGAAACCAAGACATTAGTTATTTTAAAAATGCAAATTAACACCACAATAAAACACCACTACACCCACAAGAGTGGCTAAAATTAAAAACACTGAGCATTATTCCCAGTGTTTGTAAAGATGTGGAGCAACTGGAACTCTCATGCATTGCTGGCAGGAATGTAAAGCAATACAACCATTTTGGAAACTGGTTTGTCAGTTTTTTATAAAGTTAAACATATACCTACAACATGAACCAACCATTCAACTTTTCAGTATTTACCCAGGATAAATAAAACAACATGTTCACACAAAGAGTTGTACATATTATAGCCCCAAACTGGAAACAACCCAAGTGTCCACCAGTAGCTGAGTGGCTAAACAAATTATGGTATATCCATACAATGAAATATTACACAAAAATAACAAGGATAAAACTATTGATGAAAAAGAAATGGATAAATACCAAAATCATTACACTGGTGAAAAAGCCAAACCAAAAAAAAAAAAAAAAAAAAAAAAAGAATATCATATAATTCCATTTGAATGAAATTCTTCAAAATGCAAACGAATCTATATTGACAGAAAAAGTGGATCAGTGTTTGCTTGAGGATTGGAGTGGAGGAGGAATGAATTGCAAAGGGGCAGGATAAAACTTTTGGGGCTGATAGAAATGTTTATTATCTTGATTGTGGTAATAGTTCCATGTGTATACACATATGTCATAATTCATTGTGGTAGGCAGCCTCTAAGATGACCCCCAGTGATCCCCACCTCCTTGTATTCATGTGCTGTTGTAATTCCCTCCCCTTAAGTGAGGACTGCATTTGGCAAATCATTTAACACGAATAGAGTGTGGTAAAGGTGATGGGATGCCAGGTTACAAAAACAACTTTGGCTTCATTTTTTTTTTTTTTTTCATTTTTGAAAGCACATTTTATTGAGCGTGTTTATTAAATAATATTTAGTATGTTTATTAAATAGTTGTTAGATTTTATTTTTTTTCCAAATAAAAAGGCTCCTTTCCATTTATCCCGATCTCCTGGTAACTTCTAAACTACTTTCCCTAAAATTTGCTATTCTACTCATTTCTTACAAGTGATATTATAGAATACTTTTCTTTATGTGCCTTAGTTAGTTCTCTGAGCATAATATTTTCAAGGTTTTCCCATGTTGTATGTTTCTTAAGGCTGAATAATATTTCATCGTGCATTATATACCACATTTTGTTTATCCATTCATTTGTTAATGGATAATTGGGTTCTTTCCACTTTTGGTTATTGTGAATAATGCTGCTATAAACATTGGTGTTCAAGTATCTGTTTGAGACACTGTTTTCACTTTCTCACTTTCTTGTATATACCTAGAGGTAGAATTCCTGGGTCATATGTAATTCTATATTTAACTTTATGAGGAACTGCTCTCCAAAGTGGCTTTATCACTCTACACTCCCACCATCAATTCACTAAAATTCCAATTTCTCTGCATCCTCTCTGTGACCCAAGTCCCGGATTCTTTCTCTTTCTCACTCATTCATTGTCTCTCTCACACACATCTTGCTCTAGGGGAATCAAGATGCCATGGAGAGGTTCATGTGACAAGGAACTGGGATTTCCAGCCAGCAGCTAGTGAAGATCTGAAGCCTATCAATACTGCCACATGAGTGAGCTTGGAAGTGGAAGCACCCCCATTTGAGCATTGAGATGACTGTAGCTCTGGCCAATGTGTTGATATCAGCCATGTGAGAGATCCTGAACCAGGGGACCAACCTGAGCCATGTCTAGATCCCTGATCCTCAATAGCGATGAGGCAATGAATGTTGTGGTTTTAACACACCAAGTTTTGGATAGATAAATAATACACTCATCAAATTTTAGATTTTAAATACATGTGCAGTATATTGAAGGTCCATTAAACAAACAGAAAACTACAAATGCTGGAGAGGATGTGGACAAATTGGAACTATTATTCCTTGCTGGTGGGACTGTATAATGGTACAGCCACTGTGGAAGACAAGTTTGGTGGTTTCTCAGAAAACTAGAAATTGAATTACTCTATGATCTGGCAATTCCACTTCTCAGTATATACCCAGAAGATCTGAAAGCAGTGACAAACAGACATTTGTGCTCTGATGCTCACAGCGGCATTGTTCACAATGGCCAAGAGATGGAAACAATCCAAGTGTCCTTTAATAGACAAGTGGATAAAAAAATGTGGTATATACATACAATGGAAAACTACACAGCCATAAGAGGGAATGAGGTTGTGAAACATATGGCAACATGGATAAATATTGAAGATATAATGCTGAGTGAAATAAATCAGACACAAAAGGAGAGATATTGCAAGTTACCACTACTATGAACTCCCTGAAAAATGTAAAATCAATGTCTTATAATGTAGAATATTGGGGACCTAGTGAAAGACAGAGGCTAATAAGGGGGAATGATAATCTAATATGTTCAGATATGTTAATGATGGTGAATTAAAAGGTATGGGAATGGATAGGGTTGACGATTGTTAATGGGACTATAAGTAACAGCTGTATTGAAGTTGAATAGGATTGACAGGTTTATTTAAAGGCATATATCACACCGATCACAACAAACATAGACAGGTGTTCGCATGATATATTTCTAAGGTATGACACTGGTACAGAGCATTGACAACAGAATGGTATATGGGGAAAATCTACCTATTGCATACTAGGGACTATAATTAATGGGAATACCTTACTAGGACCACAAAAATATTAGGGACAAATTATTAAGGGCTGAAAAGAGCTATGGGGTGTTTTGGGTCATGATAATTTTCTCAAATGGAGAGTGATAAAGATTGTACAACTAAGTGATGATTGTGTGAGACAGAGATGGATTATTGTGGACAGAACATATGCTATGTGAACTTAGGAACCCCCTACTTTATAAGTCAAGCCCTCAATCTTGAGCCTTGCTCTTGTGAAACTTATGGTTGTAATGGGGAGGCTATGTCAATCTATAATTATGCCTAGGAGTCACCTCCATAGAGCCTCTTTTGTTGCTCAAATGTGGACTTTCTTTCTCTAAGCCCAACTCTGCAAATAAATTCATCATCCTCTCCCCAACATGGGACAGGACACCCCAGGTGAATGACTCTCCATGGCAACATGGGGCCTGGATTCCAGGAATGAGCCTGACTTTGGCATCGAGGGGTTGAGAATGCCTTTTTGACCAAAAGTGGGGAAAGAAAGACAACAAAATGTTTCATGGCTAAGAGATTTCAAATAGTGTTGAGAGGCTGTCCTGGAGTTTACTCCTATGCAAGCTTCAGCTAGATATGCTAAATGGCCACAGTATGATAAGCCCAAGTAAAAAGTAGTGCCGAAAACCTTAAAGAATACCTGGATCCCCATCTGACACTATAAAACTTTTACTCACTAAGCTTATTCTTCAGAAACTTAAATCCTCCAGAGAGCTCCTATGCCACATAAGTCCCAAAACCCAGAGGCAATAGCCTCTTCGAAAGCATCAACCAGATATATCCCCTTTTTCCATAATGTCAACAGCCCTTTTCAACATGAACAAGTTAAGGTGGTCACTCCCTAGACATCCCTGAAGATGGGGAAAGTGATTAAACTAGAGGAAGGGATAGCAACAGACAAGGTGGAATTTAACAAAGGATTGTGAATACTGAATCTCTGTATAATTTCCTTTTTTTAGTTGCTGGGGTATTGTAACAGCTAGAAGGAAAGAATTGAAATGGTGGAACACATAGCATTCTTTGAAATTTGCTCTATAGCTACTTGTTAAATTGTAATTTGAAAGGTGTATATATATATATATATATGTTATATCTTTTTGTATATATATATTATATCTCACAATAAGGAAATAACTGAAACTATAGTACTGTTAACTCATGATGTTTTTGGAAATTTCCATATAACTGTTAAATTGTACCTTGAAATTTATTACCTTTCTGCAGATATGTTATATTTCATAATAAGGAAATAACTGAAACTGTGGAACTCTAAACCATAACATTCTTTGAAATTTGCTCTCTAACTGCTTATTAAATTGTACTTGGAAAGTTATCACTTCTATGCATATATGTTATATTCCACAATTAAAAAATCTGATTAAAAAACTCCAATATAGTTTAAAAGAAAGAAAAATAAGAAAGAGAGGAAAATCAAGAGAAAGGAGGGAGAACAGAAGACGAAACTGTGATGCTAGTTGTAAGAACAATGATGAAATCCCCAAGACCATGGCAAGAGCACAGATGGAGAGGAAAGATATCATATGGGTGACACATAAAATTGTCATTTTCAGTTTATTGGAAGGAAAAGAAGTTTATGTAGTTGTAAGACTTGAGGCTTAAAGAAGAGTGGTTAAGAACTAGTTAATTGTAATGACGTAGAAACAGCATTATGCAACTAGGAAAATGTTTACTCATACTCCCTGACTCATATAATACAGTGGAAATAGGAACATGAGCATCCTCTGCTAGAGCAGCTTCATGTGGAATCCCAAGATAGGCATCAGTTAAGACAAGGAGGCATACACAGTGTTGTGCAAAAATATTCAAAGGTATAAAGGAACATATATGCCAAAAGGGCACAGAGGAAATTGGTGGTAGAATAGAAGTAGAATTATGCATTTATGGAGAGAATCACACAGTAATGTATGAGTTTGATTATAGGAAAGACTGTTAACTAAAGAAGCTTGAACTTGGAATATTCACAAGGAACGACAGGACAAAAGAAGAAATATTGTTCAAATTTTCAAATTGACCATAGGCAAAAGCTGTTACCAGTAAGGGTAAAAGTGAAGGAGATAATATTAGGAACAGAAGAGAGTAAACTTTTCCTCTAAAACAGGAATGGATTATAGGTCAGAATGGATTTCTATTTAAAGATATTTTGAAGCATTGAGAGAGGACTGAAGACAAGTGGGAATTCAGAGACTGACATCTGAGAAACTTAATCTGCTAAATCAGTTAACTCAAAGTATATGTCATGGTGTGGCTGATTCTTTTGATAGTCCACTCAACACCTGTTCCCCACTCCTGACTTACAAAGGGAACACCAATTTTATTCAGGTTTCAAAGCTCCAGGGCAAGTAATCTTATCCTCTGACCACAGACAAATCCTAGTTAATCTAAACCAATTGTTGTTACCCTGTCATCTTGTCCATGGCTGACTTAGGGAGTGGTACTGAATCCAGTTTGGGGCAATGAGACAGACACAATTGGAATCTCTGGAGAAAGGAATGTCCTGAGAATGGCTTCCTCATTCTTAAACTAAGACACAAGAAATTATCATTACCTCTTCTTCTGTTCAATCTTGTTCTCTCAGCATACAGGGCCTGGAACAAAGACATTTCATGACCATGAAAGGGGACAACCTATGGATGCAATATACTGGGGATGGAAGTATGGAAAACTAGAAATAATGTGGATATTTAAACTTTGAAGACATCATGTCAAGTGAAATAAGCCAGAAACAAAAGGACAAATATTGTATAATCTCACTGATTTGAAATAATTAGATTAAGCAAATTCATCAAGTCAGTATCTAGAATAAAGTTTACCAGGGGATGGGTGAAGATAGGAATAGGAAGTTAAGGCTTAAAATATACAGGGTTCCTATTTTAAATGATGGAAATGATTTGGTAATGGATGGTGGTGATGGTAGGACAACATTGGGAACATGATTAACAGCACTGAAATATATACCTGAATATGATTAAAAGGGGGAAGTGTTAGATTGGATATATGGTAATACAATAAAAATTGTCTTAAAAATCCATGGAAGTACACTACACAGTGAAATCTAAGTCAAACCATGGACTATACTTAATAGTGCAGTTATAAAAATGTGCTATCAACAGTTGTAACAAATGTTCCACACCAATGCAAGATGTTGGTGGTGGGGTGGTAGATGGGAATCCTGTATTTTATGCACGACTATTTTGTGAACCCACAACATCTCTAATAAAAAATAAAGAACATGGATGCTTGATGACATTGTTGACACAATGAATTATCCAAACCTGGAACCATCTACCACTCAACATTTTGTTATTTTGTTTTTTTAATTTACTGCTGAAAAAATCCAAATTGGTTTACAAAGCATACTAACTATATAGGATATTAAAAAGTATTGAATGAAAAGAAGAGTTCCATGGTTAAAAGCATTTGGAATATCATGCATAATATATACTTATACAATTCAGAAATATTTTGTTGGCAAATGAAAGAAAAATAAAAAGGGAATTTATTGCCTCATATCTGAAAAAATCAAAAGATATTTCTTGTTATAAATATAGATAATCTAAGGGTTTAAATGTATATGGTCTTTATCTCTTAGTTGTACTATTCTCCATTAGCCTCTTTCTCAGAGTCCACATTGTGACAAGATGGCTGCCAACAATTCTAGGGCTATGTTGTTGCAAGTTGTTTTTCCAGTAGCTCCAACATAAATCCATTAATTCATTTTAAATGGACAAATTTATAGGTACTCAAGCCTAGACTGGGGACAGGGAAATGGAATTATACTGATTTGTTAAACTTGATTTATATGACCATCCCTGGAGTCAGGAGTGGAGAGAAACCTGAACCATAGTGACCAAGATGGGACACTCGGAGGAGATATAGAAGAAATACATTGAACTGTTTATAGAAGATGGAATGACATGTTCTTGGCAGGCAAAAACATTAGATACTCATTTTGACTACCCAGCATCTTCCCAGGAGAAAACCTTAAGCTCATTACATCTCCGGATTCATACTAAGTCCAGGACCTCTGAATGATACGCATCTCTCCAAGTTCAGTCTATACATGGATCATTAAAGGTCTAGCAACCTAATGATCCACAAGTACAACCATCCCAGCATGCTCAATAAATAATGATTAAGAACAATGTAACTACACTAAAATCCTATTTTTAAAAACATATGTGAAACAACATGGAATAGTCATTAATCTATCACTGATGTCACATACTCTTGGAGAGGAATAAGGACTGCCTAGTCTTGTAGTAAATAGCTGGCCCTATTCTATTCTGGGGACATTGCTCAGCCTTTCTTAAGGTTGTGTCTGTTTTGTAGAATGCTTCCTGTTCATCAACCAGCTGGAGCCTAAAGTTTGACTTAAGAGTTAATCCATCACTGACCTTCATTGGCCAGATCTAGTGTTTCTGATAATATACATAGCATTAGACTTCAGCCAGCTTCACAGCTATTTGCTTCCAATTGATACAATGGTCAGAGATTCTTCTGAATCATGACCTTCAAAACTAAAACATGATCTTTAATATCCTTTACCTGTGAAGCAGGCTCCAAGCCTGTACACCACCTTGGCTCCCATGTTAACAGCCTCCATCTTGGTCTCTGCCTTTAGGTAATTCAAAAAATTTTCTGACGTGAAAGTATACCATTAATCTGCCACTCCTAAGGCTGCCTCCCCCCTTCATTGTGCTCTTGGAATAATTGGGCCCTTTGTTGAATACAAAGCATGCAACAGGAGATGTTTAGAAGGAACCAAAGGGGTAAAGCTGTTTGTATTCTCTGCATCTCTGCCTGTGCTCACACTAATCTTTCATTGAAAAGAGTATTCAAAATTTCCAAACCCTTTCAGGCCCCATATTTTTAGACTTTCAGCTTATTGGATTATGGAAACAGAAAGAATATTCTCTTTTAGTAAAATTCATGCCTCTCTGATTTTAACAATTAGGGATCTCTGTTGTGTCAGAAAACTCTCCCTGAACTGACTGTAGCAAAAAAAAAAAAAAGAGTACTATTTAGCTCAAATGATAGAAATGTCCAAGGATACCTGGTTTCAGAGAAGATTAAACCAGGGGCTCAAGCAATGCTACCAGAACTCAGGCTCTCCTCTGCTCCAATTCCCTCCATTACAGCTTCATTTTTCAGGTTCCACGTGGTTTAAAGATAGAAACCAGCCACTCAAGCCTAGAGCCTCCTAGATTAAATGTGGGTAAAAACAGTGGATTCACTCTCCAACACAGATAATATAGCTATTCCTAAACACAACAATGGCTAGGAGGGTGAAATATTATAACTGGAAATGCTCATATCATGTGGCTACCAATCCCTATGACTAGGAAAATTCACTAAAATTATGGAAAACAGACAAGATGAAGATGGTTTCCCCAAAAGATATTTGATTACTGTTATCAGAGGGAGGAGTAACAAATACATTAAAAAAAAAAAAAATTACAAATGCCCATTATAACTTCTGTCTAGGGTATTACTAATGCATCTAAACATAATGATGGTTTTGAGAAGTCAAGAAATATATGTTTACTTTTTCTATTAGAAAAGTCGTGGGTTGAAAGAAAAATCAGGCACAAAATACAGGATTCCCATATACCAAACCACCACCATCACCTTGCATTTGTGTGGAACATTTGTTACAATTGAAGATTGCACCTTTTAATAATTGTACTATTAAAGTCCATGGTTTAACTAAGGTGTCACTGTTTGTGTAGTGTAGTTCCATGGATTTTTTTTAGTTCTATTCTGTTACCACATATAAAATCTCACAGTTCCCCTTTTAACTCAGCAAGGTATCTTCTCTCAAGCATGAAACGAGTGAAGAGGACTCTGGAGTCAAGTCCTCTTACATCCGAACAACCCTACGATTCCTTTACTAAAGCATCCACCTACTTTCTTTAAAATTCAGTTTTATTGAGATATATTCACGTATCATACAATCACCCATGGTGTACAATCAACTGTTCACAGTACCATCATATAGTTGTGCATTCATCATCCCAATCTATATTTTGTACATTTTTCCTTGCACCAGAAAAAGTAAAAATAAGAATAAAAAATAAAAGTAAAAAAGAACCCCGAAACCATCCCCTCACCCTATTTTTCATTTAGTTTTTGTCCCCATTTTTCTACTCATCCATCTACACTTGTTAAAGGGAGTGTGATCCACAAGGTTTTCACAATCACACTGTCACCCCTTGTAAGCTACATTGCTATTCAATCATCTTCAAGAGTCAAGGCTACTGGGTTGGAATGTGATAGTTTCAGGTATGTACTTCTAGCTATTTCAGTGCATTAAAACTGAAAAAGTGCTATCTATATAGTGCATAAGTATGTCCACCAGAGTGACCTCTCGACTCCATTTGGAATCTCTCAACCACTGAAACTTTATTTTGTTTTATTTCACATCCCCCTTTTGGTCAAGAAGATGTCCTCATTCCCACGATGCTGGGTCCAGATTCATCCCTGGGAGTCATATCCTGCATTGCCAGGGAGATTTATACCCCTGGGAATCAGGGCCCACATAGGGAGGAGAGAACTGTTCATTTGCTGAGTTGGCTTAGCTAGAGGGAGAGAGCCACATGTGAGCAACAAAGAGGCACTCAGGAAGAGATTCTTAGGCACAATTATAAGAAGGTTTAGCCTCTCCTTTGCAGCAACTGGCTTCATAAGGGCAAGCCTCAAGATAGAGGGCTCAACACATCAAACTGCCAGTCCTCAATGTTTATGAAAACATCAGCAACAATCCAGGTGAGGAAGCCCAACACCTCCGCATTTTCCCTTAGCTCCTCAGGGGGCCCCTGCATATATATGCCCAAATTCCTTTGGGATGTAGAACCATGCTATTTTGATAACTGTAGTTTTGAAATAACTGTGAGTCTTCCAACTTCATTTTACTTTTTCAGTATGGATTAACCTATTCAGTGTCCCTTACCCTTCTAATCCTCTATTTCTGCAAAGGTTGTTGGACTTTTGATGGGAATCACATTGAATCTATAAATTGTTTTGTGTAGCACTGATATCTTAATGATATTTGGTTTTCAATCCATGAAGCTGGAATGGCCTTCCATTTATTTAGGTCTCCTTTCATTTCTTTTAGCAATGTTTTATAGTTTTCTGTGTACAAGTTCTTTACATCCTTGATTAGATTTATTCCTAGATGTGTGATTCCTTGGTTATTATTGTGAATGAAATTATCTTTTTTATTTCTTCTTCCGATTGTCCATTGCTTGTGTATAAAATACTACAGATTTTAGGGTGTTGATCTTGTACTACATCACTTTGCTGAATTCTTTTATTGGCTCTAGGAGTTTCTTGTGGATTTTTTAGGATTTTCTGTAAATAGGATCTTATCATATGCAAGTAGGGTAAGTTTTACTTCTTTCCTTCCAACTTGGAAGCCTTTTATTCCTTTTTCTTGCCTAATTTCTCTGGCAAGAACTTCCAATACAATATGGAATCACAGTGGTGACTGTGGGGATACTTGTTGTGTTCCAGATCTTAGAGGGAAAGTTTTCATTCTTTCACCATTATGAGGATGTTACCTGTGGGCTTTTCATATATGCCCTTTACCATGTTGAGGAAGTTTCCTTTTATTACTAGTATTCTAAATGTTTGTATCATGAAGGAGTGCTGGATTTTTTCAAATGCCTTTTGTGTATCAATTGAGATGATTGTGTGTGTGTGTGTTTTTTGTTCCTTCATTCTGTTAATGTGATGATTTCCTTAATTGATTTTCTTATGTTGACCAACCCTGCATAGCTGGAATAAATCCCACTTGATCATGGTGCATAATTCTTTTAATATGCTATTGAATTCAGTTTGCTAGTACTTTGCTGAGAATTTGTACATCTATATTTGTAAGAGATATTGGTCTGTAGTTTTCTTTTCTTGTGGTATCTTTACCTGGCTTGGGTATGAGGGTGATGTTTACCTTGAAGAATGAATTAGGAAGTGTTCCCTCTTCTTCAGTTTTTTGGAAGAGTTTGAGCAGAATTGGAGTTAAATCTTTTTGGAATGTTTGGTAGAATTCCCCTGGGAAGCCAACTGATCCTAGGCTTTTCTTTTTTGGGAAGTTTTTGATTTACTGATTCAATTTCTTTACTAGTAATTGTTTTGTTGAGATCTCTTTCTTCTTGAGTCAATGTTGGTAGTTTATGTGTTTCTAGGAATTTGTCCAATTCATCTAGGTTATCTAATTTATTGGCATATAGTTGTTCGTATTATCTTCTTATAATCATTTTTATTTAAATGGGTTAATGTTAATGTCCCCCCTTCCATTTCTTATTTTCTTTATTTGTATCCTCTTTCTTTTTCTCTTTGTCAGTCTATACGAAGGTTTGTTGATTTTATTGATCTTTTCAAAGAACCAACCCTTGGTTTTGTTTATTCTTTTTTTTTTTTTTTTTTTGCTTTCAATATCATTTATCTCCACTCTAATCTTTGTTACTTCCTTTCTTCTACTCACTTTTGGTTTATTTTTCTTTTCTATTTCTAATTCTTCCAGCTTTCAGGTTAGGTCTCTGATTTGAAGGCTTTCTTCTTTCTGAATGTAAGCATTTAAATCTGTAAATGTCTTTCTCAGCCCTACCTTTGCTGCATCCCACAAGTTTTGGTATGTTTTACTGTCATTTTCATTCACCTCAAGATATTTCCTAATTTTGCTTCTTATTTCCTCTTTAACTCATCAGTTGTTTAAGAGTATGTTTTTTAATTTCCACATATTTCTGAATTTTCCAGTTTTCCCTTTTATTGATTTATAGCTTACTTCCTTTGTGATAGGAGAATATGCATTGTATGATATCAATATTTTTTAATGTATTCAGAGTTGTTCTGTGACCCAACATCTGGTCTATCCTGGAAAATGATCCATGTGCATTTGAGAAGAATGTGTATTCTATTTTGGTTGGGTGAAGTGTTCTATATATGTCTAATAGGTCTAGTTGGTTTAGACTATCTTTCAGTTTCATACTTTCTTATTGATCTCCTGACTAGATATTCTATCAATTATTGAGAGTGGTATAAAGTCTCTCACTATTAATGTAGAACCATTAATTTCTCCCTTCAAGCCTGTCAGTATTTACTTCATATAACTAGGGGCTCTGCTGTTAAATACATAAATATTTATAATTGTTACATCTTCCCCTTGAATGATCCCCTTTATCAGTATGTAATAACCATCCTTATCCCTCATAAGTTTGTAAATTTAAAGTCTAATTTATCCAACTTTAGTATAGCCACCCCAGCTCTCCTTTGGTTACTACTTGCATGGTATATTTTTTTCCATCATTTCACTCCCAACCTATTTATATCTTTGAATTTAAGTTGAGTCTCTTACAGACAGCATATAATCGGGTCATACTTTTTTATCCATTCTGCCAATCTATGCTTTTTGACTGGAGAGTTTAATCCATTTACATTCAAAGTCACTATACTATATATTATAATATATATAGTACAGTGTTATACTATATATATTATACTATATATTATCTGTACTGATAATACAGAACTTTCTTCTGCCATTTTGCTATTTAGCCTTTTCTGTCCCTCACTTCCAATAATGCCTAATTTTATATTTATTTGATTTTTTGTGTGTTGCATCATATTGAACGCCTCCTCATTTCTACCTGGATATATTTTTCCTTGTATTTTCTTTGTGGTTACCATGGGGTTAAAATTTAACATTCTAAATATATAAAAATCATATTTGTTTTGATACCAACTTAACTTCAGTAGCATGCAAAGATACGTTTCCTATACCCCCTCTCCTGCCACTATTTGTACTTTTTACCATTTATGTAGTTTTACATTATATGCCCCAAAACACAGATTTATCATTACTTTTGTGTGTTTGCATTTTGGCACCTGTAGGAAGTAGAAGTAGAGTTACATGTCAAGTAATGCACTACAATAATACTGGCATTTATAATTATCCAAATGGTTAACTTGAATGCCAGTCTTTATATCTTTATGTTACTTTGAACCCTGTCTAGTGTTCTTTCCTTTCAGTATGAAGAATTACTTTTACATTGCTTATAGGGCACATCTAGTGGTGATGAACTCCCTCGGCTTTTGTTTATCTGGGAATGTCTCAATCTCTCCCTCATTTTTGAAAGAAAGTCTTGCCAGGTATTTAATTCTTAATTGACAATTGTTTCCTTTCATCACTTTAAGTATTTCAACCCAATACTTTCTTGTCTCCATGGTTTCTGATGAGAAATTGGCACTTATTCTAGTTAGGACTCTAGTACATAAAATGTTTCTTTTATCTTGCTGCTCTCAAAACTCTCTCCTTGCCCTTTGCATTTGACAGTTTGACCAGTATGTGGAGGGGCATGTTTCTCATCAAGTTTATCCTATTTGGTGTTCTCTGGGCTTCTTGGATGTGTATATTCAAGTCTTTTGCTAAGTTTGGGAGTTTGCTATCATTATTTCCTTGAATGTTTCTTCTGTCCTTTCTCTCTTTCTTCTCCTTCTGGGACTAGGTATGTTCTTAACCATCACTATTTAAAATTATAACTTCCCCTTCCCTTCCAATGCTTTCCATTCCTCTTCCTCTTCATAGCACTTATCAAGTCTAGTCATTTTCTGGGCTCACCCCTCTGGAATTTCTTCAGCTCCATTATATCTCTGTGTGTGTGTTTGTGTGTGATATATGGCAGACTATAGCTAACTTGGTCCTCTAATCTGAATGCAGGTAGTGTGGAATGAAAGCTTTACTTCTTCATCTCTCAGGACTTCCTATTCAATAGCATAAATTAAAATCTGACATTGTAAGTACTTTATTTTATGCACTTCATTAATAGTAATTGCTACAACTATTTTTACAGACGAGAACACCTCACAGAGACTTTAACTGCCAAAGGTCTTTCAGTCAGTAAAAGCAGCTAAGCCAGAATTTGAGCCTAGAGCTTTCCGACTCCAAATCTCATAAACATAATCACTGTTCTAAAACTTTGTTAATTATGTAGCATATAGCTTCCATTGAAAGGCCCTTTTTTTGCAATGTAGTAATTTCTTGAAAGTTATATTTTGCTTAAGATTGTTTCAATGCATCCTGTGTCCTTTATGTGCTTATTTCACAGTATGCAATTCTTTTTTAATTACAACTAGAAATTCCATCCATTCTGTACAGGACATCTGCTTCTACCTTCCATACCATAAATATTTACTTACTTTTACACCCTGCTTCACTCTTTTTATCTGTTTATTACACTCATAGTTGCCATTCTATTAATTTTGGCTGATATTCATCTCTCACTGAAAAAAATGCCAAATACACAGACACAGACTTGCACCATGTGAAAATGAACTATGATTCACACCCTCATAAATTTCTCCATACTTTTTTTGGGAAATGGTTAAATATATCTAAAGATATTTCCCCAAAATATTCCAACCCCCTCATCTCCCTTTATCCTTCCCCAGATTGATGACATTCGTTTGTGCTTCTTCTAAGAGGGAGCCATGGACTATCTTGCTGACACCTCATCTGTGATGAGTTGCAAACCACCACGGTGAAGCACAGAGCCAGTTCTGTCTCTTCTCATCAGATCTTCTCCTTCCCCGCTTCACACTTGGCACCTGTTCTTCAAAAGTTGGCTAACACTGAGGTACTCATGAGTACAGCTGGCCAGACAAATACCTCCCATTATATGGGGAAAAAAAACAATTTGGAATAATGTGGATTCCTTTAGTCTCGAATAGATAACAGTCATTTTGTAAGTACTTCATTCCCCGTATCAGCATATTCATTTCTAGAAAGCTTTGAGAGAGAAAGCACGGCCTACATTCTTTGTGCCATTGACTGAAGAAGACTGAAAATTTGCTATTACCTTCCTTTCTTTGATTTTTTACCATTGGACTCTTTGTGTGCTTATTTGAAGTGCAAATATTTCTGAGAGAAGCAAAATATTGTTATTAACACTTTGTGGATGATTTACATATGGTGCATCTTCATGGGACAGAAGACATAGAGGCTGCATTTGGACACCCAGGGGAGAGAGGTTTTTTGATAGAAAAAGGGTAGAAAGGATGTCCCAGAAAGGGGAAATAGGCCATGCAGAAAATAAATCTGGTCTTCCTCCAAACTCCACCACTGGTCAAGAGGGAAGGGAAAAAAAGAAGGAAGGAGGGAAGAAAAGAGGGAGAAAGGTAAGGAGGAGGGAAAGAAGTAGTAGAGAAGACATGGAGGAAGGAAGGGCGATCCAATAGGGTTTAAACTTAGTCCAACTTAAGGATTTTATTAGACACTTTGGTAGTGCTTATTGTCTCTTAGGAAAACACATGCACTCACATACTCTCAAGTAGCTAGTTCTGAGTGTGTAAATGGTAGGTGTGTAGCTCACATGAACTTATGGTGGAGGTAGGGATTAGAGACTTTGGATATTAGTATCCTCAGGCTTCAAAGGTCTCCACCTTTGAAGACCTTTTGACAGGAACCATGCTAGCTTCTAATAGTGGCAATAATTAAAGTCACTTTTTATTCATGGAATAGTCTTGGAGAACTCCTGCAATGACTGACTCATCTTGTTTCCCAGTGATTCATTAGGCCCCTCTAAAGGCTGTCTGAGACTTGCATTCAGACCAGGCATGGGCAGTTTGCTTTGCAGTCTTCTCTTAGAGCTACCTCACATAGATATTTCTGCCAGCAATGTCTCTAGAATTCTCCCTGTCTATACCGTCAGCTGCTCTGAGACCCATCCATGCCACTCAAGATCCAAGTTGTAGATGGATATCTCACAGGAAGCAGTTTCTTCCCAGAGTCCTCACGTAAGATGGCAGCAGCATCTCCTGACCATTGGAGTTTCTCATACCTGTAGGACATATTAAATATGGATAGGAGAATCAGGACACACAAACCTAAAAACTATACATACTTTCCCTCTCTCCTTTTCTGCACCTCCTCCTGCATTTTCACCATAAGCTATGGCCTGGAAAGGATTAACTTTCTCCTCTATTATATTCTTCTCTTCTTGAATCCAACTTTCTTTATGCATTTGGAGAACTGTATAAGGTAATTCTTTAAGGTTTGGCTATTGATATTCTGAAAGGGGAAAATAATGAAATTCAGAAGACTTTTCAAGAAAATAATCTGAAATTGTCTTACTATATAATTCTATTTCACATGACAAAAGTTTAATATTTCACTTTTTTTTTTCTATTTTCATTCCTAAAATGGTAAATCCTAATCTCCCTTCAAGAGAATGGATATCGTATGTCAACAAGGGGAAAAATCACTGTTCTGATTTGCTAAAGCTGCTGTTATGCAAAATACCAGAAATGGATTGGCCTTTATAAAGAGGATTTATTAGGTTACAAATTTATAGTCCTGAGGCTGTGAAAATGTCCAAACTAAGGTATCAACAAGATGATACCTTCACTGAAGAAAGGCTGATGGCATCTTAACACATCTGTCAGCTGGGAAGGCACATGGCTGGCGTCAGTTGGTCCTTTGCTCCTGGGTTCTGGTTTCAAAATGGCTTTCTCCAAAAAAGTCTCTGGCTTTCTGTCTCTCTTAGTTTTTCTCTCTCAGATCTGTGCATTCTTGCTTGTTCTCCCAGGGTGTTTCTCTCTAAGTGTCTGGGGGTCCTCTCTTAGCTTCTCCAATCCTGGCAAACTCTGTGCTTCATCTCTCAACTTAGTTCTCCAAACATCTTTCTGTCTGCATCTCCAAGCAACTCCAAGTGTGTATGTCAGCTCTTAGCTTCTCTCCAAAATGTCTCTCTCAGCTTCTCTGAACTTCTCTGTGAGCTCTCTTAAAGGACTCCACTGATCTAATCAAGAGCCACCCTGAATGGGCAGGGTCCACACTTCCATGGAAATGTCTCACCCATTGTTGGGTGATTCACATCTCCATGGCAACATTCATGCAAAAGGTTACACTCAATAAGATAGGATTAAAAGGTCTTGGCTCTTCTAGGGTCCGTAAGTTTCCAACCGGCACAAACACATACTCAGTATGGAAAGAATCAAGCGCCTTAATAATTTTCAAAATTATTTCAAATGTAAATAAAATTTCAGAGATAATGTAAAAATCAACTAACAATGACTATATCCTTTTGTCTAGTATAGTTTATATTACTACATTCCTAAATTCAACAAGAGTCAATATTACTTTTGTCTTCCATATTCAACACTTCATTTTTCTAATAAGAAAAAAACACCCATTCAGGGTGGGTCTTGAATAATAATAGCCTGAATCCAAAATTCCTTTTAAAATTTGTGCTGGCACACTTTTATCTATTATGTCCACTTAAAAATTATTGTTCATCTGCAAACAATGCCTCATCCTCCCATTTCATATACGTAAATCCTGAAAAGTAGATATCAGCATTTCCATTCCCAGTCCAACTGTTCCCAGACTGAGCTTCTCTACAGACTTGCTGACCGCCTGCCCAGAGTCCAGTGGGGTAGTCCGCAGGTTTTGTGCTTCTCCAGCATGCAAAGACAAATCAATGCCCTAGGATCTCTAGAAACTTAATCGGGCTCCCTGACATCAAGGGAATTAACTCAAACAGTTTTGTGGAGATCATACAAGCCTGATCACTCCCTATGGAGCACTGGAAAAGACTTCAACCGTCTTAGCCCCTCTTTGCCCAGCCCCTGTCAGCTCTTTAAGTGTACCGAAATTGTCTAAGGAGTCACCAGCAGTTGGCTATAAGAAGAAAAGATCCTATAAAAATGCCCACCTTGTTTTTTCTGTTTTCTTCTTCCAAGTACATTGGAAAGGACAGGATTTCACACAGGGAACACTTAATGTTAATATTTGGAGAAAATCTGCTGACTCTGTGAGACACGGTTGGCCAAAATTCAGGTCAGAAATACCCAGGGAAGTAAAAGGCTCCTAGAATTACAAGGATGAGGTTTCTGCAAGCAAAGGAGCCCTCTGTAAAGGACAAGGGATAATTATGCTTACAAAAGAAAAAACGGAAACATTAGCAAGGCTGTAAGCAGCCTAAAATGTAGTACGCAGGTATGCCATGAAGTAACTAAAGTGTGCCTTTGCAATGCATAGAGGGAATAAGGACTCTCAGATTTAATGGTAACAATAATGAGAGACAGCAGAAAGAGAAGGATAAGGAAGGGAAAGGAGGAGAAGAGGATGAAGATGAAGGCAAAGAACAGTTAATAGTCATCCAGGAAGAAATTCGGCAAAGTAAGATCCAAACCCTATGATTGTGAGGCTAGTTCTCCAAAATAGATAAAACTGCCAACTGAGAGAAATCTAGAAGAAAATCCTTTATTAAAGGACTTTTTAGAGTGTTAACTCTAAAACACTATTGGTAATTGTAAACTGCTGAGCCCATAGAGGATAATCACCACTTATTTTGTTTCCTAAGAATGTAAGTAGTACAAAGGATATTCATTTATTTCCTCCTAAGGCATCTTGAAGAGAAATGTGCTTTGTTTTTTATATTAAACTCATTAGAGAACAAGTTCCAACTGGCTAATGTTGGCACATATGGAAGGAAATATGTTTAGATTCTAGGTTTTTAAAGCCAGAAGGTATCTTAAACTTTCATATGGGTTAAGAAACTAATGTTAAATGATAACCCAAGGTTACATCTGTTAGATAGAGAGATGAAATTTTAGTATCCAAATTTTGTGAGTTGTGGTAAAGGGCCATTTCTCAGAGTTTTACAGAGGGTAAACAGAGGAAAACCACATTATCTTCTCAGCCCTGTCCACATGGTGCCTGACCCTGGGCTAAGGCCTGGGACCGTTAGGCTGACTCCTTAAAGAAATCATGAGTGCATGAAACATGCCATTATAAATAACAGAAAGTTAGGAAAACATATACACAATTATATGAGAACATGTAGCTGGGCACCTATTCTGGTGGTTCTGAAGGGTGATTATAAAGAAAGGAATTACAAAGGCAAAGAAGATCATGAAGAATAGAAACACAGTATATAAAGAGCAATGCTTTGTCCACGACTAACCAGAAATATCTTTTGCCTCCTCACTTCTTCAGAGAAGGCTGAGCAGGGGAAGGGGAGTGGCCTGTTTTGACCTGGTAGATCTGTGAGCCAGCATTTAAGACGGGCACAGAGCGCAGGCTTAAAGCTGACAGGTGCATGTCCAGAAGGACAAAAGGAAAGCCTGTTATACATGAGATTTTACACACTTCACTCCTGTAACTCTTTCCCTACTGTAGATCTGAGATGTAAAATCACTATTTCCACTAACTCACTCTTTGCCAGGAGAATTAGAATAGTTACCACTGGTTACATTAGCCAGACTGTGATCTCAGAAGCTTCTGAAATATCAAAAAGATTCTCTAATACCCTCCCTGAACAAAGAGAGAATTTCATTCTCAATAATTCTATTGCAGGTATTTCAGAGCATTTAAATATTTGCTAAATGGCCAGGTCTTGGGCCTATTCTGTGTAGTCCCAACAGAGACTGGAGGAGATGGACCTAAATAATGAGAGAATGTTCCTTGATCCTTCTGACGATGTGTCAAGAGCCTTAGATACATGATATGGTTAAGATAGAATAACCAAAACAGAAATTACCACTAGACAGGAGAAATTCTTTTAGTTTAATACATAGGACAAAGAAATGTAGTCTCCTTGGGGCTTCATAATACTGAGATATATATATTTCAGGGGTGTGTGTGTGTGTGTGTGTGTGTGTGTGTGTGTGTGTGTGTGGTCAAGCACTACTTAACAGCAGCTAGAGTGAGGGGTTAGAGCTGTGAAGGAAGCAACAATGTAATCCAGGAAGTAACAGAGTTGATGCTTTCTATACATAGGGGATAGTAGGGAGAGAATATTGTTTTTCATATAGTTTTATCAGGAATACTCTATGAAATACCATCCGATGATTTCATATCTGGTAATTCATACTAATACATAGCTCTCCCACAATAGTGCTGAGGCATACATCATTTAGGGGAAGGGCATAATTCAGAACCAAGGGAGAAATATTTCATCTTTAGATTTACAAAGCAAGCTCTAGAAGCCCAATTCAGAGACAAGACTTTCACATGGGAGAGCCAAGCTTTATGCCAAGAAGAAAGAATTTGTGTAGCCCAAGGAGCCAAGTTAAAGGACTGGAGCATAGAGATTATAAAAGTTGATCAGACACCCAGGGGAGTGAATCTCCCTGGCAATGTGGAATATGACTCCTGGGAAGGAATGTAGACCCAGCATTGTGGGATGGAGAACATCTTCTTGACCAAAAGGGGGAAGTGAAAGGAAATGAAATAAGCTACAGTGGCAGAGAGATTCCAAAAGGAGCCCAGAGGTCACTCTGGTGGGCACTCTTACGCACAATATAGACACCCCTTTTTAGGTTCTAGTGAGTTGGAGTAGCTAGCAGTAAATACCTGAGGCTATCAAACTACAACCCAGAACCCATGAATCTTGAAGACGATTGTATGAAAATGTAGCTTATGAGGGGTGACAGTGGGATTGGGAAAACCATATGGACCACACTCCCCTTTGTCTAGTTTATGGATGGATGAGTAGAAAAATGGGGGAAGGAAACAAACAAACAAAGGCACCCAGTGTTCTTTTTTACTTTAATTGCTCTTTTTCACTTTAATTATTATTATTGTTATTTGTGTATGTGTCGTAATGAAGGTGTCAGGGATTGATTTAGGTGATGAATGCACAACTATGTAATGGTACTGTGAACAATCGAATGTGTGCTTTGTTTTGTATGACTGCGTGGTATGTGAATATATCTCAATGAAATGAATTTAAAAAAAAAATTTCATCAGAGCACATGGAAGGATGCTGGTAAGACAAAAGGGCACCTTACTACCCCATTGGAAAGAGGAAAAGCCTTTCTTGAATTAAGGGAAGATTCTGGAAAAGAGATAGGAAGAGTTGAGTCATTCAACTACCACACAGTCTACCATCATGGTCAGCTTGGAATTGGAGTTTCAGAGGAAGTATGAAGACACCCACATAGGTTTGTGAGTCTTGTGCCTGGAAATTTGAGAGGACACTGTCTTGCACAAAGTCCACCAAGGCAGGAGTTAGGTACAGAAAGGGGAGGGTGGAGGGACCTGAAAAACATAACAACAACAAAACCTTGATTGCTCCTCGATCTAGACAGAGCTACTGAAAGAGCAGATTGTCTGACAAGAGACTCAAAGCTCTTTTTCTTTAGAAAGGATGTTCCTTCCCTCTCTGCCTCTGGGTCAACTTGGTTGACCATGATGGTGGACTGTGTGGGAGTATAGGCTGAGGGAACATATATGAATGAGTTAATATCTTCCCAGGCTTCAGAGGCAGAATTGGGACCATGATTATTATGCTTACATTGGATCATTTAAAATTTGACATAGTAATTTTTTAAGGGCTCTTCAGATTTAGAAGTAAATTGTGTTTGTAAAAGTACATATGGTTGAGGACTCTTGCTTGGGTCTGAGGGACACTGCTTTTGGATTGTGTTGACTAGTCCTTAAGGACACTATATATTTAATGGCAAATCAAATGCTATCTAATAAAACTGAGTGCTCTGTTGTATTTACTTGGGAGCCCAGAGTGATGGAGACCACATAAAACGGGTGAGCAAGCAGTTTTTAACTCTCGTTTTATTACTGCAGTCTTCAGCACTTTTTCAAGCACGTTTCTGAAAACCTGGATTGAATAGTGTTGCTAGTTTTCTATATATCAGTAGCATCTAATGTGCATGACTTGAAACCTGGCAGGTATGAGAAATTACAGAAGTTTCAGAATTTACAGATATTCATATCAAAGACATTCAGAGACACAGGATGCTGTAAATTTCAAATGTCTACAAAACCATTTTTGCTTGTTCTGGGAGACAAGACCTTGCTGTAGTATTCTTAACTTGCCTGTCAAGAAACAATTAGGGAGATATATACCGTCTTGAAATTTCCAACCGAGAATAGCAGGAGAAACTGCCGACAGGCAGCCCAGGTGCAGCACCCTAAAGAGCAGTATGTGCTGCCTTGCAATTACGGAAACTATTACCTCACTAAGGATAATTTGGAGCTGTGTTTTCAATAAGCCAAAAGATTTAAACATGTTTGCCCTGGTACTCGGCTCAATGGAAGATGTCTAGATTTTAATCTGAAGGGTTCTTAGAAACAGATATTTCACAAAAATAGGAATAGGGACATCTGAATGATTTCTTGTTTTTACAGAGCACAGAGATCCCAGAAATCTCATTCATGAGATGGTGTTTTTGCTGGCATCCCCAACTGACAATGGTAGTAAGGATGAGACTTAAAGAGCTTCCAATCCAAGTACAAAGATTGATGATTCACAGCATCCTCTATTGTCGCTGAGAGGTACAATGTAGAATGTATATATTATTAGCCCCATTATGGAAGGACGAGGGTTAAAAAGTTTAATTTAATTCTTTAATGCAAAAGCAAGACCCAAATCCTAATCCCTTGATATCTAAGTTTCAGCTCACATTGTTTGAGCAAAGTGCAATGGAAATATCAGGGTTGTAAAATAAATTTGATCTTTGTAGATAGCCAGATTAGATCTTTCTTTTACTTGCTTAATTTATTTAGCACTCTTCAGGTCAGATTAATTGAGTATTGAAGGTCATGTCTACATATAACATAACACAGAAAAAATAAAATAAAATAAATAATAAAAAAAGAACATGCTATTTGACAGACCTTAACAATAAAATATAATAAATTAATTTTTAAAACTAAAATATAGGGAATTGTTTGATTCAAGATCTTAAGGTTAACTCTTATTGGTCCCATTAACTCATTCTCCATGTTGAGATCTTGGGTTAATCAACTTTATTTTGCCTTCTTTATACACTGAAGCTCCTACTGCCACCAATATAAAGGTTACAACCTGGATGTGGAGTTTGTAGTTAGACCCTTAACTGTACTTTGTGCTAACCATGTGACCCCCTCTTGTCTTGTTCTCCTGCCACCATGTTCTTCTATTTGTTATTCTCTTTTCTCCTCCTTCTCAAGAGCTGCACTGCCTGGATTCAAATCTTGGAGCTACCACTTACTTGTGTTTCCATTTCCCTATCTATACCTCATGTTTGTTCTAAGGATTAAAGAAATCAATGATTATAAAAGAATATAGAATCAAGCCTGGCATACTTTAAGTGCAGAATTTTTGTTAGTAACTTCCATCATCATCATCATCATCATCATCATATGTCCTGTCTTCTCCTCCTCTTCCTTCCTCTTAAATGTTGATTATTAGGGGCAACACTTATTCTGGTCTCCCGTTTCCATGTGAAGGAACTTCACCTAGAGCAGCACTTCCAGTTTCTCTCCAGCTCCTCATCACTCTTCCCCATGGGAAGAGGAGTGGCTTATTTGATTGGTGAGCTTGGGAGAGGGCCCCTCTTTTTGCTAATCTGTCTGCATGCAGACAGATTATGTTCTGATTCACTCTTCCTTCCAAAGGCAGGGGCAGATAAGTATGTCTAATTACTGGGTGAAGTGATACTAGGTCTTTTGACCTCAGAAGTAGTGTCATGTTCTCTAATCAGTTTTATCAGTAATAAAGGCAATGTCTCAATCTCCATCTGTCTGACTCTTGTGTCTAGCTCACATTGGTTCCAAATTCTGAAAGACAAGAAGAACCTTATGCACTGGTTTTCTAAGGTTCCATCATTAGCATGTACCTATATTCTATGCTTTCTCCTCATGCTCTGTCCAACCCCTAAATTCCATCTCTCCTCTAATGACTTACCACCTCTGGGCCAGATCTGCCCTAGCACTTCAAACACCGTCTAAAACTGAATTCATGTCTCTGCCCCGACCATGGTCTTCCTTGTTTCCAAACCTTAATGTCTCTGTCATTCACCTTGTCTCCCAAGCCAAACACCCACGAGTCATTGCTGACACCTCTCTTTTGCTCACATCACATGTTCAATCCATGACCAAACTAAGTTCATTCTCTCCCCTTTACATAACCCATATCCATCCTTTCTTCCCCGTTTATCCTTCTATACCCTTAATTCAGACACTCCTCATATTTCAAGTATATTAATCACCCACACATTCACCTTGCCACCAGTCTTTCCTCCCCTTCCATTCTCTAACTGCTATTAGGATGACTTGTCTAAAACAACAACAAAAATCCAGTGTCATATCCCTTCTGGGTAAAGCCTGTACTCTTCGGGGTGACAGCTTCCATTATTTGGCCCTGCCTAAATCTCTAGCCTGACGTGCCGTGTGTCTTAACCTTTCTGCATCCTTTCAAGGAAGCTGAGATTTATTCACATGACTTATTTGGAGGTGTAAGCAGAAAAATTCTACATGCGGCCAAGATAAAATTAATTTTGTCGTCACCAAAAATTCTGTCCTGCTTAACATGAATAACATTCTTTCAAGTAGGCATTCAAATTATGATATTTTAAAGGCAACAGCTGTCAAACAAGTGAATGTGTTAAACACTGGTTTGCTTCACATCACATCAATGTTAACTTCCCTATTGTCAGTGAAAAGAAATCCAACAAATTACCTCCCAAGGCACATGTCACTCTATCCTCAACTTAGAGCTCACCAATAGACTGAAAACTTAGCCTCTCAGGCCTCTTCCATTCCATGGGCTGGCCTCTTCACTTTCTGGTCTTGAGTTAGATATTACTTCCTTCCAATCCTCTTCCATTCCCTTCCATTCCCTACTATAACTCCCACAGCTCAGTTTTTTGGCTCCTTTAGGATGCTTAATTGCCTATGTTCTCCTTCCAGACTCGTTTAAGTCAGACACCATGTCTTGTTGTCCACTGTATCTCCAGCACTTATCATATGGCACATACTTGGTATCAATAACTGCTTGTTAAATAAATTGCTTACTTTATACTACACATTCTGACAAATACAAAATACAGAAGAATTAGAGAAAGTAGAGGGGCACAAACAAAGTAAAAGGCACTGACTTTAAGAAGCTTACATTATATATTATAGAACAAAAGTAAATGGGAAAGACCAGTTATTTTAATGGTTTTCCTTCTTCTTGGAATAATAAATAGCAACAATAATCTGTCAAAATGCATTTTAATGCAGTAAAAAGTTCTGAAGAATCACATGTATTAATAACAAGGAACTCAAAGGAAAGTCAATAATTGTGTTTTTAGCAGTTTCTTTGAGAATTGTTTATCGCCTTTAGGACCCAGAAGCAGGCAAAAACTGAACAAACTCTTCAGCAGCCCCAGCAATCAGTGCCTTTCTGAAATGTGAGCAGAACAAGCTTGACAAAACTAGTTTTATGTGCAATGGGTTTACATTTCATTTTTCTGAACAATAGCTGTTCATTTTTCCTGTACTCTTGAAATTTCACCATTACAAATACCTATAAATAATGTCACCCTGCCTCGGAAAATGGATTGTGAAACACGTCATCTTGAAGCTAATCATAGATCACCCTGCTGTCACTGATTCCAGGCTTCATTTCTTAACAGCTTGATAAAGCTGTGGCTGAGTCTACCACTGGTTTTAGTACATTACCAGGGCAGTGTCACTGATTTTATCTACACTAAAAAGTCAGCTTTGAGTCATTTCATTTTTTAAACAAAACATCGTGAGCATTCTCTGCCAAAACTTAATCATATTTTTTAATGATTTCCTTGTTACAACATGTTTGCCAGACTGTTCTAGGAAAAACAATAGGTTAGTCAGCTGGCTAATAAAGCTCAACCGGTAAAATGCTGAGTTTACTTTTTGCTGCATGGACATTACAGTCAGACGTTTCTGGATCTTTAGACATGACTCAGAGACGGCAAATGCCCTGCAGACACATTCACAGACAACTCTCCAAGGACCATCAAGATTTGTTTTCTGGCCCATAAGTTCTAAAATATCTGTAGGAGTTGGGGGAAATCATTTGCCAAGTTGTTTTATCTGATGACAGCATGATTGCACAGAGCTGGTATTGAGCCAGGAGGGAGAGTTGCCATGTTCGACCAGATGTATAGCCCCTTGTGGTTCATGCCTGGACTTGCAACCCACCCATTAAGCTAAGTCAACACCTTCAGCAAGAATATTTAGGTTTCAAGAGTACTAGGCATAAACAACTCAGGGCATGAAAGCCCAAACATCTAAACATTGAAGGTAAATATTTTTTCCTTACTAAGTGTGTCTCCAACTTGTAAGGATTGCCATTTAATTTCCTGTCTTTTTAGAGCTTTGAGATGTAATACATCTTCCACAAAGACAAGAACTAAGGCACTACTACAAATTCAAGTTCTCTACAAAGCTATCTAAGGTAAGATAGTAAAGAAAGAAGATGGGAAGATTCTGAATATTTAACAGGCCAACAGTATCTATACATTTAAAATGCACATATAAAGCTGATGACAGTAATTTCATTGGAGGAAATTATAGTGATATAACTATAATGAGTTTTATTCAGCCAATTAGGTGTCATCATTGTATAATAGACAGGTCCTTTACTATTTAGAAACTAAATACTCTCAAATAGGGTCTGTTCCAGTTTGCTAATGCTGCCATTTTGCAAAACACCAAAAATGGATTGGTTTTTATAAAGGGGGTTTATTTGGTTGCAAAGTTACAGTCTGAAGGCCATAAAGTTTCCAAGGTAAGGCATCAACAGTTGGATACCTTCACTGGAGAAAGGCCACTGGTGTCTAGAAAACCTCTTAGCTGGGAAGGCACATGGCTAACGTCTGCTTGCTCCCAGGTTGCATTTCAAAATGGCATTCTCCAAAATATCAGCTTTCAGTGGCCATCTTCAAAATGTCTCCCAGCTGCAGCTCTCTGAAGTCCTTCTGTTTCTGAGCTTTTTTAGGGCTCTAGTAATTAAATTAAGACCCAAGTTGAGTGGGCGGGGCCACACCTCTGTGGAAATAATCCCATCAACAGGTCACCCCCTGGCATTTTGGAAGACAATAGATCCAAACTGGCACAGGATCCAAAAAAGCCCGTTAGCTAAGTTGACCAACTATATCAGGATGGGATTGGGGAATGTATAATTGTGATTTGGATTTAGTCTGAGTTCTCTTTGCTAAAATCAACTGCCATATGCACACATACCAAATTTTGTTTTGGCATTATCCTGATGCCCATATGCTGGGGTGGTATTGGAGAAATGTGTCTTTTTAAATCTTTGGCTTGTTACATTCCATTAAATGGGAAACCTTGGTTAAATTGAAATCCACTCTCTAAAGGAAAGCATTATCTACAGGCATAGATAACCCCCAAACCCCAAACACAAAATTTCTAGATTTTAGACCCCATATTCAGCCTATCTATAAGCAGAATAACAAACATTAAAAAAAAAAATCCTCGGTTTTAAGATGAGCCCTTTTACATACACCAAGTCCTTTGTACTTAACATAGTTATAAATGGGCATTACAAAATGAAATGTATATCTCATTAATGTCTAACTTCTCACTTGGAAATTAAGCATATTCCTTTTAGTGGTATATCTATAACTGTTTACAATTTGATAAATGTGTCCTTCGTCTTCTATTATCAACTCATAAAGGGTTAAGAACTTATTTTAAACTTCTTTGTATTCCTCATGTACATAATAAAATTCTTTAAAAACAACAAGCATAAATAAATACTGTTGATTAAAAAGAAATGTGATATAACTGTAATGAGTTTTATTCAGAGCCCACAGTTGGAAATAGGCTTTCCAGCTAGAAAGGACAGGAAAGCTTTGAGAATAACGTATCTTTGCACCATTATTTTGTATCTCAGCAGAAAAAGAAAATTGATTTTAAACCAAAATGGTAACCATAACTATTCAAATATTTTGATATGAAACCCAAAAGCAAAACTGAGAGGATTTGTAATGGGGCATAAAAAAATTTTGTCTTTAATACAAACACTATTAAAATAAGATCATAAAGGTGAAAAGTTTAGACATCCTTTCTATCTAAGAAAAGCTTTGTGCTTATGCTAAGAAAACTTCATTAGGCTCCTAATAGATGCATTCCAGAGCTGTGTGTGTATGTGTATGTGTGTATTAGTATCCCTACTTTGAATGTACACAAATGCTTCATGAAGACATAGAAATTCTATTAAGCTTGTATTTTAAAAAAATACCTTAGTAATAACAATCAAAAATAGCTTTCATAGAGTGCTCACTACACGCCAGACACTATTCTAAAACTTTATATATATTAACTCCACGTAATACAACAACCCTGTAAGTTAGGTACCTTTAAAATCTTCACTTTTTAGATGAAGAAACAGAAATATAGGAGATCGGGTAACTTATCCAAGTCACACAGCTCATGTTTAGCAGACTGGGGATCTAACCCAGCCAGGCTGACTCCAGGGCCCCCACTTAACCACTATACTGAAATGCCCTAAAAGAGAAAGACATGATTTTAGGGAAAGGGAAACTAACCTCTTTATGCAAATTATTAGACAATAATATCACAGTATGCTCATAGTGGATCAGAAGGATGATGTGGTGTTTGATAAGTGAGGGGAGAAATGGGAGAAAATATTTCTAAATGGGTCCAAAAGTTTCACTTTAATGAAATAAAACATTTACTCCAAAAGGATCATTTTATGAATAAATGTATTTTATTGTTTTTTTATATTTAAATATTTAGCAAAATAATACATGTCCATAGTTAAAGCAATGTTATAATAAGACAAGACCATTTCCAGCATTGCTTTCTCCTTTCCCTGCTCTGAGTCCACATTCCCAACTACTTTCAAATCATTTAATTGTTTTATTTTTCTGTTATTTTTATATTCCTAAATATTATGTTTCTAATGGCATATTATTAATTTTTCTAATGTAGATTTTACTACTGATGAAGCAATGTCATCATATTTTGTGAACTTCCAGTATTGCTGTTGAGAAGTCCAGTGCATTCTTATACCTGGCCAATAAATAAATAAATAACAGTTTTCTATGCCTGGGTTTCTCTTCCATTACCTTCTCCTATTTGGGGTAAAATGCCACCACAGTTTTTCAAATATTCCTTCCTAAAGTGTGTTTTTGTTCTCTGATCTTTTGTGCAGGTTTTTTTTTTTTTTTTTTTTTTTTTTTTTTGCTTAGAAATCTTGTATCATTAGGGCATTACACTTTTCCAGAACAAGTATAGTGTACAGGAATTATGCAAGGCAACTTTTTACCAAATTTCAAAAATTTAGCAATGTTGCTGAGCAGAAATGTTATTTCAGTTGCAAAAACCATCTCTGATTACAAAAAATAATCAGGAAACTTACTGGATTTAATGTGATTTTACAAATATCCTAAAAAGTCCTAAGTCAAATAATATTGAAAGGGGAAAAACACTAATTTTTAAATACTTTGATATACTATTTCTTTGGGGTATGTATGTACATTAACTGGTCTCTTTACTGGGAAATCTGACTGGATGTTTATCCTTTGTATATAAAGCATTATAAAATAAAAGCAAGAGCTAATCACCTTTTAACAAAAATACTCTGCATGCAACAAATAAGTATTAAAGATACTGTGCCAGTTTGAATGTATTGTGTCCCCCAAATGCCATTGTCTTTGTAGTCTTGTAGGGCAAACATTTCGGTGCTGGTTAGATTTGCTTGGAATGTGCCCCACCCAGCTGTGGGTAATGATTTTGATGAGATGTTCCCATGGAGGTGTGGCCCCGCCCATTCAGGGTGGGCCTTGATCAGTGGAGCTTATATAAATGAGCTGACTCAAAGAGAAGAAACGGAGTGCAGCTGGGAGTGATGTTTTGAAGAGGAGCAAGCTTGCTAGAGAGGAACGTCCTGGGAGATAGCCGTTTTGAGGCCGGAGCTTTGGAGCAGACGCCAGCTGCCTTCCCAGCTAACAGAGGTTTTCCAGACGCCATTGGCCATCCTCTGGTGAAGGTACCCAATTGCTGAGGTGTTACCTTGGATGCTTTGTGGCCTTAAGACTGTAACTGTGTAGTGAAATAAACCCCCGTTTGATAAAAGCCTATCGATCTCTGGTGTTTCGCATTCTGCAGCATTAGCAAACTAGAACAGATACTATTTAGTGATTGATATTAACCTGTTACAAAACATAAAACAAAATACATCTACTGGATTGTTTTTCAGTTTGCAGAAACCACTGACATCCCAGATAAGGATTTCCCATAAACAAAAACTGCAGTGAAATTCAACTAGTGATTAATAAAGGACAATCTATTTTTTTCTTTCTTTTATGCTTTTATCTTCCCCACCCAAGCCCCTTGTCCCACAGTGGTACCATATCATTAAAAACATTAAGTATCTAGGATTTATGCTTCAGATCAAGACATCATTTAAGTAATTTCAAATGATATACAGCTCTGCATGTAAAAAAGATATTTTGTGGTCACAATTATTTCACAAAGTAATTATATTCAAATAACCTGACACATCATGCTTTAGTAATTACAGAGCCATGATTTTGACACATAGCAATTTATAAGTTAGGCAAATGTGAAATGCTAAAAGATGTGAACAGCTGTCTTCTGTTTCAGTTTAGAGTGCTGCAAAATTCAGGTAATGATTTTATTTTTTCAGTTAACATAACCAGCCCACAGTACAGCATACTAAATCATAAAGACTTTTAGAAGAACAAATCCAAGGAAGGTAATGCCTTTACTAAGTTACAAATTTTGGTAAAACAATACTACACTCTTTTAATACAATAAAATCATACTTTTGTTGGAGTCCTCTAAACACTGTGGTTTTTAATGGTGGTTTAGAGCAGAGCACATTTTTTATACAAATTAACATGCTTTTAAAAGTTACAATTCCCCCTTTTAAAGTGAGCTCTTTTATGTAAGCTGTTAACGTTTAATGCAGTAGGGCAATGGTGTGTGTGTATAAAAAGGTGGCTCTGCTTTGTTCTGGGGTTGGTCCAAAGCCTGGTAGAGTTCCAAAGCATGAAAAGCTTTAATATTCTACCTTAAGGAGATTCAACATGCCAATACCAATTTCAAAGTACTTTTTCAAAAACTGTAAAACTTTAACATAAATACCGGAACCCTTAAAATTGGATGTTCATTTCAAATAACACAAATTTCGGATAGTCTCTTTTACTTAGAAGCCCTCTGTCTCTTTATTTTTAGCAAAAGTCACATACCCTTTCTCCAGCTTATTACAAAAAAAAAGTCTACCCAAAATATAGTTGTATTTTGTAAACATAAAAAATAAATGTATTGGGGGATCCAATGTTGTACACCAACTTTCATTATCATTTCTCCACAAATGCTGCCACCACCATCAGTGTCCTTATGCTTCCTCTTGCTGAAACCATCAGTTCTTCAATTTTGGCATTTAATTTATGTATTACCCATTCCATTGCTTCTCATCCTCTATTAGCATTTGAAGAAATTGTCCTTGCCATCAGTCCTTCCAGGTAACTGCTGAGGCTGCCTCCTTTCACAGTGATCACAGCTTCTTGAGTCAAGACAGTTTTTTTCTGGGTCTTAAGAGTGTGGTTTGTATGTAACTCTCATCAACTGAAACCATATTTGTAAATGAAATACTAGTGGATTTAAGTTCCAGTGCTCTCTACAAGATGAAGTACTGACTGTTCCTGCACATATGCTTTGGTTCTTGCTGTACCAATAAGAGGTTTCCCAATGGAAGGCAGTCCCCAATCTTTGATAAGTCTATGGCTGTGCAACTTTCCAGAGATATCTGTATGTCTGTCCAATACATCAACTCCAACCACCCTTGGGTTCATAGGGTTTGGTATTTCTGCATTGAAGCTGTCCTTACAGTTTCCCGTGGGTGGTCAAAGGTGTGCTCTGAAGTCCATATCTTCATGGTGCTGGAGATGGGCGTGATGTAAGGCTAGTGCCAGGGGACAGTGAGGCAAGACGCAGCATCTGCCCCCGACCCCAGCCCCCAGCCAGCCCACCACCCCAACCCTCCTTCCTAATGTTTTAACAGCAATCTTGTGCCTTCTCTCTTATTGCTAAACAAACTCTTCTTTGTTAATATCTATATTATCTCTCCCTTTTGTCCTGTAGGCATCTTTTTTTTTCTGTGAGACAGATGCATAAAGCTCATTCTAGGGCCCTGTTGTTCAATTTATGAGTGAAATTCATTGGCGCAAGCAACTAAATACCTTAGATGTAGTTTTGTCTTCAGGTGAATTTTTTTTTTTAAATGCAGTTTTATTGAGATATATTCACACACCATATAATCCATCCAAAGTGTACAATCAATGGCTCACAGTATCATCAAATAGTTGTGCATTCATCACCACAATCAATTTTAGAGCATTTCATTCCTCCGAAATAAAGAAAACATAAAAAAAGAATACCCAAACCATCCTATACTCCTTATCCCCCCTATTATTTATATATTTTTGTCATTATTTTACTACTCATCTGCCCATACACTGGGTAACGGGCGTGGGAGTGGCAGTCACAAGGTTTTCACAATCACATGATCACACAATAAAAGCTATATAGTTATACAATCACCACCAAAAATCAATCTAATGGATTACCATTCAACAGATTCAGGTATTTCCTTCTAGCTATTCTAATACAGTAGAAAATTAAAAGCAATATCTATATAATACACAAGAACAGCCTCTAGAATGATCTCTCAACTCTATTTGCAATCTCTCAGCCACTGGAACTTTGTTTCATTTCTCTTCCCCGTTTTGGTCAGGAAGGCTTTCTCAATCCCACAATACTAGGGCCAGGCTCATCCCCGGGAGTCATGTCCCACATTACCAGGGAGACATACACCCCAGAGAGTCATGTCCCATGTAGGGGGAAGGGTAGTGAGTTTATTTGCAGAGTTGGCTGAGAGAGGCCACATCCTTCAGGTGAATCTTGATGCACTGGTTCAAAGCATGACAGTGAAGCCAAGTTTTCTCAGTCTCTTCACTCTTTCTGCCATGTTAGCATCGTCCTCAGGCTTTATGCAATGCTCTGCCTTAACTTGCACCTGGGCCTCTTGAGGCTCAGGCAGCACGATGGCTACTATTCCCACAACTAACATCCTGAAATCAAACTATCCAAAAAATATTGGACTTTTCAGCAAACACCCTTTGCACCTCCTTAGCTCTGATTGGGTTATGGGCCCATCCCTGAATCAATAAAACACTGTGGCCAAGAACTATGGGAAATGCTGATCGGGTGGAGGTGGTAAGAACCCATCTGACTTGGAGATTGTGGGTTAGTGTCACACAGGCTACATAACTGAAAATGGGGAAGATGATTCCCCCAAAGGAAATTCAGAATACTATTAGGAAGAAGAATGCTGGAGAGCCAAAAAGTGACACGTCTATGGAAGTCTGAGTTAAAATGTACTCTTTTAAAATGTATTCTTTTCCCTTGCATACTTGCTTTATCAAAATGATACAGGCCTTCCCAGGATGTTTCCTCAGTGTTATCTTTCACAAATCTGAGTATCAACAGAATCCTGACATGCAAGGGAGATAGCAAATCTGAGCTAACACAATTAATTTAAATGCCACCTGATCACTTTTTTTATATCAGGAACCAAATTTCTAGAAGCATTTAAAAATTATTATGTACCCATTAAGTATGACTTTTTACAAATTCAAAGGGATGAGATAAACTAGAATGCATTTTTCTTCACATGTAACCCTGTTTTCAAATCTGTCTTGTCCACCCTTCCAAACAGCACTTATCAGCGTCTTTCACACATTTCCAAAATGGATTTCAGCAATAAAGTTTCTGTTAGATAGTTGCCTTTACAAGTTTACTTCAAAATGAGCTTCATTTTAAAAAAAAAAGATAGTTTCCATACTGAGGCTTATAGTGGCATAATTCACAATTTCCAAAAGATGGAAGCAATCCAAGTGTCCGTCAACAGATGAATGGAGGAACAAAATTTGGCATACATATATATATAATGGAATATTATGGAATATTATTCAGCTGCAAAAGGAATTAAGTCCTGATACATCAACAACATGAATGGACCTTGAAGATATCAAGTTGAATGAAATAATCTAGTTACAAAAAGACAAATATTTTATGATCTCACTGATATAATAGAGTATGAGACTTCATAGTCAGTAACTGGAATACAGATTACTACAGGCTGGGGTGGGGGTAAGGGATGGGGATTTAATGCTTGTATGGTACAGTATTTCTGTTTGGTGTGATGGAAAAGTTTTAGTGATGGATGGTGGTGATGGCAGCAAAACACTGAGAATGTAACTAATACCACTGAATTATATATTAGAACATGGCTTAAAGGGGAAATTTTATATGGTATACATGTTATTAGAATAAAAAATTTAAAAAGAACAATGAACCCTATTGTAAACTATGGACTACAGTTAATCATACAATTATAATAATACTCTTTAATCAGTTATAACAAAGGTATCACACTAATGCAAAGTGTTAATAGTGGGGGAAGGAGGCATATGGGAACTCTGCATTTTATGCATGATTTTTCTGTAAACCTACAACTTCTCTAATAAAAAAAAATTATTAAAAAAGAGAGTGCTTCATTTATAAAGAGTTTAAAACACTGAGATATTTAGTGTCCAAGACTGGATAATAATTAAAAGACATCCTTAGGAAAATAAATATAACAGTGATCATTCCTTTCTTGGAGTTGCTAGAAAAATGTATAGACAAAAAAAAAAAAAAAAAAAAAAAGACCAAGATAGGAAAAGAATATTGATTTTAAAGATATGTCAAAATTGCAAATATTGATTAATTAAATGAGGCACCAAAGCTACCATTAGGTTAGGTTTAGACCAGAATCATATATTCTGTTTGTCATTTGTTCAGATTGTGAGCCTGTTCAGAACGAACAATGACTGCAGGAGAGGGGTTTAGTGGTTTATTTTGCCCAGCCTAGCGCCACACTCATAACAAACAAATACCTTTTGAAGGGATGGAGTAAAAGAAAGTGAAGGAATCTAGGATCTGACCACTTCCGACCACCTTTACTGCTACTGCCATCATCTATGCTACCTTCATGTCTCACCTGGATTATGATGATATCTGACTAGTCTCCTTGCTTCTGTCCTTGACCCTCGGCAGTATATTCTTAATAAAGAACCAACAAAGATCTTGACGAAAGTGTCATATCAGGTCATTCCTCTGCTCAAAACCTCCTGGGCTCCCATCTCACTCAGAAAAAACAAAATCTTTTCATGGCTTGCAAATTCCCTAGCAGTTTGGCTCCCATTATCTCTCTGACCTCATCTACTACTACATTTTCCTTTCTTCATTTCATCCAACCAAACTGGTCTCCTCGTTATTTCTAGAACATAACATACAAGCTCATTTTACAGCTTTCACTGTGTAAATCATGGTGCCTTGATTTATAGAAGATTCCAAGACTAGGGTATAATCAGGTGGAGATAACATTCTAATATTAATGCCTGAGATAAAACATTTATGCAGATAACCATTGATTTATGAAAATGCAATGCTTTATTTAAAAATGATATAAATAATGATGTTTAAAGTTTTTACCTTTGTTTCCAAACTAGGTAAATGACATGGAATTAGATGTAAAGATGTAAAAATATACATAGGCTTTCTTTTTTAACAGTTTTGTTTATAGTTAATTAAGTTTTAAACCCCATGTATCTTGAAGAGTGAGAAGGACATTGGAACATTTTAACTATACACTTCTACATTGTATAAAGAAGTTTAAAAATTAAAGACAACTTGTAATATTATTGCAATTAATTTGAAAAGTTGTATCACACAGAGAGAGAGAGAGAGAGAAAACTAAAGAAGCTCATAGAGGAGAACCTAAGATGGCAGCTAGGAGAGACAGGGCAAAAAAACACCTCCATGAAAAATACTAGATAGAGGCCAAAAAGTGACCCAGAAAACCAGTTCCAGTGATGCACCAGCTGGACAAGGTCTGCTAAATCCACAGGGACTTGGAGAAACTGGGAGTCTGCATTCTGAAATGAGTGAATGAACCTGCTGAATGTCCAGCAGCCATGCTGTGGTGTGGCGAAAGCATGGGTTGGCATTTGGAGGTGGACTAATTCTTTTAAAAAAAAAACCCAAAAGCAGCTGCAGATACAGCAGCGAGAACCATACAGTGAAGCACAGCACGAAAGGGCTGTGCTAACACCTCATTATCTGTCATGGAAAACAGCCTTTCATGCACCCACTGCTAGTTGTCTCGGAGTGAGAAGGGCAGAGGGGAACCAAAAGGGGAGGAAACCACACCCCTTGCAGCCATCTTCCCGGTGAGCTGGGAATGCTCCTGACCAGAACAGGTGCCACAGTCCAGAGCAGCACCAAGGAACCCAGTGTGACAGGAAGTGCTTCCGGCAACACTACACACACGCCACAATATTGGGCGCAGACAATAGCCTTTCATGCACCCACAGCTACTGTCTCAGAGCTGGGAAGGCGGAGCTGTGTGAAAAGGGGGAAATTAACAGGCCCCATTCAGTCATCTTTACAGCAGGCTGGGAACACTCCTACACAGCGCAGTGGCCTAGGACTTTCCTTGAGAGGCGGAGCACACTTCTGACATAGCACAGTCTTCCCTCAGCAGAGGCCCTAGAAGGGTGTGGCTGGGAATAGGAACCCACCCAGAAATCCCAGGGACCCTACACCAATACCAAGGACTTGTGGGTCATCAGCAGAGACAACCTGTGGTGAGACTGAAATGAAAGTTTAGACTCTTGCAACAGCCTTAAATCTCCAGGAACACCTGGGAGATTTGATTATTAAAGCTGCCCTGCCTCCCTAACTGCTCAGACACATGCCCCACATTCAGGGCAGACACCACCAACAATACACCCAAACTTGGTGCACCAATTGGACCCCACAAGAATCAGACCCCCACACACCACAAAGACAAAGTTGGGGAGAACTGACTTGAGGGGAATAGGTGACTCGCAGATGCCATCTGCTGGTTAGTTAGAGAAAGTGTGCTCCACCAAGCTGTAGATCTGACAAATTAGAGACTGGTGTCTGAATAATCCTTCATATCCTAAAAGAACCCTATTAAGTAAAGCAAATGCCAAGAGCCCAAAAACAACCCAAAATTTTAAAGCATATGAAAAAAACAGACGATATGGATAACCCAAACCCAAACACCCAAATCAAAAGATAAGAGGAGACACAATACTTGGAGCAATTAATCAAAGAACTAAAGACAAACAATGAGAGCATGGCACAGGCTAAGAAGGACACAAAGAAGAGCATGGCACAGGATATAAAGGACATGAAGAAGACCCTAGAAGAGCATAAAGAAGAAACTGCAGGAGTAAATAAAAAAATAGATGATCTTATAGAAATAAAAGAAATTGTTGACCAAATTGAAAAGATTCTGGATACCCATAATAAGACTAGAGGAAACTGAACAATGACTCAGTGACCTCAAGAACCACAGAATGGAAAATGAAAGAACAAAAGAAAGAATGGGAAAAATTAAAAAAATCAAAATGGATCTCAGGGAAATGATAGATAAAATAAAACATCCAAATATAAGACTCATTGGTGTCCCAGAAGGGAAAGAGAAGGGGAAAGGTCTAGAAAGAGTTTTCAAAGAAATTGTTGGGGAAAACTTCCCAAATCTTCTACACAATATAAATACACAAAGCATAAAGGCCCTCTGAACTCCAAATAAAATAAATCCAAATAAACCCACTCCAAGACATATTCTGATTAGACTGTCAAATATTGAAGAGAAGGAGCAAGTTCTGAAAGCAGCAAGAGAAAAGCAATTCACCACATACAAAGGAAACAACATAAGACTAAGTAGTGACTACTCAGCAGCCACCATGGAGGTGAGAAGGCAAGGGCATGACATATTTAAAATTCTGAGAGAGAAAAATTTCCAACCAAGAATACTTTATCCAGCAAAACTCTCCTTCAAATTTGAGGGAGAGCTTAAATTTTTCACAAACAAATGCTGAGAGATTTCGCTAACAAAATACCTGCCCTACTTCAGATACTAAAGGGAGCCCTACCAACAGAGAAACAAAGAAAGGAGAGAGAGATAGAGAGAAATTTAACAGACATATATAGAACATTACATCCCAAATGACCAGGATACACATTCTTCTCTAGTGATTGCAGAACTTTCTCCAGAATAGACCATAGGCTGAGACATAAAACAAGCCTCAATAAATTTTAAAAATTGAAATTATTCAAAGCACATTCTCTGACCACATTGGAATAGAAACAGAAGTCAATAACCATCAGAGACTTAGAAAATTCACAAACACCTGGAGGTTAAAAATGAGGGGGAGGTGAAAACATTCCCAGATAATCAAAAGCTGAGGGACTTCATCACCAGTAGATCAGTTCTATAAGAAATGCTAAAGGGAATTGTGCAGGCTGAAAGGAAGGGACATGAAACAATTGACTCAAACCACATGAAGAAATAAAGATTTCCAGTAAAGACCACATGGTAAATATAAATACCAATACTACTCTATTTTTAATTTGTAACTCCACTATTCACTTCCTACAGGATCTAAAATACATAAAGTGTGATGATAAATCAGTGGTTTGGGACTCAGTGTAAAATATGTAATTTTTGACAAGAACTACATAAAGGTGGGGGAATGGAGGAGTATAGGAACATAGTTTATATGCCCTATGGAAGTTAAGTTGGTATCAAAGAAAACAAGATTATTATAGACTTAAGATGTTAAATTTAAGCCCTGTGGTAAACACAAAGAAAGTATCAGAGAATATGACCATAGAGATGAAAAGTAGAGTATGGGTTATGAGAAGTGGGGGAAGGGGCAATGGGGAGTTAATAAGAAATGAGTGTAGGGTTTCTGTTTGGGGTGAAAGGAAATTTCTAGTAATGGATGGTGGGAAGGTGATGGCATTGCAACATTGTGAATGTGATTAATCCCACTAAATGGAATGCTTGGGAGGGGTTGGAATGGGAAGATTTATGCTGTATATATGTTTCCACAATTTAAAAAAAAAAAAGACAGTTTAAATAGATAATGACAGTTAAATGCTTTAGATGATCCTGGATGAGATCTAAGAATAGAGGAGAAAAGGCTCAAAAGGGCACAACTGGGATGTAAGAAAAAAATGAAATATAGAATGCAAGCTTTATATCTATGTTAAATTTCTTGAACTTTTTAACTACACTTAATTTGATTACATAAATGGATATTCTTGTTCATAGAAAATGTGTATGTGAATTATATTATTTGTTCAAGGATGTGTACAACTTGCTCTCATATGTTCAGAAGACAGAGCAATAGACGATGGATGATAGATAGGGAGGGAGGGAAAGAAAGAAATGGTAAAGTGACAAAATATTAAAGTTGGTAGATCAGGGTATCAGTGGAGGGGGATGGGGTATGCTGGAGTTCTGTGTATGGGGTTTGTATTATTTTTGCAACTGTTACTGTAAGTTTGAATTTATTTCAAAATAAAAATTTAAAAAAAAAGAAGCTTATAGAATATACAGTGCAAATTAGAACAGCTAAGGAAAAAAGTCTATTTGAAGAAATCAGAAAGAACAGGTATTTTTAAGCACTCTAAGTAGTTCTAGAATACATAGAATATAATTTTCTGCTATATATAAAATTTGAGATATGGTCATTATTTTAATTCTCACAGGTTTGCAATGTCTCACATTTAACCACAACTATTATCAATCATTATTTAGTTTTCCTCTGGGCCTAGTTCCCCAGTCTAAGAAAAATAGCATGTCTTGACTTCTTCTCTTAAGGTCAGAGAGGACTCTGATCACTCTGGCTTTAGGGCAGCAGCATTTTTAGCTTGGTGATGAAAATGTCCTGCTTCAGCAGGCTTTTCTGCTTTAGCTTGAGGCTCAAGCAATATCAAAAGAATTTTCCCTGACTAAAAATAGTCTTTGACTCTTGGCTCTAATTTTCATTCAGTTTTTACTAGGGGTGTTGGAAATCTAACTCTGACATTCCCAACTCTATGATTCAAATCACCAATATGGAGCCTAGCTTGCTCCTTCATTCCAGAAAATCAAAGTCAGTACTCTGTTTCTTCTCTACATGACCTTTTGCCCCAAATCATGCACATTATTTCCATTAGGAACTGTGTCACCCACTCTAATGCTCTTAATCCTCTCCCTGGGAAACTGAGTATTAAACTGTTTTCTCATAGTTACAAATGGTATTTGTGGTAGCCATGGACATCATCTGCTCTGATTTCCCTCCAAGAGAATGGGCTGTGAGGAGGCAGGTTGGGCAGACAACCTCCAGCTGCCACATACTGCAGGCTGCTAGAATGTTCACCCAGGGCCATGCTCACCTCAGGATCCTACTGGTCAATTAGTGAGCACTTGAGATCCTCTGAGGGACAGACTTTGTGGCTCTGCAGCTGGGAACTCCACCTGCCCAAACCTCTTTCCATCCCTCTCTCCTAGTGCAGGTGTCAGATCAGCAGCAGCATCTGAAATCCTCCTCTCCTACTCCTGCTTTCTCTCTTCTTTATGCTATAGTATAATTAGCTCATAAGTATTTGGTAAATTGAGAAATGATGTGAGCATAACATAGACATCATGTTCCTTACATGCAAATTTCCCTTCAATGATCTTCAATTGGAAAAAAAAACACACACACACACCTTAAGCTCTTTCAACTCCCATACAAAGTTCTTTACAGCTGTACTTTAAGAAAATTAAAAATGAGTAAAAACATGCAGAGCTAACTCCCCAGAGAGGTTCAGCCCACCTTTGTACTCCGCACTTGTGGCAGATTTGCACTTCCTCCCAGGTCCACCTTAACAGTTCTACTGCTTCAGTGCTCTATCTCCATCCCTGCTATCTCAGCACCTGCAAGCCAGTCTTTACACTCCACCAAATTTTGAATTTTGACTACCTCTGAAACAGCCTCAAGCCATACTAAACTGTTTGCCTGATCTGTTCAGTTTATCTTCTAAGATACCAATTTGTTTAGTTTGTTCTTTGATTTAAAAATAGAATAGGTATTCAGGTAATTAAGCTACTGTCTTTCAGCCCCAAATTAGCCTGTATTAGTTTCCTATTGCTGTGCAACAAACTACTATAACCCCAGTGGCTTAAAACATCACTCACTATTTCACAGTTTTTGTGGGTCAGGAGTCTGGGCATGGCTTAGCTGGATCCTTTGCTCACAAGGCAGCAATTGAGGTGTCAATGGTGCTGCACTTCTCCTTTGGAGCTCAGAGTCCTCTTCCAACCCCATTCAGGTTGTTAGCAGAATACAGTTCTTGCAAATGTAAAACTGAGATCCTTGTTTTCTTGCTAACAGTTGACCAAGCACCATTGTCAGCTCCCACCAGCTGTCTACAGTTCCTTGCTACGTGCCCATAGGCAGTTCATTACACAGAAGTTTGCTTCTTCCAAGCAGCAGGAGAGTGCCTCTCTGACTTCTAGTCCCTCTTTAGTCTGCTATAAACACATCTTATACAGTTGTAATATAATCATGGGAGTAAGTATCTGTTCAGGTTTGCTAAAGCTGCTGTTGTGCAAAAGATCAGAAATGGATTGGCTTTTATAAGATGGATTTATTACGTTGCACATTTATTGTTCTAAGGCCATAAAAGGGTCCAAACTAAGGCATCAACAAAAGGATACCTTCACTGAAGAAAGGCTGATGGTGTCTGGAACACCTCTGTCAGCTGGGAAGGCACATTACTGATACTTGCTGATCCTTTGTTCCCAGGTTCTGGTTTCAAAATGCCTTTTTCCAAAGTGTCTCTGAGCTTTTGTCTCTGTTAGCTTCAATCTCTCAGCTCCAGTGCTTCCTTGTTTGTTCTCCCAGGGCATTTCTCTCTAAGTGTCTGGGGTCCTCTCGTAGCTTCTCCAGGACAAACTTTGGATTTCATCTTTTAGCTTAGCATCTCCAAACATCTTTCTGTCTTCATCTCCAGGTGTTGGGACTTTGTCAGCTCTGAGCTCTCTCTCTATCCCCAGTGAGCCCTCTTAAGGACTCAAGTAAACTAATCAAGACCTACCCTGAGTGGGCAGGGTCATGTCTCCATGGAATTAATTTAATCAAAAAGTCCCACCTTGAATAGGGTGGGTCACATCTCCATGGAAACAACCTATTCAAAAGGTCCCACCCACAATAGGTCTGCCCTCACAAGATTGCATTAAAGAACATGGCTTTTGATGGGGTACATACAGTTTCCATATAACATGACCGAATCAAGGGAGCAACTATCCCATCATATTCACAGTTTCCACTCACCCTCAAGGGTAGGAGTTATATACAAGCTGTGTACACCAGGGAGCTGAAATCGCTGAGGCTCTCTTAGAATTCTGCTTACTGACTGCCTTTCTGTGCTTTACCTTGTGATGTGGGAGTTGAAACTCTGCAAACCACTTTTCTCCTTCATCAGTTGGCTCTCTATTAGCTCTGCCATTAATAGGCATTAAAGGGATACTCAAAATCTGGAGAAGAGAAGTGTCTTAATCCTTTTGCTTGTGGTTACTGTCAGCACTGCCCCAGCAACTGCCCTTAGTTCTTGTAACAGTTTAGTTCTAGTCTTTGGTTATTTCACAGTCCCAGAAACAACCTCATTGGCCCTCAGATGTCTTCTGAGTTAGCATCGCAAGCACAGATTTTGGTTCTAGCTTTGTTTGGTACATTCTAGCTTCTTTCTTTTGTTCTCTCAAACTCTGGGTAGGAGCTACATCATTCTGTTATTTTATTTTATGTGACCACATTGTTCCTTTTTACTTTTTCAGTTCTCCAATCACTGGCTAAAGAAGAAAAGTCATATGATTATATCAATAGATGCAAAGAAATCATTTGACAGAAATCCAACACCCATTCATGTATAAACTCTCAACAAACTAAGTATAAAGGGAAACTTCAATTCTATAAAGAGCATCTACAAAATACTTATAGTATATTAATGGTTAGAAATGAGATTCCTTCCACCTGAGATTGGGAACAAGGCAAGGATAACCCCCTTCACTACTCCTATTCAACACTGTATTAGAATTCCTAGCTAATGCAATAAAACAAGAAAAAGGAATAAAAGGTATACAGATTGGGAAGGTAGAAATAAAACTGTCTCTGCCATGATTGTCCATGTAGAAAATTATGAGGAATTGACAAAAATTCTCTGGAAATGATAGGAAATTACAGCAATAGTGTAGGATACAAGATTCATATACAAAAGTCAATTGATTTCCTATATACCAATAATGAACAATCAGAATTTGAAATAAAAAACACAATACCATTTACATTAAGACCAAAGAAAAATGAAGTAGATAGGAATAAATCTAACAAGATATTCACATGGTACAAGACAGTCCACGTTCATGCATAGGAAGTTTCAATATTGTTAAGATGCCAGTTCTTCCCAATTGATATATAGATTCAACACAATCCCAATCAAAATCTCAGCAAGTTATTTTATGGATATAGACATGTTGATTCTAAAGTTTATATGGAAAGGCAAAAGAACCCAGAAAAACCAACACAATACTAAAGAAGATTAAAGTGTGAGAACTCACACTACCCAACTTCAAGACTTACTGTAAAGCTACAATAATCAAGACAGTGCATTGTCCATTATTGGTGAAAAGAATAGAAAAATATATCAATGGAACAGTATTAGAAAACACAGAAATACACTCAGAGATATAAACTGATTTTTGACAAAGGAGCAAAGGAAATTCAATGGAAAAAGGATATTCTTTTCAACAAATCATGTTGAAACAACTTGAATCCAAATGCAGAAAAAAAAAATCAGTCTAGACAATGACCTTACGCATTTTACAAAATTTAACCCAAAATGGATAACAGACCTAAATGTAACATGCAAAACTAAAATACTTCTAGAAGATAACGTAGGAGAAAATCTAGGTTACCTTGGGTTTGGCAGTGAGTTTTTACATGCAACACTAAAAACATGGTCTATGAAAGAAAAAAATGATAAATGAGATTTCATTAAAATTTAAAACCTCTGCTCTGCAGAAACAATGCTAAGAGAATGAAAAGACAAGCCACAGATTGGGAGATAACATTTACAAAACACGTGTCTGATAAAGGCCTCATATCCAAAATATACAAAGAACTCTTAAAGCTCAACAATAAGAAAAACAATTTTTAAATGGGCAAAAGATCTGAGCAGACATCTCACCAAAGAAGATATACAAATAGAACATAAATGTATAAAGAGATGTTCAATATCATAAGTTGTTAGGGAATTGCAAATTAAAACAACAATGAGATACCATCTCACTAAAATCTAAAGCACTGGCAATTCCAAATGCTGGTGAGGCAGCAGAGCAATAGGAGCTCTCATTCATTGCTGGTGAGAATACAAAATGGAATAGCCACTTAGGAAGACAGTCTGGCATTTCTTACAAATCTAAACATAGTCTTGCCATACAGTCCAATTTTACTCCTAGATAATTATCCAAATGAACTGAAAACATATGTCCACATAAAAACCTGAACACAAATATTCACAGAAGCTTTATTCATAATTGCCAGAAACTGGAAAAACCATGATGTCCCTCAATAGGTTAATGGGTAAACAAACTGTAGTACATCTATACAATGGAATATTATTCAATGATAAAAAGAAATGCACCATCAAGCCAAGATAAGGCATTGGGGAACCTTAAATGCTCTTGCTAAGTGAAAGAAGCCAGTCTGAAAAGGCTACATACAGTATCATTCCAACTATATGACACTCGGGAGGAGATAAAACTATAGAGAGAGTGAAAAGATCAGTGGTCACCAAAGGTTTCTAAAGGAAAGGGAGAGGGATGGACAGGTGGAGTACAAGGGTGGAAAAATATCAATCAATGAAGTATAATCTGCAGATAATGAGGACTCTGAGAGTACAATGTAAAGGCTATTAATCCTGTTAAAGGATAGGCCAAGAACTAGCACTGCATCACTTTTGCCTTACACCATAGATGAAACTGAATAAGACAACCAAGATTCAAGTGCTTAGGAAATAAAGTGAGTATCTAGAAAGGTATAGACATTTTAATCTACCAATGTCTGCTTTCTGGCTAGAAATTATTAGTATTTCTCTCACATACAAAGACACTCACCCTCATGCCAAGGCCTCCAAAAGTCTCATCCCAATATGGCAATACTCTAATAAAGTAAATTTTACCTAAACTGATCGGTAAATTTAGCAGGGTTTTGCTAAATCAAAATCTCAGCAGTGTTTTGTGTGGGATTCAGCAAGCTGATACTAAAATTTTCCTTGAGGAGTAAAGGACCAGGAAGAGCCAAAACACTCTGAAAAAAAATGAGATATCAAATTCTATTGTAAAGCTATAATAATTAAGATAGGGAAAGGATAGGCAAACTGACCAGTGAAATTTATCACAGAGCAGACTTTGCAGATTGGTGCAAAAATAATGGACTTTTCAATGCCATTTCTAGATTAATTGGTTATCACATGGGAAATATTCAATTTTACCTGTGCTTCCCAAAGTATACAAAAATATACAAAAATATACTTAAGGCAGACTAATATCATTTGTTTAAAAGGCAAAACTATAAAACAAAGCAATATAGGGAACTATCTGTAGGATCTCAGGAGAGCAAAGTATTTCTTACACAAGACAAAACAAAGGCTAGCCATAAAGGAAAGTTTTAATAAAATCAACCACATTAAAATTAAGAACTTCTGTTCATCAAAAGCTACCATAAACAATTTGAAAAACAAGTCACAAACCAGGACAGAACAATTGCAACATAAGAAACTGAGTAAGGATTAATATCCAGAATACGTACAAAACTCCTATGAGTCAAGCTCACAATCATCAAACAAATGAAAGGAAAAACAAAGAGAGATGGCATTTCACACCCACAAAATTGGTTAAAGAAAAAAAATACCGACTGTTGGCAAGGAGGTGGAGCAACTCCTATCCACTGTAGAGGGAAGATAAATGAGTAAAATCACTTTAGAAAATCACTTGACATTACCTAGCAAAGTTGAACACACACATATCCAATGCCTAGCAAAGCTACTCTAACATATATATATAACGGATTCTATATATATATAGAATATATATCCTAGAATCCTAGAGCTACACTTGCCCTTGTGCAAGAAGACATGTACAGAGATAGGCCTAACAATATTGTTTATAAAAGCCAAAATCTGGAAACAATTCAAATGTCCATCAACATCAAAATGGATAAACCAAGTATGGTATATGGGATACTATATGGCAGTGAAAATAAAGGAACTGCTACATGCATTGACATAATATGGAGAATTGAATCACTGTAAAATATAAGAAGAATAGCAAATATATAAATTGTTTACTATGTACCAAGCTCTTTTCTAAATGATATATATACATAAATACATATCTATGCATACATACATACAAATAACCTTACTTAATCCTCCCAAGAATGAATATAATGAGGTAGGTTCAATTATTTTTCCATTTTATTGATGAGGCAGCTCCAGTCAGAGGGATGAAATAATTTGCCCAGGTTGACACAGCTACTAAGTGAGGTGGTGAATCCAGGTTTAAATCTCGAGGAATATGAATATAGAGTCTGCCAGAAAAAGGTATGTGCCAAAATTGGCAAAACTCAGCACACTTGGGGGGAATACATATATGTGTATTTGGTATGAAATGTGGAAAAGCAATTCACATAGAATTACTTTTCATACAATCAATAATTTCACACCCACAATACTGGTGGCATTTTGATAATTTCTAGTCACTAAAGTTATTTTATTTCTTATGCTGAGTTATGGGTGTATATATGGTTGTTCATTAATTTTAATTCTTTAATCTATACATATATACACATATAGAGATATACACATACATGTATAGAATGTGTGTGTGTATATGCCGTGCTATGATTGGCTATGTTTTCCTCTTACTTTTCCACTTTTTCTCAGAATTAAGCAAGATTTCCCTTTAACCTGTCTTTGAAGCTTAAAGCCAGGAGAAGACTCCTTTCTCAACACTTTTGCAGAATGATCATGTTCATAAATGGGATAGAGAAAACACAAAAGGTTGAAAAATATGCAGGTAACATTAGTTATTATTTCAGAAAACGTTATTCCATCACAGCAGAGATTTTTCTATAATACCCAGTTTTGTAGTTGGTGAGAGGGAATGTGCATCCTTACATAATAATGCCACGCATTGTGCATAAGTAGACTTTATGTGTGACTACTTTTGATATAATCATTTCACATCCGTGAATTTGATCTAATAAAATGATCATAGACATGTTGAATGTTTTAGTTACAGAAATATTCATTTCAATGCTACTTGCAGTAGTGAATAATGGAAAAAAAATGATGGCACATTTATTGAATGGCATAATACTATTTTAAATAATGGTGAAGAATAAAAAATAATACCAAAAAAATAAAATATGTTAACTGGAAAATAAATAATAAAAATAGTCCATGCATATAACTCTGTTGTTGCATAGTCTAACTGAAATAAAAATTTGAAAGAAGGAAGTGAGAAGGAAAAGGGATGTGAAACACAATTGGCAATGAAAAGTGTGTAACGCCTCACTGATTATCTAAATCCCATCCTATTCTAAATGGCTCAACATAAAGCCTAACTTAATTTTCTGACAAATTTTCTTAAGGAAAGATAAACCATGTTCCTATTAAGTGTAAAAAACGATTGGAAATATGTAAATGACCTCGGGTTATTGATAATGGAAAGAAAACAAATTTAACGAGAATGCAATTTGCATACAGTCCTATTAAGACTTTCTGTGCATAGCTAATGAAAGAAGCCAGAATGACCAGTGGTGTTGATCCCCACCGAGAAAGCAAAATCCTGGTATGGCCACCAGCCTACAATCAAGGAGATAATTCATGAACTAGCCCCTGACCACTCTTTACAGGGCTGCTTTAGCACTGAGCAATTGATTTAGAACTTTGCAAGGGTATTTCTAAATATTTTTTGTGTTTCTATTCAAGGGAAAAAAGACTTTCTCTCACTGATTCACTAGTGGAAGTTGACACGTTCTTTTCCATAGAAAAGAGAGTTTGGACGGAAGGCTAATGGTTTTCAGGATTGTCAACCCCTTTTACACATATGCAAAGATAAAATTATGATGGACTAAGAGAAGATTTTTACATCTGAAAGACATTGAAGAGGTGTATGTGTTAAAGAAAACATTACAATCATGAAGAGCATGCATTTGTTGACCATAAATACAGCAACCTAATCCTAAAATACTAAAAATGAGCCACCAAGGAGGTAGTTCTAGAACAAATAAAAAGTACTTCTTTGCTAAACATATGGAATCCATTTCCCCAATAAATTGTGTGAGACAAAATTAGAATAGTCCAAGAAGGGATTGGTTAGGTTAGGCCTCTGTTGCCCACGGATTTAGGATATTATAAAAAAAGAGGACAGGGATGTCTGTCCATGAAGACTATCATAGCAGGAAGGAGCCAAGCTCCTCCCAGCACATGTTCTTCTGCCACTGACAATCACCACATAGACTCCCTGGAATGGCATCTCTTCTGTTTTATCTGGGCTGGCAAAGTGCCTGCAACACGGGGGGTGCACAGTTCATATTTGTTCAATGGCACTGAATACAATCTGTATATCTCCCCTCCCTCCAAACTATCATTAATCTTCAATCTGCTGCATCATTGCTCTAAGAGAGAAGAAAAACTAAAAGCCAGATACCTTCATCAGAGGTGTAATCTCCCTAACATTTCTGAAACTCAGTAAAACATAAAAGTCAGGCATTCTCATATTATGTAAGTATTAAAAATAATAAGGGAAAGTCGTGAAAGTATACTTGAGTTTCTGAAAAATAGGTAGCAGAGGAATGCCCAGTTGTTGTTTTAAAAGGAAACACATGGCAGGCATTTAATTATAAGGTCATCCATTGTTTGTATCATTTTTAATATAAAAGCAACTCCATCTAGTAAAGAATCACAGTGTTAGACCTTCCATTCCTTCACCCAATAATTGTTTGATAAAATTCTGTTACTTACCAGTCAACTTTTCAAAAGATACATGATAACTATAAAGATATAACTCAAGTTCTATTTTACCTTTGGAGAAATAAAATTTATGAGAAAATAAATCCCCCTTTCTTTTCTCTCTACTGTCTTGTCTTGTGTGGAAATCACCCAAAAACATCCCCATGTAAGTAGTTCAAAATTCATGACTACTTTGCCAAGGCTGTCAAAATCTGTCAATGAAAGAAGGCAGATAAAATGCTATAAAATGAACTAACATGATGGTTTTAACAGACACGCAATGAAAAAGTCTCAAGATATTTCTCTCCTACCCATTCCAGAGATCTTTCAAACCTTCCCCTGAACCATAAGAAATGCACCATGTAGTTCACTGTATTTCTTCATTGACCTTCTGGAACCCACTCTTACAGCTGCAGGGAATAATGGGCCAGGACCTTTGCAAGGTCCTGGCTGTCACTTCACATTTTAATCAGAGGAGCATCCAGAAAGAAAGTGTAACCTAGAAATCTAACCTCGCTGTCTCTGCAGCATCCTCATCAACTGCTGGGAAATAGAGTGAATCTAAGTCCTCAGAGCTAAACTACACACAAGGGACAAAACCATCAAGTCAAAGCAGGACTTTGCTTCCTGGAATGATAACTAAGTGTAGGAAGACAAGAGGCATGAAAAGTGGAAGGAAAAAAATATTTTCTCCCAATGGTTTCCATAGATAATTTTTTATTTTTGTTTTGAAAAAAATCAAACCCACCAAAAAAATAAAGAACAGTACAATAAACAAAGGTATACCCTTTATCTATATTCACCAACTATTGATATCTTGCTGCATTTGCTCCATCATTCTACATGGATATGTGCACACACTGCCTTTCGCCAAACCATCAAAAAGTAGGTTATGACAACATAACACTTGACTCTTACTTACTACATATATCTCCCACGGTTAAGGACAGTCTTCCACAAGACCCAACACTATTGCCACACCTTAAGAAAAACAATATTAATTTAATAACAACACTCCATATCTAATCCATATTCAAATTGTCTCACTTGTCCCTAAAATGTCTTTATATATTTGTTTAAAATTCAGGATCTAACCAAACCTATTACACTTGGAAGTTACATCTCGTGGTCTCCTGTTGTGTCTGTTGTCTCCCTCTGATCTTCATGACAATTAATTCTTTGATGAGGCTAATTGCTCCACAGAGTGTTCCACCTTTGAATTTATTTTACAGTTTACTCTTGATTGGATTCAGACACACATTTGTGGCAAGAATACTACTTAGGTGATGTCGTATACCTCTTTCTACATCATATTCTGGATGTCCCTAATTTCAAGCTAGCTCGCTATTGCAGTACAAAGCTCAACCATTTGGTAAGATGGCGGCTGCCATTCTCTCCATTATAAAGGCGAGGTGTGATGCTTTTAACTATGTGAATACTATGGCCCTTAATAACCTCACACCCAGTGGTTCAGTATTCAGAGATGATCCTTGCCCAAAACAATTATTGCACCAGGAATGTTACAAAACACCAATTTGCTAACCTTTTTTCTACATTGATTAGCTGATATTCTGCTTTTCTTTCTCTCTCTCCCTCCCTTTCTCCCTCCCTCCATCCCTCCCACTCTCCTTAGCTCTCTTGCTTGCTGGCACTCTCCCCCCAATTATGGAATTAAAGAATCAAGAAATTTTTATATTTGTTATATTTCATTGACATTATTACTCTTTTTGAGGCTCAAATTGTCCCAAATTTGGTCAATGGAATCCCTTTCTTGGCAGCTTCTGAACTGTTTGACATATCTGCCTCATTCTTTGAGCACTTTTCTTGGTTTCTGACTGTTCTAGTTTGCTAATGCTGCCAGAATGCAGAACACCAGAAATGGATTGGCTTTTATAAAAGGTGGTTTATTTGGTTACATAGTTACAGTCTTAAGACCATAAAGTGTCCATCAACAAAGGTTACCTTCACTGGAGGATGGCCAATAGTGTACGGAAAAATCTCTGTTAGCTGGGGAGGCACGTGGTTGGTGTTTGCTCCAAAGTTCTGGTTTCAAAATGGCTTTCTCCCAGGACATTCCTCTCTAGGCTGCAGTTCCTCAAAAATGTCACTCTTAATTGCTCTTGGGGTGTTTGTCCTCTCTTAGTTTTTTCAGAGCAAGAGTCTGCTTTCAATGGCCATCTTCAAACTGTCTCTCATCTGCAGCTAGTCCCTCAGCTTCTGTGCCTTCTTCAAAGTGCCCCTGTTGGCTGTAGCTCCTCTTTAAAATGTCACTCTCAGCTGCACTGAGTCCCCTCTGTTTGTCAGCTCATTTTTATGGCTCCAGTGATTTAATTTAGACCCACCCTGAACGGGTGGGGTAACACCTCCATAGAAATTATCCAATCAGAGTCATCACCCACAGTTGGGTGGGGCACATCTCCACAGAAACATGCAAAGAATTACAATCTAATCAGCACTGATACGTCTGCCTACACAAGATTACATCAAAGATAATGGCATTTGGGGGGACATAATACATTCAAACCAGCACACTGACCAAAAAGATTTTCCTGGACTTTTCCTGCCCCCAACCAGGAATTAGCCAATTCTCCAAGGAACACTAATTCATGTCAGTGGGAAAAGGGTACTAGATGTGCTGATTCTTAGAAGGTGTGTGATTTTAATTGAAAGTGTGAAAGATAAAATCCCATTAGGATGTCAAACAATGCCAAAAATTCAAAAGAAGATGATGATTCTGGCCCAAATTTTGGTAGAAATAAAATTAGCAATGAATTCTCCCTTATCACCACTACTAATGTGTGGCAAAGTGTCCATGACAAGGACCAGGACATTGTTTAAATCCAATTATTGAAAAAACTATAATATTCTTGTGAACCAAAAGAAACTTCAATATAAATCTGTGAAGTTGTATCAGACATTGACATATATTCTGTGGATTATATTTTGACACTAACTTTTTCATCCCAGTTATATTTTGCTTAAGCCCATTTTAAAATTAACTTGCCTTCTTGAGAGTTCACACTGACCAATATGAGGCAAATTGTACCGAAATCTTATACAGATATAAGGAAAACTGCCTTAAAATAAAATGTCTTCTGAGGGTAATTTTCAAATGAATAATCCACACCTCTCACTTCACCCTCATTTGTGCTACTACTGCCTTAGCTTACATGCTCATTACCTCTCATGGAACTAGTAACATAACCTCCTAAAATGATCTTATTTTTAGAATTCACAGTTGAAGAATTTGGCAGTGAAAGGTCATGATACTTGACTTACTTTCAAAAAATTCAAGTGAAATATATATATATATATATATATATATATATATATATATATATACACACACACACAAAACAAACATGGAAAAATGATAACTGAATTTAAGTGCAGAGTATATATATGTTCATTGTACTGCTCTTTCAACTTTTCTTGGTGTTTGGAATTTTGCACAATAAAATGAGAAACCATAATACCCCAAATAGATTCAACCTAGTCTTCCTCTAAGTCTTTGCAAAGTAATCATCATTGTCTTCCTTAAACCCAATGATAAGCATGTCACTTTCCTGCTCAAAACCTTCGATGTACCCCCTCTCCGGAACAGCTATGGAGGGGGTGTGAGGACGCCGATTAGAACCACAGGCCCTACAGCCAGACCACTTGGGTTCAAATTCCACACCTGTGAAATGAGTATAATAATAGTACCTACCTCCCAAGATGTGGTAAGAATTAAATGAGCAAATGCATGTAAAAGACAGGGAACAGTGCCTAGCACATCGTTATGCTGTATAAGTGTTAGCTCTGCAGACACCAAGACACTGTTGGTCAGAAACCTTTAAGAAATGCCAGGTGACATGAAGAAAAGCCAAAATTTGTACTGAAGGAATTCTCAGAGTTTTCAGAGCTGAAGTCCATGATGTATATGTAAGTACAGAGCTTTCATGCTCAGTGCATCTCATGGCACCAGAACTTTGCAGATCAGACTTAAGGAAAATGCTGACCTAGAGAATAAAATCTAAACTCCTTGTCCAGCTTTGAAGCACCTCCACACCAAAGTTCTACCCACCTGTCAACCTCTTAGTCTCCAGCTCTCACTCACTCTGCTCTTTGGACAAACCTCAAAACCTGCTTTCTTTCTAGCAAAGTTTTAATTTAAAACTTTAATTTAAATTTTAATTTAAAAATTAGCACTCTGCTGGTTGCCTGCCATGATTTTCCTCTCATCTTTGTCTATCAAAACCCAGCTCAGATGGTGCTGACTGGACAAAAACTGCCCAGATTCTCCCAGGTAGAATTAAGGCGTCCATCCTTGCTCCCCCAGAGTATTTTGTTTAAAAGTCTATTAAAACATATGCTATTCTGTCTTAGGTTATGGGTTTTTAGTTTTAGTTTTCTGAAATAATTTATTTGGATTATTTGGAAGAAAAGCAAATTCAAGTTACAGGGGAATCTTTTGTCCACCACTGATCTTAACATCTTCCCTAAAATCATATCTCACATAATAGCTAATAGAGTTCAATAAACACAGTACATGCTAAATAAATGCGTGAGGAGTGAAATGTGGATTATTAACTGTACCAGATCTGTTCCTTCAAAACCTTTGATTCACAGAGGTAAAAAAGAAGCAGAGGACAAATTTCAGAAATAATACAGATTTTGCATGATCTAACTGTTCTCTATTTGAAGATTTCTCCATTTTGAACAGTTTCAATTAAGAGAACACTTTTTGCTTCTTCCTTTGAAGGCCTGTAAACTAAGTGAAGACAGGAATTCTGTAAACAAACAGAACACTATTTATTTTTAATAATTGGCAATAGGCAAGATGCAGGAATCAGAACTTGAGCAAAACTTATGAGGGAGATGAGGAGATGCCATTTGGGTGGAAGCTCAGCCCCTGGTTGGCATGAATTCCAGTGGGAAATAGTAATTAGATATGTTTAGATTCTAACCATCTGGAACTATAGGAAGCTTCTAAATTCGTTTTGTATTGGAACAATCGTGGTCAAGACAGAAACATGCACATGGCAATTTGGACTGACTCCAAAATGTGACCTTTTTGGACCCCAAAGCATGTAATTCTAGAAGAAAAATGTGAGCAGAGTAATGTTCCCCTTTGCCCTAGAGCTGTTACTTGGAAACCTGTCTGGAGAACACAGCTGAGTTAACCAATATGTTACCCAGAATTTCTAGTCTCACAGACAATAAACAACTTGATATTTTGCGTTTACATTAAAACACCATGGTGCTCTACCCAAAAAGTGTTTCAGTAAGCTCTAAGCATTGGTAGGTCAACTGAAAGAAAGAGAAACAGCTGAACAGTGTCGAGACATTTCAATCCCATGTGCTACTGACATCAGAGGAGTCCCCTTTAAGCCAATTACCAGCAATGACCTGGAGAGCTCAGAGGTGTGGCTACAGGCTAGTTTCAGAAAGCAGCTAATGGCCTTTGTGGAAGATAATAACATAACAGTCTAGAGGAGCGCTATAGATTGGATCCCAAGTGGACCTTTCTGGAAGATAAAACACCGAAAGGAGGCCTATTGCCATTATTCAGTGCCATCACAGATTGCCATTATTCAGCCATCTGTGAATGACTGAACTGACTGTACAAGTGAAACAGAAAAGGGACATCTGCATCAGCTTCTGCAGCCATCACTGGGCTAAGCAATTGCTACAGCCAAGTAGTGGAAGTCCAGCGAGATATGTGAAAATTACCCAGGCTTCAAAATCTTTATAGGAGCAGTGACAGTTACCTTGTTTTCTGCAAAGAAAGAAAAGATGTATCTGCACAACATTTGAAATAGCAGGTATATTCTCATGTGGTTTCCTTCTTCCTACCTCTTCAAAGGTGAATTGCTACATCAGAGCCTTGAATTATGAATAGTGAACTTCAGGTATGATCTGCTAAAATAAATAGGTTCTGTATCAGAGCAAAGTTGGGATAGTGGTTTGAAGAACCTGAAAGATAACATCATCTTTCAAATCCTGGATTTGACATTCACTAGCATTGTACCCCTAGTCAAGACTCTGAGTTTCAGTTTCCTAATCTATAAAATACGATAAAATCGCCCCACAATCCTGTGCAGTAAAGATAAAGTAAGATAATACATGTACAGTATTTCACTTGTGGTAAGTGCTCAATAAATGTCAGCTGATATTTTTCAGTCTTACCACAATTTGAGAGGTTAGGTAAGATGGTTATATATTGCCAAACATAGAATAAGTTTGTCCAATCCTGTCTGTTTTTCTCAATCAGAAACATATCTGATTGCTTCTGTATGTTCCATCTTAAAAACTAATTCCATGATGATCCACAGTAGCAATATGAGTAATGCCTGCTGTTTATTGAAGCCTTACTATGTTCCAAGCACTCTGAGCACATTCTCTTATTCTAATTTGATCCTCATGGCAAAATGAGTTTTATGCCTATTTTACTAAAGAAATGACAGCATGAGCATGTTAAAACAATCCTTACAGTGCTACACAGCTGACAAATGATAGCACTGGGATTCAACCCCAAGCAGTCTAAATCCAGACCAATGCTCTCAGCCACTATCCCCTCCCTGACCACCTGTGAGGAGCACCCCAAATTCCAAGGATGCATTTTGTTCCCAGTGAGGGAGACAAAATATGCTGCCCAGTCACGTCTGAACCATGTTCAACTAGTCAGTGACAACTTCCCTAAGACCTCTAGTGCTTCAACACAGGGACATCACCATGATAAAGGCCACACATCACTTTTATATGAGATCTAGGGTATCAGGAAATATTCTAGGCTTCCACCTACTTTAACATTGCCTTTGAAAGTTCATAGAACTGTTAAAGGAAAGCTTCCTGTCACCCCAAGAATCTTCTCTGGTATTTAATAAAGACTTTCTATGATTAGTCTGCTTCTCCATTTTCCACTGTATTCATGGAAAAAGGAACACCTCTTACTGGTGCCATTGAGAGGAGACTTCTCCCATCCACTCTCCACCTGGTTACCTCACTCACCCTTCTGGTCTATGTTGGAATGCCAGTTCTTCAGAGAAAACTTCCTGTTCTCAAACAGGCTTCTGACAAAGTCACTTACTCATCCAACTTTGTCACTTTAAATATTCTCAAATTTATACCTCCAACCTGGACCTTTCTCCTGAACTCCAAATGATACAAAATATCATTCTCTAGATGGCTAACACCTCAAACTCAACATATCTAAAACTGAACTCCTGATCTTTTGCACCAAACACCTGCTCCACCTTTGGGCTTCCCCAACTCAATTAATGGCCCCTCTGCCCTTCCAGTAGCTCAGGCCAAATGCTTGCCAGTCATCCATGTCTCTTCTCTTTCTCTCATTAATCCCATCCAATCCATCAGGAAATCTTGTTGACTCTACCTTCAAAACACATCCTGAATTCTATCACTTAATACTTCTACCACCACCGCCCAGTTCCACACTACCATTATCTTTCTCCTGGATTCTTGGTCTCCTGGTCTCCCACCTTGGCCCCTGAATCAGTCTGCTAGGGCTGCAGGGACAACGTACCACAAACTAGGTGGCTTCAAACGACAGAAATGTAGTGTCCCACACTTCTGGAGGCTACAAGTCCCAAATCTGCAGGAGAGAATCCTTCCTTGCCTCTTCCTAGCCTCTGGTGATTTGCTGGAATCTCTTGGGCTTCAGTCTCTGCCTCAGGCAGCTCACGGCCTTCTCCCCTGTTTGGGTCTGTGTCTCTTTTCCCCCTCTCTAAGTTCACCAGTCATATTGGATTAGGGGTCCAGCCTACTCCAGCCATGAGCTCATTTTAACTTACTACTTCCATCTGAAATGACCTCATTTCCAAATAAGGTCACATTCTGAAGTACCGATTGTTAGGCTTTTTGGGGGGGACACCATTCAACCCTTAACAGTTCCCTGAGAGGTTCTCTTTATCACAACAGCCAGAGTGAGCCTCTCATAAGGATGCTGAGGTCTCACCTCTGCTCAAAACCCTCCATGGCTCCCTGGCTTACCCCAACTAGACGTTACAATGACCTACGGTCCTCCATGATACCTCCCATTGCCTCGCTGACAGGTCTCTATTCATGGACCTCCACTCATCCCTTCCATCCGCATTAGCACCCTGCAGTTTCTGGAAATCAGGCTCCCTCTGGGAGGCCTTTGCACTTGCTCTTCTCTTTGCCTAGAATGTCATTCCCCCAATATCCTCATGGCTCTTTCCCTCATTTCTTTCTAGCCTCCAGCCATACGTCAGCCTCTCAGTGAGACCCTCTGTGACTACTCTGTTTTAAAATCACAGGCCTCTCCTCAACATTTCTTCTCTGCCTTCCCTGCTTTACTCCATAGCACTTATCTTCTAATATACTACAAAATTAGCTTATTCTGTTTATAGTCTTTCTCCCTCTACTGAATTATAATCTCCTTAAGGATGGGAATCTTTGTTGAGTTCCCTGATGAGTCCCCAGCACCTAAAACAGTGCCCCAACATCCCTCCCTTTTCCTCTTCCCCACTCACCCCCGAATCAATGTACCAACCACACCAGCATCACCCTTCTTGGCAAATCTGATTTTCTAGAGAACAGTGTTCTTCCCTTACTTTAGCGAAGGTGACTTTTTCTGTCCTGACCCAATCAAAACCAGATTCTGTTCCTTACTCCTCACTGAGGGCTTCACCACCAGGTGTCACCTTGACCCCTCCCTGGGGCGTCACTGGGACATGCCCAAGGATGGATTGTGGGACCAGACGGGAGGCCACTTTCCCACACAGCCCCAGATGATGGCTGGGTCCAGGCTGATCGAGGACCTCTGACTGCAGCAAACACAGCTTTGTGTGGACGGGCCGTCGTGCTGAGAGCTGGGGCTCCGACATTTATTTCTGTTCATTTGATTTTTGTTTTTGAGAGTGCAGAATCACAGAGTTTAGAGGAATTTTTGTTTCCTTGGTTAACATGATTTTTCCTGTTTGTTGTGTCCCGGGCATAGCTGTGACCTCAGCCTAAAGCATTTTTGTTTCTACTCCCACCCGCTAGAGACCCAGGTAGCATGGGGAGGCTCTCGTGGTCCCCCCTGCCCAGGCCTGATCCAAGCACCACCCTACTGAAAAGAACTACCTTGAGAAATTCAACTGGTTCTTCCAAAATAAAAAAAGCAAAGATTAGAGTAGGTAGTCAGTAAATATTTGTTGTATAGGCAAGTCAGACTGCCCATTATACAGTCAATTTAGCACTGCTATCATTTTATAGCCTTTATCATAATTATACCTGATTAATTTTATTAATTGTGAGATTATTTAATGTCTCTCTCTTCTCTGCTACATTATGAATCTTTTTGCCACTGATTCCCCAACCACTAGCAGAGTACCCATTACTTAGTAGATGCTTACTAGCATTTGTTAAATGAATGAACTGGACTAAAAAGCAATTGGTCCTGGATTCTAGTGCAGGCTCCATATTCTTGACAGTATTACAAACAGATCACCTGTTCAAAGAAGTGCTCTTATCAGACCGTAGAGGATTTCTACTTACCTCATGAAGAGACTGAAAACCTAGATAAGAACCAGAGAGAGGACAAGGTGTCTAAGGTCAGTATATAGATGGCTATAGGTGAGGTCAGTTGGACAGAATTGTTTGTTTCTTTGTTTGGGTTTGGGGTGTGTTTTTCTTCACCTTTTTTTCTTCCCTGTAACTAAGACAGTGCAACCTTCAGAGGCTGACTTACCTAAAAGGTATCAAAATTTCTTCAGGAAAAAAATAGGAGGATGCTACAAGATTATTTTAGTTTATTCCAAAAAGACAAATCAAGTTACTCACCTGTATTTTCTGAGAGTTAAATGCTGAAGAACTAAGACAAAATTTTTCACTCTTGAGAGTAATCTGATTTGTCACTTTTATTTAAAAAAAAATATTAGATATTTTGTATTGACTCTTAATATACATATAGCCCTTTCTACAGAGTTTTCTTTAAACAGTTGGCATAAAATTTTTTAAACTTGCTTTCAAGTGAGGAAATTGGGTTTCCTAATTTTTTCTTTGATGTTACACTGCCATCTAGTGATCACAAAATGGATGACCTGCCTGCACCACTGAAAGATAACAGGCCCCAAGGCAAAATCCGAAAGTAGCTGATCTAACTTGTCAAGATCCCTTTCCCTTAGACATCCTGTCCCAGACAACCCACCATGCTAGAGTGCCCGTCTAGACCAACATTTGTTGCTGACATGCCCCAGCCGGAAAATGAATTTTTGTATTTGTTATCTTCCCTCTACCAAATAGGCTTTTATGAGCAAATCCCTGCTAATAAATCACTTTAATTGGACTTATGAGTAAAATGCCCTATTATGATGATGTAATCTATCAATGGCTCTTTGGCACAAACTCAGAACAGTCAGGGGGATGTTTCGGGTCAGGTGAACCTCAAATACTTTCCTGTTCACTTCAATACAGAGAAACTGTGGGAACTTTGTCATTGATGAAAGTCGTTAAAGGAAGGCCTAAGGGACTTCTTTCCATTTGGATGTATGTGAATGCAAATATATCTGCATATTTTCTGGCATGAAGTATAAATATAAAATGCCTGAGTTGTAGAAAATTATTTATCTTCTAATAAATTTATATTATTGCACTCAACTGGCTCTTAAGTCCATGGTAATGACTATTCAGCTTTTATGGGTAATAAAAAAATAGTCTTTAGGATTACAATGTACCCTCGCACAACTCACAAGACCATAAAATCTGTGAAGAACTATTCTCTTTTGGTGAAATAAGTCCCAACTGCTGGTTTATTTGCTTTTGTCTCTCACCGCACCCTGTAAAATAAGTGACTTGTCAGTTCAGTTGGCTTCATCTTTTCTCAACAATTTCCAGACTCATTTCTTGTGGAAGGGAAAAAAAAACATATGATATAGAAATTGGAATATATTTGATTACTTATTTTCATATAAAGAAAAAGAGATTAATGTGCACTTGTAAGAGCACCTTGTCTGGCTAATGTCTGGCATGTATATATCTGGAAAAATAAGGAGGTCTCCAACTTCAAACCTCTTGAGAAGAATGGAAGCTCCTTTACAAGCTGAAACAGAGAATGGTGGTGCCAGATTTACAACCCAACAATCTGTTTCCGTCAAGGAAACCATGACCTCTGTCTTACTTCTTTTATTCAAGGAAATAAAATGTGCTTTTCTCATGGGAAGTGTAATTGGATTCATGCAGATTGCATGTGCACATATATTTTTATAAGAATGGGCAGTAAAGTGTTTTTTAAAAACTTTCCATGAACTCTGAATACAGAAATGAATCTTCTCTACTTAAAGAAATAATTTCTTAATAAATAAAAAATAATTATCTGCTATGACTAAAATATTAAGGATATCTCTTCTAAATACCTACACTTATGTATGCATTTCATAGCACCTTATCATCATCAAAGGTTTATCCTCTATTCATAGATTATCTCTGAAAGATCATCCTAATCAAACATAACTAAAGATAAGAGAGTTCTTTCAATTCTATGTATAATTTTAAATTTTTTGTAGTAAAGGAATAGAGATGCAAAAGCACAAAATATATTCTTAAAATAAAGAAAGACCAGTAGACTAGAATGGAAGGCTTGAATTAATAAAGAAGGAATGATCAAGATTTTGGAGAATTTTGTAAGCCAGGTTAAATACTTTCAAATCAACAGCTAATCAGAAATGCATATAATTATTTATCTTTCTTTTCATCATGAGATTTATCTCAAAATTCATATTAAAGGGCAATATGAGATTTTTATATTTGTCAAAGAGGACGTGACTTTTTAAATTGAAAAGCAGTGCAGACTGGAGAATAGGCAGCCAGTTGAGGTTTCAAAGCAGCATGTTTCAAGAACATTAGTTCGGCAGCAATAAGAGAGATGAGACTGAAGTCAGAGAGACCAATCAGAAGATCATCAAAAAAGTTCAGATATCAGAGACCAAGAGGCCAGGCCAGAGTGGTGGCAGTTGAACGGGAAGACATAAATGTGAAAGATTTTTGGAAAGAAGAATTGATTTTAAAATGTGTATTTTCCTAATGAACGCTATGTTACACATTTATAGAAGCTAGCACCTAACAGGCATCTGCAGTAGGCAGATTCTGAAATGGCCTCCAGTGATCCCTGTAGCCTGCTATTCACGTCTTATGTAGTTCTTCCTCTCTATGTCTGTTGATGTTGGGGTTGGACCTAGTGACTTGCATCTCAAAAACAGAATATGGCAAAAGTGATGGGATGTCACCAACAAAGGTGCTAGGACCCTTAATGCAACAACCCTCAAGGAACTGAATCCTGCCAACAACCAGATGAGTGAGCTTGGAAGCAGATCTTTCCCCAGTTGAGCATCAGATAAGACCACAGCCCCACCAACACCTTGAAGACAGCTTTGTGAGAAACCCTGAAACAGAGGACCAAGTCAAACTGTGGCCAAATTCCTGACCCACAGAAACTAGGAGATGATAAGCAACTAAGTTTTGGGGTGATTGATTATGCAGCAATGGGTAACTAATACAGTACCCAATAGTATCTGTTGAATGAATACATAATAAACACAAACTAACCATACCCAGTTATATGGAAAATACATAAAAGCCTCTTAAAACTCTAATTAGGAAAATATTACTTTGCAAACTGGTAAATTTTCAGAGGTAAGGATTTTTTAACCTTGATTGCCAATAAGTTGTGAGCTATTTCTGAGAAACATGAATTGACCACTTCTTCAGAGAAATGTCTCCCACATTCACAAGAAAGAAGGGTTTTCAAAGCTCATCTTCAGTTTGAAATCTACCAGTTTGCTTATTTAGCTCCTATCTTATATTGCTTCCTAGACTTCTGGCTATATATGCTGTGGTCGTTGCAAAAGTGGCCAATTATCAGCCAACTCAATGGGAAAAAATATTTGGAAACCAAGTATCTGATAAAAGACTGATATCTTGCATATATAAAGAAATCCTACAACTCAACGACAGTAGTACAAACAACCCAATTATGAAATGAAAAAATGTTCATCTTCACTAGCTATTAGGGAGATGCAAATCAAGACCACAATGAGATACCATCTTGCACCAATTAGATTGGCTGCCATTAAACAAACAGGAAACTACAAATGCTGGAGGGGATGTGGAGAAATTGGAACTCTTATTCATTGCTGGTGGGGCTGTATAATGGTACAGCCACTCTGGAAGACAGTCTGGCCATTCCTTAGAAAACTAGATATCGAGTTACCCTTTGATCCAGCAATTTCCTTTAACAGTATGTACCCAGAAGATCTGAAAGCAGTGAAATGAACAGATATTTGCACACTGATGTGCAGAGCAGCATTGTTCAAAATTTTCAAGTGATGGAAACAATCCAAATGTCCTTCAACAGATGAGTGGATAAACAAAATGTGGTATATACAAACAATGGAATACCATGTGGCAGTAAGAAAGAACGGGGTTGTGAAACATATGACATGAATGAACTTTGAAGACATAATGCTGAGTGAAATAATTCAGACACAAAAAGAGAGAAATTGTATGTTAACACTAATGTAACTCTGTGAAAAAAATGTAAAATAGTGTCTTATACTGTAGAATGTAAGGGACCCAGAGGTACATAGCAGCTAGTGAAGGGGGAACACTAATCTAATAAGAACAGATAAGAAATTGAGGGTAATTTTAACGATATGAGAATGCTCAGGAATGACTATGGTTTGTTAATTTTCTTGGGGTATGGTAGGAACAAGTTGGAAGCAATGTAGTTAGTTTAGGTTATTTGTTTTTCTTATTCCTTTGTTTTGCTTTGTTTGAAATGGTGTTTTTTGGGGTTTTTTTGTTGCTTTTTTAAATTTTTTGATAACATTTAAAAAAAAGTGGATGAATAATGAGGAGGGATAGGGAGGATGGGATGTTTTCTTTTTTTTTGTACTTGGTAATGAAAATGTTCAAAAATTGATTGTGGTGATGAATGCACAACTATATAAGAGTACTGTACACTGTGAATGATTCTATGTTATGTGAATATATTTCAATAAAATTGAAAGTTTAAAAAGTGGCCAAATATATATGCCACATGCACATACACACAACACCAATGAGTGCTCACATATATAGATAGATATGCTTTCATTCCTGAATATATGGTCTCTGATAATAAAAGAGACACATTTGCTCCTACATGCACATACACCAAGCCAAAAAGAACACATACAACTCTGATGGTATCCACAGAACCATCACTGCCCAATACACATACTCCAGTACTCTCAGACACAGACACAGAAATAAAAGTGTCCTACTCCAAAGAGAAAAAGTAAATGCATTATTCCACATCAGTATTCCCCAAATAGTTCTGTGAGATGTTAATAGGTGTTATGTGAAAAACAAGCCCAAGATCAAATAAGTTTAGGAAACAATGTGTTAAAATGTTAAAAGGTTATCTCCAGAAACACTGTTCTATAACTGTTTCCACAGAAACAAGTGAAAGTTATAAGAATAAAGGTCATGGTCAAAGATTAAGCATTGTATTTTGATGCCTCAGGTCTAAATACAGGGAAAGATATTAATCCCATTATTGTACCAAGCATTATACAGTATAGATTTATTTTTTAACTTTATCTTTACAACAATGTTAAATTCTCTGTGGCTATAGGAAGTTAGGATAAATGGGAAGAAAAGCAAACAGGTAGCCAGCTTTCCTACCTATAGAAATGCAATAAGTTTTCTTTCAGGATAGCAAACTTTGCCTCTGACATTAGAGAGCATAGTATTCCCATCTCCTCCCCAATAGAGCAATGGCTGTCTTACAGCCTCAATGTGATTTCTTCCATTAGTACTTCCACAATTCCTAGGCTAGGTAATGACCTGCTCCTCTGTGATCCCACAGCACAAATCTCAGTTACAGAAACTGTCCTCTGCAGGGAGCAAATTAGTATTTTTTTATGTCAAGTTTAGAAGGATAAACATAGCTAGTGAATGAAAGATCCAGAATCAATAATGGAATGCCTAAGGTCTGTGATCTTAACCACTGGACTACTACCTCCAACTGGTACTTCAGTTAATCAAACATTTCTTGAGAAAATACCATGCTCGGCTCTGGCAATAAAAAAGGATAGGGCATGGTCTCTGCCATCAAGCTTACTGGGGAAGATAAGAAGGTAAACTAAACTATAACGATACATGCATTGGGAGAGTTAGAAGGCAGTGGAGAGTACAAAAGTGGTGTGTAATTCAGGAAATGAAGGGGAGGAGAACAGGGAAGATGTCATAGAAGGTCATGGTTGTGGAGAATTCATGGGTGTACATACACATGAGAGTCCACACCCTCATAAACACAAATATTTGAGAGAAAGAAAGAGCAATTAAATAAATGTATGCTGCAGTACTCTGCCTTCCAGATGGAATTCGCTCAGGACCTTTGATACAAAGTGGAAGGACAAGTTGGACAGCAGTTCTTTAGGAGTGCCATGGTGAAGTCAGCAGCAGTGAAAAACAAATCACCACAACTGCATTTGCCTTAAGCTCGAAAGTTTTCAGAGCATTTTCATTTTACTTTTAAAAAGAATACTCTCTTATTAATCATTTACATGCCATATTTTGTTAAATGAAGGATGAAAAGAGTAAAATAATAGACTTTAAATATGATGAAGATAATCATTTCAAAAAATCTGCTTATGAATTTGCACCATGTGCAGGACAATGGATTTTCCTTGGGGAAAAGTAGACATGGAACTTACAGAAGCCAAGATAATAAGTTATGAAGAGACGTGTACCTTGGAAACAGGTGTCACTGGTAAGAGACTCACTATTATATTGTCATATTGAGAGTTTCCTCTTACAAAAAGAATGGAGTTAAAGATGTATTACAAAAGTTATACACAATTACAGAGATGTAATTTTAAAAGATACATAAAGCTATTTCATTCTTTAACTCTGAGATTGCACATCGGCCTTTCACAGCCACATGTCTGTGACCTAGAAGTGTGATCCAGGCTATAAAGCAAGTAGCTCAAAGAAAAGACAGAACATACCTAAAAATCATTAATGGAAAATACTATATCCCACAGGAAACAAAGCACAGACCAGAAGTTAATCTTCTAAGAGATCAGTTGAAATCTGAAGTCATATTAAAACCTTAACCTTGGCTGTCCCAGAAATCTGCAGATGTGAATTTGTCCACATCATATGCAGCCGGCCATGTGGTAAAACAGTTTTACGTTTGTTGTCCCTAGTGACAGAAAAACTTCTGTTGCCCTTCTAAGAAGTGCAGAAGAATTTTCATCCTCATTTCATCCTCACACACCTACTTCCTCAGAATGACTAAACATTATACTTGGAAACATCTCTCTTCCTTTCTGACCCACAAATCTAACTTCAAATTTGGAGAAAGCAATTGTTTTGCATATTAAACTAACCTAAATGTAGAAATTATATAATCCATCTTCCAGATGTTTACAAATGAAGATTAATGTAGTCAATTCTTTTATCTTTGAGTGATTTCCCTCTTTTTAACTTTTAAGACTCCTTTACTCATTTACAAAGCAGATAAGGCAAGATGAGGATAATCCAGAACCATGAGAAGTAGAGGTATAACTGGACCTAAGGTATAAGGAGAATCTAGTGGTGAAGAACTGTTGGGAAGGCTTGGGTGAATAGTTTGCATTTCCAAAAGTTCAAGGCCAACCCCCCAATTTTATAATTTACTTTGGGGATACTCCTGGGTTGGTACATAAAAATTTCTAGAGAAACAACAACTTGAAACTACAGATTATCTTGATTATCACTTCCCCATCTGCTAATGGGGGAAGAGCAATAACCCACCTGTCCCAGATCCTTCATTGACAGGAGGCAGAAGCCATCACTACTGTTGGGGAAGGAGGGTAGAAAAGAGACACACTCATCCGAGTCCCTGCACTGATACAAGTACGTGCCCCTCTACCCTTAAGGAGTCAGGAAACCCAATTGTACTCCAGATGCTGTGGGAGGCAGAGGATGTTTGTCATTGAAGAAGATCAGGAATTCTGAAAAAGCCCTATCCCTGAGACTTAGGCACATAGGGCCACCTTAACATTGAGACTGGAGCAGTAAAACTGAGAAACACTCCTCTTTCCATTACAAGTTTTGTACCCAAGTAACAAGGAACAGTCACCTACTATTGACAGATGGGCACAGAGAAAGAACCCCTTTGTACCATGAGCATGCAAGACCTGCTGAAATCTAAGGGTGGAACAAAAATACTGACATAAATTTGGTGTTCCAGGTCTCATACTAAGCACATGGCAGCATATATTCCCCACTAAAGGAATTTAAAGACTGAGATACACTGAAGGTAACTAAAGCACCAAAAAAGTCCAAACCCAGTTCAACTACAGCCTACATTGACATAACCCCTCCACCATACTGATGGCTTTATAGAAGAGGCATGACCACTTCTGAGCATGAAAATTGTTTACCTCGGGCTCTACTGTTCTTTTACATATTATGTCCAGCATTCTATCAAAAATTACATGACACCCAATAAAAGCAAGAAAAAAAAAGACCCATTATCAAGAAATAAAACAATGACACATTGTCAAGAGGTAAAATAATTAACATAATCAGAACCAGAGATGGCCCAATTTTAGGTATTATCAGATAGAGACTTCAAAATATCTATGATTAAAACATTAAATTATCTAGTGGAAAATGTGTACAAAGTGTGTAAACTGATAGAGAATTTCAGCAGAGAGATAGAAACTCTTAAAAAAAAAAATAGCCAAATGAAAATGTTAGAAATGGAAACACTAAATCAAAGATGAAAAATTTCTTCAATGGATTGTACATAGCAGATGAAAAAGAAATAAAGATAAGTCAATAAAAATTATCCATACTGAAACACAAAGAGGGGAAAAGATCAAATAAAAAAAGGAAAAGAAAATCTAAGGTCTAGACAATATGAAACAGTCTAACAAACCATTTGAACCCCAAAAGGTGAAAAGAAAAAGCTTAGGTCAGAAGAATTATGTGAAAAGGTAATGGCCAAAAAAACTTCCCAAAATTACTAAAAAGACATCAAGCCACAGATTGAAGAATCTTGGAGAATGCCAAGCAGGATAAATACAAAGAAAAATCTCTATAAAAATAGCAAAATTTAGATAAATAAATCTAAATTTATAGATAAATCTAAATAAATTTTCGGATAAATATAATCTAAATTATATTATTTACATATAATAATATTTGTAAACATATTGTAAAACTCTTAAATGGTTTACATAAATCATTAGGACCACAACCAAAGCTAACTTTTTGTGTGTGGTTAAAGTCTATTTCAGAATCATGCTAAACACTCAGAGTAAGGAAACAAATAATTCCGGAACTACTTCTGTTTGTCAAGCATTCTGTTACATTCTTCATACGCTTTACCTCTTTCACCCACCACAAGTCATTCATTCTATATATAGATACATATACACACATATATTACATATATGTATCTATATATAGAATGCTTTCTTTTTGAGCCTTACATGGTGTCACTGAGAAAGTAACATAAAGCTGAAAGCTAAAGGAGGAAAAACCACCATGCGAATGTGATGTTTATTAGTTTCTACCCCCAACACACGTCCTGACTGGAATTTCTGTAATTAAAGGGCTCTACATCAAATGTTTACCACAAATTAAGCAATAAAAGATCATCTTTATCTCCCCTTTCCCTGTATTTATCAATAAGGTGATGAAGTTTGTGGGGCAAAAGACATGGAGGCAGAAAAAGTTTGGAGTTATGCACACCTCTCTGGAAGGAATTTATGAGACTCTCACTCTTGAGGGAAGAATTTGAGTTGAGATATGAAACCATATAAGAGAATCCCATTAATCTATGAGTTTATTAGGTAGAAAAGAGGAAGGAGACACTATCAAGCATTGACAGGCATTAATGAATGCTTCAAGGTACTTGCCTCCAAATTAATGAGATATTTTTACAGCCCTTTTTGTTATGATCTATAAGCTGGGACACTCGTGCTTTTCTTACTCCTCCTGCCTCCTCGGATCTTCCCTCCCCAGGGCATTTATTATAAACATAAATATTATTATTACTGGAAAACATTTTTTATTACAGAAAAATCATGCAGAAAGTACAGAGTTCCCATATACTACCCTCACACAGAGTCTGTCCTATTAACACTTTGCATTAGTATGGTATCTTTGTTACAATTGTTAAAACCATATTGCTATAATTAAACTATTAACTGTGATCCACAGTTCACATTAGGGTTCACTGTTTATATTATCCAGCTCTATGGTTTTTAATTTTTTCCTGGTAACATACATATAACACAAAATTTCCTGTTTTTACTACTTTAAAAATACAATTCAGTGGTGCTTATAACATTTACAAAATTGTGCTACCATCGACACTATCTATGACCAAAACTTTTCATCACCCCAAAAGAAACTCTGTACTAAGCAAGCATTAACTCCCCATTCCCTACACCCACCCCAACCCCTGGTACCTTGTATTCTAGTCTCTGACTCAATGAATTTACATATTATAATTAAATTACATATTATAATTATTTCATATTAGTGACCTCATACAAATTTGTCCTTTTGTGTCTGGCTTATTTCACTCAACAAGCTGTCTCCAAGGTTCATCCAAGTTGTCACATGCCTCAGAACTTCATTTCTTTTTAGGGATGAATGATATTCCATTGTGTGTATATACTGCATTTTGTTTATCCGTTCATCAGTTGATGGACATTAGAGTTGCTTCTACCTTTTGGCAATTATGAATAACACTGCTATGAACACTAGTGTGCACATATCTATTTCCCTGATTTCAATTCTTTTCTATATATACCTAGAATGGGATTGCCAAGTGATAGGGTAGACTTTCCCCCTCCATGGGCGCTTTATTTGCTTCATAAAGCCAGTAATCCTTTACTACAGACCACTTTCATTTAATTGTTTCTTAAACTACTTTAGTTGTCCATAATCTACTTCTCCCTGCAGGGCAAGTTCTGGCAGGACGAGCCTGAGAAGTGCATCCTGGCTCACAGTCCTTCAGGCTGCCTCCCAACAGATTGGTACTGACACACATGCACCCAGTATGTGATAGGGGTTGTTCTGCTCCCTCTGGAACAGGGCCAGGGACCCACAAAGTCAGTGCAGGCTGGCTCCACACCATGCAGGGAAGGGGGCAGGGGGTGGACGGACAAGGGCACCACAAGCTTCTCCTACCTGTTTTAAAATGTGTTCTCTTGATTTGGTGCTTGCCCTTTTAACTGCAGTCTTCTAATTCTTTACCAGAGTTTTGAGGAAGATGGCTCTGCCAGTTTTTGCTAGTTGTTCAAAGATTCGGTGGGGATGGAACCCTGGAGCATCTTAAACTGCCATGTTGGTCGGCCGGAAGTGCCTTCCTTTCCTGTCTCCTCAGATCTTGGTTTTAGCTTTCCAGGCTAACTTAACTCAGCTGAATTTCCGACTGTGCTGAATTTCTGACTGTTCCTTATTGTGTAAGGACAACTAATTTCCCCTGCCTTTTCATATGTAGAACTCAGCAGTTCTCTCTTTTCAGATGTGCGAAAAGTCATAGCTGCTTAGAATAAAAGGAATCGGTTATGTGTTTTGTTAATGATGGAAATTACGATCAAGATAATGGTGCTAAAATATTACCTATGTAACGCCAAATAGGAAATACGACACTGGTAATTAATACAGTAAATCATTAAAATGAATAGAAAAAAATGAAGAAATAGGGCAATTGAAGTTTGCCTCTATAAATGAACACAAATTATAATCATTCATGGAAACTTCTTCCTAGTTGTGCTTAATTATCACAGAGCTTGAATATGCTATATATATATCATGAACAGGTAAGATTTTTTGTCATAGCTTCATTTTGCGGGACACTGTTATCGAGTTCTGACTTGGCGGGCCTGGGCCAGGGGAACTGATCAGCCCCTAGGAAAGGTAGTGGGGCACGGGTGGTTGCGCCCTCCACGGTCCCCCGGGCCTGAGAAAGTGGAGCCGAATGCAGGCCCCATTTCCTCACCCCAAAGTAAAAACCATTGGGGAGGGCTTGCCGGAGAAAACCGCCCCCTTTACCTTGCCCACCCACTCCCCGTTACCGGAGCAACTCCCGCCCCTTTTCAATCAACCTCCGCGCCCTCTCAGAACCAATCCAAGCCTTTAACCCTTGCAGCTACCCCGCCCTCTAAATGCCCGATATAAACTTGTACTCTCCCCTAATAAACTCTCTTGGTTTTCATCATCCTTAAAAGAAATCGTGTCCCGCCTGTTCCTTTCTCGCCGCCCTCCATACTTGCACGCCTCCCGCCGGGGACCTGGCCAAGTCCCCCGCCTCGCCCTCGCCTCCGGGAAAGAGCCCCCGCCGCCGGTACCCTCGGAGCAATCCTGGGAGCCTAGGATTTAGCAACCGGCCGCCACCCTCCCCCAGACGAATCAACTGCGACCGCACATTTGATTAGAATATTAAACTATACAAATATGTTCAGACCTCAAAATCTGTATTATGAATAGATACTATAATTTAATAAAACCTTTAGTTAATAAAACCTTTAGATTTTTTAAATTTATTGAAGTAGAGGAGTTCTGTTGTCAAGCCACATATTAATCAATGGACAAGCAGTAATGTAAATTGCAAAAATGAGGCTATGGTTGAAATTCTGGTTTGTTTCACCCATGGCCATTTAAGAGTTGTGCCAACTTTCCTTTTCCGAACACCTGTATGGATCATTTCCACCTAAAAAAAAAAAAAAAAAAAAGTGGGATATGTTGCCACAATTCCTTTTTCAATTTGTAATTTTTCAGACAAGTCAAAACAGGGTGGTCTTTCAATTAAAACATTTAGAAATAAATTATGTGATAGAGTTGATAATAATCTACTAAAAACATCCAAACTTAATAAGGGGATAATAGAAGATTTTAACAGTACTTCAACAGGGAAAAAAACACATTCACTTAATGTGTTCTGTCAATTATGTGAATTTGCCAACAACAGTTTTAAAGAGTTTATTTCATTTCTAATAAAGATTAACAAATTGATAGTAATTTATTAAATTGTCACAAAGGCTTTAGCTTTCTTTCTTTGAAATCTTACAGCTATCAAAAGATTTGCATTTAGCATATAGACTCTTTACACCAAACTACCTCTGCTTAACCAATTCAGTTAAAAGAAAAAACAGCAGAGATTTTTTTTAATGTCAAATGTTACAGCCAGTTAAGAGTTGCTTCCAAAGGGAACCCTCTATACTAAGCAACTACATCAGGCCTAACTGGCTTTCCCCTTGACTTGTGAACTACTGTTATCCAACAAGTATAAAAGATATTAATGTCAACCACAAAGGATTTATTTTAAATATATGTAAACCCCCATCAGGTTGCCTCCATTTTAGACTGACAGTGACTTTGAAATCTATTGTTTGCATTCCTCTATATGCCATTGCAAGTTTCAAAGCAAGGCAGAACATTTTTATATCAGTAGTAATTGCTGGTTAAAACTGTGCCATATTGGTGTGCAGAGACAGCCAGCATATGGAGAACTGAACACTGGTCTTAGAAACAAATTAGGCTGGGTTTGAGTTTCTATTCTGTCAATTGCTGGCTCTGTGAACTTGAGCAGCTAACTTCATCCCAATGAAAGCCACATGAAACATATAACAAACATATGAAAAAGGAAAATTAAAATGTTCTTGATACTTACCTTTAATTTTACAATTTACAACATGACAGTTTAATTTTAAATATTCTTGTAAAAATATTTTTACTATAATTCATTATTTATATATTAAAAAATCCATCTCACAAGAGGGGAAAAGGGGAAAGGATAGATACATATCTCTTACATGACATTCATCCACTAGAGGGATACTTAAATTAATAGTTTGTTTTTTAAAAGCAGAGGCTCACTACAAACCATTCACTGAATGAGTGGCATACTGTACACGGATAATCAAATTTCTTCACACCCAGCTAAGATACTCAAGAATAGTAACTTTGAAGGGGAAGGGTCCCACAGAAGGCAGCTCCTGGGGGCTGGAATTTGAGTCTGTTTTGTTTACTGTTACATTCTCTGCACCTGGGGCAGACCCTGATACATTAAATAAATAGTTGTTGAATGACTGAAGTCTCCATGACTTCAGAGAAGGACATGCTTTTACAGTCAAAGGACAGTATAAGGATACTAGGCATTAGGTATCTATTAGGTGAGACAAGGGGCTGAGAGAGGGTCAGAAATGGAGATTGATAGGTGGAAAATAATTTATGGCCTGGATGGTAGAATTAATTGGTGCCAAATCTAGCATCCCACTAAAGGTTGCCAATTATTAGTGCATGACACAAACATCATAGAGCAGAAACCATTTTAAAGTGAAAAACTGAGCATATTATAATGTGTATATATTAAGGAGACAGTGCAGCATAATTCTGGGCATAAACTAAATAATAAAGGCAATATAAATGATGTAATTAACATTTTACAAATCATGTTTAGTGAATATTTGTTCAACTGATTTGAATTCTAGCCATTTGGTCAAGGTCAGGAAAAATTAACTGACTCATAAAACATATATAGAATGCCGGTTTGTATATATTATGTCCCCCAGAAAAAGCCATATTCTTTAATGCATTCTTGTAAGGGCAGACATATTAGTGTTGATTAAGTTGAAACTTTTGGATTAGGTTGTGTCCATGGAGATGTGACCCACCCAACTGTGGGTGATAACTCTGATTGGAAAATTTCCATGGAGGTGTGGCCCCACCCATTCAGCATGGGCCTTGATTGGTTCACTGGAGCTCTATAAAAGCTCAGACAGAAGGAGCTCACAGCTAGCTGTAGCCGAGACAGACATTTTGAAGATGGCCATTGAAAGCTGGTGCAGACATTTTGGAGAATGCCATTTTGAAATGCAACCTGGGAGCAAGCAGATGCCAGCCATGTGCCTTCCCAGCTAACAGAGGTTTTCCAGATGACAATGGCTTTTCTCCAGTGAAGGTACCCTGTGTTGATGGACACTTTATGGCCTTAAGACTGTAACTGTGTAACTAAATAAACCCCCTTTATAAAAGCCAGTCCATTTCTGATGTTTTGCATTCTGGCAGCATTAGCAAACCAGAACATATAGATATACGTACGTACATATATACACATACATGCACATGCACACACACACACACACACACACACCTCCCATAAATCAGAGATAAAGTATGGATCATACCTCAGAAGGTGTCACTTAAATTTCAAAATAAATAATCCCATGTGGCCTGGATGTGTAATATATTTCCTAATAATATTTCTAACAGGCAGATAGTGTGGAATAATGGAAAGACCAAGACTTGGTTACAGAAAGGTCTTTGGGTTTCAGTACTGGCTCTACCATTTTGTAGATAACCTTTGGCAAATTATTTCATCTCCCTGAGCCTCAGTTTTCTCATCTGTAAAATAGGAAAAATTGCTACTTCACCAGGTTGTTGTGCAGATTAAATAAATAATGTAGGAAAAGTACCTGGTATATGGTGGGCACCCAAAGATCCTTTTTCCTCCATCACTTCCCCTGCCCTATGACGGCAAACGCAGCACCTTGACATTTTAAGATGCTCTTTACCTAATAATTCAGTCAAATAACTAATTCAAAAGTTTGCTTTTCATAGAGTCAGCCTGTTGGACTAAATTGACTCTTCAAGTTAGTTAAAATGTTTACCCCTTAAAAGCCTTAAAGTAAAGTAGAACTGCATTGTAGATTGCGTGGAGGATTAAGATCACTTCTGGTCTCTTTGAAAACAAAGGATGGCATGACTAAACACAAACCCTCTCAATGCTCCTGGGCACTTTGCAATTGCAATACAAAACTTGATGAGGGTGATTGCTTCACTGTACTGATAAATCTAACAAAAGCCTCGAGATGAGTACCCTGTGATTATTGCAAATGTACTCCTCTTTCTGGAATTCTGAAATATCAGGGGAAAAAACAGCAACAATTTAGGATCTATAGAGAAAAAGTATATGGGGTACTCTTTTTTATTAAACAATGTTATTTTTTATTATTTGGTGCAGAAAACTGTGAAGCAATTAAACAATCTACAGGAAGTGGGAAAGATTTCTTCTCATTACTGGCCTTAGGCAATTTTTTAATCTGCCATAAAATGACAAATAGATATGATGGATATCGTTATAAAATACACTGAGTTGGAAAATGGATCTTCTAACTTATCCCACTCATTTGGCATGTGCCAGAAACCTATGGAAAGGGGATTTGGTACAAAGCTGGGGTCTCTGACTGCCACAGCTGCTCCCCAAATCTCTTGTATGAGATGATAGAGAGAACTCAGCCACATCTGCTTGCAGGGATGATGTAGGGGTGTTATCACGGTACAGCCAAGGGCTTGCCTGCAGATGTATAAATGCTGGGGTGTGTGAGCCTGCCCTCCCCCACATGCCAGCTGACCCAACTCCAACATCCCCCAATTACTCCCTTTTGGGCCACTGCTTCATTCTGCTGGAGGGCTGATTCTCCACATGTCCTCCCACTTTCACCATCCGGCTCTCTTGATGCAAGTATTGCCTTTTTCTTTTTCTTTCTTTTTTTTTTTTTTTTTTTTTGCTATAATCTGCTTCAGCAACACCTGCACTAACTGGAATATTCCTGGTAGGATACATTATAATATGTGATTAAAAGCATTTTGTGTTATGTACATAGTTATATGTATTTGTGTTATAAGCATTTGAATTCCATTTTTGGCTCTGGTGATTCTGGACAAGTTACTGAACGTCACCTAGCCTCCATTTCCTCATCTCTGAGATGAGAATATGACTTTCAAGCCTTAAGTCATGAAAAGATGCAATAATTCTTTAGACTCAGAAAACCCCAGTAAGTTAGTGAACCCCTTGTGTTTTCTGCTGGAATGGGGTAGTTTCTGTGTTTGGCAAATATTGTCAAAGGACTCCTGGCTCCAAACCCCACATTCCTGAGAGTCCTTTGGACTCTGATTGAACAACATCCTTAGGAGTAGATACTCTGTCCTGTTGTCAGAGCAGACAGTACACTGTGGCAGAAGTGCATGGGATCAAGCTTTGGTGGAAGAGCCGAGTTCTAGCACTCATTCACTGTAAGATATATGGCAAGCTATTTAACTCCTCTAAGCCTCAGTTTCCTCCTCTACTTCACAGGGCTGCCATAAAAGCAGATGAATAACATCTATGAAATATATATTTATATGCATGTATGTGTGTGTGTGTGTGTGTGTGTACATATGAAAATGTTCATTGAGCAAATTTTATTGAAGATAATGGCCAATCACCCAGGAGCTGGAATTTCTGTAAAGTGCTGAAGAAAGTGGTTGATATGCCAGTGAGAGATGTCCTTTAGGTCACATCCAAATAAATGGAATGGTTTTTAAATGGATTACTGAATTTTCTCCTCCATTTTCCCACAGTATTTTAGTGTTTTACATTTCTTGGTTAAGTAACATTTAAGATGTTTTACTCTTATCCATTTTTTTTTCTTAGCACTTTATACCCAATAGGGAGTTGAGGACTTTAAAAGACATTTTAGAACATGCGATACTGTCTCTTTTACCTGTCCTTACTCCTTTAAGTCCTGAGAGAATCGAGTCAGTGTACAGTGCTCTGAAACTCTGCTTCCTTTCATACACTGGTGAATTGAGCTGGATGATCCGGAAGGATTTTCCTTAACTCTTAGCAGCCAGCTCCAGCTGCTTCTCCACCTGGCCCTGCCAGCACCTGGACACCTCCACAAAACCAAACAGATATGACAGGGCAGAGGGAGGGAACAGGTTTGCAAAGGTCTCCAGAACCCAGACACTTCCATCAAATCAAAAGATTTCAAAAGCCTATAATCAAAAGTTCCATAAGCCAACAAGGCTTCAAAAAATTCCACAACCCCATCCTTCTACCATCCCCCAGCCCTGCCCCAACCCCATCCCATCTGCCTTCAAAATTAGGGAAGATGGGAAGATGGGGAGGGAAGGAAGAAAGAAGAACAGGAATATTTATTACATGCTGTGTTTACCATCAATAGGGCCAGTGTTCCAGTTTGCTAATGCTGCTGGAATGCAAAACACCAGAGACGGATTGGCTTTTATAAAAGGGAGTTTATTTGGTTACACAGTTACAGTCTTAAGGCCATAAAGTGTTCAAGTTTACACATCAGCAATCAGGTGCCTTCACTGGAGGATGGCCAATGGTGTCCGGAAAACCTCCGTTATTTGGGAAGGCACATGGCTGGTGTCTGCTCCAAAGTTCTGGTTTCAAAATGGCTTTCTCCCAGGACGTTCCTCTCTAGGCTGCAGTTCCCCAAAAACGTCACTCTTAGTTGCTCTTGGGGTGTTTGTCCTCTCTTAGCTTCTCCAGAACTCCTTTCAACAGCTGTCTTCAAACTATCTCTCATCTGCAACTACTCTTGCAGCTTGTGTGCATTCTTTAAAGTGTCCCTTTTGGCTGTAGCAAGCTTGCGTCTTCTGTCTGAGCTTATATAATGATCTAGTAAACCAATCAAGGCCCACATTGAATGAGCGGGGCCACACCTCCATGGAAATTATCCAATCAGAGTCATCACCCACAGTTGGGTGGGGTGCATCTCCCTGGAAACAACCTAATCCAAACGTTCCAACTTAATGCAGACTAATATGTCTGCCCCAACAAGATTGCATCAAAGAAAACAGCTTTTTCTGGGGGACATAATATATATAAACTGGTACAGCCAGCATTCTTTCATGCCCCCTTATGCCTGACACCCTTCATCTCTAACACTCCCCACTGCTTCTCCCTGAGAGTCTCAAGAAAGTGGTACCCAAGGAGCTCTGTCCATTTGCAGAGGGAGGGTGGGAGCCCCGGAGCCCCAGGGTCTGACAGCATGTTGCCCTCTGTGACGAGCTGGTTTATGGCACCATTGCTTGGCTCAGGCTGCAATGGGGCAACCCAGGAATGCAATTTCTATCCATTTTGATGAATGATGTATTAGCTCTGAAAAGTTTGGTTCCAAATAAACAAAGAGGCTAATTTTCCTCACCTGTGCCCTGCTTCAGCCTAGGGCAAACACAATTTTATAAATAAAAACAGAGGGGACAGATGCAAACCTGCATGGTTCCTCAAAGGGAAGACTGCACCGGGGTGCTTTACCATAATCAATCCAAATGACTATGCAAGAGGGGACTGCCTGTTTTCATTTGATGTGGCCCAGAGCCAATCTGTCAGAAACTTCCGCTCATTTAAGAAGTAGGAAAAATATGAACTTGCAACACAGTTTGGGTTTGTAATTTAAAGAGGTAGGCACAGACATTATTTCTAAACAAACTGTTTCTGTGTTTAGCATTATAGTCAGTCAGAGGGGACACTCCAATTGGCTAAGGAGGAAAGTTTAATGAAGGTTAACAAGGTTGGGGAAGCCCAGCAAAGATGGTGCTACACAAGGACGGCAATAGCCGAAGCCACTCTACCACCTAGCCCAGGACAAGAGGAAGGCCACCCGACAAGAGCCAGTGCCAGAGCAGGGAGGTGGCCCAGGGAATAAACATGGAAGTCTCAGATGCCACCTGACCTCTGATCTCTTGCCAGGCCTTCCCCTGGTCTAATCCAATCATAAGTCAGTGGAGCCTGTGGAAGAGAGGGCAGGGAAATGGAGAGTGGATCTGGAAGGGTAAACAAAAATACCAAGTGTCAGGATCCTTTGTATGTTCTATGTTAGACAGGACTGTGCTGTCTATACACTAAAGGATAGATCCTGAATTAGCATCAGCTCCCAAGTGTTATTATGCTTCGGGAGACATATTATAAGTGGAAAAATACTTCCTGAGGCAATGATTTCTGGAGGGATGAGTTTGCTTTTTAAAATAGGAAAGGACAAATGTCAGTAATATATCCTCCCGTCTTTGTAAATTTTATGGTGTTGACCAGTCTCGATGGCTGGCATGTGGGTATTACAAGATGTTTCTATAATTACCCTGCAAGTAATATTTTTGAGATTATTTTAGGAACTATTCTAAAGATTGTACATCAGTTATCCTCAAACAGGGGCTCCTTCACCCACCAGGGACATTTGACAAGGTCTGAGGAAGTGTGTGTTTGTCACAACTGGGAGATACTGTCATCTGGTGGGGAGAGGCCACAATACACAGGACAGCCCCCCACAACAAAGAATTATCCAGCCCAAAATGTCACTAGTGGTGAGGTTGAGAAACTCTGTTATAAAGAAATATTACGGGAATGTGGGGTGGGGAAAAAGCTTGTAACCTCAGAAACAATGAGCAAATCCACATTAGCCCTAATGAGGGCTGTAGCTGAAGGCTTATAAGGGCTCATCTCAGGGCACTGGGTGACTGCTCCTCTCTAGGGGCAGAAGCAAAGGATCCACAGGCCACTTTTCACTCCTTAACAGAGTTTTTGACTGCACCTCAGTTTCTCCATCTGTGAAATGGGATTAAAGATAATACATAGAGTTTGTACGGGTTATGAAAAGGAGAAAATGCAGGAAATGTGTTAACACATTCCCTGTTGCATGTAACCTCTCCGATAATGCTATTATTATTATTCTTGTCATCACACGCTGGCCATCATCGTGATGACTGGGGCCACCTGAGGCTCTGGGCCCTGCATCCCACAGCTACTTCACCCCAGCATAACCTCCATACCTCACTCCTGAGTTTTCTCTAGTATGTTATCACCTGATTCCCTGAGATGTCTGGAAAAGTGAATTGCTGATCTTGGACAAATACATATCAGACTGGAATGTAATACTAAATGGAACTCTAATTTTCCTTGAATTAACGTCATTACCAAGACAGACTCGGGTTTCTGTTCTGAATGTCCTTGTTTGCATAAACAAAAAGAAAAAAATTCCTACCTTATATTTGATTGTCTCTTGGTTTGTCCAGAACAAGCCTGGGTTTTTCACTATGTATCTAAGAAATAGTTCTATTATTTTTTTGTTGATTATTCTGGTTACATGGCTCCACAAACATGCTTCCAATTGTTTTAACTTACCAAATGTCTTTTAAAAAGGCAGAAGACTGTTTTCTCTAAATCATGATCAGTTGCTTTAAGCAAAGGCTGTCTACACTTTAATCAAGTAAGTCTCATAACAACCAGGCAAGGGAGGTGTTTTTATTTTCAGTTCTCATGTTAGGAAACCAAGTCTCCGAGAGATTAAATAACTTGTCAAAAATCATGCAGTAAAGTATTTGAGCCTGGATTTGCAAGCAGGTGTGTCCCACGATCAGTAACCTGCTCTCTGCGACCTTATTCATGATGTGGAGAAGAACTGCAAGTCCTTTTAGGGCACTCTAAAAGGTAACGTAGTGAATGGCCACCTCTGGGCCGTGGTGACTCTAGAATCGGGCCCTGCCTAACCCTTCTGTAGCTAAATCTGGTGAAAAGCAATCAGTTTTCTCACCAATGTCTCTCTCTAACAGCTTTAAAATTTTTTTTAGACAGCCCCAGTCCTTGCCCTGCCCTTTTCTTTCAAATGTCACTTGCTTCTTGCAGCCAGCCTCCATGAGTTACCCTTTGTCTTAGAACACACAGGGCATAGATGCCTGCTCCAAGCAAATGGATTCTGGCTCTCTCAAAAGGAGATTCCAGAGAAAACCATGCCAAACCAAACCCAAACAGGATGGAGAAAGGGTAAGGAAACATTCATTTTATTTTCCTCTTACTCTCAGATGGCCACAACCTGAGTTCATTCTGTCCCTTCTTAATTTCTTCTAGGCCTTGATTATACAGCCAAACCTTATTTTCCTGACAGATCCTTTGATACTTTCCTTCTCTGTTAAAAGGATGCCTAAGTCTATAGCAAACCAGAGGTAGATTTAATAGGTAGCATTTGTTGAGCACTTACTGTGATCCAGACACTGTGCAAAGCACTTTCTGTAGATTTTCAGCAATATGCACATATGCAAGAAAAAAGAAAAGAAGAGTGAAAGGAATTCCCTCTGGAATCTGTCTTACAGCACATGTGATAAGCCAAATGCTACCTAATAGCTGTGGAGTCCTGCTATTGGTTTAGATTTATATTGGCATCCTGCAATATTTAGTCCCTGTCTAACAAGTATCCTCTGATCTAGTTCTTGTCTCTTAACTGATGGGTTTTAAAGGAGAAAAAAAGAAAAAAGAAACAAAAAGACTTGCAAGGCCAAGACAAAACCTGACATTCAAATTTATCAGAAGTTTACATAAATGGTGGTATTTTAAAACTAAAAGGTTGCATTTTCTGAATTCTAAAAAGGTCGTTTGTACCATGGAGAGTACTTGTGGCTACATGTTACCACAAAGCAGCCCAAGGCAGAGTGTCTTTTTCTCCCTCTTGGACACTATTACTTACTTGCTTTTGTTTCTTAGTAAAACAACCTACTGCAAGAGAAAAATTAATATCCCTTTTAAAATTCAAAAGAACTTTTTGTCAAGCAATTGTGCATAACTTCCCCGATAGCATCTTAACTAGTTTGCTATTACTTGGAACACATAAATGTATGGAAATATACAGCATCAGAATTTCATATATGCCAACAATAGCACAGTAGCATTTTCATATAATCTTGTTTGTTCTTCAACACTATTCTGAAAAGTAGTCAGAAAATCTATCTCAGAATGCCTTCTAAGCTGTGGAAAGAAGTTCAAAGACAGCTTATTTCAGGTCTCCCTAAGACTTGGGCATTCTTAATGCCAAGTTTTTGAAAAATAAATTCACCTATTTGATACAGAGAGTAAACAAAGACAGAAGTGGCCCTCTCTGCCTACCTCTCCTTTTCTCCCATATCTCTGATTCCAGGACAGGGTCTCCCCAGGGTCTGATATGCCCCCTACACTAGGTATGATGATAATGAATGAGGTCCAGCAGCTCCTGGCATAGCTACAGGTAGAGAGAGATAGACATGAGATAGAGATAGAGATAGAGTTAGAGATAGAGATAAATTTAGAGATAGAGATAGAGATAGATAGGGATGGGGATAGGGATACAGATAGGGATAGGGAAAGGGATAGGGATAGGGATAGCAAGGAGAAGGAAAGGATAAGGAGAGAGAGAGACACCTCCTATATCAAAAGGCTATAGTGTGAACCCCATTGCAAACTATGGACTACAGTTAATAGTATAATTTTAATAATATTGTTTCATTGTTATAACAAAATTACCACACTACTGCAAAGTGTTAGTACTAAGGAAAACCATTTGCATGGGGTTGTGTTTTGGTTTCCTAGGCTGCTTAAGCAAATACCATGCAATGGGCTGGCTAAAAAATGGGAATTTATTTGCCCACAATTTGAAGTCTAAAAGAAAATCCAAATCAAGGCATCATCAAGGAGATGCTTTCTCCAAAGACTGGAGATCTGGGGCTGGCTGCTGGTGATCCTTGGCTCCTCTATCACATGGCAAGGTGCATGGTAGTGTCTCCTGGTTTCTTTCTTCTCTTCTGGGTTCCATTAATGTTCAGCATCTTGTTTCCCATGGCTTTTTCCATCAATGTCTGAATTTCACTGTTTATAAAGGACTCTAGTAATAGGATTAAGACCTATCCTGATTGGGCAGGGCTACACCTTACCTGAAATAACCTCATCAAAAGTCCTACACTCAATGGATTCATACCCACAGGGAAGGATTAGATTTAAGAACATGTTTTTCTGGGGTTCATCCAGACAGCTTCAAACCATCATAGGATATATATGGGAACTCTGTATTTTCTGCATGATTTTTCTGCAAACCTACAACTTCTCTAATTAAAAAGAAATGAGTGCATAAAAAAAGCTGTAGCTGGACTCAGAGCATTATCTCATAGTTTGGATTTGACACCAGTTGCAGCATCCCTGCCTGTCACCTGCCTTAAACCCCTTTCTCTTTCCCTTGCTCCTATCCTCCAAAAGCATAACTTTTACTGATTCCTCTCCCCACAGTTGTTACATTGTACTCAAGGGCTTCTTTACATTCCTGAGATTCGCTTGGTGGAGGGTGTGGTGGTAAGGAGAGGCATTTCTATGGACTTGATTGCTTTGTCTTGTTTAGGGGGGTCAGTGTTATGATATTTAGATTTGACTGGCCAGTACAAAGCTATTTCTGCTCTGTGATTCATTTTAACCAAAACATACTCACTATACAGCTTAAAGATATAGGCTGCCTTCCATTCTGACGTTCCCTTAAATTCTGTAGGAAATTTCCCGTTTGTAAATTTATGAGATTATGTGGGAAAGAACTTCAATAAAGATCTTGATAGCAGCTATACTGACTTCTACTTAAATCTGAGAAGCTTGAGTTTCTGCAAGGTACCTAAGCCCACCCAACCTGTTATTAGACAAACTGCAACTGCTGCTTAGGTCTTCTGACCCAATCCAATGCTCTTTCTACTCCACCAAACTACCTGTTCTTCTGAGTTAATCCTTCTTAGTTTTTAATTAGTTTGACTGTATTTTCTCATATTTGTCAATATGGAGTGTGCTGGTTTGTATATATTATGTCCCCCAGAAAAAGCCACATTCTTTAATGCAATCTTGAGGGGGCAGATGTATTAATGTTGATTAGGTTGGAATCTTTGGATTAGGTTGTTTCCATGGAGATGTGACCCAACCAACTGTAGGTGATAACTCTGATTAGATAGTTTCCATGGAGGTGTGGCCCTGCCCATTCAATGTGGGCCCTGATTAGTTCACTGGAGCCCTATAACAGCTTGGACAGAAGGAGCTCACTGCTAGCTGCAGCTGAGAGACACATTTTGAAGTTGGCCTTTGAAAGCAGACTTTTGCTCCAGAGAAATTGAGAGAGGACAAATGCCCCAAGAGATACACTTTGAAGAATGCACAGGAGCTGAGAGTGGAGCTGTTACACAACCTGGGAGTAGCAGATGCCAGCTATGTGCCTTCCCAGCTAATAGAGGTTTTCCGGACACCATTGGCCATCCTTCAGTGAAGGTACCTGATTGTTGATGCCTTACCTTGGACACTTTATGGCCTTAGGACTGTAACTGTGTAACCAAATAAACCCCCTTTATAAAAGCCAATATGTTTCTGGTATTTTGCATGGTGGTAGCATTAGCAAACCAGAACAGGGAGGGAAGCTGCCTAATTTTTTACTAAATTTCATTTTCATTCTGAAAACCTGATTTCAGATAGGTCAAGGCAGACCCCAGAGATAGGACTGGGATCTTGGTTTAAGGACTGTGGTTGGGAATAACAAGGATTGTGAAGGAGGTTGAAGAGGGTTGTCTAGGGAGCAAGCTGCCCAGAAAGAGTCTGGGGCTAAAGAAGGTCCTTTCTGAGGAAGGCTCCTTCAACAGGAACCAGCTGTGGGGAGGAAGAGGAGGAATAGAGAGACTATGCCAACTGACCTCAGCCATTTTCCTGGCCAAATGCAGTCATGACCCAGAGAGGTCCAGATCCAGAATGAGAGAATGTGAAGGAGTGAAGATAGAGGATGCGGAAGAGAGGAGGACAGAAGAGAAGAAAGGAGAAGTTATGAAAGCATGTGACAGATAAAGTATCTGAGAGATAGATGATTATAAAAATAGAAAGTTGAAATGCAAGAGAAATGGGGACCATATTTTATATTGCAAAAATTCTAAAATAATGATAATGCATTTGAAAGTGAGTCCTGGGGAAAAACTGACTTTCTGCTTTTCCATTTTTTTGTTATGGTACAACCCCAAAGAATCTGGGATGTCAATATTGGGCATGCTATCCATTTACCTAAGTAGGCCACATTCAGCTTATGTGGATCAGTGGTTCACAGCTTGCCCAGTTAAAGTTAGTCTTGTGTTGTGATAGCTGGAGGCTGTGTCCTCACTTTTTCATGGGTGAATAAAAGGAAGAAGAGCTAACACAACCAAGTCTGGCAGGCAGGAGCCTGCAGGACTGTTTACTTGCCAAAGACTCAACCAAAAATCCGACATCTAATCCCTCTTTTCACGTCTGCCTGTCAACTAGCGTATTTGTTGGCGCCTCCCGTGGATTGACAAAGACCACGTGTGGAGGTCTGGACTTTGAGGTGTGCGCATAAAGTTGGCACTTTCTTACTTTAATTACACACATACTTGTCTTTGAAACACCTCTGTGTATTTAATGCACAAGGAAATGTATTTTAGGTTTTAAGCAAAGAATGCTGTACCACCCACACTTTAATCTTCCCTAACCAGACCCCAAATCCTACAGTAGTGGTTCATTTAGCCAGATAAGCCATGGCAACAAATTTATGAAGCCATGGTTAGACTCAACACTATTTTCTCACCATCTTGCTTTTCGAATTTAAGGTTCAAAATAAACACAGGGGGAAAGCTGCCATGAAGTTTCTGGAGCAAAGGGTAGCTGTAGGCAAATGACTATAGCCAGCTGCTTTTCATAGTTTCATTTCAAAGACAGGGAATAGAAGTGGGCCTGGTAGTGTCAGGAGCTGATTTTTCAGGAATTTCTAGAATAAATATTAGTGTGAATGTGGGTAAAAAGAAACAGCAGTTTTAGCTAGAAGTTTCACTGGGAAATTTTAAGTATCTAATCAGGACAATAAGAAGAATGCATTATTATGATTTTTTAACTCATGAAATTTGACTAACCCAAAAACTGATTCAGCTATTCAAAAAAGTTGCATCATTTTCTGGTGTACATATTTTGTACATGAGTTTTGTTTTGCTTTATGGTAATCAACAAGTGATTTCTTAGTACTGCATTAAATACCCTATTAGTCAATTTTCTTAAATCCATGAATATCGGTTTTTCACCAGGTCAACTTTAAGACACTGTCAGTAACAGCTTAATTCTTAAAAATGATATAGAGAACAGAAATATGAAGAAAAACCATATCCCTTTCAGTTTTGCAGCAATTGCAGTAGGTAAATTTTTAAGTTCTTATAAAATAAAAAGGACAGGGTTATGTCTATTTCATCAATAAGTGTGTTCTTCCTAGTAAATTTCCAAAAGATGTCAAAGTGCTTGCTATTGATAGGGCTCTGGTTTCGTCTAAGATTGAACATCTTTATTCAAGACTACGCTGTTCACCTTCCATTGTACGCTCCTTCCTCTCTCAACACATGTTATTTCTTTCCACAAAAATCTGTATATAGGTGAACAACATTCCAATTACTCAGAGATTCTGGACAAACTCCTCCATCTTCCATCACACTCATCTCCACATGGACATTTAGATGATAACATTTCAGAGACACCAACTGTACAAATCAGCCCTTCAAAATACAGGTTGGACACTAATCTCTCAAGTCTTGAAGTATAAATCATTTATGATTTTTCTGTTTTTTCATTTCATCTTTCTGGCCTTGTTAAAAAGTTGCCCATTAAATGCAGCAGTGAGTAGAAAAAATACAAGCAATTATATATTTTAACTAATTTTTAAGTAATTCAAATACTTCTATAGTTGACACCAAAATTATTTCTAAAGAATCCCTTTTGCATGTGGCACAGCCAGTTTCCTTACCTCTTTATCACTACTCCTCACTGAATACCACCAGCAGACTCAAATCAGCTACAATTCTCTGGACGTAACTTGGGGATGTTTAACAGCTCCACGACCCTTATCTACAGCCCAATATTACACCACCTCTCTTCTGATAACCAGGTTTTCACCTCATTTCTCAGCACCATCCCATCTGTGGATCTTTTGCCTGGGTTTCTACCATGGTCTGGTTTCTAAGGAACTAGTTTTATAACTTACTTAGTAGTAATAGCAATAGTAGTGATGAAAATAACACATTTTGAGTAATAATAATATCTTGTTGAGTAATAATAATGGTAATTACATTTTTTGAGCATTTACTATATGCCAGGCAGTTTGCTAAGTTCTTTGCATATATTAATTCATTTTGTATGGATACCATGGGCTCCTCCTTGCCAGCCTTCCTCCTAGGATCTCAGACTGATCTGGAATCTCTGTGCAGGAGTAGAAATCTCACTAAGCATGGATAGCCTATTTGATATAGGGGTTGATGCTTCTCTATTTTCAAATATTGTTTACATCAATGTTGTACCTGACTTCAGGACCCCTGATACTTCATTTTGTGTGTTCCCACCCCACCCCTGCTGTGGTTTGCCCTGACTGTAACTTCAAGACAGAATTTCTGAAACCAGAGCTTGCAGCTGGGTCAGCTTCCCAGGAATGGCCCCCCACACATGCACGTGTGCACACACACACACACTCACACACTACATGAGGGAGGTGGGGGGGTAGGGGCAGTTGTAACCCAGTGCTTCCTCTCCTTACCTGCCCTGTGCTGCTCTAGAGACTAACCATGTCGTGGTAAATCCTGAAACCTGTCTCTTTGCAGCACTGGTGTTAGGGCCAAGCATGGCACCTGTGCCAAACATCACCATGTCCATCCACAGGGAATTGGATTCACAGCAATTCCACATAACAAGAAGCTATAAACCAGGAGCTTATTGTTTTTATTTGCAAAGTGCTTTAAAATTATCTTTAAAGGGGCTTCTTTCAGAATAGTAATATATACTCTCCAGAAACCCAAAATATAGAAACCATCATATGTGAAGTAGCCAGAATATAAATGAAAGATGTTTAATCAAGAGGAGTATAATTCATTCCAAGTCATGCTAAAATAATTAGGTAAGGTGAAAACAGGATGAACTAGGAGTCAGTAAGACATGAGTATTAATCTTGATCTGCCAATTAGCAGTCACGTGAGGTGAAATTTTAAATTCTGAGTTTCTCTTCTTCTTTTAAACAGAAATACTGCAACACTTCTTACCTTGAATGGCATAGTGAAGTTTCTAAAAAGTGTTTTTCAAGTAGCTAGCACAGAGTGTGGTACAAAATGTATGCTCAGTAATGGTGATGATGATGATGATGACAACAATGACGAAGACCATGATGACAGCAGTGGCCACTGCTCCTGGTAATAGGGTCCTCACCTTTGAATCCCTGGTAGAGAGCACAGGTGAGCATTCAGTAACTTCTGAATGAATCTTCAAAAAAACGAATGGCAGAGGGAAAAGGAAAGGGGTAGAGTACTAAAAGATCCATGATATGTTAATAACTAGTTGTGGTAGAAGAAGGTGTAGCAACCTGCACACACAGCTTTTTAGCCCCTGGCATCACAAAAATTTCCCAATATGCTTCATCTAGGCAATTGTTCTTTTCTGAGTCATTGTTACAGACCATATTCTATAGCAGTTTGAGTGGCTGTGAAGACCCTAATCCAGCTAAGCCAACTCTTCATCCTGTTTTTAAAAACACTGAATCTCAGGAATTTTGCAATGATTTCATTAATCGCATAAATCTAGAGTTTCTGTTATGCACTACAACAGAAACTCATGCTCTAATTGAGTTGACTCAGTGTTTGTCTAGAAAAAGGAAATAAAGGATAAAGAATTAGAACTTTTGTAACTATCTATAGAACTAAGAACAGCAAAACCAGGAGGTATTATATTTATGAGGTGAGACATAAAAATCCAGGAATATTCTATCTTGACATTTCTGAGGCAGTAACTCCAAATGCCATCCAGTCCTAACCACAGAAGACAATCCTCCTAAGAATTTTGAAAAGAGAATTTGAGTCATATGCTGGAACAAAGAATTGTTTTTTAACCTCCCACAACACCAAATTATGGAAAGATTTCAGAGGTTGTCTTTGCTTAAACAGAATATGAGTATCCAAGTTCTTAATTCCCCTTCTGTAAGTAATGTTTATCCTTATGTGAACAATTGGAAATCAAAATATAAGTTGAAATTAGCTATTCCTTCTATAGTAATGTGTCTAATTTTTGTTGTCAATTAGGAGAGAAAAAACAAAGTTCTAAATATGTTCCTTATTTCATCAAAACTAATTGCCCGGTCCCCTCCAGTTCTGATTTTTGTTAACTAAAACAATTTGGCCCTGTGCTTCATGATTTGTTTGCCCTCAGCTCTTATATCTTCATTGTCCCTGCCTGATCTAACCTTCAGTGCCAAACAAAATAAAAAACTTTAATTCAGAGTTTTCATTTATGCTAACTTTAAGCAGTTAGGCAACATTGTGACATAACCTCCAAAAAAATCTGTATCCCATTGGACTGTATTCGGAGAAGGACAGTATTCAAAATAAAGGGGTGGTGGCCCTGCTTTACTTTCACAAAGAAGGCCACCCCTAAATTATTGTATTTAGGAATTCAGCACATATCACCCTTTCTTCCACTCCTGAGTTAAGAACTAATTGAAAAGTAAAACATGGGAGACTTACAGAGGGGAAAATATCAGCTTTATCATTGATACGCTAATTGAAGAAAATTATATTAGATCTGTGGACCAAAGTATCTACCAATATTCCTTGCCCACATCTCCCCCTAAACCATCCCAGCACACACACCCAAGTCTACTTTAGCACAAAAGGGAGAGTTTAAAACTATGTATGCCTGGGGCAGAGAAGGGAGGTAAAGGGGAAGTTTATAGTCCTTTGATAGATTTGCCCCACCCAATTAGCTCATCTGTTAGCAATGAAGTAACTGTGAGAAGGAGTGAGTGAGCGGTGGGACAGGAGGCCAGGGGAGCTTCTTGTAGAAGTCTTTCAACATAGAAAAAAAGAAGGTGGCAGGAATGTGCCGTGTCTCAGTTCTAGATCCTACCTTGGTAAAACTGGAGCATTTTCAGAAGGCATAACCAGGATAGTGGGAGCTTTGCAGCCAGGTATCGTGGCAAATGGTCACAAGAGCATACATCATGAAATGAATATCTCCCTTCCTATAGCTGAATGGGTACTTCCCTTTGTCTGTATGGCCTTTGGTAGAGAGATATATTTTACTTGTTCCCCCACATTTCCAGTTTCCTGCAAAGTTATGCAAGGCCATATGTCTAGTCCTGGTCAACAAAATACGAGAAGAACCAACGTGCATCACCTCCATGTCAAGGCAACAGCAAGTTCACACTTGATTCTCCAGTCTCTCTTCCCCTCTGCTGCAGTGAGTTTGGAGGTCCTTCATTCCAAATGGTGCAGCTAGGCAGGGTATGGCCTCCATCAATCTAGGTCCTAGGTGAATGATCGAGTAAGGGTTCAATAGGGCAAAGCCAGGAACATGGTGAACAGTGAGAGAAAGGAGCTCTTCCCAGAGTGCAGAACCAAGTCTGAATTTAGGAGCACACTCCACCTCCAAGATTTCATAATTGCTATAGACCAGTGAGTGCTATGAACCTCTCATTCTTCACTGCTCCAAATGGGAATATGTATCGATGTTAACTTGAGCCTATTCCACCTTTGTATTTTGGGTGTAAGGAGTACATATAATTTGACTTTTCATAGTTCATAGGTCTCTGGAGCAAGAGTGGTCCCATGTGGACATGATAGAGAGACTGCTATGGGGTCACTCAGCAATCTCAAACTTTAAGTTGCCTCCCTTATGGAAGGGTTTAGGTAAATCATGTATTTGGAAAAAAGGGGAACAAAGCTAAACTGTTGACCAGATGGAAGGATGACAGCAGTGACAGTGTTGTTGACCAAATCTTGCAGCTAAACAAGGCCATGTGACCAGTTCTGACCAATGAGCCATGGGCAGCAATGACTCCAGTTTTCTCTTACTGTGACCAAGAGAAGAGACTGAGGGAAACTTATGTTAAGATGGCAGAGCCACAAAGTTGAAGCATTCAATATTGCTGAGTCACTACACATAAGACTAACTTCCTGGAGAGTTACGTGGACCTACATGCTTCTTATGAATGAAAAATAAACCCCTGCTGTGTTACAATGCCGAGATTTGGGGTTGCTTGTTATAGCAGCATAATCTAGCCTATCTTGTCTTAAAGAAACCCCAAGGAGTAGAATTTTGAAGTTCTTTGGAGCTCAGTCCTAATCCTAGTTTTCTTCTCACTCTATGGGCTCCTCCCAGGGTTTTGTTTTGTTTTGTTTTTTGTTTTTGTTTTTCTTCCTATTCCCTTGGCTCTAAATACTGTCTATATGTAGGTGATCTTCTGCTCAAATTTGCCCCAGACAGTTCCATATGATACCTATTGTTCTGGCATAATTAACTGTGCCCCTTCCATACTCTAAAGTGCTCCAGTTTATATGATTGAACTATATGATTACCCTAACTATATGCCAATTAAGCCCAAATCTGTATTTCTTGTCTGAGCCGTCTTTAAGAACTTCGGATATAGAATATCCACCCATACACTCAACACCTCCATTTGCCTATCTTACAACCATAGGCATCTTAAACTTAACATATCTTATATTGAAATTTGTGTCTTCCCATCTCTTCCGGTCTGTTTCTTCTCCAATAATCCACATGTCATGTACCCAATTCTCAAGTTATAAACATTGTCTCATCTTTGACACCTGCCTTTCCCTCATCATTCACATCCAATCCTTCACCAGATTTGTGAATTCTACTTCTGATGTATATCACAAACCCATCCACTTATTCTCCTCCGTACTGCAGGACCTGATCAATTCATCTGTCTTCTGGACCTCTGAGATAGCTTCCCGTTCTGTGCTCCAGTTTGGAAATGTTCTTGTTCTTGGTCCTTATTCTGGTGGGTATGGGCCCACTTTAAATAGGCTTTCTTGAAGATATAATTTCAGTTAAGGTGTGAACTGAATCAGATAGGGCTTTTATCTGTATTACTGGAGTCCTTCAAAAACAGAATGAAATCCAGACAGAGAAAAGAAGCCACAGGGAGCAGCCAGAAGCTGGAAGCAAATGTAACCAGAAGGGAAAGGAGAAGATGCTGCCATGTGCACTGTGATATAATGGAAAAGCCAAGGAACCCCAAAGATTGCCGGCCAGCCAGAAGACACTGAACCTTTGAAGAAGCAAGTCTTACAACCTCTGAAACCGTGAGCTGGTAAATTCCTGTTGTTAACCCAACCTATTTTATGGTATTTGTTTTAGCAGCCAGAAAACTAAAACACTTCCCAACTGATCTCTTTGTTTCCAATCTCTCTACACAGCATCCAGAATGATCTATAAAACATTAGGTCCCTTCCAAGCTTAAAACATTCAGTGATTCTAAAAACAAAATCTGAAATTGTCAGTTATGGTCTATAAGACCCTGCAAGACTTTGTCTCTGTCTACTTTCCTGGGCTTTACTTCTCCCCTCTCATACATCTCTGTTCCAGTCATTGTCTTTCAGTCCTCCAGCAAGCAAGCTCTTTACTACCCCCAATGCTTTTGCACCTGCTGTTCCTTCTATCTGGCAGAGACTGTTAGATGCTCACCAGAGCCTGTATTCACTGTACCTGCCTGGTGCACTGCCAGAATATATTTCCCAGACTCCCTTGCAGTTATTGTGGCCAAGGGATAAAATCATACCTGAGCAGAAGTAACTGTATACCATTTCAGGCCCGGCTCATAAAAACATCCCCCATTTGCACTTCCATGCCCTTTCCCATTTCCTACTAGCTTCAGTGGAGATGAATCCCAGTGCAACTTTGGTGGCCACATGTAGAAGATAGCAGAGCTTGTGTTGGCCTGATTCCTGAATAACTGTATGGAGAAAAGCCACCCATCTCTCTTTCTTCTGCCCAGTACAGTTACCTGAGCAAGAAATATATTTCTATTGTGTTCAAGCTGTTATATATTTTGAGGTCTGTTATTACAGAAGTTAGTACTATTTTAATAAAAACTTGTACCTGGAACATGGATCACCTCCCACCCTACACACACACACACACTATACTACACTATCTCTATACTCATTACTCTGCATCACTCTCTCCTACTCATATTTTATGTCGGGGCTTGTATTCACATTCATTAAAAGTCATCCCGACCAACCTCATTCAAAGTTAGTTGCTTTGTCATTCCTTCCCTGAGCCATCTATTCTTTCCTTTCATCTACTCATCACAATGGATAATTACATATTAATTTTTGTGTATATGTATTCGGTGTCTGTGTCCACAAATGGTTCATAAGATCCATGGAATCAGAATATTTTATCTACTATGATATATAGACAGAGTCTGCACAGCACTTGACATACAGCAGGCAGTTAACAAATTAAAAAATGTAAAGGATAGACAAATAAGAAACCACTGCTAAGGGAATTTTGTTTTCATCATGTGACCACAACACTAGACCAAAAATCATAGAAAATTGAAATACAGAAGAAGAATTTTTTTTTTTTTTTTTACCTTTATTCATTCAGAATGCAAGTCTAGACCAACCTACAACCACGAGAAAACCCCAAAACTTGAAGTAAAGTTAACAGGCTAAATATTATACCTGCATTATCCCTATATGTACAAGCAAGAAGTCAATTTTTATTCCTTTCATAAAACTTCTGGGTAAACATTCACATTTTCTTCCCATCAAAAATGCATTAACAAGATCATGCTTACATAGCTAGTTAGCACAAGGGACAAATGACAATTTATAGTGAACTATTTAAAATTCTTGCAATATAGTGCTCACAATCCCAAGCTGTATCTTGTTGACCTTTTTAACGGCATTCATGTGACACTGTCACCAATTACATTAGAAGGACTTCACTAATTTTTAAAAGCTAGAAATACTCAAAAGTTCTGTATTGTAAATAACACGTGGAATATTGCATTTAAGTTTAAGCTGTCAAGTTTACTTAAATCTTTTCTACAGTACTCCACATAATATATATGAAAATGATTGTTATATAAGAGAATGCAATAGATCAAGTTCTTATATTTATACCTGAAAGTCTAAGTATGTATTTTAAATAATGCCAATTAATAGTTAATGACTAAAAATAAATCACTGTTAAATATTAACTGCACAAAATCTAAAAGAAAATGGCCACCTTATGTCATCCTATGTAATATATGATAGATTAAAAGTAGCTAATTATAAGTCTTTTAAAAATTTAAAGTTTCTGACATCATTTTCCACCATTCCATCAATTCTTCCTTTTCTTCTTCTTTCCTTTCAGAAAATGACTCCAGTTCAAAATCAACCTAAAGGAAAAAATCAAGAAAAAATATCAAACTGTATAATTAGTTTTAGAAACTGAAATTAAAAAGTAAGAGCAACTGTAGAACAAGTTCAATCCAGACACTTGAATTAAAGTAAATGCTAAAAAACCTCTAGTGAGAGACAAAAAGATACTTTCAGGAAAAAAAAAAAAAAATCAAATGCCATTATGTTTGAAATGTGCTTTGATCTAATAGGTTTGTAGGATTATTTAAAGGCAGTTATAGTTAAACAAAATCCCGTGCCCTAGTCTTTTTTCTATTTCTAGAAAATAATTTGTAATTAGTTTTCTGCCTTTGAATATTCAGTGAGTTTCTCCTGTCAACCTTGAATTTTCTCCTAAAAGCCTGGGAACTGTACAGAGACACTGAACAGTTCAGTGTCCTGTGTCCCACCCAACAAGGTTCTAGTTTACAGTTATCTTGAATCTGTTAAAACAACTGATGGAATCATATGTATTTCCAAACCACCGCAGAAGTCAGTGACCCAGGAACTCAACTCTTGTGAACTGGGAGTCTTCATCAAGTTAACGGAGAACCCATACATTTCCACATAATGGGTGGTTCAAAATATGTAGCCCCACAACTCTCCTCAGGCCCTCTAGCTATTCTATTCCCTCATTCCAGATGGAACTAAGAGTTCCTTGATTTGGCCAGTTGACCCATAGTTATTTACACTCAACATCATCTTTTAACAAACATGTTAGAAAGGTTAAGGATTGAAATACTTGACATTTTACAACCTGTTTCTGGAGCTACTTTTCCCGAGATTAAATTTTTCCAAACTTACCTCCTGATTTTAATACATACACAGTCTAATGTACATGTTCACAAAATCAAAACCAAAGCACCAGTTAAAAAAATCAAGATACTGTCTTTGCAAAAATCAAAAAGAAAATAGCTGCAAACTTTGGATGCATAAACACAAATACAAATAAATTCTTTTTAAATAAGCTTTACGATTGGAAATTCTGTAGGCTATCACAAGGACCCATTAATGGAATACTAAGAAAAGAGTAAAACTCTGCTCTTAGAAAAGTTTTGGTCTCATTACCATCACCTTCAAAACAACATTAATGATTTCTACTTAAATAAGATGTAGTTTATGGTAGTGTTTATCATAGAGATCCTTGCTCAGTGTTGGTGCTTCATAAATGTTTGGTTAATGCTTATGTGCCAGTTTGAATGTATTATGTGCCCCAAAATGACAATAACTTTGATGCAATCTTGTGTAGGCAGATGTATTAGTGTTGATTAGATTGTGATTCTTCGATTGGATGTTTCCATGGAGATGTGACCAACCCAACTGTCTGTGATAACTCTGATTGGATAGTTTCCAAGGAGGTGTGGCCCCACCCATTCAGTGTAGGCCTTGATTAGTTTACTGGAGTACTACATAAGCTCAGACAGAAGGAGTGAGCTTGCTACAGCCAAGAGGGACACTTTGAAGAACACACAGGAGCTGAGAGAAGAATGTCCTGGGAGAAAGCCATTTTGAAACCAGAACTCTGGAACAGATGCCAGCCACGTGCCTTCCCAGCCAACAGAGGTTTTCTGGATGCCATTGGCCATCCTCCAGTGAAGGTACCCGATTGTTGATGTCTTATCTTGGACACTTTATGGCCTTAAGACTGTAACTTTGTAACCAAATAAATCCCCTTTATAAAAGCCGATCCATTTCTGGTGTTTTGTGAAAAGGCAGCATTAGCAAACCAGGAACAGCCTAAAATTATCTTGCTGGCATCATTTATTTGTTCAAATATTTAGTAAGGCATTGTGTCAGGTGTCAGAGATAAAAAGACTAATGGGGCAGAATCCCATTTAGATTGAAATCAAGGTCAGCAAATAAGTGTTTAATATTTTTTAAGGTTTCATTTGATTTTCTTGCTGTAAATCACTTTAAAATCAATAATGGAGTTCCACACTGGGTGGTATTAAATCATCCACAGAAACCTAGGGGAAGCCACTTAACTTCCCTGGGTTTCAGTTTTCTCATCTGGTAAATGGGGATAATAATGGAACCTACATCCTAGAGTTGTTACAAAGATTGCATATAAATCACTTAACTATGCCTGACACATGGTAACTGCTTTATAAATCTAAAGTATTATTGTTATTACTTACCCCAACAGCAGGGCTATAAGGAACAGCCACTTTCTTTGTTATTGCCAGATAACCTGGAGCTGAGGCTGTAAGTTTATAGTTTCCAGGTACAAGCAACCTCCAGTAATCACCATCATTCGCTAAAGGGAAAAAGAACGTCAAATCACAAGATACAAATGTGAAATACAGAATTACAGAATCCAAAAAATACCCAATATGCCTTAGTTCAACTTGATTTGAGTCCCTAATTTTTAAGTAGATATATGTGAAATTTGATGAAATTCCATTAAAAAGACTGTAAAGCTCTCTCTACAGAGCCTCATTTTTCATAGCTATTTTATACATTAATGTTAAATCGTCTAATAAATCTCAGATGATGGCTCTTCTAATCATGCCAAGAGTAACATAAATGAAAAGATATATAAAGTTCACAAGCAGTGAGGTCAGAGCCTCTGGGCACCATGTTTTGATTCTTGCCAGGTAAGTCTGATGATCTGAAGGTCTAGACTAGCGTTTCACCAAGTGTGGCCGAAAGATAGCCTCCTCAGAAACCCTTGAGGCCCTTGTTAGAAATTTAGATTTCCAAAGATTCAGTACATGTTGGTCTGGAGTGCATTCTAGGAACTGCATTTTCAACAAGCTCTCCAGAGAATTCTTAAGCAAAGCAGAGTTATGTTTCACTCCCTTTCACTCCCTACATATCCGAAGTTCCCTCTAACCTGGATCAGATTGCATGGCCCACCATTATCATTACTCTCGTGCATATGCCTTCAGCTCATTTGCTCTTCTCCCTTGGTTGTACATGCCTGGCAAACCACCAACCTCAGATATTTCCAACTCTCTTTCTAGTCTGTATCTGCCCCCAGGTGACTGCAAGTTGCTGGAGAAAACACACCAATGCAGATCTGTTCTGTCTCCAATTCAGAAACACCAAATGAGCCATTGCACTGTCCCACCTTCCTTCTACATATCCCTAGACCAGACACCCTCTCACTTTCCTAGATCCTCAATAGTCACTAGCGAATCTTGGTAAAATGTACATTCTGATCCAGTAGTTCTGGGGTAGGCCTGGGATTCTGCTTCGGGGTGATGCCAAAGCCACTGGTAGGGAGCCGCCCTTTGAGTAACAAGTCATACAGGACACGTCATACTCCCACCTTTTTCCTAACACCTCTAATGCATCCTGCTCATCCTCCCTCTCAGCTGATACTTTACATCTTATTTCAGTCATATGGAAACAATTGGAAACAAATAAGATGCCAACATCACATCTTCCAATCTACCTCTAGACCTCCAAATTCCTCTTCAGCTAGTACCTCATTTCTCTGCTTTGTTTCTTAGCAAAATTTCTGGAAAGATTTGTCAATACTCTCTGCCTCTAATGTCTCATCTCTCATTCATTCTTGGACCTGCTCCAATCGAATACCTACCACTCCACTGAAACAGATTTTTGTCAAGATCCTCCAGACTGCTAAATCCAGTGGTTCATTCACAAGTTTCATCTAACTGGACACTTTTTAATCATTCCCTCCTTCTTGAAACACTTTTCATTGGGCTTCCAAGACAACTTTTCTTCCGGCTTGTACCTTAGACTCACTTGATGGCTCCACCTTATAACCCTGTCCTCCAAAAGCTGAAGTGTCCCAGAGCCCACTCCTCAGATCTTCTCTTTCTATGTATTTCTTGGTTAGGTTCTCCTCGACTTTTAACATCATGGAATGCAGAGAAGATAATAATTGTACGGCACACAAAGTTTAACAGATAGAAGAGCCTTCTCGTGGCCAGAGGGGACAAAGGCCTGGGTTCTGTCTTTCAGAAACCCCTCCTGCAGGATTAAGGGAAGCAGTATCCTGGCAGATTCTGGTATGTTGGTTGGGAAAGGTCTGCTGGGACTTAGTAGATTATTGATAAATATTTGTTGAGTGAATAAATGAATGGCTCTTTAGAGGACACATTTAAGGATTTTTAAAAAAAATCCAAGTTATAGATGTGGAGGTTAAGAAAGAGGTAATGGTATTGAGTGGTTTGGGAAATAAGTTAAAGGTTAACTAATTATAAGATGTGGAAATATACAAAGCATTCATAGTTAAATGTAAATTGTTGTTGTTGCTTTTGTTATTGTTGAAAAGAGCCCAACAGATGAGAGTTAAACTAAAGTGAGCTGGATAGATGTTTATTAACAAGAGCAGGTGGATTTGCCAGGAAAATAACATCATTTTCCCCAAACTGGGAAATTAGAAATAGGGCTTTAAAACTAGAAATAACTAACATTATACTTCAACTCTGTCACATCCTATTTAACCTTGAATAAGTTATTTAACTTCTCTGAGCCTCACTTTCCTCATGAGTAAAAAATGGATTTATTATAAAGATTAAATGAAGAAATGTATGAGAAATCCTAGACACACAAATGCTAGTAGTTATCTTCTTTGCTACTCCTTTTGCTCCCTCCTGCTGTCCACCAAGTCACAGTTCGTTAGCACTTCTTGAGAGAGATAAAAGGAACTGGCATTTGAACTCCAACCAGCTCATTTTCCTTTGCCTGAAGAACTACAAAGACGCTGCAGTGGGTGGCGCCATCTCGCGGCTCTCGGGTGAAATCGCTGAGGGAAGGCGTCATCTGCTGCACCCCGATTACGAAACGCAGCAGCCATCCTGAGTTTGATTCCTCCTGACCTGCTCCCACTAATAAGACTTAACTAGATCATAGCTGAGGGAGAGAGGGCATAAAGAGGTACGAAGCATTTAATTGCTTTGTTTCGACTTTTATAATAATTACAATTATGATACGTAACCATGCTTAGTGTGTAATGCCGGAACCTCCATATCCCGGCACATGGCACCCACCAGATGTGACATCATGGTCTATTCCTTCCACGGAGATTGTCGCATTCGCAATTGGGTTACCCTGAAGGTCTCGGACAAATCCTTTAACTCCTCGGTGTATCTGTGAAGGTCAAGAACCACCAAAAATTCGTATTAGACATGACCTAAAAATATGTTTCATATCAAGTCTCCTTATTTTCTAGCAAACTGCTGTATATGCCCACTGTTTAAGAATATAAACATGCTCAAAAGTCCACTGAATTTTTGTGCAGTCTTTATTCTGCTTTTTCTTAAATGGACAAATGAGAAGTAACAGACTGAAAATTCATATCTTGTCGTGAGTCAAAGACAGACTTTGATGTACCTTCTGAACCATCAAAAATAAGTCTGTCATTTTTTTAAAGTTCTATTCTTAAGCATATTTCATCACTTTCTCTCTCTCTTTTAAATTTAGTTAGCTGTTTATACCTTATATGGCCACTGTCAGTTAACAAGAACATTACATTATAGCCCTTCAATACCTGTTCATTTTAGATAAATGATATATCCTCTGTGGTGGGATAGTAGCACATTATTGTGCATGTGTTTGTCGGTGCTGAATTATTCATGCAAATGTGGTTGAAAGGGGAAGTTTTGGGTCCTGTTACTAGAATAAAAGTTATAAGATAAAACATGGGACTGTATAACAGTGAACCCTGTTGTGGATTGTGGACTGTAGTTAATAGTACAAGAATGTTCTTTCATGAATTTTAACAAATGTATGCCACTAATACAAGGGGTTAATAATAGGGAGGTATGTGGGGGAATATACACTTAATGTAAACTATGGACTATAGCTAACAGGGATATTTTAATATTCGTTCATCAATTGTAAAGGTACCACACTAATGGAAAGTGTCAACAGCAGGGAGGTATATAGGAACATCATATTTTTTACATGACTTCTCAGAAAGCCTACAACTTCTCTAATTAAAAAAGAAAACAATAATTTTTTTAAAAAAACATTATGCTAAGTGAAAGAAACCAGACACAATGTACTATATATTGTATGATTTCACTTATATATAATGTAAATATAAATAAATCTACAGACATAGAAATAGATTAGTGATTATATAGGGTTGGGGAGGATAGAGGGACTGAGAGGTGACTACTGAGGGGTACAGGGTTTTTCCTTTTGGAGTAACGAAAATGCTCTAAAATTGATTATGGTTATGAATGCACAATTCTGTGACTATACTAAAAGTCACTGGTTGTACACTTTGGAATATCTCTGAATAAAACTACTTTTTAAAAAAAGGTATCTCCTCTGACTACTTCTGCATTAAACCCACGAACAATATTATTTTAGATGGAAATGTGTCATAAAAGACCAGCAAACTTCATAACTGAAAATTGGATACTGATTTAGATAGAAAATGGAAGAGTTGCTATTGAGAATAATCCCCTGAATTAAGTTGCAGTCATTAACTAACTATTGTATGTGAACTACAAAAACAGCTTTTCTCTGTAGTTTGAAACCACAATTCACCTAAATTAATATATGTTTGAAGTTACAGTCAGTTAAATTTCAACCTGGCCTGGCTCAGATGCAGATATGCAGGCTTTAAGAAATTACCCCTTCTATAATATTAAATGGTAATCTATTGAGCTTGACTATCAACAAAATATGCCCTGATGACCCAAAGGCTCAAGTTGCTCTTCACCCAATATGGCCCTAGGAAAATAAATTGTCTTTTGCTACTGATGATATTTGAATATTTCTCTACAGAATGTACTATATATCTCAGGTATCTCTTTATCATCAGAGAACAAATTTGACAGTGAGAATGATTTATCAAAAAGATGTTCCTGGTTATCAGCAATATCTTTTGCACTGCAGAAGTAACATGTAATTCTTTCCCCTAAAGGCAATTTACAAATGTTAAAAAGCTACATATGTTATCAATAATAATGAACAATTTTATTGGCAAACAGTATACTGTAAAGAGAGTAAATATATTTTTTAAACAAAAACATTTTTAAGACCTACTAAATTTTTGCTTTTTCCCCAAGAATCATTAATGAATTAGCCAAGGAAAATTGAAATAGATTGAAACTTAGTCATGGAAATGTGAAAATTTGCTTGCCAAATGAAATTCAAAGGTGAGGGAGTGGTTGCCAATCAGAAAAATTGTGAAGAGGAGGAAGGATACACATAGAGATGGAATGGAGCAGAAAACCAGAGATTAAATACAACTTTTACAATTCTTAACATAAAAAGACTATTCAAGGAAATTCAGAAAGAACCTGGCTTGTTAAAGAGGAGTTATTTATTCATAAACATTTTATCCATCTTGACGCACTATTATCGTATTATTGTCCATACTATAAACCTTAGAGAAATAAAAGCTGTAAATTTCCTTATCTTTAGAAAATAAGTCAAATAATCACTGCAAAAACATACAGTTCACCTATATTAGGCACAAGTGTACCCAGTTAATATTCATGACTTTACTTTTTTGTGCCTTTGGAACCCAAGAGTTACACTACCATATACAGTTTGGCAACTGTATATGCCAATTATGGGGCATGACTTTCCTATTCGAAAAATTTCACTGTAGTAATATTTCTTGATGGAAGTTTAGTGGCTATCACAACCATGCGTGAATACAGATAGGAAAACACTGTTACTTTATAGTTTTTACAAAGGAAATCATAGAAGTTCACATTTCACTCATGACTGGAGAAGCTTTTTTCCTACACTTTCCCCCCACCCCCATAATGATCTCTCCCCAGATTCCAGGATATTTCAATCAACCAAGGCTACAAAATCATCTGGGAGATTATTTCCTGTTGCTAAGATTGTTTATATCAGTAACTCTCAAATACTCAATTACCCAGGTACTACCCAGGGAGCTTGCTGAAAATGGAGATTCTTGGGTTCTTCCCTGAGGACAGTATGATTCAGTGGTGGGACAGGAAACTCATTTTAAAAACAGCCCTACATGATTCTGATGCAGGTGCCCAGGAACCACTCTTTGAGAAACACTAAACTGTTCTGAAGCTACCCGGAGTGGGAGGCTCTTCTCCATAGCAAAACTATTTACCCTAATTAATTTTACAATTCCTGTTCCTGCAAACATCTCTTTAAAACTTTGCAAGGAAGTTTCGCTCAACCAATTTTCCATGAGTTGTAAACTAATCCACACTTATATTTTAGGCCCAGATGTTTACTTACTAATCACCATCATACCTTGTTTCAATGTCAAGAAAACAATTACAACACAGAACTTCTGGCAGTCTTCACTGATCTTTCATCAACCTTTGGTTCCATAAACTGGGATGCTCTACAAGGCAAGCTGTGTGAGCTCATTGTAAGCACCACTGTTGCATCTACACAGCTTGCACCACAACATTGATAAGATATAGAACAGGGCTATATGACCTGGTCCCTCTTCTTTCCAGTCTATTTTTACAAAAATTGCTATAAATATTAGACAAACTGGATGCATGCCCACCTGCCACAATAAATGTGACAAATAGGCTCCTCTTTCCTGATGGCATGCATTTGTGTTTTATTCTGTTCATATCATCTTTTTCCTCAAGAACAAAGAGTGGACTTAAGCAGCATCTGAACCTGTTTTACAATTGTAGAACAGAGTGATGACCTTGTCGTCCTCCACTATAGTAAATCTCATATTATAGTTCCAGAAAGCCTTTTCTGAATCCCCACAACTGGATTAGAGATCTTTCTGTGTACTGCCATCATTCCTTGTTACTAGCCCTTATTTTTAGCATTTACCATCCTCTCATGAGTAGTTATTCCTGTCTCTGAATCCCCATTAATATGAAACCTTGAGGGCAGTCAACTACCCCAGTGCCTCCATGGTACCCTGAACAGGAAAACAGTTGAATAAATTTTTTGTTGAAAAATTATATATAAATAAAATGAAAGTCATTGTATTCAGGAAGCATTCTTTATATTTAAGTGGAGAACACACCAAATAGCCCCATCTTAATTCCTGTACCCAAAAATACATTTTGCAAATAACTTAGTTCTAGGAAGACGCATTCAAATGTAGCTCTCCTCAAAGGAGACATTCCACAGAGATTCCCAACAAAGTTGTTTTAGGGTCAGTGTGGCTAATTATCCTTAGGCTTTGTTGTTGAAAATTACCTTTTTTATACCAGTATGCAGTAGGATTCCACTGACTGAAAAAATCCTGTGGAATGGAGGTTCCTTAATCACTGTCCAATCAGCAGTGAATCCATACCATGAAGATGGTCCATTTTGATAAGATATATGGATATATGACATGTGTAAAATAATTCTTGAGCTGATTTAACATTTTAAAAATGTATTGGTTTTGTATGTGTATATATGCATATAAATAGTTACATGCTTATTTAACAGCACTTATTTATGTCAAAATAATTTTTATTATTTTCTGCTGGTACATGAAATTAACATTACTCCATTTGACTTTAGATGTAAATGGCCACATACAGAATGGAATTTGAAGACTGTCAAGGCTTTGCAGGCAAAGAGCTGAAAAATGAAAACCTAATTGAACTGCTACTGATACCTGTTTTCTAAAAATGGCATCCTTATTCTGGGTCAGATGGACCCAGCTGGACTGTATTCCTCTCTGTAGGCTATCATATACCAGGTTTAAATGCTCTTAAATACACCATTTTCTGCTGGAGATGGTGTTTACCTGCTCGAGGTAGCTAATGAGGGAGTTTTTGTTATCCTCCCAGTAGCTCTTCAGAGTCTCTTCAGGTGGGAACTTCTCACAGCTAAGTTCCACAGTGATCTCGAAACAGTTGCTGCTGAGGTAATTGAAGTCCTGCATTCCTGCCAAAGCACAGAATGGAAAGTCAAAACGTGCATGTGGTGACTAAAACTCTGTACTGCACAGGCCATTCTGCTGAACCAAGCACCATGTGAAAGATCAAAACCAACCAGGGCATTTTAGAAAGTCCATGGAAAACCACAAGGGCAATCACCTACATACTTCAGAGAGTGGTTATTACCTCAAAAGCACAAACTCTCTCTGGTCCTTAAGCAATCACTCAGCTTAAGGTATTGCTGCTGTGGGGTGCTGTTGTTCCCCGTTGCTGGAAGGGGCCTCAAGGTCAAGAGAACAGGGTACAGAATTGATCCTTGTTGACTTATTAAAGAAATGCACATCCCTTTAAGCCTACATTTCTATCAGGAAAGAACTTGAAGAGTCATGTGAGATCACTTGACATGCTATTTTTCTCTTAAATCCAACCAATATTACAGTGTATACCTGAATTATTATGTCTTGTTAATATATTACATATTAATTCAACACTGTCTACTGTGTATAAAGTATAATGATAACAATATTTCAAATTGCACCAGGAAAAGATTCTGCATCCAGAACCATTTTAATTTGAATCTGATTCAAATTAGTAGTGGATACTGTTGGTGTCTCACCAGATTCCTTTTGCTGAGCCAGGGAACCCTTCCCGCAGCTGCTCTAAGTGATGGCTATAAGAGCTAATAGCTGCCCCACTTTTCCAGAGAATTGCTGATGAGAGCCACCTGACTTGGGAGATTACATCTTCCATCCCCCCCTCCTCCCCCCACGGGGGACTGAATCATGTCCCCCACAAAAGGCATGTTCATGTCCCAACCTCCAGTCCTATGCGTGTGAACCCATTTATTAAGGTGTGCCCAAACTGAATGAAGGTGGGCCTTAATCCAATATAGCTGAAGTCCTTATAAGCAAAGAAAATTGGACACCACAGGAGAGCAGCCAGAAGCTGGAAGTCAGTGGAAGAGAAAGCAGAAGGCACCTCCATGTGCACTGACATGGAAAAGTCAAGGAACACCAAAGATTGAGACAGCCAGTCAGAAAATACCTACTAGCTCCTGAAACCATGAGTCGATAAATTCCTGTTGTTAAGCCAACCCATTGTAAGGTACTTGTTTTAGCAGCTAGAATACTAAAATATTCCCAAACCCCACTGGGACCTCCCACAACAAAAGACTGACTGAAATTGGGCTACCAAAGGCTGGCCCCTTTGCCTCAAGAGGGGACAACGCTGCCTGTGATTTATGCTCCTGGCCGTCCTCCACCATAGACCTGAGACCACATCCTTGCTCTACTCTATCCACTTCCTTACTCCACTCTATCCCCTTTCTCACTCCATTCTATCCCCTTCCTTACACGACTTCACTCACTTCCTTACAGGATTTTTCCTAAAGAGTACTCTTTCAATAAATCATGAGCACCCAAATCCCTGTCTCGGGCCCTACTTCTTGGAAACCCAACCTAAGACACTGATTTTATTCATTTTCTAAGGAGCTAAAGACACTTAAAGCTTTCTTTTACTGTTTGACTTTGGGACATAATCATTGATGAAGATAAATATCATTATTACTACTACTTAACAAATATAAATCACTTGATATTCTGTAGGCAAAGCACTATTTGTGCAAAAGGGTAATTCTAAAGGAATTTCTAAAGTTTACTTATAGAAACTATAGTATAAAATTACTCCCCATCAGCTATATTTGACATAATCTAAATCTAATTCCTTAATCTGATATAGACTCTATTTCCCTATCTATAGGGGGAAAAAGAAGACTTAAATTTGATCTAGCCAAATATAAAATAAAAATTAAAACAGAAGTAAACATATATCAAGAAGAAAAAAAATCAGGAAGAATATTTTCTTCAGAATATAATTCAACATAATTAAGCATGTTAAATGAACCAAAAACCCTATAATTAGCTTTTGCTGCTACTGCCCTAATTGTGTCTCTCTTTCATTTCCAGGTGCACCATAAAAAATTGTTTTCAGGCAAAGAGAAAAAAATTTTGGTATCTCTACATTTCACTCTTCGTCCCTGGCAGAGTCGAGTATTATTCCATGGCTCTTAGTGTCCATGACTGCTGGTCTTATCCCCCAAGGCTAGAATTTGAAAAGTAGAGTAGTTAACAATATTTTCCCAATGGGTATCTTCAGTTCTTTTCCTTTGTCTCTTGAATTAGCATCAATTAAAAAATCATCAAGTACAACAACAACAACAAAATCTAAGTTATGGTAACCATTCACCAGGAAACTGACCAACTTTAATGGATGAACTATGAGTTCAGGCTTTTTCTTAATGATTTAGAAGGGCTAAAGATTCTCGAAATCTAAATCCACTCTTTAAAGCTAAATGGTCGTTAGAGCCTCTATTACATTATCAGAGAGAGAAATGGAAACTCACCTCCAGGTACACTGTACCAAGCACCACCATTGGTTGTTCCATCGACAAAGCTGCTGTCATCATCATTTTTGCGACATGGTGGCCGATTGGGGTCAGACATGGCTGGGTTAAAAGAAGAGTATGCTCGAGCCAAGCTTTGGAAGATGGCATCATCTGGGCAGGAGCTGTATTCATGAGCACTACCTAGAAAATGAATCCACCAAGATTAAAGAAATCAACTCTGACTAAGAGCACTGCATGCTTTCTGAAGAGTGATTCAGTGTTGACCTCTTGCTGATTTACTTTTTCAGCTGCATCACTGTGGAAAAGGCTGAAGGTTTAAGTACATGACAATTACACCTAGTCTTTTGGTGATATAACTTCCATTCCTAATACTACAAAATGGAAATAGGGTAGAATGCACACCTTACTTATGAATGGAAAAATTCACACAAAAAGATGATTAGCTCATAGTAAACTGGACCTCAGGAGATAACAAGGAGGTTTCCGTTGTTAAATTTTTTAATTTAAAAAAAAAAGGCACTTGTACCAACTTCATAGACACTATGAACTACTCTCACACATACTCTTCAGTATGTGATTCTAGAGTCTTTTAAAAATTTCATGTGGGTCTAATGGAAAAAATAGCATATATTTTGATATACTGCAATTTTATCCATATATAATAAAATATGCCAGGACTACAAGTTTTCCAGCTATCAACAAACCACAAGATCTCTACATTTAGTTAATGTTGTTTCACTGACAATATCTAAAATTATCATCCAAGTGTTTACAAAGAGCTAACTCTTCAAAGGCCCCTGAGAATGGGTCCAAAGCAGGAAATTTCCTGGAGCAACAAAAATTAAGAAAGATCTGGCTTAAACTTGCTTTGTCTGGATCTTAATTAAAATTAGTGGGGAAAAAAAAAAACACACACACACAGAGTGCCACTTCCCCTCCTTGATGACACCAGAACTGTTTCCAATTGCAGAATTGTGAGAGCACAAGACAGGTTGAGTTCCAAATGGGCCCTGATCAAACTCCATGAAGCTGCCTCCATTTTTAAGCCTTCTTGTATATGAACCTATGACTTCTGTAATCTGTTCTTACCAGGGTCCTTCTTACCATGAATGACCCAAGTTTATGACTTTTGCTTCCTCCCTCTCTCGTCTTAAGTATTCTGTGAAGATCATGCTTCTCTTCAACTACACTTTTGAAAACATTTACTGTCCTTTTCTGCCAAATAGATATGTCAGCACCACATGAAATACAGGAAGTTTCTGTTAAACATGTATGTTTCTACATGCAAAATCATGCAGTGACCAGGCCCCTTTCAAGAACATAACAGAAATCATCCTATAAACCCTCATTTAATAACTTTAAACCTAGAGCCAATTAAAGAAGCAGGAAGGATACCTACCACTCCGTGTCTCATCATATGGGTAATTGGCCACGAGGTCTCCTCCGTGGAGGTTGGCAGAGAGCACAAAAGGAATATCCATGATCCAGTGGATGACAGCCTTGGTCTCAGGAGCCAGCTGCAACAAAGGTGAGAGATTAAAAGGATTATGTGTTTAATGATCCATGGTGTGGAGTCTTAACCAATAGAACCAACATGGAAAAGGTTAAAAAAAAAAAAAAGAAAGCTGGGCAGATTTCAACATACTATGGCTGTTTTCATACACACAAAAGAAGGTTCCTGCGAAAGCAGCATTCTTCATCTCAATCTCAGGCTTACAATTAAAAATATTTCAGAAGCTCTTAAATTCTCTTAAAAGTTCTACTTTTGTGGGCTGCCAGTTCTTCTGTCTTTGTGACTTGGAAAGAAACAAATTTTGGGACAGCTCCCATCTGTAGTGGTTCACAAATATTTGTTAATAATAAGTAAAGATAACATGAGGAGAAAATAGTTGAATCAGCATTCTTGCTGTATGGTGGTCAACTCTAAACACATGTGGTAGAGCTTATTTTCTATTTTTGTTTATTATTTCTCCAATCATTTCATTACTTCAAACATTGTACCTATAAAAGAATATTACGGCTTTCAGAGTTGACAATAAAATATTAGTATACTTTGGGATGGTCATACTAAATTCTAAAGCAAAGGCAGAACTTTCAGGAATTCGTGTTAAGTTTTTTGAATGATTCCTGGCCCCTCACATCTTGGAAGCAAAACACAGGAGGAAAAAAAAATTTATACTGAAGAATTAATCTGTATAAAGTGCCAAGAACTTGACACTTTTATTTGATGAGTTTTTAATAGCAAATAGTAAGACTCTCAGATTCCCAATTACCTCTTTGATAATAAAGCTTTATCACTTTTTCAACAAATAGTGATGGAACAAGTTGACATCCACATGCAAAAAAGAAAGAATCTAGACACTCACCTTATACCTTTCACAAATATTAAGTCAAAATGGATCATGGAAGTAAATGTGAAACACAGAACTATACAATTTCTAGAAGATAACATAGGAGAAAATCTAGGTGATCCTGGGTTTAGCAATAACTTCTCATATACAACACCAAAAGCATGATTCATGAAAGATTCATAAAATTGATATGGGACTTCTTTAAAATTTAAAACTGCTTTGCAACAGACACTGTTAAGTGAATTAAAAGACAAGCCACAGACTGTGGGAAAATATTTGCAAAACTCTTATCAGAGAAAGGTCTTTTATCCAACATAAACAAAGACCTTTTAAAACTCAATATTAAGAAAAGAAACAATCCAATTTAAAAATGGGCAAAAGTTCTGCACAGACACCTCACCAAAAAAAAGATATAGCCATACCTTGGAGATATTGTGGGTTCAATAAAGTGAATAAAGTGAATATTGAAATACAGTGAGTCACATGAATTTCATGGTTTCCCAGTGCATATAAAAGTTACATTCACACCATACTGTAGGTGGCTATTAAGTGTGCAATAGTACTATGTCTAAAAAACAATGTATATTCCTTAATTTAAAAATACTTTGTTGTTAAAAAATGCTAAACATCATCTGAGCCTGCAGTGAGTTGTATTTTTTTTTCTCGTTTAACGGCCATGGCTGCTGCCTGATCAGGGTGGTGGTTGCTGAAAGTTGGGGTGACTGTTGCAATTTCTTAATATAAGAGAAGTTTGCCACAGTGATTGACTCTTCCTTTCATGAAATACTTCTCTACAGCATGCATTGCTGTTTGATAGAATTTTATCCACAGAACTTCTTTCAAAATTGGTGTCAATCCTCTGAAACCCTGCCACTGCTTTATCAACTAAGATTATATAATATTCTGCATCTTTGTTGTCATTTCAACATGTGTTCACAGTATCTTCATCAGACATAGATTCTTTCTCAAGAAATCACCTTCTTTGCTCATCCAAAAGAAGCAACTCCTCATGGATTTAAATTTATCATAAGATTGCAGAAATTCAGTCATATCTTCAGGCACCATTTCCAAATCCAGTCCTCTTGCTATTTCTACCACATCTGTAGTTATTTCCTGCACTGAAGTTTTGAACCCCTCAAAGTCATCCATGAGGGTTGGAATCAACTTATTCAAAACTCCTGTTCATGCTGATATTTTGACCTCCTCCCCAGAATCATGAATGTTCTTCATGGAATCTAGAATGATGAATCCTTTCCTGAATGTATTTGAATGAATTTGCCCAGATCCATCAGTAGAATCACACTATTCGTGGCAGCTATAGCTTTACAAAGTGTATTTCTGAATAATAAGACTTGAAAGTCAAAATTACTCCTTGATCCATGGACTGCAGAATGGATGCTGTGTTAGCAGGCATAAAAACAATATTTATTTTGTATATCTCCATCAGAACTCTTGGGTGAGCATGTGCATTGTCAATGAGCAGTAACCTGTTGAAAGGAATATTTTTTTCTGAGCAGTAAGTTTCAACAGTGGGCTTAAAGTATTTAGTAAACCATGTTGTAAAAATATGTGCTTCATCCAGATTTTGTTGTTCCATTTATAAAGCACAGGTAGAGCAGATTTTGCATCATTTTTAAGGACCCTGGATTTTCAGATTGGTAAATGAGCATTTGCTTCAGTTTAAAGTCACCGGCTGCATTAGCCCCTGTCCTTTGCAACTCTGAAGACAGTCACTGGCTTCTCTCAAACTATGAAAGTCCTAGATGGCATCTCCTTCCAGTAGAAGGCTGTTTTATCTACACTGAAAATCTGTTGTTTAGTATAGTGTAGCCACCTTGTTCAATTGTCTTAGCTAGATCCTCTGGATAACTTGCTTCAGCTTCAACATCAGCATTTGATGCTTCACCTTGCACTTTGATGTTATGGAGAGGGCTTCTTTCCTTAAACCTCATGAATCAACCTCTGCTAACTTCAGACTTTTCTTCTGCAGCTTCCTCACCTCTATGCACCTTCACAGAACTGAAGACAGTTAGGGCCTTGTTCTGGACTAGGCATTGACTAAGGGAATGTTGTGGCTGGTTTGATCCTCCTTACAGACCAGTCAACTTTCTCCACACCAGCAATAAGTCTGTCTCATTTCTTATCCTTTGCATTCAAAACTTGGGTAGCTGCTTGGTGCAACAGGCCTTGCTTTTGGCATACCTTGGCTTTCAACATGACTTTCTCATTAAGCTTAATCATTTCTAGCTTTTGATTTAAAGTGAGAGACGTGAAGCTCTTCCTTTCACCTGAATACTTAGAGGCCATTAAAGGGTTATTAATTGGCCTAATTTCAATCTTGTTGTGTCTCAGGAAATAGGGAGGCCCCAGGAGAGGGAGGGAAGTGGGGAATGCCCAGTTGGTGGAGCAGCTAGAACACACAAGACATTTCTCTATTAAGTTTGCCATCTTAAATGGGTATGGTTCATGGTACCCCAAAATAATTACAACAGTAACATCAAAGATCACAGATCACTATAACAGATATAATAATAATGAAAAAGTTTTAAATATCTGAAGAATCACCAAAATGTAACACAGAGACATGAAGTGAGCACATACTGTTTGAAAAATGGTGCTGTGACTTGTCCTATACAAGATTGCTACAAACCTTCAATTTGTAATAAATGCAGTATCTACAAAGTGCAATAAAGTGAATCACAATAAAATGAGGTATGCCTGTATAGAGATGGCAGAAAGTGCTCATATGTCTTTAGGTAATTGAAAATTAAAACAATAATGAGATACCAGTAACCCCTATTAGAATGGCTAAAATCCAAAACACAGACAACAAATGTTGGCAAGGATGTGGAGCATCAGAGACTCTTCATTCATTGTTGGTGAGACTGCAAAATGGTACAGCCACTTTAGAAGACAGCATGGCATTTTCTTACAAAGTTAAACATAGTCTTATCATACCAGAAATAGCACTCCTAAATATTTACCCAAAGGAATTGAAAATTTATGTCCATACAAAGACCTGCATATAAAATGAGTATTAAAATAAAGACATCTATATGTGTGTGTGTGTGTGTGTGTGTGTGTGTGTGTGTGTGTGAAAAATAGGGTGGATAAGGGTTATGGAATGTTTTGGGTGTTCTTTCTTATTTTTATTATTTTCTTTATTTTGGAATAATAAAAATGTTCTAAAACTGATTGTGTTGATGAACATATAAGTATATTATGACACTGTAAGCCACTGATTGTATACTTTGGATGGATTATATGGTATGTGAATATATATCAATAAAACTGAATTAAAAAAAAAAACCTGCACACAAAAGTTTATAACAGTTTTATCCATAATTGCCAAAACTTAGTGGCAACCAAGATATCCTGTAAATAGGTAAATGGATAAACAAACTGTAGTACATACATCTGTACAGTGGAATATCATTCAGCGATGAAAAGAAATGTGCTATCAAGTCACAAAAAGACATGGAGGAACATTAAATGAACATTACTAAGTGAATGAAGCCAGTCTGAAAAGGGCAAATACTGTATTATTCCAACTATATGATATTCTGGAAAAAGCAATTCTATAGAGACAGTAAAAAGATCAGTGGCTGCTGGAGCTGGGGTGGTGAGGTGGGGAGGAGAGATGTACAGGTGGAGGCCAGGGCATTTTTAGAGTAGTGAAACTGTCCTGTACGATACATAATGTTGCATACATGACATCCTGAACTTCTCAAAAACCATAGAACTGCATAGCACAAAGAGCGAAGCCAAATGCAAACTCCGGACTTAAGTTAACAATAATGTATCAATATTGGTTCAACAATTGTAATAAACGTATACCAAGGGAAGATAGTAATAAAGGGGGAAACTCTGGGCAAGGGGAGAAAAAGGGTCTAAGAGAACTCTCTGTACTTTCTTTCCAATTTTTCTGTAAACCTAAAACTGCTCTGAGAAATAAAGGCCATTAAATAAAAAGAAAAAAAGTTTTTAAAGTTTTTGAAGTTTTTACTGGAGATTTGATCCTTACTGTTTACAGATTAATAGAGGCTTGATGGTTATAATAAGATCTTGTATTTATGAATAGCCTTCACATGCACTATTTTACTGAGCTTTACAACATCCCCATTCTATATGCAGAGATATTCATGCTCATTTCACAGGGAGGAATCAGAGGATCAGATGTGTTAAATAGCATGTTCAGGTTCACACAGATAGTATTCAAATCCAGTCTATGAAACCATAAAGTCCATGTCGGCTTTGGTACATCAACCTTACTGTGTTAGTACTATCCTGTTTTTCACTAAGGTTACTCATAATTACGTGAAAGTATGGTTTACAATAGGGTGTTTTAAAATTATTTGTTTGAGGTTTTTTTAATGCTCATTACAAAATGAAAATGAAAATTACTCATAACTTTACCAATGCTAACATTTCATATATCAGTTGCTTTTTCCAATGCACTTATATAATTTTTAAACTGATAATTTATATACCATTTTACCTGCTTTTTTTTTATTTGACAGCAGATAACACTTTTCATGTTATTAAATACCTTTCTAAAACATTATTTTAATGGCTGAGCAGTATCAGAAAGTACTTATTAAACACTTTCTATATTTCAGGCTCTGTTCTACGTACTTGACATTGTATTAACACATTTAATTTTCACTCACTCAATGAGATAGGGACTGAATTTTCCCCCACTTTCAGATGAGCAGCTGCTCAGTGGCAGAGCCTGGACCCCAGCCCAGCCAGTAAACAGCCACTACACACATCAGTCAATCTCCAGTTGACAAGTATTTGGGTTATTTACCAGGAAAAAAATAAAAAATACTGCAAACACCCTTATAGCTCCTTTCTGCAGGTCTATATTTTCCTGCAGGAAATCACTAGAAATGGAATGACTTGACCAAAAGCCAAACACGTTTTTAAGTTTTATAAAACGTATTTCCAAACTGACCCCTGTAAAGCACAGCAATAAACCCAGCAATGGTGCAATTAAACTGTCCATTTCTTAATCACTCTTACCAACCCTGGGTACAGATTGTTTTTTCAAGTTTTTCACCTTGATAAATGAAAAATAAAATGTTTTTAATTTGCATCTTTGATTAATAATAAAACAGCAATTGTTTTTACTATATGTAGTGACCATTTGTATTTATTCTTTCTGACACATTTATATATGGTTTAACTGATTTTTCCATTGAAATGCATAGCTTTTCTTATTGATTTGTAAGAACTGTTTATTTAGTAAAAACATTAAGCCTCTATCTGCTACATATTGTACATATTTTCCAAGACTGTCATTTGCTTTCAAATTTTATGTTATCAATATACAGAGTACTAAAATATTTATGTTGCCAAATCTATCAGTCTTTTCTTTATGTTCTTTTTCTTTGCTTTTATACTTCGTTCATTCAATTACTACTTATTAAGTGGCTACCATATGCCAGGTTCTATAAAGCTCTTAGAAGGTTCTGTTTCTCACTCAAAATGATATATTTATCTAAACTTCCTTTTACTAGTTTCATGCCTTTTATATTTAAATTATAATACATTTAGAATTTATTTTGAGCTATGCTGATATTTGTTTGATGGAATTGTCTTAATTCCATTTATTAAATTATTCATTCTTTCCACAATGGTTTGCAATATGCCTGTATCAGACACTAAACTTTTATACATACTTAGATCTGTTTCTAGAGTTCTCATTACTTTAAATTAAATCCAGTATAAATTTCAATTTAAATTGAACTAAAAATAACTAATATGGGAGATTCAATTTTTTAAAAATATAATGCACATGCTTTTTTACAATGAATGTATGTATGGTTTATTATTTCTAATTGCTCCAAATGGCATTAAATTATTTGATATGAGTTTAATACACATTCTTTTATAATATTCTGTTCAAATTGTTTTTCTTTTGCTGCTGAATTTATTTTCAAGCCTTCTCCTTCTTGTTCATCCCCCTCATTCCCTATATTTACTCAAAGCTGGTGATTGGTACTGACAAATATTTCAGTGGGCTCAGAAGAGGCAGAAATCACTGTGGGTTTGGAGGATCATTGAGGACTTCAGGAAGAAATAACTTCACTAATCTCTAGAAAAAAATAAGGTAGGATTTGGATCGGAGGGAAGAAAGACAAGAGCAGCAAAAATATGAAAGGAGGGGGCGTGTGTACACATGGCCACTGTGGGAAATAATCAGGACACTTCCTGCGTGAAAGGCTGGAGTGGTGGAAGGTCAGGGGGCAAGGCCAGTCCACAGCAGACCATACGCCTATACTTATTACTCAGGTGAAAGTGTTCAAAACAGCACTCATGGTGTGCTTCCTTATATTTATAGGCCAAAACATGCATAAAAATAGCTTTAAAGGATACATCTCAAAATGGGAAAGGTAGTCATTTAAGACTATAGAGTAATGGGTTATTTTTCTCATTTATATTTGCTTTATCTTTTTGTTTGTAATAGCATATTAATTTTGTAATAAAAACATTTTTAAAGGAACTGTTTTTTAAATAAATTTATGAACAGAAACCTGACTATACAGAGTTGCCTGAGGCTATTAGGTTTATCCTATTGCTAGTTCTTAAGTCACATGTACACTAGTGCCAAGAGGCATACCACCAATATGTTCAAAAGCAGGCAAATTCCACAGCATAATAAACTAAACTAAGTTTCTCTTTGACTATTAATAGAGCCGTTTAGACTGACTAAAGGCTGAGACCCCTTGAGGATGTATAGTGTAATCATATATTTAAGTAATACATAGACAAGCCTCTGGAACACTCCTAAAATTGAGCCCCTAATAGAATCTGTAGTCAATTGTAACCTGTCTCTAAAACTTCCATTAAAAGCCTATAAATACAGTTCAAATCTTATGTTCTATAATTAGATGGTTTTAGCTCTTAAACTATCTGAAAGCTGTATTTATTCAGTTATCTGCACAAATCTAGCCATTAAAAACAAGCATAAACTTGGAGAAATTATTCTGATTTATTTTAATCTACTCTGCCTTCAAGAAACCCAGTCCAGGATTCACAAACAGAGCCCAGATGACAGTGAGGGTGACCAGGCAGAAGGGCTCAAGAAGCAGATGGGAAAGGACTTAACAGGAAGACTGTGGGAGAGTTAACAGAGAGCTTCTATTAAGAGGTAAGAGGATCAAAAGAGCAAGGAGCACATCACATGCAAGTGGTACATCGGGAGGGCTTGTTGCAAATGTGGGTTCCTGCCACTACCCACTCCTACAGCTACACACCCCAGCCCTCCTGAGTCAGCACCTGCAGGAGCCCGCATTTTTAGCTGATGATTCTTAGGCACACCAAGCATAAATTTAAACCCTGAACTTGAAAACAGCTGTAAGGGATATAGATATGAGACTGAGAAGGGGAAATTGGAAAGGGGGTATGTGCAGCAACAGTAATCAAATGCCTATTGTATACCTTATACCATGCTAGGTCTAAAATTGTCTCACTCTTAGTGACAAAGATGGAAAAAGTTGAGCCAGAAGTGGGCAATATCATTCCATGATTAATTACTAAGCAGGTTTACTGAAGATTTCGTATAAATTAAACAAATCTTGCTTATGTTCCAAGAAAGGAACTAAACTTTAATTTTCAAGTAACTCTCTTTTAATTTACCTTTACCCAGAAAAAGTAGTAGCATTGAAATGATTCTTTAATTAAAGCTCTTATTAAAAGAGAGAACCATGAACAAGCATTTTTTAAATAAATGTCACCTATACTGGAAAAATGAAAGACATCTGCATAGAGATTACACAAATATTAAACAGGTTCAGTTGGGAAGGGGTGGGGAAGACAGTGCTGGTTGGAAATAATGATACTTCTGCAGAGTTCACCTATCAAATATTTCATCAACACAAACTTACTTCGTAATTCTTCTATGAGCGTTGACAGGAATTTTTTTCCACATTTCACAGATTTAAAGCATAGGTAAGTATGGTAGATTAAATTATGTAACCTCTCAAAAGACATGTTCTTAATCTTAATACATCTTCCAGTGGGTGTGAACCTATTGTAAGTAGGATCTTTTGATGGAGTTACTGCAGTTAAGGTATGCCCCTCTTCAATCAGAATGGATCTTAATCCTATTACTGGAGTCCTTTATGAGAGATAAAATTCAGATAAAGAGGAAAAAAAAGCCACAGTTGGACATCAGTGGAATCCAGAAGAAAAGGGGGAGACCAGCAGATACCACCACGTGCCTTGCCATGTGACAAAGAACCAAGGATCTCCAGCAGCCAGTTCCAGAACACCAGTTTTCAGGAAGAAAGCATCACCTAGATGATGCCTTTATTTGGACATTTTCCTGGCCTCAAGATCATGAGCAAATAAATTCTCATTGTTTAAGACAAACAATTTCATGGTATTATTTGCCTAAGCAGCCTAGGAAACTAGGATCTTAATTCATATTACTGGAGGCCTTTTTATAAAGAAAAGAAACAAGAAGCCACAAGTCAGAGAAAACCACAAGGAGAAGCCAAAAGTCAGCAAAAAAATAGAAGAGCAGACTGAAGGAGAGAGAAAGAGATCACGATTTCACAGGAAGCAGAGAAGCAAGCCAAGGAACCCCAGAGACTGTGGCAAGCCAGCACCAGAACTCTACGGAACTGGGGGAGAAAGCTTGGTGTTGCTAATGCCTTGATTTTGGACTTCTAGCTTCCAAACTGTGAGACAATAAATACTTGTTGTTTAAGCCAGCCCATTGTGTGTTATTTTTCATAGCAGTCTGGCAAGTCACAACAGCAGGTTAATGCAAGCAATGTGGAAAACTTGTGGGCTAATATCAGGAACTCGGCTTCCAGAGCAGTTTTTCACTTTTGTCTTCTCCCTCATAGCTTATCACACAGGACTGCCCTATTTTCACCTCTGATTACCCAGCTCTCCTCCAGCCCCCGGCTTTCCAGCTCTCCATTCTCCCAGGAAAGATGGTTTGGGGGTTAAGAAACTGCAAGTGTATCTGTGACTCAGAAACAGGAATGTTTTAAAGCTACTCCCTTCTCAGTTTCTGCCAGAATCCTCAGTCTTTGGCAGTCCTTTCCTCAGACCAACCCTCCACTTCTAGAATCAGCCCAGGTTTCTAGAATGAAACCTAAATACAGGCAGGGGAGTTTTAAGGAGAATTCTAAATAAGTCTAAATGAAGGACTTCAGACCAAAAACCTGGGACTCCTAATCTCCGTTTCCTGTGCCCTCCATCCCACATCCCAATCACTTGGTGAATGTTTTTTGTTTTTGTTTTTGTTTTTGTTTTTGTTTTCTGGAACCCCATCTACTGATTTTCAGTGTCTAGATTTTCAGATATCATCATCTGCTTGCCAGGTTGGATTGCATTCATCCATAACAGGCCCTCAGCCTGCTATGTGCTGGACTCAAATATGAATGTTAATTTCTACAATTAATGAATCAAAGTTTATAATAAAATGTAGAAATAGGCACGTAAATAAATAACTATAATAACAGAAATAAAGCTACATGTAGCAATAAGCATCATGGTGGAAGTATATACAAAGAACATAAAGGAAGGCTTAACTCTGTCTGTCTGGAAGAGAGGAGGAAGGCTTCATAAGAGAGGTGACATTTGAGCTAGGTAGTATAAGAAAGAATTCTACACATGGAGGAAAAGGAAAGAATAGTCTAGATGGAGAGAACAGCAACATATACAAAGACACAAAAATTATTAGAAAATGGTGTATCGGGGAGAAAAACGGAGCTGGTGCCACTGGAGTATATTGGGTTTTAGATGCAGATTAAAGAACGGCCAGTCAGCAGTTACCAGGTGCTAAGGACACCTAAGCAACACTGGTCTATTATAAAATGGAGAAATTGTACTTTCCAAGTTCTTACTTAGGAAAGGCACTAGAAAGAGTTAATAAGCAGAGTTGAACCAAAAGCCTCCAACAGCAGTTTCTCTCCACCCTTCCTCCAGGATGGGCTCAGCCTCTCCTCCAAGTAGATACTGAAAACAATATTCAAACAAGGTTGGTTTGAAGGAGTATCAAATGTTTAGTGAGTATGCAAATGTGTCAGCCCAGCCCTGAAATACGTAAGAGTACTGAGAAATTATGATGAAAGGGTAATACTGTTCTGTCCTTTGTTCAAGGACTCTGTATATATTAACTCATTCAATCCTTATATTTACCCTAAGAGGTAAGTACTATTATCATCTTTAGTTTTCAGAGGAAGAAGCTGAAGCATAGAGAGGTTAAGTAACTCTCCAAAGCTTGCACAGCCAGTATGGAGCCAGGATTTGAACCAAGGTGGCTGGCTCCAGAGTCCCTACTGTTAACCCTCACACTATTCTACCATATTGAGCTTTTACTTTATCCTCTGGGCAGTGGTGAGCTGGAAAAGTTTTCTAAGCTATAAAGCAATAATTTGTATTTTAAAAGGATCACTCTGGAGGAGTTCTAGAAGATTGAATGGAGTTGGGAGGGGCTGGACACAAAACAAGAATAGGAGCTACTGCACTAGTCAGAGCAAGCAACACTAGGGGCCTGAAGTAAAGCAGTGGCATGAGTTTGCAGAGGAGGGGAAGACTGAAGAAGAATTAGGGAGGTAAAATCACTGAGCGTGGGTGACTAATTGCAGGTGAGTGGTGACAGAGTTTGAAAAATCATGGTAGATTCTGGTATTTCTAACTTTGATGACTGGCTAAATAAGAGAATTGTAATTTCTGAGGGAAAACAATGTTTGTTTCTTGACATGCTAAGCTTGAGGCACTGTGTGCCACCATGTAAAGGGAAGGAAATCTGAAAACTAGAGCTTCAAGGAAGTTCTGCAGTTAGAGGTTTGGATCTGGGAGAACGTGGATAATAGATGGCATTGAAGACATGGAAAGTATGGAAACCTAGAGAGAGGCGAAGGACTCAGATGGAGGCCTGAGGAAGGCTGGCATCTAAGCAGAGGTAGAAGGAGCAGGGAAAGAAACTGAGTACTGACATGAAAGGCAGTAGAAGAGCTAGGAGGAAGGGTTGAACAAAAAAAAGGAGGAGAAATTTCTGAAAGAGAAGAGAGAGATCAACAGTTTGAAATACTGAAGGAAGAGCCCATCAGCTAAGACCTCTGGAAGGGCCTTGGGGACTTTCTAAGACACCCACAACTGCCCCCCTTCCCCCATTCTAAGAATGCCCCCCTCATTCCAAGGGGCGGGGCTGATTTCAGGCTCGGGTCCTTCCAGCCTTGATTTTTCACAGCCATAGTTAGCTACAGCATACAGGCTTTGACAATATTCCTATATCTTTCTCTATGATAAAGATTCTAGAACATACTTCCTTAGGCTAAAGTGGAGAAAACTATACATGTCCTCTACCTTTGTATTTTGATCCACAATTTTCTTCAGGTTTTTCAACAGATGATTATTTGGACCACCTTCTTTCTCATTAACATAAACTATCCTATCCAGGTCGGGAAAGTTCCGGTTCAGATCTATTCCCTGGGCGTTGCTGCGACCCACAAACCAGTCCTTCAGCTCACCAGGCTAAAAAACAAAGAGAAAAGTCATCAGTCACTCACTGTTATTGTCACTACCTATTTAAAGTCTTCATTAATGATTTTAAAATAATTATTTCAATAGTATCCTTCCATAATGGCATTTTCACTATTTTACTGATAGAAACATGATGGTTTCAGATTAAAAGTATTTATTGTGGGGATTTTGAGAGTTTTTTAGTGAATAATATTTTCAACAATTATAACAATACTCTAAAGATATTTACCAGCAAATTACAAAATGTCAATATTGTTAAATAGTAATGGATGACCTGTTTCAAAACATGCCACTCTATAATTAGGTTTATGTAAAATATTTATGGCCTCTGTAAATCACAGAAATATTTAAAATATTAAATTACTGAATAAGATTAGAATTTAAACATGAGTTTAGCATGAGTTATTTCTATTTTGACAACATACCTCCCTTTTAGAGTCTATGTGAAAAAAATATGAGCTCTAGATTTAAAGTTTATGATTTGAGGAATTTCTGTTTAATTTAAACCTTCATTTTACTAATGGTACAATCTGTAAAATTAATGAATTTCCAAGATATCCCATTATGTTCTGTAATATGGGTTTTCTTATTAAATTACATCAAATATATCATATATAAATAACTCCCATATTTATGAGATCATTTAATCTTAGACATTTCAACTATGAAGATCAAAAACCTATAAAATAGAAAATAGCAATGATAACTTTTTGTCCATTCCAATTATGGTTTTGAATATAAAATATTAAGTAATTTAATTCTATATGTTCCTAGATTTTTTTCTCTTATTACTCTAGAAATGACATCAATGTAATTCTTATTTACATAAATACACTGTCAGGGTTTCGTACAATGTCAAATTATCGGGCATAGGATCTTTTATTTTTAAGTTACAAATCAGTTTCTTAACTGTAGGTAAACACACAAAATACTTCATTTAACATTTTCTCAAAGTAAGAAAACTATTTCAAATTATAGAGAACAACAAATATAATGCCCCCAGCTCTGTCTATTCCATAATGAAAGGGAACACACACAATTTATCTTCTTTTAAAAAGCCGTTACTTTCCAGTTTCCCTAACAGTTAAAACCTATTAGGTTATTTTTATTTTAGAGGTAAGCTCTTTTTACTTTATTCATGATACATAAAACCAAGGATTAATCATCAGTAAAATATAGATCTGGGCAAAAGTCTTTCTGCCTTGAATTCAGTAGAGGGCGCTGTGACACCGAAGCTGTCAGTGTATCTGACCGCAAGGGCACAACTTTTCAATTCATGGCAGTATATATTTCTCATAGTTGTGGGTTTTAGAAGGAAATTTACCTAGTTACAAACAAGGATGAATTAATATTATTGATTCAATAGCGCAAACAAAACATTAATAAAATATTGACTTAAAAAATTTCACATTCACAACGTCTGCTGAAGAAACTACCACCCATCATCCCTTGAGCTCCGAGCATTTTTTTTATCAGCAAGCTGAGCCAGCTATCACTGAGACCCTTCACGGCACTGCCTGTAAGATTTGAGTGAGAGCATTATTGATGGATAAGCACCTATGTGCAAACATACAAGGAATGAAGAAAGCACGCCCAGGTCTGACGTGGCCGGCACTGACCTGAGATGCCGCCTTCTCAAAACCATCGGGGTTCAGGGAAGGCATGATGTGGATTCGAGTGTTGTGGATCAGGTTGACGATGGTCTCATTGCCCTTTTGGTATTCGTTGCACAGGTACTGGGCCAAGAAAATGAGCAGTTCCCGTCCAACTGCCTCATTACCGTGCATATTCCCAATGTATTTAAATTCAGGCTCACCTGAAAGACCAAAATGGATATTTTCTATAAGGCCAAAGAGAAGGCAAATGACATACAATGCTGAATATGTTGTACAACTACTAACACTTATTACCCAAAATTGACAGCTTCTTTTCCCTCCAAAAGCAATGGCTACAAAATCAACCTTAAATATTAGAATTCTCCAAATGCTCCTTCTATCCTTCTATTCTTCTCTCTCTAGCTACCTGTCCCACTCCCAATAACTGTGCTAATAATATATTGTGTGCCTCCTATTTGTCAAAACCTGTACTAAGCACTTTGCATGTTTTCTTATTTAATCCTCACCAAATACCTAAACATAGGTGTTATTGTCCATATCCTTTTTACAGACGAGCAAACTGAAATTCAGACAGCTTATGAGACCTGACTGCACTGACACAACCCGTAAGTGGAGAACTTGTCCTCTGAGTTAATTAAAAGTCTGTGCATTTTTTCTTAAGCCATAGGGTTGAACAGCACAAATTCTGGAACCAGGCTGCCAGTGTTCAAATCCTAGCACCAATTCTTTCTAGCTGAACTTGAGCAAGTCTTTTCAGCTCTTTATGGCTCTGTTTCACCATCTATAAAATAAAGGTAATAATAGATCCTACCTCACAAGTTATTATAAGAACTATGTTAAATAATATAACAAGTGCTATGTGTTTGCTATAATTATTTTTTAATATCATTACATCACATTATCTTATAATTGTGAGGTACATCACCATGCATAAACTAATGTTCTCTTTACAACAGCCCACTAAAATATGGAAGACAGTTATTTTCATCACCATCATTGCACAAATGCAGCCCAAGAAGGCAAATTTTGCTGATGGGCTTGGAATTCACACATCAATCACCATTGTCCATTTCTGCTGTTCTCTGTTGTATTTTAGGAGGTATAATGAAATTGCAAAGCATAGTGGCAAAGTGACCTTAGTTAATCCTGTTTGGCTCCTTTCTGCTTCACCCATCCTATGGCCCCAATTTCTGGAGTGGGAAGGATTCTCTCATATATAAAATTACTAGGACTACTCACTACTGATGTGAGAAAAGTGGTTGGAATTAATTTTCTCCTGGAAATATGTTATCTAAATGTTCTTCACCTGGGTTTCCTGAGTGCATGATTTAAGTAACCACTAACCAGAGAAAACCATGCCCTTGTGTAACCTCTCAGCCTGCATTTATGCTAATCTTAAACTAAGGATCAGGTGAGAGAAGGATCAGTGCTATTTATACCCCCTTCATTTTTTACTTTGAGAGTCTCTAATTAAAATACCTCACTAGAGACTTGTCCAGGAAGTGTAAGAAAAAAATTATTCGCTTATGATTTTAAAAGTAGTGATAACTTTCTTCCTTGCTGTTAAACTCATGTGTTTTACACTTTCCCCTTTCTGGGTGTACTGATTTGATTGAGACAAAAAAGAAACTGTAGACGCCCATTACAAAGAAAACAGAGCCTAGGTAGCCAGAGGGAAATCAGACACCTGGTTCCCAAAGTTTTTTGAGAAGAGTACAATTTAGGAGGCATTCTGGTCCAGCTCCCTTACCCCTTTATAGCTTTGAATCTTCAAGTCCCTCAAAAGAGCTTGGTTCACAGCCCAACACCCTGTAAGAGTAGAGGAAGTACACTGCAATTTTTTATTACTTCTCTGTGTTTAAAAATGTTTTTAATCATTTGAAAGAGAAATAGTAAACTCATTGTCACTTAACCAAACTGAGCCTCCAGATGTTTTATCTGGCTGCTATAGTATATTTTGTATTTTTATTATAATACTTTGGGGCAGGAAATGACTTCCTCAGTTCTGCCACAGGCCACACTACTCCCTATTGCTGCTTTACCAATTTATATTTGCAATGCAATTCCTGAAAATTCCCAGTGTGATTTCTCTTCTTCAACTCTTTAGGAAATTCCTCTCAGAGACAAATCTCCCTCCATATGACTATTGTATCTGTGAGGAGAGAGTAATAAAAATGACAATAATGCTCTATGTTGACATGAAGTTAGGAGTGCATAGGTCATCTTGAAGATATTAATGTATGGAAATAAAAAGCAAGGCACATGTGACTCAGCAAAGGAACAGCAAGTGTAATTTTATCATCCTCTTTCCTTAGGAATAAATTATGCAACTATAAAACCCTATCAGCTACATACAGAAAAACTATGTTCTTTAAGCATCCTGATATATCTTGTGAAAATGAAGAAGAGCCACATTGTTCAAGTATAGCATTTGTTGCACATATATTTGCAGTCCCCTGTATCAGACACTGCAGAGTATCCCAAAGCAATCAGGCAGCATTCCTGAACTCAAGGAATGCAGAGTCTGGAGGAGGGTGCAGACATGCACGAGAGCGAAGTTCAGGCGTGAGGCAACGATGAAGGAATGTTGGCTACAGAACTAACCAGCTCCGACTTTCTAAACTGGAACATTCCCATCACCTCGCTGTCCTGTCCTCTCACCAGCCCTTATGCCTCCCGAAGCTTTAACATTTCAAAACACAACTTTCACTAGGTCACCTCCACCTAAAAATCCATGAACAACTTCCTATAGCTTTCACAGTAAAGACCGACATACCCTACAAGGTCTTTAACTCCGGGGTGGTCTGTCTCTCCAGCCTCCTCAGACTCCACCCTTTCCCTCCTGGTTTTCAGCTGTGCTTCCTGCAGCCACAGGGCTTTTGCCTGGTCGCTCTCAACTCCACACTCAATACATTCTGCCTTCACATTCTTCTAATTATGGACAAATATCATTTCCTCAGAGGGTCTTTTGTCAAAGTCTAGTTCCTTTCTTACTTTTAACACCAGTTTGAAAATATACATTCATCGGTGTGAATATTTCATTAATTCACCCCACCCCCTCCAGACCACAAGGTCTCTTAGGACTGGGGCAGCATCTATTCTAACTCACTAGTGCATCACCCGTGCCTAGCATCGAGTCTGTAACATAGCAAGAACACAACAAATATCCACTAAGTAAATTCATGAGTAAATGGATGCGTGAATGGTCTTCCTTTAAAATCCCATCCTCACTGCTCCCTGACTGACAGCCTCAAGCATCATCTTGAGATGCAGTTGCAGCCTTGGCTCCCCGGAAACCTCCCCAGTGCAGTGAACTGCAAAGATGAATAGCTGAAGGAGACCGAAGGCAGCTTTAAGGAGTCACACCCCGCATGGGATACGCAGAGGCTTCAATAGCCTTTGCTGTATCCGCTGTTTCCAGGCAGGAGTTGGAATTCTTCTTTGGGAGTGAAGGAGCAGTGTTGTGAACAGCTGATTTCCCATGAAGAAGATTAATCTCCATGGTCACCAGAGAACCACAAAACCTCTCCTGGCAAGCAGCTCTCTAAGGCTTTTTTTGTTATAGAGTCTAAGCAAAGGGTTCTGAAGAGACTTTGCCTACAGAATCCTTAATCCAGAAATGGGGACAAAAGCAAAAACTTTGGACTTTGGCCCTTTCTGTGTCAGTTTACCTTCATCTTATTAAAAGAGAAGTAGCAGCTTTTCGTCACTTAATTTTCTCTTCTGTGGCTAGAAAGACAGAGTTTATAACAGGCTGGTAAGTGGCTGATGTATGTCTGCCTGTTGACATTATTTACATAGAAGAACAAATTCCAGGTTTAAAAGGGCTTCGGCTGCCAGGTACGTCATTCCCTGTGGGTACAGTCAGTGATGCACACGTATGCTTGTGTTAGCTCGTCTCTCTCCTAGCAATGGGAAGAAAAGGCAGCATAAAGCACCCCTTTCAGTACACTTGGGGATGGTTGCTTTTACATTCATTTTATTTTCCTCATTCACTGGCTAATTTATTTTCCTTTATATACGGTAGTTATCCTGAGCTCCTGATCTTGCAATTGAGGAATTATATTTTGCACAGGTTGCATCGTATAGGCTCAAGAAATACAGTTTCTCTGTTGCATCAATTTTCCCACAATTTCATGTAGCTATTGGTTTTCCAATTATGTCACATGGCACACCATCATCCATCATGTCTTTAAATGTGATCATTTAAAGACAAGCACCTCACAAATCAAGTCCAGCCTGGCAGGGCTGAGTTTATATCTTTAATGTTTGTATCTCAGACCAAATTAATGTACCTGATTGGATTTACGTTCTTGTTGGAATGAGATAAGAATAATTTCTAAGTTTTTAAAATAAGATCTATAGTATACTGAAATCATGAAAAATAATAGCATAAATTCTAACCAGAGCAGGCAAATTATTAAAGGTATCTAACTTGTAATTCTTAATTTGCCCTAACTTTATAATAATATAATCTGAAATACTTAAGGCAGCAAAAAAAAAAAAAAAAAAAAAAAAAGTAAAGAAATTTTCATTGTCTCAAAAATAAAATTTAAATACTCTATATCCCAGAAACTCACACCCACTGAGGCTTAGTGGATGGATGAAGTTTGAACCTCAAGACAGGTTGGCAATGCTCCCAAATGGTAAAAGACATTTACGCCCTAAGTGATCAGATTGCCCATATAGCAGAAATCCATAGCCCCAGTGGACAGGGTGGGAAAGAAAGGATCAAATCAAGGGGAGAAATTTTAAAAATAACAGTCTCCTATTCCCACAAACAGGATGCTCTTAAATTGATTTTCACCCCTTTATTTGACTCAGTGGTTACTCTGTCTCCCTAACTAATATTTTTTCCTCTTGTAAATAGCAGACAGACTGACAGATGGGAAGAGTGACTGCTCAGATAACTTTGAGGGTCCCTTTCAAATCTTAGAGTCAATTATTCAATGACCTCTATATGGGAATAAAACAGCAGAGGGAGAATAGCCAATGGAAAATAAGATACCAAATGTGAAAACTGGTTGTGGAAATCCACAAAGAAGTATAGAATCATTAAGTAGGTTAAGGGCATTTTAAGATAGAATTTGATTACAGAAACAGAATTCTCCCATCTTTCATCGTGTAAAGAGAGATGAAACCCACACTGAGTTGAGTCTATTCTTCCTCCAACATTAATTTTTTGCCAAAATTTAAGCCCCCAGGCTCATTTAGAAAGTATATATTTATTTAGCAATTACGTGAGTCTTGGAGCTGGTGACAACTCCAAAATGAGTTTCTGGTACATCTAATATACTAAACACCTTGCTGATTAAATATAGCGTCTACAATAAAAGGCATACAAAGCTTTACGATACAACCTTACCCCATTTCTCAAAGTTATCACAGTAAAGTGTGTACAGGACTAATGATTTTGAGAAAAAGATAAACAAATGGCTAAAGAAGATGCATAATCACTGAATGAAGTGACTTACCAACTGTTGTACAAGCAGATTGGAAACATCTTTGGAATGAAAAGGGCATTTTTCTTGTTTTATTTTTAAAGCAGTTTTATTGAGATGTAGTTACATACCATTCAATCAACCCAGGTGTACAAACAAAGGCTGTTAGTATATTCACAGAGTTGTGCATTCACCACCACAATCAATTTTAGAACATTTCCATTACTCTGAAAAGAAAAGTTCCATGCTCCTTGGCAGTCACCACTCAATGCCTCTACCCTTCCTCAGTCACCCTACCTAACCCCTAATCAATTTCTATCTCTATAGATTTATTTATAGTTATGTTTTATATAAATTGAATCATACAATATATAGTAATTTGTGTCCAGTTTCTTTCACTTAGCATATTTTTTTAAAATTATTTTCATTTTTTATTTAAAGAAGTTGTAGTTTACATTAAAATAAAGTCATGCAATGAGTATAAGTTCCCATATATCCCCTGTTGTTGACACTTTGCATTATTGTGCTATTTTTGTTATAATTGATGAAAGAAATTAGAATATTACTGTTAACTATAGTCCATAGTTTACATTAGGTGTATTTCCCCCGTATACCACCCTATTATTAACACCTTCTTTAATGTCATACATTTGTTATAATTCATGAAAGAACTTTCTTATACTTGTACTATTAACTATAGTCAATTGTACAAATATGGTTCTCTGTGTCTTTTAACTTTCATTCTCATAACATACAGGACCCAAAACTTCCCCTTTCAACCACATTCACATTTTTAATTCAGTGCTGTTAATTAGCAGTAGTGTGCTACCATCATTAATCAATAAGTCCCTTCCTCAGAGGTAAAACCTGGAGTTAAGATATTCCTGCTGCTAATTGTTTTCACCTGTTTGACATCCTAAGGTATTATAACCTGTAAATCATTCTTGCAGAAACTGAACCCTGCAAGTTTCCTAGAACTTGTCAGATAGAAAGTCATTAATGGGCTCATGTTTTAGCACATTTTAGCAACCTAAAATGCTTTGCATATTCCTAAAGGAAATGCAAATCTCCAGAGATCAAATGAACATGGAAGAAGGTGGGTATGGTTATAAAAAGATTTATCTTCAACAGAAGAGATGAGGAGAAAATAAAGAAGGGATGAAAACAAACCAAGAAAAGGCAAAAGAATAAAAAATTGTTGCAAAGGAAACTACAGAGTCCAGACGCATCATAGCCTCTCCTCCTGCTTCTTACTCCCTTTAAAAACAATTAAATTAACATGCCATCTTGAAAGGGAAGTCTTACTTTACCTGATTTTTAATGGGCAGTCAAAATGGAATACATTACAGAATTATTCTGCAGAGATTCATACAGAATTATTTTAATGCAATTTTACTGAGATATATTCATACACAATATAATCCACCCGAAGTATACAATCAATGGTTCATGGTATCACCATAGAGTTGTGCATTCATCACCACAATCAATTTTAGAACATTTTCATTACTGCAAAATAAAGAAAAAAATATAAATAAAAATAAAAAAGGACAGCCAAAATATCACTGTTCTGGTTTGCTAATGCTGCTGGAATGCAAAACATCAGAAATGGATTGGCTTTTATAAAAGGGGCTTTATTTGGTTACAAAGTTAGTCTCAAGGCCATAAAGCATCCATCAACAAAGGGTACCTTCACTGGAGAAACACCGTTGTCATCTAGAAAACCTCTGTTAGCTGGGAAGGCACATGGCTGGCATCTGCTTGCTCCCAGGTTGCATTTCAAAATGGCATTCTCCAAAATGTCTGCATCAGCTTCCAATGGCCATCTTCAAAATGTCTGTCTCAACTCCAGCTAGTTGTGAGCTCCTTCTGTCTGAGCTTATATAGTGCACCAGTAAACTAGCCAAGGCCCATGCTGAATGAGCAGGGCCACAACTCCATGGAAATTATCCAGAGTTAACACCTACAGTTGGGTGGGTCACATCTCCATGGACACTGAACCAATAGGTTCCAACCCAATCCACACTAATACATCTGCCCCCAAGAATGTGTTAAAGAATATGGCTTTTTCTGGGGGACATAAATATACAAACTGGCACAATCACATACCCCTTATTCCCCCCCATTATTTATATATATTTTTTTCTTTATTTTATTACTCATCTGCCCATACACTGGATCCAGGGAATGTCAGTCACAAGTTTTTTTACAATCACATGGTCACACAATAAAAGCTATATAGTTAGACAAACATCATCAAGAATCAAGTCTACTGCATTACACTCCCAGATTCAGGTATTACCTTCTAGCTATTCTAATATACTAGAAACTAAAAAGGAATATCTGCATAATATATAAGAATAACCGCCAGATTGACCTCTTTGCTCTATTTGAAATCTCTCAGCCATTGAAACTCTATTTTGTTTCAATTATTTTCCCCCTTTAGGTCAAGATGGCATTCTCGATCCCATGATGCCAGGGCCTGGCTTATCCCTGGGAGTTATGTCCCATGTTGCCAGGGAGACTTACACCCTTGGGAGTGAAGGTAGTGAGTTTATTTGTAGAGTTGGCTGGGAGAGAGAGGCCACATCTGAGAAACAAAAGAGCTTCTCTGGGAGTGACTCTTAGGCATAATTATAAGTGGGCTTAGCTTCTCCTCTGCAGGGATAAGTTTCATAAGGGCAAGCCCCAAGATCAAGGGCTTGACTTATTAAATTGTGAATCCCTAATGCTTGTAAAAATATCAGGAATTCCCCAGGAAGGGAAGTTTAATATTTCCACATTTTTCCCCAGTCCCTTAAGGGGACTTTGCAAGTACTTTTTTATTTTCTGCTTAAAATAATCTGGGATATATCAGGGTATGATATTAACCTATACAGAATAACAAGATCTCATTCCCTATTCTAGATTCCATGTAATTATGTTGTTTAAATAAATTGAACATACAGGTTAAATTAAATAGTATGCTACAGAAAATATAAATTTTGTACCAAATAAATAACTTTTAGATAACCGATAAAACTCAGGAATAGATGTGACTGCTGTAAGAGCTTACAATCTAGGAACCTTTATAATAAGCCTTATTGAACATTCTGTACTCCTGCATCCTCGATTACCAAATCTCTGCCCATGTTCTATCCCCTGATAACCTATGCTCTCGAATTCAATTCTCAGCATTTGCTCATTACAGTTTGTTTACATTAGTGAGGGTTTACAATATTTGTCCTTTTGTTTCTGGCTTATTTCAGGCAACATAATGTACTCAAGGTTCATCCACCTAGTTGCATGCCTCACAGCTTCGTTCATTCTTGCAGCTGCTCAGTATTCCATTGTATGTATACACCACAGTTTGTCCTTCCATTCACCTATCTATGTACACGTTGGCCACCTCCATCCATTGCAAATCGTGACTAATGCCACCATAAACACCAGTGTGCAAGTGCCAGTCCATGTCCCTGCTTTCAGTTCTTCCACGTGTATACCAAATAACAGGGTTGCAAGATCATGTAGCAACCCTATACTTAGCTTCCTGTGGAACCACCACACTGCCCTACAGAGGGGCTGCACCACTCTACTTCCCTACCAACAGTGAATAGGTATATCTCTCTCTCCACATCTTCTCCAGTACTTGTATCTTTCTGTTTACTTTTTAAACAGTTTTATTCACACCCCAAACAATCCATCCTGAGTGGCCAATCAATAGCTCCCAATATAATCACATAGTTATGCATTCACCACCACAGTCTATATGGGAACATTTCCATTTCTTCCACAAAGAAAGAAGAGGAAAAAAATAAAAGAATAAAGAAAAAAAAATCAACAACAGGAATCCCATACCCCTCCTTATATGCCCTTCTGTTGACATTTAGCTTTAGTATACTGCCTTTGTTACAACTAATGGAAGAATATTACAATGTTACTGTTAACTGTAGACCCCAGTTTACACTGATTGTACTTTTTCCCATATACCATCCCACTTTCAACACCTTGCAATGTTGACACTCACTTGTTCTCCTTCATGTAAAAACTTTCTCACATCTCTACATTTAATCACCATCATTGTCCACTCTATATTTCACTAAGTTATACAGTCCCAGTTTTTATCCTCTACCTTTCCTTCTGGTGTCATACATGCCCCTAGCCTTCTTTTTTCAACCATACTCACACTCAGCTTTATTCATTATACTTAAAATATTGTACTACCATCACACAGTATCTTGTTATCCATTTCTAGATCTTTACAATCAATCCTGTTGAATACTCCATACAGAATCTTTTTGAAAATAATTAGTTACGTATTGGCTATTACATTTAAATTTAAAGTTCTCTTACATCTGATATCCAGAAAATTTCTAGTAAGATCCTGATTGAAGAAAGAAGGGTGAACAAAAGAACTATTGACAGATGATCTCTCCAGCCACCCAAGTTCATAAAACCATGTCAAAGTTCTAATTTTAACAGAAATTCCTTCAATTTTTTAAAATCAAAGTATTTGGTGTCTTTATATAGGTATGCTAGAAACTTTTTACAAATACCCATTTTCTGTGGTGAGCTGGTAAATGTTTAACAACCAGCTCTGATTTTGTCACATTTACCAATTTCCATAGTGTAAATACTTCCACTGTGGCCAATTTAAAACTACCAATGTGAAGTCAACTGGCTCACAAATTTCCTGAAAATTTAATAATAAGCTCTCCCAAGTAGGTGCAAGCCAACTTCAGCACATCATTTGTATGAAGAGTAATTTGGGGGGATATATTGCTTCCAGTTTCTTCACAGCTTCTCCAAAAGGGAAAACTGAGTTCAGAAACAGATCATCACATTTATGACCAACTGATTTTTGACAAGGCTGAACTCAATTGGGAAAGAATAGTTTCTTCAACAAATGGGGCTGTGAGAACTGGATATCTATGATGGTTAGGTTCATGTGTCAACTTGGCCAGTAATTAAGTACATCAATTGCTTATCAAGCAAGACTGGCCTGTTACTGTGAGGACAATCATCAATAAGTTGATTGTATCTGTAGCTGATTACATCTACACTCAAATGAGAAGACTGCCTTCAGCAATGAGAGACATCTCATCCAATCAGTTGAAGGCTTTAAAAGGAGAAATGGTGATTTCAGCAGTCAGAAGAGAGAATTTTTATCTCTACTTCAGCCAACCAGCTTCTCCTGGGGAATTTGTCCAAAACCTTCAGCAGAGGTCCTAGCCTGCAGCCTGCCGTACAGAATTTACACTTGTGCATCTCTACAGTTGCATGAGAATTTTATAAAATCTCATAACATTTACAGATATCTCCTATAGGTTCTGTTTCCCTAGAGAACTCTGACTAATACAATATCCATATACAAAACAATAAAAGAGGACTCCTATCTCACACCATATACAAAAATTAACTCAAAATGTATCAAAGACCTACATAAAAGAGCAAAGACTATTAAAAAAACTCCTGGAAGAACATGTAAATTAGCATCTTCAGGACCTTGTGTTAGGCAACGGTTTTTTAGACTTTACACCTAAAGCAAAAGCAACAAAAGAAAAAATAGATAAATGAGACTTCCTCACAATTAAAAACTTTTGTGTACCAAAGGACTTTGTCGTGAAAGTGAAAATACACCTCAATGGGAATGTTTGGAAATCACATATCCACTATGGATTTCATATCCAGAATATATAAAGAAATCCTACAACTCAACAATAAAAAGACAACCCAATTAAAAAACGGCAAAAGACTTAAACAGATATTTCTCCAAAGGGGATATACATGAAAAAATTCAACATCACTATTAGGGAAACGCAAATCAAAACCACAATGAGCTATCATTTCCCACCCTCTGGAATTCCTACCAATAAAAAAGAAAAGATTATAAGAACTGAAGTGGAGGAGCAGAAATGGGAACACTCATTTATTGCTTGTGGGAGTATAAAATAGTGAAGCCCCTGTGGGAGACAGCTTGGCATTTCCTCAGGAAGCTAAAAATAGAATGACCTTATGACTTGGCAATCCTGCTAGTAGGTATATACCCAGAAAAATTGAAAGCAGGGACTCGAACAGACATTTGTACACTGATGTTCATAGCAACATTATTCACAATTGCCAAAAGATGGAAGCAACCCAAGTGTCCATCAGCTGATGAATGGATAAACAAAATGCAGTACATACATACAACAGAATATTATTCAGCTGTAAAAAGGAATGAAGCCCTGATGCATGTGACAACATAGACGAATCTTGAGGATGTTAGGCTGAGTGAAATAAGCCAGGTACAAGAGGAAAAATATTATATGATCTCACTCATATGACCTAATTATAATAAGCAAGCTCATAGAGTTAGACTCTAAAATAAAAGTTACCAAGGGATAGATTAGGGGTTGAGAATGGGTAGCTGATGCTTAATTTATACAGAATTTCTATTTAGGTTGAATGTAAGGTTTGGAAAAGGATGGTGGTGATGGTAGCATATTATTGTGAGTGTAATCAACAGTGCAGAGTTATGTATGTGATGCAGTTGAAATGGGAAGTTTTGGGTTCTGTATGCTGCTAAAATGAAAGCTAGAAGATAAAATATGGTACTGTGGACCCTATTGTGGACAAGGACTGCAGTTAATAGTACTACTATAAGAATGTCCTTTCATGAATTATAACAAATGTATGACTAATACAAGGTGTTAATAATAGGATGGTATATGGGGGAAAACACACCTAACATAAACTATAGACAACCGTTAATAGTCCTATTTTAATATTCTTTCATCAGTTTTAACAAAGGTACCACAATAATGCAAAGTGTCAACAATAAGAGGGTATGGGGGAACAGTGTATTTTTTACATGACTTTTCTGTAAACCTACAATTTCTCTAATTAGAAAATAATAATTTTTAAAAAAACATTATGCTAAGTGAAAGAAACCAGACACAAACTGCTACATATTGCATGATTCCATTTATAAAAATGTAAATAGAAATAAATCTATAGAGATAGAAATGGATTCGTGGTTATGTAGGACTGGGGAAGGATAGAGGAATTGAGAGGTGACTGCTGAGAGGTATGCGGTTTTTCTTTTTGGAGTAATGAAAATGTTCTAAAATTGGTTGTGGTGACAAATGTACAACTCTGTGAATATACTAAAAGCCATGGATATACCTCAATAAAACTGCTTTAAAAATTCAGAGAAATTAGTTATTTAAAATTAGTAATGTGAAACACTTTATTGTTACTATTAAAAGAGAGACTCCCTATGAAAATTCTTTAAGCAAACATGGGGAAATTTTAACATACAACATACAAATCAAATTTGACAGAGATTGTTTTAATATAGTTTTATGGTTTCATATCTTTCGTAGATACTGATCACCAGGAAAGACAAAGAATTATTTTTAAATTATTATAATAGTAATTAAGTACATCAATTGCTTATGGGAATATCTTTGTGCATTTATTTACTAAAGAGAGTTTTTCGACCTGAAAGCCTCTCTTTAAAGTATTAATTTCTAGTTATTTTAACTTTTACTGCACTCTGCTGTCTTTCACCAGTATTCTTATAAAATAAAATAATATGCAAAGATAAATTTATTTAAGAGTTTAAGAACAAAAGAGAATTAAATAAACTGGCACCAGGAGAGGGGTAAAAAAGCATGAATAGACCTGCCTCCTAACAAGTGACTATGACTCAGATCTATGCTGATTCCCTCATTCACATTCTATTATGCTTTCTTGTGATTAGTTTTTCTATTTTGGGAAATAATTCCCATAAGGAGTACATTTTGTAGTCTGTGAGAAAAAGTTCAAATGGCAGTATCAATTTTCCGAAGGTTGAAAGTTCTTCAATTTTCCAAAGGTTGTTACATGGGGGAAAGATTTGATTCGACTGCATAGCTCCAGGGAATAAAACTAGAATCAATTTAAGTAGAAGGTACAGAGAGAACTTTTAGCACAGCTGAAGAACAAACTTGCTTTCAGCTAGAGCTGTTCAAATAGGGAAAGTCTGCTACGGAAGTCATTAATTTCCTTACAAGGCAGAGAGGTCCTAAAGAGCATGCAGTAAAGGATGGACTACATGTTCTCTTAAACATTCTCTGATTCCACTGAAGTTCAGCCTAACTCTTTTCTTTGATAAACTATTATTATCCAAGCTTTTAAAATTGTTCTGCACAAACCATGGTTCTCCATAAATGTTAGTTGACAATTTTGATGGTTCTCTAGAAGAAAGAGAAAATTGTAGGTCATCATAATGATCTAAGACATGATTACAAAACGTAATGGTAAAACACTAGTCTGTTTCCACTAATCATCTCCTTTTATGCTTGTGTCTGAACGGCTCATCATATTTCAAAGGTGAACAGAGAAGGGGGTGAATAAAAGCAATTTTATCAGAGCCCGTCATGTGGGCAGAAAGTGACAAACACTTTTAGCAGACACGGATGAATAAAGGAGAGAAACTTCAATTTGCTGATAAGCAGATAAAGTGGTAGTAGCGTTAACTATCTGAAACAAAATCAGCAATATAAAAGCTTAGTTGAACAATCTCTCCCCAGAAAATCCTGGGTTTTGTTTTTTTTTTTTTTAATTCTCTAAGGAAGGAGATAAGTCAAAATGATTTGTCAAAACATCTTCAGGATGTTATTTTTTTTCAACATCGTAACTGAAGACTTGCAACTCTGAATAGACAACAGTCTCAGAAGCAGTAGGCAATGTAATAAAGTCTTTTAGATGAGAGTAAAGGCCGCCGCTGTTCTCCGGACTCCCTGCATGCCTCAGGGCTGTGGATCCCAACACCTAGCTGCCAATGATGCCTTAGTCGGGGAATGAGTCTGCTCTGGATACACTCATTCCTTCGGGAGATTATTCTATACCAGGGTATACACGAAGCATCCTCTTGTTTTAGCAGAGTTTCAAGAAAATTGTGCTGACTTACAGCACTCTACTTCAGAATCATCTGTGGAGCTTCTTATGTATAGAGATTTCTGGGCTCCATTCCCAGAGACCTTACTTCAGAAGTCTGAGAAGGGGCTTGGGTTTGAATTTCAGCTCTAACATTATATATGTGATCTTCAGCAAGTAACCCCTCTCCCAGCCTCAGTTTTCTTTTCTGTGAATTGACTTACCAAAATCTCTTTTGATGAGCCATTGAGAGGATTTAATGAGAAAATGTAGGTGAGACATTTTTTACCATGCCCAACAATTAGTAGGTATCCAGTAAATGGGAATACTGTTCCCATGATTACACTGTTATTAATCATACAAACAACCTTCCCTATTCAAGACATATCAGGACTTCAATATCAGGAGGAATTTCTCTTGAAATATCAGGAGGCCTTGGGATTTTTCAAAAGGTTAGAGAACCTGAGTGGGTTTGGAAAATTAATCAATCCTTGCAGAAGTGTAGACAAGAATATAAACCTAATCCAGACCTATTCCAAGTGGCAGGGCTTCTCAAACCTGGATGTCCACGTGAATCACCTGAAGATTCTGTTAAAATGTAGATTACAATTCAGCCGTTTTGGAGTGGGCCCGACAGTCTGCAGCTTTAATAGGGAAAGCCATGAGGCTGGTCTGTGGATCACACTTTGAGTAGAAAGGTTTTACAGAAACTTCAAATTAAGAGAGGAGGGAGAAAAAGTGAAAGCGAGACACAGAGACCAAGACTAACTTAAATGTTTTTTTTAAACTCAAAAGAAACTTGAGTACTTTTACTTATTGTTGGCTCACTCCAACCAACTTGAGTGTCCACCAACCTAAAGGCAAATAGCATAATTTTTGAGGCCACAACATGGCCTCAGGTCTAGGATTCACTATAAATGCTAAACTGTATCACCAAAAAAATTACTTACTAATGTATATTGAATTTGATGTGAGATGCAGGAAGATGTGAGACTGTTATGAGGCTTATTGAAATAACATCATAATGTCCCAGAACAATTCAGATTATGGGACAGAATGCTGCTCTTCCCAACTTTAAATCCAATGTTTAAATTTTAAATAAACATTAAATAATTATGTACTGCTTTACATTTTTAATGTACTTGCAAATAAATTATGAATAATTGCCCACACTATGACCAGCAATGGATGTTGTTGTCTGCTTTTAATTTTTTCCATACTGCTGAGTTACAAATAACTTATTTTAATTTGTGTTTCTGCTTCTTAAGGAAGTTGAACATTTTTTCATATTTATTGGCCATCTGTATTCCATTTTATGTCTCTTGATTAATCATAAGTTTTGCCTATTTTCTATTATGGGCCTATTTTTCTTATTACTTTATAGAACACTTTGTATATTAAGTACATTAAACTTTAGCATGTCATGCAGTCTTGCAAATATTTTCCCAATTTAAACTTTTTCTTTCTTTCACAGAGTATTTTTCCACGCAGAAATTCCTAATTTTGAAGTCACAAACTATCCAACTCTTTTTAAAATGGCTTAATGGATTTTTCCTGTCTTTTTAGAAAAGTTAAAAATGTTCTCTGAAGTGGCTGTGACATCTTCCCCATTCAGCCCTTATCACTCCCAGTGCTGCACATCACCATGGTTATTTCCTTTTCTAATTAATTTCAAACCCAATTGTGTTACCAGCTTAAGAATGTCTAGTACTTCTCTTAGTGGTTAAAAACACTAGCTCTGAAGTCAGACAGGCTGTATTTCTATCAGTGTTTCACCATTCACCAGCTGTGTGACTTTGGGCAAGTGAGTTATCCTTCTGTGCCTCGGTTTCCTCAGCTTTAATGTGGGGAAAATAATACCTACTTCAAATAATTATTAATTAGGTAAAAATAAAATAATCTGTTAGAGGCACTTATAATAGTGACTGGCATATCCTAAATGCCCAATAAAGTTAGCTATTTGATAATAATAATGATGGAGGGGGAGGAGGAGAGCGAGGTGAGGAAGAAAGAGAAGATGGTAAAGGAGCAGCCACCCAGAGAATGCTCTTTGCTCTATCCTTCATTCTGGCTTCCAGTACCTTCTACTCAGATGACATCTCCAGTGTCTTTCCCTTGCTCTCTTTTATGATCCCCAGGGAACCCTCAAAATGATTCAAACCCCAAGAGATGCCCACATTTTTGTGGTTAGTCCCCTTTATTTGGGCTTTTTCAAGTATTTGTTAACATAAGTGTTTCTTGAGTGTCTGCTATGTGCAGGATCGGGGGTTACAATGGAAAATGAAGTAAACAGACCTTACCTTCATGAAACTTAAAGTCTCCTGCATCTTGGGTTCTGAGTTCTGGGACTGTTGTGCAGCTTTTAGGTTTCACTGCTCTTCCTCAAAATAATACAAGGGATTCTCCTAGAGACCTGATTCACTGACAGAATCAGAACTGAAGACACATGAAAGGTAGGGTCAATTGCATTTGCACCAGAGAATAAAAGGTGTGACATATATACGGGCTGCCTATTCCTCTACACCAGCACTGTGGAGTAGAACTATCTGCAGTAACGGAAATGTTCTACATCTGTGTGTCCAGTGCAATAACACTTTAGCACTTGAAATGTGGTTCGTGCAACTGAGGAACTGAATTGATATGTAATTATATTTAATTTTAATTAAATTTAATTTAATAGCAGCATGCAGCTATCATATTGAACAACACAGTTCTAATCCCTTAAGTTTATGGTTTTTGTTACAACCTGGAAATGATTTGTCACTTTTGCATGAATACCCTGTTTGTTGAGTTTATTTGCAAGTCAAGAGGACAAATTTGAGGAATAAGAAAGGAATCCAGAATTAGTACTATGGACACATAAGCACAAGCTACAGTTAAATATTTTGGAATGAAAACTCATTGTTCTGTTGTAGGAAAAATCTTTCCTTAGAGGGGAACATTTGAAAGAGGTTCTGCCAAACCAAAAAAATGTTATTTAATTAAAAAGTTATTAAAGGAATGCTATCTTTTGTATAAAACATAGAATATATTCTTTACTGCCCTTACCAGCGAAAAGATTATCAAACATGATTACAGCCACTTACAAAAGTCACTTTGAAAGTATCTGCATACACAATCTGAGGCAGTTCCAATAGAATTGGAATAACTCTGGTCATTTTGGTTTGGTCAAAATGCTCATATGTCCTCAACCATAGACCACACCCTCCAATGAGGGATGAAACCCAAAATTATGAGTAGACTTAGAGCCAAAGAAAATTTTTAGAAGACTGTAAAAGAAAGCCCAGATATTATGGGACAAGCAATTATGAACAACTGAAACCATGATCTCATGGAAAATGCCTACCCTGAAAGTTGTAGTTATTGGTTCTAGACTGCTGCTTGGAAAACAGGGTTAGTGAGTCTACACAACTGGCATGAGAGTGCCGTGAAAACTTAAGTACCACTGTAGTCTGCCACAGAGGCAAGCTGTGGCAGGACATTCAAGCAATGGCTTCACTCTTTAGAAAATGGAACTGAGCCACAGTGATGTCCTGGGCCATGAGAAAGCCAAGGTCCACCAGATGTGCTTATCAAGCCTCTTTAGGATTTCAGGACATATATACACTACCTCTTGCTCAAGTTACACAGTACTTTAAATTTCTCTATGCTAGTTGAGTCATTAAAAATGATTTCACTAGTCATCAGATATTTTGTGACAATGTTAATGACATGCTATTAATCTTCTAGCTCTCCTAAAATCAGGGGCAGATTATTTCATTCATTATTCACATTAGTATTCCAAATATTCATTAATAAGGCCTGTCTTCATATTTTTCTTCTGTAGCTTTGGTCAGCAGCATGGAAAGATAAAGACAGAGAGGTAACAAGAGTAAGGTCCATTCGAACTCATTTGTGAATGGACATGAATTGTTTTTGCCTGCTTGGCCCCTAGTCCCTTTTCATCTGATCAAATGACCACAATTTCCTTTTGAGTAATGACCCTTCCTCCACTCCTAGTCCACATGGGCACAAGCCCTGGCCAATCTGAAACACAGTGACTGGTTCAGAAGGGTTGCGCAATCCAAGTCAGGCTAATAAGACACCTGCCTTGGAACTTTTGCTATAACTATTGGAAAAGAGATATTCTCTTCACCAGTCTCTAAGCTGCCAAAATATGAGCCTATAGCTGCTGGTGACTATTTTTGTCACTACGTAGGGGAAGTATGCCTAAAGATAAAGCCAATTCAGGGCAACTAAGAGGAAAGCAGAGCGGAGAAATGAAGAAATCCCCATTGCATCATGAGCCAGTGCCTGAAGCTAGGCATCTCTTTGTGAGTCACTAAATTCACTCATTTTTTGAGTTGCCAACTTGAGTTACAACTGAAAAAATCCTCACTAGCACAGTGGACTTATCTAATAATTTCCAGCCAATTAGCTCTGAAAGGCAACCTTGATAGCTATGATAGAGAAATTTCAAGCAAATAAAAGACAATTTTTTAGTAAATAAGTAATTTACCCATTGTGCTGGTTTGAATGTATTATGTCCCCCAGAAAAAGCCATATTATTTGATGCAATCTTGTGGGGCAGACATATTAGTGGGGATTAAGTTGGAATGTTTAGATTAGGTTGTTTGCATTGAAATGTGTTCCACCCAACTGTAGGTGATAACTGATGAGATATTTCCATGGAGGCATGGCCCCACCCATTCAGGGTGGGCCTTGATCTGTGGAGCCATATAAATGGAACTCAGTGCAGCCGTGAGTAACATTTTGAAGAGGAGCTACAGACAAGAGGGATGCTTTGAAGAAAGCACAGGAACCGCAGATGAGAGAGAGTTTGAAGACAGCCACTGAAAGCAGACTCTTGCTCCAGAGAAGCTGAAAGAGGACAAATACCCCACATGCAACTAAGAGTGACATTTTTGAGGAACTGCAGCCTAGAGAGGAATGTCCTGGGAGAAAGCCATTTTGAAACAAGAACTTTGGAGCAGATGCCAGCCACGTGCCTTCCCAGCTAACAGAGGTTTTCCGGATACCATTGGCCATCCTCCAGTGAAGGTACCTGATTGCTGATGTGTTACCTTGGAAACTTTATGGCCTTAAGACTGTAACTGTGTAACCAAATAAACCCCTTTTTATGAAAGCCAATCCATTTCTGGTGTTTTGCATTCCAGCAGCACTAGCAAACTAGAACACCTATATACCCCAAGTTTTAATTACAAATACATTCAAATAAAAACATGGATAAATTAATGCACCAAAGATCATCCATAAAGGGATATTCTTGGACTCTATACTATGGTGCTTCCCTATGACTTGAAATTGATGTCTTGGAGAGCAACTGTTTTCTTCCACATTGTATTCCTAAAAAACCCTGTAAAATTGTAAAATTCCTGAAAGTAGGGGTCTCGGATTTGATCTAGTAATCTAATGTAGCAATACTGTAAGATTATGGTGTGGGCTTAAGTCTGGGGGAAGACAAAGGATGGAAAAAAATGTCAGCTGAAAACATTAAACCCTGAAAATTTAATCCCAATAATAAAAGAAGTTTATAAAATGCTGTTATTCAAAAGAAATGTAGGATGTCACTGCATGGAAAATTCATCAGTACAAAAGTATGTCAATAGGGAAACAAAAGGGGAGAGTTACAAGGGTTAAAATATCTCCTGACTACAAAGAAACAAGGGGCAGAGGAATTGGAATCAAAGCTTTTAAATAACTCACTGAAAGAATCAGTTACTCAAACTAGTCTATATGTTTGATGAAGGAACCATTAGAACCACTAACACATCAGTGTCCAGAAAGAAGACAGTATAGACAGGGTTGGTGTATATGGGCCACAATTAATCCACTGATAAGGCATGCAAAGTCAGACTCTTTCATTCAAGAAATTAGGAATAAAAAATATTTGAGATGCTGAGTGATAATAAAGACCTACCAAAAAACAGTCAAACATCTAAGCTTAACTTATAGTTCCTCAAGGTCTGACTTCTTCAAGGAGCATATAAGCTCATAGTTCTGACCTGTGAAAATACTGGAGTGAAGCAGCAAATTTTTCTTTTCAACAAATTCACTGAATTTTTCATTATCTTTTAGTCATTCTTTATCTCATGCACAAAAAACTACATAGCTAATTGTTTCGGTTTGCTAAAGTGGCCAGAATACAATATACCAGAAATGGACAAGCTTTTAACAATGGGGATTTATTAGCTTACAAGTTACAATCCTAAGGCCATGAAAATATCCAAATTAAGGCATCAACAAGAGGATACCTTCTCTGAAGAAAGGTTGCCAGTATCTGGGATGCCTCTGACACATGGGAAGGCATATGATGGCATCTGCTGGTCCTTCTCTCCCAGGTTTCATTGCTTTCAGTTTCTGGCTTCAGTAGCTCTCTCTCTTTTATCTTCTGTGGGTCCTTTCTTAGCTTCTCTGGGGCTTTCACTCTTGAGCTCTCTGGGCATTTCCTGTCTTTTATTCTCTCATAAAGGACTCCAATAAAAGGATTAAGACCCACCTTGAATGGGCTAGGTCACATCTCAAAAGGTCCCACCCACAACAGGAATGGATTAAAAGAACATAGCCTTTTCTGTAGTACATAAGAGCTTCCAACCACCACACTAGCTCTGGTAAGGCTTAGAAAGAGGATTGCCAAATTCCAGATGTAAGAGGAATGAGCTACATGACTATATGATCTATCAACTAAACCCAGACTCTTGAGAAAGCAAAGAGCCTCTACTATTAATTACACTGGGAACAAAGGCATGAACTGGGCTATCCTGAGTGAAATGGGGCATGAGGTCATCCTTGCAATCCAGAGCATCCAGCATAAAGGTCCAGTTCCAAAGGCAGGGGATACTTCAGCACCTGTGTCTCACCAACTTTGTTTCCCTTTTGATGTACCTTTGTACTGATGAATTTTCCATTCAGTTACATCCTACAGCTCCTTTGGGGTAACAGCATTTTATACTTTTCTTTTATTATTGGGATTAGATTATCAGAGCTGAATTTTTAAGATTTATGACATATTGACATTTGTCTGATGCTAGACATGAGTGAAGAGATAACCAATAAATTCCAAGACTCAGGAAATTTTCAAATTCTAATTAGTCAGTGCATATCAATGACTCACATTACTGAAGAAAACCCCTGAAGGCTAATATTTCCAAATTAAAGAAATAGGGCAGTACTTTCTCACTCACTTCTTTGGAATTCTCTCAGCATTGATGCTAATATTTTATTATTGGAATTTGGGTTGTCTTGACACTGTAAGAGAACTCAGTTGGGAGAGTATTAGGAGGAAATCCTGTAAATTGGATAAGGGCTTAAAAGATATAAAACATTATAGAAGTTTGCACTTTGTTTATTCCCTTGATGCTCATATGAATCCTGAAATCAGTGACATTTCCTAAAATCCTACAAGCCAGAACATTCCTCCAGAAACCACAACTTGGATGGGGATAAGAATAGCAAGGGGATTTTGGAACTTGTGTTACTTATGCTCTTGGTTAATTTCTGCTGCAAATATACTTCCATTTTGGCAACATCTGCATTATGAGAGGGACTCATCTCAAACTGAACTAACTTCTTGATAAGTAAAGAGACACAGTTATTTTCTATGATGATGAAGATAAACTTTAAAACCACTAAACTCCCTCCTTCCCAGTGACTCAGCACTGGGAGAAAAACACTAGGGACCTTTCTGGTTAAAGGCTTCAAGGCATGAAAGGCATGTTGAAAACTTGGGAGAGGATACACAGAGGGTAAAAACAGAAAAACAAACATACATGAACACACAAAGTGCTTTTAGCTGAAAAAAAAAGAAGAGAGTAGGAAAGGCTGGTGTAGAAGTGGAAAGCTTATATGAAGCTATATGAGCATAATTGCCTTATGCAAATAACAGTCTTTGACCTAAAGCATTAAAATTAGAAAAAAGAATTCCACAAAGCAAAGAAGTAAACACTACAAAGCAAAAAAGTAAAACAAGTGAACTGAATTTTGTTCATTCATCAGGTTAATGAGATGACCTGGTTTACTTCATCAATTTTCCCATCACCCCAGTACTCTTTCAAATGGAAGATCAACATTTGCTCAATTTTATGTAAGCTGTTTGCCAAATGAATCTTCAAGCTCCCCTTTTCCAATCAGATTGCTGCTAAAATCTCTTCATATATAGAAATTTCTGGCAGCAACTATAATTAAACATTCTCTCAGCAATAACAGTATCCTTCTTTTCCTTTATTGTTATTATCTTTTCTGAATTTTTCATAAGAATGAACCTACTGTCATGCTGTGATATATGAAGTCAGTAAAAAACTGAAGTAAATCTTTAAAGTGACATGAGTCACATAAAAACTAATGCTTCAGTAGACTTCTGCCACAACATATTGTTGCTTCTCTGTGGATGATTTGGCAATACAGAACACAGAGGGCTCTTCATGAATCATTTATTTCTGTTGACCCATAAATTAGAATGATAAACAACAAAAGACATAGTCTGCTATCCTTCCCCCAGTTAATTCTACTTTTTTTCCCTCATCTACCTTATTCATTTCTTTTTCACATCATCTTTCTCTGTTGCCTTCCTAAATTTTAATGTTGGCTCAACCCAAGGCCACCAATTGCAACTAACAGACAACTGGTTTTATCTTTTCTGTTGCTGTTATTTTTAGTTTTGATTGTTTTTTGTTGCTACTGATACTGTTGATACTGGCTACATTTTTTCAAACATGAAGCTAAGCTAACCAGTATTATACAAAAGCACCTTCAATGGAGCAGGCAAATGAAATGTTTCTCATTATTCTCTTTTTTTCCAAGTCAGAGTTACAAGAGCCAGAGTCTCTAAGAGTTTAAGCTTCTTCCTGATTATAAATCAGACACCTTTGTAAACAACATTTACTCTTTAAAACACAAGGGCAGAGATTGGAACCTAAGATGGTGGCTAGGAGAGACAGGACAAAAAACACCTCCGTGAAAAATACTAGATAAAAGCCAGAAAGTGACCCAGAACACCAGTTCCAGAAATGCACCAGCAATGCACCAGCTGAACAAGGTCTGCTAAATCCACAGGGACCGTGCACTTGTGAAATCAGGAGTCTGCATTCTGAAATGAGAGAGTAAGCCTGCTGAATATCTGGCAGCCACACTGTGATGTGTGGAAACCGTGGGTTGGCATTTGGAGGTGGACTAGTTCTTTTTTAAAAAACCCAAAGGCAGCTGCAGATACGGCAGCGAGAACCGCACAGTGAAGCATGGCAGGAATGAGCTGTGCAAACGCCTCAATATCTGGTGTGGAAGGTAACCATTCGCACACCCGCTGCTAATTGTCTTAGAACAAGGAAGACAGAGGTGAGCCAAAAGGGGAAAAAAACCATGCCCTTGCAGCCATCTTCCTGGCGGGCTGGGGACGCTCCTGCCCGGCACCGGCGCCACAGCCCAGAGCCGCGCCAAAAAACCCAGTGTGACAGAAAGTGTTTCCAGCAACACGTGCACATGCCACAATATTGGGCATGGACAACAGCCATTCACACACTCACAGCTAATTGTCCAGAGCTGGGAAGGTGGAGCTGTGTAAAAAGAGGGAAATTAACATGCCCCATACAGCCATCATTACCCAGGCTGGGAATGCACCTACACAGCCCAGCAGCCCAGAACTTCCCTTGAGGGATGGTGCACACTTGTGACATAGCACAACTTTCCCTCAGCAGAGGTCCTAGAAGGGCCCAGCTTGGAAGAGGGACCCACTCAGAAATCCCAGGGACCATACACCAATACCAAGGACTTGTGGGTCAACAGCAGAGACAATCTGTGATGAGACTGACATGAAGGTTTAGACTCTTGCAACAGCCTTAAATCTCCAGGAACAACTGGGAGATTTGATTATTAAAGCTGCCCTACCTCCCTAACTGCTCAGACACATGCCCCACATTCATGGCGGACAGCACCAACAACACACCCAAACTTGGTGCACCAATTGGACCCCACAAGAATCAGACCCCCACACACCACAAAACAAAGTTGGGGAGAACTGACTTGAGGGGAATAGGTAACTTGCAAATGCCATCTCCTGGTTAATTAAAGAAAGTGTATGCCATCAAGCTGTAGATCTGACAAATCAGAGATTAGTCTCTTGAATAATCCTACATATCCTAAAAGAACCCTATCAAGTAAACCAAATGCCAAGAGGCCAAAAATGACAGAAAATTTTAAAGCATATGAAAAAACCAGATGATATGGATAACCCAAACTCAAACACCCAAATCAAAAGATCAGAGGAGACACAGTACTTGGAGCAATTAATCAAAGAACTAAAGACAACAATGAGAGCAAGGCACAGGATATAAAGGACATGAAGAAGACCCTAGAAGAGCATAAAGAAGAAATTGCAAGAGTAAATAAAAAAATAGATGATCTTATGGAAATAAAAGGAACTGCTGACCAAATTAAAAAGATTCTGGATACTCATAGTACAAGATTAGAGGAAGCTGAGCAATGAATCAGTGACCTTGAGGGCAACAGAATGGAAAATGAAAGAACAAAAGAAAGAATGGGGAAAAAATTGAAAAAATAGAAATGGACCTCAGGGATATGATAGATAAAATAAGACGTCCAAATATAATACTCATTGGTGTCCCAGAAGGGGAAGAGAAGGATGAAGGTCTAGAGAGAGGATTCAAAGAAATTGTCGGGGAAAACTTCCCAAACTTTCCACACAATATAAATACACAAAGCATAAAGGCCCAGCAAACTCCAGATAGAATAAATCCAAATAAACCCACTCCAAGACATATTCTGATCAGACTGTCAAATACAGAAGAGAAGGAGCAAGTTCTGAAAGCAACAAGAGAAAAGCAATTCATCACATACAAAGAAAACAACATAAGACTAAGTAGTGACTACTCAGTGGCCACCATGGAGGCAAGAAGGCAGTGGCATGACATATTTAGAATTCTAAGAGAGAAAAATTTCCAGCCAAGAATACTTTATCCAGCAAAACTCTCCTTCAAATTTGAGGGAGAGCTTAAATTTTTCACAGACAAACAAATGCTAAGAGATTTTGCTAATCAAAGACCTGCCCTACTTCAGATACTAAAGGGAGCCCTACCAACAGAGAAACAAAGACAGGAGAGAGAGAGATAGAGAAAGGTTCAGTACTAAAGAGATTCAATATTGGTTCATTAAAGGACAATAAGAGAGGGAAGGGGAGAAAATATATCTGACAAACATAAACCAAAGGATAGGATGGCTGATTCAAGAAATGCCTTCACAGTAATAACATTGAATGTAAATGGATTAAACTTCCCAAGTAAAAGATATAGATTGGCAGAATGGATCAAAAAATATGAACCATCAATATGTTGCATGCAAGAGACTCATCTTATACACAGGGACACAAAGGAATTGAAAGTGAAAGGATGGGAGAAATATTTCATGCAAGCTACAGCCAAAAGAAAGCAGGAGTAACAATATTAATCTCAGATAAAATAGACTTTAAATGCAGGGATGTTATGAGAGACAAAGAAGGCCACTACATACTAATAAAAGGGGCAATTCAACATGAAGAAATAACAATCATAAATGTCTATGCACCCAATCAAGGTGCCACAACATACATGAGACAAACACTGGCAAAACTAAAGGAAGGAATGGATGCTTCCACAACAATTGTGGGAGACTTCAACACATCACTCTCTCCTATAGATAGATCAACCAGACAGAAGACCAGTAAGGAAATTGAAAACCTAAACAATCAGATAAATGAATTTGATTTAATAGACATATATAGAACATCACATCCCAAATCACCAGGATACACATTCTTCTCTAGTGATCATGGAACTTTCTCCAGAATGGCCCATATGCTGGGACATAAAACAAGCCTCAATAAATTAAAAAAAAAATTGAAATTATTCAAAGCACATTCTCTGGCCACAATGGAATACAATTAGAAGTCAATAAGCATCAGAGACTTAGAAAATTCACAAACACCTGGAGGTTAAACAACACACTCCTAAAATAAATGGTTTATAATGTAGAATGTAGGGGAACTAACAATAGAGAACAATTAATGAAGAGGGAAGGATAACCCAATAAGAACAGATAAGCTATCGTGGGTAAATTTAACATTCTGGGAATGCCCAGGAATGACTATGGTTTGTTGATTTCTGATGGGTGTGGTGGGAGCATGTTCACAGAAATGTTGCTATATTAGGTTATTTTCTTGGCATGGAGTAGGAACATGTTGGACATAAAGTAGTTATTTTAGGTTGGTTGTCTTTTTCTTGCTCCCTTGTTATGGTTTGAAATGTTTTTTTATTGTATATCTTTTTAAAAAAATTTTTTTTGATATTGTTATTTTAAAAAGGAAAAGAGTTAATTAAAAAAAAAAAAAAAAAAAAAAACAGTGGGAAAGGTGTGTAGAGCCCCTTGAGGAGCTGGTGGAGAATGCAGGGGTATTGGGCTCCCCCACCTCGATGGTTGCTGATGTGCTCACAGACATAGGGGACTGGTGGTTTGATGGGCTGAGCCCTCTACCGTGGGACTTGCCCTTGGCAAGACTGTTTGCTGCAAAGGAGAGGCTAGGCCTCCCTATAATTGTGCCTAAGAGCCTCCTCCTGAGTGCCTCTTAGTTGCTCAGATGTGGCCCTCTCTCTCTGCCTAAGCCAACTTGAAAGGTGAAATCACTGCCCTCCCCATTACGTGGGATCAGACACCCAGGGGAGTGAATCTCCCTGGCAACGTGGAATATGACTCCCGGGGAGGAATGTAGACCTGGCATCATGGGATGGAGAACATCTTCTTGACCAAAAGGGGGACATGAAAGGAAATGAAATAAGCGTCAGTGGCAGAGAGATTCCAAAAGGAGCCAAGAGGTCACTCTGGTGGGCACTGTTACGCACACTTTAGACAACCCTTTTTAGGTTCTAAAGAATTGGGGTAGCTGGTGGTGGATACCTGAAACTATCAAACTACAACCCAGAACCCATGAATCTTGAAGACAATTGTATAAAAAGGTAGCTTACGAGGGGTGACAATGTGATTGGGAAAGCCATAAGGACCACACTCCCCTTTGTCCAGTTTATGGTTGGAGGAGTAGAGGGGTAGAAAAATTGGGGGGACTGGGAGCAGGGAAGGAAGGCACCCAGTGTTCTTTTTTGCTTTGGTTGTTCTTTTTCACTTTGGTTTTTATTCTTATTGTTTTTGTGTATGTGGTAATGAAAATGTCAAAAATTAATTTTGGTGATGAATGCACAACTATATAACGGTGCTGTAGACAATTGAATGTATGCTTTGTTTTGTATGACTGCATGGTGTGTGAATGTATCTCAATAAAAATGAATTAAAGAAAAAAAAAACACAAGGGCAGAGATCTGCATTTGTGCTCTGCTGTCCAGCATTAAAGGGACCAGTCTGTGCACTAAAGATGAGTCTAAGGATCGCCACTTCTGCTTTTGGCCATTTACACTGGTCCTTTGAGCAAGCACTTTTTGAAACTCTATTTCTTGACAAACCCTATCTAAGACTGCCAAAAAATCCAAAATCAGTCTCACATATTGCCCCAGTCACAGCTACTGCCATTAACCTCTATAGTCCTTAATACATGTTAACCTAGAATTCAGGCCTTGCTTGGCCCAGATAGACCTTTCCACTGCATTAGAACTATTTTCTCTTTTTTAGCTCAATTTTATGTTAACAACTATTGGGTACTGAATCAGGTCCCCTGCAAAAGACACCTTAATCTGTATTCCTGTAGGGGTGAACCCATTTGTAAATAGGAACTTTTGAAGATGTTGCTATTGGTTGAGGTGTGACCAAATTGAATCAGGTTGCTTCTTAATCTATATGAGTGGAGGCCTCATAAAGAGGAAATTTGGACCCAGTGGTCAGTAGAAGACGGAAGTCAGTAGGAGCCAGAAGTCAGCAGAAGCCAGAAGAGCAGACACAAGGACAGAGGGATGAACATGTGACAGAAGACCTCCACTACTGGAATGCTACCAACCAGGGAGAAAGCATGGCCTTGCCCACATCTTAATATTGGGCTTCTAGCCTTCAAAACCATGAGGCAATAAATGCTTCTTGTTTAAGCCAACCCATTATGTTGTATTTGTCATAGTAGCTCTGGCAAACTAAGAGAATTTGAAACACGCATCATGTTTGAAATTAGCTATTCAAATTATCAATTTGTCTCCCCATCTACACTGTAGGCTCTTGGGCATAGGGAGCATGATTGTTTTGTTCATTATTAGGATCTCAGTATGGTGACCAACATATAGAAGATGCTCAATAAATACATGTTGATAAAATGAATAAATAGAAGGACAATGAGATGCTGCATGACAGTGCCTCCCCTACTCCCTCCTCCGAGGATATTTGTACTTCCAAATATATTTGGAAGAAGACTCATATCTGGGGTTGACCAACAGCTCTGCCCTGTAAAACAACCCTCACACACAGATCCAAACATCAAACTTGCCAATATTTCTCAAAAGCATTCCCCCTTGAACATTCTTCTACCCACCACCCTCATCTTCTCTCACTGAGACTACTAAAATAGCATCCTAATGTGTTGTTTCCTTCCTCCAGAGCTGTCTCCACCTCCCCATCCATCCTCTATGCAGTCACCAAAGAGATTTTTATGAAATATCTATCAGATTACATCCTTCCCCTAAATAAGCTCCCTCAGTATTTCCTTATCTCTCAAAGGATAAAGGCGAAATTCTTTTGGATTTGAACTTAATCTAAAAGCTAGCTAGCTTATTGCCTTCCAACAGCTAGCTCTTACCCACAATGGACCTCTCCAGCCTCTCCCTGATTAACACTTCACCCTCCAGCAATACTAAATTATTTTCTGCTCACCATGCACTCTGTGCTCTAGCACTTCTCCGTGTGTGCACATCATGTTCCTTGTGCACATCATGTTCCTTCTGCCTACCTACCTTGCTCCCCCATTTTCACTCAGAAACTCTTACTCATACTTCAAGATCCATCTCTGATGTCAGCTCCTCCAGGAAGCCTTCCCTGAATTCTCTCTATACCCCAGATCCTGTTCCCTGGTTGGTTGTATGTCTTTCCTCCAAAACATTCATTGAATGCTGCTACCATAGAAAATATTATAATTCTTGAAATTATATGTTTACAAGTCTTCTATTTAGATATGGTAACCTCACGGGACACAACTGTACCTTCCTTACTCATCTTTGTAGCTCCTAAATTAGTACTTAAAAAGTGTTTGACCTAAAGGATCTCAATTTAATCCTGCCACCACCACCCACCCACTCTGGGTCCCTAGAAAACAATAAACCCAGGTGCAGATACAGACCACCAAGGCTGGCAGAATAGAGCCGATTCATCCAGAATCTGGGCCCTAAAGAAAGATGTCTGAAAATGTTACTTAACTGGTGTCTAAAGTAGACGTCTGATGCTTTTGTGAGTCCAGAATTAATTTCCCCTTTGTAGTGTACTATCACCAAGATATAAGAGACAACACTGAGAAAAGCAGACCTGATGACCAAGTCCTCATTATCTTGCTTTTACTATGGATCTAGCCAGATCTTTCCAATGCATTCTCTTTTTCTCTTGAGTTGGGCCATTTGTCAATTGCTATAAGAATTTCAACACAATGTCTAACATAAACATTCTCTTCAGATACCAAAGCTCCATAACTAGCTGGATTTTCAAATCAAAAAGTAGTTACAATTGTAACTTTAACTGGTTACTATTCCACTATGAGTTGAGATAAGTTTTAAAAGTTCCTGAATTTCTCTATAATACCACTTCAGTTGAGGTGCAGAAAAGGACCAATGCATAAATTATTAAAATCCCTTTCCCTAAAATAGACTAAATAGGAAATGACTGAGCTCTGAAAATTTCTGGCCCAATAACACGTAATGTTATTCTCCAGATGAGTTTTGATAGGAAACATTTAGGGGTGCTATAAGCAGAGAAAAAGCATCATTCACTGATCTGAAGAAAAACTGCCTGATGGCAGGGCTTTAAAAATCAAGGTGCGTAATGACACATAACTCCCAAATACAAGGTTGAAATCTTTCTTAATGCCTGGTATTACAAACACTTGTGTGCATGGGGCCTGTAGAGGCCATTGGCTTAACATCTTTTCTTTCTGACCTCCATGCACTGATGTGAAGGGCCCTGGATGAGTTGCAGAGGAGGGCGTCTTACCCGCAGCTCAGGAAACTCGATTCTCCTAAAGCTCTTGATTGTATCCAAATGAGCAAACCCCAGTCGGAAAACATGCCAGAAGGGGAGGAAGTCAGGTAATAAGGGAGCAGATGAGAGACGGACCCCCAGAGGAAACCTGGGGCCTCTGAAAGTTCAGGAACAGAAATCAGCTTTTTGTGATGATCACGTCAGTCAGCCTGGGGACACAGGATTGACCACAGAAGGCAATTCAGAGAACACCTCTCCCAAAATGCTGTACACAGTGAACAAAGTAATTGAATTGGTTTTATTCATAATGCAAGTTGGTAATTCTTCGTTAGAATAATGATAAACTATTGAGAAAAAGAGTAAGAAATATTTTTATACCAAGTCTACAATACCACATAGACTAAGGAAGCAATTAGAAAAAAAAATCTTGTTTTCATAATATACTCTTCAATTTATGTAGTGTTTTTGTACATTGTTATCATACTTGATCATCGCTTTACCATAAGCCTCTGACATTATGCAGAACTGGTATTAATAATCTCACTTTATAGGTGAGAAAATTGAAACCAAGCAATATGGCTTGTTCAGGATCACTTTGCTAGCAAGTTACAACACTAGAATCCAGATTTATATTTTCCTATTCCAAATATAGATACCCTCACTGCATGAGACTTTTCGCTCTGGAAAAAACGCCAAGTATTCACGCAATTAAAAAGCATTTATTCTGGCTCTATACAAAAGCATCCCTTTCATCCATGATATACAGATACTACTTATTATCATTTAGAATACTACATAGTCAGGTCTATGAAACAAAGCAACAATGTGAGAACTTAGAGTGTGCTCAGAAAAAAAGTCACAACAGCTATTTTAGGTCAGGAAAAAAAAGAATGCTATAACAAAAGAACACAATTGTTTTCCTTGGGGCACAGAAGCCCTCAATAATACAGTAATAGTACCCATTACAATGTGAGGAAATATTAAACAGAAGTTGAGATCTAGTCCTTTGTTGGATCCACTGAAAAGGGATACAAGAAAATGGGCTTATGTTTTATCTGTAGGAATTTGAGTTAGAAATAAAGTTAAACCATCGGGCTGATAAAATCAGGCATATTTTAAAAGGATTGTGAAAGCAACAAGGAAGTTGTGCAAAGATTTATTTAAAATGAATGAGAGTTTCTAAGATGATTTGAGAATTATTCTGTAAGAAAACCTTTGGAATAGTCTAGATCAGGGTTCAGCAAAGCACAGCCCATGGGCTGGGCACCTATTTTTGTAAATAAAGTTTTATTAGTACACAGCTAAACCCATTTGTTTATGTATTGACTATGGCTGCTTTCACATCCAATGCCTACACAGCTGGAAATATTTATTTTCTTGTCCTTTACAGATAAAGGACCAGGTGAGACCCATGAGACATACATGAGACCCTTAGAAGTGTGACAGTGACCAATTCCATTCGATTGTCTTTGTTCCCTACTTCTGTTTAGGATTATCAACCCCTATTCCTTGGCAATGAGCAGGGTTTACCCTTGGAGGCTCTCTTGAAGTACTTTTAACCCAGCTGATTAAGATAAGCAAGAAAGGACAGGAGATCTATTTGAATCTCTGAGGTAGGAAAAAGAAAGTGGAGGTGGACAGGACAGAGAAGAGAGAAGAAGGAAGAATGAGAAAAAGCATACGGAGGAGAAAGAAATGTCATATGGTTGAACGCCTGGCACAGACCCACCTCAGCAATAAGCCCAGGCTTTCTCCTTGAATTAAAGGGTAGTTATATTCTTCATCTTCTGTTATTAAAAACAAAAGGGCAATAAAACTTTTATAGACTTTTCAAACAAAATTGTATAGGATAATAATTCATTTATTCATTCAACAAATTTTCAATGATTGCTCTGTTAAAGGCACTGGGGAATTCACTGAGTGCTCTGTTAAAGGCAGAAAGCTCCTGCCTTCAACAGGCTTACATTCTAGTTGAAGAAAACACTTGATAAATACAAAAGTAAAAATATAGTGTGAGGTGATCATAAGTGCTATGGAGAAAAATAAAGATAAGGCAGGGAATTGTGGCTGGGGGGTGTGGGCAGGGCAGGAGGTGGGAGTGAGCAATGAAAGCTGTGGTCCTGAGGAAGGAGTGTGCGTGGAGTGTTCTGGAGATAGCAGGACCAGCAGTGGCTGGAAGGAGCGAGGGCAGGAAGAGGAGGAGGAGGTGAGACTGAGTGGGGTGGGGTGTGGGGACCCAGCAGGGTGTACCAGCACAGACTGTGGACCACCATGGCCTTGTAAGGATTTGTAAAGTTTTCCAATTTTAAGTGAGTGAGATGAGAAGCAACTGAAGAGTTTTAGCAGAGGTGTGACATGATGTCTCTTTATGTGTTAAGAAGGTAAACTGACTTCTAGGTTGATGAGATAATAAGGGATGGGACCAGAAACAAAAGAGCCAGGATGTTATAGTAATAATCCAGAAGAAAGATGACAGCAGCTGTCCCCAGGGTACTGGAGGTGGTAGGGATAAAAAATAAAAATAAAAATAAAGGTCATATTTTGCATATATTTTGAAGATAGAGCCCACAGTGTTTGCTGCTGGGTCAGAAGCAGGGTATATATGAGAAACAGAGGAATTAAAGATTTTTTTACCTAAACAAGTAGAAACATAGGGTTGACATCTACCAAGAAGGGAAAGATGGTGAAAGAATATGTTTTAAGGTGTGGGTAATCAGAAGTCAGAAGTTCTGTTTTGGACATATTAAATTTAAAATACCTATTAGGGATCCAAGTTAAGATAGAGAATGCCAGAGTTCAGAGAGAGGTCCTGAATGGAGATACACAAACAGTTCCACTTCTGCATGGTTCCAATATAAATGAATTTTAGTGATCTCAGTAATACCAGTCTGACAACAACTAGGTTCAAAGTTCAGTTACAAAGGTACATTAAATATGAGTAATTGCACAAAGTACAAACTTCAGCGCCTCAGTCCACAAATCACTATCTATCTAACAGATGTGCTGCATGATCAGTGACTGTGACGTCACTTCTTTCAGAGGTGGCTGAGCACTGCGCATCTGTTATTTCAGTTCGTGCCAAGGCGGCAGAGTACAATTGTGTTGCTTTCTTGTCTCACAGTGATAAAGCCAAGCACCATTTCACCGAAACAGATAATTGAAAGAAGGAATTGGCCAACAAAGATGAAACTGCAGAAAAGAAACTAAAAGTGAAAACGCAGGAAGTGACATTCAGCTCTAACGTAAATGGAGTTATAGAAGAAACCGCTGACCAGGCCAATGTCCACAAGGCCGTAGTCTAGAGACTCTAGATAGGCAGCCAGAGGAACTGAGTAAAGGAGAACTTTCTCCACCTAAATGAGGAAGTGGTTGTGACAAAAAGGATAAAGATGTCCCAGAGGAAGTGATGCTAGCCAAAAACTTCACATGAAAGGAACTTTTGGAGCTATTTCACGACATGGAAAGATAAAAAGATAAAATATTGGAAGCTGATTCAAACCTAGAAAGGAGTTTGACAATTTCCCAAAGCACTGAAAAGATGCACATTTGAATTTCGTTATACCAGGAGAAAAAGGAAGCAAGCACTGTTCAACCTACTCTTGATACATTTTTGAAAAAGAAAATAAAACACTTTTAATTCTCAATGTTTTTAAAGTTTTAAATTACAGTACTAAAATAAATAATAGTTTTATTATTTTTCCCTTCCTTATATATTTATAATCAGCAGTAAGACAGTTTTTAATGTTTTGACAACATTAAAGTTCATGGAACAATTACAATTTCTCCCATTAATGAGAAAGATCACTATGTATGGTTTCAATTTGCACTGTCATTTTTACATGCCTGCGCTTCCACGCAAAGGGAAAACTACCCCTATATTTAGGAATCATCAGCATAAAAATGGGATCTAAAATGAGTCTGTATGGGGCCACTTAGAAAAATGATTTTTCAACTCCAGTTTGTGACCCATTAAGTACCTAGTGAAATCAATTTAGTGGGTGCTAAGAGGACTTTTTAATGAAAAGAAAAGAGAAGTAGAGCAAAGAAAGGGAAAGGGACAGGAGGAAAGGAGAGATCAAAGTATATTGTTTTGTGAGGACCTTGCTTCTCTGTATGTGTGTGTGTGTGTGTGTGTGTGTGTGTGTGTGTGTGTGTGTGTACTGAGGAATGTTAAAAAATATATTTTTTACTGCATAGGGATCAAAATAAATTTGAAAGCCACTGACCTAGGAAATGTGAATAGAAGAGGTTCAAGGACAGAGTCCTGGGCACTCAAAATGTTTTGAGTTTGGGAAATTGAGGAAAACAATCAAAGAAGGCAGAGAAGAAGCAGGCAGTGAAGTTTGAGGAGAACCAAGAAAATGGTATCTGGAAACCAAGTAAAAAAGTGTTTCAGGAAGGAAGGAATGATCAACAGAGTCAACTGCTAGTCCAGTTTCTCTTGTATTTAGCAACATGGTTACTGATGACCTTGACAATGATGATTATGAACTTCAGTGGAGTGGTAGGAGCAAAAGTCAAACTGGAATGGATTCAAAAGAAGAAGGAAAGTGAAGAATTGAAGACAAGTGTTTTGCAGTAAAGTGGTTCAGATTGATATTTAATATGTGCAAAGAACATGAAGTCAAAGTAGATAAATGTCAGTACACATAATAAAATATATGGTGTATAAATATGTTCAAATTTCTGTGTAATATTTTTTGCTCCCCTTCTACTCTTTTTGGGATCACATTCTTAAAAGGGTGCTCAAAAGGTCCCAGTCCTCACTCCCTAGCTGTCAAGACTAATACTAAGTTATCATAAGAAAAGTGTCCTATTTTATTTTCCAAAACTTTAAAAGTTTTTAATATTTTAGAGCATATTTATTATTATTTTCTTATTATTAAGCAATGCCCAACATGTTGCACTAATAAATTAATTACATATCTGCTTTTTATAAACATGAACTCAAGCTTTCATCCTTTTTCTTATTTTGTTTCTCAGAATTATTTTCCAAAGCTATGTTTACTCCTCCAGCAGGAAAGGCATTAGCATTCCAATTATCCCAGAACACCATTCTGTGCAAAATCATGATCCCTGTTAATTTTAAAGAGATCATATAAATTAATTGCCACTAAAGCTTTTCCACCATTTTTCCCATTGTTTTCGCCAACTAGCTCCAAAATTTCATGCACTCTTTACCAGGTGTTGCTGCATTTCCTCCTCCTGCTTACATCCTTGCATTCGGCAGGTTCCCTTTCTCACTTCAAAAAAGCTTATTAAAACAGTATTCAGTGAAACATATGGCAAGTGTCACTGTAGTCCCTTCTTACTGTCTATCCATTTCATTGAGTTCTTAGGTGTTGGAAGTAAGAAGTTGCAAGGAGGTACATGATATTCAGTGCTAAATTGAAGCACATGAAATTGCCATCTTTGTATATTTGCATTGTCAAATATCGGCAATTTCATATGGTTCAACATAGAAGTTTTTCTTACTAAATCTGTGTATTCTCCATGGCTGCCAGACAAACACTACAGCATCTCTTTGACTTGATTCTCCAACTTTCAAGTTTCTCTAACATCAGTTTTCATGTTACAGATAGAAATTATAGATTTAACTTTATTTATTTAGCAAATATTTCTCAAATGCCTACTATGTGAGGCACTGGGTTAGTTGTGGGGATATCAGACTTGAAAACATCAGTGACCCTCAGAGTTTGCATACAGTACAGCAAGGGATTAAATGTTAGACAAGCAATCACACAAATATTTATTTAATTAAAATTGACAGAAACGTTGTGAAAGAAAGTTTGCACATAGCAGTGAGAACCTAAGTTAGTCTGAAAGGAGAGAGAAGGTTTCTCTGACAAAGTGACATTTAAGCTGAGAGCAGAAGGATGAGTGGGAGTTAGAAAAGTGAAGTTTTCCAGGGAGAAGAAAACAGCTTGTGTAAAGTCCCTAAATCAAGAAGGAACTTGGGGCTTTCAAGGATCTGAAGTTCCTTCTTGATCACTGGTCTTTGCTACTTATGTTCTTTTTTACCTGCCTCAACTCACAGGACTGTATACTGTATTCTATAAAGCCTTCTATATACTTCCTTCCCTTCAGATTTTTCCTCATAATATTTAACCATTCTTATTACACCCTCACATCTCTACTCACATCCTTTCTCAACCTTTACCATATTTTAATGTCTTCAAGTTCAAGCAAAACATATGATGAGATTTCAAAAATCTCTGCCCGAAATCCCGAGTTATTCTGTACTTAATTTCATCTACCATCATTGTATAAATAGAAAAATCATCATCATTCCATTTTAAATGTTTCATACTTGTGAGGAAGCAACATGTGATGAAAAAAGCATGGTCTTTGTCAGAAAAAAAGCCCCCCTGTTATTAACTAAATGTCCATAATAATGGGGATAATAATACCTGCTTCATAGAGACTTACCTGGGGAATTAAAGTGAGATTACACTGGAAAGTACCTAATTTTGTGCTCTAAACCTGCTTTCTTCTTTCTCTGCCTTTTTCCTTCCCTGTCTTATACATGCAGTCAATTCTACTAGTCCTTTCCCCCCATTTTTTTTCAATTTTATTTATTTTATTTATTTTTGTTTTTTATAATTCATATTTATTGAGATATATTCACATACCATGCAGTCATATCAAACAAAGCATACATTCAGTTGTTTACAGTACCATTATATAGTTGTGCATTCATCACCAAAATTAATTTTTGACATCTTCATTACCACACACACACAAAAATAATACGAATAAAAATTAAAGTGAAAAAAAACCAATAAGTAAAAAAGAATACTGGGTGCCTTTTTTTTTTTCCTTCCCCCATTTTTCTACTCATCCATCCATAAATGAGACAAAGGGGAGGGTGGTCCATATGGTTTTCCCAATCACATTGTCACCCCTCATAAGCTACATTTTTATACAATCGTCTTCAAGATTCATGGGTTCTGGGTTGTAGTTTGATAGTTTCAGGTATTTACTGCTAGCTATTCCAATTCATTAGAACCTAAAAAGGGTTGTCTATATTGTGCGTAAGAGTGCCCACCTGAGTGACCTCTCGGCTCCTTTTGGAATCTCTGCCACTGAAGCTTATTTCATTTCCTTTCACATCCCTTTTTTGGTCAAGAAGATGTTCTCCATCCCATGATGCCGAGTCTAGATTCCTCCCTGAGAGTCATATTCCACATTGCCAGGGGGATTCACTCCCCTGGATGTCAGATTCCACGGAGCGAGGAGGGCAGTGATTTCACCTGCCAAGTTGGCTTAGCTAGAGAGAGAGGGCCACATCTGAGCAACAAAGAGACATTCAGGAGGAGGCTCTTAGGCACTATTATAGGGAGGCCTAGTCTCTCCTTTGCAGCAACAGTATTCCCAAGGGCAAGTCCTGTGGTAGAGGGCTCAGCCCATCAAACCACCAGTCCCCCATGTCTGTGAGCGCATCAGCAACCATCGAGGTGGGGAACCCCAACACCCCTGCATTCTCCACCAGCTCCTCAAGGGGGCTCTGCATATTTTTTCCATTGTTTTTTTTTAATTAACTCCTTTTTTTTTAAATCAACTATATCAAAAAAAATTTTTTGAAAAACACACAATAAAAAAACATTTCAAATAAACCATAACAAGGGAGTCCAACATGTTCCTACTCTACCCCAAGAAAATAACCTAATGTAGCAACATTTCTGTTAACTTGTTCTTAATATACCCATCAGAAATTAACAAACCATAGTCATTCCTGGGCATTCCCAGAACCTCCAGGTGTTTGTGAATTTTCTAAGTCTCTGATGGTTATTGACTTCTAATTATATTCCATTGTGGTCAGAGAATGTGCTTTGAATAATTTCATTTTTTTTTTAATTTATTGAGGCTTGTTTTATGTCCCAGCATATGGTCTATTCTGGAGAAAGTTCCATGATCACTAGAGAAGACTGTGTATCCTGGTGATTTGGGATGTAATGTTCTATATATGTCTGTTTGATCAAATTCATTCATCAGAATGTTTAGGTTTTCAGTTTCCTTATTGGTCTTCTGTCTGGTTGATCTAGCTACAGGAGAGAGTGATGTGTTGACATCTCCCACAATTATTGTGGAAACATCCATTGCATCCTTTTGTTTTGCCAGTGTTTGTCTCATGCATTTTGTGGCACCATGATAGGGTGCATAAACATTTGTGATTGTTATTTCTTCTTGTTGAATTGCCCCTTTTATTAGTATGTAGTGGCCTTCTTTGTCTCTCATAATATCCTTGCATTTAAAGTCTATTTTATCTGAGATTAATATTGCTACTCCTGCTTTCTTTTGGCTGTAGCTTGCATGAAATAATTTTTCCATCCTCTCACTTTCAATTTCTTTGTGTCCCTGTGTCTACGATGAGTCTCTTGCATGCAACATATTGATGGTTCATATTTTTTGATCCATTCTGCCAATCTATATCTTTTACTTGGGGAGTTTAATCCATTCACATTCAACGTTATTACTGTGAAGGCATTTCTTGAATCAGCCATCCTATCCTTTGGTTTATGTTTGTCAGATACATTTTTTCCCTCTCTCTCTTATTGTCCTTTAATGAACCAATATTGAATCTCTTTGGTACTGAACCTTTCTCTATCTCTCTCTCTCCTTTCTTTGTTTCTCTGTCGGTAGGACTCCCTTTAGTATCTGAAGTAGGGCAGGTCTTTTATTAGCAAAATCTCTCAACATTTGTTAGTCTGTGAAAAATTTAAGCTCTCCCTCAAATTTGAAGGAGAGCTTTGTTGGATAAAGTATTCTTGGATGGCAATTTTTCTCTCTCAGAATTCTAAATATGTCATGCCACTGCCTTCTCTCCTCCATGGTGGCCACTGAATAGTCACTACTTAGTCTTATGTTGTTCCGTTTCTTATGTGGAGAATTGCTTTTCTCTTGCTGCTTTCAGAACTTGCTCTTTCTCCTCAGTATTTGACAGTCTAATCAGAATATGTCTCGGAGTGGGTTTATTTGGGTTTATTGTATTTGGAGTTTGCTGGGCCTTTATGCTTTGTGTATTTATATTATATAGAAGGGTTGGGACGTCTTCCCCAACAATTTCTTTGAATACTCTTTCTAGACCTTTATCCTTCTCTTCCTCTTCTGGGACACCAATGAGTCTTATATTTGGATGTTTTATTTTATCTATCATATCCCTGACATCCATTTTGATTTTTTTGATTTTTTTCCCCATTCTTTCTTTTGTTCTTTCATTTTCCATTCTGTGACCCTTGAGGTCACTGATTCATTGTTCAGCTTCCTCTAGTCTTGTACTATGAATATCCAAAATCTTTTTAATTTGGTCAACAGTTTCTTTTATTTCCATAAGATCAACTATTTTTTTTACTTACTCTTGCAGTTCCTTCTTTACGCTCTCCTAGGGTCTTCTTCATGTCCTTTATATCCTGTGCCATGCTCTCATTGTTTGTCTTTAGTTCTTTGATTAATTGCTCTAAGTACTGTGTCTCCTCTGATCTTTTGATTTGGGTGTTTGGGTTTGGGTTATCCAAATCTTCTGGTTTTTTCATATGCTTTAAAATTTTCTGTTGTTTTTGGCCTCTTGGCATTTGGTTTACTTGATAAGTTTCTTTTAGGATATGTAGGATTATTCAAAGATGAATCTCTATTTTGTCAGATCTACAGCTTAGTGGAGCACACTTTCTCTACTAGCCAGCAGATGGTGTCCACAAGTCACCTATTCACCTCAAGTCAGTTCTCTACAGCTTTGTCTTTGTGGTGTGTGGGGGTTTGATTCTTGTTAGGGTCCAATTGGTGCACCAAGTTTGCGTGTGTTGTTGGTGCTGTCTGCCCTGAACATGGGGTGTGTGTCTGAGCAGTTAGGGTGGGAGGGCAGCTTTAATAATCAAACCTCCCAGGTGTTCCTGGAGATTTAAGGCTGTTGCAAGAGTCTAAACCTTCATTTCACTCTCGCCACAGATTTTCTCTGCCACTGACCCACAAGTCCTTGGTATTGGCATATAGTCCCTGGGATTTCCAAGTGGGTCCCTCTTCCAAGGCATGCCCTTCTAGGGCCTCTGCTGAGGGCAGGTTGTGCCATGTCACAAGTGTGCACCATCCCTCAAGGGAACTTCTGGGCCACCAGGCCATGTAGGTGCATTCCCAGCCTATTGTAAGGATGACTGTATGGGGCATGTTAATTTCCCCCTTTTCGTACAGCTCCACCTTCCCAGCTCTGGGATGATTAGCTGTGGGTGCACGAAAGGATATTGTCCACACCCGATATTGTGGCATGCATTTGTTGCTGGAAACACTTCCTGTCACACTGGGTTTTTTGGCACAGCTCTGGGCCTTGGCTCCGGTGCCAGGCAAGAGCATTCTCAGCCTGCCGGGAAGATGCCTGCAAGGGGCATGGTTATTTTCCCCTTTTAGCTCACCTCTGCCTGCCTCACTCTGAGACAATTAGCAGCGGATGCATGAAAGGCTATCTTCCAAGCCAGATATTGAGGTGTTCGCACAGCCTGTTCCTGCCACCCTTCACTCTGCAGTTCTCGCTGCCATATCTGTAGCCGCTTTTGGGTTTTTTAAAAAAGAACTAGTCCACCTCCAAATGCCAACCCACAGTTTCCCCACACCGCAGCGTGGCTGCCGGATATTCAGCAGCTTACTCACTTGTTTCAGAACGCAGACTCCTGGTTTCACCACGTGCATGGTCCCTGTGGATTTAGCAGACCTTGTCCAGCTGGTACATCACTGGAACTGATGTTCTGGGTCACTTTCTGGCTTTTATCTAGTATTTTTCATGGAGGTGTTTTTTGCCCTGTCTCTTCTAGCCACCATCTTAGGTTCTCCTCTCTTTCCCCTTTTTTTGCAAGGCAATTTTTTCTACTACTAACTTGCCTAAACCATAGCCAGACTGATATGGAGCACACATAAAAACAGACACTGATTCTAATCTGGGTGGCATAACATAGTGTGGAGAGTGGAAACAAGAGGAGAGCAGGAGTAAATAGCAATGGAGATAATTCAACACCAAAGCTCCTGAAGCTTAGTCAAAATATAGCTTATGGGCCAATATAAGGCTATCTAAGCCAAGGAAGCCAGGAGGCTGGGAAAAGGCAGGGAGCATGTTGGAGCTCACCAGGAAGGGGGCCAAGGCTCCATTCCAGCAAGAGCAGACTAAGCAGGAAGCAGCGGCCAGGTTCTGAAGATCTTTGGAATGATCACAAAGCCCACCTCCAGTTGAGAGAAGTTTATTGGAAGAGTCAAGAGCATAAGACTCCCCATGGGCAACCGTCAAGGACAAAATTTCTTCTGGTGAAGCAATTCGCCAAGTCAGTAATAATGAGGTGGTAACTCAGGCCTCATACACAGACTCAGTCAGTCCTTAGTGTCCTTTGGCATCTTCAGACTAAAGCTGACATCAATCCTGGCATCTTCAGACTAAATCTAAATATTTAACTTAAGAAATCATTTTCTGATTCTTCTTTTTCCCTTCTCTGAAATATAACTTCCTCACCCTAAAGTTCATGCTCTCATAGTAGACCTAAAAAGTATAGAGCCTTAAATAATTTTCTTTTTACATTTATTTTGTGAGGTATATGTTAAATATAAATAAAAATCACTTTCATATAGATTTATATTTTTTCCAATTCCAACACAGAATAAAAACTATATATTTTATTATCAAGCAGTTTCAACCATCAATCATATTACGAATTTCAGGTCTTTATCATCTTCCTTCCAGATTTGTGCCAGAAGTGGTGAAGCTAAATATTCATTGACAATACAGTTAGTCTGTTACCTTCAAAACATCACTGAAACAGGATCCTGCAGAGAGTATCCACAAACATCATTCAGAAATTCCACAGAAGCACTTAAATTTGGAAAATCAGGCGAAAAAGGAATAATATTTTTGTTACTTGTCACATGTTGTTTGTCACTGCTTTTAAAAGTCTTTGTGCAATTTCCCAAAGTAACATTTTCCTCAAGGAACAAGAAAGTCTTGTAATAAGTATGACTAAAATGACTCCTTCAAAAAATGGAATCAACACATGCAGTCAATCTGGCCACATATGGTCACTTGCAACCAGTATTGTTTTTAATGAAAACTGCCTCTAGACTATGTGATTTCATTAGCAATTTAAAAACTGATAAAAATAAAAAGGCAAGGTCAATCTGTTGTAAAGAGCACAGTAGTGATGATAACATTTCTAGTCTTCTTAGATATTTCCATTTAGATTTCAAATAACTGGAAATTCTCCAGGTACATGAAAAATTATCTGCAGCCATATGACTTCCATGGTTTCTTTATAAGGCTTCTAGTAATCTAGATTAAAGCCCAACCTGGTTCAGTTAGCCACACATTAACTAGAAATAATATCTTCTAAAGGTGCTATTTACAATGGATTTACACACACCAGGACTCAGACTAAGAATGCGTGTTTTGGGGGGTATATAATTCAACCTACCACAGATGTACACATGAACATAGAAAAAGGACAAAATGGGAATAATGCCAAAGGGTTAGCTGTGGTTAAATTAGTTATACTTTTCTGAATTTTCCCAAATATATAGATATATTTCATTTAAAAATCAGAAATGACCCACCTCAGACAGATGCAAAATGTTTCTACCTTTTCCTATTCTAAAAGAATTTGAGATACTTACACAACTTAACATTACACAAAATAGACCATTTTAAATTGAAAATAAAACCAAGTCCCACAAAAACAGTGCTTCTCAAACTTTAATGTGCATATGAATCGCCTGGGGACCTTGTTAATAAGCAGATTTGGATTTGGTATGTCTGGGGTGGGCCTAGGAGCCTGTATTTCTAACAAGCTCCAGGTGGGGGGAACCATAGTTTGAGTAGCAAGGAAAGGTGCAGGGAGTAGATGTTGTCTAGTACCTAAGATGACTTAACCATAGTTGGGTGTTGAATTCTGCACTTTTCCTAACTGTTTAAAAAAAGTAAATCACTAGATGTAGCAAAGACTAACCTTAAGCTGCAATTTAGTAAAAAGAATTACTCCAATAACATAGCCTTGAATTTTACTTTCTAAAAATACAAAAATAGAGCTTATGTTGTGTCCTTCTTGAGGGAATACTATTTATAGATTTACATAAGGCTTTGGTTGAGCAACTAAGAATAGAGCCTAAAAATTCTAGGGTTAAAAGATATTCCCCTGAGGAATTTTTTTTAATAATATGGAAAATTACCAGTTATTTTAGGCTGGCTAACAATTCCAGATCACAGCTAGTGACAACCCTGAAATCCAAAATATAGAAAACAATATAGAATAGTTTATTGTTGAAGCCTTTGAGTAACTCATTCACATACCAGTAGGCATTTGGATTACTGCTTCTCTCTTAGGGAAGTTATATAATGCACATCAATGTTATAAAAATCTAAAGCAGGCACAACCCTGGCACCACTGACATTTTGGACAGATCGTTCTTTGTTGCAGGGGGCAGGGAAGGTGGGTGGCTGTCATGTGCACTGTAGGATGTTCAGCAACATCCCTGGTCTCTACCCACTAGATGTCAACAGCACCTCCCCTCTAGTGTGACAGTCAGACATTGCCAAATGTCCCCTGGGGGGCAAAACCACATCCATTTGAAAAAAAACTAATCTAAAGATTTTTACTGGATTTTATGGGAATGAAGCCGCTCTTTGAGGAAATGTTTTGCTGACCTTAATTGATCTCTGAATGACTTGACTGTGTTGTCAATATCCTGGTAACTCGAGCAGACTGTTTTTTACTCCTTGCTTGTTTTTATCCAGCTAAGAAATAGGCAGGTTGGCTTTTCTGTTTTCCTAAACAGGCAGACAAAGTTGGTTTCAACCTGTTTTGTATATGTAGGTTCATAAAGGAGATGTTGATCAGATGCTGATCCCTTGATCAGAGTTTTATCAATTCCTTAGTTTATCAAGAGATTAATTCAAGAGCTAGAAGATGCAATAAAGACTGACGAGCGGTTTTTTGAACAGATAAAAATATGGAGGCTTAAAAATCAGAGTAAAAACTTCTAAGTTAAATACAAAGAAGTAACAAATACTGAAAGAGGAATTAGATTTTCATAATAATAAAGAAATTATAAATCAATATTATTTTTATGATAAATAGACCTAAAATAAAATGACACAGAAAGACTCAAAGAAATAAAGGTGTACATGCATATTAAGCAAACTGAAAAACAAAAACAAGAAAGGCAGAACTAATTGTACAAACCTGACTAATTAAAAAAAAAGCATTAAGTAAATTCAGAGGATCATTTTATATTCTGAAAAGGTACAATAGCTAGTGAGTATATAACTTTGAATAATGTCATAAGAAAATACACACAGCAAAACTTTTGGAATTATAAGTAGAAAATAATCAAACCACGATTACATAAGAAGCCAAACCAACTTCATCTGTCTACAGTAGATCAAGTAGACAAAAGAAGTATAGAGATTTTAAAAGATAAAATTAATCAAAGCATTTCTAGCTTGATAACCCTGAAATAGGTAATTCACCTCCTAATGTATACATGAAACATACAGGTGAATTACATAATTACAATTTTCTTTCTTCCAAACAAACTCTTAGAGAATTGTTTTATAAACTTTAAAAAGCAAAATTTTACAAATAAGAAAGAATATAGATCATATTCTGCAATAACATACAATGAAACTGGAAATTAATAGAAGTTTGAAAAGAGGCAAAGAATTGGAAATTTTTAAACTTTTTCCTAAAAAAACTGGGATCTAAGAAAACTTTTTAAAAAAATATTCTATTTATAAAATAACTAATGAAGTTGCTATATATCAAAACCCAAGAGATTGGTCAAAGATATAATCAGAAACATTCTTATAGCTTTAAATGTTTTTTTTTTCCTTTTTAAATATAAAAAATTATTGAACTAAACAATTTTAAAATTGTAAAAAAGGTGAAAAGATTCCTTTTAAAAAGCAGGAAATAATTAAAATACAAGTAAATAATAATAACTTAGAAGAAAAACAGTGAATAGAATAAATAAATTCCAAAGTGCCTTATTTCAAGTAAAAATAATGATGATGATGATAATGATGAAATAGACCAGCATTTCTCAAATTGGGGTTAAGAAAAAATTCTATCACAGAGGATGTTAATAGCTGTGCCAAGAAAAAGTCTTCCTCTACACAAATAAGTTCTTTATTTTTAAGTTCCTTTAATCATCAAATAGACTTCAAAAGTTTTCTCTGTTACTTAAAAGTTCTCAGATCTTTTCTTATGTTAATATGTACTTTGAATCCTCAAGGGGGGTATTTTGTACAATTTCCCAAGCTTATTTGCCCTTTTTTTAGTATTCTGAGGAAGTCATCTTGCAAACTGCTGAGCTTAAACACACCTCTAGCAAACTACTGAAGAAAAAACAGTAATAATTAGATTAGAAACCATAAAATAGAAATAACAAATAAAGAAAAAAACGTATTGCAATGGAATGCTATGTACAATTGCACATTAGTTAAAACGGGAGAACAGGCTTTGAGAAAGCACTCAGCACTTGCTGTCTAGATATTCCTTCCTGTTTATATAATTTGTGTTTTAAGTTAGAATGTGATATTAACTAGAATTATAAGATGGATAAAAATGTGAACACAAATGTTTAACCTAAATCAAACTTTAATTATTATTCTATAACTACAGATCAGGTTGTCCTTTCCTGGGTGAAAAAAGCAAAATGTACGAAAGGAGACAAAGAAACTTTGAGCTTCCTACTGTAAAAGCAGCAAGGGACAGGGGTTTATTAGGTGAATGTGAGAATTTCTTTGGGCAAAATTGGAAAAGAACAAAGAATTAACCAATCTGGGAATGAGCTGTATCTCTGACAGTAAGAAGCAGAGGACGGAAGCTATAAACTGTCCCTGCCAAGTCCAGGAGATGTTGCAATAGAGTCAGAAGTTAGCTGCTGACCAACCATACAAGAGACATCGGCTAAGATTCAGCCCCTTCTATGCTTACTCAAGGACAAAGAGCTATGGCCATGCTCGTAGGTCCTAAAAGTATATCTTTCAACACACGTTGTTTTCTGCCTTGGAGAAACTACCAGCCATGGAGTTCAGCAATGAAGTCTCCAAATCCTAGTACTGGGGGTTTAGAAAAGATGGAAACAGTCCAAGAGTCCATCAACCGATGAATGGATAAACAAAATGTGGTACATACATACGATGGAATATTATTCAGCAGTAAGAAGGAATGAAGTCCTGAAGCACGCAACAACATGACTGAACCTTGAGGACATTATGTTAAGTGAAATAAGTCAGACATAAAAGGACAAATATTGTATAATCTTACTGATATGAACTAATTACAATATGTAAATTCATAGACATAAAATATAGAATATAGGTTACCAGGATATAGAATGAGGCTAAAGAATGGGGAGCTGTTGCTCAATATGTGCAGAATGATTAAACTGAATTTACATGTTTGGAAATGGACAGAGGTGACAGTAACACATTATTGTGAGAATAATTAACAGTGCTGAATGAGGTGTGAATACGGCGGGAAGGAGAAGCTAAGAGTCATGTATGTCACTAGAAGGAAAGTTAGAGGTTAAAACATGGGAATGTATAACACAATGGATCTTGTGGTGGACAATGTCTGTGATTAACTGTACAAATACAAAAAAAATCTTTCATGAACTAGAACAAATGTACAACACTATTACAAGGAGTTAATAATAGCGGGGTATATGGGAAAAATGTACCTACTGTAAATTACGGACTATAGTTGGAATATTTTAATACTCTTTCATCAACAGTAACAAATGTATAACACCAATACTATGGGTCAATAATGGGGGGGAGGTTAGGGGTATGAGAGGATTTGGATTTTCTTTTTCATTTTTATTTCTTTTCTGGAGTAATAAATATGTTCTAGAATTGATCACAGGGATGAATGCACAACTATGTGATGATATTGTGAGCCAGTGATTATATACCTCAGATGGTGTGTATGGCGTGTGAATATATCTCAATAAAACTGCATTTAAAAAAAAGTCAAGGAAGAAAGATGCCCACTGTAATAATTACGTAACATTGTTCTAGAAATTTGAAGCAATTTAATTATGCATGCAAATAAATTAAAATTTATAAACTTTGACAGATAAAATGCAAACTTGGGGTGCAGATATATAGTATACTCAGAAAAACTGAAAAAGAATCAACTGAACAACCATTAGAATTGAGAATTCAGCAAAATAGCCAAACTCAACATGCACATATGAAAATCAGTAGTGTTCTTATACTCCAGTAATAAGTTTAAACCATGATAAAAAAAGAGACTCTGTTCACAATAGTAATAAAAATGTTGCTTGTATAGAAATGATTGCTATGAGAAATACATTATCAATATCAACATTGATCTTTTATTCTGAGAAATGAAAGATTGGAAATATTTTCATTTTTTCCAGATTCATATTTTGACCTTCAATCAAAATAAAAGAGAAAAATTTTGTTACATGATAAAATGATTCTAAAGACTTCCTCGAAGACAAAACTGAGTAGAAATAATGAAGAAAATCATTAAAGAGATGAAACTGCGAATGAGAATGAGGATACTCCTAGCCTTATGATGTATTAAAAAATATCCACACATACAACACTATAAAAGTGAAAAAAAATGGCATAAGTACAAGAAGTACATAAGTACAAGAATAGAGAAATAATCTATAACCCAGAAATAACATAATTTTATTATAAAATAACATAATTATAATTTTTATTTTAATTTCTAATAAAAAGACATTCTAAATCTGTAGTGAAAAAAATATTATTCAATGAGGGTGGTTGCTCCAATTGACTAGCAACTTGCAGAAAATAATCAGTTCAGATCTTGCCCTGCCATCATACAATAAAAACTATGTTTGTTGGTTTTGGGGCTTTGGATGCAGCAGTTCCCAACATGAAGTTCAAATCAGAATCTCCTTTGCCTGGACAATGAGATTGATTAGTTTAATGTGCAATGGACAAGTAGTCTAATGGGCAATGGGATTAATTAGTGTAATTTGCAAAACCCCTCCCCCATTAAGAAACACTAGCATAATGGGAAGAGTTGGTAGACACACAGAATGGAGTTCAAATCCTGCCTTCATTACTTACTGGGTATGTGACTTCAGGCAATTGACTTGGTTTGTATGATCCTCAGTTTCCCCAAATGTAAAATGAGGATGATAATAACTACATTAAAAGGGTATTTGAATATTAAATAAAATAACAAGTAAAATGCCTAGATTTCATGATTCCAGTTAATTTAAAAATATACATATTCATAAGCTTATTTCTCTGCCTGGAAAACCATGTCTTTAAAAGTAAAACAAGTAAAAGTAAATAATATATTTAATTTTTTAACCGCAGCTTTCAATGAAAGGGTAGAAGCCTTGCCACACTATCTACCCCAGCCTTTTATTCTTCTATACTTAAAATACAAAACCAACTCTAAGTAAATGTGGTTAAAAATCAAGGAGTGAAACAACAAAAATAGATAAGATCCTGATATATTAAATTATTAGCTATTTCTTCTAAAGAAGGAGAGAGGGGCAGCAAAGATTTCTGATGCATGAAGTCAAAGACTTATATTCAACAAGAGAGTTGGTCTGGAAGAGAGTTGTAAAAACCCTGCTTATTTAGTTCCTCAAGTTGGACACTGCCATGTGAAAATGGAGTAAGTTGTTCTGAATTTAAATTTAAGCACAGAAAATTAAATCCTTTAATTTAAAAATTATTTCCAATTCTAAATATTCAACCATGTCCATCTTAAAATACTTTAATGATTTTTTATTCAAATTCTCCCAAAAGTATTTCAAATGATTGGGTTTTCTCTGCTATAATTTTCTCTCAACTTTAAATTAAAATTCTTCGGCTTAAAGCTCAACATAGTTATTTCTCATTTTCTACATCCCATTCCAAACTCCTTTATAAGAAAAAGAAAACAGAGAAAATGTTTATTACATTCTTTCAGTTAGAAAATTACTACTGCTCACTTAGCAGCCTATTAACATTCTTAGGATAATTCTTCCTTATATTAAAAATGTGAAAGGAATAGATTTGATAAAAATCCAATGTTTTTTATGTAAAACAAAACACTTTATAATTTTGGTCACAACCTCTAAGTAAACAAAACTTCTATTCCAAAGAGATAATTTCAATTGTCCTGATGCAAATACACTCTTACTTAATATCTACTTCTGTACTATCACTACTCCTTGTAATACTAGAAAGGAGTTTTACTTTTTCCCTCGAAACTTCAGCTACAGATGGATAATTTTATAGTCTGTGATTTTTAGCACAATCACTCCTTACTGAACACTTCCTGTCACCATCTGCCTCTTTTAAGGCCAAATAGGCCCCTACTGGCTTGTTTATTTTTCAGTCTGTTGTCTGGCATTTTTCTCACCACCTTCTGGCCTTTGTATTTTTGGATAGCTGCTCCACTCTGATCATCTGCAGGCTCTACCCACTTTTGTGTGCCTGTTCTGTCCTGATTTTTCCAAGGGGCCTTGAATGTCAATTGGTGAGCTACATTCTCATTCACACAATGTGTTTGCATCACTGCAGCTGATGATATTTGTTTGTGTTAATTCCTGAATCTATTATTCTAAGCAGTTACCTGCACTGTTGCCATCTGTCTTAGAGTTAAGACTTAATGATAAAGAAACAATCAGTTGGAGAAAACATGGTGAGAGGGAGGTACCTATCTACTGTTGGTGAGCAGGTAGAATGGTGTAGGCTTTCTGAAGGTCAGTGTGGTGGTTACACAAAAAGTTAAGTATGTGGGGACCATAAGGTCCTGCAACCTCATTATGGGGTATGTCATTTGAAGATCTGAGAGCAGAGACATGAATGGACATTTGCACATTAGCATTAATGGAGGCAGTGTTCATGATTTGCAATGGGTGGAGGTGACCTGAGGGTACATAGACCGAGGAACAGAATGGTGAACTGTGGCGCATGCATATAATGGAATATTGAGCAACTACGAGGAGTGAAGCTGGGAGACACACAAGGTGAATGGATCCTGTACACAGTATTTGAGTGAAGTACGCCAGAAATAAAGGCAGGCACTATAATGCCTCGTCAATACAGACTAACCACAATGTGTAAACTCAGAACTGAATCTTAGAACATAGCCTCATGTGGACTTGATTATTGTAATGGTCCCTAGACTGTAGGCTCTTACAGCAGTCAACTCTATTCCTGAATTGTAATGCCTGTCTCTAAACTTTGAGATGTTGATCCCTTAGTGTATAATCTGATTGGTCTCTGGAACAATGCGCATCTCTGAGACACCTGAAACTCAGAGCTAGAGCTCAGCAGATATGAATGTCAGTATTAATGCATACGGCAACTGTTAAAAAAAAGCTGAAAAAGAGCCCAGACTTCAATTAGTGATATGAATGAAGCAGATGTGGTTAAGACTAGGGCAAACCGGGCCAAAGGGTAAAGGTCGAAACTGACTGTGTTTTAAAACTTCAACTTCCATGTGAGACCAAGGGAAGAGATGACTATTTGGTGCAGAATCTATATTTTCTAAACAGTATAACTCTACAGTCGGTTTGTTCAAACGCCACGATTGCACGGAGCTTTGAATAGGAAGTGAGATACGGTGGGTTGGTATAGCTTAGAGTGAAATAGTGCCACATCCCAAAGTAATTTGGGGAGAATAAAAAATATATTTACAGCCTCCCCTCGCCCCCCTGAGGAGCTGGGGGAAGGTGCAGAAGTGTTGGACTTCCTCATCTGGACTGGTGTTGATACTGTCACAAACATTGGGACTGGCGGTTTGATGTGCCAAGCCCTCTATCATAGGACTTGCCTTTGTGGCGCTCGTTACTGCAAAAATTAAACTTGCATATAATTGTGCCTAAGGGTCTCCCCCTGAGTACATCTTTGTTGTTCAGATGTGGCCCTCTCTCTTTCTAAATGAGCCACCTTGGCAGGTGAACTCACTGCCCTCCCCCCTATGTGGGACCCGACTCCCAGGGTTGTAAATCTCCCTGGCAACGCAGGATATGACTCCCGGGGATGAATCTGGACCCGACATCGTGGGATTGAGAATATCTTCTTGACCAAAAGGGAGATGCAAAATGAGACGAAATACTGTGTGGCTGAGAGATTTCAAATGGAGTCGAGAGGTCACTCTGGTGCACATTCTCATGCACTATACAAATAACACCTCTTAGGTTTTGATGTATTGGAATAGCTAGAAATAAATACCTGAAACTACCAAACTCCAACCCAGCAGTCTGGACTCCTGAAGATGACTGTATAATAATGTAGATTACAAGGGGTGACAGTGTAATTGTGAAGGCCTTATGGATCATACTCCCTTTGTCTAGTGTGTGGATGGATGGGTAGAAAAGTGGGGACAAAAGCTAAATGACAAATAGGGTGGGATGGGGGGGAATGGTTTGGGTGTTCTTTTTTTACTTTTATTTTTTATTCTTATTCTGATTCTTTCTGATTCAAGGAAAATGTTCAGAAATAGATTGTGGTGATGAATGCATAACTATATGATCATGCTGTGAACAGTTGATTGTATATCATGGATGACTGTATGGTATGTGAATATATTTCAATAAAACTGAATTTATTAAAAAAAAAATTAATTCCAGTCAGAATTCAATTCCAAAGGTGAGTGTATCAGCAGCACATTAATTTGACCCTTACAGTCCTTCATAATGTACACTTTGTGAAATGCCCCTTACACAGAACCATTACAAAGAAAAATGAAATGATTTTTGGTTCTTACTTCTCTCCTCCATTATAAATTATTTATTAAGTGCCCACCATGTTCCCAGCACTATCCCAGGGGCTGGGTGTGGACTCAATGGTAAACAAACAAACAAACAAACAAACAAAAACAGACAAAAAAATGAAACAGACCATTTTAATAAGAGGAACTGAATGTAAGGCCAAAGACACCGTTGGATGAAGTAAAATAATGAGGTTTCACAAATATACTGACATGATTGACTTAATTAGTGCTCTTGTGCTTCATAGTTGTTTCTGGATTAAAATAAAGGTTTAAATGAAATGCAACTGCTACCACCAAAAAAGACAGAAGCAATGATGAAAAACATTTCTTGCCAAAAATTATTTGTTGAATGAATGAATGAATAGCGCCAACTCTATTGTTTGCTGGTTTTACAACTCTAAAATTAATTACTCCTTCTGAGGCTATTTCCTTATCTGTAAAATGGATATATAATTCCTACTTAATTAGACTGCTGTATTAAAGGAGATGATCCATATAAAGGTCTGGGCCACAGAAATTTCTCAATATAAGTAACTCTGTCTCTAAGCCAGATGCCGTTCCATAATAGCAAGAGAATCATTTAACTTGGTCCAAATATTTTTATGTGGCTACATCTGGCTCCTTGGAAATTCAAAAATGTCCAAACTAATGAAAATTGGACAATTTCCCAATTTTCACACCTGCTACTGATCTTCCACCCTACCCAGCCATTCCCTCTCAACCCCCTACTCTATCCCATATTATTTCTATAGTCCAAGAAAATAGCACTTTCTCTCTGCTTCTTAAGTCCAGTAATTGATTTGCACCTTTTGTTAAAAAAAAAAAAAACCCTGTCAGCTCTTGAAATAAAACTCAACCCCAGTGCTGCAAGTTACATTGAAGGGAGCATCTCAGACAGTGACAGGAAGCTGGATGTCAAAGTTCTGACTGGTTTTCTGGGATCCCATTCACTCATTGACTCATTCATTCTAAAAATATTTTTTGAGGGGCCACTGTGTGTCAGGCAGTTCTAGATGCTGAGGGTACACTGCTGAAAAAGATGGGCAATTTCCCTACTCTGGTTGAGTTTATGGCCTGAGAAGAGACACAACTACAGAAGAGGGTGATGAGGAGGCACATGTAGTATTACTGGAGCACAAGGGGACAAACATGTCCCAGCCTTGGGAATCCAGGAAGACCTAACACCTCGACTGCAATCCAGCCAATGAGAGGATGATAGCCGGACAATGTCGGAGCATGGTCTCAGCAGGGAAATTGCATGTGCAAAGGCCTAGAATGGAACAGCGCCTGCAGATCAAGAGAGCTACCTCGAGAATCCCCAGTTGTCTACTGCATTTTCTTCCCCCAGCTGGTTTCCATTCTGCTAAACCAAATCCTCCAGTGCCTTACTGTGCTAATGCTTCACCCTGCTCTGAGCTACACCACTAGAAATTAGAAGCCATTTTTGTGTCCCTGCTTGGGGCAGAGCATTCAGGGGAACGGCACCCCCAAGCCAGTGTGATCATGGCCTGAGATCCCAGAGGGGCAGATGAGTGGGGGGACCCATGTGGGCAGAGTCAGGGCCAGAAGTCTCAGGCAGACCCTCTCCAAGCACTTTCTTCTTCCATCCCCAAGCTTGGAGGACTGGGCTTAGTTTTATTAAGGAGAAAAGAAAGTTCCCTTGCACTTTACCTTGGGGCCATGATGTATTTCCAATTTCTAATTCCTTGTTTACAGTTATTGTTTACCTCTGGCAGATCTGTTTAGATCATAAACAAAACTAAACTGCAAAAAGAGATCGGTCTCATTTGAGGACTAGATGCAATAATATAATGATACTTAGTTTAATTCTCCCATACTGCTTAAAAAGCAAATGAAGGTCTATATGTGACGACAAAAAAAAAAAAAAAAAAAAAAAGCATGTCATTATTTGAATGTATTTATATTAATTTCGACAGATACATGTCTACATAATTGAAATGACACACTTTAGAGTTATGAAATAACTAGTGATATATTAGGGGACGAGAGAGAGACATGGAATATAAATGTTCACCAAAAAGCTTATATTCATGGTGAACATTTAAGTATTAGTCATTGCTAATGTCACAAAATGTACTCTAAGAGAAAATAATTCTGAGAAAATACTCTTTGGGGTGACAGCTTTTCTCAATAACACTGCTTTCATTTTACTGTATTTAATCCAAATGATAAAAGAATTTACTACAATTACCTTCCAGGTAGCAATAGTTCTAAAAGATAATTCAAGTCAGTTTTTAAATAACAGCTCTCTGGAGAACAATGGATCTTACAAAGTGACATAGGAAGAAATACATCCCTATTTGCTGCCCTCACACTGGAAGAAGAAGTTTTTCCACCAACCAGAGATATTTTCAAGTTTGGCACTATTCATATTTTCACTAATTTTACCTGTTTATGATTTGCTGCAGTATGGCTAAGGATGAAATAAATTAAGGATTCTAAACCAATGTCTCATTCAAAGATATTTTCTTTTGGAATTAATTTGTAAAGATGAGGTCATTATGCAAAAATTCATTCTTCTTGTGCTAATCATATTTCGTTAAAAAATTGTCTTCCTACTTCCCCAATCGGGCACTTTTCAAAGTCACTGTAGTTCAATTCAAAACTGCAAATAAATTCCAAGCAAATGAACAGCTCTGCCTGCAGTTAATGTTACTGGTAACTTTCAGGCTCAATTTTATTTCTGAGTACGTTCTTCTGGAATATTTTGCTTTAAAAATGTGTTACTTAGGTTATTTTTGTTCAGCATTTCTTCACCATATTATGTAAGCCAGTTGATTTTCATCAAACTCCCTTAAGAATGGAGCCAGTTAGCCAACAAGGGAATACTGCTCAAGCTGTTAACACACACACACATAATTTAAGCAAGAAAATGCTTTTAGTTTCCTGATTACATCACTGTTTGTTTGGTTTTTTTGCATAAAAGATATTTTTAGAAACTTAACACATTTTGTTTCTCAAATGATATCATCTGGCTTTAAGGTATATGCACTTTCACTCAGGTTATTTAAGTTCACCCCTCTGTAAAAGTCTATGGCCTTATAAGATTCCTAAACTTTTGTAGCTTTGTTTTACAAGACATAAAGAAAGGTTTCTGTGCAATAAAATAGATTTATCCAAAGATGCAGAACCATTATTGAAATGTGTTCAACTTTATCAATTTCATAGATTAAGACCCGCTTCAAGTAGTATTTCCTCGAGTTATTTTAAGACAACTTCTGAAACAGTAAAGTTTAAAGTGTGAATAATATAGCTTTTAAAATTCTAAACCCTTCTTGAATTTTGTTTTGCTATTACATTGCATGGCACCTATATAAGTCTTTTAACAAAATAACAAAACCAAAATGTTTTTCTCAGTGTGCTAAATGTTTCAAATTGAACATTCTTCTTGTCCATATTAAAAATAGATTATTTCTCCAAATGCTATTAATAATTTAACTTAGAATAGAATCATAAATATGCATGAATAGAAGATCCCTTGCTCTCTCCGGCGCTCAGAAAGATGTTCTACTAAGCTCTTCCAGAAAGATGAACAGCTGCTTGATTTTCAAATATCCTCAGGCAGGTCTAGGCCAGAAGCTCTGAAGAAAACAAAGGAAAGGCTCAAATGATGTCTTCTCCCACCCTTTAGGCTGCAGTGGTTGCCCCACCTCTGTTTTCCCACAATGCTCTGTTCATGCCTATACTATAATACTTAGCAAGAGCTGTAATTATCCATGTACAAGTTATTTTCCCACACAAAAGTTTCCAAAGCATTTTAATGATCTCCCTTTTTCATGTGAGAAAACAAATTCAAGAAGCTTAAGTAACTTGCCTAAAGTCACAAAAGTAGTAAGTGACAAAGCCAGAATTCAATTAAGAACTTTCTCATTCCAGAGCCCCTCGAACTCTCCTTTATACTCTGCTTCTTCCTAATATCTAGCATCATACCTGATGCCGCAGGTGCTCAAAAGGGGCCTATTATTTGTTTAAATGTATCAATGCATGCATTAAAACACATTCTTTGATATTTTGCTGGGTGCTGGAGAGAACTAAGTGACAAGACCCCCATCTCCTTCTCCATCCCTCCACTTCAGCCTTATCATCATGGGGCATCCAGTGAAGGAGACAATGAACATGCAATTATAACACATTGTGGAGAGATATCTATTTTGAGATTGAAAGAATGAATAGGAGTTAACCAGTCCGATCAGGAGGATACAGAAAGAGGGAGGAAGAGAAGAAGAGAGTGTTCAAGGCAGAGGAAGCAGTGTCTGCAACATATGGGTGGCTAGAAACAAGATGTCTTGTTAAAATGAGAAAAGTACTGTCCTAGAGCTCAGTGTGGGTGGAGGGAGCAGCAGGAGAGGAAGCTGCAGGGTGGGCAGGGACCCATCACCAAGAGCCTCGGGAGCACACTAGGCAGTTCAGGCTTATCCTAAGAGTATAGAGGAAGAGTGGCAGGGTTTTAAGCAGAGGAGCAATATAGATTTTATATTTGAGAAGAATAATTCTAGTTATATTGGGAAGAAAGGAAAGGGGGGAAGTGTCTGATTAGAGACTGGGAAACCAATGAGGAGACTGAGGCATTAAACAAAGCAAGAACTTCTCTCCAGAGCATGTCTTTAAATAAGTCAGTTTTTAAATTTTAAAATATTTTTGTATTTAAAATAATTTTGGACTTATGAAATTAGAATCCAAATGCCTGCCCTGCCTCCCTCATAGGGTTGTTCTGCAGATTAAGCTCATAGTGAGAGAGCTGATTACAAGAGGCAGGACCAACTCTGGGGCTAGAAAGTCTGGGTTTCAATCCTGGCTCCCCAACTTCCTAACTGTGAAGCTTTGGGCAAGTTACATGATTTTTCTGTGCCTCAGTTTCCTAATCAGTAAAGTAGAGACTGTAACAGTACCTGATGTGCAGGGTTTGTTGAGATGACTTAATGGAATAATGTCTATTTTATTTATTATCATCTCTCCAGCATGTACAACTATGCTTGTTAGGTAGTAAGTGCTTAATTAATGTTAGTATTCATTTGAAAATTATAAAGGACCATGTAATTGCAAGATATCAATATAACTACAAAAGGTATTTTAATGTCTACAATTTCCTCACCCCCAAACAAACCATATTAAACACACACAAACACACACACTTATACACACAATCTCTAAGTTAATCACACATCTGTGCTTTTAGACATAAACTTGCCAAAAATTTATAAAAATTAACATACGTTTGCAGCCTTCTCTTCTTTTTCTCAACTTTTCCATAATGTGCTTTTAAACAAAGCCTCTTCTGTTTAACACATTTTCAAACCCTAACTTTCAGGCTGGCCTGGGCCCAAATTCCCTCTAAAATCAAGTAACCCCCCTTTGAATGTACACAGAGGCTGCTCCACTCTAAAAGTTGTCCCTTGGGTGTAGGTTCAGCAACTTTGAAAGACAGACTAGCTCGGCCAATTGTAGCTGCTAAGCAGCCATTTATTGTACCAAAACAGTTACGAATAATTACAAAAAAGATGGTTCCCTTGGGGATGGAAAGCACTTTCACTTCAAAAAACATAGTTTCATTCTCATGGAGGAATTTAAAGACACTGTTGCCCCCACTCTCTTTGCCACACTGTTCTTCTCCCCTCTCTGTCCAGTAAAGAAATCCTTCTCTTAGAACCATCATCAGGAGGTTTCACCAAGCAGAACCAGAAATGGCTGAACTACTTACCAGAGAGCACGCTTTTCACCTGGAATAAAATTATTGTATTAACCTTATGATCAGATAAACGAGTGTGTTTGCCATTGTACCCTGCAGCTTTACAGTTATCTAGATACTCATTAGAAAACACTCTCACCCAAATCACAGTTTGCATTGTGTACCCTAGAAATTCAAGTGGCCATACCCCAAAAAGAGGGGGAAGCTGGTTTTCACCTTCATTCCAGGGAGGCTGAGAGGGGAAATAGGCACTCATTGACCAAACATTTGGTAATGTATAAGGTACCAAGTTACCAACTGTGTGGAACATTAAGCCCACTCCACGTGGTTGACTGAGTTCCACAGAATGACATAAACTAAATCAAGTAAGGGAGAGAGGGAGGAAAAAGGAATGGAGGAAAAGAAGAGAGGGAGACAGGGAGGAAAGTGGGGGACAAGGAAAGAGAAGGGGAAGGAAGGGAAGAGAAGGCACAGAAAAGGGAGAGAAAGGAAGGAAGAAGGAAAAAAAAAAGTTGACAAAGTCCATTTTTAAATAAACAATTCCTGATAGCACCTCTTTTATGCTACTAAAAAAAATCCCTTTGCAACAATGCCTTTTTGTTTTAATGATTTCCTTCCACAGAAGAGGAAAAAAAGGAAAAATATTCCCTCTGGAGAGGAGAAAGAAGCCAACTCTCAGAAACAATGAGGTAGTTTGTTATCTTAAGTAATACTTTGGTCGAGATCCCCTAAGATAATATTGAAATAATCATTTCCCTATTTCCTTCAAGATTGGAAAGACTGTGTAATATCCTCCATTCACGACCCTCTCTGTTCCTGGATTTACCTATCAGTGCAGCCAGGAAATTACCTTTGTCATCCCCGGAAACCAAGCTTTCTGCCAGATTGCTGTCATTTAGCCTCAGATCCTGAAGCATCCCCAACACACACACACACACACCCCTCTATACCTAACAGACCTAGTAGCATTGTAAATTAAAAGAAGAGAACTTCAACAATTTGAATTGCATAAAATTAATTTTGAGCAAGAATTTTCTCATCCTTATCAAAGCTAATCTCAGGTTTTCAGTTAGGCCTTTCATATATCATCTAATAAATATATTCCACCTTTCATCTGGGGAAAGGAACGAAAGCAAAAACAAATATGGTCCCCTCCCCTTTGGTATCTTTTCCTTATTTATAGCTGCAAACTTATAAAACCTTTGCCTCTTAAATCAAGTATTACTAAGATTCTATTTCAGCACCTTCTGGGGTGACAAGATTCCAAATATGTAATAAAAATGAATTGCCATTAATAGCTGGGTCTTTGGCAGCTAAGAGAGTTACTGGTCTCTCTGACTTACCCACTTTGGGTGTGATTTCTACTTTGGGCACAGCTGTGAATAGAACCATTAATAATCAGGGATTAGTTCATAGTTTTGAGCTTCAGTGATTTTTTTTTTTGACCCTTTATAAATTGTAGTTCTTCTTCTGAGTAAATTGTTCATATAGTTCAAGGCTGCCCCATTAAGATCGCTGATAAATAAAGGATAAGAGCTGTATGTGGCTGACAGTCAAGACTACTTCAGAAAGAGGGGTAACTGGTACACAAGCCTGAGATTCTGGAAATCCCATTAACACTGTGCCTACAATGAAATGTTAAAGAACTCTACAAAATGAAAGGTCTTGGGTGAGCATAAAGTATAAATAAACTACAGGATAAAAAATTTAATAAAGATTGACCATCTATGTTCATTACAGAATGAGATCACCACAGTATTTTCATGGCTTCTTAGGAAAACACTGGTGTTCTGCTCTTACTGATATTTTCTTAATCAAGGTTTAATTTTGTACATTGATATGCTCAGAACCCCCTCCCCCATCATCAAATTGATTCTATTATTTATTTTTAATCTTTGATACAAATGGCACCACTTCACTGAACCTGACAGATGGCCTACTAATCTGCCTCATTCACACAATTTTCCTGTATTTCGTTCAATAATCCAGCTGCTGTCTCTGCGCTTTGCACATCAGCTGTCCAGAACTGCCACACCCTCCACGATGAGCTTGCTCATGGCCACAAGAGCTTAGCTGCTCTAGGACTATTGGTGACAAAACAAATGTAAGAAGGGACAGTTGCTACTCTGTGATTTCATTGGTTGGGAGCAAAGGCTTGAGATTATCTGTAAAACAATCCATTCCTGGAAAGACTCCTGGAAAACCATTCCCCAACCTCCTACTCAGAATTAATGCTTTCCTCTTCTACGCAAACTTTGTCATTGACTTTGTGTTATGTTCTCTTGTGTCTCCCTCCATCACAACTGAAAGCTCTTTGGATATCAGGAACTAAAGTTAGAGGAATCATCATGGTGTATTACAACGGCTCTCGAAGTGTGGTCCCAAGACCAGCAGCAGAAGCATCCCTGGGAATTTATTAGAAATGCAAATTTCTGAGTTCCACCTCAGACCTTCTGAATCAGAAACTCTGGAGGGGGTGGGCAGCAACCTATGTTTAAAAAGCCCTCCAAATGATTCTGATATAAACTCAAATTTAAGACCCACTGTATATTGTGGAACAAGCATGGGTTTTGGAAGCAGATAATCTAAACTTTATAAATTCCTGCTGCACTACTGCTTAGCTGATGACATTAAGCATCTCTGAGTTGCCTCTCCTCACCTATGAAATGGAAAGAGTACTAAATGATGCCTGTCGTAGAATAAGTCCCCATCTAAACCTTATGAGATAGGTTTAACTATTTTACAGAAAGGAAACTGAGCCTCATGGAGATTCAGTATCTTGTTAAAGGTCTCAAAGCTATTAAATGGCAGAGTTGACAGGTTAACCTACGTCTGTCTTACTCCAATGCTTAAGTTCTTGCCCATATGTTGAGTTTGAGTTATAGTAAAGGTGTCCACTAGGGAAATGGATATGAAATCTGAAGCTCAGGGGAAGAAACTACAGCTATATTTAGCAGTTATTGGCTTGCAGTTAGCTGCACTTATTATAAACAAGCTTGTCCAAGGAGAATGGGTATAATTGAAAGAGAAGAAACAAGAATAGAACTCTGAGCAGTGCCACCACTTATAGGATGGACAGGAGAGGAGATCCCAAAAAAGATGGAGAGAGAGCCACAGGGAGGCAGGAGGAGAAGGAGTAGAGTTATCCAGTACAAGTGAAAGAGGAGTTTCAAGTCACAATGAAGGAGAGTGATCAACTGAGTAAAGCAAAAAAAAAAAAAAAAAAAAAAACATCAAATAAGATCAAGTAACATAAAGATTGAAAGTAGTCATTGGAATTGTGGTTACGAGTTAGCATGTCTCATAACTTACCTGAATCAGGACATTTTGAGAATGAAAGAGGGCACAATTAACTAGGACCACTGATATATTACCATGCAAGCCAGGATATAAGGTCACCCTTATGAAGAGATCACTGATGCCCTTCGTTAGAACAGTTCAGTAGAGTGATGAAGTAGAAGCCACACTGCTATGAGCAGGAATGAATGTGGGATGAGGGAGCAGAGAGATTATGTATATTAATCTTCCAAGAAGCTTCCTCTCAACTCAATTGAAACTGTTTCCCCAAATGTCACCAGTGATTTCCAACCAGTCCAGTGAGTGAGTGACCTCTACTCAACCCTCAGTTTCATCAAATTCCACAGCATTTGACATTGTCATATGCCCCTACATTTTCTTGGAACTTTCTCTTCCCATGATTGAATGGCATTGAATTATATCAGTTATCTCTATTTCTTTAACTTCTTGTCTCTGCTCCCTTCTTCCTCCTTTAATTTAAAAAACACTGGTGTATTCTAAAGTTCTTAAAAATAGGGTATGTCTTTTAATAGATACACAATACAAATTGTTTAGAATAGATAGTTACCATTAGTACAGTAGATGCACTTGACATCTCTTCACATCTTGGAAATCCATGGTTCTTACTGCACTCAAATGCAAAAGAAAAACTGACAGCTTTTCATGCTGTAATATATTACACATCTTCAATAATCATTATTTTAGAAATATACCTCTAACTATATGACTTATGGACATGTAATATGAAAACAGTTTATCAAGTGGATTAATTTTAAGGCACATAAAGATTAACATGATCATGTAAAGGCATATATTTAAGCTATTAAATTTTTATACTATAAGCAAGCGCAACAATAAAGTCCTTTAATCTCTAGTACCAAATCCTAGAATCATGAATTAATTGGCTATAATAGGCAGTGAATTGCAGCAGAACCCCTTAAGTCCAGATTACTTAAAACAACCAATGCCTGCAAAACCTATTTTTAACACCTTAGTTTATGTCACCTGGTATTCTTTGTCTAACAGAACTGTGCTTTTAAATACATTGAATGCCAGATGGTCTCCTCAATAAAAACAGCAGGAGGCAACATATTAATGCTACTCAACAAACAAATCTTCAGGCACTCAACCAGTGAAATCAGTCTTCAGCTGCTAAGTCTTTCTGTCACCATGGCAATATCTACTTCAGAAAAAAATATTGAATTTTTGAGTCAAATGAGCCATGAATCTTAAAACTTCATTATCCTCCAACCTCTGATGTTCAAATACTGTAGCTAAAGTAATTGCCTAAACGTTTAACCTCAAATCAGGACCATCTCTAAAAAGCCATTTGCCCTCCCATTTAAAAATATTTATTTACACTCAGTTTCTAACTTCCTAGATTTCCTAGATAAACATACTCCATTTACAGGTGGGCATATATGTGTAACTGCATTCACTTGTAAGGTTAAATATAAAGACAAATGTTAATGTTTTAGAAAATGTTCACTGGTACATGCTCTTGTAAGTCTTTAAATAATGTTATATCTAATTTATGTGAGCAATCGATGAACTAAACAATGTGGAAAAGATCAAAATGAAACTGTAAATTGTTACCAGTCTCTTAATTATCTCATATGACAAATTTCAAAATAATAATTAAAGATTTTTAGTACAGCTGCATTTTAAAGTTGAAATGATAATTTGGCCCATAAAATGGAGATGATCTTGTTTTCCTGATGAAAATGCAAAGAATCTGAGACAATGTTTGGAAATACATTGTAGAATCAAGATAAAATGGTGGGGTAAAAAGGATTCTTAACTTTGAAACTCCAAGACACAGCACAAAACAGCCTACCCAAAGCAACTGTCTTCTGTGATAAGAATTTTCAAGTCCTTGTTAAAGAAAGTGATAATTTTTGCCAGGACTCCTCTGGTTTCAGAAGAAACCCAACAAAAGCAATTTAGGAAACGTATTATCTCCATAAGCTAACTGGAAGGAAGGGTGAAGGCTTAGCTGGGCCTCCAGGACAACTCAGACGAGGCCCTCCAATGCCACCAGAACTCTGTGGCTCTCATGCTTTCATGCTCTCTGTCACTGATGAATCTCTTTGTGCCTCAGCTTACTTCTCCCCAACTGCACACTGAAAACTTCCACAAGGAAGGGACCTCACCTCTGATTTTCCCAGTTCACATTTTTCCAGCTTTGCCAACAAAGAGGAAGGAATTATTTCCTCCCAGTGATCAATCAGTAATTCTCAGGGAAGGGCCCTGACTGGCAAGGAGAGACGGGGTCTAAGAACCTGGCTCTCCCACACAAATCACAGAGAAGAAAGAGAATTTCCCCAGAAAGGAAGGAGAGAAAGGCAAGAAGAGAAGAGCTAGTCTCAGAACAAAGTAGGGGGACAAAGCAAACAGGTGTCTAATACATTGATTCCCTGTATTTACCTAACAATGTAGATATAAATACAGGCATTTTCGAATATTGGTTTTGCAACTTACAAGCCTGTGATGTAAAACAAATCACTTAACCTTTTTGTGCCTCAGTTTCCTAATTTGTAGAATGGGGTTAATAATAGTACTAACCCCATAAGGATTATGAGATTTGGATGAGCCTTTAAACAGTGCTTGGCATATAGTATGCCTTATATAACTGTTAGCAAAAATGGAAAGTAAATTCATATTCTTTTCACAACATTTAAACATTTTTGCTTAGCCTTTCTATTTCATCTTTAAGCTTCAGGTATTTTCTTTATTTTCTTCCTTATTTATACTGTTTTTACAATGCTTCTTATTTTCAAGTTTGCTTCATTTTTTTTTCTTTTATTTGAACTACATCTCAGTTTGTCTTAATCTTTTTAACCATTCCCATTATCTTAAATTCTTACCTGGTATTTTAGACATTTGATGGCTCACTTTCTAATAGCTACCTCACAGTCAGATTGTAGAATAACAGTAGAGAGACCTCAGACTACAATCCCCGGTGAATCTGATCCCAGCAGTTCCTGTGGAACCAGCAGTTCCATTAGGACCACCTAATGGATTCCCCACCCAGTTAAAGACAGCCCCAGGAACTAATTCAGGGACATGATGGAAAGTATCTCACTGCGAAAAGAACACATTTGATTATCTGAAAAGCATTTTTGATAAAAACTGCTATATTTCAAATTCAGCTCACAGACTTCATAAAAACTATGCCTCCATAAAAATTATGGAGGGAAAATAAATAAGATGACAAAGTAAATGGAACATCTTCGGGGCACCCCCTTTTTGTGAGGAGCAAAAAAAAAAAAAAAAAAAAAAAATGATTTTCCCGAAAAAAATTTGTCTTAGAATAACTGATTGGATAAAAGTCAATTTAGTTTTTTATTTACTTAAAGTCAGGGAAGAACTTTTCGTATTAGAATTAGCCCATGCCTGCAAGGTTAGGTTGTCACAAACCTTTCACTGTACACTTTTAAGTCTTTCTGCTTCTGAAGTCCTTTAGGCATACAGATCCTGCATGTGCCTAGTGAACATTCTCTGAAGTTAAGCAACATTCCTAACAGTCCTGTACAATTCTCTATATGTGAAATACATGAAATACCTTTGAACTACATATAATGCACAGAATTTAAGACTTCAAGTTTTTCCTGTGCTGCCTATTTAGTTTCTAAGCTGAATATATATATTGAACTAAACAGAAAAGATGAAATTTGGCCCATATCTTTTCTTTTCATTCTAATGCATATATACAAGAGAACTTGGAAAATGACCCGAAAAAGTCTCTTTTTATAAGTCTGGCAAAGAAATGGCTGCTAATGAAACAGTCCAAAGAAATCATTGCCAGTATTATTCATTGACTTTTGACATACATAGAATTCTGTCCTCCTCCCTCCCTTTTCCTAATCTCACACTTAAGAAACACACTTGGCTCTGATTCTCACTCTCAGTAACACCCAAAGATTATGACTATGCACAGAAGAGCAAATGATTCTAGAATTAAAGCAATTACCTCAACAATTCAGACCAAACACTTTCACCTGAAATAATGTGATAATTAAAGGGAAAGTTATTTTATCCTGAATTAACTGTAAAATTACCTGAACTCTTCTCTCAGGTATGATTAAGTCGGTTTCCTACTCATATGAGAACCTACAACACACCCTCTAATAAAAACATCATCCTGAAGATTTTGGAATATTTTTTTGCTTGACCATATCCTGACTATAAATTACCAACAGAATTTATCACCTAATCATTTTGGTAGTTTCTCACAGGGCAAAAAAAGTTAATTCATATATACACTCAAAAATCTTAAAATAATGCATTTGGTTGGGGATAACAGAAATGTCAAATGGGGATGTCAGAATCCATTACTCCATTTACTTCCTATACATATTTCTTCTTTTCAATAAATGCTATTTATAAAATATGCAAGATAATATCAGTAATTCTTATACCATTGCAATATGTTTTACAAAACATTCACAAATATGCAAATAAAGTCCTTTGAAAAAATGTGCTGATTGTTAGTTTGGAAAACATTCTCAACAAATATGGAATCCTATTTAGTGCAAATAATTTTTTCACATGAAAACTTAATGTAGACCCATGAACAGGTCAATACATGTACTACTTTTCAAAAAGAAACCTCACCCAGTTTCAGGTATTTATGTTCTCCACCTCTAACCTCCGACAACACAACATGAGATTCATTCTGTGTGTTGCATAGAAACCTAGAGTTGCCCTGACAAACCACAAAACCCTCACTCAAGGCTCTTTCCCAGCACTCATGTTCTCCTAGGACCAGGATTCTATCATGGAATATACAGTTCAGGAACCCAAGACTTTACTGTAAATGATCAGTGAAGTGGGCGATGCCTAGTTAAATTTCCAATAACTTAATTTTATGTGTCCTAGTAAGCACTGTGGTAGGATGCTTCTCTGGTCTTTATATGAAGTTCCTGCAAGTGTACTGTAACTTATATGTAATGATCCTTCTTCGAACAACCTCTGGTTTTACCAGTGCCTATTCAGAAGCAAGATTCAGAACTTCATCCCGTCCCCCACAAAGCATTAGGAAGCATGTATTCCAACATCACCATCCAACATTTGCTTTCCCCAAAGCTTCCCTTAAGCCACCAGCCATTAGGCGTTCGTCTCCTCTCAACTCCACACAGCCCACATATGTCCCTCTCCTTTTTATGCGTTTAGCTCATTCCTCAGCCCAGCCCCCAAAAGAGTTCATCAGAGCAGTCTTCCAACAAAAGCTTGTTTCTTCCTAGAGAGGGGATTCTATTGCCAAGAAAAATATGTCCTTATATACTTGTAGTATGCTGAAGTGATTTATTTCACTCCTTTCCTGATTTTTTTGCCACCAAACACATGCCCCTGCCAGCCTGGGTCTTGTCCACCCACCTCCGGCACACCCATATCCACTTACAGCACATGGTCAGGAAGCTCTGCTCTGAGGAATGGAAAAACACACTGATAAGTTACATTCTGGTAAACCCCCTTCACAGACTCCAGTCCTCATAAACAACTCTGACCCTCAAAGGCCACATAAGAAATACATCTTTGTACGTTGCTATGGACATGTTCTAAAAAGAGTGCCCAGGAAATGGGTTCTAGGCCTCCTAAGAGAAACAACTTTGGGCAGGTTGTTTAATCTCTCTCTGAAGTCCAGTTTAATCATCTATAAAATGAGACTGTCCCTTCCAGCTAGGAAAAATTCTATAATTACAACATTTTACAATTGTATGGAATACTAAAGAAAACTGGGCTTAACATTAAGAGTAATTCAAAATAAATCTACCCTAATCAAAAACTGTAATTGGAAAAATTAATTAAGTACAAAATATTTTGCCTTGGCAAATTTCTCTCCCCAAAGCAGCCAACAAACTACATGATTATTATTCAAGTGTTAGACAAATACAGCTGGAGGAATGTTCTGAAAAAATGGCTACCAATGAATGCATTGAGAAAAGCTATGGACTAAATTCTCCTTCAATAGCTAAACTACATCACTCTTTTTTTGTTTTTTTGCTCCTATTTTTAATAATGTTAAACATAGCTTTTGATTGTGTAGTCAAAACAGAATAGTAGTTGAGCTGTATTTTACTGCTGGAAATAGGCCTAACCAAATCAAAATTAGTCTCTTTTTACTCCCTAACTAACCAGAGTATTTAATAAAAGTTATCTATAGGAGAAATATGATGTAATCTATTGTTGCTTATTGCAATATATTATATATGTAATATAAGTTTATATTATATGCTTAATTATATAATATATACCAAGAAAATATTAGAATAATCTCCCTCCCAAATAGTTGTACCCTCTTGATGAGGGAAATCCACTTCAAAGGACAACACCCCAAAAACTGATGACCATTTCTGTGCCACACATTCTAACAAGGTGAAAATGTCACATGTTAATGGAATTTAATTATCTGTCACAATACTTATTGAATACTTCTATGTCACCACTAGTGGGACAGTAAAGAAAAAGACATGAGAAGTGTGAATTATCTTCTACTGTCCTGGAATTAAGTCCTCTCTACACTTTTACTCTCCAGATTTTATTATCTTTTAATTTCTGTTCAAATCTCCAGCTCTTTCTGAAAGCCCTCCCTTGATGTGCAGGCTGTCTCTCCCCATTCCTTCCCCTCCCCTCTCCTCTCCTCCCCTCTCCTCTCCTCTCTCTTCCCTCCCTGCAGAAATAGTCAATACCTTTTTGATAATAAATCATTCTTGACACTTTGGTTTGAGAACTGAGAACATCAGGGAAAATGTGATATTACCTACAAATGAGAGCTTTCTTGGCCTCTTGGAAATGTTGGCAGAGGTATGAATATTTTGCTTCTGTTACTATCTTTTGGAGTCCCTAAATATATTACCTTTATTCAATTAACCTTTGGGATAATACCAGCCAGTCGCACTCTGGTCTCACCCTAGATTTCACAGCTAAAGCAAAGCATGGAGTTGGCCTCAACATACATCCCACTAATTTAGAAACATGCATAAAATTAATATTTCTCTTTTAATGAGTCCACAGTGGAGAACAAATTATGAGCTGAAATGGGTTAGGGAAGGTACAGTAAAATTGTATATAACTCATATATATGAAACCTCTATTAATCCCACATTGCTACACAGGAGAGTGGAATATTGGAACCAACCAAAGACTTCTTAAATATTGGGGGGTGGGGGGGGAGATTTCTAAGCAACACTCAATCCAGTGGTTGTCCTAATTTGAGGAAAACTAACTTGAGGAAAGCTTGTAGAATTATGCAATAACACATTAGAAGGAGGCATTTTATCAAGTATTTTGTATACATTCAACACCTCAAAAATTTCTTGCAGCCCCTGCATTTGGAAGCAAGAAGTAGCAGCAAAAATCTCTCAGTTAAGGAAAGCTCCCTACTTTAAGGACCGAGCTCTGAGTCACTGCATGCGGAAACTAACATTAAATGCAAGCTTTTGATCTGTAGGGTGACTTGTATGAATAGAAAATATTTAGAAACTAATTTGGATTTTAAAAATCATTATTCAATTTATTAGAGTCACAAATTATGAATTCGAAATACTAGCTCTACCATAAGCTTTAAGTTCAGTGTACAAATCTTACTACTTTATTTACAAATCTAGCATATTTTACAACCACCTTAAGGAGAGATTTGGCCACTTTATTAATTAAATTCTTTAAAACATTTTAAGCTGTATATATAAATTCAATATATTCCATTTCCTTCTTAAGTACCTTGTTTTCTAACTGACAAATATTCCCAACTCTTAAATAATATGATAAATCTAATAAATTAAGCATATATGGTAATTCTCGAATTCTTAAATGTTTCAATATTATTTACAAATATTAAAATTTCAACTTTAAATAACAAAACTGAAATAATTATTCAATTACACATTTTTCTATTGGAATTACAAGGTCAATCTTTAGACACTACTATATATCAAATTCTATTAAATATTGTAAAGTTTTAAAGAACTTAAAATTCCAAATATGTCTCAGAATATCTTAAAATCCAACTATATACATATTAGTTCTAAATCTCCTTGGGGTTGAAGATGTTTACCCAAAAAGGAAACAGCTATCTCTAGCCACACAGTTTGGGAGTTACTTTCCCAAAGAAATGGGGCAGGGGGAGGGAGAATACTGCTGTCTCAGCTGACCGAGTTTCTGGTCAAATGGAACATCTATAGCTACAGATATCCTGGGCAATTTTTCTCACCACCCCAACTGCCCCTTTGTGTGGTTTCTATATTATTAACTCTGAAACTTAAAGAGAATAGTGGTGATGGCTTAGCCCATGTCCCTAGGTTTATGTTCTATCATTACCTAATTTTCTAGACAAATTAGAGTTGGTAATTCTTCCCAGGTGACTACACCACTAGTTTGACTTAGCACTTCCTTGGCTCTTAAAATAATTATTTTCTATCTTGCTCTAAAGACTTTTCCTTTTTCCATTATATTCCTGTTTGATAAAACCATGCAACTCGTAGAAATATTTAAATGATATGCAAATGAATGCTAAATGGCTATGTCTGACTCTTTGGTGATAACCTCCAGAGACATCTTCCTGACATCTAAGAGCCCTCTGCAATTAAAACTTCAGTTCTGATACAAGAAAGCAGCCAGAGTGATGTGACTCAATATAGAATGAGGGCCTGTGGATCAGGAGGTAATGCAGAGCCAGGGTGCTCCATAGAAAGGACAAGAACAAGAAAAAGGACAAGCCTCAGGTGGAGCATTAACACTGGATCCAGCTCATGATCAAAAACACATGCCAGGCACTGTGGATATAGCACTGAATCTAACAGAGATGGCCCACCTCTCTTCAAACTCACAGGGAAGGCAGAATTGTGCACTGATATAGCTATTTGCACTGAGCGTGGAGGGAGAGGTGTGCTTGCACGCCCACAGCTAAAGGTTTGCTAAATTTTGTATAAACTCCATCTGAAATGTGCCTCATTTATTCTGAAGTGTTCATTCATTCCTCATTTTCAACAATGTATTGAAAACAAACAATGGACCACACAGAGAACACTGAATAGTCCAGTAGAAACATGAAGTCACCATCCTGGTTCCAGAAAAGGCAGACAAGTTAGGAAACATTTCCTTGAGAAATGGGAGGAGATGTCACTTTATAATTTGGTAACAGTGAAAACAAAGCACTGACATAAAAATATGTACCAAATTTAACTGAAATTATGATTTTCATCAAATATTTAGATTTGTTCATTTATTTAGTCATAACATGCTTAATAACATTTACATGCAAACTTTACACAATTTAATTTATAAATGGTTATAAATTACTATGACCTTCTTACAGTTTTAGTATGTTTGGCAAATAAATTAAGAACTTAACAAGAAGGATCATCTTTCAGAGAAAAGGAAAACTCCAGAACAAGCAGTGCTTTAAACAATTAGCTCATAACTGAATTTACAACCATATTTTTGAAGCCTCACTTCACAATCTGATTTGTGTCAGAAATGAAATCAAGAGTACTAAGAACACTGCAGTCAGAAAATACGTCAGCCGGCCCTGTTACATAAAAAAAAGCAGTGCAGATACAACCAAAATGCACCTATTTTAAGACTCAGTTGTTCCCTGTACAGCTACATAAAATCTCTTTAAAATAATCTCTTAATAATCCTTTAAAAAATAAACTCAAGTTGTCTTCCTTTCTTATGGTATAACTATTCTTAGTATATTTACTAAGGCTTTCCTAGTGTATAAATGATGGCAATTTATGTGCACTTTCACAGGAAATAAATTAAGATCATTGGAACAATATCCTTAAAAAAGAAAATTTACATTTTTAGTTTTTCTTTTAAATTTACATTTTTAGTTTTTTTTCCAGTATTAGACAGATTCTTCTTACATCTTTAAATCCCAATTAAAAACATATTATCTAATAGCTTAGCTGTGATAGGTATGGAATGTTGTTAATTCAGGACCAAATTGAAGGATTTTTAAAGAGAAATGGACAACTCTGGGATAAATGGTCAAGAGTAAATACACCTATAAACATCCCTATGTGCTTATAGCCAAAGTTTACCAGACAAAAGTCTCCCAATTGACTTTCAGACCACTACCTTTTCTTATTTTAGTGACACAGAAGAAGAAAAAAACTAAAGAGGAGAAAGAGGAGGAGAAGAAAATTTGTAGTCACATTAAACCTCTAAGCTTTCCAAACCCACTTCAGAGGGTCCTCAGCATCCTCATGAAAGTAAAGGCAAAACTGGTCCAACTATTTAAAACCCTGCAGAAATATCAACCATATTTAGAGAGGACAAGAATAGCCCAAGAAAAGTCCCTGAAAGAAAAAAAACTTTTGAGAAATCATTTCTTAAAAAGAACAAATCTCTTAGATTAAAAAAAAGAAAGTTCTTCTATTCCTAATAAAGTCCATAGATTGAAGTAAAAGCAAGATAAATGAAGACTATTTTATAGATACATGTGAAATCTGTAAATAAAATACTTCAGGCAATTTGAAATTTAAAATGAGTGCCCCATTCATGATTATCCTGCCATCATCAAAACCTAGACAACACCCATATGTCTAAGTAATATTTTAGTCTATATGTCTATATAGTAGTTACTATATATTATTCACATGAGAATTATATGCCTATATTTTTATTGTTTTAGCATTTTCCAAGAAATGAATTTGACTCTTGAGGAAATGCATTCAGCAGGCTGATTTTTCAATATGTAAGCTCTATAGAGGTCCTGTTGATTTTGTAGATTTAATGCAGTTTCCAAAAGTTCATTAACTTAATTCCCATGCAGCTTATTATGTTGAAAATTTGGCTTAACATTTACTGAGTTCGCGCAATGACTAAGAATGCTTGATCTCCTCTAGTAAACTAAAAAAAAAAAAGGAAGAAAAAGGAAAAAAAAAACCCAATCTGTGTGGGACAAGTAATTTTAAGCAATCACAATTTGAGGTGAATGAAAATTTTTCCATAGGCAATTGTACTTTAAAATCAGATATCCAACATCATACATAAAACACAAAAAGGATGAAAACATTTTATTTTGCAAATGTCTTTGACATTTCCGGTAGTTTAGTTTTCCCTACAGATACTGTCTTTATGTTTGTTACATTAAGAATAGCATAGAGAGCCCTTCAACCCTTGCATCCATCCATAGTCAGCACACATTTTGAAGAATGGTGTAAAATGCCCACTGGCTATATGGCATGTAAATTTAGTTCAATGTAAGTGAAACAGTAAATCTAAAGCAAGAAATTAAATACACATATCAAGATATGCAAAGGTACTTCTTAAAAGAGTGACCATCAGATAAAGGAAAGTAGTATACACATAGTGGATATTCTTTAAAAATTACTTAAATTAAAATGAAAGCATTGGTTATATTGACAAAAGTCTACATTTTCTTTCCATCTTGGAAAGTTGATTTCAGCTTGGAATTCTAAACACTTTTTTATAATGGTTAAGAGAAAAGATTGCTTTAAAAATTATCCCTATCAAGACAGAAAGACTTGTACGCCGAACACTACAAAACATGACTGAAAGAAATTAAAGGAGACCTAAACAAATGGAAAGACATCCAGGTTCATGGATTGGAAGAGTTAATATTGTTAAGATGTCAATACTATTCAAATTGATCTACAAATTCAATAAAATCCCAGTCAAAATTCTAACAGCCCTCTTTGCAGAAACGTAAAAGCCAATACTCAAATTCATAAGGAATTGCAATGGGTCCTAAATTGCCAAAACAATCTTGAAAAAGAAGAACAAAGTTGAAGGATTCACACTTCCTATTTCAAAACTTACTACAAAACTCCAGTAATCAAAACAGTGTGTTGCTGGTATGAGAAAAGACATATATACCAACAGAATAGAATTGAGAGTCCAGAGATTAATCTATGGTCAAATGATTTTTGACAAGAGTGCCAAGTCCACTCAATGGGGAAAGAAAAGTCTCTTCGATAAATGGTACTGAGAAAACTGGATATGCACAAACAAAAAAATGAGATTGGACCCCTACCTCACACCATACACAAAAAAGTAACTCAAAATGGATCAATGACCTAAAAATAAGATCTAAAACTATAACACTTAGAAAAATATATAGGGAAATCTTCAGGACCTTTTATTTGCAAAGCATTCTTAGATATGACACCAAAGGCACAACCAACAAAGAAAAGATACAGAAATTGGATTTCATCCAAATTAAAACCTTTTCTGTTTAATTTATGTGTTGCCACAATAAAAAAAAAAAAATTACCCCTTGGCTAGAAAAAGAAAAAGAATATTCTGGACATTGGTCAGGGAGGTGACAGACCAACTTTTTAGTGACATTCTACTGCCCTGAACCTATGGTCAGAGCTTATAATATTGCAAGTTGTTGAGCTGAATAGTAGAAACATGACATGTGGCAGCAAATAGCAGCCACATAGTAAAGAAGAGATTTTCTGGGTTTGAGTAATTTAGGCTATGTGAGAAGAGAAACTGGCTAGGCCCAATCAGATTGCATCACTTTGGAATCTGAATATATGAGTAGTTGCTTTCATTGAGCAAATAAATGAGATTATTATTGATTCTTCCAATTACCTTGCCATGCATAACCATATCAAGGGTTTTTTAAGCAACTTGACTTTAAGATAAAGATTATATTTAGACTTATTTAAAAAATAAATGATCTGCATCCATGTTTTGGAGGTGGGGGGAGTGAAAAGGGGGGTTGTTTGTAAAAAAAAAAATAAAAAGAAAGAAAGAAAAATATGTATTTACTAAAAAGGACAGTGAGGAAAAATTCCCTGTCACCTGGAGGTCCCATACTGGAGTGGGAGCTGGGAAGGGAAAGATAATTAAAAAAAGAGATAGGTGTGATGTCAGGGATAAAAAAGGCTATGAAGAGGCAGAGCAAAATGGTGGCATAGGGAAGTATGGAATTTATTTAGTCCCCTAGAGCAACTACTAAATAGCCAGGAAAACTAGAAAATAGTCTTGAACTATGAGGGGACATCCATGATCAAACATCATACACCAGTCAGGAATGGATGGAACACTGAGCTCACAGCATAGAACTGTAAGTAAAGCTCTCCAAACTGTAGAGCTGGTGTCCCACCCCCACCCCCACCCCCCACCACAATGCCATGGCATGCTGAGTTGAAAAAAATACATAAATAAATTTTAAAAACAGAGGCTTTGGAGTATGCTGAGCTCAGAATACTGGAAAAGGGCCATGTCCCAAGAAAAGGGGCACACAGAACTGGGTACCAACTGCAGTTCTTGCTTGGTGAATTGGAGGGCTTTAGACTGGCTCTGAAAAGGAAACTTCTTGCTTTTTTCCCCTTTTGTCTCTCTCTCATTCTACGTAGATCATTAGAGAAAGCTTCAGGCATTTTCATTTGCCAGCACTGACCCAGGCAAGGGTGGAATTAAGATAGTCAGAGAGTCAAGTGTAGGAGACAACTCCCTAAAGGGCTTATCTTCCCTAGGAAAGGCGGGGGGGGCAGGGCCCAGTTCAAGTGACAGCCCTCCCTCAGAGAACTCAGACCCCAGGGCCTGGGGAAAATAATAAAAAAAAAGTAACAGCTTAAGCTTGGCTTCTGATACCCTCAGTCTCTGACCTGGACAGGGTCCACTGAGAATTAAATACCACCACATCTTTTTGCTGATTGGAAGCTGTGGGCTGACAAGCACCACATTCTGGGCAGGATAGGAAAAGCACAGAGTTTAGAGGCCTCACAGTAAAGTCTGACAACCTTCTGGGTCTCAGCCTCAGGGAAACCTGATACTGAATACAGCCTCCTCCTGAGACCTGGGCCCATCTGGTCTGGGAAAATCTGATTAGGATAATCAGGGAAAACAGATGTCTAGACAAAAGAAAATTAGAGATCTCACTGATTAGTAATCAAACGAGTATGCTAAATCAATTCAAAAATCAAATCAATGAGTTGAGGGAAGATATGGCAAAAGAGATAAAGGATATAAAGAAGACATTGGGGAAACATAAGGGAGAACTTGAAAGTTTGAAAAAACAATTGGCAGAACTTATGGGAATGAAAGGCAAAGTGGAAGAAATGAAAAACACAATGGAGACACACAACAGCAGATTTGAAGAAGCAAAAGGAAGGATTCATGAACTGAAGAACAGGACATCCAAAATTCTACACACAAAAGAACAGATAGGGAAAAGAATGGAAAAATATGAGCAGGGTCTCAGGGAACTGAATGATAACATTAAGTGCATGAATATACATGTCATGGGTGTCCCAGAAGAAGAGAAGGGAAAAGAGGCAGAAAGAAGGAGGAAATAATCACTGAAAATTTCCCATCTGTTATGAAAGACATAAAATTACAGATCCAAGAAGCACAGCATACCCAAAATAGAATAGATCCTAAAGACCAACTCCAAGACCTTTAAGAGTCAGAGTATCAAATGTCAACGACAAAGAGAGTTCTGAAATCAGCAAGAGAAAAGCAATCCATCACATACAAAGGAAACTCAATAAGACTATGTGTGAATTTCTCAGTAGAAACCATGGAATTGAGAAGGCATGATATGATATATTTAAGATCCTAAAAGAGAAAAATTGCCAACCAAGAATTCTATATCTGGCAACACTGTCCTTCAAAAATGAGGGAGTTCCCTGTGCACCCCTCCCAGCCATACCACCCCCCCCCCGGCCCCAGTCACGTGGCAGAGCTGCCTATGCTGCCTTTGGGAATCGGGTGCCATTCGGCACACTGTTCCTTGAGCACCAGGCCATGGTGGGCTTTATGCAGCATTTCCTGTGTTACCTCTGCAAGGAATATGTAGATGATCTGGCCAAAATTACCAAGAGTTTTTTACAAGAAGCAATTGTCACCCTTATAGTGATTGGACACTTGTCCTACCGTCATATTGAGCTTTTCTGCAAACTGAGTATTCTCAAGAAATCATTGATCCTGAGAGATAAATTTCTAAAATATTGGAAATGAAAGAGGGAAGAAACTGCCTCCTCAGGACAGAGCCCCCATGTAAAGTCAAATATACTCTCAGGAAGCATTTGGAGCCTGTATTGGGCAGTAACTGGCCCTCTTTTTGATTTTCAAGGAGACCCAGCTCAGTAGGGTGGAACCCTCATCTTAGGTCCAGGTAATAACATTCATTTTATACACCATGATAGGAATAGATTGGATCACAAACCCATCAACTCCATCTTATAGCTTGTCAGACTTCAGCATGTGAACTTTACAAGCAGACCTTCAGTTATCCATGTGTGACTCAGCACAGAATTTCTTGCTTTCAGGTGGATCCTGGGGAATAGGACCTTAAATATTTGGGATATGGTATCCTTGTCTCACTTGCTGACCCTCCAGTCTTCCAGGAGTTATGAAAACATACAGAGACAATGTGGCAATTGAATGGCATGTTGAGAGGCTGTGTTCCAGTTTGCTGGAGCTGCCAGAGGGCAGAATGCCAGGGATAGGTTGGCTTTTTCAATGGGGGGTTATTGGTTCACAAATTTGCAGTTCTGGGGCCAGGGGGGTGTCCCAGTTGAGGCATCAATGGAACAGTATCTTCTCTGAGGAGGGGCTGCTGGCATCTGGGGTTCCTCTGTCACATGGGAAGGCACAGGATATAAAGCTATATAAAGCTATAAAATTAAAAATGCCATTCTTAACATTGGTTTACATTACGATATATCCATTCAATGAAAAATATTTTTTTGCCATTAAAATCATAAATTTCTATAAAGACTATTAAGGGCAAGGGAAAGTGATTAAAGACCATTTTATTCAGTGAAAAAACAGTATATCAAATTGTTAAATCAATATAATTCCATTTTATATGTATATGTTTATATTTTTTATGATTAGGAAAAAAGCAGGAAGTAAACATACTAGAATATTTCCAATATGGTGCCTCTACATGGTAGGATTATGGGGTTTTTATTTTCTTCTCCATACATTTCTAAATTTTTCAGCTGCTCTATAATGAGCATAATTAATTTTTTAGGCCAGGAAAAGATTATTAAAATTATATGAAGAACATTTTCCTATATAACAAGTGACACAAAGTTGCAAATTAAATTGGTCACAGTCCACATGTTTTCATCCCAATTACTTTATGAGGAGAAAATCTGGCAAATGGAATACCTTTCAAATAGCCAGTGTTCAAATCATCTTGTCACCACCAACTCACTATCGATTTCATTAGAATTTCTTTTTTTTGGAAAAAGGAAAAAATATTTGATTTAGGTATTTAAGATACATATTTAAAATATGATCAGCATGCTTTTTGAAAGGAAATTTAAAAATTTGTTTAAACTAGAAAACCTTTTTAACTTGAATGCACACTGTGGTTTGGTTGTTCATTGTTAGACAGCTGCTATGTCACCTCCAAACTGCTTTTATTTGGAGGATTATTGTCATCATTTATTTTTCTAGAATTTTAACATGTTTTAATATTGGATGTGTCCCAGGAATTCTGATGAAAAGTACAGCAAAATGAAAATATTGGTAATTATTAACACATATAACACTACTTTGATGTTATACTTTTATTTATAGCCTATGAAGTCATACAGAAAATATATATGTAATGACTCCAAATATTTGAATGTTGTTTTCATGTATATGTTGATGGACAGTTATGCTTTTAATCAATAAAAGTGTAACTACTCATAAAATTTACAATTAAAAAATGAGAGAGAGTTTAAAATATTTTCAGAGAAACACTGAGAGAGTTTGTGGACAAGATTCTTGCTGTACAAGAAATATGAAAGGGAGCACTACAGGCAGATAGGAAAAGACAGGAGAGAGAGGTTTGGAGAACAGCATAGAAATGAAGACTATCAGTAAAGGTAAAAAGAGAGAGAGAGGAAAAAATAAAAATAAAGTAAGAATGACATATAAAATCCAAAAGACAAAATGGTAGCCAGTAGACATTATGTTGAGTGAAATGAAATGGACTTGATTAGAACTAAGCTTGATTAGAACTTAGCCAGAAACAAAAGGACAATACTGTATGGTCTCACTAATATGGCCTAACATGATGAGCAAAATTTGAGAGTTGAGAACACAGGTAATCAGGAGATAGAGATTAGAGATTGGTCATTTGATGCTGAAGGAGTACAAAATGTTCAACAGGATTGATTGTATAGATCCAGAAATGGAATGGATAGCATAATAGTGTGTGATGGTAACACAATATTGTAAGTACTCATAACAAAGATGAATGTGAGTACGATTGGAAGAGAAAGGCTAAGGGCATGTATGACACCAGAAGGAAAGATAGAAGATAAAGACTCAGATTGTATACCTAGAGTGGTCAATGATAGTGATTAAATGTACAACATACAAGAATGTTTTGAATGAGGGAGAACAAATTGAATGTCAACACTGCAAGGTGTTGAAAATTGGATGGTATAGGGGAAAAAATAAAATCAATGCAAACTAGAGTCTATGGTTAAGAGTTACATTGTAAGATGCTTCCAGTAATTGTAACAGAAACAATATACCAAGCTAATTGCCTATAAGAGGAGGATATAAAAGAGTGATATGGGATTTTTGGTGGTGGTGACGTTATCTGACCTTTTCATTGTATTTTATTTTTATTTTTCTTCTATCTTTTGTATTTTTATTCTGCATTTTTTTCTCCTTTTCCTCTTTCTCTAGGGAAGAGATGGATATTTCCTCATATAGACTGTGGTGGTAAACACATAATTATGTGAATATACTGGGAATCATTTATTGTTTACTTAGGGTGGATTGTATGATATGTGAATAAAACTGTTAAAAAATAAACAGAGGGATACAGGTGCTGGAGAAAACATGGAGAGAGGGATGTACCTATTCCCTGTTGGTAGGGAAGCAGAATGGGGCAGTCCACCTGGAAGGCAGTGTGGTGATTCCACAGGAAGCTAACTATGGGGCTGCCATGTGGTCCCGCAACTCCGTTATTGTTATATACTTGGAAGAACCAAGAGCGGGGACATGAGTCGACATGGCACACTGGTGTTTATGACAGCCATCTTCATGATTCACAATGGAAGGAGGTGGCCTAAGGGTACATCAACTGATAAATAGAATAAACTGTGGTGTATAACACAATGGAATAATAAGTGGCAGCAAGAAGAAATGAAGTTGTGAGGTATGCACCTAGGTGAATGGACCTTGAGAACAGTAAGCTGAATGAAATAAGCCAGGATCAAAAAGACAAACTATTATACTGCCATAGTTATATGAACTAACTATAATGTGCAAACTCTGAGAATTGAATCTGAGAGCATGGTTACCAGGGGAAGGCTTATGGTAAAGTTTCCTAGATTGCAAGCTCTAACAGCAGTCACATCTATTCATGAGTTGTAGGGGTTAACTCTAAATTCTGAGATGCTGAGCTGTTTGTGTATAACCTGGTCAGTCCCTGTAACTTCGGGTGTCTATGTGACACCTGAGACTCAGAGCCAGAGTTCAGCAGCTATGAATGTTAGCATTGCCCTATACAGCAAATGTTAAAAAAAAAAGCTGATAAATGGATCAGACTTCAATTAGAGATATGAATGAAATGGACTTGATTAGAACTAAGGTAAACCAAACTAAAGGGTAAAGGATGATATTAACTGTGTTTTAAAACCTCAATTTCTATATGAGACCAAAGGAAGAGATGTCTATTTGGTGCAAAATCTATACTTTCTGTAGCATGATATATAATTTAACTTGTTTGGTAAATTTATTCAAGCACCATAATTACATGGAATCTTCAATAGGAGGTGAGAACTGGTTGGTTTGTACAGGTTAGCATGAAACCCCAATACATCCCAGAGTAATTTGGGCAGAGTTAGGAGTATTTGCAGGGCCCTCTTGAGGGCCTGGGGAAAAAATGTGGAAACATTAAACTTCCCCACCTGGGGAATTTCTGATATTCTCACAAGCTTTGGGGACTACAATTGAAGTAGGCCAAGTCCTCAATCTTGGGGCTAGCCCTTATGAATCTTGTTACTGAAAAGAAGAAGTTAAGCCTACATATAATGGAGCCTAAGAGTCACCCCCAGAGAACCTCTTTTATTGCTCAGATGTGGCGTTTCTCTAAGCCCACTCAGCAGGTAAACTCACTGCCCTCTACCCATGTGGGACATGACTCCCAGGGATATAAATCTCCCCAGTAATGTGGGACATGACTCCCAGGGATGAGCCTGGACCTGGCATCATGGGATTAAGAAAGCCTTTCTCACCAAAAGGGGGAAGAGAAATGAAACAAAGTTTTGGTGGCAGAGAGATTTCAAATGGAGTTGAGAAGTCATTTTGGAGGTTATTCTTATTCATTATATAGATATCCCTTTTTAGTTTTTGGTGTACTAGAATAACTATAAGGAAATACCTGAAACAGCTGAAGTGCAATCCAGTATTCTTGATTCTTGAAGATGATTGTATAACTATATAGCTTATACAGTGTGACCATGTGATTGTGAAAACCTTGTGGCTCATACTCTCTTTATCCAGTGTATGGACAAATGAGTAGAAAAAAGGGGGACAAAATAAATGAATAATGAGGGGGGTGGTATGAGACTTTTTGGGTATTCTTTTTTATTTTTACTTTTATTCTTATTTTTTTGGAATAATAAAAATGTTCAAAAAATTGATTGTGGTGATGAATGCACAACTGTGATGATACTGTGAACAACTAATTGTACACTTTGGATGATTGTATGGTATGTGAATATCTCTCAATAAAACTGCATTAAAAAAAAAAAGCTGTGAAAAAAATAAGCACAAGTAATGGATGATGAAGAATTTCTACAAATTCTTCCTTTGTGGATAAGTAAAACATTTTTTAATGTATTATTTGTATCAGATAAGTGGTAGGTTTACAGAAAAATCATGCAGAAAATACAGAGTTCCCATATATGCACCCTTGCATGCACAGTTCTCCTTTTTATTAACATTTTGCATTAGTGTGGTAACTTCATTACAATTGATGAAACAATATTATTATAATTATACTATTTATTATGGTCCATAGTTTACATTAGGGCTGTACATTTTTTTTGTACAGTCCTATGGCTTTTTTTTAAAAAAAATTCTTTTAATAACACGTATACAACCTAAAATTTAGCCTTTTAGCACATTCAGTGCTAAATACATAATTCAATGCTGTTAATTATATTCACAATTTTGTGCTAGCATCATCACCTTCCATTACCAAAATTTTTCCATACCCCAAACAATAACTCTGTACCAATTCAGCATTAATTTCCCATTCCCTACCCTACCCTGGACCCTGGTAATCTGTATTCTAGTTTCTGACTTTATGAATTTGTTCATTTTGATTATTTCATATCAGTGAGATCATGCAATATTTGTCCTTTGGTATCTCGCTTATCTCACTCAACGTGATGTCTTCAAGGTTCTTCCATGTTGTCACATGTATCAGTACTTCATTCTTTTTATGGCTGAATAATATTCCATTGCATGTAGATAGCACACTTTTTTTTATCCAATCATTGGTTTGTGGACCCTTGGGTTGCCTCCATCTTTTCTCATTTGTGAATAATGCCACTATGAACATCAGTGTGCAAATATCTGTTTGAGTCCCTGCTTTCAATTATTTTGGATATATACCTAGAGGTGGGATGCTGAGTCATATGATAATTCTATACTTAGCTTGCTGAGGAACTGCTGAACTGTTTCCACAGTGGCTGCACCATATTACATTCCCACCAACAATAAATGGGTATTCCTATTTCTCCATATCATCTCAACATTTGTTATCTTCTATTTCTTTTTAACAGTAGCCATTCTAGTGGTTGTGAAATGGCATCTCATGGCTTGGAATTGATTTCCCAAACAGTGAGTAATGTTGAACATCTTTTCATGTGCCTTATTGGCTATTTGTATGTCTTTTGTGGTTATTTGTATGTCTTTTTTGGAGAAGTCTCTACTCAAGTCTTCTGCCATTTTTAAATTGTGTTGTTTGCTTTCTGTTGATGAGCTGTAGGATTTCTTTATATATTCTGACGTATATCAGATACATGGTTTCCAAATATGTTCTCCAACTCTGTAGCTTGTCTTTTTACTTTCATGATGAAGGTCCATCAGATGAAGTCTCATTTATCTATTTCTTTTGTTGTTCATGTTTTTGATGTAAATTCCAAGAAACCATTGGCTAACACAAGGTCATGAAGATGTTTCCCTATGTTTTCTTCTAGGAGTTTTATAGTTTTGATTCTTATTCTTAGGTCATTGATCAATCTTGAGTTAATTTTTGGATATAGTGTGAAGTAGGGGTCCACTTTCATTCATTTGTATATGGATATCCAGTTTTCCCAGTACCATTTGTTGAAAAGATTATTCTTTCCCAATTGAGTGGGCTTGGCATCCTTGTCAAAAATCAATTGGTCATAGGGGGATTGTAGGAAGATGGCAGAGAAACAAGGCCCAGGTATTAGTCCCTCCACGAAAACAATTATTGAACTGCAGGAACTGTCTGAATCAACTATTCTGAAACTCTAGATTTTAGTGGAACACTGTGCAGTATCCAGGGGGGAGTAGGAGGAAGAGGTTGGTAAATCAGATAAATACCAGTGAGTTCCACCCACCATACAGCAGCTATGATCCCCTATCCCCAGCCACACGGTGGGCAGCATTGGGGACGGCAACTTGGTTGGGCTCATAACGCAGCTTGCTGGGGCCAGGGTGGGACATAAAGACCTAGGCCTCCATTTTGGGTGTTCTTTCTTACTTTAATTTTTATTCATATTCTTATTATTTTATTTTTTGTGTGGGAATGAAAATGTTCAAAAATTAATTGTGGTCATGAATGCACAATTATATAATGGTACTGTGAACAACTGATTGTACACCTTGAATGAAGGTATGGTATGTGAATATATCTCAGTAAAATTGAAAAAAAAAAAAGACCTAGGCCTCCAAATTACAGGGGTGTATGGTCTGATCACTGTTCACTGCTTGTGATTAACTACTTCAGATTGCTGGGGGGTGGCTCTGAGGGTGTCCCTTGTTCCAACCCACCTTGGGTAAAGGCAACAGAGGATCTTAAAGTCAGTGAACTTCCTCAAAACTACTTAAAACAGTTAAGGGGCTGCATCAATTGGACAAGGGCTTAAGAAAATGCAGCTTCAAAATCCATAGAAGATGCTGCTGGTGCCCTTGCTGGCCCCTCCCAACCCCTTCACTATGCAGGGTAGAGGCAGCTTGCACTCCCACTGTGGGTCCTGGGCCTTGTTCCAGAGGGAGCAGAGTAGCCTCTGTGTGCATTCTGAGATGCATTTATGTCAGTGCCAATCTATCAGGTGGGAGTCCGAAGGTCTGAGCCGGGAAACTTGTCTTGGGGTCACCCACCCAGAGTTTCACTTTAAGAAAGAAGCAGCTGCAGACATCTGGGGCAATGTGAGAAACAAGTACCTATACTGAGTCACCTAAGAGAGTTCCCAAGGGTAGGTGGAAGTCTATTTCAAAGGGAGTAGAGGGGGTGTTCACTTCAATTCCTGTAAACTGTAAATGGGGGAATCCCTAAGGCCACAAGCAAGCACAAGCCCAGGAAAAGAAGCAGGTTCCATGCTCCATCCAGCCTAAAACGACACAGAGGGGACCCTGCACTTCACATTTGCCTTGGGCTGACCTTCTTGATAGAATGGCTAAGCTGTGAAGGAGACTACCTACCAAAGCAGAGCCAATTTGCAAAGACTGTGAAAGGTGCTTGTTGCTTTGGTTTATTTGTTTTGATTAGCTCCTGGCATTCAAGAAAATCTCCATCATATCAACAGCTGGATGCAAACTTAAAAAACAGACAGCTCAGGGACTAAATCCCAAATTTAACACTTCAAAATATTAAGATGTACACTGTGCAACAGAAGATTACAAGATAAAGAAACAGGAAATGGTGGCCAATCAAAAAAAGGAACAAAATAAAAATTCAAAAACCACTAATGAGAAGGACCAGACTTTGGACTTACCAGATAAAGACTTTAAAAAAAAATGATCCTCAATATACTCAAGGAGATGAAAGGAAACACAGAGAAAGAACTAAAGGATATGAGGAAAACAATGAATGAAGAACACTAATCATTGAGATTTTTCCCTAGAAACCAAACAGAAATATTGGAGTTGAAGAACACAATAACTGAAATGAAAAATTCCCTAGATGGTTTCAACAGCAGGTTGGAAATGGCAGAAGAAAGAATCAGTTATCTTGAGGATAGGACAATCGAAATGATTCTGGTTGAGGAGCAGAAAGAAAAAAGAATTAAAAAAGAGTGAACACTGCCTTAGACACATGTGGGACACCATTAAGCATAGCAATATATGACCATGGGAGTCCCAGAGGGAGAAGAAAGAGAGAAAGGGACAGAAGGAATATTCAAAGAAAATAATACAGAAACTTCCCATATTTAATGAAAAGCATAAAGACATAATATGCCCATTAATAGAGCCCAATGAAATACAAATGGAATAAACTCAAAGCAAATCATGTCCAGACACACAGTAATCAAAGTGTCCAATGCTATGGACAAGAAGAGAGTTCACAAAGCTGCAAGAGAAAAACAACAAGTTACATACAAGGAAACCTCAATAAGATCAAGTGCTGATTTGATCATCAGAAACCACAGAGGCAAGAAGGCAGTGGTACAAAATATTTCAAGTGATGAAAGAAAACAATTTTCAACCAGTAATTTTATATCCATCAAGGCTTCCTTTCAAAAATGAGGGAGAGATAAGACATTCTCAGATAAACAAAAGCTGAGGGAGTTTATTACTACTAGCTCTGCCCTCCAAGCAGTACTGAAGGGAGTTCTTCGGACTAAAAGGAAAGGACATTAGACAAAGCACATAAAGAAAAAAGACCTCTGGTAAAGATAACCATATGGATAATTATAAATGCCAGTAATACTGTATTGTATTGCTTGTTATGTAACTCCACTCTTACTTGTTACAGGTGCTGGAATGCAAATGTATAAAAAGTAATGATGATTTTATGGTTTGGGACGTACAATGTGCAAAAATAAAATATGGAACAAGGACAAGCAAAGGCAGGGGAACGGAGAAGTATACGAGCAGTGTATATGTATGCTGTTGAAGTTAAGTTGGTATCAAGTCAAATATGATTGTTAGAGATTTCAGATATTAATTTTTACTGCATGAAAACCACACAAAAAAATCTGGAAAATATATTCAGAAAGAAATGAGAAGGGACTCAAAATGGTATCCTGCAAAAAAACAAATAAATATAAAAGTAGAAAAATTGAGTGTCAAAAAAGTTATGACTTGCAAAGACAAAATAGCAAAATGGCAGCAGAAGTACTGCATTATAAGTAATTACTCTAAATGTGAATGGAGTAAACTCTCTAGTCTAAAGCAGAGAATAGCAGAATGTATTAAAAAAAAAAAAAGAATGACCCAACCATATGCTGCTTAGTAGAGACATAATTCAAAGACATAAGTAGGTTGAAAGTGAAAGGATGAAAAAAATATATAGCATGCAAGTAGTAACCAAAAGAGAGCTGGGTGGCTCTACTAATACTGTGTAAAATAGGCTTTAACTCAAAAACTGTTACAAGGGACAAAGAAGGATATTATATACTGGCAAATAGGTCAAGTCAACAAGAAGGCATACCAATTATAAATATATATGCACCTAGCAGCAGAACCTCAAAATATAAAAGCAAATCTTGTCAGATTTTAAAGGAGAAATAGACGGTTCTACATTAATAGTAGAAGACTTCAATACACTACTTTCAATAATGGACAGAACATCTAGACAGAAGATCAATGAGGAAACAGAAGACTTCAATGATACTCCACCAACTAAACCTAACAGAGATATATAGAACAAGTCACCCAACACCACCAGAATTCATATTCTTCTTGAGTACAAATAGATCATTCTCCGGGACAGATCATATACTGTGTCACAAAAAAAAAAGTCTTGATAATTTCAGAAATATTGAAATCATACAATGTATTTTCTCTGACCACAATAGAAAACAGCTAGGGGAGAAATGGAAAATTCATAAATATGTGGAAACTAAACAATGAACTCTTAAAAATTCAACGGGACAAAGAAGAAATCACAAGCAAAATTAAGAAATAGCTTGAGGCAAGTGAAAATGAAAACATGACATACCAAACCTTAAGATCCAGCAAAGGCAGTGCTAAGAGGGAAATTTAGAACTCTAAACTGCATACATTAAAAAAGAAAAAGTTTCAAATCAGAAAACTAACCTCAAAACTGTAAAAATTTAGAAAAGAGCAAACTAAACCCAAAGTAAGCAGAGGTAGGAAATTACAAATATTAGAGTGGAAATCAATGAAATAGAGAATTTTTTAAAAAACAACAGAGAAAATCAATAAAACCAAAAGTCAATTCTTTGAAAAGATCAATAAAATCTACAAACCTTTACCTAGGCTAACACGAAAAAAAGGAGAGGACATAAATAACTAAAATCAGAAATTAAAATTAAAATATAGACATTATTACTGACCCAACAATAGTACTAGCATTTACAATTACCCATATATTTACCTTTACTGCAGGTCTGTATTTCTTTAGGCCACTTTGATCCACTGTCTAGTGTCCTTTCCTTTCAGTCTGAAGCAATCAGCATTGCTTGGAGGGCATGTCTAGTGGTGATGAACTCCCTCAGCTTTTGTTTAACTGGGAATGTCTTAATCTCTCCCTCATTTTTGAAAGAAAGTCTTACCAGATATAAAATTACTGGTTGGTAATTGTTTTCTATCAGCACTTAATATATTTCCTTCCACTGCCCTCTTGCCTACATGGTTTCTGATGAGAAATTGGTACTTAATCTTATTGGGACTCTCTGTACCTATGAAATAGACTTTCTTCCTCTCCAGTGTGCTCTATTGTATGTCTTAAAGCAGGTAATTCTTTGCCCCAGCCTTCTTTGATTTGTTTCTTGGACTGCTTTAACTGTCCACAAGCAACTTCTGCCTGCTGGGCATGTTGTGAGAAAGTAAGCCAGAGACGACTTTCCTATTTCCTGGTTCAGTATTTCAGGCTGCCACCATATAGACTGCAACTAACATACAGGCTGCCCAGTAAGCTCATGGGAATTACTCTGCTCCCTCCGGAACAGAGCCAATGACCCACAATGGGAGTGCAGGCTGGCTCCACACTGCACCAGAGAAAGGATAGCGGAAGCGCCAGCTACTCCTACCATTTTTTAATGCTGCATTTTCTTGATTCAGCACTCACCCAGTTATTGCAACCTTTTAACCATTTTACAGATCTCTGACAATTTTTGCTAGTCATTCACAGTTTCTGTTGGGAAATGGCACCCTGGAGTATTTCTTATGGTCAAAAGAAGCCCCTGCATCCATTTTTAAATTATCAGCCTTTATTTAAAATCAAAAGTCTTAAAAATAAAGAGTTTTTATTATTATAAAACTATTATCCTCAGCAGTGATTTCATACTGAACAGGTTTCTATGAGAAAAAACAGTTACTGGCAATAGAAAGTTGTTCCACGGTATGTTATCATAATTAACTCATTTCTTTTAGTTTAAGAGTCAACTCTAATTTTCTACATGAGTCAGCTTATTCTTCAGTGATTACTAATTTGGAAACAGTTAAGGATAGAAGTAAATCATTTCAAAGAAATAAAAGGTACTGGTAACACAAACAAACTCTTCTCTTGGGTCATGCTTCATTATAAAGAGCTGACTGCTGGATCTCTTACAAAATACCATATCTGAATTTTAAAAGAAAGAGAGACATTTACAAAGCAATGGGCTTACAGCAATTCCAGTAATTAATTGGCCAGGGAGGAGAGAGCAATTTTAAACGTGTTTGAAATTTAAGTTTATGTGACCTACTGGCTAACTCTCAGATAGATCTCCTCCTTTAGGGCCTTTTCAAGTGCACCATTTCAAGACCATACCAAGAGGGAAGGAAAAATTAAAAACTGGGGATACATGACTTCTATATTGAATACAGCACATAGCTCTGAACCCTAATATGCACACTGATGGCTCATGCAGATTTTTTAAATGCCAAAATGTTACTAAATAATTTTCTCCTGGTTATCTTTTAAACTTGTATTTAACACTTACAAGGCAGTTTAACTACCTAACATGTCTCACACATAAATCCTAATTTACAGGCCAAGAGGAACAGAGCCTCATTCTAGTCTGTTATTACAAACACAGCAAGTACATCAGTGAGACTGAAAAATCATGCAGTTGGTGGGTTTCTCCATTATGCAAAACTGCATCCAGCACCACAAATATAAGCCTAGACATAAGAAAGCTGTCATTTCTATCCTTTCCTGTTATCATACATTTGGCATGCTGACATGCACAATGTCAACATTGACTTTAAAACACAACTTTGTTTTGTGTTGCACATTTTAACCTGTTTGAGAAATTTCATTTATTCAACAACTATTCATTGAGCAGTTGAACCCTCTAGGTTCTAACATAGTACTAGACATCTGAGATATAGAAATGAACAAAACATAATCCCTGACCATAAGAAATTCATAGTTTCCTGAAGGAAGACATAGAACAACAGAAAATGCCATAATAAAGATAATTGTTGCCATATATTGAATTTAAAACTTTATATTTGCTACCTCATTTAATCATCACAGTATTGTCATTTCACAGATGATGAAGCTGGGGCTTAGAGAAAAGTTAACTGACTTGCCCAAGGCCATTCAGTTAAGTATGACGAGCCAGAATTTGAAGCTAGGTCTCCTGACATCAAAGTGCATACTGTAAACATTTATGTTATAGTTCTTCAAAAAAAGAATGGAAACACAAAGAAAGAACCCCAGTGGGAGTAAGAAAACAGGGGAGGGGTAAGAAAGAAGTTTTCAAAGAAGAGCTTTCATTAAGCAGTCTGAAAAAGAATAAATTAGTCAGAAGCTAAGCAATTTCATTATACATTATTTAGGAAAGTAAGTTAGATTACCAAAGTAAATAATGGAACTACCCTAGATTTTTTTTTTTTTAGCTATCTGAAGAAACAACCTTAAAGACATGCCCAAATAATGATGAACACTTCCAGTGTTCCTACTGAATGAAGCAAATAACTTGCCAAACTGAAGAAAATAGGGAGCAAGATAGGATGTCCACACACACAAAGTCTATAGAAGGTGTGGTAGATTGAATTATGTACCCAAATTTAAATACGTTCTTCTTATTAATCTGTGTACAGTGGGTATGAACCCACTGTAAATAGGATCTCTAGTTAAGGTGTGGCCAGACTGAAGGGGAAGGCAGTTAATCTGGATTACTGGAGGATTTATAAAGAGAACCTGAAAGTCACAGAGGCAAGAAAGGAGGGAATATAAGCATGCGACATGGGGCAGGGATGCAAGTCAAGAAACCTCAAGGACTGCAGCAATCCAGCACCAGAAAGCTCAATTTTGGACTTCTAGCCTCAGAAACCATGAACTAATAAATGCTTGTGTTTAAGTCAACCCATTGTACGGTATTTGCCATAGCAGCCAGGCAAACTAAGACAAAAGCTTATTCTTGTGAATAAGAAAACAGCTATGAGAGGGAGAAAGTCCTCAGGGCTATCAACTGAGCTTTGGAATTACTAATGTGGCAATGCAGGTAAGCATTTGGGAGGCATTGTGGAAGCAGATTTTATATGATGGCACAGCCAAGGGGGCCTATTCTATGTGAACATGAAGCCTATGGAGCACATTTTCTAGACCAACTGAAAGTGAAGAAAATTTTTTACAAATTAGTCCCTCTTCTTTATATCCAGATGCTAGCAATTGCATTAAATTCTTTTCTAAATACTCTATTATTTAGGCTCATAACAACCCTATGAGGTAAGTGTTTTAAGGATTCCCATTTTATAGACAAGAAACAGAAGTAAACAAAAGTTAGATGCATGCAGCTAGATAATAATAAAAAAAGAATTGGAACCCATTTGTCTTACTTTAATCTTTCCAATTAAAATGATCTGTCCTCCCTGCTCAGAGTCATGCTCCCAATTCAATAGTCAAATACTAAGAGGTTACTCCACATCAATCTCTATGCTAGCTGTTAATAGGCAAAAAAGAAAAAAAAGACAGAAAACATATGCTCCCCACCTCTGAGGAACTCCCTATACAAGGCTCACTGCTAGAGAATTGGCAAGGCAATCCTTAATGATGTGACAATAAATGATGGTGGGCTAATCCTGTATTTTTCAAACTAGTGTAACACTATTTCAAGAAAAGTTCCTTGAAAAAAAGAGGTCCCCTGGTTAAAGAAGATTTGGAAAAACTGCATAATATACATCTAACTTGGGGATTTGAAACATCCATTAGTATATTAAGGGTTCTGTTAGGTCCTGCAATATACAAACCTGTTTATTTTTGTTTACCTAATACCTATCAAACCCTTCTGAGCTAATGCTCTGTTATATACACTTTGGGAAAAGCAGAGTTAACATGTCACCCCTTTCAGGGGCTGTTTTTTTTTTCTTTCTTAACAATATCTTTCCCAAAGAAAGTAAAGATGTGGGGATTTCACCCTATCGTATGCCAATAAGGAAGATGCTGGCAGATGGTGCCTTTGCTACCTCTCAAATCCATTTCTAAAGAAAGCTGCCTACTTTTCCTGATTGATATTAGTTAATCACCATCAATGAAGAACATTATTTCTGGCAAGAATTGCCAGGTCTAAAAATAGCTCTTTTGAAGGCAAGTGTTCATCTAGATCCTTCTCCAGAATCTAACATCTATCTTAGCCAAGAGTAAAGTGTTGGTTGGTTGTAATCATTTCCCACCAATGAAGTTACAAGTCTTATCTGGTATGAAAAGGGGCCATTCAAATCCCCACTTATTTTTTCATGTTGTATAGATGCTCTGCCAGCATTAAATGTCCCATCACAATATTTGGCAAATGCATACTGGCATTCATACACTTTAAATTTTAACAGATTTGAGGAATAATTCCAAAATAATCATTCCAACCTTTGGGAGAGGAAAATCTATGCTCTAAAGAATGTTTTAAGATAGAACTTTAGCTATAAATCAGATTTACTCCCCAAAAGTAATCTTGTACTACATGTAAAAAGAATTAATATTTTAGACAAACTAGCCTTGACTCATGTTTAACTGAAGGATGAGTAGTCTGGGAATACATATTCCATTACTTAGATACAAATTAATAAAGATTTCTTTTACGAGTATTTCAGTGATAGATATACATGCCTAGGAGAGCATATATGGGACTCATGTTTCTAAACATGAGTCCATATGCATAAAAATATAAAAGATAAATAAGGAGCATGATCATGCCTGGCAGGTATCACATCTAATGGGGACATATTTAAGTACCTAGAACCACCCAAAGGCCCAGTCTTAGCACATATACTCAGTGATCGGCTCAGTCTTCATACCAGTCCACATGGACCATGAGCACTAACTCTCAGCACAGACTCACAATGCATTAGCAGATGAGACTGGTGCCAAGACCACTCTCAGTTTTGCTAAGAAAGGCTGGGTGATATCTGCAACCCTCCTCCAATATATTTTTGCAGGCCTCTGAAATGACACTAAATGGTGATTGAGATCCAGCTTGCAGCTATACATGTAATGTCATCCTTCCTTCCCTGATTAATTCAAAACAGATTTCTCTTTCCCTTTTGATAAATCCAAATTTTAAATATTTGAGACCATGAATCATTTTCAGGGGATAAGTTCAAGTTCTGCCCACAGCCTAATACCAAGCAAAGATGACGTCACTTCTTTCTGCTCAGGAAAAGAGCTGGTGGCATCCTCAAACTGCTTAACCAAGTAAGCATCTAGCTTCCAGTTCTGCCACAGGGACCAGCTTTATGTGTATATGTGTTGTTTTGTTTTGGTGGACTTTTTCTATTTGATAAATACATCTTTAGAAATTTGCCATGAAAATCTTTCAGTTCAAAAAATAATTTAGATTGAGAAAACTGATTAACAAATGACACCTCTCTTCTACTGGAAAATAAAATGAATTTGAGCAATATCATCAGTTTTAATTAAGTAAATGACTTTAAGCTAAATACTGTTTCTTAATATCTTAAGTATTATTTTCAGCCAAAAAAGGTATTTATAAAGTGAAAATAGTTAAAACAATTGCCCTCTTTTAAAAGCAGGGCTCTGTTAATACATAGGCCCATAAAAGCTGCACTAGAATTCGTATATTTCAATATTCTGTACATGTCCTGCCTTCTTTTTGTCCATTCTTCTCTAGTCTTCCCTAGTGTCCCAAGTCTCATTTTTTCCAGTCTTTCCTCCACCATTCTTGCTACTCCATGCACCTTTCTGCTCTCTTTTAAATTCCAGATCCTCAGTTGCCCTCAGAGCAAGCACTATTTTGTGTATCCCTGTTAAGTGAGCAGGTACTCAAAATACACAGAATGAATACATTTCTACTTCACAACAGGTACAGATATTCCTTTTTTCATTTCTCAAAATACTTTCAACTAAAAGGAATTTGAAAGTCATTTAAGAATCATGAACATTTTTCTGTATCCAAATTTTCTAGAAAGTTAATTCATGCAAGTACTATCCAATTTACATATTGATCACACCTTCACATTTACTAGTTTCCTGAGGATTTCTAACCTATTTACCACCTTATAAAAGGTGGTGGAGGGGGAAATCACCCTTGTGATTTTTTTTTTTTTTAGTATTGTTCCATAATAGTTTATTTCTACTTTTTAGAAATACATGGATAGACACTTTGTATTCTGTAATTAAGAAATACCATGGAGTTAAAGCTCTCTTCATTTAACAAGGAATTGTGAAGCACATAAGGTAAGCCATTTCTGAGTTAGACTTCATAAAATGAATTAAATCTGTATATTTTGTGTTTATGAGGACTAAAATTTTTTTTATTTAAAACATTGTGGTAGTCAGTCATGTACTGATTAACTTTTTCCATAATGTGTACTAAGTGTCTGCTGTGTGCCAGAATTGGGCTAGATGTTGGGGACTCAGTCCCAATGTCATAGAGCTTACAGTCTAAAAGAAAGATTTGCAAATCTTGATGGACTTTACATTCTTGATGTTCACACAAGAGTTATTATTCTCATTTTCAAAAGTACGTCACACTCTAACAGTATTATCACTCTAGACTTCTGTTTCTAAACTAAAGAGAAGACAACAAAAAGTTTAAAAACATTAGCTTTCATATAATATCTTCAAAAACAACCATGCAAGAAACTCTGAGAGGCAATCTACAAAAAAAAAAAAAAAATCTTTGGATAATAAAGATTTCCAATTAAGAAGCACTTGGAGAAACACAAATTTTAAGGTTAGCCTTAACTCTGCCTATGATGTCTTGGCTTTGGTTATCTGAAATGCCTAGAATGTCTTGCCTTTGGTCATTTGTAATAAGTGAAATTGAATTGCCACATCTGAAGAAGTTTCTCTTTAGATAATAGCATGAAACCAATTTTCAAAATTTCCAATTCTGTATTCTGAAATCTGCTGCAGTGCATTCTACAACATGTTTTCTAGGATCCAATTTTAAGGTTTGGCCAGCAAACTTATACACACCTTTTCACTTATATGTCTGAATGTAAGAAAAGCTTCCTTTTTGGAGATTTACTATTGATTCCTCCATACACTAAACATCTGTACATCAAAATGTCTCTATCAACCATCTACTTTAATACTGTCTCAGTTTAATTCTTACATATCATCATAAAACTATTCTGGCCCTGCCTTGAGAATTTTTGGTCTATTTTTCTTGCCTTGTCATTAAAAAAAAAGAAAGGATTAGATCATTTCCCAAGAGCAATAACATAATGAATAAATCCCCAAGAACATTTTTTTTAAATACCACTTTATTAACAGTAAATGCATCACATTTAACAGAAATTGAACGTTGCCTTAATTCATACTCAGTAGAATGATGCCTAAGGTGACCAGGTGGGAGCATCAGTTGGAAAAAAAAAATTGTCACCAACTATTCATCTCAAGTGGCCAAAGCAGAGAAAATGGTATATTCCTTTTTCCTTAGAAAAGGTCGTGTGCAGTTTCAAAATCGGAATGCCTGTCAGAGGCCACTTTTCAGAGGAAGACCTATGTGTCTGCGCACGCCACCACCCCAGGATAGGCGATATCCTCGACATCCTCACCCACACCCCCACGCCCCGCCTGGAACATCCGCAGCAGAGGGTGTCCCTAATACGCACAAACAGAGAGATGGGTACTCAGAGCCTGCAGGACCCAGTAAGCTGGACCGCCAAGAAACAAATGATAAATGACCCCTCTTCGTTTCCTTTAAGCCCCTGCTCTCGGCACCTTATCTTTCCACTCCGGTCTGCAAGGAAGGCCAACCCCCACCTTAAGGACTCCCAAATAGTCCCTCCGGTCTTTGATACCGCAAAGCGAGTGGCCGCCGGGTTTGCATGCCCAGGGTTTGCTTGCTTCGCAATACCATCCCCACCCACTCCAGCCTCTCCGGCCTATACTCACTGAAGGGTATAAGGGCTAGGGATGGTGTTTGGGGCTGGGGAGGAGGCGAGCAGGTAGAGAATGGGATCTGGGCACTAATCAGCAGCACTCTATGCTGGGGGTTCTATCCCAACTTCACCCCTCCAATCTTCCACTTCCCACCTCCCACCCCAGTCACCGTTCCAGGAGGCATTCCTGGGCCCACCCTTCTCTCCCCCCTCCCTCCCCACCACCAACGATTCCAACCCTCTGCCACCCTCCGGGACGCCGCCAGGGAGGGCAGGGAGAAGCGCCCTTACCAGGTTCATGGACACCGGGGTTGTCAGACAGCTCGATGACCAGGAGCTCCCGGCCCTCGAAGCTGCGCCCCACCGTGTAGATCCTGCTGATGGCGGTGCACTGCAGCCACACTGACACCAGCGCCTCGCGGAGCTCGGGGTAGCGGTGATACTCAAAGGAGATGCCGTCCTCCTGCTGCAGGCGCCGGCGCCGTCTCATGCCCGCCGCCGGCCCCCCGGGCTCCTGGGCTTCGGCACCTAACAGCCACCCCAAGGCTGCCAGTGCTCCGCACAGCGTCAGCAACGCCCGGCCGCCTCGCCCCGCCATCGCTGCACCCCGCCGCCGCCGCCCGCGTCCGCTGCACGGCAACCGCTGGCCGTGCGTCCGAGCTCGGGGCCGCCTCTTTTGTCTGCCCGGCTCCCGGGCTTAGCTGGTCCGCGCTGCGGTGGGGCTGCGAGTTTCGCACAGCCTCCTCTCGCTTCACTTTCCTGTGCTGAATGAGTGTCAGCCCCGGCGCTGAGGCCACCCAGAGGAGAGCCGCGAAGCCGCGACTCCGCGGGCTGCACTACCCGCCGCCAGGCCCAGGGGAGATGCAGAAGAAACCACTGCAAGGAGGGGGCGCGACCAAAGCAAACAACCTTCACCGGCCTGGCGGCTGGCGCAGAGGGAGCCCCAAGCCAGTGTTACTCTAGGGGCTCCGCTGCGTTATTCATTAGCTCAGAACCACGTCAAAAGCCAAATGGCGCCGGGGACGATGCAGGTGAAATGACAGCTAAAACGTGGATTTGACGACGTTGTTGTCATTGAGAGACTCATGACATTGCATATGGAAGAAATATTCTTGGATTGTTTTTGGAGCCTGTTAAATTAACTTCTATCTCAAACAAATTAGGATTTCCATCTTGCTATCTTGATGTGCACCAAGAATTAGAGTATATTCCAGGAAAAAAAAAAAAAAACAAAACAAAACGAAAAGGAACACTTGGCAGCCACTTGCCTTTTCTCCATGATGTATTTTTCATAACTGTATTGATAGTCCAAACACAAACCCCAAGGGTTGGGTTTGCATTTATTCCGAGGTCTGGCTAGAATATAGAGCACTGTGTGTTTCAACCTAGAGGTTGACAAGAATAAAAATATATTCTATCCACTTGCACATATAATTTTTAATTGTGTTTATGTACATTCCTGGATTCTTCCAGAAAACAGATAAGACAATATCATTTGGCAGTGGCTACACCAACCATTTTCTGTAGTACATTGGGGAAAACAAACTGCAGCTCTGAGGCTGCAGAAGACAAAGGATTTCATTTGACGTTAAGATTAAATCTCATTGTAGAAAGAAAACTCTGATCATGATAAATGAGAACACTCTTCCCCTTGAAAAGTTACTGTAAAAATATAGAATCATTTAAAGCTCTAAATACCCGGACTTTAGACAGATTTTATATTCCTGGAGCAACATCCAGACCAGATGTTATTCTGAAGAGGCTGCCATTTGGATTCAAAAGCAGCACAAATCTAAATAAATAAATAATTTGTGTTCCAATCAAGCAGAAAAACTGGAAACCATGAAGGTAATTTTTCACATTAGACTTTTTTTTCATAAGCTTGCTCATTCTCAACCTGTCCAGATATTTACATGATTTTACTGGATCAAAAATAAAAGTACAAGCATGGTAGGTAAGGTGCTGCTGGAGAAATGCATCTGCAATCCCCTCCCCCCACCCCCAACACACATACACACCAACTCTCTATATTTCCCACAGCTACATGGATCTTCATTTATGGATTTTTTTTTTTTTTTTTTTTTTTTTTGGTGGGGGAGCTGCCACTATAAAGATAGGCCACTCAGGTGAGTTTGGATCCAGCCACATTCCTTGTCAATATAGGCAAAGAGACATAGAACCGTGTATTTTCCACCATGACCAGTCTGAATTTGATTATGTGGTCCAGAAGTTTGAAACCAAAGTTGTAATTACATTTCTAAAATCATGCCCAAAAGAGAAACCTTGGAAATGTAGAAAAAGAAAACAGAGTAGCTAAAACCAATAATTTCAGAAGAGGAAGATTAAGGTTTTCACGTAAGTAATTTAAAGGAATCACACTGATTTGTGGCTAGGTGAGGCATATTGACTAGTAACTACACACATAAACACATCATTCATTAAAGTCCTGTGTTGCCCTTTAGCTGTCTTTTTTAACAAAAGCTGTGTTTTCTATTTGCTTCCAAATCTCAATTTTACAGGTTGTCTTTCACTTTTTTTAATGGGTGAACTCATACCAGTTTACCAGCTGTGCAGTCTCACTTGAGGTTGTCTTGTTTTAGATCTTAGATGTTTGTTTCCCTTATGTATAAAATGAAATGGCTGGATTAGATTATTCAACAGAATCATCTGGAGAGTTTATAAAATGTTCAGATTCCCAATACCCTTCCCATTCAGTAGGTATATGGTGAGTTTCACGTACTAACAAGTTCCAGGTTTTAACAAGAACACCAGGTATTTCTGATTTTGATGTTTGATTGACAAGCACACTTTGAGAAGTACTGTCATACGTTTTCAAAGATCTCTTTCAGATCCAAAATGCTATGATCCAAGTTTTCTTTTTGAAAAAAAATGTTCCTGCACATCTAAATTCAGTAGAACTCCTCACATATCATTGGGTGTACCACATACACCAAGGCTTCAGTTCAAAGGAACTAAAACATGGTCTTTGAATTTCTGGGCTATTTTGGGTGTAGGAAAGCTGTACTAACTTCACTGGAGCATACATTACTTAACTTGTGGCTTTGTAGGCAATTATGCAAAAGGTTACATACCTGTTTTAGTTTCCTAGCTGCTAAAACAAATACAATAATGTGGGTTGGCTTAGCAACAGCAATTTATTGGTTCAAGATTTCAGAGTCTAGAAGGCTTGCTTCCTTCCAAGGTCAGTATCTTCTGGCTGGCCAGCAATCTTTGGGGCTCCTTGCCTTTCCCATCATCACACATAGCAGTGCCTTCTCCTCTGTCCTCTAGGTTCCATTGACTTCCAGCTTCTGGCTGCTCCCTGTGGCTTCTCCCTCTGTCTGACTTTCATTCTGCCTATAACAGACTTCAGGTCACACTTTAACTGCAGTAACATCTTGAAGAGACCTCAACTGCAGTCCGTCCACACCCACCAGAATGCAGACCAACACCAAGAACATGTCCAGTCTGGGGTACTGAATTCAATCCACCACAATAAACATCCTGATTGCTGGGTAGAAAATTTTGCATGTCAAGTCTCCAATGCATTTGATGCTGTGAGCCCATAGTTAAATTGAGTAAGCAATCCACATTTTAAATTGTGCTAGAGACTGAGAAAGGGAGAGAAGATCTTTTTCTCATGTCACTTCTGGATATTTGGCATATTTAAGCTTCCTGAGCCTACACTTCCTGCCTCGCTTCTACTCTCTTCCAATCCGGAAACTGTCTCTTCCTATATCCCAAACCGTTTATTCTTTTTTTCCAAAGTCCGGTCTAAAACTCATCTACTCCACAAAACGTATTGTTTAACAAGGCTCTCTGGGGGCTAAATCCCTGATTTAGAGTAGTTGCTGATTTCCATGTTATAAATACTCCCACCTGGCTGATTTCAAATTACCAATATGACATAACTGAACACGGTGTTGGGAAGAGATATGTAGTAGCACATCCTTATGTGGTATGGAGGTTTTAAACTGTGTGCACAAATTCTCTGACACTCCTCCCCTTCAAGGGGTGCAGCTTATTTCTCTTCCTTTGAGAATAGCCTGAATTCCGTGACTCATTTCTAATGAACAGAGTACCGCAGAAGTGATGGGACTTACCTCCCAAAATAAGGTTATAAAAAGACTGCAGCTTCTGTCTTGATAGTTCTCTCAGGCACATGCCCTCTCTTGCTCTCTTTCTTAGATCACTCATTCTGGAGAAGTCAGCAGCCATGTTGTAGAGAGGTCCACATGGCTAGAAACTGAGGGAGGCCTCTCAACAACAGCCGGAGAGAACTGACATCCTTAGTAGAACAGTCCATGAGGAACTGACACCTGTCAACAACCAAATGAGTGGGCTTGGAAACACATTCTTCAGCCCCAGCTGAGCTTTGAGATGAGTGTCTCTCTGACAGCTTGACTACAACTTCATTAGAGAGCCTAAGCCAGAACCTCTAGCTAAACGACCCCTGGATTCCCCACCCACAGAAACTGGTACAATAAATATTTATTGTTTTAATCTGTTAAATTTGAGGAAATTTGTTACACAGCAACAGATAACTAATACATATAGTGTCTCCACCATACTCCTGATGGTACCAAGATCTCCCATCATGGAACCCTCCTCCTGGCCACTGCTGTGCCCCATACAGACATTTCTGCTACAGAATCCTTCCTCTTACCTGCTGCCATTCCCTGCCACGCACAATTAAGAAACTCTCATAGCCAACCTCCACTTAAACAGCTCTTCATTCACTCTAAAACATGCTGATGATGCCCATGCATCCTGCCTGTTCTTGACCAGTCCCCCAGCAGGCCTGACATGTCTTTCCCCAATGTCTTGTGTGTTTGCCAAGAGTCAGTCAGGCATGCACCAAAATGCTCCTGTCACTTTTCCTTGTGATTCTGTAATTAAGTATTGGATAAGCTGATAAAATATGAATAGAAGAAAGTTGAATGCCTTGGAAACACTTGGATTAAAATATAGAATTAGGTATGTGTTCTTGTTTGGTAAAGCTTCCAGAATGCAATATAATGGCTTTTAACAATGAGGATTTATTAACTTACTATTTACACTTCTCAGGCCATGAAAATGTCCACCTCAAGGCATCAACAGGATGATATCTGGACTCTGAAGACAGGCTGTCTGCTTCTGGGACATCTCTGTCACATGGGGAGGCACATGGCTAGCGTCTGCCGGTTCAGTGCTCCTGGGTTTCATTGCTTTCAATTTCTGGCTTCAGTGGCTTTCTCTGTTTTCTGTGGGTCCTCTCTTAGCTTCTCCAGGGCTTTTCTCATGAGCTGCTCTCAATTTCATCTCTTAGCTTCTCTGTCTTTATCTTCTTACAAAAGACTCCAGTAAGAAGATTGAGACCCATCTTGAATGAGGTGGGTCACATCTCAACTGAAATAATCTCATCAAAAGTTCCCACCTATGATAGGTCTGCACCCACAGGAATGGATTTAAAAAACATGGCCTTTTCTGGGGTACATAACAGCTTCAAGCTACCACAGTATGAATAAGCAAACTATAAAGACTAAGGTGAACATAAAAATCTATAAAGATTTTGGAGGCGGGGCAAGATGGCAGACTGGTGAGCTGTATGTTTTAGTTACTCCTCCAGGAAAGTAGGTAGAAAGCCAGGAACTGCGTGGACTGGACACCACAGAGCAATCTGACTTTGGGCATACTTCATACAACACTCATGAAAACGTGGAACTGCTGAGATCAGCGAAATCTGTAAGTTTTTGCGGCCAGGGGACCCGCGCCCCTCCCTGCCAGGCTCAGTCCCGGGGGAGGAGGGGCTGTCAGCTCCGGGAAGGAGAAGGGAGAACTGCAGTGGCAGCCCTTATCAGAAACTCATTCTGCTGATCCAAACTCCAACCATAGATAAACAGAGACCAGACACCAGAGAATCTGAGAGCAGCCAGCCCAGCAGAGAGGAGACAGGCATAGAAAAAAAACAACACGAAAAACTCCAAAATAAAAGCGGAAGATTTTTGGAGTTCTGGTGAACATAGAAAGGGGAAGGGCAGAGCTCAGGCCGGAGCTCAGGCCCTGAGGTGCATATGCAAATCCCAAAGAAAAGCTGATCTCTCTGCCCTGTGGACCTTTCCTTAATGGCCCTGGTTGCTTTGTCTCTTAGCATTTCAATAACCCATTAGATCTCTGAGGAGGGCCCTTTTCTTTTTTTTTTTTTTAATCCTTTTTTCTTTTTCTAAAACAATTACTCTAAGAAGCCCAATACAGAAAGCTTCAAAGACCTGCAATTTGGGCAGGTCAAGTCAAGAGCAGAACTAGGAGAGCTCTGAGACAAAACGCAATAATCCAGTGGCTGAGAAAATTCACTAAACACCACAACTTCCCAAGAAAAGGGGGGTGTCCGCTCACAGCCATCATCCTGGTGGACAGGAAACACTCCTGCCCATCGCCAGCCCCATAGCCCAGAACTGCCCCAGACAACCCAGTGTGACGGAAGTGCTTCAAATAACAGGCACACACCACAAAACTGGGCGTGGACATTAGCCTTCCCTGCAACCTCAGCTGATTGTCCCAGAGTTGGGAAGGTAGAGCAGTGTGAATTAACAAAGCCCCATTCAGCCATCATTTCAGCAGACTGGGAGCCTCCCTACACAGCCCAGCAGCCCAGAACTGCCCTGGTGGGACGGCACTCACCTGTGACATAGCACAGTCATCCCTCAACAGAGGACCCGGGGTGCACGGCCTGGAAGAGGGGCCCACTTGCAAGTCTCAGGGGCCATACACCAATACCAAGGACTTGTGGGTCAGTGGCAGAGACAAACTGTGGCAGGACTGAACTGAAGGATTAGACTATTGCAGCAGCTTTAAAACTCTAGGATCACCAGGGAGATTTGATTGTTAGAGCCAACCCCCTTCCTGACTGCCCAGAAACACGCCCCATACACAGGGAAGGCAACACCAACTACACACGCAAGCTTGGTACACCAATTGGACCCCACAAGACTCACTCCCCCACTCACCAAAAAGGCTAAGCAGGGGAGAAGTGGCTTGTGGAGAACAGGTGGCTCGTGGACGCCACCTGCTGGTTAGTTAGAGAAAGTGTACGCCACGAAGCTGTAGATCTGATAAATTAGAGATAAGGACTTCAATTGGTCTACAAATCCTAAAAGAACCCTATCAAGTTCAGCAAATGCCACGAGGCCAAAAACAACAGAAAATTATAAAGCATATGAAAAAACCAGACGATATGGATAACCCAAGCCCAAGCACCCAAATCAAAAGATCAGAAGAGACACAGCACCTAGAGCAGCTACTCAAAGAACTAAAGATGAACAATGAGACCATAGTACGGGAGACAAAGGAAATCAAGAAGACCCTAGAAGAGCATAAAGAAGACATTGCAAGACTAAATAAAAAAATGGATGATCTTATGGAAATTAAAGAAACTGTTGACCAAATTAAAAAGATTCTGGACACTCATAGTACAAGACTAGAGGAAGTTGAACAACGAATCAGTGACCTGGAAGATGACAGAATGGAAAATGAAAGCATAAAAGAAAGAATGGGGAAAAAAATTGAAAAATCGAAATAGACCTCAGGGATATGATAGATAATATGAAACGTCCAAATATAAGACTCATTGGTGTTCCAGAAGGGGAAGAAAAGGGTAAAGGTCTAGGAAGAGTATTCAAAGAAATTGTTGGGGAAAACTTCCCAAATCTTCTAAACAACATAAATACACAAATCATAAATGCTCAGTGAACCCCAAATAGAATAAATCCAAATAAACCCACTCCGAGACATAAACTGATCACACTGTCAAACACAGAAGAGAAGGAGCAAGTTCTGAAAGCAGCAAGAGAAAAGCAATTCACCACATACAAAGGAAACAGCATAAAACTAAGTAGTGACTACTCAGCAGCCACCATGGAGACGAGAAGGCAGTGGCACGATATATTTAAAATTCTGAGTGAGAAAAATTTCCAGCCAAGAATACTTTACCCAGCAAAGCTCTCCTTCAAATTTGAGGGAGAGCTTAAATTTTTCACAGACAAACAAATGCTGAGAGAATTTGCTAACAAGAGACCTGCCCTACTGGAGATACTCAAGGGAGCCCTACAGACAGAGAAACAAAGAAAGGACAGAGAGACTTGGAGAAAGGTTCAGTACTAAAGAGATTCGGTATGGGTACAATAAAGGATATTAATAGACAGAGGGGAAAAATATGACAAACATAAACCAAAGGATAAGATGGCTGATTCAAGAAATGCCTTCACGGTTATAACGTTGAATGTAAATGGATTAAACTCCCCAATTAAAAGATATAGATTCACAGAATGGATCCAAAAAAATGAACCATCAATATGTTGCATACAAGAGACTCATCTTAGACACAGGGACACAAAGAAACTGAAAGTGAAAGGATGGAAAAAAATATTTCATGCAAGCTACAGCCAAAAGAAAGCAGGTGTAGCAATATTAATCTCAGATAAAATAGACTTCAAATGCAGGGATGTTTTGAGAGACAAAGAAGGCCACTACATACTAATAAAAGGGGCAATTCAGCAAGAAGAAATAACAATCGTAAATGTCTATGCACCCAATCAAGGTGCCACAAAATACATGAGAGAAACACTGGCAAAACTAAAGGAAGCAATTGATGCTTCCACAATAATTGTGGGAGACTTCAACACATCACTCTCTCCTATAGATAGATCAACCGGACAGAAGACCAATAAGGAAATTGAAAACCTAAACAATCTGATAAATGAATTAGATTTAACAGACATATACAGGACATTACATCCCAAATCACCAGGATACACATACTTTTCTAGTGCTCACGGAACTTTCTCCAGAATAGATCATATGCTGGGACATAAAACAAGCCTCAATAAATTTAAAAAGATTGAAATTATTCAAAGCACATTCTCTGACCACAATGGAATACAATTAGAAGTCAATAACCATCAGAGACTTAGAAAATTCACAGATACCTGGAGGTTAAACAACACACTCCTAAACAATCAGTGGGTTACAGAAGAAATAGCAAGAGAAATTGCTAAATATATAGAGACGAATGAAAATGAGAACACAACATACCAAAACCTATGGGATGCAGCAAAAGCAGTGCTAAGGGGGTAATTTATAGCACTAAACGCATATATTAAAAAGGAAGAAAGAGCCAAAATCAAAGAACTAATGGATCAACTGAAGAAGCTAGAAAATGAACAGCAAACCAATCCTAAACCAAGTAGAAGAAAAGAAATAACAAGGATTAAAGCAGAAATAAATGACATAGAGAACAAAAAAACAATAGAGAGGATAAATATCACCAAAAGTTGGTTCTTTGAGAAGATCAACAAGATTGACAAGCCCCTAGCTAGACTGACAAAATCAAAAAGAGAGAAGACCCATATAAACAAAATAATGAATGAAAAAGGTGACATAACTGCAGATCCTGAAGAAATTAAAAAAATTATAAGAGGATACTATGAACAACTGTATGGCAACAAACTGGATAATGTAGAAGAAATGGACAATTTCCTGGAAACATATGAACAACTTAGACTGACCAGAGAAGAAATAGAAGACCTCAACCAACCCATCACAAGCAAAGAGATCCAATCAGTCATCAAAAATCTTCCCACAAATAAATGCCCAGGGCCAGATGGCTTCACAGGGGAATTCTACCAAACTTTCCAGAAAGAACTGACACCAATCTTACTCAAACTCTTTCAAAACATTGAAGAAAATGGAACACTACCTAACTCATTTTATGAAGCTAACATCAATCTAATACCAAAACCAGGCAAAGATGCTACAAAAAAGGAAAACTACCGGCCAATCTCCCTAATGAATATAGATGCAAAAATCCTCAACAAAATACTTGCAAATCGAATCCAAAGACACATTAAAAAAATCATACACCATGACCAAGTGGGGTTCATTCCAGGCATGCAAGGATGGTTCAACATAAGAAAATCAATCAATGTATTACAACACATTAACAAGTCAAAAGGGAAAAATCAATTGATCATCTCAATAGATGCTGAAAAAGCATTTGACAAAATCCAACATCCCTTTTTGATAAAAACACTTCAAAAGGTAGGAATTGAAGGAAACTCCCTCAACATGATAAAGAGCATATATGAAAAACCCACAGCCAGCATAGTACTCAATGGTGAGAGACTGAAAGCCTTCCCTCTAAGATCAGGAACAAGACAAGGATGCCCGCTGTCACCACTGTTATTCAACATTGTGCTGGAAGTGCTAGCCAGGGCAATCCGGCAAGACAAAGAAATAAAAGGCATCCAAATTGGAAAAGAAGAAGTAAAACTGTCATTGTTTGCAGATGATATGATCTTATATCTAGAAAACCCTGAGAAATCGATGATACAGCTACTAGAGCTAATAAACAAATTTAGCAAAGTAGCGGGATACAAGGTTAATGCACATAAGTCAGTAATGTTTCTATATGCTAGAAATGAACAAACTGAAGAGACACTCAAGAAAAAGATACCATTTTCAATAGCAACTAAAAAAATCAAGTACCTAGGAATAAACTTAACAAAAGATGTAAAAGACCTATACAAAGAAAACTACATAACTCTACTGAAAGAAATAGAAGGGGACCTTAAAAGATGGAAAAATATTCCATGTTCATGGATAGGAAGACTAAATGTCATTAAGATGTCAATTCTACCCAAACTCATCTACAGATTCAATGCAATCCCAATCAAAATTCCAACAACCTACTTTGCAGACTTGGAAAAGCTAGTTATCAAATTTATTTGGAAAGGGAAGATGCCTCGAATTGCTAAAGACACTCTAAAAAAGAAAAACGAAGTGGGAGGACTTACACTCCCTGACTTTGAAGCTTATTATAAAGCCACAGTTGCCAAAACAGCATGGTACTGACACAAAGATAGACATATAGATCAATGGAATCGAATTGAGAATTCAGAGATAGACCCCCAGATCTATGGCCGACTGATCTTTGATAAGGCCCCCAAAGTCACTGAACTGAGTCACAATGGTCTTTTCAACAAATGGGGCTGGGAGAGTTGGATATCCATATCCAAAAGAATGAAAGAGGACCCCTACCTCACCCCCTACACAAAAATTAACTCAAAATGGACCAAAGATCTCAATATAAAAGAAAGTACCATAAAACTCCTAGAAGATAATGTAGGAAAACATCTTCAAGACCTTGTATTAGGCGGCCACTTCCTAGACTTTACACCCAAAGCACAAGCAACAAAAGAGAAAATAGATAAATGGGAACTCCTCAAGCTTAGAAGTTTCTGCACCTCAAAGGAATTTCTCAAAAAGGTAAAGAGGCAGCCAACTCAATGGGAAAAAATTTTTGGAAACCATGTATCTGACAAAAGACTGATATCTTGCATATATAAAGAAATCCTACAACTCAATGACAATAGTACAGTCGGCCCAATTATAAAATGGGCAAAAGATATGAAAAGACAGTTCTCTGAAGAGGAAATACAAATGGCCAAGAAACACATGAAAAAATGTTCAGCTTCACTAGCTATTAGAGAGATGCAAATTAAGACCACAATGAGATACCATCTAACACCGGTTAGAATGGCTGCCATTAAACAAACAGGAAACTACAAATGCTGGAGGGGATGTGGAGAAATTGGAACACTTATTCACTGTTGGTGGGACTGTATAACGGTTCAGCCACTCTGGAAGTCAGTCTGGCAGTTCCTTAGAAAACTAGATATAGAGTTACCATTCGATCCAGCGATTGCACTCCTCGGTATATACCCGGAAGATCGGAAAGCAGTGACACGAACAGATATCTGCACGCCAATGTTCATAGCAGCATTATTCACAATTGCCAAGAGATGGAAACAACCCAAATGTCCTTCAACAGATGAGTGGATAAATAAAATGTGGTATATACACACGATGGAATACTACGCAGCAGTAAGAAGGAACGATCTCGTGAAACATATGACAACATGGATGAACCTTGAAGACACAATGCTGAGCGAAATAAGCCAGGCACAAAAAGAGAAATATTATATGCTACCACTAATGTGAACTTTGAAAAATGTAAAACAAATAGCTTATAATGTAGAATGTAGGGGAACTAGCAATAGAGAGCAATTAAGGAAGGGGGAACAATAATCCAAGAAGAACAGATAAGCTATTTAACGTTCTGGGGATGTGCAGGAATGACTATGGTCTGTTAATTTCTGATGGATATAGTAGGAGCAAGTTCACAGAAATGTTGCTATATTAGGTAACTTTCTTGGGGTAAAGTAGGAACATGTTGGAAGTTAAGCAGTTATCTTAGGTTAGTTGTCTTTTTCTTATTCCCTTGTTATGGTCTCTTTGAAATGTTCTTTTATTGTATGTTTGTTTTCTTTTTAACTTTTTTTTCATACAGTTGATTTAAAAAAGAAGGGAAAGTTAAAAAAAAAAAAAAGAAAAAAGAAAAACAAGGGAAAAAAAAAGATGTAGTGCCCCCTTGAGGAGCCTGTGGAGAATGCAGGGGTATTCGCCTACCCCACCTCCATGGTTGCTAACATGACCACAGACATAGGGGACTGGTGGTTTGATGGGTTGAGCCCTCTACCACAGGTTTTACCCTTGGGAAGACGGTTGCTGCAAAGGAGAGGCTAGGCCTCCCTGTATTTGTGCCTAAGAGTCTCCTCCTGAATGCCTCTTTGTTGCTCAGATGTGGCCCTGTCTCTCTAGCTAAGCCAGCTTGAAAGGTGAAATCACTGCCCTCCCCATTACGTGGGATCAGACACCCAGGGGAGTGAATCTCCCTGGCAACGTGGAATATGACTCCCGGGGAGGAATGCAGACCTGGCATCGTGGGACAGAGAACATCTTCTTGACCAAAAGGGGGATGTGAAAGGAAATGAAATAAGCTTCAGTGGCAGAGAGAATCCAAAAGTAGCCGAGAGGTCACTCTGGTGGGCACTCTTATGCACACTTTAGACAACCCTTTTTAGGTTCTAAAGAATTGGGGTAGCTGGTGGTGGATACCTGAAACTATCAAACTACAACCCAGAACCCATTTATCTCGAAGACAGTTGTATAAAAATGTTGCTTATGAGGGGTGACAATGGGATTGGGAAAGCCATAAGGACTACACTCCACTTTGTCTAGTTTATGGATGGATGAGTAGAAAAATAGGGGAAGGAAACAAACAGACAAAGGTACCCAGTGTTCTTTTTTACTTCAATTGCTCTTTTTCACTCTAATTATTATTCTTGTTATTTTTGTGTGTGTGCTAATGAAGGTGTCAGGGATTGATTTGGGTGATGAATGTACCACTATGTAATGGTACTGTAAACAATCGAAAGTACGATTTGTTTAGTATGACTGCGTGGTATGTGAATATATCTCAATAAAATGAAGATTAAAAAAAAGATATCTATAAAGATTTTGTTCTTAGATTTGTTCTAAAACTTGTTGCATCACTTTGAAGAAATTGGAATTATAAATGGTAGAAAATACTTTTTTTCCAAGAAAAATAAGAGGAACTCCAATCAATGGCCATATGCATGGCCTTTCTCCTACAACCAATAACCAGTGGGTGGATGAATATATCTTTAGTTTTAAGTTCAAATAAATTTTTAAAATTGTTCTTGCATGCTTCATTTTTAATGACTCCCTGCTTTACCTGACTTTGTCCATTAACCAACCCATCAAACGTTCCAACTGTATCAGAGAAGACTGCGGGTATGTACCAGAGCAAACAGGTAACAACCAAATACTTTCTAAACATGCCACTTGCATCAGCTTGACAGTACTCCATCTACTAAAAGGCACCACTGAAAATCTAATCACCAACTTAAATTGCATGTGGCACAGAAGCTTTATCACTCTTTCTCTACAACTCTACCCTGTAAGCATTTCTCTGTAACCCAGTGACCACTCCCATATAACTGCTCTCCCAGAAGCACTGCTTATCAGAAGTGTAAGCCACATACGTAATTTTAAATTTTCTGGCAGCCACATTAAAAAGGAAGTAAAAGAAACAGGTGATGAAGTTGTTGAACTGCAAACCAGTAACCTTGATTTTTGAAGACAATTGTATAACTATGTGGCTTACATGGTGTGACAGTGTGATTGTAAAAAACTTGTGGCTCACACTCCCTTTATCCAGGGTATAGGCAGATGAGTAGAAAAATGGGGACAAATATTAAATGAAAAATAGGGTGGGACGGGAAGGTGGAATATTTAGGTGCTCTTTTTTACTTTTTAATTTAATTTAATTTTTTTTTTTTTTTGGAGTAAGGAAAGTGTACAAAACTTGTGGTGATGAATGCACAACTATAAGATGGTACTATGAACATTTGATTGTACACCATGGATGATTGTATGGTATGTGAATATATCTCAATAAAACTGTATTTAAAAAAGGAACAGGTGAAATCAATTTTAATGCTATATTTTTAAACTGATATATCCCAAATATTATCATTTCAACTTACAACCAATGTAAACTATATCAAGATACTTTTTTTCACAATGACTTCAAAATCCATGTGTAATTTACACCTATAACACATCGCAATTCTGACTAGCCATATTTCAAATGTTCAGTAGCCACATTTGTCTAGTGCTATCGAAGAACTGACAAATCTTGTTGCTCTTATATTTCTGTCTTTTAAAATTATTCCTTCTATTCTATCTTTACAGTTAATGCCTTGGTGCAGGATCTGGTTATTTCTTGCCTAGACTTTGGCAACATCCTCCCCTTGAGGTAACTTATCCCCATCACTTGTTAATGTTAGTCCTTAATCTTGCTGCCAAAATCACTTTCTTCTTCTTTCACCTTGACTACACTATCCACTACCCTGGCATGCCCATATGTTAGTGGATCAAAACCAAAGCCATGATCCTTTTTCTCAGATTATTTCATTAGAGGGCCCTAGGAATTCTTATTTCTTCTATCCCCTTGTGCTTCTTTCACTGCCGTGTTTTTAATCTCTCAAGCTATTACATCAAATTTTTGCACCATTGTTCCCCAACCTACAAGTATATTTGTATCAACCCCATCCTCACCTCCTAAAGTGTGTTTCCATCTCTCAAGGCCAACCCTATAGCCTAGATATTATGCCCAGCTTCCTCTTCTCCATTGGGCAGCCTTCTTCTCTGCTGCACTTTCAGAACCTCTTTCTCTCCTTTCACTTCTCCTTTTGCACAAAACTTTCCTACCCTCTTAAAAAAAATGACACCCTCACTTGAATTCACTTTCCCCTTTAGCTATCATACAGACACCTTCACTTTCCCACATTGAATTCACTCTTTTACACAAGTTCTAGTCTACTAAGACAACATTCAGTGGGCGTTTACTGTTTGTGAGGTATTACACTAAGCACTCTGTGTACAGTATCTAACTACACCTACCTGTTCACATTGGGAAACAACTGCCTAGATCCTCCTTCAGGAATGAAGGGCTATTCCCCCAGCAGACAGGAGTGCTATTAGCAGATGGCCTCAACTGTCACCCTCTTTTGAGGATTGCCTTGGCTGAGGAAAGCCACAGTGGCCAAGGCCATACACCCTTCCCTGTCAGCCCACATCCAGAGACTGATCACCGTAGCAGTATATAGGCCCAACTCCCTCTCTCATACTCAGAGCAACTCTGAAGTTCATCCCAGCTTCGGAGCATCCCATGGGGTCATCTGAGGACTTTGTTGAGACTGCATCACAGTTCAACTTCTCCATCTGCTCAATCCTGCTTCCTTCCCTTCCTCTTCCCAGGTATAGATCTCAAGAGCACTTGCTAATAAACCTTCTGCATGCTAACCTAATATCCCAGAATCTGTTTCCTAGGAACCCAACCAGTAGTCTGTGAAGATTTAAGTAACTTTCCCTTGGTCACAGAGGAAGGAAGCAACATATGTAAGATATGAACCTGGCCATTCCAACTCCCAAGCCTGTGAGCTCTGATCCACTGTGTCATGTCATCCAGTGATTTCCTAAAATGATAACCCATCAGATGCTTTTGTGAATTTGTCTTCCTGGAGCGCTTGCCTCTATTTAATACCATGGAGGGCTTCTTCCTTCTTCAACCCTGTCTGCCTTTGACTTTGGTGCCTGTACAATCCACTAGCAGGACCTTGCTGACCTTTCTTGGGCCTCCACAAGACTCCACACTTGGCCCACTGCTCTGCTCCCTCTGCACATGCTCTGGGTGATTTCATCCATTCTCATGGTTTCAATTGTCACTTCTCAACTCCCAGATTTATAGCTCTCAAGACTCAGACTCTTATACCCCTCCCACCTAGTGCTTATGCCCCTACAGCCCAGCACAGTGAAGGCCTCAGTCACAAGTGCCCAATATATGTTTGCAAATGAAAGAATGAATTAGCAAATTTGCAACCAACCTCCTTATAATCATTGAACTCAGGCTTCTCCCATGGTTTTAGTCTTCTTTTTAATCAGCAAGCTTGTTCTGCTCCCACATTCTCCTATGGGTACCCGTCCTTGATATGGTGCAATAACCACAGTGCCCTCTTCCCTCCTAAACCACATTTGCCACGTTGCCTGCATGTGACATGTCATTTTCCAATTTTCTCTTTATATCTGTGTAATTATTCAGTCTATCCTATTTCTGTTCACATTGGTATTGTCCTAACAAGATGTCAGGGTGAAAGAGTCTCTTCCTTAGTGAAAGCTGCTCACTTGCCTGCTAGGCCACTGAGTCATAAATGTATGCACACATTACGTTGTGTCCACACATGTGTGTGATACTCTCTCCAGCCTTGCCCAACACTTTGATAGACTCTCTTTCTGGATGGATGGACTGATCATGGGGCTAATGAAATAAAAATTGAGGTTTATCAATGAATCATGTACAGAGAAAAAAAAAACATCATTACCAGGATGCACCCTTAATTTTAAAGAAGCCATAAACCCAACATCCCCATGAAGGAATGACAGCTTAAAGCAGATGCCTGCTGGTAGGAGAGTGGCCAGTCACATCAACACAATTAAAAAAATAAAAATCACACCGATCAAGTGGGTACTCAAGCAATATTCATTAATTACTATGATTTTAACATAGTAACATTATATAAGTATTGCTAATGTACACCTCAATGTAGATTCATCTCCGCAGTTGAATCAGAATTCACCTATACCCCAAAAACAACACTTGTATTGGACCTTTTGTTGAAAAGTTACTCATATTTGGAGTCTTGTTCCAAGTTAATGAAGAAGGCAGCTTGGATTGTTCCACCCTTTGTTGCATGATTTATACAGGGTCATATGGTCAAAACCATGCGATTTCTATAAGGGAAGAAGAATGGGAGAGAGAGAGTGGAGAGGGGAGAGGGGATGAAAGAAGAGGAAGGAGGGAAGAGTAAATCAAGTTGAGGAACCATCTCTATACCTTTTTGAAGATAAACAGTAGCATAATAATAAAAAGACAACACTACATTTATAAGGTGCTTTCATGTTTACAAAGTGTTTTACCTGCATTTTCTCACTTGATTTTCATAAACCTCATTTTATTATCTGCATTTTATAGATATACTACCTGAATTCACAGAGGATAAATTCTAAAGCAAAGATATGCTGGGTCAGAGAGAAAATGTTATTCACTCAAAAATAGATTTTAGAATCATCCCTTCGCTTAATTTTTTTTTGCATCTGAGCTGATTCTATGTTAGGAAGACATACTACAAATCTCAAGTCTTAGCATGTTACCAGAGACCAATAATAAATTCAATTTCTGTGTTCTTTCATCTATGAAGAAATTATTATTCTTATACCTTTACCAACTATAAAATGTGATATGCCTTTAACAACTATGAAATATTATGGTGTTCATCATATTTAACTTAAAATAATATACTCTACTACTTAAAAACAAGATAAAAATATGGAATAAAAAAGATGATATGATAGCTTACTTATAAGATGTTATGGTAAGCTCTAGCAGTTAGAGGGATAAGTGAAAGATGTTTGCTTTATAGGCCTTCATTTTCCCACTATTACATTATTCAGGAAAAGATAAAAGTGAGTTTTCTCTTATATACCCACCTTGGGGAATGAAGTTACCAAAATGAAAATCAAATGCCACCCTCTCCTCAGAAAAAGACTCCAAAAGATGACTGTTTTTCTCTTTAGCTAAAGGATGCTACCCAGCATCTTTATTTATGATGTAAGTTAATTTGCTCAGGAATCTACAGTGGTAACTCTGAATATTACATAGATGTACATCGCAGAACACTAATCTTTCATTGTAATCAAGGATCATTTTTACTTGGGTGTTTAATACTCTTGTGAAACTCTTGTCCAACCCTCCACATCTTCCCTCCAAATAACTCTGTTTTTCACCCAGTCTTCCCTCATCTCAGAAATCACCTCATTACATATTTGTTAAATCTAATACCAGTCTGTGCCCTTGATCTTTCCATTTCCCCCCTGCCCCACAGCAGCAATTTCAATAAATTTGAGCAATTATATGGAATTCCCTTACTTCTTTCCATTGCCATTGCTACCACCCTAACCTAAGCCACCATCTTCTCTCACGTGGACAGCTGCAATCACCTCCCAATTGGATTCCCTGCTTCTATACCTGCCCCGCCCTGAGAATCTATTCGGTGCACAACAGCCTATTTTCAGAATATAAACCAGATGATACCACTCCTCTGCTAAGTCATGGCATTCAAAGTCCTACAGGATCTGCTTCCTGCCCTCCTCCCTCAACTACACACGCCTTCTCAGGCCTTCTAAATGCAGCTGTGTTGTTTTCCTTTTGCCCTGTGAATGTACCTTGCCCGTCCCACATCCGGGCTTTCCCTAGAATGTGCTTCCCCTAGCTCAGACATGACCTGTCTTTGCCATCACCTCCTCAGAAGGGCCTTTCCTGACTATGCACAGTAGAACTCCCAGGTTCTGTCAGTTATAACTTCTTGTTCATTTGTTTCATCATACTTATCGCAAAATGATGTTTCTTTACATGTGTGGCTTTCTTTTCCCACTGGACAGTGAGTTCCTTGAGGGTAGTGATGTTGTCTGCCTCGGGTATGTCTATATCACCAGAGCCTAGCCCATAAAAGGGATTCAACAAGTATTTGTTTAATGAATGAATATCTTCTATGTCCTAACAGTTTTTATTTAAGCCCATGAAAACTTTATGCCTTTTAATCTAAAGGTTTCAAGGAAATAAGCCATTTACCTCTTAAAAAAGAATATCATTCCTAGTAGCCTTACCAGGCACTGCACTAATCATTGGCTTCAGTCTTCTGCCCTCTTACTACACTTTACAGTAAGAAAATAAAGGCTTAGAGAGGTAAAATAAGTTGCCCAAGTTTATGTAAACATGAAGAGTTGAAACCAGGATGGTGGAGAAACACAGCATGCTTTCCACATTGTACTGTAGGCTTTTAATTCCATCTTTTAATTCACTCATTTATTCAACAAATTTTTATTTTGGGCCTACTATATATGTGATGATTGGGTTCATGTGTCAACTTGGACAGGTGGTGGTGCCCAGTTGTCTGGTCAAAAAAACACTGGCCTGTTACTGCAAGGACATTTTGTGGACTTAAATCTTCAGTAAGTTGATTGCTTCTACAGCTGATTACATTTATAATCAGCTGAGGGGAGTGTCTTCTATAATGAGAGACATTTAACCCAATCAGTTGAAGTCTTTAAAAGGAGAGGTAATGAATTCAGCAGTCAGAAGAGAGAATTTCCATCATTTCCATCTCTATTTTCAGCCAGACATCCACTTCTGGGGAATTCATCAAAAACCATCATTGGAGTTGCCAGTCTGCCCTATAGAATTTGGACTCGTGCATCCCCACAGTTGTTTGAGACACTTTTTGAAAATCTCATATTTACAGATATTTCCTGTTGGTTCTATTTCCCTAGAGAACCCTGACTAATACTATATATATATGTATATGCCAGGAACTTGGTAATTTCTGAGTGGGATGGGGGATGGGGTTGGTGAGGAATACAAAATTGAATAAGATGAAGTTCTTTCCAGGGAGGCACTCAGAGTTCACTCTCCAGTCTAGAGACAAAAGGTTGCCGTCCCCAGTGATTAGCATGCTCTTTGGCTAGAACCAGTAACCATACATAAAAGAGTTAATTTCAATTGGGATTTAGCAGAATTGAAGTCTGGGCAAAACCTGTGCTGTTCAGAAGTAACTTGGTTAGTATTTTGAGTACTTTGAAAATAAAATGTGATATCTGTCCAATAAATAGATTGGTCAAATAATTAATTCACAAATTCAGAACATACCATATCCCAGTTGCTAGGAAACTCCCTTATAGCAGGAAGTGTTACCAAACACACTGAGTCATTAATTCCGTCCAGTTGGTCAAGGAAATTAGGTTCAGCTGCCACATTGCTCAAAATTGTTTCATGAAGGAGTCTTCCAAGCTTCGAATTTTTACTTGTTTTGTCTGGCCCCTCACCTCAGTAAATTATTATTTTGATCCTTGATTTTGCTTATATTTTCTTAAATATTTTCAGAACCCCCTAACCACCCAACCATTGTTCGGTCTTTAATCTAACTTCACCTCTAGGTGAATTCACCTAGGAATGAGCTTCTTATCTCCTTATCTTGTTCAGCCATGCTTTACTGGAAGTCAACAAGGGCTGGGACAACAGCAACGCACAGAGAAGGGGCTTAAATTGTACCTTGAACAGCTGGGATTAAGCAGGAGAGGAAACAGGGGGCAAATGAGGATTAGTCACAGGATGATGTGGAAGGAATTAAGTCACAAAGCCCTGTGGTTATCCTTCCACCTGGGCTTGCCTCTCCAGCACAGCCTCTGAGCAGGGCAAGTTCCCTTGTCTAAAACGCTTCAGAAAAAACTTCAAGGTGCATCATGACCTAGCTTTGTTCATTTTTCCAACTTCTTCTTCCATCACCTCCAATCATACTAACCTGGTATTTTCCATACTTCCACTTCTCACCAGATTTTTGGTAAATGCTTTTCCTTTTACTTGGATTACTCTTTCCCTTCTCTAGTCTCCTCCATTTCTAGTAATTTTGCATGCCTCAAATTAAGCATTATTTATTATGAGAAACTTCTCTAACAGTCTTTATTAAGATCCTCCTGGTATGTGTTCCCAAAGTTCCTTGTTTGTCTCCCCCTTTTCAGAACTTTTTAATAATTACTTATTTTATTGAACATAATCTCCCTTATACCATAAATTGTATGAGGGCAGGATCCATGTCCCTCATTCCCCCTAGTACATACCTAATGCCTAGCAGAATTTGATACACAATAGAAACAGGCTATTCTCACCAGTTGACATCTGATATTCTGCCATTTGAGTTGAGCCTCAACAACTCAAAAATAACTCACTCAAAATCTACGTTTATCAAGCTGCAACCATTTCCATCATTATGGGAAACAGCTGGTAGTTATGGATGTACACAGATCTGAGAGAAACATTGTGAGGTATGTGTCTGAGCTTAATGAAGAGCCCATCACCACTGCCTACTCTTGCCAGTTCACATGGAAATACATGTTGTAACCAGAGGGAACCTGGAATTTAGCTGTAAGTCCTGAGCAGGTGATGAGCTGGTCAGGACTTGCTTTGTTGCAATTAAAGTAAACTGAATTCAAATTTGGCTTAAGGGAAAAAGAAGGAAGGAAAGAAAGAAGGAAGGAAGGAAAGAAGAAAAGGAAAATGGGGAAGAGGGGAAGGAAGGAAGAAAATGTTTTAATTGATGTAATTGGAGTTGGCCTCTTACCCATCTCTTCCAGGTACTCGTCAGCAGCAGGAATCTGCATGTATCTATCCATCTGTCCATCTGTCCCTTTCCTGCCTCAGTCTGTACTGGCTTCATTCTATTCAGTTTAGAAGGTCTTTCTACACAGTTTCTATAGACACAGCCAGCTTCTCTCAATATCCATACATAATATTCCAGACAATGACTCTGGTCTTGGCCTGGCTGACATGGGTCAAGAGCCTGTTCTTAGTCCATTCATTGGAGGCAAGAAAATGGAGTATTCTTTTCAAGCTAAACCTAAAACTTGAGATCTAAAAGCCAAGAACAAGCAAACCCTCAAACATTTAGTATCTACAGAGTGTCTATAAAGACTAGAAACACAGGTGAAAACACATAATATCAGCAAGGACATATTCAATCTGTAAGAAAAATAAAATAATATTATCTGTGTTTCCAGACGTTCTGTATTCCTTTAGCTCTACGTTAGACCAGAGTTGTGCTATGAAATAGTGTTCCTTTTCTTAGTAAAGGCCATGAAAACACTGGGTGACTTATTTCTAATGTGCTCCTTGTTTCTGGAAGAGAATTTCTTTCTCCAGTCATCCCTTGGGCAGGATAAGATGTTAATCATCACCAAGTTCTCAGTCGGGGATTCTGCAGACTGTAAACAATTAGAGCTGTAGCACAGGCATGCTGCCACATTAAAAGGCAATATTTCTTAATAGTGTAGTCTCAGGATACTGTTGCCTTCTTGTTGCTTGTCTCCACACTGCACTGAATCAGTGCTTAAGAGAAAAATTCTTAGAAAATCCTCATAGTCTTCTCTATGGAATTCTTTCTAATGTGTCAGTTTAATGCAGTAACCAAGGGGTGGCTAGAGAATACCCTTGACTAGATGGTACAATAAACTAGAATAGAATGAAGAAAGAAGAAAAAGACCATTCATGTTGATAAACTAAATTGTCTGGGGAACAGCCACCCGGATTATCTCGTTCCAGCGTTTTTGGGTGCTTTCAATCCAGCATCGCATTCCTCACAGTGGGAAAATCACTTTCATTTTTGAGACATTAAAAGAGATGCTACAATTACATGGAAGCTAGAACAGGGTATGAGATTTTGTTATTCTGTTCACGCTAATGTAATACCCAATATATCCCAGAATATTTTGGATAGAAAATAAAAAAGTATTTCCAAAGTCCTCTTGAGGGGCTGGGGAAGAATGTGGAAATATTAAACTTCCCCACCTGGAGAATTCCTGATGTTCTCTTAAATAATATGGGCTCCCAGTTCAATAAGTCAAGCCCTCTATCTAGAGGCTTGCTCTTATGAAACTTATCTCTCAAAGGTGAAGCTACGTCTACTTATAACTGTGACCAACAGTCACCCCCAGAGAACCTCTTTTGTTGCTTAGATGTGGCCTTTTTCTCTCTAAGCCAACTATGCTTAGAGAGAAACTCACTGCCCTCACCCCTCTGCTACATGGGACATGACTACCAGAGTGTAAGTGTCCCTGGCAACATGGGACATGACTCCTGGGGATGAGCCTGGCCCTGGGATCATGGGATTCAGAAAGCCTTCTTGACCAAAAGGGGGAAAAGAAATGAAACCAAACAGAGTTTCAGTGGCTGAGAGATTTCAAATAGAGTGAAGAGGTCATTCTGGAGGCTATTCTTATGCATTTGATAGATATTCCTTTAAGTTTCTAGCACATTAAAATAGCTAGTAGGAAATACCTGAAACTGTTGAACTGTCATGCAGTAGCCTTGATTCAGGTTGGTGATTGTATAACTATATAGCTTTCGTCATGTGACCAGACCATGTGATTGTGAAAACCTTGTGCCTGACACTCTCTGGATCCAGTGTATGGGCAGATGAGTAATCAAATAAAGACAAACAAATAAATAAATAATACAGAAGGATAAAGGGTATGGGATGTTTTGAGTGTTCTTTTTTATTTTTATTATTTTTTGGAGGGGAGTAATGAAAATGTTGAAGAACTGATTGTGGTGATGAATGCACACCTATATGATGATACTGTGAGCCATTGATTATATATTTTGGATGGACTATTGTGGAAAGCCGCCTCCCGAATCGGGCCTAGCGTATGCGCTGCAGCCTGCTCTAGAGTTACCCCCGCCCATCGAGTGAGCCAAGATGGCGCCTGCATCCTGTTTCCGCATAGTGACGCATGTATCCGCCACCCGCTCCTACCAATCGAAATCCTGTATACGCGATACTAGCCTAGAAGCTTATTGGTTGTTAATTGTGTATAAAAGGTCTTACCCAGACGGGGTAGGGTGAGACAGCCCACAAGGAGCCGTGCCTGACGGCCACATCGAGGCTGCTCTCCCACGAGGCGCCGTGCCCCGTGTGGGAACCAGTAACACAGAATGTTCATCTAGCTGTAGTAAAGGGCTTGCTTTCACAACTGCCGTGTGGTTCGAGTCGTGATTCATGACCAGGTTAGTTCGCGCAGTCTGCATCTCTCTCTCTCCTTCCCTGTTTCCCCTCGCCGGCCGGGAACCGGGGACCGAGCGGGGCAGCGCCGGACAAGTGGTGGCCCGTACGGGGAAGCTCCTCCTCCTGCCTCGCTCTCGACAGTCCCTCTGTGAGGAGAGCAGCGCTGCGCGTCGAGCTTACGGCGGACTTCCCGCGCCTGATCAACGCGAGAAGGTGAGTGCGTCTTATTACATGATAGTTAGGGCCCGTGGGTTTTCAGGTGACCCCGGGGGACTCGGAAGAGCTCTCCGAGTGACTGAAGTATAGTGCCGACTGCAATCATGGGGCAGTCCGGAAGTTCACCTCTCTTAGCTCCCTTAAAGAACCTTTTGAAACAACGGGGTATCTCGGTCAGGAAAAGCTCCCTTCAGCGTTTTCTTGATGATGTTGATACTTTTGCCCCTTGGTTTGCCTGCACCGGCAGCCTTAGCCTACCCTCTTGGATGAAGCTCGGTCGCGACATAGACCGAGCGCGCCAGACGGGCGTGTGTATGGACCCGATTCTAGTACCCATATGGGAGACCGTCCGTGCGGTCCTTGAACTAGAATCGGCTACCGGCCTAAGCCCGTCCTCTGTCTTGCAAGAAGCACGGTGCGCGCTCCAAGAAACCCAGTCAGTTTCGTCAGCGGACGGCTCCTGTAAGGGCAAACCGCCGGAGTCCAGTGACTCTGACTCAGAGTCAGATAGCGATACTGACGAGAAGGCGGAAGCATCCCCGCTAATTGAGTGGGAGGAGCCTCCCGCCACACCCGTGCGGCCTTCCGCCCCGCCAATGTCTACCGCTGCACCCCCAGGGACACCCCAGCTCCCAACTGACGCCTTGGGCGGTCCCACCAAAGGACCTTGCCGAGAGCTCCCTCTAGTGGCCATGCCCAGTAAATGTAATTATCCTTTGCTGCCAGACCCGGAAACCCCGATGGGTCGGTCAGGGGAGGGGCAACCTGTCCGGCGCTTCTCCGCCCCGCCTCGAGTCCTCGGTCGGCCGGCGATGGGGACCAGAGAGATAAGGGGAGAGAGGGTGCGGACAACGTCTTACCCGGAGCACTTGTGATCACTCAGGACTCGCGGTGGTAAAGCAGATAAACTTTTAATGGGACTAGGCAATCATCATCTTTACAGGTTCCACCCGGGGCGAGACACCTCGGGGGAGAACAACCTCGATGCGGCCGTCAGGTACGGCTCCTTGTGGGCTGTCTCCCCGAGCTTTGCCCGGGAACTTTCTTATAAACCTTGCGTGTATCCAATGGGCTAACGCCACGCACACAAGCATGATTGGTGAATACAGCGGGTGGTTACATACATCAGAAGCCGGAAGCAGGATGTGGGCGCCATCTTGGCACCACTCGATGGGCGGGGGGAACTCAAGGGCAGGCTGCAGCTTGTCTACTAGGCCAAATCCGGAAGGTGGCTGCTCACAGCAACCTTTGCCGTACCCCCCGCCCGAGTATACAGGCCCTCAGGACCCTTTGCCATTAGGTAGTGGTGGGAGACATTTCTGGAGATGGAACCCTTTCACAACATTTAGACCTTTTGGCATGCTGGGTGGCTACCAGCCACTTGAGCCGCAGCCAGTCTCAGAAATGTACCCGGTTATTATCAATCCCCAAGGTGGCAATCGGCACGAATCATATGATTACAAACTATTGAGGGAATTGAGGCAGGCCGTCCATCAGTATGGCCCCAATGCCCCTTATACCTTGAACATGATCGAGAACCTCTCTGCTCTAAATCATACACCCGCAGATATTTTTCAGCTAGCCCGTGCTTGCTTGCCGTCAGGCCGATTCATAGATTAGAAAGCATGGTTTGAGGAGTTAGCTGAAGAGCAGGCCGCAAGGAATGCGGCGGGGAGACGTGGCGGGTGGAATGCTGACATGCTGTTGGGGAGAGGCGCCCATGCCCAGAACCAAACGGGTTTCCCACAAGAGGTCTATGCCCAGATCTTCCGCTGTTTTGTGGGTGCCTGGAAAAAGCTAACAGGTGAGGGAGAGGCTCAGGCCTCACTCAGCAATATACACCAAGGCCCCACAGAACCATTTGCGGATTTTGTAGCCAGGATGCAAACCGCAGCTGAGAGAATCTTCTCAGATCCAGGAGTAGCAGAGACTGTGGTTAAGCAAATGATTTTTGAGCAGTGCAACAAGGAGTGCAAAGTTATCCTGGCACAAAACAGAGCAAAAAATTTGACAGAGTGGGTCAGGCTCTGTAGAGATGCTGGCAGCCCTTTAACTAATGCAGGTCTAGCTGCCATGCTAGCCAGCTCCCTACAGGTGGCTACAAAAAGCCCGAGAACCTTAGGGGCAAAGTCTAACGGGTGCTATGGCTGTGGCCAATCAGGGCACTTTAAGAGAGATTGTCCCAATAGACGTCAACCCCCTGCCACTCAACGGTTTGGCGAACCAGGTGCAGCAACCAGGCCGTGTGGCCGTTGCCACAAAGGCCCCCACCGCGCAGAAGACTGTAAATCGGTTTTCGATGCGCAGGGTAGACGCCTCTCTGGCCGCCCCGAGCAGATTCCAAAAAACGGGAAGAGGGGGTCCGCCCTTTCGACGGACCCCCTTGCATGCCATTCGACAACACAGGATCCGATCAAATTCGTGCGTCCCCCGGCTCAGCAGGACTGGACCTCTGTGCCACCTCCAGACTCGTACTAACCCCCTCCATGGGTGTCCAGTTAGTAGGGACCTCCTTCAAGGGGCCCTTACCGGCTGGTACTGTAGGGCTCATATTGGGAAGAGCATCCACGGCCCTGAAAGGATTAACAGTTATACCAGGACTTGTAGATTCAGATTTCACAGGCCGTGCCCAAGTTATGGTTCAATCTCAGCGGGGCACCTTAGTCATTGCAGAAGGTGATAAGCTGGCGCAGCTCCTGCTCTTACCCAGCTTACATGCAGTCTTTCCAAGCAGAATCAGACAGAGAGGGGAAAAAGGGTTCGGATCCAGTGGAGCGATTTTTGAGGGACTCCATATGTCCCTGGAGTCTCGACCTATGCTAACCATTAAGGTGCAAGGCAGATCTTTCTTGGGCCTGCTCGATACAGGGGCCGATCGGTCTATCATAAGACAACAAGAGGGGAGGCGGGGCAAGATGGCAGACTGGTGAGCTGTATGTTTTAGTTACTCCTCCAGGAAAGTAGGTAAAAAGCCAGGAACTGCGTGGACTGGACACCACAGAGCAATCTGTCTTTGGGCATACTTCATACAACACTCATGAAAACGTGGAACTGCTGAGATCACCGAAATCTGTAAGTTTTTGCGGCCAGGGGACCCGCGCCCCTCCCTGCCAGGCTCAGTCCCGGGGGAGGAGGGGCTGTCAGCTCCAGGAAGGAGAAGGGAGAATTGCAGTGGCTGCTCTCATCGGAAACTCATTCTACTGATTCAAACTCCAACCATAGATAGACTGAGGCCAGACACCAGAGACTCTGAGAGCAGCCAGCCCAGCAGAGAGGAGACGGGCATAGAAGGAAAACAACACGAGAAGCTCCAAAGTAAAAGCAGAGGATTTTTGGAGTTCTGGTGAACACAGAAAGGGGAAGGGCGGAGATCAGGCCTTGAGGCGCATATGCAAATCCCGAAGCAAGGCTGATCTCTCTGCCCAGGGCACCTTTCCTTAATGGCCCTGGTTGCTTTGTCTATTAGCATTTCAATAACCCATTAGATCTCTGAGGAGGGCCGTTTTTTTTTTTTTTTTTTTTTTTTTTAAATCCTTTTTGCTTTTTCTAAAACAATTACTCTAAGAAGCTCAATACAGAAAGCTTCAAAGAATTGAAATTTGGGCACGTCAAGTCAAGAGCAGAAATAAGAGAGCTCTGAGACAAAAGGCAATAATCCAGTGGCTGAGAAAATTCACTAAACAACACAACTTCCCAAGAAAAGGGGGGTGTCCGCTCACAGCCACCATCCTGGTGGACAGGAAACACTCCTGCCCATCGCCAGCCCCATAGCCCAGAGCTGCCCCAGACAACCCAGTGTGACGGAAGTGCTTCAAATAACAGGCACACACCACAAAACTGGGCGTGGACATTAGCCTTCCCTGCAACCTCAGCTGAATGTCCCAGAGCTGGGAAGGGGGAGCAGTGTGAATTAACAGAGCCCCATTCAGCCATCATTTGAGCAGACTGGGAGCCTCCCTACACAGCCCAGCAGCCCAGAACTGCCCTGGGGGGACGGCACTCACCTGTGACATAGCACAGTCATCCCTCAACAGAGGACCCGGGGTGCACAGCCTGGAAGAGGGGCCCACTTGCAAGTCTCAGAAGCCATACGCCAATACCAAAGACTTGTGGGTCAGTGGCAGAGACAAACTGTGGCAGGACTGAACTGAAGGATTAGACTATTGCAGTAGCTTTAAAACTCTAGGATCATCAGGGAGATTTGATTGTTAGGGCCACCCCCCCTCCCCGACTGCCCAGAAACACGCCCCACATACAGGGCAGGCAACACCAACTACACACGCAAGCTTGGGACACCAATTGGGCCCCACAAGACTCACTCCCCCACTCACCAAAAAGGCTAAGCAGGGGAGATCTGGCTTGTGGAGAACAGGTGGCTCGTGGACGCCACCTGCTGGTTAGTTAGAGAAAGTGTACTCCACGAAGCTGTAGATCTGATAAATTAGAGATAAGGACTTCAACTGGTCTACAAACCCTAAAAGAACCCTATCAAGGACAGCAAATGCCACGAGGCCAAAAACAACAGAAAATTATAAAGCATATGAAAAAAAACAGACGATATGGATAACCCAAGCCCAAGCACCCAAATCAAAAGACCAGAAGAGACACACCTAGAGCAGCTACTCAAAGAACTAAAGATGAACAATGAGACCCTAGTACGGGATATGAAGGAAATCAAGAAGACCCTAGAAGAGCATAAAGAAGACATTGCAAGACTAAATAAAAAAATGGATGATCTTATGGAAATTAAAGAAACTGTTGACCAAATTAAAAAGATTCTGGACACTCATAGTACAAGACTAGAGGAAGTTGAACAACGAATCAGTGACCTGGAAGATGACAGAATGGAAAATGAAAGCATAAAAGAAAGAATGGGGAAAAAAATTGAAAAACTCGAAATGGACCTCAGGGATATGATAGATAATATGAAGCGTCCGAATATAAGACTCATTGGTGTCCCAGAAGGGGAAGAAAAGGGTAAAGGTCTAGGAAGAGTATTCAAAGAAATTGTTGGGGAAAACTTCCCAAATCTTCTAAACAACATAAATACACAAATCATAAATGCTCAGCGAACTCCAAATAGAATAAATCCAAAAAAACCCACTCCGAGACATATACTGATCACACTGTCAAACATAGAAGAGAAGGAGCAAGTTCTGAAAGCAGCAAGAGAAAAGCAATTCACCACATACAAAGGAAACAGCATAAGACTAAGTAGTGACTACTCAGCAGCCACCATGGAGGCGAGAAGGCAATGGCACGATATATTTAAAATTCTGAGAGAGAGGAATTTCCAGCCAAGAATACTTTATCCAGCAAAGCTCTCCTTCAAATTTGAGGGAGAGCTTAAATTTTTCACAGACAAAGAAATGCTGAGAGAATTTGCTAACAAGAGACCTGCCTTACTGGAGATACTAAAGGGAGCCCTACAGACAGAGAAACAAAGACAGGACAGAGAGACTTGGAGAAAGGTTCAGTACTAAAGAGATTCGGTATGGGTACAATAAAGGATATTAATAGAGAGAGGGAAAAATATGGCAAACATAATCCAAAGGATAAGATGGCCGATTCAAGAAATGCCTTCACGGTTTTAACGTTGAATGTAAATGGATTAAACTCCCCAATTAAAAGATATAGATTCGCAGAATGGATCAAAAAAAATGAACCATCAATATGTTGCATACAAGAGACTCATCTTAGACACAGGGACACAAAGAAATTGAAAGTGAAAGGATGGAAAAAAATATTTCATGCAAGCTACAGCCAAAAGAAAGCAGGTGTAGCAATATTAATCTCAGATAAAATAGACTTCAAATGCAGGGATGTTTTGAGAGACAAAGAAGGCCACTACATACTAATAAAAGGGGCAATTCAGCAAGAAGAAATAACAATCGTAAATGTCTATGCACCCAATCAAGGTGCCACAAAATACATGAGAGAAACATTGGCAAAACTAAAGGAAGCAATTGATGTTTCCACAATAATTGTGGGAGACTTCAACACATCACTCTCTCCTATAGATAGATCAACCAGACAGAAGACCAATAAGGAAATTGAAAACCTAAACAATCTGATAAATGAATTAGATTTAACAGACATCTACAGGACATTACATCCCAAATCACCAGGATACACATACTTTTCTAGTGCTCACGGAACTTTCTCCAGAATAGATCATATGCTGGGACATAAAACAAGCCTCAATAAATTTAAAAAGATTGAAATCATTCAAAGCACATTCTCTGACCACAATGGAATACAATTAGAAGTCAATAACCATCAGAGACTTAGAAAATTCACAAATACCTGGAGGTTAAACAACACACTCCTAAACAATCAGTGGGTTAAAGAAGAAATAGCAAGAGAAATTGCTAAATATATAGAGACGAATGAAAATGAGAACACAACATACCAAAACCTATGGGATGCAGCAAAAGCAGTGCTAAGGGGGAAATTTATAGCACTAAACGCATATATTAAAAGGAAGAAAGAGCCAAAATCAAAGAACTAATGGATCAACTGAAGAAGCTAGAAAATGAACAGCAAACCAATCCTAAACCAAGTAGAAGAAAAGAAATAACAAGGATTAAAGCAGAAATAAATGACATAGAGAACAAAAAAACAATAGAAAGGATAAATATCACCAAAAGTTGGTTCTTTGAGAAGATCAACAAGATTGACAAGCCCCTAGCTAGACTGACAAAATCAAAAAGAGAGAAGACCCATATAAACAAAATAATGAATGAAAAAGGTGACATAACTGCAGATCCTGAAGAAATTAAAAAAATTATAAGAGGATATTATGAACAACTGTATGGCAACAAACTGGATAATGTAGAAGAAATGGACAATTTCCTGGAAACATATGAACAACCTAGACTGACCAGAGAAGAAATAGAAGACCTCAACCAACCCATCACAAGCAAAGAGATCCAATCAGTCATCAAAAATCTTCCCACAAATAAATGCCCAGGGCCAGATGGCTTCACAGGGGAATTCGACCAAACTTTCCAGAAAGAACTGACACCAATCTTACTCAAACTCTTTCAAAACATTGAAAAAAATGGAACACTACCTAACTCATTTTATGAAGCTAACATCAATCTAATACCAAAACCAGGCAAAGATGCTACAAAAAAGGAAAACTACCGGCCAATCTCCCTAATGAATATAGATGCAAAAATCCTCAACAAAATACTTGCAAATCGAATCCAAAGACACATTAAAAAAATCATACACCATGACCAAGTGGGGTTCATTCCAGGCATGCAAGGATGGTTCAACATCAGAAAAACAATCAATGTATTACAACACATTAAAAACTCGAAAGGGAAAAATCAATTGATCATCTCAATAGATGCTGAAAAAGCATTTGACAAAATCCAACATCCCTTTTTGATAAAAACACTTCAAAAGGTAGGAATTGAAGGAAACTTCCTCAACATGATAAAGAGCATATATGAAAAACCCACAGCCAGCATAGTACTCAATGGTGAGAGACTGAAAGCCTTCCCTCTAAGATCAGGAACAAGACAAGGATGCCCGCTGTCACCACTGTTATTCAACATTGTGCTGGAAGTGCTAGCCAGGGCAATCCGGCAAGACAAAGAAATAAAAGGCATCCAAATTGGAAAAGAAGAAGTAAAACTGTCATTGTTTGCAGATGATATGATCTTATATCTAGAAAACCCTGAGAAATCAACGATACACCTACTAGGGCTAATAAACAAATTTAGCAAAGTAGCGGGATACAAGATTAATGCACATAAGTCAGTAATGTTTCTATATGCTAGAAATGAACAAACTGAAGAGACACTCAAGAAAAAGATACCATTTTCAATAGCAACTAAAAAATCAAGTACCTAGGAATCAACTTAACCAAAGATGTAAAAGACCTATACAAAGAAAACTACATAACTCTACTAAAAGAAATAGAAGGGGACCTTAAAAGATGGAAAAATATTCCATGTTCATGGATAGGAAGGCTAAATGTCATTAAGATGTCAATTCTACCCAAACTCATCTACAGATTCAATGCAATCCCAATCAAAATTCCAACAACCTACTTTGCAGACTTGGAAAGCTAGTTATCAAATTTATTTGGAAAGGGAAGATGCCTCGAATTGCTAAAGACACTCTAAAAAAGAAAAACGAAGTGGGAGGACTTACACTCTCTGACTTTGAAGCTTATTATAAAGCCACAGTTGCCAAGACAGCATGGTACTGGCACAAAGATAGACATATAGATCAATGGAATCGAATTGAGAATTCAGAGATAGACCCTCAGATCTATGGCCGACTGATCTTTGATAAGGCCCCCAAAGTCACCGAACTGAGCCATAATGGTCTTTTCAACAAATGGGGCTGGGAGAGTTGGATATCCATATCCAAAAGAATGAAAGAGGACCCCTACCTCACCCCCCTACACAAAAATTAACTCAAAATGGACCAAAGATCTCAATATAAAAGAAAGTACCATAAAACTCCTAGAAGATAATGTAGGAAAACATCTTCAAGACCTTGTATTAGGAGGCCACTTCCTAGACTTTACACCCAAAGCACAAGCAACAAAAGAGAAAATAGATAAATGGGAACTCCTCAAGCTTAGAAGTTTCTGCACCTCAAAGGAATTTCTCAAAAAGGTAAAGAGGCAGCCAACTCAATGGGAAAAAATTTTTGGAAACCATGTATCTGACAAAAGACTGATATCTTGCATATACAAAGAAATCCTACAACTCAATGACAATAGTACAGACAGCCCAATTATGAAATGGGCAAAAGATATGAAAAGACAGTTCTCTGAAGAGGAAATACAAATGACCAAGAAACACATGAAAAAATGTTCAGCTTCACTAGCTATTAGAGAGATGCAAATTAAGACCACAATGAGATACCATCTAACACCGGTTAGAATGGCTGCCATTAAACAAACAGGAAACTACAAATGCTGGAGGGGATGTGGAGAAATTGGAACTCTTATTCATTGTTGGTGGGACTGTATAATGGTTCAGCCACTCTGGAAGTCAGTCTGGCAGTTCCTTAGAAAACTAGATATAGAGCTACCATTCGATCCAGCGATTGCACTCCTCGGTATATACCCGGAAGATCGGAAAGCAGTGACACGAACAGATATCTGCACGCCAATGTTCATAGCAGCATTATTCACAATTGCCAAGAGATGGAAACAACCCAAATGTCCTTCAACAGATGAGTGGATAAATAAAATGTGGTATATACACACGATGGAATACTACGCGGCAGTAAGAAGGAACGATCTGGTGAAACATATGACAACATGGATGAACCTTGAAGACATAATGCTGAGCGAAATAAGCCAGGCACAAAAAGAGAAATATTATATGCTACCACTAATGTGAACTTTGAAAAATGTAAAACAAATGGTTTATAATGTAGAATGTAGGGGAACTAGCAGTAGAGAGCAATTAAGGAAGGGGGAACAATAATCCAGGAAGAACAGATAAGCTATTTAACGTTCTGGGGATGCCCAGAAATGACTATGATCTGTTAATTTCTGATGGTTGTAGTAGGAACAAGTTCACTGAAATGTTGCTATATTATGTAACTTTCTTGGGGTAAAGTAGGAACATGTTGGAAGTTAAGCAGTTATCTTAGGTTAGTTGTCTTTTTCTTACTCCCTTGCTATGGTCTCTTTGAAATGCTCTTTTATTGTATGTTTGTTTTCTTTTTAACTTTTTTTTTCATACAGGTGATTTGAAAAAAGAAGGGAAAGTTAAAAAAAAAAAAAAAAAAGAAAGAAAAAAGACAAACAAGGGGAAAAAAAAAAAAAAAAAAAAAGATGTAGTGCCCCCTTGAGGAGCCTGTGGAGAATGCAGGGGTATTCGCCTACCCCACCTCCATGGTTGCTAACATGACCACAGACATAGGGGACTGGTGGTTTGATGGGTTGAGCCCTCTACCATAAGTTTTACCCTTGGGAAGACGGTTGCTGCAAAGGAGAGGCTAGGCCTCCCTGTATTTGTGCCTAAGAGTCTCCTCCTGAATGCCTCTTTGTTGCTCAGATGTGGCCCTCTCTCTCTGGCTAAGCCAACTTGAAAGGTGAAATCACTGCCCTCCCCCCTACGTGGGATCAGACACCCAGGGAAGTGAATCTCCCTGGCAACGTGGAATATGACTCCCAGGGAGGAATGTAGACCTGGCACCGTGGGACGGAGAACATCTTCTTGACCAAAAGGGGGATGTGAAAGGAAATGAAATAAGCTTCAGTGGCAGAGAGATTCCAAAAGGAGCCGAGAGGTCACTCTGGTGGGCACTCTTATGCACACTTTAGACAACCCTTTTTAGGTTCTAAAGAATTGGGGTAGCTGGTGGTGGATACCTGAAACTATCAAACTACAACCCAGAACCCATGAATCTCGAAGACAGTTGTATAAAAATGTAGCTTATGAGGGGTGACAATGGGATTGGGAAAGCCATAAGGACCAAACACCACTTTGTCTAGTTTATGGATGGATGTGTAGAAAAGTAGGGGAGGGAAACAGACAGACAAAGGTACCCAGTGTTCTTTTTTACTTCAATTGCTCTTTTTCACTCTAATTATTATTCTTGTTATTTTTGTGTGTGTGCTAATGAAGGTGTCAGGGATTGATTTAGGTGATGAATGTACAACTATGTAATGGTACTGTAAACAATCGAAAGTACAATTTGTTTTGTATGACTGCGTGGTATGTGAATATATCTCAATAAAATGATGATTTAAAAAAAAAAAAAAAAAAAAAAAAAAAAAAAAAAAGACAACAAGAATGGCCCCCCACCTGGCCAACGAGCAGGGCGGAAGAGCCCATTAGAGGAATAGGCCAAATTTCAGCGCCCATGCTCAGTGCAGCTGCCCTTCATTGGGCCGATGAAGAAGGACACCAAGGCAGTTTCCAGCCTTATGTATTAGCCCTGCCTGTGTCTTTGTGGGGAAGAGACATTCTGACCCAAATGGACGTTACTTTAATTAGCGGCTACTCCCCAACCTCTAAGCGACTGCTAAAAGAAATGGGGTATACCCCCGGCAAGGGTTTAGGAGCTTCATTGCACGGACGTGCGGAGCCTATACAAGCTGCCCCCAAGTCTGACAGACGAGGCTTGGGTTTTTCATAGGGGCCACTGAGGAGAGATTCCCACCCACACCTATAAAACTAAAATGGAAAACCGAGGCTCCGGTGTGGGTGCCTCAGTGGCCCTTGCCACAGGAAAAACTTGCAGCGTTGCACGCCCTAGTATCAGAACAACTAGAAAAGGGCCATATCGCCCCTTCCACGTCACCGTGGAACACCCCTATATTCGTAATAAAAAGAAATCTGGTAAATGGAGACTGCTACATGATCTAAGAGCTATTAACGATTGCATGGAGCCTTTAGGGCCCGTTCAGATGGGACTGCCCCTCCTCTCGGCATTACCGGAGCACTGGTCGATTTTCATCATAGATCTGAAAGATTGCTTCTTTTCTATTCCGCTCCACCCTGAAGACACCCCTAAGTTTGCCTTTACTGTGCCCTCTAGTAATCAAGAGGAGCCCTGTCAACGCTTTGAATGGACAGTCCTGCCCCAAGGCATGGCTAATAGTCCTACCATGTGCCAGCTGTATGTCGCTGCGAAGCTAGCTAGCACTCGGCAGCAGTTCCCTCAAGTGAAAATCATCCATTATATGGATGACATTCTCTTAGCCCATAGAGACACAGATCTTCTTAAAACAGTTTTGTCACATTTAGTCCTTAGTCTTAGAGAAGCTAACCTAGAGATTGCCCCTGAAAAAATCCAAATGACTGACATTACCACTTTCCTGGGGGCGAAAGTCGCACCCACTCATGTTTCCCCCCAAAAGGTGTCTCTCAGGCTAGACAATATACACACTCTCAATGATCTACAAAAACTCATGGGGGATATCAATTGGATCCGTCCATACCTAAAAATACCCAATGTCAAACTAACACCTTTGTTCGACCTGTTGAAGGGGGATTCTAATATAAACTCACCTCGAAGCTTCACTCCAGAGGCAAGGCGAGCACTATGCCAGGTGGAACAGGCGCTCAGTGGCGCTGCATTGAAGAGAATAGACCCTGATGAGCCTTTTGAAGCCTGCGTGCTGCCGACAGAATTACAGCCCACTGCGGTACTGTGGCAGCGGGGGCCGCTGCTCTGGGTCCACCCTGGAGTTTCCCCCAAAAAAGTCCTAGAGCACTATCCTACAGCGGTTGCAGACTTGGCCCTAGAATGCATTAAAAGGGCTGTGCAGCATTTCGGTCAGCAGCCCAAAAATCTCAGGGTGCCTTATTCTTCCCAGCAGCTTGAGATACTCACCGGATGCATAGATCAATGGGCCATTCTCCGGTGTACATTTCTTGGTCCCATTAACAATCAGTTCCCTAAGGCTCCTCTCTTGCAGTTTGTCACCCGGCACCCAGTGATTTTTCCCAAAGTAACCTCTCCTAGGCCACTAGCAGGCGCCCCCACCGTATACACGGACGGCTCCAGCTCTGGAACAGGGGCGTATTGTGTGGAGGGGGACACTCCTAAAACAGTGCTCTTCCAACCACAAAAGCCTCAATGGGTAGAACTGCAGGTTATCATTGCAGTCCTGGAAAGCCTTTCCGAGCCCTTAAATGTCGTCTCGGATTCTGCTTATGTTGTGAACTCTGTACAAATTTTAGAAACGGTGGGCATTGTTAAACATTCCTCTACAGTAAGGACGTTCTTTGCCAAACTACAGGAGGTTATATGGACCAGGCAACACCCTTTTTACATAACCCATATTAGAGCCCACACAGGTTTGCCTGGCCCTATGGCCCAGGGGAACCATAGCGCAGATGTAGCCACTCGACAGCTGCACATCTTTCCGACGCTGGTACCGTATCAACAAGCCCGAGAATTCCATGCCAAGTTTCACATCAATGCAGGTACCCTAGCTAAGCGGTTCAGCATACCACGTGCAGCTGCTCGAGATATTGTCCGAGCCTGCAACAATTGTGCAGAGCAGAGAGCAGTCCCCTCGGTTGGGGTCAACCCTAGGGGTCTCACCCCAGGGGATACTTGGCAGATGGATGTCACTCATCATTCAGAGTATGGTAAGATCAAGTACTTACATGTGTCGGTGGACACATGCTCCCAAGTTTTATTTGCCTCTGCTGAACCAGGAGAAAGAGTCTCCCACGTCATTGCACACTGCCTTGCTGCATGGGCAGCTTGGGGTAAGCCAAAGACGTTAAAGACGGATAACGGGCCTGCCTACACTAGTAAATCCTTCCAAAAATTTTGTGACAACATGGATGTCCAATTAAAACATGGCATCCCCTATAACCCTCAGGGGCAAGGAATCATTGAAAGAGCGCACAGATCTCTCAAAGACTTGCTTAAAAAACAGAAAGAGGGTATAGGCCACGGCCTGTCCCCAAAAGCTCGACTGTCTGTAGCCTTGCTCACATATAATTTTTTAAACGAAAATTCACAAGGAATGACACCTGCCCTGCAACACACCACCCCGAGTCCTCCGCATAGAGGTCTAGTCCGTTGGAAGGATGTCCTGTCGGGGCAGTGGAAAGGCCCTGACCCGGTGCTCAGCTGGGCCAGAGGCTCTGTTTGTGTTTTTCCCCAGGAACCAGGACGTCAACCAGTGTGGGTTCCGGAAAGACTGGTGAGAACCGTGACATCACCTGAAGAAGCCAAGGAACAGCTGTCAGAAACGCCAACGAATATACAACCTGAACCATTAGACCAAGCCTCCGACCCTGCTGATGATGGCGACGACCGACAAGACGATAATAGTAGGACTGACCACCCCGCGGTTGCCCAAAAAGAGGATCGGTAACTCTGTTCTTTGCTCTCCTATAGCAATCCTTCTAATCTGCCTTTTTCTTTTTAGTGGAACTATATTTCCTCCACAAGCTTCAACGAGTCCTTCCCCCTCACCAATGACACACTGATCCTCTCTTTTGCTAACCTCTCTGTCAAGGTTGTCAACACCACAGTTGCGGCGAATGCTACTTGTGAAACTGGTAATGGCGAGTTAAGTAAGGGAGTCTTGCTTGAATTTCTTAACGTTACAGGGAAGAGCCGCCAGTCTTGTGAAGGGATCTTGAGTAAAAAGGAGACTCAAAGGTGCCTTTTCCTTCCAGGGCTTGCTCCTACAGTCTGCAACCGTTCCAAAGACCCGGATGCCTCGCCGCCCCGCTATCCTAGTGTATCGCCCAAGTTATGTCTGGCTCCCCGTCAAGGCAACCGACTGGGTTGGCCCTGTTTCTCAAGTTGTTTCACTTAACAATATCCCCTTCTCTAAGTCTAGGCGTCCAAGAGGCATAAAAGAATGGCTATCGAATGCTGCCAGTGTAGCTTCCTCTTTGTTTGTCCCAACGATCGGGCAGGCTGTGCTACAAGCATGGACAGATCGGCAGCTCGCCATAACGATGGAAACGGTAAATGGCTTGGTCAACCTTACCCGAGACGTGCTACGCCGCCACAATCAGATGCTGAACTTAAATTTCCAGGCCATTCAGAAACTCCAAGCGGAGATAGATGAACTTGGACTGGAAATAGATGGACTCTGGAGAGTGCTTCAGCAAACATGTGACACCCGGTGGCTTACGGTTAAACTCTGTGTCACTCCTGTCAGGGCCAACGTGACCGGAAGCATTTCCAGAGTCTCTGATTGGCTGAAAAGGTCATATTTTCCTGAATTTGTTAATCTCTCCCAACAGGTGGAATCTAGTTTAGACACAATTGGGGGGATCAAGTTAAAACCCGTTAAAGTCGATCTCTCCGGGTTAGGCGAGGTTCTACAGAAACTATTGCACAGTGTTTCTTCCTGGTTCTCTTGGCCCAATTTAACTAATTGGATCCTCATTGCAGTGGGATTATTGGTGGGATTAGTCGTTGTTAAATGTTTGCTAGAACGCCTGTTTCAAGCGCAGCAGCAATTGCGTGTTACCACTATGATGGCTATGACTCCCACCTCTGTTACCCCCGATAGTGACCGATTTATTAACCATACCCCTTCTTGGTCGCCTCAGGTGGGGCGCTTTGGAGCAAAATTTGTAGCGAATCGCATGGCTGTTTCTCGGGTGTAAAAGGCGACACCAGTAGTCATAATTTTGTCTCAGGTGGGTCTCTAGGGCAGAGTCCTAGTTGTGGCCAGACTGGACCCTAGCCATTGCACAGAGACACCTAGTGACACCCCCGACTCTGGTTACTGCTGTTCCTGCCCCCGTCGTTGTTCCCCAGTTGCCAGGCAAAGCACTGCAGGGAGAGTCACGTTGTTTCCAGCTTACGGACTCTCCGGTCTCCATATGACGTGAGCATTCTGGTTGGTGCTAGAGGCTCCGCCGCTGGATGGCTGAGGCCTAGTCCAGACTCCCCAAAGCACCAAAGAGGTTGTGAACCATTTGGGTTCACGGGAGCACGCTCATCACTGGAGACACTGGGTCAAAAATAAATAAGAAAGGGGGAGATGTGGAAAGCCGCCTCCCGAATCGGGCCTAGCGTATGCGCTGCAGCCTGCTCTAGAGTTACCCCCGCCCATCGAGTGAGCCAAGATGGTGCCTGCATCCTGTTTCCGCATAGTGACGCATGTATCCGCCACCCGCTCCTACCAATCGAAATCCTGTATACGCGATACTAGCCTAGAAGCTTATTGGTTGTTAATTGTGTATAAAAGGTCTTACCCGGACGGGGTAGGGTGAGACAGCCCACAAGGAGCCGTGCCTGACGGCCACATCGAGGCTGCTCTCCCACGAGGCGCCGTGCCCCGTGTGGGAACCAGTAACACAGAATGTTCATCTAGCTGTAGTAAAGGGCTTGCTTTCACAACTGCCGTGTGGTTCGAGTCGTGATTCATGACCAGGTTAGTTCGCGCAGTCTGCATCTCTCTCTCTCCTTCCCTGTTTCCCCTCGCCGGCCGGGAACCGGGGACCGAGCAGGGCAGCGCCGGACAGACTATATGGTTTATGAATATATTTCCATAAAATTGCATTTAAAAAAAAGAAATGCTACAAAATAAAACATGATTCATTTGGGCCAAAATAAGACAGACTAATAAAATAGCTGACAAACATTATTTCAATGTAAACCTTCCAATCAAATAAAAAAAAATTTAAGTTTTTGTTTTTCTCAAACGTTTTGTTATTTGAACTTAAAACTATTTTAGGTTTAAATGGCTCCTGGTATTTATATCAATTATTTTAATTTACTAACTGTATCTACATACCACTTTTTATAAAAGGTTCATAAAAGCTGTATATATGCATTGGTATCACATAGGAAATTAATAGTTTCCAATGAAAAAGATCTGCATTGATTCTCAAACTTTCCACTTTCTTGGGCCTGATTGGTTGATAGTCTATTTAAAAAGTACTATTCAAGGGATTCAGAAAATCAAGCCCCAGTTGCTGTCCTTAATTTGCTGCTTTTTGTTGCTCTTGTTGTTTCTAGTATGTGCTGAGTACTCTGCTGAGTCCTTTATAGCTAACTGTGTTTAATCCAACTTTGCAAGGTAAGCATTATTTTTCCCATTTTGCAGACATGGAAACAAAGGCTCAGTTAAGCAACGTGTCCCGATGACCCGGAAAGATCACACAGTAAAGGAAAGAGTCTGGCTATAAACCTAGGGGTCTTGGTAGTTCCTGAGCTTTTTCCTTTGGTCTCATAGCATCAAGTAAAATACTGTCACCATTTGTCAAGGGAACTACTCCTGAATAGTGAATTTGCTATCTAATGGTTTCAATCCATAGCTTCCCTCCACCTTTTTTTTTTTAATATCTACCTAACTATCACAGAAAGAGATTCAAGTCCTGTGTAAGTGTTTAAACTAAGGATCTTTAAGATCATTGAAAGATAACAGAAGCATTCTGAAATTTCTTCACCAAGCCCAGCAGATGTCCATTCCTTCCTGGTAATTGTTCAAGCTAGCACCACGTAGAAAAAGATCTTCCCTCTATGTAACAGTTTTAAAGATGGAATTTGATGAGTTCTTTGTAAGTATGCAAGATTCTAGCATCTCTGATGTTTTATTCAGATTTAATGAACTAATGTCCATATTGCATTCAGAGTTTTTAAAGCAGCTTTATTGAGATATGATTCACACAACAATTTACCCATTTAAAGTGTACAATTCAATGTTTTTTAAAAAATACATTCACAGGGTTGTGCAACAATCACCATGATCTAATTTTAGAATGTTTTCATCCCTCCTAAAAGTAAACCCATACTCTTAACAGTCAATCCCTATTTCCCTTCAACACCTGACCCCCAGTCCTAACACTCCCACCACCAACCCTAAGCACTACTCTACTTTCTGTTCCTACAGATTTTCCTGTTCTGGATATTTCATATGGACCGAATCAGACAATATGTGGTCTTTTGTGACTAACTTCTTCTACTTAGCATGTGAGATTCATCCATATTGTAGCATGTATCAGTACTTCATTTCACTTTATTGCCAGGTAATAATCCATTCAATGGATATACCAGATTTTATTTATCCATTCATCAGTTGATAGAAACTTGGGTGATTTCTACTTATTGGCTATTATGAATCATGCTGTTATGGACATTCATGTTCAAGTTTTTCTGTGGACATATATTTTCATTTTTCTTGTGTATATGCCTAGGAGTAGAACAGATGGGTTATCTGGTAGCTCTAAGTTTAACCTTCTGAAGAATCACCAGACTGTTTTCCAAAGTGGTTGCACCATTTTACATTTCCACCATCAATGCCAGGATTCCAATTTCTCCACATCCGCACCAACACTTGTTATTGTGTGTCTTTTTTATCATAGTCATCCTAGGGTGTGAAATGATATCTCATTGTGGTTGGGGTTTGCATTTCCCTGATGACTAATGATGTTGAACACCTTTTCACATGCTTATTGGCCATTTGCATATCATCCTTGGAAATATGTCAATTCAAGTCCTTTGCCCATTTTTTAATTGGGTTATTTGTCTTTGTATTATATAGTTATAAGTGTTTTTTATATATTCTGGATACAAGTCCTCATCAGATATAGGATGCACAAATATTTTCCCCCATTTTCTGTATTCTCTTCACCTTTTTGATGGCATCGCTTGTCACCCAAAAGTTTAAATTTTGATGTGGTCCGATTTATCTTTTTTTTTTCTTTTGCTGTTTGTGCTTTTGATGTCACATCTAAGAAACCACTGTCTAACTCAAGATCACAGATGTTTTCTTCCAAAAGTTTTATAGTTTTAGCTTTTACTATACTTCTATGATCCACTTTGCATTAATGTTTATTTATGGTGTGAGGTAGGCACCTGTTCCAGTTTGCTAATGATGCCGTTATGCAAATACCAGAAGTGGATAGGCTTTTATAATGGGGGTTTGTTTGGTTACAAATTTACAGTCTGAAGGCTATGAAAATGTCCTAATTAAGGCATCAACAGATGATACCTTCACCAAAGGAAGGCCAATGGCATTCGGAAGATCTCTGTTAGCTGGGAAGGCACATGGCTGACATCTGCTGATCCTGGGTTGTGTTCCAGCTCCTCTCTCAGCTCCTGCGCATTCTTCAAAATGTTGCTCTTGGGGTATTTTGTTCTCTCTTAGCTTCTCTGAAGCAAACTCTGGGCTAGCATCTCCAAATCGTCAGCAAAAGTCTGCTTTCAACAGTCATCTCCAAGGTGTCTCTCTCAGCTGCTCTGAGCTCCTTCTGCTGTGAACTCTTTTATAGGACTCCAGTGATTTAATTAAGACCTACCCTGAATGGGTGGGGTAATACCTCCATAGAAATAATCTAATCAAAGGTCTCATCACAGTTGATTGAATCACATCTCCATGGAACCACGCAATCAATAGGTTCCAATCTTATCAACACTAATACATCTGCTCCACAATATTGCATTAAAGAACATGGTGTTTGGGGGGACAAAATACATCCAAACTGGCACAGCATCTAACACCATTCTTTTACATATGGATATCCTGTTGTCCCAGTGAAAACACTATTGTCAAAAATCAGTTAACCATCATGAATGGATAAACAAAATGTGGGATACGTGTGCAGTAGAATATTATTCAGCCATAAAAAGGAGTGAAGTCCTGATACATGCAACAATATGGATGAACCTTGAAGACATCATGTTGAGTGAAATAAACCAGACACAAAAGGGCAAATATTGTATTATCTCACTGATTTGAAACAATAGAAAAAGCAAACTAATAGAGCCATAATCTAAAATATAGGGGACAGGGTGGGGATAGGGAATGGGATGTTAAAACTTTAAATATACAGACTACCTATTGGCATGATGGAAATGTTTTGGTAATGGGTGATAGTGATGGCAGCACAACATTGCAAACACAATTAACAGCACAGAAATATATATCTGAATATGATTTAAAAGGGGAAATGTTAGATGTATATATGGTAACAGAATAAAATTTTTTTAAAAAAATGCATGGAACTGCACTACCCAAACAGTGAACTCTAAATTAAACAGTGGACTTCAATTAATAGTACAATTACAAAAATGTGTTATCATCAATTGTAACAAATGTTCCACACCAATGTAGGGTGTTGGTGTCAGGTGATATATGGGGATCTTGTGTTTTATGCATGGTTGTTCTGTAAACCCACAACTTCTCTAATAAAGGGAAAAAATGGCTGTCATTATAAATTAAAATATCTACATTAGAACCATTGAAGAGCTGGAAGCATCAATAAAAATAATCCAGTTCAAATTCCCCCTCATATCAGGGATCTCCCTTGTTACGTACTGATTATAGATGATATAGCTACTGCCTAAACCATCAATGAAGAAGCAGGAAACTTGTCAACCAGCTCCAATTGCCATCAAGTTCTTTCAAAGGTTGGGGTTAAAGACAAAAACAAAACAAAAAACAAAACAAAACAAAACAAACAAACAAAAACACACAAAAAAAACTCTTATAACTTTATTTCCTGGTAAAGTTCTGTCCACTTACAAAACAGCATTCCATATGTTTTAAGACAACATCGATACATATTTCTATTTATTCCTCTTTTCTCTAACCAATGCCAGCCAATAGAACTGCATTGATGGAAACATTCTATGATCTGCTCTATCAAATATGTCAATAGCCACATGTGACCTGTGGCTACCATATTTCACACAGCTGCTCTAGGCTATGCCTCTATATTTTCTTAAACTATTTTTACATCATTATTACTAGACCTTACACCATCCCTAGTTACTCTCTTTTGAATGTTAATCAAAATATAATGCACTAAACATAATATGTCTCTATGTGTAGTAAACCACAGCAGAGTAAAATGGGGCCATCGCCTTCTCTATAATTGAAGTTTGACTCTAACAATTCAGCTTAAAATGGTCTTAACTTCTTTAGAAAGTTAGTACTTATAGTCTACTAAAATCCTTTGATCTTTCAGGCATGTAGGGCTATTATTCTAGGCCTATAACTGCCACCCTCTATACCAGCTGAGCTTTAAATCAAGGCAAAAATTTTTATTGGATTTTGATTCTGTCAAACTGATAGCGTTGGCTTCCTTCTTTCCCATGTCTCAATGATAAATTGTTAAGCTTGCCTTTCATGCCCTTATCCAAGTCAATGGTAAACATGTTTAACAGAACATAGCCATGAGATAAGCCTCATGATACAACACTGGAAACTGACATTAGTCAAGATCATTTGCAGTTCAACCAAGTAAAAATCTATATTTCTAGTCAGTAGTGGAAAATCATTAAAGGAGGTGGTCAAGCTTTTGACCTGGGTGTTGATTACATGGATGTGGTCATTCATCAAGCTGTGCATTTTTCTCTTTGTTGGATGTACTTGAATTTAAACATTTAAAATGAATATTGTCACAGCATTGCACAATATTGAAAACCAGCATTGCAATTTCTATTCAAAATTCTGTTTACAAAGCCTTTGAACCACACTGTAAAGTATTATTCTCCTCATTTCATAGAAGGGAAATGGTTTAAGATGGGAAGAGAAGATTTTCCAGGGAGTGAACCAGCAGCAAAGAATTTCCATAATGCAAAGGAGCAAGAACTGCTGTCAAAGCACAATATGCCCCTATGTCTTTTCTGTGTCTTTCCATACAGTGCTCATTTCAATCTCCTGTCAAAGCTGTCATTTTCTGCCATAGTTCCTTTCCTTTGTGAGTATACAATAGTTTGGAGATAATATTTCATCTATTGGATTCTAGACTTTCACGTTTTTATTCTTTAGACATTCGGAATTCAATGATGTTCTAAACGTGTTCTAAACACATTTTACAATGGTCCTCTGGTGATTTTATATAAGAATGTCAGCAATTAACAATCACCTGCCAGAAAAAGTATTCATTTGACAAAGGGCACATCCTTATTCTCAATATTGGTGGAAAGATTCTAGTCTTTTGTAAGAATACATTAGGAGCTAAACTCAGAAAGGAACATACACTCTTCGGACTGCTCACTCTTCACGAAGAGCTTAGACACTATCTCTCTCCAGCTATGGACACAGGGAATTTGAATATGGAATTTAATAGCCCTGTGTCTTAGGTAAAACAAGAATTGGGAGTTGGGCTGAGTCTTTTAATATCGCAGACCTAGTTGAGCTTAAAGCTCTAAATGTCGGGAAAGAGCAAAATACTAGTTAATTGTCATTATAGGTATAACTCTAAGCATACGCTGTTCATTTTTAAATTACAACTTTAACTGCATACTTTCAAACTACTACTTTAGTAAAACCCAAAATAGCTAGCTAATCCAAGCAGCAGAGAATTCTTATTGTTACTTTCTACAATATGAGCCATGTATCAAGATTTGTACTCTTCATATTTATTTTCATTTTATTGTCTCATTGTCAAGTGCTAGTAGATAAGATGGTTAGAGGCTTAATTCAGTAATTGCAAATGCAAAATCTGGCCAGTAATTATATTAAAATCTATTTTGCAACATGCTTGTAAGTATGAGTCTTACTACTTCCAGAATGACTACTAGTTCAGAACTTTCTTCCTTTTCAAATATCTTTCTTCTTATAAGACTATATATAAGAATGGGGGAAATTTTGGAAAGTTTTCCCAGAGATTTTTATAGAAGGTGCAGGTCACCAGTGTAGTCGATGTGGAGCTACAAGGGGAGCTTCTGAAGTCAAAAGACAAGTCTAATGATTTTGAATAATTTAAACTGTCAATCTATTTTCTCATCTATAAAATGGAGGAAATGGCATCTATTGCATAGAAATTAAATGAGATCATGCATTGAAAGCCCATGGCATGGTTCAGGGTATGTAGTAAGTGCCAAGTAAACATTATGTAATATGAAAAGAGTGCATTAGAATATACCAAGTTGTTTGAAAAATGTTTAGTTCCATTTCCAGCAGTAGGTGTCACTGTCTCCCTAAGTGAAGTCACTTGTTATTGCTAATTCAGATGTCTGCATTCCATGAGTATTAGGGAATAAAAGGTGGAAAATAAAAGAACTCCTATAGATATTTTATAGTTGAAAAGTACGATTTTCAGCACAGACCCAAAATTGTTGAGAATTAAGAGCTAACAAATTTATACACACACACACACACACACACACACACACACACACACACACACACAAAGGGGAGGAGATGGAAAATGAAAAGGGTCATGATAAGCATTATAAACAAGGTATAAAGTATGGTCTAGCAAAAAAAAAAAATTCTCAGTTGTAATTCTATGAATCCACTACCTGGATCTCTTTACAGTATAAGCTTCAAAAAAAGGGAAAAAAAAAAAAAAAAAAACAAACAAACACCAGAAAATGGCTCCATATTTTAAAAATCCAAACAAACCTCAAAAACAAAAATATTAACAAAGAAGCAATAAACTAGAATTCTCAACTCTAGATTTGAGTTAGATATTAGAGAGTAAACCAACGCTAAAAAGTTTAGCTCTATTCTTCCAGCTGTACAGAAAACATAAAATTCTCTAAGCAGGAAAAAGAGCTGCTCTATATCCTCCATTTTATCAGGTCAACAGAATTTCCCATAATAAACAGCCTGATAAATACATGTTGAAACTGTGAAGGGAACAGTTTAGCAAATGAAGCATGTAAAAAAATAGGAATATTCCTCTAATTATAGAACATAATTATTAAATGATTTCTGTACTTTTCTTTGTAAGAATAAAAGGTGACAGCTGATGTTCAAAAATGGAAACCAGATAACCAGGCAAAAATCACATTTATCTCAACAGCTCAAAGTGCAAATACAGCAAGTCAGTTCACAAAGTTTTAAGATACAGATTGAAGTATGAAGAGAACTTGATATACAAAATGAAAGTGTAAATACCAGAAATAAAGCTCAAAATATTCAAGTAACTTTTAAAACCTTTACCCTAAAATATTCCATTTACATCATTATAGAAACGCTTTAATTTACTGATGCCAGTAGTGCATTTTGATCAAAAAGGAACACTCAGAGAAAGGGAGAATCACCCCCAAATTGGTCAGCCTCTGACAAGAGTGGAAGTCCTCAGGGCTGGATATTCCTGAATCAGCAGCTTCAGTCACTCACTGCATCAAAGAGTATGGTCCAAACCATGATATTTTGATCTTTAGGCAAATTCTAAAAGACGTTTAAAGTTCAATATGAGGCCAATATCACCACTACCAAGAGCTCTCTGAAATGAGAACTATATATTTAAAAGATTTAAAGACCAATTCCAACTTCAGGCCTGTGGTATTATAGCAAAATAAGAGATAAATTAATACTTCTTCCAGCACTCAAAGGCTTTTTATAAGGTTAGCATGTTGGCCTTTAAAATTTCCTCAAAAAACTGTACCTAAATATATATTTTTTCTCCCTACATATACAGAACTTGTATATAAAGTAGAAAAAGTTTCCACTAGAAAGATAATTAAAGGTGTTAATGCTCTTCGTATCTTTGTATCTTAGCAGCCAAAACACATGCTTATTTCTGCTCCCCAGAAGCAATGTTAGCTGCTAGTTTCAATTCGGGAAAATATGTATCTTCAGGAAGGTCTATGTAAAATGTTTATTCAGTCTTTTTCTCAAACTTCTTCTTCTTTTCAGTGTAGGCAATATACTGAGAGTCTGTTCCAAAAAGTCTGTCCCACCATGTAAATGTCGAAGCATAGTTTCCGATGAAGTTCATGTGGTGAAAATCATGATGCCGAGAACCAGCATAGAAAGGGATGAGATTTAAAGGGTTGAGAGGAATATCATAACCACTGAAATAAAAATGATAAAGATTATTAAGTTAATCAATACAACTCAAATAAATGACATTTTCACTGACAGTCATAAATTTGTTAAATAATTCAAAAAGCATTCCACTTTGCCTAAGTCATTTTATTTCTGACATGTTTACAAAAGCCAAAAATTTACAGAAAAGAGTGCATATTCTAGAAACCACATTAAGAAATATAAAAAAACTTAAAAGAAATTGTATATTAAACACTTAGAAGATGAAAGAGGTCTATAGCAATGAACCTTCAAAAGTATTGTTTCAAGAATTCTTTTTCTTTTCTGTTTCAGAGATGCTCTCTCATCATAGTCTATAACAGTTGTAAATAATGCCCATAATACTACATATGTCCTTTGGGAAAGGTCACGTGAAATTGGTATTAAGCATTAAAAATATTAGACCTTAACAAATTCTTTTACTTTTCTAGACAATAAAAAGTTGGAATTTAACGTACCATGATTAATTAAAATACCAGTGTGACTTCTATTAATCAGGAGAACATATTTAATTTCAAAGAGACCCATTTAGAATACCCTCCTTTATTTATGACTATATATCTAAATTGTGAAATCCATAATTACGCCTGTACAGTACCAGCCCAAATTGCCCCAATCCCTCCCTCCCTTTGAAGGGCTGAGGGAGGAAGGGAAAGAGAGAGGGAAAGGATGGACAGTTTAATATATTAGTTACAATTCAGCTACAGAATATTCTCTACCTGGACTAGAAGCATTAATTTTGCTTTTTTCGTGGTTTGAAGTCATTCTTAGAATCTGCCTTCATGGACATAGTAAGTCCCAAATCAAAATGCAATGAAAGAATAATAATTTTAAAAGAATGAAAACTTAGGATATTAGGCATGTCATTTAAGTAGTCATTTATTATAAATAACAATTTAATACAAAATGCCTCCTTATCTACAGAAAGGAAGCATCAGAAACATGCACCTATTACAGGCTATAGCTTTTATCATTAAAAAAAAATAGCTGAACAATGGAGACTAGAAATACTCTTATTCAGTGAAGACTGAATACTTCAATTTCCTTTTTCAAATAAGAGATGGTTTAGGTTCATTAGAGAATGATAAAGAAATTGCTGGTTAGAAATGCCTGAATCATGGCATTAAACCACATTTTTTAGAAAACCATAAAAACATTTTTATTGGAACATTAATCTTTCAGAAAGGCCTATCTATTCCTAAGAAAGGCATGAAACCCAAAAGCGACAAAGGAAATGACTGATACATCTGACTACATGAAAATTCAAAACATCATTACCACACACACACACACACACACACACACACACACAAAATTTAGAGTTAAAATTCAAATGACAGTTGGAGAGAAAATATATACAACATATATAAGAAAACAAAGCTTATATGAACCAGTAGGAAAAAGACCTATAAACTAACAGAAAATGGGCAAATGGGCATAGGATATTAAAAAGGTAATACAAAGAAGCAAAATATACAATTGGTCAATAAACATACAAATGGATGCCCAGCCTCAATAGTCATGGAGGAAATGCAGACTGGAACAATGAAAACTCTTTTGCTCTGTTATTAAAAAGGTTAAAAAGACTGAAATATGCAGGTTTGGAAGTCTTTTGGGGAGACGGAAAGTATTCTCATACATTCTTGGTGGAAGTGTAAATAAGGAACATTTATAGGGCATTTGGTAGTACCTAAATATTTTTTATTTGTCCAAATAATATATGAATATATTCTCACTGTAAAAATGATATTCTCACTGAATCTTTATATAAACATTTTCTTTTTTTAGTTTCTAGGGTACTAGAATAGCTAGAAGGAAATATCTGACATGGTGGAACTGTAACCTGTACTTTGAAATGTGCTTTATAGCTACTTGCTAAATTGTACTTTGGAACTTATCAACTTTCTATATATATATGTTATACTTCACATTAAGGAAATAACTGAACTTGTGGAACTGTAACCTGTAACATTCTTTGAAATTTGCTCTCTATTTGTTAAACTGTAATTTGAAAATTATCACTTTTATGTATATGTTACATTTCATAATAAAAAAATGTTAAAAAAAAACACGATACTCCCACTGTAAAAATGATAGCACGGATAGGACAAAAAGTCTTCTTGCATTGTAAAAACATCTTTATTATTTGAACTTTTATCCAATGATTATGTTCTGCTTTCTTTAAAATGATAAATTAACAAAATTAACTTCCCCAATTAGTCTACTTAGAAACACAGATAATCTTATGACCATGAAAATAAAGATATTTTGATACATTATCACCTGGATATTAACCATAACTCACCTATGGACATCAATAGTTTCCATCAAACGAATGGTTACCCATGCCCAAAGAAGAATTACATGATCACACAAAAGCAAGATTCCAATGAAAAATCCAGTTCCAAGAATTAGGGTTTCCAGAGGATGTGCATATTCAGCTCCCATTCCAAATGGAGCCTAAAACAAATAAGAACTTCTTAATATATTCTATGTTATTTATACATATAATTTTTAAAAATTATATTGCTTTTATATCTAATGATAATATATCTAGAAATATATATATATATATATATATATATATATATATATATATATATATATAAAAGTAATTCTCAATAAAGATATCTTTTGTACCTACCCAAAAATCAAAAGGTCTAGGGATGTCCTCAATAAAACCTTTTTTTTTTTCCTCAATAAAATCTTAATAAGTATCTTAATGGTTTAAGATAAAAGAATTAAAAAATTGATTTGAACTCTAAATTTGGCCTATGCCTTTAACTTTGCTCTGCCAAAAAAAGGGATGCTTGATACCATGTAAATCAGAATCAATGCAGAACATTCTGACATTGCCAATCTGCCAAAGCTACATCAAAGCAATTCTGATAAAATCTAAAAAAAATCACTTTTTCTGGGAGTCAGCAATACTGTGGAAATGTGTTAAACACAAGAATTAGCGATTGTTTTAGAAGCTTTAAATGACCCTGTCATCACCATAGCCACTACCAAACTCCAGATATCCAATTGTGCCACGATAGTGCTTGGGCCGCAAAGCTGAGAGTCTGAAATATTTCATGCAATTTTTTTTCTTTCAGTTTTCAATTTACCATGAAATTTAGATAATGAAAAAAATGTGTAAAACTGGTTGTGTGTGTTACGTTCTTAACAGTCATGGCAAAGGAAAAGGAAATAAAAACATAACTGACAATATTTTAAAATGCTCAGGTAATAATAATGACATTCTGCTGCCTTAAGAAAATAAACATACTACATATACTTCTGACACACCTGAAAATCATGATGAACTTTATGAATATATTTATATATTCTTTTGTGGTGTAAGAGCCTATGCAGGAAATAGTGCCAGGTGTCCTCAATCACTGCACAGCCAAAGCATCTCGCCAGAAGATTATACCTTTAAAATAACAATACAGTAATGAATATGAAATACTTTTTACTTACACAATCTAGAATTTACTCTGCATGAGACATTACATAAAACCAAATACCCACTTACGAGCTTGATCTCATTGGATATATTGATCAACTAATTCTCAAAAGCACTAGATACAAGATGGTGACATGATATGACAAAGTAGATCAAAGAAATTGACCATGATACTACATTGAAAAAGGACTTGATAAAAGAGTAGTAACAGTAAAATCATTGCTGTTTTCCACCAAAGAAAAGGACATAATCTAAGTGTGATAGGTAAAAATTATTTCCAAATAGACATACACAGAAAAACTCTATTATATATAGAATATATATTACATAGGAAAAAAATATATATCCATATGTTTGTGTATCTGTTACTTAGGCAATGTCAGCTACAAATAGGTGAATACAAATATTTGAACCCAAATACCTGCACTCATATATATTTCTGTCTATATGAACACAATTTTTATAAACCTCACGAAATATTCTCATTTTTTATTCATTTTAGACTTGAAATGTAATGATTTTTCTTAGTATCTTTCAATACCAGTTTTCTTGTGTTCAATATAAGCATGTGCATCTATATATGATTACACAAAGAATGCTATGAAAATTTCTGATGTCAGAAATAACTCCTCCAGTAAGATATTACATTAGAACACAGGAAGATTTAAATTGGATAAATAAACATGACTGAGTATAAACACCGAATTTTTATCTACATACCATCTTGGCATTGTTTCCCAGTCATAAGGAATACTGAAATACTCTGTAAAATAATAGGTTCCACAAATCAAAGGCAGCTGGATACAAAAGTGATTAAAGAGAAGCACTTTAAAACATTTCCATTGGTTTTCCCATGTTTCTGGTTTATCCTGTAGAGAAAAATCACAATATTTAACATTAGCCTCTGTTGTCAGTAGTTTAATTAGTTAATTTTTTCTTTAATGTTTATATGGGACCTTAATCCTATGTTATGGTAACTAAGGCCCAGAATCACAACACCCTTCCCGCCTCTTACAGTCTTCACGATTACTATCACTACTCGAAAAAAGTGATGAGATTGTTACAAACTCAGGCAAAAAAGATTTTCAAACAGACTCAAGGAGAGCTACAGAGTGAAGAACCCGGCAGTCTGCTGCCCACATGTCATTCAACACTTCTAAAGGAAATTTTAAAGAAGGAATGCATTATGGTAAGATCACCATTAGCTTCCCCTAATTGTTGAAGAGGTTGTACATACTAGCATTAGAAGTCTTTATTGCAGAAGTCACTAGACGCTTCCAGCAATTCCGAGGCATTCATTCCAAGAAAGTAAGCTCATTTTTGTTTATATACAGAGAAAGAATTATACTCTCTGAGCTAGAAGAAATTCAGAAATGTGTTCAGTGGTTCCAAAAGAAGTGAGAACTATTGCCTACAGATGATGGTCACAGATACATGTCGAAATGAGAAAGGTAAGATCGATGTACTGTGGCTTTGATAAAACTTCATCAGAATACCAACTAACTTGGCAAACCATATCATAAAACTAATTTTATTAAATTTAAGGGACTGCACTTAAACTTTGTTGCTAACAAGCAAAAGTGCTTTTTGTTTTACAAAAAGATGGTAGTGATAAGTAAAAGTTACTACTTTGTTTTAAATGTCCTTAGATAAAACTTCAGAAAGCTGCCAGTGTCATTCACTTTTTTTTTTTTTATTAGAGAAGTTGGGGGGTTACCAAACAATGTAGGATAATGGCAGCATCATTTTAACTGAACCACAATATCCAAAGCATGGGACACACTGCTCATCAGCAGAGGCTCAAAGAGGTCAACCCCACTGCCCAGAACCACCATGTAGTTATTTGTAGCAGAACTTGAACTATCTAAAATCTAGGTCTCTAAAAATCCAAATCTATTCTTGAAATTAAGAGTTATCATCCCATTGAACTGGGAATCAATCCAGAGACCCAGGCTCTAATCCCAGGGCAGCCACTGATCAGCCTCCAGTTAGCTAGCTTTGTGATGCTCACAACTCAGTTCTCTCAACAATAAAATGAGGGGATTATTTATAAATGTCCTTCTGTTTCTACACTGAATATTATCTGACCTTGGTCCTCAAAACCTCGAGTTTGTGACTAGGGACAAGTAGATAGAAGATTCAGGCTTGGGCTGACAATGGCATTGTTTCCCATAGAAACTATGTTAAATAGACTTTTAATTTGCTGGCTGATTACACATCTAGCTAAAGAAATTGCCACAAAAAAACAATCGACTATAAATAATAAAATTACATGGCATACCGTTTTTAAATTGTACATAAATTAGTTAGAAAGACAGTTAATCAAAAACATATCTAGTGCAATATCAGTTTACTCTATTTTACTTCTTTATACATAACTGTATCCTAATATGAAAGAATGTCTTTATCAGGGCCATAGACTTCAGAAAGAATGTTTTAGTATATATCATTAATGAAAACTTTCTGGAGAATTATTAAGATATAGGACTTTTTTTTTTTTTTAAGAAACAGATCCTTCAAGTTCTACTTTATTTCTTTTTCCCACAGCTAGTAAGCAAGTGCATTAACTGTCAAGCTGTCTATTCTCTTTGAAAGCAGAAAGGGATTTAATCTATTTCATCAGCAGCAGCAACAATTTCTTGTACCTTCAATGTTAGTGAGGGTAACTGCCTTCAAAATACATCAGCCCATAATTCACATATACTGATTTCTGTTGTTTTTAAACCCCTTTCTACTGTGAAAATTTGCACTGATTTACCACTGATAATTTATTTTAATATCAAAGAAAGCTCAGGGTGGACTTTAAGGGTTTTGAAACTCAAAAGAAAATCATGCTGAGTATAGACCCGAATTCATACAACCCAGACTTTCAATCTCTGATGATTATGACATTTGCTAATAAATAACTAGTTGTAATCAACTAGACAACTCCTTGTTCTTTCTTCTGCCAATTTTAAAACCACTCATATAACTCGACTGACAAGAAGTCTTCATCTCTCCGGAAAGGTTACCACAGCTGACCAATGAGGCAACTACAGCAAATGTACGTAAGGGCAATGAAGTAGGACAAGCATACTCTTGCCTTGCCAGCCATATATATCAGCTTTATAAACAAACCAATGGGTGACACCTGGCAGCCAAAATCACCCCAAAGAGGCATTAAAACTTAGACATCCAAACTGAGTTCTGCTTTTCAAAGCCGAGCCTTTTATTAAAGCATTTTTGGAACTTTTGTGTCCTTAATTTAGGATGACAGGATACTCTCCTCTGTGCCACATCCCTTTTAATTGCCTCCCCTTTTTTCTCTTTGTTCCTCCCTTCTTTGGCTGGGAGTCCACAGTCATCTGATCTCCTGTACTTCCCCAGAAGAATCAATGTTAGAACTTGCTTAGTGAGACTCACTGACAGACTGAGGAGAGCGAATGTGTGCACTGACTGCCCACCTGGTACGTCCTCAGTGTGTGCAAATTACTCTCCACAGATGAATGCTCTCCGTATGTCTACTTTCTATCAAGACTATGTGCCCTTGAGATTTAGTTTGGCATGAATCTTTAGAAAAGTAAACAGCAAGCATTTGAAACTATCATGGGTTTACCAAGGACTGATAAATCATCTCTGTAACAAGCCAGTCCAGATTCTTTCCTGGTAACTATGTCAAACTCAACAGCCTACCTTGTAGTAGAGTTCGCAATATTCCTTATGTCTATAAATGAGAAGGAGCATCTTATAAATCTCAACATCTTCTCATGTTCGTAGTGGGCTCTCAGGAAACATTTAGTGCATTGAATCAAATACTTTGAAACTAGGAGCATCACCTCCTTATTCAGGATGACATAAATGCTGCAGAACTACTCATCATATATTTAGGAGGAAAAAAAGCCCCACAACTCCATAGCCCTGATCAAGATCTTAGCATATCAGCATACACTTAGATGTGCTGGGATATAAGGGGTTAGGGTGAACTGCAAGTAATACCCAAAAATCCAGCTAGTTAAAAAATTAAAATGTTCAAACCAAAACTAGTTATATCTACTTTAAGCCCAATTTAACAAACTATTCTTGGATGAGTATCAATAATGATCCAGGGCCACCAGCAACATGTAGCTACTGAATACTTTAAATATGGCTGAACTGAGATGGGCTGTAAGAGTCAAACACACACTAGAGTTTGAAGACTTAGTAGGAAAATAAGGATGTAAAATATCTCATTAAATATGTTTTTATTTTCATTACCTGTTGAAATGGTAACATTTTAGATTTATTGGGTTAAATAAAAATGTTATTAAAATTAATTTTACCTGTTTCTTTTTAATTTATGTGTTCAAGAAGAAAATTAATTATTACATATATGGCTCATATTATGTTTCTATTGTCCAGCACTAATGTAGGGTGTCTCAAAACAAAGTTATATTCACTTTTAAAATATTCAACATTAATTATAGAATTTCATTTCAAGTTCATTATACTCACCTTTTGAATTTTGTACTTTTTCATGTAAGGAATAAATTGAAACAAAAATCCAGGTAAACAGAACAAGAAATAAATGAACTCATGAACTATAAGGGATCCCCAGGTTGCAATCTGGAACTTTGTATAATTACTCAACATGGAATTCCAAGCATTTTTAAATGGTTCTTGCAGAGGATTCTCAGGAAGAAGTGAATCGACATACTCCACAGCTAAGGATACTGAACTAAGGATGCTGACACTTTCATTTGTTGCCATTTTTCAACTCTCTTCAGATTGCTGTATAATTCTCTACAAAATAAATAAATTAATAGATAAATAAGCTAAAACTGAAAGTGCAAGAAAATAATTTTTTAAATGCATTTCCTGATAATTTTTAAAATAACAATTACTAAAAGAGTACCAATTCCTCAGGTCCTAAACGTGATTAAAAAAATCTATTAGATGTCATCATCATCTCAATTTGTAGACATTGATTTAAAAAGCAGTACCTTAAAGAACAACAGTGAATAGGAATTTCAAATTATCTTTTTGTCAGTGGTATAGACTTTGAGAAGGAAAGACTCAAAACTTGAGGCTGGAAAGTTTCCCAGTGATGCCCCCCTCCCTACCCCCTCATTCTTATTTCAGTAATATGCTGATATTCCCCCATCCTTACATCTAACCTCTCCACTAAAATCCAGATTCTGATTATCAGAAAGTCTACCAGCCAGCTCCAATTAGACTGTTCAGAGGCACATCAAACTCAACATTTCCAAAAGTTCAGCAACGGCTTCTCTCAATCCCTGTCCCAAAACTCTCTGCCTCCTTTAATTTCTAACTTGGTGAACTGTGCCATCACCTACCTAGTCCACTCAGAATGTTCAAAGTCTCTCCCATTTCTGCTGCTTCTGTTACAAGCCTTCAAATTTTCACCCAACTTAGAGACACAGTTTAGTTAGCATTCAGGAGCTTACTCTCTTTACACCAGAGAGAAAAATGGATGCATTGTTGTCAATTGAACAAAGGCAAACATACAACCTTAAAAGATGAGGACAGGGAGGGAAAAAAAAAGTCTCGAAACCTAATTTTCTGTTCTTTTGCTCTTCCCTGGGCAATCAGACTAATTGGAAACTATAAAGGATGTCTGGGCAGTCTGCTCTGGAGCAGGCTGACTAGATCTTCAGAAAAAAAGAAATTTAGCTATTTGTGGATTATTTGAAGTTTAGGTGTATCTGTGTACTATCGGTGTCTGTCCTTTGGCACATCACCTTAGTTCAGCCCAGATTGAACCAGTTCCCCTATTTGCAGGCCTTGCCTTGCCTCCAGCTTGCGCTCCTCAAACCCAACCTCTACAATACGATGCAATGCCAGGATCTATCTGAAGAGCCGAGTTAACCCCCCTCTTAAAACCCTCAAAATCCAAGGAGTGCCTCCCCTAATACAGACCAAGGGCTTAAGCGACACACAATAGGCCTTACCAGACTCCCCCAATCTTCATCTCTCTCCTCTCTAACAAGATCTGACCACTCGGTGTTCCTGCTACCTCGTTCCTCTCTGTCCACGGAAGCAGCATTGCATGATGATAATGTCATCCGCTCCAACTCCTATTCATCCTCCTGTGATCTCCAATCTCCACCACCACCAGACTCACAGCACAGAAACACGCTGCAGTGCTTTCCTTTTTGTAATCTTCCATCACGCTATCACACTGTGCTGTAACTATCTTAGTAAGTCCAGTGACTGTAAACCCTTAAAGGCGAAGAACATACCCCCGCCCAGTTCCATTACTTAAGATTCCCACCTATAGGAAGCACCCGTTACTTTCTTCTTGAACAAGTACCTCAAGGCCCACTAACTTCACAAGTCTTTCACAAAATTACTTGGCGGTCACTAACCCCCTCCCCGCGGGTACCCGCGTCCGCACTGGGCCCTGCGCGCCGCTTCCACGCCCTGACCCCGCTCACCTGATCCCGCGCAGCAGCGGGTCGGATTCCGCCCCCTCCCCACTCCCACGGTCCCTCACCTGGACTGTCGCGCGGGAGCTACGGGTCACCGTCAGACTGGCGCAGCCAGGTGCCGCAGCTTCGCAACCTGCCTCAGCGGCCCGGGGGTGGAGCCGTAGGGGGAGTTTGGCAGCTCCCTCTGTTATTGGCTTAAGAGGGTTCATGCCCTGCCCTCCAGACGCTGTGATTGGTCTGTGCGGTGGCAGGCATGGTGTGACTCGCGTAAAAGTATGTCTGGCTGTCGCAGCGATTGGCACCGTGAATGGAGTGAGGATAGTGAGACTTGGGCGTCCAGCCCTTGCATGGCGTCCAGCCAATGGATGGCGTCGCAACGCTTCTGGGGCGGGAAAACACGAGAGTGGGCGTCGACGTGAGGGGACGGCAGGGATGGCCGCCCAGCGTGGGCTCCAGGGGTCGTCACGGCAGTCGCTTGTCCCGCAGGCTTCCAGCCAGAGAGAATAGGAAGCCAGGACTGCAACATGTGAGCTGTGTGACATCTACATCGCCCAAACCCGGAAGAAAACAGTATAAATGAGTTTTAAAATCTGTTCTATGTTATATTCAGCCCTACCTTCTCTGGTCTATCCTGTATTTAGATCATTCTCTACTTTTGTTTCCTCAGCCCAGGCATCCTTTCGTAAACTCCGGAAGATGGAGAATTTCAAATTTAATGTAAGCCCTGCAACGACCCAGAGAGATGGTTACCATTATCCCCATATTGCAGAAGAGAAAACCAATGCACGGAAAGGTTTAGAAAACAATACAATAACACACAGTAGGGATGTGGCACCACGTGTCTGACTTCAAAACCTTCAAGTTTAAGACATGCTGCTTCCTGGGGAGGGGCTGACACACTTCCAACCCTGTCCACAATTCTAGCCTCGTCTTCGGCATTTCTCAGCACTACAAAACTGTGTACAGGGGTTCACATGGTGCAATACTACACGGCCTTAAACTTTCATTTAAGGAAAGAGCTCCACTTGGGCTAGCGAAGGCTAGTTTCTGCCAACAGGATACTGTTGTTTCTCTCTTCCATGCCTTTGCTCAAACTGGCTCTTCTCCCTGGAAAAACCAGCTCTCCTCTCCTCCCCTATCTGTCAACTCAAATACTATGTCTCCTTGAGGAAGTTCCCTCTTGAAGAAGGTATCCCACTTGCTGGGTCCGGAGTGACCTCCACGCACTTGTCTTACTATCTCATGTGTCTGGCACACACAATCTTTGTAGCATGTTATGACAGAGAGATCACATCAAATGAAGAGAAGTGGGATCTGTTCGTTGGGGCCTTGGGTCACTGGCCTGACTTTAAGAGGCCTAAGAGGAAGTTGAGTCGGTTCTGTAGTGGATGCTCTGATGCACCACCCAGGGTCTCCTCTTCAGTACTGAAGCAGGCATTCTTCCAGATGCTGAGTGTTGGCAGAGAGCCCCTCTCTCCACAGCACACCGCCTTTCTAGGAGGCAACCCAAGCCCAGTGACTGGTTGATACAGGGCTATAAAAGGCCTAACCCCTTGTTCCAACTAGGGACTACTGTGCTCGGCTATCCCAGCTCCGGAGCCATCTTGGTATGGGATGAGGTGATGGGTGTGACTGAACTGTGGCTCAACTTTTCCCTCTTCCCAAACCTGCCATCCTCTGTCAAATAATGTGAAGAGCATGCACTATAGGGTCAGACTTACCTGGCTTTGTCATTTATTAGCTGTGTGGTCTTGTTTAAGCCTTATGTGGTACTTCTGTAAAATGAGTATTACAATAATACCTATATATCAAAGAGTTTCTTACAACAATTAAATGAGAAAAGGTAAGGTCCTTAGCACAGTGCCTGGCAAACAAGAAGTGCTCAGTAAATGTTTATTATTATTTTTAACTTAGAATCCTACCACTATATGTATTTTCTAAATCCCAGCTGGTGTATAAGTACTATCCATTATTAAAAGGTGTGTGTGTATGTGTAGGGGTCAAATTACTTTAAACCTTGGAAATTTAGAGCTAGAAGGAAACACAGATATGTCTGCCCAACTCATTTCAGAGAATAGCAATAATAGCTGTAATTTATTGGGGGTCTTCTATACTTCAAGCACATTGACATGCATTTCTTTCAAACCCCACAATAACCTTGTAAGTTTTTACAATGGCAACAAACTACTGTTGACATTTGAAAGAGTAAATGAGGGTCAGAGGTTAAGTAATGTGTTTAAAGTCACAGCAACTGATGGATGGATGCAAAGCCAGAGCCTTCTAATTTCTATGCACATGGGGTTTCTAATAAACCACACTGCTTTTTCCATAATCAAAGGGTGGTTCCATTCTCCCATGTAGCCTTCCCTCAAAAATGAGGGACTGGCAGCTGTTAAGTCAGAAGGCAATCTATGCAAGACCAAACTGGAATGATGGGCAGGGGTAGTACATTGCTATGTAATGATATCCTTGTACCTGATAATATAAGACATTTTAAAACTTTGTCTTATTAGAAAAGTTGTGGGTTTACATAAAAATAATGCATAAAATACAATCACCCCACCAACAAGTTGCATTGATGGGACCATATGTTACAATTGATAGGACATTTTAATAATTGTACTAGCCAACATTTATTGAGAAATTCTATGTTCTATGCATTGTGTGAAGCAATTTACACGGAGTACCTCATTTAAAACACCCAATACACAGACCTGGAAATATGTCCTAGACAAAAAAAATTTTTTTTAATTAGAAAAGTTGTAGGTTTACAGAAATACAGTGTTCCCATATAATCCCCTATTTTTGACATTTTGCATTAGTGTGGTACCTAAGTTATCACTGATTAAAAAAAATCAAAATAGTACTATAAACTGTAGTGCATAGTTTACATTAGGTGTATTTTCCCCCATATACCACCCTATTTTTAACAGTTAGTATTAGTGTCCTACATTCATTATAATTCATGAAAGAACATTCTCATATTTGTACTATTAACTATAGTTCACCATGTACAACAGGATTCGGTCTATTATGCAGCCCTATGTTTTATCCCTAATTTTTATTCCAGTAACATATACAACCTAAAATTTCCCCATTTAACCTTATTAACATATAATAAAGTGCTGATAATTACACTTACAATAATGTGCTATTATCATCACCATCCATTTCCAAAACTTTACAATCAACCTAAATAGAAATTCCATACAAACTAAGCCTCAACTCCCCATTCTCACCCACCAAAATATTCCTTGGTAAACTACAATCTAGAATCTAACTCTATGCATTTGCTTATAATTAGTTCATATCAGTGGGATCATATTTTATTTGCTGTTTTGTGTCTGGCTTATTTCATTCAGCATTATGTCCTCAAGGTTCATCCATCTTGTCCCATGCAACAGGACTTCATCCCATTTTATGGCTGAATTATATGTATATAGCACATTTTGCTTATCCATTCATTGGTTGATGGACACTGGGTTGCTTCCATCTTGTGGCAATTATGAATAATGTCACTAAGTATATTGTGTGCAAATATCTGCTAAACTAACTGCTTTCAATTCTTGTGGGTACGTACCTAGGTGAGGGATTGCTGGGTCATATGTTAATTCTATACTCAGCTTCCCGAGGAACTCTCAATCCATATTCCACAGCAGCAGCAGCACTTTATATTCCCACAAGCAATGAATGAGTGTTCCTATGCTCCATAACCCTTCCAAAAGTTGTAATTTTCCATTGTTTTAATAGTATCCATTCTAGTGAGTGGGAAATGATTTAGTGGTTTTTATTTGCATTCCCCAGTAACTAGTGATGTTGTGCATCTTTTTATGTGCTTTTTAGCCATTTGTGTATCTGCTTTGTAGAAATGTCTATTCAAGTCTTTTGCTGATTTTTAAATTGGGTTGTTTTGTCTTTTTATTGTTGAGTTGTAGGATTTCTTTATACATTCTGGATATTAAATCCTTATCAGATCTGTAGTTTCCAAATATTTTCTCCCACTTAGTAGGCTGTCTCTTTTTCACTTTCCTGACAAAGTCCTTTGATGCAAAAATGACTTTAATTTTGAGGTCTCTTAATTTTTTTCTTTTTTACTTGTGCTTTGGGTGTAAAGTCTAAGAAACTAATGCCTAACAAAAGATCCTGAAGATAGTGCCCTACATTTTTTTCTCAGAGTTTTACAGTCTAGCTCTTATAATTAGGTCTTTGACACATTTTGAATTAGTTTTTGTATGTGGTGTGAGAAAGGGTCCTCTTTCATTTTTTATATATGGATATCCAATTCTCCCAGCCACATTTGCTGAAAAGACTAATCTTTCCCAATTGAGTGGACTTAGCAGACTTGTCAAAAATCAGTTGGCCTTAGATATCAGGGTCTGTTTCTGAATTTTCAATTCTGTTCCATCAGTCAGTATCTTTATCCTTGTGCCAGTATCATGCTGTTTTGACCACCGTAGTTTTGTAATAAGTTTTAAAGTCAGAAGTTGCAAGTCTTCCAACTTAGTTCTTCTTTTTCCAAGATATTTTTGTCTATTCAAGGCCCCTTACCCTTCTAAATAAAATTGGTACGTGGCTTTTCCATTTCAGCAAAGTAAGCTGCTGGAATTTTGATTGGGATTGCATAGAATCTGTAAATCATTTTGGGTAGAATTGACATTTTAACAACATTTAGTCTTCCAATCCATGTCCAAAGAATGTCCTTCCATTTATTTAGATCTGTGATTCCTTTTAGCAATGTTTTGTAGTTTTCTCTGTACAAGTCCTTTCAGCCTTGGTTACATTTATTCCTAGATATTTGATTCTTTTAGTTGATCTTATAAATGGAATTTTTTTATTTGATTTCCTCCATAGATTGCTCATTACTAGTGTATAGAAAGACTACTGATTTTTGTGTTGATCTTGTATGCCACCACTTTGTTGAATTTGTTTATTAGCTCTAGTAGTTGCGTTGTAGATTTTTTGGGGCCTTTCCTTTAGATACATAGGATCATATCATCTGCAAATAGTGAAAGGTTTACTTCTTCCTTTTGAATTTGTATGCCTTTTATTTGTTATTCTTAATTAACTGTTCTGGCTAGAACTTCCAGGAAAATGTTGACTGACAGTCATGACAGTGGGTATGCTTTTCTTGTCCCAGATCTAGAGGGAAAGCTTTCAGTCTTTCACCATTGAGTATGATGTTACTGTGGGTTTTTCATATATGCCCTTTTTTTTTTATTAATAATAAATTTTATTTGGAAATAAGTTCAATCTTACAGGAACAGTTGTAAAAATAGTACAAACCCCCTACATAGAATTCCATCATACCCTGACCCCCCTCCCCTGATACCCTGATCCATCACCTTTAAGATCCTGTCACACCACTCTTTTTTTCCCTCCCTCCCTCTCTCCCTCCCTCCCTCCCTCCCTAACACCCATCATCTATTGCTCTGTCTTCTGAACATATGGGAGCAAGCTGTACATATCTTTGAACAGGCAATATAATTCACATATACCTTTCCCATGGACAAGAACATTATTTTATGCAATCTCATTAAACACAGCTAAGAAGTTCAAGAAATTCAACATTGATATAAAGCTTACATTCTGTATTTCTTTTTTTTTTTTTTCTTGTTTCCCAGCTGTGTCCCTTTGAGCCTCCTCTCCTCCGGCCTTAGATCCCGTCCAGGATCATCCTTGGCATTTAATTGTCATCTATTTAGACTGTCTTATTTTTTTTTTTCAATTTTGGAAAGATATATATAGCCTAAATCTTCCTATACCACCCCTCCCTAGCATTCCCTTAGTGGGATTAATCACATTTAGAATGTTGCAATGCTATCACCTTCCGACCATCCATTTCTAGAAGTTTCCTTTCACCCCAAACCAAAACACCTACTCTCATTTCTTAACTCCCCATTGCCCCTTCCCCCACTTCTTGGAACCCCTACTCTACTTTTCATCTCTTTGGTCATATTCTTTGATACTTTCTTTGTGTTTTCCATGGGGCTTAAATTTAACCTCTTAAATCTATAACAATCTTTTTTTCTTTGAAACCAACTTAACTTCAATAGGACATGTAAACTGTGTTCCTATACGCCTCCATTCCCCCACCTTTATGAAGTTCTTGTCAAGAATTACATATTTTACATTGAGTCCAAAACCACTGATTTATCATTATAGTTTATGTATTTTAGATCCTGTAGGAAGTAAATAGTGGAGTTATAAATCCATGTGTTCTTTACTGGAAATCTTTATTTCTTCATGTGGTTTCAGTCAATTGTTTAGTGTCCCTTCCTTTCAGCCTGCTTAGGACTGATCTACTGGTGATGAAGTTCCTCAGCTTTTGATTGTCCGGGAATGTTTTCATCTCCCCCTCATTTTTATCTTTCAGGTGTTTGTGAATTCTCCAAGTCTCTGATGGTTATTGACTTTTATTTGTATTCCATTGTGGGCATAGAATGTTCTTTGAACAAATTCATTTTTATATTTTTTATTTTATTGAGGCTTGTTTTTATGTCCCCGCATACAGTCCATTCTGGAGAAAGATCCGTGATCACTAGTGAAGAACGTGTGTCCCAGTGACCTGGGATGTAATGTACTATATATATCTGTTAAAAGTCTCTATATCTCTCTTTCATTTCTTTGTTTCTCTGTCAGTAGGGCTCGCTTTAGTATCTGAAGTAGGGCAGGTCTTTTATTAGCAAAATCTCTCAGCATTGGTTTGTCTGTGAATAATTTAAGCTCTCCCTCAAATTTGAAGGAGAGTTTTGCTGGATAAAGTATTCTTGGTTGGAAATTTTCCTCTCTCAGAATTTTAAATATGTCATGCCACTGCCTTCTCGCCTCCATGGTGGCCACTGAGTAGTCATTACTTAGTCTTATGTTGTTTCCTCTGTATGTGGTGAATTGCTTTTCTCTTGCTGCTTTCAGAACTTGCTCCTTCTCTTCAGTATTTGAGAGTCTGATCAGAATATGTCTTGGAGTGGGTTTGTTTGAATTTATTCTATTTGGAGTTCACTGGGCATTTATGCTTTATGTATTTATATTGTGTAGAGGGTTTGGGAAGTTTTCCCCAACAACTTCTTTGAATACTCTTTCTAGACCTTTACCCTTCTCTTCCCCTTCTGGGACACAAATGAGTCTTAAATTTGAATGTTTTATTTTATCTGTCATATCCCTGAGATCCATTTTGATTTTTTCAAATTTTTTCCCCATTCTTTCTTTTGTTCTTTCATTTTCTGTTCTGTGCTCCTCGAGGAGGTTGAGTTGTTGTTCAGCTTCCTCTAATCTTGTATTATGAGTATCCAGAGTCTTTTTAATTTGGCCTACAGTTTCTTTAATTTCCATAGGATCTTCTATTTTTTTATTTACTCTTGCAATATCTTCTTTATGCTCTTCTAGGGTCTTTTTTATGTCTTTCATATTCTGTGCCATGCTCTTCTTCAAGTCTTTTATATCCCGTGCCATGCTCTCTTTGCCTGTCTGTAGTTCTTTGATTAATTCTGCCAGGAACTGTGTGTCTTCAGATCTTTTGATTTGAGTGTTTGGGTTCGGGTTCTCCATGTCGTCTGGTTTTATCATATGCTTTAAGATTTTCTGTTGTTTTTGGCCTCTTGGCATTTGCTTTACTTGATCTTTAATTTGTTAGAATTGCAGTTTGGTGACATACACTTTCTCTAACTAACCAGCAGATGGCGTCTGTGAATCACTTAGTCCCCTCAAGTCAGTTCTCCCCAACTTTGTGTTATGTGGGGATCTGATTCTTTTGGGGTCCAATTGGTGCACTTAGTTTGGGTGTGTTGTCGGTGCTGTCTGCCCTCAATGAGGGGTGTGTGCCTGAGTGGTTAGGGAGGAAGGGCAGGTTTAACAATCAAACCTCCCAGGTGTTCCCAGAGATTTAAGGCTGTTCTCTGCTGCTGACACAAAAGTCCTTGGTATTGGCGTAGGTTCCCTGGGATTTCTGAGCGGTTCACCCCTCCCTGCTGTGCTTTTCCAGGACCTCTGTTGAGGGGGGGAGGGCTGTGCCACGTCACAGGTGAGCACCGGCCTCCAGGGAAGCCCTGGGCCGCCAGGCTGTGTAGGAGCGTTCCCAGCCCACTTCAAAGATGGTTGAATGGGACGCGTTAACTTCCCCCTTTCTGCACAGCTCCGCTCTCCCAGCTCCAGGACAATCAGCCGTGGGTGTATTCAAGGCCACTGTCCACGGCCGATATTGTGTCGTGTGAGCGGTGCTGCAGGAAAGACTCCCTGTCAGGCTGGGTTTCTTGTCTCAGTTCTGTGCTGCGTGTTCAGCCCTGGGCAGGAGCAGCCCTGCCCGCTGGGGAGACGGCCGCAAGACTGGGCTTCTCAGCTCAGGTCTGTGCTGTGTGCTCAGCCCTGGGCAGGAGCAGCCCCGCCCGCTGAGGTGACGGCCACGAGGCTGGGCCTCTCAGCTCGGCTCTGTGTTGCGTTCTCGGCCCCGGGCAGGAGCAGCCCCGCCCACTGGGGTGATGGCTGCGAGGCTGGGCCTCTCAGCTCAGCTCTGCACTGAGTGCTTGGCCCCAGGCAGGAGCAGCCCCACCCGCCGGGGTGACGGCCGCGAGGCTGGGTTTCTCCCCTTTGTTTCCCTGGACCTGACACAATCTGCAGTGGGTGTGGGAGGGGGTATCCTCCACCCCAGACACTGAGGCGTTAGTCCAGACTGCTCCCGTCTTATCTGCAGCTGTTCCCGGGCTTCTCTCTTTATTAAAAAAAAAAAAAAACGCCAGCCCAGCATCTCCCCCAACTGCAGCGTGGCCGACAGATCAGCCTACTCACTCACTTGTTTCAGAATGCAGACTCCTGGTTTCACCAAATGCACGTTCCCTGTGGCTTTAGCAGAACTTGTCCAGCTGGTGCTACTTTGGAAGTGGTGTTCTGGGTCCTTTCTGGTTTTTTATCTAGTGTTTTCCACGGAGGTGTTTTTTTCTCTGTCTCACCTAGTCACCATCTTATGTTCCTCCCCATATATGCCCTTTTATCATGTTGAGGAAGTTTTCTTCTATTCCTATTTTTCTAAGTATTTTTCAAGAGAATACTTGATAAAAACATTTTCCAAATTTTTCAAATGCTTTTTCTCTGTCATTTGAGATGACAATGTGTGCTTTTTTTCCCTTCGTTTTTTCAATGTGGTGTATTACATTAATTGGTTTTCTTATGTTGAACTATGCTTGCATACTGGGGATAAATCCCACTTGATTAAGGTGTATAATTTTTATAATTTGCTGTTGGGTTCTATTTGCAGCTATTTTGTTACAAATTTTTGCATTTATAATCATAAGAGAAATTGGTCTAAAATTTTCTTTCCTTGTAGTATCTTTATTTGGCTTTGGTATTAGGATGATATTGGTCTCATCAAATAAGCTATGGTAGTATTCCCTCCTTTTCAGTGTTTTGGAAGATTCTGAGCACAATGGGTATTAATTTTGCTTGGAATAATAGGTAGAAACCATTGATTCCTGGGATTTTCTTTGTTGGGAGGTTTTTGATGACTGATCCAATCTCTACTTGTAATTGGTCTGGTGAGTTCTTCTATTTCTTCTAGAGACAGTGTAGGTTGTTCATGTGTTTCTGTGAATTTGTCCATTTCATCTAGGTTATCTAATTTGTTGACATGCAATTGTTCTACTATCCTCTTATGACCCTTTTCATTTCTGAGGGTGTGTAATAATGCTTCCCCCATTTCCAATTATATTTATTTGCATCTTTTCTATTTTTCCTTTGTCTTACAATGTCACCATTAACTATAAACTCCTTTGCATTGACTGTATTTTTTTTCCTTGTACCATTCAATTTCCAACACTTTGCAAGGTTGAAATTCATTTGTTCTCCCTCATTTAAAAATATTCTTATATTTGTACTTTCAATCACCATCACTGACCACTGTAGGTTTTGCTTTGTTATACAATCCCAGTCTTTATCTTCATCTTTGCTTCTGGTGTCATACATGCCTCTAGCCTTCCTCTTTCAACTGTACTCACACTCATCTTTGTTCTGAGTACTTACAATATTGTGCTATGATCACACAGTATTATGCTACCCATTTCTTGATCTATACAAGCAATCCTGTTTATCCTTATGTACTCTTTCAACATCAAATGCCCAATTTCTAACCTCTTTCTATTTCCTGATAACCTGTGTTCTCAACTTTAATTCTCAAATTTCACTCATCAATGTTAGTCCACATAAGTGAGTCCATCGAGTACCCATCCTTTTGTTTCTGGCTAATTTCCCTCAATGTAATGTCTACTGTCTACCACTTGGACTTTTGGAATTTACATGTCATATCTTATCTTATTTCCCTCTCTATTTTTACTCTCACTGATAGTCTTCATTTCTACTCTCTTCTCCAAACCTCTCTCTCCTGTCTTTCTATCTGTCTATAGTGCTCCCTTTACTATTTCTTATAACACTGGTCTCTTATTCAGAAACTCCCTCAGTGTCTGTTTTTCTGAAAATATTTTAAACTCTCCCTCATTTTTGAAGGACAGTTTTGCCAGATATAGAATTCTTGGTTGGCAGTTTTTCTCCTTCAGTATCTTAAATATGTCATGCCACTGCCTTCTTGCCTACATTGTTTCTACTGAGAAATCTGTGATAGTCTTATCAAGCTTTCTTTGCATATGATGGATCACTTTTCTCTGGCTTTCAGAATTCTCTCTTTGTCTTTGACACTTGATAATCTGCTTTTTAAGTGTCTTGCAGTAGGTCTATTCATATCTATGCTGTTTGTGGTTGCTGCGCTTCTTGGATTTGCAATTTTATGTCTTTCATAAGAGATGGGGAATTTTCAGTGATTATTTCCTCCATTATTGTTTCTGCCCTTCTTCCCCTTCTCATCTCCTTCTGGGGAATACCCGTGACACATTTATTCATGTGCTTCATGTTGTCATTCAGTTCCCTGAGACCCTGCTCATATTTTCCCATTCTTTTCCCTATCCATTCTTTTTGTATAGGATTTCAGATATCCTGTCCTCTAGTTCTGAATCCTTTCTTCTGCTTCTTCAAATCTGCTTTTGTCTCTATTGTTTTTCATCTCTTCTATTGTGCCTTTCATTCCCTTAAGCTCTGTCAATTGTTTTTTCAACTTTTTCCTTATGTTTGCCCAATGTCTTCTTTATGTCCTTCATCTCTTTAACCATATTTCCCTCAACTCTTTAATTTGATTTTTGAATTGATTTAACATTTGAAGATCTTTAATTGGTTGTTTCAACTTGTGTATCTCTTTTAAAGTGTAAGTTTTTTCCTTTGATTAGGCCATATCTTCATTTGTTTCTCTAGTGTCATTTGTAATTTTTTGTTTTCTAGTCATCTGGTTTCTTTGACGACTATCAGATTTTCCCAGGCTAGACAGGCCCAGACTAGACAGATTTTCCCAGACTAGACAGGCCCAGGTCACAAGAAGGGAGTGTAATCAATATCAAGGTTTCCCAGACTAGACAGGCCCAGGTCACAAGAAGAGGGTGTAATCAGTATCAAGTTTCCCTGAGGATGAGACCCAGCATGTTGTCAGACTTCCCTCTGAGGCCTCTAGACTCTGTGCTTTTCCTATTTTACCCAGCAGGTGATGCATGTCAGCCTGCAATGCCCCAACAGCATAAAGAGGTGCAGTATATTAATTCTCAGTGGACCATATCCTGGCCTGGGACTGGGGGTGTTAGAAGCCAAGCTTAGGCTATTTCTCTTCCCCCCCCAGGCCCTGGGGTCTCAGAATTCTCTGAGGGAGGGCCCCACTTGAGCTGGGCCCCACCACCCCCCTTTCCTTAGGGAAAATAAGCCCTTTAAGGATTTATCTCCTACATTTGACTTCTTCCTTTTTCTAACTATCTTAACTCTACCCTTGCCTGGGTTAAGTGCAGACAGTTGAAAATACCTGAGGTTTTTCTCTAATGAGCTACTTAGAATGAGAGGGAAAAAAAGGTAAAAAGAAAGAAATCCCGTTTTCAGAGCCAGTCCCCAGCCTCCCAGTTACCAGTCAAGAACCAGAGTTGGTGCCCAGTTCTATGTGCCCCTTTTCTTGGCACACAGCCCTTTTCCAGTATTCTGAGCTCAGCTGACTCCAAAAGCTGTTTTTATTTACTTATGTATTCTTTTCCATCAGCCCCTCTTCCTCTCTGCAGGAAAAACGTTGGGTTCCTTTCCTGCTTGCTCTTGGTTTATCTGTGCTTGTAGCTTGTATTCAGTGTCCAAATTTATTAGCTACCTTCCTTTCCTCCTAGTGGACTACTTCTCTTTCACACAGGGAAGTGTTTCAGCTCAGCCTGCCATGCTGGTGGGGGAGGGGCACCAGCTCCACAGTTTGTGGAGCTTTACTTACATTCTTATGCTGTGATCTCAGCTGTCCACCACTTCCAGACTGGTGTACAATATGTATCCAGTTACAAATGTCCCCCAACAGTTGGCTTTATGTTAGTTGTTCCAGAGGACTAAAGTCCACATTTTCCTACCTATAGTATATTTTTAATCTCTGCTATTGTGCCTTTCAGTCCCTTAATTTCTGTTGTTTCTTTTTATTCTTTCAAATTCTTCTTTATGCTCATATTTTCTTCTTAAAATCTTTCATCTTTATCCATATTTTCCTTCATCTCCTTGAATTGACTTAGATTTGCTCAAACTTCTTTGATTAGTTACAAAATCTATGTCTCCTCTAAAGTTTTATTTTGTTCCCGACTAGCCATATTTTCCTGTTTCTTAGTATGGCTTGTAACTTTTTGCTGATATCTACACATCCAATTATCTTGATGAGTTTACTATGAAAGTCAGTTTCTCCCTCTTGTCTTGGGTTTTATTATTGATTGGTATTGTGTTAAGGCTCTTCTTTGATGCTTGTCCAACTTACTCTAGGCCCCTACAGTAGCCTGTGTTTAAACGTTTCTTAGCTCTTCTTCATCTGATGCTTGTCCTGAATATGCGGTATAATTTTTAAGATTGCACTTTTTGTGCAATTGTTTGACCTCCAGGAGAAATCTTCCTTTCCTCTGTTCCTTCTCTGGGAATCTTGATCTGTTTTGCTTTTGTGCAGATTTTTCTCCCCAGCTCCTATGATATGTTTAAATTCTCCCTTTTCACTCAGTGCCCCCTTTTCCTTACAGTTTTCAGTTCTGGGACCCATTCTATCTTAAGCTAATTCATTTCTTCCCTCACCTCCAACCCCATTTTTTTTTTTTCTGTGAGGCTGTGCCAGTTTGGATATATTATGTTCCCCAGAAAAAGCCATATTATTTAATGCAATCTTGTGGTGGCAGATAGATTAATCTTTTTGATTAGGGTGTGTCCTCTGGATACAATGTTTCCATTGGAACTTGGCCCTGCCCATTCAGGGTGGGTCTTAATTAGTTTACTGCAGTCCTTTAAAAAGAGCCACACAGGCCCAGATGCTTGCTGACACTGACACTTGGAGATGCAGACAGAAGGACGTTTAGCTATGAGATGAAGCCCAGAGTCTGCTCCAGGATATGCTAAGACAGGACCCCCAGGTGCTTAGAGATAAACATTCTGGGAGAAAGAACCAAGAACACACAGGAGCTAAGAAGGGAGCTGGAACAAACTGGGATCAACAGATGCCAGCCACGTAACTTCCCAGCCAACAGGTTTTCTGGATGCCATCAGCCATCCTTCAGTGAAGGTATCATCTGTAAATGCCTTAGTTTAGACACTTTTATGGCTTTAGTACATTTAATTTTAATTTGTAACTTAATACGTCCCCTTTATTAAAGCCAATCCATTTCTGGTATTTTGCACAATGGCAGCATTAGCAAACCAGAACAGTGGCTTTTCTGCCTCCTCTTTTTTTTCCCCATTAGTGTACCCAGCCACAAGGTGCCCAGTGAGGTCAATCCAGAAAGGGGGGTCACTCCAGAAAAGTCCATTTTGCATTTACATGTTCCAGTCAATGGACACTGGATTGAGTACACATCTTGCCAGAAGTTCTACCACAGTCTGTTTCCCCCTGGGGGCTCTTTTGTATACAGTACTCCTCAGTGGCTTGTGTTCCACCCTGGGCCTCTGTGAACTTGGGACCCTATGCCTGGGTATGTGTGGGGTTCTAACTCACTTCTGTGAATGGCTCTGTCATCTGTGTCCATGGTGGGAGACGCTGTCTGCTGCCTCTGCATTAACTCCCAAGTTACACGGGACTGAGTGAGGGGCAGAGGAATGGACCTGATGGTCGAGGATGGAAATTTCCAATCTATTTTTCTTTTTCTTCAATTCAGGGTTTGCAGAGTCCTTCTCCAGTCTCTACCATCCTCCAGAGATCTGAGCATATGTGATTTGTCCTTTTATTCACTGAATCTCTGGGGAGACTTTTTCAGGGGATGCTTTATTCACCATGTTGATGATGTCACTTCCACTCCCCTTCAATAAGTTTTTTTTTGTTTTGTTTTATTTTCCACTCATCAACATTTGAGATTATAAATACCTGGAACCTCTTGGTTTAAGGAGATAATAAATACAGGAACCTTATGCCAGGGTCTATAAGGAAAATGAGTGAAAGCAAAGCCTGCTTGAAGCACTCACACCATCCACATTAATCCTATCATTACTTTCAGTCAAGCAGGTGTAGATCCAAGCAAAGCAGGCAGTGGACCTCCTTCGCTACACAAGTACTTGGATACAATCTTGAGCTCTGCTCAAACCTGGGGCTGTTTACTTTGCAGGAATTCTAAGACCCCCTCTCCACCTTAACTTCTAATCTCTTACCTTTTCTTACGACAACAGAACAAGTCTGGAATGCTTCCATATGCCTTTAAAAAAAAAAAGTTTCAAGCAGCAAAGACAATGACTGGAGAGGGGCGGAGAAGGGGTAGAGAGGAAAGTGGGGGATCCAAGCCTTTGAAATCAGAGTTATGAATCCCACTACCAACAAACCTTAGAAAATGACTTTTATGGGTAAAGCTACTGAAGTTTCAAAGATAGCAAGTAAGGCAGCAAGATATTTAACACAGTAAGTTAAAACTCTGCTACACTAGTAGACTGAGAATATATTTTAAGAAAAGCTTTAAAATTTTTTAGATAAATCTTTGATAGATTCCTAAAGTTTCATGGAACACTGGAGTGTTTTGAAGTGATCAGGAAAGAAAACCACCTCACAGATTTTTCTTGGTGACACTGTCAAGAAACAACCAACAGTGTTTCAAGTTCATGAGACCCTCAATATATGTTTGTTGACAATGGATGTGCTCGAAGGATATACTAATGCATGTTTTCAGGTGAGTGCAGGCTTTTTCTTCATTTTCTTTTTATTTCTACTTACAATGGAAAGCTTAAGTATTAAGTATCGTTCTAGGATTAAATTTGAACATCTTATATTAACAAAACAAATTTTATCAGAGGTATAATTATCTTTCCTTTTGATAATCAGTTGCTCTAGCATCAGCTCAGGCTAACCTTTAAATTCCTCTCCAGAAGAAGACACAATGTTCCACTCCTCCCTTCCTTGCTGAGTCCAGCACCTCAGCTCTCCACTCCACAACCTCCCACCCACCCCTCTCATTTTCTCAACTTATTTATTTGGTATCAAAACCACTATTTCTCTCTCAGTTGTTTTAGAGAAGATATACTTTCTTTGACTTTCTTTTTGGTCAAATGCTACTTGTTTTTATCTTTATCTCATATCTCTATGATATGGGACAGAGGAATACAAAAACCCTGAATTTTGCCAATCTTTGGGAATCTTTTCCTTGATGGTTAAGGTTGCCTTTTCTTGGAGAACAATTTTTAGTGACTTCAGTTATTAACAGCCTTGCCTTACAGGTTCCTTTGGTAACAAATTTAAAATATACATTTGTGAAGTTAAAAATGCAAATTTTAAAAAATAAAAATTCAAGAGACAATTTTCTTAACAGGAAATTAAACAGATAAAATCAAGGACACTGTGAAACAAATAATATACAAACTTTTATTCAAAGATAATTCAAGAAAGACATGTTTTGGTCATTTTTAAAGTGAGATTAGTTGAAGATCTCCAAAAAATTATACCTGATCAACACACATGACTACTCACAGGAAGTTCTCTCTTCTGTTAATAGCAGCTAATTTTGTACACACAGAAAAAATTCTTAAGACCATGCAAATTCAGTTGAATTCCATACATTCATTATATTCATCAAAAACCTGCAGTAATGTTCATGCCAAAGTGTTACTTTAAGAAAAAATTTTAAAAATACACACCAAAACATGACCAAGATTAAACTAAAGAAATAATAAATAAGCATAATTTATATTTTAGTTAAAAAGTTTGGCATCACACATATTCAGGTGTGTTACACCATGTTCATTCCTCAGAAGTGGCATTTTAAAGTGTTAAGCATTGTTAAATATCAAAAAATACAACTCTGTTTTACAATGTAGTACTGGCATAATTCAAAGTACTGTGCCAATTATAAATAGTATAATCAAGTTTCAAACATCTTTTCAAACATTTTTAAAGGAAAGCATATAGACACACATTCATATGCACACAATTTATTATACTCATGTAATCAAAGATATTTTATAAAAGCAAACAGTTTTATCCCTCAACTAGTTTGTATACTTAACATAGATTTTAATACCTGTTCAAAGAGTTTCAGTTCCTGGGTATACAGATTTTCAGGAGAAGGAATAAAGATATAAATTTAATTTTACAAGAACATACATTACTTTATCCTCCTTCGCAAAATATGTCATAGTCATTCAATGTTGATAAGAACCAGTCTGTTGAAAGTCTTTATGAAAACAACTGCTGTCTAAAGACTACAGAATATGTACTGCAGTCCAGGCTTCTTATTAAAATTCAATCAGCTGCTGCTCATTGCAGAAAAAGCCTACATGGTGCTTCTACCAAAAATAATCTTCAGTATCCAGGGCCTAGAAAGGCAGACGATCTTATCTTCTGCTGAGACTTAAAGTGCAGCTACAAGTGGAGAAGTGCTAGATTTCTTAGTCACTTCAGAAATACTTGTTGAAGCCTGTTTCTCATGTATAAATATGCAGAAAATGTCCTTCAGGCTCATAATGGTTTATCAATAACTGTGACCCCTGAGCAAAGAAATGAAGAAATGAAACAGAAGTCACAGGCAGCATTCTTTATTGCCAAGAAAATAAGGATTTCTTTTTACTACTAAAGCAAGAGGGACCAAACAAATCATGTTTTAGAATTTCCTTCTTAAACTTGAATAGTACTATCATTTTCACCTAAATGCTACTGAAATCTCCGTTTAGTTATGAAAAAGGATAATATTATATATTAGACCATTTAATCCAGAACAGGTCTTTTGATCAACTTGGGAAAATAAGTTTATTCAAAAATTACCAAAATTCACTTAATACTTAAAGGGGAACAATGAAATTTTTGGAGGTGATGGATATGTTCAGTATCCTGATTGTGGTGATGGTTTCACAGGTGCATACATATGTCAAAACAAATCAAATATATGCTGTTTACTGTATGTCAATGATACCTCAATGAAGCTGTTAAATTCACCTAATACTGAGCCATGTTATTCTGGGATCCTGCTGTACATAGCTCTTCTATGAGGTGTTATTTTGGATGATGCATAAACAACAGTGATGGCTAATTAGTATAAAGTTCTCTTTTTTTTTGTGACTACTGGATTAATTTTGTCACAGCAATATTCTAATTTTGAAGGCACTATAAATATCTATCATCAAAGAAAAATTAAAATAAATATACAGTTTTGAAATCTCACTTATAAAGCCCTAATTTTAAAAAAATGATCCAGTTTCTCTATTTATTAAAGAACATTACCATTTCTCTTACTAAGAGAATGGACCAAACATGACATTTTATTATTCAACCATGCTTAAGAAAAAAATTATTTCACATCCTCACTATAATACTATCTCAGGGAGCCCTGCAATGGGGAGATGTTTTAGAGGTCATGTTTCTTGGCTATCTGAGTAATTAAAGCCATGCCACTTAACGAAATCCATTCCACTGCAAAGGTTGATTATTACCTGCATAACTTCTCCCTGTGCTCATACAAGATGACACAATTGTCCACTTATCAGTTGTTGGGTTATAATATTCCACCGATGCCAAGTTACAGGAACCATCATCTCCTCCAACTACATATAACAGACCATTAACTGCACAAACTCCTTTAACAAAAATTACACAGAGAAAACAATTATTTCCAAAATTTGGATGAATATGAACTGCAAGATCAAGTAGAATTAATTATAATTCTATTCTGTTGTTGACAATCACAGTCCATAGTAATCACATTTAAATTGAAGAGTATTTTTTGATGTATCTTGCAATATCATCCAGTGATGTACAAGGAGTTCAAGGATCAAGACCTTATTTTAGACTATCGGAAACAGTATGAAGATAATGGCATTTTAAATAAGACTAGCATTTCCCAAAAGACTAGATAACCACCCTGAATCTATTTTCCACATGTAGTTCCCTTCCATGGGTCTTTTTTACAAGTCATTAGTTCACTAACCTTGAAGATCTCTTGAAATTATATTTTTTGATGTTGTTGCTTTAGCTTTTCCATTTTCTAAAGATCCTGAACTGCATTATATTAGGGCCACCTTCTTCAGGACTCCCCTAAGATGATATTCAACTAGCTTTTTAACTGGTTTAAATATTTCCTCAACTAGACAACAGCTCCTGAGAATCAGGATAATGGCTTATCAATCTCCAGTGTATGCCACATGGTAGGACTCAAAAATGCTTGTGATAAGAATGAATGAATTCAAGCTATCAGATAAAGAGAGCTTTTATCCTAATTAATTAGTCTCCATTAAGCAGCAAAAAGAAGTCACCACATTGAAGGTGGTTAATAGCGCAAATATAAGAATGTTCTTCCATGAACTACAACAAATATATGTCACCAGTAAGTGGTATTAATAATAGGGTGATATATGGGAAAATATGCCTAACATAAATTGTGGACTAAAGTTAACAGTAATATTATAATGTTCTTCCATCAATTGTAACAAAGGTACCACACCAATGCTAAGTGTCAATAATAAAGAAGGATATGGGGTTTTCTTTTTGGAGCATGAAAGTGTTCTAAAATTGACTGTGGTGATGAAAGCACGACTGTGATTATACTGAGAGCCACTGATTGTACATGTTGGATGGATTATAATCGTGTGTGAATAAAACTGCTTTAAAAAATATTAATCAAGTAACAATGAATACAAATTCTTTTGGTGAAGAAGATATGTGACTTTTACCTAAAAAAATAATTATGTTGAGCATTTAAAGTGAATTGGAGATGAAAGTGAAGCATATTTCCAAAGCAACAACAATAATTTAAAAATTTCTATTAGTTGTCTTGTATCTTCTTCTACCACACGAATACATTGTTTGATAATTAGAAGACACAAATGTTTACTAAATGCTTTTAAGAATCTGGTGTAAAAACTGACTGAGGTGATGTATCATTTTTCATTAAGAAATAACTTGACCAGTCATACCTTCTATGTTTACTTAGGGTATTTTTTTTTCCAGTAACTGAAAGTTGAAGGTATTTCTGTCATACTGTAGACAAACATCATAAATGTGTTAAAACATTTTTAAGTGATTTTTTTGTATAAACCTTTCATCATTACAAATTATAAATCATCTTCTGGAGACTCTCCCAGTACAAATTTAAAAAATAAAAGCAGTCATTAGTAGAAATTATAAGTATAAATGTCACAACTGCCTATGTTCTAGACACTATACTTGGTACTCACTATAAAGAATTATTATTTAAGTTTCTCGCTTTAAAGAGCTCAAACTCTATTATGAAAACCAGATTAGTAAAAACACAAACAAACAAAAACACAGGAAGACACAGTGATACTAGTGAAACTTTAACTGGAACTGAATATAAATTTCATAATCTTAATCTAGACTGATACCTGCATTTCTTCTGCACATGTTCATATCTGCAACCTGCCTCCATGTATTGGTGGTGGGATCATAAACTTCAACACTTTTTCTCACTAAAGGGCCATCATGACCTCCGACAGCATACAATAAGTTGTTTAACACACCAACACCTATAAAACACAAACAATGAAATGAAAATAGAGCAAAATGGACAAGAAATATATAACATGTTAGGGTTTATTCAATTTACTTGTAAGCAAATCTTTTCAAATTATTACTTGTAATAAAAGTAAGTTGATATTAAAGCATTCAATATAAGAAATGGAGATGGAAAAGAATTGACAATTAAACAAATATCCTAAAAAGAACTATTATTCTTAAAAAGAAGTATGTGAAAAAAATAAAAATGATTTATACAGAACACAGAAAATAAGTCCTTTAATATAATCCTTTTGAAAACAACTTTCATGATAAAAGTAAATCTGCAACAAAGCACAAAATTTGTAACAAATAGAAATAGAAATTCTTGAACATTAAAAAAGTTCCCCAATTAGCACTCAAAACAAAAAATAAAAAGGAATGCCAAGCAATATAAATATACAAATAAAACAGAAAAGAAGATTTTTAATTTAGCACTTCAAAATTAAATTTTAAAAGTACTAAACTGTGGTAAATTGTACTAAACTGCACTTAAATTAGTCTGTCATTAAAGTCAGCATATATTTTCAGATAATGTAAAGTAATGCTAGTGAATCATTTCACTTGTTTAATTATTTTCCATCCTTTCCTCCTTCAATTACTAAATGAGGTTCATATTTACCTGCGCCACTCCGTCTGGTGCTCATTTCCGCTATATACGTCCACTCGTTTGTGGTAGCATTATAGCATTCAACTGTGCTAAGACACTGACGGGAAGCTCCATCATAACCCCCTACAGCATAGAGCAAACCTAAACACAATCACAAAGAAAGCCAAATTCATGAATTTTTCACACAGTTTTTTCAAATCAGAAAATATTAATATATTTTCCTCAATGGTAACAGTTGCCTTGCAAAGTGTACTGATTTTTATGAACTAATATTAAGACTTTGCCTAATAGTTAAAAGTGGAGTCATCAAATCATATAAAGATCTGCAAGGTACAGGTAATACTTTTCACCAATAACCTTACTAATAGAAGATACACTCATTTATTTTTGCATAACACTTTGATAAGTGAATAAGATCCTGGAAAACAGAATTCAATTTTCTCTCAGTAAACTGAAAAATAAAAGTTAAACCAAGAGTTAGTATAGGGATACAATGGAATATAATTCAGCAATACAAAGAAATGAAATACTGACACATGCTACAGCATGGATAAACCTTGAAAATATTATGCTAAGTGAAAGAAGCCAGTCACAAAGGACTACATATTGTACAATTCCATTTATATGAAGTGGCCAGTAGAGGTAAATCTATAGAGACAAAAAGTAGATTAATGGTTGCCTAGGGCTGGGGATGATGGTGGGATGGGGGGGGAGGGGAACAACTAAGAGGAGCAGGGTTGCCTTTTCAGCTAATGAAATGTTCCAAAATTGATTGTGGTGATGGATGCACAACTCTGTGACAATAATACAAGCTATTAAATTATACATTTTAAATGGGTGAATTGCACTGTATATGAATTATATCTCAATAAAGATTTTTTTTTTAAGTTACTACCAGGAATTACATTCACAGTAGAAAGGGGTGCCCAAACTGATATCAAAATCACATAAAATAATAATAATACTTACAGCCTTTCTTAAATTCTATTTGGACACAAAGTAGGACATAAATAAATAAAGGTGGTAATCCATCCCTTAAATGAAACAGCTCTTCTCCAGATATAATATTTTATAAATGTCACTGATTTTCTCCCTATACAATTGTGCTAAGATCAGGTGACAATCTTACATAGGTCACACAAATACACACATATAGATAGAGAAAGAAAGAGAAGGAAAGAAGGGAGGGAGGGAGTAGGTGAAAGGAGGCCTTATACAGGAAAGTTTATATAGATTAGCTAATTTTTAAAAGAGGATAATGAAAATTTTATAATAATTACTACTTTTCTATTTTAAATGACCATTTGCTTGCCCAATTATAACATTAGTGTTTAGATCACTGGAAAACCCCACTCCCAACAATCAAGCCATATGTACTGGAAATGTTCACCTGGAAGAACCGCCAGCACCTACCTCCAACAACCCCTACACCAACACTGCTCCTCCTTGTGTTCATCGGAGCAACATGAAACCATTCATTAGACTTTATGTTATACGCTTCCACAGATGATAAACCTATAACAAAGTACAACACTCTTCATTTCCTCCTCTAAAACAAAGTTAATTGTTCTTATAGACACATATATATATATACTTTTTTAATTAGGAAAAATACTTCAGGCATGCTAAATTGGACTAACATTACAGAAGAAAACGGTGGAATGTAAATATATCATTTACATGATGAACAAGAATAGCTTCCTTTCCAGAGAGCTCCTACCCAAGCTACTTACATTTATTTATTAGCTTTTTAAGACTGGGGAGACGACTGAAACTGATGCATAAGAAAGAAAATGTATACAATTAAGACTCATATCATTTAAAGGAATACTTGATACAATTTTTAAATGTATTTTAAAAAATACCCATTAAAATATTCAAGTGTCTCCTAATGTTGCCATAATTTGTTCCATAAACATGGTTGTTGGGTTAATTCTAAAAGCAAGGTAGAAAAGATAAAAAGGAAATTACCTGTACTCCCATCAAAGCCTCCCACAGCATATAACAATCCATTTAACACAGCAGCTCCCAAAGTGCTTCTCCGGTCTCGCATGTTTGCAACGCTAGTCCACTGATCCTTCACGGGGTCGTAGGAATCTACAGTGCGGACTCTTAATGAACCATTAAAGCCACCGACAGCAAACACAAGTCCGGCCATGTAGACCATTCCTGTAAAACGAATACAGCATTTAAATATGAACATGCTACCAAGTTCCACCATAATCTTAAGACTGCTTTACAGTAAGTCTACAGATGTCAGAATGTAAGTTACTTCTATGAGGATCCTGACGGAACAGGTTCTAAGAGACACTATTCATTTGCTATATAACTATTAAATTGTCTTTCTATGGTTACTGAACATGCTCTGGCACAGGCTCAAGTACCATTCTGACTCATGTTTGATTTCTAAATATTAATTTACAGGCTTAAGTAATCAGCCAACATTTTCCAAATACTTGAACCTATAGACATCTTTTATGGCTTTCCATTTTGGATCTTCTATTGGATGTTAATAAATGAAAATCTTTATGTTTATACTTTATTTGCATAATGTACTTCCAGTTCATCATGTTAGTGGGCTAAATCAAGGTCAGCAAATTAAAACCTACCTATCAGCCAAGTCTGGCCTGTTATTTTTGTATGGGCCGTGAGCTAAAGACAGTTTTAACAATTAAGAAATTATATGAAATTCAAATTTCAGCACTCATGTTTACTGGAACACAGCCACACCCATTATTTACATATTGTCTATAGCTGCTTTTGCAGAGTGGCAGAGTTGTACAGCTGCAACTTGAGACTATGTGGGCCACAAAGCCTAAAACATTTACCTATGGCCCTTTACGAAAAGTGTGCTGACCCTGGGCTAACAAGAAAGTAGGGGATCCCTGGGTGGAACAACTGTTTTGCTACACTCAGGGTTTCAACCATCTTTTCATTTTTCTGAACTTTTGTCCATGCCATTGTCCTGAACTGAGAAGCTACTCTCACCATCCACTCTATCTTCAACTTTCAAGCCCCAGTTCAAATTCCACATTCTCTATGAGGCTTTCCCTGAGCCACTTCAGCCTAAACGGATTCCTTCCAGCTCTTGAAGCCCCACAGCAAACAATACCTATGTAGTGTATTTGTGATTAATAAATGTTGTACAGGCTGGAATTTCACTATTTTAAATTGTTCAAATTTTACTGTTCTTAATATTATTCCTGCTTATATCACTGCCCCAGCCAGATTATTAAACTACTAATGGCAGGCTTTGTGCCTCACATTTCTCTGAACTCCAGCAGGGAGAACTGAAATCACCAGATATAAGTGTCTGACTAGCTCAATGTTTTATATGATGTTTGTATTTGAATGTCATCAGGTGAGGCATGCACCACTGCTCATTACTGTCTTACCCAGATGCTTTATCTCCCCTACCCACCATCACAAATCCCCCAAAATATTTGAATGTACAGTCCTTTATATTACATGGCATCAAGACGTCTTACAGTTCAAATGAACCTGACTTCCATCAGGAAATGAATACTCAAGCTACTTCCTGGTAAATCCAGAGTGTCTGAGGCAAGTGTCTGGCCATGAATAGTTTAAGTAGGCAGAGAAATAGCAAATGATCAAGGGTAATCACTAGATTTCCTGAGCTTACAGGCCCTCCTTGGGAGGTCCGGGGAACCAGTAAGCAGTTACACAGCAGATAGCATATTTCAGAATGAAAAAATACTGTATTCAAATATCGTGACACTGGGGAACATTCACTGTGGGAATTCCGGCCAAAGCAAGTTTTATTTTCCTTTCCCTAGAAACAAAACCAAAGAAACCAAAATGTATCATCTCCTAGAGATGTTATAGTATGCTTTCAAAGCTTTAGGATATTTCGGATGGCAGAAAGAAGAGAAAAATGAATCAATCTACAAGGTGAGATTTTCCCCCAAGGTTTCTGTGTGGAGAGGATATTGAACTAAAAAGAAGTATGGGAACCTCTCACCATGTTACCAGAGAAACAGAGTACCCAGAAGTTTGAGTAGTTTGGCCAAGATTACAGTTAGTCAAAGAACAGTTATCATCAGCTCTGAGCTGAAGGGGATGGTAGGGGTAGCTGATGAGTGTTGAGAGGAATGAGGGCACAATGAAAGTAAAATTTACTAATAGTTACCCAATGAGTAAACTGTACGCTTTGGAATAAATGCAGTCTAGGGATTTATGATGCAATGAAAAGTTAACCATACCAGGACCCAGATGTGAATTAAGAAACTAGTAGGCAAATATCATAGAAGACCCCATTTCTAACAGTAACAATAAAGTATCTAAGAATAAATTTGCAAGAAACATACAGAACCATATAAAGAAAATGTTAAAAATCTGAAGGATGTAAAAGAAGACATGAATACATGGAAAGGTATCACTTGTACTTAAAGGGGAGTTTCAGTATTGTAAATGTGGAAATTTGCCCTAAATGAATCATTCCAGGGTAGCTAGGAAAATTATGATTCAACTGGAGTAATGAGGAAGGAACCAATCCTACCAAATATTAAAACATATCCTAAATTAAAACTACTTTGTTTTGACACATGAACAGTCAAGAACAAATCAAAGGACAAGAACAGAAAATTTAGAACAAAACTAAATAAATGTGAAAATTTAATAAATATTAAAGGCAGCATTTCAAGTAAGTCCAGATAGGTTGATTAGTTAATAAAGGGTATCGGGACAACTAGCTAGTCATTAAAAACAAAAATCCATACTTTTCTTGTTATACCAAAATAAAGTTCAGATGTTTTAAAAATTAATATAGAAAATATAATTGTAAAAGCACTAGAAAAATTCATGTTTTTAAAATACAGTTTTGTTACCGTGCAGAAATCAGGCAGACACAACTTCAACCAAGTGATCAAGGTTAATATCACCAGAAACAATCATACTGATACTACGTACCCTGTAAAGGAAACTTCACTCTGGGGTGTTTCATAACCTCAATCTAATCATGAGAAAACATCAGACAACCCAAACCGAGAGATATTTTAAAAATTACCTAACCAGTACTCTTCAAAAGAGTCAAGGTCATGAAAGACAAGGAAAGAATAAGGAGCTGTCACCTATCGGAAGAGACTAGAGAACATGACAACCAAACGCAATGTGGGATCCTGAAACAGAGTAAAGGCCTTAATGGAAAAGCTGGTGAAATCCGAATAAAGCTTGCAGATTAGTTCATAATACTATACCAATGCTAATTTTTTAGTTTTGATAAGTGTACCATGGTTATATAAGATGTCAATATTAGGGAAAGCCAGGTGAAGAGTGTATCAAACTCCTTGTACTATCTTTGTAACTCCTTTGTAAATCTAAAATTATTTCAACATAAAAAGTTTTAAAAAGTATGAGTGCATGATACACACACATATAAATAACACTTTTCTAAGTTAGAAACAAATCTCTAAGTCCAAAGATGCAAAATCCTGATATACAGAACTAAATAAAAAGTTAAAATTTTTACAGGGCAAAAACAGCATAGTCAGAAATAAAAGATTAAGATGTAAATATATACACCATATATGATAGACAAAAGGCTACTTTCCTTAATATATAAATGTAATTGTCAAATCAATAAAACAAAATCAAAAATGGAAAAATTCATGAACTGACAATTCAGAGAAAAATGGTTAACTTTCCTCATTAAAGAAGTACAAATTAAAGATTTGTACTTCAATTAAATAAGTACAAACCAAGAAGAGAGAGCATTTTTCAGCTATCAGACCGGCAAAGGTCCAAATATTTAAATACATGGTGTTATTAAGAGCGTAGAGAAACTAGCACCTCATATTTTACTGATAGTGGGAGTAGTCATTGGTGTACTCTCTTAGGATACCCTTTAAACCAGAATTTTATCCTACTGAAAAATATTTGAATATGTACACAATGATGTATAAGGAAATTCATTGTTGCAATATTTATAATAGCATAAGATTAAAAACAATTTTAATGTTCTTCAATTAAAAACTAGTAAACTTATACTACATCCAGACTCTGCTCCCAATACTACACAGCTCTTAAAGAATGAAACTTAGATTTGCAGATAATGTAACAGTTTCCAAGATACAGTGTTAGAATCATAGAAATGTTCCATTACACTTGGAACTCATTTTGTTATGGGAGATACAAATTATAAAAAATATGGATCCAAGTTTGAGTCTCAGGAAGTATCCTAAGAATCTGTAAATGCTTCTTGTGACTGCAGTTTTGGCTAAATAAGGTCAGTTTCAACAAATGTTTATAAAACAAATACCTGCAAGAAGACAGCTGTGGCTTACGGTTGAGGCAGGAATCTCCTAGAATTAAGAGTCTCAAACCAAAGAATTCTCTTCTGAACACATTAGCAAAGGCAACTAGGAAAATACCATGCAAATTGCTAGCTCCTCCACATTATACTTAGAAAATCAGACAGACAAGTAAATATGAACACAGAAGCAGCTTTTCCCATCTATGTCTTAAATGAGTTACTAGGCTCCTGAATCATTGTTAACCACGCAGCTATTTTAATCAAAGCTTTTCTAATAAAGATTCTTTTAATTAAAAAGTAAGACCTGAGACAGACGCTCCCAATGACCCAGCAGGAGGAAACCGACCAGAGTGCATCATGCTTACCTGCTCTGCACCTCCTGGAAGGTAATTCTGCAACTTGGTGCCATCGTTCCTCTTTAAAGTCATAGCATTCCACACTGCGGATAGCCTTTGGGGCTTGGCCGCCAACCACCACCATCAACTGGAAGGGCAGAAATATAAGTCCTTGAATAAATGACTATTACATATTCAGGGATTTAAAATATCCTACAAAGACACTGGTGTGGACACTGGTGTGGAGAGTATTAGGATGAAGATGGTAGGATGAGCTGGGGGGAAAATGACCACCTAAATCAACATTTAATAAACATCAACAAAGGGGGCACATGTTAGAACTAAAATTTTATTATCTAGCACATTGAGTTAAATATAAGGATTTCAGAAACTAAGTTTCTGATCCTTCGAGCAAAAGCAGTATTTAAGCCAAAAAACAGCAGGCAGTCAGCACTGGCAAGGCTGCAGTATGTCCTAGTAATTGCTATAAACTAGAGCCCGGTTTTGCAATGACCAGGGACTAGATCTTCACAATCTAGGAGAGCAGAGAGAAACAAAATTTATGTTAGTGGATAAGTGAGGTGAAAAGGACAGTGAGGAAAATGAAAGATGGAAGAAGGAAAAAAAAAAAAAACCTACTGAAAAAAGAGGAGTGATTGAACTGGAGTTCACAAGAGCACAGATTCCTCGATCTCAATTGTAAAGAGACCTCTCTGATGCCCACAAATAAACAGCCTGAAAGGACAGATAATGGAGATGGTAGAAATCACAATGAACAAATGCACAATAGTTTGATGCTGAGAATAAATGAGGTCTATGTATTTCTTCAATTCAACTGAATCCAACAACTATTTACTAAGGGCCTACTATATTTGACCTGAACTGTGCTAAGCATTATACATAAGAAATAGAAGACGTCGTCTCTACCCTCCAAGAGCTTATACATATCACTGAGGAAACAATAAGACTCATGAAGTAATTCAAGAACAACATACAATTTGACAATTACAAATGATCAAAAAGTTATATAATTAGTAGAGACATTAACTGCTGTTGCTGATCAGAAAATGGAAAGTTGCCTTAATTTAGTGAAAACTTTCAGGAGAGGGTGGAACCTGACCTAGGGCCTTTCGAGATGGATGGAATTTAGAAACCAACATGTTTACCTTTTACTGAGTACATACAGGCACTCTCTGACAACCCTGAAAATACAGGTGTTAAACTGGAAGAACATAAATGTTAATGATGTCTTGAATAGAAAAATACTGTAAAGAATGACAAGGACCTCGGGGAAAAGATAAATTATGACAAGAAAAGCACATGTTAAAAAGAAAAACAAAATCAAAATTAACAGAGCATGAAGTAATTATACATGCAAAAAAGAGGTCTGTGACCTTGACTGAGCAATGACCTACCAATGCTTAGAACTACAGAAAGATGGGTATATAGAAAACATAATTCCTGAATCAGAGCAAATCCCAATTTTCCAAAAAGGGTCCTATTTAATAATTAAGTTAGTAGCTGAAGAGAAGAAGGAATTATAAAGGACTTAAAAAGAAGACTGAACATAGACCAACCAAACAGTTCTTTCAGGTCTGCCATTCTTCCAGTGTTGAATGCAAATGAGTAAAAGGAAGAATTAACAAAGAAACTCACCAACACCCTCCCCTTTCACCATCAAAGGAAGAGATGGGAGGCAAGCAAGGTTGTAAAATCATAGAGGGAGAATGCTCAGTAAGATCAATATTGTATTTAGGGTTTTATATAATACCTATCCATGTTCAAAACTTCAAATTCTACCTGGCAAAGTTAGACGACTTTTGAAAGAGACTTGGATTCTATATCTGATGAAGATATTAAACAAAACAAAACAAAACAAAAAAACACCAAACAAAAAAACCTCAGAAGGGAATACAAAACCCATGAGAAAAAATATTGATTTATAGATTACATGATTCTCGAACTTTGAATTTCATGATTTCCATGAAATAATTCACTTTTGCATATCAAAACGAAGGTGGGAGGAAAAACGTGTTCCCAAGATACAGAGAACAGTGGTAATATTTGTTCTTTACTAACCCAAGAGAAGTGAATGGGGTGGGGATTTGGGACTCTAGGAATTAGGGATAACAGGGACAGGGAGAACGTACAATGGGAGGACAGGAGAAAAGGGATATTTGTATGAGATCAAGAGAATGCTAAAACCACTGTGTGGCTACCATCAAATGAACTGCTCAAACTCACACCCAGTTATTTGTAAAAGCCACCCGATCTCATTTGAGAAATTGCACACTAATTATACTAATGTAAAGAAACTAGAAAATTGGGAAGACCTTTGGTATGGAAAAGTTAAATGTAACAAATGAAGAGGGCAAGGGGTATGGAGTTAAGCAAATTAAAATAACTGACCCCAAATACAGGTTAACTAAACTTTGCTCTTTTCCATTTCTTCACTTATTACATGTTAGTTAAAAACGGAAATTCCTGAGAAATCAAGTTTCATGATTCTACAGTTGGGAATTTCAAAATATATTGGGTAAAATATTTGTGATGGTTAGGTTCCTGTGTCAATTTGTCCAGATGTTTGGTCTAGCAAGCACTGGCCTGACTGTTACTGTGAGGACATTTCATGTACTTAAATCATCAATAAGTTGATTGCATCTATGGCTGATTACATCTATAATAAATTGAGGAAACTGCCTTCAATAATGAGAGATCTTTCATGCAATCAATTGAAGACATTAGAAGGAGAAATGATAATTTCAGCAGTCTGAAGAGAGAATTTCCATCTCTACTTTGGCGAGCCAGCTTCTCCTTGGGGAATTCATCAAAAACCTTCATCAGAATTCCACCTTGCAGCTTGCCCTACAGAATTTGGACTTGTGCATCTCCTCAGTCCGATGAGACAATTTTTATAAAATCTCATAATATTTACGGATATCTCCCATCAGTTCTGTTTCCCTAGAGAACCCTGACTAATACAATATAGAAAGATATATACCCAGAAATATGACAGCATTTGTAAAAAATAGAATTCCAAAGAGAAAGAGAAGCCATCAATAAAGTATACATATACCGTTTTCATTATGATGTCTAAATCCAAGGATGCCTTATGTAATCCCAGTGCTATTAATCAAGAATGCAAAACAAATATTCAAAATATAAAAAGAATCATTCATGCAAATTATTACCAGTCCTAGATTAGATTTCATTCTAACTTAGATTTAATCTTAAAGGTAACTACTCTCAAATGACAAATGGTACTGTTGAAAGAGCATACAATACAAGCAACTTTAAAGATAAACCTTGAGAAGAGATAATGCCAGTAGACATGCAAAGTCAAAGAAATACTGTTGCTCCTTGCTGTCTACCAGCTCTGCTGCCACTCCTTCTTAGCCACATTGACAAAGCATTATAAAAGAGAACCTTTATGGATCAGTACACCCATCACAAAATAAAAGATAAAGAATTGAGATTTAAAAGTACAACACGGTTGTATGTCAAAAGACATAATTCAGTGGAGAGGATAGAGAGTAATAACTAAAGATGAAAGATATAAGAAAACAATGGATAACATATTAACTATTAATCCATCACTGCCCCCGCATACAAGAGTAGAAAATAAACAAACAAACAAAATAAGTAAATAAAAACATATTATGGATCATTCTGATAAGACCATATACAAAGTGGTGCTTAAAGTGTTGGTATTCCAGTACTGTGGCCATTCCAAGGCCACAACTGAGAAGTACCCAAACAATGTCAACTGAACAGACAGCACAACCCCACCAGAGAAAGAAAAATAAAATACTTGATAGGATTTTACTAAGAACTCTCCAGAAAGTTTTCAAAAATGACGTGTGTATTTCAGAAATTCGAAGTAAATTAGTTCACCCTAAAGGTCTCTCAGCAAAGCTAAAGATGGTAGAAGATAATTCTATGGGTTAAAAAGAGCTATTTTTTACAAATATGTAATGTTTAAAAAGTATTAAAGATAAAACAAATTACTTAGAAGGAAGTTGGAAAGACTACCATGAAAGAAATGATAACTTTAAGTTGACTAAGATGCTGAACACTTTTTATAAATTTATTTCTTGTAAGAACAAAAACTGACACCAAATAATATGGACAATTATGAAGTAATGAAGGCATATAAAGATGGCTACTCATAAAAGCAGGTAAAAGGGAAATTGGGAAATGTAAACATTTATAAAATCAGCAGACCCAGATGGCATGCATACTAAGGTATCAAGGGAACTAGCTAATGTACTTACTGAGCCACTTACAATTATTTTTGAAAAATCTTGGAGAACTGAGGAGAGATCAGAAAATTTTAAAAAGGCAAATACCAATTTTCAAAACAGAATAGGAGGTGAATGCCTTGTAAATACCTTTTGTTAAGAGATAATATTCTCAGTAAAACTTTCGACTATTTTGAGAAGAATATTCAAACTTCTAGGGGCCAACAAATGATGAGAAGCAGACAAAGGGATGTTAAAAAAAAATCTTTCCAAATTTGAAACCATTTGATCCTGAATCTCATTGGATGTTATATGCCAAATCGTTTTATTTTTGGTTTGGGTAACAATCATAATCATATGGACCGAAACTTTCTACAAATAGACTGTGTCAGTGGGTGGGTATTTCTAATGAGATGTCACCAGGGAGAGTGTTGGGGTTCATTCTAAATTAAAATATTTACTAATGATCTAGAAAAGGAGTAAAAAGCACACTGGCAAAATCTGCAGTTGGTTCTAAATTGAGAACTGTTGCTAACACTGGGCACAACAGAAAAACAATACCAATACAGATTTGAAGCAATCAAAAATGTAGACTCCAAAAATAAAACCTGGAGAAACATTAAATAAAAGCATTAATATGAAAGAATTTAAAAAACGTAAGTCAATGGAGAGGATAGAGAGTAATAACTAAAGATGAAAGATATAGAAAACAATGGATAACAGATTATTAATCCATCATCCCTTCCCACAAGAGCCAAAAATAAATAAACAAACAAATAAGTAAATAAAAGCATTTTATTATGGATCATTCTGATAAGACCATACATCAAATGGTGCTTAAAGTGTTGGTCTTCTGGTACTATAAAGATGCAAAGAGCAGAAGGAATTGCAAACAAATGCAATTATGAAGGGTTATGTTGTAAGGACAATTAAATCAATAAAACAAGAATGGCTTCAACTAAAAAAATAAAGGTGGGATATGGACTTTTTAAACAGGAAAATATGAACACTGATGATATGGGTAGACATATGAGAAATCTACGCTGAAATGGCTACATATGATGTCTGGGCGCACCTTCAAATAGTATATACATTAGGGGACAGTAAGGAGATGAACTGATCAAGCTATTTTACCATCCTAGTTCCAATACGTACTTCTGTGAAAACACTGGGATTCCAGTTATATAAACACTTAGCTTAACAGAGAAATTTTGCTACCTTGTCTGATTTGCCTCTTTCTATTTTAACTAGAGCTAACACAACTCAGAAGGGACAAAAACCAGTTGCCTTCTGTTTCAGAAGAGTGACATCATACAATTTATAAAGATTAAATGAGCCAAACAATCCCCACCTTAAAGGGACAAAATCAATAGAGGAGTTCAATTCAATACAGTACAATGAATTCTTAGATGTACTGTGTTGTTTGTGGCAGGGAAATTAAAACAACACAGCACAGAAATTCAGGCAAGCTAAAATTAACAGTTCATTTCACTATGGGCCTTTCCTGTGAGGTGATAACAAGTGTGAACAACATATCCTACTTTGGGAAGGTTCATCGGTGTCCTCAGCCGTGTCCGGACACTCTTCATTAATATACGTTGCTCTGTTGGCAGCAAATGGTACTTCATAGCTTCAATGAGGTAATCTTTGCAAGCGCTGCTGTTTTTGACCAATGCTTCCTCTTCAACCCTCTGTAAGAAGAAATCAGGCATACTCCGTGAGAAGACTGCTATTTCATGATAAAACCGACAACAAAACAGAAATAAAGAAAAGGGTGGGGGGGGGGGGGGACAAAAAACCAGTAACTACCCAAGCCAGTAACTATCCTCTGCAGTTCAGCCTAAAAGTAAGAAAGTTTGAAGATCACCAAGAAAATAAAACAAACAAACAAACAAAAAGATCACAAAGAGAAAAATAAATCAAAACAAAAAAGTGCTCAAGTATCTGGCCTGCAGAAATAAACATATATATGGGTAATAAAGAGAAGAACTACAATGAAAAATATGACATACTTCAATGTCAGCTATACAATATGATGCACTCTAGACACTACTATACTCATTTATTTCTTTTTTAAACATCAAGCCAGACAGAAAAACAAGAAAAAAGATAATGAGTACTTCGGGAGGGGTAGGCAATACTAATAAACTGAAGATGCCCTGTCAAACACAAGATGGCAAATAAAATATCCAGCAAAGAGATTCAAACTACTTTAAAATAATGTGTCTATAGCACCAATTAAGTCTTGTCTTTACTATGCCTGACCCCAAAAGCAGGACAGTTTTTTTTGTTCATTTTTTAATGGTAGAGCTCTGACCAATGATTACACAGACTACAAAAAATAGAGGTATTAAGAAATCCTAAAGTGCGCACAGATCTAATCTCTTAACAAAGAAATAGTGCGTTAGATGGTTTTGATTATAAAAATGTTGAAATTTTTCTAACAAGATGAGAATAATAAAAGAGTAAATTGAAAATTGTTCAGGGACTACTGAAGAATTATGTATTCCTATTTCTAATAGGCTGATTTTCCTCAGCTTAAAAATAAAGATGAGCACCAAATGCATACCACTGGGAAATTATGAAGTAGAATTAAACAGTATTTGGGTCAAATCACCAAATTCCATTTCTGCGGGTGAACTAGAAGAGACGAACAAAAGAGAAGCAGAGAAGAACAAGGCAGTGATGTAGAGGCAGAGGCACACATTCATTAGTTAAATGACCATGACACATATTGCCTCGATAAGCTCTAATACTTGACTACCCAAACCAGAAAAAGGGATGGCAAACAAATTTCTAATAATGGGGAACAGCCTAAGAGGGGGCAGCTGCCAAAGACTGCAGGTGCCTTTATGGCTCTGCCTTGCGCTCGTTGGCTCTACCTGTGTTCTGCAGCTCTCATCACTGACTACTGGGCACCTACACACTCCTCAGGCTGGTGACAAAGTGTTATATGTAGTCAGGTGCTTTGCATTCATTTACCTGAACTAAATACTCCCGAGGAAGCAAAGGTAACCTTACATGTTCCATCAGCCGGGCCATAAACTCTTGCCTTACATCTTTGTCATGGTTCACCCAAGCTATTACAGCTTCAAATACCTTCCAGAAAATATGGGGAGAAGAAAAATAAACAATGAGTTATATAGTAAGGCATGTGGAAGAAATATGATGAGATTACTTTTAACATACAACTACTGCTAAGATACCCAAGTTTAATCCATCACTCAAACTTTTTAGAAAATCCTGATTTATGATGTATTTACAAAGCCAGTCACTCTATTCCCCTTGCCCTATTTGGTATTCAGTAAGTACATTTGACATTTGTGAAGCATTTTGACAAGTACATTACCTAATCTTCTTGAATTTGAGCAATCACTAGCTGTAATAATCTGATGATATATAATTTTCATTGTTGATAACCTTTCCAAATTGAATTTAGTTCTACTTACCTAGATTTAAATCTCAAGTCCCTTTGGAATAAGGATGGTAAAGCACCCAAAATAATGAAGCAAAGTGAAGTTCTAGAATAAAAATTGATGTACCCTTAAAAACAATTCATTTTTTGGCTTTTTATTTAGATTTACAAACTAACAAGCCCATGCACTTATAAATCAAGACAAGAGATTAACTCTCCTTTTTCATAATCACAGAATATATTAAAATATTTTGAGGTCTTAAAAATAAACTAAATAAGGGGCATTACTACTTACAACATATATGAATGAGAAAGCTAATAAACTAATGTGAATACTATATTTCACTACATAATTTCTTTTCAGACTGATGAATATATCATCCAATAACCTCTAAAAGGTTGTTGAAAGTGTTTGACAATATAAATGGATTACTGGTAGCAAAAAAAAAAAAATAGTTATTTTGATTCAGGAACACAGCAAAAAGCTAAAAATAGTCCACATTACAATTATCATCCCTTTTTAATTTATTCACTTAACAAATATTTATCTGTGCTTGGTGCAAGAGATAAAGTGAATAACCGAGAGATAGACCACATCCTGCCAATTCTACTATTTCTCAATTGTGTGTCCTCTTCTCCACCCCTGCTTCTACTAACCTATATCAGATCCTTAATGCTCACTGGTATGACTTCACCAACCTCCTATTGGGCCCCCACATCCATTCTCACCCCACTTTTGGTCCACTCTACACACTGTGATACTGGTTTCCAAAAATGCCCCTAATATACCACATCTCCCAATATTCACACCTTTATGTAACAACCTCCCACAAACTGAATCTGAGTTGGCCCTTTGTAACCAATAGCATGTGGTAGAAGGAACACTGTGTTGCTTCTGAAATTCTGAAGCTGGGTCATAAAACCTTGAGGCTTCCCATCCTCATCTCCTGAAATACTCATTTTGGGGAAACCAGATGTCATGTAAAAAGCTTGACTACCTTAAGACTACTATCTTAAGACCAGGTGTTCTACTGTGCTGATGCTGCCAGAATGCAAAACACCAGAAATGGATTGGCTTTTATAAAAGGGGGTTTATTTGGTTACACAGTTAAGTCTTAAGGCCATAAAGCGTCCAAGGTAAATGCATCAACAATCAGGTACCTTCATTGGAGGATGGCCAATGGTGTCCGGAAGACCTCCGTTAGCTGGGAAGGCACGTGGCTGGCGTCTGCTCCAAAGTTCTGGTTTCAAAATGGCTTTCTCCTGGGATGCTCCTCTCTAGGCTGCTGTTACTCAAAAATGTCACTCTAAGCTGCCCTTGGAGTGTTTGCCCTCTCTTAGCTTCTCTGGAGCAAGAGTCTGCTTTCAACGGCCTCTTCAAACTGTCTCTCATCTGCAGCTCCTATGCTTTCTTCAAAGTGTCCCTCTTGGCTGTAGCAGCTTGCTCCTTCTGTCTGATCTTATATAGTGCTCCAATAATTTAATTCAGACTTAACCTGAATGGGCGGGCCAACACCTCCATGGAAATTATCCAATCAGAGCCATCACCCACAGTTGGGTGGAGCACATCTCCATGGAAACACTCAAGGAATTACAATCTAATTAACACTGATAGGTCTGCCCACACAAGATTACATCAAAGATAATGGCATTTTGGGGGACATAATACATCCAAACAGCACATTCCACTCCCTGGACTGCAAAATGACATGATCTTTCCATATACAAAGTACATTCATCCCACCACAATATCACAGAAACTTAAATCATTTCTGTAACAATAGTTAAGTACAAGATCCCATCAAAATCAATTATAGGCATGGTCACTCTTAAGGCATAATTTTTCTTTAGCTTTGGATCTGTGAACTTAGAACAAGTTATGTGCTCCCAATATACAAAGGAGGGACATTCATAGGATAAACATTCCCATTGCCGTAAGGAGAAACAGTAAGGAAAACAGGGTTCACAGGACCAAAACATTTCCTAAAACCCGCAAGACAAACTTCACTAGATTTCAAAGTCTGAGAGTCATTTACAGAACGATGTTGCATCCTCGAGGCTTGAGAGAGTGGGAGTCTAACCCTTCCTAAGGGCCTTTTTGGCAGCCCTTTCCTCTCCAAACACTGGGGTGAGTGCTCCAACATATCTACACATTGGGGAGACCACCTTCTCGGGCCCACCCTCCTCAAACATTGGGGTAGCACCCGGATTCCCTTCCATCTCCAGGGCACATGCTCAATCCCTTCAGAACTGTGGGGTGGCAGCCAGGCTCTCCCCAATTCCCTGGGAATGTGCTCCACCCTCTTTGGGGTTTGGGGTGGCAGAACACTTCCTGAGCATTGAGGCAGAAGGCCCACCCTCGACCTCCAGGGCAAATTCACCCTTTCCATGTGTGTGGGCCACTCCGCTCTCCCAGTCTGAGACCTCTTGACTCCAGACTTCAACCTCCATGGCACTGTCTTTGAAGAAATTTTTCCTTCAATTTGTTCCTTGTCTGTCCTCTCCAGTCCAGATCGGCAGCAGCTCTGTCTATAAAGATTTCGTAAAAATTCTGTTGGCTTCGCACGAAGCACAGGGGTCAAAGCTGTCAGACAATAGGACTTTCCACAAATTCTTTCTGCTTAACTCCTTTTCCAATCTTGGCTTGTACTGAAATGGCGACTGGGTTCCATGTTTGGTTACATCCTCATGTTGGGCTGTAGCTTCTGGGATTCCACTCCCTGGAAGCCCGTAATTTTCCAAGCCATCAGCTTCTGGTTTCTTTGAACCCAAGAGTTCAGTTCTAAGTCTCTCTCTCTCCGCTTGCATTGTACTATAAGCTGCAAGGAGAAGCCAGGGTACATCCTCCACATGTAGTCTGGAGATCTCCTCAGCTAAATATTCCAGGTCATTGCTTTCAAATTTTGCCTTCCATCCAACAACAGGACTCATTTTGCCAAATTCTCTGCCACTTTAAAACAAGGATCACCTTCCTTCCAATTTGCAACAATACATTCATCATTTCTATTCAAGGCCTCGTCAGAAGTATCTTTAGAGTCCATATTTCCACAAACAGTCTCTTCAAAGCAGTTTAGGCCTTTTCTATCAAGCTCCTCACAATTCTTCCAGAATCTACCCCTTATCCATTTAAAAAGCCATTGCAACATGTTTGGTATTTGCAAACTCAGCAGCAAAAGCACCCCACTTCTGGTACCAAAATCCGTTCTAGTTTGCTAATGCTGCCAGAATGCGAAACACCAGAAACGGACTGGCTTTTATAAAAGGGGGTTTATTTGGTTACACAGTTACAGTCTTAAGGCCATAAAGTGTCCAAGGTAAGGCAACAACAACATGGTACCTTCACTGGAGAAAGGCCATCGGCATGCAGAAAGCATCTGTTAGCTCAGAAGGCACGTACCTGACGTTTGCTGACCCTGAGTTGTGTTCCAGCTCTTCTCTTGGCTCCTATGCATTCTTCAAAATGTTGCCCTTGGGGCATTTTGTCCTCTCTTTGCTGCAGCTCCTCTTCAAAATGTCACTCTTAGTTGCACTCTCTTGGCTGAAGCTCTGAGCTCCCTCTGTCTTGAGCACTTACAGGCCTCTCATAAGCTAATCAAGGTCCATGCTGAATAGGCAGAGCCTCGATTCCATGGAAATTATCCAATCAGAGTCATCATCCACAGTTGGGTGGGGCACATCTCCATGGAAACACTCAGGGAATTACAATCTAATTAACACTGATAGGTCTGCCCACACAAGATTACATCAAAGATAATGGCATTTGGGGGGACATAATACATTCAAACTGGCACACCAGGCTAGCGACAGGAGGAAGGGAGAAGAAAGAAAGAAGGAGAGAAAGAGAAAGAGGTAAAGAGATAGAACGATGCCAAACAACCCCTAGCCAAGAAGACAGACAAATGGGTGAAGGAACCATCTTAGGGATACCAGAACCAGAAGATGCCATACAGAGAAGAACTGAAGTGCTAGGTATATGGCTCTAATAGAACCATCCCAGGTACCTCCAGCTATTCAAGCCACCCCTGCTGAGGCCCCAGAAATCGTGAAGCAAAGACAAGCTGTCCCTATTCTGCCTTACCTGAATCCTGACCTACAAAATTGTGAGCATAATAAAATAGCTAATGTTTCATGCCACTACATTTTGGGGTAATTTATTACCCAGCAGTAGATAACCAGAACAGCTCTCATGACATTTCTATTATGCAGGTCTTATCATGGCATTCGCCTATTGTTTAAAAAACTTTAGTGACTCACCATCACTATGATAAAGTCAATGTTTTTTAATTTGCCTGAGAAGATTATTATGTCTTCATTATGTCATTATGTCATCTTTCCATCTTATCTCCCACCAGTCTCCCCAACATCTTCTGAAATCCAGTCATAATGAACCAATCAAATAAAATTATTTTTCACACCTCTTCATATTTGCATATTTTGATTCTGTTCCCTCTATATGGAATGCCCTTTTCATTCCCACCCCTCATTTCCCTAGCAAACTCATACTCATTTTTAGAAACTTACATCATAAATCTCACCCAAACTAAACTCCTACCCCCATCCCAAGAATAATTAAATGTTCTCTCAACTGTGCTCTTATAGTACCCTCTAATCATTTATCATGCTATTAGTTATCTTTCTAGTCTATGAGTAAAGAATTTTATTTTGTTCTTCTTTTCATATTTAGGGATCATGACAGTGTCTGGTACATGCTTGGCACTCAATGTATGTTTATTAAATGTTAAAAGTAATGTCTTCCTCTTTTATATTTCTAGAATGCTAAGCTTATACATCTCACAACCAGTTTTTACAATTTTTCTCATACTCTAGATATTGGAGTAAATGTGTTTTGTTTTGTTTTTTACCCCCAGGGGGAAAGAATATCCTTGAGGAATATCAGAGTTTATGTAACTTTAAATGCAAAATACACAAAAGAGAAACTCAAGTTTCATTTCCAGCAAGAATAATGTTTTCACAAGCTTTTGAGCTCTAATTTCAATGTGCTAGAAAACCCACCTAAAGCAAAGTTCATAAGCGAAGCCTCTCTCCAACTGTACAAAAGATGCAGGTGGCTGACAGAGGCAACCCCAAATGTGGGGAGACAGAAGGCTACGACCAGACAAAGCAACTAACTGCACAGTGCTCTGGAAGGAAGGAGGCAGGGGCAGGGGTAGAGACGTAAGGGGCAGGGAACCACCTAAAGGAAGCGGATTATGGAGGATGTTCATTCCGGAATAAGCTAAACTTTGCCAGCCTCGAGAACTTCTCCCTGCTCATAGGATGGTGAAAGTTACTTTGGTTTGAGAAATGCAGCTTTTGGATCACAATTCTGATAGGCATAGAAATGTGGAGAGAAACCTGCTTCCCAAAAGGCAACTGTTTCAGATATTTTAATGTGTGTAAGCTCTTGCTGAGGGGGTCAAGTATAAAGCTCTAATGTCTGACAATTTAGGGAAACCAACCTCCTAAGAAGTGGAGAAACAAATTTTCACAATCAATATATCAAGTAGCTGAATTTCTTAACTTCCAGATTAAAGATTACTACTGGCTTTCACCACATATAAAGGATTCCAAAGTTATGAAACCACTTGAAATAAAGAAAGGGAAAATACCATATTATATTGCATTATAGTACATGGGACAAGAAAAATACACGTACCTTCTCTTCTGAGGAAATGGTAAGTTTATCACTTGAGATTAAGCTGCACACTTGTTCTATGCCAAGATTGAGAAATTCCTCACTGAGTACAACATCTGCAAAATGTTGTTCTGTTTGGGGGTTAAAAGAAAATCCATTAACACCAACATTCCATTATCATAGTTTCAAAACGCTTAAAAAACAAGAGGTCACACTTAGTCTGAGAATGAGAAAACCAACTGCACTTCCTATACATAAGACCTAAAAAGACAAACCTAAAGAAACTCAGAGACACCTGAGGAAATGGTTTGTACTTGAGTGATTTGTTTATGGCATAGCAAAGCAGAAGCACAGGTATGAAGGTTGCCTTAATATATATACACTGGTTTAGTGAAATCCTCTCTGTTTTACATGGTGGTATTTTAAACATCCATTCCTTATATGCTGATAAGACCATAAGAGTTTACATTTGTAAAACCTTTTGCTTTCACCAATAAGTGTATATTACGTTATATATTCAAACATTTGAATGTATTATGTAAGATATTAAGGAACTCTAGAAAATTAATGGAGTAAGGAAGAAAACCCTGCTTTATCTGATGAGAAGAAAAAGATGTGCAATAATAACCAACACTAATCACAGGAACCATATTTTTAAAAAATCTGTTTGTCAAATCTATCTGAATACAGTAAGACCTACATTTCTAAAACAAGACACCTCTTAAAGGAACTGTTATTAGTCAGGGTTCTCCAGGGAAACAGAACCAAAAAGTGATATCTGTAAATATGAGATTTATGAAAGTGTCTCATGCAACTGTAGAGATGCACAATTCCAAATTCTGTAGTGCAGGTCTCAAGCTGGTGAAGTCTCTGATGAAGGTCTTTGATGAACTTCTCAGGAGAGGCTGGCTGGCTGAAGAAGTGAAAATTCTCTCTTCTCCCTTAAAAGTCTTCAACTGATTGGATTAAATCCACCTGATTGTATTCTCTCATTGCAGAAGACACTACCTTAGCTAACTGTAGATGTAATCAGCCATGGATGCAATCAACTGATGATTTAATAAACCAGCCTTCTGGCTTATTAACCAGCCACAAATGTCCTTGCAATAATGGTTAGGTCAGTGCTTGCTTGACCAGACATCTGGGCACCATCACCTGGCCAAGTTGACACATGAACCTAATCATCACAGTCCATCCCTTGTCAGCTTGGCAGCTATACACATCACTTTAAACATACTTATTCTCTAAATAGAACACAATAACAGACATATGTTTCGCCTAACAATACTCAGCTGACCTGCATACTATCAGAAATGCACTAATTCTCTCCAGAATAGGGTGCAAATCCTTGGGTAGTATTCACTCTTAAACTTGAAACCCTAGAACTTAAATACTGTAACATGAACAATACAACTTATGTCATAAGATAAGGGTATAAGATAGAAAGAAAGCAAAGATATTTGCTTTATGTACAAATACAAACATACTCATAACGAAACAAGGAGGAAATATTCATGCAATCACAGTCCTTATTTCTGTAACTGGTCATGTGGTCATAGTTTGTATTTATCACTACCTTCTTCCACTACCCATTCCATGTTCCCTTTACTCTCAGCAAGCACTTCAGCACTTTGTCTGGTGGGGTGACCCAAACTTTCATTCCTGAAGTTTCTGAACCATTAGTAGTCCTGCTCGGATTGTTTTTCTTGCAGTTTTCCATTGACTTTAATTACAGTGCATGGTAGTACTAAGAGATGCCCTAGGGAATCTCCTATATTCCAGGAAAACTCTTCTTTTCCTCCATTGTGTAGCTGCAGTCCTATTTCCCCTGGATAGTCAGGATCAATCACCCCAGCCAGTACAGTAATCCACTTCCTTGCCTGTTGATTCAGAGGCATGAGAAACCCAAAGTGACCCAGGAAGCAGTCTTAACTTTCAGTTCAGTGGATTTATTGTGTCTTCTGGTGGGAGCACTCCTCCTTTTGGAACTAAGACTTGTAGACCAGCAGAGCTTAAGGCTGCAGGGACAGGAAGCAAAAATTTTCCTAGTGCATCAATAGAGGTGATAGTGAATGGTGTCACTCCCATTTTCACCCCTTGATTCCTGGACCCATGAATCCTGGCTATTGAAGAAACAGCCCCATAGAGTGGATGCTGATTCAGAGCATACACAGCCTCCTGGAGAACACTGCCCCAGCCATGCAAGGTATTGCCACCTAGTTGGTGCCATAATTGAGTCGTCAAAAGGCTATTCCATCGTTCTATCAACCCAGCTGCCTCTGGATGATGGGGAACATGGTAAGACCAGAGGATTCCATGAGCATATGCCCATTCCCATTTCATTTGCTGTGAAGTGGGTTTCCTGGTCAGAAGCAATGCTGTGTGAAATACCATGATGGTGGATAAGGCATTCCGTAAGTCCATGAATGGTAGTTTTGGCCTTTGGCATTGCTTGTAGAGAAGGCAAACCCATATCTAGAGTATGTGTCTGTTCCAGTTAGAACAAATTGCTGCCCCTTCCGTGATGGAAGTAGTCCAGTGTAATTAACTTGCCATGAGGTAGCAGGCTGATCACCTCAGGGAATGCTGCCATATTGGGGACTAAGTGTGGGTCTCTGCTGCTGGCAGACTGGGCACTCAGCAGTGGCTCTGGCCAGATTGGCCTTGGTGACTGGAAGTCCATGTTGCTGAGCACATGTATAACCTCCATCCCCACCACCATGACCACTTTGTTCATAAGCTCATCAAGCAATGACAGGAGTAGCTGGGGAAGAGGCTGACTGGTATCCACAGAACAGGTCATCTTATCCAATTAATTATTAAGACCATCCTAAGCTGAAGTCACCCTCCGGTGAGCACTCACATGGAACACAAATATCTTCATGTTTTTTTGCCCACTCAGAAAAGTCTATCCACATACCTCTTTGTCACCAATTTTCCAATCATACTCCTTCCAAATCCCTGACCATCCAGTCAAACTATGAGCAACAGCCCATGAATCAGTACACAAACACACCTCTGGCCAGTTTATCTTCCAAGCAAAATGAACAACCAGGTGCACTGCTCAGAGTTCCACCCACTGGGAGGATTTCCACTGACTACTGTACTTCAGGAACATCCCAGAAAGAGGATGCAATGCTGCAGGTGTCCACTTTCAGGTGGTACCTACATATCATGCAGAACCATCTGTAAACCAGACCCAAATTTTCTCGGCAACTCGAGTCTCATGGTAACTTGGTGACACTGGCTCAGAAGCGACATTAATTCCAGGAGACCCAAAACATCACTCTGGTCCACCAGTCAGAGTAGGGGCTTATGGAGGTCAGGTGATGGATGGAGTTTTAGCTCAGATCCATCTCACAGTGGAGCCAGTGAATCCCTGGACCTATTCTATGGTTATTTCCCCAATTCCAGAATGCATAATTGGAACAGACATACTCAGCAACTAGCAGAATCCCCACATTGGTTCCCTGACTTGTGGAGTTAGGGTTATTATGGTAGGAAAGGCCAAGTGGAAGCCACTAGAACTGCCTCTGCCTAGCAAAATAGTAAATCAGAAGCAATACCAGATTCCTGGAGGGACCGCAGAGATTAACGCCTCTCTTAAGGACTTGCAGGAGTGGTGATTCCCACATTCTCATTTAACTCTCCTATTTGGCTGTGCAGAAAAAAGATGAATCTTGGATGATAATAGTGGATTATTATAAACTTAATCAGGTGGTGACTCCAATTGCAGCTGCTGTTCCAGATGGTATCATTGCTTGAGCAAATCAACACATCCCCTGGTACCTGGTATGGGTTGGTGACCACTCCTTCCTCTCAGGGCCCCCATTCACTAAGCTATGTTCTTGTGGCTTCCAGAGCAAGGGGTCCCAAAGGACACCACAGACAGTCTCTCTGATGGAGAACTTTGGGGAAGATACAATCTAGAAGGAGGACCATGGGCTCAACAGGGACAATCTGCCCCTGCATAACCCCCTCCCCATAATCCCAAGACATGGATGGTAAAGGAGGAGGATCCTATAGGTCTCCCACTCCTCCCTTCAGCCCCAACTGAGAAGTCTGGCCCCAGGAAGGACATCTGTACCCAGACTTGACTAAATTGAAAATACCCTAGGGGTGGGGCCAAGGGCCCTGACCACCCCGCAGGGGCAGAAGGCAATATATCCCACTGTGTGCAGAATTTGGGCATAGTAAACAAAGCTTTATAGTGCTTTTGGATACAGGAGCCCAGGTCACTATCATTCTCGGAGAAGCCCAGTGGAGGGGGTGACAAATAGCTTTGGAGTTACGGGCATTCTACCACATGACTTTGGGGAGGGAAGTTACTGTCACCCAGTGAGTTGGTTCCTTTGCCCCTGTGGTTCTGTTTCCCTCCAGGGAATGCATAATAGGGACTTACATCCTGCCCTGCAGCACATTCCAGCGACAGTTGCAGGGATACACTCCCCTATCCCAACAAATTCTGACCATCACTGTTAGATGAGTGACGAACCACACACTCCCAATGTTCCCATCTCCTCACTGAATTGTCCAACAGTGGCAATACCCCCTCCCTGGTGGGAAAAAGGACACACTTAACTCATAAAGGGCCTTTAATCTGCGGGTGTCCTCTGCTTCCACAATCTCTGCCTATCATAGCTTGGCGCGGCCAATAATAAAGGCAAGTGGAGCTTGGCAGCTGACAATGGACTATGGGTGTGTGAATACAGAAGTGTCCCCTTTGGCGCCTGCGGTCCTAGACATTGGGCTATTTGCATATTGGTACCAGCATATTCCCCATCTCAGTATCCTCTTGGCACTCCTATATTGGGTCATATGGAAAGCAGGTGCTTTCCACTGGGAAACGAAGAGGAACAAGCCCTGTAAGACATAAAGGTGGCCATTTCAGCTGCCCTGCCTCTAGGACCTTTAGACCCTGGATCTCCATTCGAGCTACAGGGTTCTGCCAGCCAGACCTATGTCAACTGGTCCTTTTGGCTGAAGGAAGGAGCAAAAGGAATTTGCAGAACCCTGAATTTTTAGGATCAAGAAGTTCCCAGATGCAGCCTAGTGCTACTTACCCTTAGAGAGGCAACTTCTGTGTGCTACAGGGTCTTGGTGGAAACAGAAGGGATTACTGAGAGCTCTCAGGTCTTCCTAAGGCCAGAAACCCCCTTCATGTCCTGAGTCCTGGGTAATCAAAACACTAACCCAGGCAGTGCTTAACAGCAGAGCACCATCAAATGGAAGGGCTATATTCAGGATTACACTCACCCCAGGAAGTGACGTGCTTTCATGACCATGCGACAGAGGCTCCCCTCAACAAGGATCTGGTTCCAACACCAGATGAGGGCCCTTCCCTCCCTGCATTGGTATCTTAAGGACCCCAACTCAAAGATGCTCCACCCGATGCTCAGCACTGGTTCAATGATGGTTCAGCCAAGTTGAAGCCATCTGGAGTTCATTGGGCAGCAGCTGCGATTTCCCTTGCCTCAGGCAGACTATATACCACCTCTGGCATTAGAAAAAATACCCAAAGGGCTGAAATGCAAGTAGTCCTCTTAGCCCTGGAACACTCGGACTCAAGCACCTCCATGTATCTATTTACTGATTCATGGGCCATTGCCAATAGCTTAGCAGTCTGGTCAGGTTCACGAAGGGAACACAATTGGAGAATCAAGGGTTCCCCAGTGTAGGAAAGCAACCTTTGGAAACAAGTGGCAGCGTTTATGTTACCCAAGTTGATGCACATGGCAAAGGGCCATATCATGATGAACATTATTGGAATGACCAAGTCCCTAAGGGATGCAATATGTGTGTTGCACCCAAGGAGGCTGGAGATCTTCCTGGGAGAGAGGCAAAGCATAAGCCCCAACCAGGAGATGAGGACAATGAACTTATCCTTGTTGACTCACGAAATAGCTGAACTTCTTTGCTTCCACCATGGGGTAGATCCACTACCAAAATGGATATGGAAATTCTAACACCATGAAATTATGGGTCTAGGAAAAAAAAAGTAATTCCTTCATTAAAAGAGGCCAAATTTGCCATTTAAAAATGTGAGAGATGCCAACTGCCAGCCATAACCCGAAAAGAGCATTTAAATGCTACTTCCAATGGGACTGCTGTGGGCTGCTCATGACAAGTAGACCACATCAGCCTTCTTCCACCATCCCAAGGTATGTCCTATGCCCTGGTCACAGAAGACACCTATTCAGGCTCTGGCCTTGCCTTTTCAGTTCATCACACACATGCAGTACATACATGGGATACCTTGGGAGAGCATCCTTGCCACTCGTTTGGGTACCAAGATGACATCTCCTCTGACCAAGGATCCCATGGCTCCAGACTCACAGAATTAGATGGACCTTCCATGTTACCCACCACCCCCAGGCAGCCAGCATTGTGGAGAACATTGAAAAGGGAGCTTTGGCACCTACACCTTAACAGCTCTCTTACTGTCGCCTTATTTGGGACCTCTGTAAGCTGAACTTGGCAGTTCTCTGGAAGGGAAACATGACCTTATCCCACCTCCAAGCATAGGGAGGAGACAAGCGTGGGGGCGGAACTCAGGCTATGCCACACATGTGTCTTACACCCATCAAGATGAGGATTGGCCCATAAAGGGGAACCAAGGACACACAAATTCGGACTCTACTTTTCAGCCACTGTCAGGGAATCATACCGCTTTTTCCTCCATACACCCTCATGTGATTTCCAGGACAGTGGGAGGTTAGGGCAGCAGGCAGAGGGGTGGAGTGACAGAAGTGGACCTAGAAGTGCTTAGTACACATGGGGTGACAATCCAGTAGGTTGGACCTATGCAGCCTGGCACACATACTGGAGGTTGGTGGGCAACATCCACACACCTACCTGATTGGGCCACTAGCCCTCCTAGGAACAGTCATGGGACACCTTCATGGAGTCCTGACACCTCCCATCTATCAGGAAGGGGTGGAAGTAGGCTGGAAAATATGAGTAAGGCACTCAAATCAATGGGAAGGAGGTGAGATTATAGCTTAGAGCAAGGGGCAGAGAGACTGGGTGGCCTCAGAGAGAAAAGATAAGTTACTGTAAATAGGCTGAGCAAAGTCTTCCATGGGAAGTGGTTGCATGACCACCCTGTAGGACTAGTTATTAATTCCCCCTTCTGCTTCCTATAGATTTGGCCTGGTGGCAACCTGGAAGGAAAACAGTTTTGTCCAGCTGTCCTGGGCCACTGCAGCAGCAGGAAATGTGACCAACTGCCGGATCTGCCATCTGACCCCTCGCTCCCTCTACTCTTTGCTGAGTCGGACTGACACTCAAGAACTGCTTTGCCCTGACTCATGCTCGAACTAACATCTGGAAGACCTTAATTTATGCAGTGTGACAAAGATAATGACACTGCCTTTGGCTAAGGACTCTTATTGGCTAAGGACTCTTATTGTCAACATCTCTGGACAACCTGTCAGGATGCAACAACTCCCGATGTAATGAAACAGGTGAATGGCTCAGTCATCTTTAAAGCTGGTTCACCAGTGAACATGTGACAATCTATCATCCACCTTGGCTGACATTGCTGAGGTCACAGCAGAAGTCCTTCAGGTTCAGCAAACATCATTAGACTCAAAAACGAAAAATAAATAAATAGAAAAAAATTTAAAAAAATAAAATAAAATCATTTGATACTCAAGTCAAAGTAGTGCCTGATAATCACATTGCCTTAGACTTTCTCCTAGACCAACAAGGGGACAGACATGTTACTGCTAACACCTCCTGCTATATGTGGGTTAATACCTCAGGGGAGGTGGAACAGGAGGAAACTAAAACCCAACGGCAAGCCCACTGGCTGCAAAGTGTACAAACTGATTCCATGTGGGACCTCTTCAGCTGTCTTTCAGCAGGAAGGGAGGCATGGATGCCACCATTATTCCAGACAGGCCTGATCATGCCATTTGGAGTAATGGTATGCACAGGTGAAGCCCTCCTAATGTGCTACAGCCGCTAGTTTTCCCAAATCTTTACTGTCAAAATTGTGAGTGCCATGAGCCAGTACCGATCTCCACCTTGGTATCTGAGGTGGAAGGTGGGCTTATGTAGTGGAAGCTAACCTGGACGAATAGGCTAGGCCTGGTAGAGAGGGTGAGGGGTGGGCAGCTGGGGAAGTCACAAACACACCTGGAGGCCAATTCCCAGCCTTCACTATCCCTCCCTTCCTTCCTTTGTGTGCAGATGTTCCGATGCTTTCTTTCTGCAGCCTTGGGGAGATATTAGGTCTAACAGAGTACCCTAACCATCCCTGAAAAGCAGCACTACCCCAGCTGCTTTTCAGGGAATTCTCAGTGGCAGGGCCTCTTACTCCTGGGTTGTATAAATACCCTATCCTTGAGCAGCACAGACCTGTCTCTCCTCTCCAAAGTGAAGTGGGGCATGTAGAGCAGCCAATCCCTGACCGAACAGTTGGTCTCCCCAGGTGACTGTCCACTAGGGGATCTCTTCCCCTGGTCTTTTGGACTCTTTGTGCAGTGTAAGTAATAAAGTGGTCATTTGCTGAAAGTTTCTGTTGTGCCTGAGCCTGTTTTCCTATGACACACCATATAGCAACTCACTCCACACTGGCCACACTGTATTTGGCTATGTGGGCTGAACGCCCTGCCCAGTCTGGGAACCTCCAAATTGATACTGCCCTTCACTGCTGGTTCTCCCTCAAGCGATCAGGACTATGACCCCACATGCTCCTCAAACAGCTTCACAGCTTCCTCCCCACACCTGCTCAACCTCTTGTGCTCCTTCTGTCTCTTAATGGCTCCCACTAACCAATCTGTTTCTAAGGCTGAATGGAGCTTTAGTCATAATTGATTCCTCTGTCTCCCTAAACCCTAAAATAAATCATTTCCCAAATCCTGTTGATTATTCCTAACACCATAGAAATCGTAAGACTGAGTAGTATAAGGGATCTGAAAGGTTACCTGATACAGCCTTTATCATATGTATGAGTAACCTCCAAAACAGCCATAATAAATGGTTAACTAGCCACAGTTTGCACACAGCAACATCATTCCTGAGCACTTGTAATTGGTGGAAAGATATTCCTTACACTGCAATAAACTCTCCTTCTCATTCTATAACAATGGTTTCTGTTCTAGTCAAAAGAACAAGATTATGCAATTCCTTCAAAATTTTGTAGAGAGCATTAATTCTTCCAAATTCGCCTTCCTTGTCCATACTTCTAGATCCTTCAACCATGTGTGACATGGTTTGGGGTCCTCACCATCATCCTGGCTCTGAATTCGGGGCTTCTGTCAAAATGCAACACCTACAAATGAACTCAATTTCACAGATACAGTCTGACCTGGGTAGAACAGAACAGAATCTTCTTGATACAATTATACTATTGATTCATACTGAATACACTATCAACTAAAACCCTAACATCTTTGGATTAATTTGGCCAATACAGGTCTAATCATTGTCATAATGCTGGAGCAAGAAATTCATTTTCACTGAACGAATATTTATTCTACTCATGGTGCCTCAGTAAAGTATAGCAAAAATCAGCAGCTACTGCAAACTGGCAATAAATACGCACACACTAAAACGTGCCTACAAAGCATTTACCTAAAATGTATTGGTAAAGGGCAGGGCAGCTCAGAATTTAATCTGTTTTCTCTATTTCTCATACATGATTCCCATATTTGTAATTTTGTTTCAGTCCTCTTCTTTCTGTCCTCATCACTGCTACTCTAGTTCTCACCCTGTTATGAAACTCAACTATTGTTTCCAATCCTTTGAATCATGTGTTGACAAATTAATTTGCTTATAGAGCACAACCTTCATTGTGATACTAGTAGTTTGTAGCTGGCCACTAAATAAAGCCCAATCTATTCATACTGGCATTCAACATTTAGTTCCTTTTGTCTGAACAAATATCATGTGCCAGTTTGAATATATTGTGTCCCCCAAAAGCCACTGTCTTTGATGTAATCTTGTGTGGGAAGATGTTATCAGTGTTGATTAGATTGTAATTCTTTGAGTGTTTCTTTGGAATGTGCCCCACCCAGCTGTGGGTGAGGACTCTGATTGGATAATTTTCATGGAGGTGTTGCTCCACCCATTCAGGGTGGGTCTAAGTTGATCAGTGGAGCCATATAAATTAGCTGACATAACAGAATGAACTCAGTGCAGCTGTGAGTGACGTTTTGAAGAGGAGCAAGCTTGCTAGAGAGGAATGTTCTGGGAGAGAGCCATTTTGAAACCAGAACTTTGGAGCAGACGCCAGCCACATGCCTTCCGAGCTAACAGAGGTTTTCCAGACGCCATTGGCCATCCTCCAGTGAAGGTACCTGATTACTGATGTGTTACCTTGGACACTTTATGGCCTTAAGACTGTAACTGTGTAGCCAAATAAACCCCCTTTTTATAAAAGCCAATCCATCTCTGGTGTTTCGCATTCCGCAGCATTAGCAAACTAGAACATACCATAACTGCAATTGGGCAAAATTCCTAGTTATACAGAATATGCCATAAAGATGGAATACACATTAAACACACACATTGTGCATGTATAATTTGCAATATATATTCTTCCATATATATTAAGTAAGGATTCTCCCCACTCTTTAGAACAACTGAGCTTTTCTGGTTGCTTCCCTCCAGCAAATAAAACAAGTTTATCAGGAAATGAAAGACAAGTCCCTAGGATGTATCACAGCAGATCTATACGGTATATTAGGTCAGGTCCCTCATTCCAAATTAAGTCCAATGAATTCAACAAAATTTTACTCATTCTGTTTTATGCCCTGTGATGAGCTACAAATTACACTTGATTTCTAAACACCAAGCACTTTTATTTTAAAACCAAAATTAAATGCCATGAGAGGTTCCTATAATTTCTCTACATTCTGTCTAGTGCAGAATTTCATTTGGAAAGTGAGGGTAAGTGCATGGATAACAACAGCATCTCACACCCACAACAGCTGACTTCTGAGAGACTGCTGGTAAAAATCAAAATATATCTGGTCTGCATCTCCTAACTTATTAAATGAGAATACTGGACTAAATAGCTGCTCATGTTTTTTACAAGTACTAACATTGTGCTCCTCTGATTTTGAATACTGTTAGTTTCCAGGAAAAAAAAAATCCAGCAATTCCATTAACAGTTTGGAGAAACCTGAAAACAGTTAACTCAGCTAGAAAAACTTTCAACAAAACAGGGCAGAGAAACTACACGTAGTTTCCCAAGATATAAATGAAGATGAAAATGAATACAAGAATATAAAAATTAGTTCCTTTGAGTCAGCATGAAGTGCTATACATCAAATGCTTTCACAGTTCTCCAGAGGAAGAATCTTCTGTATTAGTAAATTCATATTACAACAGACTCTCAAATAATCAACATCTATTCTCTACTATGTGTATCACAAAATTGAGACCAGTAATACCGCTATTAATAACTACTCTCTCGACACAGGTTTCTTTCAAGAGGGCAGCTTTCAAAATCATGGGCTTATTTTCACAGATGTTTACCCCAGGTAGTGATTCCTGGCATAAATTATACAAGGGCAGGTAACTGATTGAAATAAACTGATTATAGAAGAAAAGGTTAAGGGAACTACTTTTACACAGAATAAGCTACAAATTGGTTACACTTAATTTTCCTTGTAAGAAGCACCTAAATCTTATAGAGCCCGTAGGATGACACGCTTATCACCTGTAGCAGAATAGGGAAATGCCAAGCACATAAAGTGGGTAGCTCTGAAACGACTGACCACTGGGCCTAACGTGAACAGCCAAGAGATGACTGGGAAAACTGGAACCACTGAGCACAGAAAATACATAAAGAAACACAAGAGAATGAGAAGAGAGGAACATGGTCAGCACAAAGCTGAGACTTTGGAGGTTCACATACCAACAGGGTCCACCATGTACTGGAATTGTAGCCTAAGGAGGTCAGTGGGTTTAGTGGGGGAAAAGTGACAGTCATGAGGCACAATGAAGAAGGATCTCAAGTGAGTCAACGGTATAGATTTTGAAGTTTCTGAGCTGATGGCAGGAGTCACAGGTACAGAGGAACAATACAATCTAAGTGTCAAAGAGTATGCAAAAGGAGGCCTACAGAAAGAGGGCTACAGGAAGAATGCTGTAGGCTAATAGCCAGTTGATGCAGAAGCAAGAATGATGATCGTGACAGAACAACAGTCTGGAAGGAGTACTCTTCTAACCACCTTCCCAGTGAGTTGGCGGAACAGTCCCTTAAAGAAGTGTGCCCCCAGTATGTAGGTTTTTGAAAAAGCCAAGTTTCAGTTAGGACAACAGGAGTAAGACACACAAGAAAATAGTTGATGATATAAGAGTTTCACCATTTCACAGGCAGTAGAAGGGACAGAAGACAGACAGTATGGGATACCTGGATAGGCATGGGTAGGGGTAGTTACTATCCCTGAGCCTGGGAGGTGCAAATAGTTAGCAGGGTTAAGAGCAGGAAGAGAACGGGAAATAAATTAAAACTACATTAGTGAGGGAGAACCTAAGATGGTGGTTAGGTGAGACAGAGCAAAAAACACCTCTGTGAAAAACACTAGATAAAAGCCAGAAAGTGACCCAGAACACCAGTTCCAGCGAGGCACCAGCTGGACAAGGTCTGCTAAATCCCCAGGGACCATACATTTGGTGAAACCAGGAGCCTGCATTCAGAAACGAGTGAGTGAGCTGCCTGAAAGTCTGGCGGCTGCGCTGCGGTGTGGGGAAACCATAGGTTTGCATTTGGAGATGGACTAGTTCTTTTTAAAAAAAACAAAAAAACCAAACAACAACAACAACAACAAAAAACCCTGGGAGCGGCTGCGGTTACAACAGTGAGAACCGTGCAGTGAAGCACGGTGGGAGCATGCTGTGTCAACATCTCAGTGTCTGGTCTGGAGGACAGCCCGCTGCTGATAGTCTCAGGGCCAGGGGGCAAAGGGGAGCCAAAAGGAGAAAGAGACCGTACCCCTTGCAGCCATCTTCCTGCCGGCTGGGAATGCTCCTGCCCAGGGCCGGAGCTATAGCCCAGAGCCACGCCAAAGGTCCCAATGTGACGGGGAGTACTTCCCGCAGCACTGCACACACGCCACAATATTGGCCGTGGACAGTGGCCTTTAGTGCACTCACAGCTAACTGTCCCAGAGCTGGGAAGGTGAGGAGCCGTGTGAAAAGGGGGATATTAACCTGCCCCATTCAACCGTCTTTACAACAGGCTGGGAATGCCCCTACATGGCCCAGCAGTCCCAGAGCTTCCCTAGAGGGCCAGCGTGCACTTGTGATGTGTCACAGCCTTCCCTAGGCAGAGGTCCTGGAAGAGCACAGCTGGGAAGGGGGACCCACTCGGAAATCCCAGGGACCCTACGCCAATACCAAGGACTTGTGGGTCAGCGGCAGAGACAATCTGTGGCAAGACTGAAATGAAGGCTTAGACTCTTGCAACAGCCTTAAATCTCCAGCCGGGAACACCTGGGAGGTTTGATTATTAAAGCTGTCCTGCCTCCCTAACCACACAGACACATGCCCCACATTAAGCACCAACAACACATCCAAACATAGTACACCAATTGGATCCCACAAGAATCAGATCCCCACACACCACAAAGACAAAGTTGGGAAGAACTCACTTGAGGGGAATAGGTGACTCGCGGACACCATCTACTGGCTTGTTAGAGAAAGTGCACACCACCAAGCTGTAGATCTGGCAAATCAGAGATCAGTACTTTTTATATCCAGAAAGAACCCTATTAAGTAAAGCAAATGCCAAGAGGCCAAAAACAACAGAAAATCCTAAAGCATATGTTAAAACCCGACAATATGGAGAACCCAAACCCAAACACCCAAGTCAAAAGATCAGAAGAGACACAGTACTTGGTGCAATTAATCAAAGAACTAAAGTTAAACAACGAGAGCATGGCACAGGACATAAACGACATGAAGAAGAGCATGGCACAGGACATAAAGGACATAAAGAAGACCCTAGAAGAGCATAAAGAAGAAATTGCAAGAGTAAATAAAAAAATAGAAGATTTTATGGAAATAAACTGCTGGCCAAATTAAAAAGACTCTGGATACTCATAATACAAGATTAGAGGAAACTTAACAATGACTCAGTGTCCTCAAGGACCACAGAATGGAAGATGAAAGAATAAAAGAAAGAATGGGGAAAAAAATTTAAAAAATCAAAATGGATCTCAGGGATATGATAGGTAAAATAAAACCTCCAAATTCAAGACTCGTTGGTGTCCCAGAAGGGGAAGAAAAGGGTAAAGGTCTAGAAAGAGTATTCAAAGAAATTGTTGGGGAAAACTTCCAAAACCTTCTAAACAATATAAATACAAAAAGTATAAATGCCCAGCGAACTCCAAATAGAATAAATCCAAATAAACCCACTTCAAGACATATTCTGATCAGACTGTCAAATACTGAAGAGAATGAGCAAGTTCTGAAAGCAGCAAGAGAAAAGCAATAAGACTAAGTAGTGACTACTCAGCAGCCACGATGGAGGCAAGAAAGCAGTGGCATGACATATTTAAAATTCTGAGAGAGAAAAATTTCCAAACAAGAATACTTTATCCAGCAAAATTCTCCTTCAAATTTGAGAGCTTAAATTTTTCACAGACAAACAAATGCTGAGAGATTTTGCTAATAAAAGACCTGCCCTACTTCAGATACTAAAGGGAGCCCTACCGACAAAGAAACAAAGAAAGGAGAGAGAGAGAGAGAGAGAGAGAGAGAGAGAGAGAGAGAGAAATTTAACAGACATATATAGAACAATACATCCCAAATCACCAGGACACACATTCTTCTCTAGTGATCATGGATCTTTCTCAAGAATAGACCACATGCTGGGACATAAAATAAGCCTAAATAAATTTTTAAAAAAAATGAATTTATTCAAAGCACATTCTCTGACTACAATGGAATACAAACAGAAGTCAATAACCATCAGAGACTTAGAAAATTCACAAACAACTGGAGCGTAAAAATGAGGGAGAGATGAAAACATTCCCGGATAATCAAAAGCTGAGGGACTTCACCACTAGTAGATCAGTCCTATAAGAAACACTAAAGGGAACTGAGCAGACTGAAAGGAAGGGACACTAAACAGTTGACTGAAACCACATGAAGAAATAAAGATTTCCAGTAAAGATCACATGGCAAATATAAATACCAATACTACCATATTTTTGATTTGTAACTCCACTATTTACAGGATCTAAAATACATAAACTGCAATGAAAAATCAGTGGTTTTGGACTCAATGTAAAATATGTAATTTTTGACAAGAACTACATAAAGGTGGGGGAATGGAGGAATATAGGAACATAGTTTACGTGTCCTGTTGAAGTTAAGTTGGTATCAAAGAAAAACAAGACTGTTATAGGCTTAAGAGGTTAAATTTAAGCCCCATGGTAAACACAAAGAACGTATCAGAGAATAGGACCATAGAGATGAAAAGTAGAGTATGGGTTACGAGAAGTGGGGGAAGGGGCAATGGGGAGTTAAGAAATGAGTGTAGGGTTTCTGTTTGGGGTGAAGGGAAATTTCTAGTAATGGATGGTGGGAAGGTGATAGCCTTGCAACATTCTAAATGTGATTAATCCCACTAATTGAATGCTAGGGAGGGGGTGGAATGGGAAGATTTAGGCTATATATATGTTTCCACAATAGAAAAAAAAAAAAAAGTCTAAATAAATAATGGCTATTAAATGCCAAGGATGCTCCTGGATGGGATCTGAGGATGGAGGAGAGGAGGCTCAAAGGGACACAGTTGGGACAAAAGAAAGAAAAAAAAGGAAATATAGAATGTAAGCTTTGTATCAATGTTGAATTTCTTGAACTTCTTAGCTGCGCTTAATGGGATTGCATAAAAGAATTTTCTTGTACATGGGAAATGTATATGTGAATTATATTGTTTGTTCAAGGATGTGTGTAGCTTGCTCTCATATGTTCAGAAAACAGAGCAATAGATGATGGATGATAGGGAGGCAAAGAAAGAAATGTTGGTGTGACAGGATGTTAAAGTTGGTGGATGGGGGTATCAGGGGAGGGGGGTCAGGGTATGCTGGAGTTCTGTGTATGGGGTTTGTATTGTTTTTCAAAATAAAATTTAAAAATTAAATTAAATTAAATTAAATTAAAATTTAAAAAAAAAAGGTACATGAGTGACTGGGGAAGAAGAGGACTTCATCATAGGCAGTCTTGTTACTGAGGAATGTTCAGTATTTACCAACACCAAGAATTTCAACTAGAGCACTGGTTTGAAAATGATACTGCAAATTCCCCCAAAGGTCAATTAGAACAGGTATTAAGTAGCTTCTCAGATTTTTAGCATGGGGGTGGGGGATTATGGCAAGAAATGGGGATGACTAAGAATTTGAAACTACTTTTTCCCTTAAATTTGCTTGAAATTCTTGAAATCTACTGCTGGTAAATCCTGACTATCAACAGAGAGCTTTAAATGAAATTCATTTTTCTATTTATAATTATAATCTAATTTCCAAAAAAGTCTTTTGCTGGAACTGCTAAAATGCATCTAAACTGATGAATTCAATATTTATCTTCCTTTTGGTCTGCCAAAATTGCTAAAAGCAAAGGTCACAATGATTTGGAAAATGGCTAAAATTTGGACACCATACAGAAAATACCGCTCTTTTCCTTAAGAGCCTACAAAGCAGCATTCCCCAAACAAGTCAGTACACTTTGAGCGAGCGGCAAAACTTTTCCTTTTTAGGTATGAAGCAAAAAATAATTTCATACAATTTTCAGCTAAGAAAATAATCATTCAAGAACAAAACAAAAGCTGACTACAGTCCAGAACACCAAGCCTCAACATGCAGGCCACTGAACCTGGCTGGTCTGGTGGCTCTCAGTTGTCACTGGTTTGAAGCTGCTCACTGCATACCTTGCAGAAGCAGCGCCGGCCAGCAGGCCAGGTTGGGATTGCCAGCCTCATGGGGCTGAGCCATGAGAGCAAGTGCAGCAGGATGAGGGGGATGATTCCAAGCCCCCCTCAATTCATCAGACTCTGAGATTCTCACATTTTTACTTTCTCTGATGATGCTGATACTATTAAAAATAAGCGTTTGAGTTCACTGAAGAAATTTCCACCTTAATTCTTTCACTACCCCTGTACGATTTAACTACAGTAGACATTAGAAATCACAATTCCAATCTGCAATAGTAAGGCATGCAATGGATCTTATGTCCAGAATCTCTGGGGGGTTTTCAAAGTACAAGGAGCGCTCCAGACACTAGGGCACACAGAGTCATACCTCGGAACAGAAAGTACCCCAAGCCTAGCAAAGTTTCCTCCCTTTTCCATCCTTTCTTCCCACCTCAGCTCTTTTCTCTCCTTCCCCCTTTCCATTCATTAATTCAATAATTCAGTTCTATTCCTCTGTCACTGCTATTCATCTCTTCCTTTTCTTGTTCTTAAGCCTGCCATAGGTCCTAATTAATTAGCCCACTGCTTAAGATATGGAAAAGAAAAGATAAGCTATGAACCTTATTGCCACAGTCCCACTTCACGCTCCTAGAGCCTTTCACATGCTATACGATTTGATGTGGGTAGATTTTTCTGAACATTTAAGGTGCTTGGGTTTAGAATAATTAATTAGGAAACTAGAAAACAATTGTTTATGGCAGAAAGAGAGTGCTATGGGCATCTTCCTGCATGAACTCCTTACTTGCCCTCCTTTTCGCTTCATTATGAAGAACAATTTTTATTATTATAATGGATTATTTATTTAGAAAGCTTGTTGCAACTAGTTATCAAAATGCCAAAGACATGGACAAAAGACATGGAAATAGCTCTGTTATATAAAGTTGGTCTTTGTAATAAAATTCGTTAAAAAATCAAAAGGATAAAGCATATGGATGAAAATAATATGACAGAATTTACTTCAAAATACCATAAGAGAATGCAAAAACTCACCAAGCTAAAGACACACATGTATTGGTGCACTTTTTTATGTGTATTAGATGCCAATAAAAAATTCATATATAAAAACAATAACAGAGGAGGGAGAAGTAAAGAGGGATATAGTAGAAACAGGATTGTGGTAGTTTGGAAGCTGTATGTACCCTAGAAAGAATCATGTTCTTCTAATCCATTCCTGTGGGTGTAGACCTATTGTAGGTGGGACCTTTTTTCTTTAATTCAGTTTTTTTTTTGAGATATATTCACATATCATACAATCATACATGGTGTACAATCAACTGTTCACAGTACCATCATATAGTGGTGCATTCATCACCCCAATCTATTTTGTGAACATTTTCCTTGTATCAGAAAAAGTAAAAATAATGAAAAAATAGAAGTAAAAAAGAACACCCAAGTCATCCCCCCCAACCTATTTTTCATTTAGTTTTTTCTATTCACCCATCTATTGTAGGTGGGTCCTTTTGATTAGGTTATTTCAATTGAGATGTGACCTATCTCATTCAAGGTGGGTCTTAACCCTTTAAATAGGTTATCCTTTATAATAGGATAAAACACATACAGAAGCTTAGAAATGAAATTAAAGAAGCTCATGGAAAAGCCCCTAGAAAAGCTAAAAGAGACAGAAGCTAGGAGAGAGAAACATTCAGAGAAGTTTAGAGAAAAAGCCACAGACAGAGAAGCCAGAAGCTGAAGCAACAAAACCCGGGAGAGAAGGACAAGTAGATGTCGCCATGTACCTGGCTATCTGGCAGAGGAGCCCAAGCTCACTGATAACCCAGTCTTCAGAAAAGGTATTGTCCAGTTGATGCCTTATTTAGGACATTTTCATGGCCTTAGAACTCTAAATTTATAAGCTAATAAATCCCCATTGTAAAAGCCAACCCATTTCTGGTATATTGCATTTTGTCAGCAAACTGAAACAAAGAATATCCGTGAATTGACAACTGCTGAAGTTGGAAGATGGGTACTATTCTAATTTTGTATGTGTTTGCAGATCTCCATAATTAAAAGTTTTTAATGTTACCTATAACCTAAGGAACCCAAGCAAATATAAGATTCAGAATCATGGCATGAAAGGAGAACATCCTTTAAGATTAAACACTGATTTAAAATTAAGAGCATTAAAAATGAAGAATAATGAATCCTTATAATTTTGATGAAAGTGACAATTTTTCCTGAAAACTTTTTTATATAGTTATGAAGATGGAATCTAAGCTAAAATAATGAGATGTTCTAATTCTGGTGTAAATTGTTCATATTTTGTATTATTCTACAGTAAATTTAAAGTTTTTAAAAGAGAAAAATAATAAAAGAAAATCCAATTGTGGCCTAGAAACAAGGTAAATGAGCTGGTTCTTGTATGAGTGAAACTAAGAGTTCTTTTGCATTAATCTTTTACATTAATTCCACTTTACTCATTCTTCCCCTTTCCTCCATCTTAATAGTTAGTAGTATTTATCAAGCACTATGGAGAAGACTAGCAGCCCAAGAAAGATATTATATTAAATAGCAATTGCTTCAAGCAGGAAAAAAATACCAAAAATGCACACGCCTCCTTGCTGTTCTTCCAAATATAAACCATTGATAACAGGTGTATCCAGCAGTTAATGGCATTTAGATTTAGGAAGAGTAATTTCTATTTAGCTGAAGAACAGAACTGGCTGCACTGGAATACATCAATGAATCCAAATCTATCCTTGTTCTTCTTAAAATGCCTCATCCCACCCAGAGATTACATGAATATCGTTAAAAATTGTAAGCATTCCCCAACTTACAGATGGGTTGTGTTCTAAAAATTCACCTGTAAATCAGCTCTTTGGAATTCAGATCACATTTTACCAGTGAAGCAATTTATAAAAGGGTAGTCTGGCTATCAGGCCACTCCACAGAATAAAGTTCAAATTTACTGGATTACTCTGTTTTATGGATGCACTGTGGGTTTTTTCAACAGCCATAGGGACCCCCTGTACCATTATTTCTTCAGTGAATTCAATACAGATTCTAGGAATATTTCTCCTCCCCAATGCTCTGCATCAGCCATTTTCTGCCCCAATCCCCACCACCTCACCCTAGCACACACACACAAATGTTGTCCAGGTCTAAGTGCCAAAATGTCTCCTCACTCATCACAGAGTGAGAACTCTTACTAAGCACGCTGAAGCCAAGCTTAGATGAGGGGCTCTAGCATTTCAAGGCTGAGGGGAAGTCAGAGTTCTAGACCTAATTAGGAGTCAGTGGTCATGAAAGCTTCTGTAGGAACTGTGCCTGCTGGATCTCACAGGTGCAGGACAGATGGTGGAATATAACTTCCACCAGGTTTATCTTTCAGAAAGATGGTTTAAAAAAATTAGAAAGCGTAAAAGAAAACTTCCTAATAATCACTTTTAATACTTATTTTTAAATGTTAATAACTCAGAGCAAATTAAATTAGAGATTACTATCGTGAACTTAAACTACATCCAAAGCTATATTAAGAATCTCTCCTTCCCTACAAGAGAGGGGCGTGGGGGTAGTATCTGAGTGTCCTGCATAGCTACTAAAGTGACCGCTTCCTCAACAACAGCAATGGACCCTAAATCTGCCAGTGGGAGAGGGTGCTAGCAGGAGGACATGGAAATCACAGTGTCTATTTGGGTCTACTTTTCTAGGTCACCGAAAGGCATCTAGATTTCATTGTTTTAAAATCTTAAGCCAGAAGATGTAAAGAGAGAGAGAGAGACTCTCTAACCAAGCCACATTGGAAGGTGATCTCACTGCCCTCCCCCCATATGGGACCTGACTCCCAGGGATATAAATCTCCCTGGCAATGTAGGATATGACTCCTGGGGATGAATCTGGACCCGGCATCGTGGGATTGAGAACATCTTCTTGACCAAAAGGGGAGTGTAAAATGAAACAAAATAAAGCTTCAGTGGCTGAGAGATTTCAAATGGAGTTGAGAGGTCACTCTTGTGGACATTCTTACGCACTATACAGATAACACTTTTTAGGTTTTAATGTATTGGAATAGCTAGAAGCAAATACCTGAAACTACCAAACTCCAACCCAGTAGCCTTGACTCTTGATGATTGTATAACAATATAGATTACAAGCGGTGACAGTGTGATCGACAGCTGGGTAAGTAGGAAATACTCAATATAATTCTTCAGCTGGAAAATGCTTAGCATAGTCTTCAATAGCCAATAGGAAAGGAAAAAAAAAACTGTTTATTAAGATCACTTCATTCAAGCAGCCTTGAGTTATTCTGACCATGAAAAGCCCTCGTTAAAATAACTTGCTGTTGCTCTAATTTAAACAACAAAAAAAAAACTTGCTCTTTTTAAAAAAACACTGGTTTGATAAAGAACTGGCATTTTGAAAAACAAACCTGAATGAAGGGAGGACTTCAGGACTTCAAGATAACAAGGAGATGCTGACAGAACAGCTTTCTCTCTTCTGTTTTTCTTCCTCTCTGCTTCCTTCTGGCTTCTAGCCATTTCTTTGTCTGTCTGGGGTTATAAAAGCCCAACCAATTCTTCTCACTTTGAACTGGGCTTGAAAGGTTTTCCTTTCCTCCAGTTCCTTGTTGATGCATCTTCAATAAACTCACCTTCTCACCAAAGAAAGAGACTTGTTTCTCTGTTTGATGCGGGATCAGGCGGGCCTGACTACCTGAGACTGGTTTTTCTACCAGTAACGTGATTGTGAAAACCTTGTGGATCACACTGCCTTTATCCAGTGCATAGATGGATGAGTAGAAAACTGGGGACAAAAACTAAATGAAAAATAGGATGGAATGGGGGGGATGATTTGGGTGTTCTTTTTCATTTTTATTTTTTATCCTTATTCTGATTCTTTCCGGTATAAAGAAAATGTTCAAAAATAGATTGGGGTGATGAATGCACAACTCTATGATAGTACTATAAACAGCTGATTTTACACCATGGGTGATTGTATGGTTTGTGAATATATCTCAAAATGATTAAAAAAAAATAAAAAAAATAAAAAATAAATAAAAAAAAAACTGAATTAAAAAACAAAGAGAGACAGATGTAAACCATCACTGAGATAAAATGACAATTTCATGTGCAAATGCTTACTTATATGCCATTCATTTGACAATTTAAAAGAAAAATACACAGATTAAATACTTGCACAAAACGACCTGTTCTACTGTTCACATACAATGTATCAGTGTTTTTTTCAAAAGTTCAGAATTTTATGAGCATGCTTCAATTATGCACTACCACCATTTTAAGATTTTAAATGTATTTGCCCAGATCCCAGAAACAAGGCACAGTTTTCCAGAGACCACTGTAAAATCATATTAGAACTCAAAAGTCCTAGATTCTTGGTCTCAAACTCAGTCAGCGGTCTGTTCTACTTGCCTGCATAGGTGTTGGCCTTGTGTAAGAGATCTGTGCACGCGTGCATATCAGCGAAAGCCCGGATTCCTAAGCAGTTGACAGGGTGAAGCTGGGATTCCAAAAACTCACAGCAAGTCTTCTTCACATCCTGTAACTGTAACAGACCAGCTGCTGGAAGAAGTACCTGCAACACACAGTAAGCATGTTTAGCTGGCTGGAAAAACAATGTCATTATTTACTGCTTCTAAAGTAAGGCATGAGAAGTCCAGCTGTAGTTTATAATCTGTACCTAGCTCCGAATATTCCACAGAAAACAAACATGAAAAATATTTTCAAAAATGGTTGTTGAAGATGGCGGAATGGTGAGGTGCAGAATTTCGTCTCTCCCCTAGAGCAGCTGGCAATTACCCAAGAACTATATGAAACAGTGTTTTCAGGGTCTCCATAACCAGTCACACATCGGACACAAGTTTGGAATCTGAGGAAAGCTGAGATCGCAGCGAACATTGTAAGTTCCTGGGACCAGGGGTCTGGTGCCCCTCCCCACCCAGACCTCACAGACCGTCTTGCTGCTGGCTCCCTCAAAAGGAAAACAAAAAACAAAAAGCTATCTGCTGAGGGCAAGAAGTGGGGCTCAAGCCAGCCTCAACTGCAGAATTTAACAAATTAATTAACTAATTTTGGAGCTGGGGGTGCTAAAGAAGGGCTGGGATCTGAGAAGGGGGAGCACATAAAAGTGAGCACCCATTCCCAGGCTCCAAAAAAGCCATTTTTCCCCCTACATTTTGTCCCTTCTGGCTTCTCACTGACTCCTTATCTATTTGCATTTCAATAGCCCCCAGCAGGAGTGGAATTGAAGCTGTTGGAGAGTAATTATCAGACAATAGCCCAAAGTACATCTTTAAATGCTCTATTCTGACACTGACAAACCTTCTAGGATGGGGAAAGACTATTAAAAGGGACTCCTTGTTCTTTTCCTTTTTTCTTTTTCCTTTTTCTTGTTTTTCTTTTCTATTTTTTTAATCTGAAAGTAACATACATGGTTATTTTCTATTGGAAAGCCCAGGTTGAGGGACTAAGCTGGGCTTGGGGGGAGACACAGTATCCACAGCATCTTTGATTCCAGATTCACTTCTCAAGGTCTCTACCCCGTCTTTAACTGGCAACTCAGGTTGACCAAGGAATTTATCTGGAGATGCCCCAAAGAGGAGAGGGGAGAAGGGAATAGTGCCCCTGAGAGACAACTGGAGTTCCTAGGATTGGGAGAGTGGAGAGGTCCAGCTCAACCCATAGCCCTACTTCTGGGAACTCAGACCCCAGGGGCTGCAATTCAGATTCCAGCTTCAGTCAGCCACGTCCCCAACAGGATCAGAGTCACCAGGAGAACTAAAGTCTCCATACCTCCTTACACTGGTGGGGGAGATGCGGGCTGGCAGGTGCCACCTGCTGGACAGGAGAGGAAAAGCGCCAATTCTAAAGGCCTCATAGGAGGGTCTCATTCTCAGGAAAACTCCATATCCTCCCAATGAGACCTGGGCCTCTCTAGACTGGGAAAATCTGACTGGGGTTGACCATATCTGAGAAGACCCTCTCACAAAAAGGCTACACAGAGGCAGGGTGTGCCAGTTTGAATGTACTGTGTCCCCCAAACGCCATTATCTTTTATGTAATCTTGTGTGGGCAGACGTTATCAGTTTTGATCAGATTTCTTTGAATGTTTCCTTGGAGGTGCGCCCCACCCAACTGTAGGTGATAACTCTGATTAGATATTTCCATAGAAGGCCCATTCAGGGTGGGCCTTGATCAGTGGAGCTATATAAATGAGCTGACAGGCAGAGGGAACTCAGTGTAGCTGAGAGTGACATTTTGAAGAGGAGCTACAGCCAAGAGGGACACTTTGAAGAAAGCACAGGAGCTGCAGATGAGAGACATTTTGAAAATGGCCGTTGAAAGCAGACTCTTGTTCCGGAGAAGCTGAGAGAGGACAAATATCCCAAGTGCAACTAAGAGTGACATTTTTGAGAAACTACAGCCCAGAAAGGAACATCCTGGGAGAAAGCCATTTTGAAACAAGAACTTTGGAGCAGATGCCAGCCACGTGCCTTCCCAGCTAACAGAGGTTTTCCGGACACCATTGGCCATCCTCCAGTGAAGGTACCCGATTGCTGATGTGTTACCTTGGACACTTTCTGGCCTTAAGACTGTAACTATGTAGCCAAATAAACCCCCTTTTATAAAAGCCAATCCATTTCTGGTGTTTTGCATTCTGGCAGCATTAGCAAACTAGAACACAGGGCAAGAAACAGAAAAACTAAGTGAAAAATTCTGATCAACTAAATAGAACCAAAATTAGAGGTTTAGAATAAGTTGAACTGAATAACAGAGGTCAGAGAACTAAGCCAACCAACAAGAAACCCCTAGGTAAAAGATAGAAAACGAGCTCCAGAATAAACTAATCAAGAAAATCAGATGCCTAGACAACATAAGATAACAAGCCATACCAGGAAACACAAAAACATGGACCAGCCAAAGGAACAAACTAATAGTTCAACCAAGATACAGGAACTGAGGCAACTAATGCTAAATCAATTCAATGAACTGAAGGAAGATACAGCAAAAGAGATGAAGGATATAAAGAAGACACTGAATGACCATAAAGAAGAATTTGTAAACTTGAAAAAACAACAGTAGATTTGAACAGGCAGAAGAAAGGATCAGTGAACTGGAAGACAAGACATTTGAATTCACACACACAAAAAAACAGATGGTGGAAAAAATGGAAAAATATGAGCAGGGTCTTAGGGAGCTGAGTGACAACATGAAACGCACAAATATACGTGTTATGGGTATCCCAGAAGGAGAAGAGAGGGGAAAGGGGGCAGAAAGAATAAAAGAAGAAATATTCACTGAAAATTTCCCAACTCTTATAAAAGACAGAAAATTAGAGATTCAAGAAGTACAGCATACCCCAAACAGAATACATCCCAATAGACCTACTCCAAGAGACTTACTGATCAGATTGTCCAATGTCAAAGAGAGGATTCTGAAAGCAGCAAGAGAAAAGCAATCCATCACAGACAAGAAAAGGTCAATAAGACTATGTACAGATTTCTCCGCAAAAACCATGGAGGCAAGAAGACAGTGGCATGATATATTTAAGATACTGAAAGAGAAAAACTGCCAACCAAGAATTCTATATCCAGCAAAACTGTCCTTCAAAAATGAGGGAGAGATTAAAATATTTTAAGACAAACAGACACTGAGAGAGTTTGTGAATAAGAGACCAGCACTACAAGAAATACTAAAGGGCATGCTACAGGCTGATAGGAAAAGACAGGAGAGAGAAAGTTGGAGAAGAGTGCAGAAATGAAGATTATCATGAAAGGTAAAAGGAGAGAGAGGAAAAAATAAGATATTACATATAAATTCCAAAAGACAAAATGGTAGTAGAAAGTACTGCCCTTACAGTAATAACACTAAATGTAAATGGGTTAAACGCCCCAATAAAAAGACACAGACTGGCAGAACGGATTAAAACACAGGACCCATCTATATGCTGTCTACAAGAAACTCACTTCAGACACAAGGACAAAAAAGACTGAAAGTAAAAGGTTGGAAAAAGATACTTCATGCAAACCACAACCAGAAAAAAGCAGGAGTACCTATATTAATATCAGACAAATTAGACTTCAAAAGTAAAACAATTAAAAGAGACAAGAACACTATACATTAATAAAAGGGTCAATTCATCAAGAAAACATAACAATCATAAATATTTATGCACCAAGCCAGAATGCCCCGAAATTCATGAGGCAAACCCTTAGATCACTGAAAGGAGAAGTAGACACCTCTAAAATAATAGCTGGAGACTTCCATATACCGCTCTCATCAATGGATAGAACATCTAGACAGAGGATCACTACAGAAATGGAGATGTTGAATTGTATAATAAATGAACTAGACTTGACAGACATTTATAGAACACTACATCCAACAACAGCATGATACACTTTTTTCTCAAGTGCTCATGGAACATTCTCTAGGATAGACATGTTGGATCACAAAGCAAGTCTCAACAAATTTAAAAATATTAATATTACACAAAACACTTTCTCAGACCATAAAGGAATGAAGTTGGAAATAAATAAAATGCAGAAGGTCGTAAAATTCACAAACATATGGAGGCTAAACAACACCCTCTTAGAAAACCAGTGGGTAAAGGAAGAAATTACAAGAGAAATTAGTAAATACTTTCAGGCAAATGACAATGAAAACACAACATATCAAAACTTATGGGATACAGCAAAGGCAGTGCTGATAGGGAAATTTATTGCCCTAAATGCCTATTATTAAAAGAGAAGAGAGAGCAAAAATACAAGAGTTAACTGTTCACCTGGAGGAATTAAAGAACAGTAAACTAACCCCAAAGCAAACAAAAAGGAAGAAATAACAAAGATTAGAGCAGAAATAAATGTAATCGAGGAAAGGAAAACAATAGAGAGAATCAACAAAACCAAAAGTTGGTTCTTTGAGAAAAATAATAATATTGATGGCCTGCTGGCTAGGCTAACAAAAAAATAAAAAAGAGCGAGCGGATGCAAATAAATGCAATCAGAAATGGGAAAGGAAACATAACTGGAGACCCTGCAGAAATTAAGGAGATAATGAGAAGATACTATGAACAACTACATGCTAATAAACTAGACAACTTAGAAGAAATGGACAACTTCCTAGAAAAGCATAAACAACCAACACTGACTCAAGAAGAAACAGATGACCTCAACAAACCAATAACAAGTAAAGAGACTGAGTGAGTCATCAAAAAGCTCCCAAAAAGGAAAAGCCCGGGACCAGATAGCTTCACATGTGAATTCTACCAAGCATTCAAGAAAGAATTAGTACCAATTCTGCTCAAACTCTTTAAAAAAATAGAAGAAGAGGGAAAGCTACCTAACTCATTCTATGAAGCCAACATCCCCCTAATACCAAAATCAGACAGATAATATAAAAAAAAGAAAATTATAGACCAATCTCTTTAATGAATATAGATGCAAAAATCCTCAACAAAATACTTGCAAATCAAATGCAGCAACATATTGAAAGAATTATACACCACGACCAGGTGGGATTTATTCCAGGTATGCAAGGCTGGTTCAACACAAGAAAATCAATTAATGTAGTACAACACATCAATAAATCAAAGGAGAAGAACCACATGATCATCTCGATAGATGCAGAAAAGGCATTTGACAAAATTCAACATCCTTTCCTGATGAAAACACTTCAAAGGATAGGAATAGAAGGGAACTTTTTCAATATGATAAAGGTGATATATGAAAAACCCACAGCTAACATCATACTCAATAGGGAGAGACTGAAAGCTTTTCCTCTAAGATCAGGAACAAGACAGGGATGCCCACTGTCACCATTGTTATTCAACATTGTGCTGGAAGTTCTAGCTAGAGCAATTAGGCAAGAAAAAGAAATAAAAGGCATCCAAACTGGAGAGGAAGAACTAAACGTTTCACTATTTGCAGATGACATGATTCTATATGTAGAAAATCCAGAAAAATCTACAGCAAAGCTACTAGAACTAGTCAATGAATACAGCAAAATGGCTGGCTACAAGATCAACACGCAAAAATCTGTAGTGTTCCTATACACAAGTAATGTGCAACAAGAGGAGGAAATAAAGAAAAAAATCCCATTTACAATAGCAACCAAAAGAATCAAGTACTTAGGAATAAACTTAACCAAGGACAAAAAAGACCTTTACACAGAGAACTATAAAAAACTGCTAAAAGAAATTGAACAGGACCTAAAAAAATGGAAGAACATACCATGTTCATGGACTGGAAGACTAAATATAGTTAAGATGGCAATTTTACCTAAACTGATTTATAGATTCAATGCGATACCAATTAAAATCCCAACAACTTACTTTACAGAAATAGAAAAACCAATAACCAAATTTATTTGGAAGGGCAAGGCGCCTCGAATAGCCAAAAATATCTTGAGAAAGAGGAACAAAGTGGGAGGTCTCACACTACCTGACTTTGAAGCATATTATAAAGTTATAGTGCTCAAAACAGCATGGTACTGGCATAAGGACAGATATACCGACCAATGGAATGGAATTGAGTGTTCAGAAGTAGACCCTCGCATCTACAGACAATTGATCTTTGATAAGGCAGTCAAGCCAAAGCAACTGGGACAGAGCAGCCTCTTCAATTAATGGTGTTTGGAGAACTGGATATCCATTTCCAAAAGAATGAAAGAGGATGCCCATCTCACACCTTATACAAAAATTAACTTGAAATGGGTCAAAGACCTAAACATTAGCACCAAGACCATAAGACTCTTAGAAGAAAACATAGGGCAGTATCTTAAAGATCTTGTGATAGGAGGTGGTTTCCCAGACCGCACACCCAAGGTGTGAGCAACCAAAGAACAAATAGACAAATGGGATCTCCTCAAAATTAAACACTTTTGTACATCAAAGGACTTTGTCAGAAAAGTAAAAAGGCAACCTACACAATGGGAGATGATATTTGGAAACCACATATCAGATAAGGGTTTAATATCCCAAATATATAAAGGAATCCTACAACTCAATAAGAGAAAGACAAACAATCCAATTAAAAAATGGGCAAAAGACATGAACAGACATTTTTCTGAAGAGGAAATACAAATGGCTCAAAAACATAAGAAAAAATGCTCAACTTCACTGGCTATTAAGGAAATGCAAATCAAAACCACAATGAGATATCATCTCACACCTACCAGAATGGCAATTACCCAAAAAACAGAAAATGACAAGCGCTAGAGAGGATGTGGAGAAAGAGGCACACTTATTCATTGTTGGTGGAAATGTAGAATGGTGCAACCACTCTGGAAGACAGTGTGGAGGTTCCTCAGGAAGGTAAGTATAGATTTGCCATATGACCCAGCTATTCCATTGCTAGGTATATACTCAGAGGAGCTGAAACTTAAGACACAAACAGACATTTGTCAACCAATGTTTATTGTAGCATTATTCTCAATTGCCAAGAGATGGAAACAGCCCAAATGTCCATCAATAGATGAGTGGATAAACAAACTGTGGTATATACACATGATGGAACATTATGCAGCTGTAAGACAGAACAAAGACATGGATCATAAAATAACATGGATGATGGGGCGGGGCAGGATGGCGGACTGGTGAGCTGTATGTTTTGGTTGCTCCTCCAGGAAAGTAGGTAGAGGGCCGGGAGCTGCGTGGACTGGACACCGCGGAGCGGTCTGACTTTGGGCATACTTCGTGCAGCACTCATGGAAACGTGGAACTGCTGAGATCAGCGAAATCTCTAAGCCAACTTGAAAGGTGAAACCGCTGCCCTCCCCCCTGCGTGGGATCGGACACCCAGTGGGGTGAGTCTCCCTGGCAACGTGGAGTGTGGCTCCCGGGGAGGAATGCAGACCTGGCATCGTGGGACAGAGAACATCTTCTTGACCAAAAGGGGGATGTGAAAGGAAATGAAATAAGCTTCAGTGGCAGAGAGAATCCAAAAGGAGCCAAGAGATCACTCTGGTGGGCACTCTTATGCACACTTTAGACAACCCTTTTTAGGTTCTAAAGAATTGGGGTAGCTGGTGGTGGATACCTGAAACTATCAAACTACAACCCAGAACCCATGAATCTCGAAGACAGTTGTATAAAAATGTAGCTTATGAGGGGTGACAATGGGATTGGGAAAGCCATAAGGACCACACTCCACTTTGTCTAGTTTATGGATGGATGAGTAGAAAAATAGGGGAAGGAAACAAACAGACAAAGGTACCCAGTGTTCTTTTTTACTTCAATTGCTCTTTTTCACTTTAATTATTATTCTTGTTATTTTTGTGTGTGTGCTAATGAAGGTGTCAGGGATTGATTTGGGTGATGAATGTACCACTATGTAATGGTACTGTAAACAATCGAAAGTACGATTTATTTTGTATGACTGCGTGGTATGTGAATATATCTCAATAAAATGAAGATTAAAAAAAATAATAATCTAGGGGGGTAGTTAGGGGTATGGAAGGATTTGAGTTTCCCTTTTTGTCTTTATTTCGTTTCTGGAGTAATTAAAATGTTCTAAAAAAAGAAAAAAATATGAATTGTGATAGATGCATGACTGTATGGTGGTACTGTGGGCAATTGATTGTACACTTTGGATCTTTGGATAATTGTATGGTGTGTGAACAATCTCAATAAAAAAAGGCTACATACTAAAAAAAAAAAAATGCTACGCAAAAAGGTTGCAAGGCTCATGTGGCAAGTACTGAGTGTTAAATATGTAATTTATTTATTGAAGACACTGTATTAAAACAGAATATTTTCATTTCTCTCTTTCCCATAAGGAGAAGAGTCCCACAGATATTGGAAGTATACATAGTCAAAGCAGAGCTTCTTTTAACTATGTAAGTCAATAAATCTTGTGTCCTCTTTCACTACATACTTATATGTTCAGGTGGGCAGGGTTTGGTGCCAAATATTTTTTGAAAAATCCACAAGCCACATAGATGGAAATGTTGGACTATGGTAGCGTTTATTTTGGCTTCAAATAAATCATCTCTTTCCTTTTTCAATGCAAAAAAAAAAAAAAAAAAAAATAACATGGATGAACCCTGAGGACATTATGTTGAGTGAAGTTAGCCAGAAACAAAAGGACAGATTCTATATGGTCTCACTAATATGAACAAACATTAATGAACAAACTGGGAGTTAAAAGCTGACAACACAGGCTACTAGGAGATAGAAAGAGGGTAGAGATCAGGCATTTGATGCTGAAGGACTACAGAATGTTCAGCAGGATTGATTGTATAGATCCAGAAATAGATAGCATAATACTGTGTGATGGTAGTGAAGATATCTGTGAGTAAAGCTGCAAGAGGTTGGAGAGGAGAATGTATGACACCATTCATTCATCTGTAGGATAGGAGAATGTATGACACCATTCATTTGTAAAGAGAGATGATAAAGACAGTATAACTTGGCAAAAACTGGAGTGGCCAATGACTCTTACTAAATATACAAATATAAAATGTTTTTGCATGTGGGAGAGCAATGAATGTCAACCATGTTGAGTGTTGAAAAAGGGATGGTATTTGGGAGAAAACATAATCAAAGCAAACTGGAGTCTATGGTCAACAGTAACACTGTAATATGCTTCCATTAAATGTAACAAAGGTAATATACCAATGCTAAGTGTGTATGAGAAGGGATACAGGGGAGGGATATGGGATTCTTGGTAGTGGTGTTGTTTTCTGTCCTTACTATTATATTGTATTGTATGACATGTTATTTTTCTTTTTATCATCTTTTTTATTATTTATTTAAAAAAAAAACAGTTTTTTTTTGTATTAATCAATATGTTCAAGTGCTGATTGTGGTGATAAATGTAAAACTTTTAAGATGATACCATGAACGACTGACTGTACACTGTGGATAAATGTACGGTATGTGAATATAACTCTATAAAATTGTAGGAAAAAATATATATAGGAGTAAAAATGTTGGAGAAAACATAGTGAGAGGGATGTACCTATCTACTGTTGATGAGCAGACAGAACGGTGTACCCTTTATGAAGGTCAGTGTGGTGGTTCCACAAAAAGCTAATTATATGGGGACCACAAGGTCCTGCAACCTCATTATGGGGCATGTCATTGGAAGATCTGAGAGCAGAGTCATGAAAGGACATTTGCACACTGCTGTTCATGGAGGCAGTATTCATGGTTTGTAATGGCTGGAGGTGGCCTAAGGGTACATACACTGAGGAACAGAATGGTGTACGGTGGTGTATACATAGAATGGAATATTGAGCAACTACGAGAAGGAGTGAAGCTGTGAGACATGCAACGAGGTGAATGGATCCTGTACACAGCATTTGAGTGAAGTACACCAGAAATAAAGGCAAACACTATAATGTCTCACTAATATGGACTAACTAGAATGTGTAAACTCAGAATTGAATCTCAGAACACAGCCTAACAGGGAAATGATTATTGTAAAGGTCCCTAGATTGTAAGCTCTTACAGCAGTTGTTCCAGTTTGCTAATGCTGCCAGGATGCAAAACACCAGAAATGGATTAACTTTTATAAAAAGGGGTTTATTTGGTCACACAGTTACCATCTTAAGGCCTTAAAGTGTCCAAGGTAACACATCAGCAATTGGGTACCTTCACTGGAGGATGATCCAGTGCATGGATGGATGAGTAGAAAAATGGGGACAAAGACTAAATGAAAAATAGGGTGGGATGGCAGGGATGGTTTGGGTGTTCTTTTTTACTTTTATTTTTTATTCTTATTCTGATTCTTTCTGATGTAAGGAAAATGTTCAGAGATAGATTGTGGCAATGAATGCATAACTATATGATCATACTGTGAACAGTTGATTGTACACCATGGATGATTGTATGGTATGTAAGTATATTTCATTAGAACTGAATTTAATTAAAAAAAAAACAAAACAATTGTTGACTCCTCACATTTCCCCTAACTTCCAGAGAATCTTCCAAATTCCAAAAGTCCCTTTTGGGTCACAAGAATGAGACATCAAATCATACCAGGCTAACGGTCCTTTTTATAAGCATAAACAAAATATTCCTTTGAATTTTAAAGACTCAAATTATTATGATGCCAGTGGGTGCTATGGTTCTATGAAAATGGTCGTTAGCAAACATGAGCTTCTATGATATGGGGAAGGAGTGAACCCAGAATAATATATACATGATGAAACCTGTTCTTCTACTGTCTGAATAACACAACAAACTGCTTTCTTTAAGAGTAGAATGATTTATAATTCAACAGTCTCTAGCTGAAAGCAGTTTCTCTAGAATGTAATAAGTTATAAAAAGGAAAGTAGGGAGGCGGGGCAAGATGGCAGACTGGTGAGCTGTATGTTTTAGTTACTCCTCCAGGAAAGTAGGTAAAAAGCCAGGAACTGCGTGGACTGGACACCACAGACCAATCTGTCTTTGGGCATACTTCATACAACACTCATGAAAACGTGGAACTGCTGAGATCAGCGAAATCTGTAAGTTTTTGCGGCCAGGGGACCCGCGCCCCTCCCTGCCAGGCTCAGTCCCGGGGGAGGAGGGGCTGTCAGCTCCAGGAAGGAGAAGGGAGAATTGCAGTGGCTGCTCTTATAGGAAACTCATTCTACTGATTCAAACTCCAACCATAGATAGACTGAGGCCAGACACCAGAGACTGTGAGAGCAGCCAGCCCAGCAGAGAGGAGACGGGCATAGAAGGAAAACAACACGAGAAGCTCCAAAGTAAAAGCAGAGGATTTTTGGAGTTCTGGTGAACACAGAAAGGGGAAGGGCGGAGATCAGGCCTTGAGGCGCATATGCAAATCCCGAAGCAAGGCTGATCTCTCTGCCCTGGGCACCTTTCCTTAATGGCCCTGGTTGCTTTGTCTATTAGCATTTCAATAACCCATTAGATCTCTGAGGAGGGCCTTTTTTTTTTTTTTTTTTTTTTTTTTTTTTTTTTTTTTTTTTTTTTAAATCCTTTTTGCTTTTTCTAAAACAATTACTCTAAGAAGCTCAACACAGAAAGCTTCAAAGAATTGAAATTTGGGCACGTCAAGTCAAGAGCAGAACTAAGAGAGCTCTGAGACAAAAGGCAATAATCCAGTGGCTGAGAAAATTCACTAAACAACACAACTTCCCAAGAAAAGGGGGGTGTCCGCTCACAGCCACCATCCTGGTGGACAGGAAACACTCCTGCCCATCGCCAGCCCCATAGCCCAGAGCTGCCCCAGACAACCCAGTGTGACGGAAGTGCTTCAAATAACAGGCACACACCACAAAACTGGGCGTGGTCATTAGCCTTCCCTGCAACCTCAGCTGAATGTCCCAGAGCTGGGAAGGGGGAGCAGTGTGAATTAACAGAGCCCCATTCAGCCATCATTTGAGCAGACTGGGAGCCTCCCAACACAGCCCAGCAGCCCAGAACTGCCCTGGGGGGACGGCACTCACCTGTGACATAGCACAGTCATCCCTCAACAGAGGACCCGGGGTGCACAGCCTGGAAGAGGGGCCCACTTGCAAGTCTCAGGAGCCATACGCCAATACCAAAGACTTGTGGGTCAGTGGCAGAGACAAACTGTGGCAGGACTGAACTGAAGGATTAGACTATTGCAGTAGCTTTAAAACTCTAGGATCATCAGGGAGATTTGATTGTTAGGGCCACCCCCCCTCCCCGACTGCCCAGAAACACGCCCCACATACAGGGCAGGCAACACCAACTACACACGCAAGCTTGGGACACCAATTGGGCCCCACAAGACTCACTCCCCCACTCACCAAAAAGGCTAAGCAGGGGAGATCTGGCTTGTGGAGAACAGGTGGCTCGTGGACGCCACCTGCTGGTTAGTTAGAGAAAGTGTACTCCACGAAGCTGTAGATCTGATAAATTAGAGATAAGGACTTCAACTGGTCTACAAACCCTAAAAGAACCCTATCAAGGTCAGCAAATGCCACGAGGCCAAAAACAACAGAAAATTATAAAGCATATGAAAAAACCAGACGATATGGATAACCCAAGCCCAAGCACCCAAATCAAAAGACCAGAAGAGACACACCTAGAGCAGCTACTCAAAGAACTAAAGATGAACAATGAGACCCTAGTACGGGATATGAAGGAAATCAAGAAGACCCTAGAAGAGCATAAAGAAGACATTGCAAGACTAAATAAAAAAATGGATGATCTTATGGAAATTAAAGAAACTGTTGACCAAATTAAAAAGATTCTGGACACTCATAGTACAAGACTAGAGGAAGTTGAACAACGAATCAGTGACCTGGAAGATGACAGAATGGAAAATGAAAGCATAAAAGAAAGAATGGGGAAAAAAAATTGAAAAACTCGAAATGGACCTCAGGGATATGATAGATAATATGAAACGTCCAAATATAAGACTCATTGGTGTCCCAGAAGGGGAAGAAAAGGGTAAAGGTCTAGGAAGAGTATTCAAAGAAATTGTTGAGGAAAACTTCCCAAATCTTCTAAACAACATAAATACACAAATCATAAATGCTCAGCGAACTCCAAATAGAATAAATCCAAAAAAACCCACTCCGAGACATATACTGATCACACTGTCAAACATAGAAGAGAAGGAGCAAGTTCTGAAAGCAGCAAGAGAAAAGCAATTCACCACATACAAAGGAAACAGCATAAGACTAAGTAGTGACTACTCAGCAGCCACCATGGAGGCGAGAAGGCAGTGGCACGATATATTTAAAATTCTGAGAGAGAGGAATTTCCAGCCAAGAATACTTTATCCAGCAAAGCTCTCCTTCAAATTTGAGGGAGAGCTTAAATTTTTCACAGACAAAGAAATGCTGAGAGAATTTGCTAACAAGAGACCTGCCCTACTGGAGATACTAAAGGGAGCCCTACAGACAGAGAAACAAAGACAGGACAGAGAGACTTGGAGAAAGGTTCAGTACTAAAGAGATTCGGTATGGGTACAATAAAGGATATTAATAGAGAGAGGGAAAAATATGGCAAACATAATCCAAAGGATAAGATGGCCGATTCAAGAAATGCCTTCACGGTTTTAACGTTGAATGTAAATGGATTAAACTCCCCAATTAAAAGATATAGATTCGCAGAATGGATCAAAAAAAAATGAACCATCAATATGTTGCATACAAGAGACTCATCTTAGACACAGGGACACAAAGAAATTGAAAGTGAAAGGATGGAAAAAAATATTTCATGCAAGCTACAGCCAAAAGAAAGCAGGTGTAGCAATATTAATCTCAGATAAAATAGACTTCAAATGCAGGGATGTTTTGAATGACAAAGAAGGCCACTACATACTAATAAAAGGGGCAATTCAGCAAGAAGAAATAACAATCGTAAATGTCTATGCACCCAATCAAGGTGCCACAAAATACATGAGAGAAACATTGGCAAAACTAAAGGAAGCAATTGATGTTTCCACAATAATTGTGGGAGACTTCAACACATCACTCTCTCCTATAGATAGATCAACCAGACAGAAGACCAATAAGGAAACTGAAAACCTAAACAATCTGATAAATGAATTAGATTTAACAGACATCTACAGGACATTACATCCCAAATCACCAGGATACACATACTTTTCTAGTGCTCACGGAACTTTCTCCAGAATAGATCATATGCTGGGACATAAAACAAGCCTCAATAAATTTAAAAAGATTGAAATTATTCAAAGCACATTCTCTGACCACAATGGAATACAATTAGAAGTCAATAACCATCAGAGACTTAGAAAATTCACAAATACCTGGAGGTTAAACAACACACTCCTAAACAATCAGTGGGTTAAAGAAGAAATAGCAAGAGAAATTGCTAAATATATAGAGACGAATGAAAATGAGAACACAACATACCAAAACCTATGGGATGCAGCAAAAGCAGTGCTAAGGGGGAAATTTATAGCACTAAACGCATATATTAAAAAGGAAGAAAGAGCCAAAATCAAAGAACTAATGGATCAACTGAAGAAGCTAGAAAATGAACAGCAAACCAATCCTAAACCAAGTAGAAGAAAAGAAATAACAAGGATTAAAGCAGAAATAAATGACATAGAGAACAAAAAAACAATAGAAAGGATAAATATCACCAAAAGTTGGTTCTTTGAGAAGATCAACAAGATTGACAAGCCCCTAGCTAGACTGACAAAATCAAAAACACAGAAGACCCATATAAACAAAATAATGAATGAAAAAGGTGACATAACTGCAGATCCTGAAGAAATTAAAAAAATTATAAGAGGATATTATGAACAACTGTATGGCAACAAACTGGATAATGTAGAAGAAATGGACAATTTCCTGGAAACATATGAACAACCTAGACTGACCAGAGAAGAAATAGAAGACCTCAACCAACCCATCACAAGCAAAGAGATCCAATCAGTCATCAAAAATCTTCCCACAAATAAATGCCCAGGGCCAGATGGCTTCACAGGGGAATTCTACCAAACTTTCCAGAAAGAACTGACACCAATCTTACTCAAACTCTTTCAAAACATTGAAAAAAATGGAACACTACCTAACTCATTTTATGAAGCTAACATCAATCTAATACCAAAACCAGGCAAAGATGCTACAAAAAAGGAAAACTACCGGCCAATCTCCCTAATGAATATAGATGCAAAAATCCTCAACAAAATACTTGCAAATCGAATCCAAAGACACATTAAAAAAATCATACACCATGACCAAGTGGGGTTCATTCCAGGCATGCAAGGATGGTTCAACATCAGAAAAACAATCAATGTATTACAACACATTAAAAACTCGAAAGGGAAAAATCAATTGATCATCTCAATAGATGCTGAAAAAGCATTTGACAAAATCCAACATCCCTTTTTGATAAAAACACTTCAAAAGGTAGGAATTGAAGGAAACTTCCTCAACATGATAAAGAGCATATATGAAAAACCCACAGCCAGCATAGTACTCAATGGTGAGAGACTGAAAGCCTTCCCTCTAAGATCAGGAACAAGACAAGGATGCCCGCTGTCACCACTGTTATTCAACATTGTGCTGGAAGTGCTAGCCAGGGCAATCCGGCAAGACAAAGAAATAAAAGGCATCCAAATTGGAAAAGAAGAAGTAAAACTGTCATTGTTTGCAGATGATATGATCTTATATCTAGAAAACCCTGAGAAATCAACGATACACCTACTAGAGCTAATAAACAAATTTAGCAAAGTAGCGGGATACAAGATTAATGCACATAAGTCAGTAATGTTTCTATATGCTAGAAATGAACAAACTGAAGAGACACTCAAGAAAAAGATACCATTTTCAATAGCAACTAAAAAAATCAAGTACCTAGGAATCAACTTAACCAAAGATGTAAAAGACCTATACAAAGAAAACTACATAACTCTACTAAAAGAAATAGAAGGGGACCTTAAAAGATGGAAAAATATTCCATGTTCATGGATAGGAAGGCTAAATGTCATTAAGATGTCAATTCTACCCAAACTCATCTACAGATTCAATGCAATCCCAATCAAAATTCCAACAACCTACTTTGCAGACTTGGAAAAGCTAGTTATCAAATTTATTTGGAAAGGGAAGATGCCTCGAATTGCTAAAGACACTCTAAAAAAGAAAAACGAAGTGGGAGGACTTACACTCCCTGACTTTGAAGCTTATTATAAAGCCACAGTTGCCAAAACAGCATGGTACTGGCACAAAGATAGACATATAGATCAATGGAATCGAATTGAGAATTCAGAGATAGACCCTCAGATCTATGGCCGACTGATCTTTGATAAGGCCCCCAAAGTCACCGAACTGAGCCATAATGGTCTTTTCAACAAATGGGGCTGGGAGAGTTGGATATCCATATCCAAAAGAATGAAAGAGGACCCCTACCTCACCCCCTACACAAAAATTAACTCAAAATGGACCAAAGATCTCAATATAAAAGAAAGTACCATAAAACTCCTAGAAGATAATGTAGGAAAACATCTTCAAGACCTTGTATTAGGAGGCCACTTCCTAGACTTTACACCCAAAGCTCAAGCAACAAAAGAGAAAATAGATAAATGGGAACTCCTCAAGCTTAGAAGTTTCTGCACCTCAAAGGAATTTCTCAAAAAGGTAAAGAGGCAGCCAACTCAATGGGAAAAAATTTTTGGAAACCATGTATCTGACAAAAGACTGATATCTTGCATATACAAAGAAATCCTACAACTCAATGACAATAGTACAGACAGCCCAATTATAAAATGGGCAAAAGATATGAAAAGACAGTTCTCTGAAGAGGAAATACAAATGGCCAAGAAACACATGAAAAAATGTTCAGCTTCACTAGCTATTAGAGAGATGCAAATTAAGACCACAATGAGATACCATCTAACACCGGTTAGAATGGCTGCCATTAAACAAACAGGAAACTACAAATGCTGGAGGGGATGTGGAGAAATTGGAACTCTTATTCATTGTTGGTGGGACTGTATAATGGTTCAGCCACTCTGGAAGTCAGTCTGGCAGTTCCTTAGAAAACTAGATATAGAGCTACCATTCGATCCAGCGATTGCACTCCTCGGTATATACCCGGAAGATCGGAAAGCAGTGACACGAACAGATATCTGCACGCCAATGTTCACAGCAGCATTATTCACAATTGCCAAGAGAAGGAAACAACCCAAATGTCCTTCAACAGATGAGTGGATAAATAAAATGTGGTATATACACACGATGGAATACTACGCGGCAGTAAGAAGGAACGATCTGGTGAAACATATGACAACATGGATGAACCTTGAAGACATAATGCTGAGCGAAATAAGCCAGGCACAAAAAGAGAAATATTATATGCTACCACTAATGTGAACTTTGAAAAATGTAAAACAAATGGTTTATAATGTAGAATGTAGGGGAACTAGCAGTAGAGAGCAATTAAGGAAGGGGGAACAATAATCCAAGAAGAACAGATAAGCTATTTAACGTTCTGGGGATGCCCAGAAATGACTATGGTCTGTTAATTTCTGATGGTTGTAGTAGGAACAAGTTCACTGAAATGTTGCTATATTATGTAACTTTCTTGGGGTAAAGTAGGAACATGTTGGAAGTTAAGCAGTTATCTTAGGTTAGTTGTCTTTTTCTTACTCCCTTGCTATGGTCTCTTTGAAATGCTCTTTTATTGTATGTTTGTTTTCTTTTTAACTTTTTTTTTCATACAGGTGATTTGAAAAAAGAAGGGAAAGTTAAAAAAAAAAAAAAGAAAAAAGAAAAAAGACAAACAAGGGAAAAAAAAAAAAAAAAAAAAAAAAGATGTAGTGCCCCCTTGAGGAGCCTGTGGAGAATGCAGGGGTATTCGCCTACCCCACCTCCATGGTTGCTAACATGACCACAGACATAGGGGACTGGTGGTTTGATGGGTTGAGCCCTCTACCATAAGTTTTACCCTTGGGAAGACGGTTGCTGCAAAGGAGAGGCTAGGCCTCCCTGTATTTGTGCCTAAGAGTCTCCTCCTGAATGCCTCTTTGTTGCTCAGATGTGGCCCTCTCTCTCTGGCTAAGCCAACTTGAAAGGTGAAATCACTGCCCTCCCCCCTACGTGGGATCAGACACCCAGGGAAGTGAATCTCCCTGGCAACGTGGAATATGACTCCCAGGGAGGAACGTAGACCTGGCACCGTGGGACGGAGAACATCTTCTTGACCAAAAGGGGGATGTGAAAGGAAATGAAATAAGCTTCAGTGGCAGAGAGATTCCAAAAGGAGCCGAGAGGTCACTCTGGTGGGCACTCTTATGCACACTTTAGACAACCCTTTTTAGGTTCTAAAGAATTGGGATAGCTGGTGGTGGATACCTGAAACTATCAAACTACAACCCAGAACCCATGAATCTCGAAGACAGTTGTATAAAAATGTAGCTTATGAGGGGTGACAATGGGATTGGGAAAGCCATAAGGACCAAACACCACTTTGTCTAGTTTATGGATGGATGTGTAGAAAAGTAGGGGAAGGAAAGAAACAGACAAAGGTACCCAGTGTTCTTTTTTACTTCAATTGCTCTTTTTCACTCTAATTATTATTCTTGTTATTTTTGTGTGTGTGCTAATGAAGGTGTCAGGGATTGATTTAGGTGATGAATGTACAACTATGTAATGGTACTGTAAACAATCGAAAGTACAATTTGTTTTGTATGACTGCGTGGTATGTGAATATATCTCAATAAAATGATGATTAAAAAAAAAAAAAAAAAAAAAAGGAAAGTATAAAAGCTAATTGCCTAATCACTTTTTAATTTGTATTTTTATTTGACTAACTCCTCCAAGCAATTTTATATTAATTATAGGTTATTCTGTGAGATTTAACCACTATCTTCACTATAAATACTCCATCTGACACTGCAACTGTTTTTCAAATAGATCAATAATGGAAAATTTTCCTTCTAAATGAATTTGGATGGCGCTATGTAAAGGACCACATTAGAAAGTCAAATTAAGAAGGAAAACTTCATAAAAAAATAAATTATTGAGCACCTTGTTCTTTTATAAAAATCAAAAGAAAAAATTCTCAACTATTAGAACAATGGTCAATTTTAGAAAATATAGCATTATCATAAAAAATATATAAAACCTTCTCAGTTCCTTCAGGAACTGATTTTCATATATGCCAATCTATACTCTTTAAAAGAGAAAAATTAGAGAAAACTCCCAAATACATGTAATAAACCTAATTGTAGAAAAGGGTATTCGTGTCTTTCAGTAACACATACTACTCTGTTTTCTTAAAGGATGCACAGAAGCTTAACCTCTCAGATCTAAAGGCCATGTGTGTATCTGTGCACACAGTCAAATGGTAATAACGGGCAGATGGTATTAAGGACTAGGAGGGTGACTTCTTGTGTTTTAGCCCAATTCTATCAATTAATATGTTTTCTCTGAAAAATGGAGATAGTATCTAGAGATAATGCCTTTTTCCTTCTAAATTTAAGAAAAATTAAGTACAAAAAATGTCATTACAGCCAAACCTTTTGCATAGTTATAACATGTATCATGTGTTTCATTATGTTAAAAAGATGACTCTCCACGGAAGGCTTTAATTTGGTGATAATTTGCAAATTGGAGGTTTTCCTATACTAGTATAATTGTGCTCTGAAGCATCAAAAAGTAAATTTCAACATGCTTAACAGTACAGCCATTTAATTCAGCAAATAGCTGTAATAGTCCTCAGAGTAATATTCAATTTGTGAAATTTGCACAAATAATAATGATCACCCATCTTATCAGCTTTTTCCTAGAGACAATGCAGTTCAGTATAGTGGCAACACAGGGCTCCTTGAAGAAAAAAAACAAACATGTTTGAGCAGAAACAGGCTCACTCATACATTACTGGTGGGAATGAAAACTGATTGAACCTCCATGAAAAGAAATTTGTCTCTTTCAATCAAAATTGCAAATGCACATTTAATCTGAACCAGCAATTAAACCTACAGATATACCAACATATGCAAAAAATTTCATTATCTTGGGTACTATCAGAAGTTAAGAGAGCCTTAATGTCATCATGAAGAGACAAATTAAATAATTATAATCATCTATTTAATGGAATTCTGTGGAGTCATTCAAAAGAATCAGGCAGTTCTATATAGGACAATATCTAAGACATATTCTTAAGTGAGAATAAAAGCAGTAAATGGTACATGTTATGCTAAAATATACATATACACATCCATCTAAAGAAGAGCCCATAGCAGGCTTTTTAATTTTTTTGTCTGTTTCAACTTCACTATTACGAAGTCCAGACCTACCTCATCAGGAGACTGAAATTCATAAAATCACAGAATCTCTGGTCTGGAAGGGACATAATAAGTCATATGTCTGAAATAGCTTCTCAGATATAGAAGCTATTTCAATAGTGGACCATGGGACCAGAAATTCACAAACAATTTTTTATTGATGGCTCCATGCTTGGAGACAACGGGCTCTGTTCTAGTTTGCTAATGCTGCTGGAATGCAAAACACCAGAAATGGACTGGCTTGTATAAAAGGGGGTTTATTTGGTTACACAGTTATGGTCTTAAGGCCATAAAGTGTCCAAGGTAACACATCAACAATCGGGTACCTTCACTGGAGGATGGCCAATGGCATCCAGAAAACCTCTGTTATGCTGGGAAGGCATGTGGCTGGCATCTGCTCCAAGTTCAGGTTTGAAAATGGCTTTCTCCCAGGACGTTCCTCTCTAGGCCTCAGCTCCTCAAAAATGTCACTCACAGTTGCTCTTGGGGCATTTGTCCTCTCTTAGTTTCTCCAGAGCACAAGTCTCTTTCAAAGGCCATCTCCAAAATGTTTCCATAAGCTGAAGTTCCTCTCTCAGTTCCAGTGCATTCTTCGAAGTGTCCCTCTTGGCTGTAGCAATCTCGCTCTTCCTGTCTGAGCTTATGAAGTGCTCCAGTAAACTAATTCCAACCCTACCTGAATGGGCAGGGCCACACCTCCATGGAAATTATCCAGTCAAGAGTTATCACCCACAGTTGGGTGGGGAGCATTTTCATGGAAACAACCTAATCCAAACATTCCAATTTACTCCCCACTAATATGTCTGCCCCACAAGATTGCATCAGCGATAAAGGCATTTTGGGGGACATAATACATTGAACTGGCACAGGCTCCATGCTTGGCTTACCTTAAATGTGAATCATAAGAATAAGAAGAGTTTATTCGTATTTTCCTTTTGTCAGCAAAATCCTTCATAAATTCCTCAATTCTATGATGTAATTTTACTAGGACAAAATTTCACAGCTCATAATTATGTAATTAATTACACACAGCTTCAAAAACAATAAGTAATTGACCCAGGCTTACCAATATGACCCCTGGTAAAATCATGATGAAAACAGTAAAGCACCTGGGGCCACAGATTACTTTGTGTGGTAGCTAACCAGTTAGAACAAAATAACAAACTCCCCAATTATCAGATGAACCTTATCCCAGCATCAGGAAGAAGCCAAATCCAAACGAGGCTAAAAGACTAGACCAATCATACAGTTAGTCAGTTGAAAGCTAGGGATACAATCAAATCTGCCAACTCTTTGGTCTACTTGTTCTTTCTATTACCTTAAGCTCTACCTCTAGATATAGAATGGCAGTGCTTGTCTAATTTCTAAATCTCCAATATTGTTCTTTACAGCAAAAGTAATAAAAACGGCCACCATTTCAACAATGCAATCTTGCAGTTGCCTCCATTTATTGAGTAACTGTTATGTTGGGCATTATGCTAAGCACTTGCCAGGCAAGATCTCATTACCTCCACTATGCGGAAGTGAGTACAAAGGCTTGGAGAGGTTAGGTAACTTGATCAAGGTCACATACCTGGAATGGGACAAGTTGATTCTGTTTTGAGAACAGTGGGTATGATGATTTCAGATGGCAGACAGGTAAACATTCTCATTTTAATAGTTAGGAATATATTTTTAAGGTTACCTTCTATTTATTTTAATAGTATAAATATTCTTTAAGCAAAATTTGAGTCAATATAGAGAAAAGCATTAAATATTTAATAGCATCAGTAGTACAGGATATAGCAAAATAATGAAGGTGGCACAAAACTGAAATGTGGACAACACTAATTCAGGAGATCTATCTTAGTATTCAACCTCTCAATATCTTATATCATTCTGATTCATGTGTTTTTACATATCACTGAAAAGGAGAATGTGCTTTAATCTGAGGCTACCATAATCCTATGCCTTAGTTTCCACTTTTAAAGTGAATTAATTGTACTACCGTTAACAGATATGGAAAAAACTAGCAATGTTGGGCACTGTAACTAAAAGGTCTGAATAATAAGTTTATGTCTTTAAATCAATTTTTCTGAGCTCTCTAGAGAAAAGGAGCAGTTACATAGTGCTGTTTCTTACGTGAGGTGTTACTAAATTGGTACAATAACCCCAGTCACCTAGCATTCTGATCTAATGGAAATGTTCCATTTATTTATGCTTCACTGATATTAACCCTGAGACTGATGAAAATAACCCTATGGCACTCTTTAAGATCCTGAAGTATATTTCAAAACATCAAATATAGAGCAACTATATTTGCTACATATTCTGGTTGTTGAAGATGTATTCTAAAAACTTTAAAAGTGATTAATTCCCACCAGCATATATACCATGGGAGGGCCATATCCCAAAAGCCAAAACATCTCTCTTGGGTATGTCGAGCCCCAAGAAAAAAATACTAAGTAGGCAGTTCATCTTGGGGTGACACCTCCCCATTCTGCACCCTCCTCCCTCCATCTCTCACCTTCAGTTCTATTCCATGAACCCTGTGCCTCTCCACTCAGACACTGGTGTTCTCATCACAGTCACAGTTCCTTTCAGGTCACTAACAACACCGCTGCTCCATTTCATTTGCTTCATAGCACTTACCACTGTCAGAATTGATCTTATTTATTTGTTCCCATGTTTAGTCTCTTTCTGTGCCAAAAAATATAAGCTCTGTGACAGTAGGGTCACGTCTGTTTTACTCCTTGCTATATTCTCAGGTCCTAGAAGAATACTGAGGCACCTAATAAATGAATCATCTGAATGGAAATTAATTTGTTATTCCCAAGGGTATTTGTATTTTTATACAACTTTATTGAGATATATTCACATACCAGATAATCACCCAAAGTGTACAATCAATGATTCACAGCATCATCATATACTTGTGCATTCATCACCACAATCAATTTTTGAACATTTTCATTACTCCAAAAAAAGAAAAAAGAAAAAAGAAAAAAAAAAGAACACAAAACACACCCCACCCCTTATCGCCCCCTATTATTTATTTTTTGTCTTTATTCTCTTACTCATCTGTCCATACATTGGATAAAGGGAGTGTCAGCCGCAAGGTTTTCACAATTACACAGTCACACCATAAAAGCTATATAGTTACACAATCATCCTCAAGAATCAGGACTATTGAATCACAGTTCAACAGTTCTAGGTATTTCCTTCCAGCTATTCTAATACACTAAAAACTAAAAAGGGGTATCTATATAATTCATAAGAATAACCTCTAGAACGACCTCTCGACTGCATGGGAAATCTCTCAGCCACTGAAACTTTATTTTATTTCATTTCTCTTCCTCCTTTTGGTCCAAGAAGGCTTTCTCAATCCCACAATGCCAGGGCCAGGCAGCATTGGGAAATGTGGAATGTAGTTAGTCCTAGATCTACAGCAGCTAGTAAATAGCCAGGAACTGTCTGAAACTACTGTTTGGGGGACATGCATGACCGGACACACACTGTACATCAGTTTGGAGTGGGTGGAAGGGCCACCACAGCACAGAACTATAAGCAAAGCCCCTAAACTGTGGAGCATGGTGCCCCCCCCCCCCAACTAACATGGTAGGCTGAATTGGAAAATTCCCCTGTGGGGGAAAAAAGCAGTCTCTGCTAGGAGCAAGGGAAGGTAGCTCAACAAGCTCCATTACTGGTTTTAATTAACAAGCTACAAGCACAGATAAACCCAGAGCAAGCAGAAAAGGAACCCTGGGGTCTCTCCTGGCAGAGAGGAGACGGGACTGATGGAAAATGCATACATACATAGAGAGGCTTTTGGAGTTGGCAGAGCTCAAAATACTGAAAAAGGGTTGTGCCCAAGAAAAGGATACAGAAAGCTGGGTACCAACTGTGGCTCTTGACTGATGAACCTTGGGGGCTGGTGACTGGGTCCGAAAAGGGGATTTTTTTCTTTCATTTTTGGATTTTTTTAAACACTATTCTAAGTAGGCTCATTAGAGAAAGCCTCAGGCATTGTCAATTGTCACTGCTGACCCAGGCAAGGCTGGAGTTAAGATAAGTCTGAGAGACAAAGTAAGGAGTCAAGTGAAGGAGATAATTCCCTAAAGAGCATATCTTCCCCAAGAAAAGGGGGGAGGGAAGGTGTAAGGCCCTGATCAAGTGGTGGCCCTCCTTCAGAGAATTCAGACCCCAGGGGCTGGCAGACAAAAACAACAGCAACAACAACAACAAAAACAGAAACATCTTAAGCTTGGCTTCTGACTCACCCTGGGTCTAAACCACACCCCCTGGCAGGAACAGTGTCTGCCAAGAATTAAAGGCACTGCACCTCTTTATAGAAATGGAAAACTGCAGGCTGACTAGTGCCACCTGCTAGACAAGATAGGAAAAGCACAGAGTCCAGAGGCCACATGGGAAAGTATTACAACCTGCTGGGTCTCATCCTCAGGGAAACCAGATACTGATTATATCATCCTCTGAGTCCTGGGCCTGTCTGGTCTGGGAAAATCTGATTGGGGTTGATCATATCTGGGAAGACCCTGCTCAAAAAAAAAAAAAATGGAGGGGGTGGTATTTGTATTAAAAAAGACAGAAGATACAATTTTGAATGTCCTTTGACCCAGAAATACAAACTCTATTTCTAAGAATTTATCTAGATAGGAGATTTCTTGGGTCCTACTGTCAATCATCTCTGTCCTATTTCTTGTTCAAGCCACCATTGCAGTGACCAGGTCCATGCAGGCTTTGATCACTTTTGTGAACAGGAAACTTTGTGTCTCACCCCAGCCCCTGCCACATTTCTCTCTGGCTTTCTATCCCAGGACTTTGGTGAGGTACTGGGCACTCATGCCTACACAATCCAGAAGCACTGGGATATAAAGCTTGTGAGGCCACCCTCTATCAGTGGAGAATGGCCCAAAAGAAGAAGATGGTTAAACATACCCCATTTTATCCCCCAAGCAGAAAGTTCTGAGACACATTTCATAAGGCTCTTTAAAAGATCCTAGCTAGATAGACCTGTTTATAATTGTGCTTACATGTCTCCTCTTGAATGCCTCTTTGTTGCTCAGATGCGGCCCTCTCTCTCTAGCTAAGCTAACTCGGCAGATGAAATCACGGCCCTCCCCCCTACGTGGGATCTGACACCCAGGGGTGTAAATCTCCCTGGCAATGTGGAATATGACTCCCAGGGGGGAATCTGGATCCGGCATCGTGGGATGGAAAACATCTTCTTGACCAAAAGGGGGATGTGAAAGGAAATGAAATAAGTTTCAGTGGCTGAGAGATTCCAAAAGGAGCTGAGAGGTCACTCTGGTGGGCACTCTTTCGTATAACATAGATAACCCTTTTTAGGTTCTAATGAATTGGAATAGCTAGCAGTAAATATCTGAAACTATCAAACTACAACCCAGAATCCTTGAATCTTGAAGACGATTGTATAAAAATGTAGTATATGAGGGGTGACAATGTGATTGGGAAAGCCATGTGGATCACACTCCCCTTTGTCCAGTGTATGGATGGATGAGTAGAAAAACGGGCAAAAAAAAAAAGCACCCAGTGATCTTTTTTACTTTAATTGTTCTTTTTCACTTTAATTTTTATTCTTATTACTTCTGTGGGTGTGGTAATGAAAATGTTTAAAAATTAATTTTGGTGATGGATGCACAACTATATGGCGGTACTGTGAACAACTGATTGTACGCTTTGTATGACTGTATGGTATGTGAATATATCTTAATCAAATTGAATTATTTAAAAAAAAGAAGATCTTAGCTAGAATAAAAACCATTCTATTTAGCTGTGGCTAGACCTATATTGCATCTTTGAATCAGCTTTCACTTTCTTCCAGTTCAAATGCCCCATTCACTTATTCCTGTTCCTTGGGACCACTTCCCAAATAAACTAACTGCACACAAACACCGTTTTCAGGGGAACCCTAGGCTATTATATTACACAGTGCAACAAGCAGTGAATGTGGAAACACTTCGCCAGATGAATATTAATTATAGTGCTGTTTATAATATAAAAAATTTGCAAGAACCTGAATATCCATTAACAAGAGATAGATGAATAAGTCCCACATTATTAATAAAATGGGTCACTTTGAAGCTATTAAAAGAGATATAGAAGACAAATATTTAATGAATTGGAACATGTTCTTTATATTAATTTTGAATAGCTAGTCTTTAAACAGAATATACAGTATAATCCTTTTTTTTTTTTTTTTTTTGGTAAACACACATACACATACGAAAGTACTACCAGGAGAGGGATATACCACAAACGTTAATAAGGATTATCTTTGGTGAGAGGTAGTATGGAAGTTTTCTACATACTTCTTTTTAGTAGTATGGGAGCTTTCTATATTCTTCCTTTTACTTATTGGTATTTTCTAAATTTTCTATAATGAATATGACTCATTTAAATGGTCATACATTATTTAAAAGAAAGTCAGGGAGAAACAAGCAAAGGTATTCCTTGATAGATTTCCAGAATTCTAGCCAATGTAGCAATGTGTAGTGAGGGCTATTTTTGGGTTGTGGCTTCTCCAGTGACTATCACCCACAGCTCCCTGGATATGGTTTCAAAGGCCTTTACCATCAAGCTAGTTTTTGTAGAACATTAAGTAGGTTCCACAAATTACTCTACTTGCCCATGTGAATAGCAGTGTCTTTAAATGCTTGGAGAAACATGAAGTAAAAGAATCATGGCCAGTTGATTAAATAAACTTAACTTCAAGTGCTCTCATTTTGTAAAATTTTCATCTAGATATGTTGATGTCCAACATACGGAGACAAAAGGCTAAACATTTTATACTGTGGAGATGCTTTCTGCACTGAACAAAGAAGAGGGGAGGGACTACCACTGATTAGAGACGACAAGCACACCACCAGACAAGACATCCCAACCAAACAATTAGCATCCGTATGACACTCTCACGCCAGCTGCACATTTTAAAGTAAGATGCTTTCACCCTACTTCACGTTGTTTGACAAGCCAAATTACACATAAGATGTTTCGCTTAGACAAGTACACTCCTGCTTGGTTATTAGGATCTGTAGTTTATTTTCAGCTTGGGCATTTACTCCATAGAGGGAAATAATTTATGTAGTAAGTCTTTTCAATCTAGAGCCATTAGCACTTCACTTATTAGAAGAGACAACCAAGGGGTCTGATTTTCCCTATGTAAAATAAGACTCCCAGACGTCTAGAAAAACATGGAAACATGAAACTCACAGTCAGTCACTGTTAACTTTACAGTAAGTACACTGCTAAAAGGTAGATATTTTATTAATTTTCCAGCCCTTTTGTATTATACTAGAAGCATCTGTTTATTTAAAGTTGAAGGGCTTTGTGTGCTAGGAATGACCTGAAAAAAACCAACCGACCAACCAACCAACAAACAAGGAAACAGCTGTCCAAAAGGCTTGAGCAAAGGGAAGAAATTATCCCAAACTAAGGAAGCTGAAAGTTGGACTGAAAAAGTTTTGCAATAAAATGGAATTGATACCTTTGATTAGCATACATCTTCTAAAATCTGCATTTAGTCCCCAATTTATAAATGTCACGTTCCACAAGTTTTATCTTTCAATTGGCTGCTGGACACTGCACATCTACTTGCAGAACAGTATTATAAATGGTTATAAACCACAATATGATGAACATAATATTACTGCCTGACTGCTCTGATCTCAGGGGGTATAGGGTGTAGGAAAGGAGTAAGAAAATTTCCTTCCTCTTTCTGGGATGCATGGCTGACCCAGAAGAGTTTTGAAATGAGAAATGCTTGTCTCTGGCATCGTGCTACCTCTTATTTGTGATATAAACTCCTAGGTCTTGGCCACCCTGAGCCTATCCTCTGATCTGTGCACCCAACTATTACTTTCCACCCAGATCTGTTTTTCTTGATTCCTAGGTGTTTCATCCTCTGAATACACCTACCTCTCCTCCCTCTTCCCAACACACCTCTACCCAAGCTCCATCCCTCATGATTGCTACTGCCAGCAGGGTCAAAAGGAAAGCTGTCTTATTATTAATTCACATCGATGGTCAATAATGTAAGACCTTCCAGAACCCCTTAAAGGGGTACCTAAAGTTTTAAGAGAGGCTGCCTCTTTAACAGAATACATCTCTAACTGGTGGAATTTCCAATGTTATAAAAAGTGAAGTGGAAAAGCAGTGGTAATACAGAAAGAAGAAATTTGGGGACGGTGTGACTTTCAGGCTCTTCTTGAGGGCCTGTCCCTCCAGCCACCTCTCCTATACTCTCTATTCTTTTTACAGCTTCTTCTTCCATTATTTTTTATATGAAAATATTTTTATTGCCACTATAAAAACCAGCATTAAAAAATGGCTGCATTGAAAAGCTGAACATGTATAGAACAAATGGGCAACTCTTAAAATGTTACCTGGTTCCAGACAGTCCAAATTTTGTGTCTTGTTAGCAAATAAGATAAATGACTTTTCTAAAATGATATTTTATAATTCCTATTAACAGGCTATAAAGGAGGCAGTGGTTCTCAAAACAGGAGAAATAATTTCTGAGTTCAATATCCATCATACACACAAAAATGTGGGGGAATCTGGGGAGCTTATTGTTCATGCTGTTTCTTTTTAATGCAACTTTATTTCTTCCATGATTTTTATCTGAAGGTTTCTCTAAAATCTCCAATTTATTTAACAGTTGCTCAAATGTATAATGAAAACAGCAAAGAGTTGTTAAAAAATTAAATAAGCTGGTCAATCATTCAACGCAGTGTTGGGTACATGACTAGTATAGATAGGACATTAGTGCTAACTCAATGCTTTTATTCTTAGACTGGACTGAATTGACTATTCAACCCCCATGAAAATGGAATGCCAGGATTTCCTTTCTCCTTCACAAGATATTTTATCCTGGATCATTCACAATAGCATAAGGCTACTTTCTTTTTTTGATCAAATATTCTGAAAGTAAAAGACGTAATCAGGGACAATTTGCAAAGAAGAAACCCAAGCATACAAAAATGGAAAATGTATTTAATACCTTATTAAATATATTTGATACCTCATTGGTTATGAGAGAAATATAAATTAAAACAATGAGACCTTTTTATGATTATTAATACTTTAAAACAACAACAACGTATATTCAGGTCAAGGTATAGTAAGCCTTTGACCCTGGCACATTTTTTTGCTGTCAAGGTAAAACAGTTGACCCCCTCCTAAAGCAAATGGACAACAGTCATCAAGAGCTACCAAAAAGTATAATTTAAAGCCTTTGACCCTGGAATTGTTTCTGGGACTCTATCCCAAGAAAATAATTCTAAATATGGAACATATTATATACATAATTTTCCTTTAGTACTGTTTTTAAGAATAGGGAAAAAAAAAAAGAGAAACAACTAAAATCAAACAATATAGCAATGATTAAGTTAATTATGGTAAATCCACATGAAGAAATGTTAGAACTAATGACAATGAAAACTAAAAATGGTTCAAAAGTAACTGCCATTTTATAAATATTTTCTATAGCATATAATCATATTATAAAATTAAATGAACACAGCCATAATCATATTAGAAAACCTATAATCATATTAGAAAAACTTCATGGACATAAAGTTCCTTTCATCTCTAGATCATATAGAACACTAGAAAATCACTTTGCCACTCTTAGCTGCACTTTTCTCATTTGTAAAAACAATCGTCTGAAGTCAGTACTTAGCAAGGTGCCTGGAACAGAAAAGGTATACAGCCTCTTCTTCCCATGTGAATATTTATTCTATTTCTATTATTATTTATCTGAACTGAACTACTCTTTCTCTTCTCCAAAATCACTACAAATCAAAAAACATGACTGCTAGTCTCTTGACTAACTGAACATGCACTTTTTCTCCTACAGATCAAAATTTCCTTCCATATCTCCACTGGATCCATCAGGATCCCAAAACAATAAAAAGCATTCCTCCTTTCCACAACCTTAGAATTTCATGGATAATTAAAAAACAGACTGACAGACTATTGCTGAACCCCTACACACCTTCCAAAAACAGAATTTAAACTGGCTAAATCAGAATGGTGAGATTGAGGTATCAATTCACCATCTAAAAAAGAATATAGGGACTAACAAGTAACTTCAGCAGCCCACGAAAATCTTCTAAAAAAAGAAAAACAAAGTATTAAAAAGCAAGTTTAAGAGGCCAAGACTATCATCTAAATGAAACAGAGGTAAGATGTAAGGCCCTTAAAAGAAGGAACTAATGACACCTCTGTCTTTACAAAAGGGCTGCATCGGTACATTTACAATAACTGTGAATGATCATTGACAAATTAATTCCCAAATATAATTGTCAAAATAATTTATCTTCATTGCCTCCTTTTTTGAGGAGTCATTCCCTATAACAGGGAAAGCAATACACACAGGTCCTCAGGGCCCTATATTATTTCACTACATACAACTTCCTTTTCCTTCTCTCCTTTGTCCTTTTCTCTCTTATCTTTCTCTCCCTCTCACCTTTTCTTCCAGGTATGCCCCTCTTTCATCCCTCTCAAATGAGTTATATCAGAGGCCCCCATACATTACTAGTTTACTCCAATGGAGATTTTTCAAGGCTGAGGAGAGTGCTAATCATTTTTTTAAGATTTTTTTTGTTTGTTTTCTTAATGTTAAATCAAATTACACACACACACACACTTTCTTACCCTTCTACAGCTTTTTTTTTACAGTTGAATATTTTTTCACCAGAAATTATTTTATACTCTCTTCTCCCAATTCTGTCTGTAATCAATACTCATAGTCTCCCAAATTTGTTTCTCAAAGCCAATGCTTAAGATGAAAAAAGAGAGATTATAAGATAAAATTAAATTAATGCAGTAGAAATACTAAGTAAGAAAATACATAATAGCAAAGCACATGTTAAGCAAAAAGTGAAATCATATTCATGAATCTCACATATATTATGTTGCATAAAAGAAGCCAGTCTCAAAAGAAAACATTTTGTATGATTCCATTTATATGAAGTTCAAAAATAGGCAAAACTAGTCTATAGTGGTAGAAATCATATCAGTGATTACCTGGGATGGATGGGGATTTACTGGGAAGGGACACGATATTATAAATGCTCAATATCTTGATCTGGGTATAGGGTTAATGGGGATATGTATGTTTTAAAACTTATCAAACTGGACAGTTAAAATCCATGGTAAATAAATTATGCCCTACTAGAGGAAAAAAATAAGTGCTTTAAGGCCACACTAAGAGAGTACCCCTAGGGTAATGGAAGGTATTTATTAACTATGGAACAAAATTTTGATACTTAACAATCCCATTAACAAACAATCATCACCCATATCCATTACCGTATCTTTGAATTCATCACCAAACTGAACAAATTACGTTATCATTCCCCCTCACTAGCTACTATCTATCACTAGGTCCCCAATTTTCTCATATTATAAGACATTGATTTTACATTGTTCAGATAGTTCATAGAAGTGGTAACATACAATATCTCTCCTTTTGTGCCTGAGTTATTTCACCCAGAATTATTTCTTCAAGGTTCATCCATGTTGCCACATGTTTCAGGACCTTGTTGCTTCTTACTGCTGCATAGTATTCCATCGTATGTATATACCACATTTTGTTTTTCCACTTATCTGTTGAAGGACTCTTGGATTGTTTCCATCTCTTGGCAATTATGAGCAACGCTATGAACATCGATCTGCAAATATTTATTTATGTCACTGCTTTCAAATGTGCTGGGTATACCAAAAAGTGGAACTGCCAGATCACAGGTTAATTCAATATCCAGTTTTCTAAGAAATTACTGAACTATCTTCCAGAATGGCTGTACCATCATAGAGTCCCATCAGCAATGACTAAGGGTTCCAATTTCTCCACATCCTTTCCAGCATTTGTAGTTTCCTGTTTGTTTGATGGCAGCTATTATTATCGGTATGAGATGATACCTCATTGTGGTTTTGATTTGCATTTCCCTAACAGCTAATCAAGATGAACATTTGTGTCAGTTTGAATGTATTTTGTCCCCCCAAATGCCATTATCTTTGATGTAATCTTGTGTGGGCACACCTATCAGTGTTAATTAGATTGTAATTCTTTGAGCGTTTCCATGGAGATGCGCCCCACCCAACTGTGGGTGATGACACTGATTGGATAATTTCCATGGAGGTGTTGGCCCACCCATTCAGGGTGAGTCTGAATTAAATTACTGGAGTACTATATAAGATCAGACAGAAGGAGCAAGCTGCTACAGCCAAGAGGGACACTTTGAAGAAAGCACAGGGGCTGCAGATGAGAGACATTTTGAAGACGGCCATTAGAAGCAGACTCTTGCTCTGGAGAAGCTAAGAGAGGACAAATACCCCAAGTGCAACTAAGAGTGACATTTTTGAGGAACTGCAGCCTAGAGAGGAACGTCCTGGGAGCAAGTCATTTTGAAACCAGAACTTCGGAGCAGATGCCAGCCACATGCCTTCCCAGCTAGCAGAGGTTTTCCGGACACCATTGGCCATCCTCCTAGTGAAGGTACCTGATTGCTGATGTGTTACCTTGACACTTTATGGCTTTAAGACTGTAACTGTGTAACCAAATAAACCCCCTTTTATAAAAGCCAATCCATCTCCGGTGTTTTGCACTCTGGCAGCATTAGCAAACTAGAACAGGATGTAACAATCTATATATGTCTAAGTCTAATTCATCTATCCTATTGTTTACATTCTCAATTTCCTAATTGGTCCTCTGTCTAGTTGTTCTATATATAGAAGAGAGTGCTGCATTGAAGTCTCCCACTATTATTGTAGATGTGTCTATTGCTCCCTTCAGTTTAGCCAATGTTTGTCTCATGTATTCTGGAGCTCTTTGACTGGGTGCATAAACATTTATCATTGTTATTTCTTCTTCATGAATTATCCATTTTATTAATACATAGTGTCCTTTATCTCTTTTGACATCTTTGCATTTAAAGTCTATTTTGTCCAATATTAATGTAGCTACCCCAGCTTTCTTCTGATTGCAGTTTGTGTGGAATATTTTTTTCCATTCTTTCACTTTCAGTCTCTTTGTGTCACAGGATCTAAAATGAGTCTCTTGTAAACAGCATATTGCTGGGTCATATTTTTTAATCCATTCGACCAGTCTGTACCTTTTAATTGGAGAGTTTAATCCATTCACTTTCAAAGTGAAGGGAGTTCTTGAATCAGCCATCTTTTCCTTTGGTTGTTAGTTGTTAGATCTATTTTTTTCCCTTCAAGTTACCCTTACTAATAAGTCTTTAGTTCTGTGCTCTTCTCCAGACCTCTCTCTCCTTTCTGTTTTTCTCAGCTGGTAGAGCTCCCTTTAGTATTTCTTGCAGGACAGGTCTCTTGTTAACAAATTCTCTCAGCATTTGTTTGTGAAAATTTTAAACTCTCCCTCAATTTTGAAAGAGAGCTTTGCTGGATAAAAAATTCTTAGCTGGTAATTTTTCTCTTTCAGAATTCACTTACTTCTCGCCTCCATTGTGCCCGCTGAGTAGTCAGTACTTAGTTTTATGTGTTTCCCTTGTATCTGGTGATTCGCTTCTCTCTTGCTGCTTAAGTTTCTCCTTCTCTTCAGCATTTGACAATCTAATCAGTATATGTCTTGGAGTAGGATTATTTGAATTTATTCTATTTGGAGTTCATTGGGCATTTTTAATTTGCATATTTATGTCATTTAGAAGGGTTGGGAAGTTTTCCCCAACAATTTCTCTGAATACTTTTCCCAGGCCTTTACTCTTCTCTTCCCCTTCTGGAACACCAATAATTCTTATATCTGTGCACTTCATGTTGTCCATCATTTCCCTGAGATCCATTTCAAATTTTTTGATTTTTTTCACCATTTGCTCTTTTGTGCTTTCACTTTCCATCATCTTATCCTTGAGGTCTCTAATTCAATCCTCTAATTCTTCAAATTTGGTGTTATGTGTTTTAAGAATATTTTTAATTTGATCAACAGTATTTTTTATTTCCATTAGATCTGCTATTTTTTTATTTACTCTTGCAAATTCTTCTTTATGCTCTTCTAGGGTCTTCTTCATGTCCTTTATATCCTGAGCCATGATACTGATGTTTGCGTTTACCTCTTTGATTAATTGCTCCAAATTTTGTGTCTCTTATGGCTTTTTAATTTGTTCATTTGGCTTATTCATGTCTTCTACATCCTTTAAGTGCTTCGTAATTTTCTGCTGGCTTCAGGGCATTTGCTTGTCTTGATAGGATTATTTTGGGAAATGCAGAATTAATTATTTATATACAATTTCGTTTGCCGGAGTGCAGTTTCCCAATTCTACCAGCAGGTGGCACTCCTGAGGTACAGCTTGGAGTGCAGTTTCCCTAAGCTACCAGCAGGTGGAGATCTCTAATAGGTCTTCCCCTAAATTCTCCTGTGCAGTGAGCAGAGTCTAAACCAGGTGGGGAACCGATCAGTGCACCAGATCTCCACACACTCTAAGGAATCTTGTTCCTAGGGCTGCAACGCTGGCCAAGCAGGTAGGCAGGGAGCCCCATCAAGGGTACCTGCAGGTGGAACGTGGGCTCTGTCTGCCAGTTCTCTGCCACCTTGCACCCAGAGTCTCTGGGGGTGTGGGAGGGGCTTCTGATTGCTGGTGTGGTGCCTGTTCCCTCTCCCACTTTGTTACAACCCAACTTCCTTCACTACCTGGGCTCCCTCATGGGAGCTCCCCACTGTCTGACTGGAGGATCACTCCCCAGCAAACCATCAAGGTAGGTGGAAGGGAGTAGAGAGCCACTACTCACTCTCTTGCCCAGCAGCACTTTTGCTGCTGCTGGCCTGGGGTGCAGGGAGTGATCCAGATTGGGAACTCACTCACTGTGACCCTCCAGCCACCGTTTCTCCTCGGTTTTTGTTGGGTATCCCCTCCACATACTGTGGGGTACCCTCTTTGGCTGGTCACACCCTGGAACCATGGTCCCTGGTGTCCTCTAGCCCCTCTGTAGCTACTCTAATGGAGGAGAATCCGGTTCTGTCTCACTTACTCTGCCATCTTGGAACAAAATTTTAAACAGCAAAATAATAATCCTATCTGCTAGTATCTAAAATAAGAAAGTAAACCAAAAACTACCAAAGGTATTTAAGTGACCAATATTTCTACATACACATTCATAAACCTCATTTAAAAGTGACTTATGAATATATAGCTATACCATATTTTCACAAGGAATAAGTTTTCATAAATTACATATCCTAGGGAAAGCTACAATACATTTAAAGTAGATGATCAGAAAAACAACTTGAATGATCTTTTGCCAAATTAATTCCCAAATATAATTGTCACTCAACTTACACAGAGTTAAATATAATTTAACTGGCATGGTTACAGAATGGATGTTCCAGTTGGTCAAATATTTTGATTTAAAGTAGATGATCAGAAACACATTAATTTTATTAACCTGACACTGAGATCAGGTCATAAAGGTCCAAAAGGCAACAGTATCTTTTTTTTTAATTAAATGTCAATAACTACAGAGTTTATAAAACCTTTGGCTGACCTTAAACTAAACATGCCAGAAACTCAGATAATCTAACAACTCTAGACTCTCACCAGCTAAACTGGCTAACCTTTTGAATGATCCTAGAAAAGGAGCAGCTTGTCCTTGGAGAGGTACCCTTAAAATGGGCAAAAAGCCTAACACAGATGTGCTATCCCACCCACAGACTCCAAATCTAAACAACATGAGGCAAATACCTAAGTTCAAGAAAAAAAAATCCACCTAATAAGGACTCTGGTTTATTTCTAACTTTCCTCATTCCTGTTCAAACTACTACAACACTGCTATATGCTCCTAAGTTATAAACAGGATTGAATCATTTTGTTCAAGATAAATGCCTTTTATGTGCTCAAGATAAATGTCTTTTATGGACCACATGAAGCTACTTAAAACATGAATTGCAACATGACTCAACTGTGTGGACACCTTCAAAGATTATATATTTTAATGACATAAAGCCACAACAAGTAACTAAATTACTAATACTTCCAGAGTACCTAGGTTTGCCCCAAACAAGAACTTAAAAACCCATTTCAACTTTCATGTCCGTCTAGTTTTATAAGATGTTCTAATAATAAAGCTTCTAGATTTTCTCAAACTACTTGACTGAAAACGGCTCTTCCATCCTAAATTTTAAATAACAGGCTTTTCTATTGTTCTGCACTCTTAACTTATATAGAGTTAAATATAATTTAACTGGCATAGTTAAGAGAATGGATGCTCCAGTTGGTCAAATATTTTGACAGAATATTATGTGGACCACCAAATTTCAAAGACTTAAAATATAATAAAATGCACTAACTCCAAAATTCAAATGTAGATAATTTTCAATTTTATACTAATTACTAATATAAAAGAAATTAATAATTTTTTGCCTTTGGACAATAATAATAAAGTATCACTAAAGTAAACAAAGTAATAAAATATCAGCCTAACAGATTTCTGGGTATTAAACTGCCAGATAAATTCACTCCAATAATAGGATTTCCCATTGCTATACCATAAACAACCACTAACCACAGACGTTTAATTCAAGAGATTTTTGTGTATTTTTTTTTCTTTTTAACTTGCACTTTATAGGCACGTATCTGCCAAATTCTTTTACTCCCAAAGAACTTTCTATCTTATAAGAGAAATAGAGTACAAAAGGAAAAGCAATAAGCCTTCTATAGACTGCTGGGAGAAACATCAATTTTCCTTCAGCCACCACGTTAAACCAATGGAAAAGGGCCCTTATAAATCAAAGTTAGAGACAGGACTGCAAACACCCCAGAGTGCTGTCTCTACACTAACCCAAGTACACAAACCTCTCTAAGTAGAGGGAAATCTATAGCAAATTAAGAATCTATTTTTCTTTTTTTCTTTGTCCTGACACAGAATATAAGGAGTGAAAGAAAGATTACAATGAACCATTTTCTACCAGCGATCCCAAACAATCTTAATGAGTTCTTCCTCAAAGCTTCAAGTCTTTTTACTGCTGCCCCATTTCTTATTCCTGCTCAACATTCATATAGCACTGAAATATTTTTACAAGCTTTGGTATTTTTTTATAGCATTTCTGTGAGGTGTCAGGGTATTATTATCCTCATTTAATAGCTGAGAAACAGACAGAATGGTTAATGTTTTGCTCAAGGCCATTCTTGAAGTCAATGGTAAATTCAAGACTTGAACTCTGAATTCCAGTATGATATTTAGCCAGAGCCCACTGGACCATGAAGTTTTCTATCAGAAAGCCAATCTAGGCTCCTTATTATTACTTTCTGAGTTGCTCAACAGGAAGTTACATTATATACTTAATTTAAAAGATTTTTCCTAAGATGCTGCTGAGAATATTTTACCAAACTGCCCCATAGCTGTCTGTTCACCTTGAAGATGAGCCTTCTGCTAAACTCCTTTGGTACTGGGACAACTTCTAAATGTGTGGCTGAGAACAAAGAATGGTCATCCAATCAAGATGACTAAAAGGCAGTGGTGGAGGAGCGGATCTGGAATATGACTGCAACTAAGCTTAAAACCTACTCAAGTGGGAGGAGGATCTAAGATGGCGGCATAGAGAGGAGTGGAAGCCAAGTAGTCCCCTTGGAACAACTGAAAAAAAAAAAAAACCAGAAACAACTAGTAACTATGTAGGAATAACTGCGAGGAGACAAACGTGACCATCCACTCATCATACACCAACCTGAATTGGGAGGAATGCTTGAGATCACAGCATAAAACCTGTAAGGAAAAATTGTGGATCCAGACCCCCAGAAGATGGCAATTAGGAGAGACAGGGCAAAAAAACACCTCCATGAAAAATACTAGACAAAAGCCAGAAAGTCACCCAGAACACCAGATCCAGCGATGCGCCAGTTGGACAAGGTCTGCCAATCCACAGGGACCATGCACTTGGTGAAACCGGGTGTCTGCGTTCTGAAACGAGTCAGTAAGCACTGTGGTGTGGGGAAACCATGGGTTGGAGTTTGGAGTCAGACTAGTTGTTTTTTAAAAAACCCAAAAGCGGCTGTGGTACAGCAGCGAGAACCACACAGGGAAGCACGGCAGGAACGGTGTCTCCACTACTTGTGAGTATGCCTCAGTATCTGGCGTGAGTGACAGCCTTTTGCGCACCCGCTGCTGTCTCAGAGCAAGGCAGGCAGAGGTTAGCCAAAAGGGGAAAAAACCACACCCCTTGCAGCCATCTTCCTGGCAGGCTAGGAACGCTCCTGCCCGGCACCAGCGCCACAAAAACCCAGGGTGATGGGAAGTTTTTCCAGCATCACATGAACACACCACAATATCGGGCATGGACAATAGCCTTTCACGCACCTGCAGCTAATTGTCCCAGAGCTAGGAAGGCAGAGCGGTGCAACAAGGGGGAAATTAACAGACCCCATTCAGCCATCCTTAAAGCAGGCTGGGAACACCCCTACACGGCCCTGTGGCCCAGAACTTCCCTTGAGGGACGGCGCACACTTGTGACGTAGCACAACCTTCCCTCAGCAGAGGCCCTGGAAGGGCACGGCTTGGAAGAGGGACCCACTTGGAAATCCCAGGGACCACAGCCAATACCAAGGACTTGTGGGTCAGCAACAGAGACAATCTGTAGTGAGACCAAACTGAAGGTTTAAACTCTTGGAACAGCATTAAATTTCCAGGAACACCTGGGTGGTTTGACAGTTAAAGTTGCCCTCACTCCCTAACCACTAAGACACATGCCCCACATTCAGGGCAGACAGCACCAACTACACACGCAAAACAGGTGCACCAGTTGGACCCCACAAGAATCAGACGCCCAGACACCACAAAGACAAAGTTGGGAAATAGGTGGCTAACAGACATCACCTGCTGGTTAGTTAAAGTGTACACCACCGAGCTATAGATCTGACAAATCAGAGAGAAGTATTTGAATTAGCATACATACTCTAAAAGAACCGTATCAAGTTAAACAAATTCCAAGAGGCCAAAAACAACAGAAAATTTTAAAGCATATGAAAAAACCAGATGATATGGATAATCCAAACCTAAACACCCAAATCAAAAGATCAGAGGAGATGCAGTACTTGGAGCAATTAATCAAAGAACTAAAGATAAACAATGAGAGCATGGCACAGAATATAAAGGACATAAAGAAGACCCTAGAAGAGCATAAAGAAGAAATTGCAAGAGTAAATAAAAAAATAGATGATCTTATGGAAATAAAAGAAACTGTCGACCAAATTAAAAAGATTCTGGATACTCACAGTACAAGACTAGAAGAAGCTGAACAATGAATCAGCGACCTCAAGGACCACAGAACAGGAAATGAAAGAACAAAAGAAAGAATGGGGAAAAAAATAGAAAAAATTTAAACGGATCTCAGGGATATGATAGATAAAATAAAACGTCCAAATTTAAGACTCACTGGTGTCCCAGAAGGGGAAGATAAGGGGAAAGGTCTAGAAAGAGTATTCAAAGAAATTGTTGGGGAAAACTTCCAAAACCTTCTACACAACATAAATACATAAAGCATAAATGCCCAGCGAACTCCAAATAGAATAAATCCAAATAAACCCACTCTGAAACATATTCTGATCAGACTGTCAAATACTGAAGAGAAGGAACAAGCTCTAAAAGCAGCAAGAGAAAAGCAATTCACCACATACAAAGGAAACAACATAAGACTAAGGTAGTGACTACTCTGCAGCCACCATGGAGGCAAGAAGGAAGTGGCATGATATATTTAAAATTCTGAGAGAGAAAAATTTCCAACCAAAAATTCTTTATCCAGCAAAGCTCTCCCTCAAGTCCTCAAATTTGAGGGAGAGCTTAAATTTTTCACAAACAAATGCTGAGAGATTTTGCTAATAAAAGATCTGCCCTACTTCAAATACTAAAGGGAGCCCTACCAACAGAGAAACAAAGAAAGGAGAGAGAGATGGAGAAAGGTTGTGTAATACTAGATGAAGATGCATTTTTTAAGCCATATAGTGACCACTGAATAGAAGTCTGGCTTTATTATCATCATAGTCATCATAAGACACAACCCTATATTAAATTATTTTTAATTCCATATTTCAGAGAGGAATAAACAGACATTGCAGAATGGTGACATTATGAAGGAGAAAACATACTTGGTATCACATCCTATTCCATGCCACCATTTCTTTCACTCTATTTCAAATGGATAACTCAGGTTTATGGTATGGCATTCTTTCTGAAACACCAGAAGTCAGAAGATGAAGATACTTGCCTCACTTTTCTGACTTGCTGATTGTAAATGTGGTCATCTCACTTAACTTGTAAGATGACTCTTAGTTTCCTAATTGATAAAACAGGAATTAGACTAAGAATAATTAAAAACTATTAAATTTAAGTCTGAAAATATAGACTCCTTTTGAAAATCCAAAGGAATACTCTTACACTTTTTGAGACCATTGAAAAATGTGTATTCTCAATTATGTTCTATTGGTTGATGTAGATTAGATGCCATTGTCTGTAGATAGGCACGAGATACATAGAACAAAGGCATATAGGGAGCAGTGTTGGTGAAAATGTCTATATATGAAGAGACATCTGTTATTGTAGTCATTGAACAACTAAATTTAAGTGGCAATTATTAACTTCTATTTCATACACTGAAACAAAAGAACATTAATTGTGGATGTAAGATCTGCTATTTATTGCATAGTTAATGGAAAATACTGAACCATTTTAGCTTCTGAGTTTAGATAGAGGGTTTGGCAAAAAAAAAAAAAAAAAAAAAAATCTATTTACTCTCTGATCCCTAAGCTTGTATAGTTTACAGTGAGAATTCCTATAAATAAAACAAAATTATCTCAATGCATTTAGTTCCTTGGTTCAGATAAAAATAATCTGAATAGCAAGGGTTGTGTAGGCATGTTTGTAAATACACAAAGGGGGAAGAAGGGGAAGTATTGATCTGCATTCAGATTTATTCTGCAACGTAGGTATGGTAAGAATAGTGGAACAATATCCTCATCTGTAAAATCTATAACACGGCCACTATTTTGTGATATCAAATAAGATGAAATTAAATACTGAAAATTAAATACTATTCTGAAACTTAGAAAAAAATAATAGAGGGGCATATAGGGAAAAAATATACCTGTTGCAAACTACTACAGTTAGTAGTATTTTAACATTCTTTCATCAACAGTAACAAATGTACTATACTGATACTGTGAGTCAACAACGGAGGCGGGGTAGTTAGGGGTATGGGAGGTTTTGAGTTTCCTTTTTTTTTTTTGTCTGTATTTCTTTTCTGGAGTAACGAAAATGTTCTAAAAATTGAAAAAAAAATTGTGGTGATGGACACAAAGCTGTATGATGGTACTGGGGGCAACTGACTGTTTGATTGTACACTTTGGATCTTTGGATGATTGTATGGTATGTGAACAATCTCAATAAATAAAAAATTAAAAAAAAAAAAAAACCTACTCAAGTGCCCAGTCTCTGGCAGAAAAAAAAAAAAAAGAAAAAAGAAAAAATACATATATATATCATATGGTTTAAAATGGTCCATATCTTACAGAGATACAGATAAGAATTCAAAATATCCAGGACTCCTGCCTCAAAGAGCCACTGTGGCTGACAGAGTCTGTTACATCTCCCAAATACTTGAGAGCAGAAAGAGATAACTACCAGATTATAACAAGTTCAGGAACAGGTGAGAAATTGAATTTGGCAGCACTCATTCAATCTCCTGGTCACTAGAAACTTGTGTTCTATAATGAGATGACAGTTCATCAGGGCCCTCCCCTATGCATTTGAAGCAAACCACTGACCTTTCTTCCCTCTAATTCCATGCTCACCAAATCATCCTCTGATTACTAATTCTGTCTCTTATGATGCCCCTCGGATAAAATATACATTTACAGTCACTAGAAATGCCTATCACCTCACTGAAAATTAGTTTAGGATCACTACAGTTCATATATCAGTCTTAGTTTTGGCTAATCTGAACTATTCCCCAAGAGTTTGATCCATTCTGAGGGAGCTAACAAAATAGTTTCTAGACCTGTAAAGCCAAGAAATAAGCTCCAGTATATAATGCCTGGCCCCTCAATCTGACATATCTTCACTGCTACCCATCTCCAACAGGGTCCATCTGCATCTCTGTGCACTGTTCGCAGGGGTTGCACCTGTGAGCCAGCATAAATAACACAACATTACTTTCTGGAGTATTCCTGAGTACATATGTCTTCCTGATGTTCAGGCAGTTAACATTTATTAGTCGCCTATGGGCTTTCCCATGTTACAAATGGAATAAAAAACACACACTGAAGCAACCAAGATGTCCCTCAATACACAAAACAATAAATAAGCTGTGATACATCTACACAATAGAGTATCATTCAGTCATAAAAAAAAAATCATTTATCCAGCTACAAAAAAGACATGGAGAAACCTTAAATGCATATTGTTTAGTCAAAGAATCCAGTATGAAAAGGCTACAAACTTTGATTTCAACTAATGACATTCTGGAAAAGGCAAAACTATAGAGAGAGTAAAAAGGTAAGTGGCTGATAGAGAGGAGAAGGAGGGAGAACCAGGGGATGGACGAATAGTGGAGCACAGGAGATTTTTAAGGTGGTAAAACTGAACTGTTCTGCATGACGACACTGTAACGGCAGATACATGACAGTTTACATTTGTCAACACCCACAGAAATGCACAACACAAAGAGTGAACCCTAATATAAACTACAGACTTCAGTTAATATTAACGTATTAATATTGGTTAATCAATTTTAAGAAATGTACCACACTAATGAAAGCTGTTCATAATAGTGGAAACTGGGAGGGGGGTCAGGTATGTGGAAACTCTGTACTTCCTGCTTAATTTATCTGGAAACCAAAAACTGTTCTGAAAAATAAAGTCTGTTGAGTAACACACACACAGAGACAAATAACATAAAAATCAACAAATTTATGCATAACCAAATATATTCAGTCACATATCTACTGTTCTTAAAGCATGGCAATTTTTCTCTCCTACACCCCAAGTAACTTATGGCCGAATTTTCACACTTTTTTGAAAAAGTGTGAAATCCACAGGAAGAAATGCTTCTGACATCACAACGTAGACTTTAAACAAGGTTTCGCAAAATGTGGGGTCTTGCTAGGTTCTGCCATTTTCTATTTTAGTCTCTACTAAATTTTTTCCTTAAATGCTAAAAATGAGTTACTAAATTTATTTCTTGACCCACTAATCAATCATTACCCGTACCTGAAAAACAAAACTAAATTTCAGACATGCAGCTGTAGACTGACAGTGCTGCTCCGTTACCTTTTTCCAAGAACCTCTGCCCCTTTGAGGCACATGTCCTCTTTCCTCCCTTATCTGGATTATCCCATGACATCTCAGTCACCCCTACTCATTTACTGATGAGTTTTCAAAACGTAAGTCACTATTCTCCTCTCTACCACAACTTCTGACTATTACTGGTGAGCTCAACATCCACACAGATGGGACATCTCAGTTTTCTGAGTTCCAGTAATCTCTTCCTCCACTCTCCAGTTCGGCTATACTCTTAATGCTTATCTGCATTCTTAGCCCAAGCACCTCCAATCAGAGGCCTCCTTACCAGAGTCCCTCAGCCAAGGCCTCCTCTAGGCACCTCTGCTAAGAACTCCTCATCAGGGGGAGGAAAAAGTCCTTGAAGACACTTTTTTCCACTTTGACTCAGTATTCAGTACTTTTCCACTCCTAGCCCTTCCCCTTGTCTGTTCCCCAACTCTCAGGTCCATGAAACAGCAGTAGCCTTTTGTTCAGGACTCTCTGACAGTGAGATGAACCCCACATCTGTGCTAAATCACCTAACCCTCACCTGACACTGTTCCCTGGGGAAAAAAAAAGGAGTTGTTAGGGGAGCTGGTGCTTCCTCTGTGTAGTCTCCTGTGTAATATAGTTGCTTATACTATCACAGTAGATAAAGGCTTGCTTGTTATTTTAATATTGGCTTGTCTTAACTGACTACTTAGACATCTGGCAACTCAGTTCTAGTTCAGCTCTTAACAACCTCCTTACCAAGGTCTACAAATTCCCACTTTTATCTGTTTCCATCCACCTTTCTAACCTCATCTTTCTCCACTTTACCCATCATTTATTCTGCTCAAATCACAATCACCTTTTTCTTTCAGATCCTTAAATATGGCAAGCTTATTCTCATCTGTTACTTGATGCTTCTTCTACTTGGAATGTTCTCTACATCTATCTTTGCATGGCTCCCTCCTTCTCTTCTTTCAGCTCTCTGCTGAAATGACTCCTCCTCAAAGAGTGATAACATAAAATTACCTGTTTATCTATGTGTTTTATTATTTGTCACCCCCCCTCCCCCCCCCCCACACATACAATGTAAAGGCTATAGGACAGGGACCTTGTGTGTCTTCCTTGGCACTGCATCCCCAGTGGCTGGAAAGAGCTCCATAAATATTTAATGAACCTATTGATTGAAAACTGGAGTTCATCAGCATCAATACCAGCACTGAAAGAATGGTCAAGCTCAACAACTTAGAATTTGAAAAAGGAAAGGGCAAGGCATATTTAAAAACAGTAAAATGGTTATTACACCTTACTTGTTCTAGCCTAGTCCAGCTGTAGATTTTAGAAGCCTTCAACTTCAGTTCAATTCAGCAGTTCATGCATCATTATGGTATGGTTTGTGCAAGAAAGAGTATGTGGCTCTCCAACCAGCTGCCATATTTAGTTTTTCACAACAGTTTGGTATACAATTGTATATTTACATATTTTAGGTTAAAATAAAATACATAGGGCATAATGTATATATACATCTACATATATACAAATATATACATGTATCCCACTTTAACAAGTTTTTTTGATTAAGTGGTCAATTATCTTAATAGGCTTCATACTGTGTAAGCCCCCTGTGATGCCCTCCTTTCAGGAATGCCTCATAGATATGACTCATAGATAAAATAAGGACATACTTCTAGTACTTCCAATTCAAAATAAAAAAAAAAATAACAAAAAACCTACTGTTCCAGTTTGCTAATGCTGCCATTTTGCAAAACACCAGAAATGGACTGGCTTTATAAAGGGATTTACTTGGTTACAAAGTTACAGTCTTAAGGCCATAAAGTGTCAAGGTAAGGCATCAACAGTAGGGTACTTTTACTGGGGAAAGGCCATTGGTATCCGGAAAACCTCTATTAGCTGGGAAGGCACGTGGCTGGAGTCTGTTTGCTCCTAGGTTGTGTTTCAAAATGTCATTCTCCAAAATGTCTGCATCAGCTTCCAACAGCCATCTTCAAAATGTCTGTCAAAGCTGCTCTCTAAAATGTCACTCACAGCTGCTCTGAGTTTCTTCTGTTTGTCAGCTCTTTTTATGGCTCCAGTGATGTAATTCAGACCCACCTGAATCGGTGGGGTAACACCTCCATGAAAATTATCCAATCAAAGGTCTTGCCCACAGTTGATTGAGTCACATCTCCATGGAAACACTCAATCAAAGGATTCCAACCTAATCAACACTAATACATCTGCCCCCACAAGACTGCATCAAAGAACATGGCATTTTGGGAGACATTATACATCCAAACCAGCAAACCTACCAATAAAATGGACATTCTATGTTGAATTTTCTACTCTCCTGAAATTGTGTTCAACATTATGGTGTGTTTATTGCTAATAATTGTTTTTAAATGTTACTTGAAAAACTCTCATTTAAATTTTACTCCTTTCTAAAGGGATAAGATGTTTCTGTTTCAAATAATCTCAATTTATGGGACATTTAAAGTTCATGAACTGTTTACAACTCATCTATTCAAAATTCTCAATGCTTCTGAAATTCTTCCAAGATGATTCTTTCAAGATGATAAAATTTCTAATGTAGACAGAAGTCATTAATGAACACTGATAATACTAATTGGGGAAGGAGGGCATTTAAGTCATTAATGAACACTGATAATACTAATTGGGGAAGGAGGGCATTTACTTACACTGACACCATCTATTAACATCTTACCTTTGTTTTCCACAGTTATATCAAGTGACAAACTCTTACCTACTTTTAGCAAAACAAGACAAATATCCAAAAGTTGAGAAGTCAAAATGCATAAAACAAAACTAAAAATTGAGCACAAATCTGAAAACTACAAAGTTCAAGATCCTTTAGGAATCTCTAAAATAAAGTTAAGTAACACATCTAATGCAGAAGATTATCTTTAATAGTCTTTGGAAAATGAAAAACATTTTTCAGTTGTAACAGAATTTACATTTTCCAATTTATAAATTCTCTTTGTAAGCAATACTAGTTAATGACGAGCTATTGACCCGAATGCAAAGACACCATGGGAGAAGCAGAAAGGGTACAGATTTTGGAACTAAATATGATTCAGATCCAATCTCTTACAGCTTAATAGCTGCTATGTGGTGATGAACAAATTACTTAACCTTCCTCAGCCTATTTTCTCATTTACAAAAATGGAGATAATACCTTTGTTATATGGTAATGTAAAGGTCAAATATATATATTAAATATATATATTATATTTATATATATTATATATATATATATTAAATGCCTAGCATATAGGTGGAGATTAATCCATGTGAAAATTGTCGCTTTATAGTTCTAATGTAGACAGAAGCTGTCTCTTTCTCTCTAGATAGATAGATAGATAGATAGATAGATAGATAGATAGACAGATACACAGATACACAGATAGACAAGCTGTCTCTCTGTGTGTGTGCATGTTTAATATCTAAAGCCAAGTATTCTTCACAATGGGGCAGGGGGAGAGAGACAAAATACAGGAAACCTCTCAAAATGTATGCAAAACTTTGTGTATGTATGCTTATGTGCACTTTACTTAGGAAAGGGCCAACAGATTTCATGAGATTCTCAAAGGTGTTCATAACCTCAAAAAGTTTAAAACCCCACTTCAGAGCATTCTTTCACTTTATTTTCTTAGTTCCCTCAGATTTATAAAGTTTATAAAGTTTACCTGGAAATTGTAGACGTAAGTTAAACCTTAATTCCTCAACAGCAACAAGAAAAAAAAAGGTAAATTAAAATCATGGTCATGGGAAAATATATGCTCTTTCATCAACCATAAAAAAAAAAAAAAAAAAAAAAAAACTAAGTGTAAATTCATTTAGCTCAAATTAACCCCAAACATCATAAATAAAAACAAATTATCCAAACTCAGAACCAAAGTTTAAAAGCCTAAACAAAAATAACAACAACAACAACAAGAAAATCAGAGAAACCTAAGTAGCCAAGAATTTAAGCCCTATTGTTTGTATAATACAGTAAGAATTATTTCTTCTTGGGAGTTCATTTTTCAAATTACTTTATTCACTCAATCTGACTCAAAGTTAACAAATTTCACTTTAAATAGCTATTATATATATATTTTTAATAGGGTAAAAAGGAGATTATATGGTATCATAGAGGGGACCCTGAACCAGAAATCAGGAAACCAGGGTTATGATCCTGTTCTGTCACCAAATGACTCCAAGACAGCCAGAGCTCAGCATTCCATGGCTTATGATTCTACGTGGAAATATGCAATCCCAAAACAGAAGACTAACTTACCTGCTAACCTAACATTGTACTTTATCACTAAAACAGAAATTTACAAAAGGGAGGCCATCTGACAGGAGATCTTATTCTAGGTCTAATGAGAAAATAAACCTACAACTATAATCACCTTTATTATAAAGTTCTGTCCCTACTGTCAGCACTCTAAAGACAGGTATACTCAAAACAGGGATTCCAGTTGGGCCCGTTTTAAATTTTAGCTTAACATTAATAAGAACATCAGATCCATGACACACCTTTCCTTAAGGTAAACTGCTTACAAGGAAGATTTAATAAAGTTTAGATAGACAAGAATACAAAGAACAGGGCAAAGAGCAGTTTGGTGTATTTGGGTATGTAATGCCTTGTTTTATATTACATGAAAAAAATACTTGCTTTGGAAAAGGTAGTTCAGTTTAATCTATTTTATTTCTAAATTGCCTTTTCCAAAACAAATATTTTTCAATGGAATATAAAATGAGGCTTTATATACCAGGATACTCTTATGCAGAAGAGACAAAACAAAACAAAAAACCACTATACAAATGTGAAGCATTTAATAGGTCTGCCAAATCCAACTCTCTGTATGTATTCCTGTAAGAGCTCAGCAATATACACAAAAAGCAAATTAGCACAGCAAGAGGTTTTCTGAAAGACTGTGATGACTAATATTTCAGTACTGGAACATGATAGTTATTAAAAGAAACAGGAGAGCAGGCCCTTGTCCCTTTGCAAGAACTACTACAAACAACATTCAGAGCTGTGCTCACAGGGTCTAGTCTCTTAGACCTAAATCATCTTTTGCAATTTTCCCCCATGTGGCCCACATGTGAATTACAGAAATCAGCCACTAATTCATTGGTTCAAGGTCAGATATAGTACATAATGAGGTCCAATCACAAAAATGAATACAAAGAGGGAGCAAATAAAAATCCAAGATAAATTCCCACTGAAAACAATGCCCTGGAATCCAACAGAGTAACTGTACAAGTAAGAGCAAAATGGGTGATACATGGGTACACTGCTATTTCATGGCATGTGCCAAATACTTCCTCTCATGTTAAAAAAGATTCATTTAGCCTCTGATTTACACCTTTATACACAACCCCATACTGGTCACAGTTTTTCAAATGCCTTACTTCATGAATGGGACTTCCAAGAAAAGAACAGTGAGGCCATATGGGAAAAATCACCAGGAAGCCTTACCACTGCTTATTTCATATTTAACAGTGAATAGCATTTATTAACAAGTTAAAGCGGAAAGAGATCAGTCTTCAAATTCAAATATGCTTCAAAGCATCTTGTAGCATATTTGACTAATTAGAAGAGAAAAAAGATTGAACCCATAATTTCCTATTTGTGCAAACAGAATTTAGAGATTATTTCCTAACCATTTAGTCCTAGTTCTCTTCATTGTCCTCAAAACACAGGGTCCTATTAGAAAGAGCATAAAAAATAAAAAATTTTTAGATGGCAATCTGACATATTTTATTAAAAATTAAAATGTGCATGTACTTTTTGATCCATTTTGAGGAATCCATCCTATAAAATTTATGAATATGAATACAAAAATATTCACGGCAGCATTTTCTGTAAAGATGAGAAATCATACATGTTGATTAATATATGGGATACTACAGAAAAGAATGAGCTGGAACTATATATACTGATGTAAAAAGAACTGTAAGACATTTTGTTCAATGAAAAACAGCAAGTGGCAGAACTAAAGGTATAGAAAAAACATATTCATATAAAGGACAATGTGTTGCATGTGTATGTGAATAAATGTACAAAAAATGGTCTGAAAGGATTCATACCAAACCAGTAACAACAGAGGTTACCCTCAGGGAAAAGAGAGTAGATCAATGTGTGTGGGATGGGGTGGGACCAGGAGGGGAAGGGCATTTAGAAGAAGGCCTTCCCTTTTTACCCCATATGCATCTGTGCTATTTAAATGTTTAAGTCATGTATATATAAAACGTTCTTTATAGAAAATAAAAACGAGGTAACTTCAAATTCTAACAACTCTAGAATCATATAGAGAGGATGTTTTAAAGAGTGAAAGAAGGTTGCTGGCAGTCATAAACATCCTTTGTAGACTTTACTCTTCAGAGGAATAAAGAAAATTGTAGGCAGCATCAATCAGTAGTTATAAATGAATGTGACTGTGTTTTGATGAAAGAATAAGCATCACTCAGAGAACTAAAGGATTTGTACCCTGGAACTTTAGGAACATAAAAGATACTGAAATAAAAAAACATTTAAATGATGTACTCATTCCAAGTGTCCCTTGGAAATAAAATTTTCACAATATATTCTATTATTTCAGTACAAAATAGATCCTATGTGGGTAAGCTTTTTGGATTAAAAAAAAAAAACCTGGCATAATAAAGAGCTAAACTGTGCAAAATGTCTACTCTTACCTGTACATTTTCTTCTGTAACCTGGATTTCTGCAGTGTAAACATAGTCAATTAGCATCCTCAGCGTCCACCCATCTACCTCTTTTATTCGAACTCTCTTTGCTCGGCTCTCACTCATCTCACCTAAAACACAAAGTGTAAGAATGAAGTTACAGCAAGAAACAGCTATGGAAATACCAGTATTACCAACGTCCGAGTTAAGCTGATCCAACTTCTTATAACTCACTGTATCAAGTGGCAACTTGATCAACCATTTTTGCAGGCCTGAAATACTACCCGACCTCCCGCAAAAGCATAGCTGAACAAACTGTAAAATGTACTTCTGTTACCCACTTGTACCTGAAAATCACATCACAATAAAGAACATGCCATGTGTCCAACTGTATGAAATACAATACCTGGAGCTGCAAGATCAGTATCTGAAGCTGCCGTGCTTTTGAGTAGTTCTCTTTATTAGTTAGTACCATTTGTTCAATGAGCACATGAACGCCTACATGAACATGCATGGCCTGCACCAGATACAGAGATTCTGACCTCAGTGGGAGAGCACACCCTCATGCAGGAAACCATTGAAAAGCAAATTACAAAGATGCTGAGGGAATGCACGGCAGAAGAGGAATTATAAAAAAGGGTTAGCAAATGGCAAAGGCTTCTTTACAGAGATCTAGCCCAAGCTCACCTCTTTAATGTCATCTACAGTAACTTCATCCTGAAGTCATCTCATATCACCACTTATTACTAAAGCCAGGTGCCCTTCTACATCACAGCTACCTTAAAAGTGCCAGGAGACCTCGCTCCTAACACCTGCTGAGCTTATTGAAGCGTTCAAGGGTCATAAATAAGATGCTCTCTCATGGAAAGAGACAGCGTTGCAGAAGAGAAGGGATGGCCCCTAGATCAAAGGGACTGAAGAAGCAGGTCTGAGCACCTATGTGTGGACAGTATAAAATTACCCAAGATATAGGGAGACTGCAAGCAACTGAATGGTTGGGGGGGGAGCAATTAAAATCTAAAACAGGTCTCTAAAAATTACACTGGGTGCCATGGGACACCTTTAGCAAAAGGTTTGGTTCTAGCATTCATTAGGTTTTTAAGATAAACAACGCATAAAAAATGATGCCACCATCCATCACCTTCACTTTAGTTTGGCATCTCCTGTTAGAAAAATGACACAATGGCCTCAAGATTTCTTGAAAGCTCATTTCTTTTTCAGACCCAGTGCACCATCAGCGATGGTAAGCTATCGAAAAAGCCTATGGGAATCCATAATTACACAAAACTCCTCTGCAAACACAAACCCTGGAAGAAGAGAAATAATAATAGTGATGTACATTAGCTATGTGCCTCCCTGGAGATTCTCTGTGTCTCAGAATCTCAGATCTCAGAAAGAAGCTGTTTTTCTAAGAGCTAAAGTATCTCAAAACCTACCCTACTACTTCTTGGGGGGATGACGGAGGTAGGGGTGGGGAGGGTGGAGTGGGGTGTGGCTATCCATCCATATTATAAGGGAAAAGGGAGAAAGAAAGTTAAAGAGAAAGGGCCCACAGAGCAGGAAGAAAGGGGGTTGGGTTAATACCTGCTGCTACAGTAAATTTGTTGTTTTTTCCCCTTTAAAGAAAGGGTCAAGGAGGGTCAAGGAAGGTCAAGGAATATCGAAAAACAACTACTCATCAGCACAGAAGGCACTTTTCTCCATGAAACGTGTGTACAGACAGAATTTGTATAATCTGGAGGCTCCTCTCTGCCTAAAACTAGACACTTTGGTGACTCCCACTCAGGTTTTAGCCAAAGGGTACATCTAAATCACCCACAGGTCCCCTATGACCTACAAAGCCCTCATGGGCTGGGGCATAAAGCTACATACCTAGTTTTCAAGCAGTGTATTCACTCCTCAGGAATTAGGCATGACTTAGCATAGACAAAAACAAGTGACTTTAATTTACATACATGCCTGAAAAAGTCATCTGCCAAGACGTTTTTAATAGTTTAGTTTTTAAAGTATTGCTGTAAGATGTACTTTTCTAATGCATATATTCCTTATGTATCATTTGTACTAGTATTTCTCTCCCCAGAAAACGACATATACTTCCAATAATTTCCATCTCAATCATAGTTTTTTAAACATTTTAATCTTTTTAATTAATTTACCAAAAACAGTGACAAAAACAAAAAGCTTTCCACTGATTGCATTAGTAGTACAAAAATCCCAGTAACCATTATACATCAAAACATGTATTAAAGAGAATTGCAAAAGCTATATATATCTAACTTTGGTTGTTACATATAACCTTAGTTACTGCCCTTTGCTGTGTTTATAGATAAAATCTTTAAACAGTCTGATTTTGTGAGATTTATTTTTGATAATGTTTTTTAAAAGATATTTAAAGGTACTGTATAGTTTATCCTGTACCATCTGTAACTTCTCATAATCTTTCTATTAAGAGTCTTTTGTTTCTGTTTTGATCACATAGAGCTCTGCAGCTATATTAGAATATCCACGCAGCCAGACACTTGTACTAAAAATCTGAGTCACCCTTGACTCTCCCCTCTTCCTTATCCACCCATCCCATCATTCACCAAAACCTGCAGATTTCACCTCAGATAGATTTCAAGTCAATCCCTCATCTTCTCCACGTGCCCTCTGCCACTGTGCTCACTGGGGCTTCCATCATCTCTTGCCAACACCACTGCAGCAACGTCCTAATTCTCTTCCTGTCTCCAGTACTAATTCCACATATCTGACAATGGCTGACAAGATCCTCCAGCTGCTGCCCATTACATGGGGATCATGTCCAGGCATTCAAACCCCTTCCATGTCCAGCCCCTGCTTCCTTGTCTAGCCCCATCTTTCTCTCCCACTTAGAGCTTCAAAATAAATTAACAGGGAAATTTTTATAGTTTTCCACACACATCAAGCTATTTCTTACCTTGATGCCTTTTTCTTCGTTTCCCCACTCCTCAGTCTCCAAGCTAATCCCCACACATTCTTCAAGATTTAACTAGAACCTCTCCAGGAAACCTTTTCTGTTACTGTCCCAAGGCTGAGTGAGGCTCTCAACAACCCTGGAAACACTTGGGAACTTTGTACAAATCCAGCGTCATAATCACCTCTTTACCTGGTTCTCCCCACCTGCATTCTTTAGCTCCCTTAGCACAGGGATCAAGTCTTTCTTATCTCTGTTCCCGTTGATGCCTGGCACACAGAAGACACCCAATAAATATTTGGTTGGATGAATGACTGACTAAATGAACGAAGAGCAAAACAAATGCCAGTTTAAAATGCAGCATTTTACTTAACACAATTAATGATATTTAAATTATCATTATTCAATATTCCTTATGTATCATTTGTACTAGTATTTCTCTCCCCAGAAAACCATATATACTTCCAATAATTTCCATCTCAATCATACAGTTTTTAACGAACATGGGTAGTCTAGCAACAAAGGACTTAGGTCAACAAACATTTATCGAACATCTACTATACATTCCAGCCTCAGCTAAGCACTCTTACAACTGAACCTTCATCATCTCTACTTTTTTTTTTCCTACTTTTTTTGAGAAAAGAAATGAAAAAAAGCTTAAGGACATATGTATAGCTAGAAACATTTCCACCTCTAGGGCCTTATATGAGAGTTCCCAAAGCTCAGCACAAACTGGCAACTTCATTTAATCATTCTGAAGTTCTAAAAATGTAATAGGTTTAAAGAAGACAAACCCTAAGGTCCATTTCAATTAAAAATTTCTATGATTCTAATTTCAGTTATTGTTTAGAATTAAAAATTTCTGAAAAACAGAAAAGTGTAATACAGAAGTTTTTACTATGCTGAAACCCTAAGAAGTGAATCACAAATTTACAGCTAGAGTCAATAAATAAATTTTATTCCATTACATTTCAAGTTCCACTTGTCATCTACTCTAATCATTATTGCTCTTTTGATTATTTTTATTGTTGGATTATAAAGAAGCTACTGACAAGCAGATATTTTCAGTCTGGTAAGCAGACCAGGCTGCCCACACCAGCCACTCTCTGTGGTGGTCATAATGGGTAACTCACCAATTCTACAACTAACCAAAGGCAAACATAGTAACTGCATTCCCCTGCCAGTCTTGCAGTGGTTTGGGTAACTTCTGGGAAAAGTTTCCTAAAGATTAACAAAAAAAGAGCGAGTGAGCGACAGTCCTATTCCCTCCATAAGATGCTGGGTCCACTCTTACGGACATTTTGCATCCAGAATGGGAACCAGCCTTAAGATAAAATTTTTACTGGAAGATAGCAGAGTATGGAGACAAAAGGAAGCAGGTACCTGATGAAATGCTCAGACTGCAGATCCAATCACGCTTGTGCACAGCCTATTTTCCAGTTCTGAGATAATATACTTCCTTACTATTTAAACCAGTTTGAGAAGAGCTTTTTGCTACAAGCAGCCTAAGGCATCCTAACTTCTGTTCTGTTCTGTTCTTCATCCTAACTTCTGTGGCTGGTGTGGGCAGCCTGGTCTACTTACCAGACTGAAAATATCTGTGCGTCAGTATCTCAATAATGCTCAACACCTTATTCCAACTTCATAACATTTCATCAATATCAGAAATTATCTTTTCTTTAGGTGTTTACTGTCTGTCTAACCTTTCTTCCACTCCCCAACTTGAATCATGCGGACAGGGACATGTCTGTTTGTTCACTTCTATTCAGGTATACCTCATTTTATTGCACTTCACTTTACTTCACTTTACAGATACTGCATTTTTTACAAATTGAAGGTTTGTGGCAACCCTGCATGGAGCAAGTCTATCAGCACCATTTTCCCAACAAAATCTGCTCACTTCATGTCCCTGTGTCACATTTTGGAAATTCTTACAGTACTTCAAACTTTTTCACTATTATATCTGTTATGGAGATCTATGATGTAACTATTGTAATCACAAAACACACCCACATGAGATGGTGAACATAAGCGATAAAGTTGTGTTCTGACTGCTCCACCAACTGGCCGCTCCCCCACCTCTCTCCCTCTCCAAAGGCCTCCCTATTTCCTGAGACACAGCAACACTGAAATTAGGCCAATTAAGAACCCTGAAATGACCTCAAAGTGTTCAAGTGAAAGGAAGGGCCACACATTGCTCACTTTAAATCAAAAACAAGAAACGATAAAGCTTAGTGAAGAAGGTATGTCAAAAGCGGAGAAAGGCCAAAGCAAGGCCTCTTGCACCAAACAGCCAAGTTGTGGATGCAAAGGAAAAGTTCTTGAAGGAAATTAAAAGTGCCACTCCAGTGACCACACAAATGATAAGAAAGCAAAACAGCCTTACTGCTGATGTGGAGAAAGCTTCAGCGGTCTGGACAGAAGATGAAAACCAGCCACAACATTCCCTTAAGACAAAGCCTAATCCAAAGCAAGGCCCTAAGTCTCTTTAATTTTATGAAGGCTAATAGAGGTGAGGAAGCTGCAGAAGAAAAATTTGAAGCTAGCAGAGGTTGGTTCATGAGGTTTAGGGAAAAAAGCCAACTCCATAACATTCAAGTGCAAGGTGAAGCAACAAATGCTGATGTATAAACTATAGCAAGTTATCAGATCTAGCTAAGATCACTGATGAACATGGCTACACTAAACAACTGCTCTTCACGGAGAAGAAACAGCCTTCTACTGGAAGAAAATGCGATACACACACTGGGAAACTGAAAAATTGTGAAGCTTGCTTTATTGCAATATTCACCTTACTGCTGTGATCTGGAACCAAACTCACAATAAGTCTGAGACATGTCTGTATTTCCCAGAGCCTAGGATGATGCCTAGCACAAAGATAATCAATAAATAGATCTTGAGGAATAAAAAGGATGAACCTTATATAAACAATCATGCATACAACTCTAAAAACTCTGACTTCTTAATCATTCAAATATTCTATCTTTTCCTATTAAATTCCCCTCATAAAAATTATGTTCACTATGACAAGAGAAACCATCAAAAAGCACAGAAAAATAAAGTAAAAATAAAGTTTTAATATTTCTCACCACATACAAGAAATTGTAGTCTGTGGCACCAAATGAACCACAAATGATCTGTTCAATAAAAAGCTTTTTAAATGCCACATTTGCAACAAAAAAATTAATATAAAAACATAAGAACCCAATTTGATATGTTCTTTCTCAAGTAACAGTTAAGTAACCTGGCCTCACTCTAAATAGGCCCTTACTTCACAGAGTAAAAACCTGTGACTACATCATAGAATTACTTTTCACCTCCCTCTCTATCCAAATATTTGGAACTACTATGAGTAACAGAATTCTTTTTGAGGTGAAAAAATTTGAATGAAAAACTTCCCTACAGCTTAAGAGAGATTGAAAACAATAGCGAAGAAAGAACATCTGAATATTCTCCATTTCCTAGTATGTGAGTCATGGGAAAGCAAAACGGTACCGTAACACTGCCCAACACAAAACACTATGAGCAATGAGCAATGTTCAATGAACAAGAATATATAAATACATACATTGCTTACTGGAATGGAAGTATCCAAAGATCCACTCAAAGGCCTTAATATATATTTGACAATAAAGTTTAATGGACTTCAGACCAAGAAAAACAGATAAATAAGTGATTCATATTCTGGCAAATACTTAACCGAATACACTTAAACTAAACTGCCTGGAATGAATCTCCATGTCTTCTTTACTTAACTCCTACCAAATTGTGGATTATACGATGGATTCAAAAGCAGAAAACAGTACAAAGATTGCTAGAAAGGTAAATAGCACCTGTTGCAGAAGAATCATAAAACTCTTAATAAGTACCTGAAAAGATACATTAGGGAAATGCAAATTAAAACAAAAATGAGATGCCATTTCACACCCACTAGAGAGGCGATCATAAAAAAGACAGATAGGAACAAGTGTTACTTGAGGATACGGAAAAATGGAACCCTCATTCATTACTGGCGGGAATGTAAAATGTTGTAGCCTCTTTGTAAAACAGTTTAGTAGTTTTTAAATGCTAAATATAAATTTACTATATAATCCAGCAATATCACTCCTAGGTATGCACCTAAGAGAAATGAAAATATATTTACAATCAACTAGTCACAGCAGCATAATTCTTAATAGCCAAGAATTGGAAATAATCCAAATGTCCATCATTTGGTGAATGGATAGTCAAACTGTGGTATAGCCATACAATGAATACTATTTAGAAATAAAAAGGAACCAACTAATGATACATACGATGACATGGATAAACCTCAAAAACATTATGTAGGTATGAAGATGTTCTAAAACTGATTTGTAGTAATGGCTGTACCACTCGGTAAATTTACTAAAATTCAATGACTTGAAATGGGAACAGTTTATGATATGTAAAATATACTTCACTAAAGTTGGAAAAATGTAACTTAGGTACTCAAAGTAATTTCATATTTTATATACATCAGAAATTAATGTAATATGCCTAAAAAAAATCTACCTTAGCAAATGGCAATCTAAAACTTGACCAAGTATAGAAGGTATATTTCTCAGGCAGAAACAAGTCCAACTGCAAGAAATACCCACCTACCAGTTAACTGAGATACACTAGAAATATTTACAGAACCAGAATGACCTCAGGGCCTCATTCTCTTCATTAGGCAAAGCACAGCATATTCGTAAATTGCATGTCAGCTGCAACACGAAAAGTAGAGAAACATTAGATGACCAAGTCTGGAAAAAAGCTAGTTTTCTTATTTATTTACTTCATAATCTAAACTGCATTTCATTTTCCCTCTTTTTTTGTCTAATCCCCCTTTCCCTTTTCCGGGCCCCGAGACTCCCTCCCTCCTTCCCTCCTGTCCACCTCCCCTTTCTCCACCTGCCGCCCCGGGTCCATACCACCTTCCGGGCCAGGTGCACTACAATGCATGGCCCGCGGGCCCAGTATATGACCCGCCGTCCTGTTGCCCCTCGCTCTCCTCGCCCCATGTGGCTGCAGGGCTGCGGCGGCGCTGCTCACTACAGCCCTGAAAGCAGTTAGCAGGAAGAGGAAAGGGTCCGCCTCACTCGGAGCGGAGAGCGACGCTCAGGGCCCGCAGTTTGGCTGGGATCACTCACTTCACAAAAGGAAAAGGCTTCCCCCAGTGAAGAGGTCTGTAGTATACTACCTGAAGAGTCGGGAAGCCAGGCTACAGAATGAAACCAGCTATTCCCGAGTGTTGCGTGGTTATGCAGCACAACTGCCCAATCTCCTGAAGGAGACTGAGTTTCACCTTGGGACCCTTAAAGTGTTTGCATCTCAGTGGTTGAATCATAGGCAAGTGGTGTGTGGCACAAAATGCAACACATTATTTGTAGTGGATGTCCAGACAAGCCAGATCACCACAATCCCCATTCTGAAAGACCAGGAGCCCGGAGGGGTGATGACCCAACAGGGCTGTGGTATCCATGCCATCTAGCTGAATCCCTCCAGAACACTGCTAGCTACTGGAGGAGACAACCCCAACAGTCTTGCCATCTACCGTCTGCCTACATTACATCCTGAATGCGTGGGAGATGACGGACACAAGGACTGGATCTTTTACATTGCATGATCGGTGACAATATGGCAGTGTCTGGTTCATGTGATGGTTCTATGTGACTCTGGTAGGTGACAGAAGATGTGCTTACCAAAAGTGATGCTAGGCACAATGTGTTGTGGGTCCCTGTGTATGCCCACATCACTCACAAAGCCTTAAAAGCATCCCCAAGGACAAAAACCCTGACAACTGCAAGGTCCAGGCTCTAGCCTTCAACAAGAACAAGGAATTAGGAACAGTATCTCTGGATGGCTACTATCATCTCTGGAAGGCTGAAAATGCACTATCTAAGCTCCTCTCCACCAAACTGCCAGATTGCCATGAGAATGTGTGTCTGGCCTACGGTAGTGAATGGTCAGTGTATGCAGTGGGCTCCCAAGCTCATGTTTCCTTCTTGGATCCACGGCAGCCATCATACGTCAAGTCTGTCTGCTCCAAGGAGTGAGGCAGTGGGATCCGATCAGTGAGCTTCTACAAGCACATCTTCACTGTGGGCACAGGGCAGGGCTCCCTGCTATTCTATGACATCCAAGCCCAAAGATTTCTGGAAGAGAGGCTCTCAGCTTGCTATGGGTCCAAGCCCAGGCTAGCAGGGGAGAATCTGAAACTAACCATGGCAAAGGCTGGCTGAATCACAATGAAACCTGGAGGAATTACTTTTCGGACATTGATTTCTTCCCCAGTGCTGTTTACACCCACTGCTACAACTCATCCAGAATGAAGCTCTTTGTGGCAGGAGGTCCTCTCCCTTCAGGACTCCATGGAAACTGTGCTGGGCTCTGGAGTTAATGTCAACTAACTCTCCCAAAATGCAGAGATTTACACTAACTTCCATCCTCGGTTTCTTTGTTTTGCCTTCTGATTTGTCTTTCAATTGTGTGACGCTCTCATATTTTAGTGGGAACACTGTGGTTTAAACATTTTACTGAAAAAGGCACTATACAGAAAACTGAATGGGGCTTTTTTTCTTTTTTCGCTTTTGGTAATAATAATTTTACTTTACTACTTTTTTTCTCTTTTGGTTTTCAGCCAAACGTTGTTAATCCCTATCCATATGTTTTCTTTAAGTGACACACACTCTCCCCTCTTTGGCTTCCTCTTTAGGCCGACACATTCTTACCCTCACTTTCACTCTTGAGAGGTAGGGCTCCTTTTATTATGTGGCTGCTGTCAAACTTCCTGTAAAAGATTGGGAGCCATGTGTGTATGCGTGTGTGAGCTTGTGTGCCTGTAGATACTGTGTGTCACTAAAATTACCAGGACTAAGGATTACTTAAAATATTCATAAAAGAAACAACTTTATTCAGAGTCCAGCTTTGGGACTAGTCTTTATCTTGTTTTTTAATGTCTAGCAATATGGATTACAGGAAGTAAAATCAAAGAAAAACAAATCACCACTAGGAGAACCCTTTGAGTGAGATTGCAGGCCTCTTGTGGACTCTATGCCAGGACTCCAGCCCCTACCTGTCTTCCCTCCTGTGTGTCCTCCAAGTGAGAACATTCTGTGTGTCACTTCCCTTCCTCCCATCTACTTAGCCAGTGGCCACTCCACTAGAACATCAGGGTCTCCATCCCAGTGCAGCTCTGGAGGCTGCAAAAGTATTGCTAGGATTTGGTAAAGAGAATCCCCATCCCAACTGCCCCTTCCTCCCCCTCAAACAAGTTCTGATCTGGTATTTCAGGGGCCAACGCTGGAGGTCAAATCTAAGATGTATATGTTCAATCCCCTTAGCTTGGGGAAGAAACATTTTTCTCCATTCTTCCATTCTCCCCCAATGGGTTTTGCTTTTGTTTTTGAAATTAGGTTCAGTCCAGAAGGGTGGGGTGAGCAGGGGATGTATCTGTGTGGCAAGTGCTTCATGTGCGGAATATTCATTTTCTCTGTGCAGTGGAGCTGGGGTTGGAGCCATCCCTCCAACTCTGTAGGCTCAGCCTTGGGAAGGTGGTGGGGTGGCCTGCAGCCAGCAACACTGTGCACATAACAGCATCGACATGATGAGTAATTTCTTCCTCCCCTGAACTGTCTAGTAAGTCCAAGATTTTTAAACTTGCAGGCAACTGACTGACTGTGATGTCCGGTTGTTCCCTGCTTTTTATGCATCATGTTGCAGAGAACTAACAGCTGTTCCCACCCACCAATTCCTCCTCTCCTCTAAGCACATACACTGCTTCTCTGTCAACAGCCCACTGTGGGGAAAGGAAAAGTCATATTTACTCCTGCACCCCAAATTTTAAGTTACTTTCTCAGTATCCTCCTCTGCTCTGAACATAGGGGGAGACTATAAGAAACAGTGTCCAGCCCTTGATGACCGGGAACTGCTGGGGACGGGAGACAACAAGTCCACCCTAATTTGGTGGTACAAGACATACACCACTGGTTCTGAAAAATTCTTCTAACCTAGAGAAATAGGTGTTATAAACAGGGAATTAAGCAAAATGTTGGATGCTATAGATCTTTTAATTGTCTTAATTTTTTTTCTATTATTAAACTACAGGCTGTAGATTTCTTAGTTCTCACAGAACTTCTATCATTTTAAACTAACTTGTATTAAAAAAAAAGGAAAAAAAAAAGATCTTAAGTAGGATGTTTTGTAATATTGCCTCACCCTCTTCTGTGATGGGTAATGCGTTTTATTGGTTGGGATTTTCTGTTTTTAAAAATGTAACACTTGATTTTTTTGCCAAGGAAAAAAAATTAAATATTATTCCAGTGGGGGAAAAAAAAAGAAAGCTGAAGACATAACAAGCTCTCTCATCTCCCTCTAGTATCCATTTCTCCAGGTGTCTAAGGCTCAGGGAATCTGGAGACTCTAAGTGATGCCTTTAGAGGGGAAAGGAAACTAACTTTGATCTCATAGTTCTGAGTTAATATTGTATTTTTGTTACTCTGTGGAAAATAAAACATTTTTAACAAAAAAAAAATTGTTTAGCCTAAGGCTTTCTCAATATACTATTCTCACAGAATATAGAATAAAGAAATTCAGGTATTCAGTGTTAAAAAAAAAAAAAGATGATCATAATTATTGTCAACATTCACTGAGCATTTTCAAATGCCAAATAAAGTCTTAAGAAATTCACAAATATGATCTCATTTAAGCCTCACAAAAATCCCATGAAGTAGGTAATGCTGTCATCCAAACTCCAGATGGAGAAACTGAAGCACAGAATGATCAAGTGAGTTTCCCAAAGGCCCAGTAATTCTGATAAGGAAGTGGTAATAGCAGTGTCATCTGAGGGAAAGGCCAATTTGAAGGGACAGCACTTCTTTAGGGAATTCCTAAATTAGGCCAACACATTCCAGACCAAGTCTTCCTCTTACAAACCTAGAGATTCTCTTTAAACAGTGTCCAGGAATAATAAATAAGATCTAAACCAAGAGAATGAAGTGAACCCAAACACAAAAATCTGACTAGCCTCACTTCATTAGTATCAGCTTTTCAAATCAGCCTCAACTGAAGGCGCCCTCCCAATTACTCCCACAACTTCGCTTTCAACTCCTGCTATCCTTCCTATATTCCTGATTATACAGCTCTATTCAAGAACAGCAAGGCTGCAATAGGCTGAAAAGTGAGGGAGGCTCCAGTCCCCTCTCTACTCCTGAGACATCCCACAGAAAGCCCATTTTCTCCACATTGCCTCCTGAACTCGTCTTCATCTGTGTGAATACTTTACATCCATTATGTTTCAGGAAATGTCAGACCCTCTATTCATAAGCATTGCTTTTGTATTCCTTGCATGATCTAGCAAAATGTGAGGTATACTGCTTTTGTATTCCTTGCACTATCTAGTAAAATGTTTGCTCCTAGCAAAATAGGAGGTACTTACTAGTGATTGAAATATGAATAGCTTTGTATTTCCACTTTTTTGTACAACTATATTTTATTTATAGGTATTCTGTTTGTCCTACCAAAACCCTAAGATTGTAAGTTCACTGATGGAAAAGATAATTTCTTTGCACAGTATTATATATTTGATTTTAAGAATGAGGTTAAGCACTTTAAGTTTAGTGGACATAAATTACTTCTTTTCCAGAAGTACTAAAATCATTCTATATCTTTTTACAATCAGTTGCCTAAGTAAAATCTAAGCTTGTAGAAAACTATCCTACTTTCTTACAATTCCAAATTAAAGCACATGAAACACCTCTTTGTCCACTGTAAACACTGGATGGAACAAATGTGAAAACCATTTTTAAAAATCTGAAACATAAAAGTACTTTCCTTTTCCCAAAATAGCGAAGGGTCAAAAAGCTGTTATAAATGGCAGGGGGTGGGGGTGAACTGAACCAATAAATGTAAATACAAATGTAAAAGTAAAAGTTGAGCATAAGATTGTTAGTATGTGTATATATTTATTGATCACAGCAATGGAAATCAAAGATGAGGAATTTGGAATGAACAAAAGTGTTTACTACCATTAAAATGCTTAACTTCATATGAATAAAATATTAAAAACAAAAGAAAATGTGAAAAGAAAAAACAAAGATCAGATCCGTGTACATTACAAAAATAACCGTAAGTGAAGTCTTTCATACCTGTAAACATGGCATGAAAATAAGGACTACAGGCGGCCAGCACCACTCTATGAGCAGAGATTTCCATGTCTTCGGCCACAAGTGTGACATCGCAGAGCAAATTCTGACTGTTTACGAAGCAGAGGGGAGAAAAAATATAAGATGATACCAGTAATAAATGTACTGAATACCGTGTGCAAATTACAGTTAAAGTCCACTTTTCTGAAGTTGAGAATAACTTTAACAGCCAACCATTAGAACAGCATCCTTAAAACTGACCAAGTATGTAGAAACTATTTGTGACAAAGGCTCAATGTACCTTGGGCCCTCACTCAGAATCTTGCCTTTATTTAATAGAGAAATCTTTCCAAACTTGATTATTGATGTCTCAACCTAAAGGAAATTATGGGCAGCAAACCATCAATGGACTGTAAAAGGGGAGGTTGTTATGAATTGAGAACAAAAATGGCAGCTGTGGCAGATGACAGTCTGACATTAAGAAGAAGTAAAAATAACACTCACAGAAAACTAAACTGTGTCAGGGTACCAAAAAACATGACTGTGGGTCTCAAGCAAAGATAAAATTATATTCAATTCTATTCATCACCTGCTGCTTAAAAGACACTTGAGCATTTGAAGTTTATCTTAATCAGAATATTTTACCAATACAAAATATTGTAATCCTCAAGGCCAGAAAAGATTACCACATATAAAACTAAAGAGCATTTTGTTGCCTTATACCATTATTCAGCAACCCTAATGATAGATCCAACTATAAAATAGCCATTTTAATTAAAAAACATGCAGTGAGCATTTTTACATGTTATATGGGGTGCTAGATCAGACTCTTCAGTAAAATTAAGAATGTCACAGAATAGATTTTTGGCAAAAAAGGTTGCTGACACTTATTTCAAAACAGGCAAGAATGTTCTGAGTCTAAAACCTACCTTGCTGACAATTATAACCATTTTCATGTCACTTATGGCTGAAACTGGTGTGGTGAAACCAGAAGTCCTTTCCACACCTCAAATCTCTGAGCACTGTATTTATGTGTATGTGTAAAGCGTACTTAGGTCACACTTCCCCTCGCCCTCCAACTATTACACCTATTTCCTACCAGGGCGGCCTGCCTACTTCTGTAATTTTCTGGTAGCTTACAAGCAACACTTTTGTACAAGCTTAACTAAGTTTTAAAATTTTTCCACTTGTCTTCAATGCTTACAAACTTGTTCCTGTTGAGTTCACACCAAAACTTTCTGAGATCCTAATGGCGTCTATTCTCTCTTCCATCTATGAGAAACTGTCAGCAAAAGGAGTATGCAGTACCAGTGATGACTGCATTCCAGGGTCTCACTGTTGATGAACTTGCTGTGCCATTTAGACTGAAGGATGGCTCATGGGTGATACTGACTTAAAGGCTCACAATGCTGTATGAGACATAAGGCAGGTCCCATATGAGAGTCATAAAAGGTGGCACAATGTCACTAACTTGTAATTCCTACAGGTTAGTGTGGAGAAGTGACAAAGTCTGTCGTCTGCTCTGAGAATATAAAATCACTCTGCAATTCCACAAATTCCGTAGGTTCACAAATAACCAAGGTGGGAAAAGTCAGTGGTGTTTTCAGGAGGATACTATGAAGGAGATTTATCTGCATGTATAATTTCATTTAATCCCCACCACACTCTTATGAAGTATTATTATTATTATTCCTAAGTTATAACTGGGGAAACCCAGTCATAAGATGAATAAACTTCCTAACATTCCCCAACTAGTGGCAAAGCCAGGATTTAAATCCATGGAGTGTGACACCAGACCTCTTAACCACTACACAAAGCTGTGTGGTGTGGTTTTAAAGATTAAAGCTTTAATGTGTTAAAATTTGAATAAAACATAGAATAGAAATTATAAATAAAATAACTATTTATTATTTGACATACTATATACTAGAAACTACCTTTCAAGTTCTATATATAACTTATAAAAGGCCCAATTCTATTGGATTTTTAGCACTGACCCCACAACACTTAGAAAAATCAAATAAAGTTTATTCATTCATTGGACAAAGCAGAGCAAGATCATTTCTGCCCTTAAGGAGGCTAGTGGAAAGGACTGTCAATGCAACAATTAAAGGATCAAGTGGAAAGCACCATAATAAAGAGCATCTAAATTAGACGGGTGGTCAGAAAAGCCTTCCTTCAGCTACTGACACTAAGCTGAGTTCTAAAACCAGGAGTTAGCAGGATCTAGAGGGAGAAAGAGTACCCCGAGCAAAGAGAACAGTATGGGCTGTGGCATGGAGACCTGAAGCCGGAAAGCACAATGGGGAACCGTGGAACAATAAGAACAGAGAGAGAGAAAGGTGTGAGCGAAGGAGAAGAGGGAGGAGGACAGGAATCAAGCAGAGTTCACACCGCCTTTCTAGAATAGGGGCATCCAGATTTTTCTATTGTGGCCTGGGGATTTGGACATAACTCAAACATGAGTCAAGTGCATCTTTATGCCAAATCTCCTTTTGTCAGAATCCTTTCTAGTGCTCCAATTTCATGATGGAACTTAAGTGGAATTATACTTGAATACTTCAAAAGCAAGTAATTAATTACATTCAGCTTCAATTACAATTACTCATTGATCCCAACTGTCTGGCATAGCACATGATGGCTGACACATAATTAGCTCGACCTTACTGGTTTATTAGTTGATATGAGTTAACCAATAAAGTTAAAACATTGCCAAAATATTCTGTAAGCATACCCTGGGTCAGGTCACACTGAGTTTAAGGGCCACATTACAAATCAATAACATACTTAATTTTAATGCTTTATTTTTTATCTTTTGTCTCCAGCAATAACATATTTTAAAAAGTACATGAGGAGGCGGGGCAAGATGGCAGACTGGTGAGCTGTATGTTTTAGTTACTCCTCCAGGAAAGTAGGTAGAAAGCCAGAAACTGCATGGACTGGACATCACAGAGCAATCTGACTTTGGGCATACTTCATACAACATTCATGAAAACGTGGAACTGCTGAGATCAGCGAAATCTGTAAGTTTTTGCAGCCAGGGGACCCGCGCCCCTCCCTGCCAGGCTCAGTCCTGTGGGAGGAGGGGCTGTCAGCTCCGGGAAGGAGAAGGGAGAACTGCAGTGGCAGCCCTTATCGGAAACTCATTCTACTGATACAAACTCCAACCATAGATAGACTGAGACCAGACACCAGAGAATCTGAGAGCAGCCAGCCCAGCAGAGAGGAGACAGCCATAGAGAAAAAAAACAACACGAAAAACTCCAAAATAAAAGCGGAGGATTTTTGGAGTTCTGGTGAACATAGAAAGGGGAAGGGCAGAGCTCAAGCCCCAGCTCAGGCCCTGAGGCGCATATGCAAATCCCGTAGAAAAGCTGATCTCTCTGCCCTGTGGACCTTTCCTTAATGGCCCTGGTTGCTTTGTCTCTTAGCATTTCAATAACCCATTAGATCTGTGAGGAGGGCCCCCCCCTTTTTTTTTTTTTTTAATCCTTTTTTCTTTTTCTAAAACAATTACTCTAAGAAGCCCAATACAGAAAGCTTCAAAGACCTGCAATTTGGGTAGGTCAAGCCAAGAGCAGAACTAAGAGAGCTCTGAGACAAAATGCAATAATCCAGTGGCTGAGAAAATTCACTAAACACCACAACTTCCCAAGAAAAGGGGGGTGTCCGCTCACAGCCATCATCCTGGTGGACAGGAAACACTCCTGCCCATTGCCAGCCCCATAACCCAGAGCTGCCCCAGACAACCCAGTGTGACGGGAGTGCTTCAAATAACAGGCACACACCACAAAACTGGGCGTGGACATTAGCCTTCCCTGCAACCTCAGCTGATTGTCCCAGAGTTGGGAAGGTAGAGCAGTGTGAATTAACAAAGCCCCATTCAGCCATCATTTCAGCAGACTGGGAGCCTCCCTACACAGCCCAGCAGCCCAGAACTGCCCTGGGGGGACGGCACTCACCTGTGACATAGCACAGTCATCCCTCAACAGAGGACCCGGGGTGCACGGCCTGGAAGAGGGGCCCACTAGCAACTCACAGGAGCCATACACCAATAACAAGGACTTGTGGGTCAGTGGCAGAGACAAACTGTGGCAGGACTGAACTGAAGGATTAGACTATTGCAGCAGCTTTAAAACTCTAGGATCACCAGGGAGATTTGATTGTTAGAGCCACCCCCCCTCCCTGACTGCCCAGAAACACGCCCCATATACAGGGAAGGCAACACCAACTACACACGCAAGCTTGGTACACCAATTGGACCCCACAAGACTCACTCCCCCACTCACCAAAAAGGCTAAACAGGGGAGAACTGGCTTGTGGAGAACAGGTGGCTCGTGGACGCCACCTGCTGGTTAGTTAGAGAAAGTGTACTCCACGAAGCTGTAGATCTGATAAATCAGAGATAAGGACTTCAATTGGTCTACACATCCTAAAAGAACCCTATCAAGTTCAGCAAATGCCACGAGGGCAAAAACAACAGAAAATTATAAAGCATATGAAAAAACCAGACAATATGGATAACCCAAGCCCAAGCACCCAAATCAAAATACCAGAAGAGACACAGCACCTAGAGCAGCTACTCAAAGAACTAAAGATGAACAATGAGACCCTAGTACGGGATACAAAGGAAATCAAGAAGACTCTAGAAGAGCATAAAGAAGACATTGCAAGACTAAATAAAAAAATGGATGATCTTATGGAAATTAAAGAAACTGTTGACCAAATTAAAAAGATTCTGGACACTCATAGTACAAGACTAGAGGAAGCTGAACAACGAATCAGTGACGTGGAAGATGACAGAATGGAAAATGAAAGCATAAAAGAAAGAATGGGGAAAAAAATTGAAAAAATCGAAATGGACCTCAGGGATATGATAGATAATATGAAACGTCCGAATATAAGACTCATTGGTGTCCCAGAAGGGGAAGAAAAGGGTAAAGGTCTAGGAAGAGTATTCAAAGAAATTGTTGGGGAAAACTTCCCAAATCTTCTGAACAACATAAATACACAAATCATAAATGCTCAGCGAACTCCAAATAGAATAAATCCAAATAAACCCACTCCGAGACATATACTGATCACACTGTCAAACACAGAAGGAGCAAGTTCTGAAAGCGGCAAGAGAAAAGCAATTCACCACATACAAAGGAAACAGCATAAGACTAAGTAGTGACTACTCAGCAGCCACCATGGAGGCGAGAAGGCAGTGGCACGATATATTTAAAATTCTGAGTGAGAAAAATTTCCAGCCAAGAATACTTTATCCAGCAAAGCTCTCCTTCAAATTTGAGGGAGAGCTTAAATTTTTCACAGACAAACAAATGCTGAGAGAATTTGCTAACAAGAGACCTGCCCTACTGGAGATACTAAAGGGAGCCCTACAGACAGAGAAACAAAGAAAGGACGGAGAGACTTGGAGAAAGGTTCAGTGCCAAAGACATTCGGTATGGGTACAATAAAGGATATTAATAGACAGAGGGGAAAAATATGACAAACATAAACCAAAGGATAAGATGGCTGATTCACGAAATGCCTTCACGGTTATAACGTTGAATGTAAATGGATTAAACTCCCCAATTAAAAGATATAGATTCGCAGAATGGCTCAAAAAAAATGAACCATCAATATGTTGCATACAAGAGACTCATCTTAGACACAGGGACACAAAGAAACTGAAAGTGAAAGGATGGAAAAAAATATTTCATGCAAGCTACAGCCAAAAGAAAGCAGGTGTAGCAATATTAATCGCAGATAAAATAGACTTCAAATGCAGGGATGTTTTGAGAGACAAAGAAGGCCACTACATACTAATAAAAGGGGCAATTCAGCAAGAAGAAATAACAATCGTAAATGTCTATGCACCCAATCAAGGTGCCACAAAATACATGAGACAAACACTGGCAAAACTAAAGGAAGCAATTGATGTTTCCACAATAATTGTGGGAGACTTCAACACATCACTCTCTCCTATAGATAGATCAACCAGACAGAAGACCAATAAGGAAATTGAAAACCTAAACAATCTGATAAATGAATTAGATTTAACAGACATATACAGGTCATTACATCCCAAAGCACCAGGATACACATACTTTTCTAGTGCTCACGGAACTTTCTCCAGAATAGATCATATGCTGGGACATAAAACAAGCCTCAATAAATTTAAAAAGATTGAAATTATTCAAAGCACATTCTCTGACCACAATGGAATACAATTAGAAGTCAATAACCATCAGAGACTTAGAAAATTCACAAATACCTGGAGGTTAAACAACACACTCCTAAACAATCAGTGGGTTACAGAAGAAATAGCAAGAGAAATTGCTAAATATATAGAGACGAATGAAAATGAGAACACAACATACCAAAACCTATGGGATGCAGCAAAAGCAGTGCTAAGGGGGAAATTTATAGCACTAAACGCATATATTAAAAAGGAAGAAAGAGCCAAAATCAAAGAACTAATGGATCAACTGAAGAAGCTAGAAAATGAACAACAAACCAATCCTAAACCAAGTAGAAGAAAAGAAATAACAAGGATTAAAGCCGAAATAAATGACATAGAGAACAAAAAAACAATAGAGAGGATAAATATCACCAAAAGTTGGTTCTTTGAGAAGATCAACAAGATTGACAAGCCCCTAGCTAGACTGACAAAATAAAAAAGAGAGAAGACCCATATAAACAAAATAATGAATGAAAAAGGTGACATAACTGCAGATCCTGAAGAAATTAAAAAAATTATAAGAGGATATTATGAACAACTGTATGGCAACAAACTGGACAATGTAAAAGAAATGGACAATTTCCTGGAAACATATGAACAACCTAGAATGACCAGAGAAGAAATAGAAGACCTCAACCAACCCATCACAAGCAAAGAGATCCAATCAGTCATCAAAAATCTTCCCACAAATAAATGCCCAGGGCCAGATGGCTTCACAGGGGAATTCTACCAAACTTTCCAGAAAGAACTGACACCAATCTTACTCAAACTCTTTCAAAACATTGAAGAAAATGGAACACTACCTAACTCATTTTATGAAGCTAACATCAATCTAATACCAAAACCAGGCAAAGATGCTACAAAAAAGGAAAACTACCGGCCAATCTCCCTAATGAATATAGATGCAAAAATCCTCAACAAAATACTTGCAAATCGAATCCAAAGACATATTAAAAAAATCATACACCATGATCAAGTGGGGTTCATTCCAGGCATGCAAGGATGGTTCAACATAAGAAAAACAATCAATGTATTACAACACATTAAAAACTCAAAAGGGAAAAATGAATTGATCATCTCAATAGATGCTGAAAAAGCATTTGACAAAATCCAACATCCCTTTTTGATAAAAACACTTCAAAAGGTAGGAATTGAAGGAAACTTCCTCAACATGATAAAGAGCATATATGAAAAACCCACAGCCAGCACAGTACTCAATGGTGAGAGACTGAAAGCCTTCCCTCTAAGATCAGGAACAAGACAAGAATGCCCGCTGTCACCACTGTTATTCAACATTGTGCTGGAAGTGCTAGCCAGGGCAATCTGGCAAGACAAAGAAATAAAAGGCATCCAAATTGGAAAAGAAGAAGTAAAACTGTCATTGTTTGCAGATGATATGATCCTATATCTAGAAAACCCTGAGAAATCAACGATACACCTACTAGAGCTAATAAACAAATTTAGCAAAGTAGCGGGATACAAGGTTAATGCACATAAGTCAGTAATGTTTCTATATGCTAGAAATGAACAAACAGAAGAGACACTCAAGAAAAAGATATCATTTTCAATAGCAACTAAAAAAATCAAGTACCTAGGAATAAACTTAACCAAAGATGTAAAAGACCTATACAAAGAAAACTACATAACTCTACTAAAAGAAATAGAAGGGGACCTTAAAAGATGGAAAAATATTCCATGTTCATGGATAGGAAGACTAAATGTCATTAAGATGTCAATTCTACCCAAACTCATCTACAGATTCAATGCAATCCCAATCAAAATTCCAACAACCTACTTTGCAGACTTGGAAAAGCTAGTTATCAAATTTATTTGGAAAGGGAAGATGCCTCGAATTGCTAAAGACACTCTAAAAAAGAAAAACGAAGTGGGAGGACTTACACTCCCTGACTTTGAAGCTTATTATAAAGCCACAGTTGCCAAAACAGCATGGTACTGGCACAAAGATAGACATATAGATCAATGGAATCGAATTGAGAATTCAGAGATAGACCCTCAGATCTATGGCCGACTGATCTTTGATAAGGCCCCCAAAGTCACTGAACTGAGTCATAAGGGTCTTTTCAACAAATGGGGCTGGGAGAGTTGGATATCCATATCCAAAAGAATGAAAGAGGACCCCTACCTCACCCCCTACACAAAAATTAACTCAAAATGGACCAAAGATCTCAATATAAAAGAAAGTACCATAAAACTCCTAGAAGATAATGTAGGAAAACATCTTCAAGACCTTGTATTAGGCGGCCACTTCCTAGACTTTACACCCAAAGCACAAGCAACAAAAGAAAAAATAGATAAATGGGAACTCCTCAAGCTTAGAAGTTTCTGCACCTCAAAGGAATTTCTCAAAAAGGTAAAGAGGCAGCCAACTCAATGGGAAAAAATTTCTGGAAACCATGTATCTCACAAAAGACTGATATCTTGCATATATAAAGAAATCCTACAACTCAATGACAATAGTACAGATGGCCCAATTATAAAATGGGCAAAAGATATGAAAAGACAGTTCTCTGAAGAGCAAATACAAATGGCCAAGAAACACATGAAAAAATGTTCAGCTTCACTAGCTATTAGAGAGATGCAAATTAAGACCACAATGAGATACCATCTAACACCGGTTAGAATGGCTGCCATAAAACAAACAGGAAACTACAAATGCTGGAGGGGATGTGGAGAAATTGGAACTCTTATTCACTGTTGGTGGGACTGTATAATGGTTCAGCCACTCTGGAAGTCAGTCTGGCAGCTCCTTAGAAAACTAGATATAGAGTTACCATTCGATCCAGCGATTGCACTTGTTGGGATATACCCGGAAGATCGGAAAGCAGTGACACGAACAGATATCTGCACGCCAATGTTCATAGCAGCATTATTCACAATTGCCAAGAGATGGAAACAACCCAAATGTCCTTCAACAGATGAGTGGATAAATAAAATGTGGTATATACACACTGGAATACTACGCGGCAGTAAGAAGGAACGATCTCATGAAACATATGACAACGTGGATGAACCTTGAAGACATAATGCTGAGCGAAATAAGCCAGGCACAAAAAGAGAAATATTATATGCTACCACTAATGTGAACTTTGAAAAATGTAAAACAGACGGTTTATAATGTAGAATGTAGGGGAACTAGCAATAGAGAGCAATTAAGGAAGGGGGAACAATAATCCAAGAAGAACAGATAAGCTATTTAACGTTCTGGGGATGCCCAGCAATGACTATGGTCTGTTAATTTCTGATGGATATAGTAGGAGCAAGTCCACAGAAATGTTGCTATATTAGGTAACTTTCTTGGGGTAAAGTAGGAACATGTTGGAAGTTAAGCAGTTATCTTAGGTTAGTTGTCTTTTTCTTACTCCCTTGTTATGGTCTCTTTGAAATGTTCTTTTATTGTATGTTTGTTTTCTTTTTAACTTTTTTTTCATACAGTTGATTTAAAAAAGAAGGGAAAGTTAAAAAAAAAAAAAAAGAAAAACAAGGAAAAAAAAAAAGATGTAGTTCCCCCTTGAGGAGACTGTGGAGAATGCAGGGGTATTCGCCTACCCCACCTCCATGGTTGCTAACATGACCACAGACATAGGGGACTGGTGGTTTGATGGGTTGAGCCCTCTACCACAGGTTTTACCCTTGGGAAGACGGTTGCTGCAAAGGAGAGGCTAGGCCTCCCTATGGTTGTGCCTAAGAGCCTCCTCCCGAATGCCTCTTTGTTGCTCAGATGTGGCCCTGTCTCTCTGGCTAAGCCAACTTGAAAGGTGAAATCAGTGCCCTCCCCCCTACGTGGGATCAGACACCCAGGGGAGTGAATGTCCCTGGCAACGTGGAATATGACTCCCAGGGAGGAATGTAGACCCGGCATCGTGGGACAGAGAACATCTTCCTGACCAAAAGGGGGACGTGAAAGGAAATGAAATAAGCTTCAGTGGCAGAAAGATTCCAAAAGGAGCCGAGAGGTCACTCTGGTGGGCACTCTTATGCACACTTTAGACAACCCTTTTTAGGTTCTAAAGAATTGGGGTAGCTGGTGGTGGATACCTGAAACTATCAAACTACAACCCAGAACCCATGAATCTCGAAGACAGTTGTATAAAAATGTAGCTTATGAGGGGTGACAATGGGATTGGGAAAGCCATAAGGACCACACTCCACTTTGTCTAGTTTATGGATGGATGAGTAGAAAAATAGGGGAAGGAAACAAACAGACAAAGGTACCCAGTGTTCTTTTTTACTTCAATTGCTCTTTTTCACTCTAATTATTATTCTTGTTATTTTTGTGTGTGTGCTAATGAAGGTGTCAGGGATTGATTTGGGTGATGAATGTACCACTATGTAATGATACTGTAAACAATCGAAAGTACGATTTGTTTTGTATGACTGCGTGGTAAGTGAATATATCTCAATAAAATGAAGATTAAAAAATAAATAAATAAACAAACTCTGGAAAAATCAAAAAAAAAAAAAAAGTACATGAAATCAAGAGAGATATGAAAAACCTTCTCATCTTTCAACTAGTCTGTGTACCTTGAGTCTAGCCCTACCTATTTCCAAATATTCATGTTTACAAGAAGGTAGAGAGGGCTGAAGATAAAAAGTCAGCAATATAAATAAGAGAAACTTGTTTTAGCAGCCCAGAATCTGGCATGATGAGTTTCTGAATTGATATTCTCATTATTTGAAATTTAATAAGGAAATGGACTACAGAAGGAAAAAGCTTTCAGAATAATGGAATTTTTAAGTCGTTACTTAGCAAAGTTCGCGTTTATCTATTATTACATCAAACATCCACAAAGTGTCTACTAGGTGCCAAGAACTATGTCAGGTACTACAATAGCACAGTAACAAACAAGATAATGTCTCCAACAGCAAACAGTTTACCGTCCAGTGGGGGAGACAGACAAGGTAAAAGGTAATTACAAAATGCAGCCAGGACTATTAAGATGGGACAAGTGTGGGGTATTAGGAATGTACAGGAGAGGTCAGCCCCAACCATAAAGGAAAGCTTCAGAGAGGAAGTCACTTTTAAGCTCAAATCTAAAGGGAAAAGAAAAGCAGTTAGGTCTCACGTAAAACCATTAAATGGCACAGAAAAAAGGCACTCTGCCTCCTAAACCAAACAGTATCATGAAACAACAACAAATGACAATGAAACAATAAATGAAACAATAACAAGTTCTCATAGGAAAAAAAACTGCTTAGAAAATGAATGAAACATGCCTGAACATGCTAGCACACCCTTTGGTTTTTGGATAGAAAATGAGTGAATTTCATTAGACTAATAAAACATATCATTGCTTTTAAAATACACAGTGTATATGTTCTTAAAGTCAAATGTGCCACAGAGCTCTGAGATATCAAGAATAGTTATTAGTTCTATGAAACACGAAATTTACTTTCTACTGGGAGGATGGGGGGTGATTGGGAGATTCTATGGCATCTGTCTACCTCTTTTCCTCAAGGTGCCAGGAAAAATCCGGAGACACTTCCTGCTACATGGAGCAGAATTGGAATAACACCCAAGGTGCCAAGCTGGTGAGGTGAGTTGTTAGCCAGAGTCCACTGGGCAAACACAAATCACAGGCTGAGAATCTAGAAGGAGCAAGACAACCTCAAGCAAAGAAAACAGTATGGGCTTTGGCGTGGAGACCTGAAGGAGGAAAGTACAATAGGGAACTATGGAACAATAAGAAGAGCATCAGGTGTTAGAAGAAAGAAACCAGAGCAAGGCATAAAAAGAAAGAAAGCAGGTCAAAAGTCAAAGAAATTAGAAACTGGTCAAGAAGCAGAGGGCTGAGCCAGACGTAGAGATGCTGCTCAGGATACAGCCATATCATCTAGTGTTAAGCGACCTGGCATGGAAGGAGGTGGGGTAGGGAAATGAACTGTTTTAAAGGTGAAAGCCTTCCTGACTGCCAATTTAAATGAGTCACATTTAATCCAACCTCCTATAACTGGCAATGTCATTTAATAGACAAGGCAGATGCAGCCTGTCTTGTTAATAACCTAATGAGCAACAAAACTCTGTTTCTGCTGTCTTCATTCTTCTTCTTCTTAAAAGCATGATGGTAGGCAACATCTCTAAATTTCCATGACAGTTAAGTACAGGGAAAACCTAGATATTGGGTTTAATAAGATTCACCACCGCAATCAGAGTCCTGAAAAACAGTAGCTGCCTCAACAGGGAACTGAGATTTTCAAAGAGGAAAGCAGGAGGAGATAACAGTCAACTTGAAAGACAAGAAAACATACTATAGTCAATGATTTAGAAACCGCTTTAAACTGGTAAAGGGGCTTAGAAACAGAAAATCTATCATTCTTTTTCACATAGTATTGAGATCACAGGATGACAGTAAAAAATTACAAACAAGAGATACAAAAAAGACACTGGAAAACAGGAAGAAGACAAAAAAAAAGACACTGAAGGAAGCATGATACTGAATATCTGAAGAGAAGGTAAGGTAACAAGCTACAGATTTGGGGACCTGAAAGAAAACCAGGTCACAGTTGAGAGAAGGAAAAGAGGAAAATAATTATAAATAAAGGGAAGAAAGATTAAGGACAGGGAAAAGATGGTGAAAGTGGGCAGAGTAGAGAGATGAGGAGGCTAAAGGATTTCAGAGGGGGAACAATAATACAGAGATGAGTTTCTGAATGTGTGGGTGAAAATCATGACTACATAATAGAAAATGTAGACTATGTACAAAGAAAAAAAAACCCTTGTTAAATAAATCATGAGGAAGATACTCTTGGCTATTAATAATTTAAAAGAAAATAGCCAAAGTAAGCTTGGATTTTCTGATTTAAGAGGGGTACTAAAATCAAACTGAAGCAGCACAGTGTCTCATACATGGTAGGTATTCAGTAACATGGAGGGAGGGAAAAGGAAAATGAGGTTGGTTTAGTAAATAAATTCTTTTACTACTATCCATTCTTCACATTCTAGGAAATGTTTAATGATTGTATTCATGCTCAATAAATATCACTTAATAAGAAATCAATCACAAGTGTTTAAGAAACACTGTAGAAGATTACCAGTTAAACTGAGACTATAGGCTTCAAAATAACTCAAACTGTCTTAATAAAATAAGTTTGCTTTATTTGAGGGTTCTTCCCAATTGCTCTGTCCTTCAAAGAATGCTTTACATTTTACTCTAATGCAATATGAAAACAAAAAAACCAGGTGTATTCTATTACAGAAAGAAAATACATAGGTTAGAGCAATAACCAAAAAAAAAAAAAAAATTCATACTTTATGCAATTTCCTAAAATCCCTTTTTGAAACAGTGATGTAAAGCTATGAAGAGAAAGAAAGACATGCTTGAAGTCTGCTGTTTCAATCACTTGACATCTAAGCAACAATAAACAATAACCAAAGAATAACCACAACTCAAATTTTTCATAGACACACAATAGATAATCTAATCTGAGTAGTAATCTGGGTCCGTGATGTCTAAAAAAGTCCTAAGAGAAAACACAAAAACACCTGCTTCAGGACCTTTTGTTTAAATATGTTCTAGAATGTAATAACTGCTGTTATAACTGAACAAGGAAATATTTATGGTTTGTGTGTAATATGTAAGGGAACATTTGAATTGCTTCATATGATTTAGTCTTACAGAAAAGTTTCAAAGAATCAAAAATTACCTTTCTTCTAAACAGATACAAAACTAAATAGGGTGGGTCCTATTAATATTCCTTGAAACTTTAAAAGAGTCTTATCCCATATTCTAAAAACAGAAGTTCTTATGTTTTAAATTTATATAAAGGCTAAAATGCTACCTGTTAACAGTTCTTATTTGATCATCTCCAAAAGCCTGAAGTCTACTTTTCTCAATAAAACTTAGGTCTGGGATACAGACTGCTTCTCTGTCTGCCACACAGATCCAAGACAATGTGTTGCACATAATAAACACTGTAAAGAGCTACAGGTTTGATTTTGAAAATGCTGGTGTTTTGCAAACATGCCCCCACCATCCAAGCTTGAGAACTTTAAAGTTAAGAGCTAAATTACATTTGCTGCTGCACTATACCCATCCTTTCACATCCCTGATGGATTGTTTCTCCAGCACCATTAATCTTACAATGCTGTACTCCCTTTCTCAGAAACCTTCACCAATTCCCACTGCCTGGAGAATTAAGTCTAAATTCATCATGATAGTTAATCCTGCCACACTTCTCTCCACCTCTCACTTCATAACCTTTCCTACACAGACTCTCGAACAGGAACCTTTTATTCACTTTATCCAACAGGTTATGTTTATCCCTCCCCTAGAGCATGTGCAATTATCTAGACCAGAAATGGCCTTCCCTCTCCCTTCCTCCATCTAAATCCTACCGCACTCTCTTCAACGCCCAGATGAAGGCTGCCTCTGTGGGCCATTGTGGATCAGTCCTGTGAGAATCCTTTTCAGCACCTACATTTTGCACACAACCTTTTACCACCTCATCCTCTTCTCTGAACAATTCTCTGAAGCTCTCAAAAACCTTGGGGGCATGGGCCAAGTCCAAAACTGCCTTTTGGGCATGCTAGCTGATTTCAAAGGTGAAACAGGTGCTTATAAATACTTGGTAAATAAAAAGTGTGAGAAGTGACTGCAGGGTTTAATCAGAAATTTTAAAGTTAAACCAAATACATTTAAACTTTTCAAGCTCATATTGGCTTGGGATATAGAGCTAGGCCTCTGGATCTCTTGCTAAAAAAAAAAAAAATATATATATCAGTTAAAAAAAACAGTAAAGAAAATGCCAAGTTCCTTTACTATGAAACAATCTGAATTCTGTAATTTAAACCTTAAAAAATTCCCATTCCCTACCCCCATTCCCCCACCCACACCTTACACCAACTGTAACTGAAAGAAAAGTAACTTCTGCTCCTAAAATTTAAGCTTCCATCACCCAAAGGTTCATAAAAACACCATCCAGACATAGCTGTTATTTTACTACCTAGAGGTTAGAGCCCAAGAACAGAGTGGTGAGAACAAGGAAGGAAATTTTCCCTTCCCAGAAGTCAGGAAACCACTCTCAGCTACCCTTTCCTGACAGCAGGAAGTTGATGCAAGACAGGAAATAATTAATGATTTCCAGCTGCATAAGGAGTAGACCTCTTCAGAGACTTTTTTTATTTTTAAAGAATTACTCAAATTGGCTATAAGGGGTAAATAGGAGGAGGAGACTAACATTTAAAAAAAAAGAAAAAGATTCTGGTGAACCCAAAAGATAATTCATTTTTTAAAACCCTGTTGGTTTGCGACTTCATTAAAACAATCCTGGCTATAGACCTAGCAGCCAACATTCTGGCTATTCAAAGGTCATTCTTTGTTCTGAAAATCAGCATCAACTACCATCCTGGTGGCACACCAGCTCCTGAAAGGGTAAAGCACAAAATAACAAGGTGGTACTATTTTGTAGTTCACACACAAAATGTGACAAACAGAAGCAGAAAGGCTAGAGCTAAATAATCCATAGAAAAGGTCAGAGTAACAACGAACCTTAGATACCATCCTGTTCACTCTCCTCATTTTACAGTTAAGGCTAAAGAAGTAAAACAGTTGGCTCAAGTCCAGAGTGTCTCACAACTCCAGTCATTCATCTCAGGAGCACCAGGTGTTACCTTCCCTGCAGTTTAGTGAGTCATGCCTGGGATTAACAGAGACCCACTCTCACAACACTAGTTGACTCTCCATGCCCTACAGGAATGGGGCGGGGAGGGCAGGGATGTGAAGAGTCCTATTAAAAGCCAGTCTTTCTAGCAGGGACTTGGAACAGATACTTGCACAATGATGTTCATAGCAGCATTATGCATAATTGCCAAAAGATGGAAGCAACCCAAGTGTCATCAACTGATGAGTGGATAAACAAAATATGGTATGTACATACAACAGAATATTATTCAGCATAAAAAGGAATGAAGTTCTGATGCATGCAACAACATGGATGAACCTAGGAGACATTGGGTAAAGTGAAATAAGTCACATACAAAAGAACAAATATCGCATCATCTCACTTATATGAAATAATTAGAATAAGCAAAGTCATAGAGTCAGAAACTAGAATATAGGTTACCAAGAACCAAAGTGGGAATAGGGAATGGGAGGTTAATGCTTAATTCGAATACAGTTTATGTGTGGGATGATGAAAAAGTTTTGGTAATGGATGGTGGTAATGGTAACATAACACTGTGAATATAATTAACACCACTGAATTATATATTTGAATGTGGTTAAAAGAGGCATCTTAGGCTGTATATATGTTACCAGAATAAATTTTAAAAAAACCCACAGGACTGTACAAAACAAACAGTGAACTCCACTGTAAACTTTCTGTATAATTATAAAAATATTGTTTCATCAATTGTAACAAAGGTATCACACTAAGACAAAGCGTTAATAAAACTGTGTGTGTGAGGGGAATATAGGGGAACTCTGTATTTGCTGCTTGATTTTTCTATAAACCTAAAACTTCTCTATCAATATTTTTAAGTCAGTCTCTCTATACTTTCCAAAAAGAAAAGCCATTAAAGATGGCCAGTCCTAAAGTAATCAAACTATTTTTCTTATTTCAGTTCTACTTAGTAACCACTGCATTTTATATTCTAGTAACTACTGTCACAACAGAATTAAAAAACAAAAACAGCACAGCCAGACCTGCTGTATTATCCGAGCTATAGATTCTTCCAAAGAAAAGATGAAAACCTACATTTTTCAAATGTTATCAGAGAAGCAGTACTAAGAAGCAAATCAAATAATCCAATATTCAGTTTAACTTTCTCTTGTCCCTCTCCAATCCACTTTCTACCTGGTAGCCAGTATGTTCTTTTCAAAATACAAATCTGATCATGTCACATCCCTGCTTAAAAACCCTCCAGTGGTTTCTCCCCATGGCAACACCTGATACACATCAAAACATATAAGGCCCTAAACAGGCTGGCTCTCTCCTCCCCCTCCAGCCTCCTCTTGCTGTTTTCCGCGGCCACCTGTACTCTAGCCACCCTTTTAGTTCCTCCAGCGAGGCCAGCTCCTCCCCACCACAAGACTCTGGCACTGCTGTTCCCCATGCCTGGAATACCATTTTCTAATCTCTCCCACCCCCATCCTGACTTCATCTCCTTACCTTTATTTTCCTTTCAGACCATAGCACAATTATTCCTGTTTTATTTTTAGGGAAGCCTTCCCTGACCACTGTTATCCACCTTCACTGTACCAGGCAGCTCTCCTTTGTTGTACTTATTGCCATTAAAATTTACAATTACTTGTGGGATTCTTTGATTACTACTTGGTTCCTGCAATCAACCATAAGTCCCATGAGAATAGCAACCATGTCTGTTTTTGCTCACCACTGTATCGCTAGCAGATAAATATTTATTGAATCTTTAATTCAACTAAAGAAGAAATGAACAAATAAATGGACAAACAAATGATGGACTTAAAGAGTAGAATTTTAGGAAGACACAGGACAGAGAAGTTTAGGGAAATAAATTAAGCCACTCCATTCTTAACCCAAGCTTTCAGCATTTCAGGAAGATGTGTCTGGAATACTTTCAGAAAGGGAATAGGAAATAAAATGTCTTTCATAAAGTGCTAAGAAAAAAAAAAAACAAGACTGTTAACACAAACATGGCCTTTTAATTAAAAATTTTAAAAAAGCTACTTTTTTTTTTCATCAACTACTAAAGTGACTCTTTTCACTGCAGTGTCTCTTAACACACTTAAGAATTACCTTAACAATGGGGTACTTCACTACTTCCCCAAAGTACCACTACCACCATCACCACCACCACCACCGCAAGTTACATTTTTCTCTGTCAAAATTTTCTTTCCACATTCTTTGCAATGATAAGTTAGAAGCCTAGGCCAGTGCTGTCTAACAGAAATGTAATATGTCACAAATGTGAGGCACTGATAATTTTAAATTTTCTAGTAGTTACTTTAAAAGGGGGAGTGAAATTAATTTTAATATACTTCAACCAAAAAATCCCAAATGTTATTGTCTTAACATTAATCAAATATTTCAAAAAATTATTAATAAAACATGCTACATTCTTTTGTACTAAGTCTTTGAAATCTGGTGTACATTTTCCACTTATAGACTATCTCAATTTGTACTAGCCACATCTCAAGTGCTCAATAGCCACATGTGGACAGAACAGCCCCACACCAAGCACACTTTTGATAAATTATTTGCTCTCTTCCTTCCTTTAAAAAAAGAGAAAAAAGCCTTTAATGTTCTCTATGTCAAACAAAACAATAGGGGTGGGGTTGGATATTCAGTATAAACAACTGAAAATAAAGGGAAGAGACCCATATTACAGAAACATTAATATAATGATACCTTCTTAATTCGTTCATGACTTTAAAAGCTTTCTTCATATGCCAAGGATTCACTGTCACTGGGCAGTGCTTTTCGGTATTATCATCTTTTGAATCGAGAGACTTCTGATGACCCTGCTTTGTGCATCTGTATATAAAAGAAAAGGAAAAAAAACAAAACAAAACAGAAAAAGGCTTTATTAAAGATAATTTAGTTCAGGCTTAACAGGCTATTAGCAGTACAATGAAATACTTTCCCCCACTCCTTCGTAGGAAATCTCACCGCATATACCAGTGTAAGATTAAGACATGATTCAGAAAACTTTCTGATGGTCACAATTGTTTCAACAAAAAAAAGTAGGTAGTTACCTCCCTGGAGTCAAAACTGTCAAAGTTGAACACAGAAAACTCAGTAAAAGCAGTTTAGCAGATACCTCCAAGTAAAAATGCTGAGAAATGATCTTCTCTATTAGAAATCAACTTGCTTTTACAATCTGCCATAGTCATATCATTTATGAATCAAGACTAGTGCAGAATATTTTGCACAAGCTTCAAAATTCAATCTGATTGAACTTTGCTGTTCACCTGCAAAGATATTTACACTACATATTTTGAATCTACTCTAACAAAAGATAAATCATGTTCGCTAACAGTTATTCAGCATTTACTCTCTAGCAGCCACTGTGCTAAGCAGTTTAACTTCAATTATTTGATTAATCTTCATTTCAGCTCTATGAACAATTATTATCCCTATTAACAGAGGAAGAAATTGAGGCAAAAATAGTTTGGGTAACATGGTAAGTGGAAGAGTTGGGTAAGAGTGCAGCCAATCTGACTCTCGATCTCATTCTTTTAACCAATGCTTAATACCACTTCCTACATATTAAGCATGGATATTTAGCTTCATATTTAAATTTATACTTTTTGATTATCCTTTCAAACTTGGGTGTCAAAAAATTAATGAATAAAAATCAGGATACCACAGTGGGAGTGGAAATCTGAAAACGACCACAAGGGAACTTTGTGGAATGACGAAAGCACAATTCCATAAATTTACTAAAAATCATTGGACTGTACAATTACAGTGGGTGAATTTTAAGGTATGTAAATCATACCTCAATAAAGCTATTAAGTAAAAAAAAAAAAAAAAAAAATCAGGGTACCAATTTAAGCCTAAAAAATATCATACTTATGTGTATGTTTCTGTGTGTATGTGTATCACACAAGTAACAGCAGGCAAACATCATTATTTATTGCTGCATTTCTCTTCACAGCTTTTCCTCTCCTAAACCATTTCTGAAAGGATGATTCATTTTTAAAGTATCATCATTCACAAATTCAAGCAGCAAACTTTGAGTGCCAACCATACACCAAGCACTATTCTAGGTACTTGGAATACATCAGTGAACAAAACAAAGAACCTTGCCCTCACAGAGCTTGGAGTCTAGTGCGGGAAAGACAATGAACACAACAAATATCAATACAGTCGATAGCATGTTAGAAAAAAGTGCTATGGAAAAAGGGTAAGTCAGACTGAAAAAAAGGGAGTCAGGAGTGTGGGGCAATGATGGTAGAAATGTGTAATTTACAAACTTACATAAGGTGTTCAGGGAAGGCCTAATGAGACTTGAGATTTGAAAAACAATCGAGGAGGTAAGGGAGTTATCCAAGTAAATATCAGGGAGAAGAATGTCCAGAGAGAAGGAATAGCTAGAGCAAAGGCTAGTAAGTTCCTGGTGTGTTCCAGGAACTGTGAGACTAGTGTGGCCAGAACAAAGGGAGGAGGAAGGAGGTGTGTGGTTATAGATTGTGTAGGGCCTTGAAGGACATTGTAAGGACTCTGGCTTTTACCCTGAATGAAATGGGGAGGCACTGCAGAAGAGTAACATGATGTGACTTATGCTCTAAAAAAATCGCTTTGGCTCCTGGTTGGGAATAGTGGAAATAGGTCAAAGATGAAAAGGTGGATACTATTTAGAAGGTCAGTGTAGTAATCCAGTGAGATTTCACAGTGACTTAGAGAAGGGTAGTAGCACTGAAGTCAACTGAATTATCTGGGTTCTAGATATATTTTGAAGGTACAGCCAACAGGATTTGTTGACAGAACAGATGTGAGATGTTAAAGAAAATCAATGACTCCAAGTGTTTTTTTTTTGGCCTAAGCAACTGGAAGGACTGAGTTTCCATTACCTAACATTGGGAAGGCTGCAAATGGAACTGGTTTGGGGGAGGAAGATTAAGAGCTCAGTTTTTATATAAATTGGCTTTAAGCTCAGACATCAAAGTGAAGATATCAAATCAGCAGTTCAGGTCCTGAGTGGGAGGGAAAGGTCTAGCTGCAGACACAAATTTGGGGATCACTGGTTACATGGATGGGATATGATGTGACGAAACTGGATAAGGTCACTAAGAGAGTAAATGCAGATTGAGAAGAGAAGACAACCAAAGACTGAAGCCTGGGGCACTCTAATATTAAGGTACCTCCAACATTAACCACAGAATTAAGTCATCCCTGCTCCTTACCCCATCCCCCAGAACTAACACGAGTTGCACCAGATTCCTCAAGGGCCTGTCCAGTAGAAATGGACATGAGTCCTGCTTCCCCTCTTAGGAGTATTTCAAGGCATCTTATAAATGAAGTAGCCCAAGGCACTGTCTCCAGTGAGAGTCCACAGCTGGAGTGGGTGATGGGCAGGTACAATCTACTCCCTGGCCTTCTGTTGTGTGTGTGCAGAACTGGAGTTACGCCTGGTCAGCGAAGGGGAAAGAGGTGGTAAATCCAGAAGCCAAAAGATGAAAGAACATCCAGATTTGAAGGAAGGGGCTGAGGAAACACTTTCTAGTATAAAACAGATATTCTCATAATGCCATTTCTCACCATCCTTTCATGAAGAAAAGGGTAGAAAAAGAGGATAATGGAAAATTATGTAGATATAGGCAGCCTATGCAAGCTTTCTGAACTTTTAACAGTGAATGTCCACATATATAACAAGTTAGTAATGTTATCTACACCTGCTTCTAGTTTCATAATTTAGAGGTTGCAAACACAGAGGAAAAATATTATACTGAGGGCTGGCAAAACTATCATAGAAGACCTTCAATGCTCAGAGTGGTAACAAAAGCAACTCTGCCCTAGAAAGAATATCCTTATTTAAGATACAAGAGAGTTCATATTTGCTTAAGCAATTAGGAATGTAAACTCCCTGCACTAGAGGATTAACTTTAAGACAGATACCATACAACAACCAATGTCCACACTGGTCCATCCTTAAAGCTATTTTCAGCTTCTGCTTTTTCTGATGTACTCCTTTCTGGGGCAAGGAAAACACATTAGGAAAACAGAAATTCTACAAAGAAAAGACTTCATTCAAAAGGCTTAAAGGAATAAGTAAGACATAACATTGAATTTTTTAAAAAGTGTTCTCTATACTGAGAGCCACTTACAAATACAGCACCCCTGCTGCACAGGTCTATTTTCAACACTAATGCCTTTTCCATAATTTTTCATTTCCTATGTGGCTTTGTGTTAGACGGTCTGTCATTCAGAAGCAGAAGTGAGTTAACAGAAAATGACGCCATCATGTCTAAAACTATAGATGTAAAAGATGTACATATCCCAGGAACAAGCAGGAAACAAAGGTAAAGGTTTACCCTTTATGTTACACCATGGAGTCCAGTGTTACACCTATTCCCTACTTTCTTTATGAAACAGAGAGCTAAACTACTCCAGAAATCTTCTCATTCTGAGAATTGACTTTTCTTAAACGTCTGGAGAAGGTGCTTTTTCAAGGTTTTTCTTTAATTCTCCCCAACTCTACACATCACAACCAGTCTTAGAATCAGCCAATAGCTTATTATCATCAAAGTGTACTCTAAAATAATCAAGGTTTCAAGGGGTTTGGATTCAAGTATACACTGTTTTATAATAGATAATCCTGAAGTCTTCTTTCAATGACTGGCTCTTCTGCAAATTCCCAGCCATGGGCAAGGTTGACTTTGCCTAAGAACACACCACTGACAAAAACAGATTCTCAGAAAGGAAGAAAATAAAGCACTCTAACAGGGCTGTGCCCTTCAAATAGCCAAGATTCTACAGCCAGGCAGAGTTTTAAACCTATCGCAAAAATTCTGAGGATGCCTTAGAAATGAGGTATAATTTCTTTAGATGTATACTATTTGCTTTGGAAAAGAATCACCCAAGCAATTTTTTCAAACTATGCATAATCACCCTTCCTCACCATGAAGACTCAGGCAGGCCCTTTTGGGGACTGGATATATCCAAATGGCAGCATCCTCAGGGGTAGTGGTGGAAGGTAGCATGTATGATTTAAAAAACAAAAACAGGTGATAATATGCCCCACCACTACTTACCTCCCAACCCAGGACAACCATCCCAGACTGAGAGCAAGCACTTTAGAAATTATGGGTTGTTCAGAGTTTTAAGGTTTTCTGGTAGGAACAATGCTACGATTCATGTGAATGATGCAGCTGTAAAATTTAATAGGGAACCAAAGACATTTTCACAGGCAGGACACAAACACTTGGCCTTGGGTGGCCACCATATCTGCTTTCCCCTCTGCTTATTCTCTTCGAAAACTGCAAGACTCCCCTGCTTGCAGTGAGTCACCCACCATTACTCACAAATTTATGCCAAGTTAACGTCAACAGCTGTTGTTTTCAAAGTCACCATCCGTGCTGCACTGCTTTGAAGTTTCTCCATTACTTTATAATATTTCTTCTATTTTCTCTGCTGTCTTCTCAGCTAAACTTGCACTGAAGTAGCTGGTATCTTAACACTGCTCCCACACAGAAGTCCAGGATATTAAAGATTCAACCATAACTAATATTTTAACTAATATTTGTTATGTCACGGCACTCTACAGTTACCAAAAAACACTCGCAGATTCTTCATCTCATCCAAATAACCACCTCAATACTTAGAGGTTATGAAAGTAAAGAGCCTTCTCCTTTGGAAACATGTTTTGTCTTGTGGTGGTGTTGCGGTTTCAGTTTTTGCAATTAGCTAAAGGCAAAGAGACATGCTCTGCACATTTTCTTCGAGTGTCTGGAATGTAAACTTTTATTAGGTACAGAGTCAGCAGATCAACTGTAATTGACAAACATGGTCATACCACCAAATAAGCAGAGCTCTTAAAAATGTTAACAGCAGCCCTACAGACATCTAAGAACTGGGATTATACCTTCGGTACATAGACCCTTAGAATTTAATATAAAGCATCTTGTGAGATGAAAACCTCCTATCCCGCATCAACTCACAGAACCCCTTACAGATAACATAATGATAATGTCACTGAATACATTAGTTGTAATACATACGTTGCTAAAAGTTTTATTTCTCGTTTTCCAAAGTGGGAAGGAAAACCCCTAGAAATGCTGGAAATGCCCAATTTTACTAAAATGAATTAGCAGTTAAAAACCAGAGTGCTGAACCTACTGGAAGACAGATGGAGGTATCCCAAACTACCCTTTTTTCTCCTCCAGAAATTGGCTGTGTAGCTTTATGCTAAGTGTGTGGGGAAGCATTGGCAGGAGGAGGTGGTTAGGAAGTCTGAGGTGGAGAGGTTGATGGAAGCTGGAGTATAATTGCTCCCTGATAGTAGAACAATAGAGCTGTAAAAAGCTCTTGCTTCAGTTCAACTCAGCTCTCTCTCCCTTTCCCTCCCACCTACATGACAAACAGCACAATCAAGCACTTTTTGTCCCTGACAGTGACTATTACCAGAAAAGGGACTGGGGTAAAAGCATACTTTGTGCAAGATCCATCTTTTAAAGAATATTTTATAAACAATTAACAAAGCACTGTCAGAGTGGGCTATTTGTGAGGTGCTAAAATAGGGAGAAGGAGGAAGATCATCTATTTCAAACATTTCCATGTCTTTAATCACTCATTTTTCTGACCTTTCTTTTCCCACTTTTCTTAGAATTGCCACTTGGCAATTCAGTTGGCTGGGCTACATTTTCTAGCACTTGAATCAAAAAACACTAGAAGACGACCTAAATTGGGCAGGAGACCTGAATTTTAATCCTACCTACCCCAAATACTAACCAAGTGACCCTGGATTAGTCACTTATCCTCCTTGGACTTCAGATTGTTTACTTATAAAATAAGGTTTTGTTCTACAAATATGTCTAATGTGAAATGCAATATGAAAATCAGACAGTAACACCTCACCTACTCAGCTCAGGGAACAGTACATGCCCCAAACACTATTAGTTATAAATATAAAGTTTGGAAGAAAACTATTAATGTTAGGGGCTAAATTGATATGAGGACATATATTTTAATGGATTTCAATGGCCTTCCTCATTTTTAATTGCAAAATTCAATTAAAAGTTATTAGCAACACTCCAGATGACCACAGCTGTTAATAAATCAAGTATGTAATCACTGCCTAGATGCCCACTGCATGCCCTGTATTACTTGGGGTGAGGGATATAAAGAATACTGAATTGGGATCCTTTTCCAGTTACCATTTAACAGGGGAGGCACATCTGAAACCATAGGGAATGGCACAATTCAGTATATAGGTGCAAGACTGTAGACTACTATAGATTTCATATACTATAGGAATGCAAAGATAACCTGGAATTAGTTGGAGTAAATAAGGAAGGCTCTGTGAAGAAGACGGAGCTCCAACTGAATAAGGCAGGCTCTGTGAAGGAGATGGAGCTCCAACTGAGCCTTGGTGGAACTCCAGTTTCAACTGGGGACAAGAAGACGGAAGCATAGGAAAAGGCTGGAGAATCCTGGCCTGTGGGACAGCAGAGTTTATGATGGGAAGCTAAAGCACATAATGATTTTGAACATATAAATAAGACCAAAATGATAAGAGGTTTGGGACTAACTGACTGAGCTATCTGGTTTTGATACATCGTATAACATGACCCTAAGATGCTGAAGGATCAAAAGTAAAGTAGTAAGGTAGATTAAATGGTGGAAAGAAAATACACAGAGTTTGTAAAGAGACTAGTGAAAAAGTTCAGGTATCAAGTGATGAAATCTGCTCATCGGAATAGTGGCAGTCAGAATGGACACTTGAAACCAAGACTTTACTGTGCCTGGGGACTGATAAAGAGGGGAGGATAAAGAAAGAGAACTAAATCAAAGACTTTTCCAAGGTTTTGGGTATCAGGGACTAGAAGAATGATTATCCCATTGAGTAAATGGTAATTTTGTATGAGTTTGAGAATTAAGATTATGAGTTCAATTTTAGACGTGTCAAGTTGGCTCCATGAGCTAAGAGGAGATAATTCTGTAAGAAGCTCAAAATTCAGGATTGGAGCACAGATCTAGAGCCCTGGCTGGACATACAGATGGAGCCAAAACTTTGAGATTAATAGTTGATTGAAAAGAAGAGTTGATCAAGGCCTGAGTCTGTGAGGAACAGCTACTGTCAACAAGCAGAAATGGAAGAAAAGCCGTGTAAGACAACAGAAAAAAGGAGACCGATGGAGAAAGATTAGAGTCCCAGCTTTTATACTACTTGATGAGCTTGAGAAAGCAATTTAACCTCTATTTTCTCATCTGAAAAAAAAATAAATAAGAGCTACACTACAAGACTGTTGACAAGATAAGTGAGATAAAGTAATAAACTATGTGAATCACATTTAACAAGGAAGCAACCAAGAAAAAGTAGTGTCATGGAAAGCAAGGGCTTGTTTTTCAAGGCAGTCAGCAAAAAGAACTGGTCAAGAGGATACTTTAGCAAATGCCAATAGTATGCAATGTAACAGAGGAGACTGCACAGCACAAAGTATACTGACTCATCACCGTTTTTTTCTTTGTCCATGTAAGTTACATTAGTGGGGAAAGAAAGCAAGAATGTCTTTGTACTTGCTGTTCTCTCTACGTGGAATGTTCTTCCCCACTTCTGGACTCCTCAAATATCACCTCATCAGGGATACCCTAACCCTATATGAAATAGCATTCATCACACCTCATGATTCTCTATCCCCTTATCCTGCTTTATTTTTACTTCATAGTACTTACCATCACCAATATTTTATCTTTTTTACTGCAAGTTTTAACCAGGAAGAAAAGGACTTTGTTTTATTTTCTGAGATAGCCCGAAAGCAGTAAATACATTTGGAATTTGATACAATCCTATAGAAGCATCTGAAAGGCAATTTTCATTCTATCACCTTGAAAGAGATTTCTTCTGCCTGATCTTAAGAAAGAAGTTCAGTGGTTTTCATCAACACTCTGGGTACAGCTGCACAATAGGTACATATATGTACATTCACAAAAGCACACTTACTAATAAGCACACTTATTAAATGTTCTCTGGGGAAATGAGAAAATGTGAACCAGAAATGAGCTTTGGGTTCTTTTGGGGGGGAAGGGGACAGGGAAAGGAGGTAGCTTCTCAGCATCAAAAAATTCTAAGACTACTATATAAATGCTACCAATTTCCAGAATCCACTTCTGAAGTTCCCAAATGCACCTGAAAATACTTTTTCTTATATATGACACTTCCTTCAACACACATTGAACCATATGTCTTCTTTTCAACATATATATACTTTGTGGACCATTATTGCTCCTAAATACTTTAAATATCATTGTCCATCACTGAAGAGATCTATGATCTAAGAGATGCCCAACTTACATAGTTAAAACAAAAACAAGAATACACTCCAATGTGCTATAAAAAACAAACCCATAGCGAGGTTCCAAATTCATAGTAATTGAATCTTAGAAAGAACATTAAAGGTATCTGGTCCAGTGGATCGAACATGTCAGGCTTCTATGAACTTTTTACTGATTTGTGACAAAATGAGGACAATATAATTTTCATAAAATTATATTTATTCAGTTTAAAGACTGACCTTTAGTTTGAGATTATGTCCTTCCTCACATCTGGGGAGGGGAATTAAAATGCCCTTTTTTTTTTTTCATAAAAAGATGGTGATAGCAGGTGATAATATTTTAACAATAATTATTTTACTTGGCAAAATAAAAAAAAAATGTTAATAATTCTATGTTGGGCTCCAATTTTTTTTTTTTTTTAATTTTAAAGGTCAGTGAAATTCACAATCTGGGAAACTCTGATATGACCTAACAAATCTTCCAATGCCTGAATCGCTTAGAACATGGTCAACAAGATGTCTGCCTATGCTTGAATACCGCCAATGACAGTCTCCAGTGATGCAGAATGACCAACTGAAAAAAAAAAATGTGGTTGTATCTGAGACATGGTTTGCTTACTTTCATGAAGGAAAAGCAAAAAAGCAAGGCCTGTGGAGAACAAACCTACTTGTGAAAAAAGGAGTCAATACAAAAACAAAAACAAGGGCCAAGAAAACTGTTCAAAAAGGGGATGTCAAAGGGATGCAATCAGTCCCATCCCTTGTAATGTTTCTTCAATTCAATAATTGTGAAAATCCATTACGGTAACTATAAAAGTATAAAACATTCATGAAGTCAGGGCTCATCAGTTTACATTTTCTTTTGCATGTCTCAGTTTACTGCCTGAAATTCCTTTACTAGTTTACATCTAGTTTTCAGTTGCACACCTTCCAGGTTTGGTCAGAAGCAAATGCCGCATGGTCTTAATATCACCCAGACCCCAAAATACCACAGAAGCAAAATGCCACATTTACACCAGGATGTCCAATGACAGCCAACACGAGAATCAAAAAGGATTAAAGAGAACTTGGAGGGAAGGAGTGGAAAGAGCACTGGAAACAAAAACCTAATTTCACTGATCTCATCCTGAAGGAAGCAGGGGATCTTGGTACAGAGCACTGCCATCCCTCAAAGACAATGTGCTAACAGGCTCAAGTGGAGCAAAGCAGGAACAATGTAAACCTGGTTGTTAAAAAGAGAACCAGGAGAAAGCAGCACACACAGTACCAGGCAGATACAGACATTCAAATATTTGCAGAATGACTGAACAATAAATAGACACATACAGAAGAGGATCTGAGTCCCTGCTTCCAACAGCATCATCTAAGGCACTTTAAGTCCAGTTCAAACATCTTTCTTTGTCTTTCAGCTCAGGCTAAAAATCAAACCTTTTCAAAAGGTGAGTTCTCCCAGTAACTTCTACTAGCCTCTGTCATAGCCCTACTCTGACACAGTGAGGCTTGATGAAGCCCCTTCCCAAAGACACTGGCTGCATTTCTTAAATCAGGCAACCACACTCCAGTGTGAAAGGAAAAACAAGGTAATGGGAGTGAAGGCAAACTGGCCAAGGGGTGAAGAGGAAAACAAAACAATTTCTGACGTACAGAAAGGTAAGTAAGAGTAAAATGGGCTCTAGAATTAGGGTGAACCCTGGAGATACAAATAAAAACAAAAGTTATCTGTATTTATAATTAAATGGACAGAAACAATGAAAAAGTCTTGGCAACTTTAGCCACCCAAGATCAAAAGGAGTTTTAACCATTCTTTCGTCCATGCTGGCATTCCAGGCTTTCCATTATCTCTCAGCTTCTCATTGTTCCAGCACGACTGGGGGCGGGGGGGGGGGGGGGGCACGGTTCTCAACACAAAAGAATTGTGCTGGACACCAAAATTATGATCTGCACTAAATTCAGTTATCAATATTTTCATGCACACATTTCATTTTTAACTATTTCAATTTAAATTATTTTCTAGGTCTCTACTCCCTCTCTCCAGGGTCTGCTTTTCCACACCTTTTTTTTCACCTGCAAGATCACCCTGTTTCCTTTAATTCTCTCTGCTCCAAAAGTAAAAAGGGCAGGTTTACTACCAATAACATACCTACATGTAATACACTATTTGCTGTGTTACCTATATACAGGTAAGTGTATCCTATCTTAAGTACCCCTGAGCCTTGACAGAACCCTAATGTCCTAGTGCTGTGGTCACGATGCTGACAATTCACCATCATGCTTCCTGAGGGCTAAGTAGCCTTCCAGAATATGCTGAAGAACATGATCAGATCACACTGCCCTCAAAGCCACAGAGATCAAAAAGCCGCTTACTCCCTGCTTCTATGAAAGCAAAAGGGTCAGTTCAAGAGTCTTTTCATCTACTCCTCTGATCCCACATGATCTAGTCCACTCAAGCCAAAAATTCTGAAAGGCACTTTTAGAAATTGTAGTTCCAGAATCCTACTAGCTCTCCTAAATGGGCTCAAAATCAAAAACCTATTCAGCCCAAACCAGGTATCTATATTTTGGCTGGAATTTTGCCAAATAACTACAAGAGACTTGTACAGTACAACTGCCATGGAGTGAGACCAGCCAAATCTAAATGAAAAATGATAAAGCCCCATGAATAAGCTCTCATGAAATGGTACACAGTTTCTTCAGAATGAGATTTGTGTATGGTTTGAAAAGTCAGAGTCAAAGAGCTCGTTTCTTCCTAAAGGTTAAACTCAAGAAAGCAAATATAAATCGAAATTTCCAAAACTCTCAGGGACAGTCTACTTTTACCAAAAACAAAAATTTTTTTTTTTTTAAATCTTGTACTGAACAATGCAATACTGTCCACATAAATTTTCAGTTGTTTCTATTTTCTGGTAAGCAATTTTGTTGCAGGTGATCTTGAATGTATTTGAGTACCAAGTAAAAAGACACCTGTGCCTGGCCGGTTGCTACACTACTAATTTGCCCAGGGTATCAAAGAAACAGAAGATGCTCTCTGATTTCTGGATAAAATTTTCTGCAGTGCCAGGTAGAAGAGGTCACATGCCCAGACAGCAGCGGCTCATTTAGAGTGATGCAAAAGCTCCTCAGATATTAATTTTGCTAGAAATTCGGGGAAGCAAGAAACCCAAGATCAAATGATTTAGATGCCTTCCTGGTACTTTCCAGTTTCCTTTTCTCGGCGGACTCCCGGGCATCGTATCTCTAGCCCTTAGAAAGGGGTCGGCAAGCTGGGTACCAACAGCGCGTGCATTTCAGGGAGGTATACACAGGATGGGTCGAGTCCCCATGCACAATCCCATCCCGAATCTTCTTTACATCTAGGACGGGTAAGACCCTTCCCTGGAAATTCTGGGGACCAATGCCAACTCACTGCCTGCCCAGACTGAGTTTCCCTCCGCGTCCGCCCCAGGACTGCGGGCGACCGCGCCTCGTCACGACCCGCATCTTCCACCTCCGGCCGCCCTAGGCGCCCGCTGCCGAGCGGCCCCGGGCATCCTCCGCCAGCGGGAACTGGGTGGCTGTCCCTAGGCAGCTACCGCGGCCGGCGACACGCGCCCCATCCCTGCGTTTATCCGCAACGGCACAAGCTCGCTCGCCTGCCCGGCAGCTCACTCACGCGGAAGGCAGCGGCGGCGTCTCCATTGTGGCTCCTCTCGGGCTTCAGAACGCAGGCACCGACCGCCGCCACCAGCACCATTCCAGCCGCGGACGCCGGCCCTGCCCGCCCGCCAAACTGCGTTCCATTCGCCCCGGAAAGGGGGCGCCACGCTCGCCTCACCGCGCGCCACCACCTGCGGCGGCGGCCCCAGCGGCCATGGCTCGCTCGGCCGAGTGCGCTCCGTCCGACTGTGCGACTCCCGCGATTGCCCAAGTGAGGGGCGGCGGCGGTGGCGGCGGTGAGACCGGCGGGCGCGCGGGTTCGGCCACTTCCGGGTTCAGCCCCGGCCGGCGCCGACGCCGTGACGGGACGGCGATGCGGCCTCCCGCCGCGCTGAGGGTCCCCTCCCTCGGCACCTCCCCTTCCTCCTCCTGCTGCTGCTGCTGCTGGTGGAAGCAGGCGGGCTCGGGCCGGGAGCAGGGCGGGCGTTCCCACACGCGGGCCCGCCCTGCAGTAGGGTCTGTGGGTCACCTGGGTGGAGAGCTAGAAGATGGGATGTGAGTGGGGTTTTCTTTGCAGGAAAGGGGAGGTGGAAAGCACAGAATGATAACTCAGTATTCCCTTACTACTCTGCTTCACAGGCTGCTCACATTATTTCCTTTTGACTTAGAGCCTCTGCCCAGGGAGCAGGAAAGGGTAGGCACAACCAACCACTTCCTTTACAAATGGTGAAACTGAGGTAAAAAGAAATGAATTGGCTTACCCAAGGCCCCACGCAAGAAGCTGGGCCTCCCTCCTCATTATGGTATCCATTCGATGGACGAGTGAACTGAGTACCAACTAGGCAAGGTTTTGATGCTAGGGATAGGGGAGAGGAGAGGGCAAATCCAATCTCTGTGTTTGTGGAGCGGTGGATCTAAACCGGGAGAGAGAAACAATAAACAATGCCTGCCATGAAGAAAAATAAATCAGGGGGAAGGGAGGGAAAGCTATTTAGAAGGGATGGTCTGGAAGGCCTCTCAAAAGGAATCATTTGAACAGAGACAGAAACGATAAGTGAAGCAAAGAGTGCCCACGGCAGAGGCGAGAGCAGGGCAGAGACCTCTCGGCAAGAGCCTGCATAGCTTGTTGAAGAACAGGAAGAAGAACATTGTAGCAGGTGGTTCTCCAAGAGTCTCCACTGGACAACAGCAGTGCCTGGAAATGCAAATTTTTGGTCAGTTCCCCCTTAAGACCTACTGAATCAGAACCCAGCTGTTTTAACAAGCCCTCCCGGTGATGCTGATACCCACTAAGACCCAGCGGTGCAAATAAAGCGAGTGAGTACTGGAGACAGTGGTAGGAGTGGTACAGGAGGCGGTAGTGACAGATCACATAGGCCTTGTAGGCCATCATAGATTAAAAGGATAACTTAGCTGGTATTGGTTTTAAAATACTCCACCAAAAAAAAGTTGGGGGGGAAGAGGGGGTAGGAAACAAGATAGGCAAAACATTGTTAATTTTTGAGGGTGAGTGATGGGTGCATGGGGGTGGTCATCATAGTATTTTCTCTATGTTTGAAAATGTTTGTAAGTTATTTTTTAAAAGATGGCTGGTTTTGCTTTATGGGCAATATACGAAGGGAGGCAAGAGAACAAGCAAGGAGCTTATCCTAATCCAGGTGAAAGGTAAGAGTGGACTAGAGTCAGAGTAATGTAAAGAAGTGGTCAGATTCTGGATCTATTTAGAAGATAAAGCACACAGGAATTGCCGATAGATTAGATATGGGTATAAGAAAGAGAGGAGTCAAAGATGATTCTAAGGGTTTTGGTCTGAACACTTGGGAGAAAGGAATTGTCATTTACTGAGATTGGGAAGATTGGGAAAGAATAAATTGGGGGAAGGGGTCGATTTGTGCACTCTGATTTAGACATGGTAAGTTTGAGATAATATCCATGTGAAAATAAGGTGTCAACAATTAGACATATGTTTCAGAGGGTAAAGAATTTGGAGGGTGCTGCATATAGTTGGTATCTAAAGCCACAAGACTAGTTGAAGTCAGCTAGATAATGTAGCTAAAGAAGAGAAGGGACCAAGAACTGAGCTGTGGGGCACTCTGCCAGTTTGGATGTATTATGTCCCCAAAAACGCCATGTTCCTTGATGCAGTCTTGTGGGGGCAGACGTATTAGTGTTCATTAGGTTGGAATCCTTTCATTGTTTCCATAGAGATATGACTCAATCAACTGTGGGCGAGACTGATTGGATAATTTCCATGGAGGTGTTACCCCACCCATTTAGGGTGGGTCTTAATTGAGTCACTGGAGTCCTATAAAAGTGTTCACAGACAGAGGAGGTGCTGCAGCCAAGAGAGACACTTTAAGGGATGTACAGGAGCTGAGAGTGGAGCTGGAACACAATCTGGGATCAGCAGACGCCAGCCATGTGCCTTCCCAGCTAACGGAGTTTTTCTGGATGCAATTGGCCTTCCTTTGGTGAAGGTTATACTTGTGTTGATGCCTTCATTTGGACATTTTCATGGCCTTCAGACTGTGATTTTGTAACCAAATAAATCCCCCTTATAAAAACCAATCCATTTCTGGTGTTTTGCATAACAACAGCATTAGCAAACCAGAACAGGCGCTCTACATTTTGAAGATAAGATGAGGAGGATTCAATAAAGGATTCAGAGGAGGAATAGCCAGTGAAGTAGGAGGAGGACCAGTAGAGGCATCTTGGAAGCCCAGGGAATTGTTCCAGGGAAAGGCAATGCCTTAAGTATGCCTTAGCATGTGCTAACCTCTCTATATCCTGGTGGCATAATGACCCACCATGAATAAGAGAAAGAAAGATGAGTTAGTTTTCTAGTATTAGTAATGGTTGTATTCAGATTCGTAATGCTGTACATAGATTATCTCGTTTAATTCTTACAAGAACTTTATATAAAATTACTATGGTGACCACCCCCATGCACATATCACTCAGCCAAAAAAAAAACAAAAAACAAAAAAACCATTTTGCCAGTCTTGTTTCATTTCTATCCCCCTCCTTCTTTTTGGTGGAGTATTTTTAAACCAACATCAGAAAAACCATCCTTCTAATTATCATATCAAGTTGCTCACAATGAATATCAAGTTGCTCACAATGAATATCAAGTTGCTCACAATGAATGGCTTCTCATCTCACTCAAAGTAGAAGCCAAATCCTTTATGATGGCCAGCAATCTGTTTAAACAAGCTCTACAGATGATGCTGATACTGGCTAAGAACCACCAGTGTAACTGAAGAGTGAGTACAGGAGACAGGTAGGAGTGGGAATTGACATTAGTGACAGATCACATACGTCTTATATATAAAGCATATAGCATGCAAGTATATAAGGGAAGCACTTAATAAATGTTAGTTGCTGTTACTATTCCTATACATTTCTGTGGCCATCAATTACACCTGATTAAGGTAGGAATTACGGCTAAATGCTAGAGCCAGGAGGTACACACTAATTTGTTTGATCAAACTTTTGTCCTGACTTCCTTCTTCTTGCTAGCTGAGTGAACAGGGACGTATGATCAGCCTTTCAGGAAAAAAAAAAAAATCTCATCTATTGCTTTTGTATCCTCCCATCCAAAATAGTGTTATATCTACCAGTAGATACTAAAAATGAGGACCTGTCCCTCTGACAAGTACGCACACAACTCCAAACAGCTCCTTTCACATCCTTCTCTAGATTATTCGATTAGCCTTGTCTTCTCTACTTCTTAAAGAGTCTAGCTCATGTATCATGCTAAATGTCTACTAAACATTTTCATGTGTCCCACATATACACACAAAAATTTTACAGGTTTTCAGTGTGGACTGGAGAAGAGTTTTTTTTGTTTAGTTTGGTTTGGTTTTTACCCACTTACAGTCCAACCTTGGTAAGAGTTAAATGTCAGTCCATAAACACTAACATCTGAGTCTAGTGGCACCAAGTAGATTCAAAGACAATCTGTGTTCCTCGACCAAGTCTATACCCTGGACCTCATTCTCCACAGAGAAAAGGAATTGCTGAACCCACCACACAGACCCTGAAACCTAGATTAGGCTCACTCTATCTTCTTATCTAAGAATCTTGAAGCAATTTGAAAATATTCATTGATCTACACCAAGTCTTTGTTGTTTTCTGAAAAGATAATGATTGAACCCTTGGCTTTCAGACTTGGGCAGACTTACCTAGGATCAGCAGCAATTTATGAGGCCAAAGTTTCCATGTTCATCTTTATGTGGGCCAAGTCACTTCACAAAGCTGGTACTCAGCCAGATGCAGCCTCAAACCTCAATCCTGTCTTACCATTCCCAAGAAAAAGGGAACAAAAAATGCTTGACAGGATGAACACAAATACATCATTACTGTGGGGAAAAATCTTTTAAATTTTTCTTTACTAAATACTTTCTTTGTATGTCATCTTCTCAAGTAAAGGACAAAAAGAATTAGGAGCGAGTTACCCAGGGCCACTGAGGACTTCTTGTTTCTACTTTATTTGGCAGAAGAACTGATTTGACATGCACAGTTGTTTGACAGACCCAAGCTCAGATTATTAGCTCCACCCACCTTTGGGTCATTCTTTAGAGGAGCCTTCCGTCTCCACACAGTGATGAGATCTTACAAAAGTCCATCCATTTCTTATACTATTGAAATAGAAGTATATTTCAATTTCTTCTACATATTGATATCCATAATCTAGATCAAATACAAGTGATCAGAATATATCACTTGTAAAGAAGAGGAAACCACACAGAGGAGAATGTCCATGGCAACAGCTGGTGGCAAAAGTTACTCTGATTGAGTTAAAATCAAATGTTATAATAGGAATCATGTCATCGCATTAGTCATGTTAGGTATGTTAGACACATTAGGCATGTTAGGCACAAAAGTACCACGTGGCAAGAATCTGGAAACTTAGAATTGCTCCTGTAAAACAACAACAACAACAACAAACAAAAAACAAAACAAACAAAAACAATTTCAACAAAGAATATAAAACTGTAAAATCCTATTTTTGTAATTTCTTCTAGTGTAAAGAAAGCAAGTATGAAAAGAATAAATCAAAAATATGATACTAACAAAGATGGAGACCTTCTACAATGTCTTATTTTCTATACTGAGTTAGCCTAAAATGCACTGTTTGAGTTGTTTTTTTACCTTTGAATTTCTGTTTTTACTCCTTTTGATTTGGAAGCAGCTTAATGTATGTAATATATTATGAAGCTTTGAAATAGTCTTGTGATATTTTGCAATTTATCAAATGGGTTTGTAAATACATTAAGGTATTTATTACAAGGTTTGTGGCTTCAAATGGGATGATATGAGTCTTCTGATCCAGACCAAGGGAAAATCTTTAATTGAGGGGTCCTTTGTTTCTATAAGCCCTGTTTACAAATACTTGCTTCATTTGTAGTCTTTAAGATATAAACCTTACTTAACAACACAGCACACTTGCCCATTATACTCTATCAGAGGTTCCTGGAGAAATGAAAGCAAATTCTTTGCTTCAAAGTTTAATTGGGAATCTTCTGTAATTAGTAAGGAACTATCCAAATATAGATATTGCATTAATATATATCAGGTGAGCAGTTTCTCTGTATTATTTTAAGAAAAGGAAATTTACTTAATCTATTTTTATTTGTATATACTTAGATGGTATCTATTTATGTAGTCTGGTGATGTAATAACCTCATTATAGAATTATCTGGGACTAAACATCTTTCTACACAGTCAGCAATGCTGCAGGGAAGAAAAAGCAAGTAAAAATTCCTGATAAATTATATGAAGTGTTATTAGCTTATTGCCATTCATCTCAAATTATGCATATGGACACACACAAAAATCTTCTACCCATAGCTTCTGTTTTTCCATATACAGCCAACTGTTAATAGCAAGACCCTAAGCAAAAATGTGAAGTATTTTTGTTTTGGCATTGTCATTTTCCCCATTCTATTCTCTTTTCTCCTTTTAGCCTCAATACACTTGTCACCCCTGACCCTGCCATCTGTAGGTCTGCAGTGTCCTCTCTCCATCTTAATCAAACTTAGAATTTATCAGTCAGTTAATATACTGACTAGAGAATTATGCTTTAATATAAATGGATTTTAGACACAAGGTAGCTTCATATAGGTATTATTTTAACAAAATAATATCTTCGACCTAATTCCCCATTCTCCCTCCCCTTAGAATGCATTCCAATGTCTTCTGCATTATTTTAATCACAAAATTTTTATAACAAAGTGTGATGTCAAAAAGTGTCTTATGCATTAAGAGAAGTATTACTTTACTTCTTAAAGGAATGCTTTACTTTAATAAAGGACAACCCTGAGTAAGGGAGATGAAAAATATTCTTAAACTCTAGACCTTTTGAGACCAAACATCTGGGAGTTTGTATTATTTGTTCAAATTGTTCAAATGGTAAAGTAAAAAGATATCTTGAATTTCCATATAAATTTGAGCTCAGCCCAAGCCTTGTAATTATTTTTTTGAAATAAGAATCCTTTGCCAAAAAAATCCTTTTTATTTCTTAATCTGGTACTAGTCAGCTTCTGGATGTAGAGAGCATGTTTAATGCAGGATATAAGTGGTTAGTCAATTCCTGAGGCACCCGTATTTCTTCATTTTCCTTGTTAAGATCTTGGTAATAATCCAATCTAACAAATAGAATGGAATCCAGGCTGCATATGTATGAGATCTATTCTTCATTGAACTAAAAATGAACCTGAGCTGCCATTTTGAAGTCTTTGTTAAAAGACAGCGAAAATTAAATCATGAGAAAAATATTCCTAGTCATATTTTCTAAGGCAAACTGATTCAAGGCAATCTTAATTGTACTGTACTTGGGTATTATACCAACTTCACTAATAGCCAGATCGGAAAAATACTTACCACCCTATTTAAAGTTGCAACTACCCCCTGACCTTTTACATGCCATAAACTCCTTTTCTGATTTATTTTTCCCCAAAGTACTTAACAATTTCCACAAACTATATATTTTACTTACATATTTCATTTATTGTCTATCCTCTCCCTCTGGAATGTAAGTTCCATAAACGCATGGATTTTGATGTTCGGTCAGTGCTATATCCCTGGGCCTAGAAATGTATCTAGCCCATAGTATGCATGCAACAAATCTTTGAATGAATGGACTGGCATAATTTATTCTATGAACCACATAAAGCATTTACCTCCAGGAATATATATATTCTAACATATTCATTCAATGTGCATTTTAACAGCTATATACCAATTCTATATATTAATTCTTATTTTTTTTTAACCTTTGGAAGCATGTAAGGAAGGTACAGAGAATTTTTTGTATTAAAATCAATCATTCAAAATTTATTGAATGACTTCTTTGATGAATACATTCTGATAGGTGCCAGAATGGGGGGAGGAATAATATAAAGCTTAAGTCAAGGATTCTGTCCTTAAGAAATTTCCTATCAACTTCAGACATAAAATCTATTAAGTAAAACTAATTAAATAATTGCAGATGCATAGTTTCCACCAGTAAGATCAATGCTGATGTGAGCACTTAAGGAAAGAGAAAGGTATTTAGTGGGACAAGGGGATGTGTGGAGTGGACAGTAGAGGGGAAATTTTAGACAAATGATTGCAAGAATAAAGCCAAAATGTTAAGGTCAGATTTTGGGGATCCTTGAATGTATTTTAGGTTTTATATAAGTAAGTAGATGATCATTGCAGGAGCATGCACACACGTGTGACTGTGTGTGTGTGCATGCATGCACGCACTTTAGACAGGTAGTAGAATAAACAAACTATGGGAAGACTATATTTGTCATTGGTGTGTAAAATTAATGACAGATGGGAAAGACTAAAAACAGGAAGATTTGTTGGGAAACTATTAGAAGAGCTCATGTGTGAGAGGACAAAAGCTTGAAGTAGAGTAGTGCAGTATAAATTAAAAGGAAAGATCAAATGGGAAAGGTGGAATCAGTATGACTTGATGACTAATTGGATATTAAGGGCAAGAAAAGTGAAGTAGTCAAATATCCCAGGGTAGCGAGCCTGAGAATGTGGAGATAGAATTGATAAAAATAAGAAAGTCATGTGGAATAGATGATGATGTGTGGGTTTTAGGCTTTCAGAGTTTGCGGTAACATCAAGATATTCAAGTAAAATGTCCAGCAGGAAGTTGTAGAAAGGCTAGGACAAAGACACCTGATAGAAAGATAGAATCACTCTCATAAAGTTATTCGTCCCTGAAGAAACTGGTAACGCAACTTTCTGTGGTGAGCTACTTGGTTACAAAATGTAAACCATCCTACAGGTTCTCCACATTTCTCTCTGGATAGCTTGGCATCCCAGTTCTTTCTTAATTGTTAATTTTTTAATTAGTCAGATAATAACATGATTACATTCTCATTATAAAAATTCAAACCATAAAGTGAAATTTCCTCTCCCCAACCCCAATCTTCTCCCCAGAGGTAACACATGTTGACTGCACTGTGTGTGACCTTCCAGATATTTCTCTGTTTAGATGCATATATATATGTGATACATATAAAAATTTATGGGTCTGTGTTTCTTTTGTATAACTGGAATCATGCTGTATAGTACCATCAGCCCATTAGCAGCTGCTAATGAAGTTTTACTGCCAATTTGCTGTAGCTGTGGGGAACCAAGGTAGGGAGAGCTCAGCTATCAGTTGCCAACATGCTCAGGATTTAAATTGATACTAATTTCAGGAAAGATTTTGAACATCAGAAGGTTAACTAACGCATTGGATTAAACAATACATGGCAAGGTTGATACTCCGCTGCATTTTAGTACTACATTTTCTTTCCTTCCCTCTCACCAAAACACACACTCTTCTGGAAATCTTATTTTTACTCCAATCCTTAGGGAGCAAGATTGAAAGTCACTACTTCTCCAATAAAGATGAGGTTTTAAAAAAAATTGATTTTATGTTACCAAAACTCATTCATGTTTCTAGATTCTCTATTGGTATTTTTTTTCATATATTTTGTTCCAGTTTGTACTTCTCTCCGTGATTTTTCATTCCAGATACCTCGTCTAGAAAGGCTTTCTTGAAACACAGGCTATGAGGAGATCTTGAATGAGGGGTTAGGAGAGATGAGTTATGGTGACTGTCCATCATATGTTGGTCAAGAGGTGCTAAAATTTTATTCTCTTGTATTTTCATTCCTGTTTAAACCTTCCTAAAACCATAGTAATTACATGTCTACTTACAATAATGATTTACTTTAAGGCATGTTTAAAAATGGCAGCAACATGCATTTTATTTAGCACAATCCATTTTTAAAGTTCTAACTGTGGCAAGCTATATATGTTCATAATTACAGTTTATTTGAATGTGTAGTATTTTTGGAACAGTAAAGTACCATACTTTGGGGGGGGGGTGGAATCAAAATAATTTATGTATTTTTAATGAACTAAAGTTTCCTTTAAAAAATGTTCAGTATCGAGGGTAATTTTAAAATTCATTGCTTCTGTTTTATACCATAAGCTATGAATAAAAATATCTTTATACAATGGAGCCTCACTAATGTGGTTTTCAAAATCCATGTGATGTCACTACCACTTACTGCTTTGATAATTGTGGTGATTAAATCATCATTTAGAAAATTTTCCCCTATACTGAATTCTATAGCAAATAATCTTCATATGTAAATGGAGGTGTCTTTCACAGGACATGCTGGAAATTATTTGTAATATTTCATCAGAAACTTATTTTTTTCTTTTTACTTATTATTTTGAAATAAATTCAAACTTACAGGACAGTTGCAAAAATAATACAAACCCCATACACAGAACTCTAGCCTACCCCAACCCCCCTCCACCGATACCCAGATCTATCAACTTTAATCTTTTGTCACTTTAACATTTCTTTCTTTCCCTCCCTCCTTCCTTCCCTCCCTATCTATCATCCATCATCTATTGCTCTGTCTTCTGGACATATGAGAGCAAGTGGCACACAACCTTGAACAAATAATATAATTCACATATACATTTCCTATGAACAAGAATATTCATTTATGTAATCACATTAAGTGTAGTTAAGAAATGCAAGAAATTTAACATTGATATAAAGCTTACATTCTATATTTCATTTTTTTCTTATGTCCCAATTGTGTCCTTTTGAGCCTTTTCTCCTCTATTCTTAGATCTCATCCAGGATCATCTGTGGCATTTAATTGTCATTATCTATTTAGACTGTCTTTTTTTTCAGTAGTGGAAACATATATATAACATAAATCTTCCCATTCCAACCCCTCCCAAGCATTCCACTTAGTGAGATTAATCACATTCACAATGATGCAATGCCATCAACTTCCCACCATCCATTACTAGAAATTTCCCTTCACCCCAAACAGAAACCCTACACTCATTTCTTATTAACTCCCCATTGCCCCTTCCCCCATTTCTCATAACCCATACTCTACTTTTCATCTCTATGATCATCTTCTCTGATACTTTCTTTGTGTTTACCATGTGGCTTAAATTTAACATCTTAGATCTATAACAATCTTGTTTTTCTTTGATACCAACTTAACTTCAATAGGACACATAAACTATGTTCCTATACTCCTCCATTCCCCCACCTTTAGGTAGTTCTTGTCAAAAATTACATATTTTACATTGAGTCCCAAACCACTTATTTATCATTACACTTTATGTATTTTAGATCCTCTGAGAAGTAAATAGTGGAGTTACAAATCAAAAATTTAGTAGTATTGGTATTTATATTCACCATGTGATCTTTACTGGAAATCTTTATTTCTTCATGTGGTTTCAGTCAATTGTTTAGTGTCCCTTCCTTTCAGCCTGCACAATTCCCTTTAGCATTTCTTATAGGACGGATCTACTGGTGATGAAGTCCCTCAGCTTTTGATTATCCAGGAATGTTTTCATCTCCCCCTCATTTTTAACCTCCAGGTGTTTGTGAATTTTCTAAGTCTCTGATGGTTATTGACTTCTAATTGTATTCCATTGTGGTCAGAGAATGTGCTTTGAATAACCTCAATTTTTTTTTTAAATTTTTGAGGCTTGTTTTATGTCCCTCCATATGGTCTATTCTGGTGCAGGTTCCATGATCACTAGAGAAGAATGTGTATCCTGATGATTTGGGATGTAATGTTCTATATCTGTCTATTAAATCCAATTCATTTATCAGATTGTTTAGGTTATCAGTTTGCTTATTGGTCTTCTGTCTGGTTGATCTATGTATAGGAGAGAGTGATGTGTTGACGTCTCCCACAATTATTGTGGAACCATCCATTGCTTCCTTTAGTTTTGCCAATGTTTGTCTCATGTATTTTGTGGCACCATGATTGGGTGCATAAACATTTATGGTTGTTTTTTCTTCTTGTTGAATTGCCCCTTTTATTAGTATGTAGTGACCTTCTTTGACTCTCATAACATCCTTACATTCAAAGTCTATTTTATCTGAGATTAATATTGCTACCCCTGCTTTCTTTTGGCTGTAGCTTGCATGAAATATTTTTTCCATCCTTTCACTTTCAATTTCTTTGTGTCCCTGTGTCTACAATGAATCTCTTGCATGCAGCATATTGATGGTTCATATTTTTTGATCCATTCTGACAAACTATATCTTTTAATCGGGGAGTTTAATACATTTACATTCAACATTATTACTGTGAAGGCATTTTTTGAATCAGCCATCCTATCCTTTGGTTTATGTCTGTCAGATAGATATTTTTCCCCTCTCTCTCTTATTGTCCTCCAATGAACCAATATTGAATCTTTTTAGAGCTGAACCTTTGTCTATATCTCTCTCTCCTTTATTTGTTTCTCTGTTGGTAGGGCTCCCTTTAGTATCTGAAGTAGGGCAGGTCTTTTATTAGCAAAATCTCTCAGCATTTGTCTGTGAAAAATTTGGAGGAGAGCTTTGCTGGATAAAGTATTCTTGGTTAGAAATTTTTCTCTCTCAGAATTTTAAATATGTCATGCCACTGCCTTCTTGCCTCCATGGTGGCTGCTGAGTAGTCACTACTTAGTCTTATGTTTTTTCCTTTGGGTGTGGTGAGTTGCTTTTCTCTTGCTGCTTTCAGAACTTGCTCTTTCTCTTCAGTATTTGACAGTCTGATCAGAATATATCTTGGAGTGGGTTTATTTGGATTTATTCTATTTGGAGCTCGCTGGGCATTTGTGCTTTGTGTATTTATGTTGTGTAAAAGGTTCGGGAAGTTTTCCCCAACAATTTCTTTGAATACTCTTTCTAGACCTTTACCTTTCTCTTCCCCTTCTGGGACACCAGTGACTCTTATGTTTGGACATTTTATTTTTTCTATCATATCCCTGAGGTCCATTTTGATTTTTTCAAATTTTTTCCCCATTCTTTCTTTTGTTCTTTCATTTTCCATTCTGTGGTCCTCAAGGTCACCGATTCATTGTTTGGCTTCCTCTAGTCTTGTACTATGAGTATCCAGAATCTTTTTAATTTGTTTAACAGTTTCTTTCATTTCCATAAGATCATCTATTTTTTTATTTACTCTTGCAATTTCTTCTTTATGCTCTTCTAGGGTCTTCTTCATGTCTTTTATATCCTGTGCCATGTTCTTCTTCATGTCCTTTATATCCTGTGTCATGCTCTTGTTGTTTGTCTTTAGTTCTTTGATTAATTGCTCCAAGTACTGTGTCTTCTCTGATCTTCTGATTTGTGTGTTTAGGTTTGGGTTCTCCATATCGTCTGGTTTTATCATATGCTTTAAAATTTTCTGTTGTTTTTTGGCCTCTTGGCATTTGCTTTACTTGATAGGGTTCTTTCAGGATATGAAAAACCCCAATCTCAAATTTGTCAGATCTACAGCTTGGTGGTGAACACTTTCTCTAACCAGCAGATGGCATCCGCGAGTCGCCTATTCCCCTCAAGTCAGTTCTCCCCAACTTTGTCTTTGTGGTGTGTGGGGGTCTGATTCTTGTGGGGTCCAATTGGTGCACGAAGTTTGGGTGTGGTGTTGGTGCTGTCTGCCCTGAATGTGGGGCACGTTTCTGAGCAGTTAGGGAGGCAGGACAGCTTTAATAATCAAACCTCCCAGGTGTTCCGGAGATTTAAGGCTTTTGCAAGAGTCTAAGCCTTCATTTCAGTCTTGCCACACATTGTCTCTGCTGCTGACCCACAAGTCCTTGGTATTGGCATAGGGTCCCTGGGATTTCTGAGCGGGTCCCCCTTCCCAGCTGTGCTCTTCCAGGACCTCTGCTGAGGGAAGGCTGTGCTACATCACAGGTGCGCCCTGGCCCTCCAGGGAAGCCCTGGGCCACCAGGCTGTGCAAGGGCATTCCTAGCATGCTGTAAAGATGCCTGAATGGGGTGTGTTAATTTCCCCCTTTTCACACAGCTCTGCCTTCCCAGCTCCAGGATAATTAGCTATGGGTGCACTACAGGCCACTGTCCACGGCCGATATTGTGGCATGTGCACGGTGCTGCGGGAAAGACTCCCCATCACACTGCAACTCTTGGTGTGGCTCTGGGCTGTGGCTCTGGCCCCAGGCGGGAGCATCCCCAGCCCACCTGGAAGATGGCTGCAAGGTGCGTGGTTTCTTTCTCCTTTTGGCTGCCCTCTGCCCTCCTGGCTCCAAGACAATTAGCAGCCGGTGCAGTAAGGGGTATCTTCCACACCAGATATTGAGGTGATCGCAAGGCCCACTCCTGCCGCGCTTCACTGCGTGGTTCTCGCTGCCGTATCCACAGCCACTCCTGGTTTTTTTTTTTTTTTTAAAAAAGAACTAGTCCATCTCCAAACGCCAACCCATGGTTTCCCCACACTGCAGCGCGGCTGCCGGGCTTTCACCTGGCTCACTCACTCGTTTCAGAATGCAGACTCCCGGTTTCACCAAATGCAAGGTCCCTGTGGTTTTAGCAGACCTTGTCCAGCTGGTGCATCACTGGAACTGGTGTTCTGGGTCACCTTCTGGCTTTTATCTAGTATTTTCACGGAGGTGTTTTTTTGCCCTGTCTCACCTAGCCGCCATCTTAGATTCTCTCCACATACGGGTTTCTGATGTTTGGAGTGAAGCCTATTACGGAAACTGCTAGAACTGCCTCTACCCATAAAAATAGATCACCAAAAGCAATATTACAGTCCTGGAGGGATTTTAGAGGTTAGTGTCACTATCAAGGACTTGAAAGACATAGGGGTGGTGATCCCTACCATGTCCTCCATATCCTCATTCAACTCACTTATTTGGCCTGAAAACAAATGGATCCAGAGAACGACAGTGGATTATCTAGGTGGTGATTACAATTGCAGCTCCTGTTCCAGATGTGGGTTTGTTGCTTTATCAATTATTTAGTTAGACGACATCAAAGGAGAGGAATGAAAATTACCAAGGACTTTGCATCCTCTTCTGGGGAAGGATAAGTACATTTTCAGTTGTGTGAAGGAGAGTTGTATCAGGTTAGGCAGAAATATGACTTTGTTATTGTCTTTATTTGTAGATTAAGTATGGTTCAAGGAGATGTGTATGTGTTCCAAACTGACAAGCGATGAACTGAGGTCTGAGCAAAGATTTGGAAGAGGTACAGAAGTTAGACAAGTATATTCCTTTAGGACATGCATTCCAGTCAGAGAGAACCACAAGAGCAAAGTCTGTAAGTAGGAATTTTCAAGGAGGAGCAAGAAGGTCAGTGTGACTGGAGCATAGTGAGTGAGGGGGAGAGAAGTAGAAAAGGGGATGAGAGAGGTAAGGGATGGGACCAGAAAGCCAGGATCTGATAGGGCTTATGAATCATTATAAGGACCTTATATTTTACTCAGAATGAACTGGTAAACAATTACAGGGTTTTAAGCAAGGGATGATATGATCTGACTTGTTTTAAAAAGATCACTTTTGTCTTAAAAGAACTAATAGGTTGAGAATTAACTACAGAGGGTGGGGATAAGAACAGAAGCAGGAAAATCTGATAAATTATTGTAGTGATCCAGGTGATAGGTGATGGTGATGTTTGAAATGAGTCTTGAAGGCAGAGCTGATATTCAGGTGGAACACAACTGATTGGTTGGTGCCCAGGCCTTCATACCAATTGTTAAATATTTTGAATATCCCCCTGCTTGAGTGACAAGTAGAAGGGAGGCAGTCAGTGGATTCAGGCATGGAAATTTTAGTTATGTGCAAAGACATGGTTACATAAGAAGGCTCAGCACATTCATGAGTCTCCAGAGTGATCAGTACAGCTTAAATTATTGTGAAATAGTAATAAACCACTACTGACATCAAATACATGCCATGTACCAGGTACTTATCTCTCCATGTGCGATGTAAAATTCATCTATCTTTATATCAGTTATAATGTCACACTTTGTATCTGTGCAACAATACTACCCCAAAACTTAATGACTTAATCACCACTTATTTGCTCAAGATACTGTGGATTGGCAGTTGGGGCAGGGTGTAGCTGGGAAGGCTTATCTCTAGCTACTCCATGTAGGGTCAGCTGGACTCACTCATGTTTTTACAAACACTTGACAAGTTAGCTGGGATTGACTAGTCCCAGGTGGTCTCATTCACATGTCTAGAGGTTGGCTAAGGTAGTGTCAACTGGGAGAGGTATTCTCATCATTTAAGAAGCTAACCCTGGCTTCTTCATGTGAAGGCTAGGTTCCAAAAGCAGCAAGTGAGAGAGGGCAAGTCCCAACATGTAAGCATTTACCAAGCCTCTGCTTGTGCCATTGGCCAAAGCAGGCCACACGGTCAAGTTCAAAGTCTATGTGGGAGGGGACTTGACAAGGGCATGGGCATAGGAGGGCATGATTCTTTGGACTTTCCATTACTGCAGTGATCCACCACAGTCTTTATAAAAAACCCGGTGGGGTAGGTAATGTTAATATGCACATTTTTTAGATGAGGAAACTAATGCGAAACAAGGTGTTAAGTAACCCATTCTAATAAGGGGCACAGCCGAGATTTGGACCCAGACAGTCTGGCTCCAGAGATTGTGCTATTAACCACTGTGCTGTGCATGAGGAAAAGCCACAAGAGATGAGCCATGAGAGGTAACCGGGGACAGATCACCAAGGCCCTTGAACACTGTGAAGTTCACATCTTCCAGGTCAATGCAGACTGCAAGGTGGGGTGGGGTAGTGGGTGAGGGCTTGTAGGTTGGGATCCCTGGAAAAAGGAGAGATGAAAGCATTAGCTGAAAAATGGAGGCAGAATCACAGGCTGGGAGAAAATGAGCCCTGAATCAAACTACAGAAGGAAAGTGGAGGTAGAAATAGAAGTCAACGGTTTTGGAAGTCAACATCGAAGGAGGATGATAGAAGAGTGAAAACAAAGTGTTCTACACATTGTCGCTAAAAACTAGAAGTCAGTTTTGCATTTTGGGGGTGGGGCATACCTAAAAAATAATATCTAATTTTGTAGCTATTTATCTGGAACTGTGGTCATCCTAGCAGAAATAAAATTCAGTTTTACTCCTTTTGTGTGAGGGTGCTGGTGTATACAAAAACTGGGAATAGTGAATGTGCTGAAATAACAGTGAGCAGCTTTGAGCAGCCTCTGAGTGTATTTATAGATATCAAGCACACGAAACACGCCCACATCATACACCCTCTTCCCAGGAATCCAGGATGTATGAAGAATAATACAAGGTGTACATTGGCAGTTTGTACCACACATGGTGCACTGAGTGTAATAACTTAAAAATCCTTTAAAGTACTTGATCAGTGCTTTATCAAAGCTATAAAATGAATTATGGGAAGGCACATAGAATTCTTTTGCATATGTCTTTCTCTTTTCAAACATTGGCACTGGTGTAATCTGTCTGAATCTCTCAAGGTTAAGTTTTTATCATCTGTGGCATCAGTTGAATGGATTGAGGACAGGGAATGGTCCTTTTCACTCCATACAGTTCTCTGCTATCACTTTTTAACAGTAAAAATAGATTACTTTTATAATCAAGGAAAATTATTTTTAAAATGTTACAGGCTCTTTAGACAACTGCCTGGTTCTGCTAGTGCCGAAACACCAAGAGGACTGTGAAGAAGGCAGGTGAGACAGGAATTCCAGGCAGAGGTGAATTTCTGCCATCCCCACCAGAGTCCCAAAGATTTGGGAATGAAATCGTTAAACTCTAGGACCGAATTCCAATCAGTAATATCTCCAGGGCTCTGGGAATCATTTGATTAATCATCTTTAGAGGCAATGTATCATTTACCAGACAAGTTACCGTTTTTCACTCACCCCCAAAACACGAGAACGAAGTTACTGTGAGACCAAGCTTAGAACTGATATCTTCGTCTCTAAAAGGAGGATTTGAAGATCTGGAAGGTCCGCTTCCACCCCCACCCCCGCCTCATCTCTTGCTGTAGCATGCAATAGAGACTTCGGCTAATGTTTGCTTGGATCTTGATCCAGATATTTCCCACCCATCTCTTTTATGCCACTTTTTGCATTTTTCCATTTCCTTCCTTTTATCCTCTTTATGCCTGCAATAAAACGATTACAGCTTATATAAGTGCATTTGTCAGCCATGGCCGCAATTAGGCTGCATATAAAACCACCCCTCCATTTAGTAGTTTTCAGCATAAATCCTCACCCTTACAGGTTTCTGGGGTAGCTGATCTAGCCTGGAGTGTGCTGGGCAGCTCTACTTCAGCCTCCAACCTTAGGATGCTCTAGCTTGTTCTCATTATGGCTTTCAAACAATGTTCTGGATCCTTCATTTGTCTACACCATCTCCCAACACATTGCTTATGAGGAAAAGGATATAGATAAATATTCATTAGACAATCAACACAAAATTTTCTGGGATCCTGTTTGATGTTGAAATGAATGTCCCAGAAATAGCTAAAATCAAGCCATAAGGAACTGCCTTCTGGACTGTTTTCCACACAGTTTATACACATGACACAACTGCCATTCTTGTTTGACAAAAGTTATGAGGACCATTCCAGTAATGTCTCATTAAATAGGCCTAGTATTTAAGAAGTTGGAATAATTTTAGTGCAGCAAGATCATGGCCTTTGCACTTTTTCTGAGGAAAATGTTTGCTAAATAAATTATTAATGAAAAAAAAATTCCAGAGGGAACTATTAACCTTCTTTAGGAAATCCTTTCAAGCACTCCCAAAATTTTGTAGCAGCATTTATTTGCGTATGAATGATGAATTAATCAAGAATGATTTTTATCTGTTTGCTAAAGCACGTCCAAAGGGAGCTCTCCTTGGAAATTTCTGAGAATCAGCTCAAGTTCCAGGAGAGCTTTAAAATACAAACTTGTAGATTTCAAAAAGAACTTTATAAATCAGACTTTAACTAATTCACTTGAGTTTCAGATAATTATTCTGAATTAGAGTTTTCACTGTGTTAAGCAATTTTACCCACCTACTGATGACTTTTAACAAAGCGTTTTAGGAGGGAGAGCAAATGGAAAATTACTTTAGATATTTTAACCCAGATAAGTCAGCCGAGACAAAACTCATTGCATAGTGTAGAACCCAACTGCACCACACTGCCTGAAAAGAAAGGTCATGAGAAACACAAAAATAAATGAACATTATCTTTCCAAAAGAGGCTCTCCTTATATCTTAAAAAAGTTTTCCTCCATAGATACAGGTGGAATGTCCCCATTTGTTCTCTAGGAAATATATTTCTTTAACAGGTCAATGTAATTCTTGTAAAGCAAATGTGTGTCTGCTTTGCTATTGACTCCAAATAATATATGCTTTTCATTATTATTTTGTAATTCCAGTTTGAGGCCACAGTAGATTTTTTACCCTAAAATGTTACCTTGTGCATTGTAGTGAACAGCATCTTTTACTTTTTACTATATATTCAATTTTATGATGATTTATTGTTTGTGCGCTTATGAACTTAAAAATCAAGTAAAATTTTCTTAAATTCTCTTTCTCCCTCTCTTCCCCAGCTCTCTTCTTTTTGCTTCCTATTAGCAAATCTTTCCCTCTTTATGTCCCCAATCATCTCCATCCCCAATCAAAAACTCAAACTTGTGGAATTACCCCCTGGCATGTTTATCTATTTATCTATTTCGGGTTTGAACTGCACAGCGCCAATGATTTCAATTTCACTCAGCCTTTAATCAACCTAATCAAGTCATAGATTAAGCCATCCAAATTCACAGCTTGCTCATGAACTAGGCAAGTATGGGATGGAGGAGGAAACTGGAACACTCTGGGTACTGCGTGATCCTCCTCATCCCTCTGCCACCTTTTTTACCAAGAAAATGATTTTAAGTTCCCAACTAAGTGGCCAGCTCTTTTTAACGCCCTTTCCTTCACAGTAGTGCTGCTCAATCTTGTTAAAACTATACAACTAATTTTTTCCAGAGTATTACTTTCTTTAGTTTTATCACAAAATTTAAAATTTTTCTCCCAAAATGTAAAATTATAATATTGAATTCTTTCCATTTATACATATGTAGCAATTCTTCTCTCTTCTTGAGTAAGAAGTGGAGGAAGCTGGGGTTGCCTCTCCACTGTCTCATCACACCCTCTTTGGGAATCACTGGTCCAACTGTATTGCTTCTTGTAGCTAAGTTAGTAAGCCTGAAAAAAGTGAAAGAAAAAAAATTCTAAAGATTAATTTCTATTGTTGTAGATATTCCAAATTGCATTAAACCAAGAGTTTGGTCTGTAAATAGGGACTTAGCTGGTCCCTGGGGAAAATGCTTAAATTTCCTGGAGGCTGTAAGTTGCAATAATGACTTTAGATTTTGCAATTAATAAAAACTAGGAGCCCATGATATTCCTTGTGTTTCCGCTCATGTTAAAGGAATTTTAGAGTCTAAATGAGTTTTCTATTTTCAATCCCTTTTCTAAAATATGTGGCTCTGTATTTCCATTTTTGTGCAAAACTGGCTTATGCATATTCTTGAAAAATGAGATCCAGAAGTTACTGGTTGACTAATGGGTGAGGCTGAAAACACTGGAACAATGTGGCACACTTGCCTTCTGTTAGCATTTCTTTGAACTTGGGAGGTCTGTATTTCTAAAGCTGAGGTTTTTTTTTTTAAACTTCTTTGGCAAGGCACTAGTCTTTGAAAGTGCAACATTAAAAATATTAAATATTACACATGCTTTTTGTTTGTGGAACTATATTTTGTGTTTTAGATACCAATATGCAATTTTTTCCTTTGTGTTAAAAATAGTTTCTCAGTATTATCTCATTAACCCTTGCTGCCACCCTGTGGAGTAAGAGATTGTTCTCTCCTTTCTTAAATTGGATTGGTCATAGTTTCTAGAAATAAAGAAGTTTGGCCAAGGTCAACAGTATAACAGTGCTGGAGCTGGAAATAGAATTCGAAACTACAGCATTGAAATTTTCCCAATCAAGTTTTAGCAGAATATAAAACTTGGCTGAATATGTATAGTTTCAAAGAAACATATTTAAGACAAATGTTTCTTTAGAGGTTGGCTATTGGCATCATTATATTAAAAAATATCCTAAATAAATGTACATGAAAATTACAAGAAATATCAAATAAAGCACACATATATTGATTTCAATACTATGTAGTTCTTGCCTGATGCTGCTGGTGTTCAGAAATACTTCTGGTCAGGGAAAGGAAGACTATATCTTTCTTGAAATCTATTCCATTTCCTCTGGAACATAATACCCTCCTGAAATGAATTTGATAGTTCAATTACCAATCCTTGTTTTTTTGCCAGAAATATGTTTCTGGCAGTGATGTGCAGTGTACTTGGCCCTGCCTTGATACTAGTTTTTGGCCTCTGACTGCAAATGTAAGTTTCCTTTATGAGAACAATTATAGTGATGCTTTATTCTGGCTTTGTGATATATATCTTCTTTATATATATATATATGTTCCACCACATGAACTTGTATAAATTCAAGACATTTAAATTTCTGAATATTGAATGCCACTTTTTAGTATAATGTGATATTTTGGTGGAAGAATTTTTAAATGGATATATGACAGTTACATGAACTCTTCAGGGCCACATTTTTTAGGTATCTGACTCTACAGGAACCAGTGTACTAAATACTTCCCAATCTATCCTTCTTTAAGACTGAGGGTGTTTTTTTTTAAATGTAATTTTATTGAGATATACTCACACACCATATAATCCATCCAAGTGTACGGTCAGTGGCACACAGTATTATCATATAGTGGTGCATTCTTGCCATAATCAATTTTTGAACATTTTCATTACTCTAAAATAAAGGAAAAAGATATAAAAAATGAAAAAAATAGAAAAGAACACCCAAACCATCCATTATTATTTATAAATTTTTATCACCCCTATTATTTATAATTCTTTTCATTATTTTATTACTCATCCACCCATACAATGGTTAAAGGGAATGTCAGTCACCAGGTTTTCACACAGTGTCAGTGGCACAATAAAAGCTATATAGTTATGTGATTATCATCAAGAATCAAGTCTACTGGATTACAGTTCAACAGTTTCAGGAATTTCTTTCTAGCTATTCTAATTCACTAGAAACTAAAAAGGAATATCTATTTAATGCTTAAGAATAACTCCAGATTGACATCTTGACTCTATTTGAAATCTCTCAGCCACTGATACCTTATTTTGTTTCTTTTCCCCCCTTTTGGTCAAGATAGCATTCTCAATCCCATGATGTCAGGGCTGGGCTCATCCCTGGGAGTCCTGTTGCTCGTTGGCAGGGAGAATTCATCCCTGGGAGTCATAGGACTCAGGGTGTTTTGAAGGAGAAACAGCCCTGATGTATGATCCTAGCTTCAATGTCTGTGCCAGACTGCTAACACATGCATTGCTATGATGAAAAGAAACTGCACTTAGGGTCAATATATTAACATTAGCTTACTGGTTTTAAAATATGATACATGCTCATTGCAAACAAAATTCTAACATGACAGGAAAGTATAGAGAAGAAAGTAAAAATACACCTAAAACCCACCACTAGAGAAAATTTCTGATATCAGTATGGTAAACGTCCTCTAGTCATTTCTCTATGCATATTTACACATTTGTAGATGAATGTAATTTTACATAAATGAAATCACAATGTACATACTGTTCTGAAACATCTTTTCATTCAACTATTCATTCCAGACATCTTTCCCTATCCATCAATACAAAGCTACTTCATTGTTTTACAGGCTGCAGTGTAGTCTGTCGAATGTATGTATCATAGTTTACTTAATCACTAGGCTGTTTCTAAATTTCTACTAGTATAAACAAAGCCAAAATCAATATCCTTATGCTTCCATCTGTTCTCACGTTTTCAGTTGTTTGGAAAAATTCCTATATGTGGGATTTATTGGATCATTTATGTATGTATTGCCAAACTATCCTCTAGAAATGTGGTATCAATTTACATTTTCAGCAATAGGACATGAAACAATCTATTTCCTGAAACCGTCTCCAATTCTGAATGTTATTAACTGTTTTAACATTTTCCTATCTGACAAAATACATGATTTTGCACTGATATTCTATTTGCCAAGTCTTTAATTCCTAAATAAGGTTGAACAATTCATATGTTTATTGGTCATTTGGATTTTTCTTTTTGTAAATGACCTATTGATATTTTTTGTCTTTTTCTCTTCATTTTTTCCCTTGTACATTGTGGCAGTTTGAAGCTGTATGAACCCCAGAAAAACATGTTCTTCAACCTAATCCATTTCTGTGGATGTGAACCTATTGTAAGTAGGACATTTAGATGAGGCAGTTAAGGTGAGATGCACCTCAATCAGGATGGGTCTTAATCCTATTACTGGTGTCCTTTATAAGAGAATAAAATTCAGACAGAGAGAAAGCAACAGAAGCAAGAAGCTGAAATCAAGGAAACATGGAACAGGAGAGACCAGCAAATGCTGCCATGCACTTTGCCATGTTACAAACCAAGGACCCTTAAATACCTCCGGCAGCTAGCCCCAGAAACTGCAGTCTTCAGGGAGAAAGCATTGCCTTGATGGTGCCTTGATTTGGACATTTTCCCAGCCTCAAAACTGTGAGTGAATAAATTCTCATTGTTTAAGCTGAACCATTTCATGGTAAAGGCTTTGAGCAGCCTAGGAAACTAAAACAGATTTGTATAAATTTTTTTAACCCTTTGTTATATGTCATTCTGTAAAAATACTTTACCAATTTGTCATCTGTCTTCCTCCCTTCTTTATACTGTGAGTTATGAGTTTGATTGATTGGTTGTTTGCAACCCTGAAGTTTAAAAAGTCAATGTTTTCAATCTTATACTTTTTTGGTTCCTGAATTTTTATAACATAGTTGAAAAAGGTCTGCCATGTCCCAAAGGGAAAGATATTTATCTATTTTTTTCTTCTAGTATTTCCAATATTTCATCAATCATGCTTATACATGTGATCTATTTAGCAAGTATTTGGTTGTAAGGAGTTGAAATCTTGATCTGCATAATTTTTTCCAGATAATTGGCCTATTGTTCCAACCCTTTTACTGAAAATCCAATTTTACCACTTATCTGAAATGCTACCTTTTTCATATAAATGAATATAAATGACTGTAGCCAGCATAGTGGTTAAAGCATTGTATCTGGTGTCAAACAAATGTCAATAGTTTGATCATTACCTTCATGAAGAACTTCTTATTAAGTTTTTTTCTTATGCAATTTACATTTTTATTACTATTGAGATTGATGTGTTTTCTACCAAAATACTAACAGGTTATATTTTTGTATATAAGCAAGCTACTAATTTTTTTAAAATTCATTTTCATTGAGATATATTCATAATGCATACAATATCCATGGTGTACAATCAACTGTTCACAGTACCATCATATAGTTGTGCATTTATCACTACAGTCAAATTTTGAACATTTTCATTACTCCATAAAGGATGAAAATAAGAATTAAAAATAGGAGTAAAAAAGAACACACAAATCATTCCATCCTCCCAATCCCACCCTATTTTTCATTTAGTTTTTGTCCCCATTTTTCTACTCATCCATCCATACACTGGATAAAGAGAGTATGAGCCACAAGCTTTTCACAATCACACAGTTATACCTTGTAAGCCACATAGTTATACAATCATCTTCAAGAATCAAGGTTATGAGTTGCAGTTTGACCATTTCAGGTATTTCCTTCTAACTTCCAATACACTAAAACCTAAAAAGGGATATCTACATAGCGTGTAAGAATGCCCTCCAGAGTGACCTCACGATTCCATCAGAGATCTCTTAGACACTGAAACTTTATTTTGTTTTATTTCACTTCCCCCTGTTGGTCAAGAAAATTTTCTCAATCCCACAATGCCGGGTCCAGGCTCATCACCAGTAGTCATGTTTTACATTGCCAGGGAGATTTACACCCCTGGGAGTCATGCCCCACATAGCGGGGAGGGCAGTGTGTTCACCTGCTGAGTAGACTTAGAGAGAGATAGAGACCCACATTTGAGCAACAAAGAGGTTCTCTGGGGGAGACTCTTAGGCACAATGATAAGTAGGCTTAGCCTCTCATTTTCAGTAACAAGCTTCATAAGGGCAAGCCCCAACATCGAGAGCTCAGCCTACTAAATTGTTAGTCCTCAATGTTTGTGAGAATATCAGTAACAACCCAGGTAAGGATGTCCGACATTTCCACATTTTCCCCCCCATTCCTCAGGGTGGCCCTGCAAATATGTTTTTATTCTCTGCCCAAATTACTTTGGGATGTATCAATATTTCACACTAACCTGTACAAACCTACCAGACCTTACTTTCTATTCAAAGTTCTATGTAATTATGGTGTTTGGATAAACTGACCATACAAGTTAAATTATTTAGTGTGCTGCAGAAAATATATATCCTGCACCAAATAAACATCTTTTCCCTTGGTCTCACACAGAATTTGAAGTTTAAAAACACAGTTGATATTGTCCTTTATCCTTCGGCCTGATTTGCCTTAGTCCTAACCAGATCTGCTTCATTCATACCTCTAATTGAAGTCTGAACTCTTTTTCAGCTTTTTTTAACAGTTGTTGTATGTGCTAATACTGACTTTCATAGCTGCCAAGCTCTAGCTCTGAGTTTCAGGTGTCACACAGATACGCAAGTTCCAGAGACCGATCAGGTTATACACAAAGAGATCAGCATCTCAGAATTTGGAGCTAGCCATTACAATTCAGGAGTAGTTGTGACTGCCGTAAGAGCTTACAATCTAGGGACTGTTACAAAAAGCATTCCCCTAATAAGCTTGTGCTCTAAGATTCAATTTTCAGAGGCAAACTATTAATTTTGTATAGTTTAAAACTACTTGCAAAAATGATCATTTTGCTGCCTCCATTCCAGCTCTTGTTTGATTCCCTGGCTTAATACATTAATTGAATCTCTGTTTTGTTCCTGACTTTAATAAGTTAAGAAATTTTAATAAGAAAAATTACTTTGATATATTTTATTTTATTATGTATTTTCATTGGAAATGCATGTTAAATTTTATTCAATACATTTTTGGCATCCATCAAGAGGATCATATGGTTTCTCTCTTTTGACTTATTAATATGGTAAATTACATTAATAGTTTTTTTAAATCTATACACATTTGCATTTCTGGAATAAATACCACTTGGTCATGGAGTATTAGTCTTCTAACGTACTCCTGGATTCTATTCAAAATACTCAAGGTTATTTTTCCATTTATAGTTTGATTATAAACTTTGTATCTTGACATTTAATTCTAAAGTCTCACCATTTTTTTTGCCTTACCTCAAGTAGTAAATTCAAAGTCAATTAATTAAAAATATTGTATGTGTTATAAAATGTTATACATTTACATGTGAATTCACATTTATAAAGCAAACCAGTTATATGAATTTATTTAAATAATAGGTTAATTACAAAAAATTTTTGAAATCACAGTTATATATATCCAAGAGAGTTGAAAACATGTTCACACAAAAACATATATGTGAATGCTCATACCATTATTCTTAATGGCCCCAAGTTGGGAACAAACCAAATGTCCAACCACTGATGAATGGATAAGCAAACTGTGGTATTTTTCTGAATGAGCTCAGAACTATATTTGCAATCTCTCAGCCACTGAAACTTTGTTTCATTTCTCTTTCCCCTTTTGGTCCAGAAGGCTTTCTTAATCCTACCATGCCCAAGCTCATCCCTGGGAGTCATGTCCCACACAGGGGAGAGGGCAGTGAGTTTACCTGCAGTGTTGGCTTAGAGAGATAGGCCACATCTGAGAAATGAAAGAGGTTCTCTGGGGGTGACTCTTAGGCACAATTATAATTAGGCTTATTCCCTCTTTTGTAATAACAAGCTACATAAGGGCAAGCTCCAAGATCTATGGCTTGGCCTTCTAAACTGGTAGTCCCCAATGCTTGTGACAATACCAGGAATTCCTGAGCTGGGAAAGTTTAATATTTCCAAATTTTTTCCCTGGTCCCTCAATGGGGTTTGGCAAATACTTTTTATTCTCTCCCCAAATTACTCTGGGATATATCAAGGTTTCAGGCTAACCTGTACAAACCAACCAGCTTTCACCCCCATTCAAGGTTCCGTGTAATTATAGTGTTTGAATAAACTGACCATACAAGTTAAATTATACACAGTGCTACTGAAAATATAGATTTTGCACCAAATAAACATCTCTTCCTTTAGTCTCACACAGAAATTGAGGTTTTAAAACACAGTCAGTCTCATCCCTTTCCCTTAGTCCTAACAAAGTCCATTTCTTTCATATCTCTAATTGAAGTCTGATCTTTTTTAGCCCCTTTAACCTTTCTGTCTGGAGTAATGCTGACATTCACAGCTGCCGAACTCTGGCTCTGAGTCTTAAGTGTCGCACAAATACCTGATGTTCCAGGGACCGACCAGGTTATACTCAAACAGCTCATCATCTCAGAATTTAGAAATAACTCATGAATAGATGTGACTGCTATAAGAGCTTACAATCTAGGAAGCTTTACCATAAGTCTTCCCTTGATAACCTATGCTCCAAGTTTCAATTCTCAGAGTTTGCACATTATAGTTAGTCCATATTAGTGAGGCACTATAATGTTTGTCTTTTTGATTCCGGCTTATTTCACTCAACATACTATCCTCAAGGTCCATTCACTTAGGTGCATACCTCACAACTTCATTCCTCCTTGCTGTTGCTTAGTATTCCACTGTATGCATACACCACAGTTCATCATTCCAATAATCAGTCAATGTACCCTTAGGCCACCTCCATCCACTGTGAATTGTGACTATTGCCACCATAAACATGAGTATGCAATGTTCATTCATGTCCCTGCTCTCAGTTCTTCCAAGTATATACCCAATAAAGCAGTTGCAGGACCATATGGCAACCCTAAACTTGGCTTCCTATGGAACCACCACACTACCCTCCAGATGGACTGCACCATTCTACTTCCCCACCCACAGTGAGTATGTACATCCCTCTCTTCACATTTTCTCCAGCACTTGTATCCCTCTGTTTATTTTTTAAACAGTTTTATTCACACAACATACAATCCATCCTAAGTAAACAATCAATTATTCCCAGTATAATAACATAACTATGTATTTACCACCACAATCTATATGGGAACATTTCCATTTCTTCCACAAACGAAGAAGAAGAGGAGAAAAATAAATGAAGAAAAAAGTAAAAGTGATATAAGAAAAATAAAAATAAATACAATGAAAAGGGCAGAGAACAACACCACCAAGAATCATGTATCACTCCCTTATATCCACCTCTTATAGACATTTAGCTTTAGTATTTTGCCTTTGTTACAATTAATGGAAGCATTTCACAGTGTTACCATTAACCACAGACTCTAGTTTGCATTGATTATATATTTCCCCTGTACCATCCAATTTTCAGTACCTTGCAATGTTGACATTCATTTGTTCTTCCTCATTTAAAAATATTCTTATATTTGTACATTTTATCACCATCACTGATCACTCCAGGTTTTTCTAAGTTATACAATCCCAGTCTTTATCTTCTATTGTTCCTTCTGGTATCATACAGACTCCTAGCTTTCTTCTTTCAACCATACTCACACTCATCTTTGTTCAGAGTACTTACAATATTGTGCTACCATCACTCAATATTATGATATCCATTTCTGGATCTATAAATCAATCCTGTTGAACCTTCTGTATGCCTTCAGCATCAAATGACCAATCTCTAATCTCTTTCTATCTCCTGATAACCTGTGTTCTCAACGTTAACGCTCAAATTTTACTCATAAATGTTAGTTAATATTAGTGAGTCCATACAGTATCTGTCCTTTTTTCAGGGTAATTTCACTCAATATAATGTCTACTGTCTACCATTTTGTCTTTTGATTTTATATGTCATATTTTATTTTGTTTTATTTCTCATTCATTTTACTCTTATTGATAGTCTTCATTTCTACTCTCTTCTCCAAACCTTCTTTCCTGTCTTTTCCTATCTGCCTGTAGTGCTCCCTTTATTATTTCCTGTACAGCAGGTATCTGTTTAAAATATTTTAAACTCTCCCTCATTTTTGAAGGACAGTTTTGCTGGATATAGAATTCTTGGTTGGCAGTTTTTCTCTTTCAGTATCTTAAATATATCGTACTACCGCCTTCTTGCCTCTATGGTTTCTACTGAGAAATTTGCAGATGGTTTTATCGAGCTTCCCTCGTATGTAATGGATCACTTTTCTCTTGCTGCTTTGAGAATTCTCTCTCTGTCTTTGACATTTGAAAATCTGAATAGTAAGTTTCTTCGAGTAGGTTACTCTGATCTATTCTGATTGGGGTATGCTGCACTTCTTGGTGTCTTTCATAAAAGATGGGAAGTTTTCAGTGATTATTTACTCCATTATTGTTTCTGCCCCTTTTCCCTTCTCTTCTCCTAACTGGGACACCCATGACACATATATTCATGTGCTTCATGTTGTCATTCAATTCCCTGAGACCTTGCTCATATTTTTCCATTCTTTTCTCTACCTGTTCTTTTGTGTGTAGGAATTCAGATGTCTTATCCTCTAGTCCATGAATCCTTTCTTCTGCCTCTTCAAGTCTGCTGTTTCATGTCTCCATTGTATTTTCATGTCTTCTGTTCTGCTTTTCATTCCCACATGTTCAACCAATTGATTTTTGAAGCATTCAAGTTCTTCCTTATGTTTGTCCAATGGCTTCTTTTTATCCTTCATCTCTTTTGCCATATATTCATTAAACTTGTTGATTTGATTTTTGAATTATTTACCATATTTGTTTGAAGATATTTGATTAGATGTTTCAACTCCTGTATCTCATTTGAAATTTAAGCTTTTTCCTTTGACTGGGCCATACCTTCATTTTTCCTAGTGTAATTCATAATTTTTGTGGTCTAGGCATCCAGTTTCCTTGATTACTCCAATCAGATTTTCCCAGACCAGACAGGCCCATGTCTCAGGAGGAGGGTGTAATCAGTATCAGGTTTCCCTAAGGGTGAGACCCAGAAGATTGTCAGACTTTCCTGTGAGGCCTCTTGCTGAAAGCAGCAAGAGAAAATTGATCCATTACATACAAGGGAAGCTCAATAAGACTATCTGCAGATTTCTCAGAAGAAACCACAGAGGCAAGAAGGCAGTGGTATGATATATTTAAGATACTGAAAGAGAAAAACTGCCAACCAAGAATTCTATCCTGCCCATCAGGTGGTGCTTGTTAGCCCACAGCTCCCCACTGGTATAAAGATATGTGGTGCCTTTAATTCTCAGAAGACCCTGTTCCTGCCAGGGGCTGAGGGTGTCAGAAGCCAAGCTTAAGCTGTTTCTGTTATTTTTTCCCCAGACCCTAGGTCTGCATTCTCTGAGGGAGAGTAGCCACTTGAGCTGGACCCTGCCCCCTTTTCTTAGGGAAGATAGGCCCTTTAGGGAATTATCTCCTACACTTGACTTCTTCCTTTGACTCCCGGGGTCAGGGCTGACAATTGAAAATTCTTGAGGATTTCTTCACTAATCTACTTAGAATGAGAGGGAAAAAAAGGAAAAAAGAAAGAAATCCCCTTTTCAGATACAGTCCCTAGCCCCCCCCACCCAGTTCACCAGTCAAGAATTGTGGTTGGTTCCCAGTTACATGTGCCCCTTTTCTTGGGACCCAGCCCTTTTCCAGTGTTCTGAGCTCATCCAACTTCAAAAGCCTCTGTTTTTATTTATTTATGTATTTTTTCCATTAACCCCACCTCCCCTCTACTGGGATAAACCTCCAGTTTCCTTTCTTGCTGATCCAGGTTTATCTGCACTTGTAACTTGTATTCAGTAGTCCAAATTTGTTAATTAAAACTGCAATTGGACCTTGGTTGAACTACTTCCCTTGTTCCTAGTAGATTGCTTCTTTTTCCCACAGGGAAGTGTTCCAACTCAGCCTGCCATGCCATTGGGAGAGGGGCATCAGCTCCTCAGCTTGGGGAGGTTTACTATGCTGCAATCTCAGCTGTTCCACCCATTTCAGACTGGTGTACAATCTGTGTCGAGTCACAGAAGTCCCCCAAACATTTGTTTCAGATTATTTACTAGTTGTTCCTGGCTGTTTGCTAATTGCTTTAGGGGACTAACTAAATTCCACACCTCCCTATTCCACCATCATCTTGACTTTCAGATTGCTTTTTTTTTTTTTTTAAGAAATTTTATTTTGAAATAAATTCAAACTTACAGGAACAGTTGCAAAAACAGTACAAACCCCATACATAGAACTCCAGCATACCCCGTCCCCCTCCCCCGATACCCTGATCCACCACCTTTAACATCCTGTCACACCACCATTTCTTTCTTTCCCTCCCTCTCTCCCTCCCTCCCTATCATCCATCATCTATTGCTCTGTCCTCTGAACATATGAGAGCAAGCTGCACACATCTTTGAACAAACAATATAATTCACATATACCTTTCCCATGGACAAGAACATTCTTTTATGCAATCCCATTAAGCGCAGCTAAGAAGTTCAAGAAATTCAACATTGATACAAAGCATACATTCTATATTTCCTTTTTTTTCTTATGTCCCATCTGTGTCCCTTTGAGCCTCCTCTCCTCCATCCTCAGATCCCATCCAGGATCATCCTTGGCATTTAATGGTCATCTATTTAGACTGTCTTTTTTTTCAATTGTGGAAACATATATACAGCCTAAATCTTTCCATTCCAACCCCTCCCTAGCATTCCATTAGTGGGATTAATCACATTCAGAATGTTGCAATGCTATCAACTTCCCACCATCCATTTCTAGAAGTTTCCCTTCACCCCAAACAGAAACCCTACACTCATTTCTTAACTCCCCATTGCCCCTTCCCCCATTTCTCGGAACCCCTACTCTACTTGTCATCTCTATGGTCATATTCTCTGATACTTTCTTTGTGTTTACCATGGGGCTTAAATTTAACATCTTAAATCTATAACAATCTTGTTTTTCTTTGATACCAACTTAACTTCAATAGGACACATAAACTATGTTCCTTTACTCCTCCATTCTCCCACCTTATGTAGTTCTTGTCAAAAATTATGTATTTTACACTGAGTCCAAAACCACTGATTTATCATCACACTTTATGTATTTTAGATCCTGTAGGAAGTAAATAGTGGAGTTACAAATCAAAAATACAGTAGTGTTGGTATTTATATTTACCATGTGATCTTTACTGGCAATCTTTATTTCTTCAAGTAGTTTCAGTCAATTGTTTAGTGTCCCTTCCTTTCAGCCTGCACAATTCCCTTTAGAATTTTTTATAAGACTGATCTACTGGTGGTGAAGTCCCTCAGCTTTTGATTGTGAATGTTTTCATCTCCTCCTCATTTTTAACCTCCAGGTGTTTTTGATTTCTCCAAGTCGCTGATGGTTATTGACTTCCATTTGTATTCCATCATGGTCGGAGAATGTGCTTTGAACAAATACATTTTTTTTTTTAATTTATTGAGGCTTGTTTTTATGTCCAACATATGGTCCATTCTGGAGAAAGATCCGTGATCACTAGAGAAGAATGTGTGTCCCGGTGACCTGGGATGTAATATTCTATATATGTCTGTTAAAATTCTCTACATCTCTCTCTCCTTTCTTTGTTTCTCTGTCGGTAGGGCTCCCTTTAGTATCTGAAGTAGGGAAGCTCTTTTATTGGCAAAATCCCTCAGCATTTGTTTGTCTGTGAAAAATTTAAGCTCTCCCTCAAATTTGAAGGAGAGTTTTGCTGGATAAAGTATTCTTGGTTGGAAATTTTTCTCTCTCAGGATTTTAAATATGTCATGCCACTGCCTTCTTGCCTCCATGGTGGCTGCTAAGTAGTCACTACTTAGTCTTATATTGTTTCCTTTGTATGTGGTGAATTGCTTTTCTCTTGCTGCTTTCAGAACTTGTTCCTTCTCTTCAGTATTTGGCAATCTGATCAGAATTTGTCTTGGAGTGGGTTTATTTGGATTTATTCCATTTGGAGTTCAATGGGCATTTATGCTTTGTGTATTTATATTGTGTAGAAGGTTTGAGAAGTTTTCCCCAACAATTTCTTTGAATACTCTTTCTAGACCTTTACCCTTGTCTTCCCCTTCTGGGACACCAATGAGTCTTAAATTTGGATGTTGTATTTTATCTATCATATCCCTGAGATCCATTTCAAATTTTTCAATTTTTTCCCCATTCTTTCTTTTGTTCTTTCATTTTCTGTTCTGTGGTCCTCGAGGAGGCTGAGTTGTTGTTCAACTTCCTCTAATCTTGTGTTATGAGTATCCAGAGTCTTTTTAATTTGGCCATCAGTTTCTTTTATTTCCATAAGATCTTCTATTTTTTTATTTACTCTTGCAATTTCTTCTTTATGCTCTTCTAGGGTCTTCTTTATATCCTTTAATCTTGTGCCACGCTCTCGTTGCCTTTCTGTAGTTCTTTGATTAATTGTGCCAAGTACTGTGTGTCTTCTGATCTTTTGATTTGGGCGTTTGGGTTTGGGTTCTCCATATCATCTGGTTTTATCATATGCTTTAAGATTTTCTGTTGTTTTTGGCCTCTTGGCATTTGCTTTACTCAGTCTCTAATTTGTCAGATCTACAGCTTGGTGGCGTACACTTTCTCTAACTAACCAACAGATGGTGTCCACGAGTCACCTATTCCCCTCAAGTCAGTTCTTCCTGACTTTGTCTTTGTGGTGTGTGGGGATCTGATTCTTGTGGGGTTCAATTGGTGCACTAAATTTGGGTGTGTTTTGGTGCTGTCTACCCTGAATGTGGGGCATGTGTCTGGGTGGTTAGGGAGGCAGGGCAGCTTTAATAATCAAACCTCCCAGGTGTTCCCAGAGATTAAAGGCTGTTGCAAGAGTCTAAGCCTCCATTTCAGTCTTGCCACAGATTGTCTCTGCCTCTGACCCACAAGTCCTTGGTATTTGCATAGGGTCCCTGGGATTTCCGAGCAGTTCCCCCTTCCCAGCTGTGCTCTTCCAGGACCTCTGCTGAGGGAGGGCTGTGCCACATCACTAGTGTGTGCCAGCCCGCCAGGGAAGCCCTGGGTCACCGGGCCATCAGGGGCCTTCCCAGCCCGCTTCAAAGATGATTGAATGGGATGTGTTAACTTCCCCCTTTTCGCACAGCTCCGCCCTCTCAGCTCTGGGACAATCAGCTGTGGTTGCATTAAAGGCCACTGTCCACGGCTAATATTGTGGCATGTGTGCAGTGCTGTGGGAAAGACTCCCCGTCACACTGGGTTTCTTGGCGCAGCTCTGGGCTGTGGGTCTGGATCTGGGCAGGAGTGTCCCCCGCTTGCTGGGGAGATGGCTGCAAGGAATGTGTTTTTTTTCTCCTTTTGGCTCCCCTCTGCTCCCCTGGTCTCAAGACAATCAGCAGCAGGTGTGGGAAGGGGTATCCTCCACACCAGACACCAAGGCGTTAGCCCAGCCCGCTCCCACCATGCTTCACTGCGTGGCTCTCTCCGTCTTATCTGCAGCCACACCCGGGCTTTTTTTTTTTAAAGAACTAGTCTGTCTCCAAATGCCAGTCCACATTTCCCCACACCGCAGCGTGGCCACCGGACTTTCAGCTGGCTCATTCACTTGTTTCAGAATGCAGGCTCCTGGTTTCACCAAATGCACAGTCCTGTAGATTTAGCAGACCTTGTCTGGCTGGTGCTATGCTGGAACTGGTGTTCTGGGTCACTTTCTGGTTTTTATCTAGTATTTTTCATGGAGCTGTTTTTTTGCCCTGTCTCACCTAGCTGCCATCTTAGGTTCTCCTCAGATTGCTTTTTGAGGTGATGAAAATGTTCTGAAATTAGATAGTGGTGATGGTTGTACAACTCTTTGAATATACTAAAAACCACTGAATTCTACACTTTAAAAGGCTGGATTTTATGGTATGTGAAGAATGTTTCAATACCTCAGTGAGGTGATTATTTAAAAATATTATATGGGGGAAAATATTGAAATCACATATGATAAGCAATTATTTGCTCCTTTTCTTTTTGCTTTCCAAAGGCTGCTCTAGGAATTTTGAAAACCTCCATTAAAAGCTGAGGCTTTGCTGCAAGAGGAACAAAGAACACTCTAAATCTCTGACTAGTGCAGACTGAGAAATTGGTGCTATTGCCGACCACAAATCATAGACCAGCAGTAGAAAACTATAGGCAAGTTTTCCCAGTCTGTAACATTTGCCCACAAAGGGTTTTACATTTTTTTCTTTTATATTGTGGAAAACTATACATATATTAATATTTGCCATTTACAAAATTTTTGTGGGTATAATGTTAAATCTTCTAATCTGTGAGCATGGTATGTCTTTTCATTTATTTAGGTCCTCTTTATTTTCTTTCAGTGATATTTTGTAGTTTTCAATGTACAGGTCTTCCAACTACTTGGTTAAAAATTTATTCCTAAGTATTTTATTCTTTTTGATGTTTTGTAATATAATTGTTTTCTTAATTTCCTTCTTGTAGTGTTCATTGCTAGTGTACAGAAATACAACTGATTTTTGCATGTTGATTTTGTAGCCTGAAACTTTGCTGAATTTTTTTATTAGCTCTAACAGTTTTTGGTTTTTTTTTTTTTTGGATTCTTTAGTGTTTTCTACTTAGAAGATCATGTTGTCTGTGAGCAGACATAATTTTACTTCTTCCTCTTCAATTTGGATGCCATTTTTTGCCTAAATATTATGACTAGAACATCTAGTATTATGCTGAAGAGAAGTGGTGAAAGCAAGCATCCTGGTCTTTTTCTGGGTCTTAGGGAAAATGCTTCCAGTCTTTCACCACTGAATATGGTGTTAGTTGTGGGTCTTTCATATATACCTTTATAATAATGAGGAAATTCCCTCTTTTCCTAGTTAATTGAGTGTTTTTATCATAAAAGGGTGTTGGATTTTGTCAAAAGCTTTTTCTGTGTCAATTAAGATGAACATATGGTTTTTTTCTTTCATTCTATTAAGGTTGTGTTACACTGATTGATTTTCATATGCTTCTGGGATAGATCCCACTTGATCATGGTGTATAATCCTTAAAATATGGTGTTGAATTTGATTTGCTAGCATTTTGCTGAGGATTTCTTTAAACTCATAAGTAATATTGGCCGGTAGTTTTCTTTTCTGAGTAGTCTTTGTCCAGCTTTTGTACCAGGATAATTCTGGCTTCACAGAAAAAGTTAGGAAGTGATCCCCCTCTTTCATAGGTTGAATTATGTTCCCCAACAAATGCTTATTCTTAATCTTAATCCACATTCCTGTAGGTGTGAACTCATGTTAATTAGGACCTTTTGAAAATGTTATTTTTAGTTAAGTTGTGGCCACCTGAAGCAGGGTGGGTATTAACCTAGATTACCAAAGGTCTTGTGAGGAGAAGGCCACAGGGAGAAGCAGGAAGTTAGTGGACACTGGATGAGCAGACAGAGAAAAATGAGGACATTGCAATGTGACAGAAAGCAGAGATACAAGCCAAGAGACCCCAAGGAATGCAGCAAGAAAGCAACATAATGCTAATGACCCCAGGAGTAAGTATGTCTTCTAACCTTTAAAACCACAAAACAGTGAATTTCCATTTTTGAAGCCAACCCATTGTGGGGTTTTATGATAGCAACATGGTCACAAATGGAAGTTTCCAGTCCTCAATAAGCAAAAATCAGCAATCCATGAGTAGCTAGAAAACCAGGTTTCAATAGTTACCACATTATAATATTCAGAATGTCCAGTTCTCAACAAAAAAAAATTATAAAACACATACAGAAACAGGAAAGTGTGGTCCTTTCATAGGAAAAAAGCACTTGACAGAAACCATCCTTGAGGAATTCCATAGACTGGAATTAATAGTAAATATGTTAAATCATCTGTCTTAAATATACTCAATATGCTATAAGAAACCAAGGACAAATAAATGAAATTAGGAAACCAATGCATGAACAAAATGAGAATATCAATAAAGAGACAGAAATTATTTAAAAGGCACCAAACAGAATTTCTGCAGCTAAAAGTACAATAGCTGAAATGAAAACATGTACTAAGGGAGTTCAACAAAAAGTACTGGGGAATGGTGGATGGTTACTGGTTTATGAAAGATCAGCAGCTTCTCCATTCATCAAGCTCTCCTCTGGTTATGTAGGTGTCCAATAAGGTCCCAGAGTTGCAAAATAGTTTGCTTAAATTGCTCTTTATAGCCCAGTGTTTGCTTTCATGGAAGGACTCTCCCTTAGACTTTTTGCTCTGTCATTTTGCCTGATGTTATTCAGGGATTTGCATTTTAAAAGATATAAATATAAAATACATCTACATGAATTCAGTTGACTTTCTGGGTCCTTTTGTTCTGCTCTTAGTACAAAGGTAGTAACAAAATTTCTTGGAGTGGGTTGATGGGTAGGTGGGTGGAGAATTTCTACAAAGGGCAAAACAGTAGAGGGCACATAGAACACTGACATATTTGTCAGGGAAGGATGCTGTAATCCATAAAAATTTTCTCCAAGCTTTATACTCTTGTTGGAAGAGCTACGATACTTGTCATCAGACACAAGAACAGTCCTGGGACTCCCAGTTCTCACTACAATCCCTGAAAGAAGGCACAAATCAAAACCCAAGTTATCCTTCTGTTCTTCTTGCTGGCTAAGGGATCACGTGGCTTCAGAAAATTAGCCAGTTAGAGTCTGGTCTAGGGATCTTTTAGGAAAATGTAATCAAGTCTGTGTTTAATTCTTAATTTCAATCCAATAGGGACTGTAAATGAGCACTGACTAATTTGGAAATTATAGTGCTGTAGGGTACAGTAGAACTGGTTTCAATTCTCACATAGGAAAAATTCTACCTCTGAATGTGCACTCATATGTCTTTGGGACTTGGATTTAATTTTTGAAATATCATTTTAAGAGGTATAATTACCTAATTAGTTGTTTGGGTTGGATATCTGCCTTATATGCCTGCTTTGAGAAACAAATAACACAATGGAAATGTTTGATGTTTTCTAAACAGTACAGTAGAATACTGTACTTCTGCTACTGTTACTAGTAGTAATAATTATGTAGGGTTAGATATCTCCTTGTCTAGTATATTTAGAATCTATTACTTAAACAAAAAGAAGAATAGGAGGCCTGGTAACCAAAAAATGTGGGTATCTGAAGCATTTAGCATGTTAGCAAGCATCCCAGAGAAGGAAAACCTATTAAAAATATGTCTTCATAGATGAAGATGTGCCTATTTATTAAGAATAAATTTTAAGATTTTTCCTACCATGGTGATGAACTTATATGACCTACTACCACTTTCTTGCCAAGATTTTCTCAAAAGGGAAATATTTGTGCAACAGGTATGATAACTGAAATGACATATCACATGGATACCCCTATATAGAGGGGGCTGACTGAGAAGAAGAGATCATGGTATTAAATAAGGAGAGACATGGCTCAATGAAACAGAATAGAAAGTCTATAAGTAGACCCACACAAGTATGGTTAACTGACTGTAAACAAAGGTGCCGAGGCCATTTAACTGAGAAAGGACAAATGGGACTACAACAGTTTGATTTCCCTATGGAAAAAAAAGAACCATACAAGCCATACACAGATACTAACTTGAATTAATGGAAGAGATCAAACATCCGGAAAAATCACTGGAAAAAATCTTTATGGTCTCTGGTTAGGGAAAGAATCCTTAGAGTACACCAAACACATAATCCAAATAGAAAAAAATTGAGGCTAGCTCTGGGGGTGGCCATTGTTCCAAAGCCCCTTATGCAAAGGTGGCAGAGGAATCTTAAAGACAATAAAATTCCTCAAAACAGTTAAAGGGATGCATTAATGAGACAAGGAAAAAGCAGCTTCAAAAATCATAGGACAGGAGGCGGGGCAAGATGGCAGACTGGTGAGCTGTAAGTTTTAGTTACTCCTCCAGGAAAGTAGGTAAAAAGCCAGGAACTGCGTGGACTGGACACCACAGAGCAATCTGTCTTTGGGCATACTTCATACAACACTCATGAAAACGTGGAACTGCTGAGATCAGCGAAATCTGTAAGTTTTTGCGGCCAGGGGACCCGCGCCCCTTCCTGCCAGGCTCAGTCCCGGGGGAGGAGGGGCTGTCAGCTCCGGGAAGGAGAAGGGAGAACTTCAGTTGCTGCTCTGATCGGAAACTCATTCTACTGATTCAAACTCCAACCATAGATAGACTGAGACCAGACACCAGAGACTCTGAGAGCAGCCAGCCCAGCAGAGAGGAGACAGGCATAGAAAAAAAACAACACGAAAAACTCCAAAATAAAAGCAGAGGATTTTTGGAGTTCTGGTGAACACAGAAAGGGGAAGGGCGGAGCTCAGGCCTTGAGGCGCATATGCAAATCCCGAAGCAAAGCTGATCTCTCTGCCCTGTGGACCTTTCCTTAATGGCCCTGGTAGCTTTGTCTATTAGCATTTCAATAACCCATTAGATCTCTGAGGAAGGCCGTTTTTTTTTTTTGTTTTGTTTTGTTTTCTTTTGTTTTTATTTTTTTATTTTTTTAAATCCTTTTTTCTTTTTCTAAAACAATTACTCTAAGAAGCCCAATACAGAAAGCTTCAAAGAATTGCAATTTGGGCACGTCAAGTCAAGAGCAGAACTAAGAGAGCTCTGAGACAAAAGGCAATAATCCAGTGGCTGAGAAAATTCACTAAACAACACAACTTCCCAAGAAAAGGGGGGTGTCCGCTCACAGCCACCATCCTGGTGGACAGGAAACACTCCTGCCCATCGCCAGCCCCATAGCCCAGAGCTGCCCCAGACAACCCAGTGTGACGGAAGTGCTTCAAATAACAGGCACACACCACAAAACTGGGCGTGGACATTAGCCTTCCCTGCAACCTCAGCTGAATGTCCCAGAGCTGGGAAGGGGGAGCAGTGTGAATTAACAAAGCCTGATTCAGCCATCATTTGAGCAGACTGGGAGCCTCCCTACACAGCCCAGCAGCCCAGAACTGCCCTGGGGGGACGGCACTCACCTGTGACATAGCACAGTCATCCCTCAACAGAGGACCCAGGGTGCACAGCCTGGAAGAGGGGCCCACTTGCAAGTCTCAGGAGCCATACGCCAATACCAAAGACTTGTGGGTTAGTGGCAGAGGCAAACAGTGGCAGGACTGAACTGAAGGATTAGATTATTGCAGCAGCTTTAAAACTCTAGGATCATCAGGGAGATTTGATTGTTAGGGCCACCCCCCCTCCCCGACTGCCCAGAAACACGCCCCACATACAGGGCAGGCAACACCAACTACACACGCAAGCTTGGTACACCAATTGGGCCCCACAAGACTCACTCCCCCACTCATCAAAAAGGCTAAGCAGGGGAGAACTGGCTTGTGGAGAACAGGTGGCTCGTGGACGCCACCTGCTGGTTAGTTAGAGAAAGTGTACTCCACGAAGCTGTAGATCTGATAAATTAGAGATAAGGACTTCAATAGGTCTACAAACCCTAAAAGAACCCTATCAAGTTCAGCAAATGCCACGAGGCCAAAAACAACAGAAAATTATAAAGCATATGAAAAAACCAGACGATATGGATAACCCAAGCCCAAGCACCCAAATCAAAAGATCAGAAGAGACACAGCCCCTAGAGCAGCTACTCAAAGAACTAAACATGAACAATGAGACCATAGTACGGGATATGAAGGAAATCAAGAAGACCCTAGAAGAGCATAAAGAAGACATTGCAAGACTAAATAAAAAAATGGATGATCTTATGGAAATTAAAGAAACTGTTGACCAAATTAAAAAGATTCTGGACACTCATAGTACAAGACTAGAGGAAGTTGAACAACGAATCAGTGACCTGGAAGATGACAGAATGGAAAATGAAAGCATAAAAGAAAGAATGGGGAAAAAAATTGAAAAACTCGAAATGGACCTCAGGGATATGATAAATAATATGAAACGTCCGAATATAAGACTCATTGGTGTCCCAGAAGGGGAAGAAAAGGGTAAAGGTCTAGGAAGAGTATTCAAAGAAATTGTTGGGGAAAACTTCCCAAATCTTCTAAACAACATAAATACACAAATCATAAATGCTCAGCGAACTCCAAATAGAATAAATCCAAAAAAATCCACTCCGAGACATATACTGATCACACTGTCAAACATAGAAGAGAAGGAGCAAGTTCTGAAAGCAGCAAGAGAAAAGCAATTCACCACATACAAAGGAAACAGCATAAGACTAAGTAGTGACTACTCAGCAGCCACCATGGAGGCAAGAAGGCAGTGGCACGATATATTTAAAATTCTGAGTGAGAGGAATTTCCAGCCAAGAATACTTTATCCAGCAAAGCTCTCCTTCAAATTTGAGGGAGAGCTTAAATTTTTCACAGACAAACAAATGCTGAGAGAATTTGCTAACAAGAGACCTGCCCTACTGGAGATACTAAAGGGAGCCCTACAGACAGAGAAACAAAGACAGGACAGAGAGACTTGGAGAAAGGTTCAGTATTAAAGAGATTCGGTATGGGTACAATAAAGGATATTAATAGAGAGAGGGAAAAATATGGCAAACATAAACCAAAGGATAAGATGGCCGATTCAAGAAATGCCTTCACGGTTTTAAAGTTGAATGTAAATGGATTAAACTCCCCAATTAAAAGATATAGACTCGCAGAATGGATCAAAAAAAATGAACCATCAATATGTTGCATACAAGAGACTCATCTTAGACACAGGGACACAAAGAAACTGAAAGTGAAAGGATGGAAAAAAATATTTCATGCAAGCTACAGCCAAAAGAAAGCAGGTGTAGCAATATTAATGGCAGATAAAATAGACTTCAAATGCAGGGATGTTTTGAGAGACAAAGAAGGCCACTACATACTAATAAAAGGGACAATTCAGCAAGAAGAAATAACAATCGTAAATGTCTATGCACCCAATCAAGGTGCCACAAAATACATGAGAGAAACACTGGCAAAACTAAAGGAAGCAATTGATGTTTCCACAATAATTGTGGGAGACTTCAACACATCACTCTCTCCTATAGATAGATCAACCAGACAGAAGACCAATAAGGAAATTGAAAACCTAAACAATCTGATAAGTGAATTAGATTTAACAGACATATACAGGACATTACATCCCAAATCACCAGGATACACATACTTTTCTAGTGCTCACGGAACTTTCTCCAGAATAGATCATATGCTGGGACATAAAACAAGCCTCAATAAATTTAAAAAGATTGAAATTATTCAAAGCACATTCTCTGACCACAATGGAATACAATTAGAAGTCAATAACCATCAGAGACTTAGAAAATTCACAAATACCTGGAGGTTAAACAACACACTCCTAAACAATCAGTGGGTTAAAGAAGAAATAGCAAGAGAAATTGCGAAATATATAGAGACGAATGAAAATGAGAACACAACATACCAAAACCTATGGGATGCAGCAAAAGCAGTGCTAAGGGGGAAATTTATAGCACTAAATGCATATATTAAAAAGGAAGAAAGAGCCAAAATCAAAGAACTAATGGATCAACTGAAGAAGCTAGAAAATGAACAGCAAACCAATCCTAAACCAAGTACAAGAAAAGAAATAGCAAGGATTAAAGCAGAAATAAATGACATAGAGAACAAAAAAACAATAGAGAGGATAAATATCACCAAAAGTTGGTTCTTTGAGAAGATCAACAAGATTGACAAGCCCCTAGCTAGACTGACAAAATCAAAAAGAGAGAAGACCCATATAAACAAAATAATGAATGAAAAAGGTGACATAACTGCAGATCCTGAAGAAATTAAAAAAATTATAAGAGGATATTATGAACAACTGTATGGCAACAAACTGGATAATGTAGAAGAAATGGACAATTTCCTGGAAACATATGAACAACCTAGACTGACCAGAGAAGAAATAGAAGACCTCAACCAACCCATCACAAGCAAAGAGATCCAATCAGTCATCAAAAATCTTCCCACAAATAAATGCCCAGGGCCAGATGGCTTCACAGGGGAATTCTACCAAACTTTCCAGAAAGAACTGACACCAATCTTACTCAAACTCTTTCAAAACATTGAAAAAAATGGAACACTACCTAACTCATTTTATGAAGCTAACATCAATCTAATACCAAAACCAGGCAAAGATGCTACAAAAAAGGAAAACTACCGGCCAATCTCCCTAATGAATATAGATGCAAAAATCCTCAACAAAATACTTGCAAATCGAATCCAAAGACACATTAAAAAAATCATACACCATGACCAAGTGGGGTTCATTCCAGGCATGCAAGGATGGTTCAACATAAGAAAAACAATCAATGTATTACAACACATTAACAAGTCAGAAGGGAAAAATCAATTGATCATCTCAATAGATGCTGAAAAAGCATTTGACAAAATCCAACATCCCTTTTTGATAAAAACACTTCAAAAGGTAGGAATTGAAGGAAACTTCCTCAACATGATAAAGAGCATATATGAAAAACCCACAGCCAGCATAGTACTCAATGGTGAGAGACTGAAAGCCTTCCCTCTAAGATCAGGAACAAGACAAGGATGCCCGCTGTCACCACTGTTATTCAACATTGTGCTGGAAGTGCTAGCCAGGGCAATCCGGCAAGACAAAGAAATAAAAGGCATCCAAATTGGAAAAGAAGAAGTAAAACTGTCATTGTTTGCAGATGATATGATCTTATATCTAGAAAACCCTGAGAAATCGACGATACACCTACTAGAGCTAATAAACAAATTTAGCAAAGTAGCGGGATACAAGATTAATGCACATAAGTCAGTAATGTTTCTATATGCTAGAAATGAAGAAACTGAAGAGACACTCAAGAAAAAGATACCATTTTCAATAGCAACTAAAAAAATCAAGTACCTAGGAATAAACTTAACCAAAGATGTAAAAGACCTATACAAAGAAAACTACATAACTCTACTAAAAGAAATAGAAGGGGACCTTAAAACATGGAAAAATATTCCATGTTCATGGATAGGAAGGCTAAATGTCATTAAGATGTCAATTCTACCCAAACTCATCTACAGATTCAATGCAATCCCAATCAAAATTCCAACAACCTACTTTGCAGACTTGGAAAAGCTAGTTATCAAATTTATTTGGAAAGGGAAGATGCCTCGAATTGCTAAAGACACTCTAAAAAAGAAAAACGAAGTGGGAGGACTTACACTCCCTGACTTTGAAGCTTATTACAAAGCCACAGTTGCCAAAACAGCATGGTACTGGCACAAAGATAGACATATAGATCAATGGAATCGAATTGAGAATTCAGAGATAGACCCTCAGATCTATGGCCGACTGATCTTTGATAAGGCCCCCAAAGTCACCGAACTGAGCCATAATGGTCTTTTCAACAAATGGGGCTGGGAGAGTTGGATATCCATATCCAAAAGAATGAAAGAGGACCCCTACCTCACCCCCTACACAAAAATTAACTCAAAATGGACCAAAGATCTCAATATAAAAGAAAGTACCATAAAACTCCTAGAAGATAATGTAGGAAAACATCTTCAAGACCTTGTATTAGGAGGCCACTTCCTAGACTTTACACCCAAAGCACAAGCAACAAAAGAGAAAATAGATAAATGGGAACTCCTCAAGCTTAGAAGTTTCTGCACCTCAAAGGAATTTCTCAAAAAGGTAAAGAGGCAGCCAACTCAATGGGAAAAAATTTTTGGAAACCATGTATCTGACAAAAGACTGATATCTTGCATATACAAAGAAATCCTACAACTCAATGACAATAGTACAGACAGCCCAATTATAAAATGGGCAAAAGATATGAAAAGACAGTTCTCTGAAGAGGAAATACAAATGGCCAAGAAACACATGAAAAAATGTTCAGCTTCACTAGCTATTAGAGAGATGCAAATTAAGACCACAATGAGATACCATCTAACACCGGTTAGAATGGCTGCCATTAAACAAACAGGAAACTACAAATGCTGGAGGGGATGTGGAGAAATTGGAACTCTTATTCATTGTTGGTGGGACTGTATAATGGTTCAGCCACTCTGGAAGTCAGTCTGGCAGTTCCTTAGAAAACTAGATATAGAGCTACCATTCGATCCAGCGATTGCACTTCTCGGTATATACCCGGAAGATCGGAAAGCAGTGACACGAACAGATATCTGCACGCCAATGTTCATAGCAGCATTATTCACAATTGCCAAGAGATGGAAACAACCCAAATGTCCTTCAACAGATGAGTGGATAAATAAAATGTGGTATATACACACGATGGAATACTACGCGGCAGTAAGAAGGAACGATCTGGTGAAACATATGACAACATGGATGAACCTTGAAGACATAATGCTGAGCGAAATAAGCCAGGCACAAAAAGACAAATATTATATGCTACCACTAATGTGAACTTTGAAAAATGTAAAACAAATGGTTTATAATGTAGAATGTAGGGGAACTAGCAGTAGAGAGCAATTAAGGAAGGGGGAACAAAAATCCAAGAAGAACAGATAAGCTATTTAACGTTCTGGGGATGCCCAGAAATGACTATGGTCTGTTAATTTCTGATGGATGTAGTAGGAACAAGTTCACTGAAATGTTGCTATATTATGTAACTTTCTTGGGGTAAAGTAGGAACATGTTGGAAGTAAAGCAGTTATCTTAAAAAAAAAAAAAAAAAAATCATAGGACAAGTTCCTGGTACATGGCTGGCCCCTCCCCCACCCCACCACAGTGCCGGGTGCAGCCGCTCACACTCCCATTGGGGGTCCCTGGCCCTGTTGCACAGGGAGGAGAGTGGCCCCTGTGTGCATACTGGGGTACATTTATGGCAGGGCCAATCAATTCCACTAGAATGGCTAGCATTAAAAACAAAACAAACAAACAAAAAGACAATTACGTGTTGAAGAAGATGTGGAGAAACAGTAACACTCATTCATAGTTGGTGGGAATGTAAAATCATGCAGCTGCTGTGGAAGGCAGTTTGGTGCTTCTTCAGAAAATTAAGTATAGAATTACCATATGACTCAGCAATCCCACTTCTAGATATATACCCAAAAGAATTGAAAGCAGGGACTGTAACAGATATATGCACATCAGTGTCAACAGTGACATTATTCACAATTGCTGAAAGATGGAAGCAACCCAAATGTCCATCAACTGATGAATGGATAAACAAAATTTGTTATATAGATAGATATAGAGATAGATATATAGATATATAAAATGGAATTTTATTCAGCCATAAAAAGAATGAAGTTATGATACATGTGACAATATGGATGAACCTTGAAGACATCATGTTGAGTGAAATAAGCCAGAAACAAAAGGACAAATATTGTATGATCTCTCTGATATGAAATAATTAGAATAAGCAAATTCATAGAGTCAATAATAGAATATAGTTTACCAGGGACCAGGTTTGGGGTAGGGAATAGGGAGTTAAATTGAACAGAGTTTCTATTTGGTTTGATGGTAAAGGTTTGGTAATGGATGGCAGTGATATTAGTACAACATTATATTTAACAGCACTGAATTATGTATTTGAATGTAGTTATAAGAGGAGATTTTAGGTTTTATATATGTGTGCTGGTTTGAATGTATTATGTCCCCCAGAAAAAGCCGTATTCTCTGATGCAGTCTTGTGGGGCAGACATTTTAGTGCTGATTAGATTTGCATGGAAATGCACCCCACCCAACTGTAGGTGATAACTCTGATGAGATATTTCCATGGCGGCATGGCCCCACCCATTCAGGGTGGGCCTTGATCAGTGGAGCCATGTAAATGAGTTGATGGGCACAGGGAACTCAGTTCAGCTGTGAGTTACATTTTGAAGAGGAGCTACAGCCAAGAGGGACACTTTGAAGAAAGCACAGGAGCTGCAGATGAGAGACAGTTTGAAGACGGCCGTTGAAAGCTGACTCTTGCTCCGGAGAAGCTGAGAGAGGACAAATATCCCAAGTGCAACTAGAGTGACATTTTTGAGGAACTGCAGCCTAGAGAGGAATGTCCTGGGACAAAGCCATTTTGAAACCAGAATTTTGGTGCAAACGCCAGCCACGTGCCTTCCCAGCTAACAGAGGTTTTCCAGCACACCATTGGCCATCCTCCAGTGAAGGTACCCAATTGTTGATGTGTTACCTTGGACACTTTATGGCCTTAAGACCGCAACTGTGTAACCAAATAAACCCCTTTTATAAAAGCCAATCCATCCATGGTGTTTTGCATTCTGGCAGCATTAGCAAACTGGAACAAAATGTTACTAGATTAAAATTTAAAAAAAACACCATAGGACTGTACAAACAACAATAAACTCTTGTGTAAATGACGGACTATATTTAATAGTACAATTATAAAAAAGTTCTTTCATGAATTGTAACAAATGTACCACACTAATGCAAAGTGTTAATGATTGGGTGGTGTATGAGAACTTTGTATTTTATGTGTTATTGTTCTGTAAACCTCCAACTTCTCTAACAAAAAATATACATGTATATATAAAATTGATACATTGAATTTCATCAAAATTAAGAACTTTTACTCTTGAAAAGACACAGTTAAGAAAATAAAAAGACAAGATACAAACTGGAAGAAAATATTTGCAAAACACTTGTCTGGAAAAGGACTTAAACCCAGAATATATATATTTTAAAAAAAAACTCTTACAACTTGATAATAAGACAAGCAACCTAATTTTAAAATGAGCAGGTTTATACAAATACTTCACCAAAAATATGTTAAAATGGCTAATAAACAAATAAATGTTCCAAATCATCAATACTCATGGATGGCAAATTAAAACCACAGTAGTTACAACCCGCTAACATAGATTAAAATGGAAATACCAACAATAGTGAATGTTGTCAAGTATATGGAGCAACTGGGACCCTCATTCATTGCAGGTGGGAATTGAAAACGATAGCGCCACTTTGGAAAACAGTTTGGCATTTTCTTATAAAGTTAAACGTATGCAACTCAGCAGTTCTACTAGTTGTCAATCAAAGAGAAATGGAAACATAGTTCTACACAAAGGCTTGCACGTGGATGTTCATAGCAGCTTTAGTCATAGCAGCCCAAAATGTAAACTCCTAAATGTTCATCAACCGGAGAAAGGATAAACAAATTATGATAGATCCATACAGTGAAATTATTCTTGGCAATAAGAAGGAATAAACTACTGATACATACAACAATGTAGATGAATCTCAGAAGCATCATACTAGGTGAAAGAAGCCAAACATAAACACTACATGCATATATTTCATTTATATGAAATTCTAGAAAAAGCAAAACTATAGTGACAGGAAGATCAGTAATTGCCTATGGCTGAGTACAGAGGAAGAAGGATGGCTGCAAATGGTCATGAAGGAACTTTTTGGGTTCTGAAAATTCTATATCTCAATTTTGGTGATAGTAACAGGACTGTATTTGTCAAGATTCATCAAACTATATACTTATATGGGTGAATTTTATTGTATATAAATTACACCTTAATAAAGTTTAAAAAAATATGTGGTTATTTAGGGTCAAAAAATAGGCATAAATATTCAAATGTACATGGAATTAAGAAGAATTTTTTTTAAATGACCATGTCAAATTCTTCACTATTTCTTATGTGAATATAACTGGGATTCAAAATTATACAGTATCAACAGTTTTTTGTTCTTCAGTTATTTAATGTGATGTCATTGCATCTTTGGGCTTCCTGGATGAGCTATCAAGATTAAGTATAAACTTAATTAGGAGGTTTAGAATTAAATAACATCATTGGTGAAGTTAGTTAAACAGAAATTTAAAAAAAATCTTTGTGGATAAGCAAAAGGACTAAGGCTTTCCACATTGCTGCAAATTTCAAAAAATTTGGCTTTAATTTCAGGATGCTTGGGAAAATCGTCTCCAAAAAATATTATACAGGCTTTTCATCAAGAAAATTTCATCAAGAAAAATATTATATTTCAGAAGTTTTATATAATATAAGAAATATTATATTTCAGAAGTTTTCCAAACTAAAGGTAGCTTTTAAAATTATCAGCTACTTCCATCAACTTTCTGATCACTAGGTAGTACAAATGAAAAACTATTATCTGAGCTGAACATCAGTCAAACAATTATAGAAAACATGGCTGAAATCATTACTCACAGGCTGGACTTCAGACTTCCCAGATACATTGAAGGGGCAGGAATCTATTGGATACCTTCTTTGGTAGATGAATAAAATGGCTTGGATGGTAAAGATCTATGAATGGTGGAATAACAATTAAGTTCTGTAAAATTTAGGCTTTAAAGACCTTTACATTTGTATATTGTAGCTTTATAGAAATGGCTCTTGGGCAGTGGAAGAAGCATGATACACGTGTCTCCATGGCCTATTTGAAATACTCACACATGAATGCCAAAGCTTGGTGTTTGCCATCTTAATAAACTCCTGGAACAGCATTCCCTGCCTTCTTAAAACTGGGCTGTTTTTACCATGAAAGTAACAACAAAGATAAACAGAAGAAATAAGTTAGCAAAAGACAAAGACCAAGGATATATTGTTCCCCTAGACTCTTTTGGTTCTTTAGGTGATCCCATACTGCACCGTATTGTACCATATACCTGGCCTGAAAAATGAATATGTAGGTGATTAGGGGCCATTTTTGAGTGGCAGCCTTCCAAATTTATGGAATTAACACCAACTAAGAAGTTGGCAGGTGGCTCTGAAAGTCAGAGGTTAGAAGTCTATGTCCCTACACCTTCTGAGCACCAGCCTCTAGGTTCCCTTTCTCATTGGTGATCTGGGGATGGGATGAGAAATGAGAGACAAGCAGGCAACAAGGATGACGTCAATGAGATGCTGTCCTACTGCCAAGGCCTCTTCAAGCTGGACCCGTTTTTGATGCCTTGATGCTATTCCTATTCCACCACACAAATATTTATCAAGTCACTACTATAAGCCAGGCACTGGCAGGACACACAAAGGGGTGGAAATGGAGCTGAAAGCAAATGGGTAACTGGCACAAAGAGAGAATGATGTATGGCTCATTTTGTGAGGCTAAATTAGTCTTGCTTGATTCCAAAACCAGATGTATTAGTTTCCTAGAGCTGCTGTAACAAAGTATCACAAACTGGGTGGCTTAAAATAACAGAAGTTCATTCTCTCATGTTCTGGAGCCTAAAAGTCTGAAATCGAGGTGTCTGCAGGGCCATGCTTCCTCTGAGGGCCCTAAGGAAGTATCCTTCCTTGTCTTTTCCAGCTTCTGGTGTTGCCAGAAGTCCTTGGTCCTCCATGGCTTTTATTTACATAACTTCAACTTCTGCCTCTGTCTTCACATGGCCTTCTTGCCTCTGTGTGCGTGTGTGTGTGTGTGTGTGTGTGTGTGTGTGTGTGTGTTTCCATATAGTTCTCTCCTTATAAGGATTTAGGGCCCTCCACAATTCAACATGGCCTCATCTTAACCTGGTTACATCTGCAAAGACCCTATGTCCAAAAATGTACCAGGAGTTGGGACTTCAACATACCCATTTGAGGGGACACAATTCAACCACACCAGGTAAGGTCAAATGAAGAAAATTATATGTCCATTTTACTTATAAGCCTAAATAGAATATTCAATATACAAAACCACAGTGTATTCAAAAATTAATATACCATGAACAGGCTGGAGATATCTTAAGAATGATGGGGTAGTTCAGCATCAGAAAAAAGAATTAGAGCAATTTACTAAACTAGTAGAATAAAGGAGAAAAATTGTGATTATCTAAATCAATGCATATAAAGCATTTGAAAATGTTTACCAACTATTTGTAGTTTAAACAATTGGTAAACCAGGAATGAAAGAGAACTTCCTTAGAGGTATATACTAACCTACAGCGGTATTTGATGCATACGTTGCTGTTAAGTTCAGGAATTAGAAAAGAATGCCTATTCTTCTTGTTTTTTAACCTAGTCCTGTAGGCTCTGGGCAAAGCTAATGGAAGCAAAAAGGAGTAACATGTATAAGAACTAGAAGAGAAATGACAAAACTGTAATTTTTTTTTTTTTTTTAGATACTGTGAATGTCTACTTAGAAAAACTAAAATCAATAGACAAATTATTAGAACTAATGAGATAGATTCAGCATGGTTACTGGATATGTGATTCATTTTTAAAAAATCAATATCATTTTTCTACCTCAGATAAAAACAATGCATTAAAAACAAAATATTACAAAAAATAAGATACCAATCACAACAGCAACAAATCTATAAAGTATCTAGGAATTATTTTAACAAGAAAACCACACAAGGCTTCTATAGAGAGTACTTTCAGACTCTAATAGTGTATATAGAACACAATCAGAATGAATGGAGAAAGATTCCGTGCTTTTGTATTGGACAATGTAACTTCATATACATGGAAATTCTCCTTAAATAAATCTATATATTTAGGGCAATTTCAATTAAATTTCCAGTTGAATTTCTTGGAGAAACTTATTAACTTATGCCTTATGCTAATATATATATGTATATATATATACATGTAAGCTTAAAGATTTAAGAAACAGCAGAATATATACTGCAATGAAAATGAAAATCTTAAAAAATATGGGTCACTTTTAATAATATAATGTTAAGTAAAAAATCAAGACAAAAGAATACCTTAGTATTACAGTATAATTCCATTTTACATAAAGTTAAAAAGACACAACTCTATTGCTTACAGATCCATAGCTGGGTAATAAAACTGTATAGGAAAGCAAGGAAATTATCACCACTAAAACTATGAACATGGCTTTCTTCAGAGGGAGGGAGAAGGTTATATTTGGGAAGGAATACCAGAGTACTGGAAATGACCATTTGTTTGTTTCTTTTTAACCTGGTGTTGGCTGCACAATTGTTTTCCTTGCAGTAAGTCACTGAAATGTAGTTTTGTTTTATGTACTTTTTCTGTATGTGTTACATTAAAAAAAGTTTTAATCTTTGATTAAAGAGAAAATAAAGGAGAACTTTCCATATCAGATAATAAGACATACTACAAAGCTATAGAATTTTTTTTTTTAATTAAGGATGGTAAGAAATTATTTCTAAATAGTGTTGGGAAAATTGGCTCACTAAATGAAGTAATATAAAACTGGATGACTGCTAACATCACTTACAATTATGAACTCCAGATGGATTAAAGACCTAAATGGGAAAGTTCTATAAACTATAAGGTTACTAGAAGAAAACAATCTTTGTAAAAATCTAAAGATGGGAAAGGATTTATTCCAACATTAAAAAAACTGATTATAAGGCAAAATATTGAATTTAATTACATAAAAATTAATGATTTCTATCTGACAAAGAAGACAATGAACAGCACTAGTAGCTACATAAGAGAAGATAACTGCATTGCTAAATCCAACAAAGGATTAACCTAGTATATGCAAGGAACCCCTGCAGATCAACAGGGGACAGAAGATACTTTAGTAAAAATATGGGCAAGAAATATAAATAGGTGATTTCCAGCAGAGAAACCCAAGAGGTTAATGAGCATATGAAGAGATGTTCAAACTCATTAATAATTAGAGAAATGTAAATTAAAACAACAATGATGCACCACTTTACACATATTAGACTGGCAAAAATTATAAAGTTGGATAATGAAAATGATGAAGAGGTTGTAGGACTAAAGAAAGACTCATATGCTACTGATGGAAGGTAGATTCATGTGCCATTCTGAAGAGCAATCTGGAAGTACTTACATTAAGTATATGTATAACCTGTGAGCCAACAATCTCTCCTCTGGGTTTATATCCCAAAGACATTCTCACACAGGTCCATGAAGGGACATGCATAACAATGTTCACCGTAGTACTGATTGTGCTGGAAGTAGTTGGAAGCCATCTAGCTATCCATCACTGGGGGAACAGACGTGCAAATCTAAGATGTAAACCCAACTTGAAGTACAGAAGTTAGAAGTAAAGGACCACTTACGCACATAACAAAAGCAATTTTCACAACAACCAGTGCTGACTGAAAAGAGCGAGAAACAGCATATCCTTTATGTACATAAAATATGTACACATGCAAAGCATAATATAATCTTACATGAACTCATACAAACAAAAAGACACAACCTTAAACATATTGGAAAGATTGCAAGGACCTGTGGGAGAAAATAGGTGTGGAAGCTGAAGATAAAGGGGAATATATAAAACAAGGAGGGGTAGAATGAAATGTAATGGCATATATAAAAGCAGCATGTGAAAACTAACAGGCACAGATTTGGACACTCAATAAATGTTACTTGTCCTACATTTGTTTGTTTGTAATGAGGCACAAAAGAAGAAATTAGGGATGGGAGAACATTGAAAATCCCAAGCATTTGATAGGGGATACACTAGTATCTACTAGTGCTGTTCATTGTGTTCTTTGTAAACTGATACAAGCACTTTGGAGAATAATCTGACAATTCATAGTAAAACTGAAAATGTACACACCTCATATGACCCTGCAATTACACATTTCCATGACAGTTCCTAGAGAAATTCTTACACATTTGTATCAGAGACATGTTCAAAGATACTAATCACAATATCATTTGCAATGGTGAAAAACTAGAAACATCCCAAATTTTCCTCAGCAGTAAATAGTTCAATTTTGTGCCCTATTCATATGATGTCATGTTATTCAATAACCAAATAAATGAATTAAAATGATGTGTAACAAACAATAAGAGACCTCAAAAACATAATACTGAATTTAAAAGCAAGCTTCAAGACCTTACCTACAGTAATATTCTATTAATGTAAATTTTAAAAAACAAAGCAAAACTATACATTTTGTGGGGTAATAATAATAATAACTAGCACTTATAAAGGGCTTATTATGTGCCAGGCACTGTCCTAAGTGTTCTTCATATAGTATTTCATTTCATCTTCCAGCCCTCTGAGGTAAGTACTATTTTAACACCTGTGGCAGCCACGAAAATGCAATACTGAGATCTGTGCAGGGTGTGTAACTGACCATCCAGTTGCTGTGCTCTAAGCCCACCACCTCAGTCCCTCCCAAGCCATGCCTCTCAAATGCTACTCTTAGTCAGGGACTAAGCATGGCAGGGATACAAAAGCAAGACTGTTCCTGTGACACAGGGTTTCCTCTGATGGGTGACTTTTCCCTTTCAGCCTAGCTGAAATGTTCCTACAACTGTGCTGCAGTCTGAGTCTATGCCTATCCACCTTTTCTTCCTTCCTTCTCTGGCTCACAGGGGTCCATCCTATATCACAGTCTGACAGCTGTAAAATATCCCCACCTCCTGGTGTTCACATGCTTGTGTAATGCCCCCTCCCCAGCACACACTTGAGTGTGGACTGGACCTAGAGACTTGTTTCCAATCAATGGGCTACAGAAAAGAGGTTGGAGGTCAGTTTCAAGAGTAAAATACAAAAAAGACTGGCTTCTGTCATGGGCATTCTCTAGGTCTCTCTCTCTCTTCCTGGCAGTGAAGAAAGCCGGCTGCCATGTTTGAGCTCCTCTTTGGAGAGGCCCTTGTGGCCAGGAACTGAGGGAGGCCTTCACATAACAGCCAGGAAGGAACTGAAGCCCTCGGTCCAACAGCCCACAAGGAAATGAATCCTCCCAACAACCATGTAAGTGAGTTTGGATGTTGATCCTCCCCTAGTCAAGCTTTCAGATGAAACTGCTGCTTTACTGATACCTTGATTGCCTCCTTATGAGAGACCTTGAAGCACAGGCACATAGCTGAGCCACTCCCAGATTCTTGATGCTCAAAAACCGTACATTGCTATGCCACTAAATTATGGGATAATTTGTCATACAGCAAGAGACAACAAAGCCCCTTTGTTTTTTCCTCACAAGTGTTCCCTCAATAAGTCTTTTGCATGTCTAATCTCATCTTGGTATCTACTTTTGGAAGACCTAAACTAATATGCCCCCACTTACATTTTAAAAACTGAGACACTAAGAATTTACGAATTTCCCAAGGTGACACAGCTAGTAAGTGGCAGAGCAAGGTTTCAAATGTAGGCTTCAGGATCCATGTTCTTAATAGTAATGCTGTATTTCTGTAGTATATTAAAAATATAAAACTATTTGATGATTTGGATGCTTTGGGGCCCCAGAAGATCATATTCTTAAAGCTAATCCTTCTTTTGGGTGTAAACCTATTGTGGGTGGGGACTTCTGATTAGGTTATTTTAGTTGAAGTGTGCCCCAGATAGGTCTCAGTCCTCTTACTGGAGTCTTTCATAAGAGAATAAAATTCAGAGAAGAACACAGAGAGACCAAGAAGCTCAGAGAGAAAGCCACAGAAGCGGGAAGCTGAAAGCAATGAAACACAGAAGAGAAGTGAGAGAACAGCTGATGCCACCATGTGCCTCATTATCTGACAGGAGTCCAAGATTGCCAGTAGCCTGTCTTTGGTGACAAAGCATCACCTGTTGATGCCTTGATTTGGGCATTTTCGTGGTCTCAGAACTGTAAACTTGTAAGTTAATAAATCTCCATTATAAAAGCCAACCCAATTTTGGTATATTGCATTTCAACAGCTTTAGCAAAATAAAACCAACTATTAACCTGAAATATACCATGTTCATCTTAGGGTAAGAGATAAAGAAATAGAACTGGAGAAAGGACCATATGGGGATTTCAATGTCATCTGGAAACTTTTATTTAAAAAACTTTTTTTCATCTGATACAAGTAAAATTATCTTGGGTAACAACATCATGGATAGTTGCTCTTTTATAATTTGCACAATTCCATATTATAATAATATGTCAATAATTAAAACTCAGTTCAAACAGTGTTTTTTGTCCAATTTATTTTGTTCCCTTTGCTCTAAGGAGCAGTAATTGTAACTGCATCTAATGATATATAGGCAATATCAGAGATATTGCAGTTCAGTTCCAGATGACTGCAATAAAATAAATATCACAATAAAGTGAGTCACATTAATTTTTTGGTTTCTCAGTGCATATAAAAGTTATGTTTATACTATACCGTAGTCTATGAAGTGTGCAATAGCATTATTTCTAAAAAAACATTAAAAAATACTTCATTGCTAAAAATGTTAACCATCATCTGAGCCTTCAGTGAGTTGTTATCTTTTTGCTGGTGGAGGATCTTGCCATAATGTTGATGACTTCTGACTGCTCAGGGTCATGGTTGCTAAAGGTTAGGTGGCTGTGGCAATTTCTTAAAATAAGACAACAATGAAGTTTGCCACATCGCTTAACTCTTCCTTTCAAAAAAGATTTCTCTGTAGCATGCAATGCTGTTTGGTAGCATTTTCCCACAGAATAATTTTTTTTCAAAATTGGTGTCAAACCTCTCAAACTTGCCATTACTTTATCAACTAAGTTCATGTAATATTCTAAATTCTTTCTGGTCATTTCAACAATGTTCCTAGCATCTTCATGAGGATTATTTTCCATCTCAAGAAACCACTTTCTGTACTCACCCATAAGAAGCAACTCTTCATCCATTAGTTTTATAAGGTGGCAGCAATTCAGTCGTATCTTCAGTCTCCACCTAAAATTCTAATTCTCTTGCTATTTCTGCTACATCTGCAGTTACTTCCTCTACTGAAGTCTTGAACCCCTCAGAGTCATCCATGAGAGTTGGATCCATCTTCTTCCAATCTTCTGTTAATGTTGATATTTGACCTCTTCCCATGAATTATGAATGTTCTTAATGGTTTCTAGAATGGTGAATCCTTTCCAGGAGGTTTTCCACTGACTTTGCCCAGATCCATCAGATGAATCACTATCTATGGCAGCTACTGCCTTACGAAATGTACTTTTTCAATAATAAAACATGAAAGTCTAAATTAATCCTTGAACCATGGGCTGCAGAATGGATGTTGTGTTAGGTGTGCCAGTTTGGATATGCTATGTCCCCCAGAAAAGCCATGGTCTTAAATGCAGTCTTGTGGAGTAGATTCATTAGTCTTGATGAGGGTGGAAACTTTTGATTGAATGTTTCCATGGAGATGTGATCCACTCAACTGTGGGTGAGACTCTGATGATATTATTTCCGTGGAAGTATGGCCCCACCCATTCAGGGTGGGTCTTAATTAGATCACTGGAGTCCTTTAAAGAGAGTTCACACAGTGAGCAGAGAGGACAAAATGCTGCAAGAGAAGCTGAGAGAGACATTTTGGAGAGAAGCTAAGAGCCAACATAGACGCTGATGCTTGGAAATGCAGACAGAAGGATGTTTGGAGATGTTATGCTAAGAGATGAAGCCCAGAGTTTGCCCCAGAGAAGCTGAGACAGGACCCCCTGATGCTTAGAGTGAAACACCCTGGGAAAAAGAAGCAAGGATGCACAGGAGCTGATAGAGAGGAGCTAAGACAGAAGCGCAGAGACATTTTGGAAAAAGCCTTTTGAAACACAATCCAGGAACAAACAATCAGCAGACATCAGCCACATGACTTCTCAGCTAACAGAGGTGTTCCAGATGCCATTGGCCTTTCTTCAGTGAATGCATCCTGGTGTTGATGCCTTAGTTTGGATAATTTTATGGCCTTAGAACTGTAAATTTGTGACCTAATAAATCCCCTTTATAAAAGGGAACCCATTTCTGGTATTTTGCATAATGGCAGCTCTAGCAAACTGGAACAGCAGGCATGAAAGCAACATTAACTTCATTGTGCATCTTCATCAGGGCTCTTGGGTGACCAGATGCATTGTCAATGAGCAGTAATCTTTTGAAAGGAATATTTTTTTCTAAGCAGTTTGTTTCAACAGTGGGATTAAAATATTCAATCAACTATGTTGCAAAAAGATGTGCTGTCATCCAGGCTTTGATGTTACATTTAGAGAGCACAGGCAGATGAGAGTTAACATAATTCTTAAGGGCCCTAGCATTTTCAGAATGGCAAAGGAGCATTGGCTTCTACTTCAAGTTACCACCTGCATTACCCCTAACAAGACAGTCAGAATGATCTTTGAAGCTTTGAAGCCAGGCATTAATTTTTCCCCTAGAAAAGAGAGAGTCCTAGATGGCATGTTCTTCCAATAAATAGAAGGCTGTTTCATCTCCATTGAAAAATTTGTTCTTTAATGTAGCCACCTTCTTCAATTATTTTAGCTAGATCTTTTGGATAACTTGCTGCAAACTTCCACATTGGCACTTGCTGCTTCACCTGGCACTCTGATGTTATGGGAGATGGCATCTATCTTTAAATCTCATGAACCAACCTTTGCTAGTCTTTTCTTCTGCAGCTTCCTCACCTCTCTCAACCTTCATAGAGTAGAAGAGAGTTAGGGCCTTTCTCTGCATTAGGCTTTGTCTTAAGGGAATGTTGTGACTGGTTTGAGCTATTCAGACCACTAAACTTTCTCCCTATCAGCAGTAAGGCTGTTTCGCTTTCTTATCATTCGTGTGGTCACTGGAGTAGCACTTTTAATTTCTTTCAAGAACTTTTCCTTTGCATTCACAACTTGGCTAACTGGTACAAGAGGCCTAGCTTTCAGACTTTTTTCAGCTTTTCACATGCCTTCCTCATAGCTTCTGATTTAAAGTGAGAGATCTGTGATTCTTCCTTCCACTTGAACATTTTGAGGTCATTGTAGTGTTACTAATTGATCTAATTTCAATATTATTGTGACTCAATAGGGAATAGCAAGGCCTCAGAATAGGGAGAGAGATGGGGAACAGCCAGTTAATACAGCAGTCAGAACACACAGCATTTATCCCTTATATTTGCTGTCTACGGTGCAGCTCATGGTGCCCCAAAACAATTACAATAGTAACATCAAAGATCAGAGACCACAGGTCACCATAACAGTTATAATAATAATGAAAAAGTTTGAAATACTGCAAGAATTGCCAAAATGTGACACAGAGACATGAAGTGAGCATGTGCTGTTGGAAAAATCATGCCAATAGACTTGCTCAATGCAGAGTTGCCACATACCTTCAACTTGTTAAAAAAAAAAATGCAATATCTGTGAAGTGCAATAAAATGAGGTATGCCTGTATTCTTGGAAAATGATAGCAAAAACTAGTATCTTACTTAAAAGGAAACTGATGCTCAAACAACAAAAGTCCTTCAAAATTTGAGATGTCACTTAATTCTGAGTCCAACAAATGGCATGTTCTGTCTTACATTGCTCTTAGTTATCTCCAATTATTTTAAGTATTTTCTAAATTGTATCTTTAAGCTTGTAAGTTTTTGGAAGTGACCTCCCAAGGATATAGATACAGATCTTGGTAGGTGTTCAGTATCATTATGGCATTACCTGGATATACAGTTCATCAACACACAGGGAAAATCTACTAAGCCGAGACAACTCTTCAATGCACATAAGAATCACCTGGAGAACATGTTAAAATGCATACTCCTGGGCTTCAGCAGAGCTTCAAATTCAGGTGATCAGGCTCAGGTGTTCAGGTTAAGCCCAGGAATATTAGTGTTTAAAAGTAGGCTTGGGTGACCTGACCCATTTGGAAAAGAAAATATACAGGAATTCTATATTGATCTGTCTTTTGTTAATACCTTCAGCCAAAGACCACCCATAACATACCTGTGGTCAAACAAGTCTGTGTTATTGACTTGGCTAGTTGCAACAAGGGAGACTACACCTCTGGGAGAACTATGAGGTATCTCATTAAGAAAGAGTTAGAAGGGATATGCATCAGAATTGGGCTTGTGTTTGATGATTTGGGGGGAGGAGGTCCAAATACATTTGCTATGTATTGGGTGTTGTCTGGAAGTAGGAGCAATCCTGTGATTGAGTATCTTATTAATTTTTATCTAGAAGGCAAGGGAAATGAAGAGTGCTGTAATTGGTAAAGAACCAGCACTCAGTTCAGCTGGGAGAGAGGGACATGTGGTCACATGTGTGGTTTCACAGTTACCTTGTTTTTGGCTAGCTCAGACACAGTTATGGAATGGTCTTGTTTTTGCTTTACTTCATCATGGTCACAGAGTGATCTCATCTGATATTGGTGCTCTGAGAGATTGTTTATGTTCACCTGGTATTAAGCCTGCTTTTTTCTCTCACTCTTGGGCATCAACTTGTTTTTATTTTCTTCTCTCTCTTCCTTGGCCCTGCCTCTCTCCTGTGCTCCATTTTTGTCAATGTCTTACCAGTTTCTAGTCCAGCACTGCAGACACTGGCAGGATCAGTCCTAACTAACCACTCCTTTGACAGTCAGCCTAATATGTGCATAAAATTTCTGTTTCCCATTCTCAGATGTATACCAGCTCTTTTATTTTCTGAAAATGCATACATATGCAATACAGAGAAATGCTCTCCAAACACATAATAACAAGATAAAAGTAATGTTGATACTTTAGGTTGTTATCTCAACTGAAGAAATTTTGTCTTTAAGTGGTTCTTGGCATATCATAAATGTTCAGTAAATGTGAAATGTGATTTGGTGGTGATTGTGGGGAGGAAAAAAGAGGATGTAGTGGCTTTAACAGGGAACCAGAGATAATTAATGTCATTTTAAATCCCAGAGCAACTATAACTGCCTCTAACAGCTCTAAATGTGTAGCAGCAAGAAGATGTGGATTTAGTGGTGATTAAGAAAACCAAAACATGTAATTTAGTTTGCTTTATCAGAACTGCCAAATCTATTACTTTTCAAGAATCTTAGAACAGCCAAATTAAATTTTCCTTTGGCTCTGGGTCTGCCTTTGGACATGATGCCTAAAACTGATGGGTTTGCATGGTATTGTGAATGGTAAATGGAGTGGTGGCTACAATAAATATGTTAATTGTCACTAAAAATATGTGCTTAAATTCAGGCATTCTCACTATGCTTTCACTTGCTAGGAACCCAGGGAGTGGAAATTTCAAGTCCAATGTTTTATTATAAAAATATGATTTTTCCAATGAATATATTTGTGTTCAGATCACATATTTTACCCCATTCCACATCAGAAAAATTTAATAACAAGTTTTGAAATAGTATAGTATCCCTGTAAAACAAATATCTGATAGTTCAAAATGATAAACTGAGTGTTTTAAGTGCCTGAAGGAGACAATCTACTTTTACCAAAAATGGTAAAATAAAGAATCAGGATGAAATGGGCCCAGGGGAAAAGAATAATCATGACTTGGAAAATGAAGTGTCCCTGGATAATCTATGAATAGCAGGATCTCCAAATTCCAGGTTAGCTTAGTTTCTCTCTGAAACAATTCACTTTTTTAAAACTCTATTTTAAAAGGAAAAAACCATATGTGCAAATGGAGGTTACCTTGTCACCCCCTTACTGTCTGTTTTAGTTTCCTAGAGCTACCATAACAAAGTACCACAAATTAGGTGGCTTAAAACAACAGAAATTTATTCTCTCACAGTTGTGGAGGATAAAACTCTTAAATCAAGGTGCTGATATGGCCCTCAGAAACTTGCAAGGGAGAATCCTTCCTTGCCTCTTCTAGCTTCTGGTGTTTGCTGGCAATCCTTGGCCCACCTTGGCTTGTGGGTGCATCACTCCAATTTCTGCCTCTGTCTTCACACAACTTGCTTCTTTATGTGTCTGTCTGACCCTGCATCCAAATTTCCCTCTTCTTATACAGACACAACCATATTGGATTACTGTCCACTGCAATACAATTTGGCTTCATCTTAACTAATCACGTCTTCAAAGACCCTATTTCCAAATAAGGTCACATTCACAGGTACCAGGGGTTAAGACTTGAATTTATCTTCTGGGGGAGACATAATTCCAACCTTAACCCTGTCCTTACCCCTTAATTTCTCTATATATTGTCTGGAAATGCAATATGTCTATAAGGAGAGCTGTTATAAGCATTCAGAGACTACTCTGTTTTTTAATGCTAGATTTATTTCAGGGAGATTTATTGTCCCATGGAAGTGTATGATTATTCCATAAATGAGCCAAGTCAAATATGTGCTTTAAGATCTTTATGGGTGTGTTAAATGTATAGTCAAGTTCAATAAAACAGTTTGAGAAAAATGAATCCTTTGACCAGCAATGGGCAAATGTAAGTGTATTTTAGTTTGTATCAGAAGCTAAAATAATGATTTAACAGTTTACAACATTTAAAACTGAAATGTGTTAACCCTCCAGAAACAGCTCTCTTTGTAGTCAGCCATAGAAAACATGCTGTAACTCATCTCCATGCCTTTGCTCATCACATTGGGAAGGCAGTATAGTTTGTCTCTATTTAAAATTAGGCTTTGGAGTTTGACTGACATGGGTTGGAATCCTAACTTCTCTAGCCTCAGCCGTCTCATCTGAAAAACAGAAGATGGCAGTAGCTGTTTCATTGAGTTGTCATGAGAGTCAAAGGAATTTCACCGAGACCACCCGGTACAACACTGGAAGGCATCAAGGCTGGTGAGGAAACCAAGACTCAGTAAGGTCTCTCTGAGGTCACGCAGCTGAAATGATCTAAACATACTTCAGGCAAGGCTTTCTTCCCAAAGATTTGCTGCTGGCAATCCTGGACTCCACTGCCACATGACAAGGCACATGGCGGTGTCTGCTGGTCTCTCCATTCTCTTCCAGGTTTTGTTGATTTCAGCTTCTTGCTTCTGTGGCTCTTTCCCTCTCTCTCTTGTTCATCCCATTGATAAAAGGCTCCAGGAAGAGGATTAAGACCCACCCTGGGCCATGTGTTAACTGAAGTAGCCTACTCAAAAGGTTCTCCTTGTTAGATCCCAGAAGAAGAAACCAACATGTAAAAGGAGTTTCTAACTCAGGGGCCCCACAGCTTATCTCACAAGAAAACAGGTGTCCCATAGACTAAAGAATGAAGGCTGTTCAAAGCTGTTCAAGGCCGTCCAGTTGCCCCTCAAAGGCGGGTAAGGCAAGGTCAGAGATGCCCATAAAATGAACAACCAAGAAGGCCTGCTCTCCCTAGCTAGATAACACAGCTGCTTTCCTAAAAAGAATATTGTCTCAGAATTCTACCAACCAATCAGCCCAAAACTAGATAAGCACTCATCCATTTGAGGCACAGAACATCACAGCAGATACCCTACCCAACGTGGGTTCCTTTTTTCGTTAAAAAACGCTGCTCTCAGACAGACAGCGGGAGCCATTATCTTTTTCTTCTTTTCTGCTGGCTCCCACCTGCTTTCTTTCTCTAATAAATCTTTTTTTTTTTTTAATTTTAACTTTTTATTGTAGTAATCTATATACAATTCAAAATTTATCATTTTAACCATTTTCAAATGTACAATTTGGAAATATTTTATTGCATTCAAAATATTGTGCTACCATCACCAATATCCATGACCCCAAATTTTTCACCACATTGTGCAAAATGAGTAGTCAAAGTGTTGAAAAAATGTATAGTCTAAGGCCAATTGTACTTCACTTTTTGTTTATAAATTTACATTGCTCTGGGCTCTTTTCAAGCAGTTTCATCAGCTACATGGAACAAGAAAATCAAACATGCATTTCAGAATTTATCCTTCTTGGCCTCTCAGAAGATACTGAAGTGCTACCCCTCCTCTATGGGCTGTTTCTGGTGATGTATCTGGTAACTTTCATTGGGAATCTGCTTATCATCCTGGCCATCATCTCTGATTCCCACCTCCAAATGCCCATGTACTTCATCCTCTCTAATTTGTCTTTCACAGATATTGTTTTCACCTACACCACTGTCCTGAAGATGCTGATGAACATGCAGACAGAGAGCAAAAACATTACTTATGAAAACTGCCTCACCCAGATGTATTTTTCATGCTTTTTGTAGGATTAGACAACTTCCTTCTGACTGTGATGGCCTATGACTGCTTTGTGGCCATCTGTCACCGCCTGCATTACATGGTCATCATGAACCCCCAGCTCTGTGGTCTCCTGCTTCTGGCATCATGGTTATTGAGTATTCTTGTCTCTCTTTTACATGTCTTAATGGTTTTGCAATTGACTTTTTGTGGAGACTTGGAAATCCCACACTTCTATTGTGATCTGAATCAGGTAGTCCAACTTGCTTGCTCTGATGTGTACATTAATGACTTATTGGTGTATTTTGTAACTGTAATTGTGGGTGTTATTCCACTCACTGGGATCCTTTTCTCTTACTCAGAGATTGTATTCTCCATTTTAAGAATTTCATCAGCTGCAGGCAAGTATAAAGCATTTTCCACTTGTGGGTCTCACCTTTCAGTAGTTTCTTTGTTTTATGGTACAGGTCTTGGAGTGTATCTTAGTTCTGCTACTACCCGAAACTCAAGCGCAAGCATAATAGCTTCACTGATGTACACAGTGGTCACTCCCATGCTGAACCCCTTTATCTATAGTCTTAGAAACAAGGACATAAAGCACACCTTACAGAAACTCTTAATCTGGGCAACATTAACTCTATAAATGGATCCTTTGTCTCAAGTTTAGAAAGTTGCTTGTCAGTAACAGAGGTTAATACTGTAATATCAAAATCTTGATACTCTTATCAGTATATAGAAAGATAATCTGATATCTGCTTAATTTCTAGAATTCTCTCTTTACTTTTTTTTTAATCTTCATTTTATTGAGATATATTCACATACCATGCAGTCATACAAAACAAATCGTACATTCGATTTTTCACAGTACCATTACATAGTTGTACATTCATCACCTAAATCAACCCCTGACACCTTCATTAGCACACACACAAAAGTAACAAGAATAATTATTAAAGTGAAAAAGAGCAATTGAAGTAAAAAAGAACACTGGGTACCTTTGTCTGTTTGTTTGTTTGTTTCCTTCCCCTATTTTTCTACTCATCCATCCATAAACTAGACAAAGGGGAGTGTGGTCCTTATGGTTTTCCCAATCCCATTGTCACCCCTCATAAGCTACATTTTTATACAATTGTCTTTGAGATTCATGGGTTCTGGGTTGTAGTTTGATAGTTTCAGGTATCCACCACCAGCTACCCCAATTCTTTAGAACCTAAAAAGGGTTGTCTAAAGTGTGCATAAGAGTGCCCACCAGAGTGACCTCTCGGCTCCTTTTGGAATCTCTCTGCCACTGAAGCTTACTTCATTTCCTTTCACATCCCCCTTTTGGTCAAGAAGATGTTCTCCGTCCCACGATGCCGGGTCTACATTCCTCCCCGGGAGTCATATTCCACGTTGCCAGGGAGATTCACTCCCCTGGGTGTCTGATCCCACGTAGGGGGGCAGGGCAGTGATCTAATAAATCTTAAACTTTATACTTAAACTTTGACTCGCTGCATTGTGTGAATTCTTGAACAGCTCCGAACCTAAAACTCCTTACAATAGGTTTACAACCACAGGAATGGATTGGCTTTAAGAACATGATTTTCTCGGGTACATAACAGCTTCAAATCACCACACTCATCCACAGCTCAAGTCCTCCACACCCTCTGAAATATCTCCGAAGCAGCACCACCCACAGCCTTCATGAATTCAGACACAGTCATCCTTGGTTCTGAGAATATCAAGCAGAAGGCATGTAAAAATGTTTCCCTGGGACCTGAATGCTGTGCAACATGGAATGGATGTTTAGCGTTAAGAGTTGCATTGTGCCAGGTCTGAGCACCAGATCCTAAGTGACAGTCTCCCATGTATTCTTTTAAATAAATTCAGGTTCAATGTGTTAAAAAAAATTGAAATGTGTACCACATAATTATTTGCCATACTTCTCCATAAGATGCTGGAAGATAGGAAATGCTTTCCTTCAATCTCATTTGCTTTTAGTCCCATTTAGAGATGTTACAGAAAAAGCAAAAACTAGTCACCAAGCTTAGACTTTAAAGAGAAATGAGTTTAAAGAAATTCTAAGTGGATCTAGAAATGAATATGCACAGAGGTAATTAAGCTGGGGTACACAGATATAGGGTTTGTGGATACATTTGAAATGCATAGTTCTGTCTGACCTTTGCCCAATTTTCCATCTGTACTTAGACTCGGTCTTTGTCCCCTCTTAGCCTCTAAGATCCTGAACTTCTCAACCTCCATACAACATACTAGAGTACACATACTTTGTTACTAAAATATATGTGACTCTAATCTACAACCCTTATTTTCATGGCTTTGAAAGCCAGGTGTATTGTTTATGTGGTAATTATAAACAGCAATATCTGTTGCATTTACTTGGTGAACAACCAAGAATAATGCAGAAGGAAAAATATCCTAATTAAGAGGAGAAGGATGAAAAGATACTTCACTTTCATGAATGTATTGTTGGAATTTATATATACATATATGATTTATATATGTTTATGAAATTAAACCATTTATTCTGCAAGACACACTGTAACACCTGAGAGCAGACATGATATGAGATAACACAATCACAATAATAGCATTTAGGTGTTCTCTTTTTAGGGTTAATGCATTACAATTTTATTCATTCTGTTTGTATGTTTAATTAGCCTTCTGTTAATATTTTTTATGCAACTATCCAGCCAGAGACCAATGAATCAAAGCAATTAGGGTTGGCTTCCATCCTTCAAATGAGAACAGATCCTACCAATTGCAGCAAAGTTCACCCTTCACTGACAGACTTATCCACATCTCTGTCTTCATAAATCTGCTGGCAGAATGGAGGGTTTAGGGCATTGTTCACGTAAACTGAGCCCCCCAAACAATTTGGATGAAAAAATGTATTTTCTAAAATACAATATTGTTTTAGTTTCCTGGGCTGCTCAAGTGAATACCATGAGATGAGTCAGGTTAAAAAATGGGAACTTATTTCCTAATGGTTTTGAGGTTAAAAGAGAGTCTGAATCAAGGTATCATCAAGGTGATGCTTTCTTCCCAGAGACTGCTGTTCTCGGGTAGGCGGCTGGACCCTTGGTCTTTAGCTTGTCACATGGCAAGGCAAGTGATCTCTCTCTTCTCTTCTGGGTTTCATTGATGTTCAACTTCTTGTCTCCAATGGCTTTCTCTCTCTACATCTGAATTTCATTCAACTTATAAAGGACTCTAGTAATAGGATTAAGACCCATCCTGATTGAGGTGGGCCACACCTTTACCTAAGTAACCTCATCAAAAGGTTCTACTTACAGTGGGTTCACACACTTAAACTTAGGTTTAAGAACATGTTTTCCTCGGGAACACAAAGCTTCAAACCACTACAAATATGGTTACTAATTTTTGTGAATTGGTTTATAATGTATTTAATACACCAGATAAACAATTGCTGAGCACCTCTCTTCACTTAGACAAGTACTTAAGATTTATTTAATAATGTGCATACCAGTTATGAACATATGGATGAATGACAATAGTTTAGCTTATGTGAATAAAATTTTATAAAGAAACTAAAGTTTACTTTTGGTTATAACTTACAGACATCATTTTGTGTTAAAATAATTTATCAGGTTTTTTTTTTCACTGTCTTGTTCATTTCTTTTCCCTCTCTTTATACAATGGTTAAGTATGTTTCTTTCTAAAATACTACTTATACTTGAACATGCTTATATATTTTACTATCAGCTTTACCCTTATTATTTAACTCCTTGTTCTATAGCCAATTCCTAAAATTATGTAATTGTTCAATTTTTTCCTCTTGTAAAAAGGGATCCATTTTGGATTCACATTATTTTCAAAGCATAGGCTCCCGTATTATTTTTCTACTTTGACTTACTTTCTCTTTAGCATTCACTAATTTCTCTCCTTATCTTTTATTTAGATTTACTTTCCCAACACTCAAGACATGTTTCTCAGTTTAATAGTGTCCTAGATACATTTTTCTGTTCAGTTCTTTCCATTTAGCATCTTCCTTCTTTCTTTATATATTCTTTTTCATGGACCATTACATATATTTTTTTAATTCCTTAAGGAAAGAAGCTCACATTTATTGTTTTAAACTGGAAGTTAACTAAACTCACAAAATTTGAATTGCTCAATTCTCAACACATTTTGTAGACAATGTTGGAAACAGGAATATATTACAATGACCTTGTAGCACTCTTTGTGTTTCTTTGCTCTTTTAACTGTCAAGTAAGAGTCAAGATTCTTCTACCAACCATGGCTTGTGAAATCAGAATTCACCCTTAAAATGGCTGTTGTGGACAGGATCTTAATTGTGGTCTACATTGTGGTGGGTGTGGACCCATTGTAAATAAAGTCTCTTCAAAATGTTACTTCACTTAGGGGGGGTGGTCCAACTGAGTCAGGTTGGGCTTTAGTGTGGCGTACTGTAGTCCTTTATAAGCAGAGTGAAAGTCAGATGGAAGAGAAGCAACAAGGAGCAGCCAGAAGGTGGAAGTTGATGGAAGCTGGAAGAGAAAGCAGAAGATGCTGCCTTTTGCACTGCCATATGACAGAAAAGCAAAGGAATCCTAAAGATTGCAAGCCAGCCAGAAGATACTGACCCTGGGAGGAAGCAAGCCATCTAGCCTCTGAAACTGAGTCAATAAATTTCCTGTTGTTAAGCTAATCCATTGCATGGTATTTTTTTTTTACAAAATTTTTTGTGTGGAACTTTTTGTTATTTCAGAAATGAACATTTCTATCTTGTACTATTTTATCTTTTAATTTTTATTCTCCTGACATATATATATATATATATATATATATGTATCTGTATATAACCTAAAATTTCCTCTTTTAAATTCATTCAGCTATACCATCACTGCTAACCATATCCAAAACTTTACAATCAACCTAAGAAGAAGTGCTGTATGAATTAAACATTGTATCCCCATTCTTTACCCCTAACCCAGCCCCTGGTAACCAGTACTGTAGACTTTAACTTATTCAAATTATTTCAAATCAGTGAAATCATACAATATTTATTATTTTGTGTCTGACTTATTTCCCTCAGCATAATGTCCTCAAGGTTCATCCATGTTGTCACATGTATCAAGGCTTCATTCCTTTCTATGACTGAATAATATTCCATTGTGTATATATACCACATTTTGTTTATTCTTTGGTTGATGGGCACTTTGGTAGCTTCCATCTTTTGGCAATTGTATGTAATGCCACAATAAACATTAATGTGCAAATATCTGTTCAAATCCCTGCTTTCAATTCTTTTGGGTAAATACCTAGTAGTGAGATTTCTGGGTCATACAGTAGTTCTATATTTAGCTTTCTGAGGAACTGTCAAACTGTCTTCCACAGGGGCTACACAATTTTACATTCTCACCAGCAATGAATGAGTATTCTATCCAACATCCTATCCAACACTTGTAAGTTTCTGTTTTTTTTATAGTAGTCATTCTTGTGGGTGTGAAATGGTATCTTATTGTGTTTTTTTTAAAAAGCAGTTTTATTGAAGTATGTTCATATTCCATACAATCCATCTGAAGTGTATAATCCATGGCTTAAGGTATATCCACAGAGTTGTGTATTCACCACAATCAATTTTAGAACATTTTCATTTCTCCAAAAAGAAAAAATCCATAGTCCCTATACCCCCTTACTATTGGCACTTAACATCGGTATAGTACCTTTGTTACAACCAATGAAAGAATATTACAATATTACGGTTAACTATAGTCCACAGATTGCATTAGGTGTATTTTCCCAATATTCCACCCTATTGCTAACACCTTGTAATAGTGATGTACATTTGTTCTAGTTCATGAAAGAACATTCTTATATTTGCACTATTAACCACAGTCATTATCCACAACAAGGTTCACTATGTCATACAGTCCAATGTTTCCGCCTCTGGCTTTCCTTCTAGTGAAATACATGACCCTAAACTTCCCCTTTCAACCACATTCGCACACATAATTCAGCACTGTTAATTACTCACAATAATGAGATATCATCCATCCCATCTATCCATCTCCAAACATTTACTATCAACCTAACTAAAAATTCTGCACACATTAAGCATCAGCTCCCCATTCTTTACCCTCATTTTGTTTTCTGTTAACCTATATTCTAGATTTTAACTCTATGAGTTTGCTTTTTATAATTGGATCATATTAGTGAGATTTTAAAATATTTCTCCTTTTTGTGTCTGGCTTATTTTACTTAACCTAATGTTCTCAAGGTTCATCCATGTTGTTCATTCATCAGGACTTCAATTCTTCTCACAGTTGAATAATATTCTGTCATATATATATATATATATATATATATATATATATATATATACACCACATTTTGTTTATCCATTCATCAGTTGACAGACACTTGGGTTGCTTCCATCTTTTGGCAATTACGAATAATGCCACTATGAATATCAGTGTGAAAATGTCTGTTCACAGCCTGGCTTTCAGTTCTTCTGGGTATATACCTAGTAGTAGGATCACTGGATCATATGGCAACTATATTTTGCTTACTGAGGAAATGCCAAACTGTTTTCCAAAGTGGCTGCACCATTTTACATTCCTACCAGCAGTGAATGAGTGCTCCTATTTCTCCACATCATCTCCAACACTTGCAGTTTTGTTTAATAGCAGCCATTCTAGTAGTTGTGAAAGGATACCTCATTGTGGTTTTGGTTTGCATTTCCCTAATAGCTACTGATGTTGAGCATCTTTTTATGTGCTTTTTAGTAATTTGTATTTCCTCTTTGCAAAATTGTCTATTCATGTCTCTGATGGTTTGGAAGTTTTATGGACCCCAGGAAAGATCACTTTCTTAAAGCTAATCCATTTCTGTGGGTGTAGACCTAGTATGGATGGGATCTTTTGATAGCTCATTGAGGCATGCCCCAGGGGGGGTCTTAATCCTCTTCCTGGAGTCTATAAGAGGATGAAATATAGAGAAAAATAGCAGCTGAGAAAGCCAAAAAACAAAACAAAACAAAACAAAAACCAAACAAAAACAAAAAACAGAGAGGAATCCACTGAAGCCAGAAGCTGGAGGCAAGGAAATTGGAAGAGAAGGGAGAGACCAGCAGACACCAAATACTGTGCCTTCTGATAGAGGATCCAGGTACTGTCTGCTGATGCCTTGATTTGGATATTTTCAGGGCCTCAGCAATGTAAGCTTGTGAATTAATAAATCCTCATTGTTAAAAGCCATCTTATTCCTGGTATATTGCATTTCAGCAGCTTTAACAAACTAAAAACAAAGTCCTTTGCCCATTTTAAAAATTGGGTTGTTTGTCTTTTTATTGTTGAGTTATAGGATTTCTTTATATATTCTGGATTTTAAACCATTACTGGATCTGTGGTTTCCAAATATTTTCTCCCTTTAAATAGGCTGCCTTTTGACTTTCTTGACAAAGTATATTGAAGCACAAAAGTATTTAATTTTGAGTCGGTCCCATTTACCTATTTTTTTCTTTCCTTGCTTGTGCTTTGGGGTAATGTCTAAAACCATCCTCTACAACAAGATCCTGAAGATGCATCCATGCATTTTCTTCTAGGAGTTTTATGTTCCTAGCTCTTATATTTAGGACTTTGATTAATTTTCAGTTAATGTTTGTATAAGGTGTGAGATAGGGGTCCTTTTTCATTATTTTGAATATGAATACCCTGTTCTCCCAGCACCATTTGTGGAAGAGACTGTCCTTTCCCAGTTGAGTGGACTTAGCAGCCTTGTCAAAAATTTATTGACCCTAGATGAGAGGGTCTATTTCTAAACTCTTAATTCAATTCCATTGATCAATATGTGTATCTCTATGACAGTACCATGCTGTTTTGACCACTGTAGCTTTGTAATATGCTTTAAATTCAGAAAGTGTGAGTCTTCAAATTTCCTTCTTCTTTTTCAAGATGTTTTTGGCTATTCAGGGTCCCTTTCCCTTTCAAAGAAATTAGATAATTGGCTTTTCCATGACTGCAAAGTAGACTGCTGGAATTTTCATTGGGATTGTGCTGAATATGCAAATCAATTGGGTAGAATTGACATCTTAATGATATTTAATCGTCCATTCCATGAACATGGAAAGTACTTCCAGTTATTTAGGTCTTCTTTGATTTCTTTTAGCAATATTTTGTAATTTTCTGCTTACAGTTCCTTTACATCCTTGGTTAAATTTATTCCTAGATATTTGACTCTTTTAGCAATTATTGTAAATGAATTTTTTCTTGATTTCATCCCCATATTTCTCATTACTAATGTACAGAAACACTGCTGAGTTTTGCATGTTCATCTTGCATGCTGCCTGTGCTGGATTGAAGCTGTTATGTACCTCAATCTTTAAGCAAATAAATTTCCATTGTTTAAGCTTAACTGTTGCATTTCTATTTGCTTGAGCAGTCAAGGAAACTAAAACACCAACTTAATTTCAGTAGCATTCATATTCTTTGCTCCTATATCCTTCTGTTTCCCTTCCTTATGTTGTTTTAGTCCCACATTACCTATACATTTTCATGTCCATAATCAGGTATTGTGCTTATTTCTTATTCAATTATATTTTAACTCCAATAGGAATTAAAGAGTAGAGTTAGACACTGAGGATTTCACTTTTACCCAATTAGTTTCCATTATGGAAGAAACTTACTTCCTTATTTTGCTCAGGCACTCTCTTGTCTTTTCCTTTCAACTTGATGAACTCCCTTTATCAATTCTTGTAGAGAAGGTTTTTCAGTGATAAACTTTCTCAGTTTTTGTTTTTCTGTGAATGTCTTAAATTCTCCCACATTTATGAAAGACAGTTTTGCTGGATAAGGAATTTTTGACTAGCAGTTTTTTCTTTTATTACCTTAAATATACCACTGCCTTCTCACTTCCATTGTTTCTAATGATGTTTAGTTTACTTCTGTCCATATTTCCTTCAGCTCATTGAATTGATTTAGGTGAGTTGACTGGACATCTCTGATTAGTTCTTTCCTTTGAAATTTTAATTTGTTCCCTTGGCTGAGCCATATCTTCCTCTTTCTTAATATAGTTTGTATTGGTTTTGCTGTGGTCTGGCTATCTGATTATTTTGATGTGCTGACTCTGAAAGTCAGTTTCTCCCTCTTGCCTAGGGTTTTATTGTAGCTTGACTATGTGTTAAGCCTCTTCTTTGATGCTTGGGTTTACTTAAGCTGAACCTTTAGAGCAGCCTGTGTTTAACTATTCAGATTTTCTCAGGTCTTGTGCACCTGTTTCTCACCCTGGACATGCAGTGTAACTTTTATGATTGCCCTATTATGATCCTTCTCTGGGAGCCCTGAGCTAATCTCTTTGTTTTTGTGCAGATTTTTGTCATCAGCTCCTGTGATTTGCTCAATGGCTCTCCCTCACTCATAACACTTTTCAGTCCTAGGAACTGTTCTGTCTTACAGCAGTTCAATCCTTTTATTTTCAATCTACTTGTGTTGCGAAATTTATATTGTCTCTTGTAAAGATCATATAGTGGGGTCATGCATTTTTATCCATTAAAGGCAATCTCAACCTTTTGACTGGAAAGTTTAACCCATATACATTTAAAGTCCATGTTGATGCGGGACTTACTTCTGCCATTTTGCTCTTTGGTTTTTGTAAATCTTATTCCTTCCCCTACCCTAAATTCTTCCATTACTGCCTAATATTGTAATTAGTTGACCTTCTGTATTGAACCCTGTAGAATTCCTTATCATTTTCATCTGTACATATTTTTCTGATATTTTCTTTGTGGTTAACATGGTGCTTAAATTTAACATCCTAAATCTATAACAATCTCATTTGAATTCATATCAATTTAACTTCAATAGCATGCACACACTATGTTCCTATACCCCTCTGTCCCCCATCTTTCTTCTGTTCTTGTCACAAGTTATATGTTTATACATTATGAATCCAGAACCATAGATTTATCATTACTTTTTATACATTTGCATATTATATCCTGTAAGAAGTAGAAAGTGGTGTTAAAGGCCAAATATAGTAGCACTGATGTTTGTATTTATCCATGTCATTACCTTTACCAGAGATCTTTATCCTTCATGCAACTTAAATTTATCTAGTGTCTTTTCCTTCAACTTGAAAAATTCCCTATAGCATTTTTTGTATGGTCAGTCTACTGGTGACAAACTTCCTCAGCTTTTGTTTATCCAGGAATGTCTTAAATGCTTGCTTATTTATGAAAGACAGTTTTGTCAGATGTAGAATCGTTGAATGACATTTTTTCCTTTCAGCACTTTGAATATGTCATCCCATTGCCTTCTTTCTCCATGGTTTCTGAAGAATAATCGGTACTTATATGTTTAATTGTACATGATGTGCTGTTTCTCTCTTGTAGCTTTCAAGATTCTCTTTTTGTTATTGACATTTGATAGTTTGTTTAAAATGTGTATCAGTGTGAGTCTGTTTGGCTTTATCCTATGCAGAGTTCCTTGAGCTTCTTGACAGTGTATATTCCATGTATTTCATTAAACTTGGGATGTTTATGGCCATTATTTCTTAAAATATTCTTTCTGCCCCTTTCTCTCTTTTTTTCTCCTTCTGGGGCACCTGTAGTGTCTAAATTGGTATGCTTAATGGTGTCCCACAGGTTCTCAGGCTCTATTCACTTTTATTCATTCTTTTTTCATTCTGCTTCTCAGCCTGAATCATTTCATCTGTCTTGTCCTTGAGTTCACTGCTTCTTTCTTCTGCCATCTCCAATCTACTGCTAAGTTCCTCAAGATAATTTATTTATTTCAGTTATTGTGGTATTCAGTTCCATCATTTCTGTTTGGCTCCTTTTTTTTAAAATTTATTTTGAAATAAATTCAAACTTACATGAACAGCTGCAAAACAGTACAAACCCCATACATAGAACTCCAGGATACCCTGATCCCCCTCCCCCGATACCCCAATCCATCAACTTTAACATCCTGTCACATCTTTCCCTCCCTATCTATCATCCATCATCTATTGCTCTGTCCTCTGAACATATGAGAGCAAGCTGCACACATCCTTGACCAAATAATATAATTCACATATACATTTCCCATGAACAAGAACATTCTTTTATGCAATCACATTAAGTGCAGCTAAGAAGTTCAAGAAATTCAACATTGATACAAAGCTTACATTCTATATTTCCTTCTTTTTCTTATGTCCCAACTGTGTCCCTTTGAGCCTCCTCTCCTCCATCCTCAGATCCCATCCAGGATCATCCTTGGCATTTAATTGTCATTATCTATCTATTTAGACTGTCTTTTTTTTTTTTTTTCAATTGTGGAAACATATATACAGCCTAAATCTTCCCATTCCAACCCCTCCCTGGCATTCCATTAGTGGGATTAATCACATTCAGAATGTTGCAGTGCCATCACCATCCCACCATCCATTACTAGAAATTTCTCTTCACCCCAAACAGAAATCCTACACTCATTTCTTAACTCCCCACTGCCCCTTCCCCTACTTCTCATAACCCATACTCTACTTTTCATCTCTATGGTCATATTCTCTGATACTTTCTTTGTGTTTACCATGGGGCTAAAATTTGACATCTTAGATCTATAACAATCTTGTTTTTCTTTGATACCAACTTAACTTCAATAGGACACATAAACTATGTTCCTATACTCCTCCATTCCCCCACCTTTAGGTAGTTCTTGTCAAAAATTATATATTTTACATTGAGTCCCAAACCACTGATTTATCATTACACTATGTATTTTAGATCCTGTAGGAAGTAAATAGTGGAGTTACAAATCAAAAATACAGTAGTACTGGTATTTATATTTACCATGTGATCTTTAGTGGAAATCTTTATTTCTTCATGTAGTTTCAGTCAATTGTTTAGTGTCCCTTCCTTTCAGCCTGCACAATTCCCTTTAGCATTTCTTATAGGACAGATCTACTGGTGATGAAGTCCCTCAGCTTTTGATTATCCATGAGTGTTTTCATCTCCCCCTCATTTTTAACCTCCAGGTGTTTGTGAATTTTCTAAGTCTCTGATGATTATTGACTTCTATTTGTATTCCATTGTGGTCAGAGAATGTGCTTTGAATAAATTCAATTTTTTAAAATTTATTGAGGCTTGTTTTATGTCCCAGCATATGGTCTATTCTGGAGAAAGATCCGTGATCACTAGAGAAGAATGTGTGTCCTGGTGATTTGGGATGTAATGTTCTATACATGTCTGTCAAATTTCTCTATATCTCTCTCTCCTTTCTTTTTTTCTCTGTTGATAGGACTCCCTTTAGTATCTGAAGTAGGGAAGGTCTTTTATTAGCAAAATCTCTCAGCATTTGTTTGTCTGTGAAAAATTTAAGCTCTCCCTCAAATTTGAAGGAGAGTTTTGCTGGATAAAGTATTCTTGGTTGGAAATTTTCCTCTCTCAGAATTTTAAATATGTCATGCCACTGCCTTCTCGCCTCCATGGTGGCCACTGAGTAGTCACTACTTAGTCTTATGTTGTTTCCTTTGTATGTGGTGAATTGCTTTTCTCTTGCTGCTTTCAGAACTTGCTCCTTCTCTTCAGTATTTGACAGTCTGATTAGAATATGTCTTGGAGTGGGTTTATTTGGATTTACTCTATTTGAAGTTCGCTGGGGATTTATGCTTTGTGTACTTATATTGTACAGAAGGTTTGGGAAGTTTTCTCCAACAATTTCTTTGAATACTGTTTCTAGACCTTTATCCTTCTCTTCCCCTTCTGGGATACTAATGAGTCTTAAATTTGAATGTTTTATTTTATCTATCATATCCCTGAGATCCATTTCTATTTTTGTGATTTTTTCCCCATTCTTTCTTTTGTTCTTTCATTTTCCATTCTGTGGTCCTTGAGGATGCTGAGTCATTGTTCAGCTTCCTCTAGTCTTGTACTGTGAGTACACAGAATCTTTTTAATTTGGTCAACAGTTTCTTTTACTTCCATAAGATCATCTTTTTTTATTTACTCTTGCAACTCCTTCTTCATGCTCCTCTAGGGTCTTCTTCATGTCCTTTATATCCTGTGCCATGCTCTTCATGTCCTTTATATCCTGTGACATGCTCTCATTGTTTGTCTTTAGTTCTTTGATTAATTGCTCCAAGTACTGTGTCTCCTCTGATCTTCTGATTTGGGTGTTTGGGTTTGGGCTCTCCATATCGTCTGGTTTTATCATATGCTTTAAAATTTTCTGTTGTTTTTGGCCTCTTGGCATTTGCTTTATGTGATAGGGTTCTTTCAGGATATGAAAAACACCAATCTCTAATTTGTCAGATCTATGGCATACACTTTAACTAACCAGCTGATGGTGTCTGCAGGTCACCTATTCCATTCAAGTCAGTTCTCCCCAACTTTGTCTTTGTGGTGTGTGGGGGTCTAATTCTTGTGGGGTTCAATTAGTGCACCAAGTTTGGGTGTGTTGTTGGTGCTGTCCGCCCTGAATGTGGGGTGTGTGTCTGAGTGGTTAGGGAGGCAGGGCAGCTTTAATAATCAAACCTCCCAGGTGTTCCTGGAGATTTAAGGCTGTTGCAAGAGTCTAAACCTTCATTTCAGTCTTGCCACAGATTGTCTCTGCCACTGACCCACAAGTCCTTGGTATTGGCGTAGGGTCCCTGGGATTTCTCTGCTGAGGGAAGGCTGTGCTACATCACAAGTGCGCCTTAGCCCTCCAGGGAAGCCCTGGGCCGCCAGGCCATGCTGGGACATTCCCAGCCTGCTATAAAGATGCCTGAATGGAGCATGTTAATTTCCCCCTTTTTGCACAGCTCCGCCTTCCCAGCTCTGGGACAATTAGCTGTGGGTGCCCTAAAGGCCACTGTCCACGGCCAATATTGTGGCATGTGCACGGTGTTGTGGGAAACACTCTCCGTCACACTGGGACTCTTGGCACGGCTCTGGGCTGTGGCTCTGGCCCCGGGCAGGAGCATCACCAGCCCGCCAGGAAGATGGCTGCAGAGGCACAGTTTCTTTCTCCTTTTGGCTTCCCTCTGCCCTCCTGGTTCTGAGACAATTAGCAGTGGGTGCGGGAAGGGCTATCTTTCATGCCAGATATTGAGGCGATTTGCAAGGCCCGCTCCTGCCACGCTTCACTGCATGGTTCTTGCCGCTGTACCTGCAGCCACGCCCGGGTTGTTTTTTTTTTTTTTTTAAAGAACTAGTATGTCTCCAAATGCCAACCCATGGTTTCCCTACACTGCAGTGCAGTCGCCGGCCTTTCAGCCAGCTCACTCACTCATTTAGAACGCAGACTCCCGGTTTCACCAAATGCATGATCCCTGTGGATTTAGCAGACCTTGTCCGGCTGGTGCATCACTGAAACTGGCATTCTGGGTCAGTTTCTGGCTTTTATCTAGTATTTTTCACAGAGGTGTTTTTTTTTGCTCTATCTCACCTAAGCCGCCATCTTAGGTTCTCTTGTTTGGTTCCTTTTTATGATTTCTTTATCTTTATTGAAATTCTCTTTTGGCTTACTGTTATTTTCCTGATTTCCTTTACTTCTTTGTCCATGTTTTCCTTTAATTCTTTGAGAATATTTAAGAAACTTTTAAAAACAGTTTATGTCCAAAGTTTTATATTCCTTTTTGATGGCATGGCCATCATTTCTTGTTTCTGCATATGTATCATAATCTTTTGCTGCACACTGGAAATTTTGTACTTTAGTGTTTTATCTTTGAAATTTAGTCACTGAACCATTTGTTTCTTAAGCATGTATCCAGCTATTGTTATGACAGAGATATCCTTGCTTGCTAGGAGTTAGAAAAAAAGAATAAATTTACAACTTTCCCAGTCTTTTCTGAATGGCTTGTGCATGTGCTTTCAACCAGAGCTTAACCTGCCTAACAAAAAGATTAAAGAACAGCCTGAGGTGAAAATGTAGCCCAAGGTGAGACAGTCATTTCTAAATGTGCATTGTTTTCTGGGCATGCACACATGGCCTTAGGAATTTCCCCTTTTACACAGATCTAAATGTTCACTCTCCCCTAGGAAATAGTATTTCTTCCTTGTTCTGTGTGCTATACTATGTGTCCTACAGCCAGAAATCCTTTGCCCCAGGCAGCTGTGATTTGACTACTCTCCTACAGTGTCTAGCTGCCCTGTGAACCATCTCTCTGTGCACAGCAAGTTCTGGGATGGCAAGCCTGCAACAAGTGTCTTAGTTCAGTGTTTCAGGCTGCCACCAGATATAACTAGCCATGCTTTTTAATTATTGTGTTGTCCCCTAAAATTTTTCTTACAAGTCTTTTAATCTGGGAGGAGATCCTCAGCACAGGTATTCTAGAATTGTCTCCAACATAAGCAAGCCAGAGAAATCCCTCCCATCCCCTTATCAACATCACTAGAAACTCAAATCCTACATGGGCACCCAGCATGTTAATTAGAATGAATAGACACTAGATAATAGTATCATATAGACAAATTATTGGTTCTCAAAGTTATTTTTTTAAATAATTCTTCTCTAGCCCTTCCCTTTTAAGCTAATTTTTCCTTTATTTTTTCTTCATGATTATGCCATTGTTTGTTTACATATTTATTTCTTTTAAGGCAGTTTTAGAGCTGAATTCCAATTTAAAAAGCCCTTGGATATACAGCTATTATCTCAGTGTTGCACAACCCCAATTATCTAAACTAGGCAAAAAAAAAATCACAAAATAAAACTAAATTTTAGCCAGAATCATTAGAAAAATATATTATCAAAGAGTTTAAGAATTCTCTTCTTAATAAGCTTATTTTAACAACCTCTGATTTATTTATTGTTGACCCTGCTGTACTCCATAAGAAATATTTCATACAAGAAAAAAGCTCAATTGGATTATAGCCTGCTACCATCTTCAGATTATTTTAAATATTCCCCAATGGCATTTTGTATGATTCCCATACACCATGACCCATCCAAAGAGAATTATAGTCCAAGATTTTTAAAAGTTTGCAAACTATAGCTCTAGTTTTGAGTTAAAAAATTCAAATTCTTGAAGGATTAAAGCATGCCATGCTATACCCCAATATTGCAGTATCTATGGTAATTGCCCCATTACTACAGAGATAAAACACAAACTTATCTACAAAGATTACAGTACCCCTACCCACAGAAATAAGAATCTAACTAAATTTTTAAAAATTTAAAGAAAGGGGAAAGAAAGAAGAGAAAGAAGAAAGAAAAGATTATTCATATTTCAATTATAAGCACAGACAGGGACATCTTACAATTAAGAAATATTAACTTAGTCTGATTTATTGATTCACACATGCCTATCATCTTTTTGTTGACAGGAGAGAGATTTACTCCTTTGTAACTAGATGGAAGAAGGGAAAAATGAGAATCCATATAAGCAGGTTTGTAGTTTTGATGTCAGGAAGATGAGGAAGTTAGAGTCTGGTAGTTTCTGTTTTCTCAATGAATTTATTTTCCCAATGAATTACAAGGTGAGGGCATCATCTTGAGGATGAATGTGAAGGAGGGGATACCAGAGATTTGAGAGGAAAGTTGAATACATGAAATAGTTATCTCAAGGAGTGGGAAAATTGGCCTATAGGAAATAAAGTGGGATCGACGGGAAGACCTATACATGAGGTCTGCAACTGCATTTAAAGTGAGTGTTTAACCTAGGTTGTGTGGTTCAAAAATATACCACTGCTCAGCAAAAGAAAAGTTTCAAGCAGAATTGTACTCTGCCCACACAGGTGAACACAAAAGTTGGAGAGAGGGGAATGGATGGGAGGTGACAGTGTCTACAAGGAAGCTGTTAGAATGCTAGAATGTGGAATCCAGACCAGTAAGGAAGGAAGGGAGAACAGAGGAATCTGACACTGTGGTATGGTTAAGGCACCAGATGCCTCCATGAGGCTGAGGAGTGAGTAACTTGAGCAACTGATTGAAAAGAATAGGAGGGAGTGGCTGGAGAAATTGGTGTTTGAATATAAACTTTCAGAAGTGGTGCTCTTTCTGGAGATTGATATCTTGGTTGTGACCATGGCAAGTGGTTTCCAGGATCAAGTAGATGAAAGGTCATTAGAGATGTTTTGGATTCTCTTTAAAAAAGATCCTTAGCTTTTCCAATTGTTTTTTAAAAGTGTATAGATACAATGTTGATTTATGCATTTGTATTTTGTATCTGATGGCCTTACTAAATGATCAAAATGGTTCTAATTGTTTTGAAGTTAATTTTCTTGGATTTTCTAGACAGATTACCTGCAAACAGTGACAGGTTTGTCTCTCTCTTTCCCACATTTTTACCTTTTCTTCTTGTCTTACTGAATTGGCTAGAATATCCAGTAAAATGTGTAACAGTACCACTGATTACCAATCAAAGTCCATTTTGGTTCCTGACTTTAACAAGAATACTTCTACTATTTCACAATTAAATATGATGTTGGCTATGGTCTTCTGATATTCTTTTTTTGTTTTTTTTTGTGTTGCTTTTTTTTGTATTTTTTCATACAGTTTTATTGAGATATATTCACATACCCTACAATCATCCACTCTGGTTTATTCTCTTATCAAACTGAGAAGTTTCCAGTGCATCAAGATTTTTGTTTTAGTTTTGCTTCAAATCAGGAATGTATGTCATATGTTATCAAATACTTTTTCATCATTTATTAGAAAAAATAAGTTTTCCTTCCTTAATCTCTTAATATAATGGAACTCTTTTTATCAGAAATGCAGAAACTATTTTCATTGAATTCCACAAATACTTTTTCAAGTCCTGTCATATGCCAGGTACTAATTTAGACACTGGGTATTCAGTGGTGAACAAAACAGGTATGTTTTGAATTGCTGCTTTCATCAAGTTTCAATTCCAATGTATCCATCTAACACAGCATTTCCTCTTCTAAGGATTTATTCTACAGATATATGTTTAAATGTGTGTGGGTATAAGGGTATTGGAACAGTTCCCTATGTTGAAGAACATCCAAAAATAGGTGAGATATTAAAGAATGATGGTATAATTGTATACAAACACTGATTAAAGTAATGAGATACACACATATGTGCTGACAAAAAATATTCTTTAAGATGCATCGATTTTTTTTTTTAAGTAAGTCACAGATCCATTGTGTAAAAAAGTATATGTCTACAATATAAATGTATAGAAAAAGAAGTGAAGGATGCTCATCAAACTGTAACAGTGGTCGTTACCTTTGGGGAGGAATAAGGAATGGACAAAGGGTGAATAGGAACCCCATTATATCACTCAGTGAACTTCTGTTTTGTTTGAACCATTTGCAATGAGAATTTATTTGTGTGTTATTTGTGTAATTTTAAAAAGAGAGAAACAGAGAGAGAACAGCATGGAACTGCAGTGATACCAACAAAATTTTGACAGATGGTCTGTCAGAACTACCAGGAAAAAAAAATGCAAGCATAGGGTAAATAACAGAGAAAATATATTTGGGCAATATCCTCAGTAAATTAACACCAAAAAAGAAAAGGAAGAGAGAGGTAGGAAACATAATCCAAATAATTAGAATCTAAAACTAAAGTAGGAGATATGAAAAATCCTGAGGTGTAGTTAGTTATGACCACAGCCCATTACATCTGTGATTTATGAAGATCATTTTGTCAAAATGAGAGCATCACAAGTTCTTCCTTACAGCTCTATTCCAGAGAGGCTGGAAGGCATCATTTCATTTCAACACCCAAGAGGAAATGATCATGAGCCAAGAAGGATTTAAATATCCTCAGAGACAAGAGTTTTGCTTGCCAACTTTTAAGGAGCCAGGATTTACTTGTCAGGATGAACTGAGATGTTGAACAGAGAACAGATTCTCAGGAAAAAGGGCAGGTTCCAAGTAGAGTGACATCTGTAAGTCAGATGTTTTTTCTCAAGACTCTGTTTTATTTTAATCTTTTTGGGAGGAGTGGGGGTTCTATGATAGATGCTTCTCCAGCCCAAATCAGATTATATCCAGGAGCTTTCTGGATATATGGCTGTCCATTTCACTGAGCTCCCTTATTCTTGCATATTGCCTAACGGTTTATAAAACACTTTCTCATACAGTATCTCAGATGATTCTCACAACAACAGGCCTAGAGCTGGTGTTATGGATCACTTATTGATTTTATAAATGAGGAAACTGAGCTTTAACAAGGTCATACAAGTATTGCATAGCTGGTATGCAAATCTGTCTGCTGACTCTACTGTTCTCCACCACAATAATCATCCAGGTGGAGAACATTAATGCATTTTAACTTTACTGGAATAATATTTGTGCATTAGTGCAGGAGAAGGCAAGTACATAGTTTTGGATGGAGTAGAAGAAGCAGAATGGAAAATAAAATAAGCATGTAAAGGAGGAAGTGAGTAAGCAGTTTGATTTAGTCGGAGGTTTTTTAAAATCTGTCATGATTAGGCTTGCCAAATGTCACTTGGAACTTTGAAAAGAAAAATGCCATGATGAAAACTGTGTTTGAGGAAAATTATTTGAAGAATTAAGCACAGAGGAAATGGAAAAATGATATAATAGAAGCAAGAGACCAGGGCAAGTGTTCTGGTTTGCTAAAGCTGCCATTATGCAAAATACCAGAAATGGGTCAGCTTTTATAAAGGGGATTTATTAGGTTACAAATTCATGGTTCTAAGGCCATAAAAGTGTCCAAACTAAGGCATCAACAAGAGGATACCTTCACTGAAGAAAGGCTGATAGTATCCAGAATACCTCTGTCACCTGGGAAGGCACATGGCTGGTCTCTGCTGGTCCTTTACTCCCCAGTTCTGGTTTCAAAATGGCTTTCTCCAAATTGTTCTGGGCTTCTGTCTCTCTTAGCTTCTCTCTCTCTCAGCTCCTGTGCAAGGGCTTGTTCTCCCAGGGCATTTCTCACTAAGCATTGGGGTTCCTCTTTTAGCTTCACTGAGGCAAAATCTGGGGTTAGCATCTCCAAACGTCTTTCTGTCTGCATCGCCAAGTGTCTGCATTGGTGTCGGCTCTTAGCTTCTCCCAGGGGCAAATTCTTTATTACATATTTTAGCTTCTCTCCAAAATGTCTCTCAACTTTTCTGAGCTCCTTCTCTCCATGAGCTCTCTTAAAAGACTCCAGTAAACTAATCAAGACACACTCTGAATGGGTGGGGTCACACCTCCATGGAAATAATCTCATCAAAAGGTCTCACCCTCAGTTCAGTGGGTCACATCTCCATGGAAACAGCCTACTCAAAATGTCCCACCCAAAAAGATTGGATTAAAAGATCATGGCTCTTCTGGGGTCCATAACAGTTTCAAACCGGCACAGCAAGAGATGATGAGAATCTGCAATATTGAGCACAGGAAAGATTCTCAAGGCCCTGGAAAGAGCCTTTTGGACTGTAAATGAAGAATGAGTCAAAAGATATATGCCAAAGTTTTATATCAAGTACACCAGACTGATAGCAATGCTAGTAATTAGTGAAAATGTTTAGAGGGTGGGGAAAAATGACCCAGCTGAGTATTGATATGTAAAGCTTCAGGTATCAGTAATCAAGTGAAATGCTCTTTTAAGAAGTTTGTAGTATAAATATGGAGAAACATGAGAAATGTGTGCTAGAATTTTATATCTGAAAGCCATTTATTTAATCAGGTGGCCATTATAATTCAAAGAATGGTGGGTTGCCCATGTGTAAGAAGCACTAGAAAAGTCTATCCATCAACTAAATAGAGAGAAGACATAAGAATAATAAATCTGCCCAGCAATATATAAGAGTCTGTAAATATAGACTCCTGGAACATGGTTGGTGAGCCCATTGGGCAATGACAGGAGTGGCTGGGAAAAGATGCCAACTTGTATCCAAAAAACAGATCATCTTAACCACCCTCTGGTTACTCCAGCTTCACAGCAGAGGTTGTGAACAAATGAACATCCTCTTTATTTTTGCCAACTTCTTTCAAGTGGAGGCAACCCTAGGCTTATAAGAACTCATTATGGCTATGAAGTGGTCATTGCAGAAAGCAAGGTTTTAGAATTACCTCATTCCAAAGGTCATTACAAAAGGGATAAAAGCCAAATCCAAAGACCAAGTTTAAAAGAGGGTCCACAATTAAAGAACAGGAGAAAGAGAGAGGAAGAGAAAGGTGGAAGGAAAAGGGAAAATAATACTACTCCATATCTCACAGAGATATGGTGAAGAGATGGAAGTGTTGTTAAACATGGTAGAAAAAAGGATGGGAACCCATGAAAAAAAGAGAGAGAGAGATTTCAGTTATTCAATAATCAAGAAGTCATTGGTGATGAAAAGGATAATTTTAGTAAGGATGTAAAGATGAATGCCTAATTGCTGGGAAGAAAAAGTAATTGTTGGAAAATGGAGACCTTAGGGATAGAGTAAGTATGCAAGATTGTAAAATAATGGAATTATAATTGTTCGGGGAGGAAGACTGGATTTAATTGAAGGAACATTTACTATATGCATAGCATCATGTTAAATGAAAAAATAAATGTTCTAAGAAGAAAGAAGCAGACAGAGGAAAATAAATAGGGGTAGGGAAGATAGCACAAGCAAGGTGATTCCTAGGAGGCAGACAGAAAGAAAGCAGGAGATGTGATAAAGTGTCAGCTAGGGGTTTCAGGTATGGTGGAGGGAAGGTGGAGGAGAATTTGGGGTAAATGAGCAGCAAGAGCAGAGATCAACCCAGGGTGGAAGCATAGACTTTAAAGGGGGTAGAATTATTAATCAAGTCCAAATTTGGCAACTCCAGTCACATTTATATGTAAATGTGAAGAGGGGATGAAGGAGAAGATATGACAGGTCTTCACAATGGAAGTGCAAGAAGTGGTCACTTTTCTAGCTGTGTGACCTTAGGGAAGCTACTTAACTTTTTGGAGATTCAGTTTTCCCCTCTATAAATAGCTATCTGTTAGTGTTATCATAAGAATTATATTAGATAATGCTTGTAAAGCAAGTGTCTGACATATACCAAGTACTCAGTAAATAGCCACTGTTATTAATATGAAGTACATAAGGAAAGAAACTTGAGCATGGGAGTGCAGGGGTAGATTATTTTTACACACCATGACACCATGGTTTTGAGGGAATGTGGTAAGGAAAGCAATAATGGAGAAACCTGAGAACATTCAGGCAGAAGAGGGCTGGGGAAATAGCCTTTGATGCTTTCCAGAAGATACTATTGATAGTGCAATCAAAGAGGACTACTCTGCCCTTAGAATGCAGCTGAATACTATTTCAATTTTAATACCATATTTAATATGAAATTAATACATATGATCTATGAAAAAAATTAGAAAATCCAGAAAATATAACGGATGGACTAAGAAAATTAATGTAATCCCATATGCAGGAGATAACCACTATAAAAAAGTGAGTAAATTCCTTAGTTTAGTTTTTATATAAATATGCATGTGGGGGTAATAAATTAAATCCTACTTTTTTCACTTACCATTATATCATAGCTTTACTCCATCATATGTGTATAGTATACTTTATTTATTAAATACATTTCTATTAAATATTTAACTGTTTTCACTTTTCCCTAATATAAATACTGGAGTGAACTTAGTATCTTTGCATCATTTAAAACAGTTGCATAGTTTTCTGTTGTTTTACTAAGCTTAATTTATTCAGCCATTTAGTCCCCTCATATTTGATATTTTGATTTTTTTTTTCTCTCTCTCTCTGACATTTGTTATTGGAACAATGTTGTAATGAACATCCTTGTACATATTCCTTTTTTAAAACTTAAAAAAATTCTTGATACAGACAGCCAAAACTCTAGAAAGTTTGTGACAATCTCCACCCTGTCAGCAAAGCCTGCAAGTGCTCACTTCAAAACATCCTTATCAATAATGAATAATGATCATTTCCTTAAATTTATTGCCAAATTGCTGACCAAACCAAATGTTTTTATTATATTTTTAATTTGTTTGGTTATTAATGAAGTAGAAGTTGCATACTTTAAAATTTTTATTAATGATTTGTTTTTCATAAAATACTTTTTAACTCTTTTTAAGACAAAATATCATAATGGCAGAAGCATATTTTTAAGTACTTCACTAGAACCCCAGAAATAATGCTTCCTGAATAATCTTAAGAGGGTTTCCTTTAAGCTTATAGCTGGTAAAGAGCATTTGGCTCCAACTCCTAATAGCTCTTCATTATTTAAATCATGGGATGGAAAATTCTAGTGGATATATGAGACTATGTCAGTAACTGAACCTTTGTTATCTTCTCCTGAATGCAATTTCCTAGTCAGTGTTCATCACGGCTCATCCAAAGGCTAAGTTTAATAGATGATATATATTTTTTCTACCCTGTGATATTAAACTCCACCATGTTTTAAAGTTTGAAAGAAAATATTGGACATCGGAAGTGTTGAATTAATTTAAATGTTTTTTAAATTAGAGAAGTTGTAGGATTACAGAAAAATCATGTAAAAAATACAAAGTTCCCATATACCCTTCTATTATTGACACTTTGCATTAGTGTGGTACCTTTGTTACAACAAATGAAAGAATTTAAAATTGTACTATTAATTATGTACTATAGTATTTTTTCCCATATGTGAATTAATTTTTAAATAAGACTCCACCCCTGTGTGTGTGTGTGTGTGTGTGTGTGTGTGTGTGTGTGTGTATTTTTCATGTCTAGTGGTGGTAAGAATTTTAAACAGAAATAAATGTATTTTGACAGATGAGTCCACAAAGATCTCAGTGGTGAAAATCTATTTGATTGCTCAAATTTCTCTTTTTCTGGGAGCATCTTCCCACTCTTCTTATCCCCAAATTCTATCTAAATTATTATCAATGATTGTGCTGAGGACAACTGCCCCAAACTGGGCCAATCCCAATCCTTAGGAAATGGATCACTCTCTCACCAGATGGCTGGACTTGTAGGCTATTACATTTTTGGGAAGTTTTGGCAGCCTGATTTTCTGACATGTGGCTTAGGAAACAAAGCTGGTCAGAAAGGAGAGAGAAAGTCATAGATGAGAGGCGGTGGAAAACATTTCCTTAGCTCATGACAATGCTGCAGGCTCTAGTTTCAGTCCGTTTCTGGCATGCCTTCCTGTCCAGAGCTTTGTAATAAATTCTCTCTCTCTCTCTCTCTTGCCTGCATAGTGCTGGCTAGGGTTGGTTTCTACTGCTTGCAGCCAAGAGCATTCTAAATAATACAACCACCCAAATGCTTTTTTCTACCACCCTAACTGAAAATAAAGAACATGATAACTACTTCAAACTGGTAAGGAGAGGATACATTTTCTCCCCTACTGCCTTTATCCCATGTGTTCTCTTTTCTTCAGCAGAGCAAAATACTTGCAAACTGTTTATTATCATAGTGTTCTTGTACATGTAATCAGTTTAATTATAATTGTGATCAATTCAATTGGTAAATGTAATCAATTTAACTGTAGGAAGATGTTATTGTGTGATTGCCTTGGATATTCATTTTAAAAGAATACCATATCTTTCAAAGGACATTCCAATCTATCTTTCATAGTTAGGCACAGTCTTATAAAGTAATGTAGGCATATTTGGGGATATACTGTTGAAAGATTTTGATATTCAAAAATCTCTCCCCTTTTGGGATGATGTAAGTGTTCTGGAATTAGATGGTGATGATTGCACAACCCTGTAAAAATACTAAAAAGCCATGGAATTGTATACTTAAAAATGGTGAATTTTATGATATGTGAATTGTAGCTCAAAAAAAAAATAATAAAAGTGACAACAAAAAGACAAATAAAAGAATCTTTGCCACAAGTGAGTAATAACGTTTAAATTGGATCATGATGTAATAAAATTACATCTGGAGATGATGTAATATAGAAAAAAAAAAGTCTTCCCAACTGGCATGCTAAAATTCCTCTAATTCTATTATTGTAGAAATTGGCCCTTTATTTAAGACATTGCCTTTCCCAGAAACTCCTGTTAACAAGCAAATATATATTTTTGCAGATATATATATATATATATGTATATACATATACACTTTTTAAACCTTCTAAAGACAAAATATGACAAACAAAAGCCTATTTTTAAGTACCTTTCTAGAACTCCAAAAATAATGCTTTCTGAAAAGGTCTTGGTTCTGTTTCCTTTAAGCTTATAGCTAAGTAATATGAGCTATATATATATTTACACATTCACTCCTTTAGGTAACTTATCTAGTGACTAGCAATCAACTATCAGAGTCTTGAGTAAAGAACATATGATGAAAATGTACAAGTTCTTTTCAACATGGGTAATTAATGGGAGAAGGGAGAGTGGTGAGAAGGTGGGAAATGGTCAAAGAATGGGATATATTGTACTGGATCCTTAACAACTTGAGAGTAGCGTTAGTGTTTGGGGTCTATGATATGGTGGTAAAGGATTAGACTATGGAGTAGGGAAGAGAAAGAAGACAGGAAGAGAAGGACCAAAAAAAGACTGAAGTCCTCAGGAAAGGACTCAAGCCACTCTTAACCTCTCTTATAACTTCCACATAGTGGATCCAGCCTGTTGTCCTCCTTCCTAGAATCCTGTGCTTTCCATGGAAATTGATGCCAAAGACAAATATTAGAACAAAACTAAATTATTAATGATTCCTAAAACAAAATGAACTTTTTATCTCTCTTGGACAACATCCTTGTTATACTTTCCTTGATAATCACATAGCTTACATTTCTCTTTCTTCTCCAAGTGGAAAATGAAGAACTTTTTGAACTCTTGCCATATTACAGAATGACAGGATGGGGTTTCCTAAATGAGATTTGATGGGTAAGTCTTAGTTACACAGGCAGCTAAGCACTGAATTTTGGACTAAGTTAGCTAGCCCCTATTTCAAATAATGAATCTTTTGAGAGTAAAGCAAAATGAAGATAAATTCTTTATAAATTATATTTACTAATATTAAAAAAATAATTCAAATGGTGTTAATGATTCTGCCCCAAATTAGACTTAATATGTTCTTACAGGTAGAGAATTCAACATGACTTCGTAAAACAGTATTTGCATAGACAGTTTAGATAACATGTTATGGAAACTTATTTCTTCATCAAATAGTTTTTGGATGAATTATCTTTATCATGAAAATATCTTTATCATGAAAATAACTGCCTATCAGAAATGTTAGGTAAATGGAATTATTTTAAATTTATAATTAGTAAAATTTATAATTAGTAAATTATATTAAGACCAATTATATTACATGAATGCTGTGGTTATGGTTAGATCATAGGATACAGTTATTCTAATAATAACTACAATTTACTGAGTGCTTACTGTGTGCCGGGATTAGTTCTAAGCATTTTATGTGTACTAACTCATTTAAAGTTTTACTACAACCCTATGAGATAGGTACTGTTAGTATCTCCATTTACAAAATGAGGAAACTAATATGCCAGTTTGGTGGTGGCAACAGCAATAAAAAAAATTACAAGAAGATTCCAAATTTTAAGTAAAATTCAAGAAGGCAAATGATCTTAGTTACTCCCTTCTCCCTAGAGATTCTCCTTTCAATATTAAAACTTGGAGGTTTTAGGTTTTGTCTCATTATGTAAAAAATGCCTTGCCCAAATGCCCAAAATATAGTTATTCTGTACAAATTCTGTGGATATAGATCTTTAGAGTCTCCCAAACTAAAGTGAATTCTGAGGCTTTCCAAGGAAGATGGCAGAGTAGGGAGCTCCAGGACCCAGTCCTTCCATCAAAACAACTATTAAACAGGCAGGAACTCTCTAAAACAACTATTTTGAAACTGTGGAGGCCAGAAGAATACTGTACAGCATCCAGGGAAGAGCAGGAGGAAGAGGCTGATAAACTGTGGTAAAGGACAGTAAATTGCTCTCTCTGCCCAGTTGCTCCCAGCGCCCATCCTCCACTCTCACTGAAGGCCACCTTGAGGTCACTTTACAAACACACACTTCCACATACATTGTATTAATCTAATTGATCTCCACAGCAAATTTTTAGAACAAGTGTTATTAATATCCCCAATTTTTAAGTAATAAAATTTCAGATTTAAAAAGGTTAAGTGGTATACCTAAGATCATATAATCAATTGGTTTTAATTATTAATGATTCCTAAAACAAAATGAACTTTTTATCTCCTTTATCTCCTTTATCTTATTCTAGATCTCCGGACTCTATATCATGCTGCTTCTTTGCATTCTTCCTTCTCCCAACTCACAACACTCTCCCAAACTCACTCCATTTTTCTCCACCTTGAAATAGTAACTTTTCTATCAAAGGAGGATTTTTCAAGGAAATGCACACTGTCCTTGCCAATATACTTAACCTTGCCAAAGTGAAAAGACAATCAAATACTTGCCATGGAGCTCACAATAAAAAGGGAAGAACTTGCTGGGTATATCATTCTTCCCCTTTCTTCTCTATTCCTTTCTTCTATCTACAAATCCCTGTTTGAATGTATTTTCCTTTATCTCATTGAGCACATTTATTATAGCTGCTTTAAAGTTCTTTTAATTCTAATGTTTGGATCATCTCATAGTTGTCTTCTACTTGTCTTTCCCTTGAGAATTTTCCTGGTTCTTTGTGGGTCAAGTAATTTTGATTGTATTCCGGACATTGTGGATGTCATGTGTAGGGCCTCTGGATTCTGTTATATTTCTCTGAAAAGTGTTATAGTTTTGTTTTAGAAAACAATTAATTTGGTTAGTCTTAAATTGCAATATTGATCTCACCTGTGGTGGGTGGTAGTTAAAATCACATCAGTTCTTTTATCTTTAGCTTGGTGCTTGCAGTATAGCACCATACATAGTTCAGAACCTTGAGCTAAATTTATACACAAAATTTTGGACTACCTTCTCTAGCTGTCTTTCCAGGATTCCCATCTCATGGTCCAACTGCCACTGGTTGTCCTAAACCTATTATTCAGGACACAAAGATGTCAGGCTTTGTAGTGGAGTTTTAGTTGCTCTGTACCCTGCCATAACTGTGGCCTCTCCTCAGGGAAAATGCAAAAAATAGAAAACTCACCCTGTGATAGTTCCTTCCTCCAAGTTTCAACTGTTGATCAAAACTGCCTGCCTTTGTTTACCATTCAGAGCCCTTCAGAGTTATTTTTTGTATTTTGTCCAGAGTTTATAATTGTTATTTTCAGGAGGGTTGATTTGTTAGGTGCTTACTCTGCCATGCAAGAACTAACTTACCATATAGATCTCAATTTCAGTTTTTTATTGCTGTTGTTTTAAGCCCCAAAACTTAGTGGCTTAAAATATTAACCATTTGTTTGCTCACAATTCTGCAATTTGGGCTGGAATTAGGTGATTTTACTTCTCTGTGCTGTGCTGACCAAATGAAGGCTTAATTGGGGCTAAAAATCCTAAATGGCTTCACTCATATGTTTGATTCCTCAGCTGGAATGTCAGCTAGAGGGCTGGTGAGTGGCTTTCTTTTTGCGTAGTCTTTTTAGCAGTACCTCTTTGCATGGTGGCTTGATGCTTCAAAAGGAAGTGTTCCAAGAGTGCAAGCCCCAATGTACAAATGCTTAAAAAGCCTCTGCTTGCATCACACTTGCTAATATATTTGTTTTAGTATCCTAGGCTGCTCAAAGCAAATACCATGAAATGGATTGTGTTTAATGAATTTATTCACTCATGGTTTCTGACGCTGAGAAAATGTCCAAATCAAGACATCATCAAGGCAGTGCTTTCTTGCAGAAGACTGGCTGCTGTCATTCCTTGCTCTTCAGTTACATGGAAAGGCACATGGCAAGGTGGTGTCTGCTAGTCTCTCCCTTCTCTTCCAGGTTTTATTGATTTCAGCTTCTTGCTTCTGTGGTTTTCTCTCTGTCTGAATTTCATCCTCTTATAAAGGACTCTAGTAATAAGATTAAGACCCATTCTGACTGAGGTAGGCCACACCTTAATTGAAGTAACCTCATCAAAAGGCCTGACTTGCAATGGGTTCACACCCACAGGAATGGATCAGGTTTAAGAATATGTTTTTCGTAGGTATACACAGCTTCAAGCCACCACAATACCATTGCTGAAAAAAATCACAGGTCTAAGCCAAGAGTCAATGTGGAAAGGGACTACACAAGGGAGTCATGGTTCATTGGGGCCACCAATGTAGCAATCTACCATAACGTCTCAGGCACCTGTCCTATATTCAAACTATAGATTACCTCCCATCCTCTCCTTTTCTCTCAAGGATCTTGCTCTGTCAGTTATTCCTCCATCTCTCTATCTTCAACTCTTTCTCTCTTCCTATTGTTTTTTTCTATCAACATTTAGGTGAATTCTGGATACTCCTTAAAATAACAACAACAATACTCTACTTCAAACTATTCTCCCTCTTAACCAAACTTCTTAAACTAGTCCTACTTAACTGTCTCCAATTCTTCATCTGATGATTATTTATTCATCAGTAATATAGCTTTTGCTTCCTCAACTATTCTTGATTACTCTTGTCAAGGTCACAAACACCTTCTTGTTGCTAAATCCAACAGAAGTGGCTCAATTTTTCAAAATAAAATTTCAGCAGCATTTAATAAGGTAGACCAATCCCTCCTTGAAACACTCTATTGCTAGACTCAACTTACTTTACCTTTAATTCCTTGATAGCACAGTTCCTTTTTGCACCTTTCCCTTTCATACATCTGTACTTCTTTCTGTTATGGTATTTATTACACTGAATCATCATCTCTTGTTTATTTCCTTGCAATACCATCTGATGGGGAATTCTGTGGGTCATCTTTCTTGTTCACTTATTCTCTTTCTCATTTAATGTCTAGCACCATGCTTTGCAAAGAATAGGAGCTCAAAAATATTTGTTTCATGAAAATGAGTCATCCCTGTATTCCTCCAATCCTATGAGGAGATGCCCCAAGGTACTGGAGCAACAGTAACTAGTTAAGTCTTCTTTTCAAGACCAAAGATAGTTAAATGCAGAAATGTGAAATTATACCAAAATCTAAGTACCACCATGTTGCAAATACTTGCAAATCACTTCCCTCCCCCGCCCCCATTTCAGAAACAGAAGACAGGAAATCTTAGAAAACATTTTTATAAACAGCTGAAGCAAAGGAGAACATTTACAACACCTATATTCCAATCAACTTTGCTTCTGACTTATTTCATCCTTATTATTTAGTTAATGGGGATGGGTTCTTAGAAAAGTCATCAAAATTGCTGGGGATGTCACAACAAGGCATCAGATACTTCCAAGTCCTTCAGGCTCCCCGAGTTTGCACGAAAGTAGCAGGGGGGAAATAATTCAAACAGATATTCTTATGATCAGACAGATTTTCTCACTAGGAAACAACTTCCATTCTTTCTTTAACCTTCTCTCAATAGGCTGTACTCAATCTGAAGAAGAGAATCAAATTAAATGATCCCTCCATCTTTATTATGCTGGTATGTTAGCATGTAAATGTTATTTAATATCTTTCCCTAGAGCAAAAAATGAAGCTTCCTTAAATTTGTAAAGTTCACTTGAAAATATCTGCTAAACAATTAGAAGAATGAAATGAAACTGAAAACATGCAATGAAACAGTTTTATATTGCCTCACATTTAATTTAAAATCCTCATTCACCTAATATTTCTATAAAGGCTATATTGAAGAAACTTGTAATAATATGTAAATAAATGTGCATAATTGATTTCTAAACAACACAGCAACCTTATTCAAGTTTCTTAATCTTGCAATTTAAAAAATAATTTCAGAAAAATAAAAACATTTTGTCTCATCAGAAACGTCAGCTTTTACTTTGTTGTTGTACGTTGGAAAACCATGGACTCTGGTATCACATATATTTGTGTTTACCCCTTGGCTCTACCACTCATAGGTGTGTGACTTTGGTCAAGTCATCTAGCTTATCTGAACCTTGTTTTCCTTGTCTTAAAATAAGCATAATATTTCTCACTTCATGAAGTTCTGAGGTTTAATGAGATAACTTTTCTAATACAGCAACATAGTACCTGAGATACAGTGGGCATTTAGCAAATATTAATCTCCTTTCTTGGCTCTCCTTCTTGTGAAAGGGAAAATAGAGGCAATTAGAATGTTCTTCTCAAACTCACAGTTAAAAAATTTTGGTTATGCTATGTGTCTTCATGTTCCTGCCCCCTGCACAAAAAGAAGAGATTCCAAGTATACAGTAACAGCTTAACGGAGTGCTTAAGAGACTGGCCTTAGTGATAATGACAAGGAGGAAGACGATGGGGATGATGATAATGATAATAGTTGAGACACATCAGATGAGGTCTTGCTTTTTAAAATTCTGTCTTTGGATATCCAGACATATTAACATCCCAGCACAATGCCTGACACATACCAAGTGCTATTCAAATGGTAAGTCATTTCACTTCTTTAGTATCCACTAAAAAGTCTCTTCATGAATATCTATCTTCAAATGCTTAGTCAGAAACATTACATATTTGTCCCTTTTGAAGGGAAAATATTGCACTTCTAAGAGATCACAGGCTACATCTTACTAATAGAGGAACAGCACTGCTCAGTGAGCTGGATGAGAATTGTACCCCTAAATGCAAGTGTGGTTTTGGGGAACATAGTATGTGTTTGCTAGGGCTGCCGTAACAAATTACACCAACTTGGTGTCCTAAAGCAACAGAAATTTATTCTCTCACAGTTCTGGAAGCCAAAAGTCTGAAATCAGGGTATTGGTAGGGCTATGCTGTCTCTGATGACTTTAAGGAAAAATCCTTCCCTGCCTCTTCCTGGCTTCTAGTGGTGCCCGGCAATCCTTGATATTCCTTATGGCAGCATAACTCCAATTTATGCCTCCTTCTTCAAATGACTGTCTCCCTGTCACTCCTTTTCTTATAAGGATACCAGTGATATTGGATAAGGGGCCCACACTACTCCAGTATGACCTTACCTTAACTAATTACAGCTTCTAGGACCCTGTTTTGGTTTGCTAAAACTACCGGAATGCAATATACCAGAAAAGGCTTGGCATTTACAATGGGGATTTATTAGATTACAAATTTACAGTTCTAAGTCTATGAAAATGTCCAAATTAAGTCATAAACAGGATGATACCTTTTCTGAAGGAAGGCTGCCAGCATCTGGGACACCTCTGTCACTTGGAAAGTCACATGGTTGGTGTCTGTTGGTCCTTCTCTCCTGGGTTTCATTGTTTCCAGCGTCTGGCTTCCTCTCTCAGCTCCTGTGGGGGCTTTTTCTCTCTATGAGCTTCTCTCAATTTCATCTCCTTTAAGGGACTCCTTTTAAAGTCAGAGCATTAAGACCCACCATGAATGGGGTGGGTCACATCTCAGTTAAAATAACCTAACCAAAAGGTCCCACCCACAACAGGTCTGCACCCACAGGAATGGATTAAAAGAACATGGCCTTTTCCTGGGGTACATAACAGCTCCAAACTACCACAGATCTCATTTTCAAATAAGGTCACATTCTAAGGTACTGGGGTTTAGGACTTCAACATGTATTTTGTGGGGACACAAGCCAACCTATAACACAAACAAATTCTTTAGGTATTGTGCTGGTTTGGATGTACTGTGTTCCCCCAAATGCCATTATCTTTGATGCGATCTTGTGGGGGCAGATGTACCAGTGTTGATTAGATTGGAATTCTTTGAGTGTTTCCATGGAGATGTGATTCAATCAACTGTGAGTGAAACATTTGATTGGATGGCTTCCATGGAGGTGTTGCCCCACCCATTCAGGGTGGGTGTTGATTGGATCACTGGAGTCCTATAAAGGAATTCTCAGACAGAAGGACCAGAGAGCAACTGAGAGTGACATGTTGAAGAGGAGCTGCAGCTAAGAGAGGACAAAACATCCCAAGAGCAACATTTTGGAGAACACCATTTTGAAATGCAACCTAGGGAGCAAGTGGACGCCAGCCATGTGCCTTCTGAACTAACAGAGGTTTTCTGGATGCCAATGGCCATCCTTCAGTGAAGGTACCCTATTGTTGACGACTTACCTTGGACACTTTATGTCCTTAAGACTGTAACTTTGTAACCAAATAAACCCTCTTTATAAAAGTCAATCCATTTCTGGTGTTTTGCATAATGGACAGCATTAGCAAACCAGAACAGGTATTATAAGGAAAATCAGTTTCTTTTTTTAAATCTTCTAGACGGCTGTCCCAAAAAGCATTGTGAAGGATATTCCCATATGCTCAAACCACATTGCTTGCTCCTAGGGGGTGTTGTAGGGGACATGGTGTGGAGTAGAAGAGAGAGAAGGAAGGGGTGATGAGGTGGAAAAAATTTCATGCCACAGAATTTCTCTTCAGATGAGCTCTAAGTTTAGAAGAAATACCTCGATAAACTGCTTGGGGAGGAGGGTGGGATATTAAGGGCCTGCTGAAGCAAGAAAAGATGTAAGTTAAACTGATATGCATGACTCATGGAAAAAAACATCTTTTGCTCCTGAAAAGGAGGGAAAAGTGGAGGAGTGTAAAAGGACTGAGCCAGTAGGACAGTAGAAGGCCCGACATTCTTTCCCAAATCCTCAGAAAATTCTACAGAGCCCACAAATGCCAGGTGCATATTGGTTTCTTAAAAATTAATGAAGGGAGAAGAGCAAGGAGATCCCAGCTAACTCTAGTCTTCTCTGGAAAGCCTGGTCTCCTGAGCTGACTCTCTCTTCCTGATTTGTGAAGGAGTGGGTAATGGTAATAAACAAACCACTTGAGTCTCTCTGACCAGCTCCCAGCTTCTCAACCTCTTTGCCTCTATGGTGAATAACTAGGTTATATGCCAAAGGGCAGGCCCTTAAGTTCTAGCCATCTGACTGTCTAATGTCATAGAAGCAAAGTTGTGAAACAGGTGGGAAAACTATCATCCTACTTTGGGGAGTAATGAATTGAAGCATCATTATGTGATTTGCCAAAAAAACATTCTGAATTTAGCATTGGTGCCATCTGAACTTCTGCCAAGGAAAAACATCTAATCAGAGTAATTGAGCAAAGTGCTTTTCACCTGCTATGATGCTGCTGAACTTAATCAAAAAGCATTTATTAAGTACCTAATTACATGCAGTGCTGTGCTGGATGCCCACAGAGAGAACTATGTGTAGCTGGCCCCTCCCCTCCAGCAGTTTACAATATAGAGAAGCGGAGTGGTTGGGGGGGAGGCGGGCAGGAAGGAAGCTAAAATTTCATGAGTTCCTGCATTGTCCCAAGTCCCATATATGGATTCTACATGTGATTTAATTCTTCCTTAAAACAAAAAGTCAACTTCCTAGGAATTAGGTATGGGAGGCAGAAATGTGTATATTGTAGTAACATGGGATTCCATGTGCCTTGCCATTTGACAAGTTAAGGACAACGGATCGCTGGCAGCCAGCTCCACAACACCAGTCTTATGAAGAAAGCATCACCTTGATGATGCCTTGATTTGGACTTTCTCTTAGAAACAAAACAATAAGCAAGAAGTAGGTAGAAAGCCAGGAACTGAGTGGACTGGACACCACAGAGCAATCTGACTTTGGGCATACTTCATACAACACTCATGAAAACGTGGAACTGCTGAGATCAGCGAAATCTGTAAGTTTTTGCGGCCAGGGGACCCGCGCCCCTCCCTGCCAGGCTCAGTCCTGGGGGAGGAGGGGCTGTCAGCTCCAGGAAGGAGAAGGGAGAACTGCAGTGGCAGCCCTTATCGGAAACTCATTCTACTGATACAAACTCCAACCATAGATAGACTGAGACCAGACACCAGAGAATCTGAGAGCAGCCAGCCCAGCAGAGAGGAGACAGGCATAGAAAAAAAACAACACGAAAAACTCCAAAATAAAAGCGGAGGATTTTTGGAGTTCTGGTGAACATAGAAAGGGGAAGGGCCCTGAGGCGCATATGCAAATCCCGAAGAAAAGCTGATCTCTCTGCCCTGTGGACCTTTCCTTAATGGCCCTGGTTGCTTTGTCTCTTAGCATTTCAATAACCCATTAGATCTCTGAGGAGGGCCCGTTTTTTTTTTTTGTTTTGTTTTGTTTTGTTTTTTAATCCTTTTTTCTTTTTCTAAAACAATTACTCTAAGAAGCCCAATACAGAAAGCTTCAAAGACTTACTATTTGGGCAGGTCAAGTCAAGAGCAGAACTAGGAGAGCTCTGAGACAAAACGCAATAATCCAGTGGCTGAGAAAATTCACTAAACACCACAACTTCCCAAGAAAAGGGGGGTGTCCGCTCACAGCCATCATCCTGGTGGACAGGAAACACTCCTGCCCATCGCCAGCCCCATAGCCCAGAACTGCCCCAGACAACCCAGTGTGATGGAAGTGCTTCAAATAACAGGCACACACCACAAAACTGGGCGTGGACATTAGCCTTCCCTGCAACCTCAGCTGATTGTCCCAGAGTTGGGAAGGTAGAGCAGTGTGAATTCACAAAGCCCCATTCAGCCATCATTTCAGCAGACTGGGAGCCTCCCTACACAGCCCAGCAGCCCAGAACTGCCCTGGGGGGACGGCACTCACCTGTGACATAGCACAGTCATCCCTCAACAGAGGACCCGGGGTGCACGGCCTGGAAGAGGGGCCCACTTGCAAGTCTCAGGAGCCATACGCCAATACCAAGGACTTGTGGGTCAGTGACAGAGACAAACTGTGGCAGGACTGAACTGAAGGATTAGACAATTGCAGCAGCTTTAAAACTCTACGATCACCAGGGAGATTTGATTGTTAGGGCCACCCCCCCTCCCTGACTGCCCAGAAATACGCCCCATATACAGGGCAGGCAACACCAACTACACACGCAAGCTTGGTACACCAATTGGACCCCACAAGACTCACTCCCCCACTCACCAAAAAGGCTAAGCAGGGGAGAACTGGCTTGTGGAGAACAGGTGGCTCGTGGACGCCACCTGCTGGTTAGTTAGAGAAAGTGTACTCCACGAAGCTGTAGATCTGAGAAATTAGAGATAAGGACTTCAATTGGTCTACAAATCCTAAAAGAACCCTATCAAGTTCAGCAAATGCCATGAGGCCAAAAACAACAGAAAATTATAAAGCATATGAAAAAACCAGACGATATGGATAACCCAAGCCCAAGCACCCAAATCAAAAGACCAGAAGAGACACAGCACCTAGAGCAGCTACTCAAAGAACTAAAGATGAACAATGAGACCATAGTACGGGAGATAAAGGAAATCAAGAAGACCCTAGAAGAGCATAAAGAAGACATTGCAAGACTAAATAAAAAAATGGATGATCTTATGGAAATTAAAGAAACTGTTGACCAAATTAAAAAGATTCTGGACACTCATAGTACAAGACTAGAGGAAGTTGAACAACGAATCAGTGACCTCGAAGATGACAGAATGGAAAATGAAAGCATAAAAGAAAGAATGGGGAAAAAAATTGAAAAAATCGAAATGGACCTCAGGGATATGATAGACAATATGAAACGTCCAAATATAAAACTCATTGGTGTTTCAGAAGGGGAAGAAAAGGGTAAAGGTCTAGGAAGAGTATTCAAAGAAATTGTTGGGGAAAACTTCCCAAATCTTCCAAACAACATAAGTACACAAATCATAAATGCTCAGCGAACTCCAAATAGAATAAATCCAAATAAACCCACTCCGAGACATATACTGATCACACTGTCAAACACAGAAGAGAAGGAGCAAGTTCTGAAAGCAGCAAGAGAAAAGCAATTCACCACATACAAAGGAAACAGCATAAGACTAAGTAGTGACTACTCAGCAGCCACCATGGAGGCGAGAAGGCAGTGACACGATATATTTAAAATTCTGAGTGAGAAAACTTTCCAGCCAAGAATACTTTATCCAGCAAAGCTCTCCTTCAAATTTGAAGGAGAGCTTAAATTTTTCACAGACAAACAAACGCTGAGAGAATTTGCTAACAAGAGACCTGCCCTACTGGAGATACTAAAGGGAGCCCTACAGACAGAGAAACAAAGAAAGGACAGAGAGACTTGGAGAAAGGTTCAGTACTAAAGAGATTCGGTATGGGTACAATAAAGGATATTAATAGACAGAGGGGAAAAATATGACAAACATAAACCAAAGGATAAGATGGCTGATTCAAGAAATGCCTTCACGGTTATAACGTTGAATGTAAATGGATTAAACTCCCCAATTAAAAGATATAGATTCGCAGAATGGATCAAAAAAAATGAACCATCAATATGTTGCATACAAGAGACTCATCTTAGACACAGGGACACAAAGAAACTCAAAGTGAAAGGATGGAAAAAAATATTTCATGCAAGCTACAGCCAAAAGAAAGCAGGTGTAGCAATATTAATCTCAGATAAAATAGACTTCAAATGCAGGGATGTTTTCAGAGACAAAGAAGGCCACTACATACTAATAAAAGGGGCAATTCAGCAAGAAGAAATAACAATTGTAAATATCTATGCACCCAACCAAGGTGCCACAAAATACATGAGAGAAACACTGGCAAAACTAAAGGAAGCAATTGATGTTTCCACAATAATTGTGGGAGACTTCAACACATCACTCTCTCCTATAGATAGATCAACCAGACAGAAGACCAATAAGGAAATTGAAAACCTAAACAATCTCATAAATGAATTAGATTTAACAGACATATACAGGACATTACATCCCAAATCACCAGGATACACATACTTTTCTAGTGCTCATGGAACTTTCTCCAGAATAGATCATATGCTGGGACATAAAACAAGCCTCAATAAATTTAAAAAGATTGAAATTATTCAAAGCACATTCTCTGACCACAATGGAATACAATTAGAAGTCAATAACCATCAGAGACTTAGAGAATTCACAAATACCTGGAGGTTAAACAACACACTCCTAAACAATCAGTGGGTTAAAGAAGAAATAGCAAGAGAAATTGCTAAATATATAGAGACGAATGAAAATGAGAACACAACATACCAAAACCTATGGGATGCAGCAAAAGCAGTGCTAAGGGGGAAATTTATAGCACTAAACGCATATATTAAAAAGGAAGAAAGAGCCAAAATCAAAGAACTAATGGATCAACTGAAGAAGCTAGAAAATGAACAGCAAACCAATCCTAAACCAAGTACAAGAAAAGAAATAACAAGGATTAAAGCAGAAATAAATGACATAGAGAACAAAAAAACAATAGAGAGGATAAATATCACCAAAAGTTGGTTCTTTGACAAGATCAACAAGATTGACAAGCCCCTAGCTAGACTGACAAAATCAAAAAGACAGAAGACCCATATAAACAAAATAATGAATGAAAAAGGTGACATAACTGCAGATCCTGAAGAAATTAAAAAAATTAAAAGAGGATACTATGAACAACTGTATGGCAACAAACTGGATAATGTAGAGGAAATGGACAATTTCCTGGAAACATATGAACAACCTAGACTGACCAGAGAAGAAATAGAAGACCTCAACCAACCCATCAAAAGCAAAGAGATCCAATCAGTCATCAAAAATCTTCCCACAAATAAATGCCCAGGGCCAGATGGCTTCACAGGGGAATTCTACCAAACTTTCCAGAAAGAACTGACACCAATCTTACTCAAACTCTTTCAAAACATTGAAGAAAATGGAACACTACCTAACTCATTTTATGAAGCTAACATCAATCTAATACCAAAACCAGGCAAAGATGTTACAAAAAAGGAAAACTACCGGCCAATCTCCCTAATGAATATAGATGCAAAAATCCTCAACAAAATACTTGCAAATAGAATCCAAAGACACATTAAAAAAATCATACACCCTGAACAAGTGGGGTTCATTCCGGGCATGCAAGGATGGTTCAACATAAGAAAATCAATCAATGTATTACAACACATTAACAAGTCAAAAGGGAAAAATCAATTGATCATCTCAATAGATGCTGAAAAAGCATTTGACAAAATCCAACATCCCTTTTTGACAAAAACACTTCAAAAGGTAGGAATTGAAGGAAACTTCCTCAACATGATAAAGAGCATATATGAAAAACCCACAGCCAGCATAGTACTCAATGGTGAGAGACTGAAAGCCTTCCCTCTAAGATCAGGAACAAGACAAGGATGCCCGCTGTCACCACTGTTATTCAACATTGTGCTGGAAGTGCTAGCCGGGGCAATCCGGCAAGACAAAGAAATAAAAGGCATCCAAATTGGAAAAGAAGAAGTAAAACTGTCATTGTTTGCAGATGATATGATCTTATATCTAGAAAACCCTGAGAAATCGACGATACAGCTACTAGAGCTAATAAACAAATTTAGCAAAGTAGCGGGATACAAGGTTAATGCACATAAGTCAGTAATGTTTCTATATAGTAGAAATGAACAAACTGAAGAGACACTCAAGAAAAAGATACCATTTTCAATAGCAACTAAAAAAATCAAGTACCTAGGAATAAATTTAACCAAAGATGTAAAAGACCTATACAAAGAAAACTACATAACTCTACTAAAAGAAATAGAAGGGGACCTTAAAAGATGGAAAAATATTCCATGTTCATGGATAGGAAGACTAAATGTCATTAAGATGTCAATTCTACCCAAACTCATCTACAGATTCAATGCAATCCCAATCAAAATTCCAACAACCTACTTTGCAGACTTGGAAAAGCTAGTTATCAAATTTATTTGGAAAGGGAAGATGCCTCGAATTGCTAAAGACACTCTAAAAAAGAAAAACGAAGTGGGAGGACTTACACTCCCTGATTTTGAAGCTTATTATAAAGCCACAGTTGCCAAAACAGCATGGTACTGGCACAAAGATAGACATATAGATCAATGGAATCGAATTGAGAATTCGGAGATAGACCCTCAGATCTATGGCCGAGTGATCTTTGATAAGGCCCCCAAAGTCACTGAACTGAGTCATAATGGTCTTTTCAACAAATGGGGCTGGGAGAGTTGGATATCCATATCCAAAAGAATGAAAGAGGACCCCTACCTCACCCCCTACACAAAAATTAACTCAAAATGGACCAAAGATCTCAATATAAAAGAAAGTACCATAAAACTCCTAGAAGATAATGTAGGAAAACATCTTCAAGACCTTGTATTAGGCGGCCACTTCCTAGACTTTACAACCAAAGCACAAGCAACAAAAGAGAAAACAGATAAATGGGAACTCCTCAAGCTTAGAAGTTTCTGCACCTCAAAGGAATTTCTCAAAAAGGTAAAGAGGCAGCCAACTCAATGGGAAAAAATTTTTGGAAACCATGTATCTGACAAAAGACTGATATCTTGCATATATAAAGAAATCCTACAACTCAATGACAATAGTACAGTCGGCCCAATTATAAAATGGGCAAAAGATATGAAAAGACAGTTCTCTGAAGAGGAAATACAAATGGCCAAGAAACACATGAAAAAATGTTCAGCTTCACTAGCTATTAGAGAGATGCAAATTAAGACCACAATGAGATACCATCTAACTCCGGTTAGAATGGCTGCCATTAAACAAACAGGAAACTACAAATGCTAGAGGGGATGTGGAGAAATTGGAACTCTTATTCATTGTTGGTGGGACTGTATAATGGTTCAGCCACTCTGGAAGTCAGTCTGGCAGTTCCTTAGAAAACTAGATATAGAGTTACCATTCGATCCAGTGATTGCACTTCTCGGTATATACCCGGAAGATCGGAAAGCAGTGACACGAACAGATATCTGCACGCCAATGTTCATAGCAGCATTATTCACAATTGCCAAAAGATGGAAACAACCCAAATGTCCTTCAAGAGATGAGTGGATAAATAAAATGTGGTATATACACACGATGGAATACTATGCGGCAGTAAGAAGGAACGATCTCGTGAAACATATGACAACATGGATGAACCTTGAAGACATAATGCTAAGCGAAATAAGCCAGGCACAAAAAGAGAAATATTATATGCTACCACTAATGTGAACTTTGAAAAATGTAAAACAAATGGCTTATAATGTAGAATGTAGGGGAACTAGCAATAGAGAGCAATTAAGGAAGGGGGAACAGTAATCCAAGAAGAACAGATAAGCTATTTAACGTTCTGGGGATGCCCAGGAATGACTATGGTCTGTTAATTTCTGATGGATATAGTAGGAGCAAGTTCACAGAAATGTTGCTATATTAGGTAACTTTCTTGGGGTAAAGTAGGAACATGTTGGAAGTTAAGCAGTTATCTTAGGTTAGTTGTCTTTTTCTTACTCCCTTGTTATGGTCTCTTTGAAGTGTTCTTTTATTGTATGTTTGTTTTCTTTTTAACTTTTTTTTCATACAGTTGATTTAAAAAAGAAGGGAAAGTTAAAAAAAAAAAAAAGAAAAACAAGGAAAAAAAAAAAAGATGTAGTTCCCCCTTGAGGAGACTGTGGAGAATGCAGGGGTATTCGCCTACCCCACCTCCATGGTTGCTAACATGACCACAGACATAGGGGACTGGTGGTTTGATGGGTTGAGCCCTCTACCACAGGTTTTACCCTTGGGAAGACGGTTGCTGCAAAGGAGAGGCTAGGCCTCCCTATGGTTGTGCCTAAGAGCCTCCTCCCGAATGCCCCTTTGTTGCTCAGATGTGGCCCTGTCTCTCTAGCTAAGCCAACTTGAAAGGTGAAATCACTGCCCTCCCCCCTACGTGGGATCAGACACCCAGGGGAGTGAATCTCCCTGGCAACGTGGAATATGACTCCCATGGAGGAATGTAGACTTGGCATCGTGGGACGGAGAACATCTTCTTGACCAAAAGGAGGATGTGAAAGGAAATGAAATAAGCTTCAGTGGCAGAGAGAATCCAAAAGGAGCCGAGAGGTCACTCTGGTGGGCACTCTTACGCACACTTTAGACAACCCTTTTTAGGTTCTAAAGAATTGGGGTAGCTGGTGGTGGATACTTGAAACTATCAAACTACAACCCAGAACCCATGAATCTCGAAGACAGTTGTATAAAAATGTAGCTTATGAGGGGTGACAAGGGGATTGGGAAAGCCATAAGGACCACACTCCACTTTGTCTAGTTTATGGATGGATGAGTAGAAAAATAGGGGAAGGAAACAAACAGACAAAGGTACCCAGTATTCTTTTTTACTTCAATTGCTCCTTTTCACTCTAATTATTATTCTTGTTATTCTTGTGTGTGTGCTAATGAAGGTGTCAGGGATTGATTTGGGTGATGAATGTACAACTATGTAATGGTACTGTGAACAATCGAAAGTACGATTTGTTTTGTATGACTGCGTGGTATATGAATATATCTCAATAAAATGAAGATTAAAAAAAAAAAAAAAAAAAAAAAAAAGACATAATGCTGAGCAAAATAAGCCAGGCACAAAAAGAGAGATATTGTATGTTACCACTAATGTGAATTCTGTGAAAAATGTACAATGTTTTATACTGTAGAATGTAGGGGACCTAGAGATACCAATTAGTGGAGGGGGAATGATAATCTAATAAGAACAGATAAACTATGGAGGGTAATCTCAATGTTATGGGAATGCTCAGGAATGATTATGGTTTGTAAACTTTCTTGGATATAGTAAGATCATGTTGGAAGCAATAGAGTTATTTTAGGTTTTTTTTTCTCTTATTCCTTTGTTTTCTTAGGGGTTGTCAATTTTCTTGGGGTATGGTAGGAACATGTTGGAAGCAATGTAGTTATTTTAGATTATTTGTTTTTCTTACTCCTCTGTTTGGACATGGTTTATTAATTTTCTTGGGGTATGGTAGGAACATATTGGAAGCAAAGTAGTTATTTTAGGTTATTTGTTTTCCTTAATCCATTGCTTTGTTTGAAATGTTGTGGGGTTTTTTTGGTTGTTGTTTGCCTGTTTGTTTTTAATTTTTTGATAAACAAAGTTAAAAAATTGAAAAAAAATCAGTAGAAAAATGGGAGTAAAAACTAAATGACAGATAGGGTGGGATGGGGGGATGGTTTGGGTATTCTCTTTTCACTTTTATTTTTTATTCTTATTCTGATTCTTTCTGATGTAAGGAAAATGTTCAGAAATAGATTGTGGTGATGAACGCATAACTATATGATCATACTGTGAACAGTTGATTGTGTACTATGGATGACTGTATGGTTTGTGAATATATTTCAATTAAAAAAAAAAAAAAACAATAAGCAAATAAATTCCCATGATTTAAGCCAAAACATTGCATAGTATTTACTTGAGCAAATACTAAAGGAAAACAAAACACCACTCAATTGAGAAAGAGCAATTGAAGCTCATTTAGCAAATGAAGCTAACTTACCTCATGCCATATATAAAAAAATCAATTCAAAATGGATCAAAGACCTAAATATAAGAACCAGAAATATAAAACTCCTAGAAGAAAACCTAGGACTTGTATTAGGAACAGTTTCTTAGACTTTATACCCAAAGCACAAGCAACAAAAGAAAAAAAAACATAAATGGGACCTCATCAAAATTAAAAACTTCTGGTCCTCAAAAGGACTTCATCATGAAAATAAAATGACAATCTACACAATGGGATAAAATATTTGGAAACCACATATCCAAAAAGAGCCTAATACCTAGGATACATAAAGAAAGCCTACATTGAACAACAAAAGAGAAACAACCCAATTATAAAATGGGCAAAAGACTTGAATAGACATTTCTCCAAAGAAGATATGCAAATGAGCAAAAAGCACATGAAAAGATGATTAAAAAATCATTAGCCGTCAGGGAAATGCAAACCCAAACCACAATGAGATACCATTTCACACCTGTTAGAATGGTTGCTATTAAAAAATGAAAAACGGTAAGTGTTGGAGAGGATGTGGAGAAATAGGAAAACTTATTTGTTTTTGGTGGCAATGTAAAATGGTGCAGCCACTGTGAAAGACAATTTGGACATCCCTTAGAAAGTAAGGATAGAATTACCATATGACCCAGCAATCCCACTTCTAGGTATATACTCAAAAGAATTGAAAGGAGGGACTAGAACTGATATTTGCACACTGATGTTCAGAGTGGCATTATTCCCAATTCCCAAGAGATGGAAGCAACCCAAGTGTCCATCAAGTGAAGAATGGATTAAACAGAAAGTGGTACATATTTCCAATGGAATATTATTCAGCTGTTGAAAGGAATGAAGTTTGGATACATGCTACAACATAGATGAACTGTGAAGACATCGTGTTGAGTGAAATAAGTCAGATACAGAAGGACAAACATTGTATGATCTCTCTGACATAAAATAATTAGAATAAGCAAACTCACAGAGTCAGAAACTAGAATATTGGTTACCTGGGTTGGAGTGCAGGTAGGGAAAGGTGAGTTAATGCTTAAATTGTACAGGGTTTCTACTTGGGTTGATGAAAGAGTTTTGCAAGTAGATGGTGGTGATTGTAGTAAAACATTGTGAACCTAATTAACGGCACTGAATTATATATATGAATGTGGTTAAAAGAGGAAATTTTAGTTGGATATATATTACTAGAATAAAATTGATTTTTTAAAAACAGGGCTGTACAATTTAAACAGTGAACCCTAAAGCAATCCATGGACTATAGTAATAGTATAATTTTTAAAATGTTCTCTCATGAATTGTAACTAATGTACCCCACTAAAGCATGGTGTTATTAATAGGGTGGTATTTGGGAACTCTGCAATTTATGCATGATTTTTCTATAAGCCTACAACTTCTCCAATTAAAAAGAAACATAAATGAAGTGATCAACTTTTTTTTTTTTCTGAATGGTAGCCAGTTTTCCGAACATTGTTAATTAACTAATCCTTCAACTGGGGAGTAGTTACAAAAGAAATATAAAATTCAAGTTGAAGAGAGACTAGGACCCTTTGAATCCTGGTAGTTTATACAAACAAGGACACAGCTCAGGACAGTTTGTCTCCTGAAAGAAGCCTACTTATTTCAGAACTGAGTCAGAGCCAGATTAAGGAGCTACTGCTGAGCTCAGTGTGTGAGACTGCTTCTAATTCAAGTTCTTTATTCACACCCTCCTACTCAAATATCCTTCCCTTTCTACTTTTGCCTGTGAGATCCAACTCACTTCCCACCTCATCAATGATGAAGTATTTCCTCATTCTCCAAAATTTTCTGATCTTTCTTCTGCCTTACCTCCAACAACACTTTGGAACATCCAGGAATCCTTTTTAACTGTTGTGTCTGAGAATAGAAAGCTGAAAATGGGAAAGACTGACAGCAGATACCAAAGAACTAGGCCAATGCTGGAAAACCAGAACACGGTATTGGAGTATAATTGGAGAGAACTGAGTTCTCACAGGAAATAGTATAATTTAGTCAGCCCATGTAGGTAGGGGTTAAGCCAAATGATTGGAGTCTGAGGGCAAATCTAAGATCAAGGTTCACAAGGACTGGCCAGAGGCGAGGAACAGAAATAAGGAAACAAAGAGCTTGTCTGATTCATTTTCTGGTTTCCCTCAGTGCCTATCACAGTGTCACTTATTGGAGGACTTGGTAAATATTTATTGATGAATGAATAAATGACAGAGTACTAAACATGAAGTCAAACTCTAGTTTTCCCTGTTATTAACAGGTGGCCTTGGGCAAGTCATTTAAACTCTCTTACCATTTTTCTCAACTATAAAATACAAACAATAATACTGCTCAATCGCACCTCTGAAGATTGTCAAGAGATCAAAATAAATAAGTGCTTTGCAAATTTTCATGTGCATACAAACACTACACTAGAATCCTACTTTGTGAGAGGCAGTGTGAACACGCAGCCACGTATAAATGTTATGTTTTACTTGTCTTCTGTTTATTCTCCTTTTTAACAATCTGCATAGTTTAATTTTCACTTATTTTAAAAGACAAATCCATCTCTAGCTTATTGTGGTGGTTTGATGCGGTCAGATTTTTGAAATATTTCAGAAAAGCCATGTTCTTTTAATCCATTCCAGTGGGTGTAGACCTATTGTAGGGGGAACTTCTGATTAGTTTATTTAAACTGAGATGTGACCTGCGTCATTCAGGGTGGGTCTTGATCCTCTTGCTGGAGTCCTTTATAAGAGATGAAGTTGAGAGAAGTTTAGAGAGAAGCCCCTGAGAAGCTAAGTGAGGACCCACAGAAGCTCAGAGAGAAAGCCACTGAAAACAGAAGCTGAAAGCAACAAAACCAGGGGTGAAGGACCAACAGATGCCAGCCATATGCCTTCCCCTGTGACAGAGGTGTCCCAGAAGCCAGCAGCCTGTCTTCAGGGTCCAGCTATGGTCCTGTTGATGCCTTGAGTTGGACATTTTCACAACCTAAGAACTGTAAATTGTAAGTTAATAAATCTCCATTGTAAAAGCCAACCCATTTCTGGTATATTGCTTTCTGGCTGCATTAGCAAACCAAAACACTTATATTAACAAAGGTGTTTTAAACAACAATTCACTGCATGTCTAAACAACTTCAGAGACACTGAAGATGCAAGCTTTTCTAAATATTTCAGAATCAAGATAATTATTTTATGAGTTATTAGGGAATACTTTCAAATGTTTTTTAGACCTCAGCACATGGAATTATGAATTGATTTTAAAAGAAAAATTTTACTTCTAAATGTCTAGAACTTACTTAAATGAGACATAACTGCAAAAAGCTAAAGCCCCATCTTCCAAGTACAGTATTTCTGAAAGAAGGAAATTCTCCCATGAAAATGCTGCAAACTGATGCAGCTGGATGACAGAGCAGGGTGCTTAGTATTAGGGTAGAAGCAGGCGTGAGCAGAGATTAGATGAGGTCAGCTATAAAATTACTAAATTATGGTCTTGAAGACAATGAAATTCATTTTCATCTTGGGTTTCTTAAAATGATTTTCTTAGAACTTTCAGAGAAATTTTGTGTTTGGTCTAAAATTTCATATATTTGGTATCTATCCAAAGATACATTATTTTTGGAATTTTAGCATAACTTGTTCTCCCACTCCTGAATTAGTCAGTGAAACAAAAATAACGTTTTCTGACTTTAAAACAAGTATGTTTTCAAATGTCAAGATTTGAAAGTACTTAGGCTTTAGGAGAATGCAAACCAATACTGGGAGGATGGGGGGATCGTGCTGGAGATTTTGAAATTTTGCAGTCTGAGGACCTCTAACAGAACTTTTCACCCCAATTTGAAACATTTAGTTACAACTGGATTCTATTTGTGGTATATTGTGCTCTGAAAGACACAAACATTTATGGATCAAATAAATGTAAACTTTGAATATTTTCAATTGCTCACAATATCCTAATTTTTTTTCTGTAAAGTACATATACTTTCTATAAAGTACATAAACCAAAAATAATTTGATACGCTTAATAACTGCTGGCTTAGTTTTTTTTTTTTTTTCCCCTATTCATTGAAAGAGAGACTTTGCTACAAAGCATTATCTAAAGCCAGAATTTGGGATCTGTGCATTCCTGATGGAGCAACAGGGAACTGTAGAAAAAGTCTAGTGAGGATCATTCAACATAAAATTTGATTAAAAAGACAGGTTCAAATCAATATAAGTAGCTAAAGAGAACCTTCTTTAAAATAAATAAAAAATATCAATTAAGCACCTATTGTTTGTACAAAGCATTATACTAGGTATGATAGCCCGAATAATGGAAATTACAGTAACTTTTATGGGTACATTTTATTTTGATGTTGAAAAAAATCAATGAAATAATATTAACATTTTAATGTCTGTAATCAGGACTAAGTACTGGCTTTGAACAAAGTTAGAAAGATGGAGCTTCAGACATGAATCTTCTAATGGTGAACTGTTTGGTAGAAAACCATGTTCTCTATTTCCCTCTTGACTTCTCATAGGTAAATAAGATGCAAGGATTTTCTCTAAGAGACTTTCCAGTCATGCAAAAAAGAAGTGTCAGACACTTTTAAAAATATAATTTATTTACAGGGCTATGCTTAGTTAAGTTGTTTTGACATTTACTAGTGCATTATATAGACACAGATTTCAATAATATTTCCTGATGATGACTAAGTTTTAATTTCCCAGACTTATTACCTATGCTTGAAGTTCTATAAATATATCTTCTGGTGCATTTTGGACAGAGTTCCACACAACCTATCGCTGCACCTATTGTTCTGCTTATGTTATCTGAGTATGAATTATCAATGACTTTTAGTGGCAATTGTTTATTTCTCTTTAGTTCTAAATTTTGACCTGGACATAGTGAACATGGCATAGCTCCTATTCTTTGCATGGATAGGCCTAAGCAAATCTTGTTCCCCTCTTCCTTCTAAAGCACATTCTTTTCTTTGACTCACCCTATTTCCCTGGAAGCCAAGGTCTCCTATTGAAGCATACCTCCTAGCCTAACAACCTCACTTCCTCCATCAACCCCCGCCCCCCAAAATCTTTATTTGATTGTCAGTACTTTCCCTGCTTATCAAACCCTGCAAAGTTTGGAACTCTCTTTCCATTGCTCCCTTCTGGTTTATACTGGGTAAACACAGATTATCCCTACCCTAAAGTGTAGGCAAACCCTTTAGCCTATCATCATCATTTATCGCCAACACTTTTTTACTTTGTACAATTTCAACCTCCAGAAAAAAAAATTGAGTAACTATTTGAATATCACAATATTCTTAGTGTATTATTAAAACAGTGACTGATCTTAACACCTCAATAAACCTGACAGAAATAAAAAAGGGACTAACATTTGCTGAGTGTTTGGCGGAGACAAAACCTTGCTAAGAATGAAGTTTCATGATGTTCTCAACATACTTTCAAATGGTTCAGTTAAAAAATTTGAGAGGACGAAACATGGGACTGTATAACATAGTAAACCCTCTTGAGGGTAAAAATGTTCTAGAATTGATTGTGGTGATGAATGCACAACTCTGTGACTATATCAGAAGGTATTGTACAGTTTAGATGGTTGTATTATATGTGCATTTATCTCAATAAAACTGCTTCAAAAATGTGTGTAAACACAGAGCAAATGTGGTATAATAGTAACAACTGGTGAATCAATGAAAGGGTATATGGATGTTCATTGTGCTGATCTTTCAACATTTCCAGAGGTTTCAATTTTTTTAAAGGACATGTTGGGGGAAAATGCATGTCTAGGAGAGGATCTTGAGAAATAATTCAGAGAATCTCAGATTATGGCATTTTAAAGATTATGTGGGGTCTCTCCCGTTTGCTGAGAGCAGCCTAAAAAGGATCCCACAATACCCAATGCACAAACAAATGCGTACCAAAAAGTATGGAAATGTATTTGCTCCAACTGGTATTAGGTTATCTCTGCTGGGTAGTATTAACGGAAAATTTCACTTTTCCCTACTTGCTTTCATTTTTACCAACGATCACGTATTATCAGCAAAGTCCATTCAAAATTTTCCTCAGTCTATTTAAAAAGAATCACAATACCTAAAGATGCTGAACCGCTTCATTTCCCATTGGTGAAATCTGCAATATGGAAATTAGAATCTTTATTCTCTTCCAGTCCCTCTACTGGTGGAGTTTCGAGTTGTAAATACGCACCCAGGGATTCTACAACTGGTTCTACCTATACATAGGGCTGTGCCTTCAAACAAAAACAAAGCAAGGCCGAAAAAAGTTAACGTTTAAAAAGACACAAGTGGCGGTAGAAAACAAATTACTGGAGGTCTAGGAGCGTACCCTTTAACGCCCAAGTCAGACTTCGGCAAAGCGAGGACCCCAGCGGAGGCTGTTCGTATCACCATGAACCGAGGTCCCGGCGGGGGCAGAGCCTTACCTCCACGGCTGTCGGGACGCACGCCCCTCCCTCCGTCTCGGCCAATCGGGAGTGAGGAGGCGGGGCCCGGGCGGGCCGGAGGCGGGGCGGGCACAAAAAGGGGTGTGCCGGGGGCGGGGGCGGGGGCGGGCAGATCTCAGATGGTGGTGACTTTTCTCTGTCGGCGGCTCCTGGGTGCAGGTGGAAGGGCTGTGCCGACCGGGGCTTCGGCCTCCAGGGCCGGGAAATGGCGGCGGGGGCCAGGATAGAGGACGTGAGTGCACTGAAGTAGCGGGGGCTGGCCCTGGGAATCTCCTTCCTGTGCTGGGTCGCGCGCGGGGCGGGGACTGCGGGGGGAAAGCTGCCACTAACCTGCGGGTCCGCCGCCGGAAGGGGCGCCGTCTGCGCGCAGGGCCGGGCCGGGCGCGGGGTTGTAGGAGAAGTCGCCCGGGCGGTCGTGGGTCGGCGCGCTACCTGTGCCGGTTCCGGTCTTATTTCTCTGGGTGGAGGCTGGGGTGGGTTCGGGGCCGTGGGCACGCGTGTTTGGAGGTCCCAGGCGGGTTCCCAGCCCACACGCCGCGCGTGTCTTTAATCCCGGAACTGGGCGCTTCACGTGATGCATGTCAGGCCTGACAGCCATTCCTCGGGGCTCATCTCTTGGCGCCAGATGGTCGGGCTCCGTTCCGATGCACCTAGGGGCGCTAGAGGCTAATCACCCTTCCTAGCGGGGTCCTCCAGAGAGCTCCAGTGGAGCTGGAATTGGCTGCAACGCCCGCACCATACGCCAGTGCCCCGCGGGCTGACCTGAAGCTGTCATCCCCCGGAAACCCACAATGGAGAAAAACAGTGTCATGTGCTGTAGAAATGAAAAAGATTAAAAAGATCTCCTTACTTAAAAGCGTCCAAACCAGATTACTAAAAAACCCAAGTGGCCCAGTTTACAGTATATTAATACAGGGTGATAGCATAATTGCAAAAAGTATTATTTCTTTACTTGACTATGTTAAGACATTTTCAAGGGGAAACATGTTTCTGTGACCAGAATTAACTGGTGGGTTGCCCCCTTGGCACATAATATAATTCCTGCCCTTGAAAAATGGAAAGTTGACAGTTACATTGAAGCATTAAAATGGATACCTAAATTAATAGGAATATTATTGTCACTAAATGTAGTGCATCAGAAAAAACAAGACATGCAAAACACGGTTCCAGCCCTAGAAGACCTTAGATTCTTGTGCAAATGCTGGCCATAGATAAAGAATCTTTAGTAAGTAAAGACTAAACAATGTCTAATGATGAGACTAAAAAATTCCCTTTTTTCAGTTCAGTAAATGGAAAACTATAAGATTTGTAAGTAGATTTTGAGATATATATTTAAAGAAATTCCATTTTTTTTCTGAATGTTTTATGCTGAGTTTCAAGAACTGACAGTTTATGGAAAAAATGATTATCTAAAAGAAAAATGAGAGACTCCTAGAAATCATGGGAAGTGCTTCTTGGTTGGTGCTGAACTGCCCCAGGGTTCTTGGGTCTGTAGCTTTTAGCTTTAGGATGAGTATAATCTTAGAAATCTGTTTCACCAAATAATTTGAGGTTAGTGTTTCACCAACGTTTCTGTAGCTAAATCACTTTGGATCTGAGCAAAGTTGATTGCTTTTGGTATTTTGTAGATGTGATTTCCAGCCTTCAGTAAAAAGCCAAAAATTATGGGCCATGCCATCAGCCCACATACTTAAATGGGTTAAAAGAGTCAAAGGCTGAATATTAGTTAGTGTTCATTGTTTGCAAGTAGTGAAACCGACTGTGGTTAATTTAAGGAAGAAAGTAATGTATTTGAAAAGATATATAGTGGAAATGAACAATTAGAGCTCTGCAAGGACCCAAGCCAGGTCAGCTCAAGGGGTCCTTCTGGGGTTCTACCCTGGAATGAATCTGCCTCAACCATGGTCTCTCTTTGCTTTGCTGAACTGGGAGAGTTGAATTGGCCTAACCCTCCTTGGTTCCATGACCACTGCTAGGCCAGAGGAGGTTGAAGAGTATTGAAGGATGTTCCCACCGAGACTAAATGCAGAGGTAGACTGGTAGGTCCCCAAAAGAAATAGAGGCTTGGTTGCAAAAGAGGGAAGAGGTACCATGTGGGCAGAAACAACATATATCTTCTAGAAGTGGTAATGCAGTTATTAACAATGGGGATAAAGAAATTATTTGAAATCATTAGCTCTCTTCCGTTCACCTTCCACTTGCAGATGATGAGATAGAATGGGTATTGTTTGGATGGCTGTTCTGTATATTTCCTATAGGATCCACCTGACAGTGTTTGATATAGCCAGCAAATACATTTTATTTCCTGAACTAATAACATAGGGAAAAAACCCCATTATAGTCCCCAATCCCTCCATTGTATTAATTAGGAAAAACAAAAGACGTACACATAAAAAAGAAGACAATATAAGGCAGCGTATGAAATATTCCAAATGAATATTATGGGTATCATGTTTTGTATGAACTTTAAAGTAGGAAGAAAGCACTCGCCTGGAATAGGAAAAGTTTTGTTATGACCTTGAAAGGTGAGTTGAATTCTGAAAAATTTAAGAGAGATTTATGGGGTACTCTAGAGAGCTCATTTAAGCTAAGGGAGAAGTTACATGAAAGGGAGGTGATGGAAGATAAATAAAGCTTACTGTTTCTTACAGTTAAGATTTCAATACCAGTTTTGTTTCAATTCCCAGTTTTCAAGTGTTCATGAAGTTGGGCAGTCTTGCATTCACTCAACACCTATTGAGCACCTGCTATGTGTCAGGTGCTAAAGGTACAAAGCACATAATATAATAGAGAGTCCCTGCCCTTGTGAAGCACACCTTATTCTGAATGTATAGGAGTATGTTATTACTCATATCACTAATTCTGATACCTTGTACTTAGTGTTGTAAGTTAAAATTGAGATATATAAGGATGTGCTCGGGACTTCCATTCCTGGCCAAGGTGTAGTATGGGGACTGGATTTACCTTTCTGCCTGAATCCAGAAATTTAGATACAATATATAATATAACAGTTTTCAAGATATTGGACATCAGGCGATGACAGAGTGATCTCTGAGAGATGGGAAACAAGGTGAGCCCCACGATTGCTCCAGCTTACTGCCTTGGGAGAGTTTGCAGCTGCAAAAAGGGAGGCAGAACCCAGGCAGAGCTGAGCAGACCCTCTGATTTGAGGAGATGGAGCTGAGAGTCTGGGGAAATCAAGGTAACTGGAGTTCACAGGAATGAGTACTCAGAGAAGAGCTTGCTGCAAAGGAAGAGAACTGAAGATCTGCAGAGTCCACCTCAGGTATTCAGCAGAGTACTCAATCAGCCCATGCTTGTGAGGAAACTCCCCAAGACCTGTAAAGAACCACCTGATAGGATTCGAGGCAAACAGTACTCTGTGCTCAGTTAGGACCTTGTTCTACCTGCCACACTGGAAAACCTTATAATTCACAGGGTATTAGGCAGAGTGCTTACAGGGCCTTGTCTCAGTAATGGGAAATGATTAGCCCTAAACTAAGTATAGCCATGGTCCTTCCTAAAGCAAGATCAGTGGTCAGACTGTTTCCAAGTAACTTAACTGCATCCCAGAATAAAGTTTGAGAATATTTATAGGAATATAAAAATGTCCAGCAACCAAAGAGGTAAAATTTTTAATATCCAGCATTCAGTCATAAATTACTAGGCTTGCAAAGATGCAGGAAAATATTATAATGGGTTAGAGAGGTAATGAATTCTACATAGGGAGGAAGAGAAAGCTGGAGTTAAAGCCAGATAAAGCACCTTATTACTCTGCGTCAGGCACTATTTAAGTAATTTTACATGTATTAACTCATTTAATCCTCCCAACAAAGTTATAAAGCATGTACTATGATTCCCTTTTTTTAGATGAGGTAACTGATGCCCTGAGAAGTGAGATAACACCACACCTAGTAAGCAGTAGAACTTGTATTTGAACCCAGATAGTTTATTGCCTTTGGAGCCATCCCTTAACTGCTGTGTTTAACTGTGGTCAGAGTTGATCCTCAGATTTTGGCCCAGTCTTTGGTGATTCCCGTAATTGAGTTAGGGAGCAACAGATGGACAAGTTTGGGATGCCCATTCATTCAACAAATATTCATGAGTGCTGACCATGAGACGCTGCTGGGCACTGGGATGAAGAAGATAAATAAGAGCCAGTGGGTCTAATTCAGCCTAGTGGAGAAGACAGACGAAGTAGAAAACCATCACAGGATAGTTATGATAGAGGAGGTGATCACAGGGTGCTGTGAAAGACATGAAGGGGTGGGCATGATGCAGATATGGGAAGTCCAGGAAGGCTACCTGGGGAATGACCCCAGGTGGGTCTGGAAGGATGCACAGACATCAGCTAAGGGAAGAGCTATGTAGGCTAAGACATCTGCTGTCTGAGAAAGCATTAGAGGCATAGGATTCTTGAGAACAAAAATAATCAGAATTGTACCATGAGTTTGAGAAGGTGAACTAATCAGGAAACTAGCTAGGCATTGAATTAAAAAAGTAGTAGAGCAGTGCTGAATGCCTGAAATTAGAAACTGAGGTGTCCACCACAAATCTGGATAATGCCCAGATTACATATTTATGTTTCTAATCCTTGTGCTCAACAGTCTTCCCTTACCCCATTTACCTCACTTCCTATCCCTTGCAAAGTAAAAAGCCCTTATTCTTGTTTCCAAATCCTGTTCTCAGGTTTCCCTTTCCTCATGGAGTCTTCATTTCCATTTCATTCTGGTGCAGTTAGCTAACCTTCTAAAGCTAGACGCCCACCTCTTTGCTAATTATGTACCTCCCTGTAGTATGCCCTGCATTATATACTATTATGTATTCTTATGTTGTTGTTTAATCTTTCCTGTCTTTATCCCTAACCTCCCTGATGAGGTTGTAATCTCCTTTTGGACAGTGACTGTGTTTTATTTTCTTTTATCTCGGGCCCAGTGCCTATACATAATAGTATTCAGTAAGGGTATGAGATTGAGAGTTCTGTGGCTCATTTGTATGTAGCAGAGACCTGAAGTCCTGCTCCTGTCAAGAAAACTTGAGCCCATACACACTCAACCTCCGCTGGCTTCTTCAGTGATAATACAACTATTGTTTTCACTGGGGATCTGTATCTACAAACCAGTATCTCCTCGAGGATCCATCAGGGTGATCTGTTTCTATCTATCATAACTGAAAGTTTGTTTTAAGCACTCTTAAAGCCTCCACTGACTTTTCAAAATTTTGTGGAACACCCGAGACATAGTTTAAGAACTGCAGCCATACGTAATTATTTAATCAATAATATGCTTTTAAAAACTCAGTATCTAAATTTTGAGGGCTTGAAGAAAATGACTTTCTTTGACTCATTATGTTTTACCTGGTTTGTGAGGTGTAGTAAATAATTCAATTACGATTTCACCCATCTGCTTTAATACTTGCTTTCACCAAATTGTATACAATAGAGTTATCTAGAGGTTTAGGGTCTTTTTTTTTTTAATTGGCTTTAGGTAGGGAATGTGTTCTCCTGCCTCTAATTTGTCTGATGTTTTTTAAAGCTTTATAGTTTAGTAGATTTGTCTTAGAAACATAATCCAGAAACTGGTAATTATAGTTTGCTTCTGTTTTTCTGCACCCCAGGGTTCCTTGGATCTCACTCAAAGCATTGAAGATGACCCCCTTCTGGATGCCCAGCTTCTTCCACATCACACATTACACGCTCATTTTAGACCCAGATTTCATCCTCTTCCTACAGTCATAATAGCAAATCTTCTCTTGTTCATACACGTAAGTTGGCTGGGAAGAAAGTGATCCATCCAAAGGTGATGTTCTTAAAAAAGATATAAGCTCTTCAGAGGGCCATTTCACTATCTCATTAAACATTTAAAATGTATATGCTTTTTTACTCATAGCTCTACTTCAGAGAATATATCATAGATATATTTGTACACATTTAAAGATGTTGTTCATAGCAATACTGTCTGTAATATCAAGAGGCTACAGACTACCTACCATCAAGAGAATACTTTGTAGTCCCATCCATATAAAAGAATGCTATACAACTGTTACAAAGAAATGGGGTAGGGAGCTGACTTCCTGGGGCCACCAGTGAGGATGTTGTGTCCATCTCCTGTTGGCCCTTCAGCCTGGAAGATGCAGCCACGGTGGAGCCCAGAGCCCGCCCCCTGAGTCAGCCCAGATCTGGCCCCTCCCCTCCCAGATTTTATCATGTGGGCAGCCTGCTGCAACTGGTTCTGCCTGGATGGACAGCCTGAAGAGGACTTTCCGCCTCAGGGAGCCAGTACGCAAGCCTATTTCACCCTGGGTACAGCTTCTTCCCTTCCCCAACAGGCTCTGAACCAAGCTGCAAGGCCTGTGGGGCTACTTCATGAACGTGGCCAGGAAGATGAAAAATCTGAGACCCAGAGACACTAAGCACTTAGCTACTAGAGTGCAAAGCCACAAAGCAGCAGACCTGCTTGGACTAAGAAAAATCTCTGCCTGACCTGTTCAAGGCAAGTGGGGACTGGGCTCCGCCTCTGTCACCTCTGCCAGTGGTTCCAAGCTACTGCCGTTCAGGGGGAAGAGCTCATGAAGATGAAAGTGAAGGACCTGAGGGACTGTCTCAGCCCCCATGATATCTCTACTGAAATATGCTGGGAGGAGGAGGAGCTGGTGTTCTTGGTGGTTGGACAGCAGCCTCTTATCTCCCAGGAGGGCAGGACACATGCCCCCATCTTGGCCCTGCACTTCCCTGAGCAGCAGACCTTCTGACCCACCCTCTAACCAGCACAACACCTCCTGCCTCACCCACCCTCCCTTCTTCTACACAAGCTACTTCTGTTGGCCCAGACCAGGATCAGGAAAATCAGCAGGTTGATGGCCATGTGTCTCATGACCAAGAGGAACCGTCTACCTGGAGAACACAGCCAGAGTGACTGCTGAGGATGAAGCTGAATATATCGACTCAGAGGATAGGTTTGTGCCAGGCCAGAGGGCTTCTCTGTCTGACCTGATCAGTCTGGAAGACACTGAAGCACTGACTGTGTGGCAGTTGAAGGAGATCCTGGCTTGCAACTTTGTCAATTACAAGGGCTGCTGTTAGAAGTGGGAGCTGATGGAAAGGGTGATTTGGCTGTACAGGGATTAAAAAGGATCCAGTACCTGATATGTAGTGCTGAAGATCAAAATGGGGGTGCCAGCATAGAAGAGAACCTGTGTAAGATCTGTACAGACTCACCCACTGACTGTGTTCTGCTGGAGTGTGGCCACATGGTTACCTGCACCAAGTTTGGCAAGCACATGAATGAACGTCCCATCTGCTGTCAGTATGTGATCTGAGCAATGCATGTCTTCTGATCCTGAGGGCTTGCACTTGCTTCTTCAGTCCCTTTCAGGGACATAGTCCTGGGTGTCTGGCTCAAGGTTGGCCAGCTTGCAGAGGGGTGGGCTAACAGAAGACAATGTGTAGAGTGTTCCCAAGAAAAGGGCAGGCAAAAATGCCATGTCTCCCTGAGTTTGCCTTGCTTGCCATGGGGGTGCACCTCTTGGCTGACAGAGCCCCTGAGGCCAGTGGGGACTGGCACACATTGCCTGGGCTAGTTCCTGTTTTTATGATCCGGGGTGATGATGGTAATTGATGGAAAGAGACTTTCCAGAACTTGGACCATGTCTTCCTCCATTCCTCCGAGAGCCTAGATAACTTCTTGTGCAGTTCCCCCCTTCCTTCCACTCCCCACCCATCCCTGTGGGATGCTTGCCTCTGTTTCACCAGTCAGAAGTCCTGCCAGAAATGGTTCTCTTTCTCTCCAGCACATCTGGGTTTATTTCTGGTCTCTCATTATCTTTGCTTTAACCTAACTTTGCTAAAGTTTTGGCTACATTGCCTAAAATCCATTTGTTTCTTTGGACCAAAAAGTTATTAGCTTACCAGACCAATAGTCTTCCTTAGGATAGAATTTTGGACCAGAAAACTTAACCCTGGTGAGAAATGAAACACAGATGCTACTAAAAATCTTGAAAGTTGTTAAGAGTTGCTTCCTTAAGTGCTGGGATTGGAAGCTACCAGTCTCCTTACCTGACATTGGGAGCCAACAGAAGATCTGTCTCCCCAGCTGCTGGGAAATTCCAGTCTCATCTATGCTACTTCCTCTCTTGGGGCCTGACTGGACCATCCTTAATTTTATTTTATGATGAAAGGGGACATTTTGGGGGAGGCTGTGACTTTCTGCTTAACTGTAAGGAGTCTTAATCTACTTCCCCTGAGATTGAAGTCCCTCCCTTTCCCATAGAGTTTCTAAAGCATGAAGTTGCTGACGTCACATGGAAGGCATAGAGACTTGGGCAAAGAGCCTTGCTCTTCTCTAGCCAAGCTTTTCATGGTGACCAAACCAGTAAGACAGAGCACCTAAGAGGTATCAGAAGGTACTGAGTTAGGCTGGGTTCTGTCCTTGAACAGGCAGCCAGAAGCCTTAATCCCCCAGCGTGGTAGGAAGTCTATTCCCATTTCCCTTCCCAGCCTACATTTGGGAGCAGTTCAGGAAGAAGCATACTCCAGGCCCTTTAAGGAGGACTATGTAGCAAGTAGGTGATGTTCTTGAACCCACTTAGGGTCTTCATACCACTAGATACATTCACATACCATGCAGTCATACAAAGCGTACATTCACTTGTTCACAGTACCATTATATAGTTGTGTGTTCATCACCAAAATTAATATTTGAACATTTTTATTACCACACACAAAAATAATAAGAATAAAAATTAAAGTGGAAAAGAACAATTAAAGTAAAAAAGAACACTGGGCACCTCCGCTCCCCCCCCCCCCCCATTTTTCTACTCATTCATCCATACACTGGGCAAAGGGGAGTGTGGTCCATACGGCTTTCTCAATGTGATACACATCTTGTCATAGAAAATATTACCACTCTTCACAACTCACTTTTATTTTTAATAGATTTATTATATGCTAATATTGCTTACTGTTCAATGCTTAGCAACTGGTGATAATGATAGCTTTTTTTTTTTTTTTTTTTTCTTAAACAATGGAAATTTACTGGCTCCCAGATTTGATGCTAAGAGAAGTCTGAAATTGAGGTGTTATCACGGCAGTGCTTTCTCTGTGAGAACTATGTTGTTCTGGGGCTGGCTGCTGGTGAATCTTGGTCCTTGGCTTTTCTGCCACGTGGCACTGCCCATGGCGATGTCTTCTCTTTTCTCCTCTGGGTTCTGTAGACTTCAGGTTTCTTCCAGTGGCTTTCTTCCACTGTGTCTGAATTTCAGTCTGCTCATAAAGGATTCCAGTAATCTGGATTAAAGCCCAATCTGATTCAGTTGGGCCACACCTAAACTGAAGTAGCATCTTCAAGAGATCCTATTTATAATGGGTCTACGCCCACTGGAACTTGGACCTAGACCAAGAGGGATGAACAATTCAATCCATCACAGTATAAGAAAAGTTTATTGATACGATTTCTGATTTCACTTTGCAGTTAATCTTTAAGAAGCTATCAGTTGTCAAGTTTTTGGTGTAATGACAGCTTTTTAAAGTTTTTTTCTTTAATTAAAAAATATTTTCTTTCCAGTAACAAGTAAAGCATTATGGAAGTGTACAAAGATAAGATGATAGTCTTCCCTTTTCTCTACCTCAGCCCTTCTTCCTGAGTTATTAAATGGGATGAGTTTGTTGTTTCTCCTTCAGTGCCTTTCATTAAGTTCATACAAATATATACAAAGAGATTAGCTCATATTTAAAGGGATTTCCCCCATATCTCTCCACCTCCCCCCTCCAAAAAAATTGGATAATACTGTTTTACTCTACAGCAGTGTTTCTCAAACTTGAGCATACAGCAGACTCACCTGACAGGCTTGTTAAAATACAGATTGCTGGACCCACCCCAAGAGATTCAGATTCAGAAGGGCTGGGATGGGGCTGAGAATTTGCATTTCGAGCAAGTTTTCAGGTGATGCTGCTGCTTGTGGTCTAGAAATCACACTTGGAGAACTACTGCTCTACAACTTATTTCTTTTAATCTTAATATATCACAGACATCCATCCAGACCAATACAAAGAGATTTACTTCATTCTTTTTTGTAGGTGCCTAATAGTCTATGATATGAGTGGATGTATCATAATTTTTTCAAGCATTGTACAATGGATGGACACACATACTTGGACAGCTTGCAGTTTTTTGCAAGTGTAAAACATACTGTGCTTGGTACTGAGTTTCTGTTCGCAGCAGTGGAAAAGTTACGGTAGTGGTTGCTGGTAACAGTAGCACAACGTTGTCAATGTAATTATAACACTACTGAATTATACATTTGAATGTGGTTAAAAGGGGAAATTTTAATTTGTGTGTTACTTGAATAAACAAATCTTAAAAACCATAGGTCATACAACACAGTGAATCCTAATGTGAACTATGGAATATACTTAATAGTATAGTTGTAATAATATTGTTTCATCAGTTGGAACAAAGGTACCATACTAATGCAAAGTGTTAATAACAAGGAAAACTGAATGTGTGAGGTGGAGTAATGGGAACTCTGTATTTTTTGCATGATTTTTCTGTAAACCTATAACTTCTCTATTAAAAAAATTTAAATAGTATGGTAAATATCTGTATCCATTTTTCCAAGGTACTGGTGCTTTAACTTGTAAGGGATAGAGTCTTTAAAGTAGGATTTCTGGGTTATATTTCCTAATTATTTTCCAAAAGCAATTCCTATTTCAGTGATCAATATATAAGAATGTCTGTTTGCCCATATTCTGGCACCAATCTTTTTACATTTTTGTCAATCTAGTTGGATGGTTTTTCTTGTTTTCTTAAAATTGAAATTAGAAATAAACTTTTTGAAAACATGATTTTTATTAGTCACTGTTTTTAATAAAAGAAAGGTGGGCAAGAAACTACATTTGACATTAAATGGTCATCTCCATTATACAGGATTTGAGGTGATTTTTATTTTCTTATGTGTGATTTTGTCTATTTTCCAAATTTATTGCAAAATTTTATAATCAAAAAAAGTTCATAAAAATTAATTTTTTAGTGCATTTATAAAAACAGGATAGAGAAGGTCGTAGGTATAAGAGTGTGTGCTGGGATGGTGATTTTTATTTCGTAATTGCCAATGTTGACTATTAATCCTGATGCTTTCCTTTCTACCAGGTTGTGTTTGTTATTTTAGCATTTTTAACAGGTGTGCTTTGTTCTTACCCTAATCCAAATGAGGACAAGTGTCCAGGAAACTACACCAACCCACTGAAAGCTCAGACAGTTATAATCCTTGGAAAAGTTATTTTGTGGATCCTGCATTTACTTCTTGAACGCTACATCCAATATCACCATAGCAAAGTAAGAAATCGAGGCTATAACATGATCTACCACTCTACGAGGCATCTTAAAAGACTTGCACTCACGATACACTCCACTGGTAAGCCCGGTTGTCTTTTTTGGCTTTTATGTGGCTTTCTTGAGTGGCAGAAATGACAGAAGAAAGAAAATGTGAAGTCTGACTTTGTAATCAAATACATTCTCTCATTTTTACGAAAGCAATTTGTGTTGTGGCCACTAAAAGTTGGGTTACATTAGTGTCTTGAAACTTGCCTTACAATATCTGTAGTCTTACATTTTCATTTGAAATCTGGATATTTCAGTTTTGAACATGGTGTCCATATTTCTCTGTGTGAAATGCCGAACCCCCCCTCCCTTCTGGTACCAATAGGTTTATTCATTGCAAGGAGTGGCATAAATGCTGTTGCTATTTGATACTTCTGGGGGTAAGAGAAGAGATTTTTTTTTTAAATTGAAGATCAGTGCTTTATAATCCCATTAACAAATGATTTTTTTGTTAATGGATTATAAATATCAGAGCTGTATTGAAGGGGAATAGGATTGAAAAGGGTTGTTTAAAGGCATATATCCCACAGATCAGCACTGCAAATATAGATATGGGCTTGCATGATGTATTTCTCAAGTATGATACTGGTACAGAGAGTTGATAACAGAATGGTATATGGGAAAAATTTACCTATAGCATACTAGGGACCATAATTAATAGGAATATCATATTAGTACCACACAAATACTAGGGACAAATAATTAAGGGCTGAAAAGAGCTATGAGGTGTTTTGGGTCATGAGAATTGTTTAAAAAAAAAAAAGGAAAATCAGTGTTTTTCTTGCAGTAGGAGCTCATGATAGAAAATTTGGTGGAAAGTTTATCCACAGGTTAAGTTCCTGGGAAAAAGTGGAGTGTTGTTTAATAAGATAAATTATCCAAAGTGGAAAACTTGAAAAATATACAGTTCCTAATTTATGAAGGAAGGATAGGAAGGTCCAGACAGGACTTAGAATGCATGAATGTTTTTCATTATGGTTGTTTTATTGTTTCTTTGTTGTTGTTTTTCTTTTCTGTTGCAGACATTACACTTTGAAGCCTTAATGGAATTAAATTGAACTTCTTTAGGTATTTTGAATTTTAGGTATTTTGACTTAGTGTCAAAGCTTCTACCGTTTTAAAAGACTCTCTTTTTCAATTTGAGTCCAGAATAAATCTTTAAAAATTTTGAATACAGATTGGATATAATATTTTCTTCAGAAAAACTGAGCAGTAGCTCTACAGAATTTAATTTCTTCTTCTTGTCCGTTCTGTTAAATGCATTTTTTAAACGGCAAGGTGCAAGTTCATGCACTCAGTGAAGTTCTCAGTGGAAGCCAAAGAGCCCTGCTATAGCAGAGAGAGAAGCAGGGCCAGGCCGTTTTATAGAGATGGGTGATCTTGACTGATCTTGTAGGGGAAGACCATTTACGGCTCCCCAATGAGCTTGGCTTAATGCTGAAAAGTACTTGCTTTTGGCCAGAAGATGGCACTATAATCCTCCCCCAAAAATAAAAGCAGAAATTGTTTTTAGCTACTGCAAGAACATATGTGCTCTATGACCAAAGTAATGTTCTGTTTCTCAAGTGATGGTCTGGAAAAAGTATTTATGAGACCCACAAAAAAACTGTCTGGTTTTTACCTTTCTTCTGACTTCAAATTCTTGTTAAACAGGAGACCCTTAATCATGATGTGGTTTAATCACAAACGACATCCCTTTTATGTTGCTCATGTAAGGACCCAGGAAATCAAAAAGATCAGGGCAGGTGTTTAACTTGTTTCTATTTTCTTTGAGTATTTTTTTTTTCTTATTTAAAGAATAAGAAGGTAAATCTATGGGGATACGGCACTTCCCGTTAATCAGAAGAGTACAACCATTTTTCATTCTCTTTATTACATGTATTAGTACTGCAGATATTGATGAACTTTGTCCTCTTGGTTTTTGTTATTCTCTATCGGAGAAAAAATTAATTGAATTTTTTATTTGTGTCTTTGTGGAGACAAGAGAAGGGTCTTTGCTGTCTTCCCAAGTATGCTAAAAATATTTACTCATCTATCTGTTCTCCTTCTTTAGATCCAAGTATATTTTCGACTCTACCACACATATCATTAACACATAGTAAACTGTATGTTTAGGGTTTTTTCCCCACTGAAATGAAAACTTGGCCCTTCGCTGAAAAGCAGTAACTTTCAGTCTGTCAGATGGGCCCAGTCAGCAGTGTTCCTCTTGGGGCCCTGAAGGATGAACCCAGAGATGGAGTCCATTCAGAAGTGAAGTTAGGAAGAACTACTCTAGAAGGCAAATTCTGAAAGGATACTTAACTTATAAAAGCATTCTAGGGCCCCCTGTCGTAAGCAATTGTGTCCTCCTCACTTAGCTCTCACGGGCCACATTGCTCAGGAGGGCCCAAGGCTCTCCAAGTGCCAGAGTCCCCACTGAAGCCTGTGCCTGGTGCCCTGGGGCGCAGTGAGGCAGAGGGCCTGGGCCCTTCACTGGGGGGTAGCCTGTGACTGTGAGGCCACAGTGGGAGTTGAATGGGGCTGCTGTGTGCTGCTTGCAGGAGGGACTGTACAGCGTGTGTCTGGAGCTGTGATAGTTCCCATAAAACCAGGGTTCTTGTTGTGATTGTTATAATAATAATGATACCTACTGTTTACTGGCACTGTTAGTTCATTTGTTCTTACAAGAACTCTGTGTGGCAGATATTATTGCCCCAATTTTATGGAGCAGTTGGGCTCCAGGTAAGGTAAGAGGCTGAGTTCATAGGAGGTGGCAGATCCTGTGCGGGAGACCGGGCCTCCCCGTGCTTGTGTGCCTCGTCACCACCTTACCTCCCCTGCCCACAGGAATGCTTCTTCCAAATTTTTATTATTATTATGATTATTATTATTATTACTACTATTATTTTACCATCGTACAAGAAAGGATTTTATTTTGGGAAACTGATTTTCCTTCCAAGTATTTTTACTGAATAGTAAGTATTCCATTAACTCTTAGAGTCTTTTTTAAAATATGAAATGCAATGAAACAAAAAAAGCTTTTAGGCTTATGTCTGTGGTTATAAAACCACTGGGAAAAAAAAGTCACATATTGTTATCCTGTAGGAGGTATCAGTTGAGCCCTGTGAGAGCCATCAAGTCACACAAGCAGGAGTGAGGAGGGAGGTGAATAAACGGTGAAGAATGAGGCTGAAGAGGTCAGCCCGGGCCAGATCTTGAAAGATGCCAAGAGGTTTGGACAGGAAGGAGCTGTTTAAGGGGAAGGGGTTTGTGGAGATCTGGGAGATTTGGAAAGATCAGAGTGGCTGTAGCTGGAGAGTGCATCTGATTGGAGCAAAACTGGGAAGGAGGCTGCTGCAGGAGCTCAGAGGTCAGGGGACCATAGTCTGAACTAAGACACTCAGTGGAAAGGGCTTCCTCAAAGAAGGTACTTTTATGACGTCCATGGCACTTACCATTTTAGGGAATGTTTTACTTCATATGCCTGTCCCACTAGACTGCAAACTTCATGTCTGCAGAACTCCCTGTTACAACCTTACGACCCACCACAGTGGGTCCTGTTGCTCAGGACACGGGAATCCTCTGAAAATTGTGTTTTCACTTTCCGTACAGAGGCTTTCCTAATTTTTTTTCCTAAATATTGTAAAACTCTTATTTGCAAAACTAATTTACAAAGAAACTGTCCCTATGCTAGATTATTGGTCATGTGTGAGTGTGTCGGGGAGGGGTTAGGGCTTGTTAGAACATAACTTTGTGTAGAGTGTCTTTTGATAGATCATTTAAGCAGGGATTTTTGAGTCACAGTCATTCATTTTGTACCAAGAAATAGAAGGTAAATCAAATAAGCATTCTCTTCCATGATGAGACTCAGATGAATGTGTTATATAAGTTTTAGGAAATTCTAAGATAAGATGCTATATGACTCCCCTCTGCCCCTAAATTTTCCTTTGACATTCTTCAGAATTAAAGAACCAAATGAGGTTAAAATTAACTAATGAGCATGCTGACCAGGGGGGAAATACAGCTAATATTCATTGAGTGCTTACGTGCCAGGCACCATGGTAAGTACTTTTTATCTTATTGATAGATTTAAACTTCACAGCAGCCTGGTGAGGAAGGTGCTCTTTTTAACCCCCATTTTGCAGATGAGAAGATTGTGGCATGGAGATGTTAGGTAATTTGTCCAAGGTAAATACCGTGTCCTGGATTTTCATCCAACAGTCTGTCTCACTGCAGTGCTTCTAACCACTGTGCAGTTCTGCCGTTGGCCCGCTGTACATCCCCAGTGGGCTGCTAGCATCCTCACACGCCTGTGGGTCCTGAAGAACTGGTGTCAGGATGTTTTATAAAGACTGCATCACTTTTTAAATGCACAAGGGACCCAAAGGAGTATCATTGTTAATAATTTTATAAAGCAAAACATCGTTCCTTAGTTTTTAAGAAAGTTCCGATTCTTATATATTTGTGTTACGGGGCATCATTGTTTCTTAGATATGATTTTTTCGTTTGTTTCCTCAAAAGTCTAGCAGTTGCTGTGTTTTTTTCCTTGAACTTCCTTCACTGCTGAGTATAAATGGACTCGTGTAGATGTTGGTGCTGTGCTCTGGCTGACACCTGGTTTGTTTCTCTTTCAGGCAACACAGCCCTTCTCCTCATACTGTGCATTCAACATTCCTTTGCTGAGCCTGGTAGACTGTACCTTGACTTCATTCTGGCCATCTTGGCCTTGGAACTGATCTGTTCACTGATGTGTCAGCTCATTTACACAGGTGAGGATTATAACTACACTATTCTTACAGAGACTTTTTGCTTGTTTTCTCCCAACTTAGAGCAGAGCCCACGATCTTAACAACAAGAAGTGTTTCTTTGTAGCTGAGAACGGTTTAGCACCTGGATCTCTCAATGCTGACCACATCAGACTTCTTTAATTTCAAACCAACAGGAACACACAACCAGAGTCACATATCAAAATTTGTGTAATCCACAAATTTTTATCAACTAAAGTGAAGACTTTTCTTAAAAACAAAACAGAACAAACCCTTTTGTTTCCCCCAAAGGCTGCTCAAGTGTAAGTCTGACATTTAAAATAATTAAATTTAAAATAAGTATATAAATAAGTTATGCATGCAAACCTACATTTAGCCCATAGTTGCGGAATATAATAGCTATTATAAATATAATAGCTGAGTTTAGAGCTGTCTGAAGGTTAGTTTCTCTCTTTCTTGCCCTGTCTCTCAAAACCCTCAGTGGTAAATTAGATTAGGTTTCAGCTATGTTAACATGAAAAATAGTATGGAAGATACTTTAACAGAAAAAAATTTAAGTCCTGGGGAAATACAGATTTCATTCTTGCTCCAAAATTAACATGCAGTAAAATCTGTTCATAAAAACAGCTGACTTAGTGGCATTGAGCTAATAGCTGTTTTGTGACCATAAAATACCTCATATATCCGGACAAACATTTTGAAAGAGTTCGTTTTTCTAGTTATCAAGGAAGAAGTGATGTGGGTCTTAGCTTGTGTTTCATTTTATGATTTTTTTGTGCATCAACTTGAGGCCAAGAGAAAGGCATTTAGAATATGAATGGAGCAACTAGTTTGTTTACTTGGAATAAATGTGATTGATGTTGTTAATTGACTTTTATAAGTGTGTCTCTATCAGCTAACAATTAACAAAATTACAAAGAGGATTATAATTGTACCTAACGCTTAAAAAAACAGTACATACCACCCAATTAACTTTATAGAAAAGAGTAAGACTTTAGTTATAAGATTAATTTTTCAATGTATAGGAAACTGTGTAATACTTTGATAAGGTGATCCATGTGTCAGAAATAAACATTTGAATTACTCTGCTTATTGAGATCCGTACCATTCTGTGATGTATCAGGTCTGACAAGTGTTGTGAATGGGGTTATAGTTTAGATTTCAGCATATAATTCATTTAGTATGTTACTCTGTAGTGCTTTACAACTTTTATTTACTATAAGGGATGTGAATCTTCATTAAAATATCAGGTAGATATTTTTTAAAAAGTATTTTCTCTAATACCTATGCAATACTCAGGAGATGATAACTACGTTCCAACGATCATGTGAACGTCATATAAATAAAGGGAAATTAATATAGTTAAAATGTAGTCCAATAATTATTTCTATAGGATTTACTCTACTATTTTTAAAGGATTTGCCACAACATTTAAAAGTAATCATACTATAAATAAGAGGATACCTGTTAAAAACAAAATGACAAATGTCTGTGACTGTTTAAAGGAGGCAGAGGAAGTAGTTGTTCTAAGAATACTGAGAGGAACTAATTTTTTTTTTTTTTAATCTTCATTTTATTGAGATATATTCACATACCACGCAGTCATACAAAACAAATCGTACTTTCGATTGTTTACAGTACCATTACATGGTGGTACATTCATCACCCAAATCAATCCCTGGCACCTTCATTAGCACACATACACAAATAACAAGAATAATAATAAGAGTGAAAAAGAGCAATTGAAGTAAAAAAGAACACTGAGTACCTTTGTCTGTTTGTTTCCTTCCCCTATTTTTCTACTCATCCATCCATAAACTAGACAAAGTGGAGTGTGGTCCTTATGGCTTTCCCAATCCCATTGTCACCCCTCATAAGCTACATTTTTATACAACTGTCTTCGAGATTCATGGGTTCTGGGTTGTAGTTTGATAGTTTCAGGTATCCACCACCAGCTACCCCAATTCTTTAGAACCTAAAAAGGGTTGTCTAAAGTGTGCGTAAGAGTGCCCACCAGAGTGACCTCTCGGCTCCTTTTGGAATCTCTCTGCCACTGAAGCTTATATCATTTCTTTCATATCCCCCTTTTGGTCAAGAAGATGTTCTCCATCCCACGATGCCAGGTCTACATTCCTCCCCGGGAGTCATATTTCACGTTGCCAGGGAGATTCACTCCCCTGGGTGTCTGATCCCACGTAGGGGGGAGGGCAGTGATTTCACCTTTCAAGTTGGCTTAGCTAGAGAGACAGGGCCACATCTGAGCAACAAAGAGGCATTCGGGAGGAGGCTCTTAGGCACAACCATAGGGAGGCCTAGCCTCTCCTTTGCAGCAACCGTCTTCCCAAGGGTAAAACCTGTGGTAGAGGGCTCAACCCATCAAACCACCAGTCCCCTATGTCTGTGGTCATGTTAGCAACCATGGAGGTGGGGTAGGCGAATACCCCTGCATTCTCCACAGGCTCCTCAAGGGGGCACTACATCTTTTTTTTTCCCTTGTTTTTCTTTTTCTTTTCTTTTTTTTTTTTTTTAACTTTCCCTTCTTTTTTAAATCAACTGTATGAAAAAAAAAGTTAAAAAGAAAACAAACATACAATAAAAGAACATTTCAAAGAGACCATAACAAGGGAGTAAGAAAAAGACAATTAACCTAAGATAACTGCTTAACTCCCAACATGTTCCTACTTTACCCCAAGAAAGTTACCTAATATAGCAACATTTCTGTGAACTTGCTCCTACTATATCCATCAGAAATTAACAGACCATAGTCATTCCTGGGCATCCCCAGAACATTAAATAGCTTATCTGTTCTTCTTGGATTATTGTTCCCCCTTCCTTAATTGCTCTCTATTGCTAGTTCCCCTACATTCTACATTATAAACCATTTGTTTTACATTTTTCAAAGTTCACATTAGTGTAGCATATAATATTTCTCTTTTTGTGCCTGGCTTATTTCGCTCAGCATTATGTCTTCAAGGTTCATCCATGTTGTCATATGTTTCACGAGATTGTTCCTTCTTACTGCCGCGTAGTATTCCATCGTGTGTATATACCACATTTTATTTATCCACTCATCTGTTGAAGGACATTTGGGTTGTTTCCTCTCTTGGCAATTGTGAATAATGCTGCTATGAACATTGGCGTGCAGATATCTGTTCATGTCACTGCTTTCCGATCTTCCGGGTATATACCGAGAAGTGCAATCGCTGGATCGAATGGTAACTCTATATATCTAGTTTTCTAAGGAACTGCCAGACTGACTTCCAGAGTGGCTGAACCATTATACAGTCCCACCAACAATGAATAAGAGTTCCAATTTCTCCACATCCCCTCCAGCATTTGTAGTTTCCTGTTTGTTTAATGGCAGCCATTCTAACCGGTGTTAGATGGTATCTCATTGTGGTCTTAATTTGCATCTCTCTAATAGCTAGTGAAGCTGAACATTTTTTCATGTGTTTCTTGGCCATTTGTATTTCCTCTTCAGAGAACTGTCTTTTCATATCTTTTGCCCATTTTATAATTGGGCTGTCTGTACTATTGTCATTGAGTTGTAGGATTTCTTTATATATGCAAGATATCAGTCTTTTGTCAGATACATGGTTTCCAAAAATTTTTTCCCATTGAGTTGGCTGCCTCTTTACCTTTTTGAGAAATTCCTTTGAGGTGCAGAAACTTCTAAGCTTGAGGAGTTCCCATTTATCTATTTTCTCTTTTGTTGCTTGTGCTTTGGGTGTAAAGTCTAGGAAGTGGCCGCCTAATACAAGGTCTTGAAGATGTTTTCCTACATTATCTTCTAGGAGTTTTATGGTACTTTCTTTTATATTGAGATCTTTGGTCCATTTTGAGTTAATTTTTGTGTAGGGGGTGAGGTAGGGGTCCTCTTTCATTCTTTTGGATATGGATATCCAACTCTCCCAGCCCCATTTGTTGAAAAGACCATTATGACTCAGTTCAGTGACTTTGGGGGCCTTATCAAAGATCAGTCGGCCATAGATCTGAGGGTCTATCTCCGAATTCTCAATTCTATTCCATTGATCTATATGTCTATCTTTGTGCCAGTACCATGCTGTTTTGGCAACTGTGGCTTTATAATAAGCTTCAAAGTCAGGGAGTGTAAGTCCTCCCACTTCGTTTTTCTTTTTTAGAGTGTCTTTAGCAATTCGAGGCATCTTCCCTTTCCAAATAAATTTGATAACTAGCTTTTCCAAGTCTGCAAAGTAGGTTGTTGGAATTTTGATTGGGATTGCATTGAATCTGTAGATGAGTTTGGGTAGAATTGACATCTTAATGACATTTAGTCTTCCTATCCATGAACATGGAATATTTTTCCATCTTTTAAGGTCCCCTTCTATTTCTTTTAGTAGAGTTATATAGTTTTCTTTGTATAGGTCTTTTACATCTTTGGTTAAGTTTATTCCTAGGTACTTGATTTTTTTAGTTGCTATTGAAAATGGTATCTTTTTCTTGAGTGTCTCTTCAGTTTGTTCATTTCTACCATATAGAAACATTACTGACTTATGTGCGTTAACCTTGTATCCCGCTACTTTGCTAAATTTGTTTATTAGCTCTAGTAGCTGTATCGTCGATTTCTCAGGGTTTTCTAGATATAAGATCATATCATCTGCAAACAATGACAGTTTTACTTCTTCTTTTCCAATTTGGATGCCTTTTATTTCTTTGTCTTGCCGGATTGCCCTGGCTAGCACTTCCAGCACAATGTTGAATAACAGTGGTGACAGCGGGCATCCTTGTCTTGTTCCTGATCTTAGAGGGAAGGCTTTCAGTCTCTCACCATTGAGTACTATGCTGGCTGTGGGTTTTTCATATATGTTCTTTATCATGTTGAGAAAGTTTCCTTCAATTCCTACCTTTTGAAGTGTTTTTATCAAAAAGGGATGTTGGATTTTGTCAAATGCTTTTTCAGCATCTATTGAGATGATCAATTGATTTTTCCCTTTTGACTTGTTAACGTGTTGTAATACATTGATTGATTTTCTTATGTTGAACCATCCTTGCATGCCTGGAATAAACCCCACTTGGTCATGGTGTATGATTTTTTTAATGTGTCTTTGGATTCGATTTGCAAGTATTTTGTTGAGGATTTTTGCATCTATATTCATTAGGGAGATTGGCCGGTAGTTTTCCTTTTTTTGTAGCATCTTTGCCTGGTTTTGGTATTAGATTGATGTTAGCTTCATACAATGAGTTAGGTAGTGTTCCATTTTTTCAATGTTTTGAAAGAGTTTGAGTAAGGTTGGTGTCAGTTCTTTCTGGAAAGTTTGGTAGAATTCCCCTGTGAAGCCATCTGGCCCTGGGCATTTATTTGTGGGAAGATTTTTGATGACTGATTGGATCTCTTTGCTTGTGATGGGTTGGTTGAGGTCTTCTATTTCTTGTCTGGTCAGTCTAGGTTGTTCATATATTTCCAGGAAATTGTCCATTTCCTCTACATTATCCAGTTTGTTGCCATACAGTTGTTCATAGTATCCTCTTATAATTTTTTTAATTTCTTCAGGATCTGCAGTTATGTCACCTTTTTCATTCATTGTTTTGTTTATATGGGTCTTCTCTCTTTTTTATTTTGTCAGTCTAGCTAGGGGCTTGTCAATCTTGTTGATCTTCTCAAAGAACCAACTTTTGGTGATATTTATCCTCTCTATTGTTTTTTTGTTCTCTATGTCATTTATTTCTGCTTTAATCCTTGTTATTTCTTTTCTTGTATTTGGTTTAGGATTGGTTTGCTGTTCATTTTCTAGCTTCTTCAGTTGATCCATTAGTTCTTTGATTTTTGCTCTTTCTTCCTTTTTAATATATGCGTTTAGTGCTATAAATTTCCCCCTTAGCACTGCTTTTGCTGCATCCCATAGGTTTTGGTATGTTGTGTTCTCATTTTCATTCGTCTCTATATATTTAGCCATTTCTCTTGCTATTTCTTCTTTAACCCACTGATTGTTTAGGAGTGTGTTGTTTAACCTCCAGGTATTTGTGAATTCTCTAAGTCTCTGATGGTTATTGACTTCTAATTGTATTCCACTGTGGTCAGAGAATGTGCTTTGAATAATTTCAATCTTTTTAAATTTATTGAGGCTTGTTTTATGTCCCAGCATATGATCTATTCTGGAGAAAGTTCCATGAGCACTAGAAAAGTATGTGTATCCTGGTGATTTGGGATGTAATGTCCTGTATATGTCTGTTAAATCTAATTCATTTATCAGATTGTTTAGGTTTTCAATTTCCTTATTGGTCTTCTGTCTGGTTGATCTATCTATAGGAGAGAGTGATGTGTTGAAGTCTCCCACAATTATTGTGGAAACATCAATTGCTTCCTTTAGTTTTGCCAGTGTTTCTCTCATGTATTTTGTGGCACCTTGGTTGGGTGCATAGATATTTACGATTGTTATTTCTTCTTGCTGAATTGCCCCTTTTATTGGTATGTCGTGGCCTTCTTTGTCTCTCAAAACATCCCTGCATTTGAAGTCTATTTTATCTGAGATTAATATTGCTACACCTGCTTTCTTTTGGCTGTAGCTTGCATGAAATATTTTTTTCCATCCTTTCACTTTCAGTTTCTTTGTGTCCCTGTGTCTAAGATGAGTCTCTTGTATGCAACATATTGATGGTTCATTTTTTTTTGATCCATTCTGCGAATCTATATCTTTTAATTGGGGAGTTTAATCCATTTACATTCAACGTTATAACCGTGAAGGCATTTCTTGAATCAGCCATCTTATCCTTTGGTTTATGTTTGTCATATTTTTCCCCTCTGTCTCTTAATATCCTTTATTGTACCCATACCGAATCTCTTTAGTACTGAACCTTTCTCCAAGTCTCTCTGTCCTTTCTTTGTTTCTCTGTCTGTAGGGCTCCCTTGAGTATCTCCAGTAGGGCATGTCTCTTGTTAGCAAATTCTCTCAGCATTTGTTTGTCTGTGAAAAATTTAAGCTCTCCCTCAAATTTGAAGGAGAGCTTTGCTGGATAAAGTATTCTTGGCTGGAAATTTTTCTCACTCAGAATTTTAAATATATCGTGCCACTACCTTCTTGCCTCCATGGTGGCTGCTGAGTAGTCACTACTTAGTCTTATGCTGTTTCCTTTGTATGTGGTGAATTGCTTTTCTCTTGCTGCTTTCAGAACTTGCTCCTTCTCTTCTGTGTTTGACAGTGTGATCAGTATATGTCTCGGAGTGGGTTTATTTGGATTCATTCTATTTGGAGTTCGCTGAGCATTTATGATTTGTGTATTTATGTTGTTTAGAAGATTTGGGAAGTTTTCCCCAACAATTTCTTTGAATACTCTTCCTAGACCTTTACCCTTTTCTTCCCCTTCTGGGACACCAATGAGTCTTATATTTGGACGTTTCATATTATCTATCATATCCCTGAGGTCCATTTCGGTTTTTTCAATTTTTTTCCCCATTCTTTCTTTTATGCTTTCATTTTCCATTCTGTCATCTTCGAGGTCACTGATTCGTTGTTCAACTTCCTCTAGTCTTGTACTATGAGTGTCCAGAATCTTTTTAATTTGGTCAACAGTTTCTTTAATTTCCATAAGATCATCCATTTTTTTATTTAGTCTTGCAATGTCTTCTTTATGCTCTTCTAGGGTCTTCTTGATTTCCTTTATCTCCCGTACTATGGTCTCATTGTTCATCTTTAGTTCTTTGAGTAGCTGCTCTAGGTGCTGTGTCTCTTCTGGTCTTTTGATTTGGGTGCTTGGGCTTGGGTTATCCATATCGTCTGGTTATTTCATATGCTTTATAATTTTCTGTTGTTTTTGGCTTCGTGGCATTTGCTGAACTTGATAGGGTTCTTTTAGGATTTGTAGACCAATTGATGTCCTTATCTCTAATTTATCAGATCTGCAGCTTCGTGGAGTACACTTTCTCTAACTAACCAGCAGGTGGCATCCATGAGCCACCTGTTCTCCACAAGCCAGTTCTCCCCTGCTTAGCCTTTTTGGTGAGTGGGGGAGTGAGTCTTGTGGGGTCCAATTGGTGTACCAAGCTTGCGTGTGTAGTTGGTGTTGCCTGCCCTGTATATGGGGCGTGTTTCTGGGCAGTTGGTGGGGGGGGGTGGCTCTAACAATCAAATCTCTCTGGTGATCCTAGAGTTTTAAGGCTGCTGCAATAGTCTAATCCTTCAGTTCAGTCCTGCCACACTTTGTCTCTGCCACTGACCCACAAGTCCTTGGTATTGGCGTATGGCTCCTGAGACTTGCAAGTGGGCCCCTCTTCCAGGCCGTGCACCCCCTGGTCCTCTGTTGAGGGATGACTGTGCTATGTCACAGGTGAGTGCCGTCCCCCCAGAGCCGTTCTGGGCTGCTGGGCTGTGTAGGGAGGCTCCCAGTCTGCTGAAATGATGGCTGATTGGGGCTTTGTTAATTCACATTGCTCTACCTTCCCAACTCTGGGACAATCAGCTGAGGTTGCAGGGAAGGCTAATGTCCACGCCCAGTTTTGTGGTGTGTGCCTGTTATTTGAAGCACTTCCGTCACACTGGGTTGTCTGGGGCAGTTCTGGGCTATGGGGCTGGCGATGGGCAGGAGTGTTTCCTGTCCACCAGGATGGTGGCTGTGAGCGGACACCCCCCTTTTTTTGGGAAGTTGTGGTGTTTAGTGAATTTTCTCAGCCACTGGATTATTGCGTTTTGTCTCAGAGCTCTCCTAGTTCTGCTCTTGACTTCACCTGCCCAAATTGCAGGTCTTTGAAGCTTTCTGTATTGGGCTTCTTAGAGTAATTGTTTTAGAAAAAGAAAAAAGGATTAAAAAAAAAAAAAGGGCCCTCCTCAGAGATCTAATGGGTTATTGAAATGCTAAGAGACAAAGCAACCAGGGCCATTAAGGAAAGGTCACCAGGGCAGAGAGATCAGCTTTTCTTCAGGATTTGTATATGCGCCTCAGGGCCTGGGCTCCGGCCTGAGCTCTGCCCTTCCCCCTTCTATGTTCACCAGAACTCCAAAAATCCTCCGCTTTTATTTTGGAGTTTTTCGTGTTGTTTTTTTTCTATGCCTGTCTCCTCTCTGCTGGGCTGGCTGCTCTCAGATTCTCTGGTGTCTGGTCTCCGTCTATCTATGGTTGGAGTTTGGATCAGCAGAATGAGTTTCCGATAAGGGCTGCCACTGCAGTTCTCCCTTCTCCTTCCCGGAGCTGACAGCCCCTCCTCCCACGGGACTGAGCCTGGCAGGGAGGGGCGCGGGTCCCCTGGCCGCAAAAACTTACAGATTTCGCTGATCTCAGTAGTTCCACGTTTTCATGAGTGTTGTATGAAGTATGCCCAAAGTCAGATTGCTCTGTGGTGTCCAGTCCACACAGTTCCTGGCTTTCTACCTGCTTTCCTGGAGGAGTAACTAAAACATACAGCTCACCAGTCTGCCATCTTGCCCTGCCTCGGAACTAATTTTTAAATTAGTTACATGACACCTAAACTTGAACAAAAAGAGAGAATTTTCCTTTAGCGTAAAGCATTTATATTAGTCCCTTGTTTTCCTAAATTAAAAAGAATTGTTTTACTCTAAAATCAGAGTCAAAGGCTTAGAAGCATATTTCATCTTTATTAGCATTCCTTTTTTTCCCAAATTAAATTCAGTTTTATTGAGATATATTCACATACCATGCAATCATCCATGGTGTACAATCAGCTGTTCACAGTACCATCATATAGGCATGCATTCATCACCCCAATATATTTTTGAACATTTTCCTTACATCAGAAAGAATCAGAATAAGAATAAAAAATAAAAGTAAAGAAGAACACCCAAATCATCCCCCCATCCCACCCTATTTTTCATTGTTTTTTGTTGTTGTTGTTGTTTAACGTTACTTTTTAAATGTTTTATTTGAATAAAACAACACCATTAAACATTGTCTTTTTCGGTTGCTGCAAAGGAGAGGCTAGGCCTCCCTATGGTTGTGCCCAAGAGCCTCCTCCCGAATGCCTCTTTTTTGCTCAGATGTGGCCCTCTCTCTCTGGCTAAGCCAACTTGAAAGGTGAAATCACTGCCCTCCCCCCTACGTGGGATCAGACACCCAGGGGAGTGAATCTCCCTGGCGACGTGGAATATGACTCCCGGGGAGGAATGTAGATCTGGCATCGTGGGACGGAGAACATCTTCTTGACCAAAAGGGGGATGTGAAAGGAAATGAAATAAGCTTCAGTAGCAGAGAGATTCCAAAAGGAGCCGAGAGGTCACTATGGTGGGCACTCTTATGCACACTTTAGACAACCCATTTTAGGTTCTAAAGAATTGGGGTAGCTGGTGGTGGATACCTGAAACTATCAAACTACAATCCAGAACCCATGAATCTCGAAGACAATTGTATAAAAATGTAGCTTATGAGGGGTGACAATGGGATTGGGAAAGCCGTAAGGACCACACTCCACTTTGTCTAGTTTATGGATGGATGAGTAGAAAAATAGGGGAAGGAAACAAACAGACAAAGGTACCCAGTGTTCTTTTTTACTTCAATTGCTCTTTTTCACTCTAATTATTATTCTTGTTATTTTTGTGTGTGTGCTAATGAAGGTGTCAGGGATTGATTTAGGTGATGAATGTACAACTATGTAATGGTACTGTAAACAATCGAAAGTACGATTTGTGTTGTATGACTGCATGGTATGTGAATATATCTCAATAAAATGAAGATTAAAAAAAAAAAAACATTGTCTTTTTAAATCTCAAATTGATATGCTCCCTATTAAGGAAACCTGATAATTGGTAATCCAGACTTGCAGAATAAATAGAAGATGATTTACATAGGAAAGATTTACAATTATTATAATTTTTATAAGTTTACTTAGTGCAGGGTTTCTGAAAATACTGAATTTCTCTAGAAGGTTTAAACATGACTATTCTTCCTCCACATCCTCAGTAATATGCTTACTTTAAAAATTATAATGTGTCTTTAAATGTACTATAGGCTCTGACAGGAGAGACTTTAGGGAGCAGTTTCTGGTAACAAATGTTGCTTTGTTCCCTGTGTTACAGAAAATTTAAGGTTAGTTTTCCTAATTTTCTTTAATAAAAGATTTTTAAAAAATAGTTTTGGTAATGTTGGTAGTAGCTCTTAGAACACGATTCTTTGATGTAATAATTCTAACCTAAGTTGACTAATTATTTTCATTGTTAGAGTAGTTAATCTTTAGCGCTTATTAAAATGGACTCTTCTGCTTGAGCATTAATTTGCATGTATGCCTCTGTAGGAAAATTAAAACAGCTCTGTGACACTAAATTTAATTAGTTCACCATTCATTTAAGAATAAGCAGATAAATCATTAAAAAAAAAGCAGATTTGTTTATTGAAACAAATACTGTCCAGTTATCAGCCTCCTAATAGCCAGTAAAACTTCCCTTCATCAGTACAAAATGAAAGAAAATGTAAACAATGAACAAGCCCATCTGTCTTTTTAGTATGTTGCTCTTCTAGCATACATGCTTTGCCTGCTTAGGATGGAAAGGAGTAGAATACTCTTGTACCATGAGGTTTGCATTGGTGTTTTTGCCTGACCTGTGATCTGAAAAGTGCTGAATGCATCCAATTTATCTTATTTTAAACACTACAAAGATGATTCTGAAAGATGTCCTGTATTGTCAGACTATGGGTATATCTTTTATTTCTGCCTCCTGACTATTACTTTAATGCCAAACAACTTTAATCACCTATTCCCCAATCCAAGAATATTCTTTGTCTAAGAGATGAATATGTTCTAAGTTTCTTCAATTATTTAGAAATTATTTTGTGGAAGACACCCTTTTAGGGAGAGAAGAGGTGAACATAAATGACTAGCATCAGATTTACTGGCATCCATCATATAATAGTCATTTCTAAGCCTTCATCTTACTCAGTATTTCAGCAGCATTTGACACAGTTGGATCACTTCCCCCGTCTTGAAAAACACTCTTCACTTGGTCTGGGACTCTCTGCTGTCCTGGTTTCTCTCCTACTCACTGGCTTCCCAGTCTTATTCTCCTTTGGTGAGCATTCTTCCTGACTTTTAAGACATGGAGCTGCAGGGCTCAGTCCTTCGATATCTTCTCTAGCCTGGAATCCCTGGCACCTCAAGTTTTATGCCCGAGTTTCATCTGAAACCTTAAGATGCTTCTCATTTCTAACTTTCTTAATCACTACTTAGAAAGTCAAGGGCTTCTAGCCATATTTCCTTACTTAGTTCTTTTGACATCTGCCTGCTTCCTTCATGGTCCTTTCCAATAAGCCCTCTGAAAATCTAATATTTTTCACTTTTTCACCCTTACCTGTTTGCTCTAGCTTCTTCAACCAAGTTGCCATAATTTACTACCTCTCAGCTGAGACTGCCCATCAGAATCATATGTAGAGCTTTTAAAAAAATTTGGTGGACCCCTTTCCAGGGCTGTCATAGCTCCTTGTGAAAGCTTCTATTCTGATGCCTTCCACACCATTTTGGAATGTAGGTTTATTATCTGTACTTTTTCCCTGAACCAGTAGCTCTTTTGTAGAGTAATGTTAACAATGGGGCCTTTGAAGTTGAGCTGCCTAGGATAGAACCTTAGCTAGTTGCCTTACTCCCCTGGGCTCCTTTGTATAAAATAAGAATAAGAACACCTACCTCAAGGGATTGTTAAGAGAACCAGATGAAGTAATCCATGTCACACACTTATTAAATTGCACCTCATATGTTGTCAGGGCACAAAATGTTAAATATTATTATCAGTAATAATGATAGCCTGTTCTCATTGCTTAGTATAGACACATAGTAGGCTTACAAATGTTTGCCTGTTAGTTCAGTTTATGAAGCAATTATATGCATATTAACTTATTAAGAATAGCCAATTAATATAATTTGAATAAATGAAACAGAATTTTTCATAATTAGATCATCTGACTAACAACTTTATTATTTTAGTGAAAATTTGGAAATTTAATAAAGCCAAACCGCAACCTGATATACTTGAAGAAGAAAAAATCTATGCTTACCCCAGCAATATTACCTCAGAGACTGGATTCAGGTAAGGTTTGGAGTGGGGATAAAATAAGACTGGAGAAAGAGATTAAAAAGTTTTTTTTTTTTCCTTAGAAATCTAGAAACCATTCTGATGCTTGGAGTTTATGACTCTGCATATATGTACTTTATAATTGTGTTTGATTCATTAACTTCCTTTCAGCTGTGGTGAAGCTCAGTCTAAATCACTGTGCCTGACAGAAAGTAAGATTAAGTTCTTACTCAACCTCTTAGCCTCTCAGAAACTTGTGACAGTATAGATTATTCCCTCTTTCTTTCCATAACACTACACCCTCCTGGCTCTCCTCCTTTTCTTTCCTGACTGAGCTTCCAAATGTTAGAGTACCAAAGGGCTGTCCCGTCTTTGCCCTCTACTTGTTTCTATCCATCATCTCTCCCTAGGTAACTGCTATGAATTTAAATGTCATTCATATCTGTTGAAGATCTTGGGGATAAGAAGGTTATAAAAAGCAATGTAAACAAAAAATAGAAACCCAGGGAAATAGAAAGTTGTACATGAAAGAGGTGGGGAATGGAAAGAAGCAAGAGAGGGGACTGCTGTTTTTCCATTGTGAACCTTATAGTTAGGAATAGGTGACTTTTTTTTTTTTTAATTTTGTCTGAGAATTAGAAGTAAATTGATCCCATTGATGTGATAATGACTCCCAAATCCATATCTTCCACTCTGACTTTCCCCCTAGGGTCCAGAATTTTATATATCTGATTATTTCATTAATTATCACCATCTCTACTTGAATATCTAAAATAGGCATCTCCAACTTAACATGTCTAAAACAGAGCCCTTCCTGCCCCCCCCCCCAGCAGTCCCCTTCCCCCACCTTTGGATGTGGCACCAGTAGACAATGGTTGGTCAGCCCAGAAAGTTGGCATCACCCTTGACTCCTGCTTCCCTCACCCAACCCCACCATACCCTAGATGATCCATCAGCAAGTTCTAGGTGCAAAATATATGTCCCAAAACTCCACTACCAAAACTCTGGTCCAAGCCACAAACATCTACCTGAATGTCCAAGAGTCTTTTCACTGGTCTCCACGCTCCCATATTGGCCCCGTTCAAGTTATCTCCACCTCACAGTACATTTACAAATGGCCTCACCGTTGCCCAATCCAGTGTGACTGACTCTCGGTCCTTGTATGTGCCCTCTCAGTGGCATTGGACATAGTTAACCACTCCCTTTTTCTTGAAGCACTTCTTCTGTGGGCTCTGAGACACAACACTCTCCTGCTTATCTTTCCATCTCACCTGCCACTCCTTTTTCTTACTCTTCTTCCCCATCTCGATTCCTTAAAGCTTAAGCTCAAGGCCTCTTTTCTTCTTTATCTATATTATATTTGTAGTTGTTTTTTAGGGGCTTGAGAAATTGATTCAGTGTCAATATTAATATACTAGTGAAAAGGGAGGAGGGGAACTTTAGAGGTAAAGAAAAGGGACACTTTAAAACACTGGTTGAAATAAATATTTATTAACTTTTAGTTATGAGTGTCATTTTCGAATTAGTGCTTGTGAAATTGAACTATCTTTAGGCACAGGTATAAAGTGGTGACTGAACAGAAAGCCAGTTCTCTGACTTACTCTGTGAAGAAGCATGCTGCTTTCATTACGGTGTGGGATATACATATATATATATCTATATATCTAGATATATAGATATATATATACACACACACTTAATGACAGACAAATTCAACATTTTTCATCTCAGGATGTTTATTTATGTCCCCAAGTGTGATCGGATGATATTGTGATAGTTCCAGAACCCTTTACCATCAGTTTCTTGAGGTTGGATTATATACTCTTCAACTTTCAGTATGTACAAAACTCATAGAAAACTGGAGGTGTGCTTAGTAAAGTGGACTTTTTAATCCCCTAGAAAATATATCCCTCATTATCTGTTTTCAGTCATCATGACTGACATTCTTATTTTCTTAGTTTTTAAAAAAACTTTTTATTTTAAAATAATTTCAAATGAGATTGTTAAGGTTTATGATATTAAATTTAAGCCCCATGTAACCACAGAGAAAATATCAGAAAATATGCAAACTCATAGAGACAGAAAGTAGAGTACAGGTTATCGGGGTGGAGCAGGTACAATGGGGAGTTAAGGCAAAATGAGTATGTAGGGTTTCTTTTTGGGGTGAAGGGGAAGTTATAGTAATGGACGGTAGTGAAGATACTGCAACATTGTGAAAGTGATTAATTCCACTGAATGGTATGCTTGGGAGGGGTTGGGGTAGGAAGATTGATATTGTATATGTTTCCACAATTAAAGAAAAAAAAAACAAAACAAAGAGAAACTAAAGAGATATTGACAATTAAATGCAATACATGATACTGAGTGGGATCTAAGAATGAAGGAGAAAAGGCTCAAAGGGATATTACTGGGATATAAGAATATTTGGAATACAGAATGTAAGCTTTAAATCAAGGTTAAATTTCTTAAAAGTTGACATTTTGCTTATTCATTTATCTGCTGATGCTGACACTTGGGTTCCTTCCATCTTTTGGCAATTATGAGAAATGCTGCTTTGAACATCAATATACAAATATCTGTTCAAGTCTCTGCTTTCAGTACTTTTGGGTATATACAGGATTACACTGTCATGTGGTAATTCTATACTTAACTCTGAGGAGCTGTCAAACTGTTTTCCACAGTGACTGCACCACTTTACAAAACGATCAACAATGAATGAGTGTTCTTTTTTTTCCCCACATCCTCTCTAACACTTGTAATTTTCCATTTTTTTTAAAGTGGCCATTCTAGTGGGTGTAAAATGGTATTTCATGGTTTTGATTTGCATTTCCCTAATAGCTAATGATGTTGAGCATCTTTTCATGTGCTTTTTGGCCATTTGTATCTCTTCTTTGGAAAAATGTCTAATCAAAATTTTAGCCAATTTTTGATTGGGTTATTTGTTTTTGTTTTTGAGTTGTAGGACTTCTTTATAAATTATGGATATTAAGCCCTTGTCAGATATGTGGTTTCCAAATATTTTCTCCCTTTGTGTAGATTTTCTTTTTATTTTCATGATGAAATCCTTTGGTGCAAAAAGTTTTAAATTTTGATGAGATCCCATTTTTTTGTTTTTTCTTTTGTTGCTCATGCTTTTGGTGTGAGGTCTAAAAAACTGTTGCCTAACACAAATCCCTGAAAATGCTTCCCTATGTATTTTTCTTGGAGTTTTATAGTTCTGGTTATTATAATTAGGTGTTTGATCCATTTTGAGTTAGGTTTTGCATATGGTGTGAGAGAGGGGTCTCCCTTCATTCTTTTGTATATGGATATCCAGTTTCCCAGCACCATTAGTTGAAGAGGCTATTCTTTCCCAATTGAGTGGGCTTACATCCTTGTGAAAAATCAATTGGCCATGGATGTGAGGGTCTTTTTCTGAACTCTCAATGTGTGATTTTATTGGTCCATATATTTGTCCTTGTGCCAGTAACATGTTGCCTGGACCACTGTAGCTGCCTAATAAGTTTTGAAATTGGGAAATATGAGTCCTTTGACTTCATTCTTCTTTTTAAAGATGGTTTTAGCTATGTGGATTCCTTACCTTTCCACATAAATTTGATGATTGTCTTTTCCATTTCTTCAAAGAAGGCTGTTGGAATTTTGATTGGGACTGCTTTGACTCTAAATCACTTTAGGTAGAATTAACATCTTGACAATATTTAGTCTTCCAATCCATGAGCCTTCCATTTATTTGGGTCTTCTTTGATTCCTTTTAGCAGTACTTTTTAGTTTTCCATGTATAAGTCTTGTATATCCTTCATTAAATTTATTCCTAGATATTTGATTTTTCTGTTGCTATTGTAAATGGTATTTTTTTCTTCATTCGCTCTTCAGACTGTTCATTACTGGTGTATAGAAACACAACTGATTTTTGCCTGCTGATCTTGAACCCTGCCATTTTGCTGAATTTTTTTATTAACTCCTAATAGCTTTGTTGTAGATTTTTTGGGACTGTCTATATATGGGATCATGTCATCTACAAATACTGAAAATTTTACTCTTGTTTGTCAATTTGGATGCCTTTGATTTCTTCTTCTTACCTAACTGCTCTAACTAGAACTTCCAGTACAATGTTGCATAACACTGGGGACAGTGGGTATCCTTGTCTTGAGCCTGATCTTAGAAGGAAAGCTTTCAGTCTTTCACCATTGAGTAGGATGTTAGTGGTAGATTTTTCATATATGCCCTTTATCATGTTGAGGAAGTTTCTTCCTTCTATTTCTAGTTTCCCAAGTATTTTTATCAAGAAAGGGTGCTGGATTTTGCCAGATGCCTTTTCTGTGTCAGCTGAGACGCTCATGTGTTTTTTTTTTCCTTCTTTCTGTTAATGCGGTACATTATTTTAATTGATTTTCGTATGTTAAACCACCCTTGTATTCCTGGGATAAATCCTACTTATCATGGTGTATAATTCTTTTAATCTGTTGTTGGATTCAGTTTGCTGGTGTTTTGTTGAGGATTTTTGCATCTATATTCATAAGGGATATTAATCTGTAATTTTCTTTTCTTATGGTATCTTATTCTGGCTTTGGCTTGAGGGTGAAATTGGCCTCATAGAATGAGTTAGGCAGTGTTCCTTCCTCTTAAAATGTTTGGATGAGTCTGAGCAGGATTTGATGTTAATTTTTCTTGAAATGATTGGTAGAATTACCAGTGAAGCCATCTGGTCCTGGGCTTTGTTTTGTTGGGAGTTTTTTGATTACTGATACAGCTCTTTACTTGTAGTTGGTCTTTGGAGATCATCTATTTCTCCTAGAGTCAGTTTAGTTTGTTTGCGTGTTTCTTGGAACTTGTCCATTTCATCTCAGTTGTCTAATTTGTTGACATACAGTTATTCATAATATACTCATATCGTCCTGTTTTTTTTTTATGGTCAAAAAAACTTATATTTAGAATTTGCCAGCTGGACTCAGTTTAGATGATCCCAGTTTTGTTGGCAACATCCAAAGCATCATAATCAGGAGCCAGTCGAATGTATGCCTTCTCTCCATCAAGTCTGATCAGGGTGTTGACCTTTGCCATGTCAATGTCATAGAGCTTCTTCACAGCCTATTTGATCTGATGCTTGCTGGCCTTCACATCCACAATGAACACAAGTGTGTTGTTGTCTTCAGTCTTCTTCATGGCTGACTCAGTGGTCAGGGGGAACTTGATGATGGCATAGTGGTGAAGCTTGTTTCTCCTGGGGGTGCTCTTCCAAGGATATTGGGGCTATCTTCTGAGACGCAGCGTCTTGGGCTGCCAGAATGTGGGTGAAGTGCGGATCTTCTTTTTTTTATGGCTGTGGATGCCTTTCAGTACCGCCTTCTTGGCTTTCAAAGCCTTTTCTTTGGCTTTGGTTTTGGGAGGGGCAGGGGCTTCCTTCTTTGCTTTCAGCGCCAACTTTGTGAAAAGCTCATCCTTTTTTATTACTGTGGGGTGAGTAATAATGTCCTCCCTGTCATTTATGATTTCATTTGCATCTTCTCTCATTTTTCTTTGTCAGTCTAGCTAAAAGTTTGTTGATTTCATTGATTTTTCTCAAAGAAGTAAGTTTTTGTTTTTTATTCTCTTTATTTTTTATTCTCTATTTCATTTATTTCTATTCTAATCTTTGCTATTTCCTTCTTTCTGCTTGCTTTGGGTTTGGTTTGCTGTTCTTTTCGAGTTCCTCTAGTTGTGTGGTATGGTCTCTGGTTTCAGTTCTTTATTCTTTTTTAATATAAGTACTTAGGGCTATAAATTTCCCTCTTAGCAGTACCCTACTGTGAACCATACATTTTGATACATTGTGTTCTCATTTTCATTTGTCTCAAGATATTTTCTGATTTCCCTTATGATTTCTTCTTTACCCATGACTCTTTAAGAGTGTGCTGTTTAAGTTACTAGAGCTAATAAACAAATTTAGCAAAGTAGCGGGATACAAGATTAATGCACATAAGTCAGTAATGTTTCTGTATGCTAGAAATGAACAAACTGAAGAGACACTCAAGAAAAAGATACCATTTTCAATAGCAACTAAAAAAATCAAGTACCTAGGAATGAACTTAACCAAAGATGTAAAAGACCTATACAAAAAAAACTACGTAACTCTACTAAAAGAAATAGAAGGGGACCTTAAAAGATGGAAAAATATTCCATGTTCATGGATAGGAAGACTAAATATCATTAAGATGTCAATTCTACCCAAACTCATCTACAGATTCAATGCAATCCCAATCAAAATTCCAACAACCTACTTTGCAGACTTGGAAAAGCTAGTTATCAAATTTATTTGGAAAGGGAAGATACCTCGAATTGCTAAAGACACTCTAAAAAAGAAAAATGAAGTGGGAGGACTTACACTCCCTGACTTTGAAGCTTATTATAAAGCCACAGTTGCCAAAACAGCATGGTACTGGCACAAAGATAGACATATAGATCAATGGAATCGAATTGAGAATTCGGAGATAGACCCTCAGATCTATGGCCGAGTGATCTTTGATAAGGCCCCCAAAGTCACTGAACTGAGTCATAATGGTCTTTTCAACAAATGGGGCTGGGAGAGTTGGATATCCATATCCAAAAGAATGAAAGAGGACCCCTACCTCACCCCCTACACAAAAATTAACTCAAAATGGACCAAAGATCTCAATATAAAAGAAAGTACCATAAAACTCCTAGAAGATAATGTAGGAAAACATCTTCAAGACCTTGTATTAGGCGGCCACTTCCTAGACTTTACACCCAAAGCACAAGCAACAAAAGAGAAAATAGATAAATGGGAACTCCTCAAGCTTAGAAGTTTCTGCACCTCAAAGGAATTTCTCAAAAAGGTAAAGAGGCAGCCAACTCAATGGGAAAAAATTTTTGGAAACCATGTATCTGACAAAAGACTGATATCTTGCATATACAAAGAAATCCTACAACTCAATGACAATAGTACAGACAGCCCAATTATAAAATGGGCAAAAGATATGAAAAGACAGTTCTCTGAAGAGGAAATACAAATGGCCAAGAAACACATGAAAAAATGTTCAGCTTCACTAGCTATTAGAGAGATGCAAATTAAGACCACAATGAGATACCATCTAACACCGGTTAGAATGGCTGCCATTAAACAAACAGGAAACTACAAATGCTGGAGGGGATGTGGAGAAATTGGAACTCTTATTCATTGTTGGTGGGACTGTATAATGGTTTAGCCACTCTGGAAGTCAGTCTGGCAGTTCCTTAGAAAACTAGATATAGAGTTACCATTCGATCCAGCGATTGCACTTCTCGGTATATACCCGGAAGGTCGGAAAGCAGTGACACGAACAGATATCTGCACGCCAATGTTCATAGCAGCATTATTCACAATTGCCAAGAGATGGAAACAACCCAAATGTCCTTCAACAGATGAGTGGATAAATAAAATGTGGTATATACACACGATGGAATACTACGTGGCAGTAAGAAGGAACGATCTCGTGAAACATATGACAACATGGATGAACCTTGAAGACATAATGCTGAGCGAAATAAGCCAGGCACAAAAAGAGAAATATTATATGCTACCACTAATGTGAACTTTAAAAAATGTAAAACAAATGGTTTATAATGTAGAATGTAGGGGAACTAGCAATAGAGAGCAATTAAGGAAGGGGGAACAATAATCCAAGAAGAACAGATAAGCTATTTAACGTTCTGGGGATGCCCAGGAATGACTATGGTCTGTTAATTTCTGATGGATATAGTAGGAACAAGTTCACAGAAATGTTGCTATATTAGGTAACTTTCTTGGGGTAAAGTAGGAACATGTTGGAAGTTAAGCAGTTATCTTAGGTTAGTTGTCTTTTTCTTACTCCCTTGTTATGGTCTCTTTGAAATGTTCTTTTATTGTATGTTTGTTTTCTTTTTAACTTTTTTTTCATACAGTTGATTTAAAAAAGAAGGTAAAGTTAAAAAAAAAAAAAAGAAAAACAAGGAAAAAAAAAAGATGTAGTGCCCCCTTGAGGAGCCTGTGGAGAATGCAGGGGTATTCGCCTACCCCACCTCCATGGTTGGTAACATGACCACAGACATGGGGGACTGGTGGTTTGATGGGTTGAGCCCTCTACCATAGGTTTTACCATTGGGAAGACGGTTGCTGCAAAGGAGAGGCTAGGCCTCCCTATGGTTGTGCCTAAGAGCCTCCTCCCGTATGCCTCCTTGTTGCTCAGATGTGGCCCTCTCTCTCTGGCTAAGCCAACTTGAAAGGTGAAATCACTGCCCTCCCCCCTACGTGGGATCAGACACCCAGGGGAGTGAATCTCCCTGGCAACGTGGAATATGACTCCCGGGGAGGAATGTAGACCTGGCATTGTGGGACGGAGAACATCTTCTTGACCAAAAGGGGGATGTGAAAGGAAATGAAATAAGCTTCAGTGGCAGAGAGATTCCAAAAGGAGCCGAGAGGTCATTCTGGTGGGCACTCTTACGCACACTTTAGACAACCCTTTTTAGGTTCTAAAGAATTGGGGTAGCTGGTGGTGGATACCTGAAACTATCAAACTACAACCCAGAACCCATGAATCTCGAAGACAGTTATATAAAAATGTAGCTTATGAGGGGTCACAATGGGATTGGGAAAGCCATAAGGACCACACTCCACTTTGTCTAGTTTATGGATGGATGAGTAGAAAAATAGGGGAAGGAAACAAACAGACAAAGGTACCCAGTGTTCTTTTTTTCTTCAATTGCTCTTTTTCACTCGAATTATTATTCTTGTTATTTTTGTGTGTGTGCTAATGAAGGTGTCAGGGATTGATTTAGGTGATGAATGTACAACTATGTAATGGTACTGTAAACAATCGAAAGTACGATTTGTTTTGTATGACTGCGTGGTATGTGAATATATCTCAATAAAATGAAGATTAAAAAAAAAAACAAAAAAAAAACAATGAAAAAAAAAAAAAAGAGTGTGCTGTTTAATTTCCTTACATTTGTGTGTTTTCAAGTTCCCCATGCATTGTTGATTTCTAGCTTCATTCCGTTGTGGTCAGAGAAGATTCTTTGTATAATTCAATCTTAAAATTTTGAGACTTGTTTGTGACCTAACATGTGCACTTCACATCTATGATTCATGTGCACTTGAGATGAATGTGTATTCTGCTTTTATTGTAGGGGTGTCTATTTCTCCTTTCAGTTTTGCCAGTGCTTGCCTCATGTATTTTTGGGGCATTCTTGATAGGTTCACAGATGTTTATGATTGCTATTTCTTTTTGGTGGAGTAGCCTTTTTATTAATATGTACTGCCCTTCTTTGTCTCTTGTAAGAAATTTGGACTTAAGGTCTATTTTGTCCAATATTAATATAGCTACCTCAGCTCTCTTTTGGTTACTGTTTGTGTGGAATATCTTTCCTTTCAACATATTTGTGTCTTTGGGTCTTAGATGAGTCTCTTCTAAACAACATTTAATTTGATGGTACTTTTTTAATCCATTCTTCCAGTTTGTATCTTGTGATTGGGGAATTTAATCCATTAACATTGAGCATTATTACTGATAAGGCAGGACTGACTCCTGCCATTGTCCTTTGTTTTTCATATATCTTATATCTTTTTGTGTTCCTTTGTTTCAGCCTCCTTTGGTGTATAGATGATCTTTTGTGATGCAACTGATTGATCCTTTTCTCATTTCTGTTTCTGTGTACTTTTAAAATACTTTCTTTGCGGTTATCCTGGGGTTTATATTACACAACCCAAGTCTATAACCTACTAGTTTGAAAAGATACCAACTTAATTTCAATAGCATACACATTCTCTGCTCCCATTTCCTTCCATTTCCCCTATTTACGTTTTTTTTTTCTTTGTCACACATGACCTCTTTATAGTTTGTGTATCTGTTATATAAGAAAATGTGATTGTTTCTTGTCTGTTGTATTCTAATTCTTAAAAGAAATAAAGAGTAGAGTTATATGTTGAGGATACAGTACTACTGGGTTTTGCATTTACCCATTTAGTTACCTTTACTAAAGATCTTCACTTCTTCATCGTGCTCCAAGCCACTCTTTCCTCTCTTCCTTTAAACCTGAAGAACTCCCTTTAGCAATTCTTGTAGGGCAGGTGTTTTGGTGATGAACTTTTTCAATTTTTATGTATCTGTGAATGTCTTAAACTCTCTTTGATTTTTGAAAAACTTTTTTGCCAGATGAAGAATTTGGGGCTAGCAGTTTTTCCCTTTCAGTACCTTTAATATATCATACACCTGCCTTCTCGCCTCCATGGTTTCTGATGAGAAATCAGCACTTAGTCATATTGAGGATCCCTTATGTGAAGAATTGCCTTTCTCTTCCTGATTTCAGAATTCTCTCTTCATCTTTTACATTTGACATTTTGATGAATATGTGTCGGAGTAGATCTTTTAGGGTTTATCTGGTTTGGAGTATGTTGTGCTTCTTAGGAATGTCTATTCATGTCTTTTGTAAGAGTTGGGAAGTTTTTGGCCATTATTTCCTCAAATATTCTTACTGCCCTTTTTTCTTCTTCTTCCAGGACACCCATTGTATGTATGTTTGTATGCTTCATGCTGTTACACAGGTTTCTGAGACACTGCACAGATTTTTTCTATTCTTTTTTCTATGTATTCTTCTGACTGTATGATTTTGATTGTCCTGTCTTCTAGTTTGCTGATTCTTTCTTCTGTCTGTTCATAACTGTTGTATGCCTCTAGTGTATTTTTAATCTCCATTATTTTGTTTCCATCCCCATAAGTTCTGTTATGTTTGTTTTTAAACTTTCTAATTCTTCTTTTTGCTCACATTGTCCTCTTAATATCCTTTAGCTCAGTATCCATATTTAGTTTATTTTTATCCCTATTTTCCTTTAGCTCCTTGAATTGTTTTAGAAGATTTGTTCAAACTTCTTTGATTAGTGTTCTAGTTTGCTAATGCTGCCAGGATGCAAAACACCAGAAGTGGATTGGCTTTTATAAAAGGAGGTTTATTTGGTTACACCTTTACAGTCTTAAGGCCATAAAGTGTCCTTCAACAAAGAGTACCTTCACTGGAAAAAGGTCATTGGCATCCGGAAAACCTCTATTAGCTGGAAGGCACGTGGCTGGTGTCTGCTCCAAGTTCTGGTTTCAAAATGGCTTTCCCCCCAGGACATTTCTCTCTAGGCTGCAGCTCCTCTTCAAAATGTCCCTCTCAGTTTCTCTTGGGGCATTTGTCCTCTCTTAGCTTCTCTGGAGCAAGAGTCTGCTTTCAACGGCTGACCTCAAACTGTCTCTCATCTGCAGCTCCTCTCTCAGCTCCTTTGTTTTCTTCAAAGTGTCCCTCTTGGCTGTAGCAAGCTCGCTTCTTCTGTCTGATCTTATATAGGGCTCCAGTGAACTAATCAAGGCCCATGCTGAATGGGCGGGGCCACACCTCCATGGAAATTATCCAGAGTTATCACCCACAATTGGGTGGGTCGCATCTCCATGGAAACACTCAATCAAAGAATTACAATCTAATCAACACTAATATGTCTGCCCACACAAGATTGCATCAAAGATAATGGCATTTTGGGGGACATAATACATTCAAACTGGCAGTTATTCTGAAGTCTGTGTTTCCTCTGAAATTTTAATTTTTTCCCATGAATAAGCCATATATTTCTTATATGACTTGTGATTTTTTAGCTGATGTCTGGGTATTTGATGTGTTAACTCTGAAAGTCAGTTTCTCCTTCTTGCCTAGGGTTTTACTGTATATTGGCTACATATTAAGGCTTGTGTTAGAAATTGTAGGAAGGTGTAATGTATGGATCAAACTAACATGAACCATAAGCAGATAGCTGCCCTTCACGTTAGCAGGTGCCAGTCTGTCTACAAGGGAGTGAGGACCGAAAATACATATAACAAGGGAGGTCACTGAAGCCTATCAGAGTTTACCTGGGAGTTTCGATAATAGTTAATAGATCGCCTGTGTCTCCGCCGAGGGGTAGACTCCCCCGCTGCGAACGTGCTGGTGAAACTAAGATAAGGAAGCCTTTGTGATCATCCTTAGGAATTAGCCCTTCCTTGAGACATGCAGCAAAGCACTTCTTCTCCTGGACAAATTGCCATAAATACTGGCCCGAGTCCCAGGAAAACCTGTAGGTCTCACCCAGGAGGGGATGCTCTGCCTGGGACCGTGTGCCAACTGGGAATCTGATCAGCTGAAGACCCGGGACGTCCCCAGCCAGTAGTGTCAGATGTGGGGACTTTCCCTAGTCTGGTGGGTTTTTCTTTTTCTTTTCCTTTCCTTCGTCTGCTGGACAGACTGCTTTACTTTCAACTATCATATCATTAATAATAAATGTTTGTAGTCTTGTGAGTCAATAAATTTTCTTCTGTAAAGTTATACTATATCAGTTTGTTTCTCTTTCTTCCTCCCACAATTCACTTCGCACAACAAGGCTCTTGTTCAATGCTTGGTCCAGCTTATATTGGACCTTTAGAGCAGCCTGTGTTTAACTCGTAATATTTTCTCAGGTCTTCTGTACCTGTTTTATTACTGTGGACATGCAGTACAACTTTTAAGATTGCCCTTTTATGTGCAGTTGTTTCACTTCAAGGAGAGAATTCCCTTTCCTGTTTCTTCTCTGGGAGTCCTGGTATTTTCTGTTTCTTCATGTGCAAATTTTCCTCCCAGCAGCTATGATTTGCCCAACTGCTCTCCCAAGTTCAGTGCCCCCTTTTCATTATAATTTTCAATCCTGGTTCCCACCCTCCTTTACAGCAGTTCAGTTTTCTCTTCTTTCCATGAGCCTTTTCTGCCTCTGGTAACTTCAGTGGGCTGCCTTCTATATTCAGGGCAAGTCCCTCAGGCCACCACCAGACCAATTGGGCCAGGCATACATGCTCCCTGTATCAGTACGTACATGAGGGTTACTCTGCTTCTTCTGGAAACAGGACCAGGGATCTGCTCTGGAAGTACAAGCCGGCTCCATGCAGAGCAGGTAAGGAGATGGAGGAGGGTCCAGACAGGACGCCATGAAACCCTACTGCTTTTAAGTGGCCTTTTTCTTGATTCAGCACTCACCGTTACTGTAATACCGCAGTACTGCGATACTGTTTAAAGGAGCATTTCAAAAGATGTTTCTGCCAGTTTTTTCTGGTTGTTCAAAACTTCTCTAGGAGAATGGAGCCTGAAGTGTCTTGCTCTGCCATATTGATCAGGGCTGGCTTACATTCTTATTTTGTTATTCTTCTTCATTCCATTATGAGTAGGGTAATAATTTTAGTGTAAATACTTGATTATGTCTTTGCTAACTTTTGGGCTAATTAAATTCACTTAAAGACTATTCTTTTTGGCCTTGGCCTTTTTCATATTTCATATTGTTCAAGTGAGCACTTGGCATTGAACATTTTACTTAATGATCTCTTATTTCTTAATGGACGGCTTTAAAACGTAGTCCCTTTGCAGCAGGGGGTTAACTTTGGAGTGAGAAAAATGCAAGTATATTTTATGTTCTTCCCTCAATCTTAACATCTTTATGAAATACCTCTTGGAACATGCATCTTAGTTTGAAATTTGAATCAACTTCCAGTTAAACAAGTTGAATCAAGCCGCACATGTTTATTTCTTCACCCTCCTCAGAAACCAACAAAATGATAGGGAAAGAATAAAAAAAGGTCACACTGTCCACACTAACAGAGAAACTGGAAGAGAGAAAGGCCATCAGTGGATGAGTGACTTCTAAAAATGCATGGGTCAAGGAATATGGATGAAGGAGTGGTAAATAATACAGCAGGGCAGGGAAGGCTACCTCCTATAGTACATGGTGAGAAATAGAGCCAAGGAGGTGGCTGTTCTTCCCTGTGGAACCCCAGAGGCGCTTGGATCTCAGAAGTAAATGGAATCCCTTTGGGAGAGACATGGAGCAGGGAACAGGGAGATTAATTGAAAGTTGGTATGTAGAAGAGTTGGCCCTACTCATAACATACCCCTCCCTAGGTCTATCATGATAACCTGAAAATCATGGTGTCAGTGGTAGCACACCATTGTGAATGTAATTAATCCCACTGAATTGTAGAGCTGAAAGTAGTTAAAATAGAAAGTTTTATGTTCTATGTATGTGTCACTATAACAAAAATTAAAAGAAATAAATAAGCTAAAAACTTTTGTGCTAACAGTTGTTTTTCAATGAGTAGCTTAGCTCAGAAAAAAAAAAGAGTGGTCCCCTACATACTTGATATTATATAATAAGTGCTAAATATTATTGTTGTTATGTTAACACCTGAAGCCCAGAGAGTTTAGGTATCTTATTTAGTTCACACGGCCTCTGAGGGACAGATTTGGGATTGGAATTCAGACTGTTTCTCGAGTCCATGCTTGTAACCATTATATTAACAAGCATAATCATACACATATTTTTTGGTTCACATGGGACCATTGTATGCATATTCTTCACCTTGATTATTTCACTTTTCATCCCTTAAAAATGTTTCAATTTCAACATATATAGGATACATGGGGGAAGACTTAATTTATTTATTATTTTATTTTTTGATTAGGTAGTTTTTATTCACAGCATTCAAAAGTCATTCGGTACATTTTTGCTGCTGTTATAATTATCATCATTATTCTTCCTAGTACTGATACCTAGTACTAATATCTTCAATGAATGGAAAGAAATCCAAGACATTTAATAGCTGTTACTTCTGAGCAGTGAGACCAAAGTAGGCTAGGGGTGTGGTGTAGAAGAAATTAGGTGATTTATATTCTTAAATTTTATATTCTTCCGTACATTTTAATTTGTTTCAGATGAAAAATTAATGCTTTACATGGTTTTTTAAATGTGTCTCATGGTCAGAGTTGTTTGTTTTAATTTTAGATCATCACTTAATTATTGAATGAGCTTTGTCTTTGCTTGTCTCTCGAAATGCTAGATCATGTAGAAAGATTCAATTATTATGCTCTTAACAAATTAGGGTGCTTCTTATCTAAAGTGATAATAGCCTTTTTTTGAGTCTCAGAATTGTGAAAGTTTTTTAAATTTCAAATTCAAATTTGCAGAAAACACTTGTTTCAAGGGTAAAAGTCCCTAAGGTGGGTCATGAAAGAACCTTATTTTGGAAAACTGCCCTGGCTTAGAACATTTAAGAAAAACATAACAAATGCAGTATGCTGTACTGAAAACTGGTAGGGCCTTGTTTGCAAAAAGGCTAGTGAATTATTGGTAAATAAACGTAAATCGTTAATATCTTGACTTTTGCAGGAGTCTTTCAAGTCTAGAAGAAATTGTTGAAAAGCAAGGAGACATAATAGTATACCTGAAGCGACACAACGCACTGCTGAGTAAGCGATTGCTGGCTTTCACTTCCTCTGACTCAGGCTCTCAGCCAAGTAGAATGTGAGAGGGTCAAGAGGAATTCAGAGTCATTTAAGACTGATGGACTACCTGGCAAGGTGCCGCAGAATAACATTTTACAGTTTTTGTTGAAAACCTGAATTAGGTTTTCAGACGTGTGGCTGTTTAGTATGTTGAGCTTGTGGATCATCTGAAAGGCACTTTATAGAAGCCTTGTTTGAGAAGGTCCATTTTGCACATATTGATATTATTTAACTGCTTTGCTTTATCCTAGGATCAAGGATATAGTTTAAGGATTTCCATTGCCAAAACTTCTTCCAGATGATTTTAGAATCCTGTAATTTTTAATTTGACTCTTTATAGAGAAAGTCTGACTGACAATCTATTTCAAATGGAGTTTTGATCAAATAAGTTCCTCCTACTTTTAAACTAATGGGAAAAGCCATTTTTTGTGTGTGGTTAATATGTTTGTTTTTCCTGCAGAATCTTATCATGTATTTTATATGCTTATGTGGTATTGGATGACAGGTTGGCCCATGTAGCTTTTATAGAAGATTTATTCACTATGGACTCACTAGGTGATTTACTATGCAAACTCTTCCAGTGTTTCATTCTCCAGAAATAAACTATGGATTACTTAGCACAGTGTTGGACTAACCAGTTTTGCCTGTAATATCAGCAATGCCTTTCATTGGCAATAGCTAAAGAATTTTGAGAAGAATTTAAAATGTTCCCTTTATTTTTGCCCTTCTTCAGAAAGCTGCCATATATTTCAGTGTTGATTATACTTTATTGGGTAAATTAATTCAGTTATAGGAAAGAGCTATTCTATGGTTTTAAATCTGTCTGAAAAGAAAAAAGGACACCTTTTTATATCTTGGATTATACTCACAATGGGAATAAAATGACGTATCAGTTTATATTCAGATATTAAATATATCTAATTAGCCGGTAAAATGAAGCATTTTAATGAGTAAGTGGCATTATTTCTCCAGTTTTCCTAGTGTCCACTTTAATTTATCCATCAGCACCTTTACATGCTGCCTTAGAAAGACTTTTGGTTGAAAGCTTCATATTGTGGGTGGGGTATTTGTGATTATGTAGGCTGTTAACTTTTTTTGGTCATTAGCTGAATACTCAATGTTTGATGTGAAAAGTTTTGAGCTATATATATCTATTTGGCAAGGGATATATTTGTTCAATCACAACCACTCTTATGGAGGAAGAAATACCTGTTTCTTTTAAATACAGCCATTGCTGGGGCATTCTGAAAGTTTTCTACTAAGGTAAAGATGATTGTGTGTCACATACTGGCAGTATGGTTGAATCCCCAAGATCATGGTGCTCACAAACTAAGGCCAGAACTCTATTTTCAAAACTCAGATTGTATCCAAGTTTCTTGGCTTTTCCTCCCTGTCACCCCTCCCACCTTTTACTACCTGTCTCCCTCTCTCCCTCCCTCCCTTCCTTCCTAGTAAGTATGTCTCAAAGCCATTTTCTTCTCTGGTAGTCTGTTTCTATGCCTGAAAGAGTCTATAAACTTTCAAAAGCTGGGGTTTTCAGGCTTTCGTGCCTGTTGTAGATACACTTAATATCTGTCAGCAGTTTTACTTCGGCCATCACACTCTTCTCTGCAACCTCCTTGAGTAGACTTTTATGTGGGGATGTAGTCTGAAAATGCTGTTGTGTTTGTATGGAGTTTCTGTTGAATTTCCTTTTCATCTTGAGCGAACTTTGACAGAACTGCCTGTGCTCACATTCTAAAATCTGATTCATGTGCTCAAATTCCAAGAATATTTTCTGCCACTGGGTTTCCACCTTCTCTCTCAATTCTAGTGGTTTCTGTCTTGGGTGGCTTTTAGTTTTTCCATTTCTGCCACTTGTTTCTTCAGGGATGCAGTGTAACTGCTGAGTGAGAGGCAGCCTCTTCTGTGGGCCTCGTGGTGGCCCTGGTGGTCGCATGAGCACACAGGGGACACAGCACCTCTAGGTCCTCACAGAAAAGGGCAGGACCTGACTGTGCCTCTCTTACAAGCGCATCTCTTCCTGCCTCTTCCTCTTGCTCCTGGTGATGTGGAGGAGCTTGGTGATTTCACTCATGTTTCCCAGCTGGGCATTGCTCCTGAAGTGCCACTCTTGGCATTGGTGGCGGCAGACAGGGCAAGGGAGCCTGTCCTGTGTTTCCTCCCAGGACCACTGGATGCAGGAGCGGCAGAAGTTGTGCCCATGTATGATGGTGATGGGGACTAGATCACCTGTGCATGAGTTTGATTCTAGCCTTCGTCACCTACCATCTGGGGAGCCTGGGAAAGTTACCTACATCCTCAACACCAAGAGACTTGGGTAAATAAACAAAAAAATCCCAATCTTCAAAGATTTCAATCTGGTGAATACCTAGGAAAATCATCTGGTAACTATTGGCCTAAACATCAGATAAATCTGATAGCAGTGAATTCATAATATACCAAAGTTCACTTGTTTTTCATCTCTCTCGTCTGCTGGATATATCAAACTCCGTATATATGTAAACTATGGCCTAGATTAGAGTTACTGTGGGGAGCCTGCAAACTAGTTAAACTGTGGTTTTCCTACTGGGCACAAATGACTTTTGAGCTCAGGACATCAGTGTGAAAAAACTTAGGGTTCCACTTAACGCGGTGGCAAATGTGGTGGTTTCAGAAAGTCCTCACTAAAGAAGCTGGAAAACACATACTCACACAGCTACTCTTGGAAATCACTGGTGAGCTGATATCCTAGTGAGTATTTGTCAGGATAAGATCCAGGAAAGAGGGAGACTCACAGATCTGAGCTTCTTTAGTAGAAATGACTGACTCCAAAATAGAGGCTGAGAAGCTGAGTGGAGCTTTCAGCAGACTCTGGGTCTGAATGAACAAAATCTGGAGTTCACGCATCCCAGAGAAGTTTTGTCCTGGTAAACACCACAAGCTCTAAATTGGAATTACCAGGCATTGAGCCAAAATGTGTGCCCTCAAAGTGTCTGATTCAGTCATCTCAATATGTGATAGGATTAAGGCAATCTAGGTTTGATTGCTAGAGGCCCTAAACTGAAAGTAAAAGTATTAACATTTTAAAAGTATTGTTATGTGATGTTAATGAAATGTTTATTCATAGCTGGTGAGAATGTAAATGTGTACAGGCACTTTAGAATACTACTTTGCATCATCAACTAACTTTGAACATACACATAGCCTATAATTCAATTATTCTACTCCAGTTTATAAAACCATCAGAAATATAAACCTTTGTACTTCAAAAGAAGAAGAATGTTCCTAGCAACAGAAAAACATCCTCTTAGTTTCCCTAAAAGATCCAAAGAGGAAGTAACTTCAGTGCCCCCAATAAACAGGATAGATAAATTGTGGTATATGCATACAGTGGAATACATCAGCCACTAAGTGGGACTAACCACTCTATATCCAACAATATGTGTGGATCTCACAAATTTTGCATGAAAAAAAACCTGATTGAATGATTCCAATTACATACTTCAAAAACAGACTATATTATTTTATGGTATTAGATCAGAGTAGTGCTTATATTTGGGGAAGAGAAAGGAGGTGGTATTTGAGGGGGCATGAGGAGGGCTTCTGGGGTTCTGGTAAAATCTATTTCCTAATCTGGGGAGTAGATGTAGGGATAAAAGCTTGTATAATTTTCTGTATGCATGTGTATTAAAGGCAAAAATAATAATCTTCATCATCATCATAATAAAACCAGAGACTACGAGAAGAAATTATGGAAGAATATTTTTGATAACTAAATATTTTTATTTAACATCTAGATTTCAATCTCACATGTATTTGCAAAAATAATTTGTTCTACTGAGTAACTGTTCAGAATTGCATGCTAATTAAACTTATCCCCCTTTCTTTTCTATTTACTCTTTTCTATTTCTGTTTAGATTTACAGTCTAATCCTGACACTGTCCTTTCATAATCAAAATTGTTAGCATCCAGAAGAAAACAGCTGCTGGTCCTTTCCTTACAGTGTCCATAAACCATGTTGGTCAGGTTCATGTTTAAATCATTGTTTGCATGGAGGATTTGGTTTAGTAAATATATAGTAAAGGGTAAAGTCTAATGAAGAGGGTCCCATTATAAAAGAAACTTAAATATACTCAATGGACCAGATTGTTTAGCCTTGCTGTATCAGTACCATGTGCAATATCTGCCATACAGCTGCAAAGTGCCAGTATTGACCATTTGAGCATGGGAAAGAATGTCAGACACAATCATTCCAACCCCTGTCATTTTACAGATGAGGAAAGGGGTTCAGGGAACTTAGGTGAATGGCAGGACTGGGACAAGAACACAGGCTCTTGGCACTAGGTCTATTTATCACCATAGAGTGTCAAACTGTTTCCTGGTGTTTGAATAAAATTGTGCTCTGTGCTGGTTTGGATGTATTATGTCCCCCAAAAGCCATGTTCTTTAATGCAGTATTGTGGGGGCAGGCCTAGTAGTGTTGGTTAGGTTGGAATCCTTTGAGTGTTTCCATGGAGATGTGACTCAATCAACTGTGAGTGAAAAGTTTGGATTATTTCCATGGAGATATGGACCCTGCCCATTCAGGGTGGTCTTAATTTAATCACTGGAGTTCTATAAAGTAGCTCACAAACAGAAGAACCTCAGAGCAGCTGGAGCTTAGAGAGACATTTTGGAGACAGCCATTGAAAGCAGACTTTTGGTGACACTTTGGGGATGCTTGCCCCATGTTTGCTCCGGAGAAGTTAAGAGAGGACAAAATGCCCCAAGAGCAACATTTTGAAGAATACATGGGAGCTGAGAGAGGAGTTGGAACACAACCCAGGATCAGCAGACACCATTCACATGCCTTTCTTCACCAATGGCCTTTCTTCAGTGAAGGTATACTCATGTTTATGCCTTGGTTTAGACGCTTTTATGGCTGCAGAACTTCAAATCTGTAACCAAATAAAACCCATTTATAAAAGCCAATCCATTTCTGGTATTTTCCATAACGGCAGCATTAGCAAACCAGAACATGCTCCATGAACCAAAATTTTTTCAGTCTCAGGTATGCCAGAAAAAAAATGAACCTTTATGCTTGAGAGTCTTCTGCATAACTTTTTTCAGCCTAGATTCTAATTATGATGGGGACAATTTTGATCCATCATTTCACTAAAGTTTATTGCATTTACTTCAGAAGTTGAGTTTGCAAGCTAATATGTTAGCAAGATGGGCTTCAAGAATTATCATTTATCAAAACCAAGCACATGATTCATGAGGTTCCACTTTAGGGCAGTTGTGACATGACTGCAAGGCTGCCCAACAGGAATAAGGCCACACCAATCTCCTTCCATGCCAGTGTTTACATGCAACTTGTGCTTTCCTGTTTGGAGCAGGTAGATGAGGGATTTCTCTTGAATTATTATAATTGGCAAAGGAGGGATATCAGTCACTTGAAACAGGGTGCTCACAGATGCTATAATCTGGTCAAAACGTCCAACAAGTCCTGCCAGTGTCACAATCATATCAGCTTCTAGATCTTTTTCTTCTATCTTCTTTTGGAGCCCTTGAAAGCACTTGGTAAAGTCAGGATGGTCTTGATCAGGAGTTGAAATCAGCTCATATCCCTTAATACTGTAGAACTCTCTCACTTCAAGGCCTAATGGAATCAAAATCTCCACTGATGAATTCAGGCAAAAAGCTTTCCTGCTCTCTTCAGTGATACCTCCTTCAGTGATATCATGTAAGCAGTTGGTACCTCCATCAGCACAGGCTTTTAAAGGAGCCTTGCTCCAAAATTGACAAAAACAGTCATCCAAAGGCTGATTTAGAATCAAAAGGCAGTACTTCAAATTCCCACTGGGAAGCAGGGGTTCCAACAGGGTGAACACATGCTCCATATTGGATTATCAGTCTACAATGACAGATGGAGTCACCAGCAAGAAGAGGGCATGCTATGAGAACAAGGATAATGGATGACTCAGTGCATGGCTGAGGAGACTGGTATGGAAGAATATTTAAACATGTGTGACTGAAAACCAGAATACTGATATTATTTTGTCAAACATGCAAAATAGCTCCCAAAATCAAGACAGTCAAACCAAGCATAATGAACAACCTGATATGAAAATATGTGAAGTAGATATATCATAGAAACTAATGTCCGCTTTTGAAAACAATACAGTTCTTTTTAATCCAGATGCTTTGGAGTGAAAAAAGAAAGAGGGATTGTATCTGTGCCTTTTTTGGTGGCAAAGTTTGCTAACATGCATCCCATGTCCCCAGACAGGAGGAAACCGGATGGGTGCCAGGGGCCAGGGCTGAGGCTGTCTGGGAAGAAACTTCTGTCTCTCCATTCAGGGCAATGGAGCCTTTCACAAGTGAGAAGGATTTGTTAACGAGAGTAAACTGTTCTTAGCAGCAGGCCTGTTACATTAAGGAACTCACTCAACGGTACCTAATAATACCCCAGACTTTGCTGAGTCAGGATCCTACAGTCAAAAGATACATTGTAGAGTCACCACTACGTCCCTCACGAAAGCTACCCAGACACCTGCACCCACCTGCAACTGCAGAGCCCTTCAGCACCCACTCAAGCCTCCTACAATCTGCTGTTCCCCCAGGCAGATCTAATCATGACACTCTCCCATTTAAAATGGTTCCAGTATTGCTGTTCTCATTTTTGAGGACCAGTCCCTGCCTGGAGCTCCAGCTTCTCCCAGCACCAACCTCTCTGCAGCCTCCTCTTCCCTCCCTTTCTCAGCAGCCTGAGCTCCCTCTGCAGCATCTTTGTCCACACAGACCTCTAGGTTATCTCTTGGGCTGTCCTCAGCCCTCAGCCCATTTGCCATTCCCTGTAGGCCACACTTCCCCCACCTCCTCGACCGGTCCACTGCTCTTTCAGTGTCACAGTACAGTGAGGGTAACATCCTGCACTCAGTAAACTCATGACCGTTGTGAAGACACACCCTTGGGAAGTCGGTGTTTCCCACTAGACTGTTAACCTTTATGAAGGTAAGACTGTGCTCTCCCCGACCCCTACCATAATGGTATCTCCAAGCAGCTCCTCACTCCTGGCCCAACAGCTGCTGAATGATTAAAAATGGGGCAAGGTTCCTGGATCTCCCTTCTAAGATGAGTGATTTGGGCACCTACTTAACCTTGAGAGTGTCTGGAAAGGGCAGACTGGTTAGAATAAAGATCAAGCCTTTAAAAGAGTCCATATAGCAGGGATATCAGGGCCCTCAGCTCTTCTCCCTCCACTCCTCCCACCTCTAAACAAAGCCATTCTCACTGAGAGGTACTGAAGGTGGTTCCACATTTGGTTATGGATCAGTCATAACTGGGTGCTTTGTCAGATCAGGATATTAGTCAACCCCCCATCTGATTTCTTAGTACAGGGTGGGATCTGGGGTGTTTATAATTAAGCAAGCAATTTAGGTGATTCTTAACAAGACTAGCTGAAGGGCAGGGACCAATAGTAAAGAGCATGCTCTGAAATAAGCCAAACTAGAGTTTGGATTCAACTTGCAAAGTGGGATCTTTGGTGCTCAGGAAGCCAGGGCTCCTACCACACTCCATTCTCCCTCAGCTGTGTTGTTTCCTGGCTTACCTGAGGCAGGTAGGCTCTGATGGCCGTTGACACAGGTCTTCCAGGGTGCTCTTTCTCAGTCACTTGCATCTGATAGTGTGGTAGGTGAGTGTGACCTTGGCATACATATATACCAGTAGGAGGGTGGAGTTTGTAGGACTCTGCCCACCAAGGGCTGGGGTACCCCTCCCAGGAGGAGGGGGAAAGGGAGGCTGGGCAGTGGGTGGGAAAGGTTCAGAGGCCATGGTTGGTTGGGAGAGGAATCTAATTCATTCAATCAGGTCAGGTGTCCAGGCACTGTGTCAATATGCATGATTCATTTAAATCTTTGTAATCCTCATTTGATCCCTCAATGAACCTTAGTCCCATTTATGCTGATGAGGAAACCCGAGATTTGAAGAGCCAAGTGTAGAGTATTCATTTTCTCCTACGAGGCAAATTTAACTCTGGAGGCACAAGTTTAACCTTGTCAGCACAGAATGCAGCACTGTGCAGTGCCATGGATGGACAAACTGGACTACCCTTTCAGTTGCAGATGTCTGGGATGACTCCACCCTCTGCTCCCTGCACCCTCATTCAAGGTGTAACCTGCTCCAGTGCCTGAAGAATCCCCCTCCTACCCTCAAAGAGGGGCCGTTTGTAGAGACGTAGAAGCCAGGTCAACTCTAGTCCTGCCTGAACCAAGGAAGAGTAAGTGTGACAAGTCCTAGGTCAAGAAAACAGTACTCTGTCACATTGTCTTCAAGAAATGAGGAAGTTGTGGGGAAGGAACTCTTGGGGGGAAACTACAACCCAGGAGAACCAACAGAGAAGCAAGAAATACTAGGGCCAGGAGGCAGCAATGTTTGGAACATAGTGGCCTCTGAGCTTCTGTGGACTCTTTTTTATGTTTGTGCCCCTGGGGCAGTTCAGCATCTATTATCGCCCACGCTCTTCAACCTTCCCCCATTCCCACCCTGAGAAAGATCTCAGTCCTGTGTGGTTCCAAGTTACCACCATGACCCTCTCCACACACTAGCAGAGTCTCAGTCATTTACTCCCATTCACTCTACCTCACTCCTTTCCATTCCCTACATGGTATCTGTTTTTGAATGGCAACTTTAATCATGCTACTGAAAACAATGGAGCAGCTTTCATAGATGCAAAGAGACAACATCTATACTATGTCCCAAAAGGTCCTGCATGGTCTGTTCCCCGCTTATTCTCCCCTCTCCCTTAGCACACAGCATTCTCCTGCCACAGAGCCTTTGCACAGAACCCTCATTCCAGGCTTCTGTGACCCCCATATACTTGTTTACTACCATGTTTACTCCCACTCCTTCTTCAGATACCATCCTACTTGATACTTTCTCTGGGAAGCATTTTCTGAATAAACCATTACAGTTTATTTTTGGTAAATTGCTTATTAGGTGAATTGGGATTCATAATTAATTGCTAAATTGAAGACCAAATATTTTATTGTGTGCTACCAACAAAACACAGATTACCCTTATAAAATATAAATTTGTGAATATTCAGTTGGGTAGATAATTAAGACTGACACAAGGAGGAATGTTAGTAGTTTGACACCTTGTAAATGGCTCAGCCTCTGGACAGGGATTCACAATCCTCTCTCCTGTGAACGTTCACTGATAACGAAAAATGGTTTGGAAAATCTTTGGAAGATAGATTCTACCCTTCAAAAACAAAGAGGCTCTCTGCAGTCTAAAGGGATTTGCTTTTGAAGATACTTTGAGAGGAATGTGGCACTTTGAGAGGAAGTTTGCAGCTTCCCACAAAGCCCTCACATGGCTGAGCCTGTCCATTGGAAGCCAAAGTTGCTGAATATGCTTTTATCTTTGGTGGTGCCAAGGCAAGAAAGGCAGGCCGATCATCCTTCTGTCCATAAATTCACAGATCATGGGAGTAAATTGTGGGCCCTCAATAACCCATGTGCTTATCTGGCCGCAGGCTGCCATTCTGAGCTCCAGCTAGTCTACTTGGCTCTCCCTGCCCCACGCGCAGCCTGTCCACCTCACAGGTTCCTGGGTGGAGAAGTCTTGAAGGTCTCCAGTCTCTGATGAGTGGTGGATGAATGGAGCTCCCCTAAAATGCATGCAGTCCTATGTTCCTTGTCCACAAGGATTGTCTGCTCCCCACAGTGAACCTTGAGAGAGGCAGGGACAGAGGCTGCCCTGGGAATCCAGGAGCCTGGGGGAGTTTTATCCTGTGAACATCCTGAGGCATGGGCCCGCCCAGGGCTAGGCATGTTGCAGGTTTCATCTCACTCAACCTTTCAGCAATTATGGTTCTTAGTCCTTGTTCTAGTTTGCTAATGCTGCCAGAATGCAAAACACCAGAAATGGATTGGCTTTTATAAAGAGGGTTTATTTGGTTACATAGTTACAGTCTTCAGGCCATAAAGTGTCCAAGATAAGACAGCAACAATCAGGTACCTTCACTGGAGGATGAGCAGTGGTGTCCAGAAAATCTCTGTTAGCTGAGAAGGCACCTGGCTGGTGTCTGCTCCAAAGTTCTGGTTTCAAAATGGCTTTCTCTCAGGACATTCCTCAAAAATGTCACTCTTAGTTGCTCTTAGAGTGTTTTGTCCTCTCTTATCTCCTCTGGAGTAAGAGTCTGCTTTCAACAGCCATCTTTAAACTGTCTCTCATCTGCAGCTACTCTCTCAGCTTCTGTGCGTTCTTCAAAGCATCCCTCTTGGCTGTAGCTCCTCTTCAAAATGTCACTCTCAGTTGCTCTTCAAAATGTCACTCACAGTTGCAATGAGTTCCTTCTGTTTGTCAGCTCACTTATATGGCTTCAGTGATTTAATTTAGACCCACCTTGAATGGGTGGGGTAACACCTCCATGGAAATTATCCAGTCAGAGTCATCACCCACAGTTGGGTGGTGCACGTCTCCAAGGAACACTCAAAGAATTACAATCCAATCAACACTGATACATCTGCCCACACAAGATTACATCAAAGATAATGGCATTTTGGGGGACATAATACATTCAAACCAGCACAGTCCTAGATGAGAAAACTGGGGGCCATGAGGTTAAGAGAGGGAGAATAGGATTACAACCCAGACAATCCTACTTCAGAGTCCCAAAGTGCAGCTTTCACAAACCCTTCCTCCCACACGTGGCCATGAAGAGCTCTGCAGTGGGGCCTTATTTCTTCTTTTAGGGTGGAGGAGAAGCCGGAGCTCACAGCCTGCACCCTGCCCTGCCTCCTGCCTCCAGAAACCTGAGACCTTTCTGAAGGCCCAGAGGATTTGCTCCAATCACTACACCCCACGGGTATTTTTCATTATAAGCTTTAAAAAGTGTGACAGAATACAATTCAGGAAGATGTTTTCAGGAAGGAAAGTATGTGTTTTTTAATACTATCTGTTGAATCCTCCATCCACATGGTGCCAGAGACCAACCTGTTTTCCTGAGCCTGTTTCCCCTACGAGACTGTAGCTCCATGAAGGAAGGAAGGGTGCATGTCGTATCAATGTTCCAAGCATCTTGTAGGAAGCCTGGCACCTTAAATTAATAGAGAATGGTTTAAAATGTTTATATAGTAGAAAGTATATAGTTTTCCTCATGTAAATGCAGCATTCTGGTTATAACAGGGAATAATAAGTTTTGGTTGTAGTGAATTCAAGTTTGAGGACTTTGGAGTTGATCAAGAAAAATATTAGATCACTAGATGGCAGTAACTGACAAGCCATTTATTGGGACAACACTGACAGTGGAAGGGCAGTCCCCCACCTGGGGACCTTCCAGAGGCTGTGGTGGGAAGGAGCCACCACAAGTGGGAGCAGGGAATGGAAAAATCACTGGAGAGGAGGAAAAGTGAGAAGGCAAGGCTTATAGGTCTAGGTGAAGTCACAGAATAAGCATTTTATGACCTTATTACTGCAGGGTTTTATTTTATCTATGGCAAGCAGATGTTAGGCACAGGTTGGTAGGATAGGCCAAGCGGGTCAGCTCCAAATGACTAAAAATTGATTATTTGGGCTATTTAAAAAATATTTTTTGATTTGAAATATTAAAAAAAAAAACAAAAAAACAGACAACAGGACAGTTACAAAAGTAATACAATGCAAACACCATACGGAAAACCACAACATAGCCCCCACTCTGATACCTGATCCACCAATTTTAACATTTTGCCACATTTGCCATATCATTCTATCCATCAATCATCTATATATCTCAGTCTATTTACCCATCTCTGTCTGTCTGTCTCTATCAAATTTTTGAACTCTTGAGTATAGGTTGTATACATCATGCTCCTTGAACACTTAATACTACCATGTGCATTTTCTAAAAACAAGGTTATTCCCTTATGTAACCACATTAAGTGAACTTATCAAGTTCAGGAAATTTAACATTGATATAAAGCTTGTAGTCCATATTCCAATTTTTTCATATGTCCCAATTCTGTCCCTTTGAGCCTGTTCTCATCCCATCTGGGATTATACTTTGCATTTAACTGTCTTTGTCTCTTTAGTTGCTCTTTCTTTCTTTTTTTTTTAAATATGGGAACTATGTACAACATAAACTTTCCCATGTGACCCACTCCCAAGCATAACATTCAGTGGGATTAACCACACTCATCATACTTCATGACACTCACCACCTTCCGTTAATAAAACTTACCCATTTTCCCAAACAGAAACCTTACATCCTTTCTGCATTAAGTCTGCATTCCCCCACTTCTTCCCTCTGTACTCTAATTTCTGTCTCTGTGAGCTGACATATTCTCTGATACTTTCATTGTAATTACCATGTGGCTTAAATTTAACATCCTGAAACTATAATGACCTCATTTGCTTTAACACCAACTTTTCTTTAGTAGTATCCATACACTGTGTTCCTATACCTCTTCTTCCCCCCACCTTTATGTAGTTCTTGTCACAGATTACATGTGCATACATTATATGTCCCAACCCCCTTCTTTATCATTACATTTTATGCGGTTGCCTTTCTTATCCTGTAGAAAATAAAGTGTGATTTTACAAAGCTCAAAAAAATAGTACTGGCATCTCTATGTACCCATGTCATTACCTTTACCAGAGATCTTTGTTTGATCTAGTGTCTATTTTCTTTCCCTTTCAACCTGCAAACTCGCTGTAGCATCTTTTAAGGGCTTTTCTTGTGGTGACAAGCTCCCTCATCTTTTGCTTATCTGGGAATGTGTTAATCTCTCATTTTTGAAACAAATAAGAGATTTCAACAGATCGAGAATTCTTGGCTGGCAAATTTTTTGCTTTTACCACTTCAAGTATGTCATCCCACTGGCTTCTTGCTCACTGGTTTCCAATGAGAACCTGGCACTTGTTTTAGCTTCCTAGGCTGCTCAAGCAATACCATAACATGGGTTGGGCTAAAATGGAACTTATTGACTACAGTTTGAGGCTGGGAAAAAGTGAAAATCAGGGTGTCATCAAGGTGATGCTTTCTTCTCAAAGACTTGCTTGGTAGGCCTGGTTGCCATTGATCCTTGGCTCCTCTGTCACATAGCAAGTCACATACAGCCTCTCCTGGTTTCTCCCTTATCTTCTGGGTTCCATCAATATCCAGCCTCATGTTTCCTGTAGCTCTCTTTGTCTGAATTTCATTCTGTTTATAAAGGACTCCAGTTAATACAATTAAGATCCATTCAGATTGAGGTGGGCCACGTCTTCACTGAATTAGCTCATCCAAAAGTCCTACTTACAATGGGTTCATATCCACAGGAACCGATTACATACAAGAATAGTTTTGGGGGGAGGAGGTTACATACTGCTTCAAACTATCACAACAGTTAATCTTATCTAGGTTCCCTTGTGCATTATACGTTGTGTCTCTCTTGTGGCTTTCAGAATTCTCTCTTCATCTCTGGCATTCCACAGTTTGATTATAAAATGCTGCAACATGGTTCTATTTGGGATTATCCTGTTTAGAGTCTGAGTGTCTTGGATGTATTTACTTATATCTTTCATTAAATTTGGGAAGTTTTCAGCCATTATTTCTTTGACTATTCTTTTCTTCTTTTTCTGGGATTCCCACAATGTGTATATTGTTATGCTTAATGGTGCACATGCTAGTTGTTATTTCATCACATTTGCTTTACCTTTTCTCCATTTATATATTGCTTTATTTTTCTTTTCTGAAACATTTGAGAGGATAAGTAAAATATATTGCATAATAAAAAGGGCATGCTCCTGCATAATCACAATGCTATTACCACACTCAGGAAACTTTAGCAATTACCACACTCAGGAAACTTAACTTTGATACACTACTGGCATATTATTACTGAATATGGTGTCCATATTTGAATTTCCTCAACCACATCAAAAATGTCCTCTATAAAATTTTCCCCCTGCTCCAGAACCCAGTGAAGAATCACAAATTGAGTTTATGGTTTCCCTGTTTTTTAGCTCCTTCATTTTAGAATAGATCCTCAGTCTTATTTTATCTTTTATCATATTGATACTTCTGAAGAGTCAACATTGGTTGTTTTGGGAATTGTCTCACATTTTTGATTGTATGATTATTTCCTCTTTAGATTAAAGTTACAAAGTTTTGGCAGGAGGACTATATATGTGATGTGGTGTCCTCAGCGCATCCCATGGAATTTAAATATTATTACTAATAGTTAGATTTTTATATGGGATCATGGACAGCATTTTTTCTCCCCACATAGGAAATATTCTCCTTAGTATGAATGAAGTCTACATGGGAGGTTGGAGATGGCAAGTGGTCTGCAGTGATGTGGAGGTTTTATTGCCTTTTGTGGAAATTACAGGTAAAAGCCGAGTCAGGCTTCATAGGAAAGGAGAGACTGCTGACCTATCCAAGTGCACCATGGGACACAGTCAGTTAGCAAGGAGTGCAATGGGCTATGGTTTGAACTATGAGAATTATATATTTTAAATTATAAAAAAAATTATACATTTTATATTAATTAGCTAGTTAATTCAACCAAATATTTATTGAGCATCTATTATTAACCTGGAGCTGGTAATAGAGTAATGAAGAAAAAATTTCTCTACAAGTATAGAAAAAATTTCTATCCTTGCTTTAACCACTCACATACCTTCCTGCTACAAGGTTTGTGTTTCTTTTTTTTTTTTTTTTTTTTAATTGTCTGACTTCTCCCTAAATTGTAAGCTCCATGAAAGCAGGGCTTTTGCATGTTTAGTTTTCTATTGCATTCATGGTACAGGTATATTTCATTTTATTGTGCTTCACTTTACTGTGTGTTACAGATATTACAATTTTTAAATTGAAGATTCTGGCAACCTTGCACCCAGGAAATCTATCAGCACCATTTTTCTAACAGCTCACTTCATGTCTCTGTGTCACATTTTGATAATTCTCACACTAGCTCAAACCCTTTCATTATTATATCTGTTATGGCTATTTGCAATCAGTGATCTTTGATGTCATTGTTGAAATTGTTTTGGGGCACCATGACCCATGCCCATATAAGATGGCTAGCTTAATTGATAAATGTGTGTGTTCTGACTTCTTCACCAACCAGCAGTTCCCCTGACTCACTCCCTCTCCATGGGCCTCCCTATTGCCTGAGACACAATATTGAAATTAGGTTAATTAATAACTCTACAATAGGCTCTCAGAGTTCAACTAAAAAGGGAGGGTCTCATATCTCTCACTTTAAATCAAAAGCTAGAAATGATTAAGCTTAGTGAGGAAGGTATGTTGAAAGCTGACATGACATCGGTCAAAAGCTAGGAATCTTGTGCCAAACAGCCAAATTGTGAATGCAAAGGAAAAGTTCTTAAAGGAAATTAAAAGTGTTACTCCAGTGAACACATGAATGAAAAGAAAGCAAAATGGCCTTACTTCTGATATAGAGAAAGTGTGAGTGGTCTAGATAGAAGATCAAACCAGCTACAGCATTTGCTTAAGCCAAAGCGTAATCCAGAGCAAGGCCCTAATGTTCTTCAATTCTAAGAAGGCTGAGACAGGTGACAAATCTTCAGAAGAAAAGCTTGAAACAAGCAGAAGTTGATTCATAAGATGCACGGAAAGAAGCCATTGCTATACATAAAAGTGCAAGGTGAAGCAGCAAGTGCTGATGTAGAAGCTGCAGCAAGTTATCTGGAAATCTAGATAAGATAATTGATGACGGTGGCTAAACTAGAGATTTTCAATGTAGATGAAACAGCCTTCTATAGAAAGAAGATAGCATACAGGACTTTCATAGCTAGAGGGGAGAAGTCATTGCATGGATTAAAAGCATGAAAGGGCAGGCTGACTCCCTAGTTAGGGGCTAGTGCAGTTGGTGACTGGAAGCTGAAGCCAATGTTCATTTACCATTCAGAAAATCCTAGGGTCATTAAGAATTATAAGTTTACTCTGCCTTTGCTCTGTAAGTGAAACAACAAAACCTGGATGACAGCACATCTGTTTCTAAAATAGTTTACTGAATATTTTAAACCCATTGTTGTGACCCACTGCTCAGAAAAAAAGATTCCTTTCTAAAGATTACTGCTTATTGACAATGCATCTGGTCACCCAAGAACTCTGATGGAGATGTACAATGAGATTAATGTTTTCAAGCCTGCTAACACAACATCCATTCTGCAGCCCATGTATCAAGGAGTAATTTAGACTTTCATGTTTTATCATGTGTTCTAGTTTGCTAATACTGCTGGAATGCAAAACACCAGAAATGGATTGGCTTTCATAAAGGGGGTTTATTTGGTTACACAGCTACAGTCTTAAGGCCAGAAAGTGTCCAAGGTAACACATCAGCAACTGGGTACCTTCACTGGAGGATGGCCAATGGTGTCCAGAAAACCTTTGTTAGCTGAGAAGGCACGTGGCTGGCATCTGCTCCAAAGTTCTGGTTTCAAAATGGCTTTCTCCCAGGACGTTCCTCTCTAAGCTGCAGTTCCTCAAAAATGTCACTCTTCGTTGCACTTGGGGTATTTGTCCTCTCTTACATTCTCTGGAGCAAGAGTCTGCTTTCAATGGCCATCTTCAAACTTTCTCTCATCTGCAGCTCCTTTGCTTTCTTCAAAGTGTCCCTCTTGGCTGTAGCCCCTCTTTAAAACATCACTCTCAGCTGCACTGAGTTCCCTCTGCCCGTCAGCTCATTTATATGGCTCCACTGATCAAGGCCTACCCTGAATGGGTGGGCCAACCCTCCATGGACATTATCCAATTAGAGTCATTACCCACAGCTAGGTGGGGCGCATCTCCAAAGAAACACTCAAAGAATTCTAATCAAAACTGATAACATCTGCCCACACAAGATTACATCAAAGATAATGGCATTTAGGGGGACATAATGCATTCCAACTGGTATATCATGTAAGAACTAAATTTTGTAAGGCTATAGCTGCCAAAGAGAATGACACCTCTGATGGATCTGGGCAAAGTCAATTAAAAACATTCTGGAAAGGATTCACCATTCTTGATGCCATTAAGGAAATTCATGATTCATAGGAGGAGGTCAAAATATCAGCATTAACAGGAGTTTGGAAGAAGCTGATTCAACCCTTATCTCCATAAGATATCCAACCTTATCTCCTTAAGACTTTGAGGGGTTCAAGATTTCAGTAGAGCAAGTAATTGCAGATAAGGTGGAAATAGCAAGAGAACTATAATTATAAGTGGATTCTGAACATGTGACTGAATTGTTGCAATCTCATCATAAAACTTTAATGGATGAGGGGTTGCTTCTTATGGATGAGTACAGAAAGTGGTTTCCTGAGATGGAATCTATTCTTGGTACATATGCTGTGAACATTGTTGGAATGATAACAAAGGATTTAGAATATGATATCAACATAGTTGATAAAGTAGTGGCAGGGCTTGAGAGGTGTTCCGTGTATTGCAGGATAGTACCTCCACTAAGGAATTTGATAATGAAGATGCTGACTCCTTCCCTCTATGTAAGGATCGGATAACTATGGAGCTTTGCTGCTATCATATACCACCTGGTGCCCTTCTGATGGTGAAGAACCAGTTATTCCTTCTGATATAGAAGCAATATTTAGCAGAGCTCTTACCCTCAAATACTCAAGTAGAATTTCCAATTGTTATAAAGTGGAAAGGCCTTACTATAATAACTTGGACAGATGATTCATATCTTTCAAGTCCTATATTAGAAGACTGTGCTAAGGGAGAGGCTAAACAGGCCCAAGTAGAAAAGGAGCAAGTGAGGGAAATAATATGATGTAATAACGAGACTAATTATAGAATGTAATAAGGTAACTATGCCAATAAGTTATATATAAGTAAAAGTAATCTCTTCTAATTTTCAGTTTTTATATAAGTAAAGGTGTTATACCGGTTTATATATATTATGTCCCCCAGAAAAAGCCAGGTTCTTTGATGCAATCTTGTGGGGACAGACATATTAGTAGGGATTAAGTTGGAACGTTTGGATTAGGTTCTTTACATGGAAATGCACCCCACCCAACTGTGGGTGATAACTCTGGATAATTTCCATGGAGGTGTGGCCCCGCCCATTCAGCATGTACCTTGATTGGTTTACTGGAGCACTATATAAGCTTAAACAGAAGGAGCAGCAGACTTGCTACAGCCAATCAAGACACTTTGAAGAATGCACAGAAGCTGAGAGAGTAGCTGCAGATGAGAGACAGTCTGAAGACGGTTGTTGAAAGTAGATTCTTACTCCAGAGAAGCTTGTTGGGGACGCTTGCACCTTCTGGGACACTTGCACCTTCAGCGATGCCGGAAGCACAACATGGCCGCTAGAGCTAAGAATAACCTTGAATAGCGTCAGCCTTCTTTACGGAAGTAGTAGTTCGGGCCAAGAGTTCTCACCTAAACAAGTAGCCGCCCATCTACCATCCACCCCAGCAACAGCTACCACCAATCCCAGACCCCCAGCAGCAGGTACCACCAATCCCAGACCGCCACCTGTCCCTATTAGCCACCCCCTCTCCCTCCAGGGCATATATACCCTGCCTTTTCAATAAAGCTTTGCAGCTTGATCAGGATACTTGTCTTGCTGTCATTCTTCGTGTCTCTTGTCCCATACCATTCCTCCCTCACAGGTATCAGAGCCTCCGTTGATCGTCCCGTGGGCCGGGACAAAGCTAAGCGAGGACAAACATCCCAAGAGCAACTGAGAGTGACATTTTGAGGAACTGCAGCCTAGAGAGGAACATCCTGGGAGAAAGCCATTTTGAAACCAGAACTTTGGAGCAGATGCCAGCCACATGCCTTCCCAGCTAACAGAGGTTTTCTGGACACCATTGGCCATCCTCCAGTGAAGGTACCTGATTGTTGATGTGTTACCTTGGACACTTTACGGCCTTAAGACTGTAACTGTGTAACCAAATAAACCCCCTTTATAAAAGCCAATCCATTTTTGGTGTTTTGCATTCCGGCAGCATTAGCAAACTAGAACAGGTGTGTTACATTGCTCTGACAGAAGTTATGGGTAAACTAAAAATCTTTTCAGTAAAGTTTTGCAACCATTCAAGGTTAAGTTTGAATCCCTGATAATGCTGTCAATACCCTCCTTTGTTTTGACTTACCCATGGTTCACCACTGTAGTTCACAACCTGTGGTTCAAACATAAAAATAGAATATGGTTTAATTGAATGTATCCTAAATCAAAGTCTCTATAAATACTCTGTAACTTAGACTGGAGGGAGCTCTCTTCTCACACCCAGCTGCGTCTGGAGGAGCAGGAGCTCCCATGCTTGATAATGTATCAATTTATTCTTACATTGTAAACTTGTCCTCCTTTGGTAAATATATGTTGAATTTGAATTCTTCTCTTGAGAGCTCTTTGTTTTTAAACTATTGTCTGCCCCTATACTATTATTTGAGTGGGAGGTTGCTTGAATGAAGCCCAAACCGACTGAAATCACGTGATAGGCCTTTTCTCATGGAGATCACAGGTTTGAGGAGTAAAGAGACAAACCTGTGACAGAGGATTGACTCCAATTTTGAAATAAGTTCTACTGCAGGTACAATGCTATCACATGCTACAGCAGCAAAATCTTTCATAAAAGGAAGAGACAATTGATACAGCAAACTTCATTGTTGTCCTATTTTAAGAAAATGCTACAGCCAGCCCAATCTTCAGCAACTATCAACCCAATCAGTCAGCAGCCATCAACGTTGAGGTAAGACCCTCTACCATTAAAAAGATTATGAGTCACTGAGGCTCAGAGGATGGTTAGTATTTTTTAGCAATAAAGTATTTTTAATTAAAGGGATGCACATAGTTTTTCTAGACATAATACTATTACACACATACTAGATACAGTATAGGGTAAACATAACTTTCATATGCACTGGGAAAGCAAAAAATTCCCATGAGTCACTTTATTGCGATATTGGCTTTATTGCAATTATCTGGAACCAAACCCACAGTATCTCCCAGGTATGCCTGTATTATTGTCTGCATTATGGGGAAGAGAAAACAGGATTCAAGAAAGTTATAATTAATTTGCTCATGGTCTCACAAGTGGAGAATATGATTTGTATATTGTATAATAATAAAATAATCTGTGATTATAATATACTTATATCTGTAGGGATTTTAAAGTATTTAGCAAATAAATAGTGAACCCAGTCCCAGTCCAAAGTAGGAGGTCACTCAGGAGCAGCTCATGCTAACACCAGAGGCTTTCCACCCCACCCTCACGTCTAGTCTGTGTCCAGGAGCTGACACAGAGATGCTTGAGCAGCCCCTGTCCTGCTTTCCCAGTACTGCATCCACTGAACCACCTAAAGTATCCACCCTGGCAGCCGAACGGTTTTTTTTTAAGTGTCATATATTTACTACAGTTCATAAAGGGTCATTTTTATAATTGTTCTATAATTGTCCATCATTTCATTAGGGTTCACTGTTTTGTATCACCTATGATTTTTAAATTTTGTTTTACTCTGGTAACATATATACAACCTAAAATTTACCCCCTTTAATCACATTTATATGCAATTCAGTGCTGTTAATTACATTCACAATGTTGTGTTAATATCATCACCATCCATTACCAAAACTTTGCAGTCAACCCAAATAGAAACTCTATACAACTCAAGCATTAATTCCACATTCCTTACTGCCTACCCAGCCCCTGGTAATCTATACTACAGATTCTGAGTCTATGTGATTTCTAATTCTAATTATTTAATATCAGTGAGATTATACAGTATTCGTCCTTTTGTGTCTGGCTTATTTCATTCAACATGATGTCTTCCAGGTTAATCCATGTTGTTGCATGTATCAGGAGTTCATTATTTTTATGGCTGAATAATAGGCTATTCTATGTATATACCATATTTTATTTACCCATTCATCAGTTGATGGACACTTGGGTTGCTTTAATCTTTTGGCAGTTGCGAATAATGTCACTATGAACATCAGGGTGTAAATATCTGAGTCCCTGCTTTCAATTCTATTCGGTCTATAACTAGAAGTGGTATTACCTGGTTATATGGTAATTCTATATTTGACTTTCTGTGGAATTGCCAAACTGCAGCTGCACCATTTTACATTCCCACCAATGAAGGAGTGATCCTATATCTCCATATCCTCTCCAACAATTGTAATTTTTTTTATAATAACCATTCTAGTGGGTATCTCACTGAGGTTTTTTTTAATGCAATTTTATTGAGATATATTCATACACCATAAAATCCATCCAAAGTATACAATTAATGGCTCACAGTGTCATCATATAGTTGTGCATTCATCTCCACAATTTTAAGTTTCATTAATCCAATAAAGAAAAAAATAAAAATAAAAAAACTCTCAAACATCCCATAACCCTTATCCCCCCCTATTATTTTTATATATATTTTGTTTTTTTATTACTCATCTGCCCATACACTGGATAAAGTGAGTGTCAGTCCAAAGGTTTTCACAATCACATGATTACATGATAAATGCTATATAGTTATATAATCATCATCAAGAATCAAGTCTACTGGATAACAGTTCAGCACATTCAGGTATTACCTTCTGGCTATTCTAATACACTAGAAACTAAAAAGGAATATCTATATAATGCATAAGAATAACCTCCAGAATGACTTTTCAACTCTATGTGAAATCTCTTAGCCACTGAAACTTTATAGTTTCAATTATTTTCCCCCTCTTGGTCAAGAAGGCATTGTTAATCCCATGATGCCAGGGCCAGGCTCATCCCTGGGAGTCACCTCCCATGTTGCCAAGGAGACTTACACCCATGGGAGTCACATCCCATATTGGGGGGAGGATAGTGAGTTTATCTGCAGCACTGGCTGAGAGAGAGAGGCCACATCTGAGAAACAAAAGAGGTTCTCTGGGGGGTGACTCTTAGCCATAATTATAAGCTTCTCCTTGGCAGGAGTAAGTTTCATAAGGACAAGCCCCAAGATTGGGGGCTTGATTTATTAAATTAGGAGTCCCCAATGCTTGCGAGCATATCAGGAATTCCTCAGATAGGGAAGTTTAACACTTCCACATTTTTCCCCATTCCCTCAAGGGGACTTTGCAAATACTTTTTTATTTTCTGCCACAAATACTCTGGGATGTATCAGGGTATTACATTAACCTGTGCAGAATAACAAGATCTCATTCCCTATTCTAGATTCCTTGTAATCATGTTGTTTAAAGAAACTGACCAGAAAGGTTAAATCAGATAGTGTCTTACAGAGAATATAAATTTTGTACCAAATAAACATCTCTTAATTAACAGTTAGAACTCAGGAATGGATGTGACTGCAGTAAGAGCTTACAATCGATGAACCTTTGCAATAACCCTTATTGAACATGCTGTACTCTTGCATTGGTTGGTGTTTTTGAAAGATGAATCTACATTGAGCTCCTTAAACACTTCATTTGCTCAGGGAGGCCTTCCACATCCTCCCGATTGGGTCGCTTCCCCCATCACATGCTATCACTGCTCCTTGAGAAACTCCTCTCTAGAATCAGTCAAGTTGGAATTAGGCATTTCTGTTTCTGCATGATGGATAAAGTCTGGCTCCTGGCGACCACAAGTTCCCCAGCCTTGTGCTGTGGACAGACTCCATTACAACAGGTCTAAGAACTGGGAGGAATCACAGCCCCTGCCGGTGAGTGGGCCAGGGCAGTTTCTTTGCCCTCAGGATTGTACCAGGAGCTGGGGTTTGCTTTTCCTCTATCTTGGATGACTGAGGACTTCTCCTCATCACCCTGCAACTACATGAGATGTCCCTCTTGGTCAGCAGCCAGCGTGGCTGCCCATACTTGGGTCAGTGTGAAATTTTGGCTCTTCCTCAGTTCCTGCCCACCTGCAGACCACTGCATGCTCAACTTCACATGCTCTACTGGGGTTGAGGCTCTGCGCTGGGTGGGGAGTGGTCCTGATATCCTTAAGGCATGGGTGCTGCTGCCATAACCACCAACCAGTACCGAGGGCTCCTTTCTTCTGTGCAGAGCAGGTCTGTCTTCTTCATCCAGGTCAGAAAACACAGCTAACCACCAATTCTCAGTTCACTGTTGAGGTCTGAACCTGGCCATGTTCCAGCTTAGAACCCTGTAAGAATTTCCTTTCCTGGGAGACTTTGTAATCAGGGAAAGGGTAAAGGCTCATGCCCAGGAAAGTATAGAAGCAGAGTTTTCTAAGGGGAGTGTATAAAATTTTGCATTTGGAAAAGCAGGGTGTATAGTTTTCAAAAACAGTGTGATGTGTTGAGACTTCCTCAGTAATCTTAAACCTGCCTTTTTTTTTTTTTTTCAGCTACCACCTAAGTGGTAACATCTGTGGAATCTTAACTTTTAGCCCTGAGTCTTCTGTGATCTTATTAATATAGCCATCCAATCACATCCTTGACAGCTCATTCAGTCATCCACTCAACAAATTTTAAGTGATCACTTACACTTAGCATTTAGAAGTCTGGATCACAAAGATATCAGCCACAGTCTCTAAAATAAGGCAGATGTCAGAACAGGGAGAGGAGACTGAATAAAGCAATGCAAGTTTTCTCAAGTTATAATAGGATCTGTTTTGGAGAGTATAAAGCTTTTCTTTTAATCAGGAATGCAAATGCCTGCTCTCCAGGCCTGTGACACTGACTATCATCTAGAGCCATCTGCTGCAAAATTTTGAAAAATCAAAATGACATGTACTGTCACTTAGATAAAAAATAACACATTGATCTCCAATCCACTAGGCACCCCTCAGGACATGTCCAAGATCACAGAGTTGTACCTTTAAAAGCCCTTGGTATGTCTTGGTAGTCTATGCACATAAGGTATACTCAATACCCCTTTTTACATTACAAATGAGGGTACAATTGATGCTCTACAAATTCCTCCTCTCCCTTTGTTCATGTAACAATGGCCTTAGAGATTTTCCTATTGTCAGCACAAACATTTCACCTTTTTGGGTCAACTCTGACCAAAAGCCTTAGTGGTGAGAAAACAGTGTTTTTGAAATCCAGTGGGATATCCTTTCCCTAGATCTGTGTTTCCTTCACTTTCATTTTTAGATAAAAACTACCATTTACTGAATACTTTTTCTATATTATGTACCCTACACTGTATGCTTTAGTCAACATCCAATTGAACCTTCACAAGAATTTCTGTATTGTAGAATTATCTCCCAAACTCAGAAATGGTAAAATTTAATCCTTGATATTTGATTCTTTCTGTTGCTATTATAAATGGAATTTTTACATTTTCTTCTTCAGATTGCTAATTACTGTTGTATAGAAACACTACTGAGTTTTACATGTTGATCTTGAACCCCACCACTTTCCTGAATTTATTAGCTTTACTAGCTTTTTTTGTAGATTTTTTTGAGACTTTCTATATGCAGGATCACATCATCTGCAAATAGTGAAAGTTTTACTTCTACCTTTCCAAGTTGGATGTCTTTTATTTCTTTTTCTTGCCTAACTGCTGTGGCTAGGATTTCCAGTACAATATTGAGTAACAAAGGTGACAGCGGGCATACTTTGTCCTATTCCACATCTTTGAGGGAAAGCTTTCAGTGTTTCACTATTGAGTATGATGTTAGCAATGTGTTTTTTTTATATGTGCCCTTTATCATGTTGAGAAAGTTTTTTCTATTCCTAGTGTTTTAAGTGGTTTCATCAAAAAAGATGCTGGATTTTGTCAAATGCCTTTTCTGTGTCAATTGAGATGACCGTGTGTTTTTTTTCCCCCTTCATTTTATTAATGTAGTATATTACATTAATTGATTTTCTTATGTTGAACCAACCTTGCATACCTTGGATAAATCCCACTTGATCATGGGATTTAATGTGATGTTGGATTCAATTTACTAGTATTTTGTTAAGGACTTTTGCATCTATGCAAAAAAAAAAAAAAGAGTTTGGTCTGCAATTTTTGTTTCTTGTAGTATCTCTATCTAGCTTTGGTATTAGGGTGATATTGGCCTCATAGAATGAGCAAGGTAGTGTTCCCTCCTGTTCAAGTTTTTGGAAGAGTCTAAGCAGAATTGGTATTAATTCTTCTTAGGATATTTGGTAGAATTCGCCAGTGAGGCTATCTGGTCCTGGGCTTTTCTTTGATGGGAGGTTTTTTATGACTGATTCAATCTCCTTACTTGTAATTGATCTGCTGATATCTTCTATTTTTTCTAGAACCAGGGGAGTTCATGTATTTTTAGGAATTTTTCCATTTCATGAAGGTTGTCTAATTTGTTGGCATAGAGTTGTTAACAATATACTTTTATAATCTTTTTACTCCTGTTGGGTCAGTAGTAATGTCCCTCCTCTCATTTCTGATCTTATTTATTTGCATCTTCTTTTTTTTCATTGTCAATCTAGCTAAAGGCTTGTCAATTTTATTGATCTTTTCAAAGAGCCAACTTCTGATTTTGTTAAAGCTATTTATTTTTTTTTATTCTCAATTTCATTTACTTCTTCTCTAATCTGTTATTTCTTTCCTTCTGCTTGCTTTGGGCTTAGTTTCCTGCATTTTTTTTTTCTAGTTCTTCCAAGTATGCAGTCAGGTCTTTGATTTTAGCTCTTTCTACTTTTTTACTATAAGCATTTGAGACAATAAATTTCCCTCTCAGCACTGCCTTTGCTGCATCCCATAAGTTCTAATATGGTGTGCTCTCATTTTCATGCATCTCAAGATATTTATTCATCTCCCTTGTAATTTGTTCTTTGGCCCATTGATTGTTTAACACCATCAGTGAATGAGTGTTCCTATTTCACCACATCCTCTCCAACACTTGTAGTTTCCTATTTGTTTAACAGCAGCCATTCTAGTAGGTATGAGATGATTTCATGTAGTTTTGATTTGCATTTCCCTAATAGCTAGTGAGGCTGAGCATCTTTTCATGTGCTTGTAGCCATTTGTATTTCCTCTTTGGAAAAATGCATGTTCATGTCTTTGGCCCATTTTAAAATTGGGTTGTTTGCTTTTTGTTGTTGAATTGTAGGATTTCTTTATATATACTGGATATCAAATCTTATCAGATATGTGGTTTCCAAATATTTTATCCCATTGAGTAGGTTGCCTTTTCACCCTTTTGGCAAAGTCCTTTGAAGCACTGAAGTGTCTGATTTTGAGTAGTTCTCATTTATCTTTTTTTTCTTTTGTTGCTTGTGCTTTGAGTGTAAAGTCTAAGAAACTACAACCTAGCACTAGATCTTGGAGTTGTTTCCCTACATTTTCTTCTAGGAGTTTTATGGTACTGGTTCTTATATTTAGGTCTTTGATCCATTTTGAGTTAATTCTTATATAGGGTGTGAGAATATAGGTCCTCGTTCATTCTTTTGGTTATGGATATCAAGTTCTCCCAACACCATTTATTGAAGAGACTGTTATGTCCCAGTTGAGTGGGTGTGGGAGCCTTGTAAAAAATCAAGTGACCATAGATCTGAGGGTCTATTTCTGAACCCTCAATTTGATTCCATTGATCAATATGTCTATCTTTATGCTAGTAACATGCTGTTTTGAATACTGTGGCTTTAAAATAAGCTTTAAAGTCAGGACGTGTGATACCTCCCACTTCATTCTTCTTTTTAAAGATGTTTTTAGCTATTAAGGGTCCCTTACCCTTCCAAATAAAACTGTTAATTAGCTTTTCCATTTCTGCAAAGTAGTCTATTAGAATTTTGATTGGTATTGCATTGAATCTGTAGAACAATTTGGGTAGAATTGATGTCTTAACAACATTTAGCATTCCATTCCATGAAAACGGAATGTCTTTCCACTTCTCAGGTCTTCTTTGATTTCTTTAAGCAATGTTTTGTAGTTTTCTGTGTACCAGTCCTTTGCATCCTTGGTTAAGTTTATTCCTAGATATTTGATTCCCTTAATTGCTGTTATAAATGGAATCTTTTCCTTAGATAGCTCATTACTAGTTTATAGAAACATCATCAATTTTTGCTTGTTGATCATGTATCCTCCCACTTCACTGAACTCATTTATTAACTCAAGTAGCTTTGTTGTCATTTTTTCTGAATTTTCTCAATATAGGATCATGTTGTCTGCAAATAGTGACAGTTTTACTTTTTCCTTTCCAGTTTGCATGCCTTGTATTTCTCTTCTGTACCTGATTGCTCTAGCTAGAGCTTCTATCACTATGTTGAAAAGCAGTGGTCACAGTGGGCATACTTTTCTTGTTCCTGATCTTAGAGGCAAAGCATTCAGTCTCCCATCATTGAGTATGTTAGTTGTGAGTTTTTCATATATTCCCTTTATTGTGCTGAGGAAATTCCCTTTGATTCCTACTTTTTAAAGTGTTTATCTTGAAAGCATGCTGAATTTTGTCAAATGACTTTTCTATGTCAATTGAAATGATCATGTGCTTTTTCCATTTTAATTTGTTAATGTGGTGTACTACCTTTATTGATTTTTCTTGTTTTGAACTGCCCTTACATACCTGGAATAAAACTGACTTGGTCATGGTGTACAATTCTTTTAATATACCATTGAATTCAATTTGCAAGTATTTTGTCAAGGATTTTTGCATCTATATTCATTAGAGAGATTGTGGTAGTTTTTTTGTTTGTTTGGTATTAGGGTAATGTTGGTTTCACAGAATGAGTTAGGCAATGTTCCCCCTTCAATTTTTTTGGAAGAGTTTGGCCAGGAATGGTATTAATTCTTCTTAGAATATTTGGCAAAATTCCCCCATGAAATTGGTCCTGGGCTTTTCTTTGTTGATAGATTTTTTTTTAAATACTTTATCAAAAAATTAAAAAAAAAAAAAAACACCACAAAACAATTCAAACAAAACAAAGGAATAAGAAAAACAAATAACCTAAAATAACTGCATTGCTTCCAACATGTTCCTACCATACCCCAAGAAAATTAACCAAAGTCATTCCCGAGCATTCCCATATCATTAAGATTACTCTCAATATCTTATCTGTTCTTATTAGTTGCTGTCTACCTCTAGGTCCCCTACATTCTACAATATAAAACATTTATTTTACATTTTTCACAGAGTTCACATTAGTGGTAACATACAGTATCTCTCTGTTTGTGTTTGGCTTGTTTCACTCAGCATTACATCTTCAAGGTTTCATCCATGTTGTCATGTTTCATGACCTTGTTCCTTCTTACTGCTGCATAGTATGCCATTGTGCATATACACCAAATTTTGTTTATGTTGGTAGTTTTTTTTTTCAATTCAGTTTTATTGAGATATATTCACATACCATACAATCATCCATGGTGTACAATCAACTGTTCACAGTACAATCATATAGTTGTGCATTCATCACCACAATCTATTTCTGAACATTTTCCTTACATCAGAAAGAACCAGAATAAGAATGAAAAATGAAAGTAAAAAGGAACACCCAAACCATCCCCCCATTTAGTTTTTGTCCCCATTTTTCTACTCATCCATCTGTACACTAGATAAAGGGAGTGTGATCCACAAGGTTTTCACAATCACACTGTCATTCCTTGTAATCTACATTGTTATACAATCATCTTCAGGAGTCCAGACTACTGAGTTGGAGTTTGATAGTTTCAGGTATTTACTTCTAGCTATTTCAATACATTAAAACCTAAGAGGTGTTATCTATATAGTGCATAAGAATGTCCACCAGAGTGACCTCTCGACTTCATTTGAAATCTCTCAGCCACTGAAACTATTTCATCTAATTTTGCATCCCCCTTTTGGTCAAGAAGATATTCTCATTCCCACAATGCTGGGTCCAGATTCATCCCTGGGAGTCATATTCTACATTGCCAGGGAGATTTACACCCCTGGGAGTCGGGTCCCATGTAGGGGGGAGGGCAGTGAGTTCTAACTGAGGTGACTCAGTTAGAGAGAGAGAAAGGGCCACATCTGAGCAACAAAGAGGTACTCAGCAGGAGACTCTTAGGCACAATTATATGCAAGATTAGCCTCTCCTTTGCAGTAATGAGCTTCATAAGGGCAAGTCCCATGATAGAGGACTCGGCACATCAAACCGCTAGTCCTAATATTTGTGATAACTTCATATGTTGATAGGTTCTTGATGATTGATTCAATCTGTTTACTTGTGATTGGTTTGTTGAGGTCTTCTATTTCTTCTCAAGCTGTTATGGCTCTTTTTAAGCTTTGAAATTCTTCTTTATGTTCACATATTGTATTGCTAATACCCTTTACCTCTATATCCATTAGTTTATTTCTATCCATATTTTCCTCATCTCCTTGAATTGATTTAGGAGATTGGTTTGAACTTCTTTGATTAGAAGTTCCAAATTCTTTGTCTCCTTTGAAGTTTCAATTTGTTCCCTTCACTGAGCCAAATCTCCCTGTTTCTTAGTATGGCTTATATGTTTTTTCTGATGTCTGAGCATCTGATTATCTTGATGAGTTAAGTCTGAAGGTCAATGTCTCTGTGTTGTCTAAGGCTTTGTTGTTGATTGGCTTTGTATTAAGGCTCTTTTTTGATGCTTGGTCCAACTTATTCTGGACTTTAGAGTAGCCCATGTTTAACAATTTAGATTTTCTTACCTCTTCATACCTGATTCTTGCCCTTGATTCACACTATAATTTTTGAGATTTCCCTTTTGTGTGCAGTTCTTTCAGCTTCTGAAGAAAGCTTCTTTTCTTCTGTTCCTTCTAAGGGAATCCTGATCTGTTTGTTTTTGTGCAGAATTTTCTCCTAAGCTCCTATGATTTATTTAAATTCTCTCCCTCACTCAGTGTCCTCTTTTCATTACATTTTCTGTTCTGGGATCCATCCTTTCTTACAGCAGCTCAGTTTCCCCCCATTCCTTTTTTCTTTTCTTTTTTTTTTTTTTCATGAGGCTTTTCTGCCTCTGGTTTCTTCTCCATTAGGGTTACCCCCCACTAGGGAGTCAGTTGCGGCAACATCAGAAATGGTCATTTTTTTTTTTTTTTGCATTGAGGTGGCCCAGCAAGCAGAGACTGGATTGAATATATGCTCCTCTTGCCAAAAGTTCTTTTTCCTCTGGGGGCACTTTTTTATGTGGCATTCCTCAGGTATTTGTGTTCCACCCTTGGTCTCTGTGGATTTGGGTCACTGTGCCTGAATATGTATGGGGTTCTAATTTGTTGCTGTGAGTGACTCTATGGTCTGCATCCACAGCAGATCTGCAGGCTGTGCTGCCTCTGTGCAATTCCCAAGCTGTTTGGGATCAAGTGAGGGGATATAGTCCAGACTGGAGAGTCCAGGACACAAATCTACCTGATTTCAGTGTTTTCTTCTTTTTCTTTGATTCAGCATTTTTGAGTCTTTCTCAAGTCTCTGACATACTTCAGAGATCCAAGAAAGTGAGATTTTTTCTTTTAAAGGTTGATTTTGAGGGGAGATTTTTCCAGGGAATGTCTTTTTTTAAAAAATTCAGTTTTATTGAGATATATTTACATAACATACAATCATCCAAAGAGTACAATCAGTTGTTCACAATATCATCATATAGTTGTGCATTCATCACAACTTTTGAGCATTTTCATTACATCAAAGAAATAAAAATAATAAAAATAAAAGTAAAAAAACACCCAGAATATCCCATCCTTCCATCCCCCATTATTAATTTAATTTTTGTCCCCATTTTTCTACTCATCTGTCCATAAGCTGGATAAAAGGAGTGTGAGCCACACAGTTTTCACAATAACGTGGTCACACCATGTAAGCTATATAGTTATACATTCATTTTCAGGAATCAAGGATACTGGGTTGCAGTTCAATAGTTTCAGGTATTTCCTTCTAGCTATTCCAGTACACTAAAAACTAAAAAGGTATATCTATATAACACTTAATGATAACCTCCAGAATGACCTCTTGACTCCATTTGAAATCTCTTAGCCACTGAAACTATTTTGTTTCATTTACCTTCTACTTTTTTTGTCTAGAAAGCTTTCTCAATCACACGATGCCAGAGCCAGGCTCATCCCTGGGAGTCATGTCCCACATTGCCAGGCAGATTAATTTCACTGGGAGTCATGTCCCACACAGGGGGAGGGCAGTGAATTTACCTGCAGAGTTGCCTTATAGAGAGGCCACATCTGAGGAACAAAAGAGATTTTCTGGGGGGTGACTCTTAGGCACAATTACAAGTAGGCTTAGCCTCTCCTTTGCAACAACAAAATTCATAAGGGCAAACCCCAAGATCAAGGACTCACCCTTCTAAATTGGTAGTTCCCAATGCTTGTGAGAATATCAGTAATTCCCCAGGTGGGCAAGTTTAAAATTTCCACATTTTCCCCCATTCCCTCAAGAGGCTTTGCAAATACTTTATTCTCTGCCCAAATTACTCTGGAAAGTATTGGGGCTTCACACTAACCTGTACAAACCAACCAGATCTCACACCCTATTCAAAATTCCATTTAATTATGGTTTTTGAATAAACTGACCATTCAAGTTAAATTATATAGTGTGCTATAGAAAATACAGATTTTGCACCTAATAAACATCTCTTCCTTTGATCTCACATGGAAGTTGAAGTTTTAAAACACAGTCAATATTGTCTTTTACCTTTTAGTCTGATTTGCCTTAGTCCAAACCAGATCAGCTTCATTCATACCTCTAACTGAAGTCTGAACTCTTTTTCAGCTTTTTTAACAGTTGCTGTATGGGATAATACTGATTTTCATAGCTGCAGAATTCTAGCTCTGAGTCTCAGGTGTCACACAGATACCCAAGGTTCCAGGTCATACACAAAGAGCTCAGCACTCAGAATTTAGAGATAACCATTATAACTCAGGAATTGATGTGACTGCTGTAAGAGGTTACAATTTAGGGAACTTTACAATAAGCCTTCCCTCCAGGGGATGTCTTACATCAACCATGTTTATGACATCACCTCTAGTTTTTTTTTTTTTTTTTTTTAAATATGTTACCCACATACAGACTGATAGAAGCACTAGAACTTATACAGATTTTTTACTTGATCCAAAGACATTTTATGCTGTAAAAATTATCCCACACTTACATTTTGGGGAATAAGAGTGGTGGCAGAAAAGGCACACAGTGTTCTTTTTTTACTTCAATTGTTCTTTTTTTCACCTTAATTTTTATTCTTATTTTTTGTGTGTGTGTGGTAACTAAAATGTTCAAAAATTAATTTTGGTGATGAGTGCACAACTATATAATGGTACTGTGAACTGAATGTACGCTTTGCATGACTGCATGGTATGTGAATATATGTCAATAAAAATGAATTAAAAAAAAAAAAAAAAAAAAAAAGACTGGTGGAGCCGAGGGGCGGGGCCGGCCCGCTCCCGCGGGCTTGGAGCGCAGGCGCAGCCCACACTGTACGGCCTGCAACCCCGCGGCCCCGCCCCGGCACCATCTTGGAGCTCAGGCCTCCGCGGACTGCCGGCAAAGGCCCCTAGGCTGCAGAAATGGCGGCGGGGAGTAGCCAAGCCCTGGAGACCTCTCTTGGATGTTTAGTGCTTGGACTGTCTGAGAGTGAAAACCCAGAGGAAGATAGTTGGTGACAGAACTACTGACAATGGAACCAGTGGAATCAGTGACCTTCAGTGATGTAGCTATCAGCTTTACCAAGGAAGAGTGGGCCATGCTGGACATGAACCAGAGAAAGATGTTCAGAGATGTTATGCTGGAGAATATCAATCATCTGGTGTTCATGGGGTGTCAGGTCTGCATATCAGAAGTGTTTTCACAGTCAGAACAAGGAGAACTGTGGAGAGAAGGATTAAGATATCTCCAAGTACAGAGTCCAGGCAGGGAAAATGGCCATAAAAAAGAAGAAATAATAACCATGCATCATATCTCTAAGAAGAACACATCTACCAACCAGACAAAGCAGATTTTTCACACTGAAGAGGATCCCCTTGAAAGTAATGATTTGGGAGAATATTTCAATCACTCCACAATGACTGACATGGGAAAGAAACCCAATGTAAACAAACAGTTTCAAAGAGTTCTCAATTGTCATTCATTCACTGGTCAAAGTAAGAAAATTCAAACTGGATGTAAGTCATATAACTATCATCTATGTGGAAAAGTCTTCAAAAGTAGTTCTGGCCTTAGAAAACTTGAGAAAATACACACTGGAGAAGAGCCATATGGCTACCATCTACGTGGGAAAGACTCCACTGGTAGTTCTACCCTCAGACAACATGAAAGAATTCACACTGGGGAAAAACCCAATATCTGCAATATATGTGGGAAATCCTTCAATCGTTGTGGTAACCTTAGGCGACATGAAAGAATTCACACTGGGGAGAAACCATATGTCTGCAGTATGTGTGGAAAATTCTTCAGTCAATGTGGTACCCTTAGAGAACATGAAAGAATTCACACTGGAGAGAATCCCAATATCTGCAAAATATGTGGGAAATCCTTCAGTCATTGTGGTAACCTTAGGCAACATGAAAGAATTCATACTGGGGAGAAACCCAATGTCTGCAATACATGTGGGAAATCTTTCAGGCATTGTGGTACCCTTAGACAACATGAAAGAATTCACACTGGAGAGAAACCGAATATCTGCCATATATGTGGGAAATCCTTCAGTCGTTGTGGTACCCTTAGGCAACATGAAAGAATTCACACTGGAGAGAAACCCAATATCTGCAATATATGTGGGAAATCCTTCAGTCATGGTGGTAACCTTAGGCGACATGAAAGAATTCACACTGGGGAGAAACGCAATGTCTGCAATATATGTGGTAAATCCTTCAGTCAATGTGGTAGCCTTAGGCGACATGAAAGAATTCACACTGCAGAGCAACTACATGTCCACCATCTATGCAGGAAATCCTTCTATGTATATGATAAACTTAGGCAACATGAGAAAACTCACACTGGGGAGAAACCATAAGTTGGCCATCCATGTGGGAAATGCTTCCATCCACATGGAAAACTGAGGCAACATGAGAGAACTCACACTGGGGAGAAACTATAAGGCTGACATGTGGGAAACCCTTCCATTTATGTGGTAAACTTAGGTTACATGAACTCACAGTGAGAAGAAACTAGTATATGGGAAATGCTTCACTGATTGTCTCAGATGACATAAGGTAATTAACACTGGGGAGAAAACATTTCTCCCATCTAAGTAGGAAAACCTTTAGACATTATTCTGCTATTGGACGTCAGAGAACTCATTAAATATGTTTTGCTTATGGAAGAGTCCTCAGCCACAGCTCTAACATTTAAAATAAAATATTTCACACAGGAGTTTAATAAATATCTCTCAATGTAATAAATGTGTAAATGCAAATAATAACATGATTTTACTATTTTAGTATGAACTCAAAATCTGTGATTTCCTATATTAAATTTCAGCTTAGCTCCATCCTTCAGGATACAAGTATAGCTCAGAGTAGGAATAACCCCTAAACCATAAAAATGGACAAAAATATCCTTACTAGGAGGAGAATATTCTAGGAGAACAAGATATAATATTTGATGGCATGGCTACTCAATGAAAAAATGTGAGAAATTACAAAGCAATGTGTAGAATACATGTGAAGTTTCACATTGTATAATACATTCTATGTAGATATAGAATGAAGAAAATTCTTTGGTGTTTTCAATTTATCCATCAATGTTAAATTTTTCATACTGAGGAAATGTCAACACTAAAATCAAGGTGAAAAAGTGTTCAGCTAGAGTTCATACCAGGAATATCAGAATGGGAAAAATAACTATCAAGAATGCTTTACAACAAAATTCAGACATGAATTCAGAGTTTTTCCTTTTGACATATTAATGAAAAATAAATTAAAATGCAGGACTGTGAGGTGGTCTGGAACTGCTGCATGCAGACTTTTGTAATGAGTTGTAGGCAGGGAAATCAGAGTTCTTTTCAACAGATTAGCACATGCACATATTTATGAGGTAAAAACTGGCTGAAAATTCTAATTTTCAACTTCTATTTTTTGATACAACTCTAAACATAATTATGATGACTAGGTTAAATCACAAAATATCTTTAAATGTTAACTGACAAATGTACAACCAAAGATGATCTGTCATAATTCTTATGTACTGTTAACAAGTATGTACAGAGCAATAATAAACAACATAGATAAATAACAAAAAAAAAAAAAAAAAAAAAAAAGTGGTGGCAAAGAAGGGAGAAAGACTTATGCATAATTTTAAACTCTATCTTTGATAGGCTTTTGTATAAAGTATTGCACACAATACAGAGGGTATAACAAAAAATGACATTGTCTCTAAGTCTGTTCCAACTCACCATGTCACTCAACCCTGCCATCTATCTCTCTAGGAGCAACCACTTTTTTCTATCTTTTCTTTCTTTAAGCAAGAAACTTACAGAAAACTTACAGAAAAATGTAGAGAACAATATAATTAATACCTATATAACCATGCCTTACATTGTCTAGTTGAACATATTAAACACATGGCTTTGTTTCTCTCTATATACCCGTTGTTTAGTCTTAATTTGTTTTGCTAAACCAGTCAACAGAAAATTCAGACACTACAGCACTTCCCCATTAAATACTTTAGCTTTAATGTTCTAAAAATGAGGGTGTCTCCTACATAATTACAATATCATTATTACAATAAAGAAATATAATTTTTAATAATATCTAATATCCATCCTTAAATTTCTCCAATTTTCTCAAAATGCCAGTTGTAACTAAAGTGTATGCATTGTCATTTTGCATTTGTTACGATGACTTAATACAGGATAGTCCCCCTGATTTTTTTTTGCCTTTTGAAAATTTTTTTTAATTAAGTTTATCAAAAAATTAAAAAAAGACAATAAAAAACCATTTCAAACAAAACCAAAACAAAGGAATAAGAAAAAACAAATATCCTAGAATAACTACATTACTTCCAATATCCCCCTGATTTTCAACTGCAAATTTTATTAAATTATAGTCACATACCATATAACTCTTCCAAATTGCACAGTATCTCACAGTATCATCACCTAGTTGTGCAATCATCATCACATTGAATTTCAGACCATTTTCCCACACCCTTTATACCCACTTAATATTGTTCCCTAGTATTGATGTGGTATACTTGCTATACCATTTTTCAGTAATTAAAGTCCTGAGAGCAGACATTTGCCCGCTATCTACCTCAAAAGATGTTTTAATGTAGAAATGTGATCTGAAAATTTTATTAGGTTTTCATTGAGTTTTGTTAAAATTTCCAACCATCTCTTCATCTTGTATCTGTCTAAGAATAACCCCTTGCTTATTCTGTAGAAATAATCTAAGTTGTTCAAATTCAGAATTTATTTCTTCTCTCCTATTTCTTCAGCCCCACTGACTTCCTGGCTTGCAGAGTTATCACTTTTTCAACTCATTCCATATTATTGATCAATGGCTCAATGCTACATTCTAGAAGTTTTCTGTGATAGAGGGCAACTTCCTTAATGGGGCATGCAGTGTTTAGTGGAGAAACTGCACTGTGTACATAAAAACTCTAGGTCTTTCTCACAGAAAAGGGGCAGAAACTGATTGTGCTTCTCACACAGAGCATTCTCTTCCTGCTTCTTCCTTTTGCTTCTGATCTGGAGTAGCTTACCAATTTCAGTCAAATTACTTAGCTGGGTGTTGCTCCTGAGGTTGCTGTCTGGTCAGGAAAAAGACACACAGGGCAGGGGAAGGTATCACCTAGATCCTTCCAGGACTTATCGATGCAACAGCAACAGTAGTTGTGTCCACAGTTGATGGTCACTGGGTCTTTCAAGTAATCCAGACAGCTAGGCTCCTCTTGGAGGTTATCCAGGCCTGTCACAGACTCCATTGAATCATGAACAAAGGCTGCCTCCCTAGAGCTAAGACCCAGTAAGAAGTGGATATCTTCCTAAAATCTCACAGAATGACCAGACTTAGGTTTAGTATCAGTAAGCCCTTAGCTCCAGAGGTAGCTGCCAGGAAGAATCCACAGCTTGTAGCCCCATTATTGATTAGACCATCTGAAGTGAAGTTTGACTTTCTTCTTCACAAACTAGTCAGAGGTCTAAACAATCAATCTTGTGGGTGAAAAAAGACTTTAATTTCAAAATCGTCTGGATTTTCCAACATAATGTAATAATTGATTTGGCCAAGCATTATCAATAACTACTAAAGCTACTGGGTTACATTTTAATAAGATATTCACACAGTTTCAAAATATCATCTAAGAGATAATATATTAAATAAAAAGAGAAAAAAATATACCTTTACATTGTAGAAATCTACAGAATACCACCCGTTCTGGTTTGCTAATGCTGCCATTCTGAAAAATACCAAAAATGGATTGGCTTTTATAAAGGGGGTTTATTTGGTTACAAAGTTACGGTTCTAAGGCCATACAAGTGTCCAAACTGTGAGGCATCAACAATAGCATATCTTCACTGAAGAACAGCCCAATGGCGTCTAGAACACCTCTGTCGGCTGGGAAGGCATGTGGCTGGTGTCCTCTTCCTTTGCTCCCAGGTTGTGTTTCAAAATGGCATTCTCCAAAATGTTGCTCTTGGGTGTTTTGTCCTCTCTTAGCTTCTACGGAGCAAACTCTGGGCTAGCATCTCCAACATGTCAGCAAAAGTCTGCTTTCAACGGCCATCTCCAAAATGTCTCTCAGCTGCAGCACTGAGCTCCTTCTGTCTGAGTGCTTATAGGGCTCCAGTGACTTAATTAATCCCCACAATGAATGGGTAGGGTAACACCTCCATGGAAATAATCTAATCAAAGCCATTACTCACAGCTGGGTGAGTCACATCTCCATGGAAACACTCAATCAAGAGGTTGCATCCTAATGTGAAAGATTAATAAATCTGCCCCCACAAGTTTGCATTAAAGAATATGGCTTTTGGGGGAACATAATATATACAAACTGGCACATGACCTTAACCAATGATGGGAGAAACTGATGGTCTGCAATGGAAGAAAAACAGCAACACCTATTTTACCAAAAAATGTTTTTCCTGTATCTAATGATAGGGAAACAATCACACAAATCCAAACCATGCAACATTCAACAAGACAAGGGTCATGAACTCTGCAAAAATGACAATGGCACTCTACTGTGAGGAATTATTTTAGATTGAACCAAAGAAACAACTAAGTATTATTATTTATCTTAGATTGTCTTGTAAATTCTGGGAAAGGAGGGTAAGTTGCTATAAAGGTACAGTATTGGGATAATTAGAAATATTTGAATATGAACTATTCATTAGGAAACAGTAGTGTATCAACATTAAGATTTCTGAATGCAATAACTGTACTAAATTTATATAAGAAAATGTCCTTATTTTTAGGAGATACATGCTGAAGTATTTCCAGATGATTATTACTCTGAAATAATTTTACATACAATAAGTGTATACCAGGGTTTAGGGATTTATTTACTTAGGGAAGTAAATGTGATTAACACATGGGGAGCACAAAAGAGATGTTTGTAGTGATGAAATAGTACTGGATCTTGACTATAGTGGTGGTTAGGTGAGTGTACATGTGATAAATGGCACAGAATTATATGCACATATTGTACCAATGACAGTTTTCTGGTTTTGAGATTGTATTGTTAAGCAATATGGGAAACTAGGTGAATGGAACAAGGGTTTTCTCTATAGTATGTTTGCAACTTTGTGTAAATCTGTAATTATATCAAAATAAAAAGTTAAAAAAAATCACTTTCAGGGTAGAACATGAAAGGGCTTACCCAGACAAAAGATGTGCAGTTCATTTAGTAAAGCACTGAAATGCTCAATAAATGATATGCTCCTTGCTTTTTCCGTTCATTGATTTTTACTGTTCATCATATGAGCAGTCTGCCAACTTCTAAGATATATGGACCCAGTATAGAAGTCCAGCCTTGACCAAGCCAACATTAGCTCTCAGCTTCTACTCCCTGACATCCATACTCCATTCAGTAGTGAGAATTTTCTTTTGAATATACAAGTCATATTATCTCACTTCTATGCTTTAAACCTTCAAGTATCTGACTGCACTTATGGTAAAACTCTAACTTTTTCACCATTGTCTACAAAGCCTTGTATAAATTGGCCCCAGCTTGTCACTCTGACCTGATTCTGTCATTCTTGCTTCCTTGTTACACATCAGCTACAATTAACTTGTTTGTGTTCAACACCCCAAGGTCATTGCTGTGGAACTGAGCACCCTGTCTTCAAATCTTCCCATGGCTTTGTCTTTTATTTCACGGTTCCTCTCAAATACTATCTCTTTAGTGAAAGTGTCTCTACTTACCCAATCAGACTGCCTCTCCCTCTCCCAATCTCTTTAACCCATCACCACTTACTTTCATAGAATTTCATCACAATCTAAAATTGTCTTGTTCATGTATCTGTTTGTTGATCTGTTTTCTTAGCCTTCACTAGTAGTATGATAGACTAGAAGTACGTACTTATTCTGGCTTATTCATTCGCATGTGATAGAAAATAAGGACTTTTATGTTTTTTTAATAAAAATGAATAGCCAATGAATGAATACATGAATGAATAAAATCCTAAAACCAGAATATAAATATTAATAGAAGTCAAAGTTATAAAAGACAAAAATAGGCAGGGGGATTGTTCAAGATTGGGATTGAGATCAGAAAGGAAAAAAAATATATAAAGGACATTTTAGATACAAAAGGGAATATTTGAACATGAACTTATATTAGATAATTACATTGTATTAATATAAATTATTTATAATAAAGTTTTTATAATTAAGAGATAGAATGTCCATGTTCTTCAGAGAGATGAGCTTAAGCATTTAAGAGAAAATTTACATGATTTTTAGAACTTATTTTTAAACTGTTCAAAAAATAAATATATATTTATTTTTACACAGGTAAATATATCCATACACATTCGGTAAGACAGAAAGAAAGCAAGTGTGTCCAAATCTTAACAACTGTGGACTCTAGGCAAAGGCTATACATGTGTTTACTGAAGTATTCTTTCAGCAACCCTGTAGCTTGGGAAGATTAATAAAAAGTTGGAGAAGCTACTAAGCTTTCAGTATCTCCTCTCATGGCTACTTTCCTCCTCAAAATTGTATGTACTCAACCATCATTACAGTATTCTTTCCCCTTCTTCACACTGCTGGGCACATTTCTTTCAATTCATTGTGTTACTCATCTTCCACATGAAATATGAAGGTAGGAGAATTGGTATGATTTTGACATGTGATGCTGGCTTTGTCTTTGTGACCTATATTGACTCACTGTGACTCAATAATTATCAATTGTGAGCTACATTTTTTTTAGATTTATAAAAAGTTGAAAAATAAGCCATGCATCTTAGAATTGATTAAATATGGTTATACAGAGTTACGGTGCATTTACACCTCTCCCTCAAATCCAGTTCAATCCAATACTCTTTAGCAGATTATAGAACTGCATCAGGCTTAGAGGCTAAGGAACTTTAAAAAAAAAAGTCAGTTGGGCTCAACTTGGCCTATGGTGCTAAATATACATGGAGATAATTCTCATCTATAGGTAAATTCAATTCTTTTTTTCCTTAGTTAACATGTAACTTAAGAAATAATTATTTGCCAGATCATCTAGCCACTATTGTGTGTTACTTAGAGCAACTGGTAGCAATGGGTTGGTGGAAGGTGGATTCTCTAACATAGATAGACAGTTCTCCTTTCATCTAGTAGGACTCAGCATTTTCTACAGATCCTTATATGTTAATCTCCCATCTTTGCAAATACTGTTTCCTCTGCCTAGGCTCAAGGCAGTAATTTGGTGGAGAAACCTGTGTGCATTCTAATTTTGAATGGGCAGTGTTCTAGTTTGCTAATGCTGCTGGAATGCAAAACACCAGAAATGGATTGGCTTTTATAAAAGGGGGTTTATTTGGCTACACAGTTACAGTCTTAAGGCCGTAAAGTGTCCAAGGTAATGCATCAACAATCAGGTACCATCACTGGAGGATTGCCAATGGCGACCAGAAAACCTCTGTTAGCTGGGAAGGCACATGGCTGGCGTCTGCTCCGGAGTTCTGGTTTCAAAATGGCTTTCTCCCAGGACATTCCTCTCTAGGCTTCAGCTTCTCTCCAAAATGTCACTCTCAGTCGCTCTTGGAGCGTTCATCCCCTCTTAGCTTCTCTGGAGCAAAAGTCGGCTTTCAAAGGCCATCTCCAAAATGTCCCTGTAAGCTGAAGCTCCCCTCTGTGTTCCACTGCATTCTTCAAAGTGTCCCTCTTGGCTGTAGCAAGCTGGATCCTTCTGTCTGAGCTTATATACTGCTCCAGCAATCAAGGCCCACGCTGAATGCATGGGGCCACACCTCCATGGAAACACTCAAAGAATTACAATCTAATTAACACTGATAGGTCTGCATACACAAGATTACATCAAAGATAATGGCATTTGGGGGGACATAATACATTCAAACTGGCACAGGCAGTACAGTATTATTACATATTTTAAAAAATGACAATATAGTACAATAATAAGGAATTATATAAAATGAATGACAATGTTTTCTCCAAACCTTCCTAGTTTCCAAACTATCCTTTCATAAACAGCACTACCATTACCTACCCTCCTAATTTTGTTTTAAAATACCATATTTTATGGATGCTTTTGGGTAAATATGAAAAATATGAAAAAGAAGTTTTAAGAATTTTGCCCAAGGCCATAGAGATTGTACTTGGCAATACATGGCAAGAAGTATTCAAATTAGAAAGAACAATGATGTTACTCTATTATCTCTACATTCCCCTCCCCACCTTGTCACAAACTCCACTCTCACCTAAACCACCTTCCAGATTAAGGTCATAAAGTGAAAACAGAACAGCTTTGTTTGTCATTTTGAAAGTTCAAGCCAGATACCGTAGTCATATTTTAATGGCCTTCTTGCACAACATCGCCCCAAGTCAGTCCCATAACCCTGTAGTTTTTCCAACACAAAGCTAATCCTATTATCTTCCTATTTCAAACACTGCAATCACTTTTCATTGCTCTAAGAATAAAGAGACTTAGATGAGGCATAACAATTGGACCTTTTTCTCTTCTCCCAGTTCTACATATCTTTCCATCAAATCATATATCATAGATAATATTTTACATTTATTTTTTATCAATCTTTGGTTAAAGAATCCAACACCCTCACTGGAGTGTAAGGTTCACGGTCTACAATTTTACCATTTTTCCTCAAAATTGTGTTACTACCTCTTACTTTCGTGCCTTGTTCATGAGGTAGGCTCAATAAATATTCTGCAAATTAATTAAACCTGTGGGACATTCCCAGTTCTAAGGTGCATCCTTTGTGACCTCAAATGATATTTAACATGGCTAAGCCTAAATCTGCTCATCTATAACACAGGAATGATCATCACTAATGGCAAAATCCTTGTGAGGACTAGATGCGTTTAAATCGGTCAATGAGGTGCAGCAATACAGGGTTCTAATTCTTTCCTAAGAACTCCTGAAAGAAATCCTTTGGCGATCACGTGGCCATTTCCCAATCTTTTCCAAGTCGAATTCGCACGGGTCCACCACTTCCATTCCAATGCCACAGATCTGAACAGAGCCCGGGAACCTGCATTTTTCACTAGCGCTTCGCGAGAGTGGAAGGAAGCCCAGTCGTGGACAAGATACGACCCTGGGCTATGGCGCAAATTGGGCACTCATGAAGCCTTTGCCGAGCTACGCCTCAGGCCAGGCCCTCCTTGGTCCTTTCTCTCAGCCTCCCTCTTCCCTGCAGCAGCTGGCTCACAGCTTCAGTTCCGCGCCTGTACAAGCTCCTCGAGTTGCACAGAGCACCACACCTGACGCCGAAAGACCCCAGAGCATGGGTTGCAATGGGAGGGTCGCTGGAAGTGGGAGGGTGGGTACCGCGCATGCTCAGTGACCCTGGGGAGGAGGGGGAGAGACTGGAGAGGTCCTGAGGATAGCTAGAGGCAACTCCATCAATGATCAGGGCCTTGTGGTCGTCAGCTGATCATTTAATTACCAAAGGCAATGTTTCCAGATTCTTGTGATTATTATTTCTTTGAAGAATTTGAGGGTCAAAGTAAAGCCAAGCCATACTCATAGCAGTTTGGTTTTAAAAGCATCACCACCACACCGTCTTTCTCTGAGAAGGTAAGGAGGTAAAGAGGTCTGCAGTAGAGCTGCTTCCCCAAGTCTGGAGTCGCAAGGTGGGGTATGTGAGGGGATGGTAAGCCTGAAAAGAAAGAGGATCTTCTTTGGAGCAGTTTCCAACGGGAGAGTGAGTGGGTGGGTCTGTCCCACCCTGTAGGATTAGGCCCCACCCAATAACTGAGGATCACTGAGCACTCTCCTAAGGAACTGAAATCTTAGGGACAAATATGAGTTAGTTGAACAAATTCAATGGCAAAATTTTCAAGGCTAAAGAAATATTCAACAAAAACCCTTTAATTCTAAATACCTTGGTATATTAGGGACAGAAAGAGGCTAATATTTGCAGGAGAATAATAGAATTAGCATATCATAATTTTACAGAAGAATTAGGTATGGCTTCCCAGAAGAATAGTCAAATGTGCTGAGATCTGTGATTTAATGGACAAGTAGGGATAAATTATGTAGGTGAATGTATGTGTGAGCTTTCATTTTCTTAAATACATATACACATCTAGATACAACTGATCACATAGGCATAAGCATTGGAGAACAAAACACAACAAGCTGTTCCAGAAGGAACTAGACTTGAGGGCAGGAAGTCTTTTGTAACCCTTGTAGCTCATTAGGTATTTCCATCATATTCAGTGTATCACTTCAGATTTAAATAATTTATGCAGCAAATAGGTCTGGAGTACAGGCATTTGTATTCCTGATTAGAGGAAAATCTTTAACCTCTCCCCTGAATAGATCACCAGGCTCATGAAGAAGAGGCCTACATCCATTCTGTTCTTTTCTCTCCACTCTGCATTGTAGCTCACTGATGTCAGGTGCTGTAGTCCTTGTGTTCCAGGCTTCACATCAATTGCACACACAGTCAGCATTCAACAACTATGTTGAATGACTATATGAATGAATGAACTGTCACTTAGATATTGTAGATATAAATTTAAAGATCCTGAGAAAGATCTGAAGGTGCAGAAACAGTGGGTATCACCCCTTGTGTATTAGCTGAAACCATGACCTGGGGATGAGATTACCAAAGGACTCACAAAATGCTAGAATCACCAGAGGGACTTATGTAAAGTTAATGCCTGTCCCCCCAAATAAAAAAGAAGCCTGCTCCTATCCCTGTCCCAACAACCTCCCCCTTCTTCCCTCTCCCCACTTCTCTAATATTCCTACAGAGCTGCCACCTGCAGATTGAGAATGGAGGAAGAGGGTATCTGCTAAGGGGAACTTGTCTGCTGCTTTTCATCCTGTGGAAGTTGAGAATATTGGAATGATTTGGTGAATCTGGGAAGCAGAGCCAATGTCCAACTCTGGATGCACTTCCTTGAAGGAGCTGACAGAATTGAAACAGCTTGAGAAGGAACAGGCTGAGCCTGGTCAGCAAAGTCATGCATATACACACTTGAGAAACACAAGATGAATATTTTTAAAGATGTTCAATGGACCCAGAAACCAGCTCACATATCAAATTAGAGATGATTTTTAGTGGAAGGGTAGAATGAAGTGGCAAATAAATTCATTAACCTCTCACCACCACCACCACCACCACCATGAGGGACATGACTCCCAGGGGAATGAATCTCCCTTGCAACGTGGGACATGATTCCCAGGAAAGAGCCTGGCCCTGACAGCAAGGGATTGAAAATGGCTGCTTGACCAAAGAGGGGAATAAAAGGTAATAAGCTGAGGACACAGTGGCTGAAAGATTCCAAATAGAGTTGAGAGGCTATCCTGGAGGTTTCTCTTATGCAAGCTCCAGCTAGACATCCCAAATGGCCACAGTATGCCATTCCCTTACCAAAAGTAGTCCCCAAATACATAGGTCCCTATCTGAGATTCTATAAAAGATGCACTCACTAAGTTTTATCTTTAAGAAACTTAAATCCACCAGAGTGTTCCTATACCTGACAAGTCCTAAAATCTAGAAGCAACAGCCTCTTTAAGATCAACTATCAGGTACAGCCCCCTTCCCCATACTGTCGACATCCCCTTTCAATATGAACACGTTAGGGTACTCCCTGCCTAGACACCCCTGAAAATGGAGAAAGATATTGAGAGGAAGGGGTAGCAACAAACAAGATAAGATTGAACAAAGGTCTATGAATACTGAAACTTTATATAATTATATATATATATATATATATATATATATATATATATATTTGAATGCTGGGGTGTTGGAATCGCTGGAAGGAGGTAAATGACATGGTGGAACTGTAGCCTATAGCATCCTTTGGGATTTGCTCTTTAGCTGCTTGTTAAATTGTGCCTTGAAGGTCTTCACCTTTCTGTATATACCTTGTATTGCATAATAAGGAAAGAACTGAAATTGTGGAACTGTAACCCATAACAATTTTTGAAATTATCTATATGACTGCATGTTGAGCTGTACATTGAGAGATGACACCTTTCTGCATGTATGTTATATTTTACAATAATGGAAATGGCTGAAGTTGTGAAACTGTGACCCATGACATTCTTTGAGATTTGCTCTCTACTTGTGAAATCGTACTTTGGAAGTTATCACTGCTATGTATGTATGTTAAAGTTCACAATAAAAATAAATGGAAGAAAAAAAAAAAGAAGGAGGTAGCAACAGAGGGCAATGAGTCAAATCCCCCACTGTCCTGGAGCAGAAGATGCAATCACAGAGGAAGATGGGAAATGTCATCAGGAGCCTATCAGGTCCCTGTGACTGACTGCATCTTGAGTCTGTCCAATGAGACAGAAAGAGAGACTTCCCACAGGGTTGTAAAGCCAAGCCTGGCCCCATTCTGACCATAACAGCGAACCCAGAGACTATGCCTTGATGTGTCTTCAGATCCTGAGGTGACCAAACAATCATTTCTGCTCCGCATGGAAATGAGGAGCCCTCAGTCCTGGGCAGGCATACCTGGCTCCACTCTGTAGGCCATGCGTACAAGAGCACCGAGGAGCTGAGCTAATCATAGTGGTTTGGAACGACACACAGAGGAAATAAAGTGTTGATTAGATTCATTTGGAAGAGACTATCTAGGTGGCAGAGTAGATACTTTAGGCATGTTCAGAGGTGGAAATAGTGTGTGGGTGGGGTCACCCCAGCTAGGGTTGTGGACATGACCCCATCTCTGGGAGGTGTGAGAAAGTACAAGAGGCACATAGGAGCACCTACTATGTCCCAGGCACCATACTCATTTCTGTTCTATTTTCTTTTGAAATCAGTGTACTCTTGCTTTATATATGGGTAAATAATTTTAAATTAAATGTATTTTTTTATATTTTCATATATACATACATTTGCATACAGAATTAGCTTTTTGCCCTGCAATCACTTATATGGAAAGGAGAGAGAAGAGATCTGAGAGCTTTGAGATGGAAAGAAAGATGAGAGGCAAAGAAGGGTGTGAGAGAGAAGACTCACTGGAAGGGTTCAGTGACACACTGAAACAGATTTCAAAAGGTTGGCCTTTAGAAACAAAGACTTTTAATTATATATGCAGTCTTCCAAGCATATTTAATAATAGATTATATGGAAATTGTGTGTATTGATCAATCAAACTTATGTATAGGCCCACCACCTTACTCTATGAATTTGAAGCAACCCCTGGCATCACAAGATTTTATCTGGAAATATTTTGGTATCTCATAAAAGATAGTTTTTTAACTAACCTAACTCTAATAACATGATAACACCTTGAAATAAGTAGCAATAATTTTTTATCATCAGATATTTAATTTCAAAACCTGAACTACAATTTCTTTTGAAATTGTGAGCTTAAATCTGAAAACAAATCAGTGTATTGTAGTTGACTGGTATGCCATTAAAGTCTACTTTAATCCCTAAGAATTGAAAGCAGGGACTTGAACCAATATTTGCATGCCAGTGTTCACAGCAGCATTATTCACACTTTCCAAAAGGTGGAAGCAACCTAAGTGTCCATTACCCAATGAAAAGATAAACAAAATGTGGTATATACATGAAATGGAATATTATTCAGCTGTAAAAAGGAATGAAGTCCTGATGCATGGACGAACATGGATGAACCTGGAGGACATTATGTTGAGTGAAATAAGCCGGACACAAAGAATAATTCCATTCTCCCGTGTAGCCTCCCCTTGAAAATGAGGGACTGACAATCATTAAGTCAGAAGGCAATCTACTCAAGAACAAAATGGACTGTATAATAGAGTGAACCCTGTTGTAGATGATGGATTATAGTTAATAGTACAAGTATAAGAATGTTCTTTCATGAATTGTAACAAATGTATGACACTGTTACAAGGTGTTAATAATAGGATGTTTCATGGGAAAATATACACCTGATGTAAACTAATGGAGTATAGTTAATAGTATTATTTTAATATTCTTTTCATCAATTAAGATAGGAACCACACTAATGCAAAGTGTCAACTATAGGGGGTTATATAGGAATGCTATATTTTTTACCTGATTTTTTATAAACTTACAACTTCTCTAATTTAAAAAAATTAATAATAATAGGACACAGGTCCTATTATTTCACAGGTCTTGTGTATTGGGTGTTTTAAATGGGGTAATCGATGTAAATTTTTTCACACAGTGCCTAGAACATGGAATCTCTCAATAAATGCTGTATACTGCTGTTAAAAAATAGTGCTATTATTAAAAAAGTGCTAGTATTGATTGTAATTAATGTTTCATACCAATGCAAGGTGTTGGTGGTGGGGTGGTGTATGGAAATCCTTTATTTTATGCATGATTGTTCTGTAAACCCAAACTTCTCTAAGAACAAAGAAACCAAAAGTCTTATCAGGTACAAGGGTATTGTTACATAGAATGTACTGAACCTGTCCTTCATTCCATTTTGTTCTTGAGTAGATTGCCTTCTGACTTAATGACTGTTAGTCCCTCATTTTCAAGGGGAGGCTACACGGGAGAATGGAATTACTCTTTGGTTATGGAAAAAGCAGTGTGGTTTATTGGAAAGTCCATGGTCATAGAAATTAGAAGCCTTGGTGTGCCAGTTTGAATGTATTATGTCCCCCAGAAAAAGCCATATCCTTTAATGCAATCTTGTGGGGCAGACCTATCAGTATTAATTAGATTGAAATTCTTTGAGTGTTTCCATGGAGATGCGCCCCACCCAACTGTGGGTGATGACTCTGATTGGATAATTTCCATAAAGGTGTTGGCCCGCTCATTGGGTGGGTCTGAATTAAATTACTGGCGCACTATATAAGATCAGACAGAGGGAGCGAGCTTGCTACAGCCAAGAGGGACTCTTTGAAGAAAGCACAGGAGCTGCAGATGAGAGACATTTTGAAGATGGCCGTTGGAAGCCGACTCTTGCTCCAGAGAAGCTAAGAGAGGACAAATACCCCAAGTGCAACTAAGAGTGACATTTTTGAGGAACTGCAGCCTAGAGAGGAACATCCTGGGAGAAAGCCATTTTGAAACTGTACTTTGGAGCAGATGCCAGCCATGTGCCTTCCCAGCTAACAGAGGTTTTCCGGACACCATTGGCCATCCTCCAGTGAAGGTACCCAATTGCTGATGTGTTACCTTGGACACTTTATGGCCTTAAGACTGTAACTGTGTAACCAAATAAACCCCCTTTATAAAAGCCAATCCATTTCTGGTGTTTTGCATTCTGGCAGCATTAGCAAACTAGAACACTAGGGGTTTGCATCCACCCCCATCAGTTGCTACCTGTGACTTTAAACACATTATTACTTAACCTCTGACCCTTATTTATTCTTCTTTAAAATGGCAGTAGTCTATGTCACTTACAAGGTTATTGTGAGGTTTGAAAGAAATGATGCATGTTATTGTGCTTGAAATATAGAAGGCCTCCCATAAATTATAGTTATTGTTGCTGTTCTCTGAAATAAATGGGTTGAGCTGACATATCTGCATTTCCTTCTTGCTCTAAATTTCCAAGATTTAAAATAGTTTGACCCATACACACACATACACACACCCACATACCCACACCTTTTAATAATAGATAGTACTCATATACCTTCTTGGATTTAGAAAATATATACAGTGGTAGGAGTCTAAGGAATAATGATCAATGTTTATTGAACATTTCCTGTTTATGCCAGGCACTGTGCAAAGGACCTTACATACCTTCTGTCATTTAATTGTCATAACAAACTCTTTGATATATGGGTGTTACTATAATACTCATTTTACAGAAGTACCACATAAGGCTTAACCAAGACCACAATTGATAAATGACAAGGCCAACTAAGTCTGACCCTGTAGTTCATGCTCTTCACATTATTTGACAGAGGGTGGCAGGTTTGGGAAGAAGGAAAAGTTGAGCCACAGTTCGGACACATCCACCACCTCAGCCCATACCAAGACGGCTCCGGAGCTGGGATAGCCAAGCAGAGTAGTCCTGAGTTGGAGTAAGGGGTTGGCCTTTTATAGCCCTGCATCAACCAGTCACTGCCTCCTAGAAAGGTGGTGTGCTGTGGAGAGAGGGGCTCTCTGCCAACACTCAGCATCTGGAAGAATGCCTGCTTCAGTACTGAAGAGGAGACCCTGGGTGGTGCATCAGAGCATCCATTACAGAACCGACTCAGCTTCCTCTTAGGCCTTTTAAAGTCAGGCCAGTGACCCAAGGCCCCAAGGAACAGATCCCATTTCTCTTCCTTTGATGTGATCTCTCTGTCATGATATGCTACAAAGATTGTGTATGTCAGACACATGGGATAGTTAGACAATGACTAGAAGACACTCCAGACCCAAGAAGAGAAATACTTTCTTCAAGAGGGAACTTCCTCAAGAAGACATAGTATCTGAGTTGATAGACAGGGGAGGAGAAGAGGGCTGGTTATTCCAGGGAGAAGAGCCAGTTTGAGCGAAGGCATGGAAGAGAGAAACAACAGTATCCTGTTGGCAGAAACTAGCCTTCACTAGCCCAAATGGAGCTCTTCCCTTAGGTGGAAGTTTAAGGTCGTGTAGTATCACACTATGTGAATCCCTGTATACAGTATCATAGTGTTGAGAAATGGCAGAAGATGAGGCTAGAACTGTGGACAGGATTAGAAGTGTATCAGCACCTCCCCAGGAAATAGCATGCCTTAAACCTTAAGGTTTTGAAGTCAGACACATGGTGCCACATCCCCACTGTGTGTTATAGTATCGTTTTCTAAAAATCTCTGAACATCTTTTTTCTATTCTGAAAAATGGGAATAATGGCAACCATCCCTCTGGGTCGTTGCAGAGGTTGCCTTAAATTTGAAATTCTCCATCGTCCGGGTTTTATTAAAGTATACTTGCATGGGCTGGGAAAAAAAGGTAGAACAATCTAAATATGGGATAGACTGGAGAAGATGAGGCTGTCTATAAAAATAGAACAGATTTTAAAACTCATTTATACTGTTTTCTTCCCAGTTTTCATGCATTCATGGCTCGCTGGCCTCATTGCCCTCAGAACTTTCACGTAACATCTAAGATATAAATTTGGTGAAATTTTCCAAATTTTATGCTTTGAAAACGTATATTTTACTGTATGCTAATTATACTTCAAAAACTGCTTTTTTTTAAGCTCTTTATATTGAAATAATTTCAAACTTACAGAACATTTAACAAGTGAAACAGAATTGTGGGAAGATAGTGGATTAGGGAACTCCAGGACTCAGTCCTTCCACCAAAACAAGTATTAAACAGGCAGGAAGTCTGAAATAGCTATTTTGAAATTCTGGAAGCCAGAAGAACACAGAACAGCATCAAGGGAAGAGCAGAAGGAAGAGGTTGATAGATTATGGCAAACAACAGTAAGTTGCTCTCTCTCTGCTGCAGCTACCAGCACCCACCAGCACCCATCCTTCACTCTTTTGGCAGACTGCTGAGGCATCCAGCCCCTAGAAAATATTGGTCACAGAACGGAACATGAAAAAATTCTATTTCCCAAGAACAGGGGTGGGCAAGGCTAATAATTGATAATGGTTTTTGAATAGGGACTTCAGATCACTTGGGGCCTGGCTCTGAGGGCAACTATTATTTCAACCCATCTTGGACAAAGGCAGTGACAGCCATTGTTTGACCCCTTCCTGGAGAGGGGTTGTGGCAGTGGAGGTGGAGAGTTAAAGATGCTATGATTCTAAGGGATGTGGGGGACAGTTAGCTGAAGGACTGCATTTGATGGACAGGTCAGGAAAGCTGAGCTTCGGGGAGCTATTGGAGAAGCTCTTGGCCCCCTTCCTGATCCTCTCCCCAGGGACTTTGTGGCTGGTCTGCACACCCTGTTTTTGTTGCTCTTCCCCTATGAATTTGCCCTCCAGGCAAGCAGCTTGAGACAACAAAAACTGTATAAAAACAATAAAGGAGGACAGTCTGAGGCAAAGGCCTGCAGGTTTCAAACACCTGGGAGAGGGAAGTCTGTATCCTGGGAAACAGAAGGGACAACCAAACTCCTGTAAACAGGGGAACTCCAAAACAACTGATAAACAAAAGCCCATGTAAGACAGAGGCCAAGAAACAGGGAAACCCTGCACACTGCATTTGCCTTGGGCAGACTTTTCTGATAGGAAGGCTGAAGCTCAAGAAAATCTCTGTCATATCACCAGCTGACTACAAAACCAAGAAACAAGACATCTCACAGAATAAACCCCAGAGTTAACATTTTAAAATACTAAAATATGCAGTGTGCAAGAAAAAAGTATAAGGCAAACAAAGAAACAGGAAATGATGGAAGAGGATAAAAATCAGAAAACACCAACCAAAAAGGTGAGAATGGGGACAAACCAGACAGTCTTAAAAAAAATAGATCTTAAAAATGCTCACATTGATGAAGGAAAATACAGAGAAAGAACTAAGGTATATGAGGAGAACAATGAGTGAGCAATATAAGAATTTTAGTAAGGAGATAGGAATTTTAAAAAGAAACCAAACAGAACTACTGGAGTTGAAGACCACAATAACAGAAAAATGAAATGAAAAATGCCAAGGAATGTTTCAAGGGCAGACTGTAGCTGGCAGAGGAAAGAATCAGTGAACTTGAAGGCAAGGCACTTGAAATGAATCAGGCTGAGGAGCAGAAAGAAAAAAAGAAATATTCAAAGTAAAAATAACCAAAGACTGCTATGCCCACAATATAACAATCCACCCATTTTGAGAGTGTCAGTAATGAAAAGAATGAGAGAAAGGCGCAGAAGGAGTAGTCAAAGAAATAATGGCAGAGAACTTCCCAAACTTAGCAAAGGACATGAATGTACTAATCCAAGAAGCCAAACAGAATAAACATGAAGAAAAATATACTTCATCATATATTAATCACACTATTGAATGCAAAGGACAGGGAGAGAATTCTGAAAGCTTCAAGAGAAAAGCAATGTGTTATGTATAAGGGAGGTTACCCAGGGGACAGGGTGGGGATAAGGAATGGGAAGTTAAGGCTTAAAATGTGCAGGGTTCCTTTTTGGAATGATGTAAATGTTTTGTTAATAGATGGTGGTGAAAGTAGCATAACATTGTGAATATAATTAGCAGCACTGAAATATATATCTGAATATGATTAAAAGGGGAAATATTAGATTGCATATAAGATAACAATAAAATTTTTTAAAATATCCAAGGAACTCTACTACACAAATTGTGAACCCTAAGTTAAACCATGGACCACACTATAAAGTATTACTGTCTCCCATTGCATAGGCTACCTTTTGAATGCTAAATATAGGAATCATATGATCCTGCAACACTACTGTTAGGTATATAATTGGAAGAACTGAAAGCAGGGACATGTATGGACATTTGCACTGGTATTTGTTGTGGCAGTACTCAGGATATGCAATGGATGGAGGTGGCCTAAGGGTACATTGACTGATGAACAGAAGGACAAACTGTGTGGCATATACATACAATGGAATACTGAGTGACTACAAGAAGGAATGAAGTGTGAGGCATGCAACTAGGGGACTGGACCTTGATGACAGTATGTTGAGTGAAATAAGCCAGAAACAAAAAAGGCAAATATAACATCTTAATAATATGGACTAAATATAATGTGCAAACTCTAAGAATTGAATTCAAGAGCACAGATTATCAGGGGAAGGCTTATGTAAAGATTCCTATATTGTAAGCTCTTACAGGAGTAACATCTACTCCTGAGTTGTGGATATTTCTAAATTCTTAGACGCTTTGTGTGTAACCTGGTCATTCCTTGGAACTTCGGCTATCTGTGTGACACTTGAGACTCAGAACTACAGTTCTACAGCAATGAAAATCAGCTTTACCCCCCCATAGAGCAACGGTTTATAAAAAGCTGAAAAAGAGTTCGGACTTTAATTAGAGATATGAATGAAGCTGAGCTGGTTAGGACTAAAGCAAATCAGACTAAAGCGTAAAGGTCAATGTTGACTGTGTCTTAAATTTTCAACTTCTATGTGAGACCAAAGAAGGGGATGTTTATTTGGTGCAAAATTTGTATTTTCTGAAGCACACTGATTTAACCTGTATGGTCAGTTTATTCAATCACCATTATTACTTGGAACCTTGAACAGGGAGTGAAATCTTGGTTTGTACAGGTTGGTGTGATACCCTGATAGATCCCAGAGTAATTTGGGCAGAGAATAAAAAAAGTATTTGCAAAACCTCCCTTTGAAGAACTGGGGGAAAATATGGAAATATTAAACTTCCCCACATGGGGAATTCCTGATATTCTCACAGGCATTGGGGATTACCAATTTAATAGACCAAGCCTTTGATCATAGGGCTTGCCCTTATGAAACTTATCCTGCCAAGGAGAAGCTAAACCTGCTTATAATTATGCCTAAGAGTCACCCCCAGAGAACCACTTTGGTTGCCCAGATGTGACCTTTCTCTAAGCCAACTCTGCAGGTAAACTCACTGCCCTCCCCCTTACTTGGGACATGACTCCCAGGGGCGTAAGTCTCCCTGGAAAAGTGGGACATGACTCCGGATGAACCTGGCCCTGACATCATGAAATTGAGAAGGCCTTCTTGGACCAAGGGAGAAGAGAAATGAAACAAAATGAGATTTCAGTGGCTAAGAGATTTCAAAAAGATTTGAGAGGTCATCCTGGAGGTTATTCTTATGCATTATATAGATTTCTCTTTTTAGTTTAGTTTTTTGTGTATTAGAATAGCTAGAAGGAAATACCTGAGACTGTTGAACTATAATCCAGTATCCTTGATTCTTGAAAATGATCATATAACTATGTAGCTTATATAGTGTGGCTATGTAATTGTGAAAACCCTGTGACTGACATTCCTTTACCAGTGTATGGACAGATATATAAAGACAAAAGATAAATAAATAATAGGGTTAAGGGGTGTTTTGGGTGTCCTTTTTAATTTTTATTATTTTTGTGGGGGAGTAAAGAAAATGTTCAAATATTTATTATGGTGATGAATGCACAACTATATGATGATAATGTGAATGATTGTACATTTTTGATGATTAACAGTTATGTGAATATATGTCAATAAAATTGCATTCAAAAAATTATTATCCTCATTTCCTAGATGAAGAAATGGTTTAGACAGGAAGAGGAGGAAAAGCTTTCCAGTGAGTGAACCCATTACCAGTAGCAAAGAAGTTCTGTAATGCAAAGGAGCAAGAACCACTGTCAAAGCATATGTTCCTATGTTTTTCTTGTGTCTTTCCCTAAAGTGCTGGTTTCAATCTCCCATCAACTTCTCTTGTGGTTACCCACTCTCTCATTTTCTGTCATAGTTCCTTTCCTTTGCGAGTATACAGTGAGTCTGCATCTGTCCCTGAGGGAATTACTTATTTTCTTAATAGCTTGGAGATAAAATTTCACCTATTGGATTCTAGCTTTTTACATTTTTATTCTTTAGACATTCAGAACTTAACAGTATTCTAAGCATACATCCTAAAATCACTTTTTTACAATGGTCCTCTGGTGATTTTATATAAGAATATCAGCAATTAACAATCACCTGCCAGAGAGAATATTCATTTGACAAAGGGCACATCACTATTTGAATATTGGCAGAAAGATTCTCATCTTTTGAAAGAATACATTAGGAGCTAAACTCAGAAGGGAACATAAAATCTTCTGACTGCTTACTCTTCATGAAGAGCTTAGACACTATTGTTCTCCAGTTATGGAAATGTGGAATTTGAATATGAAATTTAAATAGCACTGGGTCTTTTATAAGAGAGTAAGAATTGGAATTTGTGCTGAGGCTCTTATTAAATATCATAGACCTAGAATTGTTCAAAAGTCTAAATATCTTTAGCCAGAATATAGAGAAACAGTACTATATTAGTTAATTTTCATTATAGGTGTAAGTCTAAGCACATACTATTCATTTTTTTTTTAAATTCAGTTTTATTGAGTTATATCCACATACCATACAGTTATCCATGGTGTACAGTCAAATGTTCACAGTTCCACTGTATAGTTGTGCATTCATCACCCCAATCTATTTTTTTAATTAAACTCAATTTTATTGAAATATATTCACATACCATACAATCATCCATGGTGTAAATCAACTGTTCAACATACAATTACGTAGTTATGCATTCATCACCACAAACTATTTCTGAACATTTTCCTTACATCAGAAAGAGTCAAAATAAGAATGCAAAATAAAAAGGAACATCCAAATCATCCTCCCCATCCCACCATATTTTCATTTAGTTTTTGTCTCCATTTTTCTACTCATCCATCCATATGCTAGATAAAGGGAGTGTGATCCACATGGTTTTCACAATCACACTGTCACCCCTTGTAATCTACATTGTTACACAATCATCTTCAGGAGTCCAAACTCCCAGGTTGGAGTTTGATAGTTTCAGGTATTTTCATCTAGCTATTCCACTACATTAAAACCTAAGAGGTGTTGTCTATACAGTGCATAAGAATGTCCGCCAGAGTGACCTCTCGACTCCATTTGAAATCTCTCAGCCACTGAAACTATTTTGTCTCATTTTGCATCCCCCTTTTGGTCAAGAAGATATTCTCAATCTCACAATGCTGGGTCTAGATTCAACCCCAGAAGTCATATCCTGTGTCGCCAGGGAGATTTACACCCCTGGGAGTCGGGTCCCACATAGGGGGGAGGGCAGTGAGTTCACCTGCTGAGGTGGCTCAGTTAGAGAGAGAGAGGGCCACATCTGAGCAACAAAGAGGTATTCAGGGGAAGACCCTTAGGCACAATTACATGCAAGTTTAGCCTCTCCTTTGCAGTAACAAGCTTCGTAAGGGCAAGCCCCATGACAGAGGGCTCAGCACATCAAACCACCAGTCCTAATGTTTGTGACAACATCAGCATCAGTCCAGGTGAGGAAGTCCAACACTTCTGCACTTTTCCCCAGCTCCTCGGGGGTCCCTGTAAATATATTTTTATTCTCTGCCCAAATTACTTTGGGATGTGTCATTATTTCACTCTAACTTGTACTAACCTTCCATATATCACTTCCTATTCAAAGTTCCATGTAATTGTGGTATTTGAGCAAACCGACTGTGTAGTTATACTGTTTAAAAAACATAGCTCCTTCACCAAAAAGGCATCTCTTCCCTTGGTCTCACATGGAAGTTGAAGTTTTAAAACACATTCAGTTTTGAACATTACCCTTTGGCCCAGTTTGCCCTAATCTTAACCAGCTCTGCTTCATTCATATCACGAATTGAAGTCTGGGCTTTTACAGTTTTTATTTTTTTTTAACAGTTGCTATATGCACTAATACTAACATTCATATCTGCCGAGCTCCAGCTCTAAGTTTCAGGTGTCACAGAGATACTCATTGTTGCAGAGACCAATCAGGTTACACACTAAGGAATCAGCATCTCAAAGTTTGGAGATAGCCATTACAATTCAAGAATAGATTAGACTGCTGTAAGAGCTTGCAATCTAGGGACCATTACAATAATGGTTCCCCTCTTACACTGTGTTCTAAGATTCAATTCTGAGTTTACACTTTATAGTTACTCCAGATTGGTGAGGCATTATAGTGTTTGCCTTTATTTCTGGTGTATTTCACTCAAATGCTGTGTACAGGATCCATTCACCTCCTTGCATGTCTCACAGCTTCACTCCTTCTTGTAGTTGCTCAATATTCCATTGAATGCATGAGCCACAGTTCACCATTCTGATCCTCAGTTTGTGTACCCTTAGGCCACCTCCACCCATTGCAAATAATGAATACTGCCTCCATTAATGCTAATGTGCAAATGTCCATTCATGTCTCTGCTCTCAGATCTTCCAGTGACATACCTCTTAATGAGGTTGCAAGATGTTATGGCCCCAACATACTTAGCTTTTTGTGGAACCACCACACTGACCTTCAGAAAGGCTAAACCTTTCCGCCTGCTCATCAACAGTAGATAGGTACATCCCTCTATCCATGTTTTCTCCGACACTTTTACTCCTATATATCTATTTCCTACAATTTTATAGAGTTATGTTCACATACCATAAATTTATCCACAGTATACAGTCAGTCATTCATGGTATCATCATAAAGTTGTACATTTATCACCACAATCAGCACTTAAACATATTGATTACTAAAAAAAAGTTTGTTTTTTTTTTAGTGAATAATAAAAAAGACAATAAAAAGAAAAATAACATGTCATACAATACAATAGTAAGGACAGAAAATAACATCACTAACAAAAATCCCACATCCCTCCCCTATATCCCCCTCTCATACATACTTATCATTGGTATATTGCCTTTGTTACATTTAATGGAAGTATATTACAATGTTACTGTTGACCATAGGCTCCAGTTTGCTTTGATTATGTTTTTTTTCCAAAATACCATCCCTTTTTTCAACACTCTGCATGGTTGACATTCATTTGCTCTCCCACATGCAAAAACATTTTTATATTTGTACATTTAGTAACAGTCATTGGCCACTCCAGTTTTTGCCAAGTTATACAGTCCCAGTCTTTATCATCTATCTTTACCTCTGGTGTCATATGTTCCCCTATCCCACCTCTTTCAGCCTTAATCGCAGACATCTCTTTTGTAGTGTACTTAGAATATGGTGCTACCATCACACAGTATTATGCTATCTATTAATGATTCTATACAATCAATCCTGCTGAACATTCTGTAGTCCTTCAGCACCAAATGCCTGATCTCTACCCTCTTTCTATCTCCTGGTAGCCTGTGTTATCAGCTTTTAACTCTCAAAGTTTGCTCACTAATGTTAGTTCATATTAGAGATACCATAATGTATTTGTCCTTTTGTTTCTGGCTAACTTCACTCAACATAATGTCCTCAAGGTTCATCCACGTTATTACATGTTCCATGTCTTTGCTCTGTCTTACAAATGCATAATATTCCATCACGTGTATATACCACAGATTGTCTATCTGCTTGTCCATTGATGGACATTTGGGCTGCTTCCATCTCTTAGCAATCATGAATAGTGCCACAGTAAGCACTGGTTTACAAATGTCCACTTGTGTCTTAACTTTCAGTTCCTTTGAGTATATACCTAGCAATGGAATAGCTGGGTCATATGGCAGATCTATACTTAGCTTCCTGAGGAACCTCCACACTGTCTTCCAGAGTGGCCGCACCATTCTACATTCCCACCAGCAATGCATAAGTGTGCCTCTTTCTCCACATCCTCTCCAGCACTTGTAATTTTCTGATTTTTGGATAATGGCCATGCTGGGAGGTATGAGATGATATCTCATTGTGGTTTTGATTTGCATTTCCTAATAACCAGTGAAGTTAAGCATTTTTTCATGTGTTTGACCATTTATATTTCCTCTTCAGAAAAGTGTCTGTCCATGTTTTTGCCCTTTTTTAAAATTGCGTTGTTTGTCTTTCTGTTGTTGAGTTGTAGGATTGCTTAATACATTCGGGATATTAAACCCTTATCTGATATGTGGTTTCCAAATATTGTCTCCCATTGTGCAGGCTGCCTTTTACTTTCTTAACAAAACCCTTTGGTGTACAAAAGTGTTTGATTTTGAGGAGATCCCATTTGTCTATTTGTTCTTTGGTTGCTCACACTTTGGGTGTAAAGTCTAGGAAACCACCTCCTTTCACAAAATCTTTAAGCTATTGCCCTACATTTTCTTCTAAGAGTCTTATGGTATTAGCATTTATGTTTAGGTCTTTGATCCACTTGGAGTTAATTTTTGCATAAGGTATGAGGTAGGAGTCCTTTTTCATTTTTTGGAAATAGATATTCAGTTCTCAAAACTCCATTTTTTGAAGAGGCTGCTCTTACCTGGTTACTTTGGCTCAACTGCCTGGTCAAAGATCATTTCTGAACACTCAATTTGATTCCATTGTTCAGTATCTCTGTTCTTATGCCAGTACCATGAGGTTTTGAGAACTGTAGCTTTGTAATATGCTTCAAAGTCAGGTAGTGTGAGACCTCCCACTTTGCTCCTTCTTCTCAAGATATTTTTGTCTATTCGGGGCACCTTGCCCTTCCAAATAAATTTGTTTATTGGTTTTTCTATTTCTGCAAAGTAAGTTGTTGGGATTTTAATTGGTATTGCATTGAATCTATAAATCAGTTTAGGTAGCATTGACATCTTAGTTATATTTAGTTTTCCAATCCGTGAACATGGTACATTCTTCCATTTTTAGGTCCTGATTGATTTCTTTTATCAGTTTCTTATAGCTTTCTTTATATAGGTCTTTTTTGGACTTAGTTAAGTTTATTCCTAAATACATGATTCTTTTGTTCATATTGTAAATGGAATTTTTTATTTCCTTCTCTTGTTGCACATTACTTCTGTAAAAGAACACTACAGATTTTTGTTGTTGATCTTGTAGCCTGCCACTTTGCAGGCTATTAGTTCTAGTAGCTCTGCTGTAGGTTTTTCTGGATTTTCTACATATAGAATCATGTCATCTACAAACAGAGACACTTTTACTTCCTCTCCAACTTGGATGCCTTTTATTTCTTTTTGTTGCCTAATTGCTCTAGCTAGAACTTCCAGCACAATGTTGAATAACAATGGTGACAGTGGGTATCCCTGCCTTGTTCCTGATCTTGGAGGGAAATCTTTCAGTCTTTCCCCATTGAGTATGATGTCAGCTGTGGGTTTTTTCATATATTGCCTTTATCATATTGAGAAAGTTCCCTTCTATTCCTATCCTTTGAAGTGTTTTCATCAAGAAAGGATGTTGAATTGTGTTAAATGCATTTTCTGCATCGATTGAGATGATCATGTGGTTCTTTTGCTTTGATTGATGTGGTGTATTACATTAATTGATTTTCTTGTGTTAAGCCAGCCTTGCATACCTTGAATAAACCCCACTTGGTCATGGTGTAAAAATCTTTTGATATGCAGCTGGATTCTATTTGTGAGTATTTTGTTGAGGACTTTTGCATCTATATTCATTACTGTTTTCTAATAAAGACTGCATATTCAAATATTTCCAATTATCCCAATACCTACCAATTTATAATAATTTACCATAGCACCCACTCACCCCAATATATAAGACAATGTAAGATAAAGAATTACCCCTAAGTGTTTCTTTGGTCTGTATGATTTAAAAACCATTCTCACAATACTGTGTCAGGTTTCCTTTATAGGGGCAGGGTGAGGATATCAGAGACATGGAAAAACAAACTATTTTGAGTCTGCCTTCATGTGGATGAACATTATTCAAGTGATAGTATAATCATTTGTGTATTAGTTAGGGTTCTCTAGGGGAAATAGAATCAATGAGAGGTATCTATGACTATAAAAATTTATAAAAGTGACTCACACAACTGTGAGGTATGCGTGAGTCCAAATTCTGTAGGGCAGTCAGCAAACTGTCAACTCCAAGGGAGATGTCCGATGAACTCCTCAGGAAATGAACCGGCAACTTTGAGGACTCCTCAGGAAATGCCACTGGGCAGCCAAAGAAGAAGTGAAGGTCATCTATCTGTCTCACTTATAAGTCTTCAACTGATTAATTGGATTAAATCCAGCCAATTGCATTCTCTCATTGTGGAAGACACGCCCTTACGTGAGTCATCAGTCATAGCTGCAGTCAACTGACTGATGATTTAATAAATGAGCCTGTTGGTTTATTAACCAGCCACAAAACATCCTCACAGCAATTGTTAGGCCAGTGCTTGCTTGACCAGACAGCTGGGTACTATCACCTGGCCGAGTTGACACATGAACTTACCATCACAATTTGCTTCTAATCCACAAGAAACTATCTACCTCAAGACATTGAGCATAGATTGTCATCTGGATATATTTCCTGCAAAATTTTGGAAATAAACATAGGCTCAACTGGTTCAAAACATGTACCTTGTGCAACAGAAAAATGTGTCCATCTCTGTTCTCTCTTCAAAGGTAACTATTTTCAGAATTGCTTCTGCATCTATCCCTTACCTACATATGCAAATACCACTTTTTCGAAAGAGGTTACACTAAATTTGTATTTATATAAGAAAATATTCTTCAAGAACATACAGGAAGTCCCAAGTTGTGTTTCAGTTGAGGTGGATGAAGAAGGAAAATAGTGTAGCGACTTCAAGGAGTTTATTATTTTGTTATAAGGGGCTAAAATGTTTGATTTTAATAAAAATGTATTATCATAGTTATATTGAAATTATCAGAAAATTTAATAACATGGGAGGAGAAATTTATATAAACTTGTAGGAAAAAATATGATTGTAAAGGAAGCAACTAAAGGAGACAGGTAAGTCAATATAAAATGAAAGCTTTTCATGGCAAAAAAAAAAAAAAAAACAGAAACTAATGTAATAAGGTAAATCCCTTAAATGAGAGACCTGGCAGCACAGGAGTAGGTGTGTGTATATACTCTCACACAGTATGTGCACCGAAATGTGCAGTTGCATGTGTAAATTTTTCTCTCTATCTGTAGCCCCACATACAATATGACCTACATAAAAAATGAAAAGATTATGACAAGTGAGAATGATGAGAACAGTATATCACAGTTAGGAAGTGGTCTGGAACTCGCAGCTCAGCCTTGGTAATAATCATTACCCCACAGGATTGTTGGGAAGACCAATGGAATGTTTAGGGGTAGCACATGATAAATGCATGTAGCATGCTGTGCCAGATTGTATATATTATGTCCCCCAGAAAAAGACATGTTCTTTAATGCAATCTTGTAGGGGAAGAGGTATTAGTGTTGATGAGGTTGGAAACTGCTGATTGTTTCCATGAAGATGTGACCCACCCAACTGTGAGTGACAGCTTTGGTTAGGGGTGTGATCTCTGATTGAATGTTTCCATGGAGTTGTGGCCCCACCCATTCAGGCAAGGGCCTTGATTTGCTCAATGGAGCCTTACAAAGGGGCTCACAAACAGAAGAACCACAGAGCTGCAATTAGAGAGACATTTTGATGTCAGTTATTGAAAGCAGACTTTTGGTCTAGATAAGCTAAGAGAGGAAAAAATGCCCCAAGAGCAACATTTTGAAGAATGCAGAGATGAGAGAGCAGCTGGAACACATTCCGGGATCAGCAGATGCCAGTGACATCCTTTTTGAGTTTACAGAGGTTTTCTAGATGCCATTGCCTTTCTACAGTGAAGGTACCCTATTGTTGATGGCCTTACCTTGGATTTGAGAGATGAGAGATGGAGAGAGACAGAGAGATGAGAGCAAATAAGGGAGTGAGCGAGCAGAAGGCTTGGAGGAAGCGGGCAGTGACATGCTGAAGATGATTTCAAAGGCTGCCCTTTAGAAACAAACACTTTAATTATATATCAATCTTTCAAGCATATTTGATCATAGATTATATGGAAATTCTATGTATTGATCAATCAAGTGTAATTACAAACTTACTGCCATTCTTTTTTATATATAGCCCCAACATATGACACTATGAATTTGAAGCAAGCCCTAGGCAATCATTTGATTTATCTGGAAATATTTGGTATGTATCTCCTAAATGATATTCTTTTACTACTGCAACTAACTCTAATACCATGATAAAACCTTGAAATAGCACTATTATTTTATCATGGGATATCTAATTTCCTAAACTGAAATACAATATCTTTTGAGAATTGTGTTTGAAACTGAAACTAAATTAAATATGTAGGATGTAGCTGGTTGGTTATGTCTTCTAAGTCTACTTTAAACCCTAAATCCACTTCCAACATGTTGTTCCTTACTTTGTGTTTGTTGACTAAGCCTGCTTGATTTCTGGTAGATTTCACTGCACTCTGATTTTTACTAATTGCATGTCCATGTGTACATGACAAGTTACACTCCCTCCTATATTTCTTTTGTCTGAGAAGTTGGACCTGGAAGATTGATTAGATATATGTTCAATTTATAATACATTCTTGTAAAATATGTCTCTGATAAATAGATGGTAATCCTGAGGTAGACTCCATGGTTCCATAGGGCAAATGCTTGATTAAACTTCCTTTCAAGATGAGATATTTTCTATTCCACAGCAATGATTCATCAACTTGAAATGTGCTTCTCTCTGGGCCACCAGGATTCCATAGCTGGCCTTCTATTTGGTTGGGCCACTGAATAACAGAGGAGAAAATGACAAGAAGATCAGTAATTGGCTATGGCTTTTGGCTCCTCTTCAAAGCTTCTCTGGAATTGGAGAGCAGGAGGCAGAAGAACTCTTGGAGCAGCATCTTTCTCAGAAGTGACTTCCAGAAAGGAGAGTGAGGATCCAGGTCATTAGCTTCTCACTGTTCCCCTTTTCTGGAAACAATCCTTCCTGAAGGGAAGTCCCACGCGTGCCAACACTTGCTGCACAATGGCCTTTGCAGCCTCCCTCACTGACCTCCAAGCAGAGGCCAGCTGCCCCATCTGCCTGGATTTCCTGAGAGACCCAGTGGACCATTGACTGCGGCCACAGCTTCTGTTGCTCCTGCATTGCCCAGTGCTGGGAAGATCTCCAGGACATCCTCCCCTGTCCCATCTGCCTCCACCACTGCCTTGACAGGGAGCTCAAGAGGAACACCCAGTTATCTCACATGACTGAACTTGTGAGGCAACTATCCACCAGGAGGGGCAAGAGGAAACAGCAGGAAAAGAAACCCCTGTGTGAGAAGCACAATCGGGTTGTGACCCTGTTCTGCCAGAAGGACCTGGAGCTGCTGTGTGCACAGTGCCGGGTCTCCTCTGACCATCGGGATCACCGCCTGATGTCCATAGAGCAGGCTGCAGCTACTCACAGGAAGAAGCTCAAAAGCTCCATGGAGCCCCTGAAGAAGGAAGTTGAGGGATGCTGGAAAAAGGTTTGGAAACACAAATCTCAGAATCTTTTAAATTGAAGATGAAGGTTGAAAGCAGAGGCTCGAATTTTACTCTGACTTTGAACAAGTAATGAAGTTACTGGGAAAGGAGCAGGATGCCATTCTTCTGGGATTAATGATGGAAGAGGAGGATCTCCAAGAGAAACTCACTGAAATAATATGCAAATTTCAGAGCATATTTCCACACTAAAAAATAAGCTCGATGAAATAACAGAAAAGTGTGTGCAGTCTAAACTGGAGTTACTGACAGATATTGACGGTATCTACAGAAGCTATGAAAACCTAAAACACCCCAGCTGTGTTTTCTTATGAATTAAAGAAGAGAGTTGCCTCTCTTCCTCCACAAGTTTTGGCCTGCAGAAAATGATCAACATGTTTTAAGGTAGATTTACATTTGATTGCCTGAAGCGGCACATCCCAATCTATCTTGTCAGACAACAGAACAAGTGTGACCTATGGAAAGGAGGAACCAAACTTTCCATACAATCCAAAGAGATTTACTCTCCACCCAGCTGTACTAAGTTCTGAAGGATTCCACAGTGCCAGGCACTTCTGGCAGGTAGAAGTAAGAGGCACAGGTGAATGGTCCTTGGGTGTAAAGACTCTCTCCCTAGAAATGCCATTCCATCAGGAATGCCAAAGGATGGATGTTGGCAAATCCAACAGTGGACAAATACTTCTGCTACCCGGGATACAAGAGAACTCATACGGATTGGCATTTTTCTGGATTATGAGTTGGGAGAAGTTTCGTTTTATAATATGATAAGCGATCCCATATTTACACCTTCGCTGATACTTTTACAGAAAAAGTTAGACCTTATTTTTCTACTGGACCAACTACAAACTCTCTGACCATCAGCATAATCACAGATGAACAGTAAACAACTGGAAGATGGCTCATATCTTGATCTATTTTATTACTATGTTGATGTGAGATTTTTAGGGTACTGGTAGTCGGCTAGTTTAATTTTGAGGGTCATTCTGCTTTCAAGAGTTGGTAGTTTGTCAGTTGTCAATAAACACATGTAATTTGTGTACTTCATGTCAATAAATAATTATATATGACAAATTTTGTACCTTCTGTATTTTGTTTGTATTGCCTATGTCACAGAAAACGAGATGGAATCAATGACAAAATAGGTGTGCATTCCAAAAGGGAGGAATTCAGAATCACAGTGATTTCTCTTAACATTCTTGCTTTCTCAAAACCAATAAATGCACTGAATCATAATTAGCAATTTCCTATACCTTTCCTCTATCTTTACCACTTTTTTTATATTCTCCAGAAGCTAATGCTTGGAACAATTGGAAGAGCTGTAATTTCAAGTTCTTTTCCTCCTGTGGTTGGACAAAGGGGAGTCAACAGAACACTGTGTGAGGGGGTCCCCACAATTGCCCTCAGGTCAAGAGATTTGCTAGAAGGGCACATGGATCTCAGCAATGCTCTTATATCGTAGTCATGCCGCATTACATTGAAAGGATACAAAATAAAAAGAGCAACAGAAAAAGCTCACAGGACAGAGTTCCAGAGAGGCTGATCTGGTTTGCTAATGCTGCTGTTTTACAAAACAGCAGAAATGAATTGCCTTTTATAAAGGTTTTTTTTTTACTAATGATGTGACACTCTGAGGGCCATGAAAATGTCCAAATGAAGGAATTAACACAAGTATACCATCACAGGAGGAAGGCCAATGGCATCTGGAAAACCTCTGATAGCTGGGAAGGCATGTGGCTGGTGTCTGCTGATCCCAGGTTGTGTTCCAGCTCCACCATCAGCTCCTGCCCATTCTTCAAAGTGTCTGTCTTAGCTATAGCACCTTTCTGTCTGTGACTTTTTATTGGACTCCAGTGATTCAATTAAGACCCACCGTGACTGGGTGGGTACACCTACATCGAAATTATCCAAGCAAAGTTCTCACCAACAGCTGATTGTGTCACATCTCCATGAAACACTCAATCAATGGATTCCAACCTAATCAACACTAATGCATTAGCCCCTGCAAGGTTGCATCAAAGAACATGCCATTTTGTGGGACATAATACATCCAAAACAGCACAGAGACCAAGCATAGGATTCAGTGGCACTAGTAGAGAGCACACAACCTTCCAGCAATAATGTGTAACAACATGCACAGAATATTTCAAACAGGGCAGCTCACTCAAGCCTCCTTGTCAAGGGTTATAATTTTGGGTGTGCCAGGCAGACAGGTGTGGTCTGGGGCCCACTATCAAGAGCAAAAGACACTCCCACCCTGGGAAATTCCAGGGATGTGGAGGCTATCTCCCAGGAACACCAGCCAATTACTTACCATACTCTGCACATATTTGTTAAGATTTACTTTTAAAAAATATTTTTCTTCTCTACAATACTCAAAATCATTTACATATTTAAGGGCAAAATACAAGTTGCATATAATTAAGTAGCTACATTTAAATCAGGATTATTTAATTAAAGTTGAAATTTTAACTTTTTGTGCTTCAATTAGATTTTTTTGTTTAATCATCTTAAATGTTCATAGCAGAGTCCTCTTAGTTTGTTGTCAGTACAATTCACAAGTCCACAATTTTCATATACTGTTTTCTTGCTTGCAGGACAGAAGATGAGACTTTGAGAAGCATTTCCTGTGGCCGGATTGGTGTTAGCCACAGTTCCTGTGAATGTTGCAGGCATTTAGTATTTAGTGTTGAGCACCACAACCTGAGTTACAGTGGCAACCCTGTTGTTTGTTTTTGGGAAATCTGCAATATTCCAGATATGGGTGGGCTTTTGCAATGGAGATTTGTTAGCTTATGTTCTAGTTTGCTAATGCTTCACTGAGGGATGGCCAATGGTGTCCAGAAAACGTCTGTTAGCTGGGAAGGCACGTGGCTGGCATCTGCTCCAAAGTTCTGGTTTCAAAATGGCTTTCTCCCAGGATGTTCCTCTCTAGGCTGCAGTTCCTCAAAAATGTCACTCTCAGTTGCACTTGGGGTATTTGTCCTCTCTTAGCTTCTCCGGAGCAAGAGTGTGCTTTCAACAGCCATTTTCAAACTGTCTCTCATCTGCAGCTCCTGTGCTTTCTTCAAAGCATCCCTCTGGCTGTAGCTCCTCTTCAAAATGTCACTCACAGCTGCACTGAGTTCCTTTCTTTCAGTCAGCACGTTTATATGGCTCCACTGATCAAAGCCCACCCTGAATGGGTGGGGCCATGCCTCCATGGAAATATCCCATCAGTTATCATCTACAGTTGGGTGGGGCGCATCTCCATGCAAACAACCTAATCCAAACGTTCCAACTTAATCCCCACTATTATGTCTGCCCACAAGATGCATCAAAGAATATGGCTTTTTCTTGGGGACATAATACATTCAAACCGGCACAGCTTACAAATATACAATTCTAAGGCCATGAAAATGTCCCTATTAAGGCATGAAAAGGATGATACCTTCCCTGAAGACAGGCTGCTGTGATAATATGACTTGTACATTCGAAAGAAACTTTTCACTCCTGAAAGGAGAATGGATGCAAGGGAGCATGAGTGGAAGCTGAGGGATAATGCTGGCTTGGTCAAGGCTGGGCTTCTCTACTGGGTCCGTATCTCTCAGAAGATGGCAGGCTACCATATGGTGTACAGTAAAATCAATGAAGAGAAAAAGCAAGGAACAGAAGTTATTGCATCTCAGCATTTTATTAAATGAACTTCATTACTTCCCTTTTAGTACAGACTTTGATGTTCTCTCCTGAAAATGATTTTGTTTAAACTTTTTTATTTGAAATAATTACAGATTCCCACATTTGCAAAGTACTACAGAGAGGATATTTGTCCTACACACCCAGTTACCTGTATTACTTACCAATTCAATATCAAACCCAGGAAAATTGTCATTGGTAAAATATGTGCATATGATTCTGTGCCAATTGTAACATGTACCTTTGTCTGAAAAACAACCAGGGTCAAACTGCAGCATCACAAATATCTCCTTTGAGCATCCCATTTATAGTCAGACCCACCTCTTTCCCACTATCATTCCTGTTCCCTGGGAAACACTTATAACTTATATATGTGAAATTCCCAGAATAACATCACCTGTGAATACTTCAGCATGTATCTCCTAAGAATAAGGAAATTTTCTATGGAAATACAGGGCACTGATTCAATTCAATAATCTTATGTTGATACATTACTGTTTTCTACTAAATGCTGCATATTCAAATATTTCCAATTATCCCAATACCATCACCTTATAGTAATTTACCTAGCACCCCCTCATCCCAATCTATAGGAGAGTTGGGTGGTTTTATATTAATTCTTCCTCTATGCTACATACACTTTCCAACCTTGTCTCACCCCAGGTTAGGATGGATCCCATCACTATTTTCTTCAGAATTTCATCACAATCTAAATTGTCTTGTTCATGTATCTGTTGTTGATCTGTTTTTCTTAGCCTTCAGTAGTATATAGACTAGAAGTACGTACTTATTCTGGCTTATTCATTCGCATGTGATAGAAAATAAGGACTTTTATGTTTTTTTAATAAAAATGAATAGCCAATGATGAATATATGAATGAATAAAATCCTAAAACCAGAATATAAATATTAATAGAAGTCAAAGTTATAAAAGACAAAAATAGGCAGGGGGATTGTTCAAGATTGGGATTGAGATCAGAAAGGAAAAAAAATATATAAAGGACATTTTAGATACAAAAGGGAATATTTGAACATGAACTTATATTAGATAATTACATTGTATTAATATAAATTATTTATAATAAAGTTTTTATAATTAAGAGATAGAATGTCCATGTTCTTCAGAGAGATGAGCTTAAGCATTTAAGAGAAAATTTACATGATTTTAGAACTTATTTTTAAACTGTTCAAAAAATAAAATATATTTATTTTTACTCAGGTAAATACATCCATACACATTCGGTAAGACAGAAAGAAAGGAAGTGTCCAAATCTTAACAACTGTGGACTCTAGGCAAAGGCTATACATGTGTTTACTGAAGTATTCTTTCAGCAACCCTGTAGCTTGGGAAGATTAATAAAAAGTTGGAGAAGCTACTAAGTTTTCAGTATCTCCTCTCATGGCTACTTTCCTCCTCAAAATTGTATGTACTCAACCATCATTACAGTATTCTTTCCCCTTCTTCACACTGCTGGGCACATTTCTTTCAATTCATTGTGTTACTCATCTTCCACATGAAATATGAAGGTAGGAGAATTGGTATGATTTTGACATGTGATGCTGGCTTTGTCTTTGTGACCTATATTGACTCACTGTGACTCAATAATTATCAATTGTGAGCTACATTTTTTTCAGATTTATAAAAAGTTGAAAAATAAGCCATGCACTTAGAATTGATTAAATATGGTTATACAGAGTTACGGTGCATTTGCACCTCTCCCTCAAATCCAGTTCAATCCAATACTCTTTAGCAGATTATAGAACTGCATCAGGCTTAGAGGCTAAGGAACTTTAAAAAAAAAAAGTCAGTTGGGCTCAACTTGGCCTATGGTGCTAAATACATGGAGATAATTCTCATCTATAGGTAAATTCAATTCTTTTTTTCCTTAGTTAACATGTAACTTAAGAATAATTATTTGCCAGATCATCTAGCCACTATTGTGTGTTACTTAGAGCAACTGGTAGCAATGGGTTGGTGGAAGGTGGATTCTCTAACATAGATAGACAGTTCTCCTTTCATCTAGTAGGACTCAGCATTTTCTACAGATCCTTATATGTTAATCTCCCATCTTTGCAAATACTGTTTCCTCTGCCTAGGCTCAAGGCAGTAATTTGGTGGAGAAACCTGTGTGCATTCTAATTTTGAATGGGCAGTGTTCTAGTTTGCTAATGCTGCTGGAATGCAAATACCAGAAATGGATTGGCTTTTATAAAAGGGGGTTTATTTGGCTACACAGTTACAGTCTTAAGGCCGTAAAGTGTCCAAGGTAATGCATCAACATCAGGTACCATCACTGGAGGATTGCCAGTGGCGACCGGAAAACCTCTGTTAGCTGGGAAGGCACATGGCTGGCGTCTGCTCCGGAGTTCTGGTTTCAAAATGGCTTTCTCCAGGACATTCCTCTCTAGGCTTCAGCTTCTCTCCAAAATGTCACTCTCAGTCGCTCTTGGAGCGTTCATCCCCTCTTAGCTTCTCTGGAGCAAAAGTCGGCTTTCAAAGGCCATCTCCAAAATGTCCCTGTAAGCTGAAGCTCCCCTCTGTGTTCCAGTGCATTCTTCAAAGTGTCCCTCTTGGCTGTAGCAAGCTGGATCCTTCTGTCTGAGCTTATATACTGCTCCAGCAATCAAGGCCCACGCTGAATGCATGGGGCCACACCTCCGTGGAAACCTCAAAGAATTACAATCTAATTAACACTGATAGGTCTGCATACACAAGATTACATCAAAGATAATGGCATTTGGGGGGACATAATACATTCAAACTGGCACAGGCAGTACAGTATTACATATTTTAAAAAATGATAATATAGTACAATAATAAGGAATTATATAAAATGAATGACAATGTTTTCTCCAAACCTTCCTAGTTTCCAAACTATCCTTTCATAAACAGCACTACCATTACCTACCCTCCTAATTTTGTTTTAAAATACCATATTTTATGGATGCTTTTGGGTAAATATGAAAATATGAAAAAGAAGTTTTAAGAATTTTGCCCAAGGCCATAGAGATTGTACTTGGCAATACATGGCAAGAAGTATTCAAATTAGAAAGAACAATGATGTTACTCTATTATCTCTACATTCCCCTCCCCACCTTGTCACAAACTCCACTCTCACCTAAACCACCTTCCAGATTAAGGTCATAAAGTGAAAACAGAACAGCTTTGTTTGTCATTTTGAAAGTTCAAGCCAGATACCATAGTCATATTTTAATGGCCTTCTTGCACAACATCGCCCCAAGTCAGTCCCATAACCCTGTAGTTTTTCCAACACAAAGCTAATCCTATTATCTTCCTATTTCAAACACTGCAATCACTTTTCATTGCTCTAAGAATAAGGAGACTTAGATGAGGCATAAAATTGGACCTTTTTCTCTTCTCCCAGTTCTACATATCTTTCCATCAAATCATATATCATAGATAATATTTTACATTTATTTTTTATCAATCTTTGGTTAAAGAATCCAACACCCTCACTGGAGTGTAAGGTTCACGGTCTACAATTTTACCATTTTTCCTCAAAATTGTGTTACTACCTCTTACTTTCGTGCCTTGTTCATGAGGTAGGCTCAATAAATATTCTGCAAATTAATTAAACCTGTGGGACATTCCCAGTTCTAAGGTGCATCCTTTGTGACCTCAAATGATATTTAACATGGCTAAGCCTAAATCTGCTCATCTATAACACAGGAATGATCATCACTAATGGCAAAATCCTTGTGAGGACTAGATGCGTTTAAATCGGTCAATGAGGTGCAGCAATACAGGGTTCTAATTCTTTCCTAAGAACTCCTGAAAGAAATCCTTTGGCGATCACGTGGCCATTTCCCAATCTTTTCCAAGTCGAATTCGCACGGGTCCACCACTTCCATTCCAATGCCACAGGTCTGAACAGAGCCCGGGAACCTGCATTTTTCACTAGCGCTTCGCGAGAGTGGAAGGAAGCCCAGTCGTGGACAAGATACGACCCTGGGTTATGGCGCAAATTGGGCACTCATGAAGCCTTTGCCGAGCTACGCCTCAGGCCAGGCCCTCCTTGGTCCTTTCTCTCAGCCTCCCTCTTCCCTGCAGCAGCTGGCTCACAGCTTCAGTTCCGCGCCTGTACAAGCTCCTCGAGCTGCACCGAGCGCCACACCTGACCCCGAAAGACCCCAGAGCATGGGTTGCAATGGGAGGGTCGCTGGAAGTGGGAGGGTGGGTACCGCGCATGCTCAGTGACCCTGGGGAGGAGGGGGAGAGACTGGAGAGGTCCTGAGGATAGCTAGAGGCAACTCCATCAACGATCAGGGCCTTGTGGTCTTCAGCTGATCATTTAATTACCAAAGGCAATGTTTCCAAATTCTTGTGATTATTATTTCTTTGAAGAATTTGAGGGTCAAAGTAAAGCCAAGCCATACTCATAGCAGTTTGGTTTTAAAAGCATCACCACCACACCGTCTTTCTCTGAGAAGGTAAGGAGGTAAAGAGGTCTGCAGTAGAGCTGCTTCCCCAAGTCTGGAGTCGCAAGGTGGGGTATGTGAGGGGATGGTAAGCCTGAAAAGAAAGAGGATCTTCTTTGGAGCAGTTTCCAACGGGAGAGTGAGTGGGTGGGTCTGTCCCACCCTGTAGGATTAGGCCCCACCCAATAACTGAGGATCACTGAGCACTCTCCTAAGGAACTGAAATCTTAGGGACAAATATGAGTTAGTTGAACAAATTCAATGGCAAAATTTTCAAGGCTAAAGAAATATTCAACAAAACCCTTTAATTCTAAATACCTTGGTATATTAGGGACAGAAAGAGGCTAATATTTGCAGGAGAATAATAGAATTAGCATATCATAATTTTACAGAAGAATTAGGTATGGCTTCCCAGAAGAATAGTCAAATGTGCTGAGATCTGTGATTTAATGGACAAGTAGGGATAAATTATGTAGGTGAATGTATGTGTGAGCTTTCATTTTCTTAAATACATATACACATCTAGATACAACTGATCACATAGGCATAAGCATTGGAGAACAAAACACAACAAGCTGTTCCAGAAGGAACTAGACTTGAGGGCAGGAAGTCTTTTGTAACCCTTGTAGCTCATTAGGTATTTCCATCATATTCAGTGTATCACTTCAGATTTAAATAATTTATGCAGCAAATAGGTCTGGAGTACAGGCATTTGTATTCCTGATTAGAGGAAAATCTTTAACCTCTCCCCTGAATAGATCACCAGGCTCATGAAGAAGAGGCCTACATCCATTCTGTTCTTTTCTCTCCACTCTGCATTGTAGCTCACTGATGTCAGGTGCTGTAGTCCTTGTGTTCCAGGCTTCACATCAATTGCACACACAGTCAGCATTCAACAACTATGTTGAATGACTATATGAATGAATGAACTGTCACTTAGATATTGTAGATATAAATTTAAAGATCCTGAGAAAGATCTGAAGGTGCAGCAACAGTGGGTATCACCCCTTGTGTATTAGCTGAAACCGTGTCCTGGGGATGAGATTACCAAAGGACTCACAAAATGCTAGAATCACCAGAGGGACTTATGTAAAGTTAATGCCTGTCCCCCCAAATCAAAAAGAAGCCTGCTCCTATCCCTGTCCCAACAACCTCTCCCTTCTTCCCTCTCCCCACTTCTCTGATATTCCTACAGAGCTCCCACCTGCAGATTGAGAATGGAGGAAGAGGGAATCTGCTAAGGGGAACTTGTCTGCTGCTTTTCATCCTGTGGAAGTTGAGGATATTGGAATGATTTGGTGAATCTGGAAGCAGAGCCAATGTCCAACTCTGGATGCACTTCCTTGAAGGAGCTGACAGAATTGAAACAGCTTGAGAAGGAACAGGCTGAGCCTGGTCAGCAAAGTCATGCATATACACACTTGAGAAACACAAGATGAATATTTTTAAAGATGTTCAATGGACCCAGAAACCAGCTCACATATCAAATTAGAGATGATTTTTAGTGGAAGGGTAGAATGAAGTGGCAAATAAATTCATTAACCTCTCACCACCACCACCACCACCACCATGAGGGACATGACTCCCAGGGCTTGCAACGTGGGACATGATTCCCAGGAAAGAGCCTGGCCCTGACAGCAAGGGATTGAAAATGGCTGCTTGACCAAAGAGGGGAATAAAAGGTAATAAGCTGAGGTCACAGTGGCTGAAAGATTCCAAATAGAGTTGAGAGGCTATCCTGGAGTTTCTCTTATGCAAGCTCCAGCTAGACATCCCAAATGGCCACAGTATGCCATTCCCTTACCAAAAGTAGTCCCCAAATACATAGGTCCCTATCTGAGATTCTATAAAAGATGCACTCACTAAGTTTTATCTTTAAGAAACTTAAATCCACCAGAGTGTTCCTATACCTGACAAGTCCTAAAATCTAGAAGCAACAGCCTCTTTAAGATCAACTATCAGGTACAGCCCCCTTCCCCATACTGTCGACATCCCCTTTCAATATGAACACGTTAGGGTACTCCCTGCCTAGACACCCCTGAAAATGGAGAAAGATATTGAGAGGAAGGGGTAGCAACAAACAAGATAAGATTGAACAAAGGTCTATGAATACTGAAACTTTATATAATTATATATATAATATAATATATATATATTTGAATGCTGGGGTGTTGGAATCGCTGGAAGGAGGTAAATGACATGGTGGAACTGTAGCCTATAGCATCCTTTGGGATTTGCTCTTTAGCTGCTTGTTAAATTGTGCCTTGAAGGTCTTCACCTTTCTGTATATACCTTGTATTGCATAATAAGGAAAGAACTGAAATTGTGGAACTGTAACCCATAACAATTTTTGAAATTACCTATATGACTGCATGTTGAGCTGTACATTGAGAGATGACACCTTTCTGCATGTATGTTATATTTTACAATAATGGAAATGGCTGAAGTTGTGAAACTGTGACCCATGACATTCTTTGAGATTTGCTCTCTACTTGTGAAATTGTACTTTGGAAGTTATCACTGTTATGTATATATGTTAAAGTTCACAATAAAAATAAATGGAGAAAAAAAAAAAAGAAGGAGGTAGCAACAGAGGGCAATGAGTCAAATCCCCCACTGTCCTGGAGCAGAAGATGCAATCACAGAGGAAGATGGGAAATGTCATCAGGAGCCTATCAGGTCCCTGTGACTGACTGCATCTTGAGTCTGTCCAATGAGACAGAAAGAGAGACTCCCACAGGGTTGTAAAGCCAAGCCGGCCCCATTCTGACCATAACAGCGAACCCAGAGACTATGCCTTGATGTGTCTTCAGATCCTGAGGTGACCAAACAATCATTTCTGTCTCCGCATGGAAATGAGGAGCCCTCAGGCCTGGGCAGGCATACCTGGCTCCACTCTGTAGGCCATGCGTACAAGAGCACCGAGGAGCTGAGCTAATCATAGTGGTTTGGAAGGACACACAGAGGAAATAAAGTGTTGATTAGATTCATTTGGAAGAGACTATCTAGGTGGCAGAGTAGATACTTTAGGCATGTTCAGAGGTGGAAATAGTGTGTGGGTGGGGTCACCCCAGCTAGGGTTGTGGACATGACCCCATCTCTGGGAGGTGTGAGAAAGTACAAGAGGCACATAGGAGCACCTACTATGTCCCAGGCACCATACTCATTTCTGTTCTATTTTCTTTTGAAATCAGTGTACTCTTGCTTTATATATGGGTAAATAATTTTAAATTAAATGTATTTTTTATATTTTCATATATACATACATTTGCATACAGAATTAGCTTTTTGCCCTGCAATCACTTATATGGAAAGGAGAGAGAAGAGATCTGAGAGCTTGAGATGGAAAGAAAGATGAGAGGCAAAGAAGGGTGTGAGAGAGAAGACTCACTGGAAGGGTTCAGTGACACACTGAAACAGATTTCAAAAGGTTGGCCTTTAGAAACAAAGACTTTTAATTATTATGCAATCTTCCAAGCATATTTAATAATATATATGGAAATTGTGTGTATTGATCAATCAAACTGTGTAACTATAAACTCATGGCTAATCATTTTTATGTAGAGGCCCACCACCTTACTCTATGAATTTGAAGCAACCCCTGGCATCACAAGATTTTATCTGGAAATATTTTGGTATCTCATAAAAGATAGTTTTTTAACTAACCTAACTCTAATAACATGATAACACCTTGAAATAAGTAGCAATAATTTTTTATCATCAGATATTTAATTTCAAAACCTGAACTACAATTTCTTTTGAGATTGTGAGCTTGAATCTGAAAACAAATCAGTGTATTGTAGTTGACTGGTATGCCATTAAAGTCTACTTTAATCCCTAAGAATTGAAAGCAGGGACTTGAACCAATATTTGCATGCCAGTGTTCACAGCAGCATTATTCACACTTTCCAAAAGGTGGAAGCAACCTAAGTGTCCATCACCCAATGAAAGGATAAACAAAATGTGGTATACATGAAATGGAATATTATTCAGCTGTAAAAAGGAATGAAGTCCTGATGCATGGACGAACATGGATGAACCTGGAGGACATTATGTTGAGTGAAATAAGCCGGACACAAAGAGTAATTCCATTCTCCCGTGTAGCCTCCCCTTGAAAATGAGGGACTGACAATCATTAAGTCAGAAGGCAATCTACTCAAGAACAAAATGGACTGTATAATAGAGTGAACCCTGTTGTAGATGATGGATTATAGTTAATAGTACAAGTATAAGAATGTTCTTTCATGAATTGTAACAAATGTATGACACTGTTACAAGGTGTTAATAATAGGATGTTTCATGGGAAAATATACACCTGATGTAAACTAATGGAGTATAGTTAATAGTATTTTAATATTCTTTTCATCAATTAAGATAGGAACCACACTAATGCAAAGTGTCAACTATAGGGGGTTATATAGGAATGCTATATTTTTTACCTGATTTTTTATAAACTTACAACTTCTCTAATTTAAAAAAATTAATAATAATAGGACACAGGTCCTATTATTTCACAGGTCTTGTGTATTGGGTGTTTTAAATGGGGTAATCGATGTAAATTTTTTCACACAGTGCCTAGAACATGGAATCTCTCAATAAATGCTGTATACTGCTGTTAAAAAATAGTGCTATTATTAAAAAAGTGCTAGTATTGATTGTAATTAATGTTTCATACCAATGCAAGGTGTTGGTGGTGGGGTGGTGTATGGAAATCCTTTATTTTATGCATGATTGTTCTGTAAACCCAAACTCTCTAAGAACAAAGAAACCAAAAGTCTTATCAGGTACAAGGGTATTGTTACATAGAATGTACTGAGCCTGTCCTTCATTCCATTTTGTTCTTGAGTAGATTGCCTTCTGACTTAATGACTGTTAGTCCCTCATTTTCAAGGGGAGGCTACACGGGAGAATGGAATTACTCTTTGGTTATGGAAAAAGCAGTGTGGTTTATTGGAAAGTCCATGGTCATAGAAATTAGAAGCCTTGGTGTGCCAGTTTGAATGTATTATGTCCCCCAGAAAAAGCCATATCCTTTAATGCAATCTTGTGGGGCAGACCTATCAGTATTAATTAGATTGAAATTCTTTGAGTGTTTCCATGGAGATGCGCCCCACCCAACTGTGGGATGACTCTGATTGGATAATTTCCATAAAGGTGTTGGCCCGCTCATTGGGTGGGTCTGAATTAAATTACTGGCACACTATATAAGATCAGACAGAGGGAGCGAGCTTGCTACAGCCAAGAGGGACTCTTTGAAGAAAGCACAGGAGCTGCAGATGAGAGACATTTTGAAGATGGCCGTTGGAAGCCTACTCTTGCTCCAGAGAAGCTAAGAGAGGACAAATAACCCAAGTGCAACTAAGAGTGACATTTTTGAGGAACTGCAGCCTAGAGAGGAACATCCTGGGAGAAAGCCATTTTGAAACTGTACTTTGGAGCAGATGCCAGCCATGTGCCTTCCCAGCTAACAGAGGTTTTCCGGACACCATTGGCCATCCTCCAGTGAAGGTACCCAATTGCTGATGTGTTACCTTGGACACTTTATGGCCTTAAGACTGTAACTGTGTAACCAAATAAACCCCCTTTATAAAAGCCAATCCATTTCTGGTGTTTTGCATTCCGGCAGCATTAGCAAACTAGAACACTAGGGGTTTGCATCCACCCCCATCAGTTGCTACCTGTGACTTTAAACACATTATTACTTAACCTCTGACCCTTTTTTTATTCTTTAAAATGGCAGTAGTCTATGTCACTTACAAGGTTATGTGAGGTTTGAAAGAAATGATGCATGTTATTGTGCTTGAAATATAGAAGGCCTCCCATAAATTATAGTTATTGTTGCTGTTCTCTGAAATAAATGGGTTGAGCTGACATATCTGCATTTCCTTCTTGCTCTAAATTTCCAAGATTTAAAATAGTTTGACCCATACACACACATACACACACCCACATACCCACACCTTTTAATAATAGATAGTACTCATATACCTTCTTGGATTTAGAAAATATATACAGTGGTAGGAGTCTAAGGAATAATGATCAATGTTTATTGAACATTTCCTGTTTATGCCAGGCACTGTGCAAAGGACCTTACATACCTTCTGTCATTTAATTGTCATAACAAACTCTTTGATATATGGGTGTTACTATAATACTCATTTTACAGAAGTACCACATAAGGCTTAACCAAGAGCACAATTGATAAATGACAAGGCCAACTAAGTCTGACCCTGTAGTTCATGCTCTTCACATTATTTGACAGAGGGTGGCAGGTTTGGGAAGAAGGAAAAGTTGAGCCACAGTTCGGACACATCCACCACCTCAGCCCATACCAAGACGGCTCCGGAGCTGGGATAGCCAAGCAGAGTAGTCCTGAGTTGGAGTAAGGGGTTGGCCTTTTATAGCCCTGCATCAACCAGTCACTGCCTCCTAGAAAGGTGGTGTGCTGTGGAGAGAGGGGCTCTCTGCCAACACTCAGCATCTGGAAGAATGCCTGCTTCAGTACTGAAGAGGAGACCCTGGGTGGTGCATCAGAGTATCCATTACAGAACCGACTCAGCTTCCTCTTAGGCCTTTTAAAGTCAGGCCAGTGACCCAAGGCCCCAAGGAACAGATCCCATTTCTCTTCATTTGATGTGATCTCTCTGTCATGATATGCTACAAAGATTGTATATGTCAGACACATGGTATAGTTAGACAATGACTAGAAGACACTCCAGACCCAAGAAGAGAAATACTTTCTTCAAGAGGGAACTTCCTCAAGAAGACATAGTATCTGAGTTGATAGACAGGGGAGGAGAAGAGGGCTGGTTATTCCAGGGAGAAGAGCCAGTTTGAGCGAAGGCATGGAAGAGAGAAACAACAGTATCCTGTTGGCAGAAACTAGCCTTCACTAGCCCAAATGGAGCTCTTCCCTTAGGTGGAAGTTTAAGGTCGTGTAGTATCACACTATGTGAATCCCTGTATACAGTATCATAGTGTTGAGAAATGGCAGAAGATGAGGCTAGAACTGTGGACAGGATTAGAAGTGTATCAGCACCTCCCCAGGAAATAGCATGCCTTAAACCTTAAGGTTTTGAAGTCAGACACATGGTGCCACATCCCCACTGTGTGTTATAGTATCGTTTTCTAAAAATCTCTGAACATCTTTTTTCTATTCTGAAAAATGGGAATAATGGCAACCATCCCTCTGGGTCGTTGCAGAGGTTGCCTTAAATTTGAAATTCTCCATCGTCCGGGTTTTATTAAAGTATACTTTCATGGGCTGGGAAAAAAAGGTAGAACGATCTAAATATGGGATAGACTGGAGAAGATGAGGCTGTCTATAAAAATAGAACAGATTTTAAAACTCATTTATACTGTTTTCTTCCCAGTTTTCATGCATTCATGGCTCGCTGGCCTCATTGCCCTCAGAACTTTCACGTAACATCTAAGATATAAATTTGGTGAAATTTTCCAAATTTTATGCTTTGAAAACGTATATTTTACTGTATGCTAATTATACTTCAAAAACTGCTTTTTTTAAGCTCTTTATATTGAAATAATTTCAAACTTACAGAACATTTAACAAGTGAAACAGAATTGTGGGAAGATAGTGGATTAGGGAACTCCAGGACTCAGTCCTTCCACCAAAACAAGTATTAAACAGGCAGGAAGTCTGAAATAGCTATTTTGAAATTCTGGAAGCCAGAAGAACACAGAACAGCATCAAGGGAAGAGCAGAAGGAAGAGGTTGATAGATTATGGCAAACAACAGTAAGTTGCTCTCTCTCTGCTGCAGCTACCAGCACCCACCAGCACCCATCCTTCACTCTTTTGGCAGACTGCTGAGGCATCCAGCCCCTAGAAAATATTGGTCACAGAACGGAACATGAAAAAATTCTATTTCCCAAGAACAGGGGTGGGCAAGGCTAATAATTGATAATGGTTTTTGAATAGGGACTTCAGATCACTTGGGGCCTGGCTCTGAGGGCAACTATTATTTCAACCCATCTTGGACAAAGGCAGTGACAGCCATTGTTTGACCCCTTCCTGGAGAGGGGTTGTGGCAGTGGAGGTGGAGAGTTAAAGATGCTATGATTCTAAGGGATGTGGGGGACAGTTAGCTGAAGGACTGCATTTGATGGACAGGTCAGGAAAGCTGAGCTTCGGGGAGCTATTGGAGAAGCTCTTGGCCCCCTTCCTGATCCTCTCCCCAGGGACTTTGTGGCTGGTCTGCACACCCTGTTTTTGTTGCTCTTCCCCTATGAATTTGCCCTCCAGGCAAGCAGCTTGAGACAACAAAAACTGTATAAAAAAATAAAGGAGGACAGTCTGAGGCAAAGGCCTGCAGGTTTCAAACACCTGGGAGAGGGAAGTCTGTATCCTGGGAAACAGAAGGGACAACCAAACTCCTGTAAACAGGGGAACTCCAAAACAACTGATAAACAAAAGCCCATGTAAGACAGAGGCCAAGAAACAGGGAAACCCTGCACACTGCATTTGCCTTGGGCAGACTTTTCTGATAGGAAGGCTGAAGCTCAAGAAAATCTCTGTCATATCACCAGCTGACTACAAAACCAAGAAACAAGACATCTCACAGAATAAACCCCAGAGTTAACATTTTAAAATACTAAAATATGCAGTGTGCAAGAAAAAGTATAAGGCAAACAAAGAAACAGGAAATGATGCAAGAGGATAAAAATCAGAAAACACCAACCGAAAAGGTGAGAATGGGGACAAACCAGACAAAGTCTTAAAAAAAATAGATCTTAAAAATGCTCACATTGATGAAGGAAAATACAGAGAAAGAACTAAGGTATATGAGGAGAACAATGAGTGAGCAATATAAGAATTTTAGTAAGGAGATAGGAATTTTAAAAAGAAACCAAACAGAACTACTGGAGTTGAAGACCCACAATAACAGAAAAATGAAATGAAAAAATGCCAAGGAATGTTTCAAGGGCAGACTGTAGCTGGCAGAGGAAAGAATCAGTGAACTTGAAGGCAAGGCACTTGAAAGGAATCAGGGCTGAGGAGCAGAAAGAAAAAAAGAAATATTGCAAAGTAAAAATAACCAAAGACTGCTATGCCCACCATATAACAATCCACCCATTTTGAGAGTGTCAGTAATGAAAAGAATGAGAGAAAGGCGCAGAAGGAGTAGTCAAAGAAATAATGGCAGAGAACTTCCCAAACTTAGCAAAGGACATGAATGTACTAATCCAAGAAGCCAAACAGAATAAACATGAAGAAAAATATACTTCATCATATATTATCACACTATTGAATGCAAAGGACAGGGAGAGAATTCTGAAAGCTTCAAGAGAAAAGCAATGTGTTATGTATAAGGGAGGTTACCCAGGGGACAGGGTGGGGATAAGGAATGGGAAGTTAAGGCTTAAAATGTGCAGGGTTCCTTTTTGGAATGATGTAAATGGTTTTGTTAATAGATGGTGGTGAAAGTAGCATAACATTGTGAATATAATTAGCAGCACTGAAATATATATCTGAATATGATTAAAAGGGGAAATATTAGATTGCATATAAGATAACAATAAAATTTTTTAAATATCCAAGGAACTCTACTACACAAATTGTGACCCTAAGTTAAACCATGGACCACACTATAAAGTATTACTGTCTCCCATTGCATAGGCTACCTTTGAATGCTAAATATAGGAATCATATGATCCTGCAACACTACTGTTAGGTATATAATTGGAAGAACTGAAAGCAGGGACATGTATGGACATTTGCACTGGTATTTGTTGTGGCAGTACTCAGGATTATGCAATGGATGGAGGTGGCCTAAGGGTACATTGACTGATGAACAGAAGGACAAACTGTGTGGCATATACATACAATGGAATACTGAGTGACTACAAGAAGGAATGAAGTGTGAGGCATGCAACTAGGGGGACTGGACCTTGATGAACAGTATGTTGAGTGAAATAAGCCAGAAACAAAAAAGGCAAATATAACATCTTAATAATATGGACTAAATATAATGTGCAAACTCTAAGAATTGAATTCAAGAGCACAGATTATCAGGGAAGGCTTATGTAAAGATTCCTATATTGTAAAGCTCTTACAGGAGTAACATCTACTCCTGAGTTGTGGATATTTCTAAATTCTTAGACGCTTTGTGTGTAACCTGGTCATTCCTTGGAACTTCGGCTATCTGTGTGACACTTGAAGACTCAGAACTACAGTTCTACAGCAATGAAAATCAGCTTTACCCCCCCCATAGAGCAACGGTTTATAAAAAGCTGAAAAAGAGTTCGGACTTTAATTAGAGCTATGAATGAAGCTGAGCTGGTTAGGACTAAAGCAAATCAGACTAAAGCGTAAAAGGTCCATGTTGACTGTTGTCTTAAATTTTTCAACTTCTATGTGAGACCAAAGAAGGGGAGTTTATTTGGTGCAAAATTTGTATTTTCTGAAGCACACTGATTTAACCTGTATGGTCAGTTATTCAATCACCATTATTACTTGGAACCTTGAACAGGGAGTGAAATCTTGGTTTGTACAGGTTGGTGTGATACCCTGATAGATCCCAGAGTAATTGGGCAGAGAATAAAAAAAGTATTGCAAAACCTCCCTTTGAAGAACTGGGGGAAAATATGGAAATATTAAACTTCCCCACATGGGGAATTCCTGATATTCTCACAGGCATTGGGATTACCAATTTAATAGACCAAGCCTTTGATCATAGGGCTTGCCCTTATGAAACTTATCCTGCCAAGGAGAAGCTAAACCTGCTTATAATTATGCCTAAGAGTCACCCCCAGAGAACCACTTGGTTGCCCAGATGTGACCTTTCTCTAAGCCAACTCTGCAGGTAACTCACTGCCCTCTACCCTTACTTGGGACATGACTCCCAGGGGCGTAAGTCTCCCTGGAAAAGTGGGACATGACTCCGGATGAACCTGGCCCTGACATCATGAAATTGAGAAGGCCTTCTTGGACCAAGGGAGAAGAGAAATGAAACAAAATGAGATTTCAGTGGCTAAGAGATTTCAAAAAGATTGAGAGGTCATCCTGGAGGTTATTCTTATGCATTATATAGATTTCTCTTTTTAGTTTAGTTTTTTGTGTATTAGAATAGCTAGAAGGAAATACCTGAGACTGTTGAACTATAATCCAGTATCCTTGATTCTTGAAAATGATCATATAACTATGTAGCTTATATAGTGTGGCTATGTAATTGTGAAAACCCTGTGACTGACATTCCTTTACCAGTGTATGGACAGATATATAAAGACAAAAGATAAATAAATAATAGGGTTAAGGGGTGTTTTGGGTGTCCTTTTTAATTTTTATTATTTTGTGGGGGAGTAAAGAAAATGTTCAAATATTTATTATGGTGATGAATGCACAACTATATGATGATAATGTGAATGATTGTACATTTTTGATGATTAACAGTTATGTGAATATATGTCAATAAAATTGCATTCAAAAATTATTATCCTCATTTCCTAGATGAAGAAATGGTTTAGACAGGAAGAGGAGGAAAAGCTTTCCAGTGAGTGAACCCATTACCAGTAGCAAAGAAGTTCTGTAATGCAAAGGAGCAAGAACCACTGTCAAAGCATATGTTCCTATGTTTTTCTTGTGTCTTTCCCTAAAGTGCTGGTTTCAATCTCCCATCAACTTCTCTTGTGGTTACCCACTCTCTCATTTTCTGTCATAGTTCCTTTCCTTTGCGAGTATACAGTGAGTCTGCATCTGTCCCTGAGGGAATTACTTATTTTCTTAATAGCTTGGAGATAAAATTCACCTATTGGATTCTAGCTTTTTACATTTTTATTCTTTAGACATTCAGAACTTAACAGTATTCTAAGCATACATCCTAAAATCACTTTTTTACAATGGTCCTCTGGTGATTTTATATAAGAATATCAGCAATTAACAATCACCTGCCAGAGAGAATATTCATTTGACAAAGGGCACATCACTATTTGAATATTGGCAGAAAGATTCTCATCTTTTGAAAGAATACATTAGGAGCTAAACTCAGAAGGGAACATAAAATCTTCTGACTGCTTACTCTTCATGAAGAGCTTAGACACTATTGTTCTCCAGTTATGGAAATGTGGAATTTGAATATGAAATTTAAATAGCACTGGGTCTTTTATAAGAGAGTAAGAATTGGAATTTGTGCTGAGGCTCTTATTAATATCATAGACCTAGAATTGTTCAAAAGTCTAAATATCTTTAGCCAGAATATAGAGAAACAGTACTATATTAGTTAATTTTCATTATAGGTGTAAGTCTAAGCACATACTATTCATTTTTTTTTTAAATTCAGTTTTATTGAGTTATATCCACATACCATACAGTTATCCATGGTGTACAGTCAAATGTTCACAGTTCCACTGTATAGTTGTGCATTCATCACCCCAATCTATTTTTTTAATTAAACTCAATTTTATTGAAATATATTCACATACCATACAATCATCCATGGTGTAAATCAACTGTTCAACATACAATTACGTAGTTATGCATTCATCACCACAAACTATTTCTGAACATTTTCCTTACATCAGAAAGAGTCAAAATAAGAATGCAAAATAAAAAGGAACATCCAAATCATCCTCCCCATCCCACCATATTTTCATTAGTTTTTGTCTCCATTTTTCTACTCATCCATCCATATGCTAGATAAAGGGAGTGTGATCCACATGGTTTCACAATCACACTGTCACCCCTTGTAATCTACATTGTTACACAATCATCTTCAGGAGTCCAAACTCCCAGGTTGGAGTTTGATAGTTTCAGGTATTTTCATCTAGCTATTCCACTACATTAAAACCTAAGAGGTGTTGTCTATACAGTGCATAAGAATGTCCGCCAGAGTGACCTCTCGACTCCATTTGAAATCTCTCAGCCACTGAAACTATTTTGTCTCATTTTGCATCCCCCTTTTGGTCAAGAAGATATTCTCAATCTCACAATGCTGGGTCTAGATTCAACCCCAGAAGTCATATCCTGTGTCGCCAGGGAGATTTACACCCCTGGAGTCGGGTCCCACATAGGGGGGGAGGGCAGTGAGTTCACCTGCTGAGGTGGCTCAGTTAGAGAGAGAGAGGGCCACATCTGAGCAACAAAGAGGTATTCAGGGGAAGACCCTTAGGCACAATTACATGCAAGTTTAGCCTCTCCTTTGCAGTAACAAGCTTCGTAAGGGCAAGCCCCATGACAGAGGGCTCAGCACATCAACCACCAGTCCTAATGTTTGTGACAACATCAGCATCAGTCCAGGTGAGGAAGTCCAACACTTCTGCACTTTTCCCCAGCTCCTCGGGGGTCCCTGTAAATATATTTTTATTCTCTGCCCAAATTACTTTGGGATGTGTCATTATTTCACTCTAACTTGTACTAACCTTCCATATATCACTTCCTATTCAAAGTTCCATGTAATTGTGGTATTTGAGCAAACCGACTGTGTAGTTATACTGTTTAAAAAACATAGCTCCTTCACCAAAAAGGCATCTCTTCCCTTGGTCTCACATGGAAGTTGAAGTTTTAAAACACATTCAGTTTTGAACATTACCCTTTGGCCCAGTTTGCCCTAATCTTAACAGCTCTGCTTCATTCATATCACGAATTGAAGTCTGGGCTTTTACAGTTTTTATTTTTTTTTAACAGTTGCTATATGCACTAATACTAACATTCATATCTGCCGAGCTCCAGCTCTAAGTTTCAGGTGTCACAGAGATACTCATTGTTGCAGAGACCAATCAGGTTACACACTAAGGAATCAGCATCTCAAAGTTTGGAGATAGCCATTACAATTCAAGAATAGATTAGACTGCTGTAAGAGCTTGCAATCTAGGGACCATTACAATAATGGTTCCCCTCTTACACTGTGTTCTAAGATTCAATTCTGAGTTTACACTTTATAGTTACTCCAGATTGGTGAGGCATTATAGTGTTTGCCTTTATTTCTGGTGTATTTCACTCAAATGCTGTGTACAGGATCCATTCACCTCCTTGCATGTCTCACAGCTTCACTCCTTCTTGTAGTTGCTCAATATTCCATTGAATGCATGAGCCACAGTTCACCATTCTGATCCTCAGTTTGTGTACCCTTAGGCCACCTCCACCCATTGCAAATAATGAATACTGCCTCCATTAATGCTAATGTGCAAATGTCCATTCATGTCTCTGCTCTCAGATCTTCCAGTGACATACCTCTTAATGAGGTTGCAAGATGTTATGGCCCCAACATACTTAGCTTTTTGTGGAACCACCACACTGACCTTCAGAAAGGCTAAACCTTTCCGCCTGCTCATCAACAGTAGATAGGTACATCCCTCTATCCATGTTTTCTCCGACACTTTTACTCCTATATATCTATTTCCTACAATTTTATAGAGTTATGTTCACATACCATAAATTTATCCACAGTATACAGTCAGTCATTCATGGTATCATCATAAAGTTGTACATTTATCACCACAATCAGCACTTAAACATATTGATTACTAAAAAAAAGTTTGTTTTTTTTTTAGTGAATAATAAAAAAGACAATAAAAAGAAAAATAACATGTCATACAATACAATAGTAAGGACAGAAAATAACATCACTAACAAAAATCCCACATCCCTCCCCTATATCCCCCTCTCATACATACTTATCATTGGTATATTGCCTTTGTTACATTTAATGGAAGTATATTACAATGTTACTGTTGACCATAGGCTCCAGTTTGCTTTGATTATGTTTTTTTTCCAAAATACCATCCCTTTTTTCAACACTCTGCATGGTTGACATTCATTTGCTCTCCCACATGCAAAAACATTTTTATATTTGTACATTTAGTAACAGTCATTGGCCACTCCAGTTTTTGCCAAGTTATACAGTCCCAGTCTTTATCATCTATCTTTACCTCTGGTGTCATATGTTCCCCTATCCCACCTCTTTCAGCCTTAATCGCAGACATCTCTTTTGTAGTGTACTTAGAATATGGTGCTACCATCACACAGTATTATGCTATCTATTAATGATTCTATACAATCAATCCTGCTGAACATTCTGTAGTCCTTCAGCACCAAATGCCTGATCTCTACCCTCTTTCTATCTCCTGGTAGCCTGTGTTATCAGCTTTTAACTCTCAAAGTTTGCTCACTAATGTTAGTTCATATTAGAGATACCATAATGTATTTGTCCTTTGTTTCTGGCTAACTTCACTCAACATAATGTCCTCAAGGTTCATCCACGTTATTACATGTTCCATGTCTTTGCTCTGTCTTACAAATGCATAATATTCCATCACGTGTATATACCACAGATTGTCTATCTGCTTGTCCATTGATGGACATTTGGGCTGCTTCCATCTCTTAGCAATCATGAATAGTGCCACAGTAAGCACTGGTTTACAAATGTCCACTTGTGTCTTAACTTTCAGTTCCTTTGAGTATATACCTAGCAATGGAATAGCTGGGTCATATGGCAGATCTATACTTAGCTTCCTGAGGAACCTCCACACTGTCTTCCAGAGTGGCCGCACCATTCTACATTCCCACCAGCAATGCATAAGTGTGCCTCTTTCTCCACATCCTCTCCAGCACTTGTAATTTTCTGATTTTTGGATAATGGCCATGCTGGGAGGTATGAGATGATATCTCATTGTGGTTTTGATTTGCATTTCCTAATAACCAGTGAAGTTAAGCATTTTTTCATGTGTTTGACCATTTATATTTCCTCTTCAGAAAAGTGTCTGTCCATGTTTTTGCCCTTTTTTAAAATTGCGTTGTTTGTCTTTCTGTTGTTGAGTTGTAGGATTGCTTAATACATTCGGGATATTAAACCCTTATCTGATATGTGGTTTCCAAATATTGTCTCCCATTGTGCAGGCTGCCTTTTACTTTCTTAACAAAACCCTTTGGTGTACAAAAGTGTTTGATTTTGAGGAGATCCCATTTGTCTATTTGTTCTTTGGTTGCTCACACTTTGGGTGTAAAGTCTAGGAAACCACCTCCTTTCACAAAATCTTTAAGCTATTGCCCTACATTTTCTTCTAAGAGTCTTATGGTATTAGCATTTATGTTTAGGTCTTTGATCCACTTGGAGTTAATTTTTGCATAAGGTATGAGGTAGGAGTCCTTTTTCATTTTTTGGAAATAGATATTCAGTTCTCAAAACTCCATTTTTGAAGAGGCTGCTCTTACCTGGTTACTTTGGCTCAACTGCCTGGTCAAAGATCATTTCTGAACACTCAATTTGATTCCATTGTTCAGTATCTCTGTTCTTATGCCAGTACCATGAGGTTTTGAGAACTGTAGCTTTGTAATATGCTTCAAAGTCAGGTAGTGTGAGACCTCCCACTTTGCTCCTTCTTCTCAAGATATTTTTGTCTATTCGGGGCACCTTGCCCTTCCAAATAAATTTGTTTATTGGTTTTTCTATTTCTGCAAAGTAAGTTGTTGGGATTTTAATTGGTATTGCATTGAATCTATAAATCAGTTTAGGTAGCATTGACATCTTAGTTATATTTAGTTTTCCAATCCGTGAACATGGTACATTCTTCCATTTTTAGGTCCTGATTGATTTCTTTTATCAGTTTCTTATAGCTTTCTTTATATAGGTCTTTTTTGGACTTAGTTAAGTTTATTCCTAAATACATGATTCTTTTTGTTCATATTGTAAATGGAATTTTTTATTTCCTTCTCTTGTTGCACATTACTTCTGTAAAAGAACACTACAGATTTTTGTTGTTGATCTTGTAGCCTGCCACTTTGCAGGCTATTAGTTCTAGTAGCTCTGCTGTAGGTTTTTCTGGATTTTCTACATATAGAATCATGTCATCTACAAACAGAGACACTTTTACTTCCTCTCCAACTTGGATGCCTTTTATTTCTTTTTGTTGCCTAATTGCTCTAGCTAGAACTTCCAGCACAATGTTGAATAACAATGGTGACAGTGGGTATCCCTGCCTTGTTCCTGATCTTGGAGGGAAATCTTTCAGTCTTTCCCCATTGAGTATGATGTCAGCTGTGGGTTTTTCATATATTGCCTTTATCATATTGAGAAAGTTCCCTTCTATTCCTATCCTTTGAAGTGTTTTCATCAAGAAAGGATGTTGAATTGTGTTAAATGCATTTTCTGCATCGATTGAGATGATCATGTGGTTCTTTTGCTTTGATTGATGTGGTGTATTACATTAATTGATTTTCTTGTGTTAAGCCAGCCTTGCATACCTTGAATAAACCCCACTTGGTCATGGTGTAAAAATCTTTTGATATGCAGCTGGATTCTATTTGTGAGTATTTTGTTGAGGACTTTTGCATCTATATTCATTACTGTTTTCTAATAAAGACTGCATATTCAAATATTTCCAATTATCCCAATACCTACCAATTTATAATAATTTACCATAGCACCCACTCACCCCAATATATAAGACAATGTAAGATAAAGAATTACCCCTAATTGTTTCTTTGGTCTGTATGATTTAAAACCATTCTCACAATACTGTGTCAGGTTTCCTTTATAGGGGCAGGGTGAGGATATTCAGAGACATGGAAAAACAAACTATTTTGAGTCTGCCTTCATGTGGATGAACATTATTCAAGTGATAGTATAATCATTTGTGTATTAGTTAGGGTTCTCTAGGGAAATAGAATCAATGAGAGGTATCTATGACTATAAAATTTATAAAAGTGACTCACACAACTGTGAGTATGCGTGAGTCCAAATTCTGTAGGGCAGTCAGCAAACTGTCAACTCCAAGGGAGATGTCCGATGAACTCCTCAGGAAATGAACCGGCAACTTTGAGGAACTCCTCAGGAAATGCCACTGGGCAGCCAAAGAAGAAGTGAAGGTCATCTATCTGTCTCACTTATAAGTCTTCAACTGATTAATTGGATTAAATCCAGCCAATTGCATTCTCTCATTGTGGAAGACACGCCCTTACGTGAGTCATCAGTCATAGCTGCAGTCAACTGACTGATGATTTAATAAATGAGCCTGTTGGTTTATTAACCAGCCACAAACATCCTCACAGCAATTGTTAGGCCAGTGCTTGCTTGACCAGACAGCTGGGTACTATCACCTGGCCGAGTTGACACATGAACTTACCATCACAATTTGCTTCTAATCCACAAGAAACTATCTACCTCAAGACATTGAGCATAGATTGTCATCTGGATATATTTCCTGCAAAATTTTGGAAATAAACATAGGCTCAACTGGTTCAAACATGTACCTTGTGCAACAGAAAAATGTGTCCAATCTCTGTTCTCTCTTCAAAGGTAACTATTTTCAGAATTGCTTCTGCATCTATCCCTTACCTACATATGCAAATACCACTTTTTCGAAAGAGGTTACACTAAATTTGTATTTATATAAGAAAATATTCTTCAAGAACATACAGGAAGTCCCAAGTTGTGTTTCAGTTGAGGTGGATGAAGAAGGAAAATAGTGTAGCGACTTCAAGGAGTTTATTATTTTGTTATAAGGGGCTAAAATGTTTGATTTTAATAAAAATGTATTATCATAGTTATATTGAAAATTATCAGAAAATTTAATAACATGGGAGGAGAAATTTATATAAACTTGTAGGAAAAAATATGATGTAAAGGAAGCAACTAAAGGAGACAGGTAAGTCAATATAAAATGAAAGCTTTTCATGGCAAAAAAAAAAAAAAAAAACAGAAACTAATGTAATAAGGTAAATCCCTTAAATGAGAGACCTGGCAGCACAGGAGTAGGTGTGTGTATATACTCTCACACAGTATGTGCACCGAAATGTGCAGTATGCATGTGTAAATTTTTCTCTCTATCTGTAGCCCCACATACAATATGACCTACATAAAAAAATGAAAAGATTATGACAAGTGAGAATGATGAGAACAGTATATCACAGTTAGGAAGTGGTCTGGAACTCGCAGCTCAGCCTTGGTAATAATCATTACCCCACAGGATTGTTGGGAAGACCAATGGAATGTTTAGGGGTAGCACATGATAAATGCATGTAGCATGCTGTGCCAGATTGTATATATTATGTCCCCAGAAAAAGACATGTTCTTTAATGCAATCTTGTAGGGGAAGAGGTATTAGTGTTGATGAGGTTGGAAACTGCTGATTGTTTCCATGAAGATGTGACCCACCCAACTGTGAGTGACAGCTTTGGTTAGGGTGTGATCTCTGATTGAATGTTTCCATGGAGTTGTGGCCCCACCCATTCAGCAAGGGCCTTGATTTGCTCAATGGAGCCTTACAAAGGGGCTCACAAACAGAAGAACCACAGAGCTGCAATTTAGAGAGACATTTTGATGTCAGTTATTGAAAGCAGACTTTTGGTCTAGATAAGCTAAGAGAGGAAAAAATGCCCCAAGAGCAACATTTTGAAGAATGCAGAGATGAGAGAGCAGCTGGAACACATTCCGGGATCAGCAGATGCCAGTGACATCCTTTTGAGTTTACAGAGGTTTTCTAGATGCCATTGGCCTTTCTACAGTGAAGGTACCCTATTGTTGATGCCTTACCTTGGATTTGAGAGATGAGAGATGGAGAGAGACAGAGAGATGAGAGCAAATAAGGGAGTGAGCGAGCAGAAGGCTTGGAGGAAGCGGGCAGTGACATGCTGAAGATGATTTCAAAGGCTGCCCTTTAGAAACAAACACTTTTAATTATATATACAATCTTTCAAGCATATTTGATCATAGATTATATGGAAATTCTATGTATTGATCAATCAAGTGTAATTACAAACTTACTGCCATTCTTTTTTATATATAGCCCCAACATATGACACTATGAATTTGAAGCAAGCCCTAGGCATCATTTGATTTATCTGGAAATATTTGGTATGTATCTCCTAAATGATATTTCTTTTACTGCAACTAACTCTAATACCATGATAAAACCTTGAAATAGCACTATTATTTTATCATGGGATATCTAATTTCCTAAACTGAAATACAATATCTTTTGAGAATGTGTGTTTGAAACTGAAACTAAATTAAATATGTAGGATGTAGCTGGTTGGTATGTCTTCTAAGTCTACTTTAAACCCTAAATTCCACTTCCAACATGTTGTTCCTTTACTTTGTGTTTGTTGACTAAGCCTGCTTGATTTTCTGGTAGATTTCACTGCACTCTGATTTTTACTAATTGCATGTCCATGTGTACATGACAAGTTACACTCCCTCCTATATTTCTTTTGTCTGAGAAGTTGGACCTGGAAGATTGATTAGATATATGTTCAATTTATAATACATTCTTGTAAAATATGTCTCTGATAAAATAGATGGTAATCCTGAGGTAGACTCCATGGTTCCATAGGGCAAATGCTTGATTAAACTTCCTTTCAAGATGAGATATTTTCTATTCCACAGCAATGATTCATCAACTTGAAATGTGCTTCTCTCTGGGCCACCAGGATTCCATAGCTGGCCTTCTATTTGGTTGGGCCACTGAATAACAGAGGAGAAAATGACAAGAAGATCAGTAATTGGCTATGGCTTTTGGCTCCTCTTCAAAGCTTCTCTGGAATTGGAGAGCAGGAGGCAGAAGAACTCTTGGAGCAGCATCTTTCTCAGAAGTGACTTCCAGAAAGGAGAGTGAGGATCCAGGTCATTAGCTTCTCACTGTTCCCCTTTTCTGGAAACAATCCTTCCTGAAGGGAAGTCCCACGCGTGCCAACACTTGCTGCACAATGGCCTTTGCAGCCTCCCTCACTGACCTCCAAGCAGAGGCCAGCTGCCCCATCTGCCTGGATTTCCTGAGAGACCCAGTGACCATTGACTGCGGCCACAGCTTCTGTTGCTCCTGCATTGCCCAGTGCTGGGAAGATCTCCAGGACATCCTCCCCTGTCCCATCTGCCTCCACCACTGCCTTGACAGGGAGCTCAAGAGGAACACCCAGTTATCTCACATGACTGAACTTGTGAGGCAACTATCCACCAGGAGGGGCAAGAGGAAACAGCAGGAAAAGAAACCCCTGTGTGAGAAGCACAATCGGGTTGTGACCCTGTTCTGCCAGAAGGACCTGGAGCTGCTGTGTGCACAGTGCCGGGTCTCCTCTGACCATCGGGATCACCGCCTGATGTCCATAGAGCAGGCTGCAGCTACTCACAGGAAGAAGCTCAAAAGCTCCATGGAGCCCCTGAAGAAGGAAGTTGAGGATGCTGAAAAAGGTTTGGAAACACAAATCTCAGAATCTTTTAAATTGAAGATGAAGGTTGAAAAGCAGAGGCTCGAATTTTACTCTGACTTTGAACAAGTAATGAAGTTACTGGGAAAGGAGCAGGATGCCATTCTTCTGGGATTAATGATGGAAGAGGAGGATCTCCAAGAGAAACTCACTGAAAATAATATGCAAATTTCAGAGCATATTTCCACACTAAAAAATAAGCTCGATGAAATAACAGAAAAGTGTGTGCAGTCTAAACTGGAGTTACTGACAGATATTGACGGTATCTACAGAAGCTATGAAAACCTAAAAACCCCAGCTGTGTTTTCTTATGAATTAAAGAAAGAGAGTTGCTCTCTTCCTCCACAATATTTTGGCCTGCAGAAAATGATCAACATGTTTAAGGTAGATTTGACATTTGATCCTGAAACGGCACATCCCAATCTTATCTTGTCAGACAACAGAACAAGTGTGACCTATGGAAAGGAGGAACCAAACTTTCCATACAATCCAAAGAGATTTACTCTCCACCCAGCTGTACTAAGTTCTGAAGGATTCCACAGTGCCAGGCACTTCTGGCAGGTAGAAGTAAGAGGCACAGGTGAATGGTCCTTAGGGGTGTGTAAAGACTCTCTCCCTAGAAATGCCATTCCATCAGGAATGCCAAAGGATGGATGTTGGCAAATCCAACAGTGGACAAATACTTCTGCTACCCGCGATACAAGAGAACTCATACGGATTGGCATTTTTCTGGATTATGAGTTGGGAGAAGTTTCGTTTTATAATATGGATAAGCGATACCATATTTACACCTTCGCTGATACTTTTACAGAAAAAGTTAGACCTTATTTTTCTATTGGACCAACTACAAACTCTCTGACCATCAGCATAATCACAGATGAACAGTAAACAACCTGGAAGATGGCTCATATCTTGATCTATTTTATTACTATGTTGATGTGAGATTTTTAGGGTACTGGTAGTCGGCTAGTTTAATTTTGAGGGTCATTCTGCTTTCAAGAGTTGGATAGTTTGTCATTTGTCAATAAACACATGTAATTTGTGTACTTCATGTCAATAAATAATTATAATATGACAAATTTTGTACCTTCTGTATTTTGTTTGTATTGCCTATGTCACAGAAACGAGATGGAAATCAATGACAAAATAGGTGTGCATTTCCAAAAGGGAGGAATTCAGAATCACAGTGATTTTTCTTAACATTTTTGCTTTCTCAAAGCCAATAAATGCACTGAATCATAATTAGCAATTTCCTATATCTTTCCTCTATCAGTACCACTTTTTTGATATTCTCCAGAAGCTAATGCTTGGAACAATTGGAAGAGCTGTAATTTTCGAGTTCTTTTCCTCCTGTCATTGGACAAAGGGGAGTCAACAGAACACTGTGTGAGGGGGTCCCCACAATTGCCCTCAGGTCCAGTGATTTGCTAGAAGGACACGTGGATCTCAGCAATGCTCTTATACCTCAGTCATGCCTTGTTACATTGGAAGGATACAGACTAAAATGAGCAACAGAAAAAGGCTCACAGGACAGTTCCAAAGAGGCTGATCTGGTTTGCTAATGCTGCTGTTTTACAAAACAGCAGAAATGAATTGCCTTTTATAAAGGGGGTTTATTTGGTAATGATGTGACACTCTGAAGGCCATGAAAATGTCCAAATGAAGGCATCAAGACATGTATACCATCACCGGAGGAAGGCTAATGGCATCCGGAAAACCTCAGATAGCTGGGAAGGCACGTGGCTGGTGTCTGCTGATCCCAGGTTGTTTTCCAGCTCCACTGTCAGCTCCTGGCCATTCTTCAAAGCGTCTGTCTTAGCTGCAGCACCTTTCTGTCTGTGAACTTTTAACTGGACTCCAGTGATTCAATTAAGACCCACCGTGACTGGGTAGGGTAACACCTACATCGAAATTATCCAAGCAAAGTTCTCACCAACAGCTGATTGTGTCACATCTCCATGAAACACTCAATCAATGGATTCCAACCTAATCAACACTAATGCGTTAGCCCCTGCAAGGTTGCATCAAAGAACATGCCATTTTGTGGGACATAATACATCCAAAACAGCACAGAGACCAAGCATAGGATTCAGTGGCATCTAGTAGAGAGCACACAACCTTCCAGCAATAATGTGTAACAACATGCACAGAATATTTTCAAACAGGGCAGCTCACTCAAGCCTCCTTGTCAAGGGTTATAATTTTGGGTGTGCCAGGCAGACAGGTGTGGTCTGGGGCCCACTATCAAGAGCAAAAGACACTCCCACCCTGGGAAATTCCAGGGATGTGGAGGCTATCTCCCAGGAACACCAGCCAATTACTTACCATACTCTGCACATATCTGTTAAGATTTACTTTTAAAAAATATTTTTCTTCTCTACAATACTCAAAATCATCTACGTATATTTAAGGGCAAAATACAAGTTGCATATAATTAAGTAGCTACCATTTAAATCAGGATTATTTAATTAAAGTTGAAATTTTAACTTTTTGTGCTTCAATTAGATTTTTTTGTTTAATCATCTTAAATGTTCACAGCAGAGTCCTCTTAGTTTGTTGTCAGTACAATTCACAAGTCCACAAGTTATTCATATACTGTTTTCTTGCTTGCAGGACAGAAGATGAGACTTTGAGAAGCATTTCCTGTGGCCGGATTGGTGTTAGCCACAGTTCCTGTGAATGTTGCAGGCATTTAGTATTTAGTGTTGAGCACCACAACCTGAGTTACAGTGGCAACCCTGTTGTTTGTTTTTGGGAAATCTGCAATATTCCAGATATGGGTGGGCTTTTGCAATGGAGATTTGTTAGCTTATGTTCTAGTTTGCTAATGCTTCACTGAGGGATGGCCAATGGTGTCCAGAAAACGTCTGTTAGCTGGGAAGGCACGTGGCTGGCATCTGCTCCAAAGTTCTGGTTTCAAAATGGCTTTCTCCCAGGATGTTCCTCTCTAGGCTGCAGTTCCTCAAAAATGTCACTCTCAGTTGCACTTGGGGTATTTGTCCTCTCTTAGCTTCTCCGGAGCAAGAGTGTGCTTTCAACAGCCGTTTTCAAACTGTCTCTCATCTGGAGCTCCTGTGCTTTCTTCAAAGCATCCCTCTTGGCTGTAGCTCCTCTTCAAAATGTCACTCACAGCTGCACTGAGTTCCTTTTCTTTCAGTCAGCACGTTTATATGGCTCCACTGATCAAAGCCCACCCTGAATGGGTGGGGCCATGCCTCCATGGAAATATCCCATCAGTTATCATCTACAGTTGGGTGGGGCGCATCTCCATGCAAACAACCTAATCCAAACGTTCCAACTTAATCCCCACTATTATGTCTGCCCCACAAGACTGCATCAAAGAATATGGCTTTTTCTTGGGGACATAATACATTCAAACCGGCACAGCTTACAAATATACAATTCTAAGGCCATGAAAATGTCCCTATTAAGGCATGAAAAGGATGATACCTTCCCTGAAGACAGGCTGCTGTGATAATATGACTTGTACATTCAAAAGAAACTTTTCACTCCTGAAAGGAGAATGGATGCAAGGGAGCATGAGTGGAAGCTGAGGGATAATGCTGGCTTGGTCAAGGCTGGGCTTCTCTACTGGGTCCGTATCTCTCAGAAGATGGCAGGCTACCATATGGTGTACAGTAAAATCAATGAAGAGAAAAAGCAAGGAACAGAAGTTATTGAGCATCTCAGCATTTTATTAAATGAACTTCATTACTTCCCTTTTAGTACAGACTTTGATGTTCTCTCCTGAAAATGATTTTGTTTAAACTTTTTTATTTGAAATAATTACAGATTCCCACATTTGCAAAGTACTACAGAGAGGATATTTGTCCTACACACCCAGTTACCTGTATTACTTACCAATTCAATATCAAACCCAGGAAATTGTCATTGGTAAAATATGTGCATATGATTCTGTGCCAATTGTAACATGTACCTTTGTCTGAAAAACAACCAGGGTCAAACTGCAGCATCACAAATATCTCCTTTGAGCATCCCATTTATAGTCAGACCCACCTCTTTCCCACTATCATTCCTGTTCCCTGGGAAACACTTATAACTTATATATGTGAAATTCCCAGAATAACATCACCTGTGAATACTTCAGCATGTATCTCCTAAGAATAAGGAAATTTTCTATGGAAATACAGGGCACTGATTCAATTCAATAATCTTATGTTGATACATTACTGTTTTCTACTAAATGCTGCATATTCAAATATTTCCAATTATCCCAATACCATCACCTTTATAGTAATTTACCTAGCACCCCCTCATCCCAATCTATAGGAGAGTTTGGGTGGTTTTATATTAATTCTTCCTCTATGCTACATACACTTTCCAACCTTGTCTCACCCGCCAGGTTAGGATGGGGAATCAATGAATATTGGTAGTATTTAGTGCATCCACCTTTGACCCTGCAGAAAACACTCCTCTAAGAGCAGGAGTGATGTGCTGATTCTTTCTATTTGCTTCAAGTGATTTTGTGTTTTAACCGTTTCCTGAAGTGGGTAATATAAAGTTGAGCTCTTCTATTAGTGCCAGAAGTGATCTATTTCTTACCATTTTTACTTTGTGTTTATTTGTTTGGTTTGGGGAAGAGGTTTCAGAAGCCTACGTCTACACTGCTTTTTTTTCCTAGAAGTGAATTTACTTTTAGACGTTCAAAATTATTAAGTGGAAATATTAGATGCTGAGATTTATTCTTCTACTGCTAATAATTTTTTCTTAGATTATGAATAGCAAGAAAACACTTGAAATCAGGAAAACATCACCATGACTAAGAAATAAGATAAAATTTTATTGAACATCTTCTAGTTACTAAACATTAAGTTAGGTAATGACTTGCTCTAATTCATTCAAGTCTGACAAGCTGTTCAATATAGGTATTAATATACCCATTTTGATGATAAGGAAACTAAACCATAGAGAAGTTAAGCCCATGAAACACACTCGTGGAGCCAGGAGGTTGTAGAACTGGGATTGCTCCTCTTTCATTTCAAGGTTTACCACCCCAGCCCCACCTCACCCACCCCACCCTAACACCCTAGACCAGGGGAAGCAGCTCCACTGCAGAGCTCTCCACTCCCTTACCTTCTGGGAGGAGGCTGGTGTGGTGGTGAAGCTTTTAAAATCAACCTGCAATGAGTAGTGCTTGGCCTTACTTTCGCCTTCAATTTCCTCACAGGAATAATAACAGTAAGAATGTGAAACGTTTGATCAGTTGAGGCGCACAAGACACTGACCAGGCAGGGAGCAGCCACCCGCCCTCCTCAGGACCTCTCCACACCCTCCCCCCGCAACAGGGTCACGGAGCATGCGCGGACCTCGGACCCCTTGCCCGCCCACCGCCGCGGACTGGTCAGCTACCTTCCTGGTCAGGTGTGCGTCTTGCTGTTGCTTCTCACTTTTTCGGGGTGTTGGGGGCCTGGTTCCTGCGTCCCAGGTGCCTCTGAGGCTTCTGCACAAACTCGAGTCTGAAAGCCTGAGCCACCTGCTCCAGGTAAGGTGGGAGCTGGGAGAAGGGGCCAAAGAGGGTCTGGCAGGAGGTTTGGTTCAGCAGAGGCTCCTGAGCGCTGCTGTGCGCTCCAACCCGGGCTCGCGGCTTGTCCACGCCGGGTCTTCTCATACTCTTGGGAAAGTCTAGCGAAAAATTCAGGATTCCAGACCTCAGCTCTGACCCGTGGAATCGGAATGGAGTTGGTGGGCCAGCATTAAACAAACATTGTTATCTGAAAGATAGTTTGGGCAGTGGCCAAAGTGGGGGAGAGGGGACGTTTAAGTGGAATGTTGCCACCCCTTCTTGAGAACCTGTCATCTTACGTTGTCTGCACTATTCTGGCCGATTTATACACCTTTTTACCGAACAAGAATCTTAACAGGTAGGAATTATTTTAACTTCACAGATGAGCGGTTTTAGGCAGAAGCATGTTAAGAATCATTCAAGATGACGATGGTTGAAACTGAGAACTGGGAATCTACCATAGGTTGTATTTATTCATCAAATAGTTTTTGAGCACCTCCTATATGCCCAGCTCAAGAATAAGGGTTAGAGATACGATGATCAACAAAGCTAGAGACAGGCTCCCACCAAGAAACCTACTGTTTCCTGAGAGAGTTGTGCATGTTGGCTTATAATCACAAAAATAATAATTGTAAAATCATAACTGTCCTATATGATGTTAGGAAGTTTGAGAACTGCTTCCTTAAAGTAATAAAAGACCAGTGTTTAACGTTGGGATATAAAAGGATGATATTTGAGTTTAAAAGAAATACTTAGCAACAGTTGGGAATTGATTTGGAGGGAGCATTCTGCTTGGGGGCAGAAAAAATAGGAGGCTCAAACTGTGATCCAGGAGAGAGAGGAGGGTTGCCTGGATTTGGGTGGTGGCAGTGCCTTCAAACCTGTTCACTTCATGGCCTGATTTTGACAAGTAGGGAAGACTGATTTGTGTGTGTCAGGGGAAGGGGACGCAGTGATAATAGCTACCTGCAGTGAGTACCTATCGTGTTCCTGGTACTGTCTTTGAGTACATCTCCTCAAAGGAGTTTTTTTGTTCTGATTTTACAATTTTCCAGTTGTGTTCTACTTTTCTAGTCTCTGACAACCCCATGCACTCTTGCCCTCATCTCTATACATTCCCCTTCTTTCCCAGCCTCCTCAGAAATACCCATTTGAAAGTATAAAACTAAAGAATTGGAAGGGTGAGGTGGCAGTGTCATTTGATGACATAAGCCTTTGGGCAGGAGGGAGAGTGGTTTGTTAGAGGCAGAATGCTTTATATTATGTAGCTCTGTGTTAGAGCATTTTACAATTTGAATATAAAACATAAAAATTAAAGATTTATTTAGAAATTCTGAAATTGCTCTCCTGTGCCTCCAAAATTACTGTAGGAAATTTTCCTGCACCAGACTGTTGTAGTGAGCCTGTTGGAAATATTAATACCTTTCTTAGAGGTTGAGAAATTAGCACCTATATGAGACATGGCAACTTTTAGGTCAAGTATTAGTGTGTTTTAGTTGTAAGTATATGTGTAATGTATTTATGTAACATATGAAGTTCATGGTTATAAGTAGCGGGATTGGGCTAGATTTCTAAGAGGTCTTCATACTTGTGAGGTTTTATAAAGTATTCTTTCAATACATTTTATTGGACATGTGTGTTAAATGGCAGTCATTCTGACGTGTGTTACATTATTTTCTTACTTAATTATTATGGTTTTTTTCAACTTTCTGAAAAGAAAACTGAAGCTCTGAGAAATTTTCTCATTCAGCAAAGGTCATACAGCTAGTTAAGTGGCAGAGCTGGATGAAAACCCAGTTCTGTCAGGTAGTGCTACCTTCAATTTGCGTTATATCTGTTTTCCCTGTTTTAGTGCTGGAATCAAACTCCTGTTTTTTTCCCTTTTTTAGTTTATGGCATATGTTATCAAATATGAACAAGATACTGCGCTAACTCACTTTGTAGGTACAGAGGAATACACAAGATGCTGTGGGAATACAAAGAAGAGGCAGTACCATGGTTATGCCAGTTAATGTAATGTTGGATAAGACTGTTAAAATTCTTCACTCCACTTCAACAGCTATAATTGAGGATAATAGTTCCTAACTTATAGGTTTGTTTTTTTTTCCCCTGTGGGTTTAATTGAAGCAAGGACTGTCTGGAAGGCTCTTCGCATTGTACGTGATATGGAATTAACCTTTTGAGAGTGAGAGATTTCTCTTGGGCTCAGTGTCCAAAAGCAGCAGAACCCAACCTCAGGAAGCAGTGAGGAAATCTAGATTATCTAGGTAGAGAGTGACTGTGGAAAGGAAGGAGAGTATGACATCTCTTAAAAATTTGAAAATGTTAAATGCTTTAGGGGATCATAGCCAGAAGATGAAGACAATTAAGTATAAAAGGCCCTGAATGGTAGCATAAGGGTGATAAGCATCGTCTTGACTTATGGGATGATAACAGATTTAAATGAGGAGGAATATTTAATCAGTTTAAAAATTGAGGGTTTGAGGGACAAATTAAATTATCATCAAGAAGTAATAAGCAATTCTAGAATTTGGAACATTCTATAGGACAAGGAGGTGGGTAGTGGACACTATTCAAGATTGAAAGAGCTTTAAGAGAACCAAGAAGGAAATATGACGTGTGGACCTTCTTTGGACCTAGATTCAAAGAAATCTAAGGTTAATAGCTCCTTTTTGCTCAAGAACAGTGGGTATATATTATATACCATTTATGTGTTATCTTTATAGTAAGAAAGCAGTTACTATAGTCCCAGTTTTACAGTTCAAGAAAAAAGATACATCGGTTTTCCTAAAGATTCACAGTAAGTGAGCCATCATTCCAACCTAGAGTACACTAAATAACTTTGGTCCTTACATTGTGAATCACTGCCTCCTGTAGCATGTTGCTGTGATAACTTTTGCTGTATTCTGCAGGGGTAAGACACCAAGCAAGTCAAGCCTTGAATCTGGGAATTACCACATTTTCCAGACCAAATTCATGAGAATTTATAAATGTACAATTTCTGGAACTACTGTATTTTTCCTAATCTGCTGGTAGTAAAAGAAAGTCTGTGTAATAAAATAACTTGTTCGGTCAGAAACATAAAGCAAATTTCAAATGTCAAAACCACGCTCTTACTATTACTGTCGATGTCTTTGTTCAGGTATGAGGAGGAAGAGCGGAGAAGAAAGTGTCAGGCACTGAGGAGAACGAGAAAGTATTCATGGTTAAGGAGTTTGCAAGCTTGATGGAGGAACTGTTGATTTGATGAAAATTGACTGTGAGTGGGTACCCTCCAAATCAACCAGGAAAATTCCCTGTCGCTAGGTTGAAGATTTCAAACTTACAGAAAAATTGAGAGGAAGTACATTAAGTATCATATATGTTTTGCCTGGTTTCCCCAATTGTTAATGTTTTACCACATTTGCTTTTATCTAGTTATATGTACTTTTATGTATAAATTTTTTTGTTGAACCTTCTAAAAGTGAGCTGAAGACATCAAAATGGTTCACTTCTTATGCTTTAGTAAGTATCTCCTAAGAGAAGGACATTTTACTTCTTACCTATGATAATGTTGTTGTACCCAATTTTGGACTGATACAGTGTTATATAATATATGTTATATAATAATATATATTATATGAGGAATATAAAATTCTGATATTTGTCCCAGAAATATTTTTTAGTTTTTATTTCATTTTATGCCCCACAACTTGAATTAGATTAATCATCTTCTTATGGTTAGATTGAGGTTAAACTTTTTTGAAAAGAACATTATACAGGCAGTGTTGTGTGCTTACTGTTATATCATGTCAGGAGCCAGTTAAGGTTAGTTTGTCCTATATTGTGGTGGTGGTTGTTATTATTATTATTATTTTAATAAGTAACCTATGGTGTGAATCTTTGTGAGTCTTCCATTTCTTTAAGAATTAACATCTTATGATTTTCACATTTATTAGTGATTCTTGTGTGAGTTTTTAAATACATTAGTGGTTGTGAAATCAGAGTTTTGAGTTAATGTGTTTTCTCACCTACAGGAAGGATTCCTCGTCCTGGACCAGTGGCTGTTTCCTTGGAGAGGAAAGCCAGGAAACTTGACTTTGGATTATTGTGAGGGAGGAACAGCAGTGCAGTCAATGTGTGCTAATATGCAATAGGCTGCAGGCTGCGGAGTTCTGGCTGCAGGCTCTGGAGCTAAGGGCCAGGGAGCTAAACAAGTCTTTAGAAGCTGCCATCAACATGTCAAGCCAGTGAAACTAAAAGCTGATCAGTCCGCAGGGTCTGGGGAGGGTATCTACTTCTTATTGGATCTTGATCTCTAGAAAGCCAGGCAGTTCCTTACCTTCCTACCTTTGTTCGTAGCTCAGTGGAATTTGTGACAACTCTGTCAGATCTCTAAGCAGGGGCTAGCTATTCCATCTGTTTAGACTATTTAAAAGACCAGTGACCATTGACTGTGGGCATAACTTCTGTCACGCCTGCATCACTGTGTCCTGGAAGAATCTAGATGATAACTTTCCCTGCCCTTTTTGCCACTTTTGCTGTCCAGAAAGGAAATTTCAGAGCAATCCTCAGCTGGGGAATTTGACTGAAATTTCTAAACTAGAAGAAGCAAATCAGAAGAAGCAAGAGGAAGAGACAGGAAGAGAAACTTGTATATGAGAAGCACAATCAGGTTCTGACCTTTTTCTGTCAAAAGGACCTAGAGGTTTTATGTGCCCACTGCAGTTTCTCCATTGAATACCAGCATCACTTCATTTGGCTCATAAAGGAAGCTGCTTCCTATCACAGGGAAAGTTTGAAACTTTATATTGAGTCCCGGAAGGAGAAAGTGGAACAAACTGAAACAAGAAAGTCATTGGAACTGAAGAAGAAGGTAAAATATAGGAGAGAAGAAATCAAGTCTGAAATTGAGCAGCTTATGTTGTTTCTCCAAAGTAAGTAAGAGACTGTTCTTAGGCAGTTACAAGATGAAGAGATGAATATTTTAACAAAACTAAATGAAAATGTAATACATTTTTTGATGATATTTCCACATTAAAATGTCTATTAAAGGAGATAGCAGACAAACGTGTGCAGCCAGACCTGGAACTACTGACAGATGTGATGTGTTTTTACCACAGGTATAAAAACTTAAAACGCGCTGAGCCTTTTCCATTCAGATTAAAGGAATATGGATATTGCCCTCCTCCACAATGTTCTGGCCTGAACAGAATTATCAAGCTATTTCAAGTAGCTGTAATTCTAGATCCTGGAACCACTGCACTGTGTAATCATTGGTGCAATAGCTACTGTGGTGCCTCAGTTTCCCCATCTGTAAAATGGGTCCCCATAGCCATTGCTGGGATGCTTTGGGATTTCAAGGGCGAGAGGCCAGGGCACAAGCACAAGTGCTTGTTTGCCAAGTCACACTAGAAACTGCTTTTTATACATTTTATAGAAGGATCACTTTAGAAACAAGCCTATTTCCTCCAGTCAGTATTTTTTTTTAAGTTCAGTTTTATTGAAATATATTCACATACCATACAGTCATCCATGGTATACAATCAACTGTTCACAGTATGATCATATAGTTATGCATTCATCACCACAATCTATTTCTGAACATTTCCCTTACATCAGAAAGAATCAGAATAAGAATAAAATATAAAAGTGGAAAAAGAACACCCAAACCATCCCCCCCATCCCCCCCATTTGTGATTTAGTTTTTATCCCCATTTTTCTACTCATCCATCCATACACTGGGTAAAGGGGGTGTGATCCACAAGGTTTTCACAATCACACTGTCACCCCTTGCAATCTACATTATTATATAATCGTCTTCAGGAGTCCAGACTGCTGGGTTGGAGTTTGGTAGTTTCAGGCATTTACTTCTAGCTATTCCAATACATTAAAACCTAAGAGGTGTTATCTATATGGTGCATAAGAATGTCCACCAGAGTGACCTCTCGACTCCATTTGAAATCTCTCAGCCACTGAAACTATTTCGTCTCATTTTGCATCCCCCTTTTGGTCAAGAAAATACTCTCAGTCCCGTGATGCCGGGTCCAGATTCATCCCCGGGAGTCATTCCGTGCATTGCCAGGGAGATTTACACCCCCCTCCAATGAGTTTTAATGAATCACATGCTACCCTACCAGTTCAGGGTTGGAATTTTCTAATAAATCTTTTTTGATACTAAAAACAAACCAACAACAAAACCCCGAAAACTGTGTGATATGGAAACACAATGCAAAACTGTCCTCATAACCTAAGGAGATTTTAATTCTCCACAGCTGTTCTAGGTTCTAAGGGATGTAATTCTGGCAGGCAGTACTGGGAGTAGAAGTGAAGGACAAGCGTGAATGGATCACAAGTGTTTGTAAAGATTCCCTTCCCAGAAGAAGAAAGAGCCAGAGTTAACAGATTTTAGTACAGGATGGATTACAGCGAATTGGACGATATAGTCAGAGTAATTATATTACATTGGATCCTAAGAAAATTAATCTTCTTTCAAAAGTAATACCAACTAAGATTGGTATTTTTTTAGACTTATTTCTATACTGGAACTGACTCAAAACCTCTTAAAACCTGTACAACAACAGTTTGTGAATGATGAACTATTCTAAGACTTTGGTTTCTTCTTTTTTTTCTCACTTAGTGGACATAAATAAGTCAGTGAATCTAATCTCAACAATTGAGTAATTTTTTTGTTTGTTTTCTGCTTATACTAGAGTAGTTTTCATTTCAGTTTCTGCAACTCCTGAAAAGTGTGGTTTTTAGGAATAATGCCTGTGGATCATGTGTCTCCTGGTTTCTTTGGAGAGAGCATTGCTGGACCTTCATCCTCAGTGGATAATGCCAAATTGTTCTCCAAAGTGCTTGTGTCCAATTACATTCCCACCTACAGTGTATAAATGTTCTAATTGCTTTACATCCTCAGCAATACCTGATATTTTTAATATTTTCTAATTTGAGAGATGTTAAAAGTTATTTCAGTGTGTTTTTAGTTATTTCCATGATATTTACTAGAGTGAGTATATTTTCATATGTTTAACAATTGTTCCTGTTTTCTTCTCTATGAAATACATGTCCTTATTTCCCCCCCCTGTTTTTCTATTTGTCTCTTCATCTCGATTTCTAGGACCTCTATATATTTTCTGCATTCTAATCCTTTGGCCATTGTGTTCATTGTTGGTATGTTCTCCAGTTTTGAATTTCTTTTCACTCTTACTGTGGTGTCTTGAAGTTCTTGAGTTCTATATATAGCTGATTATATCAGTCTTTCCTTTTATGATTTAGATTTTTTTTTTTAAGAAATCTTATCCTACACCAAAGCCAGTCCAGTATTCCACATGGGCTCCTAAATGTTTTAATCTACTTGGAATTCATTCTTTGTTTGGTGATAAGATGGAGTCTGTCTATATATTTGATTAAATTAATTTGATTTACTGAAAGATGCATCATTTCCTCTACCATTTCATTGGTCTCTTGTTCTATCCCTGGCTTATACACACTGTTAAATATTATTGCTCTCTCATTCTTCATATCTGGGGAAACAATGATTACTTCTTCAGAATTACCTTGGCAGTTCTGGCCTTCTTATTCTTCCGTGTAAATTTTAGAATCAGTTTGTAAAATTACTTTAAACATCATAACCATAGGGACTTTATTTGGAATTGTGTTGAGTTACAAACCATATTGAAGAAAATTGACACCCTTATAGAGTTGCTTAATCCTTGAGCATAGTATAATCTTTCCCTCAATTGAAGTCCCCTTTAATACCTTACATGGTGCCCATCAGTGGTCCTTAGTGCAACTAAACATTCAGACTCACAAGACTACCATAGCGCCCACTTGGCATTGGGATTATTCAGAATGATATTAGACAGGAAGCTGTTTGCTTCAGATATTTCTTTTCCATGGAATCCTTGCAATAATCCACAGAGTTGTCCAAGAGCTCTTCTGCTGGCCCCCCTGTGAGATGATAGTGCAAGTGAGTGACCAACCTGGCTGAAAAGATTCATGTCTCAGGAGGCAGCAATCTTGTTAACTTCTTTGAAGGTAGGAGGGCTCCATGGACTGGAAGGGGCCTTCTGAAGTGGTCTCTGGAGAAACAGCAAACAGGGTTTTGGAGCTGTTTGAATTTGATAGTTTTGGAACCAGTTTCCTCTTTACAATGGAAAAAAAAACCTACCTCATCAGGTGGATTAAATATTAAATGCCCACAGCTCCTACCCTCAGCAGCAATCCCAAGACTTCAAGGCTAGCCTTCCTTCCCTTGTTTCCATTAAACTCAACCCGGCTAAGCATCTTGTGCCTAAGGACAGTTCGCTTGATTTTTTTTCTCATGATGGGGGAATTAACTCAGAGGCTAGGATTTTTTAAATCTAGTTTTAATATTTCAGTTATTCATGTTAATTGCTAACAAGATTTACTAGAAATAACCATTGCTGTATAACTATCTCTGCCAGCTTTTCAGAAGCAACTCTTCTGACTCTTCATTAAGTAATTACTTAGAGTCACTAACATGCTCAGTGATACTTTTGATTTTCCAGTTTGAGGTATTATTTGATGTCCTGTTTTGTAAGATGGTAATTTAAGGCATTCATGGTCTTGTGTCTTCCTCCCAATGTAATTTTCATTTTTGCTTAGAGTATTTTCTTATGCTTACATGAGTCTGTCTGCCATTCACTTCTGAACTGTGTATTATGCAGTGATTGTGATTTTTTGCTTTTCCACAATTTTATTTTCCTATAGTTAATAATTGTGTTATTTTTTCATTTGATTTGTTTTTCATGCACTTATCCTTTTCATCCCCAGTTGTTTCTTTGGTTATCTAAATCTCTCCATTTGATCTTCCAGACGACTCTTAAGGAGCCCTCTGACCTGTTTGAATGCAGTCAGGTTGTTCACAAGCCACGTGTCCGGGTATCACTGTGGGGATTCTCTTGGCATCTTTTGGTATGTTTTTCTGTTTCCACTTATTTTTCCATGTGGAAAATGGAAAATGGAGGTTAGTGTTTTGTTTTGATGTAGCACATCTTTCAGTAGCTCTCTGAGAAAGAATGCATGGGAAATAGACCTTGAATATCTGAAAATGACTTTAGCCTACCCAGATAATTAAAAAGTTCTTTAGAATTCTAGAATTCTACAGAATTTTGTTTTGAAATAATTTACCCTTATATGTATTTTTTACAGATTTAAAATTGTGAAATGTTATGCTGTCTGGAATGTATTTTAAAATGCATTAGCATAGACAATGTGCTGTAAGTATGGGTTTTAATCTGTACTTATACAGAGTTGGTCAGTTGTCCTAATCAGGAATTCACAAGGACAGTTAGCTGTTTAGATTATACTGCAGTCTATTAAGTGTGCAATAGCACTATGCCAAAGAAAACCAATGTACATAGCTTAATTTAAAGTATTTTATTGATAAAAAGTGCCAGCCATCATCTGAGTCTTCAGCAAGTTGTAGTAATTTGCTGATGGAGGGTCTTGCCTGATTATTGGTGACTGATCAGGGTGGTGGTTGCTGAATGTTAAGGTGGCTGTGGCAATTTCTTAAATAAGGCAACAGTAAAGTTTGCTGCATCGATTAACCCTTCCTTTCATGAACGATTTCTCTGTAACATGTGATGCTGTTTGATAGCATTTTACCCACAATAGAACTTCTTTTAAAATTGGAGTCAATCTTCTCAAACCTTGCCACTGCTATATCAACTAAGTTGCTATGTTATTCTAAATCCTTTTGTCGTTTCAGCAATATTCAAAGTGTCTCACCAGGAGTAGATTCCATCTCAAGAAGCCACTTACTTTGCTTATTGTAGAAAGCAACTCCTCATCTGTTCACTTTGCTGTCATTCAGTCACATCTTCAGGCTCCACTTCTAATTCTCTTGCAATTTCTACTTTATGTGCAGTTACTTCCTCCACTGAAGTCTTTAAGCTCTCAAAGTTATCTGTGACGGTTGGAATCAACTTCTTCTGACTGTTAATATTTTTTATCTTCTCCCATGAATCATGAATGTTCTTAATGGATTGAGAGTGGTGGATACTTTCCAGAAGGTTTTCAATTGAATTTGCTCGGATCTATAGAAGAATTACTATCTTTGGCAGTCACAGCCTTATTGACATGTATTTCTTAGATGATTGGACTTGGAAGTCAAAATTACTCTTTGATCCATGGGCTATAGAATGGATGTTATTAGCAGGCATGAAACAACATTAATTTTCTATATCTCCATCATAGCCATTGGTGACCAGGCCTGAGGAGAGAGAGAGAAAAGGGGAATGGCCAGTTGGTGGAGCAGTCAGAACACATACAATACTCATTGACTAAGTTTGCCATCTTATATGGGTGCAGATCATGGTGCCCCAAAACAATTACAATAGTATCATCAAAGATACTATCTGATCATAGATAACCAAAACAGATATCATAATAACGAAAAATTTGAAATATTGTGAGAAATACCAAAATGTGAGACAGAGACACAAAGTGAGCTCATGCTATAAGAAAAGTGGTGCTGACAGACTTGCTTGACTCAGAGTTAACACAAACCTTCAATTTTAAAAAATAAATTATCTGTGAAGTGCAATAAAGTGAAGCACAGTAAGATGAGGTGTGCTTGTACAGTGTGTGCCTGCTAAGTAAATGACTTCAAAATGTGTATATATTCAGCAGAATTTTGACTGAGACTTGTTTTTATTGTTACCTGCTAATGAGTAACTAACTTCCACTTACCTGAAACTATTAATAGCTATTTTTACTATTAAGAAGAGTAATTATTGTGCAGAAACAGTCTGTTTAGGTCCTTTCATAGTAAAATAAATAGTAAATGATTAAACAGTATAAATAATGTATGTGTATAGTTTAAAGGAAAGTATTAACATACCAGAGTATCCATTATTCAATTTAAGAAATAATCATGACTTGTTATTTAAAAATCCCTCTGGGCACCTCTCCAGTTGTATCCCATTCCCTTCACTGACCTAAAGGTAATCACTGTTCTGAAATTCATATTTCATCACTTGTTTACTGTTATTTATAGTTTTGATCACATTATGCTTATATTTTGGTTAGTTTTGCCTGGTTTTGGCCTTAAAAAAAGTAGAATCATAGAGTAGGTATTTCTCTGACTTACTAGTTCTCTGACTATTATGTTTTTGAGATTCTTTCACATTGCTACCTGTAGCTTTGTTCAGTTTTTTTTTCATTGCTGCATACTTTATTAAAATGTAATTTTATTGAAATATGTTCACATACCATACAGTCATCCAAAGTGTATAACAATTGTTCACAGTTTCATTATACAATTGGGCATTCATCTCCACAGTCAATTTTTGAACATTTTTATCACTCCAAAAAATAAAACTGAAAATAAGAAAATAAAAGTAAAAGAATATTTAGAGCATCCCATACCCCTTCTCTCCCCCTCATTTACTTTTTTTAAATTGAAATGTATTCACAACTGTAAATGTAAAATGTAAAACAGTTGTTCACAGTACCATCATATGGTTGTGCATTCATCACCACAGTCAATTTTTGAACATTTTCTTTACTCCAAAAAGTAAAATAAGAATAAAAATAAAAGTAAAGAGAACACTCAAAACATCCCATATCCCCCTTCTCCCTATTACTCATTTACTTTTTGTCCCCATTTTTTCTACTCATTTGTCCATACACTGGGTAACGAGAGTGTGAGCCATAAGGTTAATCACAATCACATGGTGACACCATATAAGCTATATAGTTATACAATTTCCTTCAAGAATCAAAGATACTGGATTGCAATTCAACAATTTCAAATATTTCAAATATTTCCTTCTAGCTATTCTAATAAACTAAAAAGTAAAAAGGGATATCTGTATAACACATAAGAGTTACCTCCAGAATGACCTCTCAACTCCATTTGAAATCTGTCAGCCATTGAAACTTTATTTTGTTTCAATTCTCCTCCCCTTTTTGGTGCAAAAATCTTTCTTAATCACACGATGCAGGGTCCAGGCTCATTCTGGGGAGTCACCCTCCATGTTGTCAGGGAGATTTATACCCCTGGGAGTCATGTCCCAAGTAGGGGGGAGTGTGGTGAATTTACCTGCTGGGTTGGCTTAGAGAGGCCACATCTGAGTAACAAAAGAGGCCCTCTGGGGGTGAATCTTTGGCACAATTATGAGTAGGATTAGCCTCTCCTTTGTGTGATCAAGGTTTGTAAGTGCAGGCCCCAAGATCGAGGGCTTGGCCTACTAAGCTGGTTGTCCCCAATGCTTCCGCAGATACCAAGAATTCCCCAGCTGGGGAAGTTTGATATTTCCACATTTTCCACCATCCCTCAAGGGGGCTTTGCAAATACTTTTTATTCTTTGCCCAAATTACTCTGAGTTTTATCGGAGCTTCATGTTAACCTGTACAAACATCAAGGTCTCACTCCCTAGTCAAGGTTCTGTGTAATTATGGCATTTGAGTAAGCTGATCATACAATTTAAGCTATATAGTGTGCTAAAGAAAATATAGATTTTGAACCCTGTACACATCTCTTCCTTTGGTCACACACAGAAGTCAAAATTTTAAAAAATGGTTAGTATCATCCTCTACCCTTTAGTCTTATCCACCCTAATCTCAATCAAGTCTGTTTTGTTTATATCTCCAATTGCACTGTAATCTCCTTTTCAGCCTCTTTAACAGTTGATTCATGGGGCAATACTGACACTCACAGCTGCCTAACTCTGGCTCTGAGTCCCAGGCGCCACACAGATACCTGGAGCTCCAGGGAACAACCGCATTACACAAACCACTCAGAATCTCAAAATTTAGAAATAACTATTACAACTCATGAATAAATGTGCCTGATGTATGAGCCTACAATCTAGGAAGCTTTACTTAAGCCTTCCTCTTATAGCCCATGCTCCCAGATTCAATTCTCAGAGTTTACACATTGTTGTTAGTCTGTATTGCTGTATAATGTTTCCCTTTTCATTTCTGGTTTATTTCCCTCAACCTACTGTCCTCACTATCCATTCTCTTTGCTGCATCCCTCATAACTTCATTCTTTCTTGCTGCTCCCTCATGCGAAAACATTCATGTGTTTGTACATTAATCACACACATTGACCACTCTAAGTTGCACTAAGTTATACAGTCCCGGTCTTTAACTTCTGTCTTTCCTTCTGGTGTCATACAGACCTTTAACCTTCCTCTTTCAACCATATTCACAATCATCTTTTTTCAGTGTACTTACAATATTGTGTTACCATCACATGATATTGTGCTATCCATTTCTATATCTACATAATCAATCCTCTAGAACATTCTGTCTCCTTCAACATCAAATGTCCAATCTCTACCCTCTTTCCATCGCCTAATATCTTCATTTCTACCTTCTTCTCCAAACTTCTCTCTTCTGTCTTTTACCATCTGTCTGTAGCACTCTCTTTAGTGTTTCCAGAAGAGGAGGTCTCCTGTTGACAAATACTTTCAGTGTCTGTTTATCTGTAAATATTTTAAACTCTCCCTCATTTTTGAAGGACAGTTTTGCCAGATATAGGATTTTTGGTTGGCAGTTTTTCTCTTTCATTGTCTTGAATATGTCAAACCACTGTCTTCTCGCCTCCTTGGTTTCTGCTGAGAGGTCCGCACTTAGTCTTATCCAACTTTCCTTCTATGTGATGGATTGCTTTTCTATTGCTACTTTCAGAATTCTCTCTTTGTCTTTGACACTTGAAAACCTGACTAGTAACTGTCTTGGAGTAGGTCTCTTTGGATCAATTCTGTTTGGGGTACACTGGGCTTCTTGGAACTGTATTTTTATGTCTTTCATAAGAGATGGGAAATTTCCATTGATTATTTCCTCTATTATTCCTTCTGCCACTTTCTACTTCTCTTCTCCTTCTGGGACACCTGTAATATGTATATTCATGTGCTTTGTGTTGTCCTTCACTTCCTGGATCATGCTCATATTTTTCCATTCTTTTCCTTATTTGTTCCTTTGTGTGCAGGATTTTAGATGTCCTGTCCTCCATCTCACTGACTTTTCTGTCTCTCTGAGTCTGCTGTTGCATGTCACCAGTGTGTTTTTTATCTCTTCTATTGTGCTTTCTTTCCGTAAGTTCTGCCGTTTGATTCCTGAAGCTTATGAATTCTTCTTTATGGTCACCCATGTCTTCTTTTATCCTTTATTTCTTTTGTCATGTTCTCTCTCACCTAGATTCAGTTTAAAAGATTTGTTTGAACATCTATTATTAGTTGTTTCTACTGCTGAATGTCAGTTAAAATGTTAGTTTCTTCCTTTGACTGGGCCATATCTTCTGGTTGCCTGATGTGGCTCGTGATTTTCTGCAGTTGTCACATGTGATTTCCTGATTGGTTTATTCTGGAGGTTGTTTTCTCTTTTGCATAAGGTTTTCTTCTTGGTTGACTTTGATCTCTATCTTTTCTTTGTTTCTTTCCCTGGCCAGTTATTAGATTGACTCTGACCCCATCTTCTCCCCAGAGTCAGGTGCCCACTGTGGCCTGCCACAGGGAGAGGAGGTAGGCAGTGGGCACCCCAGCAAGTAAACTGTGTGTGGTAATACAATTCTGCTGAGTTCCAGTGTTGCTCTGCTTTCCACCAGGGCATTACCTGGGTTTGTCTGGGTCTTTAACAATTTGGTCTTCGCTATTTTTTTAGCCAAGGCAGGGCTGGGTTTCCCTACAGGGGGTATAGACTGTCCAGCAGATGGTGTGGTTGGTAACTTAATTGTCCTCAGAGGCTGTTCTGCCTTGGAGCACAAAGCAGAGCCAGGCCAAATCTGTGGGACCCCTATACCCTTGCTCGAAGTGAAGCTCTATCCACAGCAGAGCTCTCCCCCAAACTGAACCAGCACTCCAGCTATCCCCAAGGCAAGGAGATGGCTGCCAGCTGCCGCCTCTCTGTGGCAAAGTATGCCTTCAGCAGATCCAGCACTCCAGCTGTTTCCAAGGCAAGGAAATGGCAGCTGCCAGCTGCTGCCTCTCTCTCGAGGTTGGAGGAAGGGATTTTGGATCCAGGTCTAGGAATGCATCTCTCTCTGCATTTTCTCATTCTCTTTGTCCCTTAGTGATCTGGGAATTGAAATGTCCTCCCCTGTCCACCGGGTCTTCAAAGAGTGAGGGTATTTTTCACTGGTGTGAGGCTGTAAGATCTGTGTCCCCGGTGGGAGGGATCACATCTTCTGTTTCTGTGCCTTTCCTGCATGCAGACTTAGTGACAGAGAAGGGAGATGACTGGCTGGTCTGTGACACAAAATTCCTACCTGTTATTTCTTCTCTTTCTTCAGTTCAGCATTTGTTGGGTCTTACTCCAGTCTATATCTTCCTTCAGAGTTTTAAATAATTCAGAATTGTCCTTCATTCTGTTGAATCCCTGGAGAGAATTTTTCAGTAGCTGTTTATGTTGCCATATTGATGACATCACCATCCCATTGCTGCATAGTTTTCATTGTATAACCATAATAATTTATATATTCATTCTTGAGTTTCTACAGTTAATGAAAGTATGTCTAATATCTTCCTTTTCCAGAGAGAAACATCTTTCTCTAATTGTCCACTTAACCAGCTATATTGGAAGGAAGCAATCATTAGTTTCTTATTGAAAGGACCATGGAGAGTAGTTTGCTAATTTGAAAGAAATAAGTGCTAATTGCTTTGAAGGAAAAACAAAGCAGAGAAGTGGGATAGGGGCTACCAATTTTAAATTCACTGGTTAGGGAAGGCCTCATTTAGAGGCGGCACATGAGGCAAGTGCTGAAGAAGCTATGCAGATATCAAATAGAAGACTATTCTAGGCAGAGGGAATAGAAAGTGAAAGACATGTAGAGGATTTATATCTGGGCTCCAAGAAGAGCAAGAAATTGAGAGTGGCTGGAGCAGAGTAATCAAGCTTGAAAAGTGATAGGAAATTAGATCAAGAAGGAGCAGGTGCCCAGATTGTGTATTGTCTGGGATACCATTGCAATGACCACTAAGTTAGATGGGAAACCACTGGTGGGATTTGATCAGAGGAATGGCATGATATTTATGTTTTAAAAGGATCACTCTGGCTGCTGCATTGAGAATGGACCGTAAGGGGCAAAGTTAGAACCAAGGAGACAAATTAGGCATGATTCAGGAAAGAAAAATTGATGGCTTGGACCAGGGTAGGAGTGGTAAGAAATAGTCATATTTTGGTTTTATTGTATGTGGTCTTGCTTATGAAAAAAAACATATTGAGATTTTTGTCCAAGAACAAACCAAAATGGTCCTGTCTTTGTACATTCACAAGTGGCAGCCTTTGAAATCCTGTTTAGCCTTCTGCCTGTCAATGAGCAATTGAGGAAAGCCCACAGCCTGCAGCCAGTCACAGCTCAGCCATTTCTCCTTCTTACCGAAGACCAACCTCAGTGGCTCCCTTAGTCAGGAAAACAGCACCAGTTGAAAGGCTGTTGAAAAATCTACAAAACATCCCTGCCTTGGCCTGCCCTTGCCAATTTCTGGCTAAGCAACATTCCCCACCAGTCTTGTATCCCAAGAAATCATCACTATAATATTCTTTTCCCCATTTTCCCCACATCACCAGGCTTATTCCAAATTGCTCCCCTCTACCCTTTTCTCATCACCCAGACTAAAGAAATGGGGCAGTGGAAGGAGCATGCATTTGAAATCCTACCCCAATTTGGTCTTCTGTGCCAGTTTTCAGTTTGTTGCCTCTCAGTTTTATCTTTTCATTGAATCTGCTTTGTTTTCATTAATTTTCTATTTCCTATTTTTAATTTTATTGATTATACCATTTATAAATATATATATATAATATATATATAGTTTTCATTAATTTTCTATTTCCTATTTTTAATTTTATTGATTATACCATTTATAAATATATATATATATATATGTATATATATATAATTTTATTGAGATTGTTCACATACCATACAACTATCCAAAGATCCAAAGGGTACAATCAGTTGCCCAAGGTACCATCATACAGCTGTGCATCCATCAACACAATTAATTTTTTTTCAATTTTTAGATCATTTTCATTACTCCATAAAAGAAATAAAGACAGAGAAAGGAAACTCAAATCCTCCCAAACCCCTAAGCACCACCCCATTATTGATTCATAGTTTTGGTATAGTACATTTGTTACCGTTGATGAAAGAATGTTAAAATACTACTAACTGTAGTATGTAGTTTGCAATAGGTATATATATATTTTCCTATATGACTCTCTATTATTGACTTCTAGTTATAGTGTCATGTAGTTTTTCTAGTTCCTGAGAGAGATTTCTAATATTTGTATAGTTAATCATGGACATTGTCTAGCACAAGATTCACTGTTTTATACATTCTCATCTTTTAACCTCCAACTTTTCTTCTGGTGACATATGTGACTCTGAGCTTACCCTTTCCACCACCTTCACACAGCTTTCAGCAATGTTAGTTTTTCTCAAAACATGCTACCATCACCCTCTGTCCATTTCCAAATGTTTAAGTTCATCCTAGGTGAATATTTTGCTCATAATAAGCAACCGCTCTCCCTTCTTTAGCTCTGCTCTATATCCTGGTAACATATTTCATGTCTATGAGTTTATGTATTATAATTAGTTCATATCAGTGAGGCCCTGCAATATTTGCCTTTATATGTCTGTCTAGTAGCAAACTAGAACACTTGGTTTGTGGTTTTTCTCTTTCAGTTTCTTAAACATATCACCCCATTTCCTTCTTGCCTCCATGGTTTCCACTGAGAAATCCACACATAGTCTTATCAAGCTTCCTTTGTATGTGATGGATCACTATTCTCTTGCTGCTTTCAGATTTCTCTCTTTATCTTTGATGTTTCATAATCTGATTATTAAGTGTCTTGGCGTAGGCCTATTCCAGTCTGTTCTGTTTGGTGTATGCTGCATGTCTTGGATCCATAATTTTATGTCTTTCATAAGAGATGGGAAATTTTCATTGATTATTTCCTCTATTATTGCTTCTGCCCCTTTTCCCTTCTCTTCTCCTTCTGGGCCACCAATGACATGTACATTCCTGCTTGTTGTTATGTCCTTAAGTTCCCAGAGATGTTGCTCATATTTTTCCATTCTTTTCTCTATCTGTTCTTTTGTGTGTAGGTGTTCTAGTTTGCTAATGCTGCCAGAATGCAAAACACCATGGATGGATTGACTTTTATAAAAGGGGGTTTATTTGGTCACACAGTTACAGTCTTAAGGCCACAAAGTGTCCAGGGTAATACATCAGCAATTGGGTACCTTCACTGGAGGAAGGCCAATGGTGTCCGGAAAACCTCTGTTAGCTGGGAAGGCACATGGCTGGTGTCTACTCTATAGTTCTAGTTTCAAAATGGCTTTCTCCCAGGACATTCCCCTCTAGGCTGCAGTTCCTCAAAAATATCACTCATAGTTGCACTTGGGATATTTGTCCTCTCTCAGCTTCTCTGGAGCAAGAGTCTGCTTTCAACGGCCATCTTCAAACTGTCTCTCATCTGTAGCTTCTGTGCTTTCTTCAAAGTGTCCCTCTTGGCTGTAGCTCCTCTTCAAAACATCACTCACAGCTACAATGCACTAAGTTCCTTCTGTTTGTCAGCCCATTTATATGGCTCCACTGATAGAGGCCCACCCAGTGAGTGGGCCAACACTCCATGGAAATTATCCAATTAGAGTCATCATCCACAGTTGGGTGGAGCACATTTCCACAGAAACACTCAATCTAATCAACACTGATAACATCTGTCCACACAAGATTACATCAAAGATAATGGCGTTTGGGGGACACAGTATATTCAAACTGGCACAGTTGGCTTTCACGTGCCTTGTAATCCAGTTCCTGAGTGTTTTCTTCTGCCTCTTGAGATCTGCTGTTGTATGTTTCCATTGGGTCTTTAATCTATTGTGTTGTGCCTTTCATTTCCTTAGATTCTGCCAGTTGGTTTTTCTGTCTTTCAAGTTCTACCTTATGTGCACCCAGTGTTTTCATTTTATGGTTCATCTCTTTTGCTGTATCTTCCCTAAACTTTTTGAATTGACTTAGTATTTGTTGTTTAAATTCCTATATCTCAGTTGAAGTTCAGTTTGTTCCTTTGGGCCATAACTTCATTGTTCTTAGTATGGGTTGTAGTTTTCTTTTGTCTAGGCATGGTTTCCTTGGTTACCCCAATCAGGTTTTTCCAGACCAAAACGGGCTCCAGTCCCAGAAGGAAGAACTATTCAGTATCCGGTTTCCCTGAGGGTGTGCCTTAGAAAATTGGTATACCCTGAAAGGCCTCAGGTCACTGTGCTTGTCTGCCCAGCAGGTGGCACCTGTCAGCCTGTAACTCCAGACTGGTGTAAAGAGGTGTGGCCAGTGGCTGTTTTCCCACAGGCTCTGGGGTCTGGTTCTGAATGGAAGGTGGATAGTAGAGTTGGGCCCCACTTCTTTCCTCTTAGGGAAGATAGACCCCCTAGGGAAAGGTCATTAGCATTTCAGTGGTTTCTCTCTGCCTGTGCTATCTCCAGCATTGTATAGGTCAGAGCACTGGGAATGGAAAATGGCTGAGGCTTTCTCCACTGAGTGAGACAGGGACAGAAAGCCCCCTTCAGGGCCAGTCCACAGTCACCCTCCAGCTCTCCAAGCTCAGTCATCACCCAAAGTGTCTGCTTGTTGGGGATTCATAGCTTGTATCAAGGAGTCCACATTGTTAATTAAATCCCCAGTTTGAGCTCAGCTGAGCTGTATTCACTTGCTCAGAGAGAGCAGCTCTCTAGCACCAGGAGGCTTTGTATCTTGGGCTGTGGGGGAACGGGGCTCCTGGCTTGGATCCGCAGTTTTTACTTATAGATTTTATGCTGTGATCTCTGGCATTCCTCCCAGTTCAGGTTGGTGTATGATGAATGGATGGTCATGTTTGACCCACCGCAGTTATTCTGGATTATTTACTAGTTTTTCCTGGTGGTTTATTATTTGTTCCAGGGAGAGAAACTACCTTCCACTCCTCTCTATGCCACCATCTTAGATCTCTCCTCTACCATATTTTTTATTGTTTTCTTCTTTCTGCTTGCTTTAGGTTTAATTTGCTCTTTTTTCTGTACTTCCTTAAGGTAAAAGCTTCATTTATTTTAAGTCTTTCTTCTTTTCCATTACATGCATTTAATGCTATAAATTACCCTGTAAGCAATGCTTACCTGCATCCAACACCTTTTGCTATATATTATTTCTATCTTTATGTAGTTCAAAATATTTTAAAGTTTTCACTTGTGACTTACTCATTGACCTTTGAGTTATTGAGAAATATGTTATTTATATTTTAAATATTTGGGGATTTTCAGTTACTTATCTGTTATTGATTTCTAGTTTCATTCTGTATGGTCTGAAAATATAGTTTGCATGATTTCTATACACATTTTTACGGTTGTTTTATGGCCTATGATATGATCTATCTTGGTGAATGTTCAAGGGTACTTGAAAAGAATATGTATTATGCCTTCCCTGGTTGAGCATTTTTAAATTCAATTTTTAATGCAATTTTATTGAGATATATTCACACCCTAGAAACTGTCCAAAGTTTATAATCAGTGGCTCAAATGTATCCTCACATAGTTGTGCATGCATCCCTATGAATAATTTTACAACATTTTCATTACTCCAGAAAAGACACAAAAATAAAAAGAAAACCAAAATCCTCCCATACCCATTTTATCCCCCTATTACTGCCATAGTATTGGTGCAGTACAATTGTTATTGTTGATGAAAGAATATTAAAATATTACTCTTAACTATAGTCCATAGTTTTCAATAAGTACAATATTTCCATATGCACCTCTATTATTAACTCCTTGTAATAGTGGTCATGCATCTGCTCTAGTTCATGAAAGAACCTTTTAATATTTGTAGTTAATCACAGTCCCTAATTTTTACAGTTAATCACATAGTGAATCACAGGATTCACTATATCATACAGTCCCATGTTTTCACCTCCAACTTCTGGTTACATACATGATTCTAAACTTCCCCTTTCCACCTCATCACCTATAATTCAGTGCTGTTAGTTATACTCACAATAATGTGCTACTGTCACCTCTGTCTATTTCCAAAGTTTTAAGGTCACCCTATTTAAACATTCTGCACATATTAAGCAACGATTCCCCATTTTTTAGCCTCATTCTATATCCTGGTATCCTATATTTTATATATATGAGTTTGTATAACACAATTAGTTTGTATCAGTGATATCAAAAACGTCTTCTTTTGTGTCTGACTTATTTCACTTAACATAATGTCCTCAGAGTTCATGGTGTTGTTGAGATGATACCTCATTGTGCTTTTGATTTGCATTTCCCTAATAACTAGTGAAAATGAGCATCTTTTCATGTGCTTTTTAGCAATTTGTACTTCCTTTTTGGAAAAATGTCTATTCATGTCTTTTTCCCATTTTTAAATTGGGTTGTTTGTGTTTTTATTGTTGGGTTTTAGGATTTCTTTATATGTTCTGGATATTAAACCCTTACTAGATACATGGTTTCCAAATATTTTCTCCCATTGAGTTGGTTGCCTTTTCACCTGTTTGGCACATTCCTTTGAAGTACTGAAGTATTCAGTTTTGAGGAGTTCCCATTTATCTATTTTTCCTTTTATTGCTTGTTCTTTGGGTGTAAAGTCTAAAAACTACAACCTACCATGAGATCTTGAAGGTGTTTCCCTACATTTTTTCTAGGAGTTTTATGACACTGGTTCTTATATTTAGGTCTTTGGTCCATTTTGAGTTAATTTTTGTATAGGGTGTGAGATTTGGGTCTTCCTTCATTCTTTTGGTTATGGATACATGATTCCATTTGATTTTTCTCCTCTATTAACTTATAATTTATTCTGCTTCTTAAAACTTTTCCAGGGATCACCCTACAGTGTACAATTTATAGTGGTAGGCCTATTAAAATAATCTTTAAATAATAGTATGACAATTCCCTTTTAGTGCACGGACCTTATAATAGTATATTCCAATTGCTCTCTCCCATCCTTTGTGCTATTTTTTTTTAATGTATGTAACATATTCTTTTTTTATACATTTCACTTTTATATATGCTAAGACATACAATATATTGTTACCCTTACTGCTTTAGATAGCCAGTTGTTCTGGTTTGAATCTATTCTGTACCCCAGAAAAGAGTGTTATTTAAATCCAGTCTTGTGGGACCAGACCTACTGTGTGTGGGATTTTTTGATTAGGTTGTTTCCATGGAGCTGTGACCCTACCCATTCAAGGTGGGTCTTAATTAGTTTACCAGAGTCCTTAAGAAAGGCGACACAGAATCGGATGTTGGGCGATGCTAAGCTAAGGGATAAAGCCCACAGTTTGCCCCAGAGAAGCTACATGAGAAACCACAGACACCTAAGGAGAAGGTCATTGAATCAGAAACTGAAAGCGATGCAACCTGGGAGCAAAGGATCAGCAGACTCCAGCCACCTGCCTTCCCAGCTGACAGAGGTGTTCCAGATGCCATCAGCCTTTTCCTCAAATAAGGTGTCTACTTCTGGATGCCTTAGAACTGTAAATTTTTGAACTAATAATTCCCCATTGTGAAAGCCAGTCCATTTCTGATATATTGCATCTCCGGCAGCTTTATCAAACTGGGACAGATTTTGGTAACAGAAAATTGGGGTGCTGCAATTTTCAAATACCAAAAATGCTAGAATGGCTTTATAAATGAATAAGGGGAAGATTCTGTAATAATTGTGATATGCTTGATAGAAAAGGCCTGGTTTTCTTTAAGAGGCTGTTGGTAAAAATATGGACAGTGGATTAGCTTAACAGGTGTTTATTGGTTTCAAAGGCTAGGAGGCTTTCTTCCTTCCAGGGTTGTTATCTTCTGGCTGTCTGGCAATATTTAGGGTTCTTTGGCTTTTCATCACATGGCAATGCACATGGTGTTGTCTTCGCACTTCTCTTCTGTGTTCTATTTATTTTCAGCTTCTGGCACCTCCCCAAGGCTTCTCTCTCTGCTTGAGTTTCACTCTTATAAAGTGCTCCAGTAATTCCAATTAAAGCCCAACCTAAACTGTAATAGGCCCCTCCTAAACTGTAATAAGATCTTGAAGAGATCTTATTATGATGGGTCCACACCCACCAGAATGTGGATCAAAACCAAGATCTGTCCAAACTGGCATATACATTTCAGTCTACCACTTGAGACAAAATGAGATTAACTCCTGTATAAAGCTGCTACCACACTTAGGCCTAAAAGACAGAGGAAGAAATTGGGGTTTGCAGAGCCTAGTGGAAGTTAGCATCTTGCTGAGAGATGCTCAACAGAGGAATAATCATACAGAAGATGTGCCCACTTATCAGAGACATTATGGGAAAAAAACTCATGCTTCTCTTTTCCTCAGGTCCTTCAATATCCCATCAGTGCCTCCCATTGACAGCATATAGCCAGCAGTCTGCATGAGAGCTAGAGAATTGTAGTGTGCAAGGGATCAGCTCACTGCAGAGCAAAGGAATGATGGAGAATAATGGGTAGCAAAAGGAAATGACTAGCAAATCTTCCCTGTATCGTCTCTCAGGGAGCTACCTGATAATATGCTGCACCATAGAAGGGGAAAAGTGTCTGAGGAAAACATGGACTCACACAACAAAGGACATAAAACAAGGATATAAAATAGGAAATAAAAGATAATTATTAGGATGATGGTAGAACAAAGGCCCATGATGACAGCTATGCATCATACCCTGGAACAACTACCAGTCTTCACTCCACATTGGGTAAAGAGGATAGAGGTTTTCAGAAGAGACTGCTACAAAAAAAAAAAATGAATGGATATATTGAATTTGGTCTTACGAAGAGGAGTTTTAGAGATTAGCAGCTTGCAGGATGAAAAAGATACATGGAAAAAGCATAAAGCAAGAAAAGAGGCAATAATTACAGTAACAAAATTTATGTAGCAAAGGAAATAAAATCATGGTGTTTCATTGCCTCCACTGTGAACATTTATACTCATGTGATTGTAAACATTGAATACCGATTAACCATTGATTATACAATCATATTTGGGTGTTTATGGGGAAAGATGGAGTATGTGTCTGGTTGTTGTAAGACAGTATTAGGGCAGGCAGCAAACTGGCAACCCCAATGAAGGTGTTTGATGAACTCCTCATTCAGCGAACTGGCAACCCCAATGAAGGTGTTCAATGAACTCCTCTTGCAGTGAACTGACAACTCTGATGGCATTTGATGAACTCCTCAGGAAATGCTTCACTGGCCAATGGAAGAAGTGAAGGTCCTCTGACTTTCTCACTTAAAAGTCGCCCACTGATTGGACCGAATCAGATGATTGAATTCTCTCATTGAGGAAGACATGCCCTTGGTTGATATAATGAGTCACAACTGCAGCCAATTAACTGATGATTTAATAAACCAGCCTTCTGGTTTATTAACTAGCCACAAATGTCCTTGCAGTAACCGTTAAGCCAGTGCTTGCTTTCCCAGACACTTGGACACAACCAGTTGGCCAAGTTCACACATGAACCTAATCCTCACAGTCGACCCCTTGTCAAATTGGTAGTTATACACATCACCATAAACCGTACTTTATCTCTAAGTAGAGAAAAATAAAAAAACATATACTTCACTGAACAATGCCCAGCTGTCCTGTGTACAACCAGAAACACACTAAAACTCTCAAGAATAGGGTGCAAGTTCTTGGGTGACATAAACTCTTCAACTTTTTTTCCTTTCACTTAAACACTGTAAAATGAACAATACAGTTTATGTTATGGGATAAGGGGATGAAATAGAGAAGAAAGCTAAGATATTTGCCTTCAGACAAATGCAAACATACTCATAGCAAAGCAAGGAGGAAGTATTCATGCCATATTGCATATGGCAAAAATGACCACTGATTGGTAAATTTCATCTGGACCTGGAGGAATTAAAAGCTGCTGTAGATACAAGATGGAGTCACTATAGCTTGACCTATGTTGAGTATTGAGACTTGTAATTTGGACACAATTTTTGAATGGACGACAGAAGCTGTGTGCCTGCAGGTGTGGCAAGAGGGAAGGGTACCTGTGACGTATTAGCTTTACCAGGGCAATTCCCACATTTGCCCAGTGTGGATCGCATGTGCTTGTGGATCTTGCCTTATTTGGTTTCCATAATTACTTTGCAACATAGGCATTGCCTCCAAGTTTCCTGTGAGACTTTGACTAAGGACAAACAACTCATAATAAGCAAAACTCAAATTCCATATAATGAGCTATAAACCTGCTGACCTTTGCTTTGAAGGGAGACAATAGCTTTTATTTTCCCACAAAGTAACCAGATTTCCCTTTTTCTCCAGATGGACACATTCTCTACCTTCTAAGTCTGCCCACAATACAGTCATCATTCAAACAATAGTACAAAAACCTGAGCTATCTGTAGGGAATTATCTGTCCATAATTCTGAATTCTTTTCCAACCTGGAATTTTTTAAGTATTTTTAAAACAGATAAATGTGTAAGTATAGAACAAATACACACACATGCACACTATTACGCTAAATGTATTTATTGGAGGTGCAAAGTTTTGTTCACTCTAAACTTACAATTTCAGGAGCACAGTTAATTCTCACAAGATCTGTTAGTTCAAACAACACTGATTGAAACAATGAGTTGAAAACACATTCAGTGTGTAATTCATAGAAACATTTTACAAAAATTCTTAATGGTAGGTTCTTGGACAGCTGTGCAATATTCTACATACTCTCCACAAATTACAGCAAGGCAATGAAGCAATAAGCCAATCATACATGGAGTTTATCGTTCATCATCTGATACTGCACAGATGGTAAGAGGTTTAGAGTCTTGTCCAATACAGAAGTAAGGCTTGAGTATTTCAGAAAATTTATCAGTGAAAGTGTGGAGATGAGACCTCTCATTCAAACTGTAAAAGGAAATCTCACCCAACTCATAGTCCAGATAAATGCCAATTCCTCTGGGCTTTTCTGTGAACTGAAGAGTGACTGGAGCACTGCCTTCTGTAACATAGTCTCCATCCCAGAGCCGGATTGTCCAGTGTCTGTCCTGTCCTGCCAGGCGTTGCTTTCCCTTCCTGGAAAGGGAGTCTTTACAAACCCCCACAGTCCACTCAGGCTTGTCATCCACTTGGACCTCCCAATAGTGTCTGCCGGAAGCGAATCCTTCAGAACCCAGGACAATCAGATCACACGTAAATCTCTTTGGATTAGGATGAAGCCTTTGCTTTTTCTTCACAAATGTCACAGACTTTTTATCCTCAGAGACAAGCAGATTCGGGTGTGCTGTTTCAGGATCGAGAGTGACATCTTCTGTAAATTTCTGTTTAATTTTCTGCAGAGCAGAATACTGTGGAGGAAGACTGCATCCTTCTCTCCTTAACTGGAAAGAATAGAGGGCTGGAGTTTTAAGAGCTTCATGCCTCTTGTAGACACTCTTGATGTCTGCCAGCAGCTTCACTTCTGACATCACGCTCTTCTCTGCGACCTCTCTTTGTAAACTTTTGAGTGTGGAGATGTAGTCGGAAAATGATGCTAGGTTTGTATTGATTTTCTGTTGAATTTCCTTCTGTTGATCAGCTAACCTTGACAACTGCTTCTTGCTCACGTTCTAAAATCTGATTCAGGTGCTCAAATTCTGAGAATATTTTCTGTCTCTGGGTTTCCATCTTCTCTCTCAGTTCTAATGGTTTTCTGTCTTGGGTGGCTTTTACTTTTTCCATTTCTGCCACTTGTTTCTTCAAGGATGCAATGTCTCTGCTGAGCCTTTTCCTGTGGTGAGAGGCAGCCTCCTCAGTGGGCCTCACGTGGTGGCCCTGGTGTGCTGGGTGCTGAGCACACAGGGGACACAGCACCTCTAGGTCCTCCTCACAGAACAGGGTCAGGACCTGACTGTGCCTCTCACACAATCGTGACTCTTCCTGCCTCTTCCTCTTGCTCCTGGTGATGTGGAGGAGCTTGGCGATTTCACTCATCTTTCCCAGCTGGGCATTGCTCCTGAAGTGCCACTCTCGGCATTGGTGGCGGCAGACAGGGCAAGGGAGCCTGTCCTGTGTTTCCTCCCAGGACCTCTGGATGCAGGAGCGGCAGAAGTTGTGCCCACATTCGATGGTGACGGGGTCTCTCAGGTAATCCAGGCAGATGGGGCAGTTGGCTCCTGCCTGCAGAGCTTCCAGTGCTGCTGCTACTGCCATTGGGACTTGAATGATGATTGAACTGAGGAGGGTTTCCTTGAGGAGGTTTTGGCTCTGCCGGTTCTGTCCTTTCAGAAGTAGGTACACCCTCAGGTCTCATACACCTGCAGCTGATCACAGAGGAGGCTGTCAGCTGCCTTTCTAGTCCTTGGCCACTAAATGGATATGAATCCAAGCTGAGCAATTCTCTTGGTCAGAAAATAGCGGTCTCCGAGTTGTCACTTTGTTCCTGGGGAGGAGAAAACGGATCTTCATTTTAAAAACCCATTTGCTTTTGTGGCCCTCCTCACTGCGACATTTGAGGCAACCACTGATTCTTCTCTCCACCCCACCAATCCACCTGCATTCAAGTCCACCACTCTGGGGCTGCACAGGATTCAGAAATTGTATGGACTCTGGACCATATCACCTGTGCCTGAGTTTGATCCCAGCCTTCATCACCTACCATCTAGGGAGCCTGGGAAAGGTACCTAGCATCCTCACCTCTAAGATACTTGGATTAACAACCATAAAAGTCCCAGCTTCAAACATTTCAATCTGGTGAAAATTTAAGAAAATGATTTGGCACATACTTGCTTAAACATGATAGATAATATATGTGATATCAGGGAATTCATAGTATACTAAATTGTTCTTGTATTTTATCTAACTTTCTCAACTCCTGGATACTTAAAACTGTATATATGAAACTATGGCCTAGATTAGATTTACCTTGAGAAGTCGTTAAACTCTGTAAACTCTGATTTTCACATGGGGCACAAATGAAATTTAAGCTCAGGATTTCAATGTTAGAAATCTTACATTTCCAATTACAGCAGTGGCAAATGTGGTCGTTTCATATGAGCCCTTACACTGAGATTCACTAGCAAAGCTGGGAAACACGTACTTAGAAATCACTCTTTGAAATCACTGATATATTAACATCCCAGTGTTGACTTTTGGGGACAAGATCCAGGAAAGAGGAGGGAGACCCTGGGGTCTGAGCTTCTTTAGTAGCAATGACTGACCCCAAAATGGAGGCTGAGGGTCTGAGTGGAGCTTTCAGTTGACTCTCAGGTCTGAGTGAACAAAACCTGGAACTCACACTCCTATCAGAGGTTTGACATGGTAAAAACCACAAGCTCTAAATTGGGATCACTAGGCATAGGACTGAGCCAAAAGATGTCAGGCCTCAAAGTGTCTGATTTTAATCATCTCAATTCCTGAGAAGATTAAGGCCATCCAGGTTTACTCACTAGAGGTGTTAAGCTGAAATTAAAAGTATTAAAATACTAAAACTTTTGATGATTATGTGGTATTGATGAACATGTGAAATGTTCATTCAAGCTGACAAGAATGTAAAGATGAACAAGCACTTTCAAATGCTACTTTGCATCATCAACTGACCTTAAACATTCACATAGCCAGTAAGTCAGATATTCTACTCCACTTTGTAAATCCATCAGAAATATAAGCCCATGTCCTACAAAAGGCAAGGAAAAATGCTCCTAGCAACAGGAAAACATCCTCTTAGTTTTGTTTAGAGGCCCAAAGAAGAAACACCTCCATGCCCCGCCCCCCCAGCAGTAGGCTGGATAATGGTGGCACACTCAGCAATGGAACACATGAGCAAATAAACATCACTAACCACTCTGCACCCAACATGCATGAATCTCACAAATAAAATGTTACCAGAAAAAACCTGATTGTATGATTCCAATTCCAAACTTCAAAAACAGACTAAGTTACTTCATGGTATTCGATCGGAGTAGTGCTTTAAATTGGGGAAGAGAGAGGAGCTGGTGATGGGGAGGGGGCATTAGGGCTTCTGGCCTGCTGGTAAAACCTCTTTCCTGACCTGGAGAGTGGATGTAGGGATACAAGTTTGTCTAATATTAAAGCTGTAATTACAATCTTCATCATACACAAAACAAGAGACTATGAGAAGCAATAATGGAACAATATTTTAACACTGATATTATTACGTCAGATATTTAAATTTCTCCCATGACTCAATATAGTCAAAGAAAGCATAACGAACAACCAACGTCCAAGTGTTTACTGTGGGGAAATCAGAGAAACTAATGTCCACTTTTGAAAACAGTACAGTTCTTTTTAATAATTCAGAAACTTCAGGGTGAAAAAAAAGAGAGATTATATTTGTGCCTCATCCCAGTGGCCAAGTTTGCTACCACAGGGCAGTAGAGACAGACATCCCATGTCCGCAGAAGGGGAGGAAGGCGGGTGGGGCAGTGGCAGCTATGAATGTGTGAACTTGTCAGGGCAGAAATCCCAGCCCCTATTCATAAGGGGTTAAACTTTGACAAGTCAGACAGGATTTATTGAAGAAGGCAAACTGTCCTTAGCATCAGCCTGGTATATTAAGGTACTCCTTCCTGGTAGCTAATAAATCCCCAGACTTTCCACACTGAGGATCCTACAGTCAAAGGACACACATTGTGGAGTCACCTCCACCACCCTCACCAGAGCTACCTGGATGCTCTACAACTGCTGAGCCCTTCAGCACCCACTCATTCCTCCCACAATCTGCTGTCACCCCAGGCAGATCTAACCATGAACATCTCTCATGTAAAAGGGCCCCAGGATTGCTGTTCTCATCATGAGGACCAGTCCTGCCTTGTAGTCCAGGCTTCTCCATGATGGTAGGACTGTGCTCTCCCTGACCCCCACCATAATGGTCTCTCCAAGCAGCTCCTCATTCCCTGGGCCAACAGATGCTCAATATTTGAAAATGGGACCAGTTTCCTGGGTTGCCCTTCTCAGCTGAATGACTTGGCCACCCACTTTCCTTCTCAGAGTGTCTGAAAAGGGCAGAGTGCTTAGATTAAAGAACAGCACATCCTTATAGAGACCAAATGTAAGGGATAAGAGGGCCCTCAGACCTTATCCCGCCAATCCTCCCTCCTCTAGACAGAGCCATTCTCACTGAGAGTTCCTGGAAGTTGGTCTCACATTCAGTTACAGATGAGCCACGGCTGGCTGCTTTGGCAGACACAGATATTAGTCATCCCCCGACTGATTTCTTAGGAAGGGATGAGATCTGCGGATTTACATATTTAGCAAGCAATTTAGGTGATTCTCAACAAAGCTCTTTGAAGGTCCAGGAATAAGAGTAGAGAGCATGAACTTTGAAATATTTGAATTAAGCCAAACTTGATTTTGGGTTCACAAGCTAAGTGGGATCTCATCCCCTGCACAGAGCAGGCACAGAGGAATCCAGGGCCCCTATCACTCCCACCTTCTAAACCCACATTGTCCCATCTCCCAGCTTACCTGGGGCTGGAGGGCTCTGAGGGTCTGAGGCAGGTCTCCCAGGTTGCTCTCCACAGGCACTCTTCATCGGATAATGTGATTGTCCTGTGTGACACTGGCATATATATACCAGCAGGAGGGTGGAGCTGATGGGACTCCACCTAGCCATGACTGGGGGCCACACCCTCAAGGAGGGGCCAAGGAGGGCTGGGCAGTGGGTGTGAAAGGTTCAGAGGCCCTGGTTGGTGGGGAAGGGAATATCCTTGATTCAATCATGTCAGGAGGTCCAGGAACTGTGTTAATACCCATGATCTCATTTAAAACTTTGTGATCCTCATTTGACCCCTCAGCAACATTTAGTCCCATTTATGCTGATGAGAAACTCAAGATTTGGATCATGAATGTGAAACATTCATTTTCTCCTATAAGTTACATGTAACTCGAGAGAGCATCAGTGTAACCATCTGGTTAGGGTACACAGTTTTCCGCCTGGTGGAGTGTGAGGGACCGACAACCTTCCTTTCAGTCACAGTCGTCTTGTTCCCTGCATAGGCACAAGCTCTAACCAGCTCCAGTGACTGAAAAATCACCCTCTGTTTATTTATTTTTTTATTTTTACCTCCATGGAGTGGTCCCGTATGTGGAGACCTAGAAGGCAGGCCAACTCTGGTCCTCCCTGAACCAAGGAAGAAAACTTGTGACAAGACCCAAGCCAGGGAGACAGTTTCCTGGTACATTGTCTCCAAGAAATGGAGTTGGGGAGAAGGATCTCTTGTGGGGTAAGAGGCACCCTGGAGACTCCAGAAGCAAGCAAGAAACCCCAGGGCAAGGAGGCAGCAGTGTGTGGAATGTAGAGGCCTCTGAGCTTCTGTGGATCTTTTTTCATGGTTGTCCCCAACAGGCCAGTTCAGCAGCTTTGATAATCATGCTTCTCTTTCCGGTCTTTCCCCAGCCTCGCCATAAGGGTGATCCCAGCCCTGTGAGGTTCCACGTTACCACCATGATCATCTCCATCCCACACACTGCAGAACCTCAGTTACAAACTCCCTTTCACCCTCCATCACCCCTTTCCATTCCCTGCACATTATTTGTTTTCAAATGGCAATATTAATTATGTTTTTTTTGCCAGTTTGCATACATTGAGTCCCTCAGAAAAGTCATGTTATTTAATGCAGACTTGTGGAGTCAGGACTATTAGTCTCAATTAGGGTGTGCCCTTTGGTTGAATGTTTCCATGGAGATGTGACTCACACACAACTGTGGGTCAGAACTCTGATTAAATTATTCCCATGGAGGTGTGGACCTCGCCCAGTCGGGGTGGGTCTTCTTTAGTTAACTGGAGTATTTAAGAGAGCTAAGAGCCCACACAGACCCAGATGCTTGCTGATGCTTAGAGATGCTGGGAGATGTGAACAGAAGGATATTTGGAGATGCAAAGGTAAGAGAGGAAGCCCAGAGTTTGCCCCGGAGAATAGAAGAGAGGATTGGAGATACTTAGAGGCACCTTTGGAGAAGAAGCAAGGACATAGAGGAGCTGAGAGAGAGGAGCAGAAATACCACCTGGGACCAGCAGACGCCAGCCATGTGCCTTCCCAGCTGACACAGGTGTTTGGGACGACATCAGCTGTTCTTCAATGAAGGTAGAACCTTGTTGATAGCTTAGTCTCGACACTTGTATGGCCTTGGAACAGTAACTTTGTAACTGAAAAAATCCCCTTTATAAAAGCCAGTCCATTTCTGGTATTTTTTGTAATGGCAGCATTATCAAACTGGAGCACTAGGCAATATTGTATATGGCAAAAATGATCTCTGGTAAATTTCATCTGGACCTGGAGGAATTAAAAGATGCTTTAGATACGTGATGGAGTCACTATAGCTTGACCTATGTTGAGTTGAGACTCTTGTAATTTGGACACATCTTTTGAATGGATGATGGAAGCTAGGTGCCTGCAGGTGTGGCAAGAGGTATGGGTTCCTGTGGTGCAACTTTACCAGGGAAATTCCCACATTTCCCAATGTGGATCTCACATGCTTATGGGTCTTGTCTTATGTGGTTTTCATAATTACTTTTCAAGAGAGGCATTGTCTCCATGTTTTCTGTGTGACTGACTAAGGACATACCACTTGTAATAAGCAAAACCCAAATCCTATATAATGAGCTATAAACCTGCTGACCTTTGTTTTGGAGGGAGACAATTTTTTTTCTTCCCAGAAATTAATCAAACTTCCCCTTTGCTCCAGATGGAGACATGTTCTCTACCTTCTATGGCTGCCCCCAGTAGAGTCATTCTCTCATATAAGTTACATTTAACTTTGGAGAACATCAGTTTATCCCTCTTGTTTGGGTACACAGTTTTCAGCCAGGTGGAGTGTAAGGGACTCACAACCTTCCTTTTAGTCACAGTCGTCTTGTTCCCTGCATATGCACAAGATCTCACCAGCTCCAGTGACTAAAAAATTGCCTTCTGGTTTTCTATTTATTTATTTTTTAATAGGAGTGTGGAGCTGATGAGGAAACTCAAGATTTGTATAATGTGGAAGATTCATTTTCTCCCATGAGTTACATTTACCTCTGGAAGGCACCAGTTTATCCCTGTCATTAGGGTATATAGTTTTCAGTCTTGTGCTTTGAAGTCACTGAGGTCGGGATGGCTCCACCCTTTGTTCCCTGCAAACTCACATTCTACAACACCTTCCAGTCACTGAAAAATTACCGTCTTTTTTTTTTTTTTTTATCCTCCATAGACATTTGCTTTTCAAAGATCTAGAAGGCAGGCCAACTCTTGTCTTCCCTTGTGCTGGTTTGAATGTATTATGTCCCCCAGAAAAAGCCATATTCTTTGATGCAGTCTTGTGGGGCAGACGTTATGGTGCTGATTAGATTTGCATGGAAATGTGCCCCACCCACCTGTAGGTGATGACTCTGATAAGATATTCCCATGGAGGCATGGCCCCACCCATTCACAGTGGGCCTTGCTCAGTGGAGCCATATCAGTGAGCTGACGGGCAGAGGGAACTCAGTGCAGCTGTGAGTGATGTTTTGAAGAGGAGCGTCAGCCAAGAGGGACACTTTGAAGAAAGTACAGGAGCTGCAAATGAGAGATAGTATGAAGACAGCTGTTGAAAACAGACTTTTGCTCCAGAGAAGCTAAGAGAGGAAAAACACCCCCAAAGCAACTAATAGTGATATTTTGGAGAGAAGCTGAAGCCTAGACAGGAACATCCTGGGAGAAAGCCATTTTGAACCCAGAACTTTGGAGTAGATGCCAGCCACGTGCCTTCCCAGCTAACAGGTTTTCCAGACACTGTTGGCCATCCTCCAGTGAAGGTACTGGATGTTGATGCACTACCTTGGACACCTTATGGCCTTAAGACTGTAACTGTGTAACCAAATAAACCCCATTTTATAAAAGCCAATCCATTTCTGGTGTTTTGCATTCCAGCAGCATTAGCAAACTAGACCATCCCTGAAACAGGGAAGACAAATTGTGACAATACCCAAGCCAAGCAGTTTCCTGTCACATTGTCTTGGGGAGAAACAAGCACCCAGGAGACCCCAGAATGAAGCAAGACACACCAGGTCCAGGGGGCAACATTGTGTGGCGTGTAGTAACCCTTAAGGTTTGTGTACTCTTTCATGTTTGTGCCCCATGGGAGAATTCAGCAGCTTTTATACTCACCCCATTCTTTCCCATCTTTCATCAGCTTTATCCTGTTGAAGATCCCTGCCCTATTTTCTTCCAAGTTACCACCATGGCTTTATCCATCCCATATACCTTAGAACCTCAGTCACTTACTTCCATTCACTCTAAATCACCCCTTTCTGTTCCCTACAAATTATTTGTTTTGAAATGCTAGTTTTACTCATGATACCTTTGCCAGCATGAACATATTGTGTGTCCCAGAAATGCCATGTTATTTAATGCATTCTTGTGGGACCAGACCTATTAGTCTTGATTAGGGTGTGACCTTTTGATTGAATGTTTCCATGGAGATGTGACCTACTTAACTGTGGGTGAGAACTCTAATTAAATTATGGAGTTCTCATGGATTTGTGGACACCCCCCATCCCCCATTCAGGGTGATTCTTGATTAGTTCACTGGAGTATTTCAGAGAGCTAAGAGCAAAAACTGACCCAGTTGCTTGCTGAGGCTTAGAGATGCTTATTGATGCTTGGAGATGTGGAAAGAAAGGCATTTGGTTATGCCAAGGTAGGAGATGAAGCCCAGAGTTTGTCCCAGGGAAGCTAAGAGAGGACCCCCAGATGCTTAGAGAAAACTTCCCTGGGGGAAAGAAGAAAGGACACACAGGAGGTGAGAGGGAGATGCAGACACACAACCTGGGATGAGCAGATGCCAACTACATGACTTCCTGGCTGACATCACTGTTAGGGATGCCATTGGCCATTCATCAGTGAAGTAATCCTCTTGTTTGCACCTCAGTTTTGACACTTTTATGGCCCTAGAACTGTAAATTAGTAACCTAATATATCCCCTTATAAAAGCAAATCCATTTCTGGTATTTTGCAAAATGGCAGCTGTAGCAAATCTGAACACTACTCAAAAACAATGGAGCAGCTTTCATAGATTAGAAAGATACAAAATCTATACTATTGTCCTAAAAGGTCTTGCACTCTCTGTTCCCCACTTATGTTCAGGCTCATCTTCCAACATCCTCCCCTCTCCTTCCCCCCAGCACATGGCATCCTCCTGCCCCAGAGCCTTTTTACATGACTTTCACCCCAGGCCTCTCTCACCCCCATGTACTTGTTTACTTCTATGTTTAGTCCCACTCTTTCTTAGATCCCACTGTAGTTGTCACTTTCTCTGGGAAGCATTGTCTGAGATCTCTGAAACCCTGTGAAACATTACAAATTATTTTTGGCAAAATGCTTTTTAGGTTAATTGGAATTCATAATTGTTTGCTAAATTTTAGGACAATTTTTTTTTATTTTATCAATAATCTATACATAGATTACCCTTATTAAATATAAATTTGTGAATCTATAGTTGGGTTGGTAATAAAGACCGACAAAAGGAGGCTGTGAACTTCCTGTAATGTGGCCCCACCTAGGGCTAGGCATGTTGTGGCTTTCATCTCATTCAATGCTCTCAGCAATTATGGTTCTATATCATAGGTGAGAAAATTGGGAGCCATGTGATTAAGAGAGGGAGAGTGAGATTACAACCCAGGCAATCCTTCTCCAGAGCCCCAAAGTGCAGCCTCCACATACCCTGCCTCCCACACAGGGCCATGAAGAGCTCTGCAGTGGGGCCTGATGTCTTCTTTCTGGGTGGAGGAGAAGCCAGAGCTCATAGCCTGCACCCTGCCCTACCTCCTGCCTCCAGAAACCTGAGGCATCTCTGAAGGCCCAAAGGATTTGCCTGCATCACTACCTCACATATATTTCACCTTATAAACTTTAAAATGTGACAGCACATAATTCAAGAAGGTGTTTTCCATAAAAGACAAGGCTGAATTTTAATATTCTCACTTGAATCCTCCATACACATGGAGCTGGAAACAGACCTTTCTTTATGAGCCAGTTTCCCCTATGAGACTGTAGCTCCATGAAGGCAGGACTGTGTCTCTCACATCAATGTTCCATGTATCTCATAGGAAGCCTGGCACTTTAAATTAATAGAAAGTGGCTGTGAATGTATATTTAGTTGGAAGTATATAGTTTTCTTCATGTTTGTGCAGTATTTTGAATATAGCAGGAAATCTAAGTTGTAATGTAGCAAGTTCAAGTTTGAGGATTTTGGAGCTGAGCAAGAAAAATATTAGCTCACTAGATGGCAGTAAATGACAAGCTATTTATTGGGACAACAGTGGCAGTGGAGGGGAAGTCTCCCACCAGGAGACAGTGGAGAGGCTGTGGTGGGAAGGAGCCTCCAGAAGTGGGAGCAGTGAATGGGAAAACTCCTGGAGAGGAGGGAAAGTGGGGGGGGGGGGGTGGCGGCAAGGCTTATAGGTTTAGGTGAAGTCACAGAATAAGTTCAATGGGAGACTCTGGGCCAGAGAGCTCCAGGGGATGAAGCATCATGTGACCTTATTACTGAAGGGTCGTCAGATGTTGGCACAGGTTTGTAGGGTTGGCAGAGCAGGTCAGCTCCAAATGACTAAACATTTCATATTTGGGCCATTAAAAACAGAAAACTTTTTGTTTTTAAATACTTTCAAATGCTCAGGATCATCAGTAATGTAATATAATACAAACCCCAAAAACTGAACACCAACATAGTCACCACCCAGATACCCAGATCCACCAATTTTAATATTTTGTCATATTTGCTGTGTCATTCTATCCATCTTTCATTTATCTATCAATCCATCTATCAATTTACCCATGTTTCTCTCTCTTTCTTCCTATTTTCTGAACTCTTGAGTTTAGGTTGTTTACATATAGCTCCTTAACACTTAATACTGCCGTGTACATTCCCTAAGAACAAAGATATTCACTTTTTTGAAGTGTATTCATCAAGTTCTGGAAATTTAACATTGATATAAACTTATAGCCTATAATCCAGTTTTTCATATATCCCATTACTGTCCCTTTGAGGCTTTTCTCATCCCATAATGAATCATATTTTGCATTTATCATTGTCTCTTTTGTTGCTCTTTCTCTGGTTTTCAATTGTGGGTACATATATGGAACATAAACTTTCCCATCTGAACCACTCTGGAGCCTGTCATTCAATGGGATTAACCACAGTCACAAAACTTTGGGACACTCACCAACTTTCATCAATAAAACTTTCCCATCCCCCAAAACAGGAACCCTGCATCCTTTCTGCATTAAATCCACATTCCACCACTCCCCACCTCTGGCAACCTGTACTCTAATTTCTGTCTCTGTGAGCTTACATCTTCTCCAATACATTCATTTTAGTTACCATGGGTCTCAGATTTAACATCTGAAAACTATAACTGCATATTGAAAACTATAATAACCTCATTTAATATATAATATGTATTAAACATATATAGAATATAAATTAGAATATATTAGAATACATAATATAATTAAATATATAACATATTATCATGTAATACATAATAACTATATATTAAAAACTATAATAACCTCATTTGCTTTAATCCCAACTTTACTTTAGTACTATCCGCTAGCTATGTTCCTGTACCTCTCCATCCCCCATACCTTTATGTAGTTCTTGACACAAATTACATTTGTGTAACTTATGTGACCAATCCCCTTGATTTATCCTAACATTTTTTTTTGCATTTGCTTTTTAGATCCTGTAGGTTATAAATATTGATTTTGCAATGCAAAAATGATAGGGAAATAATATCACAAAACCAAATCATGGAACATTCCATAAGAAAATCCTCATGAACTCTGAAAAAAATGACAATAGCACAGTGCTATAAGAAATGTTTTAGATTACAGAGACCAAAGAGAAAATTAGGAATATTACTTTTCTTCACATTATCTTGTAGATTGTGGTTAGGGTGTTTTAGGGTAAATTAGTATAAAGGGTATAGAATTGGTATAATTGGAAATATTTTAACATGCACTATTTATTAGAAACCAGTAGTGTAACAAAATTAAGATTCCTGAATTTGATAATTGTCTGGTGTTTACATAAGAACATATGCTTATTCTTATGAGATACATGCTGAATTATTTATAGGTGATGTTATTCTATTAATTTTACATATATATGTTATGAAAGTTTACCAGGATTTAGTGATCATATTGGGAGGGTGGTGGGACTAATTATAAAGGGGTAGCACAGAGAGAATCTTTGTAGTAATGTATTTTCACTATGGTTGTGGTTAGAAATATGTACATATCATAATTGACACAGAAATACAATAACATAGTACCAATTATATTTTGTGGATTTGGTATTTGTGCTGGTTTGGATGTACTATGTCCCCCAAAATGCCATTATCTTTGATGCAGTCTTGTGTAGGCAGGAAACATATTGGTGTTTATTGGATTCAGACTTCAGATTGGATGTTTCTGTGGAGATGTGATCACTGAACTGTGGGTGAGATCCTTCACTGGATAATTTCCATGGAGGTGTGGCCACCACCCATTCAACATGGGCCTTCATTAGTTCACTGGAGCCCTGTATCAACTCAGACAGAAGGAGCGAGCTTGTTACAGTCAAGAGGGACACTTTGAAGAATGCACAGGAGCTGAGAGAGGAACGGCAGTTTACAGAGACATTTTGGAGATGGCCTTTGAAAGCAGACTTTTGCTCTGGTGAAGCTAAGAGAGGACAAATCCTCCAATAGCAACTGAGAGTGTCATTTTGGAGAGAAGCTGAAGCCTAGACAGGAGCATCCTGGGAGAAAGCCATTTTGAACTAGAACTCTGGAGTAGACTCTAGCCACATGCCTTCCCAGCTAACAGAGGTTTTCTGGACACCATTGGCCATCCTCCATTGAAGGTACCCAATTGTTGATACATTACCTTGGATGCTTTATGGCCTTAAGATTGTAACTGTGTAACCAAATAAACCCCCTTTAATAAAAGCCAATCCATTTCTGGTGTTTTGCATTCTGGCAGCATTAGTGCACTACAACGGATTTTGGTTCTGGAGAAATGGGGAGCTGGTGCTGCTGAGTTTGCAAATACCAAACATGTTGGAATGGCTTTTTCAATGGATAAGGGGAAGAGCCTGGAAGAATTGTGAGTAGCTTGATAGAAAAGACCTAGAGTGCTTTAAAGAGACTGTTGGTGGAAATATGGACTCTAAAGATACTTCTGATGAGGCCTTAAGCAGGAATGATGAATGTGATGTTGCAAACTGGAAGAAAGGCAATCCTTGTTTTAAAGTGGCAGAGAATTTGGCAAAATTGAATCCTGATGTTGGATGGAAGACAGAATTTGATAGTGATGAGTTGGGATACTTGACTGATGAGATTTTGAAACTAAAAGTTATGCATATAGCATGGCTTCTCCTTGCAACTTACAGTAAAAAGTGAGTGGAGGGAGATAAACATAGAACTGAACTCTTGGGTTCAAAGAGACCAGAAACTGATGCTTTGGAAAACTCTGGGCTTCCAGGGGGTAGAACACTAGAAGCTACAGCCACACATGAGGGTTTACCCAAACATGGAACCCAGCCACCATTTCAGTACAAGATTAGATTGAAGAAGGAGTTAAGCAGAAAGGATTTGTGGCAAGTCCTATTGTCTGATGGCTTTCACGCCTGTGTGCTCCGTGAGAAGCCAACAGAAGTTTTGTGAAATCTTTACAGATGGAGATGCTGCTGGGCTGGACTGGAGGAGACAAACAAGGAATAAACTGCAGGAAAAATTTCTTCAGAGACAGAGTCATGTGGGTTGAGGTCTGGAGTCAAGAGTTCTCAGGCTGGGAGAGCGGAGTGGCCCACAAACATGGAAAGGGTGAGTTTGCCCTGGAGATTGAGGGTGGGCCTCCAACCTCAATTCTCAGGAAGAGTTTTGCCACCCAAGGCCCCAAAGAGGGTGGAGCACATTCCCAGGGAATTGGGGAGAGCCTGGCCACCACTCCATGGTTCAGAGAGGATAGAGCCTTTGCCCTGGAGATGGAAGAGAATCTGGGTGCTGGGCCAATGTTTGAGGAGGGTGGGGCCGAGAATGTGGTCTTCCCAATGTGTGGATACATTGGACCACTCACCCCAGCATTTGGAGAGCAAAGGGCTGCAGCAAAGGCCCTTAGGAAGGGTTAGAATCCCATGCTCTCAAGCCCCAAGGAATCAACATTGTTGTGTTAATGACTTTCAGACTTTGAAATCTAATGGAGTTTGTCCTGCTGATTTTAGGAACTGTTTTGGCCCTCTTTACCCTGTTTTCTTTTCAGTTTCTCCTTATGTCAATGGGAATGTTTACCCTGTGACTGTCCCTCCTTTGTATATTGAAGCAGATAAAGTGTTCTGAGTTTCAGAGGTATAGAGCCTGAGGAGAATATTGCTTTTGGACAGACCATGCCTGTAACTGATACTAATGGTTTTTGTACTTACATATTGTTACTGAAATGGTGTAAGTTTCTGTGATATTGAAATGGGATGAATGTATTTGTATAGGTATAGATCATGTAATTTTGGAGCCCAGGGGGTGGAATGTGCCAGTTTGAATGTATTATGTCCCCCAAATGCCATTATCTTTGATGTAATCTTGTGGGACAGATTGATTGGTCTTTTTGATTTGGGTGTGACCTTTTGATTGGATGTTTCCATGGAAATGTGACCCACCCAACTTTTAGGTGATAACTGATGAGATATCTCCATGGAGGCATGGCCCCACCCATTCAGGGTGGGCCTTGATCAGTGGAGCCATATAAATGAGCTGACAGGCAGAGGGAACTCAGTGCAGCTATGAGTGATGTTTTGAAGAGGAGCTACAGCTAAGAGGGACACTTTGAAGAAAGCACAGAAGCTGCAGATGAGAGACATTTTGAACACGGCCGTTGAAAGCAGACTTTTGCTCTGGAGAAGCTAGGAGAGGACAAACACCCCAAGAGCAACTGAGAGTGACGCTTTGGAGAGAAGCTAAAGCCTAGAGAGGAACGTCCTGGGAGAAAGCCATTTTGAACTAGAACTCCGGAGCAGACTCCAGCCACGTGCCTTCCCAGCTAACAGAGAATTTCCAGACACTGCTGGCCATCCTCCAGTGAAGGTACCCAAATGTTGATGCATTACCTTGGACCCTTTATGGCCTTAAGACTATAACTGTGTAACCAAATAAACCTCCTTTTATAAAAGCCAATCCATTTCTGGTGTTTTGTATTCCGGTAGCATTAGCAAACTAGAACAAGTTGGGAAGTAGAAATTGGAGGAAGGAATTACACTCTGAATTCCAACAATTTACTTCTTTTTTTGGAAACAGAGGAAACAATTCATGTTAGATTGTTAATTGTACAGAAGGGTATTCATGAAAAATTAATTGGCAAAAAAATGCAAATTTCAGACCACTGATCCCATGTGAAAAAATCTGCTAAGTGAAATACTTGAGGAGTATGTGCAGGCTGACAAGGGTTTACTGACAGGTATGAAAAGTATCCACAACATGTATGAGAACCTAAAAACATCTTCAGTGATTTCATATAATCTAAAGAAGGAGATTTGAAATATCCCTCCATAATACTTTGGCCTGCAAAAAATGATCAGCATGTTTAAAGCAGATTTAACTCTAGATCCTCAAAATATCCATATGAACTCATGTTCTGAGAAGATAGAAAAACTGCCATGTTTGGGGTGATGAAATCAAAGTATCTTTATAATCCCAGGGAATTCACCTTTTATCCAGCTGTCCAGGGTAAATCTGAGGGATTTGATGCTGGAAGACTCTTTTGGCAGATTAAAGGTTAGAAGAACAAGTGAATGGTCTTTTTGTGTGTGCAAGGAATCTTTCTCCAGAAATTCTCTTATATCACTGTCACCAATGGATGTTGGCAAATTCAGCTCTGGACTGGAGCATTTGATGCATCATGTTTTGTAAGCCCCAGAAGAATTGGAATTTTTTCTGGACTGTGAATAAGGAGAGGTTTCATTTTAAATTTGAATCACAAACAGCATTTGTATATTCACCATAATATTACAGAAAAACATGTGTCCTGTTTCCATTGGACCTCCTTCAAAATTTCTTACAATCAGTATGGGCATAGATGAATAGTAAACTACCTGAAAGATCATTTTGGATGTTCTCATAATTTCTTCCTTTGTTCTTGGAGAATGCTTGTAATAAAAAGTTTGACTCCATTTTCTATGTTTCACTAGTGATATATTCTAAAGCTCACTCTTTCTTCTTCCCCTTCTGCCTCCATCAGGTTAAGCTGACAAGACAGTCTGGGTGCTGTTTCATTTGGGCAAACAGGAAGCCAGAACCAAGCCAGCCCCTGGTTGTACAGGAACCCTCACACCAGTGTCACCCCAAACCATCATTAAAATGCCAAACCATCATTAAAATGCCAAGATCATTAATATGATCTCCCTACTCTTTAACTCATTTTTGGACCTGCTTCGAAACATTCCTGCTCACCTCTGAAATCTTTCTTGCATAAGTAGTAAACCTTTTCTTACACTCTCGCTTGTGCAGCATCCTCATTCTTGACATCTGCATCAAATTTTGTATGTGTGTGGGTGTACATACTGGTCTGGTAGTGGGGTCTTCATAACAGTACTTAGGACAGTGTACAATCCAAGTTTAATTCTAAGGACATTCAGATCTCAAGAAGTATGATGTGTTTGTTTTGTGTTATAACTACTGTAACATAGTCAGTTATTGATCTCCTTTTCTCCAATTACCTGTGGCATTATACTTTTCATTCCCCATTTCTCATGGAGAAGTTTTGAGAATCTATTACAAATTCTTTGCTATTCTAAAATAAAAGCCTTTACACAAAATAAAAATTCTTACTGTTTCTTTAAAAACATATACTGTGTATTTATATATCTATACACACACACACACACACACACACACACATACCTACACACATATATATTTATAAATACATACATATAAATATACACACACACATATGTTTATCATTTGGCTTTACATGAAGGGACAGTAAATGCTTGAAAACAACTGATGAATTAGATCTACATAGGATATTAAAAAAACCTAGATATATTGAAGGGAAAAACTGTATATGACAGTAAACATAGGAAGATTGTATTGTAAAAATAAACAGAGAAACAAAGGAGCATTTCTCTGTTGTGTATCTGTGTAAGCATAGGATGTTTCTGGAAGGATGCAGGGGAAACTTGAATGAATGTGCTGACAAGCTCACATGCAGAGAACAGGTTGTGGCATGGCACCGCTTTCATCCACTAATTTTCCTCTATGGCCAGGAGCAGTCTGGGGTGGCAGGAGTTCACAGACTTTATCTTTCCATTTCCTCAAGCGCACTGTACAAGTAATATCAGTTTCTCTTTGAGTCATGAGCAGAACAAAGTCAGACAGCATAGTTTTATAGATCCTGGCTGGACTCCCACTCCCCAGCCCACAGATGGTTCAAATCATGGTATATTCATAAAATGGGACAAATACAGCAACAAAAGGAACTGCTAAACACAAAAAAATGGTGAATTTCACAGAAATAATATTGAGCTAGGGAAGCCAGATCATAATGTATAGCTGACTTTGTGTAAAGTGCAGAACCAGGCAGTGGGTAGATTTGGGGACAGAAGTGGTGGCAACAAGGCCATGGCCAGGAGGTGGCTTCTGGGTGTTGTTATTTATTAAATCAAGATTTATTTTAGAATACACAGTAGTACAAGGATCCTCTCAACTCTCCATGATCCCTCTTCCATCAGGTTTGAATGTCATAAATACCTATGGATTTTTTTTGAAGAGCCAGTGGTATAATTCTTTATTTTTTGTAAAGTTTTAAATTTTAAAATTCCAATAGGATTTTTAGCTGATTTTCATGATTGTCCATGAAACAGACACAAAATTTTTTGGTAATTATAGACAAAAAGGGACATAAAATAAATGTTTCCTGACATTTGGAAAATAATCTAGATAAAGAATAATTCCTGGGATCAAATTATACCACAAATTCAATTGAGATTCTACAATATTTCAAAATTGTTATATTGAGGCTATATCAACACCCAACCAAAATTCAGTTAGGATGTTAAGACTGATGATGTCACACACACACCAAGAGGGTATGAAATTATTTATTATTCTCCTAATGCTGTCTTTCTGGGGATAGGTGGGTAACTCCCAAGCAGATCCAATTATGACATTATATCAGAGAGAGGAGATGAGGTTGGAGATTTATGGGGATTGGCTGGTGAGAGTGGGGTGAAGATTCCTGTGCCAGGCAGGCCTTGGGTGGTTTGAATTCCCACCTGTACCAAAGGGAGATGCACCCAGATTTTCTTATCAGCTTCCCTAGATATGGGCAGAAGGAAGAGAGAAAGAGAGAAATCCTAGAAGGTTTTACTAATTCTGATGATTTGATGTTGTATGAACCCCAGAAAATCATGTTCTTAAAACTAACCCATTCATGTGGCTTTAGACCTATTATGGATGAGACATTTTGATTAGGTTATTTCAGTTGAGACCTGGCCCAGGTGGGTTCTTTTAAGAGTGTGAAAGACAGACAGACAGACAGATGCAGAAAGTGAGAGAGAAAGCCACAGAAACAAAGAGGAGGCCACTGAACCCAGAGGGTAGAAGCAATGGAAACCAGAACAGAAGGACCAGCAGATGCTGCCTTGTGACTTGCCATGTGAAAGGGGAGCCCAGGAGCACCAGATCACCTACTGATGCCTTGATTTGGAGACTTTCAGGGCCTCAGAACTGTAAGCTTGAAAACTAATAAATCCCTATTTTTAAAAGCCCACCCATTTCTGCATTTAGGCAGCTTTAGTGAACTAAAACACTAATCAAATGTCAAAATTAGATGAGTCTTTATTAAAAATACTCTTCTAGAGCAGAGAGGGAAAATATAATGTACAAAGTTCTCCCAGGTAGATCAACAGTCATCACTGACAACACTGATGGTAAGACATTTTGTAGTAGGTCCCAGAGAGAAATAAGGTACAATTTTTTCTGTAAACATACCGGTATATGTACACATATGTGATCTATTATTCAAATTGTAAAATGAAACCTCCCCCAACTCATAGTCCAGAAAAATTCCAATCTTTCTGTGGTTCACTGAATCTGATGTACCATTCTTTCTAGACCAGAGGTGAAATTTCCAGCATCCATTGTTTGGAGATGGGGATATCTGGGCCTTTGTGGAGAAGGATTCTTTACAGACACCTAAGGCCAATTCACCTGTGCCTCGCACTTCTACTTGCCAAAAATGCCTTCCAGCCTCAAAGCTCTCACAACTCCGGACAGCTTGGTAAGATGTAAGTGCCCTGAATTGATGCAGACCTTTTGATTTCATCCCTCCAAACATGGCAGTTTTTCTATCTTCTGAGATGACAAGATCTGGGTGGGCAGATTCAACATCTAGCGTCAAATCTACCTTAAATATGCTGATCAGTTTTTGCAGGCCAAAATATTGCAGAGTGAGACTAAAACCCCATTTCTGTAATTCGTATGAGAAGACTTCTGGGGTTTTTAGGTTTTCATGCTTGTCGTTGATACTTTGAATACCTGTCAGTAAATCCAGGTCTCCCTGTACATACGTCTCTGTTATTTCATGTAACAGATTTTTCAGTGTGGATATATGATATGAAATTTGGCTTTTGTTTTCAGTTAGTTTGTCTTTGACAATCTTTTCTTCCATTACTAGCCTGCTATGAATTGCTTCCTGATCCTTTTCTAAGAAGCACTGAAGTTGTTCAAATTCAGAGTTCAGTTCTTTCCTCCACTCTTCCACCTTCCGCTTCCATTCACATGATTTTAAGAATTGGATTTCATGATCCTTCTCAGCACTTTCTATGTTATCCTTCAGGTATCCAGTGGAGCTTTTGAGCTTCTTCTTGTGATGAGCTGCAGCTTGCTCAATGGACATCAGGCAGTGATCACGATGGTCAGAGGAGACCCTGCATTGGGCACACAGTAGCTCCAGGTCCTGCTCGCAGAACAGGGTCTGAACCTGATTGTGCTTCTCACACAGGGGTTTCTCTTCCTGAAGTTTCCTCTTGCTCCTCCTGGTGGGAAGTTGCTTCACAATTTCAGTCATGTGGCACAGTTGGGTGTTTCTCCTGAAGTTCCCACTTGGGCAGTGGTGGAGGCAGACAGGACAGGGGAAGATGTCCTGTAGATCTTCCCAGCACTGGTGGATGCAGGAGCCACAGAAGTTGTGCCCACAGTCAATGGTCACTGGGTCTCTCAGGAAAGCCAGGCAGAGGGGGCAGCTGGCCTCTGCTAGGAGGTCAGACAAGGAGGCTTCATTGGCCATTGGGCAGTGAAGGTTTTTGTCAGAGGGAAGTCCTTTCAGAATGGTCTGGTTCTCCAGCAACTGCAAGAAGTTTGAAAATAAGGACTTATCAGTGTTTTCTCTTCCCTGGAAGGCAGCCTGTAGGTTTCTCAGATTTCCCAAGAGATTCTAGCTACTCAAACCTGCTTCTGCCTCTTTCCCTTCAGCCCTAGAAGCCGCTGCTGGAAGTGGTAATAACACCAGTCAATTGCTGATCCCCCTGGCACTTTCTCTAACTCTAATCAATCACTGGCAAATTGAAGAGCTGCTGGGTGTTTCTCTTCATCAGGAAAGCCCCACAAATTTAAGAAATGATGAAATTAACTAAGCAGGGATACAGTTAGCAAAATCCAGAAAATAGGCAACTTGATAGGTTAATTGACCAGAATTCTTCAACAAAATATGAGGGGATAAAAATATATATATTAAAAAGATGAAGAACCTTATACAATCACAAATCTTTACCTAATTATTTTTCCAGATTCAAGAGCATATGTTTCAATACAAAAAGAATGATGAGTCAACCTGTACAGTGAATACCAGATATAAAAAATTGTTAATAATTATTAGATTTATAAGGATATCAATATATTAAATAAAAATAGGTTGTATAATTTAGACATACAAATGCAATATTTACACATAAAATATGCTGTCCAGAATTTGCTTCAGAATAATTAGGAGTGGGTGAGTGTGGCAACGTAAGTTGGTAGATTGGTACATTGTGCTTACTTCATTATTTTCCCCGCTATCTTATATGATTTAAATGTTCTAGAATAAAAAAACTTAAAGGATAAACATTTTTCACAGCATGTCCTACCCCTTTCCACCCAAACCAGCTTCTCTGAACCCTTTTTGGGCCTGTAATTCTCTTTCAATCTCCTGACTCTTCTTCACAGCTGTCCTAATCCTGTCTCCTAGTCCAACACTTTTGCCCTACTTATGTCTACTCCTAAAACAAAATGAAATTCTCTCAAATTGCACTAAATTGGGATTGTGGAGAAACTGTTATATATACTGAGATTCCATCTGCTTGTATATTATGTACGTTGATACTCAGACCTGATCAGGTACACCTTTTCTGTCAGGTGGGGGTTTGGTGGGATGGGGTGGAGGCATGGTTCTTTGATCGTCCACACTTTCAGCTATACAGGGAAACAAAGAAAACTACCTTCATCTTCCATTATAGTTGTGTCAGCATAAACAACAAACATGGGTAAATCTCCAGGATTATTTTTAAACAATAGTTATTTGATGTGGCAGTTTGAAAAATATCTTCTATATTTGTGTTTTATTTCCCTGTTCTTGTTCAATTATAGATTTGCTGATTATTCCCAATGCTCTACACAGAATTTGATAAAAGTTGGATGAATATACTTTGAAAACCTTGAAACCCATAAAATCCTGAGATTTTTGCCAAAACAAATTCCACATGATGATTGGTTGCAAGGTCGAGTGAACTGTGTTTGTATGCATTTATAGAAATGTCACTAAATAGTTCTTTTCAAGTAATTAATAGCATGATCATATACAAAACTCCAAATAATTAATTGGCTAAAAAATAAAATGAAACAGAAAGGAGCTGGTGCCTGACACATGGTTGGTGCACAATCTGAATCACCTCCTAATTTCCACACATTCCCCACATCCAGGTGAGCAGAGTACACATACTAATCTCAGAGTTAAACCCACATCTACAGAAGGGGCTAGCCCACATTGACCTTCCTATGACATCCTCTTCTGAGTCACTTAAAGTTTATCCTCTGCTGTGTGGAAGGTCTCTTCAAGATTAATCAAACACCACTTCCACAGTTAAGCCCCCCATCCACCCTCATTAACTCATTTCCCCTACTGCCAGCCATTATAGACTGGGACTGGGTCTTCCTGTGCTGGCCCTCTAAAACTAAGGCCCATTCCTGAGGCCCTGCTTACCTGTGGCTGCCTGGATGCTCAATTTCTATGCTTTCATCAGGTCATGGCTGTGCACTGGATGGGGAGCTGAAAAGTGTCGGTTCCTCCCTTCTTTGCAGGGCAAATGGTCTTCCTCAGTCTGGGTCAGAAAACACACCGAGTGCAACTTCTGGGTTCACTAACATGGTTGGAATGAAGCCTGGTTCAGTCTTATAACCCTGTGGGATGTTTCTTGCCTTTGTCCCATTGGACAGACCCAAGATGCAATCAGCTACTTCTCTATGTCCCATTGGAGAGATCAACATGTAATCAGCATCCCGGAAATGACAGGCTCCTGATGACATTTTCTGTATAGCTCTCTGATTGCGTTCTTTACACTAGGGGCGTGGCCTCCTGTTCCTCCTCCATGGAAATTACCTCTAATTTAATCAGTCCTCTGGTCTCTGGTTCTTCTGATTACTTTGAAATCCCCTTCTTTTTTTTTTTTTCTCAAGCCTGCAGACCAATGAAATTGCTAAACAGTCTTGGCTTGCTTCTTCTCAGGCTCTTTAAATTCTAAAGGAGGTGTTTCCAGAGTTGGTCTTCACTTTGTCTTCAGGATTCACAAACTCATTCTGATAGTTCTCAACTTCCACATGCCACCAGGCTGCAGACAAGCTTCTTTCTTCCTCTCTGCACACTAGAGTAGGGGCTTTTTTAGGAGTATTTAATGGGACAGGGTGGTTTGAAGACTGGTCAGTGCCAAGGCAGGCCTGGGACCAAGCTTTCTTAGGGGGAATGTATGAGAACTTTCCTTTTGTGTGACTCGGAAATGTAGCTTAAATAAGTCCACCTAGTGACACTCACATTTTGCGAAAACCTTGAAAACCCATTGAAGGCATATGATTTCAAGGATTACTCAAGTGGTGAAAACACATGAGTCTTCTCCTCCACACTTGATCTTTCTCAGGATTTTTATACAAATATACATATCATCCATGTGACCTTCCATTCATTGAGGGTTCAATCACTCATATATTCATTCAACCGATTTGTTGAGTGCTCACTTTGTGTGTACATTGACCAGAAGTCTGGAATACAAGCATCAGAGCTCCCACCATCAGAGATCTGCAGTTCAGAGGTGAAAGATGAGTATCAGAATAAAGGTTTTTCATCTACTTCCCTTGTTAATGGTCATCCACTTCAAGGAGAGTAGAAGAATTTCCCTTTAATCAGGGGCACAACACCTGTACTTCAGAATTCTCTGCTAAGAAAAGTTTTAAAAAGCAAAATGGTAAACTGTATAGAATAGAAAAGATCCTCATGGTAGAATGGTTACCAATGGACTCCTGTCCTCCATTTTCCTTTCTGGATGAAATAACTATTGGTAACTGTGCCAGTTTGAATGTATTATGTCCCCCAAAACACTATTATCTTTGATGTGATCTTGTGTGGGCAGATGTATCAGTGTTGATTAGATTGTGATTCTTTGAGTGTTCCCATGGAGATGTGACCCAGCCAACTGTGGGTGATGAGTATGATTGGATAGTTTCCATGGAGGGGTGGCCCTGCCCATTCAGCATGGACCTTGATGAGTTTACTGGAGCACTATATAAGCTCAGACAGATGGAGCGATCTTGCTACATTCAAGAGGGACACTTTGAAGAATGCATGGAAACTGAGAGAGTAGCTGCAGATGAGAAACAGTTTGAAGATGGCTGTTGAAAGCAGACTCTTGCTCTGGAGAAGTTAAGAGAGGGTAAACACCCCAGGAGCAACCAAGAGTGACATTTTGAAGAGGAGTTGTGGACTAGAGAGAAACGTCCTGGGAGAAAGTCATACCAGAACTTGGAGCAGACGCCAGCCACGTGGCTTCCCAGCTCACAGAGGTTTTCTGGATGCCATTGGCCATGTTCCAGTGAAGGTACCTAATTGTTAATGTGTTGCCTTGGACATTTATGGCCTTAAGAGTGTAATTGTGTAACCAAATAAACCCCCTTAATAAAAGCCAATCCATTTCTGGTGTTTTGCTTCCTGGCAGCATTAGCAAACTGGAATAGATTTTGGTACGAGAGAAGTGGGGTGCTGGTGCTGCTGAGTCTGCAAATACCAAATATGTTGCAATGGATTTTTAAATGGATAAGGGGAAGACTCTGGAAGAATTGTGATGAGCTTGATAGAAAAGGCCTGCAATGCTTTGAAAAGACTTGGTAGAAATATGGATTCTAAAGGTATTTTTGATGAGCCCTTGAGCAGAAATGATGAATGTGTTGTTGCGAACTGGAAGAAAGGCGAACCTTGTTTTAAAGTAGCAGAGAATTTGGCAAAATTGAGTCCTGGTGTTGCATGGAAGGAAGAATTTGATAGTGACAAGGTGAAATACTTGGCTGAGATTTTGAAACTGAAAGTTGTGGATATAGCATGGCTTCTTCTTGCAGCTTATAGTAAAATGGGAGCAGAAAGAGATAAACTTAGAACTGAACTCTTGGGTTCAAAAAAACCAGAAAATGATGGTTTGGAAAATTCCGGACTTCCAGGGTGTGCCAGTTTGAATGTGTTGTCCCCCAAAACATTGTTGTCTTTGATGCAATCTTGTGGGGGAGATTGATTAATCTTTTTGATAAGAGTATGACCTTTTGATTGGATGTTTCCATGGAGATATGACACACGCAGCTGTAGGTGATAACTCTGATTAGATAATTTCCATGGAGGCTTGGCCCCACCCATTCAGTGTGGGCCTTGATTAGTTCACTGGAGCCCTAAGAAGCCTCAGACAGAAGGAGCAAGCTTCCTACAGCCAAGAGGGACACTTTGAAGAATGCACAGAAGCTGAGAGAGTAGCTGCATATGAGAGACAGTTTGAAGATGGTCATTGAAAGCAGACTCTTGCTGTGAGAAAGCCATATGAGAACTTGGAGCAGACACCAGCCACATGCCTTCCCAGCTAACAGGTTTTCCAGATGCCATTGGCCATCCTCCAGTGAAGGTACCCAATTGTTGATGTATTACCTTGGACACTTATGGCCTTAAGACTGTAACTGTGTAACCAAATAAACCCCCTTTATAAAAGCCAACCCATTTCTGGTGTTTTGCCTCCTGACAGCATTAGCAAACTAGAACAGTGACTTTTTGATGAACTGTCCTAAATAGTCCATGCAAATGAGAACACACATTTTTTGAGTAGGAGTATGTTCCAGTTTGTAGAATATTTAATTCAATTACATAGTTATGAAATGTAAAATCATTTCACATTTTTAATACATCAAAGTTGCACTTACATTTTGAGAGGAGAGGGAAAAGTGATTGGGAGAGCATATGAGCAGGGCTTCTGAGTGTTGGAAATAATCTATTTCTTAATCTGGGTAGTGGATGTAGGAGGACAGGTTTGTGCAGTTTTCTGTATGCAATTATGTTAAAATTAAAAATAATGATAAACCTAAAACTATGAGAATAGATTATGGAAGAATTTTTACATATTCAGCTGTGAAAGTGCTTCCTGTGATTAGCTAAAAACCAGAAAACAACTATTGTTTTTTCAGATGTATTAATAGCACCAAACATAATGAATACCCTATATAAAAATGTGTAAAGGACACAAATCATAGAATCAAATAGCTAGTAATGAAAACAATGCAAATCTTTATACTAATCCAGGAACACCAGAGTGTAAAGGTAGAGATTATCTCTTTGTCTCTCTTGATTGGAAAAATTTAAAGTTTGGTAACACGGGTCAGTGGAGGCAGGCAGCCGACACCCTCAGAAGAGGAGAAGCTGGGTGAGGTGGTTGGAGCCAGCACTGAGTCAGGCCACCTGGGATGAAATCCAGGACCCTCCATTTACGGTGGTGTGAACTTGAGAAGTCAGACAGGATTTACTGAGGATAGTGAACTGTTCTTACAGCAGCAGGCCTGGGACATTAAGGTGCTCCCTCGATAGTCACTACTAATACCCCAGAAGTTCCACCCTGTTGATCCTACAGTCAAAGGACACGTGTTACCTAGTCACCACTAGGTGACTCCTCCTCCACCTCCACTGAAATTATCTCTAGTTTAATCAGTGGGCTGCTCTCTGATTCCTTGAGTACTTTGAAAAGTCCCCCCTTTATTTTTCTCAAGCTGCAGAAAGTTGACTTTGCTAACCAGTCTTGGCTTGCTTCTTCTCAAGCTCTTTAAATTCTCTCAGACACTTAAAGGTGGTGTTTAGAGTAAACCTATAGCTTAGTCTTTTGGGTTCACAACGTTCTTCTGGTAGTTCTCAAATTCCACATGCAACCGGGCAGCAGACAAGCTTCTCTCTTACTCTGCTCCTAGAGGAGGAGGGGCTTCTGTAGGAGTATTGGGTGGGACAGGGAGGTCTGATGACTGCGCAGTGCCAGTGCAGGCACAGGAGCAGGCTTCCTTAGGTGGAACACATGACAATGCTGCTTATGGGCAGCCCAGACATGTAGCTTAAGTAAGTCCAACTAGTGACACTGACATTTTGTGAAAACCTTGATAACTCATCCATAGCACATGATTTCAATGATTACTCAAGTGGTGATAACATGTGAGTCTCCCCCTCTACACTTGATCTTTCTCAGGATTTTTATATTAATATATACAATACCCATGTGACCTTCCATTCATAGATGGCTCCTTCATTCATATATTTGTTCAACTGTGTGGAGTGCTGACTTTGTGTGCACGTTGACTAGAAGTCTGGAACACAAGCATCATCACAGCTCCTGCCAACAGAGAGCTGCAGTTCAGAGGTGAAAGATATGAGAATGAAGGTTTTAGTCCCCTTCCTTGTGAATGCTCATCTACTTAGAGGAGAGTAGGAGAGTTTTCCTTTAATCAACAAGAAATCTTGTCCCTCAGAATTCTCTGCTGAGAAAGGTTTTAGAAAGTAAATTGATGTACTGTATATATTAGAAAGGATTCCCCAAATCTCAAGGTCTGCATTGTCTTCTGTACCAGCATTAAGTATCCACTCTGCCAGCCAGTGGATGTCTATAAAATTAATCTGATGGACACTTCATTTTCTCGGTGAAGCCTTCCAGAGCACCTAATTAGCTCAAGGCCCCATTATCCTCATCCCATTTGTGTGGTGAGCTCCATCTCTCCCACCTAAGTCTCCAGCCAGGTTCAGGGTCCCAGCTAATCTGGGTCCCTCAGTGCACTCACCTGCAATGCTCCATTAGTGTTCTTGCTTTCTCATGGATGAGTGGCTACCTTTCATCTCCAGAAAGTACAGGTGCTGTGGGAACCCCTCCAATCCCTAGAGCCGGACCTTTCCTCCCATCCTTACACGGTCATCTTCTAGGTCTAGATAAGAAGATACAACGTAACCCAACTTCTGAGTTCACTGTCCTGTTGAGAAAATGTCCCCATTTGGCATTCTTAGTCTTCACTCCCCAAAGTGTCCTTCACTTTTTCCCATAGGATGGAGTTCAGATTCATTCCACCTCCTGTTGACATATCCCATCTACTTCTTGGATTGATTCTTCTGAACCAGGTTATGGAAGTTTGACTCATCTTTGTTCATTGGTCCCACCTGATCCTGATTCCCCACTGAAGTGCTTACTTCTAATTTAATCAGATTTCGTGTTTCAGGTTTTATGAATCACTTTGAAAAATTCTCATTTTTTTCCTCAAGTGTGCAGATATCTAACTCTGATGACCAGTCTTGGCCTGCTCCTTTTCAGGTTGTTAGAATTCCATCTGGCCCTTAAATTATGTGTTTCCACATTTTGCTCTGTTTCCTGGATTCACAGACTCTTTCATGCAGCCCTCAACCTCCACAGGGTCACAAGACCAGACACACCCCCAGTAGGAACATTTCTCTTTCATTTAGAGCCATCCACTCAGATGGCACTATTAGGATCATCCTTTAACCAGGAACTCATACCTGCACTCCTGAACTATCTGCTGTGAGAGCTTTTAAAAAGTTAAATGATATACTGTGTATGGTACAGGAGCCTCACGTGGCAGAATGGTTACATAGTGACTTCCCATCCTCTATTTGTACAGGATATCTTAATTTATGTTTTCTTGGTAAACCTTCCCAAACGGTTCATACATGTGAAAGTAAACCTTATTATGAGCAGGTAAATAGGTATAGAACCATTTATTTATCTTTGTTTATCTATAATTGAGAGTAAGCTTTGTTTATCTTCTAATGGGTGCAAGCTAAGGGTTCTACTTTTTTCCCCACTTATTTTTTTCCTATATAGCACATGAACTTCATTCTATTTGTAAATGTACAATATAAAGAAAAACTTTATAGGGATATATGGTAAACATAATGAGTGGTTTTGGAAGAATTTGCAAGTTATAAACTCATCCACATTTTTACCTCCTATATTTACTCTTAGATTTGTTTTTTAAGAATATATTCCATTTCCTGAGTTACTAACCGTATTATGTACTCTGTGTCAAATGGAAGTAATCTAATCAAAATGTCCTACCCAAAACTGGGTGAGTCACATCGCCATGGAAACACCCTAATTAAAGGACCCCACCCATAATAGCTCTGCCCCCACAAGAGTAGATTAAAAGAACATTTTCTTTTGTGGGGTACATAACAGATTCAAACCAGCACACTGAGGGACTCACAAAATGTCAGAATTACAGGTGCACTTATTTAAATTGCATGCCTTGGCCATTGTGCTGGTTTGAATGTATTATGTCCCCCAGAAAAAGCCATATTCTTTGATGCAATCTTGTGGGTCAGACATTAGTGGGGACTAAGTTGGAACATTTGGATTAGGTTGTTTGCATGGAAATGTGCCCCACCCAACTGTAGGTGATAACTCTGATGAGATATTTCCGTGGAGGCATGGCCCCACCCATTCAGTGTGGGCCTTGATCAGTGGAGCCATATAAATGGGCTGACAAACAGAAGGAACTGAGTGCAGCTGCAGCTGTGAGTAATGTTTTGAAGAGCAGACACAGCCAAGAGAGACACTTGGAAGAATGCACAGGTGCTGCAGATGAGAGACAGTTTGAGGATGGCCATTGAAAGCAGACTTTTACTCCAGAGAAGCGAGAGGGCAAATACCCCAAGTGCAAGTAAGAGTGACATTTTTGAGGAACTGCAGCCTAGAGAGGAACATCCTGGGAGAAAGCCATTTTGAAACCATAACTTTGGAGCAGATGCCAGCCACGTGCCTTCCCAGCTAACAGAGGTTTTCCGGACACCATACGACATCCTCCAGTGAGGGTACCCAATTGTTGATGTGTTACCTTGGACACTTCATGACCTTAAGACTGTAACTGTGTATCCCAATAAACCCCCTTTTATAAAAGCCAATCCTTCTCTGGTGTTTTGCATTCCGGCAGCATTAACAAACTAAAACAGTCACCTAAAAGCAAATATTCTGATACATTCTGAATAGGAAACCTGTTGCTATCCCTGCCTTGGCAATGACCAGTCACAGTCCCTCCACTGCCTTATCCAATACTCCTACAAAACCCTACCCAAGAAGGAACATAGCAGAAGGAGAAATGCAGCCAAGGAGATCCTGTCTGTTGTCTGTGAGCTTGTGGAGTCTGCAAATGATGTTTCCGTATTACTTTCATAATCGAGAAGTCACAACCAAGTACAGATTCTGTACACTTGTTCTTATTCAGGGAAAAGGTGGAATTAAACAGCCTGAGTAAGAGCAGGCCAAATCTGGTGAGCAACGTCTCACATAAACACATGTGAGAAAAAACAAAATGAGAAGTTTTTATTCCTTTGTTTTCTTAGGGGTTGTTAATTTTCTTGGGGTATGGAAGGAACATGTTGGAAGCAATGTAGTTATTTTAGATTATTTGTTTTTCTTACTCCTCTGTTTGGACATGGTTTATTAATTTTCTTGGGGTATGGTAGGAACATATTGGAAGCAAAGTAGTTATTTTAGGTTATTTGTTTTCCTTAATCCATTGCTTTGTTTGAAATGTTGTGGGGTTTTTTTGGTTGTTGTTTGCCTGTTTGTTTTTAATTTTTTGATAAACAAAGTTAAAAAATTGAAAAAAAATCAGTAGAAAAATGGGAGTAAAAACTAAATGACAAATAGGGTGGGATGGGGGGATGGTTTGGGTATTCTTTTTTCACTTTTATTTTTTATTCTTATTCTGATTCTTTCTGATGTAAGGAAAATGTTCAGAAATAGCTTGTGGTGATGAACGCATAACTATATGATCATACTGTGAACAGTTGATTGTATACCATGGATGACTGTATGGTTTGTGAATATATTTCAATAAAACTGAATTAAAAAAAAAAAAAAAAAAAGAGAAGTTTTCAAAGTGTTCAGTAGACCCTGAAACCATGTCACTGATTTAATTAGTGCAAAAAGATTCAGAGGAAGGTGAAAGGAGGTGGAACCAAGAGCTGAGTCTTCCATGCCCCTGGTATAAAAGATACGATCAGAGATGAAGACAAGAAACATAATTGGGAGCCTGTGGCTTTCCCATACTGATTGCATCTGGAGTGTTTCCAATGGGACAAAGGAAAGGAAACTGTGCACAGACTTATAAAGCCAAACCAGGTAAGATGCCGACCAAAACAGTGAGCTAAGAAGCAGTGTTGTGTTGTGTGTTCTGAATGGACCCAGGAAGACACATCTACTCTGCCAGGAAAGGAGCTGCTGATCGTCTCCAGGAGCTGTACCGACAGCATCACCACCACCACTGGGGAAATAAGGGCAGCTCTTCACCCAGCACAGAGCCAGGTCCCCAGCAGCAGTGCAGCAGTGAGTGCACCATCGACCACAGAGGAGCAGGGACTCAGGGAAGGGGCAGAGCCTGGTGGGTGGGGCCCAGAGTTGGACAACTGGGGTGTGCAGGCTGTGCCACCACACAGCTGTGAAGGAAAGGGGGAACAGACTGAATCATGGTGGTCTGGGATGCTCCACTGAAGAAGTGAAGTGTTTGTTAGATGTATGTTGAGGAGACCTTCTGCCAAGCAGAGTACATTACTTAGACACTTTAGAAGAGGAAGCAGTACCAGGGTGTAGTCAGAGTAGCTGCAGCCATGGCCGTAGCTATGACCACCCTTCTCTGGGTGCTTGTTGCTCACCTGGACTAGAAGTTAGGGAGGCTGGAAAGTACTAGGGGCTCCAGAGTGAGCCCCCATAAGTGCCAGGCTCCATGCTCATGTCTGATCCATTTCCATTTCTTTTGTAATCCTTGACCTCTATAGACAAGCTTCTATATATGTGTGTGAATGTGTAATTACTTAAGTGAAGCATAACTAAATATTTGTTTATGTTTTATATGTACATGCTTACAAACACTGTCTCTTTTTAACCTATAATTAAATAGGTTGAATTTGTTTTAGTGACAATCAAGATTTTAGGGGATCCAGGGACTTCAGTGTAGTTTTGCCCTCCTCTGATCAAATTTTGAGAACAGTGGTGAGAAAAATCAACAAATCTAAAATCAAATGCCAAAATAAGGAAGAAAAATGCAATATTCTTTTGAATATTTTGAGTCTGTGCCATGCCAAATTCGTTATGTATCTTATAAGATAATTTTAAATTTAATGAAATTAAATTAAAATTCAAACAATTAGTACTTTTTAAATCAAGAATTTATTGGATAAATGTTACTCAACATTCTTTAACATTTAACTTTGAGTATACTTAAGATGACAATTTATGTCATTCAAGTCCACAACATGAAATAGGGTTAAGATTTGAAATACCAACACAAAAAGTACCATGAAGCAAAACATAAATAATAAGTAAAGCAATGAAAGTGATTCTAGCACTATTTTTATTATGACCAGATATCTCTGTTGCTTTTTGTCTTCCCATTATCCCCCATCTGGATAAGCCAACAAGAAAGTCTTCCTGCTGCTTATATCACAGATAGAAAATCTGAGGAATATTACTTAGTTATGTTTCTACACATTTTATGTTTTTCAACACACTTCCCAGTTGTGATTTTTACCCCTTGTGATGGAAGCAGCCAAGTGCCATTCTGCCCATTTGTCCACAGTGATGCCATGATTGGAACCCAGGTCTCCTATCTCCTTGCCCAGTTCTTCTCAAAACTGTGCCACAGAGGAATTCAGTTTTGTGGGGTTTGAAGATTTTCAAATTCTGCGACCCTCTTTAAGAAAAACAATTTTACAATGACTTATTTTTGCAAATATTACAAAAACATATCATCATCTTACTATGTTGCTAAGGCCCCTCCTACAGCCTTAGGAAGGAGCCTGTGCAAGTGTAGGGCCTGAATGTGAAGCCTCATTAGCTCCACGGTTCATCTGCCTCTCGAGCCATGTCATTGTGCCCTTCCCAGCCCAGGCCACGGCTCCAGTCAAGCAGAATTCACTACCTCCAAGGCAGCTCTTCCATTTGATTTTTTGTTCCAGAGAAAGTTTCCTGACACCAAGTCGATGTCTGCTTGGAAGCTTCCCTGTTGCTCCTAGATTATTGTTTTAAAGAAGTAGGTATGGAAAGAAGGCACATGGTTCAGTGGAAAAAGAACCAGCCCTGGTCCTGCCAATTATGTGAGACTTCAGGCTGGACACTTCCTCTCTGACCCTTTCTCCTCTCCTGTAAATGAAATAGTTAGACTTGAAGATTCTGACATTCTAGGCTTCACATACATTAGGTTGAATCATATGAAATTGCAGTATGGGGAGGACAAAAATAGCTGAATATCAATAGTTTCATATGGTTCAATCTAATACATGCCATGTTGTAATACCCTACAAGCCATTTTCCCTATCCTGCAGACTGGAACCTCCCACTGTTTGTCAGATCTCAATTTGGGAGATCTCCGTGGTTCTCCAGAAAGCCCTGTTGAAACATACATATTTGTGTGTAGTAGAAACTCTGAAAGTATATTTTAATAGCAGTTATCTCTGAGGAGTAGAATTATGGGTGTTTTTTTGTTTCAGTTTTATAAATTGGTGTAATATTTGACTTTTTGACCATAGGTATGTTACTGATATAATAAGGTGGGGAGGGGGAGACTACTTCACTTTGAAAAAAGAAAAATACATGCCTATGTGGTTCCTAAAAACAAAACAAAACAACAATAAATAAGTAATGGGCAAAAAATATATTTATAAAGCATGAAGATAAGTTAGTCAAAACATTTAAAGTCTTGGGGTGAAGAAAAGTCTTGATAGCCTGACAGAAAGGAAGTAAAATTAGAAAAGATTGACAAATTCAAGACTCATATATTGACAAAATATTTCATTTTGTTGCTTTTTGTCTTCCCATTATGCCCCCATCTGGATAAGCCAACAAGGAAGTCTTCCTGCTGCTTATATCACAGATAGAAAATCTGAGGAATATTACTTAGTTAGGTTTCTTCACATTTTATGTTTGTCCAAGATAGACCAAAAAAAAAAAAAAAAAATGGTGAAAATAGAAGCAACACATCACGAGAAAAAATTGGTAGGGGGTTGAATGAGTAGATCATGAAATTCAGGTAAATAAGAAAAGAGATGATCAACACCACTCATAATTATTGAAAGTCCAGAAAAAAATTAAATATACTTTATTGATGATATATTGGCTAAATTAATACAATTAATTCTACTCAGTTCTACATTGAGTTTAAGTGAAAAAATATGCTCAGACTGTGTTGTGAGAAATAAGTTGGAGTAACCATATTGGGGGGGGGGTGTTGATTTGAAGCTGTTATTTACCCCAGAAAATATCATGTTCTTTCAATACATTCCTGTCAGAGTGGAGACATTGTGGGTGAGATATTTTGATTAGGTTATTTCAGTTGAGATGTGACCCACGTCATTCAAGGTGGGTTTTAATTATCTTGCTGGTGTCCTTTATAAGCAGATAAACAACACACAGAAAACCCAGAGATGCTCACAGAAACTGTCCCAGAGAAGCTGAGAGACAAGAACACACCCACTGAAGCTGAAAGAGGAAGTCACTGAAGCCAGAAGCTGGAAGCAATGAAACCTGGGAGAGAAGGACCAGCAGATGTCACCATGTACCTCGCTATCTGACAGAGCAGCTGAAGTCTGCAGGTAAATGGTCTTCAGGGCAGGTATCATTCTGCTGATGCCTTAATTTGGGCATTTTCTAGCCCTAGGAATAGCAAACTTGTAAGCTAATAAATTCCCATTGTTAAAAGCCAGTCCATTTCTTGTATATTGCATTTCCTTAGCTTTACCAAACCAAAATAGAGTGCGAGATAAAAATGCATGTCAAAATATTCAAAATTTGTTGCCTTTGACTCAGAAATTATCTATCCAGGATTTGATTATGAGACAAAAATTATATATATATATGTATATATACAAAGTCATGGCTTGCAATCACTTGTTCAATGCTTCTATCTTAAATATGAATTAATGGCCAAAAAGTGTCCAGGAATTTGAATAAAGATTCTAAACACAAGAAAAAAGGCCCTGAAGCAGGCACACAAAATATGTGCTTAGAGGAAAGACAGAGAACATAGGGAACAAGAAAACAGAAATGTACTCACCTGATATTCCACTCAACGTGTGGCCCATGATTTAGATCCAGAATGTGACAAAAGGAGAAGCGGCTTCAAAATGCAAATCAAGTGGATCTCTAAGCACAATGTTTAGTTTAACCAACATTTTTGTTAGAAAAATTTTCTCAAGGAAGAAGGCAATACACTGATTTGCATTTTGGTGCAAGCTTACTTTCTCATCATGGAGCAGCTACTTTAAGGAGCCTTAGGTGAGAGCAGATATTACGTACTGTTCTAGTTTCCTGGTGCCACCAGAATGCAAAACACCAGAAATGGATTGGCTTTTATAAAAGGGGGTTTATTTGGCTACACAGTTACAGTCTTAAGGCCATAAAATGTCCAAGGTAACACATCAGCAATTGGTACCTTCACTGGAGGATGGCCAATGGTGTCCAGTAAACCTGTTAGCTGGAAAGGCACGTGGCTGGAGTCTGCTCCAAAGGTCTGGTTTCAAAATTGCTTTCTCCCAGGATGTTCCTCTCTAGGCTTCAGCTCCTCAAAAATGTCTCTCTTAGTTTCACTTGGGGTATTTGTTCTCTCTTAGCCTCTCCAGAGCAAAAGTCTGCTTTCAATGGCCGTCTTCAAGCTGTCTCTCATCTGCAGCTTCTGTGCTTTCTTCAAAGTGTCCCTCTTGGCTGTAGCTCCTCTTCAAAATATCACTCACAGCTGCACTGAGTTCCTTCTGTTTGTCAACTCATTTATATGGCTCCACTGATCAAGGCCCACCCTGAATGGGCAGGCCAACACCTCCATGGAGATTATCCAGAGTCATCACCCACAGTTGGGTGGGGCACATTCCATGGAAACACTCAAAGGATTACAATCTAATTACACTGATAGGTCTGCCCACACAAGATTACATCAAAGGTAATGGCATTTGGGGGGACATAATACATTCAAACAGGCACATGTACATAAAAAAAAATAAAACACTATAAACTAAGAACATTCACATAACAAGAAAGAACTCTTACAAATTAAATATGTGCAGCAGAAATACAAAGGTCAATAAAGTTGAAGAAATTTCTCAAAGGGTATGACAAAGAAATAAAAGATAAAATAAATGGATAAATGCAACTAATATATGTTTCAAAAGAGGAATGGACATCACAGAAAATGGGGAAGCTATCCTATGGAACTACATTGCCTAACATTCTTCATTAGCTACAAGTTTTTGTTTTAATTTAAATTTTAATTAAGTAAGTTAAATAAAATTATGACCTATGTTCCAATTTTTGTTTCCTGGGCTGCTCAAACAAATATATGAAATGATCTGGTTAAACAATGAAAATTGACTTAGTTCATGGTTGTGAAGCTCAAGAAAGTCCAAATCAGTGTGCCATCAAGGTGTTTTCTTCCTGAAGAACAGTGATCTGGGGTGGACTGCTGGCTGTCCATGGCTACTGTCACTTGGGAATGCCCAGGGCACTGTCGCTGGGTCTCTCCTTTCTCTTATGGACTCCACTGATGTCCAGTTTCTGGCTTCTCTCTCTCTCTCTCTCTCTGAATTTCATTCCACTTATAAAGGACTTCAGCAATAGAATTAAGACCCATCCTGTTTGAGGTTTGGCCACACCTTCTAACTGAAGTGACCTCATCCAAAGGCCCTACTTACAATGGGCTCACACACATAGGAATGGAATAAATTTAAGAACATATTTTACAGGGATACATAAAGCTTCAAACCACAATGTACAGAAATATGAAGAAAAAAATATGACACTCTTTCACTGTTAAAATGCATGTATTATAACAGCAGAATTTAGATTATGTAACATTTAAATGGATAATACAATAGCTGAGACATTTGATGACTACAGGAAGAAAATGGAGCAAGACCCAAATCAGGCTTCCAAGGAGTTCATCTCATCTGTGATGATACAGATTGTAAGAGCATCTGAAGTAGATCCAATAGAGAAAAAAGGCCTAAGGTTTTCTGTGAAAGTATCAGTGAAGGTATAAATGTAGGATCTATTACTCCAATTATAAAATGAAACTTCTCCCAACTCATAATCTAGAAAAACACCAACCCCTGTTGTATTCCATCTTCCACATGTTGTAGTCGAATGCTGAATGTGCCAGCATCCATTCTTTGGTGATGGTGATGCATTAGCATTTCTGGGGAAAGATTCTTTGCACACCCCTATGGACCATTCACCTGGGCCTCTTATTTCTACCTGCCAGTAATGCCTGCCAGCACCAAATGCTTCACAGCTCAGGACAGCAGGATAAACAGTAAATCTCTTGGGATTGGAAGAAATGTTTGGTTTCATCATTCTGTAGGTTGCACTTTTTCTGTCTTCTGATATAAAAAGATTGGGGTGAGCAGTTTCAGGATCTAGTGTCAAATCAAATTTAAATGTGCTGATCATTTTCTTCTGGCCAAAATATAGTGGAGAGAGATAGCAATTCTCTTTCTTTAACTTATATGAAAAAATTTCTGGGAATTTTAAGTTTTTGTATTTCTTGTGGATACTTTCAACAACTGTCAGTAAATCCAGGTCTGCCTGCACAGCCTTTTCTTTTATTTCCATTAGCATAATTTTTAGTGTGGAAATATGGTCTGAAATTTGCATTTGGTTTTCAATTAATTTTTCCTCAACATCCTTCCCTTCCATCATTAATCCCAAACAAAGAGCATCCTGTTCATCTTCCAGTAGTTGCTTCAGTTGTTCAAATTCAGCATGCAATTCCCCACTCCAATCTCCCACTTCCAAATTCAGTTCAAAAGATTTTGAGACTTGGACATCTCTCCCCTTTTTAACATCTTCAACTTGCTTCTTCAGGTATCCAGTGGTGCACGTGAGCTTCTTCCTGTGATGAGCTGCAGCTTGCCCAAGGGGCATCAGTTGGTGATCCTGGTGGTCAGAGGAGACCCTGCACTGGGCACACAGTAGCTCAAGGTCCTCCTGACAGAACAGGGTCAGAATCTGATTGTGTTTCTCACACAGGGGTTTCTCTTCCTGAGGTTTCCTCTTGCTGCTCCTGGTGGGAAATTTTCTCACAATTTCTGTCATGTGGCACAATTGGATGTTCCTCACAAAGTTCCCATTGGGGCAGTGGTGGAGGCAGACGGGGCAGGGGAAGATGTCCTGGAGATCTTCCCAGCACTGGTGGATGCAGGAGCCACAGAAGTTGTGGCCACAGTCAATGGTCACTGGGTCCCTCAGGAAATCCAGGCAGAGGGGGCAGCTGGCCTCTGCTAGGAGGTCGGTCAAGGAGGCTACAGCAGCCATTGTGCAGTGAGGGTTTCTGTCTGAGGAAAGTCCTTTCAGAAAGGTCTCATTCTCCAGAAGCTGTGAAAAGAGAGAAGCTGATGATTTCTCAGTGTTTTTATCTCTTTCCTGGAAGGCAGCCTGTGGGTTTCCCAGGTTCCCCTGGAAGCTAGAGCTGCTCAAACTTTTTTCTGCCTCTTTCACTTCAGCTCTCAAAGCAGTTGCCAGAAGCGGTTATAGCACCACTCAATTCCTGTTGTGATTATCTTTCTGGGACTTTCTTCATAGATACACAGTGGCCAGCAAACTGAAGAGGTGCTGGTAGTTCTCTTTCTCAGGAAAGACCTACAACTCCAAGAAATTGTGCAAGGTAACTAGGTAGGGATACAATTAGCAAAATTCAGATATGAAGCAACTCTCTGAGAAAAGTCACCAGGATTCATCAAAATATAGCAAGGGGAGGCAAGAATATAAATATTTAAAAGATAAACAATATATTCATAAAAGAGGCTGTATAATTTATAACTGCACAATAAAATATTTACACATGTAATATGATATCTAGGATTTGCTTCAAAATAACTAGTGGTGGGTATGAGTGGGAACATGACTTCATAATTATGATTAAAATATTATAGAATAAAAGTATTTTTTTTCAAGAGAAACATTTTTGCAGTATGTCCCCACTCCATTTTACCTAAGCTAGCTTCTTGTAATCCCTTCTTTGGGTGTCTAGTTTTTTTTCAGTCTCCTGATTTATTTTTCCTTACTCCAAATAGAGAGCTCATTGATTAAAAAATAAAATGAAAAAGAAAGGAGCCTGTGCCCCACATATGAGAGTTGCACACTCAGGATCACCTCTTAATTTCCATGCCTCCCTCACAACCAAGTAAGCAGAAAGCAAATGGAGATCTCAGGATCTTATCCACATCTACAGAAAGGACTAATCCACCTTGACCCTCATTCTACATTCTCTTCTGAACCAGCTTAAAGTTTACCCTTTGCTGTCTAGAAGGGCTCTTCAAAATTAATCCAACATTTCACTTCCTCAGTTAAGCCCCATTCACCCTGATTAACTCAATTCCTCTATTACCAGCCCTTATAGACTGGGATGAGGCTCCCCCGCAGTGCACCTCACTCCCTGCCTCAGGCTGCTTGGTCTTCCTGCTCTGGAACCCCCCAGTCTGAGCCCCTCTCCTGAGGCCTTGCTTACCTGTGGCTCCCGGGGTGCTCACTGCCTGTGTTTTGCTCTGGTCCTGCCTGTGCACTGGGTGAGGAGTTGTCCTTTGTGTGGGTGCTGCTGCTGGAACCACCCACTAGAAATTGTCAGTTCCTCCCATCTGTGCAAGGCAGACTGTACTCCGTGGTCCAGGTCAGAAGATACAACACAGCACTACTTCTGGATTCACTCTAATGGTTGGAATACAGTTTGGTTCAGGCTTATAAATCTGCAGGAAGTTTCTTTCCTTTTTGCTATTGGACAGAATCAAGATGCAATCAGCACACGGGAAGTGACAGGCTCCTGATGAGGCTTGCATCAACCTCTCTGATTGAATCCTCTGCTCAGGGGCGTTGCCACTTACTCCTCCACTGAAATTCTCTCTAATGTAATCAGTGGTCTGGCCTTTGATTCCTCTGAATACTCTGAAATGTCCTTCCTTTATTTTTCTGAAGCATGCAGACCAGTGACTTTGCTAACCAGACTTGGCTTGCTTCTTCCCAAGCTTTTTAAATTCTATTAGCCACTTAAAGGAGGTATTTCCAGAGTTGGTCTTTGCTTTGTCTTCTGGATTCACAAACTCATTCTGATAGTTCTCATCTTGCACAGGCCACCAGGCAGCAGACAAGCTTCTCTTTCCTCTGCTCATACTGGAGGTGGGGTTTTTGTAGTAGTACTGAATGGGACAGGGTGATTTGAAGACTGGTTAGTGCCGAGGCAGGTTTAGGAGCAGACTTCCTAAGGTGGAATTAATGAGAATTTTCCTTTTGAGCATCCCAGACATGAAGCTTATATAAGTCCACCTAGTAACACTGACATTTTCTGAAAACTTCAATAACTCATCCATAGCACATGATTTCAACAATTACTCAAGTGTGGACAACACCTCAGTCTCCTCCTCCACTATCGTTCTTTCTCAGGATTTTCATATTAATGTATACAACATCCACATGACCTTCCATTCATTGATGGCTACTTCATTCATATATTCTTTCAGCAAATTTGTTGAGTACTGACTTTGTGTGCATGTTGACTAGGAGTCTGGAACACAAGCATCACAGCTCCCATGGTTGGTGAGCTACAGTACAGAGAAGAGATTAGTCCCAGAATGAACATTTTCATTTCCTTCCCATGTAGATGGTCATCTACTCAGAGAAGAGTAGGAGGTTTTCCTTTAATCAGGAGCACAACTTGCACCTCAGAATTAGGTTTTATTTGCAAATACATATCAAAAACATTATCATTGGTGATATTCAGTGATCCCCAGCACCAATTTTTCTTGGATTTTTTGAGTATATCATAAAGCCCCCTGCCCACAGGAAGAGTTAAGCTCTCAGCAGGCCCCTACCATGTCCCTGGCGTTCCTTGAGCACCTACAGAAGAACTTACAGAGAAGCTGGCCTTTAATGTGAATCAATTTCCTCTTGAGGAGAGGACTAGGAAGAATATAAGATTGTTTTGGAAAACAGACAACTGTGTGGGAGGCTGGCTGCCTTGCAAGGATGAAACAAGCCCATTTACAACAGTAATTAATAAATAATTGTAAGGTGAAAAATCATGAATAGTCTGTAGAATAAGGTCATTCAATTATATTTGTACACGGAACTGGAAACACACAAAACCTCACCTGATTAACTTTAGATGCTTGACAACTTCTGACTCATAGTTTGCAATTCAGAAGACCCTTGAGTGGAAACCTCCTCTCAAAGCAGCAAGAGTTTAACCAACTTCTCATATGTCACAGCAACTGTGTGAAGATCCACCCATACCCATGAAAATTTTTGAAAACTATCCCTAAATGTTTGGTACGTTTTAGATATGAAATGTCCATCTGTCTTGAACAGTATTCTAATAAAAATGATTAATTTTACAGTTATAATGCTTTGTTCAATTTCTTTATCTCAAGTGCCCAGTACATGTCAGGAAGCATTATGAGCACTGGGGATACACTGGTGAACAAGGCAGATGTCATCCTTCCTCTTGGGGAGTTTATATTACTTGGATTCTCATTAGTTCAAAACAAAACAAAAGCCATCAAGAAAACCAGGTAGTGTTAGCCCCTATATTTACATAGAACCCTCAACTTTACAGAAGATGAGTCCCAGGCCCAGATCATGTTAGTGGCAGACAGGAAACTGAACCAGGCCTAGGGGAGCCTGGTACAGTGATCTCTCCTCCCAGATCAGTCCCTGACATTCCCAGGGCTCCTTCAAAGTCTAGAATTCAGTGAGGGAGAGTTTTGCAAAGGCTCAAACCACAGGAACCAAACTCCACAGGAGGGAACTCATCTCCTCTTCCTCACACTGGCTGGATCAAAACTGCATTGGGAGTGGACCTGAGGCTCTCGACTCACCACTCAAGGAGTTTTTAACATTGGGGATGTGTCCACACAGGCCTCCTCTGCAACCACTCTGATAGATGGGTTCCAGGAAGCAATGGGCACCTTCTTGTCCCCACAGACCTTTTGTTGCCTTTTATTGCATTTTTAGTGAATGACACCTCAGAGTCCCTTTTTTTCCCCAACTTCATTTCAATTCCCCTAATTTAAACCCTTGAGATACTGTGAGAACCTCTGAAGTCTTGTTGGTGGCCATTCTCCCCACCTCCACCCCAGCTTTGATTCTGATCTCTAACCTGCAGTTTCAGGTGCTCTTTTCATCACACAGATTTGATTATGTCAAACGTCCTTAAAACACTCTGCTTGATCAAAACCCTTCCACCACTTTGCACTGCTCTTAGGGTGAGGAATCATTGCTTACTTTGGGGTAGTAAGAGAGGTGCTGTGGGAAAGGATGTGGGGTGATCCTGAGTTCACAGGGGTCTTACAGCTCTCTTCTTGGGGGAGTCATGTGGGAAGAGGGGTAGACAGTGAGGACTTGGTTACCAGGCTACAGCTCATGCCTCGGCATCGAAAGGAAATACACCCCAGCCTGAGTGGTGTCCATTTGAGAAGCAGTAACTGTGTTGTGGATGAGCATTCCAGCTTTGAAGTTAGAGACCTGTGTTTTCAGCATGGTTTATCCATTCTTCTGTATCTAGCCTGAACTAATTATGAGAAAATTTTAAACAATAAATTAGGATTAAATGAGGTCATTTGTATAAACTTTTTCCCACAATAACTGGTCAGTTATCAGCTATAGTCAATGTATACGTAAACACTTTCTCTACCATCCACGCTCATTGAGAAATTACATATACACTCCCCTACTACCCATCCCCCCACAGCATTCCTAGGGAGAAAGCTCCTATCATTACATGGAGGGCAGTTTCTACTCTTACTATCCCTTCAGCTGTTTGTTCTTTCTCTCTCGTTTTATCTGTACGTGTCTATATGGTGTGTGCCAGTATTTATATATATACACACATTTTTAAAGTCACCATCTTTGACATTAAAATCTGAGACTTACAATATGGTCTGATTTCTATCTGCTTCCTATGAGAACAATTGAAAAGTAATAATTATTATATAATGACATTGTAACAGAAGGCACTTCTGTAGCAACTTCTTTGTTCTAAGAGGTTACTTTAAATTATTCCTTATCATCTGTGATGGTTACATTCATGTGTCAGTTTGGCCAGGTGATGGTGCCCAGGTGTCTGTTCAAAAAAGTACTGGTCTAACTGTTACTGCAAGGACATTTTTGTCTGGTTAATAAACCAGAAGGCTGGTTTATTAAATCATCAGTCAATTGATTGCATCTGTGGATGATTATATCAATGAAAGGTGTGTCTTCTGCAATGAAAGAATTAAATTAGCTGGATTGAAGTTGAGGACTTTTAAGGAAGAAGAGAGAGAATCTTCACTTCTTCTTTGACTAGCCAGATCTCCTGAGGAGTTCATCAAACAACTTCATCGGAGTTGCCAGTTCGCTGCCTGCCCTATGGAATTTGGACTCGTGCTTCCTGCCCTATGGAATTTGGACTCATGCATCTCCACAGTGTGTGAGACACTTTCATAAAATCTTATATTTACAGAGAGGTTTGGTGGTTCTGTTTCCCTGGAGAACCCTAGCTAATATATCACCTATGTGATAGGTTCTACAATTCTCATCCTCCTTCTACAGTGGAGAAAAAAACAATACAGAAAGTGGAAATGACTCACTCACAAAAGGTCTCAGCTACTTACTGGCAGAACCAGAAGTCAAACCCAGGCTGTCTGGATCCAGAGTCGACTTGCTATGACCTCCCTATTCTGGTAAATTGAGAAAGTGTGAAATGAATGATAATTCAGCTTCTGGTGTCTGACCGTTAGGAAAAGTGATGACAGCTCTTAATCTGCTGCAGGCCCTTGTTACCCAGATGGTAAGTGATGAGTTCAGGAATCTGAACTCCAGGTTGCCTAACTGGTAAATCTATTGCTTTCCAGTTGATGGAAGACGTGGCTCTATCATGATCACAAAGGAGTTTGTAACAACCCACTTCCCTACCCCACCTGTTGAGTCAACTAAGAAGGATGACATGATTCTTGAACTGGTGTATATTTTTCTAAGAAAATATTTTTCATGGAACATTGATCTATGTAAAGAACAATTCAGGATTAATAGTTGTGTGGCTTGATGACTTATCAGCCCTGTAACCATCACCTGAGTCAAACAAATGAAGCAACAGCACCCCTAGAATCCACTTGTGATGGTTGGGTTCATGTGTCAACTTGGCCAGGTGATGGTGCCCAAGTGTCTGGTCAAGCAAGCACTGGCCTAACCTTTACTGCAAGGACTTTTGTTGCTGGTTAATAAACCTAAGGGCTGGTTTATTAAATCATCAGTCAATTGGCTGCAGCTGTGACTGATTACATCAATGAAGGGCATGTCTTCCACAATGAGAGAATGCAATAAGCTGGATTAATCCAATCAGTTGAAGACTTTTAAGGGAGACAGATAGAGGATCTTCACTTCCTCTATCTGTCAAATTCCTAGAGATACAAAAACTATTTACACTGCCTCAAGGAGAAATAGATCTTCAAAGACTGATAACAAATAGAGAGACTGAATCAGTTATAAAATCTCCCAACAAGGAACAATCCAGGAACAGATTGCTTCAGTGGGTGAATTTAACAATACTTCAAATTAACTATCCATCAAGGGGGTAACCCAAGCAGATGTGGGCAGGGAAAAGTATTGCCTATGTACCTCCTCCAGTGCAGGGTTCCCTGAAATTGGGTTAATTCTTTATAGAAATGTGAACATTGAATATATATTTAAAAATAATAAAAAGGAAAAAGGAAAAATTTAAAAATCACATGAGAAAAAAAATTAGCTACAATCCTTTTCAAACACTTCCAAAAAATTGAAGAGGAGGGAACACATCCTAAGTCATTTTATGAGGACAGCATCACCCTTGTACCAAACCCAGATGAAGATAATATAAGAAAATTGCAGACCAATAATAGCCTTTATGAATATAGATGCAACATTCTTCAACAAATCTAGCAAAGTGGATCCAGAGTACATTAAAAGGATGTTACAACATGACCAAGTGGGATTTACTTCAGGAATGCAAGGGTTGTTCAACATAAGAAAATCAGTAAGTGTAACTCATCACCTAAATGGAACAAAGGAAAAAACACATGATGATCTCAACTGATGCAGAAAAGACCTTTAAAAAAACCCAGCAGTTCTTCTTGATAAAATCTCTCAGAAAATAAGGAATAGTACTTCCTGAACATGATAAAGGGCATATGCAAAAAAAAAAAAAATGACAACAAGTATCTTACTCAGTAGAGAAAGACTAAAACCTTTTCACCGAAAATCAGAAATGAGACAAGGATTCCCACTGTCTCCACTGCTATTCAACATGCACTGGAAGTTGTAACCAGAGCAATTAGGCAAGAGAGAGAAATAAAGACAAATAAATTGGAGAGGATGATATAGAACTCTCCCTACTTGCAGCACATAGGCTTAGGAGGGTAGACATCTGACCTGTGAATTATTCCCAACCCCACAGGGACCCTAAAAGAGAAGGTGCCAGGCAACCAAAAGAAGTTGTGCATCTTAGGTAAGCTGCCCTCCTGACTCTCCTGTTTTATTTGGGTGCTCTGCATGATGTGCCATCTCCCTCCTCTCCAGCTGCACTTTTTCTTCCTGTTGGTGATCTATGGTGGATGCTGTGGCACACTGCCCAGCACCCCTTCACAGAGGTGCTCATTCTCCCAGATGCCAAGACTGTTAGGAACAGCCTCACCCACAGGCACATCTCTCCTGGATGCAGCTGTACCGAATGACTGGCAGGTGCCTGGATACAAGTTCCTCTTGCCTTAACCTGGGACAGTTAAGAAGGGCCATCCTAGCCCCCAGGTTCAAAGTGGGATCTGCAGAGGCCTCTGTGACAATTGAATTGTGCTTTAATTTCTCCCTCTGCTTCTGTTTTCATAGCTTAGCTATCAGGCATCTACTCCCTGAACTTTATAAGGGGACTCTGTAAGGTTTCTATATGGGAACTTTGGGGGTTTGGGGAAGCAGAGAGGCAGAGAGAATCTTACAGCCAGAAAGGTGGGTTAACACCACCTTCCATGGAGCCAGCAGCAGGGACCTGGTACTAAACAGCCTCTGTAAGTGATGGGAACAAGAGAGACCAGATTGCAAAGAAAGAGGTGTTTAGGCTTGTGGTTCTGGAATTAAGCAGACCCAGCTTTGACAATTTTCAGGATCATTAACTCTGTGACTCCCAGAATCCTACTCTGTAAACTAGTTTTAAAATATTACCCATCTCAGGGTTGTGCTCTCAGGATGATATCTAGTTAAAGGAGATTGTGGATATAATGCCCTTAGCACATTGTAGAGCACACCAGGTTTAGTAAGCAGACTTTACTAAATGCAATTCCCCTTCCAATCTTGTAAGGGAAATGACCTGTCTTCCACCCTGGGGTTACATGTATACAAACTGCTATTATCCACCACCCACACAGATGCCAGACATGCAGAACTTATAAGAATATAGATTGACTGCATGTTGGCTTCTCCAAGGAACAGCAGATATGGAAGGAAAGTGAACATAATTGTCCTGAAGTCTGGAAATTTGGCAAAAACTGTGACCCTTTACCAGAATTTTCATAATTGACAAAACTCTGTCTTTTTGCCTATAATTTCCACTAAAGGTACACATGTGTCTGAGTTCTCCCAGTCTTGGTGAAGCCACCATCCAGGCTCTGGTGCAGAGCAGGCATTCAGGAAGCCACTGCTCAACTAAGCCTAACACCAGGCCCTGCTGGGTCACTCCTCCAGCCCTCCAAGCTGACCTAGAGAAAGTGACTCAGCCCCTTGGACCTCAGGCTTGACTTGAGAGAGACCCCTAATATGTTCCTTATTACAGGGGTTTCAACAGGAGAGGTGCCCAGTGGACTCACGAGGTGATCAGCAGTTCCCTCAAAAAGTGGGTGGGAAAGGGGCCCGTGCATGCTCAATGACCCTGGGTGGATGAGGCGTAGACAGTGAGAAGAGACCCCGAGGCTAGCCCGGGGCTGCTCCCTTCACAACAGGCCTTGTGAGCGTCAGCTGGTCATTTATTCCCCAACGGCGAACTTTGCGATTCTTACTAGTATTGCTGTGAGGAACTTGAGTGTCAAAGGAAGACCAAGCCATGCTCCATTGTAAGGTGGTTTCCAGAGCTCCACCACCACATCTCCAACTCGCAGAAGGTAAGGGTGTAGACGGATGTGTAGCAGAGCTGCTTTACCTGGTGTGGTGTTGCAGTGTGGGACAGATGTGGGGTGGTAAGCCTTGAGAAGGGAAAGGAGCAATGTTGTCATTGGAGCACTTTGCATCACAGTGGGTGAGTGGGTGGGTCTGTCCCACCCTGTACATTATGTGCCACTCCCACAACTCAGGCTCACTGAAGTGTCAATTCTCAATGTACAACTCAACAAGCAGTTATATGGGTAATTTCAAAAATTGTTATGGATTACAGTTCCACAGCCTTGGTGCATTCCCTCAGTCCATTCTCTGTTATGCAATACAAGGAATATGAAGAAAAGTGAAGACCTTCAAGGTATGATTCAATGAGCAGCTATGAAGCATATACCAAAGGATGCTATAGGCTACAGTTCCAACATGTCATTTTCTTCTTTCCAGTCATTCCAACACCCCAGCATCCAAAACATATTTATAATTATACAAAGTTTCAATATTCATAGAACTTTGCTAAATCTAACTGTGATGGTTGGGTTCATGTGTCAACTTGGCTAGGTGGCCTAGCTGTCTGGTGAAGCGGGCACTGGCCTGACAATTGCTATGAGGATATTTGAGGCTGGTTAATAAGCCAACGGGTTGGTTTCTCGGATCATCAGTCAATTGACTGCAGCTGACTGATGACTCATCAAGGGGTGTGCTTCCACAGTGAGAGAATGCAATTGGCTGGATTTGGTCCGGGTGATCAGTTGGAGGCTTATAAGCTGGATCATTAGAGAACCTTCACTTCTTCTTCAGCTGCTCAGTGAAGCATTTCCTGGGGAGCTCATCGAAGTTGCCGGTTTGTTTCCTGAGGAGTTCGTCAAACTTGTCGGTTCGTTTCCCGAGGAGTTCGTCGGACGTCTTCCTTGGAGTTGACAGCTTGTTGACGGCTCTGCAGAATTTGGACTCGTGCACTCCTGCAGTTGTGTGAGTCACTTTTACAATTTGGTAATCAGAGACATCTCTCATTGATTCTGTTTCCAAGGAGAACTCTAACTAATACAACTTGGTACCGGAAGTGGGGTGGAAAAGCCACTAGAGCTGCCCCTGCCTAGCAAAGTAGTGAACCAGAAGCAATACCGGATTCCTGGAGGGATTGCAGAGATTAATGCCACTCTTAAGGACTTGAAGGATGCAGGGGTGGTGATTCCCACCACATCCCCATTCAACTCTCCTATTTGGCCTATGCAGAAAACAGATGGGTCTTGGAGGATGACTGTGGATTATCTTAAGCTTAAAAAGGTGGTGACTCCAATTGCAGCTGCTGTCCCAGATGTGGTATCATTGCTTGAGCAAATCAACACATCCCCTGGTACCTGGTATGCAGCTATTGATCTGGCAAAAGCTTTTTTCTCAATTGCTGTCAGCAAGGACTACCAGAAACAGTTTGCATTCAGCTGGCAAGGCCAGCAGTTTATATTCACTGTGCTACCTCAGGGTTATATCAACTCTCCAGCCCTATGTCATAATATTGTCCTCAGGGATCTTGATCATTTCTCCCTCCCACAAGACATCACACTGCTTCATTATATTGATGATATCATGTTGATTGGACCTAGTGAGCAAGAAGTAGCAACTACTCTAGATTTGTTGGTAAGGTATTTGCATGGCAGAGGATGGGAGATAAATCCAACAAAAACACAGGGGCCTTCCACCTCAGTAAAATTTCTAGGTGTCCAGTGGTGTGGGGCCTGTTGAGATATTCCTTCTAAGGTGAAGGATAAGCTGCTGCATCTGGACCCTCCTACAACCAAAAAAGAGGCACAACGCTTAGTTGGCCTCTTTGGGTTTTGGAGGCAACATATTCCTCATTTAGGTGTGCTACTCCGGCCCATTTACCGAGTGACTAGAAAAGCTTCTAGTTTTGAGTGGGGACTGGAGCAAGATTCTGCAACAGGTCCAGGCTGCTGTGTAAGCTGCTCTGCTGCTTGGACCATATGATCCAGCTGATCCAATGGTGCTGGAAGTGTCAGTGGCAAATAGAGATGCTGTTTGGAGCCTTTGGCAGGCTCCTATAGGAGAATCACAATGCAGGCCCTTAGGATTTTGGAGTAAAGCTTTACCATCCTCTGCAGATAACTACTCTCCATTTGAGAAACAACTGTTGGCCTGCTACTGGGCCTTAGTAGAGACAGAATGCTTAACCATGGGCCACCAAGTTACCATGAGACCTGAGTTACCTATCATGAGCTGGGTGTTATCTGACCCACCAAGCCATAAAGTTGGGCGTGCACAGCAGCACTCCATCATAAAATGGAGATGGTATATACGAGATGGAGCTCGAGCAGGTCCTGAAGGTACAAGTAAGTTACATGAGGAAGTGGCCCAAATGCCCATGGCCCCCACTCCTTCCACCTTACCTTCTCTTTCCCAGCCCACAGCTATGGCATCTTGGGGAGTTCCTTACAGTCAGCTGACTGAGGAAGAGAAGACTCGGGCCTGGTTTACAGATGGTTCTGCACGATATGCAGGCACCACCTGCAAGTGGACAGCTGCAGCACTGCAGCCCCTTTCTGGGATATCCCTGAAGGACAGTGGTGAGGGAAAATCCTCCCAGTGGGCAGAACTTCGAGCAGTGCACCTGGTTATTCACTTTGCTTGGAAGGAGAACTGGCCAGAGGTGTGTCTGTATACTGATTCCTGGGCTGTTGCTAATGGTTTGGCTGGATGGTCAGGGACTTGGAAGGTACATGATTGGAAGATTGGTGACAAAGAAGTCTCGGGAAGGGGTATGTGGATAGACCTTTCTGAGTGGGCAAACAACATGAAGATATTTGTGTCCCATGTGAATGCTCACCAGAGGGTGACTTCAGCAGAAGAAGGTTTTAATAACCAAGTGGATAAAATGACCCATTTGGTGGATACCAATCAGCCTCTTTCCCCAGCAACTCCTGTCATTCCCCAATGGGCTCATGAACAAAGTGGTCATAGTGGTAGGGATGGAGGTTATGCATGGGCTCAGCAACATGGACTTCCACTCACCAAGGCTGACCTGGCCACAGCCACTGCTGAGTGTCCAATTTGCCAGCAGCAGAGACCCACACTCAGTCCCCGATATGGCACCATTCCTCGGGGTGATCAGCCTGCTACCTGGTGGCAGGTTGATTACATCGGACCACTTCCATCATGGAAAGGGCAGCAATTTGTTCTTGCTGGAATAGACACATACTCCGAATATGGGTTTGCCTTCCCTGCACGATATGCTTCTTCCAAAACTACAATCCGTGGACTTACAGAATGCCTCATCCACCGTCATGGTATTCCACACAGCATTGCTTCGTACCAAGGAACCCACTTCACAGCAAATGAAGTGAGGGGATGGGCACATGCTCATGGAATTCTGTGGTTTTACCATGTTCCCCATCATCCAGAAGCAGCTGGGTTGATAGAACGGTGGAATAGCCTATTGAAGACTCAATTACAGTGCCAACTAGGTGGCAATACCTTCCAGGGTTGGGGCAGTGTTCTCCAGGAGGCTGTGTATGCTCTGAATCAGCGTCCACTCTATGGTGCTGTTTCTCCAATAGCCAGGATTCATGGGTCCAGGAATCAAGGGGTGGAAACAGGAGTAGCACCACTCACTATCACTCCTAGTGATCCACTAGGGAAATTTTTGCTTCCTGTCCCTGAAAGTTTAAGCTCTGCTGGTCTACAAGTCTTGGTTCCAAAAGGAGGAGTGCTTCCACCAGGAAACACAACAATAATCCCATTGAACTGGAAGTTAAGACTGCCACCTGGCCACTTTGGGCTTCTTATGCCTCTGAATCAACAGGCAAGTAATGGGATTACTGTACTGGCTGGGGTGATTGATCCTGACTATCAAGGGGAAATAGCACTGCAACTACACAATGGAAGTAAAGAAGAGTTTTCCTGGAATACAGGAGATCCCCTAGGGTGTCTGTTAGTACTACCATGTCCCCGTGATTCAAGTCAATGGAAAACTGCAACAACCCAATCCAGGCAGGACTACCAATGGCCAAGAAACTTCAGGAATGAAGGTTTGGGTCACCCCACCAGGCAAAGAACCATGGCCAGCTGAAGTGCTTGCTGAGGGTAAAGGGAAAATGGAATGGTTAGTGGAAGAAGGTTGTGATAAATATGAACTACGGCCACGTGACCAGTTACAGAAAGGAGGACTATGATGACATGAATATTTCCTCCTCGTTTTGTTATGATTATGTTTGTATTTGTCTGTAAAGAAAATATTTTTGCTTTTTTCTCTGTCTTATCCCCTTATCATAAGGCATAAGCTGTAACGTTCATTTTGAAGGTATGGTTTTAGGTGATGTGTACAACTGCCAAGTTGACAAGGGGTGGACTGTGATGGTTGGGTTCATGTGTCAACTTGGCTAGGTGGCCCAGCTGTCTGGTCAAGCGGGCACTGGCCTGACGATTGCTGTGAGGATATTTGAGGCTGGTTAATAAACCAACGGGCTGGTTTGTCGGATCATCAGTCAATTGACTGCAGCTGACTGATGACTCATCAAGGGGTGTGCTTCCACAGTGAGAGAATGCAATTGGCTGGATTTGGTCCGGGTGATCAGTTGGAGGCTTATAAGCCGGATGGTTAGAGAACCTTCACTTCTTCTTCAGCTGCTCAGTGAAGCATTTCCTGGGGAGCTCGTCGAAGTTGCCGGTTCGTTTCCTGAGGAGTTCGTCAAACTTGTCTGTTCGTTTCCCGAGGAGCTCGTCGGATGTCTTCCTTGGAGTTGACAGCTTGTTGATGGCTCTGCAGAATTTGGACTCGTGCACTCCCGCAGTTGTGTGAGTCACTTTTACAATTTGGTAATCAGAGACATCTCTCATTGATTCTCTGGAGAACCCTAACTAATACACTAACCTAGACTGTTGCTACCCTTTCCTCTGACTTAATCTATGTTCTAGATACATAAAAATATAAATTAAACAAACATAGTGTTTTATATGAATGCTCTTTGGGAAGGTTCATCAAGAAGTAATTAATAGCAGTTTCCTCCAGAATGGTAAATATAGGACAGGCAACAGTATGTAAATATTTTACAGTATGTCATTTTACTTTTTAAAATCTTTTACCCCAGATCTGTCTGTAGTACAAACATTTGTGTTCCTGATTAAAGGAAAATTGTTTTATCATCTTCTGAGTAGATGGCATCTACCTGAAGAGACCAAAACCTTCATTCAGTTCCTCATCTCTCCCTCTGCACTATAGCTCCCTTATAGTGGGTGTAGTTATCCTTGTATTCCAGACTTCTGGTCTGCAAATTGTTTTCAAGAGATGGATTGAAAGAATATGTGAATGAAAGTTCTGTTAATGGATGGTATGCTTAGATGTTGTACATATTAATATAATTATTCAAAGAAAATCAGGTTGTAAATGAAGCTCCAGGGCTAGTCATCACTTGGCTATAGCTGAAATCATGTGCTGTGGATTTGTTACAGAGTCTTCTGGTTTGCTGGAGCTGCTGAAATGCAAGGAACCAGAATGTGATTGGCTTTTACAAAAGGGGTTATTAGGTTACAAATTTACAGTTCTTAGGCCTTAAAACTGTTCAAACTAAGGCATCAACAAGAGAGTACCTTCACTGAAGAAAGGCCAATGGCATCCAGAAGACCTCTCTCAGCTGGAAATAAATGTTGCTCTTGTCTGCTGGTCCTTTGCTCCTGAGTTACATTGCCTTCAGATTCTGATTCCAGTAGCTTTCTCTTTAAGCATTTGTGGGGTCTCAGCTCCTCCAGGGCAAACTATGGGCCTCATCTCTTAGGTTACCATCTCCAAACATCTTTCTGTGTGCATCTCCAAGCGTCTGGGTTTGTGTTGGCTCTGAGCATCTCTTCAAAATGTCTCTGCTTTAAATCCTCTCACAGATGATGCTAGTAAACTAATTAAGACCCCCCTTGAATGGGTGGGGTCACATATCCATGGATATTCTCTAATCAAAAGGTCCCACCCACAATTGAATGAGTCACATCCCCAGGGAAGCAATATAATCAAAAGATCCCACATAATCTTTATGGGGTACATAACAGATTCATATTAGCACACTGAGGGACTCATAAAATGTGAGAATTACCAGGGGACTTATTTAAATTACATGTCTCAGTCATCTAAAAGCAAGAATTTTGATACATTCTGACCAGGTAGCCTGCTTCTATCCCTGCCTTGGCACTGCCCAGTCACAATCCCTCCACTCCCCTATCCAATATTCCTATGAAACCCCAGCCCAGAATGAACATAGAAGAAGGAGAGACCTAGCCAAGGAGATCCTGTCTGCTGTGTGAGCTTGTGGAGGTTGAGAACTATATTTCAGGATGAGTTTCAGAATCCAGAAGTCACAGCCAAGTACAGATTCTGGAAACTTGTCCTTATTCAGGGAGAAGGTGGAATTAAACAGCCTGAGTAGTAGCAGACCAAATCTGGTGAGTGATGTCTCACATAGACACACTTCAGAAAAAAAAATATGAGAAGTTTTCAAGGTGTTCAATAGACCCTGAAACCAGGTCACTGATTTAATTAGAGAAAAGAGTTTCAGAGGAAGGTGAAAGGAGATAGAACCAAGAGCTGAGTCTTCCATGCAACTGGTGTAGAAGATGCAATCACAGATGAAGACAAGAAACATAATTGAGAGCCTGTGGTTTTCCCCATGCTGATTGCATCTGGTGTCTGTCCAATGGGACCAAATAAAGGAAAGTGTTCACAGAATATAAAGTGCAACAAGGACAGATGCCGACCAAAACTGTGAGCAGGAAGCAGTGGTGTGTTGTGTGTTCTGAACTGGACTGAGGAAGACGCATCTACTCCTCGGGGAAGGGAGTTGCTGATTGACTCTAGGAGCTGTACCGACAGCATCAGCAATGGCACTGGGGAGTAAAGGGCAGCTCCTCACCCAGGACAGAGCCCGGACCCCAGCAGCAGTGCCTCAGGGAGTGTGCCCTGGATCACAGAGGAGCAGGAACTCAGGGAAGGGTGGGTGGGACCCAGAGTGGGACAACCATTTGGGCAGAGGCAGGGACTGGGGTGAGCAGGCCACGGTGCCTCACAGCTGTGAAGGAAAGGGGGACAAGACTGAATCAGGGTGGTCTGGGATGCCCCACTGAAGAAGTGAAGTGTGCATTGGAGGTATTTTCAGGAGAACTTCTGCCCAGAAGAGGAGATAATTTAGGACATTTCTGAAGAGGAGGCAGTACTGGGGGAAGTTGGAGAAGCTCCAGCCAGGGCTGTGGCCATGACTAGCCATTTCCGGGTGCCTGTGGCTCACCTGGACTAGAAGTGAGGGAGGCTGGAAAGTACTAGGGGCTCCCGAGTGAGCCCCCCTGCCAGGTGCCAGGCACTGTGCTCATTTTTGTTCCATTTCTTTTTCAATCCATGACCTCTATAGTCAAGCTTTTATATATGTATGTGTGTATGTGTAGTTACTTAACTGAAATGTAATTAAATATTTGCTTATATTCTTATACATACATGCTTGCAAATAGTCTCTTTTTAATGTACAATTAACAAGGTGGAATTTGTGTTAGTGATAATCAAGATTTTAGAAGGTCCAAGGATTTCAATGTGGTTTTGCCCTCCTCTGATCAAATTTTGAGAACAGTTTTGAGAAAAATCAACAAATCTAAAATCAAATGCCAAAATAAAGGAAAGAAATGCAAATACTCTTGAATTTTTTGATCCTGTGCCATGCCAAATTCATTATATATGTTAAAAGATAAATTTTAAATTTAATAAAATTTATACAATATTAAACTTTAAACAATTAGTATTTGTTTTTTTAAATCAAGAATTTATTGTATAAATGTCACCCAACATTCTTTAACATTTAACTTTGAGCATACTTAAGATGACAATTTATGTCATTGAAGTCTACAACATGAAATAGGTTTAAGAAAATTTGAAATACCAACACAAAAGGTGCCTTGCAGCAAAGCTTAAATATTAAGCAACTAAAGCAATGAAAGTGATTCTAGCAGTTTTTATTATGACTCATAACTGTCTTGCTAAACTGAATTATAACAGTTAAGACAATGTGATTGAAATTGGAACTTCAGTAGGTCATGCTTTGCAATTGGTTAGTATTTCTTTTACATCTTTAATCCGTAAGTTTTACTAGGTGTGGAAAATGAAGGGACCTGAGAGCTTTGGGATGGATGGAAAGTGATAGTAGTGGCTCCAAGAGAAAGAGAGGAGAGAAGGGGAATTGTCTGGTGCAGTGTAGCAAGACACTGAAAAAAAAATTTAAAAAATCATTTTAATTATAGAGCATATTAATCATATAAAATAGTAGATTAAATAGTACAGTAAAACCCATGTGTAACACCCACCAATGGACCTACCTAATCCTACCTCTCATTATTTGGAAGCAAATCTTAGACATAGGTTTTTAAGTATAAATATTTTACAGTGTATCTCCCAAATACAGAGTTTCTTTTCAAGAGCATGATGGTGACATATTTTCAAACTTTCTTTATTATCAAATATCCTTGTCCCAATTGATTTATAATAATTTTTTGTTTGTTTTGGAAATGAATGTATTTGAATATGACAAAAAGGTACATTTTTATTATACCTATGTAGGGCATCTCTTTAACATACATTGTTCTCATTTTCCCTTCCTACTTTTTGGTTGAAGAAATCTGCACAAGTGTCTGGTAGAATTGCTCACAGAGTGGAATTTGCAATTTTCTTTCATGTCATTGACGTCCATTGCCTTCTTGGAGTCATGGCACTTTCCTAACCAAGACAACCGCCTAAACAAGCTGCAATTGTGGATGACAAAGAATAGGAGGGGAAGGTGAAAAGCGAGCAGTAGTTTTGGCAGGGGGCAGTAACTCCTTCTAGCTACTGCTTGTAGAGTTGGAGGAATGAAGGAGAAGCTGACCTGAATAGCTCCAGCTTCCTGAAGACCCTGGGAACTGTACAGACTGTCTTCCAAGAAAGAGAGAAGACTGAGGAATATTCAATTTCTCATGTTTCCTATCTCCTGGAAAACCTAGCCTTTCTGAAAGAAGTTTCTTGTATAGAGACTGCTCACCAAACAATGGCCTTTACAGCCTCCCTGGCTGATCCCAAACAGAGGCCAGCTGCCCCCTCTGCCTGGGTTATCTGAAAGACACAGTGACCACTGACTGTGGGCACAACTTCTGTGACTCCTGCATACACCAGTGCTAGAAGGATCTACAGGAAAACTTCCCCTGCCCTGTCTGCCTCCACCAATGCCCCAAAGGGAACTTCAAGTGCAACAGCCAATTATGTACCACAAGTGAACTTCTCAAGAAATTTCCCACCAGGAGGAGCAAGAGGAAATGGCAAGAAGAGAAACCCCTGTGTGAGAAGCAAAATCAGGTTCTGACCCTGCCCTGTGAGTAGGAAGTGGAGCTACTGGGTGCCCAGTGCAGGGTCTCGTCTGACCACTGGGGTCACCACCTGATGTCTCCTGAGCAGGCTGCAGCTCATCACAGGAAAAAAATCAGAAGCTATTTTGAGCCCCTGAAAAATCCAGTGGAAGATGCTGAAAACATGTGTGAAGTCCAGGTTTCAAAAGCACTTGAGTTGAAGTATAAGATAGAAAATTGGAGGAAGGAATTATACTCTGAATTTGAACAATTTATGCATTTTTTAGAGAATGAGCAGGAAGCAATTCACATGAAACTGCTAATTGTAGAGAAGAGTATTCACAAAAAATTACTAGAAAACAAAATGCAAATTTCAGACCATTGTTTCACACTGAAAAGTCTGTTAAGTGCAAGATATGAGAAGTTTGTGCAGGCTAACCAAGATTTACTGACAGGTATTGAAAATAGCCACAACAAATATGAGAATTTAAAAATCCCTGCAGTATTTTCATATAAATTAAACAAGGAAATTTGCAATATCCCTCCACAATATTTTGGCCTACAAAAAATGACCAGCATATTTTAGGCAGATTTGACTCTACATTGTCAAACTGCCCACCCCAATCTTATTGTATCAGAAGATAGAAAAAATGCCATGTTTGGGATGATAACCAAAGTATTGCCATAATCCCAGGGCATTCACTTTTTGCCCAGCTCTCCTGAGTTCTGAGGGATTTGATGCTGGAAGACATTTTTGGCAAATAGAATTAAGAGGCACAGGTGAATGGTCTTTGGGTGTGTATAAGGAATCTTCCCCAGAAATGTTCTTATATCCCCATCTCCAAACAATGATGCTGAGACATTCAGCTCTGGACTGAAGCATTTGATGCATGGTGTTCTGTAAGCCCCAGACAAACTGGAATTTTTCTGGTCTATCAGTTGGGAGAGGTTTCTTTGTACAATTTGAATAACATATCACATTTGTATACATTCACTGTAATGTTTATAGAAAAACCTATGCCCTATTTCTCCTTTGGACCTTCTTCAAATTCTCTTTCAATCAGCATGGGCAGAGATGAATAGTGGACTACCAGTAAGACCACGTTGGATGTTTTTACAACTTCTTCCTTTGTTCTTGAGGGTTCTTGTAATAAAGAGTCTGACTCCATTTTCTTTGTTTGAGTACTGATGTCTTCTAAGCTTCACTCCTTTGTCTTTCCCTTCTGTCCCCATCTGGGTAAGCCAATAAGAAAGTCTGGGTGCTACTTTATTTGGGCAAACAGGAAGCCAGAACCAAACCAGCCCTGCTTGTACAGGAACCCTCACACCAGTATCACTCACTAACTTCCATAAAAATGCCGAACTTATCTCCTTTCCCTACTCTCTATGTCATTATTTGACCTGCTTGGGAACTTCCCTGCTCACCCCTGAAAGCCTCACTGTGTGAGTAGTAAACCTTTTCATACACTCTCATATGTGTGGCATCATCATTTTTTACACCTGTGCTCATTTGAACATGTAATGCACCCCAGAAAAAGCCATGCTCTTTTAATCCATTCCTGAGGGTGTGGACCTGTTATAGGTGGGAAATGTGGTTATTTCCCTGGACATGGGACCCACTGTTTCCAAAATTGTTCTTAATCTTTTTACTGGAGTCCTTTATGAGAGAAACACCCAGAGAGAACTGAGAGAAAAAAGCCATGAAGGAGTTAAGAGAGGACCCACAGAAGCTCAGGAAGAGACCAGTGGAGCTAGGAGCTGAAAGCAAGGAGGCCCAGGAGCACAGGACTAGCAGATGCAGGTCATGTGCCTTGCTCTCTGACGGAGAACCCTGCATGCCAGTGGCCTTTCTTTAAAGAAAGTATTGTCCCATTGATGCCTTAATCAGGACATTTTCATGTCCTTAGAACTGTAAATTTGTAAACTAATAAATCCCCATTGTAAAAGCCAACCCATTTCTGGTATATTGCATTCCAGCAGCTTTAGCAAACCAAAATGAATCTGAACCAAATTTTGGGTGGGGACACATTTTGCTCTGGTGGTGGTAGTGTCCATAACAGTACTTAGGATAGTATATAACTTAAACTTAATTCTTAGTATATTCCAATATCAGGAAGTATGGTGTGCTTTGTTTTGTATTACAACTATCATAACTTAATCAGCCCATGTCCTCCTGTTTCTCTAATAACCTATAGTACTTTATTTGTCATTTCCCATCTCATGGGGAACTTGTGGGAATGTATTACAATTTCTTTCATATTTTGAAACAAAAAACCTTAGAAAAATTAAAACCTCTTACTGGTTCTTCAACAACATCTACTCTAAATAAATCTCATTTGGCTTCACGTGAAGGGACTGCAAATGCTTGAAAACAACAGATGAAATAGATCTACATAGGTGGATTTTTTTTTAAAAAATCTAGATAGAGTGAATTTTAAAAAAAGCAATTTATAGAACACTGCATATTGCAGGATCATATTGTAAAAACAAACAGAAATTAAGGAGTGTTTCCATTCTTGTTTATTTGTCTATGCATAAGACATTTTAGGCAGTATGCAGGAGAAACTTGATAATGGTAGTGCTGGAGAGGAGATGGAAGGAGTGTTGTGTTGTCTCATGTGTGAGAACAGTTTGCTTTTCCCTGTCTCTGCTAAGATGTGTGCCCTGACATGCTCATGTGCAGAGAACGTCTTTCATCCTCTAGTTGTGCTATATGCCCACTAGGGGCCTGGAGTGGCAGGAGCTCATAGACTGGCTTTTCCATTTTTTCACATGCACTGTACAAGTAATTTCTATTTGTGCAGTGAGCAGAGGAAAATTAGCTCAGTTTTGTATAGACTGCCTGGACTCGCCATCCCCAGCCCAACAGATGGTCCAATTGTCTACCCAGGGTTGAGTGGATGGAAAAACAGTAGTATTAGTATATTCGTACAAAAAGACACCATATAGCAACAAAAAGGAATTGCTAAAAGCAATAAAGTATATGTTATAAGCTGAGAAGTCAGCTTATAACATATACTTGCCTTTGTTTCAAGTGTGTTTCAGTTTGCAAAAGCTGCTAGAATACAATATACCAGAAATAGGCTATCTTGTACAATGGGGCTTAATGAATTATAATTTATAGTTCTTAGACCTTGAAAACATCCCACTCAAGGCATCAAGAGGATAATATCTGAACTCCGAAACAGGTGCTGGCATGCAGGGTTCCTCTGTCATATGGGAAGGCATATAACTGGTGTCTGCTGATCCTTCACTCCCAGTTCATTGCTTTCAACTTCTGTTTCCAGTGGCTTCCTTTCTCAGTGTCTGTTGGTCCTCTATTAGCTCCTCTCAGGCTTTTCTCTAGCAGCTTCTCTTAATTTCTTCTCTTTTAAAGGGCTCCAGTAAGGTGATAGGACTCACTCTAGTGCAGACTTCAACTGAAATAACCTAATCAATAAGTCCCACCTCCTGGAGGTCTGCACCCACAGGAATGCAGTAAAAGAGCATGACCTTTCCTGGAGTACATAACAGCTTCAAACTACTCAAAGTGCGAAATCAGACAAAATTATTCTGTGATATAACAATCAGGACAGTGGTTAGCTTTGAGGAGGACAGTGGACTCAATGATTGAGAGCAGCCAGGAGGTGGCTTCTGGGTGCTGTTACTGTTCTACTTTTTGATCCATGTGGTGGTTACATGGACATGATCTCTAAGTGATAAATCATTGAGCTATATGCTAATGATTCTTGCATTGTTCTTCATGTACATCAGATTTTCAATAAAAAGATTTATTGGAAAAAGTACACACCAGTTCAAATATCTGATCAACCCTCCATGCTTCCTTTTTAGTCAAGTTTGATTGAAATATATCTATGGTTTTTTTGAAGAACCAGTGTTGTAATTCTTCAATTGTTATAAATATTTTCATTTTACAGTTGTAAAAGGATTTTTAGAATATTCCCATGATTACCCATGAAAGAGACTTAACAAATGATTGGTAATTACAGACAAAAAGTGGCAACAAATGAATGTCTCCTGGAATTTGGAAAATAGTGCAAATAAGGATAATTTGCCGGATCAAAATATCCCACAAATTAAGCTGGGATTCTACGATGTCTGAGAATTGCTGTGGGCACTCCTCATGGGCAATATCAACACCCATCCACAATTTGGTTTGGATGTCAAGACTGATGAGGTCACACACTCAAAATTGGTATGAAAAGATTTATTATTCTTCTAATTAGTCTTCCTGGGGGGCACCAAGTGACTGTCAAACAGATCCAATTATGACATGGGAGCAGAGAGAGGTGACAAGATTGGAGCTTTATGGTGCTTAGGTGGTGAGAATGGGGTGAAGATTCCCATGCAGGCAGGGCCTTGGGTGGTTTGATGTCTCACCTGCACCAAAGGGAAAGCACCAAGATTTTCTTATCAGCTTCCCAAGATATGGGCAGAAAGGGAAGAGAAGGAGGTGAGTTCTAGACACTTTTATTAATCAAACATTAAAACTTCAAAACAGCCTTCTTTGCCACATTAAAACAGTCTTTATTGCTAGTAATTTCTTAGAAAATGGGAAGAAAATACAGTATACAAAAATCTCCCAGGTAATTCATCATTCATCTATGATGATACTGATTGTAAGACATTTTGTAGCAGGTCCAAGAGAGAAATAAGGCACAAGTTTTTCTGTAAACATACCCTTGCATGTATACAAATGTGACCTATTATTCAAATTGTAAAATGAAACCTCCCCCAACTCATAGTCCAGAAAAATTCCAATCTGTCTGTGATTCACTGAATCTGATGTACCATGTGTTCTAGACCAGAGATGAAATTTCCAGCATCCATTGTTTGGAGATGGGGATATGCAGGCATTCATGGGGAAGGATTCTTTACAGACACCTAAGGCCAATTCACCTGTGCCTCGCACTTCTACTTGCCAATAATGTCTTCCAGCATCAAAGCCCTCACAACCCCGGACAGCCTGGTAAGAAGAAAATGCCTTGGATTTAGGAAGACATTTTGGTTTCATCACTCCAAATATGGCACCTTTTCTATCTTCTGAGATGATAAGATTTGGGTGGGCAGTTTCAGGATCTAATGTCAAATCTACCTTAAATTTGCTGATCAATTTTTGCAGTCCAAAATATTGCAGAGGGTGACTAAACCTCTCTTTCTGTAATACACAAGGGAAGACTTCTGGGGTTTTTAGGTTTTCATGCTTGCGGTGGATACTTTCAATACCTGTCAGTAAATCCAGGTCTGTCTGTACATACTTCTCTATTATTTCACTTAACAGAATTTTTAATGTGGATATATGGTGTGTAATTTGGCTTTTGTTAACAGTTAGTTTGTCTTCAAGATCCTTCTCTTCACTTAGTAGCCTGATATGAATTAATTCCAGCTGCTTTCATAAGAAATACTGAAATTGTACAAATTCATTGCTCACTTCCATCCTCCACTTTTCCACCTTTCCCTTCAATTCACATGATTTTGATAGTTGAATTTCATGAACTTTCTCAGCACATTCAATGTTCTCCTTCAGGGATCCAATGGAGCTTTTGAGCTTCTTCCTGTGATGAGCTGCAGCTTGCTCAAGGGGCACCACATTGTGATCCTGGTGATCAGAAGAGATCCTGCACTGGGCACACAGTAGCTCCAGGTCCTGCTCACAGAACAGGGTCACAACCCGATTGTGCTTCTCACACAGGGGTTTCTTTTCCTGCTGCTTCCTCTTGCTCCTTCTTTTTGAAAGTTGCATCACAATTTCAGTCAAGTGAGATAACTGGGAGTTCCTCTTGAAATCCCCGTCCAGGCAGTGGTGCAGGCAGACGGGACAGGGGAGGATGTCCTGGAGATCTTCCCAGCACTGGTGGATGCAGGAGCAACAGAAGTTGTGGCCACAGTCAATGGTCACTGGGTCTCTCAGGAAGTCCAGGCAGAGGGGGCAGCTGGCCTCTGTCTGTAGCTCAGTCAAGGAGGCTGCAACGGCCATTGTGCAGTGAGGCTTTCTGTCACAGGAAAGTCCTTTAGAAATTTATGGTTCACCAGAAGCTGTGAAAAGTGAGAAGCTCATGCCGTCTCAGTATTTTTCTCTTCCCTGGAAGGCAGGCTTTAGGTTTTTCATGTTCCCCAGGAAGCTAAAGCCGTTCAAACTTTTGTCTTCCCTTTCACTTCAGCTGTTGAAGCAGTTGCTAGAAGTGGTTGCTGATCATTTGGCACTTTATCCAACTATACTCAATGGCCAAAAAATTGAAGTGTGGCACTGAGGTTTTCTTTGTCAGGAAAGACCCAAAACTCCAAGAAGTGGTGGATGTTAACTGCATACAGACAGAATTAGCAAAATCCAGACAGTAGGCAACTTGATAGGACAATTGACCAGGATTCTTCAACAAAATAAAACAAGGGGAAATAAAGGGAATAATAAATGTTAAAAAAATGAAGAACATGTGTATCACAAAGCTGTACCTAATTATTTTTCCAGATTCAAAAAGATATCTTTCCAATGCAAACATTAAATGTCAACCTGGACAGTGAGTATCTGATATAAAAAAATTGTTAATCCTTATTAACTTTATAATGATGTAACTTAATAAAAAGAGGTTCTATAATTTAGAGATACAAATGCAATATTTACACATAAAATATGATGTCTAGTTTTGCTTCAAAATAATTAGGGATGAGTGGCAATGTGACACAAGTTGGTAGATGGGTACATGGTGTTTATTGTATTATTTTCTCTATTATCTTTTATGATCAAAATGTTCTAGAAAAGAAATATGTTATGAAGATTAACATTGCTCCATTTCATCCAAGGCAGATTCTCAGAATCTCTCCATTGGGATTTTTTTCAGTCTTGAGTCTCTTCCCCTTCACAGCTGTCACATACCAATCTCCTATACGAATCCTTTCACCTTCCTTGTGTCCACTCCCCAAACTCAATGACAATCTGCCAAATTGAGGTAAATTGAGATTGCAGTAAAACTAGAGTTGACACATGAGTTCCATCTGCTTACATGGCATGTATGTTGGTATCCAGTCCTGATCCGATGTTACCCTTTTTATGAGGTGATTTTTGGGTGAGATAGGGTAGAGTGGTGGATCCTTGATCTCCAACACTTTCAACTATACAGAGACAGAAAGGAAACTACCTTCACCTTCCATTTATGTTTGGTTTCAGCAAAAACATTAAAATAGATAAACCTCCAGTATCCTTTTTTAAAACAAATAGTTATTTGATGTGGCAAAGTTCCAAGAATTTCTGAAGCCTATTTACATTCTGTTTCATTGTTCTTCATGCTCAATTTTAGTTTTGCTAATTATTCCCAATGCTGTACATAGAATATGATAAAAGTGTGACAAATTTACATTGAACTCTGCAATCCTTAAAATCCTCTGATTTTCACCAAAATAGATTCCATGTAGATGATTTCAAGGTGCAACATGAACTGTGTTTGAATTCACATATAAAAATGTCAGTAAATAATATCTCCTTAATTAATAACAAAATTACATGCAAAAGTTTAAATAGAGAGTTCATTGGATACAAAAGGAACTGAAACAGAAATGAGCCCATGCCTGGCACATGGTAGATGCACACTCAGGATCACTTCCTAATTCCCATGTCTTCCTCACAGCCAGGTGAGCAAAAGACACATGGAGATCACAGGGTCTTGTCCACATAGACTGAAGGGGCTACTCCACCTTGACCCTCCTTCTCCATTCTATTCTGAGCTATCTTAAAATCTATCCTCTGCTGCCTAGAAGGTCTCTTCACAGTTAATCAAACTTTCACTTCCTTTTACCCTGATTAACTCAATTCCTCCATTACCAGCCCTTATAGACTAGGATGAGGCTCCCCCGCAGGGCACCTCACTCCCTGCCTCAGGCTGCTCGGTCTTCCTGCTGTGGAACCCCCGAGTCTGAGCCCCCATCTGAGACCCTGCTTACCTGTGGCTCCCGGGGTGCTCACTGCCTGTGTTTTGCTCTGGTCCTGCCTGTGCACTGGGTGAGGAGTTGTCCTTTGTGGGGGTGCTGCTGCCGGAACCACCCACTAGAAACTGTCAGTTCCTCCCTTCTGTGCAAGGCAGACTGTACTTTGTGGTCCAGGTCAGAAGATACAACACAACCCTACTTCTGGATTCACTCTAATGGTTGGAATATAGTCTGGTTCAGGCTTATAAACCTGTAGGAAGTTTCTTTCCTTTTTCCTATTGGACAGAATCAAGATTCAATCAGCACACAGGAAGTGACAGGCTCCTGATTACATTTCCATCAACCTCTCTGATTGCATCCTCTGCTCAGGGGTGTTGCCACGCACCCCTCCCCTCCACTGAAATTCCCTCTGATTTAAACTGTGGTCTGGTATCTGATTCCTCTGAATACTTTGAAAGGTTCTCCTTTTACTTTTCCCAAGTGTGCAGACAAGACTGCTAAGACTTTGTTAACCATTCTTGGCTTCCTTCTTCTCAAGCTCTTTAAATATTCTCAACCACTTAAAGGAGGTGTTTCCAGAACTGAACTTATACTTAGTTTTCTGGATTCACAAACTGAGTCTGTAGCTCTCAACTTCCGCATGTCACCAGGCAGCAGACAAGCTTCTCTCTTCCTCTGCTCATAGTGGAGGTGGGGCTTTTGTAGGAGTATTGAATGGGACAGGGAGGTTTTCTGATTGGCTAGTGCTTGGGCAGGCTTAGGAGCAGGCTTCCTTAGGTGGAATGCATGAGAATTTTGCTTACAGGCAACCTTTATATGTAGCTTAAATATGTCCACATAGTTAACACTGAGATTTTGTGAAAACCTCGGTAACTCATCCATAGCACATGATTTCAATGATTACTCAAGTGCTGACAAAATGTGAGTCTCCTCCTCCACACTTGATCTTTCTCAGGATTTTGATATTAATATATACAACATCCATGTGGCCTTCCATTCATTAATGTTTCGTTCACTCATACATTCACTCAACAAATCTGTTGAGTGCTGACTTTGTGTGCACATTGACTAGAAGTCCGGAATACAAGCATGACAACTCCCACCCTCAGGAAGCTACCGTATAAAGTTGACACATGTATCAGAATGAAGGTTTTAGTCTCCTTTCCATGTGGATGGCCATCTACTCAGAGGAGAGTAGGAGAGTTTTCTTCAATCAGGAGCAAAAAGCTTACACCTCAGAATTCCCTGCTGAGAAAGGTTTTAAACTGTGACCTAATATGCTGTATACAGTAGAAAGATTTCCATGGTAGAATAGTTACTATTCTAGGTTGCTAATGCTGCTGTTATGCAAAATACCAGAAGTGGATTGGCTTTTATAAAAGGTGGTTTATGTGGTTACAAATTTACAGTCTTAGGTCCATGAAAGTGTCCAGGCTAAGGCATCAACAAGAGGGTACCTTCCCAGAAGAATGGCTAATGGTGTCTTTGTACCTTTGTTGTCTGGGAAGGCATGTGGCTGGTGTTGTCTTCCTTTGCTCACAGGTTGTGTTTCAAAATGGCTTTCTCCCAGGACATTTCTCTCAAGGGATATGGGGGTATTCTTTTAGTTTCTCTCAGGCAAACTTGGGAGTAGCAAAAGTCTACTTTCAATGTGCATCTTCAAAACATCTCTCCGGGCTGAAGTTCTGCGGTCTTTCTGTTTGTGATCTCTTAGAGAGCTCCAGAAAACTAATTAAGACCAATGCCACACCTTCATGGAAATAATCTAATCAAAGTTATTACCCACAATTGGGTGGGTCACATCTCCATGGAAACAGCCTAATCCACAGATTCCAACCTAGTCAACACTAATATGTGTGCCCCCACAAGATTGCATTAAAGAACATGGCATTTTGTGGGACATAATACATTCAAACTGGCACAGTTACAGAGTGATTTCTGGCTGCTCCCTCTGTGGCTTATTCCCAGAATTTCAGCCACTTACAAAGGACCCCAGTATGATGATTAAGATGCAACCTGGGCCACACCTTAACTAAAGTAACCTCATCAAAAGGTCACAGTTACTTCACACCCACAGGAATCGATTATGTTTAAGAAGATATTTTCTGTGGTACATGTATCTCAAACCACCACAAAGAGTTTAAGTCCAGTTCCTTGACAGTCTTCAAAACTTGTTTTCATCCTTGGCAAACCAATACACAAAACTTGGGTTTCCTGTGATATCTTGATAAATGTTACCCAAATTTGATATAAGATGGCAATGTGAGCTTTGTCAAATACAGGTATCTGCCACCTTCCTCAAACACCCAAGATCTCAGGTAATTTCTAGATCTCTATGTTTTAGGCTGATTTGGAACATATCAAGCCTCTTTTGAGTCACAGTAATAAGTATAAGCTTTGAATATGATGTAGGAGATATTTCACTCATGGAATATCTGATCATTTTCATTTCTTGTTCATAAAATATACATTTTAAACTTCTCAATAAAACACTTTTGGTAGCTTATTATGTTCCCACCATCTTCCACCAATTGGATTGCTCCCTCTGGGGAAGGCAGCCACCATGTTGCCAGTCCGTAATTCAAGAGTGGCTTAGTTGTGTGGTTCTGGCTCTGGATCTCTAACGGGTTTGAAGTCAAGATATTGACTGGGGCTGCAGTTATCTTAATGTATGACTGAAAGCTGGACAATGTACTTCCAAGTTGGTTCACCTCCAGTACTGGTGAGATGGTTCTGCTTGTTGTCATGAGTCCTAGGTTTCCTCTTGCTCCTCCTGGTGGGAAGTTGCTTCACAATATCAGAAGTATCAATTGGTTCATTTCAGTAGATGTTAATGCTCATTCATCACTTATGCTGTAGAGTTGCAAAAGCAAATCATTTGCTCTCTTATCCTTTTGATGCTTAAATCCTTTTTAAAAGTAAATTTTGGGTTTTCAGTTTTGTGAAATTATGGACCTTTGTTTTATTTTGTTTGTCCTCCCAGCCCTGCATCCAGATCTCCACATTTCTTTCCTTCTTTTTCTTTTCTTTTCTTTTCTTTTCTTTTCTTTTCTTTTCTTTTCTTTTCGAGTGTGTGTGTGTGTGTGTGTGTGTGTGTGTGTGTGTGTGTGTGTTTGTTTTTTGCTTGTTTTTGCTTACTGGATATACTTTTGAGGGTAGAGTTCTTTTTTTTTCACCCTCTTTTATTTATTAAGTTTTTTTCCTCAGGAGTTCCTCAAATCAGTAACATCACCATTAGGTGCATTCCCAAAGGTAGTAGTAGTTTTAAGGTTTAAGAACTTCATGCTTAAGTTTGGTTTGAATTAACCATTGTTGTATTGCACTGGAGTACCATGGAAGATTTTCTATATAAATCTGAAGATCTGTATTTTTGCTGCAAGAGAGGCAGAAGCAGTGAAGTGTTGTAGAGGATAATGCTAGTCCTACAACCCAAATGTAAATGAATTGAAACCATGCTGCCTATTGCCCTGCATTTTCAGGCAGCACAAGCTTCTTTTTTCTTCTTCTTTTTCTCCATGCAAACTCGATTAGAATATTCTAGATTTCTAGTTGTATACACTCGTGGCTTTTTGCCCCCAGTTGGTTATTCATAGTGAGAACATTCTGGGTGATCATGGTGAAAAGTGCATGACCCAGTGGCCTTCGTCTGTGTCAGGACCATGGACCACCATGGTTGTGCACCAACTTAACCTTGTGGGTCAGGAGAACCACTGAGGCAACACAGGATCAGCAACACAAGAGATGGGCAGAGCCACCACCCTTGACTGAACAACCACCACACTTAAAAAGCAGCTGAGGAAGCATTCTTAAATCTTTCCTGTTAGTAGCCTGAGACTCTTACTTTCCACATAGGCCATGCCTGGAGGCACCTTATGGAACAATGGCTGGGTGATCTCCCCAATTGATCAATCACTAGTCACCAGGCTAGACAGTACCCTGGAACTTTATCCTTGGGTGCACTAGTCTGAACTCTGGTAAGTGGTACTTCAGCCACAAATTGGGAGAAATAATAAGCAAGAGAAGTAGGATCACCTAAGATTCTTCAAGAAACATTAACCATGCTTGTCATATTAACTAATCAGGCATTTGCCCAAAGTGGGCAAGATGTTTTAAGATAGAAGGAAATGTACAATCTACTATAGGACAATCTCCAAGATAAAAGGTTAAGAGATAAAGAGGGAGTTGCACTAAGCACAGGGTGCTTTCATTTTCTTAAATACATATACACATCTAGATATAAGTGCTCACATATGCACAGGGACTGGAGAACCAAACACAGCAGGCTGCTCCATGAGCTTCTAGATGCCTGGGAGGTAAAATGAGGACAGGAAGCTGCTGTGTAACCTTGTAGCTAATGAGTTATATTTCAACCATATTCAGAATATAACTGAATATAACTTGAGATTTGAAGAAGATATATGTCAAATAGGACTGGAATGAAGGCATCTGTTTCTTCTTTAGATGAAAATCTTTAAACTCTCCCCTGGATGGGTCACCAGGCTTAGGAGAAATGGCCCAAAACATCCAATCTGTTCTCCTCTCTCCCCTCTGCACTGAAGCTCCCTGATGGCATGGGTCATGGTCCTTGTGCTCCAGGCTTCACATCAATTGCACACACAGTCAGCATTCAACAATTTGTTGCTTGAATATATGAATGAATGAGCTGTCAAGGAATGGGATGTTAGATAGATATTGTACATATTAATATAGAGATCCTGAGAAAGATTAGGTTTGAAGGTGCAGAATCAGTGGATGTCACCACCTGGATAGTAGCTGAAATATTTTTTTGAGCATGAGACCACCAAGGGACTCACAAAATGCTAGCACCAACAGAAGAACTTATGTATAGTTCATGACTGTTCTCCAAGTCAAAATGAAAGCTGCTTCTATCTGTACCTCTGAATACCCAGTCAACCCCTCTGTCTTCCCTCCCACCACTTCTCCAGTACTCCTACAGAGCCCCTACCTCCAGAATGAGCACAGAGGAAGAAGGCTATTGCTTGTCTGCTCCTTATAAGCCTGTGGAATTTGACAGTATCAGAATGATTCTATGAATCTGGGAAACAGAGCACATGTCTGACTCTGAATAGATCTTGTTGAAGGGGCTGACTGAAATAAAACAGCCTGAGAAGGAGCAGGCCAAGACTGGGCTTTGCAAAGTCATAAATTTACACATGTAAGAAGCAGAAGATGACTATACTTAGAAGTGTTCAATGGACCCAGAAATCTGAACACATATTACTTAGAGAAGATTTTCAGTGGAGGGTTAGAAGCAGGTGGCAACAGAGGGCAATGAGTCATATCCCCCACTGCCCGGGAGCAGATGATGCAATCAGAGAGGAAGATGCAGTGTGTCATCAGGAGCCTATTTTGTCCCTGCAGCCGATTGCATCTTGATTCTGTCCAATGAGACAAGCAAAGGAAAACTCCCCACAGGGTTATAAAGCTGAGTTTGGCCCCATTCTTACCATAACTGGGGACCCAGAGGCTATGCCCTGTTGTGTCTTTGGATCTGGACCTGATGAAGAAATCCAGTCTGCTCTGCATGGAAATGAAGAGCCCTCAGTCCTGCAAAATCATTCCTGCCTCAACCCTAAGGCCATGGGTATAAGAGTTCCTCTCCAGTCAGCACAGACCCAAGACCACAGCAGAGCACTGGTGAGCAAAGACTCCTGGAAGGCATCTGAGCTCAGGTGGGGCTAGGAGGGGGGTGAGCAGAGGATGATGTCACCTCACTAGTGTCCAAAATGGAGCCTGAGAGGAAGCTGAGCTAATCACGTTGGTTTGGAAGGATTCATGGAGGAAGTGAAGTGTTGATTAGTTTCATTTGGATGTGCTTTCATTGTAGCAGAGTAGATAATTCGGGGTGGTTCAGAGAAGGAAGTAGTGGAGGGCTGGATTGGTTGCTTCAGCAGGGATATGGACATGACCCCATCTCAGGTGCCTGCTGCCCGGGGGAATAAGTGGTGAGGGAGGATTTGGAAAGTACTCGGTGCTCCTGGGGGAAACTACTATTTGCCAGGCACCATGCTCATTTCTGCTGTATTTTCTTTTAAATCAGTAAACTCTTGTCTAAGATTTATATATGTGCGACTACTTATAAAGTAAATAAATTTTTGTTATTTTCATATGTAAAAATATTTATCTACAGGGTTAGCTTTTATTTTATGTATTTTTTTTTTTTACCATAGAATCATCTATATGGAAAGGAGAGAGAATGGATCTGAGAGATTTGAGATGGAGAGACAGAGATGAGAGCAAATAAGGGAGTGAGCAAGAAGTAAGCTTGATTGGAAGGGAGAGGTGACATGCTGAAGCAGATTTCAAAGGCTGCCCTTTAGAAATAAAGATTTTTAATAACACACACACACACACACACACACACACATATATATACACACACACAATATTTCAATCATATTTAATGATAGATCATATGGAAATTCTATGTAGTGATCAAACAAGTGTAATTATAAACTTATACTGCTGATCTTTTTGATATACAGCCCCACCATCTTGCCCTATGCATTTGAAGTAAGCCCTAGGAATCATCTGATTTCATCTGGAAATATTTGGTATGTATCTCCTAAAAGATAGTTTTCTACCTCCCCAAACTCTAATACCATTATCACTCCTTGAAATAAAGAGCACTAATTTCTTATCATTGGATATCTAATTACCTGAACTGAAGTACTATTGCTTTTGAGAGTGTGTGTTTGAAACTGAAGCTAAATTAAGTCCACATATTCAGGTGATATGTCATCAATGTCTACTGTAATCCCTAAATTCCACCTCTACTGTGTTTTTCCTTTTCGTTGTATGGATTGAATAAACCTGGTTGATATTCTGGTAGAGTTCACTGCATCCTGATTTTTAGTAATTGCATGTCCATGTTGTACCTAACAAGTTACTCTGTATCCTATATTTGTTTTCTCTAGGTAGTGGGACCTAGAAGATTGATTAGATTCATGTTCAATTTAAAATATGTTCTTATAAATTATTTCTCTGATACAATAGTTGGTTATCCTGAGGTAGTCTCCATTTGTGGTTGCACAGAGCAAATGCTTAAACTTCCTTTCAAGATGTGATATTTTCTTGTCCACAGCAACAATTCATTGACTTGGAATGTGCTTCTCTACTGTCCACCAGGATTCCCTATCTGGCCTTCAATATGGTTGGGCCACTGAATACAAGAGGAGAAAGTGACAGGAAGATCAGTAATTGGCTACGACCTTTGGCTCCTCTTCAAAGCTTCTCTGGAAATGGAGGGCAGGAAGCAGAAGATACTCTTGGAGCAGTATCTTTCTCAGGACTGATTTCCAGGAAGGAGAGTGAGGATTAAGGTCATTAGCATCTCACTGTCTCTCTTTCCTTGAATGAAGCTCCCTGAAGGGAATTCCCACAGGTGCAAATCCTCACTGCACAATGGCCTTTGCAGCCTGCCCTGCTGACCTCCTAGCAGAGGCCAGCTGCCCCATCTGCCTGGATTTCCTGAGAGACCCAGTGACCATGGGAAAATCTCTAAGCCACATATACAGCAAACAAGGGGAGAAGAGAAATTTAGGAACAACAATTGCACCCTCATTTGTAGTGTAAAAGAGGGCATTATAGGTTCATCAGTGTTGTCATATTTTTCATGACATCATTCCTTCTTACTGCCACGTAGTATTCCATCGTGTGTATATACCACGTTTTATTTATCCACTCAACTGTTGAAGGACATTTGGGTGGTTTCCATCTCTTGGCAATTGTGAATAATGCTGCTATGAACATTGGTGTGCAGATATCTGTTCGTGTCACTGCTTTCCGATCTTCCGGGTATATACCGAGAAGTGCAATCGCTGGATCGAAGGGTAACTCTATATCTAGTTTTCTAAGGATCTGCCAGACTGACTTCCAGAGTGGCTGAACCATTATACAGTCCCACCAACAATAAATAAGAGTTCCAATTTCTCCACATCCCCTCCACCATTTGTAGTTTCCTGTTTGTTTAATGGCAGGCATTCTAATTGGTGTGAGATGGTATCTCATTGTGGTCTTAATTTGCATCTCTCTAACAGCTAGTGAAGCTGAGCATTTTTTCATGTGTTTCTTGGTCATTTGTATTTCCTCTTCAGAGAACTCTTTTCATATCTTTTGCCCATTTTATAATTGGGCTGTCTGAACTATCGTCATTGAGTTGTAGGATTTCTTTATATATGCAAGATATCAGTCTTGTCAGATACATGGTTTCCAAAACTTTTTTCCCATTGAGTTGGCTGCCTCTTCATCTTTTTGACAGATTCCTTTGAGGTACAGAAACTTCTAAGCTTGAGGAGTTCCCATTTAATTATTTTTTCTTTTGTTGCTTGTGCTTTGGGTGTAAAGTCTAGGAAGTGGCCACCTAATACAAGGTCTTGAAGATGTTTTCCTACATTATCTTCTAGGAGTTTTATGGTACTTTCTTTTATATTGAGATCTTTGGTCCATTTTGAGTTAATTTTTGTGTAGGGTGTGAGGTAGGGGTCCTCTTTCATTCTTTTGGATATGGATCTCCAACTCTCCCAGCCCTATTTGTTGAAAAGACCATTATGACCCAGTTCAGTGACTTTGGGGGCCTTATCAAAGATCAGTCGGCCATAGATCTGGGGGTCTATCTCCGAATTCTCAATTCAATTCCATTGATCTATATGTCCATCTTTGTGCCAGTACCATGATGTTTTGACAACTGTGGCTTTATAACAAGCTCCAAAGTCAGGGAGTGTAAGTCCTCCCACTTCATTTTTCTTTCTTAGAGTGTCTTTAGCAGTTCGAGGCATCTTCTCTTTCCAAAGAAATTTGATAACTAGCTTTTCCAAGTCTGGAAAGTAGGTTGGTGGAATTTTGATTGAGATTTCATTGAATCTGTAGATGAGTTTGGGTAGAATTGACATCTTAATGACATTTAGCCTTCCTATCCATGAACATGGAATATTTTTCCATCTTTTAAGGTCCCCTTCTATTTCTTTTAGTAGAGTTATGTAGTTTTCTTTGTATAGGTCTTTTACATCTTTGGTTAAGTTTATTCCTAGGTACTTGATTTTTTTAGTTGCTATTGAAAATGGTATCTTTTTCTTGAGTGTCTCTTCACTTTGTTCATTTCTAGCATATAGAAACATTACTGAATTTTGTGCATTAGTCTTGTTTCCCATTACTTTGCTAAATTTGTTTATTAGCTCTAGTAGCTGTATCATCAATTTCTCGGGGTTTTCCAGATATAAGATCATATCATCTGCAAATAATGACAGTTTTACTTCTTCCTTTCCAATTTGGATGCCTTTTATTTCTTTGTCTTGCCAGATTGCCCTGGCTAGCACTTCGAGCAAAATGTTGAATAACAGTGGTGATAGCAGTCATCCTTGTCTTATTCCTGATCTTAGAGGGAAGGCTTTCAGTCTCTCACCATTGAGTACTATGCTGGCTGTGAGTTTTTCATATATGCTCTTTATCATATTGAGGAAGTTTCCTTCAATTTCTACCTTTTGAAGTGTTTTTATCAAAAAGGGATGTTGGATTTTGTCAAACGCTTTTTCAGCATCTATTGAGATGATCATTTGATTTTTCTGCTGAGCAAAATAAGCCAGGCACAAAAAGAGAAATATTATATGCTACCACTAATGTGAACTTTGAAAAATGTAAAACAATGGTTTATGTTGTAAAATGTAGGGGAACTAGTGATAGAGAGCAATTATGGAAGGGGAAACAATAATCCAATAAGAACAGATAAGCTATCGTGGGTAAATTTAATGTTCTGGGAATGCCCAGGAATGACTATGGTCTGTTAATTTCTGATGGGTATAGTAGGAACAAGTTCACAGAAATGTTGCTATATTAGGTTACTTTCTTGAGGTAGAGTAGGAACATATTGGAAGTAAAGTAGTTATTTTAGCTTAGTTGTCTTTTTCTTACTTCTTTGTTATGGTCTCTTTGAAATGTTCTTTTATTGTATGTTTTTTTTTAATTTAAAAAAAATTTTTTTTATTTTTCATACATTGATTAAAAAAAAAAGTTTAAAAAAAAAGAAAAACCAGGAAAAAAATATGCAGAACCCCCTTGAGGAGCTGGTGGAGAATGCAGGGGTATTGGCCTGCCCCACCTTGATGGTTGCTAACATGCCCACAGACATGGGGACTGGTGGTTTGATGGGTTGAGCCCTCTACCACAGGATTTGCCCTTGGGAAGACTGTTGCTGCAAAGGAGAGGCTAAGCCTCCCTATAATTTTGCCTAAAAGCCTCCTCCTGAATGCCTCTTTGTTGCTCAGATGTGGCCCTCTCTCTCTAGCTAACCAACTTGGAAGGTGAAATCATTGCCCTCCCCCCATGTGGGATCAGACACCCAGGGGAGTGAATCTCCCTGGCAACATGGAATATGACTCCTGGGGAGGAATGTATACCTGGCATTGAGGGATGGAGAACATCTTCTTGACCAAAAGGGGAATGTGAACGGAAATAAAATAAACTTCAGTGGCAGAGAGATTCCAAAAGGAGCCGAGAGGTCACTCTGGTGGGCACTCTTATGCACAATATAGGCAACCCTTTTTAGGTTCTAATGAATTGGGGTAGCTGGTGGTGGATGCCTGAAACTATCAAACTACAACCCAGAACCTATGAATCTTGAAGACAATTGTATAAAAATGTAGCTTATGAGGGGTAATAATGGGATTGGGAAAGCCATAAGGACCACACTCCCCTTTGTCTAGTTTATGGATGGATGAGTAGAAAAATAGGGGAAGGAAACAAACAAACAAACAGACAAAGGCACCCAGTGTTCTTTTTTATTTTAATTGCTCTTTTTCACTTTAACTTATTATTCTTGTTATTTTTGTGGGTGTGGTAATGAAGGTGTCAGGGATTGATTTTGGTGATGAATGTACAACTATGTAATGGTACTGTGAGCAATCGAATGTATGATTTGTTTTGTATGACTCTGTGGTATGTGAATATATCTCAATAAAATGAACACTAAAAAAAAAGAAGTTCAGGAGTGGGTGTTGAATGGTTGTACAGGTACAATACTATTGTTCATTTTTCTCACCATCCAGCTTGCCTTTAATGAACTTAAACCACTGATACACAGTGCTTGTTAAACCAGTCATAAAATATATCTGCTTATTCCCATAAAAAAAAAAAGAGGGTGTTATATATATTTGTATGTGCATAGACTACTACCAAGATATACCAAGGGCTTTTTAAGGTACAATTCTGTGATCTTGGATATGTCATGAGGATCAACTGGAGGACTGGAGATCAATGCATGATTTTTGAGCCATGTGACAAAGGTCATTTTGATTTTTCAAAATTTTGCAGCAGATTGTTCTGGAAGATATTCATTGTCAAATACTTGCAGAGCAGGCATTTGCATTCCTGATTAAAAGGGAAGATTATACTCTTCAAGATGGATTATCAACACATTGTAATTGGTCAAAATATGCATTGCTTTATTCATGTCTCAGCTCCCTGTTCTGACAGCTGTCTTGTTTTAGAGGCCGTGGCTGTTATCTCTGTGTTCCAGGGTCTAATGCTTACTATGAGTGAGAACTTAAAATCTGTTGAATGGATGGCAAAATGCATGGACTCTCAGGGAGGGGATTGAATGGATATATTAAGATCATGACAATTCTCAGAGCTAAAGTTCAAGATTCGGCAGCTGTTACCACTTAGGTGGGAGCAGAAAAAAATAGGTGGGTTTGAGTTTACTGAGGACGTCTCAACACATCAGAGTGTTATGAAAACTATAAGGGATGCTCTTCCCAATCTAAATATTTTTATACATTGTCCCCAGAAAATTCTGCTTCTATTCATCTCTGGCCATGCCTTGATTGAGTCCCCTGACTCTACAAAGCCTCCCAGGAAAGGAAACTTCTACAGGGTTTCAGACATTAACAGTGAACTGAGAAGTGGTGAGGAGTTGTGTCTTCACACCGGGATGATGATGAAAAGTCTGCCCTGAATTAAGGAGAGGAGCCCTCGATACTAGTAGGTTTCTCCAGCAGCATCACTGATGACTTAAGGATATTAGGGCTGCTCTCCACCTGGGGCTACCCCAACCCCAGCAGAGCATGTGAAGTTGAGTGAGGGGTGGGCTGCAGGAGAGGACTCTGGAAGAGGCCAGAATTTCAGAAGGACCGAGTGGGGGTAGCCATACTGACTGCTGCTAGCAGTGACTGGGCAGGAGTGCCTCACCACTGTCCTGGGGTGATGGGGTGGTGTCATCAGCGTCACCTCAGATAGGGAAACAGCAAACCTGATGCCTCACTCCTGGTGCAGTCATGGGTGTGATGAAGCTTAATGCAGGGGTTGCCATTCTAGCCAGGACTCAGAGCAGCCCTGGGAACTTGGGGTCTCAGGGAGCCAGGATAATCCAGGACTCAGAAACTGAAATGCCCAATTCCAAGTGGATCAATTCTAGGAAGAAGGGTTCATGGGTCAGTGGTAGCATGTGATGGGGGATGCACCACAATCAAGGGGATCTGGGAGGCCTCTCTGGGCAAGTGAAGTTTTAGGGAACTGAGTCCATCAGATTCATCTTTCAAAAATGACAACATACTCAATAGGAGAAAATATTTGGAAACCATATGTGCAGTTGGTGTTTAATATTCAGAATATATAAAGAAACCCTACAACTCAACAATGAAACATAAACAACACAATTTAAAATTGGGCAGAAGACTTGAATAGACATTTCTTAAAGAAGATATACAAATGGCTGAACAGTACATGAAAAGATGCTCAACATGATTAATTTTTAGGGAAATGAAAATCAAAACCACAAGGCATATTTCACTCCCGCTAGAATGGCTACTATTTAAAAAAAGAGAAAATTACAAGAGTTGTAGTGGAGGTGGAGAAACACGAACACTCTTTCTTTGCTGGTGGGAATGTGAAATGGTGCAGCTGCTGTGGAAGATAGTCTGGCAGTTCCTGAGATGGCTCAGTGTAGAATTACCATGTGATGTGGCAATCCCACTGCTGGGTACAGACCCAAAAGAACTGAAAGCAGGGACTTGAGCAGATACTCACAGACAGATATTCACAGAAGCATTAGTCACAATAGCCAAAGGAGGAAGGAACCCAAATGTCATCAACTGAAGAATGGATAAACAAAATATGGCATGTACATACAATGGAAAATTATTCAGCTGTAAAAAGCAGTGAAGTCCTGATACAAGTGACAATGTGGATGAACCTCGAAGACATCATGTCAAGTGAAATAAGCTAGATACAAGAGGACAAATATTGTATGATATGGCTGATTGTGAAAAAAATGAGAATAAGGAGTCTCACAGAGTCAGAATCTAGAGTATAGGATACCAGGGATGGATGGAGCTAGAGAATGGGAAGTTAAGGCTTAAAATGTACAGGGTTCCTGTTTGGAATGACGTAATGTTTTGGTAATGGATGGTGGTGATGGTAGCACAACATTGTGAATATAATTAACAGCACTGAAATGTACATCTGTTTCTGATTAAAAGGGGGAAATATTAGATTGTATATGTGGTCACAGATTGAAAATTTCAAAAATCAAAGGAATTAAGTTCTGATTAATAGGACATCATTAAATTAAAATTGACAGACAATTACCAAAGTAGCTGGTGTTGCTTTTCAAGAGTGTCAAGGTCATGAAAGATAAATAAGTCTGAAGATATATTCTAAATAAAAGGATCCTCAAAAGACAGGGAAACTGAATACAATTTGTGGTTCTTTACTGGCTCTTGGGTCTGGGTGAAAAAAAGTCTATAAAGGACATTATTGGTGTAATTGGGGAAATTCAAATATGGTCACTGCATTCAATAATAATATGCCATTATTATATCAATGTTAAGTTTCCTGAGTGTGTTAATTTCATGACAGTTATGCAGGATTATACCCTTTCTCTTACACAATATATATATTATTTATCCTGGTAACTTGGCAGGTAACTTGGAACCACCCAGGGCTGGGGTCCTCCTCAGGGTGGAGCTGGGGGAAGATGGGAAAGAGTGGGGTTATTATAAATGCTGTAGAACTGCCCCATGGGGCACAAACAAGTAAGAGTCCACAGAATCTCAGAGGCCTCTACACTCCATGTGGTTCTGCCTCCTAGCCCTGTTTCTTCTTGTTTCTTTCTGGAGTTTCCTGGATGCCCATTTCCCCCAAGATTTCCTTCACCCCAGCTCCTTCATTTCTTATAAACAATATGACAGGGCTTGGGACTTTTCAAAATTTCTCCTCCTTGGTTCATGGACAACCAGAATGGGCCTGCCTCCTAGGTCTCTATAAATGGCCTGTCTCTGGGGGTAGGAAGGGGATTCTTCAGTTGCTGGAGCAGGTTACAGCTTGTGAGGGGACAGGAACAAAGGATTACTCATCATGGAGCTCTGTAAATGAAAGGGAAGGTTCTCCCTGTCTTCTGTCCCTGGCACTGCATGGGGTGAAAACTATTCTGGGATGAGAGGTTTAAATTGGTGAGCTCCAGAATTAAATGGACCCTGCTGGAGAAAATCAATACTCCACTGTTAGTTGTTGCAATCTTGGGTTTCTTCATCAGCAAGTATGGAATAAAAGGTTACTGAGGGATCAAATGAGGATTACAAAGGTAAATGAGATCACGCATATTGACCTAGTGCCTGGACTACTTGACTTGATTGAATCAAGGAGATTACCTTCCCTCACCAACTAGAGCCTCTGAACATTTCCCACCCACTGCCCAGCCCTCCTTTATCCCACCTTGAGGGAGGGGCCCCCAGTCCTTGATAGGTGGAGTCCTAAGAGCTCCACCCTCCTGCTGGTATATATATGCCAACTTCATGCTCACTGAGCCCACTATCAAATGCAAGAGAGCCTGTGGAGAGCAGCCTTGGAAAACTGTGTCAGCGACTCAGAGCCTGCCTGCCCCAGGTAAGCCAGGAGACTGGATGACACGGGTGCAGAAGGTGGGAGTGATAGGGGTCCTTGATTCCTCTGTGACTGCTCTGTGCCAGGGGCAAGATCCCAGTTCGCTAGGGCATCCAAACTCGAGTTTGGCTTATTTCAAAGATTTCAAAGCTCATGTTCTCTACTATTGTTTCTGGGCCTTCAAAGAGCCTTGTTGAGAATCAACTAAATTGCTTGCTAAATGTACAGATCCCAAGATCTCACCCCTTCCTAAAAAATGAGATGGGGGGTGACTAATATCTGGGTCTGACAAAGTACCCAGTTATGTTTGATCCATAAACTAATGTGGAACCACCTTCCAGGACCTCTCAGTGAGAATGGCTTTGCCTAGAGGAGGGGGAAGTGGAGGGAGAAGAGCTTAGGGCACTGAGATCCCTGGTATTTTGGCTCTTTTATGCCTTAATTTTCCTTAATATAAACAGGCTGCCCTTTACAGACACTCTGAGAGGTTAAGTAGATGCCCTGGTCACTCAGCTCAGAAGGAAGATCCAGGAACATGGCCCCATTTTTGGTCATTCAGCAGCTGTTGGGCCAGGGATGAGGAGATGCTTGGAGAGACCATCATGGTGGGGGTCAGGGAGAGCACAGACCTACCATCATGGAGGTTGATAGTCTAGGGGGGGGAAGCAGAACTCCCAGACGTGGGTATTCATGACAGTCATGAGTTTACTGAGGAGGGCACGGTGTTGTCCTCAGTGTTATGTGACACTGACTCAGGGCAGTGGGCAAGTCGAGGAGGTGGGGGAAGCCTGACCTGGAGGAAATGATGGGTGGGCTGAGGGCCCAGGAGATAACCTAGAGGTCTGTGTGGACAAAGGTTCTGCAGAGGGAGCTCAAGCTGCCTGAGAAAGGGAGGGAAGGAGAGAGCTGCAGAGAGCTCGGTGCTGGGAGAAGCCGGAGGAAGGTAGGGACTGGAACTCAGGATGAGAACAGCAATCCTGGAAGCGTTTTAAATGGGTGTCGTGATTAGATCTGCGTTGGGGAACAGCAGATTGCAGGAGGCCTGAGTGGGTGCTGAGGGACTCCACACTGGAGGTGGGTGCAGACATCCAGGTAGCTTTGGTGAGGTTGATAGTGGTGCCTCCAAAATGCGTGTCTTTTGACTCAGATCCTGACTCGGCAAAGTCTGGGGTATTTTTAGCTACCATCGATTAAGTTCCGTAATGTACCAGGCCTGCTGCTAAGAGACGTTCACTCTTCTCAACAAACCCTTCTCACTTTTCAAAGGTTCCACTTTCCTGAATGGAGGGGCAGAAATTTCTTCCCAGACAGCCTCACTCAGTCCTGGCCCCCAGCCAGGACTTGCGGCCCTTCTGGGGACATGGGATGGGATGCATGTCTCCATTTCTCCTTGTTAGCAAACCTTTGCCACCAAGACGAGACACAAATGTAATCTCTCTCTCTTTTTCACCCTGCAGTATCTGGATTCCTAAAAAGATCTGCACTGTGAACCGAGTCGCCGTCGCTAGTCTCCGTTGCCGGTGCCTCGTCGCCTCCTCCGCACCCGAGGCAGTCTTTTGGCGCTTCTGGGACATTTCTGCCTGCCCTGCGGGCTGTGGGGCCAGAGCCATGTCCGGAAAGCAGGCGGCAAAAGGCTGGCCGGGCAGCGGCAGCCGGAAAGCTGAGGCCCAGCGCCAGCGGGACAAGCGGGCGCCACGACGGGCCCCAACCAAGGCGCAGGGGAAGCGGCCTGGGCCCGGCGGTGGACGCCTCGAGGAGTTCATCAGCTTCACCAACCAGCTGCGAGCCCTGGGGCTGAAGCTGCGGGAGGTGCCCGGGGACGGCAACTGCCTGTTCAGAGCTCTTGGTGATCAATTGGAGGGTCACTCCCGAAACCATCTCAAGCACCGACAGGAGACGGTGGACTACATGATAAAGCAGAGGGAAGATTTTGAACCCTTTGTAGAGGATGACATTCCATTTGAGAAACATGTGGCCAGTTTGGCACAGCCTGGTACTACTGCAGGCAATGATGCAATCGTAGCCTTTGCAAGAAACCATCAGATGAATGTGATGATCCATCAACTCAGTGCCCCTTTGTGGCAGATTCCTGGTACAGATAAAAGCAATGTCAGGGAGTTACACATCGCCTACCGGTATGGAAAACATTATGACAGTGTTCGGAGAATCGATGACAACTCAGAAGCACCTGCTGATGTTCAGATGTTTCATCAAGATGAACCAAATAAAAGAGAAAAGATCAAGACAAAGGCAGTGGACTTTGAAGATGACCTGAGAGATGAAGTAGAAGATGCCGTCCAGAAAGTTTGTACTGTGACTGGATGTTCAGACTTTAATTTAATAGTCCAGTACCTGGAAGCTGAAAATTATAATATTGACTCTGCAATAATTGCCATGCTTGAGACGAACCAGGAGGAAAGAAATACTGTGGAGCCCAACCCTGAGTCCAGCAGCCAAGTGCTGAAGCAGTGTGGCCCTTCATGGCAGCAGGGGGGCAGTGGCTCTAGAATCTTTGGAAATCAAGGCTTAAATGAAAGCAGGGCTGAAAACAGTAAGGTGCAGGGCAGCCCTGGGGAGGAAAGCAAACCGGATAAAAGCCAACTCCCAAGGGCACAAACAAGCAGAGGAGGGAGCAGCAGCAACTGGAAAAGAAGAAATGGCAGAAGAGGAGGCACCATCAGAAAGCCCTAGAGGACAGAAGGAGCCACAGGCACAACAGATGTCGAGCAGATGTGAATACATCACCTTGGTGAAGGCCCTCTCTGCTCTCAGCATCTGACTCTGGCCTCCTGGGAGGTGTGATAAGCCGATGGAAAGTGGAATGCTGCACACCAAGATTTCCAATGTGACCATCCTTTGGAAAACTGAAACAGAACCAAAAAAACCCATACTGTACGCTTGTAAGTTAATAAATCCCATCGTCAAAGCCAACCCAGTTCTGATGTATTGCATTTTGAGCTTTAGCAAACTAAGACGGTGGTCCTCTCTGACCCCCATTTTGAGTAGAAATTTAGCTCTTTACCTTTTTACCTCAAGACTCCTATCTATATCATACCTTTTAACTCAGAGTCTGACACAGGTCGTCTGTATTTTGCTATTCTCATTATTCATGGTTTCATTCATCTTAGCTTTCAGAGCAGGTGTTGGTAAAATTTGGGCCTTCTGACAGTTGTTCTGAGGTGACTTACTAATGACACTTTTTACAATATATGTTTTCCTGACTCTACAAAAAGCAAATGATGTTGTTCCCTTGACATTGTTGAATTGAAACTCAATCCACATCTAAGCACTTTTAACTTAAAATATAAGAAAGATAGCTAATAAATTATAGCAAATCTGTCATCACATTTTAGAAAAGGGAAAATCAATAATTTCTTTGACATTGGAAATACTGTTGAATGTCACTCACAAAGTACATATAATGTTGTGTAACTGAAAATGTACACCACTGAGACTGGAGCCCCGGAAAGAGCTGTGCCTTCTATACTGCCTGGCTCTGTTCTTTCCCAAAGTAAAATTCCCTTTTAAAACCTCAGGCTCTTAACTATTTCTTCTAAGGGGTTACTTTCTAGAGTATCTCTGTTTAACTTCTAATTAGGACTCATTTGTAGCTCAATTAAAATGTTTGATCTCCTTGCAAGGTTACTTGAGAAGGAAATAATACAAGTGTAAAGAGCATACTTCCATAAAAGCATGAACTTCTGTGTAGGGATTTTACAGAGGCCCTACCTGTGATGTAGAACTTCTGCTCACTGTGGGGGTAGTTGTGAAGAGTGGTTGTCACTCAACACATCTGTGATCTGACAGATGCTTTGCATGTTGGCATCCAGCAGGTCACTGTGCCAGTCATCTGACAGTCATGAGTTCCATTGCAGACAGCCTGTGCTTTGATTTCCTGGGCAGGTCCCTTGACCAAAACCTGAGGAATGCTGCAGCAGGGCTCCTCACAGCCTCATACTCTTACTGTTCATTTTCCATGGCAAAAAGGGCCCTGGGTCTCCCTGGCTCCAATCCCAGCATCCTTCACCAGCACTGAGCTCAGTGAAAGGGAAAGAGCCAGGTCACACTTTAAACCTACATGCTCCTGTTTCTGACGTAGAAGTGCTGGTGTGTTATAATCCCTTTGATGAAAGAGGGCAAGTGTCTCTGTGAAGAAGGGCCTTTCTCTTTTTTTTCTGATTGCAGTATACTTGCTCTAGCTTCATTTTGCATATTTAAGACTCCCATTGGTCCTGATGCATAGACTTAGCAAGTCTTGCTTTCTCTGTGAAGCTTGGAGGTGAGAAATGTGAACAGGACCAATTCCCAGAGTTAAGTTCCACAAGATTGTCTTCTTTCCATGAATTGTGTGAGTCTGACCATTTTATTTTTTATTTACCAAAGTACTGTACTTAGTTATTTGCAATCTTTCAAAACCACATGTTTGGATTTTTTGTTTCTAACCTTCAATAATTTGTATAATAGAAGGTGCAAGCATCTGCAACTTTATGGAATGGAGTTTTATATACCAATAAATTTCTCATTTAAAAACAAAACAAGCAAAAAAGAACAGCATTGTTTTAAAAGTGGACATTAGTTTCTATGACATGGCTTGACTATCTTGATTTAGGAGAGTTTTATATGTTTGGCAAAATAATACCACTGTTCTGGTTGTCAATCAAAGTTAAAATACTCTTCAATAATGGAGTCTCCTCTGACAAGAGTTGAGTCATCAGTCACCCTTGTTCTTACAGTGTGTGGTCCTTTAGCTGGTGGCTCCACCCACCATTGTAGGCCAATAATCCAGTATGGGGCACGTGTCTTCCCGGATGGAACCCCTGCTTCCAGTGGAATTTGAAGTCCTGCCTTTTGATTCTGAATGAGCCTTTGGATGACTCTTTTCGTCATTTTGGGAGCAAAGCTGTTTTAAAAGCCTGCGCCTATGGAGGTGACAAGCACTTATAAGATATCACCAAAGGAGAGCGGGAAAGCTTTTTATCTGAATTCCTCAGTGGAGATTTTTATTCCATTTGTCCTGAAGTGAAAGAGTACTACAGTATTAGAGGAGGTGAGCTGATTTTCACTCCCGATCAAGACCAGACTGACTTTACCAGGTGCCTTTAAATGCTTCAAAAGAAGATAGAAGAAAAAGACCTAGAGGTTGATATGATTGTGACCCTGGGAGGACTTGGCGGAAGTTTTGACCAAATGATGGCATCTGTGAACACCCTGTTTCAAGCCACTGATACCACTCCTTTGCCAATTATAGTAATTCAGGAGAAATCTCTCATTGACCTGCTCCAACCTGGACAGCATAAGCTGTATGTAAACACTGGCATGGAAGGTGATTGGTGTGGCCTTATTCCTGTGGGCAGCAGTGCAATCACGTTACCACTACTGGCCTATGGTAGAACCTCACAAATCATGGGCTTGGTTTTGGAATACTGGTCAGTACTTCTAATACCTGTGATGGATCTGTCCTAGTGGCTGTGGACACTGATCAGCCACTCCTCTGGACCACGGACATCGAAGGTTAACCTATGGATGGCATCCATAGGTGTTCCTCTACCTTACCTTGTGGTCAATGATTTATTGCTCGATAAGAACAGGTAATGTGGGTTTGCCTGAATTTACACTTCCCCAGGAAGCCTGCTAGTTTTAAGATATTAATGCTTCAATAAGCTGGGTAACACTATAAATGACATCTCTGAATTTTACAATAAGGGGCAAAAATCATTATTTGTTAGGAAAGTAAATAGGCCTTGTTGCTTTTAGATGGAAACTAATTGAGTCATTTGATTATAAAATTCACTACTGATTACTGTTGTATTATTTAATCATCCTTTTTATCCTAGAAAATTGTTTTTAATGTTGAAGTTGATAAAACTCCTTTTGGAGTCTAGCCCATTGCTCACCCCTGCTGCCCAGCTTTAAATGGTTTTAACAAGAGGGGCTATTTCTGAATGTCTTTTAATTTTATATTTCTCTATATAATTTATATCATCTTTTACTGAAAACAATTCCTTCCAGATTTGGATGTTAAACTATACTATATCATTCTGGCCTAATACTCTCTCAGTTATTATCTTTTAAAAAATAAATCAAACCAATGTCCTAAGTACTAAATTTAAGAACAAGTAATTATATAAGTTACAGGTGAAGAGAGAAGTGACATGAAAGATAAGTGATAGTTCTTGAAGCCCATCCTACTAACATACTAGCCTGCACACTCAACTTCTGCTGTAAATGCCCTAAACTCTAGTGGAATGATAGATCAAAATTCTTCCCATCATAGTTAGAGGAGAATCAGATGCTGTCACCTCTTGAGTAATAGTTAAGATGACATGCTATGGGTGAGTTAGCGAAGTTTTCACAAGACGTCAGTGTCACTAGGTGGACTTATTTAAGCTACACGTCTGGGCTGCCTGTAAGCAAAATCCTCGTACATTCCATGTAAGGAAGCCTGCTCCTATGCCTGCCCCAGCACTAACCAGTCATCAAACCACCCTGCCACATTCAATACTCCTACATAGCCCTCCCCTTATATGAGAAGAGTAAGAGAGAAGCTTGTCTGCTGTTTACAGTCACATGCAGAAGTTAAAAAATACAGAATGAGTTTGTGAATCCAGAAGACTAAGCAATAAATCAACTCTTTAATCAACACCTTTAATGGTCTGGGAGAATTTAAAGAGCTTGAGAAAGAGCAAGCCAAGAATTGTAAGCAAATTCTCCTGGTCTGCATGCCTGAGAAAAATGAAGGAAGGAGTTTTCAAAGTAGTCAAGGAATCAGAGAGCAGCCTACTGATTAAATTAGAGAGTTTCAGTGACTGATGAGGAGTAGAGGACACAATCAGCGAGATAGATGGGAAAAGTTATCTGGAGCTTGTCATTTTCTGGATGCTGACTGCATCTTGAGTCTATCCAATAGGAGAAAGGCAAGAAACTTCCCTCAGAGTTATACGTCTGAAGGCTGTGTTCCAACCATTACAGAGAGCCCAGAGGTTCTGCTGTGCTGTATCTTCTGACTTGGACCAAGGAAGACAGTCTGCCCTGCACAGAAGGGAGGAAACAACAGTTTTCTGGTGAGTGGTCTCTGCAGCGCCAACCACACAAAGGAAAACTCTCCACCGAGTTCACAGCTGTGACCGAGCAAAGCACAGGCAGTGAGCACCCCGGGAGCCACAGGTCAGCAGGGCCTCAGGACAGGGGCTCAGACTCGTGGGTTCCAGAGCAGGAAGACCAAGCAGCCTGAGGTGGGGAGTGATGTGCCCTGTGAGGGAACCTCATCCCAGTCTATAAGGGCTGGTAATAGAGGAATTCAGTTAAACAGGGTGAATGGGGCTTAACTGAGGAAGTGAAGTGTTTAATTTTGAAGAGACCTTCCAGCCAGCAGAGGGTAAACTTGAAGCTGGTTCAGAAGAGAATGTAGAAAGAGGGTCAAAGTGGGCTAGCCCTTTCTGTTGATGTGGATGAGATCCTGAGATTTGCATGTGATTTATGCTCACCTGGAAGTGGGGGTACGAGGTGATTAAGAGGTGATTTAAATTGTGCACCTACCATGTGCCAGGGACAGGCTCATTTCTGTTTCTTTTTCTTTTTTTGCACCAATCTTTTTTTTCAAGAATTTGATTGAGAAATAGTCACATACCCAAAAATCATCCACAATGTACAATCAACTATTCACAGTACCATCATATAGTTGTGCATTCATCACCAGAATCAATTTTGAACATTTTTCTTATTCCCAAATAAATAAATAAGAATAAAAATAAAAGTGAAAAAGAGCACCCAAAGCTTTCCATCCCCTTATCCCACCTATTTTTCATTTAGTTTTTGTCCCCATTTTTCTACTCATCTTTTCATACACTAGATAAAGGGAGTATGAGCCATGAGGTTTTTACAATCACACAGTCACACCATGTAAACTACATAGTTATGCAGTCATCTTCAAGAATCAAGGATACTGGGTTGCAGCTTGACAGTTTCAGGTATTTCCCTCTAGCTATTCCAGTACATGAGAAATTAAAAAGGGATATCTATATAATGCATAAGAATGCCCTCCAAAGTGACCTCTCATCTCCATTTGAAATCTCTCAGCCACTTGAACTTTGTTTTGTTTAATTTCACTTCCACCTTTTGGTCAAGAAGATTTTCTCAATCCCATGATGCTGTGTCCAGGCTCAACCCCAGGAATCATGTCCCATATTGCCAGGGAGAATCATACCCCTGGGAGGCAATTCCCATTTATGGGGGAGGGTGGTGAGTTCACCTGCCACGTGGGCTTAGAAAGGGGAGGGGCACATCAGAGCAACAAAGAAGTTCTTTGTGGGAGACACTTAGGCACAATTATAAGTAGACTCAGTCTCTCCTTTGCAGCAACAGGCTTCACAAAGACAGACCCCAAGATTGAGGGCTCATTCCATCAAACTCTCTTCAATGTTTGCGAGAACACCAGTAAAAACCCAGGTGGGGAAGTCCAACATTTCTGAATTCTTCCCCAGTTCCTCAGGGATCCCTGCAAATATATCCTCATTCTCTGCCCAAATTACCTTGGGATGTATCAGATCTACAAACCTACCAGATCTCACTTCCTATTCAAGGTTCCATATAATTGTGGTGATTGAATAAATTGACTGTACAAGTTAAATTATTTCATGTGCTACAGAAAATATAGATCCTACACCCAATAAACATCTCTTCCCTTGGTCTCATGCAGAAGTTGAAGTTTTGAAACACAGTCAGTATCATCCTTTACACTTTGGTCTGATTTGCCTTAGACCTAACCAGATCTGCTTCATTCATATCTCTAATTGTGGTCTGAACTCTTTTTCAGCTTTTTTAACAGTTGCTGTATGAGGTAATACTGGCATTCATAGCCACCCAGCTCTAGCTCTGAGTTTCAGGTGTCACACAGATACCCAAAGTTCCAGAGACTGACCAGGTTACACACAAAGAGCTCAGCATCTCAGAATTTAGAGATAACCATTACAACTCAGGAATAGATGTGACTGCTGTAAGATCTTACAGTCTAGGGACCATTACAATAAGCTTTCCCATGATAAGTTGTGCTCTAAGATTCAATTCTCAGAGTTTACATATTATAGTAAGTCCATAGTAGTGAGGAATTATAAAGTTTGTCTTTTCATTTCTAGTGTACTTCACTCAAAATGCATCCTCAAGACCCATTTATCTAGTTGTGTGTCTCACAGATTCATTCCTTCTTGCAGCCACTCAGAATTCTATTGTGTGCACACACCACGGTTCAACATTCAGTTCATCAGTCGATGTACTCCTAAGCCACCTCCATTCATTGCAAATTGTGAATACTGCCACTATAAACACCAGTGTTCAAAGGTCTATTCCTGTCCCTGCTATCAGATGTTCCAAGTATATACCCCATAATGAGGTTGCAGGACCTCATGGCACATATACACTTAGCTTCTTGTGGAACCACCAGACTGTCGTCCAGATAATCTACTCCATTCTACTTCCCCAGCAACACTAAATAGGTACATTCCTCTCCATGTTTCCTCCAGCACATGTATCCCTCTGTTTATATTTTTCCCTCCAATTTTATAGAGATATATTCACATACCATGCAATCTCCCCAGTGTATAATTGTTCAGTGTCATCATTTAGTAGCGCATTCATCACCACAATCAGCACTTGAACATATTCATTACTTCAAAAAAATTTTAAAGAATAAAAAAGATAAAAATGTTAAAATACCATACAGTACAATATAATAATAAGTTCAGATAACAACACCACTGCCAAGAATCCCATACCCCTCCCTTACATCCCCCTCTCATAGACTTTCAGTTTGCTATATTGACTTTGTTACATTTAATAGAAGCATATTACAATGTTACTATTTACCATAGTCTCCAGTGTGCTTTGGTTATATTTTTCCCCAATACCATCCCTTTTTCAACACCTTGCAAGGTTGACATTCATTTGTTCTCCCACATGTAAAAACATTTTTATATTTGTACATGTAGTCACCATCCTTGACCACTGTAGGTTTCATTATGTTATACAGTCCCTGTCTTCATTGTCGATAAGATCATGGAACACAATAGAGTGCTTGCTATTACCTATGGAGTCAATTGAGAAAAAAGGCTTTTTGGGCTCTATGCAGTGCCCTTATTTTCTTGTTTGTACCTCTGAAAAATAAACCTATTTTAAATGCTCAATATTTTGTCAGAGACTTTTTCTTGTCAGTTTTCATCCTGTTGGAAAAAACTAAACACAAAATCTCAGTTTCTCTCTTAATATAGACTTCTCCCATGTTACATGGGATATAATCATATCCTTCATCCGTGTATGGGGAATTAATCTGAAGGATGTGGATAAATAATTGTTTCCTTTGACTGCATCTTCTAGATCAATGGTTATCAAACTTCAGGTACATCAGAATCACCTGATGAGGTTGTTAAATCATAGATTGGTTCCCCACCACAACCAAAACCTCCTCCCTTTTCTGATTCAGTAGGTTCACCATGGGGTCCAAGAATAGGCATTTTTAATTAATTAGTGTGTTGCTGATCTGCTCCTCTAGAGACCACACATTGGGAACCACTGATGCAGATTACTGCTTGGGAAAATTATCCTTGTTGTATCTTCTTCACACCTTCATCTCCAATTCCACTAAAATTATTCTAATTTCATCAATAATCAAGGTTTCCAATATATATTAAAATTAGTAAATTTCTTTATTGTAGTAATGATATTGTGGTTATAAAATAGACTTCTTCATTTTAAGTACATTAGCAGTAGAGTGCAATGGTGTTTGCAACTTAAATTAACAAACAAAATGGATATGTAGAGAGAAACAAAGCAATATTGCATACATGTTCAATTGGACAGCCACGGGATGGGTATGTAGGTGTTAATTTAACTATTCTTTTAATTTTCTGTAGATTAGAAATGTAAAGTAAAAAGGCCTCCAGGAAAGGAAACAACCTACAGGGTTTGAAGGGTGAAGCAGACCAGGTTCAGACCAAAACAGTCAACTGAGAAATTGTGGTGAGTTGCGTCTTCTGCCCTGGATTAGAAGACAAGTCAGCTCTGCCTGGAAGGGAGGAGGCTTCAGTCCCGGGTGGTTCTAGCAGCAACACCCAAACCACATGGATATGAGGGCTGCTCCCCACCCAGCGCAGAGCTACGACCCCACAGAGCATCTCCAGGTGAGCGGCCGCGGGCCACAGGTGAGCGGAGAAGGGGACTCCGGTCTGAGAGGGGTGGTGGCCGGGCCACGGCTGGGAGAGGGTGACCTTCCCAGCGCACCTCACAGCGGTCCACGGGAGCTGGTGAGCGGTCTTGGAAGAAACCCGGGGATCGGGAAACACACACCGGGGCTCTCCAGCTTCTGAGGCAGTCCTGGGTGGGAAGAAGTTGAACTGGTTGCGTTCGCCTGCAGGGGCTGTGATTCCTCCTAGGACCCGCCAGGATGGAGACTTTCCAACACTCAAGGGCCGCAGTGGGGGCTGAGGTCTCTGGGAAGTAAAATTTATCCACAGTACCAGAAACCAAGATGTCTAATTCTAGCTGGGTCTATTCTAGGAAGAAGAGTTCCCGGGACCGTGATAGTCTGCGATGGGGAAAGACACCCAAGGGTTGGCGGAGTTCCGGGAGACCTCTCTGAGCAAGTGAAGAGTTTAAGGAGGTGAATTGATTAGGTTCATCTTTCAAAAAACCATCTGTCTGCCAGGGTGTCTACTTGAGGCAGATTCAGAGAAGAATCTGGGAGAGCAGGGGAGGGGGTGCTTCAGCTGTGGTTGTGGACGTGACCCCGACATCTCTGTATCCCTTGCTGGACCTGGACCAGGTGGGAAGGAGGCTTAAGAAGTAGATGACAGTAAGAGCTGCTCCTGGGTGATCCCCTACTTTGGGATTTTTTTTTTCTAAATAATTTGGCTAAAAATAACTGTAGATATAAATTTATTATTATGTAAACATAGATTATTTTTGTTATCACACAATAGTCCATTTGTGATCTCCAATGAAGAGACCCTGGGCAAATTATCTCCTCACTTAGTCCTGTTTTCTCGTCTATGGAATGGAGGCAATAATAGCTCTATCTCCTAAGTCCTTATACCCTCCAAAGTGCTAGCCTTTGACAGAATCCCAATATTGTCCAGTGAGTTAGAACACATGGAGAGTATTCAGGGAATGGCAAGGAGTCCAGTGTGCTTGGTAAGAGAGAACCAGAGGCAGAGTCCTTGGGAGGTGAGTTCAGAGAAGTGAGGAGGAGGCTACAGCTCATGGAGGGTCCTAGAACTCATGGAAAGGACTCAGGCTACTTTACTGAGTGGAGTGGGACACCACTGGAGGGTTTGGAGCAGAGGAGTTGCATGATCAAATACATAATTTACCAGGAATATTGACTACTGTCCTATGCTGAAAACAGATGGGAAATTAGGAAAAGCTGAAGCAGGAGAACCATTAGGAAGATGTTTCAATCGTCAAGACAGCAAATGATGACAAGGAATGACTGGATAACTGGATCTAGAGCTTAGGGAAGAGATCCAAGCTAGGGGAAAGACTGAGGAGTTAGCATACAAACTGTATTTAAGAGTAGATGAGTTTGTCTATGGAGTGATGCACTTAAAAAAAAAGTGGCCCAAGGAGTGATGTGTTTCCAGTTGCCAGAAAAAAATGCAGAGTACAATTGAATTTCAGATAAACAATGAATAATATTTTAGGATAAGTATATCCCAGGCAATATTTTCAATGTAATTGGGTTTGCTGTATTTATTTTTTTTAAATTTATTTATTAGAGAAGCTGCATGTTTACAGAAAAATCATGCAGAAAGTAAAGTTTCTATATACTCCCCCACAAACACACTTTTCCTAATTAACAATTTGCAATTTTCTGATAATTTTCAATATTACTATGATAATACATTTTTATTAAAATCAAACATTTTAGACCCCTGTAACAAAATTATAAACTCCTTGAAATCTCTACACCATTTTCCTTCTGCATCCACCTCATCTGAATCACAACTTGAGACTGCCTGTATATTCTTGAAGAATTTTTTCTTATGTAAATATAAATTTAGTATTACCTCTTGAAAAAGTGACATTTGCATATGTAGTTAAGGGATAGATGCTCAAGTAATTCTGAAAGTGGTTACCTTTAAAGAGAGAGCAGAGATTGGATACCACATTTTTCTGTTTCACAGGGTACATATTTGAACCAGGTGTGCCTAATTTTATTTCCCAAAATTTGCAGCAAATGGATCCAGATGACAGTCTATGCTCAGTGTCTTGAGGGTAGATCATTTATTGTGGATTAGAAGCAAATGATTATGCTCTCACTTGAATAATGTTCATCCACATGAAGGCAGGGTCAAAATAGTTTATTTTCCCATGTCTCAAATATCCTCACCTCACCTGTATAAATGAAAATGGCACAGTACTGTGAGAATGGTTGTAGATCATACAGACCAAAGAGACAATTAGGAGTAATTCTTTATCTTACATTGTCCTATAGATTGGGGTGAGGGGGTGGTAGGGTAAATTACTATAAAGGGGACAGTATTGGGATATTTGAAAATATTTGAATAGGCACTATTTATTTTAAAACAGTAGTGTATCAACATTAAGATTTCTGAATTTGATAATTGTTCTAAATTTACATAAGAAAATATCCTTATTATTAGGTGATACATGTTGAAGTATTTACATGTGATGTTATTCTGATAATCCAGCATATATATGTTATAAATATTTTCAAGGTTATAGGGATGATAGTAGGAAGAAGGTTGGTCTGATTATAAAGGGATTACACAAAGGAGATTTTTGGTGATGTGTTTTTACTATGGTCATGGTTAGACAAATGTACATGTAATTGGCACAGAATTATATGCACACATTTTATCAATGACAATTTTCTGGATTTGATATTGTATTGGTAGGTTATGTAGGTAACTGGGTGTAGGGGACAAGTATCTCCCCTGTAGTACCTTTACAACTTTGTGTGACTCTGCAATTATTTCAAAATAAGAAGTTAAAAAAATCACTTTCAGGATAAGATATCAAAGGCTTTACTCAAAGGAAAGTAATTTAGTTCATTTAGTAAAGTGCTGAGTTGCTCAATAACTTGTTTTCCTTGCTTTTTCTATTCATTGATTTTACTGTAAACATATGGTAGTTTGCCACCTTCTAAGATATGTGGACCCAGTATTCTGTAGCCCAGCCTTGACCAAGCCAGCATTAGCCCTCAGCTTCCACTCATGCTCCCTTGCATCTGTTCTCCTTTCAGGAGTGAAAATTTTATTTTAAAAATTTTATTTGAGTATTTTATATCTTCAATATACAAGCCCTCTCTGATTGCACTTTCTGCCCCGGGGAGTGGAGGGTATGATTCATTGCCCTCTGTTGCCACCTCCCTCTAGGGCTCCACTGAAAATCTTCTCTAATTTTATCCATGACTGGTTTCTGGGTTTTTGAACACCTTTACATGTATTCACCTTGTGTTTCTCAAGTGTGTAGATGTGTGACTTTGCAGACCAGTGACCAACTACTTCTCAGGCAGTTTTAATTCTGTAGGCCCTTCAGGGAGACGTATCAGAATTGGTGATGGGCTCTTTTTCCGGGATTCACCAAATCATTTTGATGTTCTCAACTTCCACAGGGTCATAATGAGCAGACCACCTCACCATAGCAATAGTCCTCTTCCTCTGTGCTCATTTTGGAGGTGGGGGCTCTGTAGGAGTATTGGAGAAGTGGGGGGAGGGAAGACAGGGGCAGGGGGGTTGACTGGGCTTTCTGAGGCATGGATAGGAGCAGGCTTCTTTTTGATTTGGAGAATAGGTGTGTACTTTATATAAGTTCCTCTGGTGGTTCTAGAATTTTGTGAGTCTGTTGGTGATCTAATCCTCAGCACCTGGTTTCAGCTACTACCCAACCAGTGACATCCACTGATTGTGTACCTTCTGACCTGATCGTTCTCAGGATCTTTATATTAATATGTACAATGTCTACTTTACATTCCGTTCATTGACAGCTCGTTCATTCATATATTCAGTCAACCCAGTTGTTGAATGCTGTGTGTGCAATTGATGTGAAGCCTGGAACACAAGGACCGCAGCATCTGCCATCAGGGAGCTGTAGTGTAGAGGGGAGAGAGGAGAACAGAATGGAAGTTTTGATCCCTTCTTGAGCCTATTGAACCATTCAGGAGAGAGGGTAAAGACATCCCTCTAACCAGGAACACAAGTGCCTTCCCTCCAGATCTGTTTGCCACATATCTTCTTCAAATCTAAAGTTACATTCTGAAAATGGTTGAAATACCTCACTAGCTACATGGTTACACAGTGGCTTCCTGTCCTTTTTTTGCCTCTCTGGAGACTAGAAACTTCTGGAGCTTGTTGTGTTTTGTTCTCCAATCCCAATGCATACATAAGCACTTATATCTAGATGTGTGTATGTATTTAAGAAAGTGAAGGCACCTTGTGCTTTCTGTGACTTCCTCTTTTACTCTCAAGCTTTTATCTTGGAGATTGTCCTATACTAGAATGTGTATTTCCTTCTATCTTAAAATATGTTGCTCACTTTGGTCAAAGACCTGAATGGAAGATATTATAAGCATGGTTAATGTTTCTTGAAGAAACTTTAGGCAATTCTATTGCTCTCTATTATTATTTCCTCCAATTTATTTTGCTAGTTTGTTAGCTAAGAATATGTTCCATTTACAGAGTTATTAACCATGCTCCACGCACTTGTCAGGTGCTTCAACTGAACATAATATTGGTCTTCCCAACCATCCTGTTGGGTAATGGTTATCACCAAGGCTGAGCTGTGAGTGCCGGGCCTCTTCCTAGCTGTGAGGTGCTGCTGTTACCCTTCTCAGTTTTCATAAGCTTGTCAATATTTTATCAATACTTCATATCTATGTTCTATATTTTGCAATCTAGTGCCTACTCACATTGTGTGTGGAGCTGTATATAGAGATACAAATATATATACATATACTTCATATACTGTACATATACATGCACATATTCTATGAGATTTTATATATACATACATCCACTTCTGGGCTGCCAGGTCTCCCATTTTATGAATTTACCTTATGATAGTAGTATTATTTGCCATGAAGAATCTTTCATTTTATACTGACTTACCTATCTCTTTTAGTTGCTTCCTTCAAGTTTATATATATTTGGCCTCACATTTTATTAAACTTTTCTGATAATTTTCAATATTACTATAATTATATATTTTTATTAAACTCAAACATTTTAGACCCATATAAAAATAAAATGCTCCTTGTAATTTCTACATCACTGTTCATCTACCTCCACCACAAGTATACCACCTGTGAGCGTTCCTGTCTATTCTTTAAGAATTTTTTTCTTTTAGCAATCCAAATTTATTATTACCTCTTCTGAAAAAGCCACCCTTGCATACATAGTTTATGTATGGATGCTATGCATCTTTGGATGTATTATGTCCCCCAAAACACCATGTTCTGTAATGAAATTTTGTGGGGGCAGATGTATTAGTGCTGATTAGCTTGGAATCTTTGGTTTAGGTTCTTTCCATGGAGATGTGACCCACACAACTGTGTGTTTTACCTTTCATTAGATTATTTTCATGGAGGTGTGTCCCAGTCAGTTCAGCGTGGGGTCTTCATTCAATCACTGGAGCCCTATAAGAGCTCAGACAGAAGGAGCTCCCTGCTGTAGCCAAGAGAGACATTTTGAAGATGGCCATTGAAAGCTGACGCTGACATTTTGGAGAACGCCATTTTGAAACGCAACCTGGGAGCAAGCAGACACCAGCCAAATGCCTTCCCAGTTAACAGAGGTTTTCCGGAAGTCAATGGTCTTTCTCCAGTGAAGGTACCCTATTGTTGATGATGTACCTTGGACACTTTATGGCCTGAAGACTGCAACTTTATAACCAAATAAACTTCCTTTATAAAAGCCAATCCATTTCTGGTGTTTTGCAAAATGTCAGCATTAGCAAACCGGAACAGATCCACAAGTAACTCTGAGCACTGTTTACCTTTAAAGAGAGAATAGGGACTGGAGACCATTTTTTTCCTGTTGCACCAGGTAAATTTTTGAACCATGTGTGCATAATTTTATTTCCAAAAATTTGCAGCAAATGGATCTAGATGATAATCTATACTAAGTGTCTTCAGGGTAGATGTTTTCTTGTGGATTACAAGCAAATGATTATACTCTTACCTGAATAATGTTCATCCAGATGAAGGCAGGCTCAAAATAGTTTATTTTCCCATGTCTCCAACTAGCCTTACCTCACCCCAAGAAGGGAAAATGGCACGTACTGTGAGAACAGTTTTAGATCATATAGACCAAAGAGACAATTAGGAGTAATTGTGTGAAATCAGGAGAAATTGTGTACAAAACATGTGCATAGTTTTATTTCCAAAAGTAAAGACTATAGACTAGAAGATAGTCTATGCCCAATGTCTTTGGAGTAGATATTTTCTTGTGGATTATAATCAAATGGTTATACTCTTACCTGAATAAATTTCATCCACATGAAGGCAGGCTCAAAATAGTTTATTTTCCCATGTCTCCGAATATCCTCACCTCACCCCTAGTTCCCAATACCGCATTCTTGGAGGCAGTGGTTGGTATTTAAACTGTCTGGTATAATGCCTCACATACACAAATACTCAGCACATATGTCTTGATTGAGTGAAGAAAGAATGACCCGTCCAAGAGACAGATCAAGACAGTAATTTTCAGCACATGGATCTTATGTAGCTGGGGCCACAGATTGAGAACAAGGATGTGCAAGTGCCTCAGAAAAGCAGTGATTCTGTAAATACAATCTTTCCCTTTTGAACAATATGCCCGGCTCCCCCCACCCACCTCTCACTACTCTCAGGATAACCTGCCCCTGCACTTTCCCCTCCCTCCAAACTGAGAATCAGAGCAGAGGACTGAGAAGTAGTGTTGTTGTGTGCTCTGCTGCCCAGGAGGCTGTGCAAGCTGATATAAATCAGAAAGTGCCAGTGATGGAAACCAAGAGACTGCAGACATCTGAGGGTGGAAGAAGGGAAGCAAACACAAAACATACTAGGGGAACCAGAAACAAACTGGTTGAAGAAGTGAGGTTGCTGAGCACTCAGTTGAGAAGTGTTTAGTGCACTTGGAGACTGAATCATGAACCCCATGAGTGGGATGGTGGGGATGAAAGATAGCCTGTTCTTGTGAATGTGGGAAAGAGAGGCAATAAACATAGCTCAGAAGACACAATCAGAATGGATCAATTGATTCTTTGGGTCAGTTTCCATCACTGACATGGAAAATCTCCTCCCAGCTCAACCTCATCTCCATCCTGGAAATGATCTGCCTGAGAATTAAAGCCACCCAGAGTGAGGATTTCTAACTAAAAATGAGCCTGAAAAGGACATTTGATTGGTGGGTGGAAGAACATGGAGAGTGAATGTTGCACCCATTGTCTAGTCAACTGTTAATTTTGATTTTTTTCCTGAATGGGAAAGGTCCTTTATGTATATGAGGGATATGGGGAAAAGGGGATAATAATCAGATAATTTAGATTATTTGTCTGCCTTCTTACTCTAGCACACAATGTAGCAGCTGTAATCCCCATTCTTCTTCTGAAGATTTCCAAGGCTATAACTTCTAGTGTTGATTGTTCTCTCAAAATCTAAATCAGTATGTCCAACAGCAGTTGGTCAACAGATATCAGTAATTTCATCTTTCCCCACAGACATTTTATACCCTTATGTTCCCTTTTTAGTGAAGGACCTATGTTCCAGTTTACTAATGCTGCTGTTATGCAAAACACCAGAAGTGGATTGGCTTTTATAAACTCTTGGTTAGAGAGTTACAGCCTTAAGGCCATAAAGTGTCCAAGATAAAGCACCAACAATGGGGTAGCTTCACTGAAGGCATCCAGAAAACCTCTGTTAGACTGGAAGGCATGTAGCTGGCGTCAACTTGCTCCTAGCTTGCATTTCAAAATGGCATTCTCCAAAAGTTGCTCTTGGGAGTTTTTGTCCTTTCTTAGTTGCAGCTCTTCCAAAATTGTCACTCTCAGTTGCTCTGAGGTCCTTCTGTCTGTGAACTCATTTATACAACTTCAGTGATCCAATTAACACCCACCCTGAATGGGCAGGGTAACACTTCCATGGAAATTATCCAATCAAATGTTTCACTCACAGTTGATTGAGTCACATCTCCATGGAAACAGTCAATCAAAGGATTCCAATCTAATCAACACTAATACATCTGCCCCCACAAGATTGCCTCAAATAACATGGCGTTTTGAGGGACATAATGCATAATACATAATACACTGCCCATTCAAAATTAAAATTTACATGAGATTCTTGGCCAAAATGCTGTCATTAGTCTAGGAAGAGGTAAAGTATTTGCAGAGATGGGAGATTAGCATAGAAGGGTCAGTAGAAAATGCTGAGTCCTGCTAGATGAAAGGAGATGCGAGCTGTGTCAGTCTATATTAGAGACTCTACCTACCACCAGCCCATTCCTACCATCTGCTCACAGTAACACACAACTATTCCAAAGCACAAACTTTGACTGGTGACAGTGCCTAGATGATCTGGCAAGTAATTTTGACTCAAGTTACATGTTAGCTAAAGTGAAAAATGGATAGATATAGATGAGAATTTCCTCCATGTGTATGCAGGGATTTAGGCCAAGCTCAGCCCACCAGACTTTCTTTCCAAAGTTCCTTAGCACCGTAAGCCAGATGCAGTTGTGTATTTTACTAAAGAGTATTAGATTGGCCTCAATAGGGGGGAGAGGTTGAAATGCACCACAACAGCATACACCATATTTAATCAATAAAACCTTTATTACAATTAATTTATATTAATACAGCATAATTATCTAATACAAGTTCATGTTCAAATATTCCCAAATGTATCTAAAATATCCTTCATAATTTTTATTCCTTTCTGATCCCAATCTTGAACAGCCACCCTGTCTTTTTTTGTCTTTTATAACTTGGAAATTTATATTCATTCATTTGCTATTCATTTTTTATATAAAAAAGACCTTATTAATTTTCTACTACATGTGTATGAATAATGAAGTAATTATTTCTAGTAGGTCTTATTCATTGGTGGAGGACAAAAGAAAATAAACTCCAAAACAGATACAAGAAAAAGACAATTTTAAATTTCAGTGAAATTCTATTAACAAAACAAAAAGGTGGGGTAAGGAGACTAGGACAGGAGAGACAGTCAAATTGGGTAAATCAAGATACTTTCACTGAAAAGATAGTATCTGAGAGGAGACAAGAGGGATAAGAAAGAGCCATGGGGAAGATTTAGTGACAGGGTGCTCAACTCCCCAGCAATGACCTTGGGGTGTTGAACACAAACAAGTTAACTGTAGCTGATCTGTAGCAAGGAATCAAGAATAACAGGAATCAGGTCAGAGGGACAAACTAGGGCTGATTTTTAAAAGGCTTTGGAGACAACGATGGGGAGTTAGAGTTTTACTATAAATGCAACATATACTTGAGGGTTTTAAGCATGGAAATGAGAAAATATGACTTCTACATTCAAAAGAAAATTTTCACTACCAAATGGAGAGTGGATCCCAGGGAGCGTGTGTGGAAGCTGATGACTAAGGCTGGCTTGGTCGAGGCTGGGCTTCTATACCGGGTCCATGTAACTTAGAAGTTGGTAGACAATGCATACGATGTACAGTAAAATCAAGGAATAGAAAAAGCAAGAAACAAGTTTTTGAGAGTCTCAGCACTTTATTTAAATGAACTACATTATTTCCTTGTGTGTAAAACATTTGATGTTCTATACTTAAAGTGATTTTTTAAGTTTTTTATTTTGAAGTAATTACAGATTCACACAAACTTGCAAAGTTACTACAAAGAGGATGCTTATACCATCACTCAGTTCCTCATAGTACTTACTGTGCTGGTTTGAATCTGTTATGTGCCCAAAGAAATCCATGTTCTTTTAATCCAATCTTATAGGTGTAGGGTTATTAGGGGTGGGATCTTTTAATTAGTTGTTCTTCCATGGATATGTGACCCATACAAATGTGGGTGAGACTTTTGATTAGATCATTTCCATGGAGGTGTGACCCCACCCATTGCAAGGTGGGTCTTCATTAGTTCACTGAAGTACTTAAGAAAGCTGAGAGCCCACACAGACCCAGACACATGGAGATGCTTGGAGATGCAGACAGAAAGACGTTTGAGATGCTAAGCTAAGAGATGAAGCCCAGAGTTTGCCCCAGAGAAGCTGAGAGGCAACTACCAGATGCTTAGGAAGAAACGCCCAGGGAGAACAAGCAAGGGTGCACAGGAGTTGAGAAGGAGAAGTTAAGAGAGACAGAAGCCCAGAGACATTTTGGAGAAAGCCATTTTGAAACCAGAACCCAGGGGCAAAGGACCAGCACAGGCCAGCCACATGCCTTCTGGATGCCATCGGCCTTTTTTTCAGTTAAGGTATCCTCTTGTTGATACCTTAATTTGGACACTTTTATGGCCTTAGAACCATAAACTTGTAACCTAATAAAGCCCCTTTATAAAAGCCAATCTATTTCTTCTATTTTTTTGCAACAGCTGCTTTAGCTAACTGGAACACTTACAAATAAAATACAAAACCCAGAAAATATCATTGCTACAATGTTATTATATTTCTGTGCCAATTATGATATGTACATTTGTCAAACCACAATCATAGTCAAAATATATCACTAGAAAGATCCTCTTTGTGCTTCCCCTTTATAATCAGACCCACCACCTTCCCAGTATCATCCCTAAACACTGGTAAACTTTCATTACATATAAATGTAAAATTAATAGAATAACATCACCTATAAATACTTCAGCATGTATCTCCTAAGAATGAGGACATTTTGTTATGTAAATACCAGACCATTATCGTAAAGAGGAATCTTGATTTTGATACATTACTGGCTTCTAAGAAATACTGCATGTTAAAATATTTCCAATTACACAGTTCTGTACACTTTGTAGTAATTTACCTTGCAACACCCTCACCATAATCTACAAGACAATGGAAGAGAAATAATTATTCCTAATTGTGTCTTTGGTCTCTGTAATCTAAAACACTTCTCATAGCACTGTGCCATTGTCATTTTTTCAGAGTTCATGACAGTTTTCTTGTGGAATGCTCCTTGATTTGGTTTTTGTGAGATTATTTCCCTATCATTTTTGCATTGCAAAATCACTCCTTACATCCCACAGGATCTAAAAAGCAAGTGCAAAAAAATGTTAGTATAAACCAAGGGGTTTTGGCACATAAGGTATACAAATGTTATTCATGTCAAAAAATACATAAAGGTGCAGGACATGTAGAGGTACAGGAACATAGTTAGTGGATAGTATTAAAGTAAAGTTAGGATTAAAGCAAATGAGGTTATTATGGATTTTTAACATATATATTAAATGATGTATTAGATATTTAATTATATTATGTATTATAATATATATATTAAATGAGATTACTGTAGTTTTTTGGTATATAGTTATTATAGTTTTTGGATGTTAAATTTAAGTCCCATGGTAACTAAAATGAATGTATGGGAGAATATGTAATCTGATAGAGACTGAATTTAGAGCACAGATTGCCAGAGGTGGCAGCTGAGGGAATGCAGAGTTAATGCAGAAAGGATGCAGGTTCCTGTTTTGGGAGATAGGGAAGTTTTATTGTTGGAAGATGGTGAGTGTCTGACAGTTTTGTGAATGTGGTTAATCTCATAGAATGGTATGCTCAGGAGTGATTCAGATGAGAAAGTTTATGTTCTATATATGTTCCCACAATTAAAAATCAAAGAAAAAGTCACTAAAGAGACAATGACAATGCAAAGTATGACTCAGGATTGGATGAGAAAAGGCTCAAAGGGACAGTATTGGGACATATGAAAAACTGGAACACAGGCTGTAAGTTTATATCAGTATTAAATTTCCTGAACTTGATGACTGCACTTAAGGTGGTTCTTAGGAAATGTATTTGTCAGTATTGTTAAGAAGCAGTGTGTAAATAGACTACACTCAAGAGTTCAGAAAATAAAAAGAGAGAGAGATGAGTAAATAGATAGATGGATTGATAGATAAATGAGAGATAGCTAGAATGACACAGCAAATATGGCAACATGTTAAAATTGGTGGATCTGGATATCTGGTGGTGACTGTGTCAGTGTTCTCCATCTTGTGTTTCTATTATGTGTTAGTGATGATCCCATAATTTTGAAAGTACTTAAAAACAAACATTTTTTTTAATATGCAAAATAAGCCATGTTTAGTCATTTGGAGCTGACCTGCTCTGCCAACCCTACAAACCTGTCCCAACATCTGCTTGCCATAGATAAAATACAATGCTGCAGACGTAAGGTCATAAGGTGCTTCAGCCACTGGAGCTCTCTGGCCCAGAGGCTCCCATTTTGCTTATTCTGTGACTTCACCTAGACCTATAAGCCTTGCCCCCCCTTCCCCCCCACTTTCCCTCCTCTCCAGGAGTTTTCCCATTCACTGCTCCCACTTCTGGAGGCTCCTTCCCACCACAGCCTCTGGAAGGTCTCCAGGTGGGGGACTTCCCCTCCACTGCCACTGTTGTCCCAATAAATAGCTTGTCGGTTACTGCCATCTAGTGAGCTAATATTTTTCTTGCTCAGCTCCAAAATCCTCAAACTTGAACTCACTACACTACCACTTAGATTTCCTGCTATATTCAAAATACAGCATGAATATGAAGAAAAGTGCATACTTTCTACCATATAAACATTTAAAACCACTTTCTATTAACTTAAGGTGCCAGGCCTCCGACGAGATACATGGAACATTGATATGAGAGACACAGTCCTGCCTTCATGGAGCTGCAGTCTCATAGGGGGAACTGGCTTGAAAGAAAAGGTCTCTTTCCAGCTCCATGTGGATGGAGGATTCAAGTGAGAATATTAAAATCCACTCTTCTTTTTTCTGGGAAACATCTTCCTGAACTATGTGCTGTCCCATTTTAAAGTTTATAAGGTGAAATATATGTGAGGTGGTGATGCAGGCAAATCCTTTGGGCCTTCAGAGATGTCTCGGGTTTCTGGAGGCAGGATGCAGGGCAGGGTGCAGGCTGTGAGCTCCGGCTTCTCCTCCACCCAGAAAGAAGAAATCAGGCCCCACTGCAGAGCTCTTCATGGCCCTGTGTGGGAGGCAGGGTATGTGGAGGCTGCACTGTGGGGCTCTGGAGAAGGAATGTATGGGTTGTAATCTCGCTCTCCCTCTCTTAACCTCAGCACCCCCAATTTTCTCATCTGTGACACAGACTTGTAACTGCTGAGAAGGTTGAGTGAGATGAAACCCACAACATGCCTAGCCTGGGCAGGGCCCATGTCTCAGGATGTTCACAGCCTCCTTTTGTCAGTCTTTACTATGAAACCAACTGAATATTCACAAATTTATATTTTATAAGGGTAATCTATGTTAGATTGTTGGTAACATGCAATAAAATATTTGGTCTAAAATTTAGCAATCAGTTATGAATTCTAATTCACCTATTAAGCATTTTTCCAAAAATAATTTATAATGTTTCCCAGGTTTGCAGAGAGTTCAGACAATGCTTCCCAGAGAAAGTAACAGCTAAGCAGGGATCAAAGAAAGAGTGGGAGTAAACATAGAAGTAAACAAGTGTATGGGGTGAGAGGGGCCTGGGGTGAGGGTCCTGTGCACAGGCTCTGGGGCAGGAGGACACCATGTGCTGAGGGAAGGAGAGGGGAGGATGGTGGAAGATGAGCCTGAGAATAAGTGGGGAACACACCATGCAGGACCTTTTGGGACATAGTATAAATGTTGTCTCTTTCCAATCTATGAAAGCTGCTCCTTTATTTTTGAGTAGTGTTTGGGTTTGTTAGAGCTACCTTTTTGCAAAATATCAAAAGTGGATTGGCATTTATAAAGGGGATTTATTAGGTTACAAATTTACATTTCTAAGGCCATAACAGTGCCAAAACTAAGGCATCAACAAGAGGATAACTTCACTAATGAATGGCCAATGGCATCCCTAACAGCTCTGTCAGCTGGGAAGGCAAGTGGCTGGTGTCTTCTGGTCTCAGGTTGTGTGTCAGCTCTTCTCTCTCAGCTCCTGTGTGTCCTTGCTTCTTTCCCCCAGGGTGTTTCTCTCTAAACATCTGAGGGTCCTCCTTAGATTCTCTGGGGCAAACTCTGGGCTTCATGTCTCACCTTGGCATCTCCAAATGCCCTACTTTCTGCATTTCAAAGTATCTCTGAAGATCTCTAAGCACCAGCAAGCATCTGAGTCAGTTTTTGCTCTTAGCTCTCCTAAATCCTGCAGTGAACTAATCAAGACCCACCCTGAATGGGGGGGGGACAACTCCAGGAGAACTCCATGATTTAATCAGGGTTCTCACCCACAGTTGAATCGGTCACATCTCCATGGAAACATTCAATCAAAAGGTCATGCCCTAATCAAGCATAATAGGCCTGGCCCCACAAGATTGTATTAAATAACATGGCTTTCTGGGAGACACACTATATTCATACTGGCACAAGTAGCCTGAGTAAATTTTCCATTTGAAAACAAATAATATATTGGGGATGGAATGGGGTGATTTAGAGTGAGCAGGAGTAAGTGACTTAAGTTCTGTAGTGTGTGGGATGGATAAAGTCATGGTGGTAACTTGGAGGAAAACAGGGTGGGGATCTTCTACAGGATAAGGCTGGGGAAAGATTGGAAAGAGTGGGGTGATTATAAAAGTGACTGATGTGTTCCGTGGGGCACAAACAAAAAGGAGTCCACAGAAGCTCAGATGCTGCTACACTCCACACAGTGCTGCCCCCTGGCCTGGTGTTTCTTGCTTCATTCCAGGGTGCTCGTTTCCCCCCAAGAGTTCCTTCTCCCCAACTCCTTCATTCCTTGGAGACAATGTGACAGGGAACTGCTTGGCTTGGGTCTTTCACAATCTGTCTTCCTTGGTTCAGGGAAACCAGAGTTGGCCTGCCAACTAGGTCTTTACAAAGGAACCCTCTGTGGAGGATAAAAAACAAAAAGATGGTAATTTTTCAGTCACAGGGCAGGTTACAGCTTGTGAGTGTGCAGGGAACAAACGGTGGAGCCATCTAGACCTCAGCACAAGACTGAAAACTGTATACCATAATGACAGGGTTAAACTGCTGCTCTCCAGAGTTAAATGTAACTCATAGGAGAAAATTAATTTTTCACATTAACTATAAAAATCTTGAGTTTCCTCATCAGCATAAATGGGATTAAAGGTCTCTGAGGGATCAAATGAGGATTACAAAGATGTAAATGAGATCATGGGTATTAACACAGTGCCTGGACCACCTAACATGATTCAATCAAGGAAACTCCCTTCCCCACCAACCAGGGCCTCTGAACCTTTCCCACCCACTGCCCAGCCCTCCTTGGACCCTCCTTGAGGGTGTGGCCCCCAGTCATGGCTAGGTGGAGTCCCATCAGCTCCACCCTCCTGCTGGTATATATATGCCAGTGTCACACAGGACGATCACATTTTCAGATGAAGAGTGCCTGTGGAGAGCAGCCTGGGAGACCTGCCTCAGACCCTCAGAGCCCTCCTGCCCCAGGTAAGCCGGGAGATGGGACAATGTGGGTTTAGAAGGTGGGAGTGATAGGGGCCCTGGATTCCTCTGTGCCTGCTCTGTGCAGGGGAAGAGATCGCACTTAGCTTGTGGATCCAAACTCGAGTTTGGCTTATTTCAAATATTTCAAAGCTTATGCTCTCTACACTTATTCCCAGCCCTTCAAAGAGCCTTGTTGAGAATCACCTAAATTGCTTGCTAAATATACAAATTCCCATATCTCACCCCTTCTGAAGAAATCAGATGGGGGGTTGCTAATATCTGGGTCTGACAAAGCACCCAGTCATGGCTGATCCATCACTGAATGTGGAACTAATTTCCAGGAACTCTCAGTGAGGACGGCTCTGTCTAGAGGAGGGAGGATTGGTGGGATAAGGGCTGAGGGCCCTGTTATCCCTTACATTCAGGCTCTATAAGGATGTGATGTTCCTTAATCTAAGCAGTCTGCCCTTTTCAGACACTCTGAGAGGGAAAGTGGGTGTCCAAGTCATTCAGCTGAGAAGGACAACCCAGGAAACTGGTCCCATTTTCAATCATTGAGCATCTGTTGGCCCAGGGAATGAGGAGCTGCTTGGAGAGACCATCATGGTGGGGGTCAGGGAGAGCACAGTCCTACCATCATGGAGAAGCCTGGACTGCAAGGCAGGACTGGTCCTCATGATGAGAACAGCAATCCTGGAGCCCTTTTACATGAGAGATGCTCGTGGTTAGATCTGCCTGGGGCGACAGCAGATTGTGGGAGGACTGAGTGGGCGCTGAAGGGCTCAGCAGTTGCAGAGCATCCAGGTGGCTCTGGTGAGGGTGGTGGAGGTGACTCCACAACGTGTGTCCTTTGACTGTACGATCCTCAGTGTGGGAAGTCTGGGGATTTATCAGCTACCATGAAGGAGTACCTTAACATACCAGGCAGATGCTAAGGACAGTTTGCCTTCTTCAACAAATCCTGTCTGACTTGTCAAAGTTTAAAGCATCATGAATAGGGGCTGGGATCTCTGCCCTGACAGGCTGACACATTCCTAGCTGCCACTGCCCCACCCAGTTTCCTACCCTGCTGGGGACATGGGATGCCTGTCTCTACTGCCCCGTGGTAGCAAACTTTGCCTTTAGGATGGGGCACAGATCTAATCTGTCTCTTTTTTCACCCTGAAGTTTCTGAATTACTAAAAAAACTGTATTGTTTTCAAAAGTGGACATTAGTTTCTCTGATTTACCTACATTACACACTTTCACATTGGTTGCTCATTATGCTTGGTTTGATTATCTTGATTTATGGGAGAAATTTAAGTGTTTGGCCTAACAATATCAGTGTCATGGTTTTCAATCAAACATGTTAAAATGTTGTTCCATAATTGCTTCTCATTGTCTCTTGTTTTATGAATGATGAAGGCTTTTAATATTAGGCAAACTTGTATCCCCACATCCACTCTCCAGATGAGGAAACAGCTTTACCAGCACCCCAGAAGCCCTCCTCATGCCCCACCCCCCAATCACCAGCTTCTTTCTCTTCCGCAATTATGAGCACTACTCTTGTTGAATACCATGAAGTAATTTAGTCTGTTTTTGAAGTGTGTAATTGGAGTGATTCAATCCAGCTTTTCTCAGGCAACATTATATTTGTGAGATTCATGAATGTTGGGCATAGACTGGTTAGGGCCATTTATTTGCTAATGTGTTTCATTGTTGAGTGTACCATGATTATCCATCCTACTGTTGGGGTACATTGAGGTATTGTCCTCTTTGGACCTCTTAGGAAAACTAAGAGTATATTTTCCTGTTGCAAGGAACATTCTTCTTCACCTTTTGTAGTACACAGCTTTACATTTCTGATGGTTTTATATAGTAGAGTAGAATATCTGAGTTAAATGCTATGTGCATGCTCAAAGTTAGTTGGTGATGCAAAGTAGTATTCTAAAGTGCATGTACACATTTACATTCTCATCAGCTTAAATGAACATTTCACATATTCACCAATCCCACATACTCACCAACACTTTTAATATTTTAATACTTTTAATTTCAGTGTAGCAGTTCCAGTGAGCAAATTTGAATTACCTTACTCCTATCTGGAACTAAGATGATCAAATCAGACACTCTGAGGCCTGAAATATTTTGATTCATTCCTATGCCCACTGATACCAATTTAGAGATTGCAGTTTTTACCAGGACAAACCTCTAATGGGTGCATGAGTTACAGGTTTTGTTCACTTGGAACTGGGAATCAGCAGAAGCCACCACTCAGATTCTCAGCCTCCATTTGGGAGACTGTCATGGCTACTAAAGAAGCTCAGATCCCTGGGCCTCCCTCCTTTTTCCTGGGTCTTGTCCCCACAAATCATCACTAGGATGCTAACTCCCCAGTGACTTTAAAGAGTGGTTGATAAGTACATGTTTCCCAGCTTTTCTAGTGAATCTCAGTGTAAGGGCTCATCTGAAACCACCATATTTGCCACTGCTGTAAGTGGAAACATAAGATTTCTAACTGTAAAATCCTGAGCTTAAATTTCTTTTGTGACCTGGATGAAAATCAGACTTTCCAGAGTTTACAGGCTCTCAAGGAAATCTAATCTAGGCCACAGTTTAATGGATACAGAGTTTGATATATCGGGCAGTGGGGTAAGTTAGACAAAAAACATAAACTTTGGTATACTATGAATTCACCACTATCACATATATTGTTTATCATGTTTAAGCCAGTAGTTCCCAGATGATTTTCTTAAATTTTCACCAGATAGAAATGTTTGAATTTGGGATTTCTATGCTTGTTAATCCAAGTGTATTTGAGTTGAGGACGGTAGGTAACTTTCCCAGGATCCACAAACATTAGGTGATGAAGGCCTGAATCAAACTCAGGCACAGGTGATCTACTCCGGAAGCCCGAACTCTTTCCATAGTCCTGTGTAACCCCAGAGTGGTGGACTTGAATGTAGCTGGATTGGTGGGAGGGAGAGAAGAATCAGTGGTTCCCTCAAATGCTGCAGTGAGCAGGGCCACATAAACTAATGTGTTTTTTAAATGAACATATATTTTCTCACCCCCAGGAACAAAGTGACAACCAGGATACCTGCTATTTTCTGACCAAGATAATTTCTTATCTTGGATTCATATCTGCTGAGCGGCCAAGGACTAGAAAGGCAGCTGACAGACTCCTCTGTGATTGCTACAGGCTGGTGAGACCTGAGGGTGTACCTGCTTCTAACAGGACAGAACCAGCAGAGCCCCACACTCCTGAGGAAATCCCACTTCGGTCCAACCTTCATTCAAGTCCCAATGGCAGTAGCAGCAGCACTGGAAGCTCTGCAGGCAGGAGCCAGCTGTCCCATCTGCCTGGATTACCTGAGAGACCCCGTCACCATCGAATGTGGGCACAACTTCTGCCGCTCCTGCATCCAGCGGTCCTGGGAGGAAACACAGGACAGGCTCCCTTGCCCTGTCTGCCGCCACCAATGCCGAGAGTGGCACTTCAGGAGCAATGCCCAGCTGGGAAAGATGAGTGAAATCGCCAAGCTCCTCCACATCACCAGGAGCAAGAGGAAGAGGCAGGAAGAGTCACGATTGTGTGAGAGGCACAGTCAGGTCCTGACCCTGTTCTGTGAGGAGGACCTAGAGGTGCTGTGTCCCCTGTGTGCTCAGCACCCGGCACACCAGGGCCACCACGTGAGGCCCACTGAGGAGGCTGCCTCTCACCACAGGAAAAGGCTCAGCAGTGACATTGCATCCCTGAAGAAACAAGTGGCAGAAATGGAAAAAGTAAAAGCCACCCAAGACAGAAAACCATTAGAACTGAGAGAGAAGATGGAAACCCAGAGACAGAAAATATTCTCAGAATTTGAGCACCTGAATCAGATTTTAGAACGTGAGCAAGAAGCAGTTCTGTCAAGGTTAGCTGATCAACAGAAGGAAATTCAACAGAAAATCAATACAAACTTAGCATCATTTTCCGACTACATCTCCACACTCAAAAGTTTACAAAGAGAGGTCGCAGAGAAGAGCGTGATGTCAGAAGTGAAGCTGCTGGGAGATATCAAGAGTATCTACAAGAGGCATGAAGGTCTTAAAACCCCAGCCCTCTATTCTTTCCAGTTAAGGAGAGAAGGATGCAGTCTTCCTCCACAGTATTCTGCTCTGCAGAAAATTAAACAGAAATTTACAGAAGATGTCACTCTTGATCCTGAAACAGCACACCCGAACCTGCTTGTCTCTGAGGATAAAAAGTCTGTGACATTTGTGAAGAAAAAGCAAAGGCTTCATCCTAATCCCAAGAGATTTACGTGTGATCTGATTGTCCTGGGTTCTGAAGGATTCGCTTCCGGCAGACACTATTGGGAGGTCCAAGTGGATGACAAGCCTGAGTGGACTGTGGGGGTTTGTAAAGACTCCCTTTCCAGGAAGGGAAAGCGACACCTGGCAGGACAGGACAGACGCTGGACAATCCGGCTCTGGGATGGAGACTATGTTGCAGAAGGCAGTGCTCCAGTCACTCTTCAGTTAACAGAAAAGCCCAGAAGAATTGGCATTTATCTGGACTATGAGTTGGGTGAGATTTCCTTTTATAGTTTGAATGAGAGGTCTCATCTCCACACTTTCACTGATAAATTTTCTGAAATACTCAAGCCTTACTTCTGTATTGCAAAAGATTCTAAACCTCTTACCGTCTGTGCAGTATCAGATGATGAATGATAAACTCCATGTATGGCAGGCTCATTGCTTCATTGTATTGCTATAATTTGTGGAGAGTATGTAGAATATTGCACAACTATCCATGGACCTAGCATTAAGAACTTTTGTAAAATATTTCTGTGACTTAAATCCTGGATGTGTTTTCAGCTCATTGTTTCAATTGGTGTTGTCAGAACTAACAGACCTTGTGAGGATTAACTGTTTCTGAAATTGTGCATAGAGTTCACAAAACTGTATCTTTGCACCTCCAATAAATACATTTTGGATACATATATATATGTGTGTTCTATACTTACACATTTATCTGTTTTATAAATACCTTTAAAAATCCAGGTTGGAAAAGAAGTCAGAATTTTGGACAGACAATTCCCTGAGGATCTCTCAGATTTTTGTACCACTGTTTGAATGATGATTGTTTTGGGAGCTGCATTAGAAGGCAGGAATGTGTCTGCATCTGGAGCAAAGGGGAAGTTTGGTTACTCACCCAGAAAATAAAAATTATTGTCTCCTTCCAAGCAAAGGTCAGCAGGTTTACTGCTCATTATATGGGATTTGGTTTTTGCTAATTACATGTGGTATGTTCTTAGTCAAAGTCTCACAAAAAGCACGGAGACAATGCCTATCTTGCAAATAAGACACAATCCATGACAATATGAGACCCACACTAGACACATGTGGGAATTGCCCTGGTAAAGCTTCATGCACCACAGGAACCCAGACCTCTTGCCACACCTCCAGGCACAAAGCTTCCATCATCCATTCAAAAGATGTGTCCTGATTACAAGAGTTTCAATACTCAACATAGGTGAGTGCTATAGTGACTCCATCAGTTATGTACACCATCTTTTTATTCCTCCAGGTCCACATGTAATTTACCAATTGTTTCATTTTTGCCAAATGTAATATTTCCTAGTGTTCCAGTTTGATAATGCTGCAATTAAGCAAAATATCAGAAATGGATTGGCTTTTATAAAGAGGATTTATTCAGTTACAAAGTTACTGTCCTAAGGCCATAGACATGTCCAGACTAAGGCATCAATAAGATGATGTCTTCACTGAAGAAGGGCCAGTGGCATCCTGGACACTTCTGTCAGCTGGGAAGGCAGGTGGTGGCATCTGCTTTTCCATTGCTTAGGTTGTGTTCAAAATGGCTTTCTCTAAAATATCTCTGGTCTTCTCTCTTTGCTCCTCTCCCACAACTCTGTGTGTCCTTGCTTCTTTCTCCCAGGGCATTTCTCTCTAAGCATCTGGGGGTCTTGTTTTAGCTTTTCTGGGACAAATGCTGGGCTTCTTCTCTTAGCCCTGCATCTGCAAACATCTTCTCTCTGCATCCCCAAGCATCAGCATCTGTATGAGCTCTCTTAAGTACTCCAGTGAACTAACCAAGACACACCATGAACTAGTGTGTCCCATAGAAATAATTTAATCAAAGCTATCACCCACAGTTGATTGAGTCACATCTCCAAGGAAAGACTCAATTAAATTTCCACCCAACAAGATTGGATTAAAAGATCATGGCTCTTCTGGGGTCCATCAGTTTCAAACTATCACATTTAGCTACAAAGGTGACATTCCACTAGATTACTAGAGGGATAGAGGTAATACGTATCATGCAAAGTAATTATGAATCACTATCAAGATGAATTTTACAAATATCAGGACAATAACTCAACTCAAAAATTTGACTTTTGTTATATATTATAAATATCATTTCCCTGATTTTTATACTAATAGAAATCTATGCTTTTTAATTTGGAGCAATGCAGGCAGCAGACTGTTCCCATTTCCCCCTAATGGGTGAGAGTTTTCTGTCTCCATGCCTTCACAGAGTATATCTAGTTCCAGAATTGCATGTGTTTCTTTTCCATTTCTGGAATAGTTCTCTCTACTTCCGGAATTACACATGATTCTATTCCATTTCTCTTTTGTAAAACTGTTTCCATTTACATTTTGAATAAAGCTAGATTTTTTTATAATTATATTCTTTTAACTATGAAATGAAGCATGCAAACAACTGTAGACAAAACACATTGATTTGATTGAAAGAACAATTATAAAATGAAACCCTCTTATAAAGCACTCAAAGAAATGTAGAAAAAATTGGAAAAAATAATGGATCATACATGACTTTCAAAATTACTTTTCCAAACATTGACAGCCCATCAACAGATCAACACAAATTGCACATAGATAATTTAATTCATTCATCTCTGACAACACATATTTAAAATTGTACAGATTCATAGTCTGACTTGCATGCACCTTTGAAACCTTCCCAAAAATCAAGGTGATGAATATACTTATAATCCCCAATTGTCTTTTCAGACCTCTTTGGAATCCCTGCCTCAGTCTCTCTCTTCTTCCCACTCTGACCAAGGCAAACCATTGATCTGCTCTCTGCCAGTAGAGATTAGTTTGCACTTCTAGAATTTTATAGAAAAAAAAATTCAATATACATTCTTTTTTGTTTGGCAACCTTTATTCCGAATAATTATTTTGAGATTCACCCATGTTGTGGCATGTGTCATTCCTTTCTTTTGCTGAGTGTGCTGATTTGAATCTGTTATGTATGCATTAAAGACTATGTTCTTTTAATCCACTCTTGTGGGACCAGACTTATTGTGGGTGGGATAGTTTAATTAAATTGTTTCCATGGAAGTGTGAGCCACCCAATTGTGGGTGGGACCTTTTGATCAGATTATTTCCATGGAGACGTGACCCTGCCCATTCAAGCTTGGTCTTAATTAGTTTACTGGTGTCTCTTATGAGAGGAAGAAAGGCAGAGACATTTTGAAAGGAGTTCAGAGATGCTTAAAGAGAAAATGCCCAGCACTTTATGGAGACAGCTATTGAAACCAGAACCAGCACAGAAGCTAAGAGATGAAATGATGAGTTTGCCCTAAAGGAGCTGAGACAGGACCGCCAGATGCATAGAAACATGCTGGGAGAAACAAGCAAGGATACACAGGTACTGGGAGAGAGAAGCTAAGAAACCCAGAGGCATTTTGAGGAAGCAATGAAAATGAGAAAGTAACCTCAGGAGATGCCCAGCAGACTCCAGACATATGCATCCCATGTGAGAGAGGAAACCCAGATGTCATCAGCCTTTCTTCAGTGAAGGTATCCTCTTGTTGATGCCTTAGTTTGGACACTTCTATGGCCTTAGAACTGTAAATTTGTAACCTAATAAATCCCCTTTATAAAAGCCAATCCATTTCTGGTCTTTTGCCTTTTGGCATCTTTAGCAAATCAGAACACAGTGTATTTTCCATTGCATAACTATACAATAATTTGTAGATGCATTCAACTGTTGATGAACATTTGAGCCACAAAAGGTCTCTCCATGGGGGATGGGGGCTGCTTTGTGGTTCAGGCGTTGGTCCTGTAATTATCAGTGATGACTCCAAAGATCAGCAGGTCTCACTAAACTTCCTTGCTTTTATATAAACCCCTACTCTTTACCCTATAGATGAAGAAGGGATTCCTACCCCAGGTGTTCTGGTTTGCAAAAGCTGACAGAATGCAAAATACCAGAAATGGATGGGCTTTTATAAAGGGATTTATTAGTTATAAATGTACAGTTTGAAGTCCATAAAACTGTCCAACATAAGGCATCAACATGAGGATACCTTCCCTGAAGAAATGCTGATCCTGTCTGGAACAACCCTGTCAGCTGGAAAGTCATGTGACTGGCCTCTTCTGCTCCTTTGCATCCCAGTTCGGATTTCAAAATGACTTACTCCAAAGTGTCTCTGGGCTTCTGTCTCTCTTAGCTTCTCTCTCAGCTCCTGTGCATCCTTGCTGGTTCTCCCAGGATGTTTCTCTCTAATCATCTGGGGGACCTCTCTTAGTTTCTCTGGGGCATCTCTGGGCTTCATTATTAGCTTAGCATCACCAAACATCTTTCTGTCTGCATCTCCAAGAATCTGGGTCTCTGTCAGCCCCCAGGCTCTCTTGAGGACTCCAGTAAACTGATCAACACCCATCATGAATGGGTGGGGTCACACCTCCATGGAAGTGATCTAATCAAAAGGTCTCACCCACTGTTGGGTGGGTCACATTGCTATGGAAACAACCTGATCAAAAGATGCCACCCATAATAAGTCTGCACCCAAAAAATTGCATTAAAGAACACAGTCTTTCCTGGGGTATATAACAGTTTCAAATCAGCACACGAGGGTAATGGGGATGGCGGAACACATGACAGCAGACATTGGACATTTGAGACTCACGGCAGTTTATTAGTCACATATGACCACAACCCAGGAGAGGAAGGTAGCACTCCCACACAGGGCCAAACGGGGTTGCACTCAGGGACAGAGTGAACAAGCTGGGACTGTGGGGGGGGCAGGCTGTGCAGTAAGAAGTGGTTGGGGGTGATCCCTGGTTTCCTGGAAGGATGTAAATAAATCTAGAATACACAGACTAGCAGGAAACCGAAGCCTCCCACTTGGGTAAGCAGGCACCATGCTGGTGCCAGTGATGAGGAGGGTTGTTTGGCTCAGAAGCCTGACCTCAGGAGCCAAGCAGGAGGGGAATGTACAGTTAGGCCAATGAATGCCCTTCTGGTTTTCCCAGATGTCAAGGCACATAATATTGGAATGGTTTTTTTTTTTTTTTTTTAATCATTTTATTGAGATATATTCACATACCACGCAGTCATACAAAACAAATCGTACTTTCGATTGTTTACAGTACCATTACATAGTTGTACATTCATCACCTAAATCAATCCCTGACACCTTCATTAGCACACACACAAAAATAACAAGAATAATAATTAGAGTGAAAAAGAGCAATTGAAGTAAAAAAGAACACTGGGTACCTTTGTCTGTTTGTTTCCTTCCCCTATTTTTCTACTCATCCATCCATAAACTAGACAAAGTGGAGTGTGGTCCTTATGGCTTTCCCAATCCCATTGTCACCCCTCATAAGCTACATTTTTATACATCTGTCTTCGAGATTCATGGGTTCTGGGTTGTAGTTTGATAGTTTCAGGTATCCACCACCAGCTACCCCAATTCTTTAGAACCTAAAAAGGGTTGTCTAAAGTGTGCGTAAGAGTGCCCACCAGAGTGACCTCTCGGCTCCTTTTGGAATCTCTCTGCCACTGAAGCTTATTTCATTTCCTTTCACATCCCCCTTTTGGTCAAGAAGATGTTCTCCCTCCCACGATGCCGGGTCTACATTCCTCCCCGGGAGTCATATTCCACGTTGCCAGGGAGATTCACTCCCCTGGGTGTCTGATCCCACGTAGGGGGGAGGGCAGTGATTTCACCTTTCAAGTTGGCTTAGGCAGAGAGAGAGGGCCACATCTGAGCAACAAAGAGGCATTCAGGAGGAGACTCTTAGGCACAAATATAGGGAGGCCTAGCCTCTCCTTTGCAGCAACCGTCTTCCCAAGGGTAAAACTTATGGTAGAGGGCTCAACCCATCAAACCACCAGTCCCCTATGTCTGTGGTCATGTTAGCAACCATGGAGGTGGGGTAGGCGAATACCCCTGCATTCTCCACAGGCTCCTCAAGGGGGCACTACATCATTTTTTTTCCTTGTTTTTCTTTCTTTCTTTTTTTTTTTTTTAACTTTCCCTTCTTTTTTAAATCAACTGTATGAAAAAAAAAGTTAAAAAGAAAACAAACATACAATAAAAGAACATTTCCAAGAGACCATAACAAGGGAGTAAGAAAAAGACAACTAACCTAAGATAACTGCTTAACTTCCAACATGTTCCTACTTTACCCCAAGAAAGTTACATAATATAGCAACCTTTCTGTGAACTTGTTCCTACTATATCCATCAGAAATTAACAGACCATAGTCATTTCTGGGCATCCCCAGAACGTTAAAAAGCTTATCTGTTCTTCTTGGATTATTGTTCCCCCTTCCTTAATTGCTCTCTACTGCTAGTTCCCCTACATTCTACATTATAAACCATTTGTTTTACATTTTTGAAAGTTCACATTAGTGGTAGCATATAATATTTCTCTTTTTGTGCCTGGCTTATTTCACTCAGCATTATGTCTTCAAGGTTCATCCATGTTGTCATATGTTTCACGAGATCGTTCCTTCTTACTGACGCGTAGTATTCCATCGTGTGTATATACCACATTTTATTTATCCACTCATCTGTTGAAGGACATTTGGGTTGTTTCCATCTCTTGGCAATTGTGAATAATGCTGCTATGAACATTGGCGTGCAGATATCTGTTCGTGTCACTGCTTTCCGATCTTCCGGGTATATACCGAGAAGTGCAATCGCCGGATCGATTGGTAGCTCTATATCTAGTCTTCTAAGGAACTGCCAGACTGACTTCCAGAGTGGCTGAACCATTATACAGTCCCACCAACAGTGAATAAGAGTTCCAATTTCTCCACATCCCCTCCAGCATTTGTAGTTTCCTGTTTGTTTAATGGCAGCCATTCTAACCGGTGTTAGATGGTATCTCATTGTGGTCTTAATTTGCATCTCTCTAATAGCTAGTGAAGCTGAACATTTTTTCATGTGTTTCTTGGCCATTTGTATTTCCTCTTCAGAGAACTGTCTTTTCATATCTTTTGCCCATTTTATAATTGGGCTGTCTGTACTATTGTCATTGAGTTGTAGGATTTCTTTGTATATGCAAGATATCAGTCTTTTGTCAGATACATGGTTTCCAAAAATTTTTTCCCATTGAGTTGGCTGCCTCTTTACCTTTTTGAGAAATTCCTTTGAGGTGCAGAAACTTCTAAGCTTGAGGAGTTCCCATTTATCTATTTTCTCTTTTGTTGCTTGTGCTTTGGGTGTAAAGTCTAGGAAGTGGCCGCCTAATACAAGGTCTTGAAGATGTTTTCCTACATTATCTTCTAGGAGTTTTATGGTACTTTCTTTTATATTGAGATCTTTGGTCCATTTTGAGTTAATTTTTGTGTAGGGGGTGAGGTAGGGGTCCTCTTTCATTCTTTTGGATATGGATATCCAACTCTCCCAGCCCCATTTGTTGAAAAGACCATTATGGCTCAGTTCGGTGACTTTGGGGGCCTTATCAAAGATCAGTCGGCCATAGATCTGAGGGTCTATCTCTGAATTCTCAATTCGATTCCATTGATCTATATGTCTATCTTTGTGCCAGTACCATGCTGTTTTGGCAACTGTGGCTTTATAATAAGCTTCAAAGTCAGGGAGTGTAAGTCCTCCCACTTCGTTTTTCTTTTTTAGAGTGTCTTTAGCAATTCGAGGCATCTTCCCTTTCCAAATAAATTTGATAACTAGCTTTTCCAAGTCTGCAAAGTAGGTTGTTGGAATTTTGATTGGGATTGCATTGAATCTGTAGATGAGTTTGTGTAGAATTGACATCTTAATGACATTTAGCCTTCCTATCCATGAACATGGAATATTTTTCCATCTTTTAAGGTCCCCTTCTATTTCTTTTAGTAGAGTTATGTAGTTTTCTTTGTATAGGTCTTTTACATCTTTGGTTAAGTTTATTCCTAGGTACTTGATTTTTTTAGTTGCTATTGAAAATGGTATCTTTTTCTTGAGTGTCTCTTCAGTTTGTTCATTTCTAGCATATAGAAACATTACTGACTTATGTGCATTAATCTTGTATCCCGCTACTTTGCTAAATTTCTTTATTAGCTCTAGTAGCTGTATCGTCGATTTCTCAGGGTTTTCTAGATATAAGATCATATCGTCTGCAAACAATGACAGTTTTACTTCTTCTTTTCCAATTTGGATGCCTTTTATTTCTTTGTCTTGCCAGATTGCCCTGGCTAGCACTTCCAGCACAATGTTGAATAACAGTGGTGACAGCGGGCATCCTTGTCTTGTTCCTGATCTTAGAGGGAAGGCTTTCAGTCTCTCACCATTGAGTACTATGCTGGCTGTGGGTTTTTCATATATGCTCTTTATCATGTTGAGGAAGTTTCCTTCAATTCCTACCTTTTGAAGTGTTTTTATCAAAAAGGGATGTTGGATTTTGTCAAATGCTTTTTCAGCATCTATTGAGATGATCAATTGATTTTTCCCTTTTGAAGTTTTAATGTGTTGTAATACATTGATTGTTTTTCTTATGTTGAACCATCCTTGCATGCCTGGAATGAACCCCACTTGGTCATGGTGTATGATTTTTTTAATGTGTCTTTGGATTCGAATTGCAAGTATTTTGTTGAGGATTTTTGCATCTATATTCATTAGGGAGATTGGCCGGTAGTTTTCCTTTTTTGTAGCATCTTTGCCTGGTTTTGGTATTAGATTGATGTTAGCTTCATAAAATGAGTTAGGTAGTGTTCCATTTTCTTCAATGTTTTGAAAGAGTTTGAGTAAGATTGGTGTCAGTTCTTTCTGGAAAGTTTGGTAGAATTCCCCTGTGAAGCCATCTGGCCCTGGGCATTTATTTGTGGGAAGATTTTTGATGACTGATTGGATCTCTTTGCTTGTGATGGGTTGGTTGAGTTCTTCTATTTCTTCTCTGGTCAGTCTAGGTTGTTCATATGTTTCCAGGAAATTGTCCATTTCTTCTACATTGTCCAGTTTATTGCCATACAGTTGTTCATAATATCCTCTTATAATTTTTTTAATTTCTTCAGGATCTGCAGTTATGTCACCTTTTTCATTCATTATTTTGTTTATATGGGTCTTCTCTCTTTTTGATTTTGTCAGTCTAGCTAGGGGCTTGTCAATCTTGTTGATCTTCTCAAAGAACCAACTTTTGGTGATATTTATCCTCTCTATTGTTTTTTTGTTCTCTATGTCATTTATTTCTGCTTTAATCCTTGTTATTTCTTTTCTTGTACTTGGTTTAGGATTGGTTTGCTGTTCATTTTCTAGCTTCTTCAGTTGATCCATTAGTTCTTTGATTTTGGCTCTTTCTTCCTTTTTAATATATGCGTTTAGTGCTATAAATTTCCCCCTTAGCACTGCTTTTGCTGCATCCCATAGGTTTTGGTATGTTGTGTTCTCATTTTCGTTCGTCTCTATATATTTAGCAATTTCTCTTGCTATTTCTTCTTTAACCCACTGATTGTTTAGGAGTGTGTTGTTTAACCTCCAGGTATTTGTGAATTTTCTAAGTCTCTGATGGTTATTGACTTCTAATTGTATTCCATTGTGGTCAGAGAATGTGCTTTGAATAATTTCAATCTTTTTAAATTTATTGAGGCTTGTTTTATGTCCCAGCATATGATCTATTCTGGAGAAAGTTCCGTGAGCACTAGAAAAGTATGTGTATCCTGGTGATTTGGGATGTAATGTCCTGTATATGTCTGTTAAATCTAATTCATTTATCAGATTGTTTAGGTTTTCAATTTCCTTATTGGTCTTCTGTCTGGTTGATCTATCTATAGGAGAGAGTGATGTGTTGAAGTCTCCCACAATTATTGTGGAAACATCAATTGCTTCCTTTAGTTTTGCCAGTGTTTCTCTCATGTATTTTGTGGCACCTTGATTGGGTGCATAGACATTTACGATTGTTATTTCTTCTTGCTGAATTGCCCCTTTTATTAGTATGTAGTGGCCTTCTTTGTCTCTCAAAACATCCCTGCATTTGAAGTCTATTTTATCTGAGATTAATATTGCTACACCTGCTTTCTTTTGGCTGTAGCTTGCATGAAATATTTTTTTCCATCCTTTCACTTTCAGTTTCTTTGTGTCCCTATGTCTAAGATGAGTCTCTTGTATGCAACATATTGATGGTTCATTTTTTTTGATCCATTCTGCGAATCTATATCTTTTAATTGGGGAGTTTAATCTATTTACATTCAACGTTATAACCGTGAAGGCATTTCTTGAATCGGCCATCTTATCCTTTGGTTTATGTTTGTCATATTTTTCCCCTCTCTCTATTAATATCCTTTATTGTACCCATACCGAATCTCTTTAGTACTGAACCTTTCTCCAAGTCTCTCTGTCCTGTCTTTGTTTCTCTGTCTGTAGGGCTCCCTTTAGTATCTCCAGTAGGGCAGGTCTCTTGTTAGCAAATTCTCTCAGCATTTGTTTGTCTGTGAAAAATTTAAGCTCTCCCTCAAATTTGAAGGAGAGCTTTGCTGGATAAAGTATTCTTGGCTGGAAATTTTTCTCACTCAGAATTTTAAATATATCGTGCCACTGCCTTCTCGCCTCCATGGTGGCTGCTGAGTAGTCACTACTTAGTCTTATGCTGTTTCCTTTGTATGTGGTGAATTGCTTTTCTCTTGCTGCTTTCAGAACTTGCTCCTTCTCTTCTGTGTTTGACAGTGTGATCAGTATATGTCTCGGAGTGGGTTTATTTGGATTTATTCTATTTTGTGTTCCCTGAGCATTTATGATTTGTGTATTTATGTTGTTTAGAAGATTTGGGAAGTTTTCCCCAACAATTTCTTTGAATACTCTTCCTAGACCTTTACCCTTTTCTTCCCCATCTGGGGCACCAATGAGTCTTATATTTGGACGTTTCATATTATCTATCATATCCCTGAGGTCCATTTCGAGTTTTTCAATTTTTTTCCCCATTCTTTCTTTTATGCTTTCATTTTTCATTCTGTAATCTTCCGAGGTCACTGATTCGTTGTTCAACTTCCTCTAGTCTTGTGCTATGAGTGTCCAGAATCTTTTTAATTTGGTCAACAGTTTCTTTAATTTCCATAAGATCATCCATTTTTTTATTTAGTCTTGCAATGTCTTCTTTATGCTCTTCTAGGGTCTTCTTGATTTCCTTTGTCTCCCGTACTATGGTCTCATTGTTCATCTTTAGTTCTTTGAGTAGCTGCTCTAGGTGCTGTGTCTCTTCTGTTCTTTTGATTTGGGTGCTTGGGCTTGGGTTATCCATATCGTCTGGTTTTTTCATATGCTTTATAATTTTCTGTTGTTTTTGGCCTCGTGGCATTTGCTGAACTTGATAGGGTTCTTTTAGGATTTGTAGACCAATTGAAGTCCTTATCTCTAATTTATCAGATCTACAGCTTCGTGGAGTACACTTTCTCTAACTAACCAGCAGGTGGCATCCACGAGCCACCTGTTCTCCACAAGCCAGTTCTCCCCTGCTTAGCCTTTTTGGTGAGTGGGGGAGTGAGTCTTGTGGGGTCCAATTGGTGTACCAAGCTTGCGTGTGTAGTTGGTGTTGCCTGCCCTGTGTATGGGGTGTGTTTCTGGGCAGTCAGGGAGCAAGGGTGGCTCTAACAATCAAATCTCCCTGGTGATCCTAGAGTTTTAAAGCTGCTGCAATAGTCTAATCCTTCAGTTCAGTCCTGCCACAGTTTGTCTCTGCCACTGACCCACGAGTCCTTGGTATTGGCGTACGGCTCCTGAGACTTGCAAGTGGGCCCCTCTTCCAGGCTGTGCACCCCGGGTCCTCTGTTGAGGGATGACTGTGCTATGTCACAGGTGAGTGCCATCCCCCCAGGGCAGTTCTGGGCTGCTGGGCTGTGTAGGGAGGCTCCCAGTCTGCTGAAATGATGGCTGAATGGGGCTTTGTTAATTCACACTGCTCTACCTTCCCAACTCTGGGACAATCAGCTGAGGTTGCAGGGAAGGCTAATGTCCACGCCCAGTTTTGTGGTGTGTGCCTGTTATTTGAAGCACTTCCGTCACACTGGGTTGTCTGGGGCAGTTCTGGGCTATGGGGCTGGCGATGGGCAGGAGTGTTTCCTGTCCACCAGGATGATGGCTGTGAGCGGACACCCCCCTTTTCTTGGGAAGTTGTGGTGTTTAGTGAATTTTCTCAGCCACTGGATTATTGCGTTTTGTCTCAGAGCTCTCCTAGTTCTGCTCTTGACTTGACCTGCCCAAATTGCAAGTCTTTGAAGCTTTCTGTATTGGGCTTCTTAGAGTAATTTTTTTAGAAAAAGAAAAAAGGATTTAAAAAAAAAAAAAAAAAGGGCCCTCCTCAGAGATCTAATGGGTTATTGAAATGCTAAGAGACAAAGCAACCAGGGCCATTAAGGAAAGGTCCACAGGGCAGAGAGATCAGCTTTTCTTCGGGATTTGCATATGCGCCTCAGGGCCTGAGCTCGGGCCTGAGCTCTGCCCTTCCCCCTTCTACGTTCACCAGAACTCCAAAAATCCTCCGCTTTTATTTTGGAGTTTTTCGTGTTGTTTTTTTTCTATGCCTGTCTCCTCTCTGCTGGGCTGGCTACTCTCAGATTCTCTGGTGTCTGGTCTCCGTCTATCTATGGTTGGAGTTTGGATCAGCAGAATGAGTTTCCGATAAGGGCTGCCACTGCAGTTCTCCCTTCTCCTTCCCGGAGCTGACAGCCCCTCCTCCCACGGGACTGAGCCTGGCAGGGAGGGGCGCGGGTCCCCTGGCCACAAAAACTTACAGATTTCGCTGATCTCAGCAGTTCCACATTTTCATGAGTGTTGTATGAAGTATGCCCAAAGTCAGATTGCTCTGTGGTGTCCAGTCCATGCAGTTCCTGGCTTTCTACCTACTTTCCTGGAGGAGTAACTAAAACATACAGCTCACCAGTCTGCCATCTTGCCCCGCCTCACCATTTCTTAATAGGATACACTCTCATTGCTGCCAGGATTAGCCACAACCAACACTTCAAGGACCATTCAGGTTGAGCTTAGTTAACCATTTCTGTCTTAGGTAACTGTGTAAAAGGTTTATCAGCCCTATCACTGGTAATCTTAAACTCCATCTGTGTCTTTGACACCTTATCTCCTCTGTAAATGTCCCACTTCAAATTTGGCTTCTTAAATAGTGATCTAAACACTTTTTGATATTATATGGACTTCTGATTCTCCCACAGCAGAGGAAGTAAGACTTTTTATCATTATAATGGAAAACATGGAATTACATTGAATGTAACAAACTGATGAATTTATAGAAATGAAGAAAGTATAGGAAAATGGTAAGTGCTTCAAAGTGCATTGATGTAAGTTCAAAATAGCAAAGGTAAGGAAAAGTCCTTAATTTGGAAGTATTTTATTTTATAATTGCAAAACCATTTGGTAGTCATTTCTTCCAACATTCTTATGAAATAGGCATGATCAATGTGTTATTAGGTACAGAAACAGAGGGACAGAAAATGACTGTCTTCTAGTGTTTCAAAATAAGACCATAACGCAATATCTTTGTAAATTCCCATGTCTCTAATTATTTCAAAAGAAAAAGTTAATAAAACAATCAAATCACAAAATACCATTATCACTTATATCATATACCAACAATTAGTAAATACACAATATTCTTAGTTCTTCATTCAGTGGTTACCATATGGATTGTAAGATCTGAAGCAGATCCTATAGAGAAATAAGGAAAAAGTTTTTCTTTAAATGTATCTGAGAAAGCATAAATGAGACACCTATTATCCAAATTGTAAAATGAAACCTGTCCCAACTCATAGTCCAGAAAAATGCCTACCTGTCTGGATTTTATTGTATCCATAGCACCACAGGTGTAAGACCAGAGCCGTATTCCCCAGCATCCATCTTTTGGGGATGGTGATGTAATAGCATTTCTGGGGAAAGACGCTTTACAGACACCTACATCCCACTCCCCCTTGCCTCTTATTTCTACCTGCCAATAATGCCTGCCACAAACAAATCCCTGAGAACTCAGGACAGATGGCAAAAAAGCAAAATTCTCAAGACTGTAAGGCAAGTTTGGGTTCATCTTTCCTAATGTCACAGTTTTCCTGTCTTCTGAGATAACAAGTCTGAGGTGAGCAGTTTCAGTATCTAGTGTCAAATTTACCTTAAATGTGTTGATTATTTTCTGTAGGTTAAAATATTCTTCAAGAAAACAAGTATCTTTTTTCTTTAATTCATATGAAAGGATTGCTGGAGTGTTTAGGTTTTCATGCTTGGTGTGGATAGTTTCAATACCTGTGAGGAACTCCAGTTCTGACTGCACACACTTCTCTGCTATTTCACTCACTAGATTTTTTAGTGTGTAAATGTGCTCTAAGAATTTTACTTTGTTTTCCCTTAGTTTTTTTTCAGCATACATCTGTTCTGTCTGTAATTTCAAAATAATTATATCCTGTTCTTTTCCCAAAAAATGCTTAAGTTGTTCAAATTCAGAGTACAATTCCTCCCTCTGATTTTCCACCTTTACCCGCAATTCAGATGATTTTGATACTTGGATTTCTAATCCTTTTTCAGCATCTTCAACTTGCTTCTTCAGAGGCTCAATGTAGCTTCTGAGCTTCTTCCTGTGAGTAGCTGCAGCCTGCTCAAGAGGCATCAGGTGGTGATCCCGATGGTCAGAGGAGACTTGGCACTGGGCACACAGTAGCTCCAGATCCTCCTCACAGAACAGAGTCAGAACCTGACTGTGTTTCTCACACAGGGGTTTCTCTTCCTGCCATTTCCTCTTGTTCCAATTAGTGGGAAGTTGCTTTACAATATCAGTCATGTGACATAACTGCCTGTTTTTCTTCAAGTTCCTGTCAAGGCAGTGGTGGAGGCAGATGGGACAGGGGAGGATGTCCTGCAGATCTTCCCAGCACTGTGTGATGCAGGAGCCACAGAAGTTGTGGCCACAGTCAATGGTCACTGGGTCTGTCAGGAAATCCCAGCAGAGGGGGCAGCTGGCCTCTGCTTGGAGGTCAGTAAAGGAGGCTGTAAAGGCCATTGAGCTGTGAGAAATTCTACCTAAGGATACTCCCTTCAGGATTGTCTGGTTTTCCAGGAGCTAAGAAATGTTGAATCTGATGACTCTTCAGGCCTTACTCTTCTTCTTGGAAGTCAATATCTAGGAGGGCTCAAGTGTGCTTCTGATCCCTTCCCTTTAACCCAGAAGACTCTCCCAATAGGAGCCTGCTTGTATGGCCAATTGGAGATGTCACTGCAGCTTCTCCTCTTGCTTCTGATGCCCAGACATACCAAAGCACAGAGATGGTGTCAAATTGCCCAGTAAGGAGCCGTATTCCCAGTAACCAAGTTGTTCCTGTGGGTGAGAAGATATTCTCATGTGAAATTGGAGTCAGTCAGGCATAAACTCTATCCTGCTTACACAAATCATACCTTAGGGAAACCAAGTAGTTGACTAGAGGAAATTTCTATTTATGGATGTATTTGAGGTAAGAAATGCAGTAGGGATGATACTATTCCAAATTGACCTTATTTGGATTTCCTTCAATGTACTGTATTGTGAAAACAACAACAAAATAATACCTTAGCATTGAAAACAACTCAAAATGTCCAACAACTGGGGAGTGGATAAACCAATTAATGTATATCATTGCAGTGGAATATATTCTGCATTAAAAACAGAGAAGAATCTCAAGTAATTATACTGAAAGAAGACAAGCCCTCTGACTCTTCCAGAGGAATAAAATAAAATAAAATGAGGGAAAATGCAAACTAATCTATAGTGACAAAAAGAAGGTAGATGGTTTCCCTTTGGATTGGGAGATCGTTGTGGGACAGGGGTTAGGTTACAAAGGGGCAGGAGGATACATTTCAGGGTCATGGATATGTTCATTATCTTGATCGTGCTAATGGTTTCATAGATGTAGATTTGCAAAGTTACCTTATTTTGTGATTGGAAAACATGTAGTTATTATATGCCACACCAAAAAAACACTATATTTTAAAAAGTGGTGGTGTCAAAACCTTCTTACAGTGCCTGCAGATTTGGCCCTCACTTAACTCTCAGTTCAATTCACAGCCCTCTTCCCCTAGCAAACCAGTAAGGTGGCATGTCACATATGTTTTTAGGCAATTTCATAACGGTAAAATGATCCTGATTGTTAAATTTCATCTGGACTTGGAATAGCAAAAAAGACATTATAAATACCTTTGGGGACACCACAGTTTTTGCCTTTTCGAGTATGGTGACTCTTATGGTTGGGAGGTCCCTTGACAGGCCCAAGGGGCTGTGCTCATGCAGTTGTTACAGGAGATATGGGCTACTTGTTGCATGAGGCTTTCAAGCCAGGGTGATTCCCACACTTGCCCAGCAGGTGTCCATAATCCCAGGCTGTCACCTGGCTGAGGAGCAAGGACTCCCACAGAGGAGCAGTGCTTAATGCTGACTGATGGAAGCTGGGGTTCCTGTTCCTTATCCTTCTAAATGAATCTGATGCCAAGTGTGGACCATGATAGTCTTGAGAATCTTAATGTTTTGTGGAGATTATCACTTCTTGGGTATTGTAAGAAGAAAGTCATGGAAATGTAAACACTGACTAGAGATTTATGACAAAAGAATTGCCTTTAACTGTGTGTCTATTGATTGATATATGTTTTAAAGGACAGTCCTTTAGAAATATATGCTACATTATATATACATGACCTGAAATGCCTAGAATGATGACTAGTATTTGCTTCAATGTAACTAGAGGCAGGGGAGCAGAGGGTGAGCTATAAATAACACAAGATTGCACATAGGTTGATAATTGATGAAACTAAGTAATGGGTACATGGGGGTTCATTTTGCTAAGTGATTGTTTTGAAAATGTTTGAACTTTTCCATTATAAAAAGCAGAGAATTTTCAGCTTCTGGCCTAACTCTTTCAATGAGATAAACTATGAGGGGGATAGAAGATGCAAAGCAACTGACTGAAGGCATTGGAGAGCAAAGGTTATTAGGAACTCAGAAGCAAAAATCCTGGAGACTCTTCCTGTAAGTGACCTGAGGTAACTAGGAAAATGGTTCACTAATTCACTTGACCCAAAAAACCCCACAAAATCATGCAAATCAAGAGGTTCAAATCCTCATGTTAACTTTAAGAGCACCTAATCAACTGCTCAGGTCATCAAGGGTATGCATATTTGAAAAACAACCAAGTATCTGAAAGATGTCATTTTACAGAAGCAATGTGTAAAAATCATTACCAGGGTGGTGTTGGCAGGTGGACCCATGACAAACACTAGGGATGGACATAGGGTCAGTGGCCCAAAAAGAGTGGTGAATCTTTGTTGCACATGCTGAAACATGCAGAAAGTAATGCTGAATCTAAAGGTTTAGATGTAGATACTCTGGACATTGAGCACATCCAGGTGAACACAGCCACCAAGATGCTCCAACATATTTGCAGAGCTCATGGTCAGATTAACCCATAGGTGAGCTCCCCTACAAGGCAAGATGATCCTTACTGAGAAGAACAAGTTGCCCCAAACCAAAAGAGGAGGTTGCACAAAAGAAAAAGTTATCCCAGAAGAAACTGAAGAAACAACTTATAGCTCGAGAATAAATGCATCAAACAATAAATGCACACAAGTTAAAGTAAAAATGAAAATCCTGGAAAGAAGAGGCACTCCACATTGGTGCTCAGCTCAGGAGGACTCCTCCACATGGGGAATACATTCTATTTCAATGCACAGTGTGTATATATACAGTAAAAAACCATTTGCCTCTGTGCATCATCCTGTGGCCTATTCACTCCCCTAGATTCAGCTATTCTCCCTCTCTCCTGCATCAATTCATGTTTTCTACTAGCTTATACCCATCAGTGTCAAATGAGATGTTACTGCTCTGATCTCTCTCTCACACACACAAAGATGCTCTCTTGATTCCATTTTCTTCTCCAGCTCACATCCCAATCTTGAGTCTTTTTAGAGGAAAACTCTTTGAAAGGATGTCCTATATTTCTGCAGTTTGCTCTCTCCATTCTCTCTTAAGCCCACAACAAAACAACTTTTCATAGTCACCATCCCATGTGTGCTTCTTTTCTTAAAATTACATGATGTCTATTTTGTAAATCCAATATTTATAGTTAATCCCACACCCTTGATCTACTGACATATCCAGTAACTCTCTCCTTCTGAACCACTTTCTTCCCTCGGCTCACAGGTCACCACACACTCAGTTTCTCACCGTCCTGTCTGGACATTACTTCCATCTCTTTCACCAGATCATCCTCATCTCTCCTAACACTAAATTTAGTTTGCCAGAACAAGACTCACCACATTTAGCAAATGAAAATGGTAGACACCTTGCCACTGAATTGTATACTTGAAAGTAGTTAAAATGGGAAATTTTGTGTTGTATATACGTTGCCACAATAATTTTTTTAAAAAAGTAGAACTTTATAATATAAAAAGTGAAACCTAATGTAAACTATGAAATTTAGTTAACAACATGATTGTAATAATATTGGTTAACAACTGGAACATATATATATACCACACTGATGTAAAATGTTAATAACCAGGAAAAGTATGCTTTGGGGAGATTCTATGGGAAGTCTACTTTCTGCATGATTTTTCTGTAAACCTACAACTACTCTAAAAATAAATATGGTGCATGTATTAAATGTAAAATATTGACTGGGAGATATTTATCTTAAAATACTATTCATCGTTTATCTGAAATTCAACTATAACTAGCCATTCTGCATTTTTTTCTGACAAGTGGAACCATCACTCCTTGGGCCACTTTTTTTTTTTTTTTTTAAGTACATCACTCCCTAGATTATCTCATCTCCTCCTAAGTACAATTTATATACTAACTCCTCAGTTTTAGCCCTAGCTTGAATCTCTTCCTTAACTCTAGGTCCAGTTATCCAATCATTACTTGTCATCATTTCTTGTCTTGATAATTGAAACATCTTCCTAATGTCTCTCCTGCTTCAGTTTTTCCTAATTTCCCATCTATTTTTGGCATAGAACAGGAGTCAATATTCCTGGTAAATTATGTATTTGATCATGCAATTCCTCTGCTCAAAACCCTCCAGCGGTTTTCCACTCTAATCAGTAAAGAAGCCTGAGTCCTTTCCATGATCTCTAGGACCCTGCATGGCCATAGCCTTGTCCTCACTTTTCTGAACTCACCTCCCAAGGACTCTGCCTCCAGTTCTCTCTTACTGAGCACACTGGACTCCTTGCCATTCACTGAATTTACTGGACAATATTGGGATTCTGCCAAAGGGTAGCACTTTTGAGGCTGAAAGGACTTAGGAAATAGAGCTATTATTGCCTCTGTTCTATAGAATAAAAAACGAGACTAACTAAGGCAATAAATAATTTACCTAGGGTCTCCTAAGTGGAGATCATGAATGGAATGTTATGTGATAAAAATAATCCATGTTTATATAATAATAAATGTATGTCTATAAGCATCTTCAACCAAATTATTTAGCAAGGAAAAAAAAATCCCCAAGTAAGGGATCACCCAGGAGTAGCTCCTGCTATCACCTACTTCCTAAGCCTCCTTCACACGTGGTCCAGGTCCAGCAGGGGATACAGAGATATTGGGGTCACGTCCACAACCACAGCTGAAGCACCCCCTCCCCTGCTCTCCCAGTACTACATACTTCTCTGAATCCCCCTAAAGCAGTCGCCCTGCCAGCCAGATAGTTTTTTGAAAGATAAATCTCATCAACTCACCTCCTAAAACTCTTTACTTGCTCAGAGAGGCCTCTAGGATCTCCGCCCAACCCCCTCCCCCCAATAGGGTCTCCCCCCATCACGTGCTATCAAGGCCCCGGGAACCCTTCTTCCTGGAATAGACCCAGCTGGAATCAGGCACTTCGGTTTCTGGGTCTGTGGATAAATTTTACTTCCCAGAGACCTCAGCCCCCACCGCGGGCCTTGAGTGTTGGAAAGTCTCCATCCTGGCGCGTCCCAGGAGGAATCACAGCCCCTGCGCGTGAGCGCGACCAGTTCAACTTCCTCCCACCCAGGACTGCGCCAGGAGCTGGAGAGGCCTGCCGTGTGTTTCCCGTTCCCTGGGTTTCTTCCAAGTCCCCTCGCCGGCTCCTATGGACAGCTGTGGGGCGCCCTGGCCGGGTCACCCCATCCCAGCCGTGGCCCGGCCACCACCCCTCTCAGCTCGTCCGGAGCCCCCTTCTCCGCTCACCTGTGGCCCGCGGCCGCTCACCTGGAGATGCTCTGTGGGGTCGTAGCTCTGCGCTGGGTGGGGAGCAGCTCTTATAGCCTTGGGGCTTGGGTGTTGCTGCCAGAACCACCCACCTGGGACTGAATTCTCCTCCCTTCCAGGCAGAGCAGACTCATCTTCCTAATCCAGGGCGGAAGACACAGCTCACCACAACTTTTCAGTTGACTGTTTTGGTCTGAACTTGGTCTGCTTCATCCTTCAAACCCTGTAGGTTGTTTCCTTTCCTGGAGGCCTTTTCTCTTAACATTTCTAATCTACAGAAAATTGAAAGAATAAATAAATTAACACCTATATACCCATCGCTTGGCTGTCCAAGTAAGCATGTATGCAATATTGCTTTGTTTCTAAGTATCCGTTTTTTTATTTGTTCATTTGTTTTCCTAAGGACTTTGAAAGTAAGTTTCAAACACCATTGCACCCTACTGCTAATGAACTTAAAATGAAGAAGTCTCTTATAACCACAATATCATTACTACAATGAAGAAATTTACTAAATTTAATAATATCAAATATTGGAAACCTTGATTATTGATGGGATTAGAACAATTTTAATGGAATGGGAGATGAAGATAATGAGGAGAATACAAGGATAATTTTTGCAAGCAATAGTCTGAATCAGTAGTTCTTAACAGTCTCTACACCACCAGCATCGGCAACACATTAATTTATTAAAAATGCCTATCCTTGAGCCTCATCATGAACCTATGGGTGGACTTGGGGTGTCCGGAAAAGAATCTGTGATTTAGCAACTTCATCAAATGTTTCTCTGTGCACCTAAAGTTTGATAACCATTAATCTAGAAGCTGCAATCAAATGAATCAATTATTTCCCAACACCCTAATGGTTAATTCCCCACAAAAGGAAAAGGGATATAATTATACTGCATGCAATATGGGAGAAGCCTGTGTTAAGAGAGAAACTGAGGGATTTTTTGCTGTTGTTTTTTATTTTTTCCA